>NC_137092.1:29772261-32172261 GCF_951640355.1 Cnephaeus nilssonii
GTCCAGAAAAATATATTTATGGGCTTTAGCAAGAAAAAATTTAGCAGTGCCAGAGGCAATTGCAATGAAGAAAATTCCACTTCAAGATATGAAAATTAACTGGAACTGGACTTGCCCTCTTACCGGTAAACAAGAAATTGGGCAAAATGTATGAAATATTTGTTTTCATTGTACAACACACAGTGCAGAATGCAGTGATCCCTCCAATATTCCTGGCTTTCTGCCTGGAGGCACTTTTCAGACCACAAGGAAGGTGGGCCCAAGTAGAGGTGACAATCTAGCTGAAATGAAGACCAAAAAATCAGAGTTTGGGGAGGCTGAGATGGCTGGAATTTTTGAGACAGAGTACCAGAGAAGAGGTACATATACGGTACATATACATAGACAAAGCTCCAGAAATCTTGAGTTCTTTGAATCTTAGACTGAATATTAAGCTGCATAGGATGCAACTACATGAGACTCAGCAAAGAGAATTCCTTAGATTGCTATAAACTATATAGGTTCCTGAGCTGGGCTGAGAAACATTCAAGTTCCACCAGGTAGAATGGAGAGATCTTGTTGAATCTGTGTGGCGTTCAGAGGGATTGTGGCTAAGTAGTAGGTCTAAGCTTGTCCTGAAATTAGAATTAAATGACCAACAAACATTTTTAGAACAATTTTTAGTTGGATCTGAGCTTATAACTTTGGTATCTATAAGATGACTTGGATTCTTGAGCAAAGAAGAAAACCATCTTACATTGGAGAGATAATAAATTATAATTTCAGTTATAAAATTTTTGTTTGAAAATTATAAGAAAAAAACGAAAAAGGGTATTTTTCAAAAAATAAAAGCTCTTCAATTAAGCCACTAAATAATGGCCCATTGAATACAAAATCTTTCTAACTATATCAAAGTTCAAAGGATTTAACTTTTGAAAAATTGCAAGGGCTTTCCTTCAGCTTTAGAGGAAATCTTGCCCAATTAACACTTTGGATGTGTTTTGTCTCAAGAGACTTTCAAATTTATGGAAAAAGTCATTGGTGTAGACACTGTAGAGGTTTTACATCTGTCAAAGAAAAAATTCAGCTAGATATGAAAACATTGTTTTGATCCCAACGAAGGTTTCTCCAACTATGTTAAGTTGAAAGTATGAATTTATCGAGATTTTAAAGCAAGAAACAGATCTTTTTGATGCATATTGGAAATATTTGTGTTCAGTTTTTGAAGTGTTATGGATATAGTTGTTAAAATTATTCCATATATGTGCAAATGCTATGAATCATCAGCTTGTTGCAGTGTAGAAAGAAATACAAGAAAAAAAAAAAGAAATACAAGAAAATCAGTGTGATGATCTTATTCTTTTCCAGCGCTCATTGGTTGAGTAATGGAGGACCTTTACAAAGATTTCTTGTACTGTTAACTCTAATTCAAGATTTTTTGAAACAAAGGGAATACCTGCCAAATATTCAACAATCAAAGACAAAAAGATAGTAGTGTGATTTATGTTTTCTCACTGATATCACACTGCATAGGAATGAGTTAAATCTGAAGTTCCAAGAAAGAAAAAATATATTTGTGATCTAGCTAGGAAGTCTAAGAATTTCTGTCAAAATTGAAAATCTTCAAAATAACCAGCAATGACAATTTAACACATTTTAAACATGAGTTAATATACCAATGATTTTCATTGTAAGCAAGAGCATTATGTAAATTAGTTGTAAAAACTTAAGGAAAAATATGAATAACTATTAATATTGATGAATTCATAATTGCTTTTAAATTTATGTGACACTCCTTTGAATTCAGTAATACTGAGTTTAACACAAGAGTTAATGAATTGCTTAGACAGTTTTGAAACTGGTAGACTTTGCTTCAAAGTCAGATCATTTCTCCTAAAATTAAGGAAACATGTTTGACAATATGGATGCAAATATTTAAAAAATGGTTTTTGAAACTTGACTCAGTTATTGAAAAACTTTTAAGTATGTTTGGAATAACTTGGGCATGTGAATCTGTGCGCTTTCAACTACCAATTGTAGGATATATAAATACAGACCAAATATTTCTGGTGCAAATTTAGCATTTGAATCAAAAAGTACTCTAAGTTTGAAAATACACATAGATTTAGAAGATTTCACATATGCATGTGAAATATATAATTAATTTTTATATTGATTACATGTTGAATTGATAATATTTGGGAGATATTTGGTTAAATAAACCTATTAAAATTAATTTTACCTGTTTCCTTTTTCTTTTTAATGTGGCTATTAAACATTTAAACTTACTTATGTGGCTCACATTTGTGGTTTGCACTATATTTCTTTCAGTTTTATTGAGCTATAATTGATAAACAACACTGTAACATTATATTTTAATAAGCAGCTCTGCTCTAGGGTAGAGGCTTCAGAGCTCCGCCTCTGAAACCAAATAGGCTGAATTCAAATCTAGTCTCTGACACTTCATAGTTGCATATGTTGGGCAAGTTGTTTACCATCTCCATGCTTCAGTTTTTCCCATCTCAAAGTGAGGATAACAATAGTTCTTACTTTATTGGGTTGTGATGAGAATACTTACATAGTGCCTAGCACATAGTAATCACCATGTGTAATAGCATAACTATTGGTGCTATTATTATTAATAACCTTGAGAAATTCCTTAACTATTATTTACTCATTTGTGAAATTGTGATAACAGCATCCACCTTACAAGTTTTCTTCTTTAATTAAATGAGATAGGATATGAACAATTGCCCACCACATGCTTGATGTATTTCCTGGATCTTAGCTGGTATTCAGAAGTCTCTGTTATCTGGCTCAGCTCACCATTCTTAAACTCAATAGTGTATGTGAAAGCAGTTGCAAACCATAAGGGGCTATTTACTTATTTATTTTAATACTTTTATTTCAGAGAGGAAAGGAGAGGGAGAGAGATAGAAACATCAATGATAAGAGAGAATCACTGATCGGCTGCCTCCTGCAGGCCCCACACTGGGGATTGAGTCCGCAACCCTGGCATGTGCCCTCACTGGGAATCGAACCCTGACTTCCTGGTTCATAGGTTGGTGCTCAACCACTGAGCCATGCCAGCTGGGCCATAAGGAGCTCTTTAGTTGTTAAATGTAATTTTTATTCTTCTCCTTTGAGAAACTCCTCTGTGAGTATTTGTTCCCTAAACCCACCTCACTTAGAGCCTCCCTAGTTCTACTTGGCATCTAGACTGAAGGCCCACTTTCCCATGAGGCCCTCAATGTGGACTCCAGCCCAGTATGGTGTCTCTCTCTCCTCTAAATTCCTGAGCATCTTTTATGTATTTAATCATATACTACCTTGTATTGCTTATTGTATGAATCCCTGGTCAGGTTAGGATGAATATTTTATAATTTGTGAATTCCCCATAGCACATAATTGCTAAAAATAAAAATAAAAATGTTTGATCAACAAGTGGGAACATTTGGAAAAATTTTAGGGGGGGAAAAGAATTTTAACTTGAGATATCCAAGTATCCTCTACAAAGAACAAAGAGTGTCACTGAAAAGATAAAGCTTTAAGCAAAAGTCTGAGATACGTGTGAAAGGGTCGAACAGAGTTGATGTGGGATGTGAGAAGGGTAAAGGTGGTAGCCAGGGACAGAGCAAAGGTCAGGGAGGGAGCAAAGTGGATACCCATCCTGCAGTGCAGTCCTAGAACTCAAGCCAAAGTTCCTTCTCCCATAGTCCTTTTAAGAGCTAGTTCTAGCCTCATCCAATTTTAGAAAGCCACCCAAGGTTTTATCCCTATCAGTTCTCTTGCCCATCTCAGACAGCTTATTCCCAGAGCTTCCTTCCTCTTGCCCTCAGAGCCTTCCCCACACCCAGGTATTTAAGGTGTTTGGAAAGCCTTCCTTCTGCATTAGTCTTGGCTGACCACTTGAAAGTGAATAGGACAGGCGCCCTCCTCTCCTGCCTTCTGCACTTACAAATCTCCCTATCAGGAGAAGACACCTTACTGCCTGGGCCATTGTAGAATCTAAACACAGTGCCTGCTCCATAACAGGCACTCTGTAACTACTGAATGGGTTAATGTCACTTGGTTGGTTTTTGTTTGGGCCACAGTGGAGGAAAAACACGGCTAATGTGGAGAGAAAGAAGCTGTTGTTCAACCATGACTCATGGGCTTAACTCTCAACACAAGGTTCAAGTTTGTTTTGCATTTTTGTGCCTCCAAAGTGATGGTGAATTGGCAAGGAGAAGGGGAGCCAGCATGGTGGGAATCAGAAGAGGCATGATTCAGGCCTTAGAACTAACTTCAGTGTGAGTTTGGGTACTAACCCATTTGGATTTGAAAAATACAGGATGCCTTCCTGCCTCAAATTTTTATTCCAAAGTTAAACTGTTGTCATTAGGCATGATGCGCCAATGATAAACATGACTGGAAGGGGACTGGCCCTCCCTCCCCAGGGAACAGGGTCACTAATCACTGGACTTGGGGAAGTAAGACATCTCAAATCTGGTTACCTTGCCACCAGGCTCAAGGACATAGGACTAACAGAGGTCAGCATACATGGAAAGGGACAGAGCAATTTTGGTTCCTTGTTCATGCTCTCTTTTAATTCACCCAGGTAGAACCAGTCTCTTTCTCTCCTTTTCTTTCCAACTTTAATCCCAGCCCCCAAGCCAAAATCTGATTACATAATTAAGCACTCAGTAAGTCAGTAAGTGTTCTCTGATCCTGATTTTTAATGAAGTTGGCCAATGCTGCTTCCTGTTTTGAAAGAGACAACCCCATTTAAAAGGCTAGTCTGTGTTCCCAATACCCACTGCATCTTAAAATCAAATGGGCATTTTAATTATTTTAGAGGAAAAATAATCAGATGTAAATAGCTTAAAGTTCTCACAGTAGAGAAGGTAGCTGTTGCAAAGAGCAACATTGGTAGCAGGATATGACTGCAATACCAAAACTAGTACCTATCTATCTATGTATCTACCTACCTACCAAAAAGGTCAAGTATCAAAAAGGTCACAAATATGCTGACTCTTTGTTCCTGAGATGGCAAGTAAGAGATATCTATAATACTTTGGGACGCATCTTCCTAGCAAATCACTTCTCAGTCTCCTCGAATCTTTAGGAGGCCACCATGGAATGAGTTCTAGAAATTCATGTGGAGGCCTTTAGGCTCTGAAATAAGCCTGCTAGTGTCCCTTAGTGAAAGAAGAATCAGGTTGTTCTTCCCAATATTCTGTTGTGTGCACTGAATCATACAAGTAGAAAAGGGAAAAAGAAATGTTGGGGCAGTCAGGGCGTTGGGAGGAATGGTGGGCATTCAGGTGAGGTGTTGCAGTTATTTTCCATAAAGCTGTCTTCTCACCCTAGGCCCATGACTAGTAACCACACTATTATTTCCTTACCTAAAATCTTTCATCCCAAGAATGCTTGCCTTTGAACCCTTGGTTTGACATTCAAATTTGGTCCTGCCCAGTATCATCAAATTCATTTCTCAACACTCCCTGTAACACCTCAATACTTGTAATTCCCCATGTGCACTCCCCTTTCAATGTCTTTGTCTATGCTGAATTCTATCAGGATACCTTTTCCTACCTTCTTCACCTTCCATTTCTATTTGTTCCCTAAGACAAATCAGGTGCCCCATCCTTGTTAACCACTTGAGCTTGGTCTCCCTCTTCTGTTATCTCTGGGCACCCAGGCAGATCTCTACCTTTGTCTTTTCTTTTTTAATTTTATTTATTGATTGATTTTTAGGGAGGAAGGGAGGAGAGAGAGAGAGAGAGAGAGAGAGAGTAAGAGAGAGAGAGATCAATCCACTGCTCCACCCATTCATGCACTCATTAGTTGCCTCCTGTGTGCACCCCAACTGGGGATCAAACTCGAAACCTTGGTGCGATGGGACAGTGCTCCAACCAACTGAGCTACCCAACCAGGGCCCTACCTTAGTCTTTATTACAGGATACTGTGATTGCTTCTTTGCTTTACTGTCTCCCTGACTAGATTAAACCATAATCTCTTTAGAAGCAAGGCTGTATATCAACCATCACTGTATTTCTGGTGTCTTGCACAAGCCAATCATTTATGGAAGCTCAATAAATGTTGATGAGCTGATTAGTTAGGTATGGATTGGGGTGGAACTATCCAACGATCTATCATTGGCATGCTGTGATAGAATATAGCTGGCTTTGTCTCCAGTTCTCTCCTGGGCACAAGCCTTAAGCTCCTCAGGTAGTCTCTGACGAGGGCCCTTCATCCACACACACTCACGTTATTCTCTCCATCTAGACTTGGACTCTTCAACTCCAAGCTCCATGTTCTCCTTCTTTTGGAAATCTGTTCCCTGTTTAAACCCACTTGGTTCTTTTTCTGTTCATGTCTCTGCCCCCCTCATCAAGTGGGCTATATTTTTTGGGTGGACGTTTCTGTGTCTATTTTTGCATATGGGTGTGTTGTCTTGTCTCCTACACTCAGGTCAAAGTTTTGCAGAAAGCCATAGCTCTCCACTAGGCCCACTGCATGCTGTGTGCCTCCTTCACTGGCCCAAAGCCTGTTTGGGACAATTCAGAATCTTACAGTCTGCAGCCATCACTGCAAGAGGCCAATTTCTATAACTTTTCCTGTAGTTATTCATTTTCACTGTATATAGAGCCCTGTGCTGTTACTAAGCCCTGTGCTGTTACTAAGAGATTTCACATCTGTCTCAGGAATATCTGATCTGGAGGTAGTGTATCATGACCTCAACAAACTCAAAACAATGAAACAAAAGGTGATGTCACAATTGGTAGGAACACTGTTACAATTTCCCACTAGATCTTTTGGGGGAGCTAAGCCTTTCAGGGATGGGATTCACTAAAATTCTAGGTGTCTGTTGCAAATAGAAAGCTTATCTTTCCATAAGGTTGTAACCCTTGGCCATCTATCAATAATTTATGATTTATTTATTAATTAAAAAAATAGAAGTTGTGTTAAACCACTTTTGTTCTCATCTAGTGGTCCACACTTTGGAAGTGCTGACCAAAGTTAAAAGTACTATCTGTGACCACAGGATGGATGGAAATGAATTGGTCCACAAAGAAATCAGATTTGTGACCTTGGCCCTATTACCACTCACCCAAGTAGGATGTGGGCCCAGAGGCCTGGCCAAGCTGGAGCTTGATATAACTGCAAACTTGAGAAAGAGCAAGCTATCCTACAGATGACCAGTTCAGGTCCCTCTGGCTTTTGGGGCAGTATGACCCCAGATTTCTGGTCACCAGCCTCCTCCCCAAAATAGCTTCCTATTTGAGATGGTCTATCCCCCTTCAGCAGAAATGCCTTTCAAGCAGTGTACCATGATGGTTAAAAGCGGGGCATTGAGAAGTAGGCACATCTGAATCTGTATCCCATCACTACCACTTGTTTGCTATCTGGCCTTGGGCAGGTTGCTTAACTTCTCTAAACTTTATTTCCTTATGTTTAAAAAGGGGATGGCGACAGCACCTACTTTGCAGGGGGTTTAAATGAGAAAAGGCACATAAGGCGTTCAGCACTGTGCTTGGCCTGTAGTTAGGTGCTCACTTAGTGGTAGCTCTTCTTTATCAAGTAATATTATGAAGAATAGCAATAACAGGAAGTCACATTTAAAATGATTACAGCAAGGTAGGGCTCAGGTCTGCTGTGCTCTCAGGCCACATCCCCAGGCACTTCTGCCTGCCTTCTCCCAAGGTGACCCAGCGTGGCGGTGCCAGCTCTGTCCAGGGTTGCTGAGTGAGGTAAGAATCTCGGCCAGGATCAGGCTGCCTGGGCATGACCCCTGAGCTGGCAGCTGTGGGAGGAGGAGCACGAGGTGAGGGGCAGGGAAAAGTGGGGTGTCAGTGTGCGGCCTAGGACTCTGGGGAGGAAGTAGGTTTGTGGTGGGGAGAGGGTGAGGTAAAGAAGAGGGGATGGGCAAAGTTTGAGAGAGTTTTAGCAGGAAGGAAGGCAGTTGAGAGAAAAAAAAAATAATCCACTTTGTGTCTTATTGGCTTCTTGGTGTCATTTTTTGAAACTGAAGAATCAGAAAGAGAAACCAACACAAGGCTTCTAGGGTGTCACAAAATATCAGACCTTTCTTGGATTTTTTTTTTTTTAGGGGGGTGGCCTATCTGCAGCTCCAAAAAGAAAAAATGGGCTGTGTTTTACAAATGGTCAGACTGTCAGATCAAGACCTAATGTGCCTTTTTCACCCTAAAAGTCTGTTGCACAACCTGGTGTTATTTCCACAGGCAGCTGAAGTAATTCTGCTCTTGAAACCCTGCCCCGTGTGACTTTTTTTTTTTCTTGTTTGTTTGCCCAGTAATTAAATAGTCATGACAGAACAGTCCCTCAGTTCTGTGGGGCATGGACCTGGGAGGTCATCCCCAGCTACCAAGGCATCTCCAGCAAGAACACGCTGTATCCTGGGGCTGGAGCCCTCAGGGAGCGCCTAGTGTCCTGCAGCCATCAGCTACCCAACTGAGATGTAGCTCAGTGCACATTGAATCACCCACCAGAGCCGTGCCCCACGGAACCCTGGGAAGGTTCTGTTATCACAAACAGGAAGCAAAACTCATAGCAGAGCAAGATTTCAAAAGCAAGGTTTCTTCAGCACCTTGGAAACACCCCTCCCCCATGGTTTCACCTCTTATCTCTGCTCAAATGCTCACTTTCCCAAATTATTTTTTTGTTGTTAATCCTCATCCAAGGCTATTTTTTTCCATTGATTTTTAGAGAGTGGAAGGGATACAAGGTGGGGAGGGAGATAGATAGATGGATAGATAGAAACATTGATGTGAGAGATACATTGATTGGTTGCGGTTGCCTCCTGAATGAGCCCCTACTGGGGCCAGGGATGGAACCTGCAACCCAGGTATATGCCCTTGACCAGGAATCGAACCCGAGACCCTTAGGTGTGTGGGCCAACGTTCTAATCATTTAGCAACACTGGCCAGGGCCCAAGTTCTTTTTCAGACTTTAGTCTCCAAACTTTAACCTGGCTTTATTTGAGGGAGGGGAGGCAGACGTGAGAGATTTAAACAATTTATTTGACTTTGGGTCTCCTCACCTCCCCATGAAATGGCCTATGGTTTGAAATAGTCGGAAGCATTGCGGCTCGGTTGTCTGTCCTCACCTCAGATTTTGCACATTTGAAATCAACCCTTCATCCTCATCTCCAAAAAATCAGCTCAGTTTCCTCATTTCTATTAAACAGTGCCACCATTTATCTAGTTCAAGTTAATCTTTGACTCACACCTGCTAGCTTCATAAACAGTCTCCAACAGATTTGACTGATTCCTGATTCATCTGAAATGTCACTCCACTGGCCCCCCATCACTGTCACTCCTCTCCAGTTCAAGTCTTTATCACTTCCTCATGCCTGGACCTCTCCGTAACAAGCTCCCCAACCCCCCCGCCCCAGACCTCCCCCACTCACTCCATGCTGCCCAGAATGTTGAAATTCACCCACCCAGAGCCCAGATTTCATCACTCCCTCTTCTGCACAGCAGCCTCATCACTGCCTGCAGCGCAAAGTCCAGCCAGACACCCAGCTGGCATTCCCCTCATTTTCCTGACCCCTTCCCTAGGCACTCTCCCCACTCCCCAAAAGACACCCACTGCTCCCTCCTGCCAGGCTGGTTTTAATACTGCCCTCTGCTTGGTGGGAGGGAGATGCTCACTCATAGGAAGGGAGAGGGGGAGGGAAGGAGGAAGGAAGGGAGTGCCCAGCTCCATCTCCACAAATCATTCTAGTTCTTTCCACTTGCACCCTGCTCTGAACTGCTCCACCATCCGTGTCTACATGACTCATTAAAAAACGAACAGCAAACCCAAAAACTTTTACTGTGAAGATTTCCAAACGTACATAAAAAAACCCTCATGAACCGATTTGCTAGCTTTGATAGCCATCAAGTTTGTCACAGTTTATTTCATCTGTCTTCCCTCCACCTTTTTGGAGGGAGGTGGGTGAGTGGACCATTTCAAAGCAAACTTTTCACATTATGTCAATTTATTCCCAAATACCTCAGCATGCATCTTAAAAAGGACATTTTCTTTCATAGCAACAATGCCATTGTCATACCTAACGAAACTGATGATAATTTCTTCCTATCACCTATTTCTTAGTCTATATTCAGGTTTCCCAAACCGTCTGAAAAAATCATTTTTAGAGTTGGGTGTGTTGTACTCAGGATCCAAACAAGGTCCCCTTAGTCATCATATTTGGTTATACCTGTGAGGTCTCTTTTAACTTCTTTTAAACTAGAAATAGTCCTTCCTCCATTTTTCCCCCTATGTCATTGATGAAATAAATAAACAAAACCAGGTTAACTGCCCTGTAGAAAGCACCACATTCTGGATTTGACTGATTACACCTTTGTGGTATCATTTATAGACCACTCATTCCAACCCTTATACCTTGCCTTTTCCTGCCTTTGACCTAGCTTTTGTATATGTACATACAAACTTCCAAAGAGAAAGTGTGTGTGTGTGTGTGTGTGTGTGTGTGTGTGTGTGTGTGTGTGGCTTCAGTGTTATTAAGAATTTTTCACATACCAGCTCCTCAATAAATACTTGCTGAAGAGAATTTATTAAGCTCTACTGTCTGCAGAATTGTGTACCAGGGAGAGATAGCTCAGACCGCTCTTGAGCTCCAGGCTCCTTCCTCAGGTGATGCTTTCCTGTCTCTATGTACAACGACTTTCCCTGCTCCCAGTCCCCTCCACTCCTAACCTTCCTCCAGAATGCTGTCTGGCTGTCTCTCTAAAACACCACTGTGATCAGACACCCCAGGAGCTCCCCTCCCCCCCCCCCCCCCCCCCCCCCCCCCGTGCCTGTACAGCGAAGGCCAAACTCCTCAGTGGAGATTCCAGACGCTTTAATTTGCATTCTCATCTGCAAGCCTCCCTTTCCTTATCTCCACCTGCAGCCACACCACACACTTGGGATTTCCAGTACCTTTGCACATGCTGTCTGCTCAGTCTGAAGTGGCTTTCCCTCTTTTCTCTTCCCCACCTTAAATCTCCAGCAAATAACTTCTCTTTTTCTTTTTTTGAGACTCAGTGAGACTGTCACCTCCACAACTTCCCAGGGGGCATGAAGAGCTTCCCCTTTGTTCTCTTTGTAATTTGCCTCATTACTCTCAGTTGCCAGGATTTATTTACACATCTGTCTCTCTCAAAAGACTTTGAGTCTGAAGAAGATCTGTGTCTTATTCATGTTTTCACCCCCATGAACTAGCCCGTGTTAGGCACTCAGTTAATGCTGAACAAAAAAAATGAAGGAATGAATTCTAAGACTCTTGTCAGCTTGTTTTGTCTACTGTTCTTGGGCTCTGTGTTCAAGAGCAGAGTCCCTGAGTCAGATGAGTTCAAATCCAGGTTCTGTACCTTTTCTAGCTTTGTGGCCACTCACTGGAGGCTAACCTTATTTACCCTCCCAATGGCTTAGTCTCCTCATCTGTAAAATGGGGATATGGATAGTATCTACCTCATAGAATGGCCATGAACATTAAAAGAGATTAGGCCATGTCAAGAGACCAGCATGGTGCCTGCCTGACACATAGCTAGGACTCAGTAACTGTCCATTATTGTTATTATTAATTTTTAAAACAGTCCTCCAGGATACTGTTTGATACCACTTATGGAAAATTACATGTGTGTGTGTGTGTGTGTGTGTGTGTGTGTGTGTGTGTGAGATACTGAGTGTGTTTTTTAACTTATATTTTCTTTATTGTTAGACTGTTTTACAATACATATTGATTTTTATATACACTTAGTTATTTCAACTCCCCAAATACACACACCTGCACATACACACAAACACTCCAACCCGTAGTATGCGTATGCCAACCCCACAGACACGCACATAAAGCACACAAACATGCATACTCCCTCAGGAACTCTGAGTCCAGATGTGCCCCAGCCTCAGGGGCGCTGAGGATGTGCCTGCAGAGAGCATGTGTAGACCTCAGGCCATCTCTGGCTCTCAGCCAACAGCGCGGGGCGGGCACTCTGCCAGCTCTGGAACAGGGAAGTGACATTCCTGTTCATCCAAGCTCTCCAGTAAACACCCAACCTGGGTGTCTGGAGACAGACCCCTTATGAAGTGCAGGCCCGGCTCCCCGAGTCTTTGTCACACACAAAGAACTATTGGGAAGTAACTGCCTTCCTGACCGCGGTTTTCAGAGCAGAAGGGACCTAACTAATCGCTGTCAAAATGGTTTCTTTTTAATCCCGTATGTTTAGGAAATGCAGGAGGAACTGGATGGAGGGAGCTAAATTATACACTTTAATTGGAAGTTCCTTTTTTCCCACTGAAAAATAAAACTTGTAGTGGCTTGAACGGGCTTTGGTGCTCAGACCTCAATTTTGCTGGAATTTAATATCAAAGACAAGGAGACACCCTGCTCCGTGTTGAAGTGTACTGTCACCCAGAAAAAGCAGGAGTCCCATGTCCTCCATAGATCACGCCTGCTTTCCTGGTGAAGGGAGCAAATGGTGCCAAGAATTAGGACAGAAATGAGGAAAGCTCTGGACCGGTGAACCAACCTGACCCTCGGAGAAGAATCTGGAAAGATTAGCAGCAAAGAGAACAGAGGCCTGTCCAGGGCTGAAAACTCACACAGGGAGGGCCCTGGTGCCAGGCCCTGGATCTACATTCACTTTCAAGTCAGCATGGAGAGGTCACAGGGTTAAGGGACACCTATGGGTGCTCAGCCTAGAGCAGGACAAGAAGAGGGAATCTCTAATTCCCTAAAAAGAAAGTTTACATGGCAGTTAGGGAAATACAACGGGCACTCATGAAACCATTGAAAAAGGTCTGCAACTTTTTGTCTTGGGCAGTGGAGATCCCAAGTGTTGAAGAAATTTACAGAAAGGTGTAACCAACCAGGGTCCCCGTAAAGGTTGTACCACACACAGTCTGTCTATACAGCCAGACCTCCTCCAACACTTGTATAACACTAAGCATCCCAACCACCACCAGCCAAATGAGGAAGGGGCACAACATTAATAACCAAAATTTCACTAACTTGCAGCCCTGGTGAATCAGGACCTCAGCCCCTCCTTCCACTACCCCAAAGTTTCCCAGTTTGTTCTGTCTTTCCTTTATTTAGATATGCCACACAATTTACTATTTTAAAGTATACAATTTAGTGGTTTTAAGTATATTCACAAGTTTTTGCAACCATCATCACTATCTAATTCCAGAGCATTGTCATCACCAAAAAAAAAAACAAACCCCACCTGTGCCATTAAGCAAGCACTCTCCAGACCCCTCTCCCCCAAGCCCCTGTCAACCACTATTCTTTTTAAAATATATATATGTATATATATATTTTTTTTTATTGATTTTTTACAGAGAGGAAGGGAGAGGGATAGAGAGTTAGAAATATCAATGAGAGAGAAACATCGATCAGCTGCCTCCTGCACACTCCCTACTGGGTATGTGCCCGCAACTAAGGTACATGCCCTTGACCGGAATCGAACCCGGGACCCTTGAGTCCACAGGCCGACGCTCTATCCACTGAGTGAAACCGGTTAGGGCAACCACTATTCTTTCTGTCCCTATGGATTTGCCTGTTCTGAACAGTTCATGTAAGTGGAGTCATGCACTACATGGCCTTTTGTGTATGGCATCGTTTACTTAGCATGTTTTCAAGGATCATCTATGTAGCATATATCAATACTTCATTCCTTTTCTCGGTTCTTTCTGGGCATCCAGATGGTGGTCCCCTGTGCTCAGGTACAAGTCTGTTCATGAACATCTGCTCCCTAGAAGCCACTTGGGAGAAGAGTCCCACGGCTGCTACCCCTCCTGCTTCCAGCCCCTAAGGCAGGGGTGGGGAACCTTTTCTCTGCCAAGGGCCATTTGGATATTTATAACATCATTTGAGGTCCATACAAAATCATCAACTTAAAAATTAAACCTGCTAAAAACTCACAGATAGCCCTAGCTGGTTTGGCTGTGCAGATAGAGTATCGGCCTGCAGACTGAAGGGTCCTGGGTTTGATCCTGACCAAGGGCACATGCCCGGGTTGTGGGTTGCGGGCTTGATCCCCAGTAGGGGACATGAGGAAGGCAGCCGATCAATGATTCTCTCTCATCATTAATGTTCCAATCTCTCCCTCTCCCTTCCTCTCTGAAATCAATTAAAAAATATATTTTTTTAAAAAGATAGACAATACTTTTTTTAAAACAAAACAAAACAAAAAAACTCATAGCTAGACAACAGTATGGTATTTACCAGAGGGGAAAGGGAGGGAGGAGAGAGGAAGTAAAGGTATGGGGGTCAAAATATGGTGACAGAAAGAGTTTTGACTTTGGGTGGTAAACACGGATTGCAACATACAGATGATGTAATATAGAATTGTATACTTGAAACTTAAGTAATTTTATTAATCAATGTCACCCCAATAAATTTAATTTTGAAAAAAGGAAATTAACCTGCTATATTTGGTCAAACATTTAATTAACTCACCCCTAATGCCTTGGCAGGGCCAGACCAAATGATTTCCCAGGCCGGATGTTTCCCACCCCTGCCCTAAGGTGTCAAGACACTCAGTTCCCATCTGTCCTTCCCTCCTCACACTTGAACTATACCCTGTACAGACTTGGGGACATGGTCTTCCTCCCTGCCTGAGTGCTGCCCTGTCCCCTGGCCCTCAGCTTGTAGCTACATCCCTCTCTGGCACCTGGAGGAGGGCCTGGTTGTCAGCTTCCCCATCTCTCTCATTCACTCTGACCCTAGAGACCAGGGTGGGAAGGAGCCCAAGACAAAACAAGCACATCCTACCACAAGGATTGGAGTGACAGTGATTTCTGAGGATGTGTTCCCAGGAAAAACCAGTAGGGGTGTGGGAAAGTAGTATGGACGCTAAAAAAGGGAGTGATCGCAAGTGAAGTCCCACAGGGGTAACTGCAGCTCAGCCCACAGGGGAGCAACAGTGCACGTCAGGCCTCCGAGTCGGGTGTTTGAACCTGCACCTGACAGTCATCAGTTGAGGTCTGCTCCCTAGGTGTGTGTAGTCCAGGCCCTGCAGCTCTCAAGGACCCCAGGTGAAGGGCATCCTTGCAGCTGGAGAGCAGCCCTTTGACAAAGAGACAAAGGTGCTGGCTGTCAGAAATGGACACACACAGGCTCTGCTACACTCTCTTTCTCCAGGTCTCCTTTCCCCACAAACATCAGAAGCTAGCACATAACTCGGTACTGAGACTCAATATTTGTTGATAGGATATACTAGATAGATTGATTGATCAATCAACAGATCAGTGGACAGACTTCATTGAAGCCCTAAAGGTAATTTTTATTACAACCATTAAATGCTTGAAAAGATGAAGGACATTGTACACATCTGCCTTACTCTTCCACACTTACTCTACGTACCTTGGCAAGTGCAAAGGGAAATGAAGACAGTACGTGCTAGATTGTGGCTATAAAGGAAGGAAACTTAGACATTCAGGGACATTGACTTTCTCAGGTTCCAGGTGACAAAGTCAGTGGTCAACATTTGATAAACCAGGGACTCAGGCTAACTTACTTCTCACCATGGATGCTGGAAGAGTCCCTCTGACATCCGGAATGGGCGACACTTTCTTCTTTTTCTATGTGCATAGAAGCTGAGGGAACAGAGAACGGTTCTCCGACTGTGTTGGGCATATGTCTGAATCTCTTTATTTTTCCATTTCCTCAATGGCTTTGCCCACACCCCAAGGTTGATGTAAAGATTAAATCAATGAATGTGGAAGGGCTTTGAGAAACATAAGGTGCTCACAAACAGCAAATTATTTTTTTAAATAGCTTTTTTATTTATTATTATTTTTTAAAGGAATCCTGGGCAACTGACAAGTTTCAAAGAGTGAGGCTGAGAACGTTCCCTGAGTCCTTAGGAAATCTGGGTCTCATTGGGAGTTACCTGGACTGCAGACCTGGCCTGACATCACACTCATTAACCTGCCACCAGACTCCTGTTCAGGGCGTACAGCAGGACTTAGCAATAAAGGTCCATGAGGGGCCCGAGCAGAATTAAGAGGTAAGGAGAGAAGACAAAAGATGAATAGAAGAAAGGGTGAGAGGCAAAATGAAGGAATTGGACCTGAGTGGGTGGGTGGGTAACAGATAAAGAAGTAAGGGGTAGCCTGGCCAGTGTAGCTCAGTGGTTGAGTGTCAACCTACAAACCAGAAGGTCACGGTTCGATTCCCTGAGCTGTGGGCTTGATCCCCAGTGTGGGGCGTGCAGGAGACAGCCAAGCAATGATTCTCTCTTGTCATTGATGTTTCTATCTCTCTCTCGCTCCCTTCCTCTCTGAAATCAATTATATATATATATATATATATATATATATATATATATATATATATTTTTTTTTTTTTTAAGAAAGAAGCAAGAGGTAAAGGAGAGACAGGAAATAGAGTTGACTATGCTGGAGGGTGATGGGCACCACGGGTAGCTGCTCCTGCGAGATCCACACCCTGCACTTCCCAGGCCCGGGTATTATGACAACCTTGTTGCAGCCCTGCTCTCAGTTCTCTGGCTATCTTTCTAAGTTATTTGAGGGCAAAAAAAAGTCTGGGAGGGTCTCCAAGGCAATCTGACCTTGACCCTGATAGATCTCCTAGAGGCCTTGGGCAGAAGGTGGCCAGGAGAGCCAGGAAGCAGAGGCCCTGGGCCGGCTGCACACAGAGGGCCCTCAGTGAGCGTGCCAGCCTGTAAATTGTCCTTTTGTTTTGCAGGCTTTACCGAACACGGTTTTATTTCATGTGACTGTGCTATTTCAGGAGGAGTAAATATTGCCGGCGGTCTGTTTAAAAAGGCCAATGACCTGAAATGTTTTTTTTGTGTGGTTTTTTTTTTTTTCCTTTTCTTTTCCACTTGAATTATCTCCAAGAGGCAGGCCTGCCCAAGCAACGTGCGGTTTTTAATTTGTTGGCTTTTAGCTCAAACTTTCCCTTTTTGTCTCGTGATATGCTGGACTGGCAAACAAAAGGGAGAAAAGATATGAGGATAAAGACACAAAGGCCTGACCTAGGCCCAAGGAAAGGGGGAAATGTCCAGGGTGCAACCCGGAAGAGGGCAGGGAGCCGTGGGCGCTCTGCTGCCTTCCCTGCTTCCGGAGCTGGTGTTTGACCTATAATTATAGCCTCTTTCCTCTGACTTCCTCTGTGAAAATAGCAACATTCAAACTAAGCACAGAGTAGAAAAAAGCACTGCATAAAGGATCAGGGATTTATAAATACAGTTAAAATTACAGGATTGTTACCCCCATGGTTTAGTTCTCTGAAGAGTGGGCTGGGAAAGGGGGAACATAGTTTTGGAAACTTGTCTCAGGTCCTAAAATATCCAGGTGTGCCTCTTTGGGGGCCCAGTCAAGGACAGATTTACTAGTTCCCCCTCCCCATCCCCCCTCAGGATGTCAATCACTGTAATCAAAGGTGTCCCTAGTCAGGCACATCCCATGCTCAGGATTTTTATTTTGACTCCCTCAGGATTTCACTCATCATTTAATTGTTCAGTCTCTTCTCTTCAAACTCATTAGCTCTAAGGAGAGGGTAGGGGATATCCTTGTCTCAGCAAATACCTCCCAGTCTTCAGGGACATGCTTCTCTTCTTAGCCAAACAATGTGTTCCTGTTGGAATTGTCATGTTCTTAGATGGCCCAGCGTACTGGCCCTCCCATGGGATTTCTTAACTTGGGACAAGTGAGGGATCATCTGGTGATGGAAACTGTTAGATAAAAAATATGGCCACGGAAAGTGGAGTCAGCCTGTCGCAGTGAAAGAGAATGAAGCAACCATTAGTGAGAAACACGAATGAGAGGCAGAGACAAAGGCCTGGCACTGAGGTCCTCGTTCCTTGTGGTTCCCAAGGCCTATCTCCTATCCCTGACCTTTGCTGTGTTCGGATACCCAACCTTTCCTTGGATTCTATTAGCTAATACAATTCCTCTTTTGCCTAAACTAGTTCAAGTGGGGTTTCTGATGCGTGCAACCAAACGCCTTCGTGAATACAGTAGTGCCAATGCCAAGAATTCCCTAGGGAGGCTGAAAAAGCAATATTATCGGTGCAGCTTCTCAAACTTGGTTTCAGAAAGGGTTAGGAGTAATGTTTATGGCATGCCGACTTTGAATTACTGTCACTACTCTGCTCACCTAAAAGATAAGTGTTGGGAAGAAGAGTGAAAATATCCCAAGTTGCATTTATGACTCAACTACTGAAGATGAGAAAGGGATCTGGGGAAAAGATTCATGGACTGGCCTCTGCCTTCATGTGGAATCACATATGAGTTTTCCAGATAGGAGATTTCCAGAAGAGAGTGCAAGAGTTATCTTTTCACCACCCACCACAAGGTCTTAACTTGCACTATCAGAGCTCCAGTGAGTTAAACCCAACTTCCATGTTTGCCTCTCAGTAGAGCTGAAGAACAGTGACCGACCATTGTCAACCTAACAGCCTTTCCTATGCTTAGAGTTGTCAACTCCACATTAAATTATTCTAATCCGCTCTGTATGTCAATGGGGCAAATGCAATGGCCTGGCATGATGGTTTAGAAAATGTTTGGACTGGGAGTCCAAGGACCTGGATTCCAGCTGAGGTTTTTCTACCAAGTCCTTAGAAGACTAGCTAAGCCTCTGGGTCCAGTTCCCCAACTTGTTAAATAAGGAGTTGGGCTAGCTGGTCTCTAAAATCCCTCCTAGCTCTCATATGCCATTCCTCAATGGTAAATTACTGGCCTGGAATCATTCTCCACAATAAAAACTATTTGCAGGAGGGACAAGGATGAAAGAGAACAAGAAATTCAGATATTTCCCCCTCATATTTAAGGTAAAATGATTCTTCTTACAAAATTAAGCTTATTTCTAACATACCATTAACTTTTTGTATATTTTGTTTTTGTATTTTTGTTAATCCTCACCCGAGGATATTTTTTCCATTGATTTTTAGAGGGAGTGGAAGGGAGGGGGAGAGACACAGAGAGAGAAACATCGATGTGAGAGAGACACATTGATTTGGTTGCCTCCTGCACGTGCCCCTGGGATCTGGCCTGCAACCGAGGTACATGCCCTTGACCGGAATCAAACCCGAGCCTGATGTTCTATCCACTGAACTAAACCAGCTAGGGCTACCATTAGCTTTTTAAAATACATAACAAGTTTACTATATAAGAAATAGATGTTTATTATAGAAAATATAAGTAAGTATAAAGAACTGAATCTCCAATACTCCCTATCAAAGGTAGCCTCTGTCAACATTTTGTGCTTATAAATAAAATTTTTTCTATACATGCATATTTATTTTTCTTATGATAATCAGAATATCCATTTTGTTTTTAACTTGATCTTGACACTTAACAACATACTAAAAACATCTATGTTAATAAACATATAGCATTCATTTTACTAGTATCTAATAATCTGATGTTTGGGTGCACCTTAATTTATTTAACCAATCCCTTATGGCTGTATAGTTTTATATTTGATTATTATAAACAACCTTAGAAATATACTTTGTACAAACATATGTACATATATATTTGTGTGTGTGTGTGTGTGTGTGTGTGTGTATTTTTTCTAAGACTTCTGAGTGAGTAGCCAGGAGCATCAGTATGATGAAGCATGCAGAGCAGTCACACCTCTTCCTGGTGGGTTCATGTGTTAGTCAGATTCTTTCAGGTGCAGGGAGCTATTTGATGCCTCTGTACCACATGACCGCTCACCACCCTGGTCACAACTGGATTGGCATCGTCTCCTCCCCAAAGGCAGCCATCTGGAGGCTGGTCAAAAGCCTAGGAGGGGCCTGGCAGGAGACTTCTGCCCTGAGAGGGATTTCTTTCCTAGGTGGTGGACTACGGGGCTCAGCAGATTCTCCCTGAGGGTGCTGAATGCCTATGAGCAGCCTCCATAGAAGGGCAGGCAAGATAACCCCCATGAACCAAAGTAACCAGTGGGTTCTCCACAACCTGAGAGAAGAAGGGATCCTTTCCTGTGTGATTCCCAGGGCTCATCCTCCCTGGATCATGGCAGTTTAATCAGGAGGGCAAAGCTGTGGTCTCTGGAGCTGGGGAGGCCGGGTTTGGATCCTGGCTCTGAAGCTTCTTACCTGTGTGATCTTAAGCTAGTCCCTTTAGCCTCTCTGTTCCCGAGTTTCCCCATAGGAAAATAAGGACAAGGCCTGCTACAAAAGGCTACTGTGAAAACTAAGTGGAATGATAGCTATAAAGGCCTTTAGAAGGGTGCCTAGTATACAGTGGATGTGGTTATTTTGCCTCTGCTGGTAGGGTTTGCTCTACCTAGTATCTCAGGAATTTAAAGAGTCGTACAGGTCACTGATATCTGCAAGGACAAGCTGATGACTTCAGATATCCTGCTATTATTAGTTTACTCTTTAAGGACTTCTGTTTCTTCCACCAGATTCCTGACCTCCTTGAGGGTCAGGGCTACCTCAGGTTCCATTGTGCCCTCCACTGTGCCTTGTGCAGGCTCAGTGCCTAATACGCGATTGATTCTGCGGACTGGAGAGAGAGTATTTTCCGTGCAGTCTTGCACAGCCAGTTTGGACCAGCCGAGTGGTCAGCTGGGCCAGCAGCCCAGCTCCCCCGCCCCCTCCGCAGCCTTCACGAAGCAGTTCTCCCTGGATGGCAACGCACCAGCAGCTTTCCCAGGCAAGTGGGAGCTTAGCGCTGTGTGCAGAGCAAATTCCTGGGACTGGAAGTAATTATATTCTACTTCAGTTTGAAGGCTTTGAAAAACATCCTCACCAAAGCTAACCCACGGCCTCCTCTGGCATGTGCCTGAGTTGACAAAATGTAGGCGGGGGTGGGGGGGGGGGCGGCAATTTGCTTTGGGGAATCCTCCCTCTAGGAAGGCAGCACACTGGTTCCCCTTTCTGGGGTGTCCCTGAGGCTAGAGCCCTGGACAAATAATGGAAGGAAGGAAGTGAAAGTTGTTGGTCCTTCTCACCCCTTTAGTCTCCCTTGGGCCCTACCTGCTGACCTACCTGGGCCACCAAACCTGGACCTTAAAATGCCTGATGGCTGAGCAGCTCATGTAGCCCCAGCATCATATTAGCTGCAGGGAAGCTCAGCTACACAGGACAACTAGAGAGGAAGGAGTTACAGAGGTCCAGCAGCAAGTTTCGTACTAAAGGTATCATACTAAAGGTGCTAGTATTTCTCTGTGCCAAGCATATGCTGGGTACGTTTCATCACAATAATAACATTAACAGCTAACACATAGCACATACCACCTGCCAATTACTATTCCAAGTGTTTTATACATATCAGCCCATTTAATCATTACCCCAAATGAGTGGAATAGGTAATATTACCTCCATTTTACAGATGAGGAAACGGAGGCACAGAAATTAAGGAACTTGCTCAGGCCCCACAGCTACTAAGTGGCACACCTGGACAGGCACCTACTCCCTACTCAAAGGCTTTTCAATGAACATTTCAGTACGGTCACGTGTGCAGGTGCACGTTTAATTCTCACAGTTAGTCTAATAGCTAAGCGGTTCATGTGGACCCATTTGATGGATAAGAAAACTGAAGCTCAGAGAGGTTAAGTATGTTCAAGTCACATAATTAACCAGTGGTGAATTTCCAGCCGGCCTGACTGGCCCCATGACACGCTGACACAGAGAGAAGACTGTGAAAAAGGACAGGAGGACGCTGAGTGGGCTTGGGGATGTGCAAGTCGGGCCTGCTGGAGGGAGTGCCAGGCACAGCCAAGGAGCCAGGCCTCTGATTCCCTGCTCCTTTGCCACTTTCAAACCGCACTCATTAGCAGGACTGGTGAACCCATTTTAATCTCAGAGCAGCGTGCCTTTTAAAAAGGTGAACCCAGCAGAGCTGAAAAAATGGCTCTAAATGCAGCCAAACCTCCAAATGGAAAAATATCAAAGCTTTTCTCACCCTCCCTGCTTACTTTTCAAGCCATCTAGTTTTTTTCCTCTTTTCTCTCTGCTGAGTTTTTTTTTTTTCCCCTCTTGCTCAGCTTCAAACTATCTTCAGCTCAAGACAGTTAAGATTCTAGAATCGAAGCTACTTAAAGCAACAGTTATGTCTTTAGTGTATGTTTAAAGCCTTTCTCCCGACTGATAAAGAAGACTTTGCCCCTTGTTAATGGGACTGAGTGACCGGCTGGTGGCAGAGCTATTTCAGGCACTTAAAGAAAAGATGGTTTTGCCTGCTGACCCCCGACCATCACCACCAGCAGGGTCCTCACTGGGATAGGTCAGAGGATCTGCACCAATCTCTCCTAAACCTGAAGGAGCTCTTGGAAGGGTCACCAGGAATATAGACACAGATAGGATTATTAAGAAACTCACAGACACATCATGATAATACCGTGAGACTGTGTTTACAGATAACCTGTAAGGAGCTTTATGTGAGCACTCAAAACCAGAAACTGTCAATGCCTACAGGTGTCCAAAAACCTCATCGAGGCGGTGACCAGGGAAGGGACTGAGACCTAGAGAGTCTGCAGGCCCGGGAGGCAGCAGAGTTTAACAGCTGAGGCAGGCAACTTTGGTTTTGCAATCTGACTTTCCCCTTTCTGGCTGTGGGAGTACAACCAGTGACACATCTTGGCATTCCCGGACTTAATTTTCATTGTGCGGTGGATTAGGTGGTTCCCCACACTGAAGAGGAAATGAATGATGACTATAAAGTTGAGTTTGTAAAATAAATGACTATAAAATTGAGTTATACTTTACACAGATTCTTCTTCACTATCATCATCAAGCACTAATTGATTATCCAGTTCCTTTTAAATCAAGTGGAGTGAGGACAAGGTTTGTCCAAGGGGGAGGAGGCTTATGCTGAACTTAGCATCTCTGGTCCCATCGCCATTGGAGTTAAGTTTCCAGCTATGGCATTGCAGAGGCCCTAAACTCCCAGGGGGGAGATTTAACAATGGCACCAATAGGCGCATTAGGACACCAATAGTCCCACACAAGTTGTTTCTCAATGGAAGCCAGCAACTAACAGTTAATGGCTGCTAAGTGTCAGGCATTCCAATGAGAGGTATATATATATTATCCAATGAATCAGGTACATTATATCCCCATTTTACAGATGAGGAAACTATAAGAGATTAAGTCACTTGCCCAGGGTCCCACACTAAATTATGAACTCCATGAGAGGAAGGACTGACTTCTTCAGACCTAGAGTAGTACTAGACACAGGGACGATGCTCAGGGTTGGCTCAGTGGATAGAGCGTTGCCCTACGGACTGAAGGGTCACGGGTTTGATTCTGGTCAAGGGCATAAGCCTGAGTTGCAGGCTCAATCCCCAGTAGGAGGTGTGCAGGAGGCAGCCAATCAATGATTCCCTCTCATCATTGATGTTTCTATCTCTCTCTCCCTCTCCCTTCCTCTCTGAAATCAAGAAAAATATATTTAAAAAATTATGAATAGGTGAATGATAGATAATAAATGGTGAAGCAAAGAGAACTATGTTCTCCAGAAAGATTTTCCCGGCTGTAATAATCTATAACTCTTTTAACCTTTCCTTTCTTCATATATTTACCCATTGATTGAGCGTTTCCACAGGGAAGTGTCTTACTACTCTGTGGGTGTACAAGGCGGCTTGCTAATTTTGGAACACTTGTGAATCCTGGGCCCAGAGTCATGAAAAGGCTGGTGAGTCATATTCCCCATTCCGAGCACCCTACACACTGGCTGTCAGAATAAATCAGGAGAAGTCACCATCTCGCCCTCTGCTCTCATTGTCTCATTTTTCCTTCTTGAAGTGACAAAGGATGCTCTGCAGAGGGTGGGGTCAGAGTAACAGCAAACTTCTCGATACTCTTGCACTTTGCAAAATGCACAGGTTCTCCTGGAAACCTCACTCTCCACTGGAAGAGTCCGTCCCTCCCCCAAGGATGTCTGTGTGAACCTGTACGTGGTCACAGCTTCTTAACTGTGGCAAGGTCTGCAGCAACCTTCCAGGCAGGTAAGTAACAAAACCTGTCACCAGGAGACAGTTAGCCTCTTAACGAAGGACAGAGAGAAAGGTTTATAATACAAGCACCCCCGGAAGAGGAAATACATTGATGGAAAGTCACAGAAAATATCAAAAAAGCTGATGGCAGACCTTTCTGGGGCAGAAAGAAGGCAGAGGTCAGGGGGATTAAAACAGAGGTGGAAGTTTATAGGTTATATAAATTTCTAATCACTCTGTTGTACATCTGAAACTAATATAATATTGTATGTCAACTGTAACTTAAACATAAATTTAAAAAAACCAGAAGCGGAATTGACTTGGCACCTATCACAGATTATTGGGTACTTAAAGTACAACCTACCGACTCTCATTCATGTTGTCGGTTATTCAGGTTCCTTTGCTTGTCCGCAGTAGATGGCTGCATACTTGCTTCCAGGGCTCTGAGCTGGGAGAAAGGAGAAAACCCAAACTAGGCCACGTGTTACCTGTGAACAACAACCATGATCAAGTTCTGATAAGAGTAGTGATGACGTTAGAGGTTAAATTGAGATTGTCATTCTCTCTTCAGATTGTGACGTCCATAACTTCCGCCATCCCCTTTATTACAGAGAACTGAGAGTGGAGAGTGTCTGGGTGTGTGAGGATGTTCCAATTGGATGAGCAGCCACATGAATGTTCCAAATGCCAGTTCCTCCAGCAAAGTGCCCCACTGTTTCGTTCCTCCTGACCAGGCTGGATAATGCAGGAATAAGAACACAGAGAGAGAAGCAGTGCTTTTAAAAATAGATCTGACTTAGTAGTCTTTAAATAGCCGAGGATTATGATATGACAGAGGGCTTCTTTGGGTCTCTAGCTAGACAAAATCGCCTCAATGGACTTGACTAAAGGAATTTGGCTTTGCTAAGTAAGAACTTCTAAAAGGTAAGAAAGCTGCTAAACAGCCTAACTGGTTTGGCTCAGTGGATAGAGCGTCGGCCTGCGGACTGAAAGCTCCCAGGTTCAATTCCAGTCAAGGGCATGTACCTTGGTTGTGGGCACATCCCCAGTAGGAGGTGTGCAGGAGGCAGGTGATCAATGATTCTCTCTCATCGATGTTTCTAACTCTCTATCCCTCTCCCTTCCTCTCTGTAATAAAATATATTAAATAAATAAATAAAAAAGAAAGCTGCTAAACAAGGGAATTTCCTTTTCTGCAGCAGAATGGATTCTCACTTGGCTGAGATGGTCACTGAAACTAGGCCACCTTGACATGGAGAGATAGACGAAATCCTTGCTATTCAAAGTGTGGTTCCTGGACCAGCAGCAGTAACCTCACCTGGGAGCTTGTTAAAGCTGCAGACTCTGAGACCCTACCCTTGACCTACTGAATAAGAATCTCCCTTATAACAAAACTCTCCGGCGAAACACACGTACCTAACAGACCAAGAAATGCTGGACTAAATGACCTTTTCAGATTCTTCCTACTTGAGGATTTGATGGATCACCCCCAGAGGAGAAGCAGTGTGACTATCTGCAGAGGGAGGACCTGGTTGCCACAGCTTTCTACTCATCTGTGTTTATAGAACACGTTTCTCCACAACCTCAAGGGGCTGCAGCTACAGTCTCTCTGAACACAGCAGGCTCTCTGTGGCAAATCCCTGGAAGATCACATGGCTTGGGAGTCTGCTGTGTGTCCAGAGGGACTCTAGGTGCCCCTTGAGGTGTGCCTATCTCAGGCCTATCAAGGACTCCCAGAGTAAGGAGCAAGGAGCAAGGAGCAAGGAGCAAGGCGGTGATCCAGTGGTTTGCGCAGATCCTGGCTCTTCTCTCAGTTGTGGGAACCACCTGCATACTTCCCTGTTCATTCATCTGGGGCTACAGATGGCAGGCAGCGCCCAACATCTCATCTGGTGAAGAATCATAAGGCAACTCATAAATTTTCCCAAGAAGGTCTTGTAAAAGTCATTGCATACATTATTCATAAAAACCTATGAGAAAAAGAACACCAAAATCTCATGTGGAGAGTGAGAGGGTCTCAAGATATGGCCAACAACCTCTGTCTAGGAGGATCTAGTTCATGGACACACACACAGGGAGCATGTCCATCCAGTTGGTGATATCAACTACTGATTTGGTCTGTTTGGGCTGCTATAAAAAAAATACCATAGACTGGATGACTTAAACAACAGACATTAATTTTCTTGTAGTTCTGGAGGCTGGGAAGTCCAAGATCAAGGTGCCAGCATATTAAGTTCTTGGCAAGGTCTCTTTTCCAAGCTTATAGATAGCTGCTTTCTCACTGTGTCTTTGCATGGTCTTTCCTCAGGGTGTGAACATGGAGAGGGAGAAGGCGAAGAAAAGAAAAAGAGAGAAAGAGAAGGGGAGGGGAGTGGGAAGGAGAGAGGGCAACTCTGGTGTGTCTTTCCTTTTTTTATAAGGGCATTAATCCTATAATGGAGCCCCATCGTTATTATTTCATTTAAACCTAATGACCTCCCAAGGTCCCACCTCCAAATACCATCATGTTGTAGATTAGGACTTCAACATATGAATTTTGAAGGGAAACAGACATTCAATTAATAACAACCACCAAGTAAGAGACTTCAGAGAGCCCAATTTCTAATCCATATTTTCTTCCTTAATTCATATGCTCTTGACTAATACTAATGTTTTTTAAGTACACTAAGACTACACTAATAGAGAAATGGAAATTTAAAAATGATGCATCTTCATAAAACTAGTAGTGCTGTAGAAATGCAGTGCATTGGTCTCTAGTCTCTCCACTTCACTATTCCTGATGGGCTGTGGTCCAACGGTCAGGTCAAAGATGAGCTGCACTGAACATGTATTCAAAGTAAGAACAGTTGAGATCAAGGGCTCTAGAGTTATGATCTGGCCTCCAATGTGATTCTGTGGCTTTCTACTTTTGACCTTCCCAAACTTTGATTAACCCATCTATAAAATGGAGGAAATTATACCTTCTATTATTATATACCACTAGAGGCCCAGTGCACAAAATTCGTGTACTGGTAGGGTCCCTAGCAGCTGCTGGCTGCTGGCCGGGTCTCCCTCCCTTTCCCCGTCCGGCCCCACCCCCTGGTCAAACTCCCGGACAACTCCCAGTCGAGGGGACAATTTGCATATGACACGTTTATGATATAGGATTATATAGTCATGTGAAGGGTAAATTAAATAGACATGAAACACTCTGCCACAGTTAGACACTGAATATACAGTGGCTATTACTATTGCTGTAGTTGATATGATTGGTCATGATAGGGTCTTTTTGGCTCATGTGTGCTCTTTCTACTCTTAGGCTGAGACTTCTAAGAATCAGGACTTAAGTTTCCCTCAGTAAACCCCATTTCACCTTCCCTGAGATTGTGAAAGGTCTGCTTTCTGTATCTCATGGAGCAGCCCATGTAGGGCCCTGCCCTTGTTGAGCATCAGAACCAGTACTGTGGCCACTTGCTTCACTACTGGCTAGAAGAACTCCTCCCAAGTCCTGAGCTCCCAGTAAGACTTGCAACACAAGTTAGGCCTTGTTTGTTAGGAGGCCAGGAATCCTCCTCCACCTCTCCAATCCTCATTACCCCACCCTGGTGAGCACTGATCTTCATCCATACCTCTTTCCCCCTGCCTACTTCCCCTTATACAACTCTTCACCCCTGAGCACATATCATGCATTGGCCTTAAAGGGTGATCTTTCCTTCATTTTAACTTTCACTTCCTAGGGTCAGCCATCTGAGAAGGCACCTTGGAGCATACCTAGTACTTCATGGATGGGTCACCTGTACTTTCCCAGAGTAGAAGCAGGCATCATTTCTACCCTGCCATGTGGTCCCAACTGGACCCAGTGACATCAAAATCTGTTGTCATCTATCCAAGGAAAACCCGTATATCCTCAAAGCCCTTCAGCCTGATTCCTTTGTCCAGTGCTCTTAAACTACACAAATGGTTTTGACCTGCTATGTAAAGGCCTTGGGCCCTGCTCCTCTCTCAATCCCACTCCCTAATCAATTGCCCAGTTATCTCTTCCAGGAAGTTTCCTGCCTTCTCTCACAAGCCAAGCTGGCTTGGGGCCCCTCCACTGAGCTTACTTCTATAATTACCCATTGTCTGCCTCTCCCACAAAACCAACTTCAAGGAGGGCTGGGGTCATGTTATTCATCTCTGTATTCCCAGCTTCAAGGAGGGCTGGGGTCATGTTATTCATCTCTGTATTCTTAACACAGTCTAATAAGTGCTAAGCATGCAATAAATGTGGAAAACAAAAAAAGAAAAGAAGAAAGGAAGAAAGAATAGAATGATAGATGTAGGAAGAAGGAAATAATGAGAAAAGACTGGATCTAATTCTGCAGAAGAATTCCCAATGGTCCTGAGCAGTGAAGCTAAAAATCCATCTTTCTCTATATTTAATCTTCCAAATTTTCTCTCCATGTTATTAATATAAAAATAAGATGAGTTTATAGACTTATTATAACTGTTGGCTAAATAATCATGATGGTTTCTGGAGCCCCGGGCCATCAGCAAGCCCTATAAAGTACTCTCTACTGACAGCAGGACATAAAACCATCATCAAATATAAACACTAAACTTTTTCCTGGTCACAGATACCCAGTCCATTCAAAGGTCAAGGTCAGTCCCTCTTCTTGTGTATGTGTGCCCTCCACAGCTGGCAAACATTTCCACACACATCCAAGAAAGGGGGAGCAGGACCAAAAAGCTCTTAGGGATTCACTGTTGATCATAGTCATCTTATAAGTATTTCCACAAGTAGAGAGAAACAGGGTCCCAGAAAGCTAAATAGCAAAAACAAAACAGCCAGATAATCAAGGAAAGTATCCTCGTGTGTGCATATATACATACACTCAACAGTTGAACTTTCCTAATAATGTTTTGCTCAGATTAATAATTAAATAGCCCTGTGTACTTTGAATAGAAGCCAAATGCTCAGCTAGGAGAGACAACAGAGAAGCATATAAATGAGGTCAGCCTAGAATGAAAATTAGCCAGTCCACCATGCAGATAATCTAGAGATTCTTACATTCATCCCCTATATCTTCTTTGCCTTAAAAAAAATAATTTACTGTCCCAGCCAGCGTGGCTCAGGGGTTGAGCACCTACCTATGAACCAGGAGGTCATGGTTCTGGGCACATGCTCAGGTTGCAGGCTCGATCCCCAGTGTGGGGTGTGCAGGAGGCAGCCAATTAGTGATTCTCTCTCATCATTGATGTATCTATCTCTCTCTCCCTCTCCCTTCCTCTCCAAAATCAATAAAAATGTATTTACAAATAAATAAATAAAAATAAAAATAATTTATTTAATTGAGGTAACAATGGTTAATAACATATATTTTAGGTGTAGAACATTATAATTTGAGAACTGTATAGTCTCTTGCATGCTCACCACGAAAAGTCTAGTTTCCATATAATTGACCCCCATTACCCATTTTGCTCTCCCCTTCCTCCTTCCCCCTCTGCTAACCACCCTTCTGTTGCCTGGATCAATAAGCTTGTCTTTGTTTTGCGTTGTTAGTTTATTTGTTACTTTTTTGTTTTGTATTCCATATATAAGTGAAATCATACAGTTTCTGTCCATTTCTGTCTGACTTATTTTACTTGGTGTAATACTCTCAAGATCCATCCATGTTGTCACAAATGTTTTCTGCCTTTGTTTTAACTCAAAATTTTAGATATGGATTACATATAAGGTATGAAGGAAGTTTACTGTACAAACTTTGGTCTACTCCAGCCAATTCAGTCATTGCTCTCTCTACACCCAATAGAAGCAATAGTTTGACCCTAAAGCCTGAGCCAAACTTTGTTGCTTGTGTTTGGAGGACAGCTCCTCCTGGCTATGGGAGCTAATCCACATGTGTGTTCTCCCTCCAGCAGAGCATATCCCTTATAGACACCATGGCATCTCTCCTAACAAAGAGGGTACATTCCCCATGACTTACTGTGTGGTCGGGAACTTCATTACTGAAGGTGGAAATCCTATGGTAGTAACTTCCAGGGTACTGGAAAAAAGAGTGTGGCTGTAGGAAAAGATAATCTGCTCTAGACTACTTTTTTAATACTGCCAAATATTAATCTTGTCTCTGGGGAAAAAAGGGAGAGATTAAAGTTAGCAGAGGATCTAAGGCAGTGGTTCTCAACCTTTCTAATGCCTCGACCCTTGAATACAGTTCCTCATGTTGTGGTGACCCCCAACCATAAAATTATTTTCGTTGCTACATCATAACTGTAATTTTGCTACTGTTATGAATCGTAATGTAAATATCTGTGTTTTCCGATGGTAGAGCATAAGACCATGTTTTCCGATGGTAGAGCCTAAGACCATGTTTTCCGATGGTAGAGCCTAAGACCATGTTTTCCGATGGTAGAGCCTAAGACCATCGGAAAACACAGATATTTACATTACGATTCATAACAGTAGCAAAATTACAGTTATGATGTAGCAACGAAAATAATTTTATGGTTGGGGGTCACCACAACATGAGGAACTGTATTAAAGGGTCGCAGCATTAGAAAGGTTGAGAACCACTGATCTAAGAGGAGCCAACTAGTGCTCAGGCAAGGAAGACAGGAAATGGGGAAAAGGAGCATGAGAAGGAACAAGGTCACAGAAGAAAATGGTCTTCCCCAAAGCCAAGGAGGATGGGTGTTTCCCAGGAAAGCAGAATGTCTCCCGAAGACACAGACCAGATTTGGAAGTAGGTGGGAGACTGTCTTAGTAAATGTGCCAGACCCAGTGGGCTTCTGTGGAAGCCAACAGTTCATGCAGCTGATTTCAGTAACAATGTAGTTCTCAAAATTCCTTCACACTTACTGCTCTAGATTAAAAGAGAATAAAGAGATATAACAACTACATTCAAGGTAAGAATTTTCTTTTTAATCCTTGCCCGAGGATATTTTCCCATTGATTTTTAGACAGAGTGGAACAGAGGGAGGGAGGGAGGGAGGGAGGGAGGGAGGGAGGGAAAAGAGAAACATTGATGTGAGAGAGACACATCAATTGGTTGCCTCCGGCACGCAATGAAACTGGGGCTGGGGAATGAACCTGCAACTCAGGTATATGTCCTTGGCTGGGAATTGAACTGTGAACCTTCTGTCTTAGGGTTGATGCTCTAACCACTGAGAAATCCAGGCCAGGGACAATGTAAGAATTTTGATTGGATCTTCTTTGAAAAAATATCTTAGAAGACATATGAGGGAAATTTTTATATTGATTAGGAATTAGGTGATTTAGAGAATTATCATTAATTTTCTTAAGCATAATAAAGATTATTGTGAATATGTAGGAAATTGTCCTTATTTTTCAAGAGATGGTGTTAAAGTATTCAGGGGTCATGTCTATATCTTACTTTGAAATGTTCTGAAAAAAATATATACAACAAAGTGTAAACAATTGTAGAATCTGGGAGAGGGATTTGAGTCCATTGTACTATTCTTTCAACTTTCCTACACATTTGAAAATTTTCATAATTAAATAAAATTTAAAATTCCCTCTACTTGTGAGCTGTTATACTAAGGACTGTAGTAGAATAAAACCATTTGTGTGTCAATTAGCCAACAAGTAATCATAACTAACATTTATCATATGACAGGAAATTCTGAGCACTAGCATGAGTTTTCTTCTTTGGTCCTAACAGTAACACTGCATTATGAGCTTTCCTTTAAAGAAAGGGGAAACTGAGGCTTGGAAAGTGAAGTACCTACCCCACATCATACAGCTGTCAGGGCCTCATACCAACCTGGCTGCGATCCGGTTCTGGACTACCTACTCCTAACTGTGATCCTCCACCTCCAGTCTCCCAGGAAACACCTTGAAACGCAATGCCCCGTTGCAGTAACAGTGACAGAAATCATTAACCTGTCAACCTGTGAGTACTAACAACCTTTATAAGAGCCTTTCCTGCTTTGACAGGGAGAAGAAAGGTCTCCAGGGGCTGCCAGGGGAGAAGAGGCCACAGGTGCCGAGAAAGAGGAAGTGGGGAAGGAAAACTGTTTGGGGGCAAACTGAAGCTGTAAGGAGGATAGTTTTGCCTGAAGCAGCAGACAAAACGTTTTCTGTTTAGGAGTAAAGTCACTGCAATCAACACTGCTCCACACCACTAATGAAGGCTGGAAAAACACACAGCTACAACATATAATGGTGTTTGCTTCCCAGGGGGTTTCTCAATCAAGGCCTCAGCATGTCTGAAGTTCCAATCACTGACTCCCATTCAGGACAGCAATGTGATTGAAGAGAATGGGGTTGGGCTCTGTTGAGCCATCCTTACCCTCCTACCCCTATATGACCTGGGCCAGAGAGAGCAGAGGGCAGGGTGTGCCCGGCCAATTGGCCTCTATAGGAATTTTAACCATGACTTCGACCTGACTTGCCCTCTGCTCCAGTCTCCTGACTAACTGGCCAGTGCACATGGCAAAGCCACAGTTCCACGGCCCGCCTGGCAGGCCCACCATGCAATAACCAGGGTCAAGTTCTGGTTTGCTCTTGGTGTATGAAATATGTAAGAGTTGGAGAAATCATGTAAAAAGTCAGGAGGATGTAAACATTCCAAGTACCAGTCTCCTAGGGATTGGGCATTAGAACAAAAGTCATTTTCTGCCGTGCCCTTTTCCTGCAATCCAGCTTTTCCTGAGAAAAGAGCTACCTCGTAAAACCTCCAATGTTCTGAGTAACTCAGGACTAACCATTAGGCAGTGGGGCTAAGGGTCCCTTTGTGCAGAATTTGGGAACTGCCCCTTGGGATTTTTTTTTTTTTAAGCAAACACAATTGTGCCAACTGATCTCAAAAGTATTTCTAGAAAATTCACACCATCGTGACTATCTCAGACCTTCCCTTAGCCACAGGCCAGGGGCAACGAGCTCTGAAGCAGCTCCTCAGAAGACACAAAGTTGAAGTCAACTCTGATGATTCCTGTGAAGAAGAATTAACAATCTCAAAATGAAAGGTGTTCCTGGGGAAAGAAATGGTGCAATGCAAAAGTTCATTTGTTAAAATAAACAGCTTTCACAGGGCATTTTCCCTTAAAGGTCTCCCTAGACCTAAACAGTCCTCCTGCCTCGAACCCATCTTGCACACCACACAGCTGTGAGCGTTGGTCGGATGAGCTGCTCTGATTTCCCTGCTTAAAAGCCTCAGTGCCCCCACCTCCGGCCCCAGCACTGCTCCCCTTCCTCTGGCTTCTCTGAGCTCTGAGACTCCCTTCACCCAGTGATCTTCCAATGGTAAGCATGAAGCCACCCCTCTCCTGCTGGGAAGTTGTGGCTGGCTCCCGAGCCCCTGCAGGATAAATGTGCACACTAGTTATTTGGTGCACAAGGCCTTCATGATCTTCCTCCTGCCCCCTTTTCCCAGACTCTCCTGCTAGCAACACCTTACATGTATCCTTGGTTCCAGTCACACACTTCTCTGTAATATGTGGCATCTGACCATGCCTTTTCATTCGCTGTTCCCCCTGTCTAGAATGCTGTTCCTCTGAGTCCACAGGGTAAACGGAGGCTTCAAGACTCAGCTCAAGATTACATCTTCCCAGAAATACTCTTACTTCCTCCCCCCGGCCACCACCCCATCACCAGAAACCACTCCCCCCCCCTCCCCCGCCACAACCATCACACCTTTTTCCAAGGCTCTGCTCCATCCTCTGTTCACACATCTGCCTCCCACAGACTGTGAGGACAGAGCCTATGCAGTGCTCAGGTTGGCACTCCTAGTTTTTAGCACGGTACCTGTCACCTAGTGGGCAGTTCACAATGTGCAAGGACCCTAGACCCTCCCCAATCATCAATACCATGCTCACCTGAGAGGATTGCCACCCAGTCCCCAAATTCTGTATCCTATATTGTCTGTAAACTGTTACTTCTCTCTTCCTGCATTTTTTTTGTATTTTCTAGAATTTTAACAATATTCTACTAAACTACAATATGCTTTAGAGAAGCCACACCTTTTACTCCCCTTTTTCCCTCACCAGACTTTGGTTTTGGATATTGATGAGCAACTGATTTATCTATTGGTCCTTTAAGACAGCAACATCAATGGTTTTAAAATCTCTTAGTTTATAGAGAAAATTTAGCCTAAAGACTGACTCCATTTGTCCCCCACTCAGGAGCCCAGAGTTTCTGTAAGATGAACGCTGTATATGTGGAGTTTGTAGGGAAGCAATGGGCTAATAGGATAAAAGGTCCTGGCCCTGTGCCCTGGCCACCTTCCCCACTGTCTGTCCTCCTGCTTGGCCCCTCCCCAGCCTGGGCTCCATTTCCCTGCCGAGGGCCACAGGATTCAGAGGTAACCCCACATCTATACAAAAGTCCTCCCTGATTTTCTGAGGGTAATCCTTGTGGGGTCTGGTTCTCTGCTGTCCCAATCATTCTTCATCAACAGGACCTGCAGCTCTGACTTACTGTGCGAGGGAAGGAATACATATAGAATACATTGCTTCTTTCAGAGTGACCTGGGAGAAACTTTTATTCAGTGTCACCATTCCAGAAATTCTAAAATGCAGGTCTGGGAAAGGAGAAGGTTATATAGAAAAACTGTCCCTTGACTTCCACCTGTCACTTCTTTTTATCACTAGCTTCCGGAAGAGTCCAGTGTCTGGAGGTCTTTGGCCAGGATGGTGGTATACTGGACAGTGTCCCTAGGCTGCTGGCTAGAACGTCAGCAAAATGGCCTCGGGGTTGGAATGCGCCATTGGGAAAGCAGCTGGTGTCTCTATCCATCACTCTTCCTCCACCTCTATGACCCCGCCTCTTCTTCCCATGGCCGTAGTGCCACAAACTACCCTTCAAAGACCTTGGCAGGGGGACACTAATTTATTAGTTGAAGGAGTCTGGTTTCAATGTCAGACTGACATTGGCGAAGACTCCCACAGCCTCCCCTGCCTGGAACCTTCAGATCCTGGGCTTGAGTGTTGGTGGGATGGGAATCCAAATCCATACACCTGCTCATAGTCAAGGGATGGCCAGGAGTTAAGGATAAGAGGGCAAGGTTGGGAGCTAATTACTGGAGAGGTGAGCACACATGGGCCTCCACCAGCCCGAGAAGGTTAATGTGACATAATTATGGTTAACCAAGGGTGGGCTTTACCTAGTCCAAGATCCTGGGAGCTTCTCCAAGATGGTGAGCCAGGCAGCTGAGAGCATCTTGGGGTTCCCACAGCAGGTACTGAAACTCAAGCTATGGTGTCTAGGTTCCAGTGCAGGAAATAATATGCTGGATTTTAGAGGGGTATGATGAATCCTCAGGCAGGGGATGGTCAAAAGAGAACATTACAAAGCAGACTGATAACAGGTAATCAGGATACTGCAGTCAAACCATGCTTACTAGCTGCAGCATTGCCTTGGTGGGCAACAGGCTGAGGGCATCTCCTCTTCCTCCCACCTGGAGCCAGGCCTGGCAGGCCCCAGACCTGGGCAGGACTGACTGCAGGTGGAGCCCTCTTTAGGCCAGACAATCGGCAATCAGCATCTTAAGGACAAGGACCATATCTGGCTAACTCTTTACTCAGTAAGTGCCTGGCATATAATAGGTGTTCAATAAACACTCATTGAGTAAATGACCACTGTGTACGTTGTTGGGGAACAGGATGAGACGCCAAGCACAGCCTCCTTTCACTAGAAGAGCAAAATCAGTCTTCAACCTGCAGGTACTACTACTATCAGAGATCTGTCTGGGCCCTTCATGCTCCAACCTCTGGGTTTGTTTTAATAGATACCTATAGTGTTTGCCATGTGCCAGCAAATACCAACCGATTTAATACTCAAACAACTCTATGAGGTAGATACTTAAAAAAAAATCCTTACCAGAGAATACTAGTATGTTTAGTGATTTTAGAAATAGAGGAAGGGGTAGGTGGGGGAAGGAAGAAACATTGATGTAAGAAACATCAATCAGTTGCCTCTTATAAGCTCCCCCAACCGGGAATCGAACCCACAACCTAGGTATGTGCCCTGACTGGAAATTGAACCAGCAATCTTTTTGGTGTATGGGACGACACTCCACCCAATGGAGCCACCCCGGCCAGGACTGAGGTGGATCCTTTTAATTAGCCTATTTGATAGATGAGGAAACTGAAGCATAGACAGGTCAAGTAACTTGACCAAGGTTACATGGTAACGAGTAAGCAGTAGAGCCTGGATGTGAAGCCAGGCATTCTGGCTCTAGAGCCCATGTTGACCTAAAGGCTCCAGACCATTGCTATCCGTAAACTATGCAGTGCTGATCTCTGTGACCCTCCAGAAGGTCACAGAGATACCTGAAGTCCAAGTTGTTGGTAGTAGCTATACGATATGTAACAATTCCCAGGAGCAAATGTGAGTATCTCTCAAATGCAAGTGAGACACAGGCTGGTAAAGCATCGCCTTGTAGAAAAACTCCCTGGGGCCTTTCGGACTCTGCCACCTATGTCAGGGCCAGCCTCGTGGGTGGGCATGTGACTGTGCAGTCACACTGGTACCTGTGCTCAGAAGGGCCCTACATTTGGTGTAATGTTCTTCTGCTGCCATCTTGAAATTCCTAATTACTTTTTTAGCAAGGGCTGTGGGATTTTTATTTTGCGCTGAGCTTTGAAAATTATGTAGTTGGTCCTACCTGTGTTTGTATCATGTCCATCAGACTCATCCCCATTACCTTCCTCTCACCCTCCCTCTCTTGCCCACAAACATCACTCTTGCAATCTCCGTACATTTTTGTCATTCTTAGGTATTAGGAGAATGTGCAGATCAACTCTAGTTCTTATGAATCTCTTACAGTATTTTAATGTTTCTTCTGAAGCCAACTAGGGGTTTCTTTTTCATGAGATCTGAGGACTCTGATACTCACTCCATCCCTCCCACCCTCTCTCCACAGATGAGATCGTCTCATCTCCCTGCTGCTTGCTGATCCAGGGCTGAGATAAAGGCAGTGAGTATGAGGTGGGTTGTCAGCAAAAAGAAGCCTCAGTGAAAAGACAGCATCGCGGTATTAAAAGATATGATGAGCAATATTAACAATTTTAAGAGTTTATGTGAGCAAAAATTGATTAGAAGCGCTCCTCTGACAGGAGCCAGGGAAAGACACACAGAGAAAGTGCAGAAGCAAAGAAAGGAAATCATTTGATTGCTGTAGCTTAAAGCCTAGTTGGCTCTTCGTGACTGGTTGTCCTTAGTGTTTTGATTTCATAACCTTGAGGCATTTACAGGCTTAGATTTTGGTTTACTTTCATTGGCCATCACAGATGTTAGGGTCAGCTCAGTCTAAGGGCCTCCTTGTTTAATTAATTTAACAGTAGTCTAGGTTAAAAGAGATTTAAGAGACATGTCAGCTAAATTAATGTGTGGATCTTGTTTAGATCCTGATCCAAACAAACCAATTGTAAAAAGATATGTTTTAGCCCAGCCGGTGTGGCTCAGTGTTTGAGCGCCAACCTATGAACCAGGAGGTCATGGTTTAATTCCTGGTCAGGGCACATGCCTAGGTTGCAGGCTCCATCCCCAGTTGGGGGTGTGCAGGAGGCATCCGATCAATGATCTCTCTCATCATTGAAGTTTCTATTTCTCTCTCCCTCTCCCTTCCTCTCTGAAATCAATAATATATATATATTTTTTGAAAGATATGTTTTAGATAATCAGGAAATATTAAATAACTGTGTGTTAAATGATATTGAGGAATTAGGCTTCATTTTGTTGAGTGTGAAAAAAGTACAGTGATTATGTAAGAAAATGGCCTTATTTCTTTTAGAGATGCACACTAAAGTATTTAGAAGTTTTATGACATGGTATCTGGGATTTGCTTTAAAATGCTTTGAAAAAAGCAAGATAGGGTTGGAGAGGGAGAGAGATGAAATATATATGGCAAAGTACTGATGCTTGTTGAGGTTGGTGATGGCATTTCTTGTACTCCTTTCTTTGTGTATGTTTGGAAGTTTTTATAATAAATAGTTAAAGTGAGAAAGAGGAAAAGTAAGAGAGAGAGAGAGAGAGAGAGAGAGGGAGAGAGCATCCAGACCACATGTTTCCAGAAGAGTAGAGCAGATGTTTACTGCTGTTCTTTTTCAATGGCTTAGAGGATTCTGGTCTCTGACAGAGCTGTTTTTTATGTGTGGACAGCACTCAACTTTGCAATTTCTTTTGAATCATAGTCTTCTTGAGCCGTTTCAGTGATAGTGGGAATGGCTCCACTCAACTTACTCTCCTGCCTGTTCCCTCTCTGCTCAATAGCTTATGAAGATCCCAGTATAATGGGAGCTGCAGAGGATCAAACTCATGACCTTGACTTATTAACCTCCTTCCCTAATTTCATCGCATCCAAATCCTGTTCCTTCTCTGGAACTAATTCAAGTGTTACCTCCTATGTGGAGCCTTCTGTAACCGCCTGGTCTACCCTGATCTCTTCTTCCGGATATGTAACTGTTTGGTCTTGAGTTGTTCTTGAAGGATTTTGTGCAACCCATTCTTATCTTCCCGTCAGATTGCAGTTTCCCGTGTGTTCTATTCTGACAGAGTTCAGTGTACCCTGAACAGGCCTATTCCATGCTGAGCACATTGTAGGCCATTCATTCATATGTTCATTCATTTTTTCCCTCCAATACTGAGCACTTACTCTACACTAGGCATGGAGCTAGATGCTGGGGATTCAACAGTTGAATGAGATAGACCCAGTCTCAGCCCTGGGGCTCTCTCTTTATTGAGCCGGGAAGAGATGACATTAAACACATAACTTCATAACAAAACAATTCATAACAATGGTGTGAGTGCTGTAAAAGCCCCGTGCATGGTGCTCTGCGGTCCAAAGAGTCAGGAAAGACTCCCCTAAGGAAGTGACTTTAGGAAAAGACTTGAAGGAAATGTAATAATTAGCCTGGCAAGGAGGTGGGAGGAGCGTTCCAGGCAGAGCAAACAGCAAGGGAAAGGCCCCTGGGGGAAGGAGCTTGGCATACCAAAAGAAACCCAGTTCTACTGACCTGCAGAGGCCAAGATGGAAAAGAAGCATACTTATTTAACTAAGCACATTTTAAGCTGAGTTCTCCTCATTATCAGAAATAGCTTGTTGCAGTATAGCCTCCAATTTGTCCCTTTCTCCCTGCATACATACCGCTTTGCAATATGATTTTGTCCCTCTTCCCAACAAGCAGCAGGATCTGTTTCTCTGTCTGTTGCATTTGGACTTGGCTGCATGACTTTCTTTAGTGAGTGGACAGTAGCAAATGTGACACAAGCAGAGGCTCTCGCTGGTGAGAACCCTTTGCCACCAGGTGAACAACTGCTGGTCCTGCCTCCTTGAGGATGAGAAGAGCTACCTGGGAAGAGGCTCCGGCCATACCCATTGCTCTAGCATTCTACTTGAGGCCTCAGACATATGAGTGAGGCCATCCCACACCATCTAGCCCCAACCAAACCAGAAAAACCACTCAAACAACCTACAAAATCATGAACTGTAATCAAAGTTTGTTATTTTAAGTCGCCAGGTTTTGAGGCAGTTTGTTATAAAAGCTAACTGACACATCATCCTTGTGTCTTACACACTCTTATCAACTTTCTCCTGTGTTTAAAGCATTTGTTAGGCACTAGGGTTACTATAATAAGTAAGAACTCAAAGGTTATAATCTAGTTACGGAGATGTTTTACCTGTATAAAGATAAGTAACACTAAAGTTCAAAATGCTAATGCTTGGTGAGTTCTACCAATAGTTCTATAGGAATTGGGAGGAAGAAGTGATCCCCATGGCAGAGAAAATTTCTGTAGGAGCTGGAACTTCAACTTGGTCTTGAAAGGCACTGATTTAGTCTTAGGTGACTGGAGAGGAACAGGGGTAGGATCTCTACAACAGCAGAAAAATGCAAACAACACCTTCAGCAAACTGGTGAGTCGTCTGGTTTGGCCAGAGCATAGAGCCTGTAAAGGGGATCAGTGAGGGATAAGGTAGAAATGGGGGTGGGGGAGGCCAGGCTGTTGAGAGCTGGAGATCTGGGGTCAGAGTTGATAGATTTACCAAATAGAAACACAGCATACTCAGCAATATTTGGGGCATGCTTATACTAAAAAATTATTTGTTCTTTATCTGAAGTTCAAATTTAATTGGAAGTTGTTGTTTTTTTAATCTGGCAACTGTAGCTGAGGCGCCAAACTCAAATGCCTATAAAAGGCTAAGAGATAAAATAGCTGAGTAATATGGGCAGGAAGTAAGGCAACAGAGCAAGGTGGGGACCATGGCAAAACAAGAGAATGCTTGTTCCACTTGGGGGAGCAATCCAACTTTGCTCCCACCAATTGCTGCCACGTGACAATGCAGGTCTAATGTTTCTAATTCTTCTGGTTGTTGTTTTTGTTTTTTCAATATAAGTTAGAATTCTTAATTTTTATGTGAACTCTCCTAATTATTTCATATAAATGAATATTTCAATACTTTAAAAACCCATGTGGGACAAACAAAGCATGTCTTCCAGCTATATCCAGCCTGAGAGCCTCTGGTTTTCAACTTCCATTTTAAGTCCTAAATTCCTGGATAAGTTTATTATTATTATTATTATTATTTATTATTATTATTGCAGTAATGTATGCCTGTAAATAATTCAGACATCAAATAATTAAGGTGAATGCGAAAGTTTCCCTCTCCATTCTTCCTCCGCATCCTGTTCCCCTCCACAGAGAGCTGCCATCAGTAATCTGGGCATGTGTGCTAAGGATTTTGAACTTTATTTTGTAATCTGGCTTGGGTAAAGCCAGAATCTGCAAATTCTAGGTATAGATACTAGTGGATCTTTTGCATATAGGATATATGTGTATAAGGCAATATATACATATAGATACTAGTGGATCTTTTGCACAAGGATATATGTGTATAAGGCAATATATACAATGATGTTTATTGTTGTGAAAAATTAAAAGTATCTTAATCCCCAATTTAGAGAACTACATAAATAAACCGTGGTATATTCTTGTAACAAAACACTACATAGCAGTTAAACTAGATATTTATGTATCAAATGGATAGATTCTCAAAAATATCAGGTGAGTGTAGAAAATACATAAAGGTATTTCTCTAAATCTATTTATTTAACTAACTAACTATCTATCAATCAATCTATCTATCTATCTATCTATCTATCTATCTATCTAGTCAAGTATAAAAACATGGACCAGATGAACATTCAACTAACTCATTGTATCAATTTCCTATTAGCACAAACTTAGTAACTTGAAAGAACACAACTGTTCTTGGGATCAACTGGGCTATGTTTCTTCTGGAGATTCTGGGAGATAATCTTTGCCTTTTCCATCTTCTAGAGGCTGCCCACATTCCTTGGCTCTTGGCTGCATCACACCAACCTCTGTTTCCATCATCACATCTTCTCTGACTCTGACCCTCCCTCTAACAAAGACACTTGTAATTACATTGGCCTCAGCTGGATAATCCAGAATTACCTTCCCATTTCAAAATCCTTAATTGCGGTTGCAAATTCCCCTTTGCCATGTAAGGTAACATATCCAAAGATTCCAGGGATTAGGATTTGGACATCTTTGGGGGAGCCATTACTCAGTCATAATAGTGTTTATGTGAGGAGAGAAGGAGGAAAATGGGATTGGGGAGATGAGAGAAGAGAGCTTCAACTTTATCTCTGAGATTTTATTTCTTTGCTTTAATAAAGTTATCTGAAACAAATATGTCAAATTACAGTTTTCTGACTATAAATGGTAGGTGTTAGTCATATTATTTCATATATATTATTTCCTTTATTCACTTTTTTCCCCTCAAAATTACAAACAGAGAGAAATGGGGTTAGGAAGGAAATATATTTTCTCCTACTTTAAATTTATGGAAGGTGTGTTGTGCTACTGTCAGAATCTAGAATGGAAGAATTAGACTTTCCTTTTGAGAAAGGAAGATTAGCATTTTAGTCCAGAAGGGACTATAGGAAACAGCTAGGCCAGTGGTTGTCAGTTGGCCCTGGGAAGACCCAGCTAGGGGCAGTACTTCAAGGGGCTGCTGGGGCCAAGAGTGGGCCCTTTAAAGACCCTCGGCCTTCTCTTACCCACCCTTACCACTCCCACCTTCCTTTCCACCAAAGCGCACTGCCTCTGTCCGTATGTTATGTTGTGGTTCCACTTATGATGTCATCATTCAAAAAGATATTCTGTCATTTAAGTAAATACATAGACACATGTATGCACATACAGTCACACACATGGACAGTTTGAAAACCACTAATCCATTCCAAGCTTCATCATTGTGTGATTGAGGAGTCTGAATCCGGGAAAGACAAGTGACTTAAGATCCATAAAAGGTGTTACTATCTCTTAGTAAATCTCTTTTATTTGTGAGTCAGAGCCCAGCTCGTTGTAAACTCACAGAGGAAAGCCTCGAGATTTTCCAGTAACTGGAATTGTTTTATCTGAAATGCTTCCTGGAGTCATGGATTCCGAGGACAGGGGTGTGGAGACAAGGAAGGAGGGGGTGTTTCTTGTTCATCCTCCTGCCTCCAGATGAATATAGAAACTGCTATAAAGAGGGTTATTAAGAAGGGGAGAATAAGTAATAAATCTTTAAATATGAAAAGTAGTTTTTAAAAATCTGGATTCCCCAGAACTCCAGTGCACACAGAGGTTTTCCCTGCTGCCTTTTATTCTCTCTCGCCTTTGTGAAAGTACGTGTGTTTTCCTTATTCTGTCTTCCCAAGTCTGCTTTTTGTCTGTCTGTCTTTTGTTTGACTTTCATATTTGTTATATTTTATTTGAAGTGAAAGGACGGGGCTGGGAGTCCTCCCTTCCAGGCATGGGGTGTGTGTATGGTGGAGGCTGTATCTCAGAGGACATTTTTGCCAGTTGTGGAATGAAAGCGGTATAGAGGTTCAGAGGATCCAACAACACAGACAAGAGCAGAAAGAGGAACCCGTCAACCCAAGAACACCGCTTGGCAATATGTGTGCTGTGCAGCATGGAGCACGCTGTAAAGAACTAGCATCCACTTCTGGACACTGTCAATATTAAGCTTTTGAAAACATTTTCATTGATACCATCCAAATGACTTGATTTCTAAGTGAAAAGTTGCATTAGGATGTTGCCTTCAAACCAGTTTGTATAGATTAGGTTTGGGTGTAGCTGAGAGAACTGATGACTAACATTTCTTGGACACATATCTGCTAGGTAGTCATCACTGTCCTGGGCAATTGTAGGCTGTAGTGGAACCTGCTGGTGGCCTAGTTAACATCCATCTCTTCCTCTCTTTCTTGCTGTCAGAATCCCAGTTTTGTTAATCTATTCTTTCCTTTTGAGGCTCAGAGAAAGGTGACCCTTAGATCCAAAGATGAGTATTCGTCTACACAATTGTGATATTTCCATTTCCCTTAACAATGAGTGGATTGGGAAAGGTCATGTGATACAACTCTGGCCAATAAAGCAGAAAGGGAAATCATTTTAGGGGGAGGCTGAAGGTTCTGGGGGAGAGACAGAAAGAGAGGGCTTTTCTCTCTGGGTATTGTGTCCAGATGGGATTCCTGAAATTGCTGTATTCAACTTGTTATCAGCCTAAGGATGAATGTCAGCACATAGAGGAGGGCAGAGCCAAGAATCCTGATATTCCTCCCTGGAACCTGGGATAACTCTGGACTTAGTACGTGATATGACTTCCTAGTATATAATATAATCATTTTCTTATTGCTTAAACCATATTAATTGGGGATCCTGTTACTTGCATCAAAAATCATCCTGAGATCCATAGGTTAGTTCACTTACCATTGTTCCCATAATACCTATTTCCTTTTTACAGATTAAGGAGTGCAGTTAAGTTAATACAGCTGGGAAGCAGCTTAGTCCAAATCCAATCCAGTTCTGACTTCATGGAGATGGGACCAGCATTGCCCTGAAGGCGAGGGCAGGATATCGTTCATCAGTATCTATTACAGTGCTTGCCAGGTAGTGGCCATTTTGAATAAAAATGAGCTCAAATATGAGGCTTATTTTATTAATCTATGCTACTACTTTGGAAATAATAGATAACTTCTATTTCCCCCCCACGGTACATTAGGTATTCTTAAAAATCCTGCCACTGCCAAATACCTAAAATATCTAAAAATAATCAAAACAAGTAAATAACTTTAAAAATATATTGCTGAGCTGGCATGCCTACACACACACACACACACACACACACACACACACACACACACACCAGAAAAACTAAAAGGCAAAAAAAAAAATTTTTTTTAAGCAATAGCAAATCTAGAAAGTTGAGTGAGTGCTAACGGTAGAGGCACTCTGAGGGAAAATCTGTCAATTTCTAGAGACCACAGGGCCCATACCAGCTGAAGGATCAGATCCAAGATCCCAGCATGAAGCTGGACTTCTGAAGGCCTGAACGACGGTGGCAGTGGGATTAGTTCTACAAAAGGACTAATAAGGAATTACTTGTCTTGGAAAAAGTTGCCTTGAGATATGTGTCACCATAAGCCAGCCCTCAACTCAGGTTTGGGTCCAAATTCACTCTATCTGCATATTCTGGGAAACCTCAAATTGATAATTTCCTTTAAATTGATCCTGGGTCGATATGACTCTGAGTGCCTAGTAAAAGCAAATGTAAATTCTCTCAGAGGAACACACCACCCTCAGCCAGGCCTCAAAGAATTCCAGCAGGTAAAGAGCCAATAAATATAAACTCAAAAAGGAAACAAATGCCATAAGTGAGAGTCAACAGAAACAACAAACAGAAGAAGCAGACTTCAGATATCTATTTATAATAATAAAAGCACAATATGCTAATTAGACTGGACATCCTTCCGGACGACCTTCCTGACGAAACCGGGGCTGCGAGGGAAGCCCAGGTCCCGGGTGACAGAGGGAAGCCAGTATCAGCAGCCAGGGGAAGGAAGGCCTACTCTTGCATGAACTTCGTGCATTGGGCCTCTAGTTGGAATATAAATATCAAACCAGAATATAAATTAGTTTATAAATATAACCATAAACATTCCAACTCAGTGGAATGAGGAAAGGAAAGAAGTCTTGGGGGTGAGTGGGGGGGGGGGGGGCAGAAAAAAGTGAGAGAATGAAGAGCAATAGCGAATTAAATTAAAAAGTGTTGAACTTGTGTGGGTTGTTTTTTTTTTTTTAATACAGTGAACATATATAATTACTCAAATAATACAATGATAAATGCACGTCGTAAAGATTCTAGCAATGAAAACTGTAAGGAAATATGAAATAAGAAAAAAAATTACTAGATGTTTCCAGTAGAAAACTGTGCATTACTCAGAGCAACCTCTTTAGGATCATTTCATTCTAGCCTTTCATTGCCTTGGAGCAATCTTACAACTCTGTAAATAGTAGATAACTAATGGCAATGCAAAATAATTCTGCAAAATAAACATGCAAGGGAATTCTGTCCAGTAGAGGGACAATGTCTCTCTCCACCCTAGAAAAAGCAGCTTTGCATCCATTTGCAAATTCCTGATCTATAAATGTGTTATTCTTGGGATTCCTTGGAACCAGTTGCAGCATCTGCCTAGTCCTCACCTTAAGAATGGGTTTAAACAATCTTTGACATGTGTTCATTTTATGTCTATAGGAGAGTCATGATTTTTACCTTTTCTTTTAAGTTATCTTTATAATAAGAAGTAGAACAAAATAGAATAAACAGTGGAGTCTCCTCTTCCTCAACCCTTGAGAAGCACTTATGATCTGGTGGTAATCCTGGAGAGCATTGGAGAGAGGCTGTGTTCACTGAGCAGTGGTTCAGAATGCGCTGCCCCTCCTTCTGGGTAGAGTCCACAGGCTGTCCCAGAGGCTGCTCCCAAGGTCAAGAGCTGGCCCAGTTTCCTTTGGTGCAAGACTGCCTGAGTTCAAATCAATCATGGCCCCACCGTTCAAATCTGAGAGGTTTGGGACAAGTTTCTTAAACCTCAGTGCCTCAGTGTCCTCATATGAAAATGAGGATAGCAATACAACCCACCTGGTGGGGTTCTTGTAAAGATTAAATGAGTTATATTTGTAAATCACTAGGAATAGTGCCTCAACCATGGGTGGAAGCAAGTCTTAGCTAACACTGCTTATTATTGTCTGCATGACTGAATGGTCTATTTTCAGGCAAATTTCTATCTAAAATAGTATCACTGCTTTGCAAAAAGTGCTACTTTCTTAATCTTTCTCTTTGCTATTCCTTTTCACCCACCCACTGTTTCTGGTGGACTCCTGGGAGCAAAACTGTATGTGGGGGAAGCACAGAGAAAAAAAGTAGGAGGTGAATGCCAGGAACCAGCGGGGTTGGCATATCTATAGCATCTGGTCTGAGGTGGGAGAGGAGGGAAATGCTGAAAATTTTGTTTCTCTCAAAATATCCTATCAACCTCAGCATGTGGTTAAGTGAGTTATTCCCCTTAGTCAATTCATCTAACTGGAGGGAAAATATTTTCTCTAGAAGGCCCTAAGCCTGCAGCCTCTGGTGCCATTGCTGGTGTTGGACATCCTGGTCTGCCATTTTTTCCAGCTGTGGCACTTACACAGTTTACTGAGATTTCTTTACCTGCTAGGGTTTTCAAGAGGGTTAAGTGAGACAATTAGCACTCAATAATCCAATGGTGCACAAAGTATGGGCTTTGAGCATGCCTAGTTCGGTGGTCCTTGACCAGGGTTTCACATTGTGATCACCAGGAGAGTTTATTAAAATATAAGGGCCCTCCTGGCCAGCGTGGCTCAGTGGGTGAGCGTCGACCTATGAACTAAGAGGTCACAGTTCGATTCCCGGTCAGAGCACATGCCCGGGTTGTGGGCTCCATCCCATTGGGGCATGCAGGAGGCAGCCAGTCAATGATTCTCTCTCATCATTGATGTTTCTATCTCTTTCTCCCTCTCCCTTCCTCTCTGAAATCAATAAAACTATATTTAAAAAATAATACAAGGTCCCAGGCACTTAATGGGGAACCCTAGGATCTGAGCAGAGTTGTTTTCCCAAGAGGAGGGAAGGGTTACAAACAAACCACAATTGTCCCCTGCCTTGGAGGGCACTGTGTACCAGAATACTAAGTCATTATCCATGTGGTGCCAAAAATACCAAGAGGCAAAGCGATGTAGTGAGAAAGGTACTGGCTTTGAAGTCATACAGGTCTGTGATGAAACTCGGGCCCAGTCAATTGCCAGCTACATGACTTTGGGAAAGGCATTTCATCTCTCCGAGCCTCAGTTTCCCCATCTGTGTAGTAGAGCTCATTATAGTTTTCTTCAAGCTTATGGTGATATTAATTTGAGCAAGGCAGCACCTGGTGGTCAGCCAATGTTAGCATCACTTGTCTTTTCGGGATGGAGCCTTCACTTCATTCTGGGACGTTGGGAAATATAGCTTCTGGAAGCTTCCCTGGTGGCAACTGAGCTGTCCAGCCATGCAGCTGGCCTTTAGGCACTGAATGGAACTGAATTTCCTTCAGAAGGAACAGCTGCTAGGTCACTGGTGGTGGGTCACTGAGGATGGTGCCAGCTCAGAGGTGACAGTAGCAGGGAAGCTGGGCCGTGGAGAGAGCTCCTTTGGCCATTTCCTTATTAAAAAAATAATAATAAACTGTCCATTTTTTAAAATTAGCCTTAGGGATATTCTCTCCCTGTCAGTTGAACAAAAACATCCCAACTGGGCTAAGGCCTATTGAAGAGGGAGGTGAACTGTGTGGTTATGGTTGTTATAGGTGGTGTTCCCTTCCATCCAGGGGAAGAGTCCTTTTGATATCTCCCTGCATTCACTTCTTGAGTTAGTGTTGGAATAGGATGACCTAATTCTCAACCTTAAATGCACATACTGATTCACGCACATCATGGCACAAAAGCAGTAACACACGGCCAAACCGAAAGAGGTTCTGAGGCATAGTCAACAGAGATGACAGACACAGCAATTTCTCCATCCCTGCTTCCCATATCCCACACGGATCCCCAAGCAATAGTCCCCCATCTATCCAAGTGAGAAAGAAGCCATCAAAGGGGAAATTTCCCCAGATGTTCTTGGGGTCAGCTAGCTCAGTGGTTGGCAAACTCATTAGTCAACAGAGCCAAATATCAACAGTACAACGTTTGAAATTTCTTTTGAGAGCCAAATTTTTTAAACTTAAACTTCTTCTAATGCCACTTCTTCCAAATAGACTCGCCCAGGCTGTGGTATTTTGGGGAAGAGCCACACTCAAGGGGCCAAAGAGCCGCATGTGGCTCGCGAGCCGCAGTTTGCCGACCACTGAACTAGCTCAAGATATGGCCACTTTTGAGATTAGGGTATGTAGTGAAACAGCTGCAATCGATAAAAGCTACAGGAACAAGGAAGTAAGACTACCCTGCACTGGATTTATGGGTTAAAACCAGCAGAGATCAGCTCGACCCAACATGGCAACTAATTTTAAACCCCTAGCCTCATTACACACTCATTGTAATACATTAGCATGCTAAACTACACACCCTGAGCCACCATGATCAGAAACAGAAAGGCCATATAAGGACTCAAAATGGTCAATGGAGCGCCTTTGAGAAGTCCTCTCCCTTTACCCAGGAAAATCCTGAATATTCCTCCCCCTTATTGAATACTCTACCCCTTGATTAAGTGAACCTCAGTAAAGGAAGCAAATTCTGCTATAAGGGGGAGGGGCAGGGCTGCTCTGTCTGTGGAGGAGCCACTCTCTGTCCCCTTGCTTCACCAAGAAACTCTCTTTAGCTTTAAAGTCTAGGCGGGCCCCAAATGGAATTCTTTCCTGCTCAAAGCCAAGAACCCACAGGAGGTCGTGGACCTGTCTGGAACACCTTCATCAGTTTTACCATGTCTTTTCTAGCTATAAGACATTCTAGCAGGGGATATTGGGAAGAGGGGGAGAGAGGGGAAAGAGGAGTTCCAAGGTCAGTTCCCACTTTCTTTGCAGTTGTCTCTTTTTTGTTATGACTCTTCTTGCTTTGGGGCTGTTATTGGCATTCTGACTTTATTCTGATTGTTGCTGCTTTTTGCCCTTTTTCCAAGAGCACATGCTCCCCATTGCTCTCTTGGGTGTGCAGCGGAAACATCCAGGAACCTCTGCTGGTGGTGAGTTCCTCACCTGTCTTATTCCTCTCAACATCTCAGCACTTAGCACGGTACCTGGCTCCAAGGTGGTCCTCTGCTGAACCAGTGGCTCGTTATTGCATGGGAAGTGAGACTCAGCTTAGAGAAGGGTGGTTCTGTTATGGCTCCTGTAAAAGCTGGCTCTGTCCGTCTCAGGCTTTCCTGGGCAGAGGGCAAAGGAGAGGTAGAGGGAGGAGAGAAACCAACAGCTTTCCAGCTCCTCCCCAGGCAATGGGAAACACTTGGGATTTGGAACCCGAAACCTGAATTCCAGAGACAGACCTTTCACTTGCTAACTGTATGAACCTTGGGCTATTTACTTAAGTCCTCTGAACCTCAGTTTGTTTATTTATTTGTTTCCTGGAAAATGTAATAAGATTTTTCTTTCCTACCTCACAATCAAAGAAATTTTGACAATTAAAAAAATAACATTTATGAAAATGCTCTATAAAGAAGTATATGAATGACAGCTAATATTTTTTTGTAAAGTGGTTTGTCTAATGGGTTCAAACGTATTAGGTACCTACTATGTGCTAGGGGTTTCAGTAAGTACATAATTGAAGGCAGCCCAAAGAAGGGAGCCATTCATAGACCGCACTCAGCCTGGGGGTGTCTTAAGTGTTTCTGTTGCTGAAGCCCGTAGAACTTCCATGCTGTGGAGTCCGAGGCTGTAAATAACACCCAAGACATTCTCATTTGGCTTCAGGACACCCCCAGGCTGAGTCTGTGAATGGCCCCCTTCTTTGGGCCTGCCCCCATTTGCACTGCTGCTGGCCACCATCTCTGGGAATACTGAGAAATAACCAAATACATGGACACTGGGTGAATCCAAGTATCATAATCTAAGAGTAGATATAGTATGAGGAAAAATTACACCCTATTTTTGCTATTTGTCTCCTCTCCCACCTCAAATCAGGTATTGCAGATATGCCAACTCCTCTGCTGGTAGCCAGCCCCGCTGATTTCTGACATTCACCTCCTACTTCTTTGCTCTCCATCGCCCCCTCACACAGTTTTGTTCCCAGGAGTCCCCCATAAACAGTGGGTGGGTGAAAAGGAATAGCAAAGGGAAAGACAAAAAAAAAAAAAAAAAGCACTTTATTGGGAAGCAGTGATACTGTTTTAGATGGAAATTTGCCTGCAAATAGACCCCTTCAGTCATGCGAGCAATAATAAATTATATGTACATACCAACACGCATGCACATTTTATGCACATTTCCATGTGGCCCTCCCAGGTATTGGGAGATGGTGTGAGAACATCCTAAGTATAGCCCAATGGTTAAGAACTAGGTGTTGAAGTCCATCAGACCTAGACGTTGAGCACTACCTCTTCTGATTACTAGCTACATGACCTCAGGCAAGCTACATGACCTCTCTGTGTCTCAGTTTCCTCCTCTGTAAAATGGAAATTTTAGTGTCCACCTCATGGACAAGTTGTGAGGACTGAGTAAAGCACTGTAGATTCTACTTCATGGTGGCTTAGAGGGAAACAGTGACTCTAATGGGATCCATTCCTCTTCTCTGCTTTTTTCTCTCCCTGTTAATGACTTATTCTGTCCCCTCCCACACAGCGGCACCTGATTCAAAGCTGACTCTTCCTCCTTCAAGGCATCTAAGCTCTAAGGACGTGCCTTCCCTCCTTGTATGGGAGCTATGTTCTTGGCTTTGAGACAGATTTCTTAAATTGTCTTCCTCAGTTGCAAGTGACTCAGCCGTTGCTTAGAGATTTAATTAACCAGCAATAGAAGGCTTGAGAGAGATAAATCTCTGGGGACTTTCTCTCGTTCTTGGTTGGCTGTGAGCAGGGTGAGAATGGAACAATAAGGAAGCTTCCAGAACTTGCACTGTCCAATATGGTAGCCACAGTAGCTATTGAGCAAGTGAAATGTGACTGTCCAAATTAAGATATGCCAAAAGTGTACAATACACACCAGATTTGGAAGATTTCTATAATGAAGAACGTAAATGTCTTATTAATATTTATATATTTGTTACAAGTTGAAATAATATATTTATATATTGGTTTTACTTTTGTTAATATGGCTACTAGACAATTTCAAATTACCTATATGGTTGTTGCATGATGCTGTTCTAATCTTCATGCTTTAATAATGACTTAATGTGCCAAGAGTTTTAAAAAGTGATTTTAAATAGATCTCCTTTTACCTTTATGAAGTGTTATTGCTAAAACTGTTTTTCAGATAAGACCATGTCACATTCTGTGTTTAGAGTCTAAACTTTAGACAATCAGTAGACTTTCTTGACTGGAGCAGATGCAAGCTGGGGAATAATCAGATGGAAGAACACTGATGTGGGAATCAAGAAACCTAGCTTCTCACCCTGGCCAGTTTGGCTTAATGGTTGGAGTGTCAGCCCTCTGACTGAAGGGTCGTGGGGTTGATTCCAGTCAAAGGCACATACCCCAGTTGCAGGCTTGATCCCTGTCCCTGGTCAGGGCATGTGTGTGAAGCAACCAATCGATGTGCCTCTCTCACATAGATATTTCTCTCCCTCTCCCTCCCACTTTCTCTAAAAATCAATGGAAACGTGTCCTTGAGTGAGAATTAATAGCAACAACAACAACAAAAGAAACCTGGCGTCTCTTCCTTGCTACACCACTAAATAGCTGCGTGACCTCCAGCAAATTACTGTCCCTCTCTGGATCTCAGATGTTTATTTAAAAAATAAAGAGATTGGTTGGATTAGAATTTAAGCACTGGAAGCTTATAGCCTGTGGGTTGAATATAGTCAGAGATTTGTTTGTGAGTTTTGGCCAACACGGTGTTTTATAGTTTAGTTTATTTACATACTTTCAGGTAGGGGTTAGGTACTGACTGAGCTCCTACCACTCCCCTTGGACTCTCATTCGGCCACTTCACACATTCTTTACCTGCCTCAAAACCCTTGGCTGCAAGTAGTAAACTCCAGGTAGAATGACTCAGTGGGAGGAATGCTGGCCCTTCTTAGATCCAGGGGGTCTTAAGTGGTAGTCGTCCATCTATCTACTCCAAGCCTAATTTTTGTCTTGCCTTCTAGCCATTTTTTAAAAAAAACTGATGTTACCATATTAAACTTCCAACAAAAACAGCACCATATCCTCCTGAAGAATCATAAATATTAAACTAAAAGGAAACAAAAATAATCTACTCAGGGCCAACCTTTCATTTTACAGACAAGAAAACCAAAAGAAACCAGGGCATATAGTGCTTTTATACTTGCATGTATCAATGATTTTAAGATATAAGGTAAAAAATAATTTTAAAAAATTCTAATCTTATTTGTAATTCCTTTACATAAAGTCCAGGTAAATTTTTCTTCTTTCTTTTTAAAACAAAAATTCAGTGGGATGAATGGCTAGAAAAATAGTATAGAACTGATTCCCTTTCCTTGTGATTATGCTATATAAAACCTGAACAAAAAATAGGTAAATGTAACCCACACAATGAAAGTAAATAGCTAAAGCGTTTTAAAGCAGTGAAAGCAGTCTTTTTTTTTTTTTTGCAGGGATAATAGCAATTTGGATGTGAGCTACTGCTTTTGCATATTAAACACAAGTCTTTGTCTCTTTTACCTCAGTAGTGTGAGAAAGCAAAATCTGATTTGATGGGGGAGGGGAGGAGGAAAAGACCATAAATAAAAGTGTGTGTTGTTTCCTGAGGGACATTCTCCCTAATGGCATTCTGCCCAGAAGCCCTTTTTTCTTGGCTAAACCATGTGATCAGGATAAGTTGAGTAACCAGACTGAGACCCCAGAGGGTCTGGAAAGACCACAAAATTGATCAGTGCCTTCACGGTCCAGACTTAAGCCAGACCTGGCCCTGAGGCCAAGACTGGTCAGTGTTGCTATTGAATAAATGCAGTCATGGAAACCACATGTGATCTCTGTCTGGAGAAATTCAAGATCAGCTATGGCATAGAACCTCCCAAAGTTAGCTATTCATAGAAGTGTCTGAAGATATGATCACACACCCCCCCCCCCCCCCCCCAACTCTTCCCAGGCATCTCTTCTGGGAGAAAAGTCTAACACTGGATACACGGCCTGATTCAGGCAAGGATATCTCCTTGCATTTTTCCCTGACACGTTGCACATGAAGCCAATGTCCAAAAAGGGCAAGAGACAGATCTGTTTCTCCTCCACAGAAATATAAAAAGGTAAATGCTGGAAGGTGCCTGCGGGATTCGAGAGGTGGAAGCAAAAAAGAGCCTTTGCAAATGATGAAAACCAATTCAACCAAATGAAGTTCAGGAGATCAAAATTAATAGTAAAACAGTTGGAGGGGTGGGGAACGTCCAGCCCAGGGGCAGTATGAGGCCCACAAAATCATTTGGCCTGGCCCTGCCAAGGCATTAGGGGTGAGTTAATTAAACGTTTGACCAAATATAGCAGGCTGATTTTAAAGTTGATCATTTTGTATGACCCATGAATGATGTTATAAATATCCAAATGGCCCTTGGCAGAAGAAAGGTTCCCCACCCCTGGTAGGGAGACACAGGTTTTCTCAACATGCATGTTCATTTTCTTCTCTGCATATATACTTTCTCTAGCAGCAGGCCGTTAGTTCTCCCTTTGTTTCTCCAACAATCTACCCATTTTGATCCAAGGTACATCAGGAATCCCACTTCTCCCATGAAGATTTTTCTAACCCTCTAATCCTGCCTTTACTATCCGTATCCTTCATTTGCCACTTATATAGGGCCTTGAGCTGCTTTTTAACATATTTAAATACTAGGGGCCCAGTGCACGAATTCGTGCACCTTGAAAGGAACTGTGGGCTGCGAGGCTGCAGTGGGCACAGGGGCAGCTCTCGAGCCATCCTCTGTGCCCCCACCAGGTCCCTTCCACCACAGCGCCTGGTCCTGTCTGCCAGCAGCCCCGCTCCCGGTGCCACTGCTCCCATGCGCTGACAGCGCTGGCCCTGCTCGCACCCACTGACAGTGCGGAGTGATTGGGGCCAGCACCAGCAGCGGGTGCGAGTGGCAGCTGCTGCCCGGATCGCCCCTCAGGAGCAGGGGGAGGTGGAGAAGTCCTCAGGGGCAATCAGGGCTGGCAGCCGAGGCTTGCACCACCTGACGGTGCCAAGCGATTGGGGCCAGCACCAGGCGCTGGCAGCAAGTGCGAGTGGGGCTGGCACCAGCAGCAGGTGGGAGTGCTGGCAAGACAGTGGCACATGGGAGCAAAGAATTTTCAGTAACTACCACAGGCTTGTCCTGATGACAGCGACCAGTGCCCCGCCTTCGTCTGGTGCTCACCTGCTCCACCATCCCACCGCAGCTGATGCCTGCCATGTTCCACGCTCTGCCGCCCGCCATATTCTGCGCGTGCCCCCTGGTGGTCAGTGCATGTCATAGTGACCAGTTGTTTGGTTGTTCCGCCATTCAGTCTATTTGCATATTAGGGTTTTATATATATAGATGTGCAGCTCACTTTCCCGGCGAGGCTGGAGGCTGTAAACCCTTCACAGGCAGAGCTCTGTGAGTGACAGTGTCTAGCTGAGCTGAGCACAGCTTTCGAGAGGAGCCAGGGGAGCAGCTCGATCAGCCCTGGCCTAGGGCCTCCCTGGGCACTGCATTTCCCTGACTCCGTGCCTGCTTCCCTTCCTGGCCAAACAGGAACCATATTCCTCTGGCCTGTTTCTTTCCTCACCAGAAGGGAGAGAACCAAAGCAATGTTTATTTTCTTATTCAAAAGATAAGATATCAGGGAAACAGAAAGCATTATGAGCTTTCCAGGGAAGTTTATGACAGTAATTGTCGCCATTATCCAGATTATTAAGATTTTCTTAGAAAACCAAACCCTTTCCCGTTGAACAGAGCTGGATGATTTTAGAAAAGCAAACAAACAAAAGGAAGCGAAGAAAAACCTTCTACAGCCTCCTTTGGGATGTGGTTACCAGGCATCTGAGGACTTTTTTTTTCTTTTTAAAGATTTGTATACATCGCGTTTACACAAGTCACAAGTTAAATGCAGGTGGGTCCAATAAAACAGGCATTAACAATAAAAATATAGTCCAAGCTGAACTGTACACTTAAAACGGTGAAGATGACAAATTTTATGTTATATGTATTTCACCATAATTGAAAATGTAAAAAAGTGCAGTCAGTGTATGATATCAACCATTCAAATAAGTGTAGCGAGTTCAAAACGGAAGCTGTGAGAGATCACAAACTTACGGGGGAAGACGGACTAGCCATTTTAGCCTAATTAAAGGGCAGGAGCAGTCAATAACTATGCTATACCACGAGGTAGGTAAGGAAGAAAATGACCATTAACGTTCACCAATGGATAAAAGTATTTGTTAAGAAATCAAAATCATACTTGGAATTCAAATCAACCGAATGCATAACTAGGTGCTATATATTCATTAGATGTCTGTTTTTATTTATATAATTGCCAAAAGAATGAATGTGAGATGGAGCCGAGAACTATCATAATATTATACCACTTCATACATTGCTCCCCAAGCTAAAAGTCAGACCGTGCCAAGAACACAGAATCCCAGCCTGACAAATGAGGTGAGGAACAAAGGGAGGAAACAGTAACTTTGGCTGGGTGTCTTGGATGGGCACATCGGCAAAGAAAAGCTTCCCCATTGTTGGCTGCAGCATTTCTCAAATGTCTGACTTCAGAACACTTTTAATATAGAATATATTGAGGAAAAACCCCAGTAAGAGCTCATTGACTGCATCATCATAATGATGACAATAGCTAGCGTTCGCTGATACTTACATGCCTTCTGGGCGCTTTATACACATCGACTCACTTAATCCTCAGAGCAACTTGCAGGATAGGTATTGTCACCTCCCATTTTACAGATGAGGAAATGGAGGCACAGACAAGCCACAGAGTTCAGAGTTCAAAGCTGTTGGGCTCCAGAGCCTGAAGGCCTGAACCACGGTTGTGGACTGAGTGACAGTGTTCCCCTCCCCCCCCCCCCCCCCAAACACCTATGTTGAAATTCTAACCCCAATGTGATGGTATTTGGAGATGGGGCCTTTGGAAGGTAACTAGATTTAGATGAGGTGATGAGGGTGGGCCCCCTTATGAGATTAGAAGAAGAGACACAAGACACCTCTCTCTCTCTCTCTCTCTCTCTCTCTCTCTCTCTCTCTCTTTCTCTCTCAAAAACACCCAGCCCCCAAAGTTATCATTTCCTCCCTTTGTTCCTCACCTCATTTGTCAGGCTGGGATTTTATGTTCTTGGCACATTCTGACTTTTAACTTAGAAAAAAAAAGGATGAAGTTACATATTCAACTATATTCTGCGTATGCACGAAGAAGAGGTCATGTGAGCGTGCAACAAGATTGGAGGCTGCCTGCCACAAGGAAAGAGGTCTTAGAATGAAACCTACCTGCCTGCACCTTGATCTTGGGGTGCCAGCCTTCACAACTGTGAGAAATACATGTCTGCTGTTTAAGCCACTCAGTCTGTGGTATTTTGTTATGGCAGCCAGAGCAGACTAAGACTATATACCACATCCTCCTTCTGCCCAGCACCGAATTTTAAGGAATAGCGTGTAAATGTTTAGGCCACAATAAACACAGAATAGCATAACAATGGATGTTGAAATCATAGGATGCCTAATAAGGAGAGGAGATTGTTGGTTGGTAAGAGTTGCTGCCTCCCTCAAACTCCCACTGGACACAGGTGTGCCATGCTTTGCCCACTGTGCTGGCATGGACACATCATTTCTAAAGGCAAGTAGACACACACTATAGGGTAAAAACCACATACGTGTGTTCATTATCTTTTAAAAATTAAATTTATTTTTAGAATAATTTTAGATTTACAGAAAGATTGTAAAGAAAATAACATACATTTGTTACAATTAGTGAACCAATATTGAACATTATTATTAACTAAATTATTAACTTGATTCAGATTTCCTTAAAATTTTTTTACCTATTATCCTTTTTTTTTTCCCTGTTCCAGGACCCCATCCACAATGTCACATTACATTTAGTGTCATGTCTCCTTAGCCTCCTCTTGGCTGTGACAGTTTCTTAGACACTAGAGGCCCAAAGCACGAAATTCGTGCAAGGTAGGCCCTCGCAGCCCCAGCGGCCTTGGTCCTCGCAGCCCCGGCTGCTGCCTCAGCCTTCGCAGCCCTGGCTTTGTCCGGAAGTTCGTCTGGACGGTCATTGTGCTGTTTGGTCTAACTAGCATATTAGCTCTTTATTATATAGGATACTAGTCAGGTATTTTGTAAACTGTTTTTCCATTGGGATTTATCTGATGTTTTTTCCCCATGATTTGACTGGGATTATGGGTTTTCAGGAGGAAGACCATGGGGGTAAGGTGTCATTTTCATCTCCACGTCCTCCTTCTCCTTTAAACTTTATTTTTTAGATAGTCTTAGGTTCACAAAAAAATTGAGCAGAAAGTATAGAGATTTCCCACAGACCCTTTTACCCCCAATAGCATCCTCCACTATTAACGTACCCCACCAGAATGGTATATTTGTTATAATTAATGGACCTACATTAACACATCTTTATCACCCAAAGTCCATTGTTTATATCAGGGTTCTTCACTCTTGGTGTTGCACATTCTATAGGTTTTGGCAAATGTATAATGACATGGATCCACCATTGTAGTATCATATAGAATAGTTTCACTGCCTATTCATTTCTTCCCCCACCACACCCCTGGGAATCACTGATCTTTTTATTGTCTCCACAGTTTTGCCTTTTCCAGAATGTAATCTTGTTGGAATCATACAGTATGTAGCCTTTGCAGATTGGCTTCTTTCACTTAGAAAAATACATTTAAGATTCCTCCATGTCTTTTCATGGCTTGATAACTCATTTCCTTTTATTTTTAAAATATTTTTTATTGATTTTAGAGAGAGAGGGAGAGGGATAGAGAGATAGAAACATTGATCGGCTGCCTTCTGCATGCCCCTACTGGGAATTGAGCCCACAACCCAGATATGTGCCCTGACTGGAAATTGAACCATGACCTCCTGGTTCATAGGTCAATGGTCAACCACTGAGACACACTAGTGGGGCCCATTTTTAATTAGGTTGCTTGTTTTCTTACTGTTGAGTTTTAAGAGTTCTTTGTGTATTTTGGATAACAGACCTTTATCAAATGTGTCTTTTGCAAATATTTTCTCCAGTCTGTGTCTTCTCTTATTCCCTTGACACTGTCTTCTCAGAAGTTTTTAATTTTGATGAAGTCCAGCTCACCAGTTATTTCTTTCACAAACTGTGCCTTTGGTGTTGTATATAAAAAGCCAGTGCCGTCCCCAAGGCCATCTAGGTTTTCTCCTATGTTATCTTCTAGGACTTCACTAGTTTTGTTTCACTTTTAGCTTTATGATATTTTTGTGATGGGTATAGGTCTGTTTCTAAACTCATTATTCTCACATGTGGATTCACAGTGGTTCCACATAATATCATTCATACTAGTATACTGTATATACATTTTAGAAGAAAAATATTGGTACCATCCTAGGATCCTCTCATGGCACAGAGATGGCTACAGCGCAGTTTGGGAGATGTTGATCTTCTAAATAAAGACCCTCCCCCCTCTGCAGACTTTCCCCACATATTCAAGTCCTCCCGCCAGACTGAGCTACAGGCTGCCCTTTTCCACCCTGTTTTCACCAAAATGGCTACTTCTAAAACCCTTCCTCCTGGAAATTCCAGCTTTCCCACTGGAAAGTTCCCTGGCTGAAGTTTCTAACAGATACTAATAGATATTAACAGGATACTCTACTTCTACCTCTGTTATATCACTCTTCAAATTGTGTGATGGTTGGTTCTTGATCAGTTTTTACCCTACTTTCTAGAATCTGTGTTTTCCTTTGTAACACCCCTCTTCAAGTTATAAAGCATATTTCCTCCCATCGATCCATTCAGGTAGAGTCCTGCCCTGCCTGGGAACCAGTGAGTGTGAGGATGGTCATTTGGCTCTGTCCAGATTTGTGTATTTGGGGTAAAATAAAAACAATTGTGGATCATGGGCAAAAGCACATGTGGAGTCTTATGTACATATATACGTATGTCTAAACATTTTTAAGTTGTGAATTTAGGGAATAAACTTTTAAATAAAATATGTTTTATTCTCCTGCCTTGACAAATACACCTTCATATTGACCTGGAAAGGACGATTTCAGATGCAGAATTCTTGAACTGCTTGGAGTTCTGTGTTGGGATGGGGTGGCGTAGGAACAAGGACTCCCGTTCCCCCTCCTCTGTCTTGCTTCCCTTCCTCTCCTGCTCTGGCCTCACATGCAAGCTCGTGGGTATTCCAGCCTGCAGGCCAACCTCTGTCCACATGCCCTGCAGACAGCTGCATGAGGCCACTTTTCTGTCCCAGAGATCTCACACTGGCAGTGAGGTCGCCCCCGGGAGGAGGGTCCTGGGGACAGGTCACACAGGCCCTGCAGGCAGGATCAGGGAGAGCCATTTGGGCAGAGGATTCTGGAGTCCAAACCACCTGGAGCAAGGTCTAGAGGGGAGGTGGCTGTGGTCTAGATGTGGGTGGCCACATGTCCCTGGCCCAGCGGACTCCTCATCCAGTGAGGTGAGCTGCAACTGGAAGAAGCATGGTTCTCAGACTTTATTGTGCATGAGAATCACCTGGGATCTGCTTCAGTAAGGTCTGGGTGGGGCCTGAGAGTCTGCATGTCTAACAAGCTCCCAGATGATGCCAATACTTCTGGTACAAGGACCAGACTTTGAATAGCTCTAAAGCATGGGCCTGAGGCAGGGGTCCCTCTTGCCTGCATACACTACTACCTTTAGCAAGAAAGGATGTATTTGATAATGATTTAATCACTCCCGTGGATAAATTACCAATAGAAACTTAGTATACATTTAAATTATACAAAAATAATACATGCACGATACAAATTTGAACATAGCATCAACACCCACACTTGGGGATTCTTTAGTCTGGCATGGTAAGTTTCATAGCTTTCAGCCCTGCCAGTTGTCATTTCTTCCCCTTCTCATACCCTGTGACCCCTTCCTGCATATGGCTCATCCAGCTACCGACATTTCTGTTAGGGCTTTGTTGTTCCTTCTGCAGACCCTAACATCACATTTCCTTACTCTTCCTCACAATTGACTCCACTCTTTTCTCTCAGGTGCTTCCCCACACTCTCAGTGCATTTCTTATAGCAGTTTCTCCAGCAGACTTGCTACTTTTCAGGTCCCTTTGCCCTCTGCCATCAGCCCTCCAGCCCACTCTGCGGAGCCCAGAGGGGTTGCCCTGTACCTCCTGCCTCCTGTCCCCAGGCTCCTGACATGCTCACCTTTCCTGATGCTGGAAAGCACCCTCCCCGAGGCCTGCCTTCTGGTGTGTGGAGGCATCTCCACGCGGTAAAAGAAGCTATTTATGCCTTTCGGAAACCTCATCTTTGGGGCAGGAAGTGACCAACTTCCTGGCAAAGAACTCCCAAGAACATCTTTCCAAAGGGAAAAAAAAGAGAAACCATATCTCTGACGTACATAAGTGGTTTCCTCACTTTTAATTGGCCCTGCTCCAGGCTCCTGATACAGCTCAAGGCTGAACAGCATCTGCTGGTGACAGGAGTCCACCCCGTGTAACCTGATCAGGCTCAGGGCCTTGGATGTGGCAGGTGTTTAGTTAGCCTTGGTCGAATCGAGTTGAACTTCCTGGGGCTGGAACCCTGTTTCCTATTTACTTTCTGCTCTAGCTGATGCTTTCACACGCGTTGCCAAATGTTGATTAACGCATAAAGTTAATTTTTTTTGCTACAACCGAGGTTTCAGCATATGTCAGAATGTTGAGTCAAGCAAATCATGCCACAGGGTATAGAGGGGGATGCAAACTTTCCTTTAGAAAGAAGAATGGGGTAACATGGAGTCAGAAATACCCCACCCCACCCCAACGCATGAAAAATGCCATCGAAACAAAAAAAAAGCGGTGTTGATTAGGACACCTAAGAACTTTGTTTTAGGATTATGCAAGAGATGGCTTTGAGGGGTAATACATGAGTCCTTTTAAAATAATTTTATATTTCAATTACAGTTGACATTCAATATTATATCAATTTCAGGTATACAGCATAACGGTTAGACATTTATATAATTTAGTAAGTGATATCCCCAGTAAGTGTAGTCCCCACCTGGCACCCGACATGGTGATTACAGTATTATTGACTATGTTCCCTATGCTGTACTTGACATCCCTGTGACTGTTTTTAAAACTGCCCATTTGTACTTCTTAATCCCTTCACCTTTTCACCCAGTTCCCATCTCCCCCACCTCACAACCACCAGTGTGTTCTCTGTCTTTATGATTATGGTTTGTTTGTTTGTTTTGTTCTTTAGATTCAGGTTATGCTTTTCATGGTGTCTCAGAAGAGCCCGCCTTTCTAGTGCTTGTGAGGGTAGGAGACTGACACACGCAGAAGTCTGGGCAGGGACACCCTTCTGCACAGGTGAGGTCTGGGGGCCCTCTTGCTCTATCCCAGCACACTGGCTCTTCTCCCCACACAGACGGTGTTCACGGCTGTGATTGGCCTGATGGACTGGCTGACGGACAGGTTTTCTGGGTGAGAAATGAAGGCCCAAGGGTGTTTTTTCCTAGAGTGTCTTTTAGGGTAGTGTTCAGGAAGGTGGTCCTCGGGGACTATCTGGTGTAGCCATGATTCACACCGTAACTCCCTCTGCCCATAAGAGCCCAAGGTGTGGCCCTGGCTGAGCCAGGTGGCTTTCCTTCTCCCAAATCAGAAGGTTGGGAGATATATTTCATTCACCTGTGTGAGTTGAAAAGTTTAAGCCAGTGTTCGGCAAACCTCGGCTCGAGAGCCACATGCGGCTCTTTGGCCCCTTGAATGTTCTAACGCCACTTCTTCAAAATAGACTCGCCCAGGCCGAAAACCGACTTCTGCGCATGGGCCACGAAGTTTCAATCGCACTGTATGTGCACGCCCGCACGTGGTATTTTGTGGAAGAGCCACACTCAAGGGGCCAAAGAGCCGCATGTGGCTCGCGAGCCGTGGTTTGCCGACCACTGGTTTAAGCTATTTAAGAGGTTGTGTTCTTTTTAATGTGTCCCATCTCTTCTTTGTTTCCTTTCCTCTTCTTTTGGATTTGTTGAGTATTTTTTTATGATTCCATTTTATTTCTACTATTGGCTTATGAGCTGTATCTCTTAAAAATTTTTTGGTGGTTTCTTCCTGGTTTACAACATATATATTTAATTTATCACAGTCTCCCTTCAAATAATCTTATATTATTTCACACATAGTGAAAGACACAACCATACTTCCATTTCCTCCTTCTTATCTTTTGTGCTATTATTGCCATACATTTTACTTAGACATATGCTATAAACTCCAAGATACATCGTAATTATTCTTGCATTATTCTTTTAAAGTGATTTAAGAGATCACTTTAAAAGTGTTCTCTTAAATCTTTTAAATATAAAAGATTTATTTTATATTTATCCTACTATTTAATCATTTCTGATGCTCTCTATTCCTATCCAAATTTCCATCACTTTTTGCCCGAAGAACTTCCTTTAACATTTCTTCTAATGCAGGTCCATTGGCAACAAATCCTTTTTGCGTGTGTGTCTGAATATGTACTTATTTTGCTTTTGTCTCTGAAAGATATTTTCATATGGTATAGATAGATTTCTAGATTGGCAGTTTTTATTTCAGTATAGTAATGATGTTGTTCCACTTTCTTATTTGTCAAGTTTCTGACAAGAAGAATGCTGTCATTCTTGTTTTTGCTTAGAGAACATTATGTTTCTCTCCTCTGACCACTTTTAAGATTTTAATTTTTTGTTTTGTTTACTGATGATAAGAGAGAGAGAGAGAGAACATCAATTTGTTGTTCCACTTATTTATGCCTTCATTGGTTGATTCTTGAGTGTGCCCTGACAGGGAATCAAACCTGAAACTCTAACCAATTGAGCTATCTGGCCAGGGCAAGATTTTAATTTTTATCACTAGCTTTCACCAATTTGATTATGATGTGCCTTGATGTAGTTTTATTTATGTTTATTCTTCTTGGTATATATTGAACTTCTGATATCTGTGAGTTTATAGTTTTTATCAAATTTGGGGAAATTTCAGCCATTATTTTTCCAAAATGCTTTTTTTTTTTTATCTCCCTTCCTCTCCTGGAATTCAAATTACAGGTATGTTATACCACTTAATATTATCTCACAAGTAACTGAGACTCCTTTTTAGTCTTTTTTCTTTAGACATTTTTTATTGTTATGTCTTCAATTCACCAATCTTTTCTTCTGTGTTGTCTGATTTGCTCTTAACCACATGCTGTATATTTTTTTACCTCAAATATTGCATTTTTCACCTTTAGAAGTCCCATTGGATCTTTTTTTGTATCTTCCATTTCTCTCTTCATTGTTTTTATGTTTTTCTCTATCTTCCTCAGCCTGTGGAACATACGAATAATAGCTTTTTTAATGTTCTTGTCTACCTAATCCATCATCTCTGTCATTTATGGGTCTGTTTCTACTGATTGATTTTCCTCCTAGTTATGGGTAGTATTTTCCTATTTTGAGGCATGCTCGGCAAGTTTTGCTTGGTTGCAGGCTATTGTGAATTTGACGTTGTTGGGTGCTACATTTTGTTGTAAGCCTGTAAGTGGTGCTCTGGTTGTTCTGGCATGCAGTTAAGTTACTTGGAGTCAGTTTGATTCCCGCAAGGCTTGCTTCAAGCTTTGTTAGGGTGGGTCCTAAGCAGCAGTGAGTCTAGGGCTAATTTAGCCCCACTTCTCTGACAATGCCCTTCTGAGGATTCTACCTGATGCTCTGTGTATTAGGAGATCTTTTCACTCTTGCTAACGGGAGCAGAATTCCATGAGCTCCAGGAATTTGGGGAACTCCTGCTTTATATTATTGTATATCCTCCCTCCCCAGATTCATGTGGCTTTTTCTCACACATGCACAGATCAGTATTTAACCAAAGACGCAATCTGGAGATCATTGGAGCTTTTTCTCTGGGCAGGAAACCCCCCCCCCCCCCCCTCCGCTCTGATATGCTGCCTCTCTAACTCTAGCCATTGTGGCTTCCAAACTCTAATCCCTCAATTCAATAAGAGCGCCAGATTCTGTTTGGGTTCCCCCTCCCCACAGAGCAGCCTGGATCCTGCCTGCAGCTAGTAAAGCTGAAGCAATCATGGGACTAACTTGTTTTTTCTCCTTCTCTCAGGGACCACAGTCCTGTGCTGACTATTGTCCCAGGTCTGAAGCCACTGTGTCATACTTTGTCTAGTTCTTTAAGGCAAGAAAATAAATTCCTGGAGCCCCTGTTACTTCATCATGGCCAGAAGCAGAAGTTATCTCAATGCAGATTTAACTATATAGCATAATATTTTACATCATGATGTTTTCACTTAACAGTAGATTTTTGTGATTTCTCCATCTTATTGCATAATTTTGGTAAACATAATTTTAAACTGTGTTTACTTTCATTCATTATCAAATAGTAATTGACTGATTAACTCCTATGCTCCAGGCTCTGGATAAAGCAGTGAACAGAACAGGTAAGATCGCCACCCTCGGGAGTTTTTACTCTGGTGGACAGAAGACCGGTAAAAGATAAGAAATAAATGAGCAAATCATAGAGCAACAAGAGCCATTAAACAGGGTGATATGTTGGAGAGTGACAAGGGCAGCTATTGAAGATGGGGGTTTAGGGAAGTCCTCTCTGAAGGGATACTATGAGGTCTAAGTCCTGAGTGATTTAGGAGCAGCCTAGTGCAGTGTGTTCTAGGCAGAGAGAACATAGTGCAAGATCCCTAGGAAAGTGGCAAGCTTGACATGTTGGAGGAACAGAGAGGAGACCAGTTTGGTTAGAGTAGAATGAGCAAGGGGGCAGAGTGTTACCAGATAAACTCAAGAGAGGTAGACAAGGGCAAAGACTTTAGGGCAAAGAATGCCATACAAGTACGTAATTTATTTACTTAATTGCACTATTACATCATTCTTACTTATTCCTATCCCATTAAAACTTTACATTTTTGCATTTTAAAATGTTTTATTATAAATGACACAAAATTTATAAAAAATGACATCTCTGTGTGTGTGTGTGTGTGTGTGTGTGTGTGTGTGTGTTTTCTATACTTAGAAGTATTTCAATATGGCAGAATTCCAGGGCTGGACTTAAAAGAGTCAGCGAGTGGGTATATAGCAGAGGCTGTTGGTGCACCTGGGATTCATTTTACAGTCAAGAGTGTCCTTCCTCTAGCGGCTGCAGGTGCTGCTGACGACTCACAGGGTGGGCCACCTCCCACACACCTGGGAATGACACCCCTACACTGCCTACAGCCAGTGACTGAATCTCCTTGCCTCAATGCAGGATAAACTCTGTGGTGCCAATTATATTCCAGAGCTCTAGAATTCTTCTAGAACAGTGTGCCCAACAGTTACCTGCACAAGAATCCTCACATCTGACTCTTCCTCTAGGTTACCCACCTATGGGAGGATATAAACTGTTTGAAGATTCCTGATTTACAAAATCCTTATTAAAAATTCTATTTTTAGAAACACTATGTCCACTGGAGACCATCGGAAATTTACCCAGTTACCATGAAGGGTAGGGAGCGCTTGGAGGTGGCAAGATTAACTAAAGGTCCTGAGGTGAAGGCCTGATTGTAGCCGATGGCTACGGGTAGAATGAGGATTAACATTCCATTGGGTTTGGACAGGTTAAGAACACAAATCTGTGAAGACTTAGGAAGAGCCAGCCTTAAGCTCAAATGAGAGTGGGCCATCTGAGAAAATCCAGGTGAACTTGTTGCTCATGTTCTCAGCAACCATGAGAGCCTGCAGGTCACCTCGGTGGTCCCAGGGCGCATATCTCATTTTCCTCTAAAGAAGTCTGCCATTTGATCCCAGAGGCCCTGTGGCTTTAAGATAAAAAGGCCAGAGAACAGAGACACCAGAGCCAGGGGTGGGAGCCACCGTTAGAAGGAAGAAGGGGACAAATTGAGAGATGAGAGCGTGGGCTCAGATCAGGGGAGGAAAACTTAGGGTATCCTGACACTTCAATCGTGGTTCTTTCTTTCCCCTCCTCTGTGCAAGAAGAAGATAGTCAAATGAGAAAGCTAAAGATCAGCAGTGACTATCTCTCACACACACACACACACACACACACACACACACACACACACACAGAGCTACTCTTCCCTGCTCTGCTATCTTCCCACCACCTCCCCATCCTTTGAAGAAAGGATCTTAGATAAGGGAGCCTGGGCAGTGTTTGGAAGCACCCTCTAATTCAGAGTCTGGACAGATTCCAACCTGGCTTCCAAAGTAGATGGTAATATTACTGTCAAGCATTTCTGAAGAGGCTGAGATCTACAATCATTAACAATTTTAACCAAATGTCAGGAAAATGAGAGAAGACTACGTGCAGGAAGGCAGTCTTGCTCTGGATTCTTGTGCTATCACTACCTACGTCAGAATGAGAACAGCAATGCAAGTACATTCCTGCATATACCTCTTATGTGCTGAACACACAGTCCTTCAGTCTCAAAGGAGGCATGCCCCTTGAGTTGCGTTTTCAGGACTGTGGATGAGTCTCACTGAGCCAGTCATTGTTAATAACTGAGATTTGCACAGGATTTTACAGCTTCCAAAATACTTTAATAAATATTAGTATATACCTGCCACTCATCTAGAAGGCCACTAACCTTAAACTTTTTCACATGAGTATATTGAGGGTCCGAGCAATGAAATAACTTGCCCAAGATCCCATAGCCAGCAAGAGGCAATCCTTTTCCTCTGAGTCTAGATCCTGTACAGTTCGCCCTCTACCTGCCTGCCTTGTCCCCTTCTCTACTCATTGGAGTATTTTTGTGTCCTGGCGTTCAGGGCTGAGTTCTAAGATCCTGGAAAGGGCTATAGGGAGTGGGTCATCTGTAGGCTCCTGAAAGCACACACACTCTCTCTTAAGGGGACCTTCCTACACTTATATCCCACCCTTCTTTATTTTAGGGTACAGTTCCCAACTTCCTGGACCTAAGAAGCATTTCTTTCTCTGCCTGATATGCTCCTCTGTTGCTCCCAGCATGGCAGGCCTCTCCATACCAATGAAAAAATGTCAAGATGTGTGCCTACATCTGGGAGCAAAAGCACTGAGCCCTTGAAACCCCCAGCGCATGTGGAAAGTGAGTGGGACATCTGTGGCCAATGTGAATGTAGAGGACATTGTTGTTGTTTTTAGATATGTTTTTATTGATTTCAGAGAGGAAGGGAAAGGGAGAGAGAGAGACAGAAACATCAATGATGAGAGAGAATCATCCATCGGCTGCCTCCTGCACACCCCCTACTGGGGATCAAGCCTGCAACCTGGGCATGTGCCCTGACCAAGAACCGAACTGTGACCTCCTGGTTCATAGGCCAGTGCTCAACCACTGAGCCACACTGACCGGGTGAGCACATTGTTTTATAAAATGCCCCACTGTCTCCCCTCCCCCCACCCACCCCCTGTACTCCACCTCCAGAGCTGCCTATCTAACTAATCTGTGATGATGGAATGCCATTTCTTTCTCTCATTACCCTAAATTAAAACATCATTAGGAAGGTAAATGCTCTGCTAAAACAAACAAATCCCCCTAACACATTCCAGAGACAAATTTAAATTATTTTAAGATAATCTGTGCCTTTGGATTATCCAAGTAAGTGTTGCAGGAATAACTGAGAACTGACACAAAAAGAAACTCAACTGAAGCCCAAAGCCAACTCGCAGACCAGGTGCAAAGCCTGCTGTGGGAGGGAGGCCACAGTGAGAGCAGGGGGGAGAGTGTGTCATCCCGAGGCACAGAGGCTCATGGTGGTAGTCTTTTCAGCCTTTGTGAGCTGTGACTCAGAGCAGAGCGTGCTGCATTGTGGGGACAGACCCAGCTGCAGATTGGATGGCTTCCCGAGGCAGAGTCGCGGAACAGGCCCGGGGAGCTCGTTAATCCTCACCAGGGTGTGATTACTGTTGCCAACCCAAGCCCTCACTGAGCACAGATGCCCTGCCGAGATTCCCAGGCTAGGACGTGTGGGGACAAGACTGCCCAGAAGAGGATATGGAACAGCCTCTAGACTGAAGGCCCACTTCCCCTGCTCACAGGAATGGAGGCAGCTTAGTCCAGAGAGGAGAGGGCTGGGGCTATGATAGGGGCACAGGGGCAAGACCAGAGGAGGTCGCATGGCTTGCCCCCAGTCCCCCAGAGAAGTCATGCCTACCATTCCTTGGCACCACAGAAGTGGGCTAAACAGCCATGCCTGTGCCTGTGGTCTGTTGGCTAACCTAACAGGTCTCCTGAGGGTGATTAGAGCTAGAAGATTCTGCTTCTCTGGTCAGCAACATTGAGCACTGACTGTGAAGAGCCCTGCCTCTGTTTTGGAAGCAACCAGGCAGAGATGCAAGGAAAAGAGGAGGCGGTTCCCCTAGAAGCTGCTGCGGTAACCTGTAACCTGAGAGCTCTGGGTCAAAGACCCAGGAGGTAAGCATTTAGGAGCAAGCCATGGAGGTGCTCTGTGAACTGGAGGGCCTATAAGTTCCTCCCATTCCTAACATTCTGTGGTCCAGTATATAGGAGGGGACTGGATAAACACATTGAGAAGATACAAATGCTAAGCAACAGGAAATACAGTGATGGAGTCAAACCTCGACTTTCTGTCTTGAGCATGATCTTTATAGGTTGTGGTCCACAGTCAGGCCCTAGGCCACTGACAGCAGGGCCCAAGACTGGACACATCCTACATAGGGTGTGGTTTTGAGAAGACAGATGATTCTCACCAAAATGTCAGAAAGGTGGTCATAGAACAGATTGGAAGGGGGAAAAAAAATCTATAAAAAGAAGCCCCTTGCCGTAACTGGTTTGGCTCAGTGGATAGAGCGTCGCCCTGTGGACTGAAAGGTCCCAGGTTCGATTCCAGTCAAGGGCATGGACCTTGGTTGCGGGCACATCCCCCGTAGGAGGTGTGCAGGAGGCAGCTGATCGATGTTTCTCTCTCATCGATGTTTCTAACTCTCTGTCCCTCTCCCTTCTTCTCTGTAAAAAAAATCAATAAAATATTTTTTTAAAAAAAGAACCCCCTTTTTAAATGAAAGCTTACCATTTGCTGCAGCATGGATGGACCTAAAGGGTATTATGCTCAGTCAGTCAGAAAAAGACAAATACCATATGATTTCACTTATATGTGGAAGCTAAAGAACAAAATAATGACGAAATTGAAACAGACACATAGAGCAAACGGGTGGCTGCCAGATGGGAGGTGAATTGGGGGACTGGGAGAAAGAGGTGAAGGGATTAGGAAGTACGAATTGGTAGTTACAAAACAGTCACAGGGATGTGAAGTATAGAGAAGGGAATATAGTCAACAATATTGTGATAACTATGTATGGGATCAGGCGGGTACTGGAAATATCAGGGGGAACACTTTATGTAAAGTATATGATTGTCTAACCACTGAAACAATACAAAATAATATTGAATGTAAACTGTAATTGAAAATTTTAAATTTAAATTAAAAAACCCAAACCCTTTTTTAACCTGAGGCTGAAAATCTCTTCCCTCCTGGGGAGAAGGACTCTGCAATTGTTTCAGCTGAGAAGTGAACTTTCTGAAGGTGAGAAGTTGATTCAGGTGTTCCTTCTAGACATGTGGCTGGTGTGAGAGAGGGGCAGGTGCAGAGGATTCGGGGCTGATTTGGGGTTCCCTGCCTTGTCCACAGTGATTTAGGCAGCCCAGGACCCTGCTTCTGTGGGGAACTCTGAGAACATTTCCTCCATGCAAGCCCTTGGGCAGTTGCCACGTGGATGGTCTGAAATGCTTCTATGACTGCTCCATAAATGTTCCAAGGGGGCATCGTTTGGAAACTAAGCTAGGGATGGGGAGAGGTATGACGCTCCAAAGCAGTGATGGCGAACCTCTGACACGCGTGTCAGTGCCATTTCTGATGACACGCGGCCGCTGAGGCGGCCGCATGCCGAGGATGAAACATTTATGTTATTTAAACTATAAATATCGCGAAATAATGTTTTTTCCTCAAAGGGATACACTACCCGAGTTATGCTCAGTTTTTTTGGCGAAGTTTGAAACACCAAGCTCAAAAGGTTGCCCATCACTGCTCTAAAGCTAAGCAGATTCAGGCAGGGCCAAGAAAGTTTTCCAGAAAATGGATTTCAAATCTGCATGGCTGAGGAAGAGGAGCTCTCTTCTGTCTCAGGCGTGGTCTACAAATGTTCCTCCGTGTACACTCCCCTCATCCACAGCAGTGGTGGTGCAGCTTTTAAACAGTGGAGTGGGTGAACTGTCCTTGGCTGGATCAGAGTGAGCTCTTACTGCCCAAGGAGGCTGGGCAGTATGTTGAAAAGCATCCTTGCTCTGTTGACAGAAAGAGCTGGATTTAAGTCCTGCCTGCGTCACTTATTAGTCGTGTCTCCTTGAGAAGTTGCTTGACCTCTCCGATTCCAGAAGATCCTCAAATATAAAATGGGGATAATCACTTCACAGGGTTGGACTGAGAATGAAGTGTGACAATATATAGCCCTGGGCTGAAAGGAGCTCTATTTATTTATGGGCACGTCAGAAACAGAGTGGGAGGGCAGGACCTGAGATGGAGAAGGATTAAGGAGTTAGATGAACTGATGTGCCCAATTTGGGGACTTAACTTGTGCTTTCCTCTAATAGGTGCTAGCTGGGGGTGAACCAACTCAGACCCAGGATGCCTATCGAAGACAGGCCCAGGACATAGGAGCCACATGGCTCATGCCTCACCACTGTCTTTGGTAGATAGGGCTGCCCCTGGGAACTCTCACTTAAGCCCAGGCTCTGCGGCTGTGCCTGGACAACACAACACAACACAACACAACACAACTACAGCACAAAGGCCCAGGGGTGGTGCCTTGGCCCTGTGGTGTGTCTCCTTGGCATTGAGAAATGAAAAATAATTTCCAAAGGGGAAATATTAAGATCATGTGAACAAACTTCCAGCAGAGATTTCTTCTCACTTTTCAGTATTATTTGTGTGTCCGTGTATGTCAGGGCATAAACGTGTCAAACAAGAAAGAAGAATCAAAAGTCATGGACTCCAGCTCCAGTTCTTATTACCCGAGAGAAACCTTGGGCAAATCCTTTAATCTTGTTGAGCCTCAATGATATCATCTATAAAATGGGAGACTGATGCCTGCCTCAAAGGGTTGTGGTTAGGATCAAATAAAGTAATAAATGTAAAAGCCCGTAGTGACTGGGGGCAAAAGTGATACAACGAACATGGCAAGTGTTCACTGATCATCTGCTCGAAGCATCTATAATTATTGGGTTGACTTCCTAGGCTCTCTAATGATATCTTGACATCTTCGCCTGCCTCTTCTTCTCTGCCCACTCAACCCCTACCTCAGTCCCACCCCTCCAAGAAGTCAAAAGAATTGAGACACTACTGTTCACTCCATTGTGCCTGGTGCAGGCCAGCTGTTCCTGAGTGGTCATTAAGGGCTCTTAGGGACAGAAGTGATGATTATTTTTTGCTGGTGTGAGTGTGAGGAGCCTTTCTCTGCTTGCTTTGCAAACCCTCTCAAGGCTTGTGTCGCTCTGCCTTTCCCTCAACAAGTGTAACAAAGGAAGATGAGAAAAGATTCACGGAATAAGATGATGCATGGCCTGCAAACTGTCCCACCCACAAAACTTCCATAAATTGTCAAGGACCAGCTACACAGCATGAAAGCCAGTTGGGGACACGACCCAACCATCGGTCTGAATGTAAGTTTGCTGTTATGTGCTCATCCTGTCTTGGCCATAAACTCTCTTGTCCTATCAATTTTGTTTTATTTTAAAAAAAAATTAAAACCATTTTCTAACTGTAGAAAATTTGGAAAGTAAAGGAAATGATAAAGAAGAAAAAAAAAGAACTATCTATAATTTCTCTGCTGCAAACATCTTGGATATATTGCCTTTCAGTGTTCTCATGGCCACAAAATGTGGATGATGTGTAAATAGTTTCGTTTTCCCTTACTGTTAGGACATGAAAAGTTCCCATAAAGATAAAATCCTCAGAAAAACATGGATTTTCACAGCTGCATAATGTCCATTATACAGATGAATCATAAGCTATTTCACTGATTCCCTATTGTTCAACATTTAGGCTGCCTTTATTTTTCCCATTAAAAATAACAATGCTATTAATATCCTCGTAAATAAGTGTCCAGGTCTCTGATTATTTCCTTAATATAAGTTACTAGAAATAGAACTACTGGGTCAAAAGAGTAGGAACATTTTTGAAATTCTTGACATATGGTGCTAAATTGCCTTCAAGAAAATGTGTATCAATTTACTTTCCACTAATGGTGTAGAATAGTACTCACTTCACCACACCCTCACCAGAGCCGCATATCATCTCTATTTTATTTTATTTATTTTATTATTTTTTAAATATATTTTTATTGACTTCAGAGAGGCAGGGAGGAAGATAGAAACATCAATGATGAAAGAGAATCATTGATCGGCTGCCCACTGCATGCCCCCCACTGGGGATAGAGCCTGCAACCCAGGCATGTGCCCTTGACCGGAATCGATCCCAGGACCCTCCAGTCCACAGGCTGACACTCTACCCACTGAGCCAAACCGGCTAGGGCTCATCTCTATTTTAATCTTTGCTATTTTAACAAGTGAAAATGGATTTACTTTATTTTTATGTTGTTATCTAATCCTGTCATTCTAGGGTCTGCTTCCACAATGAGCCCAGAACACCATTCCCCTTGAGCACTTTGGCCCAAACGTGGGATTTGAGTCAATGGCCTTATCTATGATGACTTAGTTCTCAGGCCCCACTACTTGTATCACGCCTCCCTCAGAGCCACCCCCATCCATCAAACAACTGAAATCCAACCTGGAACAAGGTTCAGACTGTTTCTCATAGGCTACACTGTTCAATCTGTGTGTTAATCAGTGGATGTAAATGGATACATGGAGAGAAGGGACTTGCTTAACTGTTCTTATCAAAGGCATCTGAACACCTTCTCCTGCTCAGACAACACACCTGGCTTTGTTGAAGTACTTGGGCTTTATTCTGTAGGTAAAGAGGGTCCAATAAAGTTTTTATGGAGTATATTAATATACTAATTGCAGTATACCAATTAATGATTAAAATTCATAATATACGAAGAGTTCCAGAAACTGATTAGAAAAGACAAACCTAGTAGAAATGGGTAAATGACATAAATGTGCAATTCATAAAAGACGAACTCTAAATGTCCAATAAATATATTTAAAAGATGCTAATTAAGAAGTAATAATGTAATATCACTTCATACCCTTAATGATTGGTAAAAATTAATATAAATGATAACACCTACTGTTGGTGAAAACAAAGAGGAAAGAGCTGTTCATACATTGCTAGCTAAAATGTGAACTTTTTTGCAATCTGGCAAAGACTATAACATGTTAATACATTTGCCTTTAACCCAGCAATCCCACTACTAGGAATTTAGCCTAGAAATAAAAGCACCACACAAAGGATACATGTACAAAGGTTGATTATTGCTGCATTGTTTGTGGTTGGAAAAACACTGAAAACAAAGTGAATGCCTACCATTGGGGGATGATTTAATAAATTGTAGCCATTTTTTTATATTAATTTTCTTTTTAAAGAGAGAGGAAGGGAGAGGGAGAGAGAGAGAAACATAGATGTGAGAGCAAAACCTTGATCAGTTGCCTCCCGCATGCACTCCAACTGGGGAGCAAACCAGCAACTGGGCATGTGCCCTGACTGGGGATCAAACCCACAACCCTTCAGTGCACAGGACGATACTCCACCCAACTAAGCCACACTGGCCAGGGCAATTATATAGCCATTTACTAGTAAAAGTATAAGTTCGATCTATACTAATTGACTTTCAGGTGTTTCTGTGAAGTGTGACTAAGTGGGAATGGCTATATGCAAAGTTGTAGATGTACTCTGGTCTGATTTTCAGAAAATAAAGACATCTACTAATGGCCAAACAATAACCCTGAAACCGTGTGTGTGTGTGTGGGGGGGGCTGTTTTCCCCATCCTATCTTGCGGATAGCAGTGAGTTTTGGATAGAGTGGTGAAATTTGTTGCTTCTTGTCTTCCCCTTTTCCAATCAGAAATAAGGATGTAGTAGCCGGCACTCTGACAGTCATTTTATGACTTTGGGGACACCACAGTGCAAAAGATTGCAGAGCAGACAGTTTGAAGGAAGCTGCCTTCCTGGTCACTTTGTGGAGCCCTGGACTTCAAACATACCAGAATAAACCCTCCAGTGATTAAACTTCTGTTATTGGGGCATTATTATAAGAAGCCAAACATAATAAATGATTATGTGAGCATGAAGAAAAGATATGAAAGTATATATACCAAGTTCTTTGCATTGATGATCTGGGGTGGGACGGGGGTGTCGGGTGTAGAGAAAGAGAGGGAAGGTACAGGAAAAAATATTTAAATAAAATGTGCCTTGTATTCAAAACAAAATAGCATTCTGATTTTATCCCACCACTGGATTTAGCATCAGAGGTTACCTTTAATTTAACCCTTGTGGGGTCATGTGCTGTTGAGTGCCAAGGAGTAAGGGGAAAAGTGCAATGGGTGGACAACTGCGTGGGAGATGACAAACCATTATATCAAAAATCTTGGTTATGCCCTAGCTGGTTTGGCTCACTGTACAGAGTGTCGGCCTGGGGACTGAAGGGTCCCAGGTTCGATTCCGGTCAAGGGCATGTACCTTGGTTGCGGGCACATCCCCAGTAGGGAGTGTACAGGAGGCAGCTGATAGATGTTTCTCTCTCATCGATGTTTCTGGCTCTCTATCCCTCTCTCTTCCTCTCTGTAAAAAATCAATAAAAATATATTTAAAAAAAATCTTGGTTATGCCCTGGAAATCACTTTTCTAAAACGTACTTTGTGATATTAAAAAATGCTCACTCTTATATGATTCCGATCACAGTATAAATTAGAGGCAGAAAGAGCTGATTTAAGAGCTTGTGTTCTGGAACCAGACTTCCTGGTACTGAATCTAGACTCTGCCACTAACTCAATGTGCAACTGTGGTTAAGTCCCTCACTGCGTCACAGTGAGCCTGGCACACAGAAACACTCAAAAACATGTCTGCTATTAAATGTCAGACATAGATATATACACATGGATATATACATCCCAAAACGAGTGGTGAGATTATAAAGTTCTTATGTAAAAATATTCTGTAATGAACATGTACTACTTTTATAATCAGAGAAACATGTAAAATGATTTTAAAAAATATTTTTATTGATTTCAGAGAGGAAGGGAGAGGGAGAGATAGAAACATCAATGATGAGAGAGAATCATTGATCAGTTGCCTCCTGCACGCTCCACACTGGGGATCAAGCTCGAAACCCGAGCATGTGCCCTGACCGGGAATGAAACAGTGACCTCCTGGTTCATAGGTCGACACTCAACCACTGAGCTATGCTGGTTGGGTTGTAAAATGATTTTTAACACAAAAATAAGCTTTGGTGTTAAAGGAAAGACAAAGAAAAAGCAACAACTAAAGGGTATAGGATTGATGTTTTAAGTGCCCGTGTTGGGACAGACATGTGCCTATTCATGGCTTTTGGGAAAGAGCCTGACAGGAGTTGAGGGTGGAACGGAGGCCACAATGTTTCTGAGGAGGAGAAGGGAAGGGAGCATGAGTGCAGTTTGAGGAATTAGCCTTGGACAGGACATGTCTTCCTGTGACTGGGGAGGAAAGGTGGTGAGTAGATGTAAATGCAATAATTTGTAGGTGCGGAGACAGGTAGAGGAAGTTCATGGCTGAAAGTCTTGACACCTATTACTGAAGCCAGAAAGGCTGTCTTCTGAGCGGGGAGATTTTGAATAGCCACCATAGGGAATGGAAGAGGAAACTGACACACAGAGACATTGCCAGTGGCAATGAGCACCTGGCTTTGGATGGGACTCTGCTGTGGCCCTGACCTATGTCACCTCCAGTGTAGCAGATGTATCCACTGTTCTACCACACAGTCTGGCGCCCTCGTGGTTTATTCTGGAATCTTGACTGCGTTGCTTTCCACATGAATTTCACTCCTTCTCCCTCTTATTTACAGAAATCCTACTCAATTGGCAAGGCCTAGCTCAGGTTTGTTTATTCACTTATTTAGGTATTAACTCCTCAGTTTCCAGTTGGCCTCTCAGAACCCCATGGCTTCTGGGTTCAGACACTTGCAAAAGCTCCATCTACGCTGTTTCTCTTTGATACCTGTGCTGTTTGATCATGAGTCATTTCAGGACAGGGGCTTGCCTTGAAGGCTGACTTCCTGATGATTTTTGATTGGGGGCCAGTATTATATTCAGTCTGTGTATGAGTGTACATGTGCTTCCTTTACTTCTGTTATTAGGGATTTAATTTACTGGAGGGGAAGCACCTGTAATCCCTGTTTGGAAAAATGTCCATTTAATGACAATTCTCCCGGATGTGACCCACTCGACAGTAAAAGTTCCAATGGAACCAGGTCTCACTACAGAGCAGCTCATGTGTAGATATAATCAGACGTTTGGCTGGCTAGTTGGAAATGACTGGGTTCTCCAGAGAGCTTAGCTCCCACCATGCCCATTCTCTGACTTTATCAAGATCGCCAGTGCTTCCACCGCTCCATTTAAAAAAAAAACAAATTCAGCACACCTCTTGGCATGTTTTTCTTCTACATCCTTCCTGAAACACATGGCATATCCTCTGGCATTCTTAGCATCCAAAATCCCTGATTTTCCCATCATATTTTCTTATAGATCACTAACCTTGGATCAATGCAGCCATCTCTTATGCTTCTATGTCAGGGCTACTGAGCCCCCTTCATCGGGGTCTAAGTCTTGACCAGAAGAGATTAGAGGGGCTGAAGAAGAAGGATTTAGCCCTGATGTCACGGGTGGTAATAGGTGGGACTGCAGGACCAAGGACTGGTCTCAGTGTAGCCAGAACATTGGTTATATAGAGGAGGAGCAAATATGTAGTTGAGCAAGTATGTAATATAATGAAGATAATGAAAGCCATTTTTCTCACTATTAGTGAAGGAAGTTACAAATATAGAAAGGAGACAGCTAAAATAAACCCTGTGATGTTAGATTGCAAGTGGAGGTATTGGTGAAAACTCATGGTTTTCAATAGGTAGATATGGAACTAGATATAGATGTGCATGTGGGTATATATGTATACAGAGGTGAACAAAAGTAGGTTTACAGTTGTTCATATGTAAAACAATATAATAATTAATAATACAAGAACAAACTTTTTCGTACTCACAACTGTAAACCTACTTTTGCCAACCCATATGTGTGTGTGTGTGTGTGTGTGTGTGTGTGTGTATAATTTATTTGTTTATCATAGCTCTGTCCACTGAAGCACAAGGACCTAGAAGCAGTGAATGACACCCCAGTAGCAATGAGCACACTGATTATTCAGATCCTGGTTTATGAATATCACCTTCCACTAACATGAATCAAGGCTCCTTGGAGAAATTATTTCAGAGCAAGGGTAGGGAAGTATAAGATGAGCCTAGAGCCTGTTACCAAAAGTAACAAAGTACTCAAAGAATGATGGAGACATACCAAAAGGACACAAGAGATAAATTGAAGGGATTCCTACTGGCCAAATGTGGGACAATTTGAAGATCAAAAAAAAAAAATGATAGTAATAGATTAAAAGTCTTTGAACAAAATTAAAATCCACGAGTCCATACAACTGACTTTAAAATTTAACAATCTGTGGAACTTATAACGTATGTAGAAAATTAAAATCCACGAGTCCATACAACTGACTTTAAAATTTAACAATCTGTGGAACTTATAACGTATGTAGAAATAATTAAATGTATTACAACAATAACACAAAAGCCAGAAAGGGGATAAATATATTATTGTATATTTCTTAACTTATACCTAAAATGATATAATATTATAATCTTATTTCAAGATAAACCTATGATAAGTTATGAATGCATATAATTTCCAGAGCAAGCATAAAATTATCAAATAAAAATGAATAGCTGAAAAGCCAATAGAGAAAATAAAATGGAACACTAAAAAAATTTTTTTTCTTAATGCAAAAGAAAGCAAGAAAGGAGGTAAAAAGGAACAGAGAATAGAAGGTCTAAATTGAAAATAAGTAGTGAGATTTAAATCCAGCTGTATCAATAATTATTATACTAAATATAAATGGTTTAAACACTACAATTAAAAGGGAGGCTAGATAAATAGGATGATTTAGGAAGGTCTTACTATGACGGTAACAACTGAGCAAATATTTGAAAGAAAGGAGAGAGAAAGACATGCAGATGATTAGGGTCAGAGTGACCTAGAGAGAGGCACGAGCATGTGCAAGACCAAACCTGACCATTTTAGAAAAGAGAATGAATTAGCAGACACTGCTCAGAGGTGAGGCTGCTTGGATTCTCAATGACTGAAATTTCCAAGAATATGATTAGTTCAGATCTCAACTATGCCTTTTCTGAGCATATTTGTTCACTATATTATACCACAAGTCCCATTTGGAGAAACTGCCCAGTCTAGCCTTCAAAGTTTATGGTGATAAACTTTTGAGTCATAGAATTAGGGATTGGAAGATATTTTAAAGGTCATCCTGCTCCAACCTCATACCCATGGCAAGGATGACAGATGAGTTGAAGTTACATCCAATGGATTTCACACTTCCTAGGGCCAACTTTTCAACTGACGGGAGGCTAAATCTATAAGAAAGTTTTTTCTTCTGTGGGGGAAGAATCCTGCCTCACTGTAGTTGAAATTTTTCGATATCTAAGCAACCCTGATGTCTTACTACATCCAATGGATGAGACATGAGACACAGAGTGCAAGAGTTTCAACTTGACCAAAAGTTTCTTAGCTTTCATCACCTTCACAGGACTTGTCGAATGGTTTAGGTTTCACAACTTAAACCCTTGGCCTTCACTAAACCTTCTCAATATCTTCTGTCAAGAGGCTTCCTGGACTTTTGAAGGGAAAGTAAACCAAGTGGGCGTTTGTTTTCCATCAGTGAAAGCAAAGTGCTTGCAGAGGCCAGCTGGTCTATTTTTGTCTGTGGGTCATGGGTGGCTGCCAAGAATGAGCAGAGGTGTTTGTCTGTGGTAAAGACCAGTGACAGGGGTTGGTGGAGGTGGTTATTGATGCAGGAGACGGAAGGTTCGTGAACAGGATTTAGAACCGGGGAATCTTATTGAAATGATCCTAGCTCTACCTTCAAGCTCAGACCTCTCCTTCTCCTTCTCACGTGCATTCTCAGATCTGTGGCCTCAGGACTGAGAAGGGATTAATTCCTCTCCTAACAGGAAGTAGATAACAAGCCCTTGGTTGGGCCATGTCTAGTAATAGCCTCGTCTTACTGTATAATGCTCTGATTGTTGGTACCCTGAGTCCAAAGTGTCCCTTCCCCCACCCTCACTGCTTTAGCTGGGTGCAAAAAAAAGGCTGGAGTTGGAGGACATAACCATCTGAGGTATCACAAAACATCAAAGAAATCAAGTTCATCCAAGGATATGGGGACTGGCCCATATTCAAAGACTGAATGTAGTGCGGAGAAGGACCAATTCCACAGGCCCCAAAGCCTTGGGATCTCAGTCATGAATTTAGGACCAGGTAGAGCTGGGGTTAAATGAAAGCAGTTTGAGAATAAGCCAAGGCAGGGTCCTGGGTTATTTTAACATTTGCACTTTCTTTAAGGGCCCATCTGTATTCAATACCTGAGTGAGTGGGAATTCAGGATAACTATTTTAAAAATAGAGATTTTAAAATATAGGTTAAAATACAGAGTTCTGGGCCTTGCTCTTAGAAATCCTGATTCTGTCAGTCTGAGGGGGGACCCAGAAGCTGTCTTTTGCAAACTTCCCAGTGGACTCTGGACTTCATTACCTCCCTGCCCAGTCTTAGAAGCTGTCAGGGCTGCTCTGGGGAGTAACTGAGCTGATGTTAAAGAGTGCTTAACATAGCACCTGGTAGTCAGTGATCACTCAATAAAAGTCAATTCTTCTTATTATCTCTGGTTAAAATCATATGATGTGCCTGAATTGTATGACTCACTGGACCATGCAATTATAATCCTTGAAGACAGTGGAATTAGTTCAACCTCCTACCACCACTAATCCCTGGACTCTCTCCTCCTCCAGGCAACTTCCTGTTTGGCCCCATTGGGTTGTCACTTGTTGCCAGTCTGACTTTCCTGGGTTTTCTTTCTATGCTTTTGGCAAGATCCGGAGCAGGTGCAATCCCCTTTGTTTGTTTAGAAATGCTCTCCACTGGTTGAGAGGAGTTGGGCCTCCTACTCAGTGTTTTGGTGGTTTGTTTCCATTCCTTTGTGGTTGTGTTTATGATTGTGGGACAGCTACTTGCAACTGAGATGTAGTTTCTTTGGAGACTAGGGTACTCTGTAGACACAGTGTGAAATTTCTTGGAGGGTCCCCAGAATGTAATACAATATGCTCTACTGGGTCTAGAACTACCCAGAGTGGATAGGACCCTCTGTTATAACTAGAACTAGGGTAAATGCAGGATTCACTACTTCATTCATTTATTCAGTTAATGTTTATGAGCACTTTTAATGTGCTAAACACTATACTAACACTGGGAAGAAAAAGAAGGCCCTACCATTCAAGCCTAAACCTCTTTGTTCCTTCTCAGTCCTTTGATTACAACACTGCCAAGTGGGTGATGAGTTACATTTGAGGTATCTGTGCTGTGTCCTTCCATGACACTTATTTAAAGCAAAAAGGTAGATCCATTTGGCCGGATAAGTAGAATGACCAGGAGATCTATCCAAATCAGGATACTTTTGAGAGTGGAAAGGGATTCTACTGATAATTATACAAGATAGAAGGTATAAAACAGAACTGTCTGAGGCAAATGGGGACATGACTATACCAGCAATTTTCAACCGGTGTGCTGCAAGAAATTTTAAAACATGCAAAGCCTGACCTCTTTTTCTTTAGATTGTTAAATTAAAAAATGACAACAGCCAATACAATAATAGCCATCTGGTGTGAATGAGTCAAAATTATACATAATTTTTTGTCAGATCGGCAAAATATATATATATATATTTTGACGTGCCACAGAATTTTAATAATTAGCTTATATCTACCATCAGATGAAAAAGGTTAAAAAAATCGCTGGATTATATTGATAAAGAATGGCCTCCAAGGAAGATTTTTAGGTGAAAAGAACAAGATGTATAACGATATGCCTAGCATGATTCCATTTGTGTGTGTGTGTGTGTGTGTGTGTGTGTGTTTAAATACATTCTCATAATTACGTAGGTATAAATGCTTTTTTAAAAATAAAACTATATAAGGAGCTGATTGGTCATGCTAGGAAAGAGAACAACTTCACACTAGGTACTTATATTAATTTTATATTCTATACTACATACTTAAGTTACTTTTACAATAAAAACCCAGAGTTGGCCAATTACATATATTACTTTCATAATACAGGTGCAAATTCAAATAAAGTCATGGAAAGCCAAACACATTTTACTTAGGAGTTTGTTCCCAGTCTTCCGGTTCTTAGGTCAGCTCCCTCACCAGTCTCTTCCCTCTCAGCCTAGCTGCATGTCCTCACACACTCAACAGTTGCAACAGGAGGTGATGGGAAAACAAAATACAGTAAATAAATAAACATATCAATATTACATAGGATAAAAGTCCCTCCAGGTTTCCAATGGAGACAATTATAAAAGTAGAGGCTCACTTTTCCAGAGAAGGGCCTCTTTAAAGCTGCAAACTCTCAGAGTAGATTGGAGGGAACAGGTGCCCATTGGTAGAAAATAGTATTCCTCTATATTCCAAAACCTACTGCAGGACAGCAAATCATTCTTCCCACTCCTTTTTTCTTCTGCACTGGGAAAGGTGCACATTTTAAAGCTTTCCTCCTCTAGATGATAAGTTCCTTCCAAGAAGGGAAGGGTTGAATTTTAGGTCAGTCGTCCACCCACTTCCTGAGAAAAGGTCACTTCCTCAGTCCTTATTGTAGCCCCCGCCTGGGAGCAAGGACTGCTCTTTGGCTTGGTGGTTTGGTCAAATGGCCCTACAGGGGTCAAGTTTGTCTGAAAGAACTATCAATTTCCATGGATTTTTGTCACCCTGGAAAAGTCTCTTTCCGGGAAAAGGAGGGACCAAAACAACTAGTTCAAAAGATTGAGAGGATGTAGGTAATTTGTTTCCCTGAACAACTTTTTAATAAAAAGAATCCCTGTCAGCCCTATCCGGTTTGGCTCAGAGGATAGAGCATCGGCCTGCAGACTGAAGGGTCCTGGGTTTAATTCTGGTCAAGGGCACATGCCTGGGTTGTGGGCTTGATCCCCAGTAGGGGGCATGCAGGAGGCAGCTGATCAATGATTCTCTCTCATCATTGATGTTTCTATCTCTCTCTCCTTCTCCCTAAAATCAATAAAAATATATATTTTTAAAAATTGACATAGATTAATAAGAGAAAATAATAATATTTAATTACATACGTTATGTACGTATGGGAACTCCCACATACATAAGAGTCAGAGTCCACATATATGAGAGGTTTAGGACAGAGAGTTAAAATGAGGTATGCTGAGTAGAAGGTGACGTATGGTGCCTTGGGGTTTCAGCGAGGAGGAAAGTCATTGTACTTAGATAAGAAGAGCAAATGTTCAGTAATTAGAAGTTTGCCCTGCCATATAGATAGATCAAAAAGGTTATTTCTGATAACCTCTGATCATGAGCAAGGCCCCTAATTTAAATTCTTCTAAGTAGTTAAAGGGGAGGAAGAGGGTGCAAAAGTTTATCCTGAGCCCAGAGTCTCAAGTTGCCTTAGCTTAAAATAATTTGCATTCCACAGAGGCACATCTTGGGTGACTCATTCTAAACCCCTACACAGGGGTACCCTTCTGGTCCTCTCTCTTTCACAAAGATTTTCCTAAGCACTGATAATACGCAAAAAAATATTCTAGATTAAAAAACTTTAAAAACAATGTGCAAAGGACTATTGCTATCATTGATAATAAAATCACCCACTTTAGTTGTGGGCACATTCAAGCTTCAGGCTTAGCCCAATGGCAGCCTGTGGTAGACCCACTGTATTCTCCAGGCTGCTTTTCCAAACTGTGACCGAGTTCAGCAGGGGAGTACTGATGGTCTGGGAGGCAAGGAGCTCTCCAGCCCAGGGCGAAAGCTAAGCCAGCCAGAACCAGCCTGATGGCAGGCTGCAGTTTGCACATCAAATAGCAAGCTGTTTTGCCTCAAATACAAAGAATTCTAAGAGGAAATCATTTCTTCCTGCTGCTTGATACCACCGAAACAACTCTTAGTCACTCTCTCTCAGAGTAAGGCAAGGTCTCAGGACAGGACCTGGACATGCTTTCAACCAACCAGCTCCTCTGACCAGGGCATTCTGGCCATCACTGCCCCAGACCCAGGGGTTCCCATTTCCAGCTGTGTTAGTAGAAAGGGAATCTGGGTTTGAGTCAGAAAATCATAAAATGTTAAGAGGTAGAAGGAATCAAGGGGAAATCCAACACCCTGTGATAAGGTAAATGAGGCCAGAGAGATTTCAGAAGTGGTTCCCAAATGCCAATCCTGATATGTCAGTCTTCAGAAAAAATGAAGACAATAAGGGCAAAGCAGTGAGTTAAATAATAATAATAATTTATTTAATTTAAAAGACATGCCCTTTATTCTGACATTATGGTCTTTCCTTGTTTTTAATGTTAAAATGCCATTTCTTTTATGAAATTATGTTGATAGTAGATGGCAGGTGATTTTTAATGCTCTTGAAAAGGAAGTAGTTGAAATTCCAATGTTTAGATACCACAGGGTTAGGTTACTCACCAATGGCCCTGTACATCTAGTCAGGGGAGGAGCTGAATTTGAATTTCTATGAGTCATTATTCTTCTAAATCACAGAGACATTTCTGTATGACTTGGGGAAAATGACTTTACATTCTGAGCTTCCGATTTTGCATCTGTAAAATGAAGGCTAATAAAATCTGCCTTGTGTCACAAAGTAACCATGAGGCTAAAATGAGATAATAGAGAAAGAACTGTGAGAAGTAAAATATTTGTTCTTGAGATTCCAGCTGTATGGATTATTTGTTTTGAAGATTATATGTTTTTAAATGTTTTTACTGACTTCAGAGGGAGGAAGGGAGAGGGAGAGAGAGATAGAAACATCAATGATAAGAGAGAATCATTGATCGGCTTTCTCCTGCAGGCCCCCTACTGGGGTAGAGCCCGAAACCCAGGTATGTGCCCTGACACAGAATCAAACTGTGACCTTCTGGTTCAACAACTGAACCACACCAGCCGGGCCAGCCTGTTTCCTAGGGCTGCAGGAATAAAGTACCACAAACTAGTGGCTTAGAACAACATAAATTCATTCTTTCACGTTTCTGGAGGCTAGACGTCTGAAATCAAGGTGTTGGCATGGTCATGCTCTCCCCGAAGCCTCTAGGACAGTGATGGGCAACCTTTTGAGCTTGGTGTGTCAAACTTTGCCAAAAAACTGAGCGTAACTCAGGTAGTGTGTCACTTTGAGGAAAAAACTAACTCCAAGACTCTAGTCGCAAATGTTTCATCCTCAGGAGCAGCAAATGTTTCATCCTCGGCATGCGGCCGCGTGTCATCAGAAATGGCTACGCGTGTCAGTGCTGACACGCGTGTCATAGGTTCGCCATCACTGCTCTAGGAGATGATCCGTCCTTGCCTCTTGCAACTTCCGGTGGTTCCAAGGCTTCCTTGGCTCCTGCAGCGTAACTACTCTCTCTGCTTCTGTTGTCCCATGGCTGTCTTCACTCCGTGTCTCTGTCTCTTCACACGACTTTCTTTACAGAAGAAAACCAGTCATAATGGATTAGGGGCCCACCCTGCTCCAGGGTTACACCATCTTAACATGGTATCACCTCCAAAGACCCTATTTCCAAACAGTCGCGCTCTGAAGTACTGAGGATTAGGACTTCAATGTATCTTGTTTGAGGAACACAATTCAACCCATAACAAAGACCACCTAGGTAAATGTTAAGTTGCCTTTTAAGTAGCACCAGCTGCCCTGACTTTATGGAAAGCAGACGTCACTCTTCCCACCCTTCCAAGAAGAAACCCTGTGAAGGGAGAAACAAAGGGAAGTAGAGAGATGTTCTGGAGGAAAATCAAAGCAGCTGGTTAATCAACAAATGGAATCTTGGCTCCCGAGAGGAGGAGCACCTAGAGCGGCAGTGACCAAAGCTTGAAAGCAAATTCCAGGCTGCAGCTCACTCCTTGGAGAGCTTTTAGCTGGAGTGTGGCTCCCCCGAGCAGTCTGCACTGCCAGGGGAAGGTGAAGGAACCACCCACTGCTTCCTCAGTCAACACACTTGGACCTGAGCAATATTTATTCATGGAGGGTCTGGGCAGCTCTGCTTTGCCCAAAGCATGGACACATCATGGCAGGAGCACTGCTATGTAGTCAGGCCTTTCCAGGCCCTGGAGCCAGATGAATCAACACCAGAACTCCGCCTTCCTAGCTGCAGGTCTCTACTGCCTCCCTAGAGCTTTTCTGTCTTTTATTCTGGATCAAGGTCAAAGGCAGCTGTGTTCAGGTCTCTCAAGAACTAGGCCAAAGAAGGACAGGGGCACAGTAGCAATTCTGCTCAGATCTTGGGAAGGATCATTCTCCATGAAGTTTGTGGACCCTGAAATATGTTACCTAAGAAAAACAGGGCTGGCCCGGCCGAAGTGGCTCAGTGGTTGAGCCTTGACCCATGAATCAGAAGGTCATGCTTCAATTCCTGGTCAAGGTACATGCCTGGGTTGTGGGCTTAATCCCCAGTAGGGGGCATGCAGGAAGCAGTCGATCAATGATTATCTCTTATCATTGATGTTCCTGTCTCTCTCCCTCTCCCTTCCTTTCTCTGAAGTCAATGAAAACATTGAAAGAAAAAAAAAAAAAAAAGGACAGGGCTGTCCCTGGCTAGTGTGGCTCAGTGTTTAAGCATTGGCCCGTGTACTGAAGGGGCACAGGTTCGATTCCCAGTCAAGGGCTCGTATCTGGGTTGCAGGTTTGATCCTACTGTGGGCAGGTGTGTACGGGAGGCAACTAATTGATGTGTCTTTCTCATATCAATGTTTTTCTCTCTCTCTCCTTCCCCCACTTCCACTCTCTATTTCTAAAAATAAAAAAAAAAAGACAGGGCTGCATTATGGCTTTCCCTAGCCCTTTGCACCTTTGCCTTTGTGGCCCCCTTCTTCCATAAAATATATTAAAATTATAGCCTATGTAATAAAAGGCTAATATGCAAATTATCCCCTCGACCAGGAGACCAGGAGTTCGATCGCTCACTATGATGTGCGCTGACCACTAGGGGGTGGTGCAGAACATGGCAGGCGACCAGTGGTGGCGGTGGGGTGCTTAGGGAGCGAGGGAAGGAGGAAGCAGGGAGGCAGGGTGCCAGGAACCTGATTGGCCCTGATTGCCAGCCAGGCATAGGGACCCTACCCGTGCATGAATTTCATGCACCAAGCCTCTAGTATTATATAATTGGTATAAAGGTGAGTGTAATCTAGGTTGGATTTTTTATTATATATCCACTAGGGGCCCAGTGCACAAATTTGTGCACCTTGAAAGGAACTGTGGGCCGCAAGGCTGCTGTGGGCACAGGGGCGGGTCTTGGCCCATACTCTGCGCCCCTGCCCAGTCCCTCCCACCGCGGCCCCCAGCTCCCTGTCTGCTGGCAGCCCCCACCACCGCCGCTGCCACATGCTGACAGCACCGGCCCCGCTCCCACCTGCTCGCACAGCGCAGAGTGATTAGGGATGGCGCCAGCAGCGGGTGCAAGCAGGGCCGGCGCTGTCAGCAGGTGCAAGCTGCGACTGCTGCCCCGATCGCCTCTCAGGAGCAGCGGGAGGTGGAGAAGCCTTGAGAGGTGATCGGGGCCGGCAGCCGCCACTCACATCCGCTAATGGCACCGAGCAATCGGGACTGGCACCACGCGCCGGCAGTGGGTGCAAGAGGCAGCTGCTGGCTCTAATCGCCCCTCAGGAGCAGGGGGAGGTGGAGAAGCCCTGAGGAGTGATCGGGGCTGGCAGCCGCCGCTCACACCCACTGACAGTGCTGAGCAATCGGGGCCAGCGCTGGGCACTGGCAGCAGGTGCGAGCAGTGGCTCCAGTGCCAGCAGCAGGCACAAGTGGAGATGGTGCTGACAGCAGGTGCGGGCACCAGCAGCAGGTTCAAGCGCCCAGCAGGACTGCAGTGTGCAGGAGCAAAGAATTTTCAGTAACCACCAGAGGCTCAGCCCCGATGACAGCGACCGGCGCCCTGTCTTGGTCTGGCGCCCCTGCTCACCTGCTCCACCATCCCACCGCGGGCCTGCCATGTTCCGCGCATGACCCCTGGTGGTCAGCACACATCATAGCGACCATTTGTTCGGTTGTTCGACCATTTGGTCTATTTGCATATTAGGGTTTTATATATATAGATAGATTATTATTAAATTAGTTTTTTCTGGTTTAAAAAATTTTATAACTAAAATGTTTTTGATGGACCCTAAAATATGGACCCTCAGCACTGTGCCTGTGGATAAGTCAGCTATGTTATCTTTAGGCATGTGGGTGTGGGGTACAGTGAGGTGTGTGTGTATTAGATCTAGTAGATGATGTAAAATTAATCCAGCCTGTACGCTGGGGAATGACCAAGATGACCTTGGGAGACCCACATAAGCTGAAGAAATAAGGTTTAAGGTATTAAGCCTTTTTCTTTATAGTTAGATGCTCCCTTTCCTCCTATGGATATATGGATATGTGGGTATATATTCATAATGGAAAGTATATTCACCTTATCAATGGCTCCCTGATGTCCAGCTTCAATATCTGGACAGCTTGCTCTACCTTAGGACAAAAATGTGGAGGAGCATGCACAAACAGGGTAATGAGAAGTGGAGGCCTGGAGGAATTACCTGGATCACTTATCCAAACAACGGCCCAGGGCTTGACAGTATCACTTATCAACAAAAACTCTTTTTTGCTAAGGATCCCCAAAGAACACATTTTTCTCTGGGACCAGAATATTCACGGTTTTGAGCACAAAATATTTCATTGAACCTAGCACTCACCTACCTTCTCCTCCATCCAGAAAAGTTGTACCAATTTTACTGAGTCTAGGGAAGCATTACTGAGTCAGTAGACCAACCTGGGAGTTGGCAAACTTTCTGCAAAGAGCCAGGTAGTACATATTTTAGACTTTCAGGTCTTTGTTGCAACTATTTAATTCTGCTGTTATAGTACAAAAGCAGCCATGGATAATATGTAAACAAATGGGTATGGCTATTATAGAAAACGTTAGTCACAAAAACGGAGGGCCGGATTTGGTCTGTGGGTTGTAGTTTGCTGAACCCCAGACTAACCTATCTTTCATTTGCTGACCATATCCTGTTTCTTCTTATGTGATATGCACAGTGTTAAGGACATTATTAGACCTTGTGATATTTAAGTGTTCCAGTTTTTATCTCTTGTTTCTTCAATGACCTCAAAGGCCCTGTTTTCTTCTGTATCCTCTATGAGTGCTAAGCTAGGCATACTTATGCTATTTACCTAAACTTGCATTTTTGGGGCCTTAAAATCAATGGGAGGAGGGCTCTAGTTAAATTCACTAAAATCTACCCATTTGTATTTGGTGTGCAATCACCTTCCCTTCCAGGCCTCTGCTTTCCTCATGTCTTGCCTTGCCTACAAGGCCCATTCCACAAAGCTTTGCTGGCTGTTAACTACAGTCACCACTCATCAGTCAACAAATATTTACTGAGCACCTGCCAAGATACTCTAGAGTCTAGACTATGCTGGTAAATATAAACATTTCAAAACATAAAGATGAAATCTCTAAGTGTTTATGAACTATGGTAGACATTGTGTCCCCCACCTCCCCACCCAAATTCCCAGTATCCGTACCTCCCACTACTCAAACCTTCTCCCCTTTTTAAAAATATTTTTTTATTGATTTCAGAGAAGGGAGAGGGAGAAATAGAAACATCAGTGATGAGAATCATTGATTGGCTGCCTCCTGCAGGCCTTCTACTGGGCATGTGCCCTGACCGCAAATTGAACCACGACCTCCTGGTTCATAGGTTGACACTCAACCACTGAGCCACACTGGCTGGGCTTCTCAAAACCTTTTGAAGTCCTTTCTCATACTGACCTTGCGGTTGGTTATGGACTTCCTTAGCCAATAAGACATTAACAAACATGAAGCAAGTAGATAAGTGCTTGTACACTGGGGCTCTATTTCTTGAAATGCTCCCTTTTAGAATTTAGATGTAAGGAAGCCCAGGATAACCTGCTGGAGAGGAGCTCCTGTGGAGGCCCTGGTGAATGAGACACCACATGGAGAGAGGGGCCAGCTGTTCTCATCTCCTCAGCTGAGGTATCAGACACAGGAAGCCCTCTTGGGTCCTCCCATCACAGTTGAGCCTACAGATAACCACAACTGCATGAGCTACTGTAAGCCAACCAGTTGAATACCCACCCAACTGATCCCAGCCCACATTATAGAGTTGTGAGTAAATAGTCGCTCGGTTTTGGGGTGATTTGTAATGTAACAATAGATAATTGATAGACATACTAATTAGGAAGAGTACTCAAGTGCACACACACACACACAATCCAACCCAAAAGCCAACGCAAGACTTATACCAGCAATACCAAGCCTAAAGATAGGAGCAGGCTAGGCTGGAACAAAACCACTGAGGAAGTGTTCTGGGCCTGAATGACAGGTAAGATTTGAATATGTGGAAAAGAGCAACCTAAAGAAACAGCCAGAGCAAAGGCTCCTCTCTCTCTGGACTGTATGCCTTTAAGAGGATTCTGAGGGCTAAACTGTCCCTAAGGACTGACTCTAATGATGGACTTCCAGGAAAGTGACGCAAGGAAACATTTTGGTATTTGGCTGAGGCACCCTCTCATTTCTCTCAGAACACACATGTGGTTGGCAACCTACTCCCCTTACTATAGAGCCAGCCCCGATAAAAATAAGTACCATTTTAGAAAACTTGTAAGGCTAGCCTGGCTGGTGTGGCTCAGTGTTTGAGCATTGACCTATGAACCAGAAGGTCACAGTTCAATTCCCGGTTGGGGTACATGCCCGGGTTGTGGGCTCGATCCCAGTAGGAGGCAGCCAATCAATGATTCTTTCTCATCATTGGTGTTTCTCTCTCTCTCTCTCTCTCTCTCTCTCTCTCTCTCCTTTCCTCTCTGAAATCAATAAAAAATAAAATAAAATAAAATAAAATAAAAAAGATATTTTTTAAAAAAAGAAAACTCCTAAGGCTAAATCCCTGGGACCCTTCTATGGGATTCACTCTTAAATGGAACAACCAGAAACAGCTAGGACTATACATTCTACTTTATATAAAATGGACAAATTTTAATTATCTATTCTGGTCCATCCACACTAACAGGATTGGTTTCCTGTTGTTTACCTATGCACTACCTGACCTTTGGAGGCTAATTGCTTTCGTACCATCTGACTTTTTGGTTCCCTGATGGCAACAGCATCGATTGAGATCCAGAGCTGGACAATTACCACACCATACTGGAGATGACTGTTCACTTCTCTACAATTCCCATTAGAGCACAAGATCCTCAAAAGGCAAAGATTTCTTCTTTTCTACAGCACGTCTCCAATGCTCACATAGTGGCCGAATACTGCAAGTGTTCAATGAATGTGTAACGAATTTATGAGAAATCCAGAAACACGACCACCACAAAGCCAGGCAAATTAGAGTGGAAGGCATACTGGGCATAAACATACTAACATTTATTGGTGCAACTCTATTCCAGGTTCTGTGCAAACCACTTAATGGACCTTTTGTTCTTTTTGTGTGTTAGCACGTTTTATTTACATTTGGAAAAGTTACTTATCTGCAGAGCTGGAATTCAACTCGGCTCTTCTGTTCCCAAGCCCATGTCCTTTCTAGCTCTCCTGGATACTGAACACTACCTGACTGCTCCTATTTGAGGATTTACCAAATAAAAGCAGGGATTGAGGAGAGACTGATAGGGGGCCTCCCTTAGAGAGCCTCTGCTTGGACCTCAGGAAAGAACTTCCCCCTGAGCTTGCTGGGAAGGACTAGGTGTCTAGAAGAGGCCCTCAGTCTTTGCAGACCTTTTTATGGGCATAAGCGGGGAGAACCTGGCACCCAGCCTGTGGTGGGAATAATAAGGATGAGTCCCTCCCTGGCTGCTCTTTTCTTCTGCGGGCCAAGTTACTGTTCTCTGGAAGGACTAACAGGCAGGAGAGGGAGCCAGACCTGCCCCGTCATAGGGTGGGGTATTACCATTTGACCTTATTGCTCCAAAGTTTCATGATTAAGATGAAGAGCTAGGGGTGGGGCACGGGCTTGGCACTGGGGGTGAGGTACACGAGGGAAATTTGGATTGCAGGGTGGAGCAAGGGTGAGTCAGGGGGGCAGGACCCAGTGTGGGCAGCCTTTGGCAGGCAGAGGCAGATCGGAGAGAAGTGTCTAACATCCTCTTTGAGGCTTTGCAGGCTCCATTTGGCAGCTGCAGTGTGGCAAGGTAACCTGTGGCTTGGTATCCCAGGCTCAAATCTTAGCATGGCCATTTACTATCTTGATGGCCCTGGCAAAATCATTTCCCTTTTCAGGGCTTCAGTTTCCCTTTTATAGCATGGGACTAAAAAGCTAGGCCGGGTGGCAAGTGAGAAAGCATGCTGAACATCAGTTCTCTATCTCCCTGTTCTGCTGGCACTTGATATTAGCCAGAGCCTTTCAGGTTAGCTGTGTCAGGCAGGGGCCCATTGACCTTCAAGTAGATTTATTAACATGTAATTATTATTATACTCATTTTTCTTGGGATTTAACAAAATTAAAATTGGAAATTTTTTGTGGGCCCCTAAAATCATGGGTCCTGGCATGCCTAACAGAGTTTGGCTCTGGTGTCAGACCATGAGCCATTTCCACGGGCTTGGGTCTCTTCCTTCTTCCTGAATCTTTGAGTCCTAGATGGTTCAGGAGAGTATTCAAAACTGAAGCAGCATTTTACCCCTAACATGTTTACTGGGTCAGTAAGGGTGTGCACTGCATATGACTACTGGTGTTCCTGTGGAGGTCCCAGTGTATGTGCATTTCAGGGTGTAGCTGTTTTGAGTAGATGGGGTAATGTGAAAGCTGAAATTACAAATTTTATTGGTTCATCCAATGAAATTTTTTTTTTTTTTTTAGTATTTACTACATGCCAAGACCTGTAACAGGAACTGAAGATATAGTGCAATGAACAAAAATTGTAGCTTATCGTCTAGTGAAGGGAAATAGACAAGAAACCAAAAAATTATGTCAGGCGGTAAGTGGGTAGGGAGAACAGGTGGTGATAAGGTGGGAATGGAGTTTGCCATTACATATAACATGGTCAGATAACATGTCTTTGAGATACTGGAGCAGAGCCCTAAAGGAAATGAGGGATGGAGCCATGTGGCCATCTCAGGGAATAGCATTCCAGGCAGGAGGAGAAGCAAGTACAGAGAGCACGAGGCGGGAGCATCTTTGGAGTGCTTGAGGAACCGCAGGAGACCAGAGGCTGGGGCAGGAACCGGGAGGGGAAGAGTGGCAGGAGATGCGGTCAGACAGGTGGCACAGGGCCAGATCATGTAGGGCTTTGCTGTAAAAGTTTTAGCTTGTAGCCTGAGTGTGATGAGAAGCCACTAGAAGAATTTGTTAGAGTGATGATCTGACTCAGCTCTTAGATCACTTGGCTACTTGCATGGAATAGACAGGAGGCAAGCGCAAAAGCAGGGAGGCCAGCTAGGAGGCTACAGCGTGTTTCAGGTGAGAGCCTTTAGGGATTTGTACCAGAGGGTTAGCAGTTGTGGTGCAGAGAAGTGGTCCAATTGTGGATATGGAGGTAGAGCCAACAAGATCACTGGCATATTAGATATCCAGGTAACCAGATAAAGAGAGGAGTCAAAGACCCCAGCTTCTGGACTGAACAACTGAAGCATGGAATTGGCACTTACGGAAATGGAGAAAGGGGACAGGTTTAGTGAGGACTCCAAGAGTTTGGTTTTGAACAAGTTAATTCTGAGATGCTTCGTAGAGATGTCCCAAATGGAAGCACTAGCCCCACAATGACTGGTTTCTGGATGTGGGCTGCCCCTAGTGGCGGGTGTAGAAGTGAGTCAAGGAAGCTCCCTCAGTTGACAGCATTGCTCAGAGAGGGATACAGCTGTGAGCCATCAATTGGCAACTCTACTCGAAGTTGAGGAAAAGTGTGTCTTAGTCCTGAAGCGGGGACCTGGATGGCACACCTTAGTATCCACATTCAAATCCATTCCACCTGGGAACCGATTCTCCAGGATTCTGGTTGGTCTGTTTGCTTGGGAAACTTATGAAAGGTTAGTGGCATGAACTAGTCACCCCTACTTCTATCCCCACTACTGCAGCTAGTCTTGAGACCCCAACCAATACTGATAACCTCCCTCCTATACTACCCATTCCAGAGTCCCCTCATCCTTGGCAGGCACCTCCACTGTTCCAAGTGGCTTACCTGCTGGTGCTATCCAGATTCTCATCCCTAAGGATCTGAGCAGTGGGTCACCATGCCCTTCTCAGATCAAAGCTGCTGCACTTTTCCATTTACCTTTTTAATCAGGAGGGGGAGTATTAGGAGATATCCCAGTAGATCACATGAGTGCCAGTATTCTTCCTTGTCCCCACAGGGTAACACAGGCTATCACATCCCGATGAACAGATCAATCACTTCGGCCTTGTGGTGAGCCTTTCCTTTTCTGTCTGTCTCTTGGCATTAGGATTCTGAAGTGACCAGCAGCAGCCAATGGCTTCTAGCTTACTGGAAATCCTACTATACCTCATCCTGGTAGAAGCATTCTTTCTTTGGCAACCAGGATCTCCAGACCCACCAAGTCTAAAGTTGTAGGGCTGGAAGCAAAAATTTCTCAAGGAGGTCACTGGAGTGATGGTGAGCGGGTCCACTTCTTGGTTCCTGGACCTATGTATTCTGCTTATTGGAGACACAGTACCATATAATGGTTGATGGTTAGGGTGAGACCACATCCTAGAGAACAAGACCTCAACTTTGCAGGATATCAACTCCATGTTGGTGCCTCAACTGCATCTGTAAGCAGCCACTTCACCACTATCATGCCAGCAACTTCTGGGTATGAGGTAGGATTAGGGGATACCATGGTCATGTGACCACTCCACACCTTCTTTGCTCAAAAGTGAGGCACACGGTCCAAGGCAAGGTTATGTTTGACCCCATGTCAGCGGATCTAATGCTCAGTAAGCCTCTGGATTGTGGGGTTGACCAAGGCTCTGCAAGTTGGAAAGGCAAATCCAAATCTGGAATATCAACCAGGCATATGTTGTTTTTTATTAAATCTTTATTTGATAATTGTAAATGTGCATGCAGTTGTAAAAATTAAAACAGAAATGCCATGTACTCTTTTATCCAGTTTCTTTCAGTGGTACATCTGCAAAACTATAGTATAGTGTCACAACCAGGATATGAACATGAATACAATGTACTCATTTGTGTGTATGTGCACACATGTGCTTAGTTCTATACAATTTTTATTGTGTAGGTATCCACCACCATAGTCAACATACAGAATAGTTTCATCCCCACAAGGATCCCTGGGTTGGCCTTTTATAACCACACTGTCTCTCCCTTCTCCCATTCTTAACCCATGTCAACCATTAATCTGTTCTCCATTCTAAATATTTTTCATTTCAAAGATGTTTTAGAAACAGAATAATATAGTGCATAACCTTTGGAATTGGCTTTTTAAATTCAGTATAAATTCCCTGAAGATTCATCCAAGTTGTGTTCATCAATAGCTCATACTTTTTATTATGGAGTATGAATATACCAGTTTGAAGGACATCTGAGGCAGCTTCCAGTTTTGGCTGAAGTGAATAAAGCTTCTATAAACATCTGTGTACAGGTTTCTGTGTGAACATAAGTCTTAATTTCTCTGGGATAAATGCTCAAGAGTGCAATTTCTGGGTCATATGGTAATTGTACATTTAGTTTTGTTAAAAAAAAATGCCAATTTTTTTTCTAGTGCAACTGTATCAATTACAGTCCCATCAACATGTGAGCGATCCAGTTTTTCATATCTTCATCAGCATTTGATGTTATCACAAATTTTAAAATTTATTTATTTCAGAGAGAAAGGGAGAGGGGGAGAGAGATAGAAACATCAATGATGAGACAGAATCATTGATCGGCTGCCTCCTGCACGCCCCACACTGGGGATCGAACCCACAACCTGGGCATGTGCCTGATCGGGAATGAACCATGAACTCCCGGTTCATAGGTTGACGCTCAACCACTGAGCCACGCCAGCCAGGCAACTATTTTTTATTTTAGTTAAGTGTGTAGTGATATCTCATTGTAACTTTAGTTTGTATTTCTCTAATGGCTAGTGATATTGAACACCTTTCCATGTACTTATTTGTCATCTGTATATATTCTTCAGTAAAATGTATGCTCATATCTTTCACCCATTTTCTAATTGGATTTTTTTTCCTAGTGAGTGCTAAGAGTTCTTTATATATTTTGAATACTAATCCTTTGTCAGATATGTGCCTTGCTTATATTTTCTCCCAATTGTAGTTTGTCTTTTCATCCTCTTCACAGGGTCTTGCACAGAATTAAATTTTTAATTTTGCCGAGGTCAAATTTATCAATATTCCCTTGTATGGATCATGCTTTTGGTGTGAAGTCAAAAAATTCTTTGCCTAGCCCTAGTTCCCAAATATTTTCTCCTGTTCTGTTTTCTAAAAGTTTTATAGCTTTAAATGTTACATGTAAGTCCATGATCCATTTTGAGTCAATAAAATGTTTTAATCCTAGTCAAGATAAACTGTTTCCTCTTCCAGGGTGAAAAGGCCCAGTGTAATCAACTTGCCACAAATTGAAGAATGGTGCCACGTGGGGTACTAAGCATCAGTTTCTGTTCCTACCATGTTGGTCATCTGTGATGAAAGTAGATGGACTAGCCTTTGTGATTGGGAATTTGCACTGAGGTGGCCAATGACAGAAACTATCTGACATCAACTGGCTGAGTCATTCTGTCTACTTGGGCGTTTATTGGCAGCTGCTTTCTGGTGGTCATTGATATGTAGTAAAAAGGTCTTCATGCTTCATGCCCACTTCCATAGGTCTATCCACATGCCTCTCCTCCAGGCCTCCTTGTCCCTTATCTTCTTTTTCCTTCCCAGAGCCTAGACCCATAGAGCCAGGCCATTCACCATCATCTTTGAGTCCTTTTATATTCCTTACCTTAGGTTATTTCTCTTTGCTCACAAGAGAATGACAGATACATGAATGCGCTGTCTACTGTGAAGATTTCACCTCACCTGTTTTTTTAAAAAAATATATATATTTCTTTATTGATTTAAGAGAGAAAGGAGGGAGAGAGAGGGAGGGGGAAGACAGAGAGAGAGAGAGAGAGAGAGAGAGAGAGAGAGAGAGAGAGATCAATGATGAGAGAGAATCATTGATCGGCTGTCTCCTACTGGGGATCGTGCCCGCAACCCAGGCATGTGCCCTTGGCCAGAATTGAACCTGGGACCCTTCAGTCCACAGGCCAATGCTCTATCCATTGAGCCAAACCAGCTAGGGCATTGCCTCACCTGTTTTTCACAGCGATCCCTAGACAGGCTATAATGAAGCAGTCGGTTTGTGGCTTGACCCATCCATGAACAAAGTATGGCTTTATCCTCCTCTGTCAGTTGATCATAAGGCTCATGTGGCTACAAGTGTGAGCTAAAGGAGCGGTGGTGTAGATGACAAGGGTGTCTGGAAGCTACAGAGCCTTTCCAACCTAGCCTCCAAGTTAACATGGCAGTACTACAATATTCAATTTGTAGAAGCAGTCACAAGCCTTCCAAGAGAATCAGACTCTACCTTAAAAATTTTCTGAGAGAGATTTGTTGTTCCACTTATTTATGCATTCATTGGTTGATTCTTGTATGTGCCCTGACTGGGGATTGAACCTACAACCTTGGCAGATGATGCTCTAACCAACTGAGCTACCTGGCCAGGACCAGACTCTACCTCTTGATGCGTGAATGGCAGGGTAACATTGTAGAGGAGTAGGTGGGAAATACTGAGTCATCTTTAGAAAATACAATCTGCCATGACAAGATTTCTCTACTCTGGCTGGTGAGAACTTGCATGATTCCCAGCCCTGCATGATCTCTAGGAATTTTTCAGCTCCCAGCTTCCTAGTAACTGTTCTTTCCCCAGCAGTTGTTCTTTGGCTTGACCTTGTGAAGTGTCACCTTATGTATGCAGACTGTATGCAGCCAAAGACTCAACTTCTTATATGAAGTTCTTCCTCTGTGTAGCTCCTTCCCTTTTGGCATTTTTATAGTGAATTCTAGCCAACTCAACTTTCCCAAACGGTAATCTCTTTCTCTTCAACTCAGCAAGACCACTGGGCTCTGTTAGGGTTTTTCCTAAACGATCTGTAAAATTGCAATGATGCCATATTGGAGGCTGAGCAATCTGAAAATTGCTTCCACAGTTGAGGGCTCACCTCATTTGTTTTCTTTCCTTTAGGGATCACAGTCCTGTACTGCCTCTCATCCAACGTCTGGAAATAGTTTCGTATTTTTGATCCAGTTTTTCCATTGTTTATGGTGAGAGAGTAAGTCTTGTTTTTCATGGGTGAAAGCACACCCTGAATATATTTTAAAAGAAAGCCAACAGGATTTGATTGAGTTGGAGGTAGGTTGTCAGAAAAAGGAGACACTGAGGATGACTTCAAGTTTTTGGCCTGAAACTAGAAGGGAGTTCTTGCCATTATCTGCGGTTAGATAAGAATTGGGGAGTGGGAGCAAGATAAAATTAGGGGTTTAGTTTTTAAAATGTTAAATTTGAGATGCCTGTTAGACACCCAAGTAAGGATATCAACTTTTCAGTTAATTATATGAGTCGGGTGATCAAGCTGGAGATCAGGCTAGAAATATAAAATTGGGAATTGTCCCTGTATAGATGGTATTCGAAGTCATGAGTCTGAATGAGATCACTAAAGAAGTGAGTATAGACAGAAAAGAGAAGTCCAGGGACTAAGCCCTGGGGCACTCCAATATCAATATTTGGGGAGATGAAGAGGAACCCTTGAGTTGTTTGTGCCACCTCTCCCTCTGCCCTATCCACACAATTCTCTCACTCCCATGACTATGCCCCATCCTATCTGCTCAACCAGGCTACTCTTGCCGCTTTTCTGGCAGGGACTTCTGCTGACCTGTTTTGTCCTGTGGCCATCCAAGTCTAGCCCTAACAGATCAGTTCCAGGACTGCTCTCAGGCCTTGGAAATTGTTTTAGCCAGTCCATGTCCTCACAGTCCTCTGGAGTCATTTGAGATCCATCTGGCACCATCAGGACTGATTCCTCTGCCAAAGTATAGGGTGGGAATAAGGCAAATGGCTCATGACTTCCAGAGTGAACAGTGCCTTGGCCAGAATCCTTATCAACTGTGGTGGTACCTCCCAGGTTGAGTGCTTTGAACAGGGAAATAGCAGATATATCTCTTTAGAAGAAACCAGTTTCTTTTGCCTACGATTCAGTCCCGCACAGTACTGCTGTGTGCGCAACCTTGGTAGCTGTCCTCTATGTTACTGACTTCCAATTTCCTCATAGCAATTTATTATTGACTGGATAGTAGTAATTAATATTAGTATCATTCATGTAGTCATGTGGGAAAAGGATTGTATAAGGATGCTGAACATTGTACTATTTATAAAAGTAAAAATATTAGAAATGACCCACATGATCAACAATAGGCGATTAAGTTATGGTACATCCATAATATACACTCATTAAAATAATTTTGCAGAAGATGTTTGTAATATACTGATGATTTAAACATTTTAACAAGGCAGGGCAGAGTATAGTGTTTAAAGCACTTTAAAATAAACAGACTTAAAGAGAACGCTATATCTTGAATTCTAACATTAATGGCTAGGTAGAGATAGATGGCCTGCACAGGAGACTGAGAAAGAGTGATCAAAGATATAGAAATTACACAAGAAACATGTTGAATCATAGAAACCAAGGGGAGATTTTTTTAAAGAAAGAGGGAGTGATCATTTAACTATTCAACAGAATCAAATGCTGAAGAGGCAAGATGAGGACTGAAAGATGACCACTGTATTAACCATGGATATCACTGATGGCCATGGCAAGAGTTGTTTCAGTAGAACAATGAAAGCAAGAGCCAGATTGGAGTGGGTTGAAGGGTAAATGGGAGGTGAGAAAGTGGAACTATTTTGAGGAATTAGATTGTGTAGAGAAAAAGAGAAAGAAGGCAACAGATAGAGGATGTATGTCAGGTATTCTTTTATTATTGAAAGAGATATGAATTTATTTAAATAACCGTAAGATGGATCCAGAGGGAGAGACTGGATACACAAGAGAGAGTTTGGATAAATTACAGATAAGGTTCAGGAAAGCTGGGGGAGGATAGGCTATAAAACACAAGTGGTGGAATTGTTCTTGGTTAGTAAGAAGAAAAACTCTTCATTTGTAACAGGAAGCAAGAAGAAAGGATGACAAGTGCCCATCAGTAGATGAGTGGATAAAAAGGTTGTGGTACATACGTACAACTGAATATTACTCGGCCATTAAAAAGAATAAAAGCTTACCATTTGCCACAATATGGATGGACTTATAGGGTATTATGCTAAGTGAAATAAGTAGTCAGAGAAAGGCAAATAACATATGATTTCACTTATATGTGGAAGAAGGCCACATATATGGAATCTAAAGAACAAAATAAACAAATTTAAACTTACTCATAGATACAGAGAACAGACTGATGGTTGCCAGAAGGGAGAGGGGTTGGACTGGGTGAAAAAGATGAAGGAATTAAGAAATACAAAGTGGTAGTTACAGAATAGTCACAGGGATGTAAAGTACAACATAGGGAATATAGTCAATAACATTGTAATAATTATGTATGGTGCCAGGTGAGTACTGGGAATAGTGAGGGGAACACTTTGTAAAATACAGGGTGTCCCAAAAATGTATACACAATTTAACAGCTTATTCTAGTACATTTTGAAAATGACATGTATTTTAATAAACACTGTCTTTATAATTATTCAAAGTGTGTATATATTTTGGGGGGACACCTGTGTATGTCTAACCACTATGCTGTATACCTAAAACTAATATAAAATAATATTGACTGTAAACAGCAATTGAAAAATAATTTTTTTTTTAAAGAAGAAAAAGTAAAGGTGTAAATAGGTTTGAAACATTTGGTAGCATAAAGGAAGAACTCTGCCCAGGACCAAACCAGAGAGAATCGGACCTGCATTACCACCATTTGTCCACCATCCAGAACTGAAATGTCAGTGCTAACATGTACACATAAGAAACTGTTGGACATTGAAATTGGGTCTCAAAAGAACTGTTGGCCCAGAAAGAAACTCACTACAGACGGATTCATTTGCCTGTCACCATAACCATTATTGCTTATCTCATTTTCGGTTCTTATAAGTGTATTTCTAATAGCACATGATCTCACTCATCTAGGGGAAATAATGAACAACATAGATTGATGAATAAGAACAGACCCAGAAACAAGGAGGCATGGATCAGACTGTCGGGCCTCGGGGGGAGGGCAGGGGAGGGTGGGGGTAAAGGGGAGAGATCAACCAAAGGACTTGTGTGCAAGCATATGAGTCTAACCAGCGGTTAAGGACAACAGGGGGATGGGGGCATGTGTGGGGAGGGGTGTGGGATGGGAATGGGGGGATGAGGACAAATATGATACCTTAATCAATAAAGAAATTTTTTTTTAAAAAAAGGAAGAACTCAAAGATGTGTGGAGAGTGAGGTGGGAGTACCAGAGGCCTTAGGAGAGCAGGAAAGTGGGGAAGGTTGGAAACAGCTATTGATGGGTAGGAGTGCAAGCTGACCAGAGAAATGTAAAATTTGCAGCCATTCCTTGGTTCCATGTGGGGTTGGTAATCCTGAGTTATACTGGAAGCATACTGCCTGATGGTGAGACTTCCTTTAGTAGTATGTGGTTGTTTGGGTGCAAGAAATAAGGAAGCAGATAGGTTGATTCATCGGGGTTTGGGATTTAGCCATACAGGAGAAATGAAAAATTTCTCCCACTTGCTTTCAGGGCTGGGGATTAGCAAGCTGCCTGGCTCTTCTATGGAAGCACAGCCAGAGGGGAAAAGGAAGAGGGTGGTTCCTCTGTCCCCAGTAAATGAGTTTCCCTGCAGTTCACCTTCTAAACTTCCTGTCCCTGGGAGAGCTGGCCCTTTGTCAGCCTGACACATTCACCACTAGAACTCAGTTCCCCATAAGCCGTTTGCTTTTCCTGCTGACTTGTCAGGAACAATCCCTTTCAGTCTTCAGAAAGGTCTTTTTATATGTGCTGCTTCTTGATCCATACTGTGCTTGTGAGTACACGGGAGGGACAGGGCTTGACCTCACTGTTAACATCTAGTGAGGACAAAACAGCCTTCTTTAATGCTCCAACTCACTTGATACTCCGGTGCCAAGACTGCCTAAGAAGCAACTGGACTTCACTTTCCACTGGCTCTTGGCTTCTGTGGAAAGCAACAAAGAATGGAGACACTTATTGTCCTCAGCTCTGCTCTGGGCTTTTTATCCAAGGAGGAGAAACAGGGCAGCCAAGTTATAATTTGTGCATGTGTGACATTCCTAACTTGGTCACTGGGCTAGAGTTGGCTTTGGGAAGTAAAGGGCTGGTGGAGGAGGATGAAAGGAGTGATGAAATCCGGTTCCAGCTCAGGCATCGGCCTCAGCCACGGCTTCTACTAGAGAACAGAGGAGAGAGAGTGAACATAGGGGTGAGCCACTTGTTGGCTCAGCTGATGTGTGAATAACGGTCCCCAATCAGGCCTTGGAAATCATCCTGTTCAACTCTTAGGGTCTAGATGAAGTAACAGGCCAAGAGATGGCAAATGTACCAGTTCTTGTCAGCTGGACAGTGGCTTATAATTTAAATTGGGTTCCCTGTCCAAAGGAAGCAAAGACACACAGAAAAAATGGGGTTGGCCTTTCCCTGGTTGGTTGGAGTATGTATGTTGGGGTGATAGTCAGGGATGGCTTTCTTCCCAAGGCCAGCCTGTTTCCAAAGCCATCAATGGATGGGTGACTAAAGAAGATGTGGCATATATGGAATGAAATATTATTCAGCCATGGCAAAGAAGGAAATCCTGCTTTTGAAACAACATAGATGAACCTTGAGGCATTGTGCTAGGTAAAATAAGCCAGGCAGAGAAAGACAAATACTGCATGGTATCACTTATATGTGAAATCTAAAAAAAAAAGGTTAAACTCATAGAAACAGAGGGTAGAAAAGTGGTTGCCAGGGCCTAATAGGGAGAGGTTGGTAAAAAGGTATAAAGTTTCAACTGTAATATGAATAAGACCTGAGGATCTAATGTATAGTATGGTCATTACAGTTGATAACACTGTATTGTGTAATTGAAATTTGCTAAGAGATTAGAACTTAAATGTTCTCACCAAAAAAAGGATAAATATATAAGAAGACAATAATGCAAACTTTAAATATCTTAGTTTATATGTCTATTATACCTCAATAAAGCTGAAATTAAAGAAAAAGAATGTAAATTAAATTATAACATGCTTCTAATGAGAAGGCATTCCTCTTTTTTTATCAACAAGAAAAAAGTTTTTAATTAGAAACAAAAAGTTATGATCTAAACAAATGAAAAAGATTAGTGAGATTATCTATGTAAGGTATTTAGCATAGTGCTGCATAATGATCCCAAAGAAGCCCAGCTGTGGGAATGTGACTCCACATTAGGAAGGGTTCAGGACAGCTGGCCTGAACTGATATGACCCTGGCTTAATGCAAGGTCACCCAAATGAAAGTCTGTGTGTACACAGAACCTGCAGTGGCAGGAGTACAAGCATAGACCATTGTCTAGGAAGAAACCATTGTCTAGACCTAAAGGTGATGCTTGCATTTCCAGGAAAAGGCTCCAGGTGCAGGTGGAGTCAAATCAGGATGAGAGAAGGTTTGCATGCAAATGAAAGAATGTCAAGAAGTGAGGGAGGACAAGGAGGAGCAAGATGGTGGGATACACAGAGCAGAATCAGAAAGGGGCCTGTAGCTTGCTCCAGGCACTTATAAGAGCTAGTTCTCCTGCACTCAGTAGGGGATGTGTCTCCCTTGTTGAGTTTAATTGTTTAGTCTTCACATTACTTAAACTTTTTGAGTTTCTCTATTCCAGAGTCATATGCCCACATAAGACAAGTTTGGAATTGGTCTGGCCTAGATGGTATAGCACCTTAAAATGTCTCCCTCCAAATCAATTCATGACATGAAAAAACCTTGAAGCTACAGCCCACGGAACCTGGAGTGTGGACAGCATTTAAATTGTTATCTGTGTGTGGTGAGGAAAATATGCCGTGTCATAAAAGGAGATGCTGTGTATATGTGTGTGTGTGTTTTGTTAATATGTTAAGGAAGGTTTGAGCCTTATTGTAAACATTACTTAGTATAGTATTTGGCACAGAGCACATTAGATATGGTTTTTTGATAACTGAATAAATGAGCAGATGTATGGTAGACACTGAATAAATGTTGGCTGCTTATCTTTGTTCATGTTTAAAAATGAAGAGACTATAATCATGTGCTTTCCTCTATATACAAAGTTATATTCCTGATACACTATTAAAAGACCATTCACGGAGAAACCAAGATGGCGGCATAGGTTAAACACCTAACCTACAGCCGGGCACAACAATATCAAAAACACAACTAAAAGTCAAAACGGACATCATCCAGAACCACAGGAAAGCTGGCTGACTGAAATGCCCACAATTAGAAGGAAAAAGAAAACCACAAGGAAAATCAGAGAAGCCATAAAAGCTTGAGGTATGGAGACACGGGCGGAGACACGAGCCCGCGCGCGTGCGGGGAAGACGGAGCCGGAGAGGAAGGGGCGGCTGGCGGCCTGGCTGGCGTTCTCTGGCGGGAAGGAGATAAAAGCGCCAGATTGTGCTGAACCCCAGCTCCGACTGCACTGAACCCCAGTTCCCGGCGAAACCCTGGGAAGCCGGGCTCAGGCTGGGGGAGTCTGGGCTGTGGGACGGAGACAGAGGAGCTGCGCAGGAGCCGCGCACGGGAATGTGCGCAGAGGAGGGTCTGTTGCCTGTGCCACTGGATTGCCCTAGCGGGAGGGAGACAAGGGCTCCGGACTGTGCTGAACCCCTAGTTCCAATTGCACTGAACCCCAGTTCCGGGAAAGACCCGGGGAAGCTCATACTGGGGAAAGCTGGGCTGTAAGGCAGAGATGCAGAGAGGCGGCGAAGAACAGAGCACCGGAGGCGCGCACGGGATTGTGCGCGGAGGATGGGCTGTTGACTGTGCCGCTGAGTCGCCCTGGAGGGAAGGAGACAAAAGCGCCAGACTGAGGTGAGCCCCAATTCTGACTACACGGAAACCCAGTTCCGGGAGAGAATCTGGGAATCCAGATTCATTGGGGGAGAGACTAGACTGTTTGGCAGCGCGCGAAACTCCAGGGCGCTTTTCTCTCAGAGGTGTTTGCTGGGAGTACAGAGGGACACTGAGACACAGGAACCTCATAGGGCGGGGCTGACGGGAAGCCAAGGCGGTAGGCTCCGCCCTGTAACTCCGCCCCATCCAAGCTGAACATAGAGGCTTTTACAATTTTGCAAGTCTAGTTGAATGGGGCTGTCTCCCGGCATAGACACAGCTGATCCTCACAGCCAGTTGGACTGGAGGTCACATCCTCCCAGTGTACCAACAGCAATCAAGGCTTAACAACACCAAGACTTTGCACTCAGCCCACAAAGGGGGGTATCAAGAGCAACCACCTAGGGAGATTGGGGAAGCTGAGCGATAGGGAGGCAGCCAAAAGGGGAAGACACCGAAACAGGTCACGAATATAAGGGATGCTGTAATTCCTGCTGAGGGGCCACAGGCAGTAGTTGACCTACACTCCATTGGAGACCCAGAAACGAGGGCATCTAGTGGTCGGTGTGAGATGACACCAGATTTCGACCACTCCCATAAGGGACACATTCAAGAGGCAGACGCAGTGAGCGCCGAAGCCTTGCTGCACCAAGACCCGGCACATAGGCGTGTCTCCCGCACAGCAACTCTTCCTTTATAGACACAGAGGGTCCGCACGGCCAATAGGCCTGGAGGACATTTCCTCCCAGTGACACCAACAACAATCAAGACTTAACTATACAAACAAGGACCAAGATGGAGGCATAGGGCAGAAGCCTGATTGCTGCCTACCACAACGGTTTTGAGACTACAACGGGAGAGCGGAGCGGACACCATCCAGAACCACCGGAGGGCTAGCTGAGCGGATGCTATACAACTAGAATAAAAGAGAGGGGTACGCGGGATGAAGCTGATGCCGGTGACCCAAAGACCACACTTTGAAAACTGCGGCTCAGGCGACACAGTGGCGGCCTGGAACGTGCTCGGCGCAGTTCCCCCAGCGGTCTCCGGCTGAGGGGAAGGCTTCACTCGCTGCCGAGCACGGACAGACGAGCCCCTGGGAGACATGGGGCGGGAGACTACGCGCTTGCTGACCTCCGAGTCCTTCAAGAATCTCAACGCCCCGGAAGCGGCCAGGTGCGCACGCTCGGCGACCGGCCACCGCTGCAGACCCAAGGGCCGACGCAGCCACCCCAGACCAGCCCACCGCCGCGCACCGGGCACACCGGAGCTTCGCCGAGCCCGCCGCCCAACAAGTTCTGCGGTGGCTGCCCTGGAACTCTGAGAAGATGGCCGAAGGAATTGCTGAGAGGGAATTGACCAACAGGAATTGGGATCAAGAAGACGAAACCCCGCTGGGTCCCGGATCCGGGTGAGGCCGCGTGCCCCTGGGTCCGGGTGAGGCTGGGAACTGGGTCAGGGTGAGGCTGGGCCCCGGGTCCGGGTGAGGCCACGTGCCCCTGGGTCCGGGCGAGGCCATGCGCCCCTGGGTCCGGGTGAGGCTGAATCCTGGGTCTGGGCGAGGCCGTGTGCCCCTGGATCCGGGTGAGCCTGGGTCCCGGGTCCGGGTGAGGCCGTGGGCCCCTGGATCCGGGTGAGCCTGGGTCCCGGGTCCGGGTGAGGCCGCGGGCCACTGGATCCGGGTGAGCCTGGCCCCGGGTCCGGGTGAGGCCGCGGGCCCCTGGATCCGGGTGAGCCTGGGTCCCGGGTCCGGGTGAGGCCGCGGGCCCCTGGATCCGGGTGAGCCTGGCCCCGGGTCCGGGTGAGGCCGCGGGCCCCTGGATCCGGGTGAGCCTGGGTCCCGGGTCCGGGTGAGGCCGCGGGCCCCTGGATCCGGGTGAGCCTGGGTCCCGGGTCCGGGCGAGGCCGTGGGCCCCTGGATCCGGGTGAGCCTGGCCCCGGGTCCGGGTGAGGCCGTGGGCCCCTGGCCCCGGGTCCGGGTGAGTCCGTGGGCCTCTGGATCCGGGTGAGCCTGGCCCCGGGTCCGGGTGAGGCCGCGGGCCCCTGGATCCAGGTGAGCCTGGGTCCCGGGTCCGGGTGAGGCCGCGGGCCCCTGGATCCGGGTGAGCCTGGGTCCAGGGTCCGGGCGAGGCCGTGGGCCCCTGGATCCGGGTGAGCCTGGCCCCGGGTCCGGGTGAGGCCGTGGGCCCCTGGCCCCGGGTCCGGGTGAGTCCGTGGGCCCCTGGATCCGGGTGAGCCTGGCCCCGGGTCCGGGTGAGTCCGTGGGCCCCTGGATCCGGGTGAGCCTGGCCCCGGGTCCGGGCGAGGCCGCGGGCCCCTGGATCCGGGTGAGCCTGGCCCCGGGTCCGGGCGAGGCCGCGGTCCCCTGGATCCGGGTGAGCCTGGGTCCCGGGTCCGGGCGAGGCCGCGGTCCCCTGGATCCGGGTGAGCCTGGGTCCCGGGTCCGGGTGAGGCCGTGGGCCCCTGGCCCCGGGTCCGGGTGAGTCCGTGGGCCCCTGGATCCGGGTGAGCCTGGCCCCGGGTCCGGGTGAGTCCGTGGGCCCCTGGATCCGGGTGAGCCTGGCCCCGGGTCCGGGTGAGTCCGTGGGCCCCTGGATCCGGGTGAGCCTGGCCCCGGGTCCGGGTGAGGCCGCGGGCCCCTGGATCCGGGGGAGCCTGGGTCCCGGGTCCGGGTGAGGCCGCGGGCCCCTGGATCCGGGGGAGCCTGGCCCCGGGTCCGGGTGAGGCCGCGGGCCCCTGGATCCGGGGGAGCCTGGGTCCCGGGTCCGGGTGAGGCCGCGGGCCCCTGGATCCGGGTGAGCCTGGCCCCGGGTCCGGGTGAGGCCGCGGGCCCCTGGATCCGGGTGAGCCTGGGTCCCGGGTCCGGGTGAGGCCGCGGGCCCCTGGATCCGGGTGAGCCTGGTCCTGGGTCCGGGTGAGGCCGTGGGCCCCTGGATCCGGGTGGGCCTGGCCCCGGGTCCGGGTGAGTCCGTGGGCCCCTGGATCCGGGTGGGCCTGGTCCCGGGTCAGGGTGAGGCCGTGGGCCCCTGGATCCGGGTGGGCCTGGGTCCCGGGTCAGGGTGAGGCCGTGGGCCCCTGGATCCGGGTGGGCCTGGGTCCCGGGTCCGGGTGAGGCCGTGGGCACCTGGATCCGGGTGAGCCTGGGTCCCGGGTCCGGGTGAGGCCGTGGGCCCCTGGATCCGGGTGAGCCTGGCCCCGGGTCCGGGTGAGGCCGTGGGCCCCTGGATCCGGGTGAGCCTGGGTCCCGGGTCCGGGTGAGGCCGCGGGCCCCTGGATCCGGGTGAGCCTGGCCCCGGGTCCGGGTGAGTCCGTGGGCCCCTGGATCCGGGTGAGCCTGGTCCCGGGTCAGGGTGAGGCCGTGGGCCCCTGGATCCGGGTGGGCCTGGGTCCCGGGTCAGGGTGAGGCCGTGGGCCCCTGGATCCGGGTGGGCCTGGGTCCCGGGTCCGGGTGAGGCCGTGGGCCCCTGGATCCGGGTGAGCCTGGCCCCGGGTCCGGGTGAGGCCGCGGGCCCCTGGATCCGGGTGAGCCTGGTCCCGGGTCCGGGTGAGGCCGTGGGCCCCTGGATCCGGGTGGGCCTGGCCCCGGGTCCGGGTGAGTCCGTGGGCCCCTGGATCCGGGTGGGCCTGGTCCCGGGTCAGGGTGAGGCCGTGGGCCCCTGGATCCGGGTGGGCCTGGGTCCCGGGTCAGGGTGAGGCCGTGGGCCCCTGGATCCGGGTGGGCCTGGGTCCCGGGGCCGGGTGAGGCCGTGGGCACCTGGATCCGGGTGAGCCTGGGTCCCGGGTCCGGGTGAGGCCGTGGGCCCCTGGATCCGGGTGAGCCTGGCCCCGGGTCCGGGTGAGGCCGTGGGCCCCTGGATCCGGGTGAGCCTGGGTCCCGGGTCCGGGTGAGGCCGCGGGCCCCTGGATCCGGGTGAGCCTGGCCCCGGGTCCGGGTGAGTCCGTGGGCCCCTGGATCCGGGTGAGCCTGGTCCCGGGTCAGGGTGAGGCCGTGGGCCCCTGGATCCGGGTGGGCCTGGGTCCCGGGTCAGGGTGAGGCCGTGGGCCCCTGGATCCGGGTGGGCCTGGGTCCCGGGTCCGGGTGAGGCCGTGGGCCCCTGGATCCGGGTGAGCCTGGCCCCGGGTCGGGGAGAGGCCGTGGGCCCCTGGATCCGGGTGAAGCAGTGCCCCTGGGTCTGGCCGAGACCAAACCAGAGGGAGTCGGACCTGCATTACCACCATTTGTCCACCATCCAGAGCTGAGGGGTCAGTGCCGACATGTTCTCATAGGGAACTGGTGGACATTGATATTGGGTCTCAAAAGAACTGTTGGTCCAGAAAGAAACTCACTACAGACTGATTCATTTGCCTGTCAGCATAACTATTATTGCTCGTCTCACATTCAGTTCTTATAAGTATATCTCTAGTGACACATGATTTCGCTCATCTAGGGGAAATGATGAACAACATAGACTGATGAACAGGAACAGAACCAGAAACAAGGAGGCATCGATCGGACTGTCGGGCCTCAGAGGGAGGATAGGGGAGGGTGGGGGGAGGGGGGAGAGATCAACCAAAGGTCTTGTGTGCATGCATATGAGCCTAACCAATGCTTAGGTTCAACGGAGGGTTGGGGCATCCAAGGGGAGGGGTGTGGGATGGGAATGGGGGGATGAGGACAAATATGTGACACCTTAATCAATAAAGAAATTAAAAAAAAAAAAAAGGAAACATGGGAAAAAAAATAAATAAAAAAAATAAATAAAAAAAAAAAAAAAAAAAAAAAAAGACCATTCACTTGGTATTTGTGTGTTGTGACTTGGGCTCTAGGCCTGCCACTAATTAGCTATGTGACTTCAAATGAATGACTAATTTTCTTTTTTCCTTTTTAATCTATAAAAAGGAGAGGTTGAATGGAGTACATGCTAAACTTACTTCCAGGTCTGAACTTTTGAGATTATTCTGTGGTTCTGAGATAAGCGCTCCTGTGTGCAAAGTCAACTCAACCACAGAGGGACCAAACCCATGAAACCTTGTTCCATTAGCACCATGCAGGAGCCAAAGTGCCCTATAGTAGCTTGAGTCAGCATCCTTAACAGAGACCTATGGAGACCCCAACGTCCACAGTGGGCTTCATAGGGTCTATAAACTTGCATCCTCTCCCTACTATCTTATAAGCAACAATGTAAAAGTACCTTATGATTTTTTTCTGAGGTGTGTACCCCTAGATTTCAAAGATTTTAAAACACATGGATAAGCCCCAAATGGTTAAGAAATCCTTAAACTTTTTAGAGGAGAGGTGTAGAAATTTATGCTCCCAACATTATTGCATTTAATCTGATAAATGAGTAAGTCCTGGTTGTGACCATGGAATTCTAATGGAATTCTGAACAAAGAAGTGAGCATGTCTATGCATGAGATAGCTATTCTACCTACAGGTGAGTTTGCAACCCCCTTGACAGAACAATGACAGAAAAGAACCACCAGAGCCTAACTGCAGGACAGTAATCTCTGAGCTGCGTAGAATCCCACCCAGGTGGGGTTATCACTGAGGTATGTGTAAGAAAAGTTCCCCAGTGTAACGAAAATCTCTGCTTGATGTAATGATATCCAAGATTGTCACAGCGAGACATGTGGCAGGGATAGAAAAGGGGCCTGTACCCATCAATGGTTTGGCTCTTAGCAGCCTAATAAATCAGGCAAACAGGTGGAGGCTGGGCCAACTAAAAGATGCAGAAACCCCGTTGGTCTCTCATTATTGCTGTGCTGTAGAGTTCTTTTACTAGTAATTCAGTGCAAACCACTCAATGTGGTTGGATCCCAACTCCCTTATTTCACAGGGTATTTAAGGCAATAAAATAGAATTTGAATTCCCAAGAGATAATCCCAGGAAATTAACAAGGTTTACTTTTTAAGAAAAGGGGTGGTATATAAGAAGTTGAGATATTAATGAGGATTCACCCAGACTCCAGACTTGAGGGCCTCAAATGGATCTAAGGATTATTAGGGGTTAAAGGCAACCAGATGTACTATCAAAGATCCACAAGTGTCTCCAGGGCCGAGTCTTCAGACCTATCTGTTCAGCAGCAACTCACCCAAAGGCTTGTTCCAAAGGTTCTCAGAGCCAGTTGGCTCTAGTTGCCAGAGCCCTGTGCACATGGGGTCACAGGTTTGACCTTTGTGTACATGCGACTGTTTCCACATTAGACTGAGCCCTAGCCCCAGCTAGAAGTCACACATGTGCATCACTGGGGATTGGGTGAGAGAGTGTAGGTAGCTCCCCACCTTTGGAAACCAGCTCAAATTACATTCTAGCTCAAACTGCACACCTCAACACCTCAGTTTGGAGCAGAGTGTACCTATCCGGCATGTCATGGTCATTTCATAGTAACTTAGAGAGACAGGGTTCACTCCTAAGAGCCTTTTAGGCTGAGGCACTAGCCTGGTGGATTGACCAATTGGACTGAGTGGCGATTCTCCCTCAGGAAGTGCTCAGAATTCACTGTCTTCGGGGAAACCGCAGAGCTCTTCTTTCTCACAGGGCCCGTCTCTCCAGGCACCTCAGCCAGAGCCTGCAGGACTGCTTTTCCAGGCTCCTAGGGAGAGCTGTAGCTGAGTGTCAGGCACACAGAACCAGAGGGCTGGGCCTTTGACGACAGCTCCCAAAATAAGGTGCCAAGCCCTACTTCTCACTTTCCCCTTGTGCCCTGTAAGATGCTGGCACTGCCTTTGGAGCCATTACTCAGCAGCCTGAATGTACAGAAATAGGCCGAGTGCACTGACCCAGGAGGCTAGCACTCTTTCCTTTGGCAGGGCCCTGTCCTGGGGTGGTGGGTTCAGGCAGAACTGTTTGGGGACATGACCTGGCCTCCCACTATCACTTCCTGTCAGGCAGTAATCTCATTACAGGACAGGGCTTCACTTCTGTTTCTAGGCCTTTGAAAGCATCTCCTCCCCACCCCCCACCCCCACCCCCCCGGCTGTATAGCACCAGTTAACTGTAAACACACTTCCCTACTTTCTCCATCTTTCAACACACTCTTTCCCACCTTATCCTAAATGAAAACCTACTTTGCCCTGTTATCCAGCCCAGCCCTCTCCAGAGTAGGCAGCTTTCCTTCCTTCCCTGGTTCTCACTTGAGATCAGGAGTACAGGTTGGCATTCTCCAGGCCACGGCTCCCCCATCCCTCATGGGCACACCAATCTATCTTACTGCTGCCCTGTCCTTTAGATCTACTGATCTCCAGCACTCTCTTACCCTCCTCAGTGGCTTAGCATCTGCCTCACAGCTTTCCTGGCCGCTTCATCCCCGCCACCTATTTTTGATCCTTCTGATACCCTAACTTCACCATCATTTTGAAAAACTACATATGTCCCTAAATTCTGCCCAACCTGTCACTCACTGTGCCAACATTAGGAAGGGTCCATGTCATCTCAAATTCTCATCCTACTCTGACCACAACGTACTTATTTCTACGTGAGGCATTTCCTCCTCACCTGTTCACTCTTCCCAGAATCTCCTGCTTTCTCCATACTGAGTCTGAACCCCTTACACTACAGTTTCCAGAGTACTCATGGATTCCTTCTTCTTCCCTGGGGCCTTCTTTGCTGACTTCCCAACTTGGGTAATCCCTAAGTCAGCTTTCTTTGCTTTTGCTCCCAGATTGCTGAGCTCTGCTGGAAATTTATAAGCTTTCTGTGGTGTTTGAGCCATTCCATTAAGACCATGCATGTCTGACTCTTCCCCACTACTTGCTCTTCAAGGTAGGAATTCTGAAACCACAAAACAATTATAAAAGTTAAAACTTAGTACATGCCTGGCACTTTACATATACCAACTCATAGAATCCTCCCATGGCAATGAGAAAATTACTGTTATTACTTTTCTCTTTTTTAAAATAAGGAAACTGGAGCTCAGAGAGATTAAGTAAATTGCATCAAGTCATAGAATTAGTAAGTAGCAGAGTCAAGATTAGTGGACCTGGGTAGGACATTATAGTATGTCTCATCATAAGATGATCATACACTCTGTAGAAAGTTTGAATTTCATCAGAGCTTCTGCTCAATTGTCAAAAACAATATTTTTCTTCATTTTGCTTGGCTTTATTCAATTTTACTTCCTGAAACTCTGACCTAGACTGTCCCTTCCTAAATGGCTCCTTCTCAGTCACTTCAGTAAGCTCTTCTTCCTCTAATCATCCCAACATGCTGGCTTTTCTCCACACTATTGGCTCTCAAAGTGTGATTCCCAGACCAGCAGCATTACCCTGGCCTGGGAACTTGTTAGAAATGCAAATTTTAAAGCTCCACTGCAGACTTCCTGAATCAAAAACTGGCAGGGAGAACCGCTGTGCTACATATTCTCCCTGGCCAATCTCCTCTAAGCTCCACTTCAATTTCTTTCCCACCCACACTGAACACTCCTAAAACTTCTTCCATTCCAGTGCTTTCCAGAGCTCCAATCCTATACATCAACCAGTGATAGGGCATCTCCACTGGCTATCCATTAGGTGTCTGCTAGGAAAAGAATCTCCTCCCATAATCCTATCATTTCTGTACCTCCTTTCCCCAAATGATAGTACCATCTACTCAGGTCCAGTGCCAAGACCCTGTGATTCATTTGACTCCTCTCACATGTACCTACCTAAAAAACCACTAGTTTGTCATTTCAGAAGTATCTCTCAAATTGGCAATAACCTCTCATCTGCACTGCCATGACTACTTCTAGCCCATCTGCCTCACAGCTTGGACTACGACAATTACCTTCTAATTGGGTCAACTTCCTGAAGTCTGTTCTCTTTCCAATCTCCCCTCCACATTGCTACCACAATCATCTTTTAAAATAAAAATCTAACTGTAATTGTTTCCTGCTTAGTCATTCAGTGGGTGGCCAGTGCCTTTGAGATAAAAGTCCAAACAGTATGGAGACACTGCAGGTGCTTTTATGCCCTGACCCCTGCTTACCTCCGCAGCCTCATCTCCTGCTGTTCTTTACATGTGCTCTCTGCTCCGGCCCCAGAGGGAAACTGGAGTTAAGAGTACCATAGACAGGCCGCTCTTTCTCACACCCACACGGATGTTCATGCTATTTTGCCATTTCCTTTGTGAGGAATGCCCTTCCTTCACTTACCCATCTGGACAGTTTCTTCTAGGGCTCAGTGAGTTGGCTTCTGTATGAAACCTTCCCTGGATGCCCAGGTTGTTTGATGTGTTCCCACAGCCCCCACAGAGCTCTTGGGACACCGTGTTGCTCTTTTGTTTGTCCTGGGAGCAGCTTGAGGACAGGCCGGTATGTTATCTTTGTTTACTACAATCCTGACATATAGTAGGTGCTCAGCAAATAGCTGCTTACTTAGAGAAAGACTCCTTTCTCTTTTCTTGAAAGGCATTTACATTTACTGCCTATTCCCTAACACCCCTATTTCTTCATCCCAGCCATATTTCACCCCTATCATACTACCGAAATAGCCCTTGGGGACAACTGACCACCAATTTGGCCTTATTCAAGCTCTCATTTTCCTTAACTTCTCTGCAGCAGTTAAACACCCGTTTCTCAAAAAACTATTTTTCCTGGGCTCCTGAGCTGACACTTTTTGAATTCTCTTTATTTTCTGGTCTGGTCTGCACTTTCACCGGTTCCCTTTCTTCATGCTTCTTGCAACTGCTATGCCAGGTACCTGGTAAGCACAGGGGTGGGTGGTGATAGTGGGATTTCTGGAGTAATGTGCTGGTAAGCTGACTCTTTAGGGGGAAAAAAGGCCCCTAAATTGTACCTTTTGTCTATTCCATGGTGTAGATACTCTCACCACAACTGATTTCAGGGTAACTTTTTAACAACCAGCTCACAAAACTCCTGAATATTTAATAATTGGCTCTCATGAATATGAGCCAGCTCCAGCACATCACCGGGTATATAGAAGTGAAAAAGACCAGTTTGATACTTAGGAGGGTATAGCCAGGAGGGAATCTATGTATATAAAAGCCTAAGCGACTGACCGACCAGTAGACTGGTCACTATGACGTGCACTGACCACCAGGGGGCAGATGGAGACCGAGCGGCAGCATGAGTGGCGTTGGGGGCAGGTGCAGTGGGGCCAGGATGAGCAGGAGCGGCACACAGGAGCAGCAGGCAGCGTTGGACTGCCAGTTTTGGCCTGATCCCCGCAGGCCATGCTGAGGGACCCCATCAATGCACGAATCCATACACCGGGCCTCTAGTATAGAAATAATTCTAAGACAAATGTGATAGCATTATTGTAATGTTTAAACAAGGCTCTAGAGGGTTGAGTGGAATGAAGGCCTACGTAGGAAAATCTGTATTTTCCATACAAAGGGAGGAGAGTTTGAACTGGACCTTAAAGAGCGAGGACTTTAAAGGCAGGCATAAGGGGTAAAAACTATGCCAGGTAGAGGGAACACCTTGAACAAAGACAGTATAGTACAGTATTTAGAGGAATGGCTAATACATCAGCAGGACTGGGATGCAAAGAATGTAGGGTATCAGAATGGATTCTGTCATAGTTTTGTGAACCCGTTCAAGTTGGTTAACTTCTCCAGGCCAGTTTCTGCATCTTTAAAATAAGAATTTGATGTCTATGGCCCATTTCTGCCTTGTGTGTGTTACATGTAATGATCTCTAAGTTTGATGACTGACCTTGGGAATAGAAATAAAATACAAGAGGAAAATGGAGAAAGGAAGAAATGTATATAGTGTGAAACTTTTAAGAGGCTAAATGCTGTGGGACCCACTGCTAGTTAGGCCTCCCTGCTACCTGCAAACGTCTGGCTCAGTCCCAACCCCTTATCTGAGCCATCACATCGTTTGCTGAAGGCTCGGTTCTGCTTTTTCAAACTGAGTGAACATACTGAATCCTGACAGTATATGTAAGGCAATTTGGTCCATCCTTCTGCTTTAAGGGAAAAGAGGATTCTCCTTTAAAAGTATCAAGAAGATCCCACAGGCTCCCCTAGTAATTTGTTCCCTTTGAATAATAGTTATATGATTCAGTCTATCTAGAGCTCTCCTATCCCACCCTTTGTGCATCTTCTCTAGAGAACTGATTTTCATTCCTTTTTAAAAACTTTTAAAACACTATTAAGAGACATATAGAAAAGTGCACAAAACATAAATGCAAGATATTATAGAGCAAACACTAATGTATTCACAACCAGAGTGAGACGGACTCTGCCATAACCTAGTTAGCTCTCCAGGTGTTACTTCCAAAGCACTATTCTCCAGAGAGAAGCAGTCTTGATTTATTGTAAGAATAATCTTCGTTTTACCTCTTACTACCTATGTATGTATTCCTCAATACTAGTTCAGCATTGCCTGTTTTTTGTTAACACATAGTGTTAACAAAATCATACTGTATGAATTCTTATTTCTTGCTTCTTTTGCTCAACATTCTAACATTTCACTCTGTCATCTGGTAGCTAGTTCATTCTATTTCATTTCATGGTTATATGGTGCTCTGAGTATCTTAGTTTATCCATTCTACTGTGAATGCATATTTGGGCTGTTTCCAGCCTTTGGGTAGTAATGTATAAACAATGCTATGAACATCTCTGTATGTGTGCACATCCCTAAGGTATTGGGGTGGAACTGTTGGGTTGTACGATGTGTCTTCATCTTCATTCTTTCCCTTTATATTTGTGGGCCTTTCTCTACTTTTTTTTTTTCCTAAAGAATTTTAACTTCTTTGTCTTTGTCCCTGTTTTTTGAACTTTTTATTGTGTTTGTCAATCTTCTTCTTGTGTTCCTATGTTTCAGTACTGATTCTAGACTTGTATACCACCTTCCCCCTTTGTTAAGAGTGGTTTCCTCTCCCAAGGAGTAATTTCTTTTATTATTCAAGTAGAAAATGTATTTGGAACATTTCGAGAGTTCTTTTTCAAATGTACACAAAATAGAAAACATATATTTGATTATTACAGGGCCAGGGACAGACTTCTTTCTTTAAGGCATTATATTATGGGAATTACTACTGTGGGCTTTTGAGTCAGACCAAATCCACAACCTGCTACTTGTTGGCTGTGTGTCCTTAACTTCTTTTGTGCTTTAGTTTCCTTATCTGCCAAAATGTGGATAAAAGTTATATCACTTATATGGTTATTGTGTTACATGTAATGGTCTCGTAAGTTTGATCAAGAGAGGTTTATAAACTTGGTCTTCAGGCAGGAAAGACAATCATTAAAAATGCCTTCAGGTTGTGTAGTGAGGATACATACTATGAGTTTGTACTGAGTTTTTACATTGAGCCTAAACTCTCTGTTCACCCTTTCTTGTGGGGTGGCTGGCCAGGACAGGCAGGTGAGATGCTCCCGGTGTAGCCATAGAACACAGATTAAGTGAACTGACCCATTTGGGAATCAAGCCCACAACCCTGGCTTTATGACTATTCAACTGGCTAAAATGAAACCAAAAAGGAGAAAGTAAATGGGATGAGAAATGCTGTCAACAAGAAGGAAAGAGAATACCACAGGACAACTCAACAAGCGGTTCTACATGGCATCCTGTCTTTGTACAATGTATCTTACAGGAGAAGACAGAAACTTTTCCTAATCTTTAAAACAAACACCACATTCCTTATCCTGTAGGCACTCCATGTATAATTCTAGGACCAGATTCTACATGTGCAACACTTCAAGGCCAATACCTCATTACCTAATTAGGGAGCTAAGAAACATTTATTATAAACCGTCGTCTTTCTACCCCCAACCTAAAATTATCATTCACTTCGACTTATCGCCTAGTCAATCCTTTTGTGAAGACATTGGCTTTTGGACGCTGAGATCTTACTCCCACATAAAGTTCTCTAAATCCATTAAGGCTTTTGAGCAGGGGTCCTCAAACTTTTTAAACAGGGGGCCAGTTCACTGTCCCTCAGACGGTTGGAGGGCCGGACTATAGTTTAAAAAAAACTATGAACAAATTCCTATGCACACTGCACATATCTTATTTTGAAGTAAAAAAACAAAATGGTAAAAAACACCCGCATGTGGCCCGCGGGCCGTAGTTTGAGTACGCCTGCTTTTGAGGAAGCAACATTTCTAATTTGACATGACTGTTGGGCTGATTGCTGACCCATTGCAGAGGCAATAATACCTAGTGAACTTTATTTTTTTTTAGTTCCTGTACCACTACTGTTATTTCAATTACACTTAATAAATCCTCCTATTGTGCTTCTTTTCATATAATTCTTAGAAAATTGTGTTTGAGTGTATTAGAGATAATGGAAAAAGAGCAGAAGAAAAAAAGGGAAAGACTGGTGCTGATTGATTATTGAATGATGGGCTATTTGCTAACTTTATGTCAATATAGTAAGGTCAAGTGATTTATTTATAGTATCAGTAATATATATTATCTGGTAATACATTGCTAGAGAAAAGGGCTCGTTATTTATATAATTATTTTTAAACTGTGACTTTAAAACAGTGGTTCTCAACCTTTCTAATGCCGCGACCCTTTAATACAGTTCCTCATGTTGTGGTGACCCCCAACCATAAAATTATTTTCGTTGCTACTTCATAACTGTAATTTTATTACTGTTATGAATCGTAATGGAAATATGTGTTTTCTGATGGTCTGGCATGATCTAAACCTAGCCTGGCTAAGAATCTCCTATGAAGACCTGTGTGAGAAGCAGTGAGATTTGATAAACAAGAGCTCAACTGGGCCTACATTCAGCCCTTTATAATATAGTTGCCAACCTTTCGGACCTCATGGACCACCAGTGGTCCGCGGACCACTGGTTGGCCACCGCTGCTTTATAAAACTTGAAGCAGGAACCACCTATGCCCGATTGCCATAAAGAGGACAATAACTTAGTTTCTCTAGTAGTCATCCCTTGGTATTTGAGGGTGATTGGTTCCAGGACACCCCCCAATCAAAATCTGTGGGTGCTCAAATCCCTAGATTACTTCTAATACCTAATACAATGAAATGCTATATAAATAGTTGTTATACTGTATTGTTTAAGGAATAATAATGAGAAAAAAGACTGCTGAGTATGGACGCACTAATAGTAGGCCTAACTACATAGTCTCTCTTCTTTGCACGTCTGTAAAATGTTGCCCACACTACCTAGCTGTGGAACTGATTCTGTGAGACTACTGGGTCTTTGCTTTAAGAGCAGTGTGAACAAACCTACAGCAAAAAAAAGCAACCAACCAAATAGGAGATGGTATTTGCAAACAATAGCTCCAACAAGGGATTATTATCCAAAATATATAAAGAACTCATACAACTCAACACTAAAAAATCCAATAAAAAAAATGGGCAGAGGACCTGAACAGATATTTCTACCAAAAAGACATAAAAATGGCCAAAAATATATGGAAAGATGTTAAACCTCACTAGCTATTAGGGAAATGCAAATCAAAAACTACAATGAGATACCACCTCACACCTTTTAGAATGGCTATTATCAACAAGACAAGTAGTAACAAGTATTGGAGTGGAGAAAAACGAACCATCATTTACTGCTGGTGGGAATGTAGAATGATACAGCCACTATGGAAAATGATGAGAAAAGAGTCTCAAAAAATTAATAATAGCTCTGGCTGTTGGTTGGAGCATCGTTCTGTACACCAAAAGATTGTGAGTTTGATTCTTGATCATGGCACATATCTAGGTTGAGGTTCGATCCCAGGTCTGGGAGCATACGAGAGGCAACCAATCAATGTTTCTCTCTCTTTGAAATCAATTAAAAATACCCTCGGGTGAGGATTAAAAAAAAAGTAAGAATACAGTTACCATATGACCCAGCAATCCCTCTCCTGGGTATCTACCAGAGAAACTAAAAAACATTTATTAGCAAAGATATATGCACCCCTATGTTCACTGCAGCATTACTCACCATGGGCAAGACATGAAGACAACCAAAGTGTCCTTCGATAAAAGATTAAATAAAGAAGATGCGGTACATATAGATACTACTCAGCCATAAAAAACAACAAAATACTGCCATTGTGACAACATGGGTGGACCTTGAAAATATGCTAAGCGAAATAAGTCAGTCAGAAAAAGTTAAAAACTGTATGATTTCACTCATGTGTGGGATCTTATAGACACAGACAACAGTATGGTGGTTACCAGAGGGAAAGGAGGTGGTTGTGGTGGGGGTAAAGGGAGCCCAATATTTGGTGTCAGAAGATGATTTGACTTTGGATGATAAACACATAATGCAATAAACAGACCATGTATCATAGAAATACATACTTGAAACCTATATAACCCTATTAACAATATTATTCCAATAAATTAAAAAAAAAAAAGGAGGAATGTGAAAGAAGTTCAGACCATCTTGGGACTAGAAAAATAGAAAAACAGACCTAAGAGCAGCAGTGGGTTTGTTATATGATAGGCTCCTAAACGCAAATGTTTAACTGATACGTGACCTATAAGAGACCATGGCCATAGACACACACATACATACACTTAAAAAGTTATTTCCAGGCATCCATATTACACAGTGGAGGCTTTAAAAAATGCCTCCTATACAGGCTGTCCCAAAAGTCTTTGGTGAAGTTTTAAGTTATTAAGGCTGAGTGTGGGGTGATGGGCTGAACCCACCCTCGGCCAGTCCAACAGGGTAGCTGCAGATGGTCTTGATTATCATCAGTTAAATGTGCAGCCAAGATTAAAAGAGACATTTTAAAGGATTAATTAGTGAACCCTCAAAAAAGTAAATTAAGGGCCTGTGTTAAAACAGCCAAAAGGAAACTAATCCAGCATCGTAGCAATAGTGCTCGGAGTGTATTCAAATGGAAAAGCTTGGGCTGGAAATCCTTGTTTAGAAAAAGAACCACATCACTCCACCCTCCTTCATCAAGTAATCCAAGCCATCGTAGTGCTCAAGGTCTGACCAAGCAAGATGTATGTATGTATGTATGTATGTATGTATGTATGTATTTATTTATGTTAATCCTCACTGGAGGATATTTTTTCCATTTTTTTTTTTTTTAGAGTGGAAGGGAGGGGGAGAAACATCGATGTGAGACACAGCAATTGGGTGCCTCCCGAGCCTGCAACCCAGGTACGAAATTCACCCCTACACAGAATCAAACCCCAGTTCAGTCCCTGGGCCGATGCTCTAACTACTAAGCAAAACTGGCTAAGGCAGAAGATGTATTTTATTAAAACAAAACCTCTTTCAGCTTGACCTAGATCATATCCTTGAATAACTTTTATTCAATGAACAAGTAGAAAGGATTCTTGATTACTACTATAGTTCTTTTGTGTAGCATGCTTCAAATTAATGCAAAAAGCTCAGAAGAGGACATCAGATAAGGTAAAAGGCTTTATTATTCAGGATCAGCTCAAAGAATGACATTGACACAAACAGGGATAATTATCTCATTACATTTGACCTTTGGCACCCATTTGAAGTACTAGTTTTCCAAGTGAGACATGTTATACCCAGCAGCTTCTCAATAGCTTCTGACAGCCACATTCACCCCAATTTCACTCAGTAGAGCTGTCAGGAGTTGTGCAGGGATACAAAGAACAAAATCATCTATTTTAGTTATCCTTTTCTTTTTTAAGGATTATTTTCCCGACTGGTTTTCAAATAAAAAGATGGATAGATAGATAGCATTACCTGCAAGTATTGGTCATAAATACCTTCCCACAGTCTAATACTCAAAAATAAAAAACAAATATGTGTAGAGTTCCTAAAAATTCAGTTAATACTAGGGCATGCTTTGCTTTGAAATGACAATTTTATAGCTTCCCTTATTTTTCTCCTCAGATAAAACCAAGAGAACCCATGCTTAATTGACCTTTGCAGCGACAAGCTTAACTTACAAGAATCAGAGGAATTAAAGACTTATCATTAAGAATAGACTTGAAAATTATCACAAATATACGAATGAAGTCTCCATAGTCCTCAGATATATAGATAAAATGAGTCAAGTTTCATGATTGGAAAGGGACTCCCTTGCAAGGACAATAGCGCATAGAAAGTACATGAAGCTTGTTTCTATGTGTTTATAATGGGGGAAAATATAAAACAATAGTTCATCTCAAGATGAACGATGTGTAACTGTTGATTAAGGGAAGGGATGTTCAAAATATTTTGCACATTATAACTTAGAGTTAGTCTATACACTCTATATTAAATATCTACAAAAAATCCGATGACTTTTTGACTCAGGGCTATATTAGAAGGCCATTGCTTTTTATGTATATAAAGAGAAGCCAAAAAAGCAAGTTAAAGCCAAGATTTATTTTTGAGGTTCCGGATTTTCAGCTCAGAGCCACCTTCTTTTATAAAAGTATCAATAAGAAACTATTACTTTTTCTTGAAATCTGATGACTTTTTTTTTTTTTTTAAGATGCAGCACCTGGAGAACTGAGGACTAAATTCAAACCCCAGCTTCAGTGTATGACTACTGAGTTTATAAACATCTCCTCTTGTAAATGGCAAAAATCACAACCTCTTATAGAACATGATGTTGAGTTGGTAACATAGTAGATTGTGTAGCAAAAATATGGGGAACTTAAATCTTGTGTAGGAGATATATTTTGTAGAAAAAAAGACAAAGGTTTCTAGTGTTGTTCTACTTTCTCCAAAGAGTTGACTGTTTTTAAAATAAAGATGATTTTAACTACAGGGACTGTATCAATGAATCACATGCTAAATCAATGTAAATGTACTTATCTGAACATAACATTTTTACACATACTTAAAAAAAAACAACCAAAAGTATAGTGAAAAGATTATATATTTTAAATGCAAGTATATTAGCTTGAGGCAGCACAGATCCAGGGGTCTTCAACAGAAGACTTCTTTAGCAGTGGGCCTACACAGGCAGGCCTCCTGCTATGGCCGCAGATACTTGAAACTGTGCATAGAAAGTCTCAGAGTAACAAGAGACAAGTCTTGTTTTTCACCTCTATAGTCTGGGATGTCATTATTATAGAGAAGATGCATGATTAAAAAAGTGAAGACTACTTAATTGAAAATGTTTATGAAATTTAAACACAGCATTCACCGTGAGGAAGCTGCATATACATTACGGTAGTAGAACCAGACTAGGTAAATTTAAGTTGAAAGGATTGTCTCTAAAAATGAAAAAAAATGGTAGTTTTCTTAAAGACCAGAGTTATAGAGTCACTCTGTTGTATTTTTATCTTGTTTTAATGGGCCAAAGTTCAGTTAACTTACTCAGATTAGGATCTATAATTCTGTTGACTGCTCAGGACTACAGTAGTCATCTTGGGACTTTCTATGGAAGTATGTACAAATTTTCCTCATGGAGTTGGGAGTAATAGTGACCTAGAAGAAGAAAGTTTAGATTTCAGACATTTTCTAAGAAAAAGTCCAGCTGCTACTCAAGCAAGTTATCATTAACAGGTATTTTAAATTAGGATGCCTAGAAATTTGATCCAAATAGTTGGATGACAATGCCTCTTTTGGTTGATTTGTACTGAATATAGTAAAAATTTAATAGACAGTATGTAAGGAATGATGGCAGGGGCTTTTCTTGTGAACAGAAAATATTTACCAGTTAAACCTCCTAATAGGAACCAAAGCGATTAAAAAATTACCATCCTCTTTGAAATGAGTAAATAACCCTCCCAAATTTACAAACAAGACAGGTATTCAAATGACAGCTGCTACTCTCTTCTAAAGAAGTCTACATTATCGTCAGATAAAGAAAAATTCTTTTAAAGAAACTTTAGCTTCAAAGATTGAAAAAATAAACCAGTGTTAAAGAGACAACTGGCCCAAAATGGAGTCACATGTGCTAAGCTCCACCGCAGCAAACTACAACTAGCAATACATAACCTATTTGCAGTTTCAGCCTCTCCCAGGAATGTACCTTTAACCAGTCAATCTGGAATTTCCTGATCAGTACGAGGGAGGCACATGTGCTTGATAGACCCCCTGTCTTCTCCTAAGGAAAGGTGACCTTGCCTGAAATAATTCATTCTCTCAATTTTCCTTTCCCTCCCCCTTTCTGTCTTAACAGAAATTTTGGCTAGGGGCAAAGAACAGATATAGTGATGATATTGAGAAGGAAAGACTCCTTATAGCATTAAAAAAAAAAAAAAAGTTCTGTTGCAAGGTTTAATTGGAGTTTGTGTTCAAAGAATCTTTAAAATATTTCTAGTTTACTCCTAAAATATGGGATAGGCTTCATGATAGTAGGTGGGTGATATAAACATTTACTAACCTGGCCTAAGTTATCCAGCTTCTATCTTTTAAAAGGGCGGATGTAGCCCAGCTGGGTGGCTCTGTTGGTTGGAGCATTGTCCTGTACACCAAAGGTTTCGGGTTTGATTCCCAGTTGGGGCATGTACAAGAGGCAACTGATTGATGTTTCTTTTTCTTTCTCCCCCTCCCTTAAAATTAATAGACATATCCTAGTGTGGATTAACAAAATAATAATACAAAATAATAAAAGGGCAGATGTTGCTGATCATGATTCCTGGATTGGATTTTAATCATTCTACCGCACCTTCTTCTCAACACAGAGCAAGAGCTACCATGAACTACAGCAGCAACTTCCTTAACTCACCTCCCCTTAACTTACAAACTGGTTAACAGAATCTTTATTCCCTTTGATTGGTGCCCACAGCTCACCTAATGCTCACAGCTACTTCTGCCTCCACCATTGGGAGTCACTTGCTTTTTAAGGTTCATAAACCAGCCAGGGCAGTATCTGTTTTTGAAATTATCTAACTTAAATAGTATATCAACCAATTAAATATGAGCCCTAAAGAGATAAGTAAAGCTAAGCTTAATGTTTAAAAAAGTGTAGATACATGTGAGTTGACAAAAATTGATGTGAGCAAGATGACTATAAGAGATTAGGGATAATCATTAAAATCTAAAAGGATTCTGCACTTAAACTGCTTTGCAGATAACTAAGTTTGACTTTATTTTAAACTAGAGGCCCGGTGCACGAAATTCGTGCACGGGAGCGGCGGGGGGGGGGGGGGCGGGGCGGGAGGAGGGTGTCCCTCAGCCCAGCCTGCACCCTCTCCAATCTGGGACCCCTTGAGGGATGTCCGACTGCCCATTCAGGCCTAATCCCAGTGGGATCGGGCCTAAACAGGCAGTCGGATATCCCTCTCACAATCCAGGACTGCTGGCTCCCAACTGCTCAACTGCCTGCCTTCCTGATTGCCCCTAACTGCTTCTGCCTGCCAGCCTGATCACCCCCCTAACCACTCCCATGCCAGCCAGAGTGATGTCTAACTGCTCCCCTGCCAGCCTGTTTGTCCCCAACTTCCCTCCTCTGCCGGCCTGGTCACCCCTAACTGTCCTCCCCTGCAGGGTTGATCCCCTCCAACTGCCCTCCCTTGCAGGCCTGGTCCCTCTCAACTGCCCTCCCTTGCAGGCCTGGTGCCTCCCAACTGCCCTCCCCTGCTGGCCAACTTGTGTCCACATGGGGGCAGCTATATTGTGTGTTGGAGTGATGGTCAATCTGCATATTACTCTTTTATTAGATAGGATAGAGGCCTGGTGCACGGGTGGGGGCCAGCTGGTTTGCCCTGAAGGGTGTCCCGGATCAGGGTGGGGGTTCCCTTGGGGTGTGGGGCGGCCTGAGCAAGGGGCCTGTGGTGGTTTGCAGGCCAGCCACGCCCCCTGGCGACCCAAGTGGAGGCCCTGGTATCTGGAATTTATTTACCTTCTACAATTGAAACTTTGTATCCTGAAGCGGAACCAAGCCTCCTGCTCACTCCGTGGCCGGCAGCCATTTCTGTTTGGATTTGTTTACCTTCTATAATTGAAACTTTGTAGCCTTGAGTGGAGGCTTAGGCCAGCCAGGGCAGGGGAAAGCTTGGCTTCTTCTATTGCCTTGGAAACCCAAGCCTCCCTCCTACTTTCTCCGTGGCTGTAGCCATCTTGGTTGAGTTAATTTGCATACTTGTCTGATTGGCTTGTGGACGTGGTTTGTGGGTATAGCGGAGTTAGGGTCAATTTGCATACCACTCTTTTATTAGGTAGGATAATCATAAACTGTAATTACAAACTGGTAATCTATTTATGGATATTGGCAACTTGCCCATGAAGGACAGCTTTATCTGTAAAACAGGGAGGGTGTCTATAAAAAGGGGTTGCCAAGGGCTTGGGGGTGGGGAAATAAGAAAAAAAGGGGGCAGGGAGGAAATAATGTGGAAAGACAGGGAAGATATTTTTGAATTGATATCCTGGAGGATGAGGAGGCTTTGATGAATCAGGCAACAGGGTTGAGGGGCATGGACCTTGACAGAAGTGATTTTAATGGGAATAAATAGGGTTACCAGATAAAAATACAGCACATACCCAGTTACATTTGAATTTCAAACAAACAAATAACTTTTTAGTATAAATATGTACAGATTTAGTATAAATTTGTCCTGTATACTTATATGCTAAGTCTGGCAACCCTAAAATAACTAGATTTACTTAAAAAAAAAAAAAAAAAAGTATCTTGACTTCTGAGAAGGAATCTGTACCTGCCCTGTTCAAATTAGGAAATGCATCTTCCCGCCGTTGCTTACCGGGCCTGGAGAAGTCTTTCCGCTCTGTCTCCGGGAATTGGAAGTCTGGGATGATGGACTTCTTGGTGACGAATTTTCAGCCTTCCGTTTGGCTGCCATGGCCAATAACCAGTTTTTATTCTCTGGGGAGCTATTTTCTTTGCCCACCAATTCAGACCCTTCTCCACAAGATCCCAAAGGAAGAGGCAGTGTCCCACAGCCTTCTGAAGCATAAGGACTGGCAGGAGAAGGAGGCTCTGAGACACTCATACTGGCTCCTTCAATCTTGCTTGATTTGGTAGGACCTAGAGAGTCTTTACCAAGGTCTTCCTGGTTACCAGTAAGGCAGCACAGATCCAAATGAAGCTTTTCAACTGGGTCATCAAGCTCAGTCACACAGCTGCAACTCTTCACACACTTTTGTTTCACATTCTCCAGACAACTTGAGTCTAGCCTCCTCTTTACCCTACTTCTAGACTCAGAGCAAGCCACTGCTTGGGATGATTTCAGGCTCACAGGAATGAGGGCTTTTCTTGGAGATGCGATCTTTGTCTCAGAAGCAGGTGGAGTGATGGGGGGTGATGAGGAAGGTGTTTGGGTTATCCAATGTCTAATGGACATCTTGAAAGATGAAGGTGGCTTGGGAGAGATTGAGGAGATGGAGCCTCTTCTGCTAATCGGAGACCGGGTCTTGCCAGGAGAGTTTTTAATAGAAAACGTGGGAGTATTTGAAGGAAGAGGGAGGTCTCCAGCACAGCTTGGAGCACAAGATGCTGAGGAAGGGGAAGAACTAGATGGACTGCTCTTTACTCTGGGGGCTTTGGCAGGAGTACTCTGGCTACTTGTCACTGTTACTGAAAAAGAAAAGAGGGTCACAAAAATCAGAAGTGAAAGCCAAACAAAATCCCTGAATTAGCATCAAGGAAAATTACAGCTAACTTAATCATCCAGGGGTTGATTTCCCAGTGAGTTGATCACATAAATCATTTGATTCTTACCACATCCTCTTAGTATTTTCCTTCCCCTTTCCTAACTGCCAACCTCCCAACCACCCCATGGTAAAACATACTTGTAAAAATCTAGAAAATTCAGGGGGGGGGGGGGAGATTAAAAGCATCCAGGTGAACCACTTTTAGTGTTTTTTTCCTTTACTTGTGCATGTAATATACATTATACACTTTAAATTTTTTTCTCTAAAAAAGGGACTAATGTATATACTATTTAGTAACGTGCTTCTTAACATAGTATGAACATTTCCCACATCAATACAGATTTATATAACTTTTAATAGCTACAAAGTATTCTGAGGTAACAGTAAAACATTTAGGTTGCTAATGATATTTTGTCTTCATAAGTAAAGTTGCCATTAGCATTCCTATATATACTTCTGAGCAATGTTAGGGCAGAAAGGAGCTGTCAAATAAGAGCGCACAGGTCTAAAATCAGGCACAACCATTTACTATGTGACTTGAGAAACAATCCCTTACCTTCTCTGCCTCAGTTTCCTTATTTGTTCAAACATAGTTTTTAAAAAATAATTTTTTAAAAATTTTATTGATTTTAGAGAGAGGAAAGGAGGGAGAGGGAGAGAGATTGACAGACATTGATTTATTGTTCCTCCTATTTATGCATTCATTGATTGACTCTTGTATGTGCTATAGCCGGAGATTGAATCCACAGCCTTGGCATATGGGAACTGTGCTCTAACCAACTGAGCTTACCCGGCCAGGGCTAGAGATCGTTTTTAATTTCCACAAGAATTCCATCAATTACTTAAGGTTACCAGGTCTCATGTGGTTTTCCACTTTAATTTACACATGGCTACTCTACTCCACAAGCCAAAATATGCCAAAGAACATTTCAGAAACTCAGTGCTTGCTCTCTGTAAAACACATGAAGCAGTGGATAGAACTTTTTTCTATATGTCCTGGTACTTGTTTACAGGCAATGGCAAGTATTTCAGGAAAATTCTTATAAACTTCACATTTCTTCCCCCTCAGGCCCACCACAAGACAACACTATATTTTCTCACTTTTTTCCTGAACTTTCTAGATTTCTGGTGTAGTGTTTCTGTCTTCAAATAATAAGAAAAGGTCACCTATTTCTCAGTCACTAAGTCTTTGAATTATAACTCTGATATTTAACTCAGTTTAATTATTGAATTGCATTTATATGCAACTGAATTTAGAATGGGCTGACATAAAAATACAATCTTTTATTTGGAATAAAAATTTACTAATTTCAGTCATTTAGTTACTCTGTGCATTTTACGCTGTGCTTTTCACTTCTCAAGCTACCTTGCCTTAACACAGTGTGGACCAGTAGTTTTACTGCTAGCTTTACCCAGTGGCCAAATAAGTTTCTATTGAACGAGTACAAAAAACTTTTTACATAAATGTTAAAGGGACGCTTTAAAATTAAATACCCATTGCATTTTGAAGTTATTTATTACATGTTCTTACAAGCTAATATCTTTTTAAAGTATAATACTTTGTAAAACACTGTGTAATATGAAGGGAGAATTCTCGTGATCCGTCTGCAATGTGTTAAGATAGAGAAATTCTACAAATTGAATTTTGCCTAAACTTTTCTCATCAACTGTGTGTTTAGAAATGGCCAAAATGATACTGCACCTTCAATAAAGATCATTACTAGAAAACCCCCTTTTGTTATAATGTGCTATAGAAGGGGAACTAGAGATAGGGACCTGTCCATGGAACTACTGGTGTTAGGTCTCAGATTTCTGCTCTAGAGCTTGATTACAGTCCTTATTTCAAAAGGAAAGAAACCTTTCATTTGCTTCACTCCTCAGTGCAAGTCAACAGTCACTGCATAGCCCTGCAGTCATTAGTGTCATGAAAATGGGATGAAATGTACGTTTAGGGCAGAAAGTTCTAAAAGTATGAGTCTTAAAACATGAAGATTCATAGGCAGGATTAGGGGAGAAGGAAAAGCTGGGCCAGGGACAAAGCTGGTATATAAGTTTCTGTTACTTGAGTGGCAGACACCTGAAGTGTTTATTAAAGATCAGCGGGAAATCTGATATGGTGGAAAACTGGAGCATTTCTTTTTCCTTCAAGATGTTATAATGAAGAAAGGAATAAACCATGGGGGTCAAAGATAAGTTTTTGTTAACTTTGAAGCTTAACAGAAGTTAAACTCTGGGTCAAATTCAAATCCTTTATTTTTAACTGTAATTAGATTATGAAAGTAATAAAAATCCTCTTTTCAACCTTCTCATTTCACTCTTATGTGCATTCCTCAATTTTCTATGTGCTTATTACTAGCACAAAGGTATATGTTTATACCTTAAAAAGACCACAAGGGATTATTAAACACACATGTTCTGCAATTTGCTCTTTTCTCTGAACAGTATATCTTTTTCTCTTTATATCTTCTCATGAAAGTACACTTAGAAACATTACTTTTTTTTTTTAACCAGCAGGATCAGGGGTCCTCAAACTTTTTAAACAGGGGGCCAGTTCACTGTCCCTCAGACCGTTGGAGGGCCGGACTATAGTTTAAAAAAAACTATGAACAAATTCCTATGCACACTGCACATATCTTATTTTGAAGTAAAAAAACAAAACGGCAAAAACACCCACATGTGGCCCGTGGGCCGTAGTTTGAGGACGCCTGAGCTGGATAGTATCGCACCTTATTGGCCTATAGATTCAAATATGACATACCATTTAGTACTTCATCTACTTAAGTGAATCAACCCCTATTAACCTTAAACAAGGCATGAGGTCTGATGACACAGTATAGACTGGGTTATTGCTCTAAAGGCTTCCTAACAGTTAGTTCCTCTGAGAAATTATGGAAAAGCTTACAATAATCAATTAATTTGTAGCTTCTTTCTACAAAAGGGTGTGCCATCTGGCCTGACTATACCTTTTCAGCCTTATCACATACTATGCTACTTTAGGATCCTGTTACAGGAGACTGACTACTCACTGCTTCCTGAACAAGCTGTGCACTGTCACATCTCTGTCTTTATTTATGCAGTTTTCTTGCCAACTCTGCCCCTTCTGTGCCAGGCAAAAATTCTCCTCACGTTTCCAGGCTCTGATGACAATTGCATGGAATTCAGACACTTCTTTCCCTTTCTCCCATACGAAATGCATTTTCAGAGCCTTTTGTTTATACAGCTAGGAGTGATGTTTAGAATGTACTATATAGCTGCTTTTTTTTTTTTTTTTAATCTGCCTCCTGGACTAAACTGCAAGCACCTAGAGGGTGGGTGATGATGCTTTAGTCATTTTTAGTCCAGTGCCTAAAATGTAGCTAGTCAGGAATTATTAAACAATGTTTGTTAAATCTCATGACTGCTGAGAGGGATGACGGTGAGGTTCCAGGCATTAAGAAAAAAAGTCTTTGTAAGTATTCTGCTGGCTTTTGAGACTGCAGCAAGCACTTAAGATAGAACAGGTAAGGTTTTCTTCTCTTCAAGATAAGGATAATCATCTTTGTATTCAATAATGCCTTGACCAGAGGTTCTCAATCCTGGCTGCATACCAGACTTACTTGGAGTTTTATAAAAATACAGGTACTTGGCCTCCACTCCAGACCTAGTGAACAATCTCTGGGACGCTTAAACGTTTAAAAAACTCCACAAGTGGTTCTGATGCACAGCCAGGGTTGAGAAGCATTGGCCTTGTCAGATCTCTGGCTGAAATAGTGAAATAATAGTAAGCCACAGAGCAGGTACTGGCTGGGGAAAGTAGGGCAGAGGGTCTTGGGATTTAAAGCCTTTCAGCTGGTGTGTTACAAGGGCCAGAGAGAAGATATGCAGTCCAGGACAGCAAGAGAAGTTGGGGTGGCCATTAGAAGCTTGGGAAAGCAGAGGAACATAATTTTCAAAATGGCAGTGTGATTAGCAACAGCCAGTCTGCTGCTGAATGGTGGATTACAGGGCTTAATGGCCATTGTGACAGCCTTTGGCACTCATGTCAGGTTGTTACCCTGTAGTGCACTTCAGAGTAACTCCAGCATCACCCAGAAATAAGAGAAATCTAGGTGTAAGTCCTTGTCTGGTCTTAAGTTGAACTTAGCTTTGCTGTGTGGCCTTCTAAAGAAGGCAATACTGCGGTGTTTCCAAGTATATGTTCTAGAATCAGACTGCAAACTTTGAACTCTGGTTGTACTTAACTTCACAGCTATGTGATCTTAGAAAAGTCTAACTTCCTTGATCTTCAGTTTTAGTTATTTTGGTTATTTAGTTATTTTAGTTAATTGAGATATTCAAGTAGGTCCTTAAAACAATTGTGCTAGTACTCAATAATGACTATATGTTGTTATTATGATGGTCCAAATTTGGTCCATATAGGGAACTTTTTGTGTGACTTGGCTTCCGAAAGTAAGAATAATTAATGACACACTAAATATAATGTTAAAAGCAACATACTTTTCATCTTAAAATGGTTTTACCCATTGACACAGAATTCCACCACTGGGAATTTATTTTAATGGAGGGGGGTAGACCCTAAATTCAGAAAAAAATTTCACAGAATAATGGGAACAAAGTGTCTAACTAAAAGAGAATAGTGGACTATTTTACATGTTTTGTTAAAAAGATAACATAGAAGGTGCTTCGAAGAGCACATTCAGTGGAAAAAATCCCCAAGAAATACAAATGTATATACAATATTACTATGACTCTGTTAAGCATCTCTGTGGATAAAGGAAAAAATAGGAAAACCCTCAAAATGTTAAAAATTATATATGAATGGTAGAAATACTGATAGCGCTTTCCTCATATGATTCTTCTCTTTTATGTTTTCTAAAATTAGGGAGAGAAAAATCCATATAAAGACAAGGCAGCAGATAGACATCCCATATTCATGGATCAGAAGACAATATTATTAACATGACAATATTAATAAAACTGATCTACACATTGAATGCAATCCCTATCAAAATCCCAGAGAGCTATTTTTTGTTGTTGTTTTTTTGTTAATTCAAACCCGAGGATATTTTTCCATTGACTTTTAGAGAGAGTGGAAGAGAGAGGGAAACACAGAGAGAAATATCAATGTAGAGAGAAACACATCGATTGGTTGCCTCCTGCACGAGTCCCGACTAGGGCCTGAGCCAGGGAGGAGCCTGCAACCAAGTTATGTGCCCTTGACAGGAATCAAACCTGGGACCCTTGGTCCATAGGCCAACGCTCTATCTACTGAGCCAAACTGGCTAGGGCCCAGAGAGCTATTTTGCAGAAATTGACAAACTGGTCCTAAAATTTGTATAGAAATAAGAGACCCATAATAGTTTAAAAAAAAAAAAAAAACTTGAAAAAGAAGAAAATTGGAGACTCAGACTTTCCCATTTCAAAACCTACTACAAAGCTACAGTAATCAAGACAATGTGGTACTGGCATAAGAACAGACATATAGATCAATGAAATAGAATTGAGAGTCCAGAAACAAAGCCTTACATTTATAGTCATTTGATTTTTGGCAAAGATGGAAAAACAATTCAATGGGGTAATGAATAGTCTCTTTAAAATAAACGATACTGAGAAAAAACTAGATATCCACAAGCAAAAGAATGAATTTGGATCCTTGCCTCACATTGTACACAAAAATAATACAAAATGGACAATTTTTAAAATAAAACAACTCTTAGCTAGAAGAAAAACATAGGAGTAAATCTTTGTGAACTTAGGAGAGGCAATGGCTTCTTGGATACAGCATCAAAAACACAAATGATGAAAGAAAAGAGAGATAAATTGTTACTTCATCAAAGTTAGAAATTTTTGTGTGTTGAAGGACACCACCAAGAAAGTAGAAAAAAAACCACAATCCTACAGAATAAGAAAAACGTATTTGAAAATTATTATATGACAAGGAATATATCCATAATATATAAAGAATGCTTATAACTCAACAATAAAAAGAGAAATAACCCAATTAAAATATGGGCAAAGGATCTACACAGGTTATTCCTTCAAAGAAAATATACAAAATATAAAAATACACAAAAGCACATGCAAAGATGTTCATAATCATCAGCCGTCAGGAAATACAAATCAAAACTGCAATGGGATACCAATTCACTGAACTCACAAGGATAGTTAAAATTAAACAGATGAACAAAAACAAATGTTAGTAAGGATATGAAGAAATTGTAACCCTCATTTCAGGTGTTGAAATACCCTAAAATTAGACTGTGTTGATGACTGCCCAACTCGGAATATATTAAAGACCACTAAACTTTAAATGGGTGCATTTATGTATGTTAATACAGGGTGGGGCAAAAGTAGGCTTATAGTTGTCTGTATGGAAAACAATACAATAATTAATTAATAATATAAGAATAAACTCTGTATTTTTCATACTCACAACTGTAAACCTACTTTTGCCCTAACCTGTATGCCAGGCCTGCTCCTGCTTCAGGGCCTTTGTATTTCTGTTTTGCTTGACAAAATATCCACATGGTCCACTATTTTACTTTCTTTTTTTAAAAACATGTTTTTATTGATTTCAGAGAGAGGAAGGGTAAGGGAGAGAGGGATAGAAACATCAATGATGATAATCATTGATCTGTTGCCTCCTATATGTCCTCTACTAGGGACTGAGCCCGAAACTCAGGCATGTGCCCTAACCGGGAATCAAACAGTGACCTCCTGGTTCAACCACTGAGCAACACAGGCGAGGCTACTTCCTTCACTTAAATGTCATCTTTCACTGAGGTTTCCCTGGGCACCTAATCCAAAATTTTAATAGCACACTTTGCCAATCTCCCTTCCTTGCCTTCATTTTTCCTAAGCACTTGCTGTTATCTGACATAGTACATAATTTACTTCTTTAACTTGTTTATTGCCTTTCACACTAACATGTAACCTTCATTAGCATTTTATATTCATGATTCTTTTGTTCAACTTAGAACAGTGCCTAGTAGGTGTTCAATAAATATTTTACAAATAAAACCACCAGTGTATTGAAGTATTTTATATAGTTGATAAACAGTAGTACTCAGAAAATATTTATTGAAAAGAATGTCAAGAAGATGCTTTTCTTTAAAAATATACCAAAACATCAATTCTAGCTTAACACTCTGTATTGCAGAACTAAACCAATCAAACCATAAAACGTAGAAAAAATGTACAAGATCCTTACCTGGGTCAGCTCTAGCCTCTTTTTTCTTCTGAGAGGCCCAACCCACTGTGGAGAGTTTATCACCTGATTTCTCCTCTAAGCCTCTATTCAAGCGCCAGATTTTCAGTGTATTGTCATCAGAGCAGGTAGCAATCTAAGAACCAGAAAGGGAGTTAAGAAGTTTTAATCAAAGATTCACAACAAAATAAAAAGTAGGTATGTCTAAAGGCTCATCATGACTGGAAAATTATTTTGTTTGATATAATAGGATATAGAAAATGGCATCTGAAAGATCATATATTTCTATTTCTTGCTTTGAGGAATCATTGCAGATTTCCAAAGAAGTCAATTCTCTAGTTTCATTTTAATATACATTCTGCTGGTCATGTCTTTTGTTACCTGTCATTTCTTATTAACCTAAAGCTCTACTATAAACCAGGTTTATTTTATTCTCAAGAAGTTGGGCAAGTCATTATCTTTATCACCTCTAAGTAACTATGAAATATTTAATTAAGATATTCTTTTTGCTTTCTCTTTCTCTTAAATGATCAATCAGTGTATGCCACCAACATTCAATTTCAACGACTTTCCTCTGAATTCTGCATGTTCTGGCTTATTGCCAAAGTAATGGGATAATTTCCAAGATCGACTTAGTACATGACTCTAGTAGGCTGTGACAAGCTGAATGAAACCAATCCTTTGATTTTTCTTCAGATAGGTAAAGGAGCAATCTGGGAAAACAAGTTCACTAGGCTGCAAGAAGTTAAAAATAACCTTTGCCCCTTTAAAAATATCTGACCATTCCTGATCTTGGTCCCAAGCCTTTTATGGCAGAGAAAGTCCAACTTGAAGAGCTTGTGGCAAATGGCCACTGGTACCAGAGCTGTTCCCCAGCATTTGTTTATATAATTTCTCTATTTCAGTCGCTAAAGAGATAGAAAAAAAAGAACACACGTTCTCTTAAGTCTTGGCCCCAAGAGACTGGCAGCTTTTTCCTTTCCTTAATGGGAGGCCAAAAGAAGACACACATATTTAACTGCTCAACAAAAAATGCCTGGAATCTCCAGTTACTCTACAGTCTGTTAACAAGAGTTATTATTTATAGGGCACCTACCGTGTGTTTTGACAATCTGCATTCTTTATCTTATTTAATTCTCACAATATAAAAATACTTGTACTTAAATAATGTCATCTACATAATGGGAATAAAATTATTTGCCAAAGATTACCATAATTGAGTGGCAGATCTAGATACAAATTTTTCCCATTTCAAAGGCAAGATCTTTTTATTTATAAAACCATATTTTACCTTCCTAACTCTATGCTAGGGACAAAATTATTTCAAAGAACTTTTTAAAAAGGAGGTCATTAGATTAGTATTGGTAAACTACCCTGCCACTTTTTTTAATCTTTTCTGTGCGTAGAGATAAGGACAACATATGATGGTTGCAAACAGATGACATAACTGAATAATTTAAAAACTATCTTAGTAAGTTCTATGATGACACAGAACTTCATGTTAAAAGGAGATATTTTACTGTAAAAATAGAATCTCAAAGGACAAATGTCACTAGTGTAATGTCAATGTAATTATTGGTAATTAAAGTAATGATTTCAAAAAAAGGTCTATCATGAAGCTGACCACAGAAATGGTCATACAGGGCTACTAGGAGGGATGCCAGGAGTAGACCAGACCATGAAAAGTTCCCAGAAGATAAAAAACAGATGGTAAAATAGGCAAATGTCAAAACCTTAAAATGTCAAAATGAGAAAGAAGAGATCTCTACATAATTAAGATTTCATATAAACCTAGAATAACCCAAAGACTAGAGGCAGTAGAGGGTAGAAGAGTGAGTGGAACTGGGGCTAGTATTATATAAAATTCCTACATATACTCCTAGGGATTTGTTTGTTTCTGGCCTTTCGGGGTTTTAAAATTTGTTTTCACTATTAAAAAAATTTAAGTGAGAGTATTTTCTTTTTTTCAGTATCTAAACATTTTGAAACTACTTCTTGTGTAGTTTAATCTCAGATAGCCTAACACTGTAAAACTTCACACTAAGCATTTTTTAGGCATGTGAAAATCCAAGCTGGACTGTGAAGAACAGTGAAGATGTTACCTTCAATACACCACATTTATATGTAGAAAAGTTAAAAACAAACAAGTTCTCACCTTAGATTTTCTTTTTACCTTGTAAGATTTAATTTTAATTATGTTAAAAACTTAATTCTATGTTTAGGAAAGGAATGACTCTGATGCTGATATAAACACCGGTTGGCCTCTAGATCTTTTATTATTTTTTTTTAAAATATATTTTATTGATTTTTTACAGAGAGGAAGAGAGAGCGATAGAGAGTTAGAAACATCGATCAGCCGCCTCTTGCACACTCCCTACTGGGGATGTGCCCGCAACAAAGGTACATGCCCTTGACCGGAATCGAACCTGGGACCCTTGAGTCCGCAGGCCGACGCTCTATCCACTGAGCCAAACCGGTTTCGGAGAGGCCTCTAGATCTTTTAAATATTTAAGCATGAAAATCTATGTAACTCAAACTAACCTTGAGAAAACATACAAATCTATGATCTATTTTTTAATCCAACTATGGAGATTTGTTTACAAACCTTTGTGAAATCCGATGGACACCAGCACACAGATGTGACCTCTTGAGAATGACCCAGGAGCACAGTTGGAGGATGCCAGGGTGTGGACACCTAGCGGACCATCAAAAATAAATAAGTCAGCAGAACAGTGTTAGGACTCCCACATAAAGGCTTTGAATCTTTTCATATTTGTGCCATAGAGATCTTTAGGGTTGTTACCAAAGGCCCCTAGGCATGCTTTAGTTATAGCTTAGAAAAAGAGTCCCAATGGGCAATAGAAGTATTTTTATCATTGATCTGATAAAACAGCCAAATAAGTAAATAATGAGTTTAGATACCAATACAGGTCTTATTTCCAATCTAGACTATCTATATTTTATATCTATATCTATAGATATTTTGACTAAAACTCAAAATGGTATGTCCCTTACCTCTAAGCTGGTAAACTTTATGGAAGAATGAAGTTCATCTGCTAGGTAGTGCACTTCAAGTAGAAGCCTGCTTTTACATACTCTAGACATTTTTAGATTTTCTCTAGCCAGCTACCTCCAGGAATACTACATGAACTATATATATCCTTAAGGTACCTGAGACAAGCTATTAACATTCTTAGGACAAGAGGATAGTCTTTCTTCCAAAAGAAGACTGACTTTTACCAACATCTAAAGTTATGCCCCTTCATTTTGAAGAATATAAACTCTATTTTACATGGCACTTTGATAACATTTTTGGAAGAAAAACTCCTCCAAAATTTTATTTCAGTTAATTTGCTTAAAGAAACCTTGAATTTTCAAGTAAGTATTGCCACAATTTAATGTATAAAAAAAGGTCACACTGTGAAGTATTACACATGTGATTAAGAATCCTATTTCCCCCCTCATTGGATGCAATAGTAATATGTACTAGTATTTGACAGCTGTCTGATTTAAGAGCTATTAATCTCTTTCAGAGGCCATGGGAATTGATCAGCACAATATGAAGAACAAACTTACATAATTATTATTAGCACGTGTGTTTGAAAAAGATAAATTATTCTCGTCATTTTTCCTGAGGCTCTGAATCATTGCTCATTTCTATAGAAAAAGTGGAAGCGACTCTAAAAAAGAGTATTTGTGAATATGACTAAGTAAACTTAATAGATTCTTCAGATTGTAGTGAAAAGACTTGACACACCGAATCATAAGGTTACCCAACTTATTACTACTCCTCTCTTGGGTTAAATGGCACATATATAATGATTCAAAGAGCAAAAGAAGACAAAGAACAGAGTCTACTTTGCCTTGCTGTGTCAATGAAAGTTTAACAGAAAGGAAGCTTTTTCTGAGTACTATCTGAAAGGATTTCACTTACTGCCTACTCCTACAATGTCACAGACAACAATAACTTATTCTCCTACGAGTTAGCATATTTTAAAAAAGACTTTCAAGATAGTCTTTAACTATCTGAATAGCCACAGAAATTCTCCTTCCTCCTCTACTAATGGGTCCCAGCCCATTAAGTTTCTAATCACCCAAGACCCAAGCAGGTCTGATAGCAGCAAATTTAAAGGAAAAGGAAATCCTCATGCCCTCTTGACCCTCCCTGGTAGAAACACATTATTCTCCATTGGTTTACTCTGCTTGTTGCCTCTAGCTTTTCATTTCATGAAACAACCCCTTCCTCAGTCCCAGGTATTATAATACCTAGAAGAACCTAAATGTGTACTCAAACATCAAAATAAATTTTAAAAAAAATCAAACATCTACTAGTAGAATGTATGTACATTACTGCATTTATCTATAGGATCTAAGAGAAAAAACAAAGGACAGATCCCCTAGAAAAACTTTTTACAATTTGATAATAAGGTAGGAATAATAATGACAATAAAAGCCAGCATTTGTTGAATAATTACCATAGGCACTTTACACAGCATTAAAAATGAAAACATCAAAAAGCCAAACATAGAATTAATTACCATATGACCCAGCAATTCTCTTAGGTATATTCTCCCAGGAGAATTGAAAACATGTTCAAACAAAAAATTTGTACATGAATATTCATAGTTTTATTCATAAAGCCAGAGTAGAATAAGTCCAATGTCTACCAATAGATGAATGGATAAACAAAATATTTACTAGCTATACAATGTAATATTCAGCTATAAAAAGGAATGATGTACTGATACATGCAATAACAATGATAAATCTTAAAAACATGCTAAGTGAACCCCAGTTGGTTTGGCTCAGTGGATAGAGCATTGGCCTGGGTTCGATTTGGGGTTGCGGGCTCAATCCCCAGTGGGGGTGTGTGCAGGAGGCAGCCAATCAATGATTCTCTTTCATCATTGACGTTTCTATTCTCTCTCCCTCTCCCTTCTTCTCTGAAATCAATAAAACTATATTTTAAAGAACATGTTAAGTGAAAGAACTCAGATATAAAATATCATATATTGTATGATTCCATTTATATTAAATGTCCAGAATAGGCAAATCCATACACAGAACATAGGTTAGTGGTTGCCAGAGGCAGGTGAGTAGTAAAGGGTACAGAGTTTCTTTCTGAAGCAATAAAAATGTTTGGAAATGAGATGGTGGTGATAGTTGCACAGTATTGTGATTATACTAAAAAAATGACTGAAATGTACACAAAAAAATGACTGACATGGGGAATTTTATATGAAGTCTATCTAAATAAGAAAAGTGGAGGGAAGGGCATGTTGTGAAGTGAAATAAGAACTAATGTCCAATATGTATTTATGAATGCAGGTTAGGATTATCCTAGTATGGTATGCTTCAAGGAAGATTAGTTTCCTTGAATGAAACTCAGTGGCTTTTAAATCCTTCATTTTTATTCAAATAAATCTTTATTTATTGTCACTTCATTATTATAAAAACATTACCATAATTACATGATTTTTTTTTAAAGCCTTCCTCTACTTTTAAAAAGAGGAGACCAGTAAGTCCAAAAGACATTTACATCTATGCATTCTGGGATGGTCAAAACATAGAAAATTGTCCTCTTACATATTCTACTTGTTATAAAGACTTTAATTCAAGACATAAGAATCCCAAAGTTAAACTCCCAGAACTATGAAGGTACTTCTAGTAGTAACTGGCTCTAACCTACAGACCTCATAAAACATTTATATACTTAAACATGCAAAAAAGATCAGCACCCTTCCTCAAAAAATCTCCTTACTCTGCCCAGTGAGAAACCAAATATAATCTTTATTTCTGCCATGAGATCATTTACACTTCCTAAAGTGTCAGGCTCAATGTTTCACCAGTCAGCGGTACAATGACTGTGCCAAATCAGTTTATTTATAACCACTTCAATACTATTCAGTCGCTCTATCAGAAATGAACCAGAGAAGGAGGGAGTAAGGGTGACGGTGGGACAAGGGGTAGGAAATTACAAAGAAAAAATACAATATTAAATCTTTTTATTTTTAAGTCTTAGATGTTAGTATCAAAGAGTTTATATTACATCTCCCGTTTGCTGAGCAGTGGTGAGAATGAAAAGGCCATTCTCTTACGTCTCAAGATCTAAAACTTCCTTGTTTCACTGTCTTCTTATGACCATAGAATTTTTAGTGTAGAAAAAATACCAACACTTGAAAGAATTAGGACTTTTGGAAATGTAGCAGTTATAGACAACCTAACAGGCTGGATACTTGGCTTGTGTGAAATTTTCTCTTAAAATCTCAACCACCTTGTTTTATCATGGAAAAGAAAAACTGAGCCACCCCACTAGGCTAATTCAATTTTAGGTGCAGTAAGCTTGCCAGGATCTCAAATATCAGAGCTTGCACACTGAGTTATGTGTGGACAGGCAGGAGAACATCATGTCTGACCCACGTCATTCAGTACTAACATGTGACCCAGCCTAGGAATTCAGAAAGAGTCACCCATATATATGATAGCCATTAATTAGATATCTGAAAATGGGTTACTAACAACAGCCAAATAATTTTATTACATGTCTTTAAAGAGGGGGAGCATCCCTCAACCCTCATTCTCTGAAACAACCACCACCACCACCACCAAAAAGGCCTTTGTACCAGTGAAGAGGGCTAGGGAGTAACTTTGTAAGAATTGCCAATAAAACGGTATTTGTATCCTAATTATGTTTGTAATTAAGAAACTTACTTTAAATTATTTTTTAAAATGATCAGGGCATAAGTATTTTTTGGATAATCCTTTATTATGCTTTTTGGTGTGTCTGAAATTTTTTTTTTAAGAAATAAGAAACTTAAAAAGATAAGATTTTGGTAGGAATAAAATCTTACTGCTAAGTTGGGAGCCAAAGTTAGAGAGAAAAAATGTAGGTAAGAAAGTGAGGGAAGGAGAAAGGAAAAACCAAAAGAGAGTAAAATAAGACACATTAAGATCCAATTTGAAACTCAAAATTTAAAATATAAGACAGAAATATTAGTGCTAGTGACACATATTGTTAAAGTTTAAAGCTCAAGTCCGAAAAGTTTTATAGATAAAAAGCTAGGTGAAAAGTTTTATCACAAGATGGGGGTCTCATATATATGTTTCATAAACAAATTTTCACTTAAAAATACAACAAATAAAAGAAATATATTTTAGAAAAAGAGAGAAGCCAAACACAAAAGCATCTTGGACAGAACAATATCTCCACCATGTGACCATCTAGGATATTAAGCTTTTGATAAGGTGTTTGCATTTTTGCAACTCTAGATATATAGAGAAATCATTTTTAGTACTCCCCCCAGGATCATATGAAATTAAGCTGAAGAATTATGCTTCATACCAGAAAGGTTCTATCGCTGTCTTAAAAGAATAAAGATAATGACTTGCTAGAGGTTGGCAGGACTAAAAATGATATAATTTCTCTTGAGAAAAGATTTGATAATATTAAACTTATGGACCTAGGAAGTTTTAGACATTACGACTCTAAAACCCAAAATGTGTGAACTCTGATCATTCAATTCACCAATGTCAATTGGACATTTATGAAATTACAGGGCAACCTAGAAGATAATTAATTTCTAGCCCCAGGAAAATAATGCCTCAATGCTCGTCTCTCTTAAACTCCCAGACATTTCTATAATTAATTATTACCACAAGAGCCACTTTTCAGTGGTCAGCAAGTGCTATTTGAGTGTAACATTTCAATTTTTTTCCATTGGACTTCAAATGAATAGCTTTAAATTTCCTAGCTTACAGTAGTCATTTTAGAACCACATATTTTAAAAGTCATTTTAGAACCACATATATATATGTATGTTTGTGGAGCAGAAATGAGAAATATGTAAAATCAAAAAAATTTAAATAATGCAATTAAGCCACATTTATTTTAGTAGTCTGAAGATTAAACCACTTTTAAGACAAGAGAATAAGGAACACAATTACTATACAAATATTTTTGAGTGTTTTGTGCAAGGTTCTATGGCTGATTTGAGTATAGACTGAATCCTAGAGATTAAAATACTCCATGTATTTTGAATTGGAGTTTGAAAACAAAGGGCAGAAAAGCAGCCAAGTATGTTTTTCCAGGAAGCAGGACAAAGTAATTCAAGTTCTTTCCAGTTTTCTGAATTCTCAATTTCTGGATAATCTGAAACTATTGGAGGATGCAGATTGTCAATTTCTGAGAAGCTCTGGCCATGAAAGTGTGATGTATTTTGTGACAACAGAGTGAAGTTTTGACTACATTAAGAGGCAGGAAGCAACTTTTACTAAACATCTGAAGTAGAAAAGGTTAATCATTTATGTGTTTATAATAAACTTACCTCTTTTGGAAAAAAAGAAGTATTTGCAAGAATACTTTATTTTCACATTTGTGGGGGAAATTTAGCAACTTACCTTCCAGATATAGGCAGCTTCATCACTCGAGCCACTGATTAAAAACTGGTCATCTGGACTAAGACTGGATTTAATATAAAAAGTAGAGTTCTGATGTCCATTGAAGACAGCCACTGCCAGATGGGAAAAAAAATCAGTGTATTGACTACTGAAGCAGATGGTCAAGCTACATTCATCAAAACTGAACAATGTCAGAAAATAAAGGAAATTCCAGATTATATTAGATCCAATCTCATGATGTGAACCCAAATATTCGGTATGGAGCTGACTACAGGGAAGTAGTGAAAAACATTCTTAAAGGACAAAAATGGAGCCAATGTCCAATCTTTCAGTCAAGTGCCTTTATAGACCCTCTCTCCCTACTTCAGGGCATGGCTTTCCCCATTACATAACGCACTGATCTTTCCTTCTCTTAGACTTTTGATCTCTTGAGGATAAATTTCCTATCTTATTCTTTCCTCACTATCCTTACAATGCTTTGAATAGAGTAGATCTTCAAACATCTGTTGCACGAATAGGTAAAAATCAGTAAAAAGAGTTAAGATTTATGGATAGCTTATCTGGGATGAGGGAATCTTTTTAAACTAGCACTTGAAATAGGCTGAACAGTAAAAGTTGTTATTGTGGTAAACTATATGTTCATATGTAAGATATGTAAGATACTCCAACTAGGTTAAGTTAGGCTTTTAATTTTAGCCTTCTCACTGTACATGGTAAAAGGGCAAGTAATCCAGTCTAGCATAATGTGCTTGATAGGTTTTTCAATCCTAAGGAGACCAAAATTTGAAGTCTCCAGCATCAGAACATTAGAAAATTAAAAAAAAGTTTTGGAGAATTTAAGAAAACACTTAGGCAGGAAACAAATTTCCACTCCAATCTTCTAACAGAAGGAAATAAATAATTAAGAAACTTATACAGTTGTCATTCAAGAGGATAGTATATCGTTTATTGATTACACATGATAATGGATGATACATAAGCTTCATATCCATCTATAATTTTATCTGGTACCATAATTCAATTCAGATATATTGCAGAGGATGTGCCAAGAATAATTAATAACCAAATAAACTCCATGACTCTGCTTGGGTGACCCTTTTAATGGTGAACTCCAGGTCACAACACAGTAAAACAGCTTCCATTAGTGCTCACAGAAATCCCTTCCTTTTGCTAGAATAAAACTAGAAAAATACTTTTCTATTTATTCCTTTTCAAGAAAAAGCCTACATATCAAATACTCTCTACATTAAGCACTTTCACTGTGAAGTTAAGCAGGATATGAATCATTTCAGCTACACATATTATAGATCTACTATGTTTGGGTCTGTTAGTAAACTGTGTTTTTGTGCTTTAGTAAAAGACTACACTATGAACAAATATGTTTCTAGAAATTATGGAATGGGTTCATAGTTTGCTAATAAAAAACACTGGTATAATAGTCTACAATTGCTTACTTTTTAGTTTTCACTAGAAATTAAGGTTTCTAAGGGTTAAAAATTCTAATTAACATATGTAGTTAAAGCTAATAATAAGGGAAACATCCTAGTATGCAAGGAAAATAAGATTTGTATTTTCAGTTGAAAAAGAAAAATGGTATAAGAAATGAAAATGTATTTTGTTAAGGGAAAGAAAGTAATTTTATCTTAAAGCCGGGTTTAAAAAAAGAGGGAAAAAGCATAGGACAAAATTTCAATGTAAAAAAGTAAATTATAGAAGGTTTGTGAAAAAGGAATCTTAAGAAAAGAGTTTTGCCCTGGTCAGTTTGGTTCACTGGACAGAGTGTTGGCCTGTGGACTGAAAGGTCCCGGGTTTCGGGTTCGATCCCAACTAGGGGGCATACAGGAGGAAGCCGATCAATGATTCTCTCTCATCATTGATATTTCTGTATCTCCCTCTCTGAAATCAAAAAAAGAAAAAAATTGTATGCATGGTCAAGCTGGCTAACATAGAGATAAAATTTAATTAAGTAAATGTGTTTTAATATCAAAAGTAAGCGGATGAAAAATTAGAATTCGATTTTCTCTGCTAAAAGAACGAAGTGTTATTGGACTTTTGGTCTGCCCTTGATAAAGAGATTATAATGGCTTTTTTTTTTTTTTTTTACCTTTGAGTAATCTACCTAAAAAGTAGGAATTTTATGTTTTATCTAAATAATTTCCTATGATGTTTTATCAGGTTTTTGATTATAAGTTTCTGATTACAAGTATTTAACTTTCTGAATTTATCTGCAAAATCTTTGTCATCATGATTAAATGAATAGCTAAGTATTGTTTCACAGTGACCTATGTTCCTTTTTGATTATTTTAAACTTTTAAGTTTTGACAAATTTCCCATAATCAAATTCTAAATGAAGTCTTTTTTATTTCAACTAACCAATTTTTCAGAGGGTCCCTAAAACATTTCAAAAGATTTGTTCTCTTTTTGTAAAAAGGGAGATATTAAACTAATTAGGCTTATTTGGCATGTTAAATTATATGGGAAACATTGCCAAATAAGTCATGCTAAGTAAGCCTTCTTAACTTATATTGCCTAAGTCAGTGATGGCGAACCTATGACACGCGTGTCAGCACTGACACGAGTAGCCATTTCTGGTGACACGTGGCCGCATGCAGAGGATGAAACATTTGCTGCTCCTGAGGATGAAACATTTGTGACTAGAGTCTTGGAGTTAGTTTTTTCCTCAAAGTGACACATTACCCGAGTTATGCTCAGTTTTTTGGCGAAGTTTGATACACCAAGCTCAAAAGGTTGCCCATCACTGGCCTAAGTGAATGTTATTAATATAATAAATGTTCTAAAAATTACATGTGATTTCTAAAACAATGTCCTGGTGATATCAGTCATAATTCTACTTGGGAAAAGTGCAGCTCTAGTTGCACTTTAAAATGTGTGCTACAGAAATAAGCAAATTTCCCTGTCAACTTCATGATAATCAGATCTTTAACTATGATATTTTAAGTCTTTTGTCACTTACAAACAGTCATTGTTTCACTCTGATGCTTTTCAAAATGTGTTTTATCTTCAAAGAGATTCATGGAAAGTACTTTGGAATACAGGGTTCTAATAACTTTCAGAACATGCTATTGAATTGGGTAAGAATAAGTAGATTTCTAATGGAGAAATTGATGGCTTCATAAAACTGCTAACAAAAAATCAAGATCAACAAGAACTACATAAGACTAAATGAACTAATGAAGATGATAATTTTCATGATTTTTTTATTTGAAATATTATTGGTTCTTTAATCTTTGTTTTTCAGATATAAGGACATGTTTTTATCCTCCTGACCTACCTATGACCCACAGCAATTTGGTAAACTATACCTTTCTAAGCAAAATCGAAACATCTTTTTCTTCCTATCTGATTCCTACAAAATTTGGAAAATCTTAGTGAGTATTCTTATTTTCATGCAATATAGTTATTTACATACATTCTCTAAGAATCTGTTCTCTTTGTAACAGAACACAATTGGAAACATTGGCTATATTACCAAGGATTTGACTAAAATGTCATATTGGAGAGATTCAGATACGACCAGACAGTTTTAAGGAACTAAGATTGACTTTATGGAAGCCAATAAAGTCCCCTTGGGAAAAAAAAATCAGCCTAATAACCTCCTAAAAAGAAATAAATTCCCCCAAAATAAACAGGCTCCTTTATTCAGATTACAACTCCAAAACTGTAACCATTCATCTTTCTCAACTCTAAACTATGAATAGAACACTACAGACCAAATTTCCCACTAAACCTATAAGTATTTATTGCCCTCTGCTGGTGTAAGAAAGACTAGCATAAAATACACTATTAATGTTTCAAACCATGCAAAAAATCCTTCTAAAACCTATATTGGGGTCAATTTAATTTTTCTTTGATGATTTGGGCTCTTAAAATGCCTCACTAAAGTACTTCAGAGTCATCCTTATGAATATCACTTAGTATAATAAAATATTGTGAATTAAAAGTATGGGAGAGTAGCCCGGCCAGTGTTGCTAAGTGATTGAGCTTCTACCCATGAACCAATAGGTCAACTGGTTCGATTCCCAACTGGGGCACATGCCCAGATTGTGGGCTCAATCCCCAGTAGGGGGCATGCAGGAGATAGTTGATCGTGGATGTTTCTTTCCCAATGATGTTTCTATCTCTCTATCCTTCCTCTCTCTATAAAATCAATAAAAATATATTTAAAATAATAATAATTTTAAAAAAGTATGGGAGAACATTGAGCCCAGGACACTTTCTGAAATTTTGAAAAAAGCAAGCAATTACCATATGTGCCATGCATACACACATCTATTTGTTACTCAATTTTAAAGAAACATAATATCTATATCTATATCATTCTATTTATGACAGCCAATTAAATTATTTTAGGAACACAATAAAAAAGGTTGCTAAATTGTTAGTAAAGTAGCCTTGGACATATCTGTTTGATTGCAGAAGGATAATCTGAACTCAAGGTTCCTTTTCACACCACAGTATAACAAAATGATAACTAAATTAGAAGTTATGTAAGTTCGGATTCCATTCAGAAAAATAGCAAAATTAGTTACAAAAACTCTTTCCTTTCCCAAATATTCTTGTTCTTGTTTAGACCTATTTCAGAGTATTGGCAATACCAACTGTAATTCTGCTACAGATACGAAATCCTAATAATGGCTTTGGGGGCATCTTTGGAAACTTCTGTTAAGAGCCCTGCTAATTTTATATTATTTTGAGATTTATTTATCAGCACATCTTACTTTAGTGGGATTGGTTATATAATTCAAAGTCTATAAGAAAAAGCAGGTTACTAATATGTAGCTTGCTTAAGCAATTAATAATGTTCTAGAAATTATGTAACCCAAATAACCCTCTTAGTGTATGCTTAAGAAACTGGTTTCTTTTTAAAAATGTTACTTATCAGCTTTAAATATCAGATTTTAATTTTCTTGAAGTATAAAAAGGATGAGGATAAGGAAAACATAAAAGAGGCAGTTGTCCAATATTGAGAAGGCTGGTAAGAATTATTGTGGGGGATTAAAAAATTCAGTCCCCTAATTTAATGAACAACCCCCAAACAGAACAAAAACTGAGCAGAACATCCTTCTCTGTCCCACAAGATAATTCATCAGTAGAACTAATCAAAGATCCTAAAATCCTCATAAGTCTTAATAATAAATTTGGCTTGGAAAAGAACCAACATCAAATTATCATTAACAAAAAAGACTTATTAGTTTCTGGGTAAGAATTTGAATGACTATGATCTTACCAGGAGAAGTCTTTAATCCAGTCATATTAAACATGTAGATGTTGTCATCTGTGCAGTTAGCAAATAAAGTAGAGCCAGTGGAATCCAAAATCAGACTTGAGTATCCTGGAAAAAGGAGTATCCTAGTTAGCATGACCTGGTGACAATGAGTAGAAATGAGGTAAAAATGCTGAGGCCAAATGATCATTTTTACACAAAGAATCACTAAAATTCTTTTTCTCCAAAATATATGCAAACCAAAAATATTCTTGTTTTTATTTTTTGAACTCCCAAAGGATAGAACCACATATATTAGAGTTTTTCAAGTCTTTGTTGCCAAAAATGAGCTTGATATTTATTTTAAAGTTTTACAAAAACTTACATTCCCCGAAAAGTCCTTCCAAAAAGGCTTACCTAATTTTCGAGTGCTGCTACCTGGGTACAGGAAATACTTGGATGCTATAGGTTCTTGTCGATAAGCAGTATAATTCTTACGTAAATCCCATATTTTAATTACCCTAAAAATCAATGTAAAGAGATAGTTATTTGGTAGTCCTTCTCCAACCCCAATCAGTTTCAACTATGAACAAGAAATTACTTTTAATCTAACACCTCTGGCACATGAACTAGGTATAGTTAGGTTATTTCATTGGGAAACAGACTGAAATGTCTCATACTGTTTTTTCTAGTATCAGGCTTACAATTCTGGCATAACGGAAACAGATGTGATCTGACCCAGTGATGGGTTACCTTGAGTTTACATCAAGGGAGCGGAAAAGGAAGATGAAGGTTAGCTGCTGATAGTCATTGTTTCATTGTTTGCAGAAAAAAACCCATTTCCTAAGCTTTTAACACTCTGCATGTAACCTTTGACAGTAAGTAACAAACTTTGTCCATAAGGTTATATACCTATATGTAACTCCTTAAGTAATCTAAACAAATTTTCCTGTGAAATAAAGTATTTTTTCATTTCATCAATTGTGATTATTGTCTTAATCTTCTACATCTAGTTTGTAAGCTACTTGAAAACACAAGCTTGTAGCAGGGCAGTATCCTTGGAAACAAACAGAGCAAGCTCTCACATCCATTCACGAGCACAACTGATAACCTTTAGATAATGCTTCATTTGTGCCTCAGACTTTGGTCCACAAAAGAAAGTTTTAGGGTCCAGAGGACAACAAACACAATAGAAACTCTAAAAGTCATGATCTTTTTAAATTATGTTTTTTAAAAAATATATTTTCATTGATTTCAGAGAGGAAAGGAGTGGAAGAAATAGAAACATAAATGATGAAAGAGAATCATTGATCGGCTGCCTCCTGCATGCCTCCTACTGGGGATCAAGCCTGAAACCCCAGCATGTGCCCTGACCAGGAATCGAACCATAACCTCCTGGTTCATAGGTTGACACTCAACCACTGAGCCACATTGGCCGGGCTAAGTTGTTTTTTTGAAGGGAAGATGTCTTGGGAGATATAATGAGCAAATAAGGGGACAAAGACAGAGGCTTATGAAAGAAAGATTCCCTATACTCAAATAAGTTATATTTGAACAAAGCAACCAATCAAGAAGTACCACAAAATTATCTGAAGCTAAAAATTCAGACCAATCATGGATGGCAGGTATGTGAATTGAAAATCATCAGGCCTTATTATATTAATCTAGTTAGAGCACTCCCAGAAATGCCCAAAATCAGATTTCTTCTTTTAGGTTATTACTAAACCTGAGAAGATAAAATCTAAGATAGTAGCAATTTTACTTCTCAAATTAGAATTACTGACTAAATTATACTGCATAGATAAACAAGCTACCTATCCAGCTTCTCTATAATAGGAACAGCCAATAATGCTCATATGTGCTAGACAATGTGATAAGTGTAAACACATGTATTATCTCACTTAATTATTTAAGCAAGAGTCCTAACTAGATATTTTCCAGTGTGATCTGCAGGTCCTCTTCTCAGCTGGGCATTCACTACGTTGAAAGTTAAAAGCACACATATTCAATTATAATGGGACTAGGTAACTTTCCCATCACAGTTCATGAAAGAGACCTTATCAAAAGCACCCAGAAATAAAGCTCTTACCCATCCACAGCTCCTGCTGAGACTAATGTATTCTCATCTTGAAAGAGGACCACAGTAACACTCTGCTGGGAATCCTAATAACACAAAGAAGAAAAAGAAAAGGAGTAAATCCTATTTTGGATCGCACAATCTTCACCATCAAGAGACCTGGTGCTAAAATGGCTTTTTTTTCTCCCAAACTCTGAGTTATACTAAATCTTCCCTTTCTAATAATCCTAATCAGTGCTGACCAAGAAGTAATTTTAGGTAGGAAATTACGTTGACTAACACTTAAGAAACATATTGGTTATTAAAAGATTTAACTTGTTTAAGCCTACTGGCTCTATTTAGAATCAGACCTACTAATAAGCTGTGTATCCTTAGGAAATTCACTTAACTTTCCTGTGCCTGTTTCATCTATGAAATATCACCGTCTACCTAGATTTTTACCTAGATTATCATATAAGAGTAATTAAAGAATTACCGATCAAAGATGGTTATTACATGCTCTGAAAAATTTAAAGGTGCTCAACGGAGGTTTTTATCTAATTGCTGTTAACAGGTTTTCTTGGCTCAGAATCTGATTAAATGTCTGAAATATTACTCATTTTAACTTCATCTATCATCTAACCTCCAAAGACCTCATGCTAGCCCTGCTAGTTTCCATTCTTGCTTGTGCCCTATTCATGGTATGCAATTTTAAGTCCTGTTTTAACAACCACACCTCCCCCCAAAATATTAAGTTGGATCCTATAGACCAGGAGTATTAGAAAAATAAACACATTAAAGTAAGAGCAATGGTGACTTATTTTTTAAGAAAAAAGATGTATTCTGGGCATTGTTTGAACTTTGACTATCAGATGCTAGAAAGGTACTATATGAAAACAACAGGGATTCCTTCCCAAGAGAAACTGTATCATAGTACTTAATGTACTTCTCCAAACTACTGCCCCTTTCCTAGTGAATCACATTATGCTGTAGATAAGTGTGTGCATGGAAACCCTAGGGATGAGGCTTAGGAAGCTGGATTTTTAATATGTTTCCCAGGTTCCTCTGTTGCAAACTTGGTTTTGAAAACCATTACTGTAGGTATTAAATTAGCATTAACAAAAACCCTACTGATGTCAAGAGGAAATGAAGATTCTCACTCACTTAATCTACAGCTCCTATTTTTATGCCCAACAAATTCCCTAACATGAGATTCTATCCCACTGTTAAGATCTGCACACGTGTATACAGCTATAAAACCTTACCACAGAAGGAGCAAGTCCTTTTGAATTCTGTTTCTTCTTAGGTTTTGAAGGGGTTTGCTTGTCTAACGTATTGTGAGCACCACTGATTTGATTCACTTGCCTATAAAATCCATCTGAAAGATATGCCGAGGAAATTTATTTAGTTTTCAGAACGTTATTCCTATGCTGAATGTAACATAATAGATGCGTAGTATGCTAAGTGTCCAACCGAACTGCTCAACCAGTTGCTATGATGTATACTGACCACCAGGGGGCAGATGCTCCAACTGGTACGTTAGCTTGCTGCTGGGGTCCAGCCTATCGGGACTGGACAAGAGGGCCGGACATGCCCTGGAGCCCTCTGGTGGTTCCTCCCTGGCCTGCCCGGCCCCATCAGCCCCGATTGGGACTGGTCAAGATGGCACCGATCAGGGCGGCCTGGCTGAGGGACCCCACCCATGCATGAATTTGTGCACTGGGCCTCTAGTTTATATATATTTTAAGATTAATTACATTCTTTATTAGATTAGTGAAATTCGAAGCCAGCAGTGCTACCACATTACATCTTTTGTGTTGAGATTATAATGCATAAAAAGAAATAAGCACACAGATGTTTATAACAGCTTTAGTCATAATTGCCAGGATTTGGAAACAACCAAGATGTGCTTCAGTATTTGAATGTATGAATAAACTGTGGTACAGCCAATGACATATTATTCAGTGCTGAAGTGAGCTTCCACGCCATAAAAAGACACAGAGGAACCTTAAATACATACTGTATTTATGACATTCTGGGAAAGACAAAACCATGGAAAGAAAAAAAAAGCAAAGCCATGGAGACAATAAAAAGATGAGTGGTTGTCAGGATTGGGGGAGGGTAGGATTAATAGGTGGAGTAGAGTATTTTTAGAGCAGTGAACTATCCTGTATAATACTATAATAGTAGATAGATGCTATTTTATACTTGTTGAAACCAATAGAATATAAATACTAAGAGTGAACCCTAGTGTAAAGTATAGATAGATCTTGAGTGATAGTGATGTATCCATGTAGGTTCATCAGTTGTAATAAATGTTTAACTCTGGTGTGAATGTTGATAGTGGAAGAGACTGTGAGATGGGGCATATCAGTACAGAGAGAATGCTCTATACTTTCTGCTCAATTTTGCTATAACTAAAACTGCTCTATAAAATAGTCTGTTAAAAATAATTTTTTTAAAAAGGGAAGATGATCATTAGTTTCTGCTTAATGGCATCAATGGACAAGGTGAGCATAATTATATTTAATCTAACCTAATTCTTTAAAGCCAAAAAAATTATAAAAGATCATTTACCAATGAGCCCATGAATTAATACTTTTAATTCCATCAATCATTTAGATAAACAATATAATTCAGAAGACAATATGAGGTAAATACAGAGGGTAATACTTGCAACAATCGCTAACATCATGAGCATTAGAACAGTAAGCAGAAATAAAGGATTGTGAACATGTGCCCCCTAGTGGTTATCAGATGAATTTAATAAACCTTTCATTAAAAATATGCCGAAACCGGTTTGGCTCAGTGGATAGAGCGTCGGTCTGAGGACTGAAGGGTCCCAGGTTCGATTCCGGTCAAGGGCATGTACATTGGTTGCGGGCACATCCCCGGTGGGGGTTGTGCAGGAGGCAGCTGGTCGATGTTTCTCTCTCATCGATGTCTCTAACTCTCTATCCCTCTCTCTTCCTCTCTGTAAAAAAATCAATAAAATATATTTTTTTTAAAAAAATAAGTATGGGCAGGCCACATTTATCAAAATTAAAATGAAATTAGACTACCTTTTTTGTTACACCTGGTGTCCCAGACCATAATGTTGCCATCTCTTCCACCTGTACAGAAGACAGCTGTGGGGAAATAGTTTATCAAGAAATTTAAAAAACTGGTCAATGACATATACATTTGAAGTTAAGTTTCCTAGAGTATCTATTATATGCTAGGTTCTATTATTGGCACTGGAGATTAAAAATTAAAAATATATGGTTCAACAACAAGTAAGAGAAAACAAAGTTGTGAAGGTAAAGAATTACAAAAAAAACTCAAAATACATGTTAAATATTAAACAAAAACTCAACAGAATAATCCCTGTGTAAATTTTCTTAAACCACAGAAAACACTGAATATATGGTAAAGTTATAGTAAGAATGATAAATAAGCAATAACCAAAATATATTGAGTGCTTACTAAGTGCTATACACTACCCTAAGTGCTTTATATAAATTATCTCAATCCTGGGTATTAATCCTATTAGTGGGTATTATTATTCACATTTTACTGGGAAAATGAGAAAACTAAGGCACAGAGAGAATGAGTAATTTGTGAAGGTATTCTTGACAGTATGAATCCAGAGCCCATACTCCAAACCTCCAAGTTGTACTGTCTCAGTAGAAAACCATGGAACAGATCCAAACAAAATTTGTGAAAGGGGTTGCCTCTGGGGGTGGAAGGAGGGCAATGGGATTAGAGAAGAAAACATAGAGGAACTTCAATTTATCTGCAATGTACTATTCTTTAAAATTAAGCCAAAACAACTCTGCTTCTGTATGGAAGAGTGGACACTTACCAAACCAATCCACTTGCATTAGCTTTTAAACTCTGGAAAAAAAATATAAAAAATGACCTGAGGGCTCTATAGAGACTGAACAAAAACATGCAATTTTTGGAGAGCCAATAACTGAAGCAAGTGATTGGCTTGGGCTAAGTTACTGGTCTTTTGTGGTTTTACCTTGAGGGCAGCAGCCAGTGGGCAAGCAACTAAAATGCCAATAGAAAAACCTGCAATCTTCCAAGCCAGAGAAACTGGAAAAGGAGAAGTTGGGCAACAAGAGCTGCCAGAGGGAAGAGGAAACCCTAAAGAAAGCCAGAGAAAGGGAAGGCCTGATTCTGTGTTTTAACTCAGGATAAGTTTCTGGCTGACCCCTGAACCATCTATGAAGGGGAAAACTTAAAGCAGCTTGCAACTAAGACTTAAATTGCTGAACAGAATTGAGATAGAACCCAATGCCCTGTTGCAGGTTTGATAGCCTGCAACTTGAGTCTTACTCAATTAATTGCCCATTAGAACAAAAACATCAACTCTTCCCTAAGCAATATAACAGAATTCAGAGTCCAACATACCATTCACAATGCCCAGGACATAACTAAATTATCTGACATATAAAGAGTTTGGAAAACAAGTCATCCTCAAGGGAAAAGAAATCAACAGAGGCCAACCTTGTTACAGATAAGATTGTAAATGATGAAAAATCTCAGCAGAGAGAGCTTATAAAAAAGAAAAATTTAGAACAGAAAAAACAATTTCTGAAATGACAAAATTCACTGGATAACTTCAAGAACAAAATGAAGAGAACAGAGAAAAAGTCAGTGAACTTGAAGGTAGAGCAATAGAAATCATTCAACTTGAGGTAAAGAAAATAAGATTAAACATTACACCAAGTGAAAGAAGCCAGACACAAAAGACCACATATTATATAGTTCCTATTTATATGAATATGCAGAATAGGCAAATCATTAATCAGTGGCCAGTACAGGGTTTAGACTTTAAAGGACACTCAGAATTGAATAGTGGTATAGTAACTATTAACAAATCCTTACCTTATCGGCAAAGTTATAGAAAAAAATTACCTGACGATGTTTGACTTTCAGGGACAAGCTGGAGATAATGTCCATAAGAATAAGACTAAAACCCAACTTAATTTCATTTAGGTTTTCAGTCATATTAGAATCTCAATCATCTATATACATAAAACAGCAACTTTGATAGTAGAAAATGAGGAAACAATTATAGTTTCTTATTACCCCATTGTAAAGGAGGTTGAGGAGATGAAAGAAGACAGGTACAAACCTACCTTTCTCAAACTTAGAAAAGGCAACTGACTTGAGGCTGCATTGATGACCTTTGCATGTTCCAAGCAGCTCACCAGCTTTTACATCCCAAAATTTGGCCGATTGATCACCAGCTGCTGTAACCTTTAAAAAATGTTATCACAATTGAATAAAGCAACCGTTAACCATTATCTACTCACACCCAAATAAAATGAAAGCCACTTACAAGTTTAAATTCACCTGGGACCCAGGCCAGGTCAAAGACAGCATTCCAGTGAGCCATCCATTCTAAATAAAGAAAATGATGAATGTGAAATGTCTAGACTATGTCCTGGGGTAGTCTTATCAATAACAATTTAAATACCTTGAAAGCTGTAGTGAAAAAATCAGTGGTCAGCACCCTAAGGTCCATTGGCCAAAGAGCATTACAATGGAGAAGGAAGATTTAAAGAGTGATATAATACAAAACATCCCCACCATTACCACATAGAACTAACATTTGATATCAAATTCCTTTCCATGAGGTGACTAGTAATATATTCTCTAAAATGAAATCTTTCTGAAACATTTTCCAGTTCAAAAATCTTCATCCTGCTCTCCGAAGAGTCTAAAGTACTTTAGTTTGACACCTTAAGGTTCTGTAGGCTTTGTCCTCTATTACAAGATTTATCTTTCACTGTTCCCTACATACCACATTCAAATGAAAACGAATTACTCCCTATTTCCTTATTATATCCTATTCTTTCTTATTTCTAGGTCTTTGCTAATGCTTTTCCCTCCACTGGGAGTATCGTATTCTATTGCCATTGGTCTAAATACCAGTCCAACTAAAATGTCCTATCCTTCAAAAAATTTTTCCTCCCCTTCTTAGCACATGAGGACTTGCTCTTTGACTTCTATGGCATTTTCTTTGTATGTCTATATCATTTACAGTCTTTGTTTTAGTTATTTCAACAGATGACTTATTAGTTCCAAATTATCAGCTTCTTAAGGTCAATAGAACTTAGTCTTATATATGAAAGATGCTTGGTCAATATAAGTATTTTAAAACAATGTTTCTCCCAATGATATTAAGTGTAAAAGATTGAACCTTTTTAAAAGAACCTAAAATGTATTTTTCTTAATTTTCAGTAAAGTCATGCCATAATTAACATTTACTGAAAAAAATAGCCTGGTCCTTAAACAGACTTAATCATAAGTGAATATAATTGGGAAAATGTAGTCAAATAATAATTTACTTGAGGCTGTATGAATTTAAAATGGTAAAACAAAAATCTTAGACCTAGACTTACCTTTAACACACTTCTTTCTATAAGTTTGTGATTCTGTGTTATATAATCTAACGAAGCCTTCTTCATTGGCAACTGCTAGTATATGCTTCATATTTGGAGCTAAATAAGAAATAAAGAATAGAATGTATAAAGAGTAACATTAATTTTACAACTTATTATAATGTTATATACATATGTATAAATATATAAGTATATATAACTTACATATAATATAGATTAATTGAAAGCTGCTGGATAAACACAAAGAATCTGTTAGAAAAGAGGAAAGATGATTCTACCCAAATGGCATCTGATATGGTCCAGAGGTAATTTGAATTAAAAATTACTTAAAATTTGCCATATTTTCTAATTCAGTAAATGACTTAAAACTACCAAAATTATCTTCAGATAACCTCTTATTTTAAAAAGGGGTGAATAAAGAGTGGTACTCAGACAAAACAAGAGTGGTACTGGTCAATGGCTAATAAAGGTATATGATGTAGGCCACCAGCAGGCTGAGTTTATTAGTTTAAAATCCCCTTTGGACAACCTTTTACTTTTCCTGTTTTAGAATATTAACAGTGGTAACAAGTATTTCTATTTCTGTTCTTTTGTTCCCCAGGCATTCCAGAAAGATAAATTCAATCAGATCAAAACAGTTTTCATGATGGCTGAACCTTTGCAACCCTTTTCCTATATCAGTTTTTTAAAAGTGCTATTAGGTCCTATGCTTTAGAGGATATATATAATTATGCACAGAGATTAAGGAAAGTCTATTTCATGAATCAGGAAGAACAGTCTTAGAACACAACTCTATCACCTATCTTACTTTTTTTTTGAAAGGGAGACATCTCTGTATATTTTTCCTCTAAGTGTGAAATAGATAACTTTTTACCAAGCCTAGCTAGATAGTAATTTTCTTACCAGAAGAGAAAGTGCATCCAAAAGGAGGAACTGGGGCTCCTGATTCTCCATAAGAAGTGTGCTCATCATTAGAGTTGCATTGATAACCAGTTAGAAGGGACTGTAGAGGGTATTGTGAAGACCATCCTAAAATAAGATACAATTCCTTATAGAAATCCAATTTATCATCACATTTTAGTACTTTTAACAAATACAGAGATAAATATTTATTTTAAAAAACCTTAGCCGGCTCAGTGGCTAGAACGTCAGCCCATGGACTGAAGGATCCTAGATTCTAGTCCAGTCAAGGGCACATGCTTTGGTTGCAGATTCTCCAGCCCTGGTCAGGGTACGTGCAGGAGGCAACCAATCGACGTCTCTCTCACATCAGTGTTTCTTTCTCTTTCTCTCTCTCTCTCTCAAAAATCAATGGAAAAATATCCTCAGGTGAGGGTCAACCAAAAATAAATAATTAAAAATAAATAAATAAGAAGCTTTATATACCTAATATAGAACCAGTCACTATCGATAATCCTCTAGAATACAGTTTTTGGTATTTTCCTAAAAAAGAATGAATGAGCACTCCCAAATTCTGGTAAGGTATAGCCTTTGGGCTTACCATCTAAATAGAGACTCTTGCTAGTACATTTAAGGTTGCAAAAAAACAAGTGGCCTGTACACATTAAAAAGATCTCTAACCCTCTGGAGACTGTTTTTAGAGGTTCTAATGCAACATTACTGTAAACTCCTAAGTTACTGGCAACATCATACATAATCCAATGGTCATAGAATTAAAGGAAATAATTTATGTCAAATGTGCCTACTGTAACCACTAACATATTCACAAGTTGATTATTAATTTCACTTCCTTTTTCCTTTCCAGTGCTGAAATTCAAGTCATAGTATCTTGAAGTATATTAAAGTAATTTTAAAGTAAAGCATTATGTACCTACCCCTAGAGTACAAGCAGTTACTCCTGGCGTAGTAGGAGAGTCAGGGAAGTCTTTAGAGGAGGTAAAATCAAACACAAATCTTGGAAGACGATTATGTTTTCATTGAATATACAAGATAGGGGAAGAATTTCAGGGTCGAGGGAGAGTTTACTCTGCTTGGGTCAGAAACCTAATGTGCACTATGGTCTAAAAAGTAAAACATCTTTAAAGATCTGTCATTTTTATATGTGGGTCAAAACATTTTAAATATGAGTATATATAAAAGGAACATAGATTCAATATAGTTACTGAAAATCAAATGTTTATTAAATATAGGAGGAAACAATGAAATTCTACTCTACTAGTATTGAGAGCTGTCTAAATAATTAACAAACTCTCACATTTTAGGATACTTTCAATTCTCACTTTTCATTAAAAAACAAAACTGGAGAAGACAGCTTAGCCTGACATAACCTCATGTTCATAGAGATAACCTAAAGGAATCAGAACAAAGGAGGCAAATAAATTCAATCCAGATTTAGTAATTATTCCTGAGGATTTTATCTCAAGGTCAGATATCATTATAAATTAGCCATTAAAGATGACCAAAAGAATACAATAATTATTATGTTGTAGAGTTAAAAAAAAATCCATCCACAGAAAGAATTTAAAAACAGAAGCTTCTGTTCTAAAGTTATATGAATGTTCCTAGCTGGATAGAGCATCAATCAGCCTGTGGATGGAAAGGTCACAAGCCCAGGTTTCGGGCTCAATCCCCAGTAGAGGGCTTGCAGGAGGCAACTGATCAATGATTCTCATCATTGATGTCTCTCTCTCCCTCTCCCTTCCTCTCTGAAATCAATAAAAATATATACTATACAGCAGTAAAAAAGAAGAATCTCTTACCCTTTGAGACAGCATGGAGGGATCTGGAGAGTATCATGCTAAGTGAAATAAGTCAGTCAGAGAAAGACAAGTATCACATAATCATAATCATATGTGGAATCTACACTGAGTGGTCAGATTATTATGATCTCTGAATGCATAATAATCTGGCCACTCAGTGTGTGTGTGTGTGTGTGTATTTTAGAGGCCCGGTGCATGAATTCAGGCATGGGTAGGGTCCGGCCAGCCTGGCCAGGGGGAGGGGACATGGGCAGTTGGCCGGCCTGCCTGCTGGTCGAACTCCTGGTCAAGGGGTCAATTTGCATATTAGCCTTTTATTATATAGGATATACACCAAGTGACCAGATTATTATGCGTTCAGAGATCATAATAATCTGGCCACTCAGTGTAAGTAACAAAATAACTGATGAACGGAGTGGATCCAGACATGCAAGCATGGAACAGAGTTCAGAATCTCAGAGGGAAGATAGGGGAGGCTGGGTGGGTGGGAGGTAATCAACCAAAGACCTTGTATGCATATATGCATAACCCATGGACACAGACAATAGGTACTGAAGGCCTGGGGTGGGAGTTGTGGGCTGGAGGGAGTCAATGGGGGAAAAAAGGGAACATGTGTAATACCTTCAACAATAAAGAATTATTTTTTTTAAAATCAGTAAAAATATACTTTTTTAAAAAGTTATAGAAATGCACACTTGTGGTTTAGGCTTTTAAAAAAATCTAATTACTTCACACTAATTCAAAAGAACTGAATCTTAAATAATTTAGGTGGAATTGAAGATAATATGTATGCTATGGAGATCTAATTCTTTACAATTAAACAATGACGCCTGTCAACTCTGCCTCATAACCTATAGACTAATATCCAAATATTAACAAATGGCCTAACATGACTTAGTAACTAGTCCCCTCCATTTCTTGGACCAGACCCTTAAACTACTTTTGGATTAGTGTGCTGTGCTGTTCCCAACATGAACTTGTAATGCTTTCCCCCACAATACGCATTTGAAAAGCCTATCACTTACCCAATGTACAACTTAAAATTACATGCAGATTTTTCAAGGAGTATCTGAGAACATGAGTTTTCAGAGAATCAATTTCCTGATGCTCAAATTCCATGTATAAACATTTCTAAAATGATTATCTGAAAAGGTTGAGGCTTTTTTCTCCTCTCCCTTCATCACTGTCTTCCACTTTCAAAAGAAAGGCATTTCCATGCCCCAATTTTATACCTTGCGGTACTCCAAGGTATAAAAACTTCTGGGATCCCAAATGAGAGACAACTGGATACTCCCTTTAGTAAAGGCATGATGAACACACAAATCCATTGCTTAAAAAAATATACTTCCAATAAAATTTTAACTTTGCTTAGTAATTCCTTATCAAAATTAAAAATGTATATTGTTTTGATTAACTGCATACTAATAATTGCAATGGTAAGTCAATTCAGATGAACTTTTAACACACAGAGCCTTACAATCACAGATAATATCAATTCAAATGTATTTTTTTACAAAGAGAAATATGATAGGGTGATCAATCAAATTTTCAAGCTTAAAATAAAATTACATTAGGGTAAATTCTGTGGGAGAAATAAAGTGGAAATAAGTTCAAGGGAGAAAAGCAACTATATAGAGTACCTAAGTTAAAATAGTCCATATTTTAAAAAATTATTTTTGCAGTTATCAAATAACTATAGAATTTACATTCTATTAAATACATTTTTAAAGAGTAATATACTATTTTTATTTTAAAATGTCAATATTTATAATATGGCCAGAAATTAAATCCTTTATATTTGTTTTAACTTAGGATAAAAACGTTTAGGTACCAATTTAAAAATACACAGAAGAGTAATCAGATTTCCATTTTAGAAATATCATTGGCAATAATGTGGAGAATAAACTAGAGAGAGGCCACTTGGGAGACTTGTTATAATCCAGACCAGAAAGTATCAGGGCCCAAACTAAGGAAATGGAATGGTAAACATAGAACAGATCCAAGATATGGTGAAGAGGCAAAATCAGTGGGGAATGAGAGGTAAGAGTCAAAAGATTATAAGGAAACTTTCTGGATGTGTATCTTGAGGAAAATGGAGAAATTCTGATTAACTCTCAGGTTTCTGGCTGGGCAGACTAGTTTAAAATAATGGAACTACTGCCGAAATAGGTAATATAGCAGGTTTAGGGAAAAAGTCGGTTCAGTTTAGGTATTTGAGTTTGAGATGCCTGTGGCACTGACCATCTGGGTAAAGATACTCATACAACTTTTATAGGACTGGATAGAACAGTCTTGGGAAAGGAAGGTTGCAGGTGGCAGTGGAAGAAGCCCTGGTGAAGGCTATGATCGTCAATGGGAGTAGACACAAGGAGATAGAGGACATAGGATGGAACACTGACAGGAAGGGGAAAAGGGAAAATGGTCCTATCATGTTCAGTGCATAATACATAAGGATGAATGAATTTCAAAGCCTAACACATAACAATGAATGAGAATTTATGAGCGAGACCGAAGATATAGTGGATAAATTGGAGAATTAGGAGAAAATGTATTACAAAATCAAGGCTAGAGTTTGCCTCGGGTCACACAGATAAGAGTGGAATTGAATTTAAAACTCAGGCATTAAAAAACAATAACAAAAAACGCAGGCATTTCATCTCCAAAGTCAAAGCTCTTAACCACTGTGTTACTGACACTCTTGACAGATAGAGAAGTTACTCAAGCAAGGTGCCAGGATGGACAGAAGAGGGGCTATTTAAAGTATGATTTAAAATATTATGCAAGAGGGAAGTAGGTCAGGATGATATAAAGTTTTAGGTTAGTGGCAGACTGAGAAGGGACTACTCAGTCTCCTTCTCAAGATCCTTTTCCTAAAAGACCAGCAATTTTCAACCTTTTTCATCTCATGGCACACATAAACTAATTTCTAAAATTCTGCAGCACACCAATATATATATTTTTTGCCAATCTGACAAAAAATAAAAAAGTATAATTCTGATCTGTTCACACCAGACGGCTATTGTTGTGTTGGCTGTTGTCATTTTCTTACTTGACAATCTAAGGGAAAAGAGGTCAGTGCCCTGACTAAATAGTCAGGTATTGCATGTTTTAAATTTTATTTTTTGCAGCACACCGGTTGAAAATCGTTATCCTAGACCTATGCCTTAAATGTAAAAAGTTCCCTTCTCAGATTCTTTTCTTTTTGTTTTCCACGTGATTTTTCCCCCCACGTGGTTTTAAAGAGAAAGAAGACTTACTCTTCTTTAAAGGAATGAAATTTCATTTATATCCAAGCTTAGCCTAGATAGTAACATCCTTATCAGAAACTTTCCGAAGCACACCAAAATATATATTTTTTGCCAATCTGACAAAAAATAAAAAAGTATAATTTTGATTCGTTCACACCGGACGGCTATTGTTGTGTTGGCTGTTGTCATTTCCTTATTTGACAATCTAAGGGAAAAGAAGTCAGTGCCCCGACTAAATAGTCAGGTATTGCATGTTTTAAATTTTTATTTTTTCTTGCAGCACCGGTTGAAAATCATTATCCTAGACCTATGCCTTAAATATAAAAAGTTCCCCTCTCAAATTCTTTTCTTTTTTTCCCCCCTCCACGTGGTTTTAAAGAGAAAGAAGACCTCTCCTTCATTTCTATCCAAGCTGAGTCCCAGTAGTAACTTCCTTATCAGAAAGTTTCAGGTCGATGACACTCAAACCTACGCTCAAAATTCTTATTGCCAAAGTTTTAACTTAAGGAACGAACCTCAAGAATTATAGAGAATAGGTTAGATTTCTACATGCTAATATAGAAATATTCCCAAGTTACACCGTTAGCGTGAAAAACAAAAAAAAAAAATTTGATATCATTTCTGTAAATAACAATACATACTACTTCTGGCATTGAAAAACATTTTGGAAAAATATATTTCCATCTATTTAATAGTGGTCATCTCTGGAGTGTGTGGTTATGGGCATTTTTCACTCTATAATTTCAAATGTTTATGCATATGAAGTAATCAGGGAGAGAAAAAAAAAAAAAGCTTTCTTGACCATGCTAGAAGCAGATGTTCTGTCTTCTCTGCTTGACTGAGTTCCTTAACAGCGGGTCGGATTCGCTGATGTGCTATAATCAATATTATAATCACTAAGATTCTACAACCAATTAATCAATGCATACGAGTCTCCGCGATCCCACATCGCCGACGAGAAACACGCAGACACGCGCGCACACACACACAAATGCACGCGTTTCCCACTGAAAGTGTAACATAGGCAGAAGCCGTAAAGGAGGCCATTTAAGTTAACTTCTCCCCCGCCGTCAGCCTACATTTTAGTTTTTAAAAATGGAGACTGCGATTAAAAGTGTCCCGAGGGCATGAAAGCGCAAGCTCTCTTCAGCCGCCTGGTCGAAAGAGAACTCGGGGCTGGAGCTGGGAAACAACTGGATTCGGCCTTGGTCCGAGGTGTGGTTTCGGGGGAGGCGAATCCCGCCAGCAACAAGCAGCGGTTAGGGCCGTTACTCACCATGTCTCGGGACGCCAAACTGGGGCTGTCGGAGCACCGAATTGAAGAGCATCTGGGCCGGGGGGAAAGGCACAACTGAGAGGAAAGTCTTCGAGAGGCCACCGATTCAGCAGAAGTCGCAACTCGGGTCCCTCAGAAGAGGACTAGTTATAGCCTCCAACTCCCGCCACTGTAAGCCCCGGCCACCAAACTCCCCGCCAAACTGACGTCACGCCCTCTGATTGGCTCTCACCGCGGCGTCCGGGCGCCGTCGATTCACTTCCCTCTACGAATCCCCGCCTCCTTTTCTCCCAGCCGCGGGAACCTGGGGTTCTGGAGATCCCAGGGCGCCTGCGCGGGGCGGCGCTGAGAGGCTGGCGAACGGCGTGGTGACCAGGGCGCATGCGTACCACAATTGGACAGAGCGCGGAGGAAAAATCCGCGAGAAGGTGGTGGAAGAAGATGGCGGTGATGGGGCCGAGTGTGCAATATTTCTGAATAGGGTAGTCCAGTAACTATTGGGGCCATGGCGTCAAACTCAACTAAGTCTTTCTTGGCAGATGCCGGCTATGGCGAACAGGAGCTGGATGCTAACTCTGCCCTTATGGAATTAGACAAAGGTATTCAAAAGAGCGTGCTGAGCGGGTGTGATGGACGTGGGGGGAGTGGCGCCACCAGGCGGTGATAGCCTCGGGCATGCGCGTAGCTTCCCTAGGCGGGGGGCGGGCGCCTGTGCTTTCGGTGAATCTGGAAGTTTGCAGGGAAATTGCCGCGTTGCTGGATTGGTCTTGCACAAATCGAGCTAGTAGCGAGTTCTGGTGAGGGCCCGTTTTTGACCACTTGGGGGCACAGTACCCCGATTTTCCAAGCAGTGTTGTTGTTTTTTAATTGAAAAATTATTTTTCAGAACGTTCAATTGAGAACAGGTTTTCACCAAAATGAATAATAATGGTGCACCGACTTTATAGCGATTTATTTGAGTTCTGTAACTGTTACTTGCAGGTTACTGGACAGGTTAAATACAGCTGAGACCATCCGAAAACCATCCCCTGCTCCTTCTCTGCAGACAGTTCCTAGAGTTCTATTTCCTTACGAGGATGGGGAGTGGGCATCTGGTGTAGTAGAACGAGCTTTGAAGTTAGATTGAGTTGAATTGCAATTTCACTGATTTATTATCATGGACAAGGCACCTAACCACCGAACCTCGTTTTTTTTTTGTCTGCAAAGTGGGTACAGAACCATTGAGCTGAGAAGATTGTTGTAAATATTAAGTGATATAAAATAGAATTTATGGAACAAAAATATACCAGGTGCCGAAACCGGTTTGGCTCAGTGGATAGAGCGTCGGCCTGCGGACTCAAGGGTCCCAGGCTCGATTCCAGTCAAGGGCATGTACCTTGGTTGCGGGCACATCCCCAGTGGGGAGTGTGCAAGAGGCAGCTGATCGATGTTTCTCTCTCGTCGATGTTTCTAACTCTCTATCCCTCTCCCTTCCTCTCTGTAAAAAATCAATAAAATATATTTAAAATATATATATATATATATATATATATATATATATATATATATATACCAGGTGATATAATGGTATGCAAAAGAAGCCTTTATTAAGTGCTAAAAAGGGATATGTCTTCTTTCTTAGGTATGAATATGGAAGACAAAGCCAGATATTTGTCAGTATAGAACTCGGGTATTAAAATGAAACCTTTGTTTCAGTGTACTTCAAGGATTTTTATTGAATGAGGAAAATATTTTGTCACCTGCAATACATATATGTATAGCTATATATATGTGTGTGTGTTTATTTATTTCAGAGTGAGGGAGGGAGAGGGAGAAAGGGATGGAAACATCAGTGATGAGAATCATGGATTGTTTGCCTCCTGAATGCCCCACAAGGGGATTGAGCCCGCAACCCAGGCATGTGCCTGACCAGGAATCTTAAATGTGACCTCCTGACTCGCAAGTCAACTGAGCCACATCTGCCTGGCACAGTTAATTCTGAATTAACTGTAGTCAATGTATAGTGTATTCAGAACTGGACTAAAGGTTAGAAGAATCTAAGTCCACTATGAACCATTTCCCAGATCTCTGACATGGACACTCTATTAACTTTGGGAGGACTTTTTTTGTGTGTGTGTGAGTGTGTGTTTCTTTTTTAAACTGTAAACATTTTTAGTAGGTTGATCTAGATAGATAAGAGTTTCTCAGTCTTTTAAAAAAATTTTTTGTTGTTGTTGGTAATCCTCACCCAAGGATATTTTTCCAGTGATCTTTAGAGAGAGTGAAAGGGCAGGGGAGAGACAGAGAGAAACATTGATGATGTGAGAGAGATACATCAATTGGTTGCCTCCTACATATGCCCTGATTGAGCCTACAACTGAGGTATGTGCCCTTGATGGGAGTCCAACCCAGGGCCCTTCAGTCCGCCGGCTGCTCTATCCATTGAGCTAAACCAGCTAGGGCAGTTTCTCAGACTTTTAAAAAAGTTTCTCAGACATTTAAGCCTTTAAGTCCTTTTGATCAACAAAAAATGTTATAACACTCCAATTCAACTCAATATTCTTTTGGTTGAGTCCCAGAATCTTTAGTGCATCCCCACCAGTCAAAAAATAATGTGAGCCCTAGCTGATGTGTCTCACATCGATGTTTCTCTCTCTGTCTCTCCCCCTCCCTTCCACTCTCTCTGAAAATCAATGGAAAAAATATCCTCAGGTGAGGATTAATAACAACAAAAAAGAAAATAATGTGAGCTCTGCTTCTCTTTCCAAAGCTATAGGGCTTTTCCCCTTCTGAAGTATAAAGTTGTAACACTAAGTGTTTTTTAAAAACTACACAATCTTGGCTCTCCCTCCAGGAAGCATGCTTTTCCCTTCCCCTTCCCCATCCCTGTCCCAGGCATGTTACTATTAGCTTTCTCACTCCCAAACTCCAAGGGACCTTCCTTCATCGCTATACCTTGTTTCCTAAGCCCACTTTTTCTACAAATTATTTCTTCTACCTCTGTGATTTTATACATGAATGTTTCCTTATTAAAAATATATATATAAAAACTACATAATCTTTTCCTCCCCATTCTGATAATTCCTTGCTTATTCCCCAGGGAGAGTTGCAGGTCCAGATATATAATATTATTACCAATTCTAAAGACATTTTCAGCCCTAATCAGTTTGGCTCAGTGGATAGAGCGTTGGCCTGCAGACTGAAGGGTCCCAGGTTCGATTCCAGTCAAGGACATGTACCTTGGTTGCAGGCACATCCCCAGTAGGGGGTGTGCAGGAGGCAGCTGGTCGATGTTTCTCTCTCATTGATGTTCCTAACTCTCTATCCCTCTCCCTTCCTCTCTGTAAAAAATCAATAAAATATATGTATATATTAAAAAAGACATTTTCTACTACCACTCTGGTCCAGGTGGGCTCATCCCATAATGATAGTAGGACAGTGGTATAAAACAGATCGTTATAGGGCTCTAAAGAAATGAGAAATCTAGAATTGTTTAATTCTTTAAAAATTGCAGTTGTTGTAAGAAACAAATATAATGTAAATTTTCCCTCCTAAAAGTAGAAATAGAAGTATTTTCAGATCTGTAAGAAATAAATGGATGGCTATTGAGTTTTTAATTGTAAACCAGGTGTCAGTCTTAGATATTAGGTAAGTGATTATGTTCATTTCTCCCAGCAGTGTCCTGTAATGCTATGAATTTCCCTCTTAGGACTGCTTTCACTATGTTCCATAAATTTGGGGTTGTTATGTTCTCATTTTAATTTGTTTCAAGATAACTTTTGATTTTTCCCTTGATCTCATTGTTAACCCTTTCACTGTTTTTATTTATTTTATTTTTTTAAATATATTTCAGAGAGGAAGGGAGAGAGAGAGAGAAACATCAATGGTGAAAGGGAATCATTGATCAGCTGCCTCCTGCACAGGGGGGGGCGCGGATAGAGCCTGCAACCCGGGCATGTGCCCTTGGCTGGAATCGAACCTGGGACCCTTTAGTCCTCAGGCCGACGCTCTATCCACTGAGCCAAACCAGCTAGGGCTCTTTCACTGTTTAGTAACATGTTATTTAGCCTCCATGACTTTGTGTGCTTTCCAGTTTTTTTCTTGTGGTTGATTTCTAGTTTCATGCCATTATGGTCAGAGAAGATTGATGTGATTCCGGTCAAGGGCACATAACATCAGTTGCAGGCTTGATCTTAGGCCCTGGTTGGGGTGCGCGTGGGAGGCAACCAATCAATGTGTCTCTCTCACTTCGATGTTTCTCTCTCTGTCTTTCCCTCTCCCTTCCACTCTCTAAAAATCAATGGAAAAAAGAAAAAAAAGAAAAGAAAATGTTCCATATGCACTTGAAAAAAATGTATAGTAGTATTCTGCTGCTTTGGGGTGAATCTCTGAAGGTATCAATTAGTGTGTCATTTAAGGCCACCATTTCCCTGTTAATTTTTCTGTTGGAAGATTTATCCACTGATGTTAATGGGTTATTAAAATCCCCTACTATGTCTGTATTACTGTCAGTCCCTCTCTTCGTTGCCATCAAAATTGCTTTACATATTTAGATGCTTCTATGCTGGGTGCATACATGTTTACAAGAGTTATATCCTCTTGTTGTATTGCTCCTTTTATCATTATTTAGTATCCTTCTTTGTCTCTTACTGTAGCCTTTGTTTTAAAGTCTATTTTGTCAGATATAATTATTGCTACCCCAGTTTTTGGTATTGTTTCATTTCCGCTGGTATGAAGTATTTTTTTTCCATCCCTTTACTTTTAATTTGTCTGTATCTTTCATTCTGAGGCAGGTCTCTTGTAGATAGCACATATATATGGGTCTTTCTTATCCATTCATCTACCCTATGTCTTTTGATTAAAGTGATTATTGATAGGTACATATTTATTGGCACTTTATTCTTTTAACTGTGTTCCTCTGATTTTTTTCTTTTCCTTCCTCTTCTTTTTCATCTAATTAAAGCAGGCCCTTTAACATTCCTTGTGATACTGGTTTGGTGGTAACAAACTCTTTTAGCTTTTAATTTTTGGGAAGCTCTTTATTTCTCCTTCAAATTGTAAGTCCTTGCATTTCATCTATTTGACTATTTCTTACCAATCCCTTCTGGCCTGAAATGTTTCTATTGAGAAATCAGCTGACAGTCTTATGGGAGCTCCCTGGTAGGTAACTAACTGTCTTTCTCTTGCTGTGTTTAAGTTTCTCTCTTTGTCTTTAACCCTTGTTAATTATGATGTGTCTTGGTGTTTTCTCTAAGAATTCTTTGCCCAAACCAGTGATGGCGAACCTATGACACACGTGTCAGCACTGACACGCGTAGCCATTTCTGATGACATGCGGCCGCTGAGGCGGCCACATGCCAAGGATGAAACATTTGCGAAAGAATGTTTTTTCCTCAAAGTGACACACTACCCGAGTTATGCTCAGTTTTTTGGCGAAGTTTGACACACCAAGCTCAAATGGTTGCCCATCACTGGCCTAAACCAAGCCCATAAAGATTTCTCTTATATTTTCTTCTATGCTATTTATAATTTTAGCTCTTATATTTAGGTCTATGGTTCATTTTGAGTTAATTTTTTTATATGGTACAAGTTAAGGATTGAGTTTCTTTTGCTTATTGATATCCAGTTGTTCCAGAACTATTTGTTAAAAAGATTATCCTTTGCACATTGAATTATCTTGGCACCTTTATTAGATCATTGATTTGGGACCTTTCTTTTTTTAAAAAATATATTTTATTGATTTTTTTACAGAGAGTAAGGGAGAGGGATAGAGAGGTAGAAACATCGATGAGAAAGAAACATCGATCAGCTGCCTCCTGCAGACCCCCTACTGGGGATGTGCCCACAACCAAGCATGCCTTTGACCGGAATCGAACCTGGGACGCTTCAGTCCCCAGGCCAATGCTCTATCAACTGAGCCAAACCAGTTAGGACTGGGACCTTTTTTCTTTGTTAACATAAGCATTTACCAACTGATGATCATTGGTGCCAATTCAGAACCAACAGGAATCTCCAATTTGGGGTGTGGTGAAGAAGGAATCTTCATTCAGTGCAAACAGCTCAATAGTAATACAGCACAGCCGTGGAATAGCTCAATAGTGTTACAGCTCAATTATGAGACAGCATGGCTAAGGTGGCCCACCAGTTCAGCATTCAATGGAAAGGGAAAGTGTGCTACCCAAGCCAGAACAGGACTGACTTATATAGAGAGAAGTACCTGCCCTTTGTCCCTGATTGGTCAGAGTAGGGCTGCTCTGATTGGTTGGTGAAGATGCTAATGGGGATATAGCCACACACCTCTGATTGCTTAGGGAAAGTCTCAGTCCTATTGGATCAAATCTCTTATTGATTTCTGATTTAATTACTATGATCAGAGGACATATTTGGTATGATTTTAGTCCTTTTAAATTTTTTGAGATATACTTTATGGCCCCAAATATTCTTAACTCATTTATAATCAAATTTTCCTGTTAAAAATTATTTTTCATTCTTTTTTTACCTCAAAGTGACAATATGCCAAATTACTATTTTATGTGCCATTTTTATTTTTTAAAAGGCAATGAATTACAGTTGACCTTTACCTAATCTACACTAATAAAAGAGAAAGATGCAAATTGACTGTACCTTCGCGATGCCCACCCATCAATCAGGAGTGAGTATGCAAACTAACCCAATAAAGATGGTGGGTTGATTTGCATACTCAGGTGCTGAGTGGCCGGGGGCAGGGTGGTACGCAGGTGTTCCCCACTGCCCCAGCAGCTCCGGTCCTGTGGGCAGTGTGGGAAGGCAGAAAGGCAGCTCCAGGCCGGAGCGAAGGGGGTGCCGGCAGCCAGAGGAAGGAAGGCCCATTCTTGCACGAATCTTCATGCAGTGGGCCTCTAGTTGTTAATAATTTATTGTTATTTTACTACATATATAACTTTACTGCGTAATATTGTGTTAGTATTTGCTATCTTTGCCTTATTGTAGCCACATGTGTGTAAGCTGTTCTCTTTTTATGTTTTTCATAGGTCTAAGATCTGGCAAACTTGGTGAACAATGTGAAGCAGTTGTTCGCTTTCCCAGGCTCTTTCAAAAGTATCCATTCCCTATTCTCATCAATTCTGCATTCCTGAAGTTAGCTGATGTTTTCAGAGTTGGGTAAGTCTTTTGAAAGCCTTGGTGTCCTAAAGCACTTTGTTCATATCTCTGTTTTATATTGTGGTCTTTATTCTTTTTGACTTTTAGACCTTCCATATGGTTGGTTACCCTTTTAATGGACACAGAGTATCTAATACCTTTTAGTGGGAGATTTAGTGGTGTTTTAAGCAAAAATGAAGAGTATAAATTAGAGAGTACTTATTTCTTTGTGTAATAGAATAAATCAAGTCAAGGCAACCTTGATATATTAGTATATGTTTTGGAAATACCTGTAGCTTTGTACTGATTATTTTGAGCAGTTTTGGATTTAATAGCTTATTTTATAACGTGAGATAACATGTTATTGCAAAGTGCCTGAAGCATGTAAGCACTGACTAAAAAACCCATTTATTTTTTCCCCCCCCACCGGCCTTTCTCCCATTCTCCAAGCTCTCATGTGCTTATACACACACCAAATCAGACTTGAAGGGGAAAAGATGTTGTAGAATTAACTCTAGAGGGGAGGAAGGCCATCTGACTTGTTGGCCTCGATTATAATATGATGAGATTCAGTTCTGCTTCAGGGCTTCTCCTTGTGTCACTGCCATTTTGGTGTCTGGCAGCAGGACTGCAGGCATTGCTAACTGCTTATGCTGAATGCCCACCTAAAGTACTTTAAATTTTAACTCTTAACGAGGACACAAATAATAAGATTGGAAAACATTTGCCTGTTGCTACAATTTTATATTAATAGTGTAATTTTGATTCCTAATCAAATCTTAACTTTCCTAAAGTGGCCTAATTTTTTTTTTTATCCCTGGTTTTTCGTAGAAACAATTTCCTGAGACTCTGTGTTCTTAAAGTTACTCAACAAAGTGAGAAGCATTTGGAGAAGATTCTAAATGTGGATGAATTTGTGAAGAGAATTTTCTCTGTGATTCATAGTAATGATCCTGTAGCAAGAGCCATCACACTCCGGTATACTGCATTGCTATAATGATTCACCACAAGATTGTTTGAGTTGTAATTACATAACCAGAAAAGGCAATATACTTACTTTTTCATTTTGATTATTAAAAATTTATTTTTGTTTTTTCAACTGAGACTCAATGCAAAAATATGGTAACTGTACCTATTTGTAAATACTTTTGTTTATCATCTATGATACTGTTTTGCTTGTATATTGTCACCTAACTTATTTTTAAAACATTCCTTTCTGTAGGTAAATGTTCTGGTCAAATAACTAGGATCTGAATGTAGCTTATTTTGAACTTCCTGACCTTCTTCTTACTGTTTTGTGTTAGTTTTCTTTATTCATCCTTAGTTATGTACTCATTTTTGCATGCAGTAATTTGTATTTTAACTCCTTGGAGAATGCCAGATATAACCACTGAAGTTTCAACAGCCTTTTGTTTCTTGGCACTAAAAAAAAATTTTAGAATTTAAAAAATATTTATAAGCCTTATATCCAGCTTGAACCATGTTCTCTTTTTAGCTCTGCTGTCTATGGAATCACTTGTATAATTATGGGACTTTTTTAAAAATTCACTTTTCTATTACAGGGTTCATTTCTGACTTGCTCTTTTTAACCATGAAGTCCAGGATATCACTTCTTCCCTCTGTTTCCATATTTTCACACCTGGAACTGGTTATTCCCTCTTATTCATAATTAAGTGCTTTTGTCATTCATATTTTAAAGATGTTTTCTTTTTTGCCCATTACTTTAGACTTATAAATTACAACAACAAATGGTGGAAGATGCTGGGAGATACTCATTGCATTTGAAATGTAGTGCTACAAATTATTTATAATATTACCAGAAATATTTCAGAAAGTAGTATCATGGGATTATGCATTTTTTGCCCTTTTATATTACATAGTAACAAACTGCTAATCAAGATATGTCAATATTAGCCTAGTTTAATTTTTTCTTGTATAAAATATTAGATTAATAGTTACTTTTTATTTATATATTTTGAAAAAAATTAATTTCAGAACTTTTTTTCTAATTGAAATTAAATTACCTATTTAGTCCATTTTAATATCTTGTATCTAAGATATTACTACTTGTGTCCAATTGATAATAGGAGATGATATGTCACGTAGCAAGGTAACTTAGGACATTGACTTTGAGGAAGGTTATCATTGTAGGAACTCTGTTTTGTTTATTTTGTTTATTATTAAAATTCATGCCTTTCTGTTGAAAAGATTTTTCAAGCTTTACTTTCTGTAGTTTATGTTACAAATAATAGATTTATTTTTCTTTTCTGAATTTATAATTTTATTATAGAGTGGACTGTGTTTTTTCAAATTGTATGTTCCTCACCCTTGCAGTTCCTGATATGACTATCAGGGGGCATTCATTCTCTGCATCTGTTCTTTTGATTTTGAGGATGAATTTGAAAATTATAGTACCAATATTTACTGATGTGGAAAAAAGGACTGGAAAGTCTTACTTTTTTTACTTTTTGGCTATACTTAATACCAAAAATGTTAAACTCATAATGCTTAGCTAAATTGGACTTCTCTATGCAACATTGGAAAATTGATATTTTAATGCTTTAATAATTCAAAAATTTCTTTGCTGGGCTGTGTTTGATACCTGGGATGTACTTCAGGATGATTTTTTAAAATTTTGCTTGTATTAGATAATCCATTTAATTTTTCTGACATACTGAAATATGGAAAAGTGGTTAGAATGTCAGTCACTGCTTGTTTCCTAAAGTTAATGCTTTATTAACCTGGGATTGTGGAATTACCTACAAACTTTAGTTTTGATCATCTAGCTTTGCCTTGCTTCTGACCTTGAGTGTATTGTTTTTGCATTTTTTCTGGTTTCTCTGTTTCTGTAGGATGTTGGGGAGTCTGGCATCAATAATTCCTGAGAGGAAGAATGCTCACCATAGTATTCGTCAGAGTCTGGATTCACATGATAATGTAGAAGTTGAAGCTGCTGTTTTTGCTGCTGCCAACTTTTCTGCACAGTCAAAGTAAGCATAGGCCTTTCAAACGAATCATTTGGATTCCCAAAAAGAGGTTTTGAAGGAATAACTCAGCAATATCAATAAATATTGAGCAATACAGAAAAATGTAAATGGCAAGGGGTGTTTTTCAAATGGGTTTAGATCACACTGGGGAAGCAAAACTTAAATACATAGAACAGAAGAGTTAAGTACAAATGTTGGCATTACCTATAAATGAAATCAGAGTTTCCAAAAGGACGGGATCAGCACAGTAGTTGAGGAAGGCTTCATTGGGGAGCAGAGCTTTGTTTCTTGAGGAGCCTCCCCTAGACACACACAGCCCTAATATCAAATTGCTGCTTTCTTACTGTCTTCTCAAATCATGGCATTAGAGCTGTACATGATTTGACAATGACAGTAGTAACTTGAGTTGAAACCAGTTTTCACCTATTTGGGAAGTCATGTTCTTACAGAACATTTTTTTTTTTTTTTGTGGGGGTGGGGGTGGTGAAATGTTGATCATGGTTTTATTACTGTGTTTGACTTGTTAACTTACTCTCTGCAAAAAGTTTATTATCCCCTCTAGTGACTGATAAAAGTAGCATTGCTTTCTGGAGGGCATTTGATAATAAGTATTTTGCCAAATATCCCTTTGACCTAGAAAATCCACTTAGAACTAATCCTAAGAAATCAGCAATGTGTATTGATATTTATTTGCAAGGATACTAGCTGTAGTGTTATAATAACAACAAAAAATGTTAGTAACAACCTAAATTCCAACTAGTGTGTTTGGTAAATATGGTTGTACAGATGGAATAGTACATCAGCTTTTAACAACTGTATTTTAGAAATGTATTTAGAAACAGATTATATAATAACTTATGTGATATCAAATTTATTTAATAAAACACAACGTACATATGGAATAGAAAAAAGCTAGAAGGATATATATCAAAACATTGTCTCTGGGTTGGTAAGATTGTATCTGCATTTTTATTTTCCTTTTTATAAATTTCTCTATCATGCCATGAGCAAGTTTTGGTTTTATAATCAAGTGAATAATAAATGTTATTTTTTTAAAATAAAAATTAGCATTTCCATTAAGAGCTTGTGCTACATTTGGGTAACTGAAATAATCAATTTTCTTTCTTCAGCTTTTAAGTATGTGCATATTCTCTTCAGCTGCTTTTTCAAACCTTAAGAAGTTCAAAATTACTCCTCAGAAAAGGAGGGTAGAGAATAGAAAGCATAGAATTTTTAATTTACTGCTGTAAATTAGTAGAAATGGCAGTAATGGAAGAAGAGAAATAACTGAATAAATACAGTTCATATTGGTGCTTTTGAAAATTGGCAAATGTTTTTATTATTGAGAAAATCATTGATATGGAGAGCTTTTTAAAAATTGCTTTTATGATTGGAGGTATTATCTAGTGAGTTGTTCACACCTGATTAGCACTATCAAGGTCTCAGTACGTTATAATGTTAGATTAAATACATACTTCCAGTGACTCCAAAAGTAGTTTTTTAAATGCAGTTTCTAAATGATAAGTTTATCACTTAGGGATTAGATTTTATTTATGAGAATCATTTTTTATTCACTTTTTTTCTTCTGTTATCAGAAGGTAATTTTATCAGCTATGGAATTTCTGATCTATGTTGTGAAATGATTAAGACTAAGTAACATAGAAACAGCAAGATTCTTCATTTAAAGAATTGATGACCAATAAACATTTAAATTAACAGTTATGTAGAAGCAGTTTTTAACATACCAGGCTTCGGTATACACTTGTAATTTGTAATACTAAAAATACCAAATTAGTTCAATAGAAAGCCTAAAGGACCTATCTAAATGTATGTGAAATAAACAAAATGTATCTTTTTGAGATTATAGTTTATCTCTTTCTCCAGAGAAAGATGACCTGGCGGAAGATCAGCTATCTCAACTAATACTGATGTATTTTTATCTTAGTATTTTAATTTACCAATTTTGGATCTTAAATAAATAAGAGTAACTGGCCAAATAAGACCTTGAGAATTTAATTCTATTCTCCCCCTGTCTACTACCATAACCACATCTGACTTGTTCTCACAAAGGTTAAGATTTTATACTTTTAAAGAGCTAGTCCAAATCATAAAATAGGAGTTGCATGCAAGCCCAGTTGCCTTCAGGGGCTAGGGGAGCATTGTCAATGAGAGAAGTGCCCTCTACTGGCAACTGTGGTGAACTTAGTTGCATTCAGTTGAGAAAATGTCTTCTAATCTCTCAAGCCAACTCACTCTTAAGTATTTAAAAGAAAAATAATTTGCAAATGAATTTTATTTTAGAATTAAATATTCTAAATTCTAAAACAAAAGCAATTTTATTTTTTAAAAATATTTTTTATTGACAAAAGCAATTTTAGAAAAACCTTTCAAAATTTTACTGCAAAGCACAACAAAGTATAATTCTTGATATATTTCTGCATTAGACATAAGGAAAACTTCAAGATTTCAGAATTATGATGTACTGAATGATGATAAGGTTACAGAGATAATGCATGTAGTTAAAGAGTGTAAGAGCACAATAGAATAATTGAGAACAAACTGAATTAATTTCAGAAAACACAATTATACACTAAACTACCAGAGAAAATTCTAGAAAACAAATGAATGTACAATCATGCAGTCCATTAGTTGTCAATAGATGATGTCATATATTATGTAGCCTCTGGAAAACTCGACTGTTCACTTGTGAGAATGAAATTAAAAATAACAAATCATATCTTAATAGCAGGAAATATTTTATTTAGACATCCATTGAATTAGTTTAGAGGAGAAGTTTATGTCTTATGTATCATTTATTATGGCTAAATAAGCCAGGTTTGATCCTATTACTCTATCATGTTTCTTTACATATTATATTTTATCTTATATTCATTTTATTAATACTTCTGCAACATTCTGTGATATTTCTATTATATAGAATCAAAAGCACCACCCTGTAAAATACTTAACACATATGTAAAGCTAAAAACACATGGCTAACGTTAGTTTGGCTTTTATAGTAGGAGCCTATTCATATTTCCTAAGGTATTTCTATTTGTTTTTCTAAAATTCAGAATATTAGAAATAGCTTTTATTGCTTATGTAATCAGCTTATGTATTAAGAGCTTGTCTTAATTTAAAATATATCCTAAAACATAATAGACTGAGATAGTGACCTTGAATCTTTCCGACAGTATCACTCAGTGATGCAAATTGCAACAGCACTCGTAAATCAGAGCATCTTTCCTCGAACACCAAGTGAGAACAGTGTTGGCCTGACCCCATTTGCCTGTTGGAGTTTTGGTTTCAGTTGCATTTCTTACCCCATCCCCAGCACCTGACATTTGGAATATTAGTTATATTTTGGAGTACGTTATTGGCATTTCTCCAGTGTTGATTGCGTTGTGTTTCTTTTAAGTCCTTAGAAAAGCTTAATTATTTGGTTTTAAATTTTTTTCTGTTCTCTCTTTCCAAAGGGATTTTGCTGTGGGAATCTGTAACAAAATCAGTGAAATGATTCAAGGTATGTGTGTTTTATTTAGTATTATGAAGTGACTTAAGGGGATTTACTAGTATATTAAAAATAGCTGCTAACATTTATTAAGTACTTATTATGTGCTAGTCACTAGTTATTCATTTATTCATTCAAATAATACTTATTAAGTATCTTCTAAATGCCAGAACTGTTCTAGGTGCTTAGGATACCATAGTGAATAAAACGAAGTCCATGCCCTCACATAAACCTGCATTCTAGTGGTGGAAGGAGGAGGGGTGGCAATAGACAAATAAAAATAAGACATATTCAGTACTACTAGGAAGAAGTAAAGTGGATAGTAAATCCCTAGAGTAGATGGTAGGGTGAAAGGGGGAACTTTACTATTTTATATATGTTGATCATGGAAGGCCTCTGATGAAGTGTTATTTGAGTGAGAAATGCAGATATTTAGGGGAAAAAAACATTTTGATTTGGGGGATGGCAGTACCATTCATTAGAAGCTCTGGGGTTCTCTCGTCACTGTACTGATATCCCTCCACTATCTTCAGTTACAACTACAATGCAAATTCCTTACCATAGTCTACAATGGCCAAGATTTCTAATGTCATCTTCCATGCTATGGTTCATGTGGACTAACCCCATTTAAAAGGGAGCTCAGGCTACAGCATTGAACAACTTTAGAGAACACTACATCCTTTGATTTTTACCAAATGACATTCTTTTGAATTGTGCAACTTGGCAGATGTTGGTAGTTAATGCTGTTTTACAGAAAAGGAAATAAAGTCACTTAAGTGAAGGCCAAGATACAGTGGTTGAGTTTTGTCCTGTTCCCCTTTATTCCTTTGTCTTTTCTCTCACCATCCTAAAAGGCCTTTCCTGCAGAAAGGGCTATCTCTAGAAGGAAGCATCCCTCATTTATTGAGCAGATTTTTATTGAATTCTGCTGTATCTGACAAGATCTCAGCAAGAAACAGATGTTACACTTAAATTAAGATAATGCAAGGAGTGTTTAATGAAGGAACCATTTACAAACATATGGGCAGGGTAAACTGTATGTGGTAATGTAGTCCTCACCCCTTTAGGATGCAGGGGAGGGAGTGGTTACCAGAAACCTGGAGTCATGTCAATAGGGCCACTTTGAAAAACTGATCTTCGGTGAACATGACGTGGCCCTGCAGAAAGGGAACCAGGGAATAAATACTCAGACTTCATTCTTCTCCCTCCCATCTCCTGGGATTCTGTGCTTTGGCCAAACCCAAATAGAGGCCAAATAGCAAGGGAGTTTGTTGATGTGAACCACCGTTGAAAGTTTAAATGCTATCATATGTTGACACTAAACATTTATTTTACAATGGGAAAGCGAATGATTTGCAGAGTATAAATTAGATTCTTACATATATACAGCACATGGTGATTGACAATTTTTATTCTCTATCACCGCAAAGCCATACTGTTGAAGAAAATATTGTTTGTTTGTTTGTTTGTTTAGCTCTATTGTTGACAGAAAAAGATACATTGGAGTTCATCTTCATAGAGTTCCAGCTGTGTATGCAGTAAAGAAAGGCATTGCTACACAAAGTTCAGAGAACTTCACAACCATTCCATGCAGTCTCTTCACATCTTGATCTTGAGTTAGTGTTGAAAGAAACCATTTTTAAAATTATAAAATCATAACATTTTAGCCATTGAGTGAGTATGTGTATGTGTGTATATAGATGCTTTTTAGTATGCTATGAGAAGAAATAGGCAGCAAAATGACTGCTTTCCACTGTGCCTTTTAAAGGCATTTTCTATTGTATGTAGTTTTATAGTCACTGAAAAATTAATGTTAAGATAAATACTTTTGGACAAAACTATTGCACTGATGGATTATCTCTCACAGTTATCTTTAATGTTATAAACATAATATTAGTATACTATTTGATTTTAAATGGATATTGTGCCAATTGATGCAGACCTTTTAAATGTGAACTATTATCAAGGATGATGGTCAGAAATCTTAAGAATCCTTTTCGCATCTAGGCTTAGCCACACCGGTCGACCTGAAGCTGAAGTTGATCCCAATCCTGCAGCACATGCACCATGATGCCATCCTGGCCTCCAGCGCTCGTCAGCTTCTACAGCAGCTAGTCACATCCTACCCTTCCACCAAAATGGTGATTGTTTCTCTGCACACTTTTACTCTGCTGGCAGCTTCATCTTTGGTGGATACTCCTAAGCAGGTGATTTCAGTTTTCTTTAAACTGTCTTTTCTTCACTAAACTTGCATATTTAAATATATGATAAAAAAAAATAAGTAACCCATAAATTTTAATATTATTAAGATTCTCTTTCTCTAATAAAGATCTGTTTAATTACCTTTTGCTCATTTTTTCCTTCTCTATATTCACAATTCTAATTTTGGGGATCTCTTGAGGAAATGAGGTAGAGGTGGGTACATGGCAGAGCATGGAGCATAGAGAAAAGAAAGGGTTGAGTGTTAAAGGCCAGGTGCTGTGCTGGAACTGTACAAGTTAAATGATAGTATCATTTTATACACAAACAGAAAGAGGCCTAAACATGGGCACATAGCTGGTAAATGACAGAGCTGCAATTTGAAATGAGTCCTGTCTCAAGTCTAAATGTTTTGCTAAACTCCATTGCATCCATAAAGATAGTTTCAGTGACAATATTGTTAACTGAGTGACTTTCTTCTATAGATCCAGCTTCTCTTACAGTATTTGAAGAATGACCCCAGGAAAGCAGTAAAGAGACTTGCTATTCAAGATCTGAAATTACTTGCCAATAAAACACCACACACTTGGAGTAGGGAAAACATTCAGGTATGTTTGAACATTAATATCTTTGAACATTAATTCTTTATATAGAAAAATAATATAATATCATAAATATTGTTTTGCTTTACATTTTTTATATCATCTTTGTCACGTTCCAAGTGTTTGAATATGAAAAATTCCTAAGAGCATTGTTGAATTTACAGAAGTTATTTTATATGTGGCAGAGTAAATACATAAAACTTCTGTTATTTAAAGTTTGTTTTAGTGAATTAGACTTGCTTCTCAATTTCTTATTAATTTTTCCATAAGCAGCACTAAGACTAGTTGAGAAGCCCAATTAAATTGTTTATTGTATTCTTGTCTTCTTTAGTCAGTTTAGGAGAAGAATTTTGGTGGGCATCACTCATTCATGGCTCACTAGGAGTCAGAGCCAACTCAATGGCACATAATACACATCAGTTTATAGGTGGTATATAAAGGCATGAGACTGGATGGGTCACTTTGGGAGAGGGTATAGATTGAGGAGATTTAGGAAGTGTTAAAAAAAGAACTAGCAAAGGAGCCTGATAAGAAACAGGATTGTTTTATAGGAAGAAGGCTGTGATCATCCATGTGAGACACTGCACTATATTCTCCAAGATGAAGACTGATAATTCATGTGTGCACTTAGCAATAGGAAGTCATTAATGTCCTTTACGAGAGCAATTTTATTGGAGCATTGTGGGTAAAAGACTGATTAGAATGGAGAAAAACAAGAAAGATATTGGAGACAGTGAGCATGGACATGTTTTTAAAGGAGTTCTGCTCTAAACTGAGATGGTCATTTGTTTGCTAATTGTGAACTATAAGTCTGTTCCAGGTCTTCCCTCAAGTCCCCTCTGCAGGGTGATCACCATTGCTAGTTTCTTATGTGTTCTTACTGAATTTTTCATCCAGATGCAAAGATGTGTATTTTTTTTTCTATACATATGAAAATACACAATATGCATGTTCTGAACCTCTTATCACTTAACAGTGCACTGTTGGGGGACCTTTTCATATAAGCAGGTAGTTCTGCATTCTTTTACCAGCTGTGTGGTGCTCCCGTTGTATTCCCAGTTCCCCACTGAGGACATTAGTTTCCAGTACTTTTACTGTTATTGTTTATGTTGCTACATTGACTAGTTTGTAAAAAAAAAAAATCACCTTTGTGAACATATATTTCTAAAAGAAGAATTTGGAGGTCTAATGATACATCTAAATTTTTGAGATTTATTCCCACAATGAAGTTTACACCATTTTATGCTTCTGTCAATACTATACCTATTTCCCCACACAGTTTTCAGTGCTGTGTATCATTAAGTTTAATCTTGGCCAATCTGGCCGGTAAAAAGCAACTCTTATTTTAATTTACATTTTCAGATTATGAATGAGGTTCAACATCTTATATTTAAAAGTGATTTGTTTAATATCTATGAAGTACTGATTTTTCTATTGGATTTTTGGCCTAGTTATTACCAATAACTTTTTATGTATTGAGGTTATTGGGCCTTTATTGATCTTAAATGATATACTTTTTTCAGTTTTATCAATTGTCTTTTTATTTTTTATTTTCCCATGTCAACTCTTTGTGCTTTTTGTAGTTTTTAACTTTAAAAATATATTTGATTTAAGAGAGAGAGGGAGAGAGAGAGATAGAAACATCAATGATAAGAGAGCATCATTGATCAGCTGCCTCCTGCAGGCACACCTCACTGGGGATTGAGCTCACAACCCAGGCATGTGCCCTGACCAGGAATTGAACTGTGACCTCCTGGTTTATAGGTTGATGCTCAACCACTATGCCACACCAGCTGGGCTCTTTTTTTTTTTTTTTTAATTTGCCATAAAAATAAATAAGGATCTAATTTGATTTACTGAGATGACTGGCCATTTCTCCTTTAACTTTTTATTGAATAGTCCCTTTGATTTGAAATGCCATTATCGTGTATTAAATTCTAATGTGTATTTGAATCTGTTTTTGGGAAGGTCTCTTTAATTGATTTCTGTGTTCATGAGTAGGGGGAAAAAAACTTTTGATTTCTATGGATTTATTATATATTTTAATATTTAATAGGGCTTTTTTTTTTAGGCCTCTCATTATACTTTGTCAGAATTTTTCTGGATCTTTAGAAGCAGATAATCTACCTCCCCACCCCAATTTTGTCAATTTTTTAATTTGGGACATATTACATTTATTGTTTAATTTAACTTTTCTGAAATTTTATTTTTAACTTTCCCCCTAGTCTTTAAGTTTTATTCACTTTCTGAAACTTTGTGAGAGAATGGCTATTAGTTCAGTTTAATAGGCAGTTAGTTATCTGACCATTTATATCATGTGCAGTCTTGTCAGAGTTCTGATAGTAAATATACAGAATGAGGCTGAGTGTATGTTTATAGCTCACTAACATTGTAAGGAAAACTAGCATATTGTTTTTGGTACCACTTCAGACCACCTGAGTCAGGAGCAGAGGAGAGTAGAGGAAATGTCCTGAAATGGGAGGAGGATAGGGAGCTCACTCACTTATAAACTAGATGGGATGTCACACTCTACTATTTTAAAAAATACATACATGTATGAACTGCTATTCATCTCTGTTAGGTAAACAATATATGGTGGATGTTCTGCTTGTGAGGACTAAACAGTACACATGATGACTTTCTAAGAAATAGTCTTTATTTTTTAGAACAGGTATGGATTTATAGAAAAATGGAGACAATAGTACAGAGGATTTCTACACACCACATAGCCACTTCCCTGTTATTGATATTTTGTACTAATGTGGTACATTTGTTAGAATTTACCAATATTGATACATTGTGATTATTAACCAAGCTTCATACTTTATTCAGGTTTCTTTAATTTTTACCTTTTGTCCTTTTCCTGTTCCACGATCCCACCCAAGATAATGCATTGTATTTAGTTAGCATGCCTCCTTAGGCTCCTCTTGGCTGTGGCAGTTTGACTTCAGTTTTTTATAATGGAAAAAAGACATTCATACATAATTTTTCTAGAAGCTAGAAAACTTAAAATGAGTAGACAGTTTTAAAGTATATTGAAACTAGCATCTTATGTTTTGTGTTTCTTTCCTTCTGCGTTTCAGGCCCTCTGTGAATGTGCCCTCCAGACTCCTTATGACAGCTTGAAACTGGGGATGTTGTCTGTCCTGTCCACACTCTCAGGGACCATTGCTGTCAAGCACTATTTCAGCATAGCTTCAGGTAAGAAGATACACGGATGGTTTGCTAATCCCTTTATTCACGTTGATGTTTCAGGTGGTTTCATCAAACTTTAGCATCGGGAAAGGTTTTGGTCTCCTGCTTTGTTATATGGTAGTAATTTATTTGAAAATTATTTCTTAACTACTGCTTCTGGTAATAAAATCTCGCATCCTTGATCTTAACTCAAGGATATTGTATTCCTATATTTGTTCTTTTTTGAATTATATGTGGGTGCAACAATATTTTTGAGGATGCTTAAAATAGCTGGTTTGCTTTTGTATGTCTGTGACTCAAAGTACCCTTTGAATTTAAGAACATTTCAAAGGCCAAGTGATGGTGAATTTTAAAAGCAAATGTCATGCTAACTTTTAGGTGTATGTTATCACTCTGGAAAATGATTAAAATAAAACTTTACCCCAGTTCAGTAATGCTTTCCTGGTTGCCTAATTCAAGATGAATTAACTCCACAATACCTTTATTAATGTCCAGTGAGGAGTTTAATTACCTAACAGACTTCAGGCTAAAATGTTTCGTTGTTTTGTTTTAATGCAAATTTTGTGGAATCTTTATTGCTTCTTTTGTAGTCAATTAATTTGAATTGAATTAATCAAAGAACTATAATGTACATTGTTCCTTTTTATGGTTTCACTACATATGGACTTACTAGGTAAAGAAAATTCCCTGACACATAAGTTCTGATAGGACGCTGAAAAGACCTGATAGTCTATTGCCAATCCTTCCTGCCACTAGGATGCACACATGTGCCCTGGACTTACCTAGTCATTTGCATACCAAGGAGTAGTGATGTGGATGAATCCATTCTGGTGTTATAGCACTGACCACAGCAACATCTGGTTTCCAGGGTACACTGTAGCAGTGGTTGTTTGCTATGTCTTGTACCTTAGGCAGCAGTGTAAGCTGTGACATCAAGATGTCAGTAACAGTGGCATTAATGTCTTCACTGTAACTAATTCTATGGATAGTTTGGGCTGTGATCTTGGTTGGTCTCTCGCCTCACCTTTTTTCCAAGCTTAGTTTTCCAGTCTTTCTAGTAATTTTGTGAGGTGCTCTCTATCAGTTATCTGTTGCTACAGAACAGATCACCTCAAAACATAGTGGCCTAAAGCCATTTGCTCTGTTTCTGCAAGTCAGTAATTTTGACTAGTCTCAGCTGGGCAGTTCTGCTGGTCTCACTTTAGCTCACTCATATGATTGCAGTCACTTGGAGCCTTGATCAAACGGTCTACGATGGCCTCATTCACCAGCTAGAGGTTAAATGGCTTTTAGCTGAGGCACCTTGTGACTCTCAGCAGGCTTGCTTGGGCTATATCATGTTCTCAGGGTTATAGCAGCAGTCAAAAGAAGGCAAAACACCAACACACAAGCACTTTTTAGACTTTTGCTTACACATATTTTTTAATATCTCATTGGACAAAGCAAGTCACGTGGCCAAGTCCAGATAGGTGGAGAAATAAACACCTCTTGATGTGAGGAATTGGAAGATTATATTGCAATGGTGAACACCTACATGGGCTAGGAGAGATTGTCACAGTCTCTTTATCAACAATCTGCACAAGTCAGCCAATCTCAATTTCTTAGCTTGCAGTTATTTAATATTTTTGATTGACATTACACTTTGAAGGAGCTGCAAACAGAATATTAATCGCATCTTATAATTTGTAAGAGCCTTTCCATACAAGGTCTCGTTGCTTCTGTAGTGAGGCACATGCAAGGGAGTTTGTATGTTTTGAAACTGGGGTTTAAAATGTTTTGATATGTTCAAAGTCACATACTTATAAAGTGCTTAAGCCTAGGCTTGAGCCTAGGAATTCTGACTTAGTATTCTTTTTTATAATAGTAAACTGATCTGATGCAAGATGACTTTCTTTTTCTTTATTTTTTAATTCCAAAGACATTTTGTAAGCATTGTGTCAGGTTATAATAATCAAGCACTTTTCATGCTAGATGTTTTATCTTTTTATTGAATTTTATTAAATTGCAGGTTATATGTGCAATTAAACAAAGGACTTAAATAACTAAACTAGGTAATGTTCACATGAAATAAAAGTCTGTACTACTTTTCTCTGCTTGTTTAGGAAATGTGGGTTCTTCCCCCAGATCCTCTGATTTAGTCAAATTAGCCCAAGAGTGCTGTTACCATAATAACAGAGGCATTGCAGCTCATGGAGTCAGAGTCCTGACTAATATAACCGTCTCTTGTCAAGAAAAAGGTAAGCTTGATCAGAACTGGTATGTACAAATTTTTGGATTGAAGCCTGGGCAGATTTCTGTATGTGTTTGGTTTTTTAATCCCTTATTATTTTTAGCCAGTGTGCTTAGATCTACTAGTTATCTCCTTCTGAAGGATTCTTAAAGCAAGTTTTCTCAAAACTACTTAATCCTTCAAAATATTTTTTAAAATGTGAGAACCTTGGGATTGAGATTGTGGAATTGAAAGGTTTTGTGGACTGTTTCCTATTTTCTTTTACTGTTTACCTTTACACATATGGTGCTGTGGATAGGGACTACTTCTGACTGACTACCCTTGGTATAAAGCAATTTGTTCAGCTGTACAAAAGCCTGGAAAATTTAGGAAAAAATAAGTTATCAAGAGGCTTAATTAACAAATAGTTTCATCTAGAGCAGTGGTTCTCAACCTTTCTAATGCCATGACCCTTTAATATAGTTCCTCATGTTGTGACCCACAGGTTGGGAACCACTAGCAGGGTCGCCTAAGACCATCGGAAAACACAGATATTTACATTACGATTCATTAACAGTAGCAAAATTACAGTTATGAAGTAGCAACGAAAATAATTTTATGGTTGGGGGTCACCACAACATGAGGAACTGTATTAAAGGGTCATGGCATTAGAAAGGTTGAGAAACACTGATCTAGAGGCAAGTGATTTAACAGAGCAATGTGAATTAAATTTTCAAGGACTTTATTTCTAGATATCTAGAGCATTAAACTGATTTGTATAATTAAGAAAGGCATGCATAGAAAATAATGCATATATTTTATTGTATTCCTAATATCTTTTGACCAAAAGGCTTGGAGAAGTTCAGGCTGGTGTTCAAAAACAGGAAATGCATTTTGGACATTCCACCTGTTTCAGTGTTTCTGATCTTTAGTAAGGATCATACGCTTAGTGCCTTCACTGCTTGTTCCTGGTACTGATTTTTTTTATAATACCCTAACCTTCACTAGCCTTTACACTCTTTGCCAAGCCCTACACTAACTCAAGAGTCATTTCTCTAAGTTATTTATTGATTCTGATTTGAATACTTAAACCTGTTTTATTTTTGGCATAGTAATGAGTATTTTCCAACATGTAACATAGAAAACTGCTATATGTTCTTAAAGCTGACATATATTAACCTAAATATAGTTAGCTAATATATTCAGAACTTTCTAGAACCTCCAGAGAAATTTTAGCTCTAAGGTAGTGAGAATTGCTGAAAAACTGCTATTACATTAAACATATAAGGGATTTGTTCTTTATGGTCCAACTTAAAACATTAATATGATTATGTGGGTCCTCATTATTTTCTAAAAGTGGCTCAGTGCCCTGGCTGGGTGCTCAATGGTTAGAACACTGGCCTACAGGTTGCAGGTTTGATTCCCAGTCAAGGGCATGTACATCAGATGCAGAAAAATAATAAGTAAGTGGTTCAGCTTTCATTGGGAGCTGAAAGTTTTAACATTCTAGGTGAAAAATGTATCTGCATAATTTATATCTGATTAGAAAGATTAATACATACTACATGGTTTGCTTTTCCTAGTATTTTCCTCAGCTAATCTGGTGATAGTATTTCAGTTATACTTTATTTAAACCTTTGTGGCTTTAGCTCTTAATTTAATGTGTATGTTTTATAATCTTCTATAAAGTAGTAACAATACGGAAGTCTGAAAATAGCCTTTACATTTCAGAAATGTTGCCAAATTTTTTCAGGAAGGTTAGCTTTGCTTATTGAGGTATTTACTGTATCTTAGATTCCTTAATGTTTTTTCATGTGTGTGTGTATATGTGTGTGTGTATTTAATCTTTTCTACTTGACTACTATAAAACTTAGTGTTTTTCCTCTAGACCTATTAGCACTGGAGCAAGATGCTGTTTTTGGCCTGGAATCCCTTCTGGTACTTTGTAGTCAAGATGATAGTCCAGGTGCTCAAGCCACTTTAAAGGTGAAAACATCACTTATTTTAATATAATGCTATTTTCATTGCCTAAGCTAGGAATTGACAATCTCTCTATAAAAGGTCAGATAGTAAATATATTTTGCAGGTTATACACTATACACTCATTGTTCCAACTACTCATTTCTACCTTTGTAGAACAAAGAGCCATGGACATTATGTACAAAAAAGGGGTGTGTGTTATTTACAAAAAAACAACCAGGAGTTGGCCCAAGGACAATAGTTCATCAATTTTCAACCTTTTTCATCTCATGACACATACAAACTAATTACTAAAATTCTGCAGCATACCAAAGAATATATTTTTTGCCAATCTGACACAAAAAAGGTATAATATTGATTCATTCATACTGTATAGCTATTTTTCTGTTGACTGTTATCATTTTTTTTTATTTGACAATCTAAGGGAAAAGAGGTCAGTGTTCCTGGCTAAATAGTCAGGTATTGCATATTTTAAAAAATCCACAGCATACTGGTTGAAAATCGCTGCAATAGTTTATTAACCCCTGGCTTAAAGGAACATTTTCCTTGGTCTTCACTATCAAAATTGACATTTTGACCATTGGTGTTTCAAAAGATAGAGAAAATAAAAACCTGAGCTTTGACCTGGTTTGCCATCCATTGACAGTATTTATTAAGTTGCAGTAGATATACATAATGGTCCTAGACAGTGTAAAGCAAAGTTAAATAGAGCTCTTGCACTCTTCGAAATTTATAATCTGAGGTAACACTGAAAAGATCACAAAAACCTGATGAAATAATTGCAGCCAAACTCTTTATGCATAGGTTTGTATTAATTTCCTGAGTATAGATGCCCTAGCTTTTAAGCAAAGTGAGGAACTATGAAAATTTTCACTTTCACTTAATTATAGAAATTATATTAAATATATTTAAGATTTTTTGTGAAATGTGAATGAGACTCCTCTTTTTGGAGTAAAACATGAAATATAACTTGTGATGGTACAAAATAATTAAGAAGAGCAGGGTTAATAGCAGCAAAAGGCTATTAAGTAGACACTGGAGAATATAAGATTTATAGCTTGTCTGAGGTATGGTTTGAGAGTATAAAGATATTAGTACCGTTAAGTAAAAGCTGATAATCAAGAAGTGTTCATGTAAAGGAAGTAGGCAACCTGTGTTCTGCAAGTGATTCATCCCAAGTCCCTTTGAAACCACAATAAAAGTTTGTGTGTGTGTTTTTAAAGAAGAAAACCAAATTATTTTTCCTCTAAGTGTGGATGTTAGTAAAACATTAGCCTCATAGCCGAAACCGGTTTGGCTCAGTGGATAGAGCGTCGGCCTGCGGACTGGAAGGTCCCAGGTTCGATTCCGGTCAAGGGCATATACCTTGGTTGCGGGCACATCCCCAGTAGGAGGTGTGCAGGAGGCAGCTGGTCGATGTTTCTCTCTCATCGACGTTTCTAGCTCTCTATCCCTCTCCCTTCCTCCCAGTAAAAATCAATAAAATATATTTTAAAAAAAAAAAACACAAAAAAAAATTAGCCTCATAGATGGTCAAGAACAGTTCCCATTGTTAAAGGAGCGTCCCATCTAGAGCATACAGAAAATGCTAGATGCCCGATGCGCGAAGATTCGTGCAAGAATGGGCCTTCCTTCCCCTGGCTGCCGGCACTGCCTTTGCTCCGGCCCGGAGCTGCCTTTCCACCTTCCCACGCTGCCCAGAGGCCCGGAGCGGCTGGGGCGGTGTGGAATGCCTGCGTCCTTCCCCCAGCTGCTCAGTGCCTGTGTATGCAAATTAACCCGCCATCTTTGTTGGGTTACTTTGCATACTCCTGATTGGCTGGTGGGTGTCGTGAAGGTACGGTCAATTTGCATCTTTCTCTTTTATTAGTGTAGATCAGGCGTCTTCAAACTACGGCCCGCGGGCCACATGCAGGTGTTTTTGCCATTTTGTTTTTTTACTTCAAAATAAGATATGTGCAGTGTGCATAGGAATTTGTTCATAGTTTTTTTTAAACTATAGTCCGGCCCTCCAACGGTCTGAGGGACAGTGAACTGGCCCCCTGTTTAAAAAGTTTGAGGACCCCTGGTGTAGATGGTTGCCAGTTAGATTCTCAGTCAGGGAACATGCCCGACTTGCATGCTTGATCCCCAATAGGGAGCATGCAGGAGGCAGCTAATCAATGTTTTGCTCTCACATCAATGTTTCTCTCTTTCTCTCTCTCTCTTTAAAAAATCCATTTAAAAACTTCTTTTTTTAAAAAAAAAAAAGAGGTAGATGTTAGAGACTTGACAAAAGTGGAAATTACTGGGTTTAGTGATCAGTTGGCTCTATAACAGTGAGAGGACTTCTGGACTTCTAATTTTGATTATTGGGATGTTAGTGATGCCACTAACTGCCCTGAATAGAAGCTCTAAAGCCAGTTGGTTTTTGTTTCACCTCAGAAATAAGAGAAAATTAGAAGCCTCTTCTCCCTTCAGTGTGCATAAGAGTCACCTAGAGTATGTGCACACACAGTTAACCCTCTAAGTTTGGGAATCTGTATTTTTAGCAGCATAGGAAGATGATGGCATTGATAAATTTACAAACCACATTTTAGAGGCATTTATTATAAGTAATGAAAGTACAGACATTTTGGCGTATATTTTGCCTCTTCAACGTTGTTTTTTATGATTTTCTAATAGTCTTAGATTGCGATGAGTGATTAATGTGCAGTCCTGACTTGTTATTTGGTATTAAACATGGTGCATTTTGCCTATCCCAATATGGGATCTATTATGTCATGTGATTCTTATGAAGAAAAATGTTATGCCTACAAAAAAAAAACAACTTTTCCTTGATTTTCCCCAGTAACTTATACAAAGTTCTTTTCTTTAAAGCTTTACTTAATACCTTCAAAGTGTAAGTGGTCTGTTTTGTTTTCAATGTGCAGATTGCTTTGAAGTGTATGGTGAAGTTGGCCAAGGGCAGACCCCATCTTAGCCAGTCCGTGGTTGAGACCCTGTTGACTCAGTTGCACAGTGCTCAGGACGCTGCCCGGATCCTGATGTGCCATTGCTTGGCCGCCATTGCCATGCAGCTGCCAGTGCTGGGCGATGGAATGTTGGGCGACCTCATGGAGCTCTACAAGGTTATCGGACGATCAGCTACAGACAAGCAGCAGGAACTTCTGGTAAAGAGTCACTTTTTGATGGTGAATAAGATCTGGTCTAGTGAGAATTACTTTATGTAGTTAGCTTTACTGTTGGACTTTACTTACAAAGCAAAATAAACAACAGGTTAAAGTAATTATCTAAGACCGAGGGAATACTGAAGTCAAAATAGAATTGGAACCATGAGCTTTTTACTATTTCTACTTTTGATTTAGAAAGTCCTATTTAGTTCAGATCTAAAACTTCTTTCTTCCTACGCCCTGTCAAGTCAGCTTAGTGTAGCCAAAGCCTTCAATTTGATGTATTTGTTCTATTACAAAGGACAAAATGATAATGGATTTTTCCTTTTTATACAAAGCAAATAATGAACTAAACCCTGTTTTGTACTTCCAAAAATATAAGTTAAAGACCTGATGATAACAGCAACCAGAGATTAGCACAGATTCCTCTTTTCCAACCCAGGATTTCTGTAGCTGTTTAGGATCCAATTTAGGTTTCAGTATAATCCTGGGGTTGGGGAAGGTGTGTGCTTGTTAAAAAACAGAAGCCATGGAAGTGATCATATTGTTTAGCTGAAAGTTCTACCAGACTGAGCGTAGGCTACATGCTAAATAGGCATAAATTAGATGTAAGCCTTAAGTTGGCCGCTCCATATTGTTTCTGGTCATCTGAATTTAGGGATTGGGAAAAGCTTAATGAAATTGCTTACTCAAGCCTCATTTATATTTAATCCTCCAGGTCAGCGGTCACCAACCTTTCAGACCTCACGGACCACTGGTTGGCGACTGCTGCTCCAAAGGTTTCCTTAAACCAGTGGTCGGCAAACCACGGCTCGCGAGCCACATGCAGCTCTTTGGCCTCTTGAGTGTTCTAACGCCACTTCTTCAAAATAGACTCGCCCAGGCCGACTTCTGCACATGGGCCACGAAGTTTCAATCGCACTGTACGTGTGCGCCCACACGTAGCATTTTGTGGAAGAGCCACACTCAAGGGGCCAAAGAGCCGCATGTGGCTCGCGAGCCGCGGTTTGCCGACCACTGCCTTAAACCAATAGTCACCAACCTTTCAGACCTCAGAACCAACAGACCACTGGTTGGCGACTGCTGCTCCAGGGCATATTCTGTAAAAGATTACCCCTTTCATTATTTGCTATCAGGAAAGGGTTACCCTGAGGTCCAAGTGGCAGTGGTCTTGGGAATGACATCATTCAGTCACCACAATGTATACCGTATTTCCCGGCGTATAAGACGACTTTTTAACCCAGGAAAATCTTCTATACGCCCAGTCGTCTTATACGCCGGAAAATACGGTATATGGTCCTTTGTTTATATCAGCTTTGGAATACTAAGAAGCAGTTGGCCAAGTTTATTTTTTATTGAAGCAGCATTTTCAACCAATGTTCTTTATCACTTTTTTGTTAGTATTACTTTAAAGCCATTTTAAATTATGAAACATAATATTCCAAAAATGTAAAGAATTATATGTTGAAAACCCTTGCATCCATCCCTGGCTTAAGAAAAAAATATTACCAGATTTGTACTTCCCTTTACATCTCCCTTCTAGAGGTAACCACTATCCTGAATTTGGTGTTTATCATTCCCATGTATTTGTTATATATTCACTATCTTAGTATATATACAAAGTAGCATGCACTATTATTTTCCATACTTTTAACTTTGTATAAATGCTACCATACTGCATGTAATCTTTTATATTTTTCCTATTTTGTTTAAATCCTCTATATTGAAAAGTGTATCTCTAGTTGACTCATTTCACTGCTGCATAGCCATTTCATTGTGATTTTATAATTTATCCATATTTATGGGAATTATAAACAATTGTCTGAACAATGGAATAAATTGCTCTATAACTTCAAAGTGAAAAATTAGTAAATGTCAAAGGAGAACAAGTTTTTTCTTATTTGAGGGACTGTCATTAGTTTTCCTCCCTTTTGGGTAAAGCTATCTGTGACATTGAGTAGAATTACATGATTTTTTTAATTGTCTATCTTCTTGCCCAATGTTAGGTGAGTTTGGCCACTGTGATTTTTGTTGCCAGTCAGAAAGCACTATCTGCTGAAATAAAGGCAGTCATTAAGCAGCAGCTTGAAAGCGTCTCCAATGGATGGACTGTGTACCGAATTGCCAGACAGGCATCCAGAATGGTATGTGTGATCCATATCTGTTATGGGAAAGTCCCACATGAATTCCAAAAATCTGAGCTCTTTCTGGCTTCAGGTTGTTAGTACCACTTTCATTTCGCCTGATACTTTCATAACCACAGTCACCTCCCACCCACCATTTCTGTCCTCCTTTGTTAATACACCGTTGTTTATTCCTTTTCTCTCTCCAAACTTATCATTCTTGTGTAGAAACAGGAAAGTTTTTGTATGCTGTTCTCTTCTCAGCCATATGCAAAGCCCAACAATTTTCATTAATTTTGTTTGAGAGGAAAGAAATACAGAGCTTTGGATACTATAGAAACCCGTTGGGGTTAAGTCCAGAAAGCAAAATTGGAAAAGCATTATTCTAGGTCAGTGGTCGGCAAACTGCGGCTCGTGAGCCACATGCAGCTCTTTGGCCCCTTGAGTGTGGCTCTTCCACAAAATACCACAGCCTGAGTGAGTCTATTTTGAAGAAGTGGCGTTAGAAGAAGTTTAAGTTTAAAAAATTTGGCTCTCAAAAGAAATTTCAATCATTGTACTGTTGATATTTGGCTCTGTTGACTAATGAGTTTGCCGACCACTGTTCTAGGTGATTGAAGCACACGTTATCATTGTTTCTCAAATGGGTGGAGGACCACTACTGACAGGATGGTATTCTTTATTATGCCCAACTGTCCCAAGCATCCAAGCACTGCAGGGCTCTGAGCATCCCTGGGCCCCAGCAGTTAAATGATATTCACATTCCCCCCAAAAACCACCCTTCCCCCCAGTCATTTCCAGAGGCAAGCACAGTAATCTTCTTGATAGTCACGTAATAGAGCTTACTGGAGTTTCCTCCCACACCCACTGAGTAGCTCATACCAAATAACATACGATAAGTATTTATACTTTCCATATTTTGAACTAAAATTCTAGACTCAGGTTGTAGTTAATTCCTTTATTTTCTCTTTGCAACTGTCTTAGTAAAGAACTGTGGGCATTAGGTTACATAAAAACAACTCAGCATATGTTGTCTGAGAAAATACTGAATCTCAAAGAATTGTAGGGAATGATTGTTACAGCTTATCCAAGATTTCAGTTTGTCTTTTAGCTGCTAATTCAATTGTAAGAACTTCATTATGTGCCATTATTTTTTTTTTTATTTTTTTTTAGGGTAACCATGACATGGCCAGAGAGCTCTACCAGAGTTTGCTGACTCAGGTTGCTTCAGAACACTTCTACTTCTGGCTGAACAGTTTGAAGGAGTTCTCACATGCAGAGCAGTGTCTCACTGGGTTGCAAGAGGAGAATTATAGTTCAGCACTTTCTTGCATTGCTGAGTCTTTAAAATTCTACCACAAAGGGATTGCATCCTTAACAGTAAGTCCTCTTAATTCTCCTTTGGTGATGATGACGTGTGTAAGAATGGCCTCCCTTTTCTTTTTATTATTCTGTTTTAACTACCCTGAAACATCTGACATTATATATGTGTGTATATATATATATATATATTTAATAGTCTTTAAATGACTTTGGTGGTATGTGTATTTAATGAGGCTTGGCGGTAGTTAAGGACTGAATATATATATATGGCAATATTAAAGTAATAAATAGGACATGGAAGTAAATCCTTAACCCTTCATCTACTTTTTAATATTCATAGATTGATGGGTTTCTCATTTTGTTTTTATCAAGTACCAGGAACCATATATGAAGAGGATTGCTGAATCCATACAGAAGGATAAGTGGAGATATGATCCTTCTTTTCCAGAATCCTATTAATAACACCCCAGCCCGAGTCACTACCACTATCAACATAAATCCCCCTCCCATCTCTGACCTCAAAGCTACTCACTAAGAAACTAGAGTTTCTGGCTTTGTGGATAAAGAAGAAATTATTAAGGATGCTGGCGAGTGTCCCCGCCCCTCCTATGATTCCCTCCCATTCCAAATGAAGTTAGCCAGCTAAATTTTTTCATTGTTCTGCTAAAAAAGTGAAGGGGGTACAGAGAAATCAGACATTTAACATATCTTATGTTTCCTTTAAATCAGTTATATTCTTAAGTAAGAACCTGTTTTCCTAACTGAGCATTTTGTGTTAATGCAAGAACTTTTCCCCTTTAAGAGTAAAGAGTTTATATAATCAACATTAAACATTTTAAAAACATTGTCATTCAATTTTTAAAAGTGTATATATTTCGATGGGGCCATAAAACTTTTGGTAACAGTTTATATGCATTTATCACATAATCTAAAATATTTGTAATGGTGGCACATCCTAAAAGAAGTGCTTTAAAGTGGAACATAGAATAAACAGATGGCACAAAAGAGACAGAATATTTAGACTACTGTGGGAGCATATCTTTTGAAGTATAATTTTTCTGCTTAGCATTGATTTCTATTTTAAAACAGAAGCTCCTCTCCATGTTAAAAAGTAGCATTGAATGCTATGATTTTTCTCCTCTTGATTATTCTAGGAAAAGATTGTTGTTGCCTATATCAGGCTAATAAATGCCTCAAAAAATCAAAAGTTACAATTATTGGTTCTGATCAATAGAATTATTTCATTTTCTAGTTTATCTGGAGCAGAAAATAGTTAATCATTCAGTACAGTAAATGCTAAGAACTGTGAAACAGGCTCACAAAGGTTGATAGACTTAATATTATGAAAAACTCTATTGAATTTTTAATAATCTTTTAATGATTTGTGTGGTATGTGTATTTAATGAGGCTTGTCAGTAATTAAGAAAGTACTCAGTTGACAGACAGAAGGCCCTTTTCTTAGTCTTTACTCTGCCATTAACAAATTGTGACCTAAGCAGGTTTTTGAACCTCAGATCATTTCCTTTTGAAATGGAGTTCTTTTCTTTTATTATTACTATTTAAAACATTTTTAAATATATTTTTATTGATTTTAGAGAGGAAGGGAGAGGGAGAGAGAGAGAGAAACACCAATGATTTTTAGAGAAAATCATTGATCATCTGCTTTCTGCACACCCCCTATGGGGGATTGAGCCTGCAACCCAGGCATGTGCCCTTGACCAGAATTGAACCCAGGACCCTTCATTCTGCAGGCTGATGCTCTATCCATTGAGCCAAACTGGTTAGGGTGAACTGGAGTTCTTTTATTCAACAGACTATAAGCACTTGCTCCGTTTTAAAAAGATTTATTTGTATTCTATTCACTTGGCAAGTATGGATCTGACACTAGCTGTCTGTCTTTGTAACTGAGAGGACATGAACGTGGGCTGCCCTTTATACTCCCTGACACATGAGTGGTCTAACCTGAGATAGTACAGCTATGAGGATTATGCTTTTTACCTGCTTCAACCAAACTAAACAGGAGAAGTTCAGAATTCTCTGCTTACGGGGATCTGATAGCAATGTTGGGTGTCTAATTTCCCAATACAGTGATTAATGAGAGACTTACCTTGCTTCTTAAGAATAAAAATTGTAAAAAGTGTTTGTATTTATTTTCTGTGGTATGTAATAAGTTACCACAAATTTAGTGGCTTAAAGCAGCACCTGTTTAGTGTTTCAGTTTCCATGAGTCAGAAGTCTAGGTATGGCTTATCTCATGTCACAAAGTTCCAACCAAGGTGTCAGCCAGGGCCAGGCTTAATGAGGCTCACGGAAGCTTAGGGTCCTCTCCTAAACTCATGTAGTTGTTGGTAGAGTTTATTTCCTCACAGCTCTAGAACTTGTGGAAGCTTTGAGGCCAACAGGAGAATTGCTCACCTCCAAGGCCCTTTTCATGGGCTTCTCAGATTAGGAGAAATCCATCCAGAATGATCTCCCTTTTCAGTGATATGAACTTACTTCATTAGGGACCTAAATTACATCCTCAAAATTCATTCATTACCTTTGCCATATTTCATTAGTAAGAAGCAAGTTACAGGTTCCACCCACACTCAGAGAGGGGAGATTACACATGGTGTAGATATCAGGGTACCAGGGGGTGTGACTCAAGAACCATTTTAGTATTCTGCCTGCAATGGTGGAATTTTAATTTATTTTGATTTTTCTCTTTATTAAGAATTGAATAGGTATAACATCTACATATTTTTATGTAGGGTATATAGAAAAAAATATAACAGATATCCCAGTTTAGGAAATAGGGCATTATCATTGCCTTTAAAATTTGTTTGTGTACTGCACCATTTTGCTGCCATATTTATTTTGTTGTAAATATATCTTTTTGTTTCCCCCAGGCTGCTAGTACACCACTGAATCCTTTAAGTTTTCAGTGTGAATTTGTAAAACTCCGGATTGACCTTCTGCAAGCCTTCTCTCAACTTATCTGTACTTGTAATAGTCTAAAGACAAGCCCTCCTCCTGCAATTGCCACAACAATCGCCATGACGTTAGGAAATGAACTTCAGAGGTGTGGTCGCATCTCTAATCAGGCAGGTGTCAACCTATTTTCAGTGTAGTTTTTGTTTACACTTTAGAAGTTTTTGAGATTAGTTGTGAGATGAAAAATCCTGAAATTTACAAATCAATGGTCTGACTCATGGACATTCAACCTCAAATGCTTATTAACTCATCTGTCTTGCCAAAAATAGGCTGATGTCTTATTAAAATGACAGAGTGATTAATGACGTCTCACTTAATGCTACATATTTATATAAAGAAAAAGGACATACATTTTAAAGAAACTTTGGGGTGTTAATAACTATATTAATTATTTTAGTGGAACTTAAAAGAAGCTAAAATGCAAATTTTTTTGTTTCCATACATCAGATATAAATTACCATAATCTTGTGCACATTTGTATTTTTATTTGCCTTCTGTTAATTTTATTTAACAAGGTTTATAAAAATGAATGAAATGAAAATGAAAAGGAGTTGAAGTATTTTTTACATATTTTTGTTTGACCGTTTTGATTTTTGTGTTTATACAATAATGATAGGACGTATATTATAATTAATATTTTTCCTTCTTTGTAGATGAAACAATCTATGGAAGAATTCCGAAGCCTTGCTTCCCGATATGGGGATCTTTATCAGGCATCTTTTGATGCTGATTCGGCAACTTTGAGGAATGTAGAGCTGTATCCTAAACTTGCCCCAATATATCTTCTTCTTTTGAAGTTTTCTTTTAAACATAAATACTTCAGATATGCTTGACTAACATTAGATAAGCCTATAAATTTATTACAATTAATAATTTCTACTTTGAAATCTGGTATAGGCAATATCATTTTACTTTTTGACTTAAACCAGGCTTTTTAAATAAGTGGTGACTCAATGGTGGTTTTTCTCCACCTCTAGGAAAACAGGTTGCAAACCTAACACAGATCGAATCACAGAGCCTGTTGCTTGGTGCCCCCCTTTGAAGTATCCTTCCTGATGCAGAATTTGAGAATCACTATTTCAGACACCATATATCCCTTAAAAGAAAAAAATAGAGCCCCAGACTATTTGAGTCGATAACATATGGTTACCTTCACTAAAAATACGATCCTCACCTTGACTTAGTTAATATTCAAATAATATAAAGTCTGTAGTAGATTTCTTTCTTTTTAGGTATAACCTTAACATTAATCCAGACAGCAGCAGAGCTGTTTGCTGATGTCTCACGCAATAGAAGCTCTGATTTTAGATCCAGAATCTGCAAGGTATTTCTAATAATAGTTTACATTAAATAATTCAAATATGTTATCTAACCTAATTATCACAACAGTGTTTTAGAAGAGGAATTGTAGAAAAAAAAACACAAAACAAAATAGAGGAAGAATTTCTCCAGCATTTGTCTAAGGTCACATTGCTAGTGATGAAACCTGGATTTTCTGACTTGTTTACTTACCTCCTGCCTCCTGTTTTCTCAACATTGACTTGGAAAATTAACTGGGAAGAAATTCATTGAATTTGAACATTTTCTTCTTACATATTGTAACTGAACTTTGGTATGAAAAATTAAGTTAGCCCTAGCTGGTTTGGCTCAGTGGATAAAGCGTCAGCCTACGGACTGAAGGGTCCCAGGTTTGATTCTGCTCAAGGGCACATGCTCAGGTTGTGGGCTTGATCTCCAGTGGGGGGCATGCAGGAGGCAACCGATCAATGATTTGCTCTCATCATTGATGTTTCTATCTCTCTCCCTTTCCCTTTCTCTCTGAAATCAATAAAAATATATATATATTATTTTTAAGTTAAGTTAATAATATAATTAAACTTGTACTTGAAATTTTTTTTCTTTGTGTTTCCCAAACAAAAAGTATTCCTGTTTTTGCTTTGTTAGGAATTCTTCTTCCCTCCCCCATTAACTAATTAATTTTTCAAAATCCTATATAATAAAAAGCCTAATATGCTAAGTGTCCGACCGTTCGTTCGACCATTTGACCAGTCTCTATGACGCGCACTGAGCACCAGGGGGCAGATGCTCCAGTAGGTTAGCTTGCTGCTGGGGTCCGGCTGATCGGGACTGGGCAAGACGGGCCGGACACGCCCTGTAGCCCTCTGATGTAACCTCCCTGGCCGGCCAACCTCCCGCGTCCCTCCCCAGCCAGCTAGCCCGATCATCCCAGACACTCCCTGGATGAATCCATGCACCGGGCGATTTTGGCCTGATCCCCGCAGGCCAGGCCGAGGGACTCCACCGGCCTCTAGTATTTTTATAAAAGAATGAGCATTGGTTTTTCCTACGATAGTATTCTATTTTGGAATATGAATTTCTTAACTATCTATAATTTTCAACCTAGTAAGGCCTATGATTCCAAGATCAACTTCCTCCACAAAGAGAATATAATCGACAATGCATTTTTTTAATCTTCACCCAAGGACATTTTTCCCATTGATTTCTAGAGAGAGTGGAAGGGAAGGAGGGAGGGGGAACGGGGAGAGAGAGAGAGAGAAACATCGATTGGTTGCCTCTCACAGGGAATCAAACCTGTAACTCTTCAACATAAGGGCTGACGCTCTAACCACTTAGTATACCGCTTCAGGGCTTAATAATGCATTTTAAATTTCTGTTCCCTAAAGCAGTAGTCACCAACAGGTGGTCTGCAGACCACTGGTGGTCCGTGAGGTCCGAAAGGTTGGCAACCACTGCCCTAAAGTGTTGACTCACATTTCTTTACAGGGCAATGCCAAGTTCCTTGTCTTCTCTTTTAAAGTACTACCTACTCTCAGACTACTCTACTTGGCCGAGTTATCCCCACTCATCTGATCCATTTTAATATTTTGGTGACATGCTAACTTTTACTTATTTTTCTACTTTTCCTTACCTTTCTATGTTTATTTTTCCTAGTTTGCAATGTTTGACGTGCTTTTTAAAAATTTTTATTGATTTATATATTTATTTTTTAAAACAAGCTTCTCCCTTTAAAATTTGAAGATGTTCTTAAACTTCCATAATTTTCAGGTTTTGCCTGAAAATTGATACTTCATGCTCACACCATTTCTCATTGTGCAGTACTCATTTAACTGCTTACAACACATGTCATTGTACTGTTGGTTGACATAATAGAAATTAGTGTTTTTCTTGCTTAACTTTTAACAGAGAGATAGGCACATTGTCAGCAGGGGTGGGGTGAAGGGAGTTATCTAGCCAGCTTGCAAATGCTGCTCTCTAACCCTCTCCCCTTCCTATCACTTTTCTTCACTCTTCTCCATCACCTTTCATCCCTCAAACCCATTCCCCTAATCTTTGGCCTTCATAATAATGAAAAATTGGAAAAGAAAGCATGTACCTTGAGGGAGAGTTCTTTGGGTTTTATTTGCAATAGTGTGCAATTGCAAGTAGATTCCTTCTAAAACTTCTCTTCTTGGTAGTATACATTTTGTGCCTTCCAAGTAAAGAGGGACCTATTGCTGAAAGAACCTCAAGAGAGGGAGGCATGACATTGATATTTCACTGAATTTTTTACAGAAATCTGTGTATTTCTTTCACAGCCTGGAAGGGTTGGGGAGATGAGGGGCGATCTTGTTTCATTCAACTTTGTATCTCTAGTAGCTAACCTAATACCTATGCCAGTGTATCAGTAAATGTGGGATAGGATGGGGAGATGTTTATAATCATGACTGTTATTATCTACCTCATACCTGCTTTTCAGGATTACCAGGAAAAAATATTTTGAAATGCTTGTGCATTACATTTTTCTATTCTAGCTTCTTATTCAGCCTGTCATGATTCCTTTACACTTAACCTTTATTTCTACTGCCTAGAAAATAAGGGAATGACTACAGGGACAAGGTTTTATACTACCTAACAACCAAAGTGACTGAGTGAAGTCAGATCTAGCTTTGAATGCTAGCTTGCCACTTACTGGTTATATGAGACTGAAGGCAAATTACTTAACTTCTCCAAGCCTCAGTTTCCTCATCTATAAAATGGAAATAACAGTGGGTACTTCATTTTTTTAAAGATTAAATGAGAATGTGTGGAAAGTGCTGATGCATTGAGACATTAAAATTGTTACTGTTGTGGTTCATTAATCGATATTGATTTTAACTTCAGTTCCCAGGAATATGGATCTGTAGGAGCAGCCCATGCTGATAGTGAATATGAGAGAAGAATGATGTCTGTATATAATCATGTCTTGGAGGAGGTGGAGTCACTCAATCGGAAATATACCCCTGTTTCTTATATGGCAAGTGGCATTTGTTTTATTGAGTTTTTATTATGTGCAAGTGGTTTTTTTTCATCCCTGGCACTTACTGTGTGACTTCAACCGCTCTGTGCCTGTTTCCTTTGTGCCTGTTTTGTAGCCGGGTTAATACAGCACACGCCTCACAGCATTGTTATGAGGATGAAATGAGATGATTCATGAAAGCATGTGGCACTTCTGTAGCTGCTACATAGTCACATTAACATGTCAAATCTGCTCTACCAGAATGCAGATAAAGCTTCTTTTTTTAACAAGTTAACTGAAGTTGCAGTTGTTTTCAACCCTGGCTATTACATTAGAATCACTTTGGAAGCGTTTTTTAAAAATGCATCAATATTCAGGCCCCACCCCAGAGCAGTCAACTCTGTATCTGTGCAGTCGAGGCCTGGGCATGAGTATTTTTAGAAGCTCCCAGATGATTCTGTCATGCCACCAGGGTTTAGAACCACTTGCCACTTGAGACAGAGAGAACTGGGCTTATTACCTGACGGGCACTAAATCAGTTCCTGCGAGGTGATGCCATTGGTACTTTTTAGTATACTTGTCCACCTTTCATCTGCTGAATCTCTGCTGCCTTTGGCACTGTTGAGCACTCGCTCTTTATTGAATCTTGTCCCCTGACTTCCTAGCCACAGGACAGATGGAGACACTCTCACCCAAGTTCTCTCCTCCATGTCTGGCCAGTCTCCAGTGTCTTAGTTGGCTCAGGCTCCTGTAACAGAATACTATAGACTTGGTGGCTTAAACAGCATTTATTTCTCACAGTTTTGGAAGCTGGAAAGTCTAGGATCACTTTTTTAACAAGTTAACTGGTAAGGGCCCTGTTGCTAGTTTGCAAATTGGCTTTCTTACTGTGTCCTCACATGTTCTACAGAGCTCTGGTCTCTCTCTTTTTATGAGGACACTAATTCCATTATAGCGCGCCCATCTCATAACCTCATCTAAACCTAGTCACCTTTGAGAGGCCCCATCTCCAAATACCAACACATTGAGAGTTAGAGCTTTTCCATATGAACTTGGAGAAGACACACACATTCAGTCCATAACACCCTGTCTTTGAACTTTACTGTTTGGAGAGCTTTTGCTCTGCCCATATACCAGATATTCCCCATAGCTCTCTTCTGGTTCCTGCTTTTCCTGTTCTTTACTCTTACTATTTATCAAGTATTTTAGAAGAAACTGGCAGGATGTGTTGTTAAAGGGTTAGGTTAGATATTAAGGACAGATATACAGCTTTCCCCATAAGGTCATCAGTACATATTTGCTGAATCGAACTGACACAGGTTTGACACTGAGATTGGTTGCTAAGGGAGATTGTAAAAATTATCTTTGAAGTAAACACACACATCTCTGTGCGACATTCATTAAATTATTTCATATTTCCTCTAAGCTGCACCCTAATAAGTTAAGTAGATACCAAACAGTAACTTCAGTTTAATGGAATTGAACCCACTGAATATAATGGAAAGAAGGGGAAATTTCTGCTCAGTAGGAGACAATACAGAGAAAAGAGTACTAGGTTCAAATCCCCCCTCTGCCACTCAGCAGGTCTGTGATTTTAGACAAATTACTAAAATCCTTTTCTATGATATGGAAAAAATATTTACCTCATAGAGTTACTGTTAACTTTAAATGAAATAATGTATATTGCCTAGCACAGTACCTGGCATAGTGCATAAGGAGTGGTTAATAAATGTTCATTCTCTTTTTCTCTCCATATTGTATTTTATAGCTTTAATATTATCTGAGCCCCAAATTCAGTTGCACAAGTATTTATTGGGTCCTAGGAATAGAAAAATGACAAAGACACAGGATCGTCCTTCGAGTTGCCTGTAGTCTAATAGGAAGTGAAGATTTTATAAACAAACACAAAACAGTGTGTATGCAGAAATAGAGCTCTTCATGAGGTAAAGATGTAGCACAAAAGAGAAAGTAATTCATGTCACAGGATAGGCAAATGGGGTAAGGATGTAACTCAGAAAATGTCTTTGCATATGAGTTTTGCAGGGAGATGAGGGTAGAGAATTTCAGGCAGAGAACAGCATGTTTGAAAGCAGAGGCGTGAAATAGCATGTGTCTTCTGGGAACAGTTTGTTATTGTTGCAGTAGAGTGTATAGGTGGGGGCTGGAAAGGTAGGCAGAGGCCAGGTGACAAAATGGGAAAGATGTGGTTAAGATTGTACTTTATTGTTCTGGAGGCACAGAACATGTAATGGCTGTAGGCACTGAACTCATAATCCAAGGTAAGGGCCTAATTAATTAATAAGAATTAAAATGAGAAGAACAGATAAATAAGAAAGATATTTAGGGGCAATATTTTCAAGGCTTGGGTTTTTGTGTTGTGTGTGTATGTTTATTAAATGTGAGAGGATGGAGACATGACCTCCAGGTTTCCAAGTTACCAAGTGCACAAGTGGTTGATCCTTTACTGAGACAGAGAATATAAAGGGATGGTGGAAGAAGGTGAAGGTTTCATTGTTAACATGTGGCTGTCTTACAGGCAGTTGGAAAATAGGTCTGGTGTTGGAAGGAGGCGGGCTGGAATGCATGTAAGATTGTTTTGAACGTAGAGGTTCTTAAAGTCATGGGGGTAGAGCCCTGACCAGTTTGGCTCAGTGGATAGAGCATTGGTCTACGGACTGAAAGGTCTCAGGTTTGATTCCTGTCAAGGGCAGGTACCTTGGTTGCGGGCACATCCCCAGTAGGAGGTGTGCAGGAGGCAGCTGATCGATGTTTCTAACTCTCTATCCCTCTCCCTTCCTCTCTGTAAAAAATCAATAATATATATATATTTTTTAAAATGTTCTATCTTTTAAAAAAAAAAAAGTCATGGGAGTAGAGAAAATTGCCTGTTAGGAACATATGGACTAATGAGACTGTCAACATTTAAGGAAACAAAGGAAGAGAATCTTAGGAAAGAAGATGGAGAGGGGAAGAATCAGAAAAAGTGAGGACAGGGGCCATAAGTGGAATTCCTTGGAAAAAGAGACTTATCAGGTGCCACAGTATTGTAAAAAAAAAATACAAAGGCTGAAAAGTATTGGATTTGGCAATGAAGAGTGTTGGTTTAGGAACCATGATATGTGATTTCACACCTCCAGACTATTACTTTAATAGTAAGTTGCTACTAATCTACCTGGGGAGGTGTGTCCGGGGGGGCTGGTGGCCTCAGAGGCAGTTCTGCTTTCCCAGTGGGGAATTGTAAAATCTGAATTTCTTCTTATAAAAGGAAGAATGGTGCCTTTTGCCCGGGAACAGCCTGAGGTCACTTGGGGTCCTCTGAGTGGGTCCTTTAAAGATGTTTCTCTCCTTAAACACTATTGTGACATCAAAGGTTCCACCACAAGTAGAATGTCCCTGCAAATGCTTCCCAGGTTCCTTTCAGGAAGATGAATAGTGATGTTTTAGCAGTTAAACCTGAAGAAATAGGCCCGGTGTCTTTAAATCTTTGTTGTTATTCTCTCAAGTAATAGACCTGGCGTTTGTATTACTGCTAGTCTGTTAGGTACAAAATATTCAGTAGCCTGAACCCAGTGACGAGTAGTTTCTTCTGGCTTTCTGCCTTATTGCCCAACTCTTAAAAAATGTTGCCTAGGGTAGGCAACTAGGTGACAGTTTACTTGAATGCAGGAGCTTAGACGGACAGACAGCGTAGTGTATAGTGGAGTGGTTTTCAACCTGTGGTACTTTGGAGGGACCACTGAGGGGAGTAGACTGAGGAGGGGCTGGTAGACCAAGTAGGAATGGTTCTGGGTGCCCCAAAGATTTAAGTGTTCTGATAGTGCTGTAACTTTCTCCCCCCTATTGTTTGCAAATCACTGGTGAAGTGGAACAAAAATCACTGAACTAAGTAAGGATTAGGCAATCTTGGTTCTAGTTCCAGCTTGTTCCATTACTTATCTGGGTGACCCATGTCGTCATCAAAATTGAGATGATCTTTACTTGTGAAGCTCTGTGAAGGGTATTCTTTAAGAAGAAGAAGAAAAAAGATTAAAAATATGAACAATAAAATGGCAATAAATACATAGCTATCAACATTTAAATCTAAAAATCAAAATAAACGAACAAGAAATCTAATGAACAAAATAAACTGATGAATAAAATAGAACCAGAAACATGTAACAGACTGATGAATCTCAGAGGGAAAGGGGGTTGCAAAAAGAGATTAACCAAAGAACATATGCATATGTGCATTACTTATGGACACAGACAATAGGGTGGTGAAGGACTGGGGCAGGGTAGGAACCAGATTGAGGGAGGTAATGGGGAGAAAGTAGGGGACATCTGTAATACTCTCAGCAATAAAGAATTTTTTTAAATTGGGATGATCTTTAAATAGCTTTGATGGTTTCATGGGTGTATGGTTACCTGCATACCCATCAAGTGGTATACATGAAATACATAGAGCTTTTTGTATGTCATTGTATATCAATAGAGTGGTTTTAAATTAAATAAATAATCTTGGAACTCTTAAATTCTGGTTCTATGATCCTTTTCACTAAGACTCAAAGCATTTATTAAAGTTTCATAATTCCCTAGAGTTGGACTATATACTGGTAGTCATTCTTAATCTGAATTCCAGTAAGCTTTCACCATTACTCTCTCCCTGAGGCCTCATGACCATAGCGTCAGGGAAGCCGCCTAGTGGGGATGGGTTGACAGAATGAGGCAACTCTAAGCCAAAGTTCCACGTGGTATTAGGTGTCAGCCCAGGGATGTCAGTATACTGCTCCAGCTTCTTTACCACGTACTCTTTATCATACTTTGCCAAACTTTATCAAACTGGCAGTTACTCTGTATATTAGTGACGTAATATGTCTACTAGCTCGGAGCTCTTTAGAAATGCAAAGTTTGCATATTGCTTGCCTTGAGCAATGTGGATTTTCTCTCTTCTGTCATTTGCTTTTTATGGAGTGTACTACTTTACAATAAAGTATAAATCGGTAATTGTACTCCTTAACATGAGTTACTTGGCAAATGTGCACAGTTCCTGGGCTTTTTTTTTTTTTTTTTTTTTTTTACTATTTCTTGATTGGTGGTGTCGTTGTTGTTTTTGTAATAATCTATGTGAGCATTTGTAGTTTTTAAACTTCTTCCTAAAAGTACCATTTGTTGATGAAATTTGGAAATTCATTTTTATTTGATTCCATTTCTTTCCCCCCACAGCATACAGCATGCCTCTGCAATGCCATCATTGCTTTGCTGAAAGTTCCTCTTTCATTTCAGAGATATTTTTTCCAGAAACTGCAGTCCACCAGCATTAAGGTAATATTGGAAGAATGATAAGGTTAATATAGATTAAAAGCCCAGTTATCACCTACAGATTAAATGAGACATAGCTCTGCTTCAGGAGCTTACCTTTGGTTTTGATAAAACTTATGCTCTTTAGTTATAAGCCTTTTCTGCCTTTACCAACTGGTTTGGTGAAGAAAATGATACCTGTCAGTACCAAATGCAGTGAGACAGGTGTTTGGGTACCTGGAGCTTTGTACCTTGGCTCCCTACTCCAAGAAAAAGTCGAGTGGTTTTCATCACAGTAGCCTACAAGGATCTTGAGCTGAGTCCACTTCTGGTCAGCCTATTGAGACCCAACTTCAAATGAAACAGGTCCAGTATAACATCACCAGTCCTACCTCGGAAGCACTTTTATCTTTGAATAACAAGCTTTGAGGAGCTGTCCTATTAATAGAATTGGTATTTTAAAATATTTAAACTACTCAAAATTCAAAAGCTGTTTTTGTTCAAGGAATGGAATTGTTGGGAATGGGGGAAATTGTCACTTCTGAGAGATTTCTTGGATTATCCCTGTCAGTAAATGTCTAGTATGTTTTGGCATCCGTCCAAATGCTTTTGATTGCAAATAACAAAGTAAGCTATGACAAATGACCTGGTTAATACAGAAAATGTATTATATAGATAAGTCCTAAGGTAGTAGATCTCTAGAGTTGATTGGTTCAATGGTTCAACAGCATTATAAAAAAACAAACAATTTTTTCCATCTTTTTATTTAGCAAGACTTGAGCTTTCTGTAGTTGAAGTGGATTTGGGACTTTTAATGTTTTTAAAGAAAAATTACTCCAATGAGAGGTTAAAAATGTCATTTGGTTCATTTGTGGAAGTTGACTTTTATACCATGGTGACTTGGTTATGTTTGTAATCCTAGAATTTTAAATTCATTTGCATTTGAATTTAGTCCATTTAAAATTACCTAAAACCAAAGAGACAGCTGTTGGACGTGAAAATTTACATAATGGATTTCCCTACTAGAATTGGTTCATTGTCAAAGAAGTGCCTCCCCACAGAAATTGGGAGAGCAGTACCTCTACTATTCTCCGTTACCTTCAAACAGTGCTGGGCTTGGGGTTAAAAAAACAAAGGGTATTTAAAAGGAGGCATTAGAAATAAGGAACTCTGGACTTTAAAGGTACATCTATCTGGTTGTCCCAGCATAGTCAGGTTGTATGTGTGTGGGGTGGGGGTGGGGGGGGCAGAGAGGGCAGGGGAGGGAGGGGTAAGTAACATTTGAACCCATAACCAGCGATTAGCACAGACATGTTTGCTGGAATGAACTTGCTCTTGGTTGTTAGTGTTTATTTGATGTTGTTGTTCCAGCTTGCTTTGTCACCATCCCCCCGGAACCCTGCAGAGCCCATCGCTGTCCAGAATAACCAGCAGCTGGCGCTGAAGGTGGAGGGAGTGGTTCAGCACGGATCTAAACCAGGACTGTTTCGCAAAATTCAGTCTGTCTGTCTGAATGTTTCTTCTACGCTACAAAGCAAATCTGGACAAGAGTTCAAGGTAATTTACAAAAGAGGCAGAATTGTGATGCGATTTTATGTGATGGAAGTTTTCCCATGTTTTTCATGGTTAAGTAGATTGCAGCTCTACCTCCCCAGGGATCAGATGGACATGAGTTAAAAGCACATATTGGGGTGTGAAAGGCTGATAACAACACTTCTCTTTTTCCTGCCTAAACATTTGATAGATGGAGATCAGACTGTGAGTGTTATTACTGTTAAAGCCAGGGAGAAACCCTGCTCAGGTGCCCAGCGGCAAGGACCCTGTACCTCAGGTGCCCTGTACCTCTGACGTGAATTTTCCCATCTAGCTTCAGCCAATACACGCAAAGCCTGCCCCCATAAAACTGATGGCAGGAAGGAGCACCCGAAGCTCAAAAAAGAAGGGAAAGAGAAGATGCTTAGCTCCCCGAGCCCAGCTCCCACCCCGAAACTTAGCCAGTGGGATGTACCTCCTCTGCAGACCAGTACTGTTCATCTCGTGAAAGGTCCTTCCACACGGAGGACACATCAGAAGTGGGGAAGAAGTGTCTCCCTATGCCCCCTGCCCCCAAAAGAGCACATCTCCTTATTTTTCTCTATTTTAAGTAACTTTTCAAAAAAGAAACTATATAGCATTGACATAACAATGGTTAGATAAAGTAAAAATCTTTCCTTATGAGTATAACCCTAGGAATTTGCTGCTTTGAGAATCCATGAGGCCAGTTAACCAAAACCATGCTTGCTTTGTTAGCCAAAGCTAAGATTCTGAATTCATGCCCATGAAATGCCAATCTTCCAAATGTAGAATGTTCCTTCCTTTAGACATCTCTTTCCAGTTCTGTGGCAGTTTATTCAAAGTAAATGGAGCAAGGGATCACGTACACAGTTGTATGATAGAGTTGTTCAAATGCCCAGATTGCTGGTATCCAGGTTGATTGGGGGCATGCTTGAACTGAGGTGCATAGCTAGAAAAGGGGTATTAGTAAAGATAAAAAGAGAGCATCTTATTCTCTTTGGAGTTAGGCTAAAAAAGCCCAGGGGAGTTCTGGTTTGAGCCATCATCACTTTCTTTGCTTCGATAGCTTACTCTCTCTGGCACGCTTCACCCATCTGATAAGGCTCAGCCTTCATTCTCTTCTCTTCCTCTCTTTTTATTTTCATGACTCAAAGCATGGTGCCTTATGTAGCCACTCACTAGCTATTTGGTGACTGGTGAAAAACATCAGTAGTTAGAGCACAACTATTCTGATTGGGTGATCTCTGATGTCACAGAAGATCATAATGAGAATTTACATAGTTAACTGTCTGCAGCTCTCTCCGCCCTTTGAGTTTGAAAGTACCATAACCATGGTTCTCTTGTATATAATGATTTCTACTATTAAGAAGAAAAACATTCAAACTGGAAGTACTGGTCTCCTGCTTGCTGACTTGCCTCTTGGGAGACATTGACTGAAGTCAGGAAGCTGCTATAATAAGCCATGCTGTACATCAAGCATGTCAAACTTAAAGGCTAACACGGGCCAAATAAAAGGCATGCGGCCCGTGGGCCACGAGTTTGACATGCTTGCTGTACATGATCACTTCATAATGTTACTTGCAGGGAGTTTGCAACTTAAAATGCATCATCCATTTAGAGTCATCAGGTCCTTTTCTAATCTCTTTAAGGAAGTTCTTGTTTGATAGGCATATTCTTTAGGAATATAAAAATCCTACAAAAGTTGACTATGCAAACAAAAAAATACCTATAAGTAATTCTAAGATTTTGAATTGGTTGGTGACTGTATGAATGTTACAGGTAAATGACTCTGGAAAATTGACCTCATGCTAACTGCTTATTGAGACAAAGCTTCAGGGCACATTTACATAATTAATTATACAACAGAAACACACATAAATGTAGATCAATCTAGTCAAACACTCATTAAGATTACCTGTATGTGCATTGTCAGAAAAAGTGTCTCTCTGACTTGCTTCATCATGAGTAGAGGTTGGGATACATCAGCAGGTGTTATTCTGTTACTGAAGAACAACGGCCGGAGTGTTTGTCTTGCTAAATGAATGAGCCCATATATCTGTGTTTTGCAATATATTATACTGCCAATCTAAACAAAACACTGATTAAGTGAGTGATGTACAAGTTCTGAAGTTAATTTAATGCTGAAGTTAATACTAAAGCAGGGACCCTAACCGGTTGGCTCAGTGGATAGAGCGTCAGCCTGCAGACTGAAGGGTCCCAGGTTCGATTCCGGTCAAGATCATGTACCTTGGTTGCAGGCACGTCCCCAGTGGGGGGTGTGCAGGAGGCAGCTGATCGATGTTTCTCTCCCATCGATGTTTCTAACTCTCTCTCCCTCTCCCTTCCTCTCTGTAAAAAATCAATAAAATACATTTAAAAAAAAATACTAAAGCAGAGAGGAATAATTATATTACTTACGAAATATGAAATCAGACTAGCTAGGAGGAAGAAAACTCACATATAAACATAGTTTTATGTCCCTTTTCAGTCTCCTATATTTTAAAACCCCTGAAACAGATGGTTACACCCTATTTCTTCAGAATGTCTCTTCACAGACTGAAGAAAGATGGGAATTGGAGTTGAGGTTGGGTAAGCAAGTGTAGGAAAGGAAAAATTTATTTTCTGCTTTCTGTAGATCCGGTCGGGTCTATGGGTAAACTGACATTAAGGCAGATTAATAGGAGAAAAACCTGCCAGTGTTATTAGAATTTCACATGTAGGTAGGAATCTTCACAAGAGAATGAAGACCCAAAGAAGTGACCAGAACAGAAAGCTTATATACCTTTAGACACAGAAATGGTAAATTCATGACGAAATGACAAGACACGGATTTGGTTTGGGGCAGTAAATTGTGGGGAAATGTTGGGGCAGTGGGGAGACAATAGACGATAGGTGATATTTTAGTAGGTTTGTCTGTATAGGTCCATTTCAACATCGATGGCCAGTCTCTGGTGATAAGGATGTTTTTCTCTTCTTGGTATAGGGAGGCTACCTTTCTTGTAGGAAATTTTATGGCCTGTTTTAGGTAAAAGGGGGCAGGTCAGCGAGTCCCTCCTGCATCTGTTGTTTCTCAAGTGCCTTTAGCTCAAAATAGTCAGGATGCCAAAGCAGCACGTATGGGGTGGTGTGTCCTGAACTCCTTTGCCAGCATATGAAGGGGTTGAGAAAGGCTGTGGGGGCACATTCTTTAAGGATAGTCAGGAGTCAGATCAATCCATAACTAAGAGTATAGGCTCTACAGTTAGCCTACCAAGGTTCAGAGGCCAGCTCCACCACTCATTAGCTGTGTGACCTTGGAGAAATTACTTAACCTCTCTGCCTCCGTTTTCTCCTCTATAAAGCAAGAATAATAGTTGTACCTACCTCTTGGTTGTTTGCATGGATTAAATAAGCACTTAGGCAGGACCTAGCTCATAGTAAGCACTCAGTAAGTGTTAGCTGTTGTTATTACTTAACAATTCTTTTGTTCCAGATACCCATCGACAATATGACCAATGAGATGGAGCAGAGGGTTGAGCCTCATAACGATTACTTTAGTACACAATTTCTTTTGAACTTCGCTATCCTTGGAACACACAACATTACTGTGGAATCGTCAGTGAAAGACGCCAATGGTATCGTATGGAAGACTGGTCCCAGAACTACCATATTTGTAAAGTCCTTGGAAGACCCTTATTCCCAGCAAATTCGCCTGCAACAGCAGCAGGCCCAGCAACCATTACAACAGCAGCAGCAACGAAATGCCTACTCGCGGTTTTAACCATGTGACAAATGCACTACAGACTTTACGGGCATTGATTAAATTGGCAAAAGTACTTTGCATTTTCATATGGATTAAGATATGAAAGTTATAATGTGGAGCCCGTTTACTCCTTGGTTTCTGTAATGTAATATTCTAAAAAATATAGGTGGGTTTTTCCCCCCCATTACAAATTTCTCATTTGAGAAAAATTGGGTTTTTTAACCAGAAAGATTATTTTCCTTTGACCAGGTCCCTTATCCCATATTTAGCATTTTCATTCTTTTACTATTCTTTTTAGTGTTGCTGAGCCTTTTCTTTTTCTTTTAAGTCACATATTGGGATCATTGAATTAGTAAATTTGACTGCTTCTCTACCAAAATATATCACTTAGCTGCCTGTGATTCTGAGTTACGCCTTGGGGAGTTCTGACCAGTACTGACCCGTGGTGGTAAAAACTGAGTCCTCCCATCGATGGACTTGGAAGTGTCTCCTGAACCATCAGTCTTCTGGAAAATTAGAGCAGGCAGATGAACAGCGTGGATACATCCTGCTATATTATTTCAACTCCTTATCTGTCTGTTCTGTGCTAAAGCAAACTTAATTTATTGTTTTAGTATTTAATTGAACCAAAGTGCAGCTAAAAATTACATAGACATATTGGAGATGAATAATTTGTTTTTTTCTAATATGTGTGTGATTGTGAAGACTTTTTACATTGTTTCTAAGAGTGAAAAAAATCACTCACATATAATATCTTAATGTTTTAAGGTAGGAGGGCAGATCTTTGGTTTAGTTTCTTCTTGGCATGTTATGTAATGCTAGACTTGATTGCCTAGAAAGAACGGTCTCTTTAACACAACCTCAATTAGTTGGGATGCTCAGGGAAGAGAAATGTTCTGGTTAGCCAGAAAACGCCTCTTTTTCTATTTCAATACTGGTTAAAAACATTATAAAATCTAATAGTGATATACTTTCTTGTCTTAACACAGTATACTAGATATGATTTAACTGTTCTTTCTGGATTTGGGATCATTCAGTTCTTTGGGATCATGAACACTGGGGATCACAGCATTGCAGATATTGATGATATGGGCAGTTGGGTTCGGAGTAGCTCCTAAGATGAAGCAGGCACATTCCTTGGAAACTTCTTTTTAAAATAAATATCTCAGTTTCTTTGCTTGTGTTTTGCCTTTTCTCTTTGAAAGTTGACATTGGCTCACAGGAGGGGTTGAGTTTAAAAGGAAAAAAACAAAGTGTGTTTTTTTTTCCTTGTCATCTGGCTTTTACGGGTGAGAAGTGATTGACAACTCAGGTCCCTTTAAGATCATGAGCTATATTTGCAGCACAACACATTTCACTGCCAACAGCCAGAACATTGTGATAAAACCTGTAAATCTACAGTGGCCACTGTAGATTATATCTGTTTATAAGTGGCCCAGTTGTACCCATAATGTACACAATGTAATGTAATGGACTTAGCCTCTGTCACCAACGTTAAAAGTATGATGGGATGTATTGAGAGTCAGAAAGTCTGGTGAGTTGGCTTAGATTGCCTAACAGCAGCACTCCAGGAGGTTATGGTCTTTCCATTTCTTACCCAAGAACACAACGACCTTTCAGCCTCATGGGCTATGCATTTTATTGGCTTGGCTGGAGCTAGTCCATTATCCTGTGGTATGCAGTCTAAAGTCCTCATTCTATGAGCAATTTAATTTTTAATTGTAATTGGGATTTAAATAGATTGAGTCATGTTTTTTCCTTAATGACATACCAAGACCTGGAGCCATTGATTTCCACGTTCTATTGAAGAATGCTAAACTTTTTTCAAACCTATTACAGTTACAAAACATTTTTCAGTATGTGCCTTTTCCCAGTGCATTTCTCTCCTGCACAGTCAAGTTTGTTGCGCAGTTTGCCCTCTTTGCTTATTATTTAGGTCTGGTTAAAGATTGAAACTTGATGAAATATGTTTGGGCATTATCTTCCTTACAGATCATGTCTACAGGTGTAGCTTTTGTTTAGTGATACCTGACTAAAAAATAGTTTTATTGTTGTTTCCAGATAATTTTTTAGTAAAATTATGAAGGTGAGATAATATCAAATGAATCAGAACAATCAGGAAAATGAGCCTCTTACCCAATCAGCATCCTCAAGAGTCAGGATGAGTTCAAGAAAAACAGATTTATGCAGAGAAGTAATAATTCATAGTTCATCTTTTGGTTTCCTTGGGAGATTTTATTTGTGGATTTTTTAAATATTTTTATTGATTTCAGAGAGTAGGGGTGAGGGAGAGAGAGAAAAACATCAATGATGAGAGAGAATCATTGATCAGCTGCCTCCTGCACACCCCACACTGGGGATCGAGCCCACATCCCGGGCATGTGCCCTGACGGGGAATCGAACTGTGACCTCCTGGTTCATAGGTCAACGCTCAACCACTGAGCCACACCAGCTGGGCTTATTTGTGGATTTTGAAGCTTATTTGTGGCTATGAATAAAAAATATTTAAAATGGAGGACTAGGACAAATAAAAGAGGACTAGGACTGAATTAGACTGAGGAATTATGAGAAGATACTAATGCCTAGTTCTGTTTCCCAACACCATGGAAGGTGAAAGTAGGCTGTGTTGCCTCAAGAGTTTCATCCCACCATTGGAAACAGTGAAGCTAATGATGCTTTTCGTTGATGTGTCATCTCACCTTGAGATGAGCAAAGTGATGGTAAATTGTTAACACTTGTACCCCCCCCACCTTGCTTTCCCTTCCCCACCCCCACCCACCAGCAAAGGCAGGCAGCATGTGATCAGGAGGGCCAGCCCTGAAGTTCTCTCCACAGGGCAGGAGATGTAGATGAAATGCCTACTGAATAATGCAAGTAGGGGAGACACCATGCCAGGCCCTGAGCTGGCAGTGGGAAGTACAAATGAAACGGACAGAGCCCTCAACTGATAGTAAAAGACCTCTGTCTTCAGAGAATGTGAAGAGGGCTTTATCAAAGCTGTTAACAGCAACAACAACAAAAAAGATGCCATCTCTGAAATTCCAGTAGTGTCTCCCCTTGTACATAGCAGTCAGGACAGGCTCTTGGGTGGTTAAAACTGGCCATCATTTAGCATTTTCTCCTTTTGCTGCTCTTAGAAGGCAAGTGTTCCTTCCTGCTCAGAGGGCCTCCTCCTGATAGAATCAGAGACAAATGGGTACCTACTACTTTTGAAGCCAGAGATGAACAGAAAGAGCATTTGGAAAAAAGGTTCACCCCTAAAGTATAAAGTCAATATTTAGCCTCAAGGAGATAGGAGATGACACGCAAAAAAGAAGTAAATATTGTCTTGTGTTGCAGAAGCTACTGCTGCTTCTGGCCAGGTGGTTGGATGACATGAGCCCATCAATGTCACATTTCAAGTTACCAGGGCATTAGGGAGAAATGACTGTAATCACAGAATCACTTAAGCAACATCAGATCTGTCCTACTTAGTGTTGCAGTGTCCCCTGGGATGCTCAAGAGCATATTAGCCGTGGCTAGAATTGTCTCAGCACATCTGGAACCTCCTGGAGGGCCCTTGACACAGGAGAGGGCTATGAGTCAGCCCTAAGCACTCCCGCCCCCTGCCCCTCTCCCACGTGGCTGACCAGGAGTAGCTGATGGGAAGCATTTTTCCTTCACCCTGAGCACTGGAAGTAACTCCACTGGGACCACAGGGCACTATAGCTCAGTCAGCTTTTGTCTGAGCAGGAGTTTGTGAACTGGAGCATATTTCCCAGATCCATGCCCACAGCCCAGCCAACAAGGACACAAACAATTTTGAAAACAGATGACCTTTTATCTACTCACCACATGTTTATCGAACAGGTACAGGGTGCCAGGAACTGGGAATGCAATGATGGGCCAGCTCCTTGGGTTCACGGCTATGCCACTGCTTGTTTTTGCACAGACCATGGGCGGGAAGGCTTGGACCATGCTGGGTGGGCCTGAGCTCCCTTGGTGGTTGATCATTTCCTCCTGTGAAAGGGGAAAGGAATGAGTTTGCACAGGTCTATCCAGGTCCTGCCGTTTCCTGCGTGGCCCTTCGGAAAAGCTATCAGCTTGAGCGTTTGCCCCTTCGGTAGCTAATCATCTTCACCGTTCACTAAGTCTTCTCTTTTTTTTCTTATACCCAACCTAAAGCCCTTTCGGCGATCTTAACTAACATCCTGCTTCAATTCTTTGTGTTTGAGGGAGATGGCAAACTCCCCAAAACCTTGCTCACAGGGAAATAGTACTAATCAGAATGCAGTCTCCTCTGACCCCAACTACTTCATATTGAAAAACATACCTGTCCCTCCAGACCTGGCGGAAACACACTCCCCCCGATTCCTCCCACCAGACCTGACACTTTGTACTGGTCCCTTTGTGACCAGTGTCAACCCAGTCTTATACATGATCCACTGCCGGACCCTTGGGGTTGCCGTAAATGTGGACAAATGGTGGCTACAGTTACCATGTCCTGGTAATGGGAACGAGCAGCTCCCTCCACCGTTCCAGCCTCCACGTCAGCCCCCTCTCATAACATTTTTGTGAGCCTTGGCTTCTTCCTCTGTGAAATGAGGCTAACAACTGCCCTATTGTGAAGATTCAATGTAATAGCGCATGCTCAAAGCCTGCTACTTGGCAGGGACCCACTGGGTTGTCTCTGCAGTTATGTTGCAGATCATCTCTGCCTTAAAGGAAAGTGATGTTCCAGGTCATCTGAGAACCTAAAGGGACTAAAATTTCTTAGACTCAAGAGAAATGTATTCTTTTCCCTTGGAAGGAGGGCATGTATATCCGTGAGCTTCCCTGTCAGCACAAGACTTGAGCCCTGGGGGAGGGGGAGACGGTCGTGGGGGCGGGGGGGGGGGTGTAAAAAAGAAGTGTCACCAGTTCAATGAGTCAACCCAGGCTTCTCTGTCATTCTTTCTGAGTTATTTAGCAACTGCAAAGTAAGTGGGCTTATATCCAAAGTTAGTTCTTGCCATGAAATCTATTGGACACAAGCCCCCATGATTCAATGGACGCTGTCTACCTGACTGAGCAGAACTATTTTCCTCCTGAAAGGTTTTAGAGAGTTTGCTATCTCCCTCAAACAGAGCATGAAGACAAAATTGCAGTAAGAACTTTAGGTTGGGCATTAAGTAAGAACTTCGTGAACTGTGAAAATAATTAAATACTGAAGGAAGGTGGCATTTGGACTGTGTGAGCTAGTCTGTCCAACCACAGGGATCTGATCGCTTTGCCAACAGCTTCTCTGATCCCTTGGCCCCATTCCATCGGCAGGACCTGTGCAGGGCAGACTTCCTGCCAAGGGCTGTGCCTGGGAGATGGGGTGTAGCCCTGCTCCCTACCCCACCACATGCCCTCCAGACAGAGAGCTCAGGCAGCTCGGCTGCAGATATAAATAACCCCCTCGTGACTGTCTGTCCTTAGAGTAAATGCCTCTGGCCATTGGGGAAGAAGTGGAGGGAGGGAGGGCCCCAGGAGGGAGAGCCCCCCCTGGGCTTGACAGCTGAGAAAAGAGCTGAGAGTGAAGAGGTTATGTTTTCTCTCACCTCCTAAGTGTGTCTGTGTGTTTATGAGAGACGTGTCTAGGCGGAGAGAGGAGCTGTCCTACTTTTGAGGAAGGGGGTCTGTCCGTGGTGGTGTTTCTTCCCTTCTGTTCCCTCTACCGTCATCCTAGTTCACAACCTCCTAATATCTTCCTGGACTATCACTTTCGCTTCCCGTTTTCCTTGCTGCTAGTCCCTGTCTCCTCTGAGTAATCGGTACTTCCCACTGCTTCCCAATTCACTCATCCCGTCCAGTGGAAACCCTATTCCCCTTGGGTTCCCAATACATTCCAGATTCTTCAATCTCTCTCCCCTTTTATTTCTTTTTCTCCCCCTCCCCCTCCCCCTTTATTTTTCCTTTTTCCCCCCCAATTCACTTTGAGGGGCACAGCCACCAAAAGCAACGGGATCTGCTTGCTGTCGTGTTTAAACTGTGACAAACAGCAGTTCTTGGGTTTAGGTGCTTGGTTCGGTCTTTCATTTAAGACCCTCCACAATGTGACTCCAGCCTAGCACCAAGCCCCACCTCTCGCCACCCCTCTGCTAACTTCCTGGGCATCCCATGAGCTCTGTTTGCACATTCTCACCGCCATGGCTTTGGTCTTATTTTCCCTCCACCTGACTACTCCGCTCCTTCACTGAAAATCCTGCCCATCCCTCCACATCCTGAGTCTCTCCCGGCCCAATATCAGGATTCCTCCCGGCCTATATCATATTCGGTCTTGCGTGAAGCAGTCAGGCTGCAAGGCCTTCCCTGTCAGCATAAAGGTGGACACGTGGTGCTACCACGTGCTGCTGATGAGAACAAACAGCTCCCTCCACGGTCTTCCACCTGCCCCCCATCAGCCTCTGATTATTCTTTGGCCTCCTGCCCTGGTTCACATCCCTGCAGGGGGCAGTCCTGGCTGATCTGCCTGCTGACCTGATGTTCACTTTGGAGACAAGAGGTGTAAAGCAAGCTTCCATGCAGTGGAGCACAATCCACTGGTGTCACGAGGCGCAGTGGGGGTCCAGAGTGCAGCTCAGGCTCCGATCTGAGGTCTGAGACAGGAGGGAGTGAACCAGTGCTGAGAGCTTGCAAGAAAGTAAAAAAGAAAAGAAAAAAAAGGACCATTTATTCGTCTCCTTCCTTAGCATCATCTACACCAAGCATGTCAAACTCGCGGCCCACGGGCCACATGCCTCGTTTATTTGGCCTGTGTTAGCCTTTGAGTTTGAGACAACCTCCCCATATCTTCCTGGGCATCACATGAGCTCTGTTTGCACATTGACAAGTTTCATCTATACTCTCATCCAGCAATAAATAGCCTTCTCCCGGTCAGAATTTAGAATATGTTGTTGCTTTGAGTGATTTGGGCTCTTCCCTGCTTATCCTTCTTCCCTTCTTCCCTTTCTCTATCTCTGCCTTCCTTTTTCATGGTGCAATTGCACCTGTTATAGGTAAGGCCCTGCAGCAGGGTAGAGTCCCTACTCTCAGGAAGCTTTGGTCAGCGATTGCCACATATGTTAGGGTGATCAGTGTTTGTCTATAGTGCCAAGGGCGAGCAGAGATACCTAAATTGCACTGGGGTCAGACCTGAGGGTGGCACCGCATTATTATTCTCATTGAGGAGGTTTATAAAGTGCCGCCCGAAGACCCTGTGGGAGGTGGGGTGGGCAACAAAAGATACGAAGGAAAAGAAAGGCAAGGAGAGGAAGCCAGGGGTGGCCGCTCCAATCCAGCCCAACTCCAGAGCCAGCTGCCACTCAGACTCACGGAGCTCAAATCCAGGCTCTCACTTCTGTGTGGGTCGTCATCTGTTAGATTGCTGGCCAGCTCACGTTTCCCCTTTGCACCCCCACCTCCACCTGCTTTCAGCTACAGCTTCTACTCCTCAAGCTTTAGAGCACAGGGCCTCCCTCTGGGGGCTGGACCTGTAACAGGTAACCTCGGGAGTCAGCCAAGGCCATGTTTTTACTATATGGACGGTAAAGGAAAACAGCCCCGCTGATTCCGTGCCCGAGGTTCCTTTAAAATGCAGTGAAATATTCATTTCTGTGCTTTTCCTTGGGGGCACTCCCCAACGCATGATCTTTCCTAATCAGAGGCATCCACAATGCCCTGAGAAAAGAGGGTTAAGGCAATAATACAAAGGCAGAAAAACAAGCTCAATCTGTTCCACATCCAAAATAAAGATATTGAGAATTAGAAGGGACAGAGTTTTGGCTATGAAAATGGAACAGGGGAAGAGCCGTGGGATAACAATGGCCACCTTAGACATGTTGACATTCTCTTGTTCTCTGATGCCCAGTGCATTGCACACCTCCAGGCCTCTGCACACACTTGGCCGTCAGCACGCAATGCTCTCCTCCCTATAGCTCTGAGTAGCAGGCTCCATCCACCTCTGAAAACTTGCCCAGATTAAAGTCCTCCTCTCCAAGGAGCTTTCCTGAAAGCCCCACCGAGCTGGGTATGACCCTAACCTTCTGGTCTCCTCTCTATTCAAGCATTCAGATTCTTATAACTCCTTGCTTCCTTCCATATCTGTCTCTTCTTCCCGTTAGGGTGTGAACATCCACTGCGGGGACTGAGAGTTCATCTTTGCACATAGTAGGCAGTCAATCAGGTTTAATTACTTAATGCAGAATTCAGTTTCAAGTGACCTAGCCTTATTAATACAGGTTCTCGTCCTAGAAACTTAGTCATGGAGCATTGATGATAAACTCAAGAGCTATTGCTCAGCCAGTGCTGGGAATTTCCAGTTCTCAGTCCGCAACCCAATAGCTCAACTGCGTAGGTACGTCTAAGTGGTACTGCAAGGGCCCAGCACTCCCTGCCATTAGCTCAGGCAGCCTAACAATACTGCAGCCACCACTGGGGTCTGCTCCTAGACAGTGGTGTAGCCAGACCCTGCAGTCTCCCAGAGCGGGGTTTGGGGGGGGGGGGGGTCAGACCTGGGCTTGGCTCCTGGTGACCAAGGTGAAGCTTTGTCATCTCTGTCCCTAGGCTTCTGTTTCTACATCTGTCATGTGGTCGTGGGTCCTAATTAGAGAGCTCTTAGAGATTCCTGAAAGGAACACTATTGTACAGCGGCACAAAGGGCATTATGTCACAGTGGTAGAAGAGCACAGCAAACAATGTAAACTAGGAATAATAAGGGCACTTATTCCCAGAAGCACATTGATTTAAACCACAAAAGCTCCTTGGAACAGGGCTGAGAATTGTAAAAGCCCGAGCAGTCAATGGCCCCTGTGGGAGGGGAGCCCATGCCAGGCTATTGCTGGAGAGTTCCTTTCTTCCTTGTTGGCAGGCCACTTATGTCCCTCAGGTATTCTCACTTTGGTGAAATTTCCCTGCTGTAATGAGCCCAGCCTATTTGCTGGGGTCTGGGGAGCAGACACCATTACTTCTACCTCCTTGTCTAAGAAGCAACGAATTGGCCTCAGCACAGCTCAGTTCACTTTTCATTCTCTGTAGGATGAAGACAGGTATCCAGATAATAGAAACATCATCACTTTTGCTTCTAAAATCTGAAATATCATCTGGGTCACACCTTGACCCAGCCATTACTACCTCTGGTCAGCAACTTTGGAAAACCACAAGGCGCAGCGTGTCTATGAAAAATAAAGTCACCTTAACAAACAGCCATCCTGGTGTGGAAAACTATGTTTAATTAAGCATGGCTCTGACAGCAGAAAGGGCAGAACCTGTAAAAAAAAAAAAAAAAAAAAAAAGAATGGTAGCTCTGATTGCATAAAAATTTAAAAGCCCTAGCTGGTTTGGCTCAGTGGATAGAGCGTCAGCCGTGGACTGAAGGGTCCCAGGTTCGATTCCAGTCAAGGGCACATGCCCGGGTTGTGGGCTCGATCCCCAGTAGGGGGCCTGCAGGAGGCAGCCCATCAATGAGTCTCTCTCATCACTGATGTTTCTCTCTCTCTCTCTCTTCCTCTCTGAAATCAATAAAAATATATTTCCAAAAAATTTTTTAAATTCCAAATGAAAAAAATCACCACAAATCAAACTTAAGATAAAAAAAAGACATTATGCTAAGCATTATGTTAAGTGAAATAAGTCAGAGAAAGGCAAATACTGTATGATCTCACTTATATATGGAACTAGAGGCCCAGTGCATGAAATTCGTGCACGGAGGGGGGTTTTCCCTCGAGGGATGTCCGACTGCCCGTTTAGGCCCGATCCCGGTGGGCAGTTGGATCCCTAAACGGGCAGTCAGACATCCCTCTCACAATCCAGGACTGCTGGCTCCCAACTGCTTGCCTGCCTGCCTTCCTGATTGCCCCTAACCGCTTCTGCCTGCCAGCCTGATCACCCCCTAACACTCTGCTGCCAGCCTGTTTGCCCCAACTTCCCTCCTCTGCTAGTCTGGTCACCCCTAACTGCCCTCTCCTGTAGGGTTGATCACCTCCAACTGCCCTCCCTTGCAGGCCTGGTCCTTCTCAACTGCCCTCCCTTGCAGGCCGGGTGCCTCCCAACTGCCCTCTCCTGCTGGCCATCTTGTGGTGGCCATCTTGTGTCCACATGGGGGCAGGATCTTTGACCACATGGGGGCAGCTATATTGTGTGTTGCAGTGATGATCAATCTGCATGTTACTCTTTTATTAGATAGGATAGAGGCCTGGTACAGGGGTAGGGGCCAGCTGGTTTGCCCTGAAGGGCATCCCAGATCAGGTGGGGGTTCCCTTGGGGTGTGGGGCGGCCTGAGCAAGGGGCCTGTGGTGGTTTGCAGGCTGGCCACGCCCCCTGGCAACCCAAACGGAGGCCCTGGTATCTGGAATTTATTTTCCTTCTACAATTGAAACTTTGTAGCCTGGAGCAGAGCCAAGTCTGGGGCTCCCTCCGAGGCTGGCAGCCATTTGTGTTGGGGTTATAATTGAAACTTTGTTGCCTTAAGCGGGTGGGCCTGGCCAGGGTGTGCAAAAAGCTTTGCTTCCCCTGTTGCCGGCGGCAATCCTGGCCTGCTCTCTCAAGCTCCATTTTGCCGCCATTTGTTTCCATTTGTTTACCTTCTATAATTGAAACTTTGTAGCTTGAGTGGAGGCTTAGGCCTGGCAAGGGCAGGCGGAAAGCTTGGCTTCCTCTGTTACCTAGGAAACCTTGCTCTCTGTGGCTGTAGCCATCTTGGTTTGGGTTAATTTGCATACTCGCTCTGATTGGATGGTGGGCGTGGCTTGTGGTGTGTCGGGGGTATGGTCAATTTGCATATTTGTCTATTATTAGATAGGATATTGGGGGGAGGGGGAATAGATACAGAGAATACATTGGTGGTTGCCAGAGGTGGGTGAAATTGGTGAAGAGGATCAAAAGGTACAAACTTCCACTTATAAAAGAAATAAGTCCTGGGTATGTAATGTGGCTATAGTTTATAATACTGTATTGTATATTTGAAAGTTGCAAAAAGTAGATCTTAGAAGTTCTAATCACAAAAAGAAAAAAAAACCTGCAACTAAGTATGGTGACACATGTTAACCAGACATTGTGCTGAACATTTCACAATATATACAAATATCAAATTGTGTTGCATACCCAAAACTAATATAATGTTCTATGTCAATTATATCTCAATTTAAGAATTGAGGGAATATATTTGTAACAAGTACTATCCTTAATATATAGTTTCTTAAAGTCCTTAAGGAAAATACCAGCAAACCAATAGAAAAATGAGTTGAGGATACAGAGAATCCATGAAAGAAAAACTACAAATGGCCAATGAACAGCTTTTAAAAAATGTAATAATGAAATAAATGTAAGGAAAGAAATGCAAAGTTAAACAATGAGACTTAAATTTTACCTATTAGATTGTCAGAGATTTTTATTTTTAGTGGTAAGTGGTGATTTCACATTTGGAATTGCCTAGTAAAGCTAACAATTACTATATTCTATGACCCTGAAATTCCATCCCTAATTTCTCCTAAAGAAAGCTTTGCATTTGGGCATAAGAAGGCACATTTGAGAATATTTATAACATCCCTGTTTGTAATAGCAAAGGTTGGAAGGAACCCAAATATCCATCAATAGACAAATAGATAGCCCTGGCCTGTGTGGCTCAGTTGGCTGGGTATCATCCAGTGCACTGAAAGACGGCCAGTTTGATTCCCCGCCAGGGCACGTGCTTGGGTTGCGGGCTCGATCGCTGGTAGGGACTCTGCAGTAAGCAGCTAATCGATGTTTTGCTCTCACATTGATGTTTCTCTTTCTTTCCTTCCCCCTTCCTCTTTAAAAAAAAAAATCAATAAAATATAGACAGAATAGATCTATAAATTGTAATATAGTCATGTAACACCATAAAGCATTAACAAGTGATTACAGCTACATGCATGAAAAAAAGTCATTCTGATTCCATTTATATAAACGTTACGATGCTCCAAGTCTGAATATCGTTATTGGAAGGGGGCCAAGGAGGGCTTCCAGAGTGCTAACAATATTGTGTGTCTTGATCTAGGGCTGTGTTCACTCTGAGAAAATTCATCAAGCTAAAATAAACACGTATGATAAATGCACTTTTTGGTATGTACAAGGTAACTGATTGACAAACCGGTTTTAAAATCAAGTCATAAAAGAGTATGTATAAAGTACAATTTCATTTATATTTAAAAAGCATGCAAAACTACATAGTGTATTGTTGAGGGATACAAGCATATGTGGCAAAACTAAAAAGAAGCAAGGGACTGGTGGAGACTCAGTTCAGGAAGCTGGATTCTTCTGAGAAAGGCAAAGGTGAGATTGGAAAGTGGGGGCTCCTGGGGAATTGTGACAGTCTAGCTCTTAAGCCAGGAGGTAGATTCACAGAGATCTTATCAGTCTGTATGTCCTTCACATGTTAGATATATGGTTTCAATATTTAACAGAAACAGATTTAAAAATTTTAAAGAATGCTCACTGACACCACCCCCCTCAAACCTACACAGTAAAATAATCCACATATACCTTGATTCCCCAAAAACTTAATTACAGTCATCCCTCCCTCACTGAAATCTTGAAACATGAATAGAAGCCCCCCAACCCCCAAAGTACAGGCCATTTACATCGTAAACAGTATTTGGTATAGCAAATACAGGTTTAAAAAATTTTTTTAAGCTCTCTGGGTCCATTTCCTTCTTTACTTGATCCAACTACTTTCTGAGATTATTCTGGCAGGAAAGGTGTTTTAGTGTTCAAGATCTTCAGCTGCACCCACATGCACATCTCTGTCAACATTCCACAGCTGTTTACTAGGGCAAGACCCTGAGAGGGCAGTAAGGGGGGACTCTGGCTGAGGGACACCTGACTGGGAGCGCAGGGGTGTTTTCCACACCCTGAACCCTCTGAGCCTCTGGGACTGCCTTGACTCTACACCTTTCCTCATCCCACCAACACCATTACCCAGTCCTTTATGGATGTGTTTATATGGCCGACACAGTGAACTGACAAACGCTTCAGACAGGAGGCTGCTCACCCATAAACAGTCACCAAAGGACTACGAATGTTTCCCCAGGGTCACGCTATCCTCCTCCACACTCACTCACCATCTTCCGTTCAGGTTTTCTACCCACAGCTCATTCTCAGCTCTTCCCTAAGCCTCTCAAGCCTTTATGTCCAACCAACTGGTTCTAAAGCTCAGAACATCAGCCAAGGCCCTGGAGAGAGTCTGCTCCAGGATGTCTCCGTGGCTGGCAGGCCCTGCAATGACCCTCTACACCCTTGCCCAACTGCATCTTCAAACACAACTCCCTATCTCCACTATGGGGTCCCAGAAAGGGCAGAGACCTGGGGTTGGGAGCACGAGGAAGTGAGGAAGGCTGAGGGTAGAGAAAGGGCACGTGCTAGATGCCCAATCCCGGAAGCTGTTTGCTTTATTCTTTGTAATAAATTATTCTTCCTCTTGCATGTCCAAGTTCTTCCAGTCCTTACCTGGCTATACTCTGCTATTCATGTCTCAGGTCAAACTGGGCAACAGGGTCCTTTTTAAAATTCAGGATGTCTGATTCTATATGTAGAAATTTCAACTCTTGGGCAGAGTCCCAACAGAGGCCTGACTCACCATCCCCAGCTTCTGCCTATAATGATGGGCCAGCGGTACATGGCCCCAGGGCCCCAGTGGAGGGAAGAGTCACATAAAGTCAGAGGGGTTGGATGGAGGTAAACAAGGGTCAGCTTCCCAAATTAGGGATAACTGCTAAGGTTGCTTCCAGGCCTGACATACCACAATTTTTTTATTTTATTTTTTTACCGTTCTCTGTTTGTTTCATTGACCCAGAAAGACTAGCTAAAATCTAGAGGCCAGCTGACTCAACCAAGGCCACACATTGAGCAATGACTGGCTGGGATTAATAGCTCTGGCCTTTGATCCACTATCACAGAGCTGGAAGAGACCTTGAGCCCATCCCAGTGGAAATTTCAAACCCACGAATGCAGCGTTCAATGGGCCCACAGCATAGCATATATGTTCGTTTTTACAATGTTCCTTGTTAATTTCCAACTCAATTCATTTTTAGTATGTTAATTCATTTTTAAAAATATTTATCTGGCATCTACTGTAGGCAACACTGCAGGCCCATTAAGTTCTTTATGAGGACATTTATTTTTTTTTAATCTAATGACATTTCCTATTTGGAAATCAGGAATGGGAAGCTCTGGGCAGGTCATCCCAGCATTCACCAGTCTGTGTTAAACCTCCAGGCTGCCTGCCAGACATAGTCATCTGATTGGAACGAGTAGGAAATAGTGTGCAAGTGAATCAGGCAGAGGTCAGAGAGAAGAACAGCAGGAGACAGGACAGCCAATAGCACAATGGTAAGGTGAGTAGGCATAGGATCATTCTTCCCATGAACACACGGAGCAGATATGAAAAGATGAAGGAGATGTAATGACCAGCGAGGAGGAGATACCTAGAGCGAGGAGGACTGGGTGTGGGCATGAAGCACAGAAAGGAAGCAGGAAGCTTCTTTGTCAGGGTCCACCCAATACCGCCGGTATTAGTAAGAGTTACAGAGTGTAGGAGCATACCACTATGAGCGTTATGGAATAAGGAACTGATTGTAAGCATTAGATCTTACACAATCGTGGGAGGAGCCGGACGAGTATCGAGCTGAACATCCGAGAGGAGGAGCTGAAGGATCACAGAAGAGTCACTAACAAACCCGGGTGCAGGTGCACAAAGTGGAGCTTGAAGAAAGCAAGGCAGCTCTGGCTCCTGGCACGGGGCTCACACAGCATCTTTGAAGGGCGTTGAGTCTGTAGCAAAGTGTCTGATGGTGGGCATGGAGTCCCTATTGGTTAACAGGGCCAGCAGTATGAGCAGGGAAGCGTGAGAACACACAGGAGCCTGCCTACATACTTGTGTCTCCCTCCACCAGCTCCACCAGCAGTGGCCTTCAGAGCATGATGGCTGCCACTTCACTGCTGCCTCCCCCATCTCATGCAACTTCAGTTTTGGCCAACTCTAACTAAAGTCATACGGGGAAGGGGGTGCTGGGAAATACAGTAACCAAGGCGACCATCGAACAATCCAACACTCTGATCGAGGAAAGATGGGAAGACACTCAGTTCTTAGACACACAGAGCCTCACATTTTTTTTAAAATGTATTTTATTGATTTTTTTACAGAGAGGAAGGGAGAGGGACAGAGAGTTAGAAACATTGATGAGAGAGAAACATCAATCAGCTGCCTCCTGCACACCCCCTACTGGGGATGTGCTTGCAACCAAGGTACATGCCCTTGACCGGAATCGAACCTGGGACCCTTCAGTCCGCAGGCCGACACTCTATCCACTGAGCCAAACCAGTTAGGGTGAGCCTCACATTTTTGAAGTTTCAAAAACATATATGGGAGAGAGGGAAGCTTGTTAGAGTGTTTCTGTTCATCAAGACCCTGGGTTGAAAGTGACAGAAATCCTAAAAAAAACTGGCTGATGTAAAAAAAAAAGAGGCTTTTGCGAAAAATCTCAGGGTAGCCCAAGGAATCAAGAGAATAGCTGCCGGGTAATGCCAGGACAGTCCTTTGGAACTCAGCACCATCACACATACTCTTTCCATGTTGCCTCCTCTGCCTCTCATAGCCTCGCCTCAGTGGCGGCCTCATCCTCCCAGGCTTCTCATGTGGCAGCAACCTGTCACCGTTCTATAGCAACTTCACCAGAAAGGATAGTTTCCCCACCAGCTTTATTTAGAAAAAATCCCTGATTTTCTTATTTCTTTTTTTTTAATTGCTCCTTGGAGGAATCCCCAGACCAAGTGCTATGGCTAGGTGAATAGGATGTTATGGTTAAGCCAGGGTCACATGTCCACCCCTGTGGCCCCAGAAGTACAGGCCAGGGTAAGGAGCTCAGAACCATATGGAGAAAGAAAGAAAGAAAGGAAGAGAGAGAGAGAGAGAGAGAGAGAGAGAAGGAAAGGAAGGAAGGAAGGAAGGAAGGAAGGAAGGAAGGAAGGAAGGAAGGAAGGAAGGAAGGAGCAGTTCCTCTAAGGAAGGAAATTCTGTCCCCCAAAGAGGGGAAAGAGGTGCTAGGCAGACACAAGTAGCAGCTGTCTACCTTGGTGTCTCAGGGTCTGACTGGAATATTCCTCAAATTCACTCTTCTCATTCTTAAGCATTTTCTTTAATGATATGGCCACTACAGCAAGTTTCAGATCACACTTAATTGATATTCCAAAGAGAACCGTTATATGGGAAAAAATACTATGTAAAGGGTGATCTGGTATTAAGCATCTCAGAGACACAGAGAGTGAGCAACTTGCTTAAGACCACTCAATTATTTAAAAACAGAGGGCTAGAACTCTTAACAGAATATCCCAGGGACTTTATGGACAGTCTGGTTTATAGATCACCCTGTGAAGATTTGGGTTTGGGCTCTGAATCTATTTTCCAGGGCTTTATCAGCTTGTTTTCCTGGACCTGTTTTTCTAAGGCCAGAGTGATTACTCAGAAGCCAAAGATTAATAGACATTACTTGGAATCTGACTTCAGCATGTAGGGAGGTGGCGATGATTCATTGTGCGCGCGTGCGTGTGTGTGTGTGTGTGTGTGTGTGTGTGTGTGTGTGTGTGTACTGGGAGGTAAAAGAAATGTCACTGAAGTATTACAGATCTTTTCTAGGGGAAGGAAAGGGGCCTGAGATTAGGAGTATGTGTGCTCTGAAAAAGGTAGGCAATTTTATTGCTCTTTAGGTTTGACCCTTGTTGATCCACTCTAAACAGAGTTTAAAATGTGCACGTTGCCCTGACCAGTTTGGCTCAGTGGATAGAGCGTTGGCCTGCGGACTAAAGGGTCCCAGGTTCGATTCCAGTCAAGGGCATATACCTTGGTTGCCGGCACATCCCCGGTAGGGAGTGTGCAGGAGGCAGCTGGTCGATGTTTCTAACTCTCTATCCCTCTCCCTTCCTCAATAAAAAAAAAAAAAAAAAAAAAAAAAAATCAATAAAAAAGAATATATAAAATGTGCACTTACTCTAAGACTTCTTTTTATTAACAGTGTAATTTATTTCTCCTCTCTTGTCTCATCAGTGGTATTCACTGTGCACCAAGATCGCCTGTGGAGCTTTTAAAAAATTCCCAGACACCAGGTCCCACCCCCAAGCCTTCCTTCTCCCCCTACCCCTTATCTCCCCCAACCCCAATTTCAAGCTCCATGAATGATTTCAGTGCACCGGCAAGATAGAAAATAACTCCTCAGTCTGCCCAATGCTCTCCATTGTTCAGAGAGATTTTGCGTGCTCTAGCTTGCCTGATCCCCCCAACAACTGTGGGAGGAAGGCCACTTGTAAGTGATAAAACTGTGTGGACTGGAACCTGGTTCTTCGTTCCTGATCCATCAAAAAGGGAACCTAGGGCTTGCTTGGTCTTGCCCACTGTGGAGGAGTGGCAAGTAAAAGAGGCCTCACTAATAAGAATAGGTCCACTTCTCTATGTCATGGATCAAAGTAATACCCTCAGGTAGTACCCAGAAATGAGCACCTCCCATAGGCAGAACTCTTCCTAAAATGTACCATCCATGTGCTCTGTCTTTGCCTGATGAAGGTGCCCACGTTTCCTGCCTTGGCAATAACTGCTGTGTGACCTTTGAAACACTGCTTGACCTCATTGTTTTTTGGTTTGTCCTATGTACCATGAGAAAGTTGGGCTTGGGTTCCATTTATTTTTTATTTTAAAATATTTTTTAATTTATTTTTTTTTTAGAGAGAGAGGAAGGGAGAGGGATAGAGAGAAAAGTTGATCAGAGGCCTCCTGCACGCCTCTTACTGGGGATTGAGCTTGCAACCTGGGCATATGCCCTGATGGGGAATTAAACCGGGGACCTGTTGGTTCATGGGTCGATGCTCAGCCACTGAGCTACACTAGCTGGGCTCCTTTTATTCTTTTGCCAGATCAAGCATGTCAAACTCGCGGCCCACAGGCCGCATGCGGCCCACAACGAATATTTTTGCAGCCCAGCCAATATAACGGTATGTAACAAATGTTTTAATAAACATTTCATAACTTAATTTTTACAATATCCTGTTATACATAATTATTAATAGCAAACTACAACGTCGCTAATGACTGATTACTATAATCGTGTTGCATTCATTTCCTTTATGGGCCTTATGCACAGGCACACCATTTCTCTCCACTAATACTAGCAGCGAATATTTCAGCAGCCAATTGCCACGTCCTTAGTCTTGGACTGACTTGTTTGGTGTGTGCAACAGGAAATATTTCGCTTTCGGAGAACAAGAAAAATAGGTTTATTTGCATTACGCTTATTAATTGGTGTAGTTATTCAGTGTCTGGTAAGTTAATGCTCAAGAAAAAATATTAATTTTTATTAAAATGATCTATTATTTTATGTTAACAACTACTCATTTATTTCAACCCTTTGTATTCAGTATTGTTCAGTCGAAATAAACCTACATTTCTATGACAGTCAAAGCTTTTTTTGTGTGTGACCCACATAAACTTAAACCTTGTTTATTTGGCCCTGTGTTAGCCTTTGAGTTTGACTTGCTTATGCTAGATTGTTGTATGATTCAATGAAGAGCCCTTGGCCATGATGTGATTGCAAAAAAGCTGAAAAAAGTCTTCTGTTTTCTCAATGTTTGTTGTTGCCTTGTCCTTGTCCATTGGACAAAGCCTTTTCTGTTGTAATCTGGTATCAGAAAAAAAGCTTAAAATGTGATGATTCCTGGAAAAGTGCATTATGATTCAGTCTCATTCAAGTAAGAATGAAAGTGATTGGCAGGAAGGGATGGGGAAGTGTGAAGAACAGAGAGCAGAGAGATCATGCAGAAGAGTGCCTGCAGGGGCCGGGGTTGATGAAAGAAAGGGGTGGCAGCAGCAAATGTGGTTGATTTATTCCGGTTTCGCCTGAGGTGGGTAGGTCCTGGACAGATCATTGGATGAAAATTTGCACTCTGATCCCTTATTTCTGCCCTAGCCCTTCTGGAAGGCCTTAAGATCCTTTCCTCCAGATTTTTCACTACCCTGAGCCAAGTAACCATGAAATAGACACTAGAGTCCTGAGTGAATGAGACATTTATGTTGGCCCTTGCCGAGCCTGGCTACAAGAGCCGGAAGGAGGAGCCCAGAAGTGAATACAAAGAGAGACACAAACCCGTAAGAATAGTGTCAGGAAGGTTAAAGCTCCTACAAAGAGGGGCCTTTCCAACTGTGACAAGGGCAATAAGAAGGCTCCTTGGGTTAAGTTCGGAGCAAGAAGATGGTTTAGTCGCACAGCCTCATCCCAGTCTTAACACATGATAAAGTGACAGAGGAGACATTCAGCTCTCCAGTGCTTGCTCTCTTTTCACAATTGACGACATGGGCAAGTCTCTGAATCCCCAGGCTAACTAAGCTCAAGGCCTGGCATGTAGCTTGTTTAGTGAATGAAGAATGAATGGGGGGCGCATGAGGAGAATGCTTTTCAAGCTGTACAGAGAGCCCAGGGTGAGTCTGTGCTATGGATTCATATCAGGAGCAAAAGGTAATAATTATAATCAGTTTGTTTGGGAAAGAGGCTGAGATGGAAATTGTGTGCAGGAAGTTCGCGGAGCAGTGCCCTTGGGATCCACACCTGTGGTCCAGTGAAGGGAGTAGAAGTGGGCAGAGGGATTCACTGAATTGTGATGCAGGTGCAATAGAGGTCTCTCAGGCCAATCCCATAGGATGGTTCTTCAGAGTTGGCTCACCTTGAGGCTAGGGGGCTGGGTCTTCATACTTCAACCAGTCACTGGGCTCTATCCCTAGTAGGGAGAGGCGGCCAATCAATGATTCTCTCTCACTATTGATGTTTCTCTCTCTCTCTCCCTTCCTCTCTGAAAGCAATAAAAATATTAAAGAAAAAAAAAGAGAAGAGGCTTAGAGAGGACATGATAGAGTGAACTGACACTTACTCCATGTGTGAGGAAGGCTGCCATGGGGAAGAGGCATTAGTTCTGGTCCTTCAGAATTAGGAGCATTTCATGGAAATGACACAGAAGCAGATTTGCGATTCTTTTTTATTTTTTAATATATTTTTATTGATTTTGGAGAGGAAGGTAGAGGGAGAGAGAGATAGATACATCAATAATGAGAGAGAATCATTGGTTGGCTGCCTCCTGCACACCTCCAACTGGGGACAGAGCCCACAACCTGGGCATGTGCCCTGACCAGGAATTGAACTGTGACCTCTGGGTTCATAGGTCAGTGCTCAACCACTGAGCCACGTTGGCTGGCCAGATCTGTGATTCTTCATACAAAGGAGAATCCCCTAAACTGTAAAAGAAAAAAAGCTGGAGTGAGCTTCCTAGGAAGACAGCAAGTTTCCTATTCAAGTGGAGACTAGATGCCCATGTCTCAGGGCAGGAATCCATGCCCGGGGATGGGGAGTGGTGGGAGGGGGAAGAGGAGGAGGTGCCTGATCTAGACATCCTACCCAGATCCTTCCAAACCTCAGGGTGTGTGACTATAGGCTGATGTTAGAGTGGGAATAAAACACACGGTCATTTATTTAGGAAGCTTAAACCTCATCATGTTTAAAGGCAGTAGCCCGGAATAAATGAGTTCTTGAGATTCCTTTTATGAGTCTATAAAAGGACATTGCCCTTGCTGTTAAAACATGATGAGTCAACAAATATTATCAAGTGAACACTAGATAGATGGCAGTTGTCCTGGATATTAAGATGCGGTCTTTCAGCCCACCGGTTTAAAGTTTAATAAAGAAGAAAGATGAATAATCACTGTATAAACTTAACACTCCTAATATAGTCGTGATAGATGAGTACCTGGGGGTGGCAAAGGCCCAAAGAGTAAATGATTGATTTGTAATAGCGAAGAAAGCCTGGGGGAGTGGGAGCTTTAAGTTGTAATTAAGAGACGAGAGGTGAAAGGGAGAGGCTCTGGCTGAAGCAAAGGAAGAGAAAGAACCCTCGCCCCACATCTTTATGTTGGAGGGAAGAAGGCTGCAGGCCAGTCTCCTGGATTGGGCTTTCTTAAAAATAGATCATATTTTATCTTTATTGAATAATGTAATGATTATAATCACTTCTATTTTCTAAGGACCTATGCTTTATAGTAGTTGTTTTATATATTAACTCATCAAATCTTTTCAAGAAATGGGTAAAGCAATGACTATTGTCTTCAGGGATCAGGGTTCAGAGATGTGAAGAACGATGGTTGACCACCTTTGGGATGCTTACCTGATTCACAAGAACTGTAGTAACTGCTCCTGGTCCACCCTACTCTCCTGTCCTCTGCTGATTCAGAGCCTCCCCGGGCATCTGAACTGTGTCCAAAGAGAGATGGGCTGGGAGCTCTAAGATGGAAACAAGGACCCCATGGGAAGCCATATGCTGCTAGGCTGAGACAGAGAGGGACGGGGAGACAGAGGAACAGAGAAAGCAGGTAGAGATAAGCAGAGACCAGGGGAGCTTCCAGGTGGTTCCTGGTAAGTAGCCACCTACTTCCCTGACTCTGGTCCTTCTTGGAACCTGGATGCCTTCCTGCCCTCCGGTCAAGAGCCAGCCCTATATCTTTATGTTAAATGGGCCCTTTTCACTTATGCTAGCTCACGTGTCTATTACTTGCAACCTAGGTTCCACTCAGGTTTGTCTACCTCCAGAGTCCGTTCATGGGACCTCCTGGCTCCTTTCTGTCTGTTCCAGAGTGGCAAGTTAGGGTAACATTTCCTAAAAGAAGGGTTGGTGGGACCACTTGATCTTTGCTTCATCAGGGTGGTTCCTGTGCTGATTGGACGTCACCAGTCTGATAACTAGCTGCCCGGATGGGGAACCACAGGTCAGTGGTTCCCATAATCACATTCTCCCTAGAACGTGCACACCTTTCCTGTAAAGGTGCTGCTTCCCAGGTTTTAAAAGCATGCCACAGAAACAGTTGCTTTAGAGCTTGGGTTTCTAAGATTATACAGCCCCTCAGACGCTATGCTTGCTCTTTACACACTGCTGCTCCCTCGCTCATCCGAGCTGTCACCCTTGCCCTTCTTGAAAACCTCCTCCTGGCCTCTCTGCCCACTCCTTCTCACCTGGTTGGAATCTCCCTGAACCTTGTACCAATGTCCGCAACAGCTCTGATGACATACTGGTGCTTTCATTTACCTAGCTGCCTGCCTCCCACTTCTAACTGTAATGGCCACAGTTGTGTCCTATTTGTTTTTGTGTCTCTCGTCCCTCTCACAGTGGATGGCACATAGTTCTAAGTGAGTGAATGAATGAACGATAATTAAACAAACTAATTTTTTCCCCGGATTCATTTCGTTCACTGTCTCTTCACTCTGACAGACTATGCTATGTTTTGCTTCATTAACAATGTTTCTTTTATGATGATTTTCTCTTCTCTGTTTCCCCTTGTCTGCCTGAAGAACTGTAAAACAAAGCCCTTACTCCTGCTAACCTTCTCACACCTGGCACAAGTCTTTACAAACAATATATGTCAATGTGTGTGTGTGTGTGTGTGTGTGTGTGTGTTATTTTACAGAGCTCAAAATCATAATTCTACGCTTGTTCTTTCACAGGGAATTTCTCAGACGGCAATTTCTTTACTGACTTGTCCTTTTTTCTCCTCTCCATGTGGCTGGCCATCTCCTGACAGTGGGCATAGAGCAACATAGGGCTTTAGATTCAACACGAGTGGCCTTTGGCTTAGGCAACCCAGACAGGAATTTACTCAAACATCCAGAAATAGAGGCATCTGTTTAATTGATCTGGTTGAACTTGGGAAAATCTGTCACCGCACATGCCTGAACAGAACAAACAAGAACCTGAGTGGCCACTGGGAGATTACCACTGTCCCTGCCAGTCAGGTGGCAGAAGCACAGGGAGCAATGGGTGAACTCCCAACCTTACCCCCACCCCCACCTGACCATGCACATCTTACCTTTGCCCCCAGCTGCTGCTGTTCTTACACGCGGTGTTTCCTTTCTACTATAGGGCAGGGCTAGTGGCTCAACAGGATGGAATTGGACCTGACAGTCAATGAGGCTAGAGAGGAGAGGCCTTGATGAGCAGAGCGGCTCTCTGGGTGTTAAACTGGCCATCACTGCCTCGTGGTGTTCAGGTTACCATTCCCCACTGGGCCACCTGGGATGCTACCTCGGTGCTGTTCTTTGAGTCTGGTCTCTCTGGGCAGCAACAGCTCCCTCTGCTCTCCTGGATCACATCACTTTCTTTTAGGTGAGCCAGGACAGCCCCCAGAGAGGAATAAATATGTTGAAAGTGAGGCAAACTGATACTTAAGTGCCAACTTTATGCCAGGAACTATGTTAGATCTCCTTCCTTCCTTCCTTCTTCCTTCCTTCCTTCCTTCCTTCCTTCCTTCCTTCCTTCCTTCCTTCCTTCCTTCCTTCCTTCCTTTCTACTTTCCTTTCTTTTTTCTTACTTTCAGTGAAAGAGCATATCTATGGAATTTTAGATATCTTAAATTAGAGCCCTGTATGATTAATTTCCTTCTACTAGGTCTAGCTCGCTAGAAATTGTTTAAAATCTCAATGCCCCACTATTTCAGCATGATGCTTATGAAATTGCTTGGCTTTTTTTTTTTTCCATATAATATACATGAGAAGAGGACTTGCTCTTGTATTTCTGGCCTCATATGTAGCTCTGACTTTTATGGCCAATATCCAGAGTCTCATTCTGTTCTCAGAGCTGCAAAGTAACTTGAAGACTCCAGATTGAAAAAATTTAGAGTCCTATTGTTGTGGCGAATGACCCAGGAGCACAACAGCCAGCAGCACCCAGAGGAATCAGGGAAGTAAACCTTTATTACGCAGCGCTGCTAGTCCAGGGGACCCTGATCCAAAGCCTGAACTGCCAATGTGGGGAGGTTTTGATAATATCTATATCTTTTTGTGGCGGGCCCCTGGGGGTGGGCTTTGCAGCTCTGCCCAAGTCAGTTAGAATGGGGAAGTAAGATTACTGTTTAACTAGATACTGAACTAGGCTATAAGCCCCCAAAGTTGCCCCCCTATTTTCCTTCTCACTATCATAACTCTAATTGTCCACCAAAATTTGTTCTCTCTTATATTCTGGTCATATCTCTAGCCTTCCTTGAAGTTAGATATGGTCAGGTGGCTAAATTTCCGCCAAAGGAATATGAGCAGAAGAGCTACATGCCACTTCCAGCCCTACACCTTAAGACATGGGTGTGTCTCCTCCCTCTTGCAACACAATGGGGCCCAGACAAGGCAATGACTTAACCTTGACTATGCAGACACCATTGAGGCCTAGGGGATAGAGGAGCAACAAGGTGGAAAAAACTTGAGTCCCTGAATGCTATGGAGGGGCAGAACCAGCCACTGCCTGGAACACTCACCCTGGACTGTTATCTGAGAAAAAACTAAACTTGTCTTTAAGGTGAGATTATTGATGGGTCTTTTTGTTAGAGCAACTTACTAATAAAGAAAATGGTACGAAAATTTGGTATTGCCTTTACAAACATCCAGAATACGTGCCGTTGGCTTAGAAACTGGAAGATAAGAAAGTTGGTATTGTTTACTGGAAAGCCAGTGTCTTTGTTATGTTGAGGAAAAAAACATTTGATGAGATTGTCATCTTCGATGATTTGAAGGAGAGACTCCTTGCCCATTTAGTCCCTAACTTTAGATGAAGGACTTGTGTAAAACCACATTGTTAGTGTCTACTAGCTTCTTCCTGCTTTTTAGCAAGTCATGACAACAGAATGCAGGCAAGAAATGGTCAGATTGCAGAGCAATCCAAATCTAAATTTGGATTTTTACAGAGTTAGAAAAATCAATTGCTTCTTTATCCCAAAGGGAAAAAAAAACATCAACTATAGTTACTCAAAGGGTTTTTCAAAGTCCCATGAAAATGAAGCCAAACTAAAAGCCAGGCCTGTGGCTAAGATGTGCCTTGGGGTCTAAGGATTAGCTTTGAAGCCTATTATTTCTGATGGACTCAGGATAGCCACCACTAAAAGGAGAGAGAGCGAATCACTGGTTGACCTAGGAAGCAAAGACATAAAGCAGCTTTGGGAACTATTTTCAGAAAAGAACTTTAGATGTGGTGATTGGCTTATGGAACTAACTGACATTTTCTCAGTTTATGAGACAATTATATTGTCAAAGTAACGATAAGCCTGGTTAAAAAAAAAAGGATCTAAGACATAAGGCAATGCTTAGACACCAACATCTACACCAGCAGGAAGCCAGCCATGAAATTTGCACAGCTCTAAAGAGAGCTTACACTTCAAATGTTGTGAGAGAGGGAAATAGGTGAAGGAGAACCTTTCAGAAGGCAAAGCCGTTAGCCATGAAGGTCTAAGGACATACCTCTTCCATACTCTTTCACTTCCTGCCAACTTGGATTAACCATGTTGTTGCATGTAGCCATAGGTCATTCATTTTCATTATCCAAGAGTATCCCAACGTAAAAAGAATATACCAAAAGTATGTAGCCATTCTATCATCTATAGTCATTTAGGCTGTTTCTGTCTTTTTGATGTTATGTTTTAAACATTCTTTCACATATTTGTTGGTGCCCATGTGGACAGATTTCTCTGAGGTGCAACTGGTGGGTCATCAGGTACTCAGTAATGCCAAACTCAAAATAATTTTATCAATTATACTCCCTCCTATAATGTATTTCTGTTCCCTTTGTTTTATTTTTATTTTTTATTATTATTATGGATTTATTGCAGTGACATTGCTTCATAGCACCATACAGGTTTCAAGTGTACAATTCAACAAAACATCATCTGCACACTGACTGCATCATGTGCCTACCACCCCAAGCAAAGTCACTTTCCATCTCCATTCTCCCTGCCCACCCCCCTTTCCCACCTCCACCTACCCTGTCCCCTGGCTATCAGCACACTGTTGTCTATGTCTATGTGTGAGATATATATGATTTTGTTGTTGTTGTTTAACCCCTTCACCTTCTTTCATCTAGCCTAGCAAATCCCCTCCCCTCTGATGTATCTGTTCCATGTATCCATGCTTCTGTTTCTATTTTTTTCATTAGATTCCACATGTAAGTGAGATCATAATGGTATGTGTCTTTCTCTGACTGGCTTATTTCACTTAGCATAATAATCTCCAGGTCCATCCATGCTTTCACAAAAGGTAAGGTTTTTCTTCTTTTTTATAGCTTAGTAGTAGTCCATTGTGCAAATGTACCAGAGCTTTTTTTTTTAATCCACTCATCTACTATAACCTTGTCTACATTACTTATTTTCAGATATTTTAATTTTGCCAATCTGGTAGATGTATAAATGGTGTCTTGTTGGGGTTTTAATTAATATTTCCCAATTATTAATGAGGCTGAATATCTTTTCATATGGTTCATTGGCCATTTGGATTTTCCCTTCTGTGCCTATTCAAAAGTTTTGGATAGAGCTAATATGTCTCCTTCATATTAACTTTTAGTAATTCTTTCATGTAACTATTAATAATTTACATAATGTTGCAAATATTTTCTCCCACATTGTGGGCTTATCTTTTTCCTCTCTAATTGGTCTTTTGATGAATAGAAATACCAAATTTTAATGTTTAGCTTAATTTTTTTTATTCTTCAATCTGTAATCCTCCCTCTCTATAATTCACATTCAAAATCTCTGAGAGATGATCCAGTAAATAGGACCTTCATGATCAGTACCAACTCTGGCCTTATATGTTGTCCCTAAGATAGGTGAGTGTCATTTAAAACAAATGATGGAGACAAGAGGAAATTAGACAAAGGATAAGATATTCATTCAAGTCAAGAAATATTACTCACTGACAATAAGCTCTTAATAATCCATATCCAAAATGAAGAAAATAAACAGAAAACTTCTTAGAATATTTATCATTCTATAGTATGGGACTTTGCACCTTAAGTACTTGGTGATTAAGTATTTAATAACAGTCACTACAAAATGTGTTTTGTAGACAGATTTTTATTGATTAGATTATGGGGATTCCAAAGTTATCACCAGGAAATGATAAGCTTTAAACTTCTTGCCTGGCTGGCACGGCTCAGTGGTTGAGCGTCAACCTATGAACCAGAAGGTCAAGGTTCGATTCCCCGTCAAAGCACATATTGGGGTTTTGGGCTCCATCCCCCCTGTGGGGCATGCAAGAGGCAGCTGATCAATGATTCTCACTCATCATTGATGTTTCTATCTTTCTCTCCCTCTCCCTTCCTCTCTGAAATCAATAAAAATATAAACTCATGAAAGTGTGTTGGAATGTTAAGTACAATTGCGATCTAAAATGTGGCAGTCCAAAGTCTAGAAAAAGGAGAGTCCGTGAATTCAGATTTGCCAGACAGTGAGACTGGATGGACCGGAATGTTCCTCTCAATTCAGGAAGCTCTGTTTCAGTTTTAGAAGTTAATCTATTCCTCTGAGAAGCTCAAATGAGGAGGGAAGCTGGTGGGGACTCATTGGAGAAAATTGCTCCAGAGAGCCAGGAGGGAACCATCCTAGAATCACGGGCTCATTCAACCCAACATGCAGTTTTGAACGCCTGCCATGTGACTGATAGAGTGGAGACAAAGTTGAAGATGGAGTCCCTGTAATCAGTTAGGACTCTTCATGTTGCAAATTAGTTACAGAGAACAAGGCTCCCATTTAATAAGCAATTTTGGGGGGGCTCATATCACTGGAAGTTCAGAGGTAGGGCAGGCTTCGGGGTTGGATTAATTCAGTGGCTCCTGGGTCATCTCTTCTGTGTACTGGCCTCATCTTCGGGTTATCTTCCCAGACTGTGGCCAGTGGCATTTATAGACACCGGGATTTACAAAAGAGAGGAAAGCTTTTAAGGAGGTTCACTTTGAAAGACAAAGACAATTCTTTCCCAGAAGCACCTAGCAAAGTTCACCTCGTTTTTCATTGGTCCACCTGGGTCACATGCTCCTTTCAAAACCAATCCCCATGTGGAAAGAAATGTCATGCATTGACTGTTCAGAAACCCAGGCCTAAGACAATTGCCTTGGCAAGCAGCATGGGAATACCATTAGGCAATAAAAACCCACCTCTTTATCTGGGGGGTGGGGCCATCTCTCCCCAAAACAAATAGGCTGGAGAGTTAAGTACCTGAGTGAAAATTAGGAGGCTGTTTATGGCACCTTCCTCTGGACATCATTCTGATTGTGATGTGCATCTGGTTTTCGCGTAGTGAATTGTGCACTGAAGAGTTAATAGCAGAGAAGACAAAAAGCGGGAGGAGTAGGGCAGGAGAGGTGCCTGTCAGTCTATGGGCACCTCTCTGAACCCTGCCACTAATTGTAATGGGACTTGCTGTGCCCCAGCTCATAATTTTTCAAGCACTAAGATAATAGGCCTTATTAACGGCCTCTCACTGCTCGCTTCTTTTCTCCTGCAGCTTTCTTATTTCCCCGTGAGCCTCCCTTCTGTTCCATACCAAGAGCACATTTTCTCCCCTGCTCCTGGAGGGAGTCACGCAGGACGGGGTCCTTTCAGCCCCCTTTGCCTGCAGTTCCTGGGGAAGTCTTAGAAGTGACTTTGGGTGTGGCTACGACAAGGATATTTAAGGAAGGAGGTGGGAGGCACCAAAAACAGAGGGACTGGGGGCTGCCAAAAGAAAGAAACAGGTGCTCAGTTTAGTATCTGTTCTGGTACCAGCCACTGTCACCTTACATATGGCATCTCATCGATTGAAGTGGACAGTGACTATTTTGTCTTCTCAAGTTCAGCTCTCCGCTACCCCGCATTTTTATTCTTTGTAACAGCATTTACAAATACCCACTCCTCACCTCTCCCTACTCTACCAGAAGATTGAGGTGGGACTGTCAATCACAAAACCCTTCTCCCCTCCCAAGGGTGAGCATGCAACCCAGACATGACCAATCAGAGACTTCCTTGGGCTTGTGTACACTGACATGGAAAAAGAGAGGTCCTCTTTCCCTCTGGGTTACTAAGCAGAAATGAAATAAAACTATTTACAACCATTGCCACCACATCAATGGAGGAAGCTCATTTATAATAGGAGAAAATGAGGTTAATCACAGAAAGAAGCAGAATTGATTGTGTGTGTGTGTAGAGAGAAATTGAGATACATATCTCTGTATCTCTATCTATCTATGTACCTACCTACCTACCAACCTTTCCATCCATCCCTCTATGAGAGGAAGACAGAAGGAGAGCAAGATCTGAAACTATTTTAGTCATAATGTAAACAAATAGTACTTCTGTTCACCAATTTTTTTTTTTATTTTTTTTTTGGTGTAAGCTTGAGTTCTGTTTTCAATACTTAGAACAAAGAGAGTTCTAATAGACTCCTTTCGTTGTCATATCAATCTTTTGAAGTAGTCAGGGCTCAGAGAACTAACTTGTCCAGAAGTCATTTATTTAGTCAATCATTGCTGAGCCACGGTTCACTCCAGGTCTCTCTGATCCCCCAGCTCTGCTGCTGGCACTCTGTCAAGCTGCCTGCCTCCCAACAACGGGCAAAACCTGGTCCTGCCTCCGAGAAACAAAGTCAGCGAGGAAATGAGACCCGTATAAACCGCTATAAAGCAAGACAGAACACAATACTATGACAGAGATGCAAATAAAATTCAGTGGGATGCACGGAGGAGGGATGTGAGACTACAATTGTGCCTCAAGTCAGACCCAGCTTTGGGGGATTCCTGAATAGTACTTGGATACCCAAGGAAACCCCAAAGTGACCAGTCTCCCAAAGTTTGGGCTTTCCTGGGCACTGGCTAGTTACTGATGTGCAAGCCAGCAGTTCTCAGAACCCTGATCAGAAACTGATTGCCAGGAGCTGTGGCCACTATTTGCAGAGCTTGGCATTGTTTGTGATTCTGTCACTCATATTTACAGTTGCCTTGAAACCTTTGCTCCCAGTCCTGATCACTGCTCGGCCTGATCCTTCCACTCCATTCCTTCCTGCTACAACCACAGTGAGCTTGCAGCTGAGTGGGGGCTGGAAAAAGGTAAGTGTGGATAATTATTTTCTAGGCATCTACCAAGGGAAATGACTTTGCACATGCCATTTACAAGCTATTTGCAAATTTGGCAGTATGTTCAATTGTTTATTCAGCAGTCGTTTTCAACCTCTTCTTTTTCTTACTCGAGCCCGTTTTAAGCCAAGCAAAAGAGCCCACAGCCCATCAACACCATCCTTTCTCATGAGCCAACGGAAAAATAACTCAGGGATACTCTTAAGGGGCATTGTAACGTATATTTTGGAGAATTAAGTGTACATGTGCTTTAGCAATTAGGGCATAAATGTTTCATATTCAAATTGCACTGCATAACTGTCTTTACGTATAATTACTGGAAAATTCAAGGCCAAAAAATACAGTCACTTTAAGGTTAATCAAACAAATCACAACTAACTTGTTAATGATGAAGATAAGTTAACAGTAAATTATAATGAAAAACAAGCAATTGAAGACCTTGACCCACATATGGCCACACTGATGGTAGACTAATGAGTGTTTTAGTCCAAGAATGTCAGTGTGTGGGCAAGGCTCCATCAGAACTTTCCCTGGAAGCTGGACTTCTTGGGGTGGAATATTAAACTAAAACTCGGTAGCTCACTGATTTTGGTTTATGAATTCCAAATTAGATTAACCTTTTTAAAAATACATAAAATTTGAAAAAGGTTAATCTAATTTAAGGGACTATTTGGGGTTACTCAGAGGTGACTGATCCTGGGATCAAAGGTTAATCTCTCTCCCTTTAAAAAAAAAAAAAAAATATATATATATATATATATATATATATATATATATATATATAATATTTTTAAAACGGAGAGAGAGATAGAAACATGAATGATGAGAATCATTGATCGGCTGCCTCCTACATGCCCACACTAGGGATCAAGCCCACAATCTGGACATGTGACCTGACCAGGAATCGAAACATGACCTCCTGGTTCATAAGTCAGTGCTCAACCACTGAGCAACACCAGCCAGGCAGATTAACCTTTAATAATTCACTTAGCAAGCTATTAGTAAGTCTTAGATGTACATAAACGTGGGAATGTATGGATTTGTAAGTAATTTGTCCCAAAAGACTGAAGGGAAGACTTGCTTTATTGGGTCAGTTTGAGACCTGTCACGTGAGCCTTGGGTAGCTTTTGAGAATAAGCTACCCAAGGGGTAAGCTTGAGTTCGGTTCTCCAGCTTTGGTAGGAAGGCTCTGGAACACAGCTGCATCATTATCTGCAGGGGCCTTAGACCAAGGCAGGAGTGACAGATGAGAACTGAGAGCCAGGGACATGTGTTCCAACTCTCTTGCCTTCTATAACGAGAGTTTGCCTGGACCTCAGGAGAAAGTGCAGCATTCCAAACGGGCACTCCCAGTTAGGTTAGCATGGAGGTCAGCGTGACTGGGACATTTTTCACACTCGCTAATTTAAAAAAGCAACCCCCTCAACGCAATGACTATGGATGCTGCTGACTCACAGAAGAATTATGAAACTTTATTTGTAGCTACAAAACCCAGCAGTACCAGTTTCCAAAAGGTACAAGGCCTTCTACCTTAGGAAACAACACTACAATTGTGTAACACTTTTAACCTTTCAAAACACATTTGCATATGTTATGTGTATCCAGCCAGAAGGTGCAATTGCTGAGGTGACCAGAGGTAGTTTGCAGTTCTCTGACCCCTTTTTTTTCTCTTATTTCCTCAGTACTCTCCTTCCCTCTCCTTGGGTTCACATCCTTCCTAGTGTATCCTTTCTCTCTTGTGCTTTCTACTCACTTTCTCAGTTATTGCTTTAATAGTTGGTCCAGGCCTCGATTTATTCTTAAAATGAAACCACAGGACTATTCGGGGTTACTCAGAGATGACTGATCCTGGGATCAAAGTCAAATTCAATCTCTATCTTCTGGGTTCTTTGTTATTTATTTTAATTTTTTATTTTTAAATATATTTTTATTGCTTCCAGAGAGGAAGGAAGAGGGAGAGAGAGGTAAAAATAGCAATGATGCTCTGCCTGGTTTGGCTAAGTGGATGGAGCGTCGACCTGCAGACTGAGGGGTCCCAGGTTCGATTCCGGTCAAGGGCATGTACCTTGGTTGCAGGCACATCCCTAGTAGGGGGGGGGGGGTGCAGGAGGCAGCTGATCGATGTTTCTCTCTCATCGATGTTTCTGACTCTCTGTCCCTCTCCCTTCCTGTCTGTAAAAATCAATGAAATATATATATATATATATATATATATATATATATATATATATATTAAAAAATAGCAATGATGACAGAGAATCATTGATTGGCTGTCTCCTGCAAGCCCCAGGTATATGCCCTGTTCGACAATCAAACTGTGACTTCCAGGTCCATCGGTCGACACTCAACCACTGAGACACCATGGCTGGGCCTGGGTTATTTAAAAAACACACCAAGATTTGACTTTTCAGTGAGTCAGGCCTTCATGTAAAGCTTGTTCATTGCTGGATACATTATCCTAGGTGGGTTGGGTTTATGAACTATGAGTGTTTCTAGCCCCACAGAGTCAGCCAGCACCAGCTACACATGTGTTTTGGTTATGCAACCTAAAATTCAGTGACTCGGGGAGTGTTATGGGTTTAACTGTGGCCCCCCACATCCCCACCTGGCCCAATTCATAAGTGGAAGTCCTAACCCCCAATACCTCAGAATGTGGCCTTATTTGGAGATAGGGGCTTTAAAGAGGTAGTCAAGTTAAAATGAGGTCATTAGGATGGGCCCTAATCCATGTGACTGGTGTCATAAGAAGGGGAAATTTGGACACAGAGACAGACAAGTAGAGAAAAGACACTGGGTGGAGATGGCCACCTACAAGCGAAGGAGGGAGGTTTGAAACAGACGCTTCCCTCACTGCCCTCAGGAGGAGTCATCCAACCCTCTGACAGCTTGATCCGGGCCTCCCAGCTTCCAGAACTAGGAGACCATATAATTCTTTTCTTTAAACCACTAAGTAAGTGGTCTTTTTACTAGCAAACTAATAAATACAGAGAGCAAAGAGCCCAGGAGACTACTTTTTCCTACCTTCTCACGGGATAGTTTTAGAAATTAAATGAACTGATAGATGTAAAGCACTTTGCTAACAGCTAAAGCTACAGCGAAGATTGGTATTAATATTGTAGCAGTTCCTGGCTACCATATTTAAAACTACTGTACTCTAAAAGCCACCCCCTCCCATACGGGCACATTGAATCACTTTCCTTGATTTGTTTCTCCCTACATAGCACTTATCACCTTCTAACACACTATACATTTTACTTATTTTGCTTATTGTCCGCTTCTTCCCACTGGAAGTAAAACTTCATGAGGGGGAACTTGCGTTTTTTTGTTCACTGCTGTCTCCCTAGCACCCAGAACTTTGCCCGGCACCTCGCAAGTCCTCAATACACTTGTTGGATGAATCATAAATGCGTATTTGTATGCTCTCATCTTCATCCGGCTATTGCCTACTAACCCTTCAAGACCCAACAAGCATCTGTCTCCCTCACTGTGGGTCCTGGAAGGGAGGGACCACCGCCAAGATGTTTGTGTCCTGTATCCCAAGGAGGTAGCTCTGAGCCTCATCCTTGGTGGGTACTCCGTTCTTGATTGCTGAGTGAGCCAGTAACTGGGGAGCATGGGAAGGGCACAGGGAGAAGGTGGATCAGAAGTGGCTCACTAAAATAAGAGTGCTAGTGAGGCTGGGAAGAAAAGGGAACCCTTGTGCACTGTCGGTGGGAATGTAAACTGGTACAAACACTATGGAAACGGTATGGCAGTTCTTTAAAAAACTGAAAGTAGAACTATCTGGTCCAGCAATCTCACTTCTGGGTATATACCTGGAAAAGATGAAGTCACTATCTCAAAGAGATATCTGCACCACCATGCTTATTGCAGCATTATAATCACATTGGCCAAGATATGGAAACAACCTACGTGCTCCTCTATGGATGGACAAAAAGATGTGGTGGACATATACTGAAAGGTTTGCGACGCAGGAAACAAGACACAGAGTCCAGGCCATGGAAAAGGGGGGGAGGTTTTAATCTTGCGCTCCCGGGCGAAACTCAACGGTCTGAGAGTGGGCCAGGGTAGTTCGCACCAAAACGGGGGCTTAGGTACTTCCTTTATACAGCTGTTTAGTGAGGGGAGGGTGGAGGGCATGAGAGGTGTGGAATTCCTGCCTCAGGCAGGGGTCTGGGAAGGCTGGCAAGGGTCTGGGAAGGCGCCAGTTATCTTTGTCACCATCTGCCTTGTGGATGCTTGCATGGCTGTGGTCTTTCCCCCCTGCCTCGACCTAACATATACAATGAAGTATTTATTATTAAACCATTGCAGAGAGGGAAATCCTCCCATTTGTGATATACTGGATGAGACTTGTGAGCATTATGCTAAGTGAAATAAGTCCGAAAGAGAAAAGCAAATGATATATGTTCTCACTTATATGTGCAATCTAAAAAGAAGCCAAACTCATAGAAACAGAGAGTAAAATGGTAATTGCCAGGGGCTGGGGGTGGGGAGGTGAGGGAACCAAGATGCTTCTTGTTTGCCAAGGGTACAAACTTCCCGTTATGAGAAGAGTAAGTTCTGGGAATCCAACGTACAGCATGGTGACTATAGTTAACAATACTGTACTATGCAGCTGGAAGTTGCTAACAGTAAATCTTTAGTGTTCTTACCACAACAGTAACAAAATGATAATTACGTGAGGTGGTGGTATGCTAACAAATCTTATTGTGGTAACAGTTTCACAATATTTACTGTACCAAATCATCACATTGTATACCTCATCTATAGAATGTTAGATGTCAATTACATCTCCATAAAGCCGGGGAAATAATAAAATTTGGAAGAAAAAAAGAAGTGGCTCACTAGGGGGTACTGACCTTGTAGCCTAGGCTATGCCCATGAACAGTCAACAAAACAGTATTGAGACTCAAAGGAAGGCCATCCTCACATGCTGTTTTGGGGGCCCCATAGGAAACAAGTGGACAGTGAGGCAAACTGTGAGGAGGGCCTCATGGATTTGAAATAAAGGACATAAAACTAAAAATCAATAAATCAGAACAGATGTATTCAAAGTGATTTTAAAAATAAAAAAATAAAAGGCTCCTGGATATGCAAAACAGAAGTCTCACCCTAATGAACATATTAACATCATTAAATACAGAAGGAGTCCCCCTGGGGCTGGGTAAGGAGTGGGGGCTGTCAACCTAGAAATTTCAGTTAGAAGAGAGAGAACTGAGGGGCCTTTGTCAGCTGAGCCGGCTGAGGTGAAGCTATCTGACGTTCCTAGGAGGTTTTTGATGGGCCACAAATGCCCGAGCGGGAGGCAGGGCCCACTTGGGAATGGGAGAGCCCTGTGTGACCAGGAAGTAGTGCCACGGTGTAGCTCAAACATAATAGAGTGATTTAGGATAAGAATTCTCTGCCCTGGGGAAGCATGGTGTTGCTGTTAGCATTTAAAGAGGAAAAGTACAATAAAGAAAATCTATAAAGGGCATTGTTCTCCGAGTGAAGAATTAAGGATTTCAGGCTGATGCTTCTCATCTGCAAAGAATGAGGAAAGGCATCGGCTTGGGCTTGCCGACTAACCCCCTTTGGGCTTTTACTTTCCCAGGGAGCAATAGTCATCCTTTGTTGATGTTCATGCATTCATTCACACATTTTTTGAACCAGACCCTGTGCTATATCCTGAGGATACAAAAATGAATATTAGTCCAATGAAGAACCTTAACCTCCTGGATCTGTGTACAGGCATACTTCATTTTATTGTGCTATGCTTTATTGCACTTTGCAGATATTGCCTTTTTTTTCCTTTTCTTTTTCTTTCTTTTCTTTTCTTTTTTTTTTTTTTTTACAAATTGAAGTTAAGAGCCTCCACTCCACCAGCAGAAAGATTATGACATGCCAAAGGCTCAGATTATAGTTAGCATTTTTAGCAATAAAGTCTTTTTTAATTAAGGCATGTACTTTTTTTTAGATATGATGCTATTGCATACTTCATAGACTGCAGTATAGGGTAAATATAACTTTTACATGTACTGGAAAACCAAAAAAATTCATGCGACTCACTTTATTGTGGTGATCTGGAACCAAATCCAAAATATCCCCGAGGTATGCCTGCAATCTTTAATCCAGTTCAAACAAGTGGACTCTGGCTTCTCCCGGGAAGAGGGTGGTGACGGGACCACGAGGCTAATGAAGCAGAACAGAAAGCCATTGGGGGAGTAAATGCCAGCCCACCTGGGGACCTGGGACCAAACCTTGCAACCTCTTGCTGGGGACGTTTCCTGGAAATCACTTAGCCAAAATTACCACTGAGCTAAACCAGGGAAGATTTTAGTTAAGAGGATCTTTCTAGAATGCCTGCAGTCATTGGCATGAGTCATGGACTCGTCTTCAGCAGTGAACATTTTACCAGGTGCCTGAGACGAAACAGATGTATAGGATGCCCTCTGGACTCCCTTGAGACCTCCTCACCTGAAGCAGAAAGATTAAAGTGATCAAAGTGTACTTCCTGTTTTAAAAATAAACATTCTCCAGGTCTTGAAAAAAGAATCTCCCCAGGAAACACTTTACACAAGTAATTCCCTACACTGTGTATTTTGTATTCCCCGTAAATTCTGTAAATATTTTGCATATTAGAGACAAGAAGATATTCAGTGTTTACTATGGAGGTAAAGGGAAAAGGAGAATAGATAGTCTTCGTCCAAGTCATCGCCTGTTTCCCAGCCATCAGAAGTTTGTGGAGCCCTGGCTGGTTTGGCTCAGTGGATACAGCGTCAGCCTGAGGACTGAGGGGTCCCAGGTTCGATTCTGGCCAAGGGCACATGCCCAGGTTGCAGGCTCGATCCCCAGTAGGGGGCGTGCAGGAGGCAGCCAATCAATGATTCTCTCTCATCATTGATGTTTCTATCTCTCTCTCCCTCTCCCTTCCTCTCTAAAATCAATTCAATATATTTTTAAAAAAATTTTGTGAAGGTTTTACTCTGTTCAGCACTGTGCTGAGTACGAGGGGAGTGGAGCAGGACAAAAGGGGTAAGTAGATACAACGGATGTGACAGCTAGTCCTCGATAAGCTTCCAGTCTCATGCAGGTGTTGTAGGTGAGGTTCCCTGGGTCTGAGGTAGAGATATGGGAGCAAGCAGTTTACTGGGAAGTGTCCTCAAGAGCACCTGTATGGGACTGAGAAAACCAGGCCTGGGCAGAGGTGGGAGTTGAACTGTAACGCAATAAAAGAGCCAATCCACAGGGAGCTCTGAGGCTGAGATGACCCTTCAGAGGTGTCCCGAACCGAGGCAAGGGAGATGTGCCATTGTACAAGCTACTGAATGTCACTGGACGCAGGCTTCCCCACTAGGAGGAAAAGTGAACTTGAACAAAACAGCTACTTGCTGTGGAGGGAAATTCATGGGAGGGATTTTCCATGGATTTATCCCCTAAAGAGTAACACGTCCCTTTTCCCATTTTATAATTCTGTTCAGTTACTCCCCTTGAAATTCTCCATCTTCAGGCAAGGCAATAAGCTGCTGTTTAGAAACTGAAAAATGGTTTCCCTCCCAGTGCTTTGCATAAACTTGCAAACTCCAACACAATTAAACAAATAAGGCAAAGCACTTTAGCCCTATTGCAGATAGGGCCTCTTTTTCCTGCCTGTAAAAATACAGAGATTGGTCTTATGCAATGATCTTTATTTGCTATGCCCTTCTATGCCAAGAGCCACTGAACAAAACTGGGAATTGGAGTCTCACTTCGTTGCAAGTGTCACCCCAGTGCCCTCACACCCGCACGCCCATCGCCACTTCTTTGGCTCAGCATCTCAGAGTGTGTTCTCACCTCTCCTCATCACTCCCTCCCAGCCCATTATTTGATCCTTCCCTACGGATATCTGTGCCCTTCAGGACATGCTCAGATAAGTTAATGTACTTACCCCCTCCTGGCTAATGCTGGCATTTCATTATTGGAAACCACCTCTGCGGTGAAAGCAAAAGCTATCCTCTTGGAGAGAGTATGCATTTAGAGGGCAGTTCCCTGGAGGACACTCTGGGGTGACTGCCCTGAGTACTCACAAGCATGGGGTGTCCTAGGGAGCTTGCATGCAGTGAAGGATCAAGAATAATGTCCAGCCGCCGGCGTGGCTCAGTGGTTGAGCATCGACCTACGAACCAGGAGGTCCCGGTTAGATTCCAGTTCAGGGCACATGCCCGGTTTGAGGGCTCGATCCCCAGTGTGGGACGTGCAGGAGGCAGCCAATCTATGGTTCTCTCTCATCATTGATGTTTCTCTCTCTCCCTCTCTCTCTTCCTCTTTCTCTAAAACCAATAAAAAATATATTTTAAAAAAAAGAATAATGTCCAACATGCTATACACCCCCAAGCCTCCTCGGTCGCCTTCTGCCTCTGAGGTCAGATAAGCTTCAGGCCTGGTGATGGCTCCCTTCAGGGAGGTCCTTCCTATCAGCTTCTGCTTCTGGTCCTGCACTGGGACTCCAAGCCCAAGAGAGATGCTTCAAGTCCTTACTGAACCAGCACAATCCTGCTGCCTGAGCCCCCCACCCTGCCCCCTCCTCCCATGTTTCATCTACTGGTGTCACGCCTTATCTGCAGTTTTGTTTTCTGCAGTTTCAGTAACCCACGGTCAACCAGGATCCGAAAGTGTGAACTGGGAAATTCCAGAAATAAACAATTCGTAGGTTTTAAAGTGTGCGCCGTTCTGAGTAGTGTGATGAAATCCCGTGCCATCCTGCTCTGTCCCTCCCGTGATGTGAATCGTCCCTTTGTCCAGCATCTCCACATTGATGCGCCACACCCCTATTAGTCACTTAGTAGCTATCAGATTGACATATCACCGTGCTTGTGTTCAAGTAACCCATATTTTACTTAATCATGCCTCATTTATATAACTTTTATTACAGTATATTACTATAATTGTTCTACCTTATTATTAGTTACTGTTGTTAACCTCTTACGGTGCCCAATTTATAAATTAAGCTTTATCATAGGTAGATATGTATAGGAAAAAAACTAGTATAGAGTTTAGTACTATCCCTTTGGGGGGGTCTTAGAACAATGAGTGTATAAAGTTGAACCATCTCCCATCCTAGCGTGGACAGCAGACTCAAGCCAGTTTCTCAGAGTCCTTCTGGATTGGGCCTCCAGGGCCACTGATAATAACTGTAATAACTGTGCTCTCTGGGGTCAACCAGCCAGGCCTGGATCCAGCAGGAACACAGGGAGCTGGACCTATAGCTGCTCAGCAGCTCTCAGACTTGCCTTCCTTGGTTGGTTCCAATCACCAGATGATGGAATTAGCTCTGCTGGTGTCCTTAGGTGTCTAAAGAGGGAGCAGAGCCCGTCTAACATCCAAACCGAGTGCTCAGGGCTAGATCTCCTCTTCCATCTCTTGCTTCCTCTCCTCTCCCTTATCGTGGTCAGGTTCAGGCCCTAGTGACTTCTAACCAGACAACTGCCAGGGCCTCCCTGCTGTCCTCCTGGCTCTGCTTGGTGCACATCAAACTACACCAGGCGTCCTCAAACTACGGCCCGCGGGCCACATGCGGGTGTTTTTGCCGTTTTGTTTTTTTTACTTCAAAATAAGATATGTGCAGTGTGCATAGGAATTTGTTCATAGTTTTTTTTAAACTATAGTCCGGCCCTCCAACGGTCTGAGGGACAGTGAACTGGTCCCCTGTTTAAAAAGTTTGAGGACCCCTGAACTACACAGTGCTTCTGGCTTGCTCATTGGCTATGCCCCCTCAACAACTTTCAGGGAATTCATCTCCCAAGTGAAAGGTGCATTCTACTCATTAGTTTCCAGCCACATTCCCCACCACCTGACGTCCTATGTGACGTCCTATGTGTGGCTATTCAGCCAAATTAAACTCTGGGTTGTTTCCTCTGACATTTTCCCACCTCCACTTAGGTTGTTCTCTTAACTGTAATGTCTTCCTTTCTCACCTTACTTCCATTTCTTTCTCCTTCAGATTTGTTCTCATGTTCACTTCAAGCCATGTCCCTCATGAACATATATAAACAATTCTGACCAAAATGTCAGCAAACCAAATCTAACACTATGTCAAAGGATAATACAACATGACTAAACAGGGTTTATCCCAGGAATGCAAGCTTGGTTGACTAGTCGCATTCCAAAACCAACCGTGGTAATTCTTTGTATTCACTTTCTATTGTTGTGTAAAAAATTATCACAAACTTAGCAGTTCAAAACAACACAATTTTATTTTCTCACAGTTTCTGTAAATCCAAAGTCCAAGTAAGGCACAACTGGGTTCTCTGCTCATGGTCTTACCAGGCTGAAACCAAGGAGTTGGCCATAGTTGTGGTTCTCATGTACTAGTAAGGCTTGAAGTTCTCTTCCAAGCTAGCAATAGCCCTTGACTGTGCCTCTTTCTGTGGCCTATTTTATTGTAGAAATACTCATGTCTTTGTCTTATTCCCACTACATTCCTTGCCCTAACGGCAGAAACTGGCCTCTTCATCTAGGTTTTGTGAATTTGTACCAAGAAGCGCAAATGTACTGCTACTTTCTTGAGCATTTTGTAACAGTGAAGAAAGAGTCATTTCAGGTTTTATATTTTTTCCCATTTTGCCACAGAACTTGTTTACATTCCACTCATTTGGCAGTACTTTCCCCCAGTCTGGTTAGTCAGCATTTTTGACAGCTGCTTGGCACGGCTTTCAATCTGCCCTGGCTGGTGTGACTCAGTGGTTGGGTGTTGTCTCATGCACGGAAGGATTGCAGGTTCAATTCTCGGTCAGGGCACATGCCCAGGTTGCAGGCTTAATCCCCAGTAAGGGACCTGCAGGAGGCAGCCCATAGGTTTTCTCTATCACATCGATGTTTCTTCTCTCCCTTCCTCTATCCCTCAAAATAAATTTTTAAAAATTCTTTTTTAAAAAATGACAGCCATCTGTAAGGTACACTGCCACACAGCCCATTCTCTGGAGATGGTGGTGATAGCAATGGTTACTATTACTTAGTTACAGTCTAATGGGCCAAAGCACTTTTATTTTAGAACTCATAACCAAACGTGGGCCCACCATTTCTGGATAAAACTTTCAGGTGTGCAATACTAGTTAACAGCTCAGGCTTTGGAGCCCAGCTGTCTAGGGTTGAATCCCAGGATATGTTTCTTAATATTTTGTACCTCAGTTTCCTCCTCTGCAAAATGGGAACACTTAGAGTGCTTATCTCATAAGCTTATTCCAAAGACTGAATGAGCTAATTCATTTAGAACAGAGTCTGGCACACAGTAAACAGTCAGTCACAAAAGTTAGCTGCTGTTACCTTTAGAACGGTTGTTCTCAACCTTACGTGTGTATTCAAATTAATTGGGGGAAGATTTTGAAAAATGCTGATGCTTGGAGTTCCCAGCCTAGATCAGGATTTCTCATCTGTGACACTATTGATGTTTTTGACATAATTTTGTTGTTGTTGAAGGTTGTTCTATGCATTGTAAGATATGTAGCAGCACCCCTGGCCTTTATCCATTAGAGGCCAATAACATATCTCTTTCTCCACTCTCAGTTATAACCAAACTTGTTTCCAGACATTGCTAAATATCCAGTAGGGGCAGAAATTGACCTCAGCTGAGATATACCAGTATATCAACATATGTGTAACTCCATCTATTGAAAAAAAATCCACACTATTAACTGGTACACCTGGTACTGCCCCAGATCAGTGAAATAATAGTTTCTGGAGTTGCGGCTTTGGGCATGGGTCTTCCTGGGGCAGATCCAGGTTTTGTGGGGCATGAAGCTTATAAAATTTGGGGGTCTTTCTTTTAGAAAAGTAGTACATGTTACAAAATGTGTTATGAAGTGAATATTCATTTAGAATGAGTAAAGAAAACATAAAGTATTGGTGACTTGGATATACATATTCCTTTCTTTTGAGATCACTGTAGACAATTTCCCAGCAAAAATTCTTTTTGATAACAACCTAGCTTTCTCTTTCCACCTATAATACCGTACACCTCCCAGCATTCACAGGGGCCCCGAGCAAGCTTTCTGAGAAATCGCCCTCTATGCCGTTTGTTGCTGCAGCACAGTGCTTTGGATGAAGGCCCAGCTTGGCAGAGCAGGCATAAAGCCCACAAGGCCTAGTTCTGTTAATCAAGATTTCAGAAAACTTGGCAGGTAGGATGCAGGTAGGGAGCACAGCAAGAGGAAATTGAAACTGTAGTCCAAACCTAAAGTCTGGAGGACCATGATTCTGATCATGACATACCTAGTTCAAACAGTGGTGCTGAGCTTTGGTTTTCAGCCTCAGCACTGAGATCCTGGGCAGGCTAATTAATCACAATTCGGGACTGGGGGGAGAGGGGAAGGGGCCAGGCAGAGGAGAGGTGTGCCTCACAGGTCAATACAATTACCCTCCATGAATTCCTCAGGAATACTGACTCCCAGGTGTGCGCAGAAACCAGGCAATGGGCAGGTCACATAGGCACACAGCAGCCATAACTGGGGAGCCAGACTCCAGGTCTTAGAGAGTAAACTTACTTCTCAGTCCCATTAGAGGAGGTTGGAAGGAGAGACTTGGCCTGTAAATACTGAGCTCTGCTTGCAGACTGAATGTTTGTGTCCTCCTCAAATCCATATGTTGAAATCCTAGCCTCCAATGTAATGGTATTCGGAGGTAGGACCTTGGGGAAGTGATTAGGCTATGAGTGGAGTCCTCATGACTGGTCTTAGTGCCCTTATGAAAGAGACCCCATGGAGCGCCCTTGCCCCTCCGTCACCTGAGGACACAATGAAGATGGCAGCCTATGAAGCAGGCAGTGGGCTCTCACCAGACACCGAGTCTGCCAGCGACTTGATCTTGGATTTCCCAGCCTCCAGAACTATGAGGAATACATTTCTGCTGTTTATAAGCTACCTAGTCTATACTATCTGTTATCACAGCCCGAATAAACGAAGACAAAATTCCCGCCTCCATCTGGACGGGCTCCAGAACCTGGATGTGAGGGGGAGCGGCTAGGACTGGATATAGGCAGAAGCTGGGAACGCACCTGGGAGGCACTGAAGCAGGAAATGAGGTCAGGACTGACAGGGTAAAAGCTGCTAAACCGCTCTCTTGATTCTCTGGGTATGGAACACGGGCGAGGTGGACCTCACAGCTCTTTATGACATCATCAGGGTTGCCTATGGAAGCGTCATGGAACCCGCTAAGATAAGATGATGAACTTAGGGGTTTTCCAGACCCCCTGAATTCAAAAGGATTGAACCTTGAAGTCACCTCTGCAATTTGTAGCCAATTTAGCAGAGCTGGGGATGAGGACTACTTGGCTATGAACTGTGCTCCTCAAGGTGAGTTGGCTATGCCAAGGATCACATAGACCATTTCCATGAATTGACACCTTTAACACACTTAATAGAGAGTGTCTGTATGCTCCATATTATTACTGCTGTCATTGCAGTAACCGAGATTGCTGGCAAGTACTGTGCCTTTAAGAGGCAGTGAAAAAGGACAGATTCCTTCTCATTCAGAATTGCCCCAGTGTAGAGTTTGGTGAGGTTTTGGGGGACATTGATTACAGCATGAGTGATGGCATGAGGGATAAGGTGGAAGAGGGGTTTTTCCGTCTGACTCCCTGGTAACTGTGGTCCTCTCCTTATCCTGCCTGTGTTCCGGTTACCCATGAGTATGGCTGCGTGTGCTCTAATCTTTATGTTATAAACCATCAGGGAAGAGGCAATCTGTGTTTAAGTGATACTCTAGTCAAACTAATTGTCCTAATGAACCAAGGGAATCTCCATTCTGGCTCCAAGTGTTCTTCAAACCATAGGTGTGTGAATCATTCAACTAACCTAGGAAACTAACTGGAACCAGTCATTTCATCCTTCTATTGGGACACAAGTCCATCTTCCTCTCCCTTTCCTTGCCTAGTCATTAGTAATCCTGCAAATGGATAATAAAGTAGTAGTCCAAAGAAGGCAATGGTAAGAGAAAAAGCAACAAGTTTGGATAATTTTGAAATTAGAACTTCAAACAATCTCTTGAGCAATGAGGACAAGTTGCTTAATATTAGATGGATGTCTCTTCTCTCTACCCCCCCCCCCACCCCGAAATAACCAAAGTCCTCCATGCCATATTCCATAATTCTAGGAACTCATATTTTCTAAAGGAAATTGCTGTCTTATTCTTCTGGGTTTTTAGGTTTGTTATTTGAAAAGAACAATGTTCAGGTCTTTTTCTTAGAGTTATGTTAACTCTTTTTATGCTTTGCCTTTTAACCTCTCTAATTCATGTTAGGGGCCTGAGAGTCCTCCCCACTCCCTCCCCAACAAGCCGCACACTAAAAGGAAGTTTACAAAGGAGTTAAAGCATCAGCTGTGTCTCTGAGAATATATTTTTAGTTGCTATTTTCCCAACTGTGTTGGGATCTGATTCCAAGTCTGTCCGAGTCAGGCCTGTCTGGCTTCAACATCAATACTCTATCCACTCTCCCCCACTGCCCATTCTACAGGAGGAGAAGGAGGAGGGAGAGGGGAAAAGGGAGGGGGGGAGAGGGATGGGGAGGAGAAGAAATAAAGATGCTAAAGGTGGTTTGCTTTTGAGGGAATTCAATATCAGCTTTTTAGACTTTTGAATGTAACTCTCCATCAAGATATTATTAATAATTAATAAGGTAATAGCCTATAAATATCTATAATAGCTACTTCACAGGACTGTTGTAAGGCTACTATTAATATTTAATAAGGTAATGTTACCTTATTAATACCTAAGTATTATTTAAATCTACCTCACAGGATTGTAGTGAGAAATACAGATAAGTATATAAAGTGGCACATCAATGGTAGTTATTAAATAGTAAATCTTACTAATCCTATGAATTTGGTAGAAACACATTCTCTAACTCTCGAGTCAGACAGACCCAAATTTGTATGACTTTGAACAAGTTATTTAAAGTCACAAAGCCTCAGTTTCCTCATTTATAAATGGTAGAAAATAGCTCCTAAGTCATAGTATTGTTGTGAAGATGAAATATGCTAATGCTATGATATTTAACATTATGCTTGTCTTGTAGAAAATGCTGAATGAACATGGTTATTATATTAATGTTATTATGAGGGCCTTATTCTGTTTTTGTTTAGTTTGTCCTTGATGCCATCATATATACCATTTCCTCGTTAAAGACTCCACATGCCTTTCCCTCTACCCCTCCTTTTTTGGAATATCTATGCTTTTAAAATTCTGAAATCAACTAGGAAAGATTCCATTGGATTTCCTTTTTTCTAATCCTCGTTGAGTCTGCTTTGATTACCTTTTTTCCCTTAAATTTTCTGGGTCCTTTCTTTTTGCCATTATTACTTTAATTCAGAGCACTGACGGTGCACAATCCATTATTCAAACCTAGCACATCTTGTGACTTGGAAACACTTTTTGTTCAGTAACAGTCACCAGGCCCAGATGAGTTCAGTGGGGAATCTTACCACACATTTAAATAAGAAATTATACCATACCCTAGCCAGTCTGGCTCAGTGAATAGAGCGTTGGCCTGCAGAACAAAGGGTCCCAGGTTCAATTCCAATCAATAGAATGTACCTCGGTTGCAGGCTTCTCCCCGCACGGGCCCTGGTGGGGGCTCATGCAGGAGACAACCAATCCATGTGTTTCTCTTACATTGATGTTTCTCTCTGTCTTTCCCTCTCCCACTCTCCCTAAAAATCAATGGAAAAATATCCTTGGTTGAGGATTAACAAAAAAAAAACAAACAACTATACCAATTCAACTGGAACTGTCATTCATTGCTGGTGAGAATGTAAAATGAATGGTACAGCCACTTTAGAAGACAGTTTGGCAGTTTCTTACAAAACAAAACACACTCTTACCATACAATTAAGCAATCATGCTCCTTGGCATTTACTCAGAGGAGTGGGGAACTTATTTCCACATCAAATGCTACACACAGATGTTTATAGCAACTTTATTCAGAATTACCAAAACTTGGAAGCAATGAAGATGTCCCTTAGTAGGCGAATCAATAAACTGTTGTACATCCTGACAATGGAATATATTCAGCACTAAAAAGAAATAAGTTACCAAGCCATGAAAAGACATGGAGAGAACTTAAATGCAATTACTAAGTGAAATCTGCCAATCTGAAAAGGCCACATACGATATGATTCCAACTGTGTGACATTCTGGAAAAGGCAGAACTGTAGAAACAGTAAAACGATCAGTGGTTGCCAGGGTTGGAAGAGGGAGGAATAAAAAAGCAGAGGACAGAGGATTTCTAGGGCAATGAAACTATTCTGTATAAAGCTACAATGGTGGTTTTTCAACATTTTCTTTATACATTTGTCAAAACCCATAGAATACACACCACCAAGCATGAACCCCAATGTAAACTATGAACACTGGGGTCTAATGATGTGTCAATTAGATTCATCGATCATAACAAATGTACCACTCTGATTCAGGATGTTGATCGTGCGGGAGGCTGTGCATGTGTGAGGGGAAGGGTAGTATGGGAACTTTCTGTACTTTGGCTCGGTTTTGGTGTGAACTTAAGCCTGCTCTGAAAAATAAAGTTTGTTAAATAAATACACAGAGCATTAGTCTCTAATACCTTCCACTTTGACTTTTGTCTCTTCTTCCTAATACATAGTTATTGTTGAAATAAATAATGTCTAATTTTGCAACCCGTTTTGAGATCTTAAGGTTCAATACAAAGGGTCTTCCTAACACCAAATGCCAGCTCCAGGCAACATTTTTAAAATATATATATTTTTATTGCTTTCAGAGAGGATGGAAGAGGGAGAGAGAGAGAAACATCAATGATGAGAACCATTGATCGGCTGCCTCCTGCACGCCCCCTGCTGGGGATTTCGCCCGTAACCCGGGCATGTGCCCTTGATCAGAATCGAACCCTGGACCCTTCAGTCCACAGGTTGATGCTCTATTCACTGAGCCAAACTGGCTAGGGCTACTCCGGGCAACCTTTATCCTCTTTGGCTTTTGTGGCTTTATTTATAATGTACATCTCAAAGCTAAAGGCATTTCCCAATCAATCCTAGCTTCCCTAAGAATCCATTACAAGTCTAAATATTTTTCATTACAAGAATACATAATAAGTAAACTGTGGAAATGTATATCACTTGGTACATTCATACTAAGTGGTCCTCAAAATAAATGTATTAGAAATGTATTTTAGACAGTGTGCATTAGACAGAGTTTATTAGAAATGCTAGATCTTGCCGAAACCGGTTTGGCTCAGTGGATAGAGCGTCGGCCTGCGGACTGAAGGGTCCCAGGTTCGATTCCGGTCAGGGGCGTGTGCCTTGGTTGCGGGCACATCCCCAGTGGGGGTTGTGCAGGAGGCAGCTGATCGATGTTTCTCTATCATCGATGTTTCTGACTCTCTATCCCTCTCTCTTCCTCTCTGTGAAAAATCAATAAAATATATTAAAAAAAAAAAAAAAAAAGAAATGCTAGATCTTGAAAACATGCTCAGTACTAGTACCAAGTTGCACCATTTTACTTATAGCATACTATTTTTACATTTATTTGTCTTTATTTATATTGTTAATGACATTATTTCGGGAAAGTATAAAAGCACAGTAATAGTAAACAATCGAAAAGGAAGCAGGAGGGTGGGTGGGATGGGGGAGAGAACACAGGGACTTAACTTTATTTTCAAAGTTTTCAAAAGAACCTCTTGTGAAACTTCAGGGCCCTACAGGGTAGAGTTTTGTATTGCTTTTATTTGTTCCCATGTTTCACTTTCAGTATTGAGAGGCATACCTAATTTCAGCATTCTGAAATTTGTCAACTTAATTTTGTCACTCTATCTTTACCATTACAGTTTCACAGGCGGTATCCAAAAAGAGTCTATATAGAGGTAATTTGACCTAGGATTAAATCCCAGTGCTATCATTTGTTAGTAGTTTGGTGTCAAGTAAGTTATTTAATTCTGTTTCTTTGTCTGTAAAATGGTGGTAACAAAAATATTCCTCTCGGGGTGTTATGATGTACTGTCTGTATTAGTGGCTGACACAGTAAATGCTAGCTTCTTTAAGACTCAAATCCTATTCTTTCTTAGTCTTAGAACTATTTGTAGTTTGAATGAATGAATGAATGAATGAATGAACGAATGCCAGGAGATTTATATAGTCAACAATGAAGTAGCTATACTGAGATAGCAGGCTAGAAATTTTATATGGAAATATAAGAAATAAGGTAAAGTACCAGGTAACAGTTCATGAATAAGTATGTTTTAGAGGTAAAGGAAGAATAAATGAGTACTTTAAAACACACCGTTGAAGAGGAAGCTGATAAACCATTGTAAATGTGTGATGCAAGAAATTAACTAAGTTGTTTCTACTAGCCTTAAGCTACCATCAAGAGCATGGATGGGTCTAGTTATGTCATATGATATGTCACATAGATTACCTATATTAACAACAAAATAAAAGTCATGATCCAGAGTTACTAAGAATGAAATGGAGGGTAGGGTGGAGGTGGAAAAATTTCAAAGTTAAAAAACATGAAGGTGTGTTGTGGTTTTGAATGTAATAGCAGCTGTGATTAACATGTGATCTTCTAGACAATAGACAGGTAAGCCCCTTAACAAACCAGCATTCAGAAAATTCAGAATAGTAGAAGTCTTGTTTCCTTTTTTGAGACACTCTTGGGAGAGAAAGTGCCTACTCAAATATTTTTCAAAATAGCCAAGTATTTCTCAAAGTGTGGTCTAGCGCACCCACAAGAAGTAAATGGATAGCATATGTCTCCAGAGGGGATATTCTGAAAAGGACACATCGATTATGTAGGATTTGAACCAAAAATGGACAACCCAGATCTAATTCACTAAAGTGACAATAAGGGATATTCTATAAAATACTGGATTTGTGTTCTTTAAAAAATGACATTTGAAACAGCTCTCTGGGAGATTCTTATATCTATTAAAGCCTGAAATTAAAAAGAACCCGAGATGATTCTTATACTCAGGCATGTTTAAGAAACATGGAGGGTGGTTTCCTCCTGCGGGGTGAAACCCTCCGCATAGAACTCAACTCCAGTGTCTTTTCTCCGGGCCTCTGAAGTTCAGAAAACGTGTCTTGAAGATATGACTCCAGGACCGCCATATTCTCACCAGAAGGTCGCTGTGCCAAGTTGAATATGCCATGGAGGCAATTGCACATGCAGGCACCTGTTTGGGAATTTTAGCAAATGATAGTGTTTTGCTTGCAGCAGAGCAACGGTAACATCCACAAGCTTCTTGATGAAGTCTCTCCCCCTCCCCGCGCCAACCGCCCCCCCCCCCCCCCAGAAATTTATAAACTCAATGAGGGCATGGCTTGCAGTGTGGCAAGCATAACTTCTGATGCTAATGTTCTGAGTAATGAACGGAGGCTCATTGCTCAAAGGAATTTATTACAGTATCAGGAGCCAGTTCTTTGTGGGCGGTTGGTTACAGCACTTGTGTGATACCAAACAAGCTTATACACAGTTCGGAGGAAAACATCCCTTCGGTGTCTCACTGCTGTACAGTGGCTGGGATAAGCGTCATGGCTCTCAGCTCTATCAAAGCGACCCTAGCAGAAATTACGCGGGATGGAAAGCCACACGCACTGGAAATAATAGCACCGCAGCTGTGTCAATGTTTACACAAGACTACAAAGAAGGAGAAATGACTCTGAAGTGTCAGTACTTGCTTCAGCTATCAAAGTCCTCAAGGAGACCATGGATGTTACCAAACCCTCTGCCGAAAAAGTGGAAATTGGCCCACTAACCAGAGAGAATGGAAAGGCGTTCATCCGAGTTCTCAAACAGAAGGAAGTGGAACTGTTGGTCAAAAAACATGAGGAAGAAGAAGCGAAGGCCGAGTTGGGGGGGGGGGGGGGGGGGAGAACAAAAAGAAAAGGATAAAATAGAAGACAAAATTGGGGATTTTAGAAGTCTTTTTGGGCACCATTTCCGTGTGAAAGCTGTCCTCTTCCACACTGAGAAAGCTCTGGCCTTTTTTAAAACTTGGATGGTGGGATAGGAAGATGGCACCATCTGATCGGGCTCTCGCTATTTCTGTCCAGTTGAATGGTGATTGCTCTTCATGAACCTTTTCATTCTCCCTCCCTCCCCCCCCCCGCCCACCCCTCCGGCCTTTTTTGGGGGAATAAAACCAGGAAAGAATGGAAATGGTGAAGGGAAAAAAAAGAAACAGGAACATTGAAATAGAGAAACCATGAAATTTTTGGAAGAATGTCATTCAATTCAGCGTAACAGAGAGTTACGTAACTTTATCAAACTTTCATATAAGAACTTACACTATATAATCAGTATAACTTGAATGGCTCTAGACTTTAAAAATCCCATACTCTAAGAGGCAGTATTTTAGCATCACTCTTTTGCCCATAGCTTTGTTTGATTCATAGTAATACTTAAAACAGGAGTTTGTGTCTAGAAGACTATACAATAGGAAACCAAGGGGTGAGGTGTTTTTAATGACAGTTCCCAATGTACAATCAGGTTACATTTTAAGAGAATATTTGGAAGTTTGCATTTCCTTATAGAAATAACGTTCTGGGTGAGAAGGAGTAGAGAGGAAGGCTTGCCAGCCTTTGGAATGACAAAGGATGGGGCACTCACTCCAGGGCCTGCCTGTGGCTGTGCTGGGAAGGAGGAGCTGGTCCAGGACACCCCCTCTCCCCTCCCCAGCCAGCCCTACTCTGGGTTTTTCAAGATTGTGTAGTTGCCAGCAGCTGATTCCAAATAATTTAGACCTCCACTGCAGTTGATGCTTTGAAGTCAAAGTTTAAGAGAAACAACGAATTTGAAAGCATATTTTATTAAATGTTTCTTGAAGACGTTTCAAGAGAAAACCACTTGTAAAGAAATTCTTTCTTTACTCTTCATACTTCTTTCAACAAATAAGTGCCTGTCTACCTCACGGGGTTACTGTTAGCATGCAGCATCCAATAATGTGTGTGTGTGTGTGTGTGTGTGAGAGAGAGAGAGAGAGAGAGAGAGAGAGAGAGAGAGAGAGAGAGAGATTTGTTGACTGCAAGGTGCAGAGGAAATGCAAGGTGGCATGATTTTCATTGCAACAGAGTCAGTCCCCAATATGACAAATTAACCTTAAAGACACAGTTGGAATAGGAGCAGAGTGAAAAATTTCTGCTCAAACCTCATACGATTTAAGCTGATGAGAGCCACGGAAAGAGCCAAGCTGCTCCGAGCAGGCTTGGGTAAGAGGGAGAAATTTAACCCGGGTAAGCACAAGTAATATGCTTTAGAGGAAACATTAAACACACTATCGGCCCTGAATGGCTTGTTAACTCGGGTGTATCAGGTGATCAGGGAGCAGGTGTAGCACAGAAAAGGTGTGGTGGGTAGAGAGGCTGGACCACTGTAAGCTGGCTAAGGGACTGCATGGGGACCAGATAGGGCCACTAACCACTGACAGGACTGAGGAGTTTCCTGGGATGTGGAACTTTGAATGCTAAAATGATAAAAGTCTTGGGCAAACCAGGAGGAGTTGTTCACACTGTAAGACCACAACGGCTCTATTTCTGACACAATCTGTGATGAACAAGCCACATAACTTCTCCACACCTATTTCCATTGTTCATGTGGATTATCCTGTGTTCCTTTCCTAAGGGGGAATTCTTCTCCCTCATCAAACATCACTAAATTCCATACCTCAACACCAGAGCAAAGATACTCTGGTGTTGTTGTTTTAAAACATATTTTTATTGATTTTAGAGAAGAAGGGAGAGAGATATAGAAACCTCAGTGATGAGAAAGAACCACACTGGGATTCAGCCCACAACCTGGGCATGTGCCCTGACTGGGAATAGAACTGTGTCCTCCTGGTTCATAGGTCGACACTCAACCACTGAGCCATGCCAACTGGGCATCCAATGTTGTGGGTTTTTTTTTTTTAATTTGAGGGAAAACCCAGAAATATAGGTCACTTATGAGCTATAAGGTTCCATAATAAGTTAGGAGCTTGTTGTCAGTCAATGGCAGGACTTGGAGGTGTGAAAGAAAGCTGAAGTCATGAGAATCAGTGGCGTCTCCTGTGGGTGGAGGTGAGGGCAGAGGAAAGGGAGAAGAAACTAGTTCAAAGCAGCTCATCTGGATACTATTTCCAGAAAGAAGTCCATGCTGGGAAAATCTATGGACAGAATCCAAGAAAATTGCCAAGTTGGAATTCAAGTAACTGTGAGGAGAGCAGTTTTGTCCAGAAACTAAGGGAAACACAGGACCTTAAAAAGACCTAGCTTTTCCAAGGGGCTAGAGCAGCTGAAGAAGGTGGAGCTGACTTTGAACCCGAGGCGGAGCTTGGAAGGACAGAGAAATGGAGAGGATGAAGCTACGGAAGGACCAGCAGGTAAAGAGGTGAGATGGAGGAGATGGAACTTGTTTGCATTCTGGGTGGAGGGCCATGAAACTGCACCTGGAACTTCTCAAATCTGTCCAGTTTGTATGCTGAGATCTCCTTGAAGTGCAGGTTCCTAATTGGGCAATTAATTATGGCTAGCCACTGCAACAAGCATGCAGAAGGAATCTGTGAAAGAGAAGAATGAAGTCTCACCTTAATTTGAGGCAGTATGGTGCTTTCTATAAATGCGGTCATTACTCAGAGAAGGGACTCAGGGTCTCGGATAAGCACACAGGCTTCTCCTGGCTGTTGAAAGACGGTCCAAAAGAAGGAAGGATGGCATGCCAGGTAAGGGAGACAGCCAAAATGAAGCTATGGGATATGCTTATTTAGAAAAAGTAGAGGAGGCTGGTTGAGAAGTCAATGAGAATTGAAGTAGAATTTGACAATGTTTCCCAGACTTTAACTTCACGGAACTTAACGAAAATGGTAATTATAGTGTGGGGTGAATGGAGGCAACCTAAAAGCATCAGGCTCTGCCACGTGAACTTAATTGAGACACGTCAGTGTATATGGCCCATTGGTTGATAAGCTCTGGAATAACAAGTGAGGAATCCGGTATTGAAGGCCCTGATTGAAGTAAATCAAATAGAGACATTCAGACTTGATTTGTTAGGACACGGAAAACCAATGTCAAAACTTGAACAGAAGAAACTCAAAATGTTCAAAATGGTACTTCAAGGAAAATGCTATGACCACATCATCTGGGATGGATTAAAAAGTTAGGTGATAGCTTGAGAATGGAGGAAGGAAATATTTTAATAATAAAAGGTGGAATAGTATTTTGTGCAATTAGTGATTCCATTGAGGTACTTCTGATCACCGAATATTACTAAAACAATCATTTTTAAAAGATTGAAATACATTTTAAGATTTTTAAAAAATGTATTTTTATTGAGTTCAGAGAAGAAGGGAGAGGGAGAGAGATAGAAACATCAATGATGAGAGAGAATCATTGATTGGCTGCCTCCTGCACACCCCACACTGGAGATAGAGCCCACAACCCGGGCATGTGCCCTGACTGGGAATTGAAATAGAATCCTGGTCAATGTTTAACCACTGAGCAACACTGGCCAGGCTGAAATACATTTAAAATAAAAAGTATAAGCAACATTTTCTTCTGGTTATGATTTGGATGATGATGATTATGATGATAATGATGTCAGCATTCAAAGTATTCTATTGTCAACTAAAAAAAAAATATTTAGTCTGAGTAAGTGAAACATTGAATTTAAAACCGTTTCCTACCACATAGAAGGCACTAAGCTAGACACTAGGAAAACAATAATGAAAAAGATAGGTGATGTGGAACCCCTAATCTTAGCAGACAACCTGAACTATAAAACATCCAGGCTTGTTCCAATGTAGTAAGCACTGTGACAGAAGCATACATATGGAGGAAGACACAAAGAATTCTAAAGTGGGGTTAGGAGTGGGGGTGTGGATTTTTGATCTCTTACCTGGATGAGGGATGAATATGATCAAATAGACAGAGAAGGGAAAAGCATGGACAAATAAAGCGTGAGCTTATAGGTGTGAAGTTGCACCACTGCCTCCTTTCAAGAAGGTGAGTACATTAGTGTGACTAGTGGAATAGCTGAGCAGGGAGGTGCATGGGGCAATGGAGGGGCCAGGGGGAGTGATAGGAGATGAGAATGGAAAAGAGTAGCATCCTATCTCTCTGAGTGGAGCATAGCTTTTCTTTTTCTTTTTTTAAATTTTTATTGTATTGTTTAAAGTATTACAAATAGTAGTACATATAGGAGCATAGCTTTTCTACCAGTCTCTCTTAGAGAGGCAGTGTGTGTGGTCAGCATGGGCTCTGGAGCCTCAGAACTGGGAACCAAGTCCCCGCCCTGCCACTTGCTAGCTGAGTAACCTAAGGCAGATGGTTTAATCTCCCCATCTGTAAAATACGGGCAACAATATGGTCCCTGTACGGTCTTTGTGATGACTGAATGAGTTGATGCATGTAAAGCACTGAGAAGAGGGCCTAGAAGTTGAAAGTCAGCTATTCTTATGAACATAATCAGGAATAACGTGATTATTTTAGTTCTTATGTTAGGAAAATGCAGTTTTAAGTGTGAATTTTTCTTATCCATAGGTGCATGTACTACATGCCTTCACAGGGTCTGTGAGTGGAGAAACTCGCAGAGTTTAGAGATAGCCTTCTCTACAATATCTTACAAGAATACTCATCCACTCTAGTACCTGAGCATCTTCCACTAGCGGGTTCTTTATAAAATGTTCATACTCTAGGAAGAGGGAACATGGTGTTTTAGCTATGAGCACCTCAGCATGAATTAATTTACCACAGTGGGCAGGAAGGACAGGGCTGCGCCAAGGAAATGCAATGTTGGACAGGTGAGGGAGAAGGCTCTAGCTTAGAACGTTGTCTACTGGGAGAGTGGAGTCTTCGCTTTGGGAACTAGGGATCATTTTGGTATTAAGAAGGGGAAAGGGGAAATGAGTTGAAGAGGAGAGCGGCCCAGAGGAGAAGAGAGAATTGTTCATTTAATATTGCTTAGGGCCAACCTTGTTAATGAAAAGTTGCTGAAATGATTTAAATAAACCTGCAGTCTGCCCTGGCCATTGTGGCTCAGTGGTAGAGCGTCGGCCCGTGCACCCACAGTCTAGGGTTCGATTCCGGTCAAGGGCACGTGCCTGGGTTGTGGGTTCGATCTCAGGGCATGTGTCGGAGACAACCAATCGATGTGTCTCTCTCACATCGGTATTTATCTTTCTCTCTCTCCCTCCCTTCCACTCTCTCTAAAAATCAATGGGAAAAATATCCCCCGGTGAGGGTTAACAACAACAACAAATTAAATAAAACTGCAGTCAAGCCATAATTGTTTGACCCAATTTGTCTAAAAAATATTAAGGTTATAAGCCCTAATACATTTTATATAAAATGTTTACTGATACTAACATACAAAAAAACATTTTGATATATATAATGTTTACGTATATATTTCCCTTTTTGTTTGAAGTTAAAGCTGACAATGGAATTCATGACTTTCTTGGGGGGCTAATTTCTTTTTTAAATATATTTAATTGATTTTTTACGGATAGAAAGGGAGAGGGATAGAGAGTTAGAAGCATCGATGAGAGGGAAACATCAATCAGCTGCCTCCTGCACACCCCCTGCTGGGGATGTGCCTGCAACCAAGGTATCGTAGAACCTGGGACCCTTCAGTCTGCAGACGGACGTTCTATCCACTGAGCCAAACCGTTAGGGCTTGGGGTGCTAATTTCTAGGCGGCAACTGTTTCTATGATGTGGGGTGCCTGTGCCAAATCATTGCACATTTACAACCCTGCTGATGGGGTTTCCCCCTAGAGAGGACATAGTTCATTGGAGCTTTAGTGCAGACACCAGCACAGGCAGGTAAATGTTTTTATAATTGCCACTAGGAAGAAGAGAGGGCCCAGGGGTTCTTTCTCTGCCCAAGAGAGCTCCTCCCTTGTTACAATTTAATTTGTTGTGTGTCTGTGGACCAGATGGGTGGAATTAACCCTTCTAAGGTGTTGTGGTTAGATTGTTTTAAAATGTCTGGAGACTCCAGGAAATGTGAGAAGTCACGTTTCTTTTTCAAAGGACCATCCTTTTGTGGTTCAAATGTGGGCTTTTGAAACTGAAACTTTAACGCCTGTGGCTATAGGGTGTGTGTGTGTGTGTGTGGGGGGGGGGGTGTCTGTTTTCCTTTTCCTACTATTGGGGTGTTATATGAATTTCTTGACTTAATTTATGTTGGTGTTTTGGTAAACTGGCCTCCCCAATCTTCCTGCTACATTCCTTCAGAGCATTCATATATCTGCCTGCCTGAAGTGTTGTAGAAGTAAGCTGTAGAAAAAAATCTCAGGAGTCGGCTTACGTGGGGCGAGGGCAAAAAAATATAAGCTGAAGAAATATAAGAAGCTGTGTGTGATATTGTTCCCTGAAGAAGTTAGCCCAAAATGCAGTTTCTTCTCCATTGTAGGTACTGAATTATCTTGAAACTGAATGTGCCCCAGTGGTAAAGGAAGTTAAAAAGATAAGCCCCCTCATTCTCCCTGGGGAAAGAAGAAAAAAACATATCTACATTTGGAACACAATGTCTTGCTCTTTTTTGCTTAGCTTTAAGAAAAGTCTAATGAGGTTGGAGCCAGTCAAGAAAATAGCTGAAATAATCAAAATTAGGGCTTCTATGTCCCTTCCATCAGGACCTACTTAAATGGCAAATTCTGCAGCCTAAACAGTAGGATTATGTTATGGGTGAATTGTGTCCCCCTAAAATTTGTATATTGAAGCCCTGACCCTCAGTAGCTCAGAACGTGACTACATAATTAAGTACTATGGGGCCATTAGAGTGGGCCCTTATCCAGTGTGACTGGTGTTCTTATAAAAAGAGATTAGAACACAAAGAGAGAGACGGACAGCAGGCACGCGCACACACAGAGATGATCATGTGAACGACACAGGGAGAAGATGATCACCTACAAGCCAATGAGAGAGGCCTCAGAAGAAACCATCCTGCCACTACCTTGATCTCAGACTTCTAGCCTTCAGAACTGTGAGAAAACAGATTTCTGTTGTTTAAGTCACCCAGCCCATGCTATTTTGTGATGGTAGCCCTAGAAAACTAAGGTATGGACAGATGAGAACAGATATGGACAAATGATAAAGAATTATGAAGGGAAGAACATTATAAACTTGAACAAAAAGATAGATACAGAGGCAGTAAAGCATCAAACAGTCTGTCAAATTACAGCAGGAAGGTTAGGGAGAGGTGGGGAAGATAAGAGATCAACCAAAGGACTTGTATGCATGCATATAAACATAACCAATGGACGCAAAACTCTGGGGGGGTGTGAGGGCATATATGGGAGTGGGGTGGGGGGGGGCAATGGTAAGATATGTACACATATAATACCTTAATAAAAAAAATTGGGGAAAAAAAGAATTATGAAGGGGCTAGAAAAGGATGTGATTATCTAAAGATACCCTCAGGTCAAGGTTTCTTAAAGCAGCGTCTGTATACTACCTGTATCAGAAACACCTATGATGCTTTTTAAAAAGCAGGTCCCCAAGGCCCCTCTAGACCTAGAGTTTTCAAATGAGGCCCAAGAATCTATCTTTTCCATAAGACACCTCAAGTGATTTTTTTTTTTCACACACAAAGTGTGAGTGAGATCCACTGTGCAAGGTCCTGCCCAACCTCTGGCTCTTTCCTGGGCCTACCTGGCTGGTACTAATTCCATCTCAGCAAGTGCTGGTGTGTCTGGCACTCTGGCAGATGCTCTGTGGTCCAGGAACCAGGTATATATTCCATTGTAGATTATATCTCTCCAGGTGTCAGCAAGGGTTTATCAGCATGTGGAGAATGCTGGATAGGGTGGACCAAATGGAATCTTTAGGGGAGTTTACTCTTGGTTCTTAGAAGAAATATGTGCCTCACCTATCTTTTAAAATAATAATCTACAGTACATATAATATTTCTATCATGAACTTTATTTAAAGATGATATTACCTCGGCGCCTAAATTCTCAGAGGGAATACAGGCAATAGAAACAGCATATCTAACTTTTTGCTATCCAGCAGTAGAACTTATATGGAAATTTCTCTGACAGGGCCTGGTGACTTTTTAAGCCCTGTATAGTAAATATAGTATTAGTGAAATAGAGCAATAACATATACAAATAAATAATAATAAATGGAAAGGCATCTAGTAAATTACTGCAGCCAGGCTCTGTGCTTTCACGTATTTCTTCATTTCCAAAGGGAATGGGGATGGAAAGTATTTTTTTTCAGATAGCATAAGGTGAATTTTCTTCCCCTCATCCGTGAACCAAAGAGAACGGAAGCTACAGAAAGAGAGAAATAGTTGAGAATCCAAAGCAAACACAGTGACAAACGTTTTCAAAGTAGGCAGGATAGGTGACATTTTGATTTAAATAGGCCAGTTCCCTAGGAAAATTGTAAAACCTGCCCCCTTCCTCCTTTACAAATGTGACTGCAGGCTACAACCAGCTTTTATGTTTATTGATTTCCTTTTAAAAATATTTTTTTTTGTTGATTTCAGAGAGGAAGAGAGAGGGAGAGATAAACATCAACGATAAGAATCATTGATAAAAAAAAAAAAGAATCCTTGATGGCTGCCTCTTGCACGCCCCCTATTGGGGATGAGCCCCCAACTTGGGCAGGTGCCCTGAGGGGAAATTGAACCATGACTTCCTGGTTCGTAGGTCAACGCTCAACCACTGAGACACGCTGGTCAGGGCCACACGTTTATTTATTTATTTTTTTTAAACTGAAAGGTAGACAGGCCATTGGAGAATGTTCAGGCGGGCAGACCTTCGGGCTAGTTCTCTGTGTCCCTTCTGGCGGTCCAGCCTGGACCTAGAAGGCGGCTGGTGCCCACCTGTCCAGGGGGTACCTGTGGCCACATGTTTTGATGGCTTAAGGGCAGGCGCTCTCCCCTCCTGGGCTAACTGCGTGTTAGTGTCTCTGTGGAGCCTACTCATTCCCACTGGATTTCTTTTTTTTTCTGAGCGGGTGGGGATGGGAGGATGAATGGCAAATTGCAGTTGTGTTTCGGGTGCTTTCCAGAAACAAGAATTCTGGCACTGGGAGTACATTGATTTTAAACTCTAGACCTTAATCGTCTGGAGAGGTTCAGAAGCAAAGCCCCGGGAGCCACTGGGCTTCCCTAGGCCAGAGGAGAGAGAGAGGACGCGCCCGCTCCTCCGGGAGACAAGCCTCCGGTTTGGCCGCGGCCGCTGTCAGGAGCCCTAACAATGAGAGGCGGCGGTCGGGGCTGAAAGGGGCTCTCGGCGTGGACCCACAAGCCCCTCGTGTGGCGTAAGGACGGGGCTCCTTCCTAGCTTTTTCCCGAGCGGCCCTTCTCCTCCGTCCCGGCCTCGGCACGGTCTCGGTCTCGGCCTGAGGCCAGGCGGCCCCACGGGCCTTGACCCTGGGACCAGCGGGCTCGGGGGCGCGGCGGCGGCGGCGGGCCAAGCGGGCCGGCGGCGGCGGCGCCTTCATTAGAGGGCGCTCTGGGGGCGGCGGCGGCGCCGCAGTCCGGCTCCCGCCGCTTCCTCCCGCCTCCCTTCCCCAGCAGCCGGCGAACGCGATCGGGCCGTGGGGACCGAGTCTCCGCGCCGCCAGGGACGGGCGCGGGCCGCGCCGCAGCCGGAGCGGGGCCGGGGCGCGCCGCCGCCTCCTTCCGCCGGCCGCGCCGCCGGCCATGCATTCTTCCGGCTCCTCCGGCTCCCGCAGCCCGGGTGGGGGCTCGGCCAGCCCGAGGTAGCCGGGCTCGGCGGGTGCAGGCCCGGGGCGGCGGCGGCGCCGGGCCCGGGGAGGCGCTGGGGGGTGGAGAAGGGGTGTCGTGCGGCCGGGAGGCGGCGGCGGCGGCAGCACGAGGGACTTAGGGCGCGGTAGGCCCCGAGGAGGAGGCGGGAGCGCGGGGCGTCCGCCCGCCTCCCCGGGACCCGCCCCGGTGACAGGTCCGGCCTCTGAGTCCCCGCCGTCCCTCTGTCCGCAGGCAGCCGCGAGGGCAGTAGGGCGCCCGCTCGCGCCGCGCCTGGGCCGCCGCCGTGTCCATGACCGCGACCCCTCGCCCGGGGACACACGCCGCCGCCGCCGCCGCCGCCGCGCACTCGCGCGCCCAGGGCCGCCGGTCCCCGGCCCCGCTCGCCCCCGCGCTCCAGCGCCCGCCGGCCGCGCACGCCGAGGTGAGCCGGGCGCGCGGGCCGAGACCGCCGCCCCGACCCCGTTCCCCACCCGCCAGCCGGGCGCAGTCGCCCCTGCCTCCCCGCTGCTTTTCATCCTCCCCCGCTCCCGGCCCTCTCTGCTCGGAGCCTTCATCCCCTCCATCCCTGTACCCTCCTCGCCTTTGCCTCCTTCTGGCTTTGGCTCCCCTTCCCCTCCTCCTGTCCGTCCTTCTTTTCGCTTTATTAGCCCCCCACTTCCTTTCTCTCACCTTTCTGCCCCTTTTCTAGCGCCCCCCCCCCACCTCCTTTCTTAACCAGGAAAACAAAAGCCCCCTTTGCGCAAATGAGCATTTTTTAGCGGAACTCTTTTTTTTTGCTAACGCGAGAGACCTGGGGCAGGACTGAATCGGTGCATGAATGGTGTTGGAGAGGGTACCAGGTTCCCGGAACCCGGGAAATCTGATCGAGGGGTGTCAGCCTTCTTGCCACTCGTGCCCTCGGTGTGGAGACACGGAGGGTGTCTGGAGCAAGTGGGTCTGCTGGTCTTCCTGTCCAACGGAACACTGCAGTGAGGCGCGGTGCGGGCACGGCCCCCGGCGAGTGGGCATGGCTTTCTCCTTTGCTAAATATATTATGACATACCCTGTGCCTCTGTGAACAGCTCCCTTGACCTTGTGCGAGCTCCTCCTCCTCCCTCGCTCTCGGCCCCCCTCTGGAATTTCCCGGAGAGATCACCGAGGTACTGCTTAGATCCCTGATTTTTTCTTTTTCTTTTTTTTTTTTTTTTGTGCTGGAGACGATTTCTCGGTGGGTGGGACTATTTAGATGTGTGTTAACAACCCGGTGCCTTTTTAAAAAAAAAAATGCATTTTCCTTTCACCTCAGAAAGACAGGACGGACTCCCATGTGAGAATGGCTGTGACTTTGGAACAAGCTCCGTGGCTGGGCTGGGTCCTGGTGAAAGCCCTGATGAGATTTGCCTTCATGGTTGCCAACAACCTGGTTGCAATTTCATCCTACGTCTTCTATGTGATTGTACTTCAGCCCCTTCGCGTGCTGGACAGTAAGAGCTTCTGGTACATTGAAGGAATCATGTACAAATGGCTTCTAGGCATGGTGGCTTCTTGGGGATGGTACGCTGGCTATACAGGTAAGCGGGCGAGCATTTTTCTTTTCATGTATGTAATGTTTTGCTTAGTTCAGGAGCCATGGTTCAATATATGTTTATACGTTGGGTTGCCGATGTTTTTATGCTTTGACGATTGGAAAATAAATAGAAAACAATTCTGAGGGTTTTTTTCCCCTTTAGAATCCCAATTAATAAGGATATTTTCAGAAGTATAATTTCACAACTATATGTTGATAAATTCCTTCAATAACATGTTATTTATGTGATGGACACTGAGTAAAACCTGTCTGCAAAAGCTCTCTCAGAGAAATAGTAGTGGGTTATATAGCATTTGAAGGCTTATAAAATGAAGAGGTAAGATATTTAGCTCATAGACAGTGGGCATTTAGAAAAAGGCCTGAGCCATATTTGTGTTAAGATAGTTTAATATGTTTTTTTTTTCATTTAATGTAATATTGTACTGTTACTATTTTAAGCCAAACAAAAAAATGACTCGTTTCTGTTATGTATGTTTCTTTTGCTTACTAGAATCTCTGTTTTAGCTCATAAATCTGTATTTAGACTATTAAATGTAAAGGTTAAGGTTAACATATGTTAAGCTCATTTATCTTCTGAATGTCTTTAAGCACATTTTAACTTCTGCCTTTACCTTGCATTTTGGGAAGCAGGACCAGTGCTGTTCTGAAGTGGACTTTTAGAGAACTAGATGAGAAGTAGGCTTTGTTTTCTGCTTTGAGGCCTTACGTGCTTTGAGAACTTGTGCCTCACTGATGAAAATTCTAGATTGTGTAGTATGTTGATTGGACTTTTTTCCCCCCTAAGAATTAGGATGATGAAAAAAAAGCATTGAGGTTTCTTAGCACTTGTCTCAGACTATTGAGGCTTTTAGATTTTTATAACTGGTGGGCTCCTGTAGAGGGTGTGGGTGAGTGGAATCTGGAGCTTGGAAGAGTGAGGAAGGTACTCTCAGGCTCCAACAGCACAGCAGTTCCCCGTTTTAAATGCTCTGTCTCCCTCTTTCCTGCCCAGGCTGCACCTGCAGATTTTGTCCCAACACGTGAGAAAAGGACTGACAGCACCCAGCTTTTATGGAGTCTGACAGACTCCTGCTAGGTCAGAGTGCTCTCAGTTGCCCCAGATGAGGCCTTTTCTCCTCCTGGCAATGCCATTTATGATCCTGGAAACCCCGAAGTCCCTGGGTAGTGTATGCATTGCTTCCTTGTCATGTGTTCTGTTAAGATCCTAATGCTTTTTGGATATAGCAGGTGAGCTTCTAGTCCTTTTATAGGACCTCGTGGTAGCAGTAGGGGCGATAGACAAAAAATGAAGTTCTCATCTGTAGTGCTGAATATGTACCTGAACTGCACAGCTGTTTTAGAATTGCTTTGCTGTATAGAGTTTGTGCTTCCCCAGATATCCTGTATGGTACTAGTGGCTTTGTTCTTTGTATGGTATACTTAAGTTGCTTTTTAAAAATGAGTCGATCGTGTTTTTAGATGTAAATTCTAGAAGTTCATCCTTCTTAAACATGATGAAATTACTGAAACGCGTGTGCTTGTGTGTGCGGTATATTTGTGTATAAGTGTTAGCATGGTGAGAAACTGAAAAAAAAAAATTTGGCATTGACCTTGAGATTGTAAGGAGTGCAATTGTAATGCTGCTCGAAGTTTAAGTCAGGTATCCTGTGGCCACAGCAGGGCTGCAGTGTATTTTTAAGCATATTTTCTTGGGGTGTCTCTTCCTTGCTGTCTATGGAACTGCACAGTTTCTTTGGCCACCTGCTTGGTCTTGACATGATCTGCATATTTTAGTCTCTCTGAAGCATTTGCTCTCTTCAGGCTACTGCATTTTGACCATTTGGTCAGTTTGTCTCATTTAAGAGTAAAATATTTTAGTGTGCTTATTTTAAATGGTTTTTCTATAGGTAGAATACTTTTAGAGGGTCTGGTCATGGTTTGATCATAACAGAGCACAGTTCAGAGGTCAAACAAATGTAGGAATGACATTCGTTGAAAGCTGCAACTGGGTCTAAAGCAAACATAAGCAGGGATTGATGGGCAGATGTACCCATAAAAGCATCTAGGACAGCAATTTTCAACCTTTGTCATCTCATGGCACACATAAACTAATTACTAAAATTCTGCAGCACACCAAAAAATGTTACTTTTTTTTTTTGGCCAATCTGATAAAAAAAAAAAAGATATAATTTTGACTTATTCACACTGGACAGCTATTGTTGTCATTTTTTAAATTTGACAATATAAGGGAAAAGAAGTCAGTGTCCCTGACTAAATAGTCAGCTATTGCATGTTGTAAAAATTCTTGTGGCACACCAGTGTGCCTGCCTTCGCTCGCTCACTGGTTGAAAAATCACTAGTCTAGGAGATCATAATAACCTTTGTATGAATTTATGTTTCATTTCTTCCTTTTGTATCAAGAGGAGGATGGACTGAAGTTTTGTTTTTTTCCCCCCCTTTCTGAAACTCAGCTGAAATTTCACAGATGGAAAATTGAACCCTGTTAAAGGAATTCTTCTCAGCAGGTCTAGTCTGTTCATGTCGTAGAATAAAAATTGCCAAACTTTGTCAAAAAACCACTTCCGAGGAAACCTTAAATATGAATTAATTAAATATTAATTAGGAAGCTGAAAAGTGAATATTGGTTTAGAGTATCATTTTTTTCAAAATGTGGTATTCTGTCTAAGACAAGTCGATTACACGGCTTATGTTGCTTATCAATCCTACACTGCCCTATATGGTAGCTTCTAGCCTCTGTGGCTATTTAAATTCAATTAATTAAAATGAAATACAATTTAAAATTTAGTTTCTCAGTCACACCAACCACATTTCAAGTGCTCCGTACTTGGTCTCTAGTGGCTTCTGTATCGGACAGTGCAGATGTATATAACATTTGCATCATCGCAGAAAGTTTTGTAAGAGCTAATGAATAGTCAGTCAGCATGGCTTTCTCCTTTTTCTTAGGAGAAAGGCATTTTATCTTTATAAAGAATACTTTCTCAACATAGTTCTAAATAGGTTTCTTTTAGGAAAGTTCCGAAGATTTATTCAAGCTTTATACAATTATCTTTTAATTTGAGGCAAATGTCACTAAACTATGTCCTTTAAACTCAGACATGCTTCTTGGATGGGGAATGAAGCTGAATGAACATTTTTGTATCTCATTTGAGTTCTCAGAGCTGGAGAAGACAAAGAAGACGGAAAGGGGTTTTCTGGCCTTTCTGCTGGTTTCTGACTTTATGTCTTGTTAGGGGAACACAGTTCTTTTTATTTATTTATTTACATTTATTTTTTTATACGTTTTTATTAAATTTTTAGAGGGAGAAGAAGAGAGAGAGAGAGAAACACCAGTGATGAGAGAGAATCAGGGATCGGCCACTCCCACCAGGGATGTAGCCTGCAACCCAGGCATGTGCCCCTACCTACTGGGTATCACTCTAATCACCTGTGCTTCCAGGCCAGGGCATGAGGGGAACACCGTTCTTAAAAGATCTCTGAAGACATTGGGGTTTGTTTTGTTCATATCTAGCTTGAGACTAAATAGTGATGCTTGTTGGTACTGCATTTCCTTTAGTGGGAAAGGCTGTAGAAATACCTCACGTTGAGGAAAACGTGTATACTGCTTTTGCTCTAATATTTCAAGGGCACACCAAAAGAGGTATTAGCTTAGTGAATGATCCACTTCTTTATGCTTTATTCAGATCTGTGATAAATCAGTACACGTCTCTCCCCTCAACTTAAGTGAACTTTGGCAAATTTCAGAGAGAATTTTTAAAAACAAAATGTGTTTATTTAAAATAGTTTATTTTGATTCTCATTCACTTATTTTAATAAATTCATTGTTCCCCATCCAAACACATTTAATTAAAGTCTCTTACACAAAATTGTTTAAAAAATATTCATTGTAACTGGACGCACCAGAATTTCTATATAGGATGAGTCTTTTGGGCCATAGTCTAGCTCAGTGGTCCGCAAACTCATTAGTCAACAGAATGGCAAACCGCAGCTCGTGAGCCACAGTTTGCCGACCACTGGTCTAGCTGAAAGGGAGCTGGGGTTGTCGGGGCACTTGCCACCAAACTATTTTTGCTTAGCAAATGCTGTTTCTCTTAGAGTGGGTATTTACTTGGATGGTTTTAGGGAAAGCTGATGGAGATTAGGTTTAGCTTCCTCCTACTCCCCAAGTGACAGCTGTCATGGCTCTATGTTAGTCTTTGTGGGTTGATTATTTGATAGTGTTTTTTACTGGGATACAAATCTACCCTGTGAGGAAAAAAAAATATTTGGAATTATATCTGACCTTGAAATTCTAGAGAAATGTAAAAAATATATCTTCTAGAGCAGTATTTTTCCACTTTGAGTCACAAACCAATTTAGTGTGTCAAGATGAACATTTTTAAAAAGTAAAATACAATAGAGTTAAATAGAAAAGATCAGAAATGTGTGTATCTGTACCAGGTAGTGCTACTGAATGTATTGTTTTACTGTGAGCCCTGTCAGCATTTGAAAGGCATTGTTCAAGGGGAAAGAACACTGCAATTTTCAACTCTGGGAGTCAGATGTCTTGATCTGGCTTTGACTCACTGGTGGGGGTGAGAGCCTTACCTGCTCTGTGCACACTGGAGACGTGGTCCGCTTTTTAACCCTGGAGCCCAGCTTGGTGCCTGATGCTCGCGGAGTGCTCCATAGTGTCTACACGTTTGTTGAACGATCCCTTCTTTCTTTCTTGGCCCCAGCTGAGGTGCTCTAGCTGCTTACCTTCCTGAAAGGTCTGATACCCAGGTATTGCAATCCCCAAATATAAATCCAAAACTGGTCATGTTTTTCACACACACACATATAAATACATATCCTATAATAACACATTTGCTAACTTAACACACCTTTATTGAGCTTCTATTATGTCTGGGTTTCTGGAAGAAGTTAAAAACATGTCGCTTCAACGGAAGTATTTTTAGTGTACTGTACGTGGTAAAAATCCTACTTAAGTCTCTACTCTGTAAGAGAACAACAGTCCAACTGGAATTTTAATTTTTGAGTGCTTGATGATAGACTCATTAGAGTGAGGAGTTACTGTATGATGTTAGGTTGGAAACTGATCTTGACATAAATTCAGCTGAGGAGTTTTCAGTACAGTGTTTTGATTTTTATATAGAAAATATACCATTAAAGGTAAATATTACTAAACTAGAGGTCCGGTGCATGAATTCGTGCATGGGTGGGGTCCCTCGGCCTGGCTGGCAATCGAGGCCTATCTGGGGGCCAGCCAGCGGGGGGGGGGGGGGGGGGAATGACCGCGGGAGGTTGGCCGGCCAGCCCCCCCCCCATCGGGGCCCATCAGGGGGGCTGCGGGCGGGGGGAAGGGCCGTGGAGGTTGGCTGGCGGGGGGGGGGGGGGAGGGGCTGCGTGGGAGGTTGGCCAGCCAGCCAGGGGAAGGGGCCACAGCAGGTTGGCTGTGGGAGCGCACTGACCAGCAGGGGGCAGCTCCTGCATTGAGCGTCTGCCCCCGGGTGGTCAGTGCACATTATAGTGGCTGGTCAACTGGTTCTGGTCGTTCCGGTCGTTCGGTCATAACAGTCACTTAGGCTTTTATATATAGAGAGATGCTTTAAACTCAGCAGCCTGGTGGTACTTCAAATTTGCTAAGTGGCTTTATTTCAAAGATGAAATATAATTGAGTCATTTATTTTAGATAGCTTTTCTTTTGGAAATATACATTCATGCACACATACCTACGTGCAGTATTACAGAAGCTTATGAAGCAGTATTTGTAGTAGGTAAGACTTCGGATTCTGGATTCAGATAAAGAGCTGGTGAAACAATTCCTACTTTCTTTTTGTTTACATTTGCTTGGTATATCTTTGCCCATCCTTTGTTTTTGAACTTTTTAAATGACTGATTTAGATATGTCTCTAATAATCAGTATGGAATTAGGTTTTGTGTTATAAATCAATTTGAAAATCTCTTTTAATGAGTTGAATCCATTTACATTTATTGATATGTCAGATATGTTTTATCTGTGCTCTGTCATTGTTTTTTGTTTTCTGTTTTTATATATATAAATTTTAAGTCTTTCACTGTATAGTCTGTTTTTCTTTGCTTTTTTATTGTTCTGATATTTAGTAAGGCTTGTATATTTGTCTTCTTAGTTACTTTATATGATAGCTTTAGTTCTCTATTGATAGTAACTATTAGCTGTCTTTCGATAAACAAAGGTAAAATTCTTTTTAAATCCTCCTCTCTTCCTCTTTCTCATTTCCATCACCCATTTTAGTCAATAGTCAATAATATTTATTCATAATATATTTGAATTTGCACTATTATGTCTGCTTATACTTACACTACTTGCTTTGTGAGCTTTAAGGCTATCCATTTACTCTCAGCTGTTACATCAAGGTAATCAGTAAGCTTATTATACTTCCTGCTCCCTGCTCACTCTCTCCCTCCTTCCAGTTTTTGTTACTTGCATTTATATTTTGTTATGGCCTATAATATTTATGTTTTATTTTATTACCCTTATCTCCTTCTGGTCTAGTTTTAACTATTCAGTTAAATATATATAGTGCTGACCCAAGCACTTTTGATGAAGACTCTCCCAGTTGGCTAAAGTTCATCCTCTAGTAGTTTCTCAATAAGGAATCATGAGAACAACATAGGAATATTATTTTTACAACATTTTCAGAACTTGTTTTAATTGCTTTATACTCAAAGGACATCTTAGCAGGCAATAAAATCCTTGGCTTACTTTTTCTTTCTTACAGGTGTTGTAAAAATGTCTGTTGGCATTAAATGTTGTCATGGAGATGTGTGAAGCCAGCTTGAATTTTTCCTTATGATTTGATGTTTTTTGCCTATCTACCCAAAGGAGATATAATTCACACACCTTGGAATTCACCATATTAAAATGTACAATTAAGTGGTCTTTATTATACTTGCAAGATTATACAACCATCCTCCCCACTCACTAATTCCAGAACATTTAATCACCCTCCCCCCCCCCAAAAAAAAAAAAACACACACACACACCCTTACCCATTAGCAGTGACTCCCCATTTCTTCCTCTCTTTAACCCCTGGCAACCACTAATCTATGCTCTGTCTCTATGGATTTGCCTATTCTGGACATTTCATATAAATGGAATCGTACAATATATGGTCTTTTGAGTCTGGCTTCTTTCACTTAGCATAATGTTCTCAAGGTGTGTCTATATTGTAACATGTCAGTCTTTCATTCCTTTGTATGGCTGAATAATATTTCGTTGTATGGATAGACCACACTTTGTTTATATATTTATCAATTATGAAAATTTGGTTTGTTTCCACATTTTGGCTATTGTAAATAATGCTGCTATGAATATTCATGTATAAGTCTCTGTGTAAACATATGTTTTTCCTAGGTATCTTAGTTTTTTTGTTGCAATAGTAAATGGGATTGTTTTTTTAGATTCTCTTTCTGTGAGTTAATTATTGGTGTATAAAGAAAGCGATAGATTTCTTAGTGTTAATTTTGTATCTGCTACATTGCCGAATTCATTTATTAAGTCTAGTAGTTTTTTGATGGAGTCTGTGGGGTTTTCTATGTACCATATCATGTCATTGTGAATAATGACAGTTTTACTTCTTCTTTTCCAATTTGGATGCCTTTTATTTCTTCCTGTCTGATTGCTATGGCTAGCACTTCCAGAACTATGTCGAACAGGAGTGGTGAAAGTGGGCATCCCTGTCTTGTTCCTGCTCTTAGGGGAAATGGTTTTAGTTTTTGCCCATTGGCTGTAGGTTTGTCATATGTGGCCTTTATCATGTTGAGATATGCTCCCTCTATTCCCACTTTGCTGAGAGTTTTTATCAAAAATGGGTGTTGGATTTTGTTGAATGCGTTTTCTGCGTCTATCGATATGATCATGTGATTTTTGTCTTTCAACTTGTTTATGTGATGTGTCATGTTTATTGATTTGCGAATATTGTACCACCCTTGCATATCTGGAATAAATCCCACTTGATCATGGTGTATGGTCTTTTTAATATATTGTTGGGTGTGATTTGCTAATATTTTGTTGATTTTGGCATCTATGTTCATCAGGGATATTGGCCTGTAATTCTCTTTCTTTGTAGTGTCTTTATCTGGTTTAGGAATTAGGATAATGCTGGCCTCATAAAAAGAGTTTGGAAGTGTTCCTTCCTCTTGGATGTTCTGAAATAGTTTGAGGAGTATAGGTGTTAGTTCTTCTTTGAATGTTTGATAAAACTCCCCTGTTGAGCCATCCGGGCCTGGGCTTTTGTTTGGTGGGAGTTTTTTGATTATTGCTTCTATTTCATCAATTGTTATTGGCCTATTCAGGTTTTTTTATTCTTCCTGATTTCGTTTTGGGAGTTTGTATTTTTCTAGGAATTGGTCTATTTCATTCATATTGTCCAGCTTGTTGGCACATAGTTGTTTGAGCATATGTTTTTAATTCTCTTGGACCTAAGGAGTCAAATTGCTGGGTCATATGATAATTCTATGTTTAACTTTTTGAGGAGTTGCCAAACTGTTTTCCATAGCAGCTGTCCCATTATACATTCCCAATTTAGAAGAGTTCCAATTTCTCTACATCCTCACTAATACTTATTTTCTGGGTTTTTGTAGTTTTAATTTGGCCATCCTATGGAAGTGAAGTGGTAGCTCATTGTGGTTTAGATTTGCATTTCCCTAATGACTAATGATGTTGAGCATCTTTTCATGTGCTTATTAGCCATTTGTACCTCTGGAAAAATGTCTATTAAATTGCGGACGGATCACGAGAATTCTCGTGTTTTCATATTACAGTGTTTTACAAAGTATCATACTTTAAAAAGATATTAGCTTGTAAGAACATGTAATAACTTCAAAATGCAATGGGTATTTAATTTTAAGGCGTGCCTTTAACATTTATGTAAAACATTTTTTGTACTCGTTCAATAGAAACTTATCTGGCTACTCGGTAAAGCTAGCAATAAAACTACTGGTCTGCAATGTGTTAAAATCCTTTGCCCATTTTTAAATGAGGTTGCTTGTCTTTTTAAAAAATGTGATTTGAGAGAGAGAGAAAAAGGGAGAGAGAGAGAAACATCCATGAAAGAGAAACATCTATGGGTTGCCTCTTGCACACCCCCCACAGCCGCTTCCCCTCCCCTAGACACTCAGCAAGGAAGAAACAATATAAAAGCGGACTCCAGGTGGCTCCCGACAACCACCATGAATGTCAGCAGGTCTGATCCAGATCCCGGGCCGGCAAGGGCGTCCCACCGCCCACCTGGAGGGCCAATTGCATCCTGGCGCCCCCCCCTCCTCGGGACCCTACCTGTGCACGAATTCGTGCACTGGGCCTCTAGTTGAATTACAAGATTCTATCTTCAGTATCTATTTTTCCGTATCTATACCACATCTATTTTTCCTTGGGTTACTTGTGCTTTTGATGTCATATCTAGGAAACTGTTGCCTAATCCAACCAAGGTCATGAAGATTTACACTTATGTTTTCTTTAAAGAGTTTAGCTTTTATATTTAAGTCTCTGATCCATTTTGCGTTAATTTTTCTCTCTGGCATATGGTAGAGGTCCAAACTCCCTTCTTTTGCATGAGAATATCCAGTTGTCCTAGCATAGTTTGTTGAAAAAATTATTCTTTCCACATTGAGTGATCTTGGTACTTTTGTTAAAAATCAGTTGGCCATATGGGTTTATTTCTGGACTCTTAATTCTATTTCTTTGATTGTATATTTATCTCTTTATGCCAGCACCACACTATTTTTATTACTATAGTGTTGTAATAAGTTTTGAGTGTTAAGTATACTTTGTTGTATTTTAATTATTTAAAAAGTCATGATATTCTCATGCAATATATTTTGTTATATATTATGACTTCAATAATAATTAGGTCATGAATCAGAAATCCTAATTTAACTTTATTTTGGATTTAAAAATGTTCACTGACAATAGTTTTTTTTAAAAAATTTATAATGGGTTAAATGACCCCTTCCTACCTCTATGTTGAAGAAATGCTTACTACGTAGTTATGTGTTTCACTAGGAGTTATTGTTAATAACAATATTTGCTTTCTCAAGAAAATAGAACATTAGTTGTAGGAGTATCTTGTGTGATTGATCAACCAAATGTTTATTGACTACCTACTGCCAGTTAGCAAAGTTATTAATTTGTAAAATACTGTGCTAGAGAATGTGATTTAGACTAATTTCTACCAAAAGGATTTTTGGCATAGATTTTATTTTGATGGATGGCTTGGGGAATAGTTAAGTTTACTATAAAATATGTTTCCAAAAGAGACCTGCAAAAAGTTTTCTAGAAAATGGAAATCAATATGCACATTTTCCCCTAATGTGATGGTTCCATTTTTTAAAGTTAATTGAGGTCCTTCCAGAGATGAAAATTAACTGGAAGCTACATTTATTTTGTAGAATAAAGTATAGATTACATGGATAAGGAACAAGGGTCATTTTTAATGAGTGGCAGGCTGCTTTTGTGAGTGGGATAGAATTGTTTTTTGTACATGAGAGACTGAATTGGGCATTTATTTTAAAACTGAAATAATCATTTAAAACCATTTTAAGCCCGAAATACTTATATAAAGATGTTGTATTTTTAATGAAGAATAGATACTGCTAAGTTAAATATGATATTAGAGATAATATGATATATTTTTAAAAATTGACTATTGAGTTAATATGAGTTTGGGTCCTGCCACCACCACTTACTAGTTGTATAACTTTGAGCTAGTTAAGTAACTCCTGAGCCTCAGTTTCATCATTATGAAATGCTTCAGAGCAATTTATGTTTAACTGTCTTCTAATTGATTCAGTCACCTATTCTAATAATATTTGAGTGCCTTCTCTGTCAAGCCCTGTGCTGGTGGTGGGAGAACAGTGACAAAACAGCACAGCTCCTGTGTTTCTGTAGTTGGCTGTTTTGTGTGGGAGACAACAGGAGTCACATGATAACCACATAATCACAACTGTGAGAAGGGCTACGAAGAACAAGTATAGGGGCTATGCAATTAAGTAACAGAGGGCTTAATCTGGAAATGAGTGGTGTCAGGGAGGAATGCCTCCTTGAGAAAGTGGTATTGAGATAGAACTAAGGAATAAGTAGGAGTTGACCAGATGATGCTGGGTAAGGGGCAGAGTATACAGAGGATGAAAGAGATTTGTCATGTTTGAGGAACAAGGGAAGGCTAGATTGACTGCAGTATGGAGTGAATGAGGAGAGGAGTAGGGTGGTTGTGATGGGGAGTTGATAAGGCCAAATCCATTGAGGCTTTTAAAGTGCATATTAAGGATTTTGAAATTTATACTAAGAGGAAACCATTCAATGATTTTAACTAAGGGGATCGTGAGATCAGATTCATATTTGTAATTCTATACTTTGCGGACTTCGTGGAAATGGATCAGAGAGAATTGAGAGTGTGCAAGGGATACCCTCTGGAAAATGGTCACCTTAGGCAGGTGAGGTGATAGTTGCTTGGTCTAGGTCCGTGGTCGGCAAACTGCGGCTTGCAAGCCACATGTGGCTCTTTGGCCCCTGGAGTGTGGCTCTTCCACAAAATACCACGGCCTGGGCGAGTCTGTTTTGAAGAAGTGGCGTTAGAAGAAGTTTAAGTTTAAAAAATTTGGCTCTCAAAAGAAATTTCAATTGTTGTACTGTTGATATTTGGCTCTGTTGACTAATGAGTTTGCTGACCACTGGTGATGGCAGTGGAGATGGAAATAAGTGAACTAATTGAAGAGTTTTATAGGAGGAAAATTGTAGGAACTAGCTGAGGGATTGGACATAGAGCATGCAGTAGAAGTCTTACCAGACCCAAGTCAGTGTACCCGACACTTCGAAAGACCAAAACTCAAAATGTCCGACTTTGGCATATGGAAAAGTTTATTGACCAAGAAGGCACCAACTGAGAAGATGGGGGGGAGACGTAGTGGTGCTTCAAATCCATCTTAAGAAAGTACAGAGTTTAGGCTTCTTTTATGTCAAGGAAAGGGTAAAGGGGAGGGCAAGAGGTGCTTGCCATCTGCAAACAGTTGGGCGTCAGCAGGGGTCTGAGGAAGATTGTGAACCTTCTTTGTTCTTAGTCTATTGACTCAAGTTGATATGAGTCTGGTCATGAGTTTCCTGCAAGTCTTTGATACATAATCATTATTTTTGTACATACTCCCTTCATCTCCTCGGGAGAGGCACCTTGTGGTAAGGGGCTATTATTGTAAAACTCAAGCTGCAAGCAGAATTGCTCTAATGATTAGCATGTCTATATGCAAGAAGCTATTAACCTGAAGGCCATGGGAACAAATTAGGCTTGCATAAATGGAAACACAGAGGCCCAGCATTTCATTCTGTTACAGAAGGGTAGGTGACAAGGATGACCATGAGGTTTCTGGTATGAGCTGCTGGGTGGTTAGGGAAGCCCAGAGGAGTAACATGGAGAGGAAAGATACAAATTTAGCATAGGATAGCTGAGAAGCATCTAAGTGGAGCTCTGAAGTAAACATATGGGTATGAAGTCTGGAACTCAGAAGAGAAACCTGAGTCAGAAAAGGAGACTGGGAAATTACCAATAGTATTTAAAGCCATGGAGATGGATGAGATCACCTAGGGAGATTGTAAGTGCTGAGTGATTAGAGGCCCAGGATCAAACTCAGAGGATCCCGACGTTTGGAGGATGGGGGAGTCTAAGAAGGAACAGTGGGGAAGTAGAAGGAATGCCTGCCCTAGGAATGTCATGTCAGAATTCAGTTGTGTGTCAGGGCGGCGGTCTGATGAATGCTGCTGAGAGTTTGTTTTATAGGATGAGAGCTGACTTACCCTTTGTTGCATTTGGCAAGAACAGCTTCATTGAGGTGGTAGAAGTGGAAATTAGATTGGAGTGGGTTGGAGATAAACGATGAATGGGAGAAGATAAAATGCAGACATGAACGTATGACTTTCCAGAAGTTTGGCTCTGAAGGAATAGAGGGTGATAGTTGCAGGAGAGAAATTAAGTCAAGAGAAGGCTTTTTACATTTTTTTATTTTTAAGACTAGCGTTCCCGTTGCAGGAAAAATCCTGCAATAGGGTTTCCTGCTGCACTGTACCCCACCCTGCCTGCTCTCCTCCCTTGTCCCCCGCCCCACGTTCTTCGCCAGCCCCCCTGCTTTTCTCCCCCGGCCCCACCTCCGCTCCTCCCTTCTCCCCCGGCCCCGCCTGCTCAACTTCCTTCTCCCCCGGCCCCGCCTCCGCTCCTCCCTTCTCCTCCCCCTGGCTTGCTTGCTTCTCCGCAGCTTTGCTCCCTTCTGCAGCTCTTGGCTTCTTTCTACGCTGTCTTGATATGCAAATCAGCCGCCATCTTTGTTGGGGTAATTTGCATACTCGTCCTGATTGGTTGGTGGGCGTGGCTTGACTGGTGGGCGTGGCTTGGGCGTAGCGAAGGTGCGGTCAATTTGCATATTTGTTTATTATTAGATAGGATAGGATGGAAAAGTCGAGATGTCGAACCACTTGGAGTTGTACCTGATGAAACTGGGGACACTTACATTAATAAAGTATTTAGGGAACTATTCTTAGTGAAGATTTAATGAGATAACTAACACTTATCAGGGCAAGAGAGCACTTAAATGTTGGCCCTGGTGGCGGAGGCAGGCGGTGCCTGCATAATTTGCTCCTGTTCTGAATTCTTACTTAGTAAGGCTGCTCCCCCTCAGCCCCTCTGCATTTTTTCTCTGATATTCTTCCTCTCCCTAAGATCTTTTCTTCAGTTTCTCTGAAAATTCCTACCTACTTATCTAACCCTTTGATATCACTCTCCACTCCTTCAGTTTCTTCTCTTTCCTTCTTTCGCATCTACTCTATAATTGTGGTTCCTAACCTTTGGGCTGTGATTGCTTTTTTTTCTTTCTTTTTTAAAATATATTTTTATTGATTTCAGAGAGGAAGGGAGAGAGATAGAGAGCTAGAAACATCAATGATGAGAGAGAATCATTAATCGGCTGCCTTCTGCACACCCCCTACTGGGGATTGAGCCCGAAACCCAGTCATGTGTCCTTGGCTAGAATTGAACCTGGGACCCTTCAGTCTGTAGGCCGACGCTCTGTCCACTGAGCCAAACCGGCTAGGGCTGGGCTGTGATTTCTTGTAGTGCTTCATAGTTCTTCAGAGGGTCAGGAATCTATCTATGTACATATGAAATGTCATCTGTGGATGAATAAATTATGTGTTGTAAATATATGTTAATATTTTTCAAATATAAGTAGCTGCTTGTTTGATTAATAAGAAATCTCTTAAAAGCATTATAGACTTTATAGTTGCTTTTAGTTGTAGATATTTTCACTCAATGCTAAAAGAACTGCTATTGTAGATGTCTGATACAGATTTGGACATTAAAAACACTGTTCATAATTGAAATGGTTAAGACTCATTGCTTTATGACAAAACATTCATAAAAAAAATTGCTTCCTGTTTTTCACTCTTGTTTTACCTTTGCTGTTCCTGTCTATTTAACTTGTCAATCACTTAAGGGCAGGAGTTGTTCTTCCTTTTTTTTTTTTAAATACCTTTCTACCGTGGTTGGTAAGTTGTGGCCCTTGGGCCAAATCCCGCCCACTGCCTATTTGTTTTGTAAATCCTCTCCAGTTCTGGAGGTTTTTACAGATCACCATTTTTGAACCATTTGATGATAGGAAAAACTAACTTTGAACCCCAGTTAAGTGAAATGTTATCCCTCCCCAAAAGAATTCCATCTTCTCTAGTAGACCTGTACTGTAGAAAGCTGTACATAGTCCACCCTTCTCCACGGTTTTGCTTTCACGGTTTCACTCTCTGGTTTCAGTTACCCGCTGTCAACCACAGTCTAAAAATATTAAATGGAAGTTCCAGAAATAAACAATTAATAAGTTTTAAATTGCACAATATTCTGAGTAGCGTGATGGAATCTTGCATCTTCCTGATATAAATCCTCTCTGTCCAGCGTATCCATGCTGTGTATAACCCAACTAACTGCCAGTTAGTCACTTAGTAGCCATCTCAGTTATCAGATTGACGGTTGTCCTATCACAGTGCTAATTTTCAAGTCCCCCTTGTTTTACTTAATAATGGCTACATTCACATAACTTTTGTTGTGGTTGTTGTTAATCCTCACCAGAGGATATTTTTTCCCTTTGATTTTTTAGAGAGAGTGGAAGGGAGGGAAGAGGGAGAGAGAAAAATGGATGTGAGAGAGATGCATTGATTGGTTGCCTTCTCTACATACCCTGACTGAGGCCAGGGATTGAACCTGCAACCCAGGTATGTGCTCTTGACCGGGAATTGAACCTGAGACCCTTTGGTACAGGGGCCGATGCTCTACTCTAACCCACACCAGCCAGGGCTCACATAACTTTTATAACAGAAAGTTGTTACAATTGTTCTATTTTATTATTAGTTATTGTTGTTAATCTCTTACTGTGCTTAATTTCTAAATCAAGCTTTATCATAACTATGTATGTATAGGTAACAACAGTGCATATAGGGTTTGGTACTATCTATGGTTTCAGGCATTCACCGGGGGTCTTGGAATGTATCCCCCATGGATTAGGGGGAGACTACTATATTCAATTATTTTTATATTTTGAATTTGGTCAATATGATTTTTGGAAATTGGTTGGAAAACAAATTTGTTACGTAAATACCTATCTGATATCCTCCATCTTGCCTCTTAACCTGCATGGCCTAAAATGTTTACAATCTGACCCTTTATAGAAAAAGTTTACTGACCTCTGCTTTATAGTCGTAGTGTCACTTTGTCTGCACATCTCAATTACCAGAGAATCTCCTCTGCCCTAGAGATTCTGAATCAGTCCATCTGGATGAAATCTGGGAGCCTCTATTTTAAACAAGCTTTTTAGTTGTTTGGGAATCATTGCCTTTTAGTGCACTCATAGAGTTGAACTCCAGGAGGTAATGCAGTGAATTTTGGATTAGATGTCAAAGGATAGCTTATTAGTTTTTTATTTCAACATTTATGAACTATGGGATCTTATCTAAGTAACATCTTGTTCTGCAGGTTTTGAAAAAGTTTTCTAGTTCCTTTGTTGATAGACAGTTTTTCTTTATCCTTTACAATGGTAGTTTTACCTTTTGGGATTCATAAGAATCTCTTTAGAATCAGATGAAAGTTATGTGCCATCCCCCCCACCCCCCGAAAAGTGCACCTGTATTGATGTCCTATGACTTCCATAACACATTACTACAGAAGTGATTAAAACAACAGAAATTTATTCTCTCATATTTCTGGAGACCCAAAATTCAAGTCAAGGTGTCAGCAATCCTGCCAGCGGCTCTCGGGGGAGATGCCTTGCCTCTTCCAGCTTCTCGTAGCTACAGCTTTCCTGGGCTTGTGGCTGCATCACTCCAGTCTATCTCTGGAGTCACATTACCCCTCCTCTCTTTGGTGTGTCTCTTATAAGGACACTTGTCATTGATTTTGGACCCATCCACATAATCCATAATAAGCTCCTCCTCTCAAGATCCTTAATTTAATCACATATATTACCATATAAAGTAACATTCACAAGTTCCGGGGATTTGACATGGACATCTTGTGGGTAGAGGTGCCATGTAGTTTTTGGTTTACCACAGCACCTTTGCACATGCTGACAACTTTACAAACAATTTCAAGGGGCTTATAACTCTCTGAAGTTCATATATGGACCTCATGGACTCTGGGTTTGAACTCCATGCTCAGTGTATAGTGTATTCTAAGTATCTGGTCTTTCTCTTCTCTCCCCTGTGTCATGTTCTTACATTCATCATCCTATTAATACCAATCTTGAAATGATGTTTTCTTGTTGTGACCTTAGATACTTCAGTTTATAGTTTGCTTTCTGAGTTAGTTTTTCTGATTCCTTTAGGAACTATTTATCTTTTGATAAGACTTACTGTTAAAGAAAAGAAAAGAAAAGAAAAGCCTTTCCCACACCTTTCTGCTTCATTCTGTAGCAAGGAGACTAAGTTCTGTGCAAACCATAGATAACGGATAATGCCTCCAGTGAGAAGAGTACCTTAACTTACTTTGATCGAGTACCTGATGCACCAGGCCTTTAGGCAAGTGCTTTCACGTGGCTTCTTATTAAATTCTGAAAACAGCCCTCAGAGGAAGGGACTATCCACCCCATTATTATATATAACGAAGACCGGTGGAAGTTAAATAATTTGGGTGATAGAGCTTTGGTGGGTGGTAAAGCTAGCGAGAGACAGAGCTACCTTTGAACAAAGGTCTACGCGAAAGCCCATGCTGTTTTCATTATGCCATGAAAACTTAGCACACTTCCCTTTTAGTTGAATGGTTGGTATTCTCCTTAGACAGGAGCTATGTATGCTTTGGTTTCAGGGGTCAACAGACCAGGATTTCAGTCAGGTTTATCGTGCTTACTTACAGTATTACCTTGTACAATATCGTCTCTATCCTCAGCTCTAAGTAAGACTGATATCTGGCATGTGTGCCTTATAGAGCTGCTACAGCAATTGAGAGAATATGAATGAAAGCTCTTCAAAATAGGAAAATGTACTACTATGTCATATAGTTAATTAGTTTCTCATTTGATTGTATTCTTAGTACTTTCTTCCTTTACTAGCCTAGATTTCAAAGTTTGGGAATATGGTCAAGCCTCAAAGCAGAGGCTGTATTAGCTCCAACTATGAATTTATTTGCTTAAGACCTCTTGGGCATTTGGTTGGTGTGAATGCTTATGACTACTTTCTGCTTTTTCATTTTAAGGGACACCCCCAACTTTGTCTAGCTTAGTTCCACTTAGTATATATATATGTTCATGATCATTTCCTGAACTCTTCTCTTTCCTAGGTCAGTTTTTAACTCCTCTCATTGCCCACTTTGCCTTGGATTTGGTTGGTGGCCTGGGACTGTGATCTGGAGACTCTCCCCCTTTTTTCTATTCCCTCCCCCAGTTTCTGTACCCTCATCCATCTATAGTTATCCAAAGCTAAGATCCCATCTCTCTTGCTTCACTTCACTAACTACTATCTCCTTTTATCTTTGCTCTTGACTTCCAGGATATAAAGATACTAAAGACATTCTTATCTTTTACAAAAATACCCCCCCTTTAATAAAAAACAACTCTCCCTCACCCCCACAGCCCAGCCCAACCCTCCATACCACATAATGTTAGTTCCTTCCCCTGCTGGCTTTCTGTGGTTTATAAGATAACTAGAGTCTCGGTGCACAAATTCGTGCACGGGTGGGGTCTGGCCGGCCCACCCTGATGGGGGCTCATCAGGCCAGGCCAGCCAGGGGTAGGGGCCACAGGCAGTTGGCTGGCCAGCCCTGCCCCCGATCAGGGTGTTGGGGACCTATCGGGGGCCAGGCTGGCAGGGGGCGGAGGGCCAATCAGGGCCCGGATCAGGCTGGTTGGCTGCCGCAGTGCGTGCCATAGCCACTGGTCATTCCGGTCGTTCCGGTCATTCTGCCGTTCCGGTCGCTGGGCTTTTATATATATAGATATGCAGAAATCTGGTGCCTAGTTGTAGGGTAATCTGATTGGAATATTTCATTGGAGAGCGCTAGATGTCAGTATTTTTAGATCTTTTCTCTAGAGCTGGTCAGATTTTCTAGAGAAGACTCTTCCAAACTCCTGGCTGCCATATCCTGGGGCTGAATGGGTGAGGGGTGGGCATTAGAGGGAAGGATCTGTTTCCAATAAGCAAGTTTTTGCTAAGGCCTCATGTTGTCTGTACTATTCTCATTTGTTATTTAACCTCACTCTGATTTTACCACAGGCCTATATTGACCTGACTCATCTTGAGCTCTCTAACTTAGTGGTTCTTAAATGGGATGGAGATGGGGGTGGGATGTTTGGAAATGTGTAGGGTTTTGGGGATTGTAACAGAAACTGTTGGCTGGGTGCTAAAAGTTTTGTAGTTCTAATGACTGCAGGAGCAATTGTTTTCCTCAAGATATTAATAGCTCCCCTTTTGAAAACAGTGGAAGTTTATTTTATTTATTTATTTACTTGTTTGTTTATTATATAAGATGATCAGGTTCACAACATTATAATTCAATATCTGTATACACTACAAACTGATCACCCCTAAAAGTCTAGTTATTATCTATCACTGTATAATTGACCCTCTTTACCCTTTTTGTCCAATACCCACCCACTTCCCCTCTAGTAACCACCAATCTGATCTCTGAGTTTGTTTTAATATGTTGGTTCTTTTTTAAAAAAAGCAAAACAAAAACAGTTAGTTACTTACTAATTAGTACCTTTGACTTTGCTGCTCTTCTTTAATTCATGCATGCCAGTGATGATTTTGATTTTATTAGTATTTTGAATTGGAAACTCTTTTCTGAAGCTTTCTTTTAAGCAGGTGGTTAGAGTGGAAGCAAGAAGACTAGTTAGGAGGTCACTGCAGAAGTACAACAAGGAGTTAGTGGTTGGTTGAGAGTAGAGAAGGACAGAGGATGCAGGAGGGGTTTTGGAGGCAGAGACCACATGATTTAAAGATGGATCGAGTGGAGAACTAAGGAAAAGGAGGAATCAAAGGTGGTCTTAGGTTTTGTCTTCAGTTGACTGGGTGAGTGATGGTGCCCTTTGCTGAGATGGAGAAGGCTAGGGTAAGGAGCTGATTCTGTATTGAGCATGTTAATGAAAGATACCTGCATCTGCGTCCAAAGAAAATGTTGATTTTTTCCCCTTAGATACCCATTGCCTCTTTAGACCTGGTTGTTATTCAGCTATCGTGCAAAAAACACTTAATTATTGGGCATATGCTTCTGTATCCCTCTTTATTGCTGCTGTTCACCAACCTTATTTGTTGAGGACTTTGGGACTTGGCTTGTCTATCTCACTTCCTAGCATAATCATGGGCAGCTGCAGGGGCTCTGTGAGCAACTTATCCAAGTTACTATCTTCAGGGTTCTCTGACCTGTAGCAAGCCAGCAGAGACAGCATGATACAGTGGTTTGGAATCTTAGTTCCCCTACTTCCTATCTGCATAATTGAAAACACTGCTTACTCTTTTGTGTCTCATTTTCTTCGATTGTAAATTGGGTATAATGGTATCTGTACACTTGGAATTTTGTGAAGATTAAATAAGATAATAATGTAAATTATTTTCTGTTAGTAATTATAAATGCCTGGCACGTAGTGAACATTCTATAAATGTTCTCTATTAAGATTATCAGTATTTAATTATATATATATATATATATATATATATATATATATATATATATATATATATATAATTCTTTTAGTTAAGCAACCCTTTCAAATGCTACACCTTGAACCTTGCCTCCTTAAGTTAAACCTCTTAAATTTTTAAGTGCCAAAAAAGAGGCACTGATCATGATTTCCTAGTATGTTTCGTATAATTGTTTAAAAAAACAAAAAATAAAGCAAAGCTCATCCAATTCCAGCGGTTCTTATTTACAAGTATACATCCTATTCACCAAGCGGGCTTTTTCAAAATGTCTGGGCCTTACTTCTGGGAGTTTGAATGGGATGGGTAAGGGTGGAAATAGGGGATAGCATCAAATACCTCCATTATAATAGTCCTCCCTTCGATTTCTTTTCGTTAATAACCCCCTTGCTTGGCTCCTTTCCTCACCAGTCTCCCCTCCATTAATTAGTATCTTAAGCTACTTCTCATGGCCACCTTTAATTATGTTCTCATTCTCTTTTTATCTTGCCCCATTTGCTCTACTAACCTCTAACTTCGGATGAATCCAGTCCAATCTGCCTCCATGTAGGCTGCTGAAAGCCACAGTTTTTGAGCTATGTGAGATTCTTACATGTGCTATTTTGTTCTTTAATCTTTACTATTCATATTAGAATACCTGATCGTACGTGACAGAGTAGGCATATGACTCTTTTAATTAATAGTCATTTCAAAAGTGACTTCAACTCTCATGTAATCCAATTAACCAGGATCTCTTGATTCTATCAACTATGTCTAATTTATTTTCACAATGTTTTGAGTAGCATTAATGATATTATTAATGTTTCATAAATGAGAAAACCAAGGTATAGGGTGGGAAAATAGTTTGTGGCATCAGCTTGCGGGCATAATTTTTTTTTTTTGAACTTTGAAAGATAAGTTATAATGGTCATGTATTAAGAAACCTTTCTTCTCCACATTAATTCTGTCTTGTGGGTCAGTATAATGGCTTTAGCCTCACTGTTTTTAAGGAATTTGTGATGAATTGTTATTTTTTAAATTTTCTTTTTGAGATGTAAAATGTCCTGACCAATTCTAGTTTATAAATTTTGGGGAAGATTTAGTGTGTGTGTGTGTGTGTGTGTGTGTGTGTGTGTGTGTGTTTTAGTAGCAATAGTAGTAGTAGTAGGTGATCATCTTTGGCCTTGGTTTTTAACAAGAATTTTGAAATTTCTGTTACAACTAGCAAACTTCTCTTCCAGTTTTTATTCAGTTTTCCTTTATTCCCTTTGGAACTAGTGGACATGACCCAATTATTTTTTGAGAATTCATTTCACAGAACAGTGTGTTAAAATATTTTTATTCTTCTAATCAAGTTCAATGCGAGAACTGGCAGGCATCCATAGCTTCAATTCTTAACATGCAAATATTTCTATTCCTTGGTTAAGATAATGGCTCCATTATTATACTTACTGGTTCTGGAATAGCAGGATATGCTCTGAGGAACATAGCTACTTTATACGTAAAATAAATGTTTTTTTCTCTTTAAGCATTTTATCTTGATTTTGTTAGTCATATAACTCTCTAACAGTCATCTTTGAAGTATATAATAGTATGGTAAAACTATAGTAGAAGAAGAATACCATATATATTGGATATTAAGTTTATTGTTGAATTATATTTAAATTATTACAAAATTAAACATGACTTTTTGCTACATCAGAATTTCTTAATAAAAAGTTGATCCAGTACCTTCACTTGTTTGATTTAGTATGCCATGTGAGTCTTAGTAAATTGACATTTATTTTGAAAATACATTATGGCTAAGTTATGGCTGAGAGATAAAATATGTGTAGTAGGTTAACTCGATGATTTTTACTTTGAAAGTATTATAGAGATGAACATAGATGTTTCTTAAAATGTCTTAGGTGTTTAAAGTATAATACAGTTCTTTTCCTATATTTGATTAAAAAAAAAAAAAACCCGATAATTTGTGGGGGAATGGAAAAGAAAGAGAAAGGATGAGTGGGGTTGAGGTGGGTGGGGCATATTAGGTTCAGAGACCTGCCATAGCAGAGCACCACAGACTGAGTGGCTTAAAACAACAGAAATTTATTCTCTCATAATTCTGGAGATTAGAAGTCTGAAATGAAGGTGTTGGCAGGCCATGCTCTCTTTGAAGGCTCTCTAGGAAGATCCTTCCTTGCCTCTTGCTTCCTTCTGGTGGTTATCACAATCTTGGCTTGTAGACACATCACTCTAATCTCTGCCTCCGTTGTTACATGTTGTTCTTCTTCTGTGTCTCTGTGTCCAAATTTCCCTCTTCTTTTAAGGACAACAGTCATATTGGACTTAGGGTTAGTAGTGCCCACCCGAATCCAGTAGGTCCTCATCTTAACTTGATTACATCTGCAAAGACCCTGTTCCTAAATAAGGCCAAATTCACAGATTTAGGACAGATGTAAATTATGGGGAGACACTATTCAACCCAGTACAGAGGGTTCTAAATTTAATTTATATTTTGAGATTTAAACCAACACACTTTATATAAAAGCAAACAGGTAAGATACAGTTTATGTAAAAAGCATTTTCATTTGCAGTTATATTTACATACATGCTTCCCCTAGGTAACTAGTATTTTCTTTCTTTTTTTAAAAAAAAGCATTTTTTAAAATTTGATTTTAGAGAGAGAGGAAAGGGGAGAGAGAAAGAGAGAGAGAGAAACATCCATGGAGAGACAAGCATCAACTGATTGCCTCCTGCATGCATCCTGATCAGAGACCGAACCGGAAACCTGGGTACGTGCCCTGACGGAGTGGAACCTGAGACCTTTCAGTGCACGAGACAACGCTCCAAGCAACCAAGCCACACTGGCCAGGGCTCTAGTGTTTTCCATTTATGTAGCAGAGATTGCATTAAAGAAATATTTGGTTATGAAATATCTATTTATATAGATGTGGGACCAGAAGACTTTCCACACAGCTCAATATTTATAGAACCAGCTGGACTTTTCTTGAGCTCCACTCTATTATGAGGAGCTTAGTTGTAGTGGAGTGACAGTGAAGAGTGATTGAGGAGGGAGGGAGGCTGGAGGAGTGAAGCAGGTGGTCTCCAGGTTTCCTCATCCCTGTTTTATCCAGACTTTTCTGGAGCGTTTTAACTGCTATTAGAATAATACCTTTGTTCTTATTTATTTTAAACCCATGACACTTAACATTGCCTGATGCTGATTTACTGAGTGAGGAATGAATTAATAAAAGAATGGTGTGTGTGTGTGTGTGTGTGTGTGTGTGTGTGTGTGTGTGTGTGTGTTTCCATTGAGGGGTTGTCAATAGAGGCAGGATGTGGTGATTTTTCATTTAGTAAATGAATTCTCCTCAGTCCTTTTAAAAAAGCCAATTGATGGCATTCTTCACACACTATTCTATACTTTGCTTTTTATTATAGTATGCTATTCTATATCAGTATACAAATGTTATAATTGCATAATATTCCATTGCACAGATATACTATAACTTACTTAACTAGTCTTCCTTTTTTATTTTTAATTGTGATAAATACATATAGCATAAAACGTACCATCTTAACCATTTTTAGGTGTATGGTTCAGTATTGTTAGATATATTCACATTATTATATAACCAAACTTCAGAAATTTTTAATATTGCAAAATCAAAACTCTATACTCCTTAAACAACAACTTCCCACTTCTCCCTCCTGGAAACCACCATTCTTTCGATTTCTATACATTTTAGTTAGTCTCCCTTCCTAGTTGTTTTTATCTTTGCTCTTAAAAACAATGCTGCTGTAGCCTTAGGTACGTGTCATTTTGCACGAGTAAGTATCTCTGTAAGATGAATCCCTAGAATGAAATTGCTGGGTAAAAAAGATTTTCACATTTCTTAGTTTTGATATATTGCCAAAATTATTGCTCCAATTTATATTCCCCCAGCAATGTCTGATGTAGTAGCTGTTTAAGTATGTTTCAGTAAAGTTAGCATGTCAGCCAGACTGAATAGGGAACCTGGGAAAGCATGGGCACTGTGGAGGGAAGTTAGTGCTGCTGCGTGGTGCAGGAGCCTGGGCCCTCCCACTGTGCTACCTCTACTCTGCCTCGTTCCGCACGGATTACTGAGCATCCCGAGATGCAGTGTCCATACCGCATTCATTTTAAAAATTGCCTAGCCAGTGTGTTCAGTGGTTAGAGCATTGGCCTGTGGACCAAAGGGTTGAGGGTTCAATTCCCATTGCAGGTTCCCTAGACCCGGTAAGGGCTCCTGAGAGAGGCAACCAATCAATGTGTCTCTCTCACCTCTCTCTCTCTCTCTCTCTCTCTCTCTCTCTCTCTCTCTCTCTCTCTCTCTCCCCTCTTCCTTCTCCTCCTCCCTCCCTTCCACTCTAGAAATCAATGAAAAAAATATCCTCAAGTGAGGATTATAAATAAATAAATAATAAAAAGAAAAAAATTTCCCACATAGTGTAAGCTATTTGAGTATTAGTAATATGGTATATCTAATAGAGTGATTGGAATACCTCACTTTGCAAGTGGGAATCACAACTTAATATACATGGTAGGGGCAAAAGTAGGTTTACAGATGTGAGCATGTAAAACAAAGAGTTTATTCTTGTATTGTTATTTATTAATTATTGTATTATTTTCTTTACAAACAACTGTACACCTACTCCCCCCCCCCCGTATGTTCAACCCAGCCGAAAATTTCCTTAATTAAAAAATTTTAAAGATCTGAAATGAATGGATGCCTTGCTTAAATAAAATATTTTTAGTAGAAAGAAAAAATTAGTAGAACCCCTTTCTAATGAGCTCTTCTGAAGAGCTCCACTCTATTATGAGGAGCTTAGTTGTAGTGGAGTGACAGTGAAGCGTGAGTGGGGAGGGAGGGAGGCTGGAGGAGGTGAAGCAGGGGGGCTCCAGGTTCCCTCATCCCTATTTTATCCAGAACGATGACCTACAGGTGGCTCGACTTCTTTCCTTACAGCAGTGAGTGAGATGAGCGAATACTAATGTATAATCAGCCTCTGATAACTCATGTCGCAAGTTTCTTTGTAGGATACTAATGTTTGAAACTGGTGTTCAATTTTATTTTTTTCTGTGAAGTAAATTTACTATAAAATGAGGCGTAACCTCATGGAGATACCACTGTTTTTCCTTAGAGTGTACACATAGGTTTTGGCTCAATGACTTTTTATCTGGAGATTTTCAAAAAATGTAACATCTTTATTTTCTTATTTTAAAATGAAAATACTTAACATGTTTTTGTAATATTTGCATATATTATTCTAAAGCAGAATTTGAAGGGCTCTGGGACTCACTTCCTAATAATGATCAGTATTAATAGTTTGGGATTCATTCCCTTAGGCTTTTTTCAATGTATTTATAACATATAAATGTTATTTCTTATTTAAAAATATGTAATCGTACTATATACACTGTTTTATGATTTTTCTCTGTTTACTTGATAACAAGTCCTTTTTGGGTTAGTGTATAGAAATACCCTCCATTCTTTTAATGGATTTATACTCTTCCATTATGTCATAATTTTCCTATCCATTCTTCTATTAGTGAACATATAAGTTGCCATAAACGTCCTTTATGCATATCTCTTTGCCTATGTGGACAAATGTTTCTGTAGGATAAATTTTAAGAAGTAGAACTTCTGGATCAAAGAGTCTGACCATTTTATATTTTAATGGTTGTTTGGGAGCTCTGCAAAATGTTATATCAATGTCCTGATTTTTATAGGAAATAAAGTTCTGAAGTTGCAGAAGTTTTAGCTAAGTGTTGTATCATTATTAATATATACCAGTTTTTCTAATATAAGGTTCCTAGTAATGTGAAAATCTTTAAAATGACAGCTGGTTTATTCTTACAGTGATGGAATGGGGGGACGATATTAAAGCAGTTATGGAAGATGAAGCAGTAATGCTGGTGAATCATCAGGCAACAGGAGATGTGTGTACTCTGATGATGTGCCTCCAGGACAAAGGGCTGGTAAGCCATCCTGATGGCAGAAGTAGACAGCAGAAAGGGGAGGTTAACAACCAATTCAAGTACCTTATGGTTTGGAACATAGACTTTAATATGTATATTTTTCCTGAAAATTTAGAAAAACTTAAAAGAACAAATATATAATTCTGAGTTACTCCAGAAGAGGAATTTAGAGACTTTAAAAAAAACACACAAAAAATGGAGATAATGTGAATTGTATCTCCATAAAGCTGTTTTGTTAACAAAGTTAACATGGTTAAAGTTGGGGGCTGTCTTGAGGTGAAATGGTAAATTGCCAGTGTGAGAAATACACACACAAAAAGCAGTATTCCTTAAGACAGAAGAATAAAGTTGGTCAGTGAATTTGGGGATCTTTAGCCAAAGGAAAATAAGGCAAATACTATTTTGGATTTCATTTGTAAAGCATATTGAAAGGAAAATATCAGACTCATTTTATTTAATGTTGCTAAGGCTCTGTGTGAACTGTTGATTTACATTGCTTCTATTGATAACTAAAATAGATTTATATACTGGATGGGTTTAAAATAAATTGTCTTTAGCATGGAAGGAATTATCACCTTAGGAGAAGTTAACGAGGTTCTGTTCATAGAAAACGAAATAAATAGAAAGTATATAAAGTTAATAGAGCCAATATTTGGCCTAATAGTAAATAAACAAATTAGTAGGAATTTATTGAGTACTTCATATTCATGGTCAGTGACTATAAATATAGAATACCATCCTATGAGACACTCTTCTACTCTTAAAGGAGTTAACAGGCCAGTGGTAGGTGGAGGGAGGGTATAGCAAGCAATACATAATTGCACAGTGAGAAATATTCAGTGGCAGGTGAGCTCACAATGTACTGGATGGATATAGAAAACTCTGTGGAGGGAAGAGGACATAAACTTGACCTTGAAGGAGAATTTAATAAGGCAAAGTAATGAAACAAGGGCCTTGTTCTTTAGGGAAAGTCTTGGCCAAATACCAAGGCATGAATAAGACTGGGGTGCTTAGATCCTAGAGCTTTTGATTCAGTAGTCTGTTTTTCTTTTTTATCTGAAAAGCAGAGGTATTATCTTGCTGGAATATGGAATAAATTTAGTCCTTTCTTCAATTCAGAATCTTGAATTGTTAAAAAAATATCACTGTATAGGTATGTTTGCACTAATAGTAATATTTATTGCCTGTCTCTTAAATTCATAATGTTAAAATTTTGTAAAAATTAGTTTATTTGGCTTTGTATAAAAAATCCCCAATTACTATTTTTATTCTTACTGATATGATAATTACACTTATAGTGATTATTCAGTGTCCTTAATTAGTTTTGAATCTCAAAGAATGATTCAAATGGTCCATATAAATATGCCTAACATTATTACTCTAACTCCAGTTTGACATAGATGATAACTGTATTAACCAGACATAGTTAATCTGAAATTCACCAATAATGTGGACAAAAGAAAGTTTTCTTTGTAAAAAGATTTCAGTTAGTTTGTCTTAGGTTCTGTTCAGAGTAATTTTGTTTTCTGATTAGTTATACTAAACATTTTTTATGATCTGATATTATTGAACAATTTGAAATCTTAAGCATTTTAAAATCTTCTTTCATAAAGGAGTAATTGAGAAATACAGAGCAGAAAGTATTATAATCTTTACTTATTGCCTTATAAGTTAGGGCAGTATTAATTTATATTTACAAGTAGGATTGTTTACTGGATTTATTTCATACTCCATGGTACATTCAAAAGAAAGTACTCTCAACACTTAGAGAGTTGTCTAGACTATAGACAACATTTAATTATTTCTTGTTTTTAAATATTTTAGGTTGTTGCTCAAATGATGTGGTTGATGGATCATATTTTTAAGTACACAAACTTTGGAATTGTTTCTCTAATTCATGGAGACTTCTTTATAAGACAGGTAAGTAATGAGCTTCCCTCCGCCCCCCCTCCCCCACCACTACCACAGTGATAGCCTGATCAAACTGATTCTTTATTATATAGAAAGGCAAAACAAAACCAATTACAGCAGGTAAAGTCAGGGAGCGTTCCCCTGACTCTTTATTCCCTAAACCATTTATTTCAATCTGAGCTCGAGTACGCATAAGCATTAAAGTGCTGATTCTGTAAACATTCTAATCTCTACCCTCCTTCTCCCATCTAAACAGTACAATCAATGTTCAATAAGTACCTATCAAGCACCTGCCATATTCTCAGCTCCTCTACTTTGTAGTTATGTGAATTGGGCAAGTTATTTAAACTCTCAAAGTTTCCTCATTTTTCAAATGAGAGTAATAGGAACTCCCCTCATAGGGTTGTTGTGGGGATTAAATGAAGTACCACCTGTGAGGCACTCAGCACAGGGCCTGCTACCTTTGTCATCATATTTGTCATGATCACCACTATCATCATCTATATTATCACTATTATTTTTATTTACAAGTCACTGTTATATGAGGTATGTAAATTAGCAGTAGAGAAATTATTAAATAAGAGGGAATATTTTGAGAATTCATAGTAGGAAAAGTGAGTACATCAAATTTCTGTGAATCCAGAAAAACTTTAGAGGAAAAGATATTTGGTATACATATAGAGAATGAGTATGGGTTTGATAAAAGAAGGTGAATTGGGATTGAATCCCAAGCATTAGGAATAATTTAGTGTGTAGGAAAAAGTATCACAGCCTCTTATCAAGTCAGCACTACATTATAGTATTTCCCTGCTATATGCTACTAGTTTCACATAATTTATTTTCTCAGAAATGGGCAACTGAAATATGCAAGCATTTTTATGTTTGGTAATGCCACCCTTAGCCAGTGTTTATATATTTGGCAAATTAAACCAGTATTGTGCAGTACCTTACACATAATAAGTACTTAATGAATAACTAGTGAATCTAATTAAACCTTTTCTAAGAACCAAGCTGGAAGTATGTAAGAAAATTCTAAGCTCTGTGAAAATAGGTGTCATAAAACACATATTCTTTACTTCAGATAGTTTTATGTACAGAACACATTTTTGTTTTTCACATGCTATGCAATTATTTAGTTTCTTCCAGAAACACCCTTGGTTCTTCTGAGCAGAGATGAACAGATTATGCTCTGGAACCTCAGGGAGAATTGGAAGTGGGGATTGGCCACAAAGTTGAGACAAAATAAATAGTGACCAGAACAACAAAGAAACTAGCCTAATATTTCAGAGTATCTCAACAATTGAAGCATAGCAGTTTAGGGGAATCCAGAGAAAAAACGAGCTGAGCCCTTTGCATCATGGGAGTCTAAGGAAATTATTGAATTTGTAGTGTAGTATGGTATAATAAGTGATCCTAATATGATTCTCAGTTATCAAAAAGAGGCTAAGTTATACTAAATTATTGGTATACTTTGAGAGGATAAAAGTAGAAAATAATGCACTCGAAAGCATTTTTTATTACAATATAAAGTCTTGCATACTTAAAGACTATTTCAAATATCAGAGAGATTTGCAAATTCTTTTCTAGATAGTAACAAAATCTATAATATGGAAGGAGGGATGAGGAAAAGATATTAATGGTAAAGAAAATCTCTTGGGACTTTGCTACTAGATGATTTTGACAAGTTATTTCCAAGAATATTAAAAATATTTTACAAGTAGACTTGGGAACTTACATACTTGAAGCTTAATCATAATTCAATTCAGTAAATTAGTTAAGAAAATGTCTTACTTGTTTTGCATTTGGAATAATTTCAAGACTGAAAGCTTACAGATTATTTTAGGGAGCTTCTGTAATTGCGTTGGCTGGAAAATTATTAGTGAATTGATCATACTGGAAGGAAGAACCTTGGTAATATTTAGTTGTGGGTTTTGGGACTTTCTAAAATTTTTTCTGGATTCCTCTTTTCATTTTCTAAGTCATCCTCTTTCTTTCCCTAAAATCCAGTGCATCAGAGTGTCCTGTTAGCTTGACTTTCAAATTTTTTTCCCCCTGAATGTATCCACCTCTCATCAATGTACCATAGTCAAATGTCATCAAATTCCTTTGTCTGGACAATTGCAAAAGTCTTCTAATTTATCTCCTTAATCTTTTTGCCACTGGAGCCAGTAGATTCTTTTTTTTTTTTTTTAAAATTTATCTTTATGGCCCTACCTGCTTTGGCTCAGTGGATAGAGCATCGGCCTGTGGACTGAAGGGTCCCAGGTTCAATTCCTGTCAAGGGCACAGGCCCAGGTTGTGGGCTCAATCCACAGTTGGGGGCGTGCAGGAGGCAGCTAATCAATGATTCTCATCATTGATGTTTCTCTCTCTCTCTCCCTCTCCTTTCCTCTTTGAAATAAATAAAAATAAAAATAAATTATCTTTATGTTGAAAGTATTACAGATGTCCCCTTGGTTTGTTTGCTTTTTCCCACTGACCTTTGGTGCATTGGACGACACTCAACAACTGAGCCGTACTGGCCAGGGCTCTCTGAATATCTTGACCCTCTCTGTGCTCTTATTCTTTCTTCCTAACACTTATCGCCAGTTGAATTTTCACTCATTTACTATCTTCCCCACTTGAATAACCTCCATGAGGGTTGCTTACTTCTCTATCTCTGGTGTGTAGTGTTTCTGGGAAACCCCCAGGTGGGCTCGGGCTGCCTGTTGCAATGTCCAATAACGCAGGCAGGGTTGAATCATATCAGGCGTTTATTGAGAAGGCCAGCCAACCAAGAAGACAGGGAGCTTGTCTTGCAGCAAGGTGCAGGGGACAGGATTGTAAAGGGGAATGGCTAGGGTGAGGCCAAAATGCAGCTACATGGAGTCCCAGAGGTCTGCAGAGTTCAGCTATTGTTCTTGGTCATCAGGCGATGAGATGATGTCTTGACTCTTTATGGGGTTAGCCTGACCATGCTTAATGGTCTGCTTGCTTGCTGGGTACATTGTCCATTGTCCACAGTTGAGTCACCTCCTCAATCACTTTGTTCGTGATCAAAGGAGGTAAGCAGGTGCAACGGCCTAAGAAATGAAACTTAACCCTCTCTTCCCATATAAGAAATTTAACCCTCTGTTCACATATAAGTATATGTATTCTAGGATTTAAAAGTAATATGATTATTTTTCAGATTAATTCAGGTGCTCTATCTATCAGATTATAAGCTCTCCCCTCCCCCCCTCCCCCGCCCCGTCAGAAGGACATTGCCCGGCAAGGTGGAGGCACTCAGTAAACAGTCATGGAATTGATGAATGAATGAACTTTCAGGGGCAATTAGAGCATTTTTTTTCTTTAGAAAGAAGGGTTTATTTATATAATACTAATAGCTTCCTTTTACCACTATGGTCAAAATGGTGAAGGAAATCACCATTCTAGTCTATGATTGGATTTTACTTTAGAAGCTGTTACTACTATTTAATTGTATAGCAGTTTAATGTCAAATGTACCTATACTTATGTGTGTCTACCTTCTAGGGAAAATCTCATCGTGACCAACAGCTTCTTCTTCTCAGGAAGCACCTAGAAAATAATTACAGGAGCAGAGATCGAAAATGGATCGTTTTATTTCCAGAAGGGGGCTTCCTCAGGAAGAGGCGGGAAACAAGTCAGGCATTTGCCAAGAAAAAAAACCTGCCGTTTCTTACACACGTCACTCTGCCAAGGATTGGAGCAACACAGATTATTCTGAATGTACTTGTGGCGCGACAGCAAAATGGAAGTCCAGCAGGAGGAGATGTTAAAGAATTAGGTATGATGGTTGTTAGCATTTTTTGCCTTTGTTGGAATTAAGGATTTTCTGGAGTTTCAGATAACGTTGTTCTTTTCTATATTTATAATTTTTGTCAAATAGAAATGATACTCAGAGAGAAGATGAAATACAATTTTAAAGGTTGTTTCTATATACAAAGGTAGTTCATGCTTACAATAATTCATTCAAATAATACAGAAATGCATGAAGTCAAAGTTGTCTTTCCCTTACCTTACCTGTTCTTACTCCTTGTGATTCTCACTGCTACAGTTAAAGCTCCTGTAAATATATTTACACTAGAGGCCCAGTGCACGAAATTCGTGCACGGGGGGGGGCGTGTCCCTCAGCCCAGCCTGCACCCTCTCCAATCTGGGATCCCTCTCACAATCCAGGACTGTTGGCTCCCAACTGCTTGCCTGCCTGCCTTCCTGATTGCCCCTAACCGCTTCTGCCTGCCAGCCTGATCACCCCCTAACCACTCCCATGCAGCCTGATTGATGTCTAACTGCTGCCCTGCCAGCCTGTTTGCCCCCAACTTCCCTCCTCTGCCGGCCTGGTCACCCCTAACTGCCCTCCCCTGCAGGGTTGATCGCCTCCAACTGCCCTCCCTTGCAGGCCTGGTCCCTCTCAACTGCCCTCCCTTGCAGGCCTGGTGCCTCCCAACTGCCCTCCCCTGCTGGCCATCTTGTGTCCACATGGGGGCAGGATCTTTGACCACATGGGAGCAACCATATTGTGTGTTGGAGTGATGGTCAATCTGCATATTACTCTTTTATTAGATAGGATAGAGGCCTGGTGCACGTGTGGGGGCCAGCTGGTTTGCCCTGAAGGTTGTCCTGGATCAGGGTGGGGGTTCCCTTGGGGCATGGGGTGGCCTGAGCGAGGGGAACTGTGGTGGTTTGCAGGCCAGCCACGCCCCCCTGGCGACCCAAGCGGAGGCCCTGGTTATCTGGAATTTATTTACCTTATACAATTGAAACTTTGTAGCCTGGAGTGGAGCCAAGCCTCCTGCTCACTCCGTGGCTGGCAGCCATTTCTTTTGGAACTAATGTTTCTTCTATAATTGAAACTTTGTAGCCTGGAGTGGAGGCCTGGGCTGGCCAGGGTGTGCAGAAAGCTTTGCTTCCTCCATTGCTGGGGGCAACCCTAGCCTCCCGCTCTTTCCAGCTCCGTAGCTGCTGCCATTTCAGTTTGGATTTGTTTACCTTCTATAATTGAAACTTTGTAGCCTTGAGTGGAGGCCTAGACCGGGAAGGGCAGGCGGAAAGCTTGGCTTCCTCCATTGCCTGGGAAACCCAAGCCTTCCTCCTGCTCTCTGTGGCTGTAGCCATCTTGGTTGGGTTTATTTGCATACTCGCTCTGATTGACTGGTGGGCGTGGCTGGTGGGTGTAGTGGAGTGATGGTTAATTTGCATATTACTCTTTTATTAGGTAGGATTTTTGTGGAAGTATTTCTGTGGTGTAGATTCCTAGAAGTGGAATAGCTAGGGTAAAAGACATAGGGAGAGAGATGTGACTAATTTGTGAAACTAAAAATAGACATGCAAATAAAAGTAGTAATGAAATTTTTTTTCACTTATAAAATTTAGAAAGCTTTTTTGTTTGTCTTTAATACAGAGAATGAATTTAATACAGTTTGGCATTATTTAAGAACCTTAAAATGTTGATAAATGACTCAGTTACCCCACTGCAAAAAATTCTTATTAAAAGGAAATAATCTTTACTTTCAACAATAAAGATAAGTTAAAAGAAAAAAAAAAGAAATAGTCTGAAATACTGGCAAAGTTTATCACAGCATTATTTATAACAGCAAAAAAGTTGGAAATAGCCAGAAGGGAGATGGGATAGGTAATTATAAAGTATCCATACAGCAGAATACAACACAGCCTTTACAAATGATGTTTGTGTTTTTTTGGCTTGGAAAGATACTTATACACTCTAATGTTAATGGAGTGGGAGGAACATACAAATCTGGTGCAGACAATCTGAGCCCAAAGACAGAAACAATAAGGCAGTAGAAAATGAGTGAAAGATATCAAAATGTTAACTGTGAATTGTAACATTATGATTTTTTTTCTCATTTCTTTTTTTTTCTGTATTTTTTAAAATAATGAGTATACCAGTATATTACTTATATGGCCAGGAGAAAGTAAATCACACTCAAAGATGCAACTGCAAATCTTGGAGACAGCCTGGTGAATTGTGAAGATTTGCAGACAGTTTGTGCCAATAACATGAAGACTGTTATGAGCAAGTTTAAGGCACTATGGCAGTTCAGTGATAGAAGCTGAAAGAAACTCAGTAGGCCTATTTCCTTAGTAGCATTTTACTATTTTTTAAAAATATTCTTTAGAAAAAGTAAAAATAGAAATGATAGGCCCTCAGAAATATATATTTTTAAATGACAATAAGGACCAGACATAGAAATAATGCCTGTGAAATTACACTGAGTTTTCCTTTTATTATTTTTTTTTTCTAAGCAAATGCTTGGCAGACAGCTCTCTTCATCTTTCATCATCTATTAAGAAGACAAATTGGAAAGTCTTTTAATAGAAAAGGAAAGTTCAGAATAGCTTTGCTGCTAGAGAGACACTGTGGCAATGTCAGCCAAGCCAAAACTTGAAGGCAAAGGACTTCCAAATAGGATTTGTTGCACTCACTAAGACTGCTGTTTTTAAATCGTTTTACCCAGTCAGTCCCCTGTGATGTTGTAGATCTCAAATGTAGGGACAATTTTCATACAGATGACCAATGATGAAGAAAAATGTTTTGTTTTTTTCCCTTGGGAATGAGACAACTTCTGCTTATAACCAAAGCAAAGTAGTTTATTACTTATCTTACCTTAATTAAAATTTTTATTCTGTTTAGGAAAAATAATAAGATTCTAGAAAATTGTGTACTCAAAATCTAGTGTACTTGTATTTTACAATTTTTTTCTCTATGTTTTGGTATTATGTATTTTATTTTGTTGACTGTTCATATTAATTATTTAGTGGTTTATTCTATACAAACACACATGTCTTTGTGTCTGTTTAAATATGTAATCCATACACATTTCAAAGTTAAGTTGTGTCTGATTAAATGATTAGGTTTTCTTTGTTTATTGTATCATTTAATAGATATTAAAAAACAACTCTTGTGATCCCCCTCATGGTTTTATTATAAAAATTTTCAAACATATGTAAAAGTTAAAACATTTTTACAGTTAATATCTATGAGCTGACCAACTAGATTCTATAATTAACATCTACCTAATAAAAAAGTAACATGCTAATTGACCATACCTTCGTGACGCCCACCAGCCAATCAGGAGTGAGTATGCAAATTAACCCAACAAAGATGGTGGGCTAATTTGCATACACAGGCACCGAGCAGCTGGGGGTGGGACACTTGCATCATTGCCATGGTGACGATGCAGGCGTTCCGCACCACCCCAGACCCTCTGGGCCTCTGGGCAGCGTGGGAAGGCAGAAAGGCAGCTCTGGCCACAGTGAAGGCGGTGCCAGCAACCAGGGAAAGGAAGGCCCATTCTGGCACGAATCTTCATGCATCGGGCTTCTAGTTTTACTATAATTTGCTTTATCATCTCTCTGTCCATCCTTGTATCTATCCATTAGTCTATCTTATTTGTTTGTTTTTTAGTGCATCTCAAAATAAGTTGCAGACATTAGTATACCCCTCAACATTTCAGCATGCATGTCATGGGTAGCTTGTCAAAATGTGTTTTGTTACATAAACTCTGTTCCTTTAGCACTATGTTATTAAAAACATTTTTTTTTACTTATTTTTTATAAGCATCCCCCCTCTCCCCCTTTCAGGATGTTGCCTAAAAAATTTTAAGCATTTAAGGCCAGTTTATAATTATTTGACATACAAAAGTAAAATATCATTTATTTCTAATGTACATTTGGACTTATGTTTGAAAATAAGTTTTCTTTTTTAGGGATCTCAAATACCTCAGATAAAAGATAGACCATAAAACGTTAGCATCTGGCTATCAGCATTCTCTGTGAAGCTTCCCCTCTAATTCTTGCTCACATTGTATTCCATGCTGGCAATAAAAACAGCACTTCCATTCCCTCTCACAACAGTAGTTACCTGTTATACCAACCAAGGGCAAACAACTTTATTGCTTTACTTGTATGTAACTCTTGCTACAATGGAAGGAGTTTTTCGGTTTTGTTTCAAACAAGACCAGCAACTGGCGATCATGTGTGTCAATGAAATGTTTACTTGTATTGCTTTATTCCAACATTTATTAATGTCTCCCAGGTGTCACAAACCTTGGTGTTCATACTATATTGTGTTATATTTAGTGAATGTTTTTGAGGCCATTTTTGTGATGTGATACTTTAGCTTCCGACCTTTTCATAGTCCAGTTTTTTATGAGTGATAAAATACAAAAAACTAGACCTTGGTATTACATAATAGTATTGAATACTTGAATGATACATGTCCAATACATAATAGTGCTGTGATTTGTTCATTTGTTTGAAATCCATCTGTTTTATAATATAATAGGTAATACTTCATTCTAAGTGCATCATATAGAACAGTAATACCAAAATTCATCCTGTTTTCTTAAAGCAAAAGGTATATCAATATGCTTTATACTCCTCAAGTAACCTGTACTGTTGTTTGTTGTAAATAATATAAAAATCGATCCAATTTTAAGTTGCTTTTTCTTTGTTCTCAGACAGCAAATCAAAAGGTCTCCAGTGGATAATAGATACAACTATAGCTTATCCCAAAGCTGAACCCATAGATATTCAAACCTGGATCCTTGGATACAGGAAACCGACAGTCACACATGTACATTACAGGTAAGGATTCTATATTAGTACTGAACATATATCCAACATAAAGCATGATCTCAGACAGTGCGGATGTTTCCATATTAAATTTTTAATCGATTTTTTTTTCTGTTCTCAGAAAGATTGGCTTTTTGTTCAGTTTCTAGTTGTTTGGTCATATTTTTAACATTTTAAACAAGGTTGAGATGTTTTCAATTACAATAAGATTTTAAAATGCAACATTAGAAATCATATAAATAACTGGGGTTAGATCTCTTTCTCTTTAAATCTGAGGAGGCTGGTAGGAAAAACAAAACAGCATTGATTGCCTAACGTGGGAAATGGGTGCCCAGAAATATAGAAAAAGGTGATCTGGAAACTATAAATTTCACTGAAAAATAGTAGTTTTGCTTAATGTGGGCTACCTAATCTTCACCTATAGGCAGATTTTAAAAACTATTCATAAGTGTATTTTTTTCTGCAGTTAAGCATAATTTATCTTGAATATCACTATTAAGCCATATGGTGCAAAAGCCAATTTTGTTTCACTTGATGTAGAACAAGTATTTGTTTTCTTCTTAAACCCAGCTGACTTTTATAAATATATATATATATATATATATATATATATATATATATATTTTATTGATTTTAGAGGGAAGAAGGGAGGATCGAGAGATAGAAACATCGATTGGCTGCCTGCTGCACGCCCCCCCCTCCCCCCAAATGGGGATAGAGCCTGCAACCCTGGCACATGCCCCAACCAGGAATCAACCAGGACCTCTTGGTTCATGGGTGGACACTGAACCACTAAGCCACACCAGCCAGACTAACTTTTTTTTTTAAATTATTAAATAAAGCAGGCAGCCCCCATCCTAGGACCTTGATGGCTAGAGATTGCCTGAGTTTCAGTGAGTGCATTGTTGAGCACCAAATGATAGACCGATTAAAAAAGTATTATAGAACTACAAAGCACCTTACAAATATAATGTACTATTATTAAGATATGAAGTTACGTGTATGGATTATTGCTAAATCCACTATTAGTAAATGAACCTTCCCAATAGATTGGATGTAAGCCACTTACTACTTCAAGAGAAAAAAAATGTCTTTTCTTATTCCTGACTTTTTATTTTATTTTATTTCCCAATATTATGTATTGTTTAACTAGGGAAATATTTGTGATTAGTTTGCTTACAACTACATTATTGATCTTTTTCAAGAGTAAAGCTTGTTTTAAAAGAAGAGGAACTAAAGGTTTAACTCTGGGGAACATTTGAAGGGAACAACTTTTCCTCCCCCTCTCCCCTTTGTATTCCTGTCACACTGGAAAGCAGCTTCTCCCTATTAAAGAAGTAATGGGTTTGGTGTGCTGCTGTTAAGGAGTTAGTAGGAGAATTAAACATGATTAGATTTTAATCACCGGGACACGGTGTTTATAGGGATAAAAGCAAAAGTAACCCCTGTCCTTCAAATAAATGTCTGCTTCACTCCAAATCAGGATAGTGAGTTAGATAAGCTGATTGCCTTGTGCAGAACGAGCTTATAATTTCATTGTCAAAATCTTGAAAAAAGATGTAACTGTGAGTGTAGTGGCATAGCAAGATTACCAGAAGCAGACGTGTGGCTTTCATGTCTAATTTGATTGGGACTTTGGTTACTTTGGAGAAGGCATTCAATTAGAGACTTTGGGCAATAATTTATTTTCAGTTTTGAGGGGAAATTAATTCAGAAAAGGAAGATTTAATGTTTTTTAAGAAACTATGCTCACTAGCAAGATGGGCAAATGTTAACATTTTGATATATTTGCCTCAGGACTTTTTTTATTAATAAAAGAAATAAAGCATTTCTAGTAAAGTTCCCATTGTTTCCCTTCTCAGTTCCATACCCCTTCCCTCCTACCCTTGAAGCCACTACCATCATAAATTTGGTGGGTATTCTTTCTCTTCCTATACTTTTATTATACAGATATGTTTATAATATATAATATTGTTTTGTATGTTTTTAAAAATGTATATAACCATACATGGGTATGTCATCTTACAACATGTATTTTTCCACTCTATTGTTTACTATGTGTTTTTATTTTTACGTTTGTGGCTCCCTTTCATTCATTTGATCTATAAACACTATTTAACTATTCTATTCCCATTATCTGATTGTCAAACCTTACCTATTCATTCTGTTATTGTTGGATACATATTTTCTCAGTCTTTTTGCTATTATAATAAGTAATATTGCAAAGAACATTCTTATGGCTGGTGTGGTTCAGTGGTTGAGCGTTGACCCATGCACCAAGAGGTCACCAGTTCAATTACCTGTCAGGCTACATGGCTAGGTTGCAGGCTCAATCCCCAGTAGGGGGTGTGCAGGAGGCAGCTGATCAGTATTTCTCTGACATCAATGTTCTATCTCTCTTATCCCTCTCCCTTCCTATTTCTCTTTAAAAAAAAAAAGCACTGTTATGAAATATAAGAATAGGGTTAAGGTACCGTCTTCTTTGAAAAGTTCAATTAATCACTATTGGGAATCTAAATGGTTTACTGATTGATGTCTGTCTTCCCTGTTTAGAATGTAACCTCCATGAGAGCAGATACTTTGCCTGTCTTGCTAGCAATTATATATTAGACTAATGCTGGGATATAATACAAGCACAGCACTTATTGAATATATGAATGCTAAAGTTCATGCTGTGTAGACATGCACTGTGCAGTGGCAACAGCCACTATCCACTATTGAGCACTTAAAATGTGGCTAGTCTGACATGATGTCCTGTAAGTATAAAATACACATTGGATTTCAGAAACTAGTAAGAAATAGGAATGCAAAATATTTCATTAATAATTTTTGTTGATGACATGTTGAAATGATATTTTAGATTTGGGAAAGTGATTGAAGGATTAAATTTTTAAAATGTTACTAGAGAAATAACAGGAGGCTGCGAAATCCCATGATCTGCTGCCTGCAAGCTGGACAACCAGGAGAGCCAGTGGTATAATTTAGTCTGAGTTCCAAGGTCTGAGAAAGGGTGTGGGGAGAAGAGGTGATTGTATAAGTCTGTCTGAGTCTAAAAGCCCAAGAACCAGGAACACCAATGTCCTTGGGGCATAAGGTGGATGTTGTAGCTTAAAAAGAGAGAGTGGGCTCACCCTTCTTCCACCTTTTTGTTCTATTCAGGCCCTCAAAAGATGGGATGATGAGAGCAATCAATTTTACTCAGTCTAGTAGTTCAAATGCTTATCTTCCAGATACCCCCTCACAGACACACCCAGAAATAATGTTTTACCAGCTATTTGGGCATCCCTTAGCCTAGTCAAGTTGACACATAAAGTTAACCACCACAGTAAGCTACATAAAAACCTCAAGAAACTGAGTTCAACATCTATTTATCTAGTTCAGCAGTCTTGACATAAAACCATTACAAAACAATCAATGGTATCCCTTTGTCCTGACAATAAATAGAAAATGTAAGTTAAAAAAATACCACTCTCAGAAACAAGAAGACTATAAAGTACCTACCAATAAAATCCTATATAATAAAAGGGTAATATGCAAATTGACCCTAAAGGCGGAACTACCAGAACGACCACTGGACCAGTCACTATGAGGCACACTGACCACCTCTTGGTCCCTTTCCCCAGCCAGCAGGCTCCGATCGCCTTATGGCGAAAGGGGAACCGGGGGTGGGTAGCCGAGGATGCGGGCAGCGCCAGGCCAAAGGCCCTGCCCCACCGGTCGCCCCACACACAAAGGGTGACTCATGGTGGGGGCGGGGCCGGCTGTGGGCAGCTGGAGAAGATGGCCCTGATCGCAGGCCAGGCCTAGGGACCGTACTTGCGCACGAATTTCATGTGCTGGTCCTCTAGTGTAATAAGAAATGTCTAAGACTTTTGTGAACAAAAATAAAAAAAATTATTGAAGAATATAAAAGGCCAAGAACCAGGAACACAGCACTTATTGAATATAAGTGGGAAGAGATACTGTGTTTGTTCATAGAGAGGAAGACTCAAAATTATAAAGATGCCAATTATCCAAAATTAACCTATAAATTTAACATAATTCCAATTACGTTATACCCAAGAGGATGTAGACTCAGAGTCCAGGAGGATTTTTCTGGAAACTTGACAAAATGGTTTTAAAATTTATTTGAGGGAGTAATGATAAATGAATAGCTAAAATAGTTTTGAAGATGAATGAAACAGAGGCATTCTTCCTACCAGATATCAAGACTTAATGTAATTAGAACAGTGTAGTATGAGGGCAGGACCAGATCAATAGAAATATTAGGAAATCAAGATTTATTTGGGAGCTTGTGTATGATTGAGTAGGCATCACCTATCAGTGGAGAAAGAATGAAGTAGTCAATAAATGAAATGGTTTGGGACCATTGATTCTACATATGAGGGAGCATAAAATGGAAATTTCACCCTTTACTATATCCCAAGGTAAATTCCAGATAGATTTTTACCTCAACATCAACGATGAGACTCTAAAGTATTGAAAGAAAATATAGGAAGCTCTTAGTGTTCTCACAGTAGGGTATACCTTCTAAGACACAAAAGACCTAATAAATCATGAAGGAAAAATACAAATTTGACTGCATCAAAATCAAAAGACAGCACAAACAAATTTAAGGTGTTTGAAATGCACACAGCAGGGATTCACATTGAGTATACATGTAAAGAGTATAGATCAATAATTATTAAGTTTTGGTGCAGTAGAGACAATTTGGTGCAGCCAATTTGAAGAACAATTTGGCAGTATTATAAGTTCTAACTCTATGACATAACAGTTCTACTTGGGACTATATACATATTCTAGAGAAAGACAAGGATATTAGAACATCATTTTTCGTAAGAGTAAAAAATTGGAAACAACTTGAATATCCACCAGTAGAGGAATGGCTAAATAAAATGTACATTCTTCAAAGGAATATACTAAACAGAATTTTATATCTGACTAGAGGCCCGGTGCATGAAATTCGTGCACGGAGGGGGGTTGTCCCTCAGCCCAGCCTGTACCCTCTCCAATATGGGACCTCTTGAGGGATGTCCGACTGCCCGTTTAGGCCCGATCCCACCGGGACATCCCTCTCACAATCCAGGACTGCTGGCTCCCAACTGCTTGCCTGCCTCCCTTCCTGATTGCCCCTAACCGCTTCTGCATGCCGGCCTGATCACCCCCTAACCACTCTGCTGCCAGCCTGTTTGCCCCCAACTTCCCTCCTCTGCCGGCCTGGTCACCCCTAACTGCCCTCTCCTGCAGGGTTGATCATCTCCAACTGCCCTCCCTTGCAGGCCTGGTCCTTCTCAGCTGCCCTCCCTTGCAGGCCTGGTCCCTCTCAACTGCCCTCCCTTGCAGGCTTGATCCCTCTCAACTGCCCTCCCTTGCAGGCTTGATCCCTCTCAACTGCCCTCCCTTGCAGGCCTGGTGCCTCCCAACTGCCCTCTCCTGCTGGCCATCTTGTGGTGGCCATCTTGTGTCCACATGGGGGCAGGATCTTTGACCACATGGGGGCAGCTATATTGTGTGTTGCAGTGATGATCAATCTGCATATTACTCTTTTATTAGATAGGATAGAGGCCTGGTACAGGGGTGGGGGCCAGCTGGTTTGCCCTGAAGGGCATCCTGGATCAGGTGGGGGTTCCCTTGGGGTGTGGGGCGGCCTGAGCGAGGGGCCTGTGGTGGTTTGCAGGCCGGCCACGCCCCCTGGCAACCCTAGGGGAGGCCCTGGTATCTGGAATTTATTTTCCTTCTACAATTGAAACTTTGTATCCTGGAGCGGAGCCAAGCCTGGGGCTCCCTCTGAGGCTGGCAGCCATTTCTGTTGGGGTTATAATTGAAACTTTGTTGCCTTAAGCAGGTGGACCCCTCCAGGGTGTGCGAAAAGCTTTGCTTCCCCTGTTGCCGGCGGCAACCCTGGCCTGCTCTTTCAAGCTCCATTCTGCTGCCATTTGTTTGAATTTGTTTACCTTCTATAATTGAAACTTTGTAGCTTGAGTGGAGGCTTAGGCCTGGCAAGGGCAGGTGGAAAGCTTGGCTTCCTCTGTTACCTAGGAAACCTTGCTCTCTGTGGCTGTAGCCATCTTGGTTTGGGTTAATTTGCATACTCGCTCTGATTGGATGGTGGGCGTGGCTTGTGGGTGTGTCGAAGGTATGTCAATTTGCATATTTGCCTATTATTAGATAGGATTGTTAGACATCTTTAGTGGGGTGTCTATAATCATCTCTCAAGTGAAACTATCCTAAAAATATATACTCCACATTGCTTTCCCAGTCTAATTATTGATAGCAACTTCCATCCTTCCAGTTACTCAGGTAAAAAACCTTGGCGTTATACTTGGCTCCTCTCTTTCTCTTACATCTCACTCAGTCGGGAAGTCTTTTTGGTCCTATATGCAAATAGGATCTGACTACTTTCTTTACACCTTGGTCCTGGTCACCATCCCCTCTACCCAGCTCTTAGATCACTATATAACTTCCTAATTGGTCACCCTGATTTTACCCTGGGCCCTCTTAGTGTCTATTTCCAGAGTGGTCTTTTGAAAACCTAAGATGTCAGCCTCAGGTTTAGAATTCCATATGTCTTGACCCATCTAAAAAGCCAGGAGCCTTAAAATGGTGTCTAAGGCCCTGCTTAACCTGCTCCTTCCCTCTGACCTCATCTCTGACTACTTCTTAGTCACTCCCCTTTGGCTATTCTGGCCTTCTTGCTGTCCTTGAACATGCAATTTTGTTCTTGCCTCAGGGTCTTTGTGCGAGCTTTTCCTCCTCCTCAGAGATTCTTCTCTTAGAAAACTGCAATGCATGACAGTGAATTCAGGATGATTTCCTAATTATATTTCTTATTAGAGGCCCAGTGCATGAATTCGTGCATGGGTGGGGTCCCTCAGCCTGGCCAGCCATTGAAGCCTATTTGGGGGGCCGGCCGGCGGGGGGGAGGGAGGCCACAGGAGGTTGGCTGTGGGAGCACACTGACCACCAGGGGGCAGCTCCTGCATTGAGTGTCTGCCCCTGGTGGTCAGTGTGTGTCATAGTGACTGGTCGACCAGTTGTTCAGGTTGTTCGGTCTTAACAGTTGCTTAGGCTTTTATATATATAGATATATAGAGATAGTTGGTAGTTATAATGGTGATATTCAAAGTATATCCCATAGAGGTAGTGTCATTTCTTAGATACCAGAATTAAGTTCTGAAAAACACAGTAAATGAGAGATCGTATTAAGATACATATTTTTTACATATGAACACCTTAGAAATAAGGAGGGATCTTAAAATCAGTATAATACATTAGTTATCATTTAATTGGATATTTGGCATGTAGCACTCCAAACAAACCAAAGTCCAAAAAGTAATTGCTCCTTCTCTCCTGCCCTCTTCCAAAAGGCCAAACAGTGACTGCCATATAGTTGGTATTCAGTTGTTGACTGTGAATGCCTCTGGGGAAGGGATCTTATTTTTCATTGTATTATTTAGATTTTTAATGATATAAATGTCTTCTTCAGTTTTAAAAATTAACTGAAAAAAGAAATTGCCCACAGGATTTAGAATTTTGCTTAAATAATCATTTGAATCATTACAACAAAAGCATTTTCATCAAATATAAGAATTTAATAGGTTCACATTTAAAATGCATATCCCTTAATAGACACTAAATAGACCTTATCCCTTTAAATCAAGGACATTGAAATACTCAAATGATATAGTCTAAGAGATGTTCATATGCTAGTGTTTTATCCATAATTTATTTTTACATTTATTTTTATTAAAGTATACATACAATATTATATTAGTTTCAGGTATACAACATAGTGATTTGACATTTATATACCTTACAATGTGATCACCACAGTAAGTCTAGTAACCCCTTATCACCATACAAAGTTATTATAATATTATTGACTATTTTTCCTATGCTGCATTTATATCCCCTTGACTTATTTATTTTGTAACTGGAAGTTATACCTCTTATTCCCCTTTATCTCTTTCATTCATCCCCCGACCCTCTTCCTCTCTGGGAAAGATAAATTTGTTCTCTATATCAATGAGTCTGTTTCTGTTTTGTTTTGTTTATTTGTATCTCTAGTTTTCTTTATGCTGGGGCTTTTTCTGTCAGTGCTTATAATTATTGCTCATTTCACCCCTACTCCTGCTGTTTAAAATGTGCTTTTTCCTGTCTTTTCTTTTCTTTTCTTTTTTAATGTTTTTATTGATTTTATAGAGAAAGAAAGGGAGAGGGAAAGAAACACCGATATGAGAGAGAAACATCTATCGGCTGCCTCCTGTATGCCCCCTGCTGGGGATTGAGCCTGCAACCAGGTCATATGCCCTGACTGGTAATGATGGAATTGGTGAACTTTCAGTTCATGGGGCAACCCTCAACAAACTGAACCACTCTGGTTGGACCTGTCTGCTTTTCTTAACATCTTTTGTTTTCTATTTCTTTGCCTCTGTGTTCTAGTTTTTTTGTGTGTGTGTGTTTTTTTTTCTGGAAAAGGCTGGACATTTTAGTCATTTGTCACTGTTTAGACCTTCCATTTGGAAAATGTAGTTACACATTAAATGTAATCATCAAATTTTTAGTTCTGCTTGGCTGTTTTTAATGTTCAGCACCCACAAGTTCTTTTTGCTTTTCCGCACCAGTAGGTTCTTTTTATCACTTTCCTTTAAGAAAATAAAACTTTTTTCATATGTTTTATTTATTTATTTTTATTGTTGACACTATTACAGATGTCCCCGATTTTTCTTCTTTGCCTACTCCACACAGCCCCACTCCCCCTTCCCTCTGGCTATCACCACACTGTAGACTGGGTCCAGGGTTGTGCATATATGTTCTTTTGCTAATCTGTTCACATTCTTTCATCGGTGGTAGCCATTCTGGCAGGTATGAGGTAGTATCTCATTATGATTTTAATTTGCATCTCTTTGATGATTAGTGACATTAAACATTTTTTCATATGTCTATTGGCCATCTGTATGTCCTCTTTGGAGACGTGTCTATTCAGGTTCTTTGCCCATTTTTTAACTGGATTGTTTGTCTTCCTGGTGTTGAGTTGTGTAAATTATTTATTTTGGAGATTAACCTCTTATCAAACGTATCATTGGCGAGAATATGTTCTCCCATACAGTGGGTTCCCTTTTCATTTTGTTGATGGTTTCATTTGCTGTGCAGAAGTGTTTTAATTTGATGTAGTCCCATTTGTTTATTTTTTCCCTTACCCTAGGAGACATATTGGCAGAAATATTGCTCCGAGAGATGTTTGAGATTTTACTGCCTATGTTTTCTTCTAGGATTTTTGTGTGTTTTTTTGTTTGTTTTTTAACTTACATTTAAATCTTTTATCCATTTTGAGTTTATTCTTGTATATGGTGTAAGTTAGTGGTCTAGTCCAGTTTTTCCATGTGATGGTCTATCCCAGTGGTTGGCAAACTCATTATTCAACAGAGCCAAATATCGACAGTACAACGATTAAAATGTCTTTTGAGAGCCAAATTTTTTAAACTTAAACTTCTTCTAACGCCACTTCTTCGAAATAGACTCGCCCAGGCCATGGTATTTTGTGGAAGAGCCACACTCAAGGGGCCAAAGAGCCACATGTGGCTCGCGAGCCGCAGTTTGCCGACCATGGGTCTATCCTAGAAAATGTTCCAGTTGTTTTGTGTCCTACCATGTGGTCTGTCCGCAGGCTGATGCTCTATCCACTGAGCCAAACCGGCTGGGATGAGTGAAGATTTTTTAAAACCTTTCTAGTGAATGCAGGGTGTAGCTATAAATATTATATGTTAGTATGTTGAGGAAGATACCTGAACAGATTATTTCAGGACAATGGCTCAAAGCAAAATTTCTGGGAATTGAATGCTGGGAGAAATTCTCACATGTTAAATTGGACAGTATCTGTTCTTGAAATCTATTTGGTGGCAAGTAGTTTCTGTGTTTCTGAGTTATTCTTGTCACACTAACCCTGGTGGTGTCAGTTAACAATGCCCATGGTTTTGATGTCTGTGTACAGATGGAATCTCATAAAGGTTTACGCTGGCAGATTACTTTCAATTCAATTCGGTTCATCAAACTCGAGTTCCCACGAAGGAACAGACACTGACTTACACATTGGGTTTGCAAAGATGAGTATAGCAGGGCCCGATAGAAGACACATAAGAAAAGAAATAGAATACACACGAGTAAGCATAATTGCAAAGGACAGAGTGGCACTGAGAAGGAATTATTAACTGTGTACGAAAGAAGAGGAGGAGGGGGGCCGAGGAGAAGAGGACAAAGGAGTAAAACAGCCTCATCCCTGTCTTCCTCAGGAAGAAGTCAACGAGTACATTTTAAATGGTGTGGAGAGCGGCTAGAGTGTTTGGACAGGTTCAAGCCTGGACTAATGAGAGGGCACAGTCCTCTCATGGCCACGTGCAAGTCCCAGCTTGGAGGGCAGAGCCCTCCCAGCACAATGATAGCCAACAGCTGTAGTTGTAAGCTTGAACGTATGGTCTGAACACGTGGCCCCACGTGCCTGAGTGATATAGGCTGCAAGTAAACAAAGCTTGATCAGGTGCATGTAATTGAGTGGGATCGAAACCCATGAGAATGCTGTAAACATATTTGCCTCGTGGAAATCTGGCTATAAAATAAAGACACGGCTAGTGGGCGCTGTCGCTGTCTCTCCATCCGATAGGCAGCGTCCCACCCAGACCCAGCTTTCATTCTCTTGTCCGTCTTTTCTAAGCTTTTCAGCCGCCCCACTCAGGGTCACCCTTGGCCATGCTGGCGCGGCACAAGATGGGATGATCCAGAATAGTGGAATTAGCATGTTTATGTGTAAGCAATATGGAGGTGATAGCAACAAAAAAGTTTTCTGGGAAACAGGTATCTGAGGAGGGAAAACATAGGGCTACTGTTTTTCATTATGAACCTTGTGGTACTATGGCTTTTGAAAACTACATGCATATTGTTACTGGGTTAAAAACAATTTTTTTTTAGTGTTAAATTCTATTAACTCTTAGGCCAATTCAAGTGATTTTCACGTGTCCCAATTACATATCGGGTGTGCAAAGATGAGTACAGCAGAGCCTGATAGAAGAAACAGACACACACACACACACACACACACACACACACACACACCCTTCATTTGAACTTACACAGAAATTCTTCCAACTTCTTATAGTACACTTACCATATTCCGGTTGTATATTATTTGTTTACTTTTCATATCCTGCTGCTAGATTATTATGTTTTTGAAAGTAGGAACACTTTACCTTAAAACCTTCAGTGCTTTTTAGCTCCTTACATGCAGTTGGTAGAATTGAATTGAGGGGTTTAAGCCATGTTGTTTGTTAACTCACATTTTGGAGCCTTGTGGCATGAAATATTCTTACTCAAATTTATAGAGGTGCCAGCTGCTAAGCATTATTTCCTATCTTTTTGTGCAAGTGTAATTTACCTAGTGTTCTGAAATCTGATTCTATGGATATTGGTAGAATACTGTGTATTTAAGAGTTCATTCTGGATTACAGATAATGAGAATTTTTATTTCTTGAAATTTAGGAGCTAGTTTCTCATTTGGATAGCTACTGTAAAGATTTATTTCTGTTTTTACTTATTTGTTTGTTTATATCCCCGAAGAACTCCTTTTATTTAATTCTAAGAGGACTGGTATTCAGTGCATTTGATACTTTGTCATATTAGGGGATGATTAATCGTTTTAACATTTTAATCCCATGGTGCCCAAACAATCAGTAGATTGCTTTGGAGGGAGCATTTGGTCTGCCCTCCTGGCTATTTCCTAAGGTAAGAGAATGTCCAAGCTATTCTAGGCAGAGGGTAGGGTAGGATTTCTTTTAAAACATAACCCTACTCCCACACTCTCCCCCATTTAAAGCGATAGATACTTCACCAACCTCACTGTGTTCTTTTAAGAGAGTTCACTTGGTAAACCCAGACTTCCTCTGTTTAATTTAGCCTTACTTTTCATGTCATTTTTCTACTTACAAAGATGTTTTAAATACTGTTTCAAGATATTCTTTAGCCCTGTGGCTCTTTGTAAATTATCCTTAGGTTGATAAGGCCTGATTTTATATTTACAGAAATAGAATATATTTTATAGGTCAAAAAATTAATGCAAATAATTCTCCAAATGCTGGTATTCAGTGTGGTAGATGTGAGTAGTTTAAAAAGTGCTACTTATATTGCAAAACTTAAAAGTAAAAAGTAATTTGTAATTCCATTTACTTAAAAAATAAATCTGATTTTTTATTTTTTATTTTAAAACATTTCTCAGATTTTTCTAAAAATCTAAATATTTAAGGACATTTAGTCTGGAGAAAATAAAACAAAACAAATGACTAAATTTTCTGAGTAGTTAAATTTTTTGTGTAACTCTGGGCACCTCCCCTGTGCTGGAACTAAAATTTATGAGATTTTATTCTGCTTGGACTTGACCTCACATGTACATATTTCAGGGGTCATCCAGAGATTTGGGTGGGGTTTAGACACAGGGAAAGAGCAGCTTCCAAAAATCCTAATAGTACACGAGAGTTCATTAACCCTTTTCTCTACTTTTGCACATGTTATACCATAGTACAAGTTACCATAGTAATTCTCATAGAGTTAAGATTCTCATAAAGATATGATATTGCAACAATAATAGTATACTATAAAGAGGAACACTCAGAGAACTCTTAGAAATTAAAAATATGATAAAATGAGTAAAAACTCAATAAAAAGTTTAGACATTAAATAAGAAATCTCCCAAGAGGACAAAAGACAGAGATGGAAGAAAATGAATTCCAACCTTGAATCCTATATCTAGTTCAATTATCAACAAGGTGTGTGGACAGAAAGAAGACATTGGCAGAAATGCAAGGTTTTAAGAACCCTTTGTCAAGAAACTGCTGGAGAAGGTGCCCCCTAAAAATGGGAAGGAAGTACGGAGAGAGGAAGACATGGGTGTCAGAAAGGTTCACTCCATTTTCGGAGTGCAGAGGACCACCACACCCACAGAACGATAGTGAAGGGCCTTGGCAAGAAGAAAACTACAGGCAGCCGGTCCAGAACGTGGGCACAACCCTCAGGAGGTGGCATTGAGAGGGTGCCTGATGCCCGTGTATGCCTCGGGAGAACCTCTAGACCGCAGGCCAATCTGGCTCTGCCTGTTTTTTAAATAAAATTTTATTTGAACACAACTGCACCCTTTTATTTACACATTGTCTAAGGCTGCTTTCGCACTGCAAGCAGAGTTGAGTGTAAATATAGGGTGTCCCCCCCCCCCCAAAATGTATGCACACATTTTGAGTAATTATAAAGGCAGTATTTATTAAAATACATTTCATTTTCAAAATTGAGCTATCAGCTGTTAAAGTGTGAGTACATTTTTTGGGGGACACCCCGTGTTTTTTATCTGACCCTTTAAGAAAAAGTTTGCAGACTTGATCTAGGGAATTGATTCTAGACGGTGGGCCAAGAGCTTGTGGCTGAATCAGTTAGGTGTACATACAAAACTGTAACTGCTCAACTCAGGGAGAACAAAAATTGATCAGGAAAGAAAAAATAGCCATGATTTACTACATGGCTTACCTTTGTGTATACTTACATGATGATAAAAATGCCAATGTCTAATATTGTGCTAATTAAAATTACCATACTAACTGCATTAGGAAGATGAGAAGGATGTGCATGTGTAATGGGAGTAGGAAGAAGGAGCTTAATCCTCACTTTCCATAGTGAGTCAGTAGAAAAGCCTCAAAACTAAAGAACTGTGGTGATACATACTAAGATAATTGACTACTAGTAAAAGAAGTAAAATTTGATTCTTCTCGGAAGGGAGAAACTAAGGGCAGAGGGACATGGTCTATTGTTTTTTCATACAAACATTCATTTTGTAGACTTTTTAACTGTGTATCTTAATAGCTTTGATAAAGGAAAAAAAATTAAACCTCCCCTCCCCCCAAATTTGGAAAACAACGAAGAAAAACGCTTTCCCAAGGTCAGCAGATACATAGCACTTCCTCGTGCTGTGGCTCTCTGTCCTCACCTCCAGGGGACATTTATCAGAAATCATCCCAGTCTCCTCGCTGTGGAGTCAGGACAGGGTTGCAGCATCTCCAGAATCATGCTCTAGCCAAGAGTGGGCTTTGCTCATGAAACCACTATCTCTGATATAATTAGCAAAATGGCACCAATTTAGGGGTAATCTATCTAGTTCAGACATTCCCAGTAAAAGAATGTGGCAAAGCTGCATTATTTGGCCTAGCATTCGACTACTCTAGTGTCCGAAAGGAGTTGCCTTTTAAAATTTCATCTTTTCTAAACACCATTCCCACTTAACACACAAGCATGGGAGGACGGTTATTTCTCAGTAATTATTTGTAGATATAGGATAATCTAATAATATGTTTCCACCATCGAGCACTAGGCCTAACATCTAATAGGCTAGTGAATGTTTGAATGAATGAATAAATGAACTTGGTTATATAATCAACATTTTTTTAAAAAGTCAAGATAACTTGAGAAGCTAAAGAAACTGACCCTTGCAAAAGAGGATTCCATACCTTTCTTCAGCTTTTCAATCACCAAAGCTAAATTGCAGTTCTGAATGATTTTGACTTCTAAATTAAAGTAGTTTTTGCTCTTTTTTTTCTTAACCAGGATCTTTCCAATTAAGGATGTACCCCTGGAGACTGATGAACTTTCTGATTGGCTCTATCAGCGTTTTATTGAAAAAGAAGACCTCTTAACACATTTTTATGAAACAGGTACACATACCTAATACATACCTTCCTGAAGTTACTGGTAGTTCAAGATAAGCATTTTTTTAAAAAATTCTTCAGATATTCTAAAGGAATCAGAGTATTCTATACTTAAGAATTTCATCTTAGAATTTTCATAAAGACAAACTTACATTAAATCTATTCAGGCACTTGTTCATTAGCCATGTACAAATGGATCTAGTTCAAGAGAGGACACAGTCTGTAGAAGACTTGTGATCATACATATGCAGCTATATGGACTGTTTTATAAAATAGCAAATGACCTTCATTTTTGGCATTGTAATTTGATTGTTTAAATAATAACATCATCATTTGTAAACACTTTTTAATATGCTTTATTTTTTTTTAACATATAGGGATAAAGTTCACTATTTAGTTTTCATGGATACAACCTTATACTTTTCTCCTTGGGAGAAAAAAGTCTATTTACCCTAAGTCTCTTTTCTATATTTAATATTTTTTATGTTCTGTGAGACCTACAGTGCAGTGAAAAAGACATAACAGGGGAGGAGGAGAGAGGAAGAAAGAAAGGAAGTTTTGAAAGGAGGAAATTGACGTTGTTAGAACTCCAGGCACTACGGAAGTGCTTTCACAAATAGCTATTTGTAGGCCTATTTTCAGAGCAGGGGTAGAGAACCTTTTTTCTGCCAAGGGCCATTTGGATATTTATAACATCATTCAGAGCCCAAACAAAATTATCAACTTAAAAATTAGCCTGCTGTATTTGGTCAAACATTTAATTAACTCACCCCTAATGCCTTGGCAGGGCCAGGCGAAATGATTTCCCATATGGTAGCCTCTAGAACAGGCCGGATGTTCCCACCTCTGTTCTAGAGGCTACCTAGCGGGGGAAAGGTGAAGTGAAAGTTGTTCCAGGTTTGAGGATGGCCATGGGGTTTTCGATGAACAGAAGGCACTATTTTTTCCCCACTTAGACATTTTTTTGGTACAGAATTAAAGTTCATGCTGAATCAGACTGTCAAGGCCTGATGTTGAGCAAAGGCTGATACAGTGATTACCTTTAGTACTTTTGATTTGGGGTTTAGGACTGTTTTACTTTGCCCTCCAGAGGATTCCTTCCTGATCTTAACTTTCTGATTCTGGGGCTGTGGAGTAGTTGCCTATTAATGTGACAGGAGTTGGGCACTGTGTATGTCTTTAGAATTCCTAATAGGATGCCCCTCTCCATGTGTGCAATCCTTGGTCTCAGTCTCAAACTTTCCTTAAAGATAAGACAGGTTGGATGTATAAGAAGGCATGAGGCAATTAAGAGGCTAATAAGCTCTCTCTTTTTTTTCAATCCATCTCTTGCTTTATGATATTTGCCCTAAATTGTACAACAATAATGGAAGCCTCTTTTGAATAAAGCTATTTGCATAATAGACCTTAAAACTTGAAAGTGTTCTCTGTACATTGCTTGTGAGAAGCAAATCCCCTCATGAATCAGCTTAGCTGGGGGATTATCCACAAGGGCAAAGACTATTTGAAATGCTGAAGAGTGTTACCAAGATGACCTTAGGTAATATTGCCCTGAAATGGTCTAGCTTTCCTTCCCAGAAATCTGTTTACTTTGTGTATTAATTATATAGTAATTAATAATTGAATTAATTAATGCAAAACACTTAAATGATCCTTTTTATTATTAGGATATATTTCATAAACCATATTGCCTTTTGAAAATAACAGTAATTTACAACCACGTTTTTTTGTTTTTTTTTCTATTGGATACTTGAAAGAACAACCACTTTTTTGTGGCATAGACATTTAACTTGTAAATAGAAGAACGAATGTAAGTTCATGCTATTTCGGAAAGTATTCTATATCGACTTCACACATCTTGTGTCCTGGCCACTGTGGAGATCTCTAGGGACACAGTGGGAAACAATGCCGCAGAGTGCTGCTCTCTTGCAGCTGATACTCCCACAGGAGACAGTCTGTAGGAAAAAGAAGATATAGGTGGGGATATTACAGATTGTGGAAAGGGCCAAGACGGGAATAAACATGGAGGTGACAATGACTGAAGGGGAGGGGGGTAGGCGCGGTGGACAGGGAGAGGCGGTATTTTTTTCTGATACTGGAAGAACGCAGATGCCCAGCCATTCACTGCGATGGAGGAGGAGCACCCCAGGCGGAGAGAATAGGGGCAGAGGCTCAGGCAGGTTGAAAGTTATATTTCAAATGAGATCTCTCTTCAAGAGCAATGGGAAGTCACAGAAGACGCGTTAAAAAAAAATCTAGTTAAAACCAGTATTCAGCTTTTACTCCAGGAGACCTACGGCTGCAGTAAAACAAAGTAATGTTTCCATCTTGTTTTTCAGGGGCTTTCCCACCTTCCCAAGGCCACAGGGAAGCTGTTTCCAGGGAGATGACCCTCAGCAATATGTGGATCTTCCTCATCCAGTCTTTTGCATTTTTGTCAGGCTACATGTGGTACAACATCTTTCAGTATTTTTACCATTGCCTGTTTTAGGAACTGACTTGGACTTGTCAAGGTCACCATAGGAATTCCAACTTTCATGACTGCATTATTTCACATGTGCAAATCAGAATATAAAACAAGCAAAGGAAATTCCATGGATGGATTAATATTTATCCCCTTTGGGATATTTTAAAACTCTGCTAAAATGAGGATCAGTAATCTAATGACCTGCTAATATGTTTTAAGGACTTTTCATGTTTTAAAAAGATACACTCTGCCACACATTTAAATGAACATCACATTTGGAGAAGAGGAAATCATAAAATCATCCTAGAAGACAGAGAAATTCTGTTGCCAGCAGATACTTGATCACCTAGTTCAAGCTCAGAGAGCTGAGCTCGCCCTCCTAGCTAGTAGTCTCCCTCAGGGCAGTGCTGTGAGCGCCCTCACTGCCCACTCCCGCTGTGTCACTAGGAACCTCCAGGGGGGCTGGTTGGCACCTTCTGAAGAACTGTCGCCCTGTCCTTTGCAGTGACGCTCCAGTCCTCACCAGCTTAGTGAGGTCCGGAGTCAGGCATGCTGTGGCGGGGAGCAGCGTCCACGGGACACGTCCAGTCCTGGAATGGGCTCTTTCAAAAGGCAGGCTCGGCCCGACACCGTGTTTACATGCGCTAGTGCTTTCCGTGTGTGTCTCTGTGTGTGTGTGTGTGTGTGTGTCTCTGTGTGTGTGTACGTACGTGTGTGTGTGTGTGTGTGTGTGTGTGTGTGTTGCGGGGAGGGCACTTGATTTCTCCTTTTAAATAGAAGGCATATCGTAGATTGATCATTTTCTTTTACAAAATGCACTTTCATCAGCTGCATCTGTAGCAGAGGATTAGTAGTATAGCCTGGAAACCAGTCCACACATAATCAGTGAGTGGGACTCGAGTGGCTGTCTTGTCTGCGTGTTTTAACCTGCGCTCTTGCTCTCCAGCGCCTCCCTGAGCTGGGCACCACACCTGGGGGGGCTTCAGCCGTTTTCTTGTTTGTTTGTTTTCATTTTGGTATATTGGCACCAACTGCATTTGGGGATGGTTGAAACAAATTAATGCAAACCACTTAAATAATCAGTATACGGTAAAATAGGCTAATTTATTAGAAAAATAAAAGCTAGAGCCAGACACTGGCTTAAAATGGTGACAGGCTGTCACATGGCACCCCATCACCTGTCTCATCAGGGAGCTGCCATGTCAGGGTGGTGTGACCAGGAGAGACCAGCACACGAGGCTTCCCAGGCTCTTCCCGCTGCTTTTGAAGAGGATAAAGTCGTGTCTATTTCTAGAAGACTTTTTTTTCTTTTGTCACTATGTTCATGCAGTTTACCTCACAGTAAAACCAAACTTCTCACAAAGTGCTGGCCCTGCATCGGCCACCGTGGTCACCGCCTGCACCCCAGCATCGAGGCGGCAACGCCCTCTGGTCTGGGGTTGTGAGACAGATTCTGGTGAGTCAGCGGTGGTTTTCTGTGACATGACATCGTAGATTCCCCTGTTGTCGCTAATCATGCAATTTGACAGTTCTGAGAAAGAGGCCGGAAGGTAAAAGTAAAGGCTGATGTTTTTTGTTTTTAAATAAACCAAAAAAAAACACAAAACCCAAAAACCAAAACACTGAGAAGATAAGAATTTTCTCCCAGTTGTGTGGAAAAGGTAAAGCAGCACCAAATACAAGCCCACAGCGGCTTCATCTTTAGGTTAATGCGTGCATGTGTGAAGAGAATGATGCCTGAGCTGAAATACCTCATTGATTATACTACTGCTGGTGAGACGCAGAAGACAGGGTTCCCGTGTGCAGTTTGGGAATGGTTGTCATAAGGTGCCACTTTTTCAAAATTTTAGCATTTCATTATGTGCTTTACAGTGACAGTGAGTAGGTGAAACCAATCTCAATTTAGAGGTACAGACACAGATAGGAAGCCAAATGGAAGCTTAGGGACACTTCTGTTTGAGGCCCAGCAATGCTATCAGATCACAAGGTGAATTGGAATCATTCATTCGAGAGGTCGGTCAGCCATCTGGGGGACAAGTTGTTCATTGTCAAGGATGGCAGACAGTCCTAGCTATTGGACCTTTTCCTCGTCGCTAAAGCAAGCCCCAGGCAGAGTGGCCAGTCTCCCGTCAGGGAAGAAGAGAAACGCATGCGTGCGCACACAGATGTGGTTTCTTTTGCCATCACTGAGCGCCAAAGGAGGAGGGTATTGTTTAATATACTGTACACATTAAACAGACTGTTCTCTAAGATGCTTTGCTTTCCAAGCACGGTCATTTCAACAGCCTCTAGATGTGTGGGTTAATTTTGAACATAGATCTGTGAGTTGTAAATAGGTGTGTGTTTGATCTGCCCCATCCCCCCTTGTTTCTTTCTCAACACATGCCCTCTCTTCTGTTAGCAAATATGCTGTTTGAGAGCATTGCTAGTGCTTTCCTTATCAGTAACTGGGGTTCTCTTGTTTGCACAGGGGAATGTAAAGAGCGAATCAGTGTTCTTATATGGCAATCAGGGAAGCAGCAATATGCCACTGTACAGAACTGAGTAAAAATCCCTAATCTGTACTTCCTTTGTAAAGCGAGTGAAAGGAGGTTTAGCGAATATCCACATTGTCCAGGGAAAAGAAGTAACACTGTGCCCGTTTTATACCGGGAGCTCACAGAATCGCAGCACTGCTTGGTCTCAGCTGACCTGCCTGGATTCCCACAGCAGACGGGGTTGCACACTCCCTGCTGGATCCCAGAGTCACAGTGATGGAGCACCCGCTTGGCCTCAGGGAGGTGCAGCGACCACAGAAGTGACCACCCCAGAAGCTCACGCTTAACTTCAGAAACCACTGTTGGTGTTTAAATACGCAGTTATTGTAGAGAAGCCTGTAGGCCAGTGGAAGGTAAGGAAAAATTACAGAATGGAAATGATGTCTTGGGTAGTCACACAAGTTAATTGAGAATCTAAATAGTAGATTTAAAAAAAAAATAGCTGTGTTATCCATCATATTTTAATATTACACACAGTCCTGAATTTTCCATAGTAAAGGAACTGGAGATTATGCATAATTATTCCAGTAATAAGTCATGGGAAGCCAAAAGTCTGATTGCCTTTAGGAGTTTGAATTTTCATTCTCATAAAACGTTTTTTCCCTTCCTGGATGCTAATTTTAAAAAATGATGTGAGTTGTGTATTAGCTTCCCTGGCCTATATGTTTGACTGTGTTGGTGAGTCGTGGGAAGATTTGGAAAGACAGCCGCAGGAGGAGGAAGCACAGACGCCTGAATAACCCATGGTCTAGAAAAGGAGTTCCTAATAACCAAGAGTCGGCGGTATTGCCGTTGTTCTCACGCGTTTGTATGAAAATGGAATGTTAAATCGCCAAATGTAAACCTCAGAACATCATTCTAGTGTTCATACCGTTTGGGTCAATGTTAAGAATGCCTCTTCAGTCTGCTCATGTTACTCACTTCGTGTGGATTTGTCTTAGTAACGTTTTTTGACAATCACTTCCCTGAAGACTCTTCTGACCTAGTGGGACCTGGTTATAATCATAGGATGTAGTCTTTAATCATGGATAGTCCGACTGGATTCTTTTTGTATTTAAGGAAATTGTGTTTGCACTGCTGCATAGGAAGAGTTAGTTATTTTCTTCACTACACAGAACTTCACTCCAGCGTTACCATGACGAGCGTGCCAGCGCTGGTCCACAGGGGATGGATACAAATGGTTGGTCTTATTTTGTGCCAGGTAGTGCTGTGAGCCTTGCTTCTGGTAACATGAAAGGCAAAGTCAAAAGCCGCCCTGGGCAGCGGGTGTACGGGTTCATTGTCTGAAGGGGTCGAGACTAATCTATTGGGACCAAAACCACCTACATAGGACATTTCTAGATCACAAGGGGGCCGGGTGTTCTCTGGTTGGTGCTTTATTGCAACCATTTTGCATTGATCCCCAACAAGGAGGAGCTGGACCTGGGAATGAGCTGAGAGCGCTGAGCTGTTGGGGGCAGGTGACTGTGGCCATATGGAAGATAAAATACATGTTTTTCTGCAAAATTTCCATTTGAGGGTTTTTACATTTAATATTTTTTTAAAACAGTTTAAAGAGCAAAAAAAATAGGGTATTCTAGTTGCAAAATATGCACACATGTTTTGAATGGCTTTATTTTTGTTGTGTAAAACTCTTGAACACATGGCTGTGGTGCACAAATTCTTTACACTAAGGAGTCTAGATGCATTTTACAGTAACTTATGATTGGTAATGAAACAGTTAGACATCGAACTGCCATTGTTGTGTTAAGTGCTTTCATTTTCTTTCAGTTATCACAAAGTTGTATTTATTTTATACAGATGGATTTTCATTTTCTTGATGCCATAATGTTTACTTCAGCTTGGTGACCTGTCTTTCTTTGTGTATCTGCATGTTGTAATGTATGATAAGAATGAATGTAAAGGCTGTGGCAACTGTAATTTTTGTAAAGGGCTGGTCACACGTGGATCTGGTTTATGAATGCATTGGGATTACTTTAGTAACCAGATTACCTTTTCAGAAATTGAGATGTGAACACCAAAAGAAGCATTTTCTCAACAAAAATTAATAGCTGGTTCTATTTTTTTTAACCTAGAAAAAAATAAAGTTGATTTTTTTTCAAGTGAAGTGCTTTTAATTCTTAGCAGGGGCATGGGGTATTTGTGTTTTCCTGGAGCTATTTTGGCATTAACATCTATAGACGTGTACTTAGAACACACCACGGCAGTTGGATGCTGAGGGCAAACTGAAAAACACTGTTCTCCTCTCGTTTTAAACTATGTCCCTCTCCCCTTCCCGATTCTCCCCATCCAGTGGTTAGCTAGCAGTCACTCTCCTGGAAAAAAAAATGTATACAAGTTTACATAAGTTATAAATTTTGCTGATAGCAAGGATTTTATAACATGATTAACAGATAATAATAAAATATACTTTACTGTAAATTCCATATAGCCAATTGATTCTCCCAGGATGCTCTAATTGATTTTTCCTGAACTCTTTGGCCAACCTATGGACTGTGATCCAGCCATGATTTGAAAAATGGAATTACATGCTAATCCATTTAATTCTCAAATTTGTCATTCAATCTGATATGTGATCTGTTAGACTATTTCTTAGCCTTGTACAAGCTATACTCATTAAAGTGAACCACTTTTTGCTTCAGCACCAATGGGAAGCTTATATAATTTTATTTTAATAGCAGTCATTTAACAGCTACTGGCAAAATTCTAAAACAGTTGGCTCTCTTGAGCAGGTGGGAGGTGTCTCCAGCACACCACTGCCCAAAAAAACATTCTGGTTTATGTGTTTTTGTTCAAAAAACTGTTAGTGTTGAATGAAGGTCTCACAGTTAATCTAATCTACTCACTGCTCTCAGGAAATTCCTCTCTCTGACCCTGGCAGGGGCTTTTAAGGGTAGGAAAGCATTAACATCAGTCCTACAGGGCGGGCTTTGGATGTTTGAAGAATTTGCCAAAAGCCAACTTTTCCCGAAGTGCATGGAAAGCTTGCATATTTCTTAAGTTGTACGCTTTTATTTCTCAAAGTAAACTGTGATGATAGACATCTCTAAGATTTTGTTTTAAGCATTTAAAACATTTTTTTTTTGGTTCGATATTTGTAGAATATGTTTGAGCCCACGGAACATTTTGAGTGTATTAAAATACCTTACATAATCTGTAAAATAGGTTAAATAGTTACAGTTCAGTCTACCTCTTCTGTTTCCTGTCTGGGTTTCGGCTGCTGATTTGGTGAGGCTGTAACTCCCCGCTCCCCCCCCCCCCCCAAATGTGGGTTCTGTGGAAGAGGAAGAATAAATGGGGCAGAGGCCTGAAAACCAATTTGAAGCACTCGGAGATCTATTGCTGACCAGCCCTATTCCTCATGAGTTGGGGGAAAACAAAACAAAAAGCCATTGTCTTTAATTTCCACTTAATATGAAAATGTTTGTTTTAAAAATGTTTCTTCCTGCTGGGAAAAAAAAATGTATTTTTAAAAGGAAAAAAAAAATTCCTCTTTTGGCTATAAGAAAAAGCCAGCTGTATGAGCAGGTGTGACCATATCATAACATGCTGATATGATATACATCAATAAATTTTTACCTCTCAGGACTTGGACAACCTTGTTCTTAACTCTTAGAGGCTTGAGAAACATAAGTATCCATAATCCAGATAACAAGTTGAACTTGGGAGGAGGGCTGGCTAACCACTGGCAATGAGACAGGCTTCTTTCATAACCAGAAAACACCGAATGAGCTAGGGCAGTGGTCGGCAAACTCATTAGTCAACAGAGCCAAATATCAACAGTACAACGATTGAAATTTCTTTTGAGAGCCAAATTTTTTAAACTCAAACTTCTAACGCCACTTCTTCAAAATAGACTCGCCCAGGCCGTGGTATTTTGTGGAAGAGCCACACTCAAGGTGCCAAAGAGCCGCATGTGGCTCGCGAGCCGCAGTTTGCCGACCACGGAGCTAGGGTTAAACCCATTTTACAAAGGAAGCAATTGGAATGGTGTTCCTTGTTTTCTGGAAGAAACTGGAATGATGATTTTTGCTAGAAAGCATGAGCATATCACAGAGCCCATTCCCGAGTTCTCCCCCGGAGAGTTTCTGTTGCCTCTTCTTGGAACACTGTCTGCCTTTTAGGTGGATGACGCTAGAGACGGCGTTCTCGTGACTTGCCTCAGGCAAGAGAGAGCATGGCCATCCTTGTGATCACAGCCGCTGTCTCCGCGTTGCTGAGAAGTGGCCGGGCTGGGATACTTCCCCTCAAAGATTAATTCCTGCATCTTCATTCTTTTGTTTCATTTTTGATGCAAAAACTCCCTGAAAAGGGTCTTGTCTTTAGTTTTTTACCAGTCAACCAACACTGTATCAGGATCAGCTGATGGACAGTTGAGGGGAAAGAAGAAGTACCTAGAAGTGGAGAAATCAGAGGAGCTTGGCGTACGAGGAGGAGGAACCCAGGAGCGTTGGAAGGCCAAGGGAATGCGGATGGCTGCTGTGTACAGACAGGCACACACACCCTGACCAGGAGGACCCGGGAAGTGTTCAGACATGGAAGTCTTAAGGAAACCAACTTCCATGGGAACTGTCCTTAGACTGCCGTCCCTGAGGGCTCCCCTGTAGAGGCTTCCACCTGCCGTTTCTGGTGCCCTACCCTCTCGGCAGAAGAAGAGCATGACTCTCAGCCATTGGGCATCTCCAGGATACCAAGCAAAGGAACAATTCAAAATATTGGTGATAAGGAGCCTCTTAAGGCATCTAGAGCCCACAATAGGGCTTTTTTGTTGTTAATCCTAACCCAAAGATAGTTTTCCCATTGATTTTTAGAGAGAGGAAGGGAGTGAAGAAAGAGGGAGAGAGAAACATTGATGTGATAGAGACACATCAATTGGTTGCCTCCTGAACATGCCCCAACGGGGACTGGGCCTGCAATCCAGCTACTAGTATGTGCCTTCCACAGGGAATCGAACCCGCAACTCTTTGGTGCCTGGGCCGGTGCTCTAACCACTGAGAACACTGGCCAGGGCCACAATAGGGCTTTTTATCCTTCTCTGACATGCACACATTTCAGTAAGGACCCAGGATGGCATTGGAAACGAGGCATCTGGGCCGGCATTGGCTTGAACGCTGGTCTATTCCGTGTGGGACATTGAGACCAATGGCAGCCCAAGGCTCCCCAAGCGCACAAAAATCGAAGTGTGTCCGAAAATGCACCATCGGCTGCCTTGCACATCGAAAGCCAAACTCATCAGACAGGTGCTGGTGCAAAAGGGGTGGCCAGCCAGCCAGCCAGTCCTGTGCTCAGACTGAGGGCCGCTAACGGTAACAGAAGCAACCAAGACTCCTTTTGGCTTACACCCAGGACTGACAGTGTCACTGGTTAAAGTGAGTGACGGGGCCAGGCCAGGTTCAATGTGGGAGGGTCTCTGAAAGGGTGTGAATACTGGGGGGCAGGGCTCATTGAGAGCCAGCCGTCTGTGAAGACCAGCTATCACCGTAAAAAAAAAATTCCTCAGCTGTTAAAGAGCACTAGAGGGGTCTAAAGGGGTTCTTGCATTTGACAGGTTTGCCCATAATTTCAGTTGGAAATTTTTTGAGCTTTCTAATACTATTTTTTTCCCATCACCATTTATCCTCCCAGTACCCTCTTCCACCCCCCCCCCTCCAATCACCACATTGTTGTCCAGATACCTGTAAGAGGATTAGATATGTAGATCCATCAATCATTCATATAAATCCCATTAATCAAAGGAATACATCTGAAAGAACAGAAGTTTTGTTTGGGTGTAATCTTTATATTACTTTTGTCACTGATTGATGCCTAGGCCCTTAGAATTTTAGAGTCAGTAGGAACTTTAGAAATCACCTTGCTTTGAGATGGTGGATTTAATTCTGGTGCAATTTTGGCCCGTGGCTGGTCGTACGAAATGGCTCCTTAATAGAAGGGCGGAGACTAGAACCGAGGCTCTTGACTTCCACTCCGATGTTTTCCCCAAAACAGCAGATTGCTTCTGTTGGGGTTTCTGTTTTTAGTAAAGAAGAATTAAAGCTAGAGGGTTAAATACACTTATTAAAGGGGTAATGAATCCAAGAGCTTCCATCACTTCCTTTTTCTTGATTTTAAAGTAAACATAATAGTTCCCAAATGGGTTCCCCTCAGCTGTTTCAGAGATACAATTAGCTACTAAAATTGTCTGAAACCCATGTTTTTTATCTTTTTGGACGTGAAAGTGAAATGTATTTTGTTTTTATTTTTGCCCTGTAGAGAAGAGAACGAGTATGCCTTCGTTTCAGACCGAAAGGGGTAGTTCAACCTCAGGTTAGTTCCTTTCGTTTTTGAATTCCAGATGGAAACTGGCAGCAGGTAATAAATTCAGGGCCGCAACTGCATCTACTTCCCAGCGCCCCTCTGTCGTGGTGGCGGCTGCGTCGGGGCTTCTCCAAGTAGGAGCCTGCGGAAGAGGCGCAGAACCCACGACTCAGCCCGTGAGCCTGAATTCCAGCCCCTTTCATGAGTTTCTGATCCTCTCAACCTCACTCTGATCGTGTGTTAAATGGGTAGTTTTCTTTCTCTTTAAAAACTTTTTTCCCTTTTTATTGATTTTTATTGGGGTGACACTGATTAACACAAGTATACAGGTTTCAGGTGCACAATTCTACAACACATACCTGTACACTATACTGTGTTTACCTCCCCAAGTCAAGTTTATGTCCATCACCATTTATCCCCCCATTCCCTCTTCCACCTTCCCCCACTCCCTCCCCCGCAAAATCACCATACTGTTGTCCCTGTCCATGAGTTTCTCTCTTTTTTCTTTTTTGCTCAATCCCTCCACCCCCCATTCAGCCCTCCCACACACCTACACACAGCTGTCAGCCTGTTCTCTATGAGTCTGTCTCCATTTTGCTTGTTAGTTCATTTTGTTCATTAGATTCCACATATAAGTGAAATCATGTGATACTTGTCTTTCTCTGACTGGTTTATTTCATTTAACCCAGTGGTCGGCAAACCGCGGCTCGCGAGCCACATGCGTCTCTTTGGCCCCTGGAGTGTGGCTCTTCCACAAAATACCACGTGCGGGCGCGCACGGACAGTGCGATTGAAACTTCGTGGCCCATGCGCAGAAGTCGGTTTTCGGCCTGGGCGAGTCTGTTTTGAAGAAGTGGTTCTAACGCTGAGCCACACTCAAGGGGCTAAAGAGCCGCATGTGGCTCGCGAGCCGCGGTTTGCTGACCACTGACTTAACCCAATGCCTTCCAGGTCCACCCATGCTCTCACAAAGGGTAAGATTTCCTTTTTTTTTTTTAATGGCCGAGTAGTATTCCATTGTGTAAATGTACCACAGCTTTTTCAGAGTTCGTTTCAGTATTAAACGAAATCACACACGTGAAGCACGTCGTACTGACTGCTCAGTGAGGGAGGCAGGTTTATCCCACCCAACGAGGTTTCACAGAGGATGTACATTATTCCCACACCTAGTTGTGCCTAAGTTCCAAATGACCCTTTTGGTTCATGATAATTGTCTACAATGCCCACCATCTCCTTTTCCAGAGCCCTGGGTCCTTGGGGCTTCTAAGGTAAACTGAAAAGCAATCAGCACTGCCAAGCCCCTAACCTCACCTAGTCATACTATACCTAATTATCTAAGGCTCCAGACAGCAGCAAGAAAAAGCTCTGAGGTCAGAGAGCCAATTAGGAAGGTGAGGAGACGAGGCCATGACGAGGAAATAGGATCTACTGGACAGAAGACATTACATAGCCTTAAGAGGGACCTATTTTTGCTTCTGAGACATGATGTCACTTGTGGCAAAGACCTTGAACTAATTATCAAAAGGGAGGGAAATATAATTTCTGGCGCTTGGAAGCTATCCACCAGCCCATAGTTCTCTATGTATAATTCATATGATCCTAAATATAAAAGCCTTGATGACATTGGAGGCCTCCTAAAGATTCAGAAAGCCACAGTCATTTTTAAAACCGTTTCCTTTCTAGTTGCAGAAGATCTGAGGTCTATATATATATATGGAGAATTGACATTTCATCTTTCAGATGTAAGTGCAGCGTACTCAATTCTTAGAAATTCAGGTACCAGAGAGAAATGGGCAGATGAGAATCACATATTGCTTATGGTTGTTGAGGTGACATGGTAGAGTACAGAAGAACTTTAGGCGGAGCTGGGACAGCAGGCATGGACCAGAGGCTTGGCTCTGCTAGGGGTGGGAGTGGGGAGGTGATAAGAGGGAGATATTTACTCTGGCCAGTATGGCTCAGTTGGTTGAGTGTCATCCCATGCACCAAGGTGTCATTGGTTCAATTCCCGGTCAGGGCACATGCCTGGGTTGTGGGCTTGATCCCCAGTGGGGGACATGCAGGAGACAGCTGGTCAATGTTTCTCTCTCTCATTGATGCTTCTCTCCCTTTCCCTCTCCCTTTCTCTCTCTCTAAACTCAATAAAAATATATTTTTAAAAAAGAAGAAGGAGATGCTTCAAAGTCTGATCTGGCCCTAGGGGCCTTTGATTCTCCAGCCTGACACCCAACAGGCTGTGCAGCCTATCTAGCATTCATAGAACTTGTTCAGAGTGTAGACACCAGAAGGTGGCAATTCCACCCGAGAAGATGAAGGGCAAAGAGAGAGTATGGAACAGGTCTCCTAGAGGAGATTTGGCAGTACTTAGTTAGAAGCCATCACCTGGTGGAAAGCGTGGCAGAACAATGACTCGTGGAGCTGCACCTGTGCCTGGCCAGGCACAACAGTATTCAGAGCAGGCCTGGGCTGGCTCGCGCGCTGGGCTTTGTTTTCCTAAAGGATGATTAAAACAGGGAAGGGGCTGAATGAATTAATAAACATGGAATTTATAAAGCCGTTTCTCCTTGGAGACAGAGAAATGAGATCGTTGACTACTCAATCTTCAGAATCGGTTTCCTTTATGATCAGGAATAGGAATAAACCGGAATTATGTCTGAGTGATGCGGAGACCCAGTGTGCCAGACTCAGACTACTTCCAGGAAAGGAGTGACAGGAAGTGGCCTGTCTAACCACAGCGGTAGATTCTGACACGAAAGACCAGCCCAGGTAAGAGTGTCCATGAGTTTCTCATCTGGAAGGTATTTATTGTTGGGGTTCGGGGTGGGGAGCAGTGGTGGTGTTGGGCGCAGAATATTGGTACAGAGAATATGACCACTGTCACAGACAAGAAGGGAGTGAAAGTAAAGGCTGGTGCCACCGAGGGTTTGCTATAAGCTGTGGAAGCAGGAGAGCATTAGGCCTAAGGAGCAAGTGAGAAGGAGCAAGCATGTCATTCAAGGAGCTCCCGCCACAGACATCTTGGCGGTGCAGGTGTGTGATTACCAGCACGTGCAGGAGATGAGCACCTGGCTGCTGCCCCTGTGGGCTCCAGCTCTTCCTGTCAACCCTGCACCCCACCATGAAGACAGCAAGGCAAGGACAACCCTTTCTGCCCGCTCAGGTCCCAGGTCTCAGGGACCTCCACTCAGTTCCTTGCCCCACCCATTCCCTCCGGCGGCTGCCTTCCAAATTGGAGAGCGTTGGTGAAGTGCTCAGGATTTTGTCAATGGATGTATTTCCCTAACCTGGGGTAGGACAAAACCACATGGTTCTAGAAGCTCCATTTCCTTCCTTGACTGGCACTTTTAAAAGTGTGTGTTCTATATGATCATATCGACAATGTCATCCCAATACATTTAATTTTTTTTAAAAAAGTGCGTTGCGCTACACTCTTTCCTTGTGTGATTGTCCCTTGGGCTGTTTGCGGCTGTTGTGTTTTTGTTGTTTTTACATTTCTGTGCCAACAGGGAGGCAAGTTCTGTGATCCTGCTTTGTTCCTCCATCTTTAACAGAAATCTAATACATTGAACAGAGTCAGTTCATTAAAGGGCAGCTTAGCTCATGCTGTGTTCATGACTGTTATTACGTTACTACAGCTCACAGGGAAAAGGTGAAGTACAAAGAATTCAGGAGGTATTTCTTCTCTCTTGATAGGCTGGGAGACTTCCCAGGTGAGGGGAGATTTCCGTTGCTGAAAGAAGAGGGGAAATGGGGGTTGGGGTAGCAAGGACAGCTAACCTGGGAGTTACAGGTCCCTCCATCTCTACTTAGACTGTGCCTGTCACGGGGAGGGTGGTGAGAATCCAGTGAGATAGTCCTTGTGAAAGGGTTTGGAGAACACTGCACAAGGTTGAGGGGCCTTACAATTAGAGTCACCAATGAAACAGGTCACTTCTTGTCCTTAGAAGAATCCACAAAGCAGCCGGGCAAGCTGGACCAGCTGACCCCGGAGCCATTGCCAGTCCCTGGGGCTCTGGGAAAAGCTCCCGCTGTGCCTGTGGTGCTCAGAGTTGGGAAGAAACGAAGAGGTCAGAGGACAGGGCTCCTTTGCTCTGGTCCCTTGAAAGAGGCCTCTCTGGGAGCAGCAAGCCACCAGTAGGACCAGCGAGTAGGTTGTGGGAAATAAAAACGCAAAGCTCCTGCCTGGTTAAAAAATTTTTAAGAATTTCACGATGGCAACAGCAGAGCATTAAAACAAGTGCGGGTGGCACGTTTATAAAGCCAGCCCTGCCACCAGGACCACCACGGGGGAAATGAGGATTGGGAAGGACCCTGGGGCTCCTCAGTGTCCCTGCTTGTCCCTCCTCCCCTGGCACTGCACGAGGAGCTCCTGTGGAGGAGGGGCTAAGAGGAGCCAACATCAAGCATGTCCCGTGTGCCAGGCAATGCTCTCAGCGCTCACACACCAACCCTATGAGGTAGGCACCGCTAGTATCACTATTTTACAGATGTACACAAGGGCACACCGAGTTTAAGAGACTTGCCCAAGATCACCAAACCAGCGCTGGCAGAGCCAGGATTCAGACGCAGTCCCTCTGGCCTCAGAGTCTGGCCTCTTAGCCACTGTGATTTCCAGGCTGTTCTGTATCATTGCTTAGAGAGGGGACTAGTTGCAGGGGAACATTTACATTGGGCCACCAGGCTGCAGCCTCTCTTCCTTTATTGCCCTTAGTGAAACCACACCAAACCCACCTGGGAGGTGGGCAAGGTGGCCAGGAGCCACAGCTGTCCAGACAGGCAGAGAGGACCGTGTGCGCCTCCAGGAGGGGTGTCTTACCTGGGTTCCCTCTAAAGCAAAGCCTGAGGTAAGGCTTTGGGTGCAGGTAGTTTATTTGGGAAGTGATTCCTAGAATGAGTCAGGGAGAAGAGAAAGAGTAGAAGAGGGAAGGGAAGGGATGGGAAGAAGAGGAGGGAAGCAGAAAACACTGAGCCCCCTGCTCCTCAATCCCCTCCTCCTGCACGCGGGCTCTCTGAGGCCTCCAGCTGGCGGCTGGCCTGAGGCTGGCCTGGGCTCAGCCAGGACTCCTGGCTCAGCAGGCCTGCTCTGAGCCTCTCAGCCACGTCCTTCCCTCCCTGACGCCGCTTCCCTTGGCTGAATTCCCTTGAAACCACTTTCTAGGCCCTAATTGCCTCCCTTGTTGTTCTGAGGAACTGGTGGACAAGTTGACTAGCCCAGAACCCCTGCAAACTCATGACTGTTATGAATCCGTGGGGGGGAAGGAATCCAGGCCTGGGGACTAGGAGTGCCTGGATGTGGTCCCAGCTCAGCTTCCTTCTAGCCAGCTAGGTCACACTTCCTCAGTTTCCACATCTGCGGGCAGTCATCAGCCCTGCCACGTCCAACTCACAGCATTGGCGTGAGATCAAATGAAACAACCTCTGTGAGCAGAATTTTCAAACCAATGGAGGTTTATGCAAATGGAACACAATAACCATTGTTTGCTGCCCTAGTGCCTGGCATCGCACTAGTTCCTATGCTGTCTTCCTGGCACACACAGTGGGCTTTGTTAGCTTAGCAGACTCCTGCTTGTCTGAAATCTAAACGAAACGCTCAAACAGGCCACTGATGAGTTGTCTCGGGTTGTGGTCCAATGGAAGGGGCACTCAATCTGGGGCCAGAGTCAAGAATACTCCCTCCAGATCCAACTGCTAGGGGCTCCGTGGCCTTGGGCAAACTCCTTGATTTCCTAGAGCCTCGTGGGATTCATCTGACAAAAGGGGTTATCATGCCTGCCCGGTCTGCTTCTTAGGTTCTCCTGAGGGTCAAGCTAGATTCCATGGGTCTACGCAGGGTGAGTGAGGTGCTCAAGGGCTAACGCTAAGTGAATGAAGGGATTATTACTGAAAAAGGCTTCTGACTTGATCTCGCAGCATGTATCTGCCCATCAGGCCTGGCGTGGACTTGGAGGCACAGACAAGACCCTGAAATGTTTTCTGGATCTTCTGAGAAAGTCGGCGAATGATGAGGAAGGCTCATCCGCTTACGAGCCAGGGGTACAGGGAGTCATCATCATTGCGGTGGTGGTGGTTGCCTGAAGGTGTTGTGTGTCAGAAAAAAAGAAATGAGAGGGAAAGGAGTGGAGTTTGAGTCCCAGAAAAGGAAGAAAACGATAAGATGTCCTGAAGGGGCAAGAATCAGGAGGAAGGAGCGAGGCAGGGCCTGTGCAGAGCTTGGAATGAGGCCATGTGGCAGGTGATGTTGGCTCCCCCTGCCTTCTGTGCTGACAAAACCCCGATTTTTCTCTTGTGTCTCCCCCTACCCATGAACCCTGGATGAGCCATGATTGACTTAGCATCTCCTTCTATACCACCGATCCGCTTATCAGTGTGAACCAGTCCTGGCCAATAGAATCTAAGGGGCAGTCTACTGGAGGCTTCTGGGAAAGATTTTTCTCCTCCTCGGTACAAAAATGAGAGAGATGAGGGAACCTCGTCCCTCCTTCCCATCAACATTCCTCCAGCACCTGATCCCCTCCCACCGGACTTGAAGTGGCTGAGCTGGATAATTGCTGGTTCACGATTCTAACCCCCACTGCCCACACCTTCCTGTTTTGACTGCCTGCGGGAGAGGCTGAGGCTTGGAGCAGCGAGGGCGGTCCAGGGAGAAGAAACCCAGGCGTGTTGTAGAGAAGTTAACCAAGAACCTGGACGTTGTGAAGTTGCTGAATCGTGCAATTCCCTCCCGGCTTCTTGATGTGTGAGAGAAGGAATGTTCTGGTTTAAGTCACTTTAATCCAGTATTCCATTGACCAGGGAACCAGGGACCACGTAACGCTGATTATAGGTGCCTTGGCAGGGTTTGCACAGCACTTTTATATATATTTATTTTATTTGTCACCAGACAAGAGGATAAGTGATCTTATCTTCTTTTTTAAATAAACGAGGAACCCGAGGCCAGGGAGGGTAACTGACTCCCCAGGTCACACATTAATAGTTGGAGGTCTAATATCAAAGTGAGGTTTTCTGACTCTTGGCCCAGCACACTTCCTACTCTACCTGGCAGAGGCCAAAATTGAAGCTGAACAGGTGTTGCAATGCCCCAAACAGCTCCCACCTCTCAGCTCCCAGAAGATTCTCAGGGAGAGAATCTGATCATCAACTGTAGGTCAGCCATTGTGTTGGGGACCTGGGAACCAGGCAGAGAGGGACTGGGGAAAGGGACAGATGAGGAAGATGGCATGTTCCTCCACCACTCCCAGGAAGCTCCTAGATGGAGGAGGAAGAAATGAGAAAGTATAAACAAGGACTGGCAGGCTTTGCAAAGCGCGAGGCCAGCTGACTTCCTGAATGGCAGGCACTGTGGATCCTGCAGTGGAGAGACAGGCCATGTGGGTGGGCTAGAGACACGAGTGTCAGGAGCAGGCTCTGTCTGGGAAGCTTTCCAGAGGGTTTGTGGGTGTATAAATTACGGTGTGTGTGTGTGGGGGGGGGGGGTCTGTTTCAGTGGCCCTGGGGAAGGAGGAAGTGGGCAGTGGGAGGGTGGTGAGGAAGGGCATCATGCCTCGGTCTCTTTCCAGTGGCTTATTCAAGAGGGAAGGAGGGGAGTAGGGTGATGACTACAGGGGCAAAGGTGGGGTTTAAGGTCCCAACACCCGAATATGTTTATACGTTGAGGGAATGGATAAGTGGAGAGCGACGGGTGAGAGTCAGGAGAACCAAGGCATGAGACAAAGGGAGGGGAGGGGCCTGGAGCACAGGTGGAAGGTCAAAGAGCAAGGACGATCAGCAGACACAGTTTAGACAGTGATAGAGACGGGCAGGGAATGGAGCATCAGCTGCCCACAGGCTAGTGAGGTGGGACCAAAAAGAACCTCCATCTTTTTCCTAAGTTAGATCCCAGAGCATTCCTTTTCTCAATTATTCTTTCACTTCCTAGTGTGTGGAAGGCCATTGCTGAACTTCAGTGGCCCTATCAGGTCCCTGGCCTCCAGCTGGGTCCAGATCTCCTCAGTGCTGGCCAGAGTTCAGGGTAATCCTCGAATTGTTCCCCGGGTTGTTACCTGACCTCGGAGATCGGGTTACCCCAGGATAGTGTTCACTACTTTGTCCTGGGCCATGTGATCCTGTCCAGGGAGGAGCACGGATGTAAATTATTAAGGAAACCTCAGGTTCTCAACAACTCCCTCGTGATTCAGAGATGCCAAGAAACCTGAGAGGAGGCGGCCCTTGGGGTACAGCAGCTGGGATTGAGCAGCTGATCACTTCCCAGGCCTCTGAGCCTGCCAGCAATTGAAACCTGAAGTCTGGGGCTCACTAGGGCCACATGTTAAAGGCCCTCTGCACCCAAAGATCTGTAGGGGAGAGGTTAGCCCCTGATAGAAACCCAACTCAGCCCAGCCGGAGTGGCTCAGTGGTTGAGCGTTGACCTATGAACCAGGAGGTCACAGTTCAATTCTAGGTCAAGGCACATGCCCGAGTTGCGAGCTCAATCCCCAGTGTGGGGCATGCAGGAGGTAGCCATTCAATGATTCTCTCTCATCACTTATTCTCATTTATGTTTCTATCTCTCTCTCCCTCCCCTTCCTCTCTGAAATCAATAAAAATATATCCAAAAAAGAAAGAAAGAAAAAAAGAAAGGAAGGAAGGAAGGAAGGAAGGAAGGAAGGAAGGAAGGAAGGAAGAAAGAGAGAGAGAGAGAGAGAGAGAGAGAGAGAGAGAGAGAGAGAGAGAGAGAGAGAAAGAAAGAAAAGAAAGAAAGAAAGAAAGAAAAGAAAAGAAGGAAAGAGAGAAAGAAAGAAAGAAAGAGAGAGAAAGAAAGAAAAAAGAGAAAGAAAGAAAGAAAGAAAGAAAGAAAGAAAGAAAGAAAGAAAGAAAGAAAGAAAGAAAGAGAAACTCAGAAGCTCCTTATTTGGGGGCCCCTGGCATGTGTGAAGATGATGAGGCAAAATCAATGCCTGTTGGAGTTCAGTGAGGCACAGTCTCCCCTAAAGAGAGGCTCAGCCTCATTATGGAGGCAATATCCCTGTCCTTGGGGAGCTCCTGGTCAGACAGAGGACACGCACATAGCGTGTGACTGCAATCGATAGCAACTAGAACCAGATAGAGACAAGGTATAAGCACTACGCAGAACTAGCCAGCCCACTCTAAGGGCAATGGATTAGCATGAAGTCGCTCCCTTCCCAGAGACTATGCCAAGAAGGGTCCAAGCTGGTTAGATGCTTGCTGATTCCAGCTGCAGAGTGTCCAGACACTGTGGTTCCGTACAGGCATAATGCTGCAAGGATCGTACTTGCCTATTGCACTAAGTCCCAGCCTGTGTTCTGGAAAAGAGGGAGGGAAGGCAGGGAGGAATTCAGTGTTCAGCCTCTCCAAGCTTCCTCTGGCTGTGGTTATCAAGCGGCAGGCCCTTGGTGATCTCTGTGTGATAAATCCTGTAGTGGCCTAAGTGGTCCCTGTGCACACGAGCATGTGTGTGCTGGGGGTCCTCTTCTGCAAACACACTGAGTGTTCATCCACCAAGTTTTACATGTTCCCCACCATGATGACATCATCACAGCAGGCTGAACGTTGAACTGAGTCTCACTACTTCCCTGGCTTTGTCCAGAGCTGACACGTGTACCCTAATGTCCCAAAAGCCCCCTTTTCCTTCTCAGCCTGCCTTGAGTCCCTGAAGAACCCTTGTATTCTACACCCCAGACTTCCCAAGAAGGGCTGAGGATGTCTGATCTTTGGAGCTTCTACCGGATCTCATTGCATTTGTTCACTTACTCCTCAAACAATCACTGAGCTTCTGCCGGGCCAGGCCTAGTGTTAAGAGTCAGGGATACAGAGATGAGTAAGACATCATCCCTGTCTTCTCCCAGGCAGGGAGAAAGACCTGGACAGAACTAATCATGTTCAAAGGCAGCTCTGATGGGAATACGGGCGTACAGAGAAAGAAGATGCTAGTGCCCTGGGATGGTTTCATTAAGGTCACCTTTGGCTAGTACTTGGGTAGTTTTGACAAAAGAATGTGCAGAATAGCATTCCAAGCAGAGCAAAAGTGCAGTTGGAGATCTAGACATGAGGAAACCCATGGAGGGTCTACTTTCAAACCCTTCCTTAGGGCTGGTGTGTTCTCGACTCCAGGGGAGTGTCCGTTACAGAGTACAACGTGTCTGTCCCCTGAAGTTGTGTGATGCTGTGGTCCTGCCCTTCTTCACCTATGTTCTTATCAGTCTGTGCCCCAGCCTTCCTCATGTTACATTAAACCCATTCCAAATAGGACCAAATGAACTAAAGTGCCGTTCAAAGAACATGGGGCAGGAGGAGGCAACTGGACATGCGGTGATCGCAGACTCGGGCCTCCTGAGTTGCGAGAGGATGCATTTCTGTTGTCTTAAGCCACCGAGTTAAGTTGATGGTCCTTGTTAGGCAGTCGTAGGAAACGAATCCAATGCATAACTGATTTTCTACAGAGGTGCAAAGGCAATTCAGCAGAGCAAAAATAGTCTTTTCAACAAACGGTGCTGGAACAATTGGGTATACATATGCAAATAAGTAAACTTGGATTCCTACATTTTAGCATATGTAAGAATTAACTGAAAATGGACCGTAAACCTAAATGTAAAACCAAATCTATAAATTGTCTGGAAGCACTCAGAAGAGAAAACCTTTGTGACCTAATGTTAAGCAAAGATTTTTTTTTAGACAGGACGCCAAGGCACGCTCCATAAAATAAAAAGTGATAAATTAGACTTAATATCAAAACCTGGTACTTTTCATAAGACACTGTTAATAGAATGGGAAGACAAATCACAGACTGCAGTGCATATATCTAATAAAGGACTAATTTTAGATTTTATTTTTAAAACTCGCAATAATAGAGAAACAAACAACCCAATTTTAAAAAATAGGCAAAGATTCAAATAGACACTCCACCAAAGAAGACAGACAGCTGGCAAATAAGTGCATGAAAAGTTGCTTGAAATCATTTGTTAGGGAAATGCAAATCAAAACCACATCATACTACTACACACCTATTAGAACATCTAAAATTAAAGACCTGCAGTACCAAATGATGGTAAGAATACAGAACAACTGGAATTTTCATGCACTGCTGGTGGGAACAAAAGATGGTACAAACACTTTGGAATACAATGAAGTAGTTTCTTAAACATGTACCTATGTTATGATCCAGCTATTCCGCCTTTAGATATTTACCCAAAAGAAAGGAAAGCATATGTCTACACAAACACTTGGACACAAGTGCCCATCAGCAGTTGAATGGATCAAACAAATTATGGTATTTATACAATAGATACTACTCAGCTACAAAAAGGAATAAGCTAGCGATATATGCAACAGTGGATGCATCTCTAAATAATTATGCTGAATGAAACAATCTGGACCAAAAAGAAAGGTACATAATATATGTTCCACTTATATAAAAGATTATAAACGGAAATGAATATAGTGACGAAAAGCAGGTCAGTGGTTGCCTGGGGTGGGCTATGAGGTGTAGAGGGGAGGGAGAAAACGTTGGGGGAGGATGGATATGTTCACTACCTCATGGTGAGAGTTTCATGGGTGTATACATGCCAAAGCTTATCAAAGTGCATATTTTAAATACGTGCAGCTTGTTATGTCAATTAAACCTCAATAAAACTGTAAAAAAAAAAGAAGAAGAAAAACTGATGTCCCAGCATTCTCAGTATTAGTGCGAGAGCCAATGCCTAACAATGGAGAGTTGGAGGGAGGGGGCGATGCACAGAGGGGTCCCATAGCCCTCACTCCCAGGCAGCCATGCAAGCCCACCCGCATCCACACACACCCCCAGAGGACTGGATGCAATGACAGCAGGCCACGGCCCCCACTCCTCAGCCCCTCCATCAGGAGACCGCCTCTGCTTGCCTGCCCACTAGCCGGAGGGAAGTTAGGGGGAAAACGAGGTCATTGTCGCCCTTGGAGCAAGATCCCAATGGAGTTAGTGCACACGTCAGAAATCATTTGGTCCAGCAGATGCTGTGACCCGCTTGGAGAAATCACTCTCTTTGCCTCATTAGTCTTTGCTGCCTCTGCAGATGGCTCTCTCCACAGAATTGGGCCCAGTTGCCTCCCTGCAGTCATGGACGGCTTACTGGGAGGAGGGGAGAGCTCAGAGCCCGGCCTTCACTGTGGCAAGACCCCAAGAAACTGGGGATGTACTTCCCAGATGGTCAAGGGTGTGATTTTTCCCCCTTTGAAAACAATTGCTTATTAAATGTAACTACATCTTGTAGTTCCATAAGGCTTTTCTGTGAAGATATATATATTTTTAAATTCCTCTGAGGGTTTCCTTGACTGGAAGATGAGAGGATTTAAACCACATTCCCGGAACCCCCTGCCGAAGGACTTGGAGGTAGCTAATTCTGTAAAGAAACTCAGAAACCTCTCCCGCACTCCACCTATCTGGTTTGTGCTAAAACGGAGTTCAGTTCACCCTTTTGCTGGTGAAAGACCCAGAAATCCAGCCTCCTGTGTATAAAGGATCACAACTCCGAAATGATTAGAGTCTACATAATTGGGAGGTGTTGGCAGTTCTGCTGGGACCCAGACATTTAGGACAAGAGCCTGAAGGGATCCTTCCACAGTGTGGGTTAGAGCCCCAAAGTCCCAGAAGAGACTCCCCCCACCATCTCCACCATGTCATCCAGCATCCCAGTCCCCTCTCTCTGAAAAGTAGATCTACCAACCCACCTCCTTCCGGCCCTGCCCAACATGAAATGGTAATAATAGCCCACCTGAGGCACTGGGGAGGCCAAGCACTGCTGTGAGTATGTATGTATTATATTGTGCATATCACCCAGCAAATCCTTACAACAAGCATGCTGCGAGTTTGACATGCTTGCCTTCCAACAACCCTATGAGATGGGTAGTATGATTATTACTATTTTACAAATGAGGAACCTGAGGCAAAGGAGATGAGGTAAGGGTTCAAAGGTTTTAGTTTTCAGGGGGGATTAGTTTTTAAATTTTTTAATTGTGGCAAATTAAACATAACGAAAATTACCATGTTAGCCCTTTTAAGTGTTCATTCAATAACGTTAAGTACATTCACACGGTTGTGCATCCATTCTCCAAACCTCTTTTCATCTTACAAAAACTGTAATGCTATCCCCATTAAACAACTCCCTATCCCCTCTCTGCCCAGCTCCTGGCCGCCATTCCCCTTTCTGTTTCTCTGAATCTGGCAACTCCAGCTACTTCACATGAGTGGAAACATATAATATATGCCCTTTTGTGACGGGCTTATTTCACCCAGAACAATGTCCCTCAAGACCCACCCATGTTGTACACGTGTCACAATTTCCTATAGTTTCAGCTTTGCAAAATGAAAAGAATTCTGGAGATGAGTGGTTATGGTTTGCACAAGGGTGGGAATGTACCTCATGCCACCGAACTGCACACTTAAAAATGGTTAAAATGGTAAGTTTCATGTTATATGTATATTACCGCGATTAAAACAACAATAATGAGAACAGGTTAGATTTGCCCAAGGGTGCACAGCGAGTGGCAGATCCCAACCTGAGAGGGCGGGCTCCTGTGTCCAGGCTCCTCAGCACCCTGCTGTACTGCCACTCGGAACAGAAGTCACACAGATAAAGCTCAGCAACTGGATTACCTCCCAGGGAATCACCGCAAGGAGCTGAGGAAAAGCTCCCTTCTGCCTCTGTCCCCGTGCCTGGCCTGTGGGAGAGGCGCCTGGCCTGGGCAGCCATGGGGGGCCCCCTCCTGGTCACCCAATGACAACTTCCTGGCAGCGGAGTGGGGTGGGGCAGGAAATGCACATCCTGGGAGTCAGCTCAGTGTGTGTGCAAGGCTGGCCCCGGGCGGTGGAAGAGCTGGTTCAAGCACAAAGCCTTATTATAGCTTTCAGCAACTTCCTGCTCCCCAGGTGGACAGGTAGAGATGCTTAAAGGGACAACCTGATCAAGAAGTCATGGAGTCATGAACACTATGACTGTACTTCCCTCTCCCTGGGACCTGGGGCCCTAAAGTGTCAGCTTCTCAGAAATCTATACGGCTTCTGGCTTCCTCCCTTCCATACACACCTATTTATCACCTCGCCCTCCCGCCCCCTCTCCTCCCTCCAGTGCCACCACCTTGTTCAGATCCTGCAGGAGACACTGATCTTGCTCTGCCTGGTGGTGTGATGACGTGTGCATCTGCAGCCTTATCTTAGACCTTACTTCCTGGAGCGACTTGAGGCCCAGATTCCTGACAACTCCTGGCCTATCAGCCCCTCAGGGCCTCAAGGCCATGAGCCAGGTGGCCTCGCCAGTTCTGTCTGGTAGCTTGTTCCAGAGAGGGCTCGAGTCACACTAAGGTTTGTTGACAACCTTCTAACGCTCCAGTGCTTAATAAAAGAATAACTAGCTAATGTTTATTGTACTTGTACTAGGCCCCAAGCATTTACATGCATTACTTAATAACTCTTCACAACTTTAGAAGTTGGCACTAGAAGTTAGGTGATGTTTTAACCCTTACTGAGACAAGTAAATCTCAGTAAACAGAAAGCCAGTTCTGAAACTGGGCTTTGTTTATCTCTAAAGCCATGCTTGTACCAAACACCAGTGTTTCTCAGCTTCCAGGAGCATCAGCAACTCCTGGGGGCAACTCCTGAGGGGGCCGACCCCAGAGTCCCTGATTCAGTAGGTCTGTGGTAGAGCCTCAATTTGCATTTCTCAAATGCTCACAGGTGGCACTGGTGGTCCAAGGAATTTCCCCTTTAGTTGCACTGCACCTGTGGCCCCCAAACTCCTGCAGGGACCACCTAAATCTCTCATAACCCTCTGCTGTTGTCACCTCAAGGTCTTCCCTAACTTGGCAAAGGAAAAAGATACAAAGGAAAAAGATACACAAGTTTGATGTATTCACAAACACGATGAATTCAAAGAGACCCACACCAAGACACATCATAATGAAAATGGCAAAGGTTAAAGACAAAGAGATAATCTTAAAAGAAGCAAGATAAAAGCAGTTTAGTTTTACCTACAAGGGAGCTCCCATAAGATTGTCAGCTGATTTCTCAACAGAAATTGTACAGGCCAGAGCAAGAAATATTCAAAGTGATGAAAAGCAAGGACATACAAACAAGATTATTCTACCCAGCAAAGCTATCATATACAGTAGAAGGATAAAGAGCTTTCCAGATAAGAAACTGAAGGAGTTCATCAACAACAAACCAGTATTGTAATAAATGTTAAAGGGACTTCTAGTAGGAAAAGAAGAAAGAAGAAGAAGAAGAAGAAGAAGAAGAAGAAGAAGAAGAAGAAGAAGAAGAAGAAGAAGAAGAAGAAGAGATAAAAATATGAATAATAAAATGGCAATAACTATATATCTACCAACAATTACTTTAAATGTAAATGGATTACATGCTCCAATCAAAAGACATAGGGTAGCTGAATGGATAAGAATATAAGGCCCTTATATATGCTGTCTACAAGAGACTCAATTCAGATGGAAAGACATACACAGACTGAAAGTAAAGGGATGAAAAAAGGTATTTCATGCAAATGGAAACAAAAAAGAAAAAAAAAATCTGGGGTAGCAAGACTTATACCAGACGAAATAGACTTTAAAACAAAGGCTATCACAAGAGACCAAGAAGGACCCAGCAATTCCACTTCTGGGTATTTATCTGAAGAAACCCAAAACACTAATTCAAAAAGACATGTGCATCCGTATGTTCATTGCAGCATTATTTACAATAGCCAAGATATGGAAGCAACTTAAGTGCCCATCAATAGGTGAATGTATAAAGAAGTGGTGCATATATAATGGAATATGACTCAGCTATTAAAAAAATGAAACTTGCCATCCTCAGTCAGACAGAGAAAGACAAATGCCAGATGATTTCACTTATATGTGGAATATAAAAAAACAAACAAACAAAAGAAGTGAACAAAAACAGAAACAATCTCATAGATACAGAGAATGTTTTGATGGTTGCCAGATGGCAGGGGGTTTAGGAAATGGGTGAAAAGGGGGAAGGAATTAAGAAGTACAAAAAGTCATAAAGTAGTCATGGGGATGTAAAGCATAGCCTAGGGACTGTAGTCAATAATTTGTAATAACTATGTATGTTGTCGGATGAGTACTAGATTTATCAGGGTGGTCACTTGGTAAGTTATATAAATGTCTAATCACTATGTTGTACACCGGAAACTAATATAATATTGTATGTCAACTGTTATTGCACAATGAAAAATTATTAAAAAGAAAAGTCGCATGTTTTCATCACTAGCAAAACACCACAGCACAACAAGGGTGTTCTGTTTGTAAAGGAGCTGACCTCGCCCTTTCTTAGAAGTAGGCAGGGGTCAGGGTCAGGGTTAACTGGGAGATTAAGATTCCCAGCTATTTGTTCTTGGACACCCTGTTTCTGTCATTTGCAGCACTTGCTACCGTTGTAATTTACACTGATTTCTGTATTGTTTGGTTAATGTCCTGTCCTCCCTCTGTAATGACAGTGCCATTAGGACAGGCCTCTTGTCTGTCTCCTTCCCCACTGTTTGCCCAGCGTCTAGAACAGCAGCTGGCACACAGGATGTGGGCAAGGACAGTGAGTTGAATGAGCAAATAAACAAATGGACAGCGGACAAACAAAATAAGCAGGTGGATAAACAAATGCAGAAACAGTCATGGAAACAGTCATGAGAAGCTGGAATATTAACTTGGCTGGACAGAGAAACCAGACGGAAGACTCTGTTCTGGGACCCTTGGCGTCCCCTTCTCCTGTCTCAAAAGAGTGCACCTTTTCACAGGTGTGGCCTGGTGTGTGTCACCTGCACAGTAATCTGGACAGAGATGGATTCATTTGCTCGTTTGTCACAAATGGCCACAAACTGGGTGGTGTAAACCATAGAAATATACTGTCCCACAGTTTGGAGGCCGGAAGTCCGAGATCCGGGTGTCTGTCTGCCTGACTGCCTTCATCTTCCCAAGGCGTTCTCCTTGTGTGTGTCTCTATGTCCAAATTTCCCCTTTTCATAAGGACATTGGATCAGGGCCCACCAATTTCATCTGCAACGATCATATTTCCAAATAAGGTCACACTCTGAAGTTCTGGGGGTTAGGACTCCAACATGTCTTTTCTGGGGGGACACCATTCAAACCCATCACAGACGTGTAAGCTGGCGGGGCTGTTCCCAGGCACAGTTTCCAAAAGTAAGTCCTTTTCTTTTGCTTCCAGAGGCAATCGGTTGACAGGACTTTTAAATCTGTGAGGAAAGCACGTTGGAAGTGGTGTGAAGGCAAGACCACGAGCAGACCTGCTGAGAAGGTGGTCAAAGGTGCGTGTCCCCAGGTGGTGGACTGACGACCACACCCAGGGGTTCCTGTGCAGCTGGGAGATAAGAACGGGGGTTTAGGGCCGAGGGCTCTGGGCGCTGCGGGTCCCACAAAGACCTCTCCTCTCCAGGAGGCTGCCTCAGGGAGCCTGCCTCGGGAACGCCACCAGAGACAAACATGGTTCAAGCTCACGCTGCAAACTTCCCTTTCTGGTGCTTTCTGTTGTGGGTGCAAATTGCAACACTGCCCCCTCTTTTGTGTGGCACGGTCCAGCCTCCCCACCCCGACCTCTTGCTTCACTTCCTTCCAGGGCTCATCACTGCACTGTGCGTGATGTTTCTACTGGGGGAAGAGGGACACCTCTAACTGGCTTCTATGCCCTAACTTTTTTTTTTTTTTTCATTCAGTTGGGCTCAATAAACTCACTTTTAACACTTTTATCAACAGCCCCTCATGAAGGCAGCCGCCAATAATTACATAAAACAATGAATTTATTGGAGAGCTACTTTTGATCCCAGGCACCGTTGTTCTAATTTAGTGAGCGTAGGCAGAATTTACCTAGTTTTGGATTCATCAGAGCAGGAGCTTGGCAAAGTCATGAAGACAGAGAGCCCTCTCCCCACACATCCTGTGTAGCTGGTGTCTGTCTCTGCTCACCTCACTCCACCTCTGGGCACCTCATCCACACCCACACCTGTGGCTTCCACTGCTGTTTACCTGCTGATGACCCCAGGTCTCTCCGTATCTCCTTCTCAGATCATCTATTCACGGCATAGAGGAATCCAGGGGGAGGGCCCCAGGTACATCAAAGGCTCTGTGCCTGGAACAGACCTGACGCCCCCCCCCCCCCCCCCCCCCAACCAGACCTGTTCCTCCTTCCTCCTTATCTCTGTGGATGGCGCCATCATTCTCCAGATTGCATATCTGGAAACCTGGCTGTCTGCCTCAGCTCCTCCCTCCTGTGTATTGCTAGTTCAGTCACCTCTTCCCAGCCAGTCTACCTTCTACTCATGACTAGAGGGTGCCCTCTCCCCTTTATGCCCATTAATGCCTCGGCTCAGGGATCTCACAGTCACCTCTTATCTGGATGCCCTGCCTCCAAGCATAACATCTATCTGTCTCCCTGATTCAGATGTGGCCTTTGTAAACGTATGTCTGATATGCGCTGCTGAGATCCTGTCGCTGTCAGGATGAAGCACAACCGCCTCAGTGAAGATTCAAGGACTTTTGAGGCCTGGTTCAACGCCTTGCTCTAGTAGCATCTTCACACACATCCCGGGCTGCTCCCCTGATCTCTGTCTCCCCTGTAACACTATCCCCCACCCAGCCCTGATCTCCCTGGCTAATTCCTCCTTGACCTTCAAAACCCAAATCAGAGGTCACCGCCTGGGGAGTCTTCCCTGATCCCCAAAGTGGGAGGTAGGTGATGCCCTTACATGCTCCCTGAGCATGTGTACTTAACTCTATTACAGTTCCTAACACACCATATGGCCATGATCAATTTTTTTTTCTTTTCTCAGCCCAACCGGACTCTCAGTCTAGACTCTAGAGAGCAGGACTGTGTCTTGGGCATCATGGGATCCCCGGCACCTAGAACACAGACTGGCATGTCATAACCAGGTGACTTTGGTTGGTCAATTAGTCAGACTCTACGGTATGTCATAAACAGGTGACATGGCCCTGAGTGAGGTGAGAAGAGGTGTTCACCTACTAATATCATCACTAAGATGGCACCATGTGGTGGTACTAGTATGGGCTTTGAGATCAGCCAGACTTGGGTCCAAATATTGGCTTTACCACTCACCAGCTGTGTGAGCCTGGGCACGAGTCTTTACTCCTCTGAGCTTTAGCTGCCTAATATATAAAATGAGGCTAAGTAGGTAGGTGAGTAGGGATGGGGTTTGGGATATAGGTTAATGGTACTCCAGCAGCCTTGGGTCCGCCCCACGTCTCCTCTTTCCTTGTCTGTGCCCCCTCCCTGTGCTGTGAGGCCATCTCCTCAAGTGCAGCTTCCTCTGTCAGGATCTGGCTTAAAAAGAGGAAGTGTATGGCTCCCCGCGGCCTGGAAGCTCACCTCCAAAGCCCCGGGGTGCAGCAAGGAGGCCTCACAGCCCTGGACTGGGTTCTTCTCAAAGTCAGGGCACGGTAGGTGGGAGGAAACTTGGAAGTGAAAAGAGTGAAGGCTCAGAGCAAACCACCCCCAGACTTGGGCAACCAGCACCAGGGTACCTTCAGGCACATGTCTGTCCCTGAAGAAGAGTCGTTGGCTGTTACTGTTTCAGTAACAGGGTCAACATTTCTATAATCGGACCCTGTGCAATTTGTAAGCACCTCAAGAGCTCTGAGTTCTCTAGGGTGCTCTCTCTCACAATCCACTCACCCCAACCCCCAGAAAAAGATGGTGCTGGCCCAGGGGCAGGCTCTTCTCCTAGTGGCTCTGCTCCCTGGGTGTTCCTCAGAACCACCTGGGGGACTTCCTGAATCTCAGAAGCCCGGGCCCCTCACTGCAGACCCTGATTCAGAAGGTCCAAGGTGTGATAGCCCTGGCATTTTGTTTTTTTGAAAAACAAACCCCACAGGGCATCTGATGGCCGCCCAAGTTGAGAGCTATGGGGTATTGAGATCAGATACCAGGTGTTACAAACAACTTCCTGCTAATCATAGTTAAATTGCCAACATTTGTGACCCTTTTATCTTTTTAAATACATGTCGGAGTAGAGTTGAGGCAGGTCCGGCTCTCTGTATTCTCAAAAGCAGGTGCAGTGACTCTGCGGGGAACCTTCCCTGAGGCTGTGCTGCTCACTGTTGGGATGGTTTCAAATTGGCCAAGGCCTTTGCTGGCCTCCTCAAAACCTGCGGGCTCAGTTCCAACCTGGGACTTGCCTACAAGTGTGTCTCCAAAGCAACATCCACACTGGGTTCCTCGCCTTTCTCTGCTCACCCCCCACTCCAGCGCAGCTATTCCCGACTAACCTGCACGCAATCGCCCAGGGACTGTGTGCAAGAGCAGGTGCTGACTCAGCAGGTCAGGGTGCGGCCCGAGAGTTTGCATTTGGAACTAGCTCCCAGGGGATGGCATTGCCACTGTCCAAGGACCACAGTCGAGAGACTGCACCTCTGAGAAACAGCCCTGTTCTGGCTATGAACAGGATGGTGTGTGCGCCAAGAGGAGGCCCCATAGGCAAGGTGACCAACCATCTGGCTCACCTGGTTTCCCAGGATGGGAAACTTTCCGTGCTCCCCCCGGGGCAGATCCAGGTAAACTAGCATGCTTGGCCACCTTACCCACAGCCCGTGTCCCAATACAATTAGTTTAGGGGAAGCCTTGAAATAGACATCTGGGAAAAGGCTTGAGGATGCTTACAAAGCAACAAATAAGATGCTCTCCGTTTATTTCAGTGAAGAAAAAGAACTTTTAAGTCACTGAGGGGCCCGGCTCGTGTGGCTCAGTGGTTGAGCATCCCACCTATGAACCAGGAGATTGCCGGTCGGGGCACATTCTCACACAAGCCGGCTTGGGTTGGCATTGATTTCAGCTTGGTTGTCAGAAGCTACAAGGCCATTGAAAGCATGTTCAAGGGTGAGGTGGTGTATTTGTATTAAATGTCTGTATCCAATTCTTATCGGCCACTTTCTTCCCTTCATGCCTGTGGCACCTGACCTGGCCCTAGCATGCCCAAAACTAATTGTATTGGGACATGGGCTGTGGGAAAGGTGACCAAGCATGCTGGTTTATCTGGAACTGCCCCGGGGGGGGGGGGGGCGCGCACGGAAAGTTTCCCATCCTGGGAAACCAGGTGAACCAGATGGTTGGTCACCTTGCCTACGGAGCCTACTCTTTGCAGGTAAGTTACCGTGGCCTCCCGGCCTAGGGAGCTTTTAGACAATGTCATGCAGTGCAGTGGTCTAATGGCCTGGCCTTGGGGGCTGCGGCGCGGGTCTGGATTTGGTCCTGTCTCATCTCTGTAATGTGCCCTGTGACTTGGGTAGGACGGGGTCAGCATCTACCTGTCCATGCTTTTCTTTTCCCCCTCATAGGGATGACTAAAAGCCCCCCTGGAGACCCGGGGCCTTGCCAATCTTAAACAGCCTGGGAAGGCCCGCGGCTGCTGCCGGAAGGCTCGTCCCTGCAGACTGTGCAGAATCCGTGGGAACGCAGCCAGCCATACTCTGCCCGTGGGTTTTGATTCCTAGAACTCCGAGTGTGTGGGATTGGAATGCAATAGCCTCTGGGCTGGAATACAGAGAGACTTCTTAATTACAAAATATATTAAAATAGCGCCGTTTTATTTCTTTAGCAGCGATGAGGATATGAACTTGGGAGTCAGAGGGCAAGGCACATTCCAGTGGTTTGACCTTGGCACATTGCTTTAACCTTTGAAGCCCTGGCTTCCTCATGTGTGAGGCAGATCTAATAATAGTTCCCGGTCTCCAGGGCTGCGGCGTCTCGGCTGGCACAAGGCCAACGCCCCAGAAGAGCAGCTGCGGCCGGGTCCCTGTCACTGTCACAGTTTCACAGGCCGCAGGAGCAGGCGCCTGGCAGGACCCCTCCCTGCTGCGCCTCCTTTAAGGAAACTGCTCAGGAGCACAGCATTAGCCATGGAAAGCACCAACATGCTGCCGCACTGCTTGAAAAGGTGGGAGAAATCCACGTTCGGTGGAGGAGGACGAAATCCTTGGTTCACAAAACTCAGAGAACAGGCTAGCTCTTTTGCAAAGCATAACTGTCTTCGTTTCTGAAGAGTTCTCGACGTATAGAAAAGTTGTGAAGCTAACGCAAGAGTTCCCACATCCCCCCACACCTGGTTTTCCCTAGTGTGAACATCATAGGGCAGTGTGGTACGTCAGTCACAACAGGCGAATCAAAATTATTATTCGTTATGAACTAAAGTCTATATTGATTCCGATTTCCTTAATGGTTTACCCCATGTTCCCCTTCTGTTCCAGAATGGGTTCGCCACGGCTCCTGAGGGTCCTCTAGACCGGCAGCTTCCTGGATGTGCCTTGTGGTGGCTGCTGCCCGGGGGAGGGCAATGTGAAAGCGGCACCGTGGTGATGCACCAGCCAGGCACCGGCCCGAGGAGCTACGTGTTTGAATGTCACCGTGACCTCCTCAAAGTAGGTCTTCTCTCTGCTCACCACGAAATTGATCCAGAAAAGAAAAAAAATAGGACAAAGAATAGCTTTCCATTTGAACCACGTTTTCAGAGCACTCTGGAAGACTGGTATTTAAAATAATGCTTTTATAAAATGATGACTGGTTTGTGTCAAACATATAGACAGTCCCAGCCCAAGCCAAGGTGGCTCAGTTGGCTGGAGTGTCATCCTGTACACAAAGAGGTTGCAGGTTTGATCCCTGATTGGGTAATGAACTCCACCTGCAGCACGGACATTCCTGAACACCTAACCAGGCACCTTATATGGACTGTACATTGAACCACCAATCAGCACCTGCCAAATACCCTAAGGCCCCGATTCGTCATTCTCCGTCCATCAGTTGGGGGAAGGGAGGATCTATCAGGTATGAGAGGCAACCAATTGATGTTTCTCTCTCTCTCTCCCCCTCCCCCCCCCCCCCCCCCCCGCCCCCGTCTCCTTCCTCTCTCTGTGAAGTCAATAAAAACATATCCTCAGGTGAGGATTAAAAACACAAAGAAACCAAACAGTTACAGACTTATAAAGGTTCGATTTATGATTTTTTGACTTTACAAAGGTGTGAAAGCAATATGCATAGTCAATTACATGAGATAGTGCACACTTTATTATACAATTAGATAATTTTGCCTAACTGTAGGCTAACGTGAGTGTTCTGAGCACATTTGCCAGTAAGGTTGGCTAGGCTAAGCCATGGTGTTCGGTAGGTTGGGTGTATTAATGCATTTTGAATTATGGTATTTTCAACTTACGATGGGTTTGTTGGGATGTTGTCCCATTGTAAGTCGAGGGGGATCTGTGATCCTCTTCCCCAAATGACTCTGCACTGTGACTTCTGATTTCATGTGTTGGGTTCTCTAAAAGCAGGGATTTCACTAAAAACATTGTGCTCTGGATTCAAGTTATGTATTTGAGAGAAGACACGTATGTTATTTCGTATAACGTGCAACAAGTGGAGAACTTTGGAAGAATAGGCAGGAGTCAGCAGTTCATTGAAGCCATATGGCAGATCTCCCCAGGGTATTTCCTGAAAAAGAAGACAGGAAGAAGAGTGAGATCTCTGCATTGGGTCTTGGGTCAGAGTGAGGCCGGTTCTGAACCTGAGGCCCGTGAGGATAGAATTAGGTCTGAAGGGCCCCAGACCAGGACCTGTCCTCTCCTCAGCTCCCCTCAGTCCCCTAAGCTGCTTATCTGAGAGAGAGAGAGAGAGAGAGAGAGAGAGAGAGAGAGAGAGAGAGAGTCAGAGCAACACAAGAAGGGAGGCAGGCACTAGGGAGTTGTTTGCACCTGCTCATCAGTGGGGAAGTGGATTTGAGAACAGCTTTGCCATGACCTGGCTCCCCTTGTCCTGTCTTGAGAGCTATGCCCTTGAATGCAGGTTTGAGAACCTGCTGAGGACAGGATGCCACATGGGGCAGGCAAAGCAGAAGCCAGGCGAAGGAGCCAGCTAGCGGAGAAGTGTTTGCCCTCAGAAAAGCTGGCCAGGGGACCAGCTGGAGGCTGTGTAGAGTGCCCCCGGGAGCCGCAGCAGTCAGCAGAAAGTCTAGTGTGTCCCTCCAGGGCTCCGCCAGTGAGAGAAGACTAAAAGCCACAACAGCGACCATGTCTGGGCGTCTACGGCAGCTCAGATGCTGCATCCATTTCATTCACCCTCAGCGAAACCTGGTGAGGTGGGCATGGCCCCCCGACTCTGCAGGGCAGGTGCCTGGGGTTTGGGGGAACTGTATGTGCAGGGCCGGTGCCAGCCTCAGGTCCCTATGATTCAGGAGCAGGGGCTCCGAGCCTCTCTGTCCCACACAGACTGGCCATGTCACACTGTTACAGTAGGCTGTACTGTACACACACACACACATACTCTGTCCACCCTCCCCCACCATCTGGTCCTGCTGCCACCTCTGTGTGCTGGCTTCTGCCCCACTTGGCTTGAAAATGCTGTTAGTCAGGTCACCTAGACTCTCCGAATGACCAGACCCAGTGTTCTCATTCCTGCCCTTACCTTATTGGCTCTGCCTGCTCCATCTGGCACTGTGGACCACTCCCATGTGCTTAAAGCCATCTCCTCTACTGGATTCTGGGTCCACATGATCTCCACATGGCTCCCCACCTCACTCTCCTTGGTCTTTGCTGGCTTTCCTTCCTCCTGCTCAGATAACCTCCGGGATCCCTTCCCACCTCCCTTTTCACTCTGCCACTCTCTGGACATGTTTATCCCCACACCTGGCTGCTCTGTTGAGACCTTGTTTCCAGCTGCTCATTGACTAGCTTGCCCATAGGCCCTTGGGCTCAACATGAGCTCAGTGCCCCCCTTCCGCCCCCCCCCCCCCCCGCTCCTCCTCCAGCATTTCCTCCCCACGCCCCCTGCTCACTGATGATCCCTGCTTCTCGTCTAATCAGCCTCCCAAACAGTTCTGGACTCCCTCCTTCTTCTCATTGCCACAGCCATCCCCTTAGTTCCGTAGGCCTCATTTCCCCCGAGTTGCTACCATAACCTCCCACACCGTGTTCCTGTCCCACGTTCATTCTCTACGCTGCGCCCAGGGTGATCTTTCTAGAGCCCAGCCTGGTAGTGTTTGTCTGCTCAAAGTTCCCCCTGGACTCCAGCACCGTCAGCAGATTGCCTCAGGTTACCCTCGGGTTGTCCTGCCACCTGTCTAGCCACCTGTTTCACAAGGTGAGCTGCAGCCTTTAGTCCACTGACCGGCCGGCCCCCGAATGCCCCTGACTGCCTCCCGCAGTTCTCTCTCTCTCTTTTTAAAAAAAATATATTTTATTCATATTTTTACAGAGAGGGAGAAGGATAGAGTTAGAAACATCGATGAGAGAGAAACATCGATCAGCTGCCTCCTGCAACCCCCCCTCCCCCCACCAACTGGGGATGTGCCCGCAACCAAGGTACATGCCCTTGACCAGAATCGAACCGGGGACCCTTCAGTTCACAGGCCGAAGCTCTATCCACTGAGCCATACCGGTTAGGGCTCGCCCGCAGTTCTCTTGCTCTTAATTCCAACTCAGCCTTTACATGTAGTTCAAGTGTCACCTCCCCGGGGCGCATTTGCCCCACCCTGCCCTCCCTGCCTTCCTCATCAGAGCCTGCTTCCTCCCTCTGGCTGCCTGGACCTTTAGGGAGAGCTCTTTCAGTGGTGCCCACACTGCACAGGAAGAGCTGATTCACACTCGTCTCACCTTTCCAGGGGGACCCCTTTGAAGTCAAGGACTAAGCTTTCATCTTTCTGTCTCTAGCACCTATCACTGTCGGTCGCGCAATAAATGTTGCTGACACAAGTAAAGACAGAATAGAAAGGAGGCTGAGAAAGCCAATGCAGACATAACTACTTAACAAAAACTGTCACCTGGGGTCAAGTTAAAGGTCAAACAGAGCAATGCTCTGGCTTTGTCAGCAGTTCCTGTGAATTTTCAGGAAGAGGAGATATAGAATCATAACTTGTAAAGCTGGAAGAAGGGTCCTTTAAGGTTATCTAATTTAACACTCTCATTTTATAGGGCCCAGAGAGGTCGAGTGGATTCCTTAGGTCACACAGCTCATGAAAACAGAGCTGAATGAGCTTGGGTTCCTAGACCTCACACCCACTACTCCCATGATTTTATTGTGCTAAAGGGAAAATTGGGACTATTCCCTAAAAGCTCCTATAGTCCCTTAGAAACATATTATGGACTCAGCATCCATGATTACTTTTAACATTCTTCTTAAGAAATTTATATTATCAATATTCTTAGAGACAACAAATATCCAGAATTTACAAATATAATGAAAAACCATATGAAATTTGTGAATGGCTCTCTTTGTCTGAAAGTTTGTCCTTATTTTGAACAGAAGTCAGCCTTCCCCCTAACTTGTACCTTTGGGTGCAAGTTTGACACTATCCCTCTTCAAAATGTGGTGGAGCTCAGAATGAAACACTCCTTGGTTTCACAGATAAATTGCTTCTCATATATTATCCCATCAGCTGCCTGCCATTAAATCCAAAGCTGTCTCTTGGTTTACATCTTGCCTTTCTGTTTATATCAATTGGTGTGTCCCCATTAGGGCCAGTCTCCACAGCCCCTCATTCTTTATTCTAGAATTTGGTTACTTATTGGGCACCTATTAGGTCATGCACCTTTCTTTAACATCATTTATCATCTGATTTCTATAAACAAAGAATCTCTCCTTTTTCCTTTCTAGCAACCTTTTTAAGTACTTTAAAGGAATTTCACAATTCCTGATTTCAAATTAGTCCAAGATGCTCAAAATGTCTTATCTGCGATTCGAAATGCTTGCTATGAAAATCTCGACGTTTCCTATAAAGGACAGGCCTCTGTGGGTAGACTGGTGCTGGTGTACAGACTCCTCGTTTACTAAGAAGTTATTTACAGCCCTCTAGTGGGTCTTCAATGTAACACAAGAAGGGAAGCTGAGGGCAATGAGCCATGACTTTGCTTGTTCATTCCTTCATTCATTTGTTCATCTATTCAATGTACAAATGTTAATTGAGTGCCTACTATGTTCCAGGCATGTTTTAGATGCTGGAGATACTGCAGTGAACAAGACAAACAACAACAAAAGCATATGCATTGGTTACTTAAGACGCAGAAGACAGTAGAACCAATTTTGAGCAAAGCCCAGGCGTTTGATTTTGGACATGCTCAGTTGGAGGTGCCCACTAGTCTTTCAGGTAGCTGCTTTTAAAAATGAGTTGGCACCTCTGGGAACACCTGTAGAGCATTTGTGAGCAGAAAGCATAGACACCGTGCAAATAGCCTCTTTATTTGAGATTTCACCAGATTTACATTAAAACTGACAACATCAGCACATTTAGCAAGACAATGGTGAAGACAGTGCATTAGGCCCTGAGTGTGTGGGAGGGTGGTGAGGGAGAAGTTCAAGCCTTGACCCTACCTTCTTGGAGCTGATCTTCCCTTAGTCCTGTTTAAATGTTAACTTCTCAGTTTCTGTCTCAGTTCTTCGGTTGTTTTCTTAACGTCCACCACAATTGGTAATGGTTGGATTTCTCTGTGACCTTGTGTACACCTACCTCCTCCACCCCCAGGACTGCACGTCAGTCTTACTCACTGGGGTATCTTCAGCGCCTGGCAGGACCTCAGTGTTTATTTTTTGAAGGATGAGTTTTCAAATGAACAGGTCAGATAACATAGACATAAAGGAGAAGCTGGTAATATAGACTAGCACATGGCACATTGGAAGTGAGTAAAGAACACAGTTAATTGCTCTCTTAGGAGACCACAGAGGGTTGAAGGCAGTCAGGGGAAATTTTAGGGAGGAAACTGGGGGTGAGCTGAGTCCTAAAGAATGGGTGGAATATGAAGGGAGGAGTGTGTAAGTGGCGGGGAAGGGGCGTTTCCTGTAAAAGCTTTTCTGATTAACCCCTACATGCTCCTCAGCCACCAATGTCTCTTTCTGCTCTGGTGTCTAGTGGTCTCTGTTGGGCTGTCCTGCCCCTCACCCCCACCAAATACATGATATGGGCTAACCCAGTGGTCGGCAAACTCATTAGTCAACAGAGCCAAATATCAACAGGACAACGATGGAAATTTCTTTTGAGAGCCACATTTTTTAAACTTAAACTCCTTCTAACGCCACTTCTTCAAAACAGACTCGCCCAGGCCGTGGTATTTTGTGGAAGAGCCACACTCAAGGGGCCAAAGAGCCGCATGTGGCTCGCGAGCCGCAGTTTGCCGACCACTGGGCTAACCCAATGATATGGCCAGTCACTAGGGTTTGTCATGCCATGCCTATGCCACTCTTTTCTTTATCATTGTCATTGTGGCCCCACTGTCTCTTTTCTAATGAACACCTTGTGTATCAACGCCTATCATAATACCTGGGTTATATAGTAAGTGCTCAATAAATATCTGTTAAATGAACATGTGATCCTAGAAGCCACTCTCCATACTCCTGGGATGGCCCTTTTCCCAATATTTAGTCTCTATCATAGGGCTGGAGACCTTTAAAACATGAGTACTTGAGGATTTCCTTTTAAATCCATGTATGATTAATAAGCTTCTTTCTCATATTTTCATTTAACAAAGATTTATTGCATGTGTCCTTTATTATAGAACTTATGCTGGCTCTAAGAACCTTAGAGTTGAACTACTATGTAAACAAATAATGAAAAATAACAAGAGTTGTCTTATGTACACAATGGTCTGTGAACAAAGTAGATGAAGAAGTTGCGTGTTGTAATGTGCTAGCTAGAAGAGGCTTCCCAGAGTACAAGTTGGCACTGAATCTTTTATTATTATTATTATTGATTTCATAGAGGAAGGGAGAGAGAGATGGAAACATCAATGATGAGAGAGAATCATTGGCTGCCTCCTGCACGCCCCACATTGGGGATCAAGTCCGAAACCTAGGCATGTGCCCTTGGCCGGAATCAAACCCGGGACCCTTCAGTCCGCAGGCTAACGCTCTATCCACTGAGAAAAACCAGCTAGGGCTTGGCACTGAATCTTGGAAGACAAGTTGTGTCCTCTAGATAGACATGATAGTGGGTGGGGGAGTGGATAAGAGAGCTGGGTAGACAGTATTCCAGACAAATGGGATAACAGGAGCAAAGGTGGTGGACGGAGTCTGCCAGGTTTGGGGATTGGGGCAAAGCACAATTGCTTATGAGTAGCCAGAGAGAAAGTGTCAGACTGGATTTTGGGCAGGCAAGCCAAAGAGCTCTTTGGATGTCAATTTTTAAGAGGTACTAAAATAAAAAAATATAATGCCAGTTAATGCAGCTACTAGTAGCTCCTTACATAACTTTCAAAACCTAAATGGTCCTATTCTCTTGAGGTAAGACAGTGCCTTTGAATGTGACTTCAAAACTTCTCCTGGCTGGCAATTCCAATTCAATTATGTTATATTCAGTGCATGTAATAAATGTCTTATTTTTTTTAACATAAAGAGGTTTGTGATTCTTATTAATAGAAAATCAAGTTCCTTTCAATTCCACGTTGAAGAGATATTTAAAGAAAATTGACCTATTTATGCATTGCCAAATTATTAGCGCAGATTTCTCCATCCACATCTGAATGGAGGCCTCCAGATCCCCTCTCCCAGGTAAAAGGGGGACTGTCTCATCTGGCTGGGTGAGCTGAAAATGTTGTTTTTTGTGTGTCCCCAGAAGAGGCTACATTCAATGAAGTATTATCAGTTAATTATGTGTTCAGCACCTCAATCTATTTGATAGCTTTCTTGTTTTTTTTGTGTGTTTTTTTTTGGTAGGCGGCTTAAAGGTAAACCTGACCATCTCTGCCTTAGAGCCACCATATTTTCCTGGGTATTCAAAAACATCAGAGAGTTCCATATTCTACCCTGAGAGTTTTCACACACCCTCTGCATGTTCAACAGGCCTCTACATTTGGTGTTCAAAAATATATTCTCTTGCCCAGCCAGCCTGGCTCAGTGGTTGAGCTTCGACCAATGAACCCAGAGGTCACAGTTCAATTCCTTGGTCAGGGCACATGCCCAGGTTGCAGGCTTGATCCCAGTAGGGGGTGTGCAGGAGGCAGCTGATCAATGGCTCTCTCCCTCTCCCTTCCTCTCTCTAAAATCAATAAAAATATATTTAAATATTATCTTTATGATAACAGCACCCTGCACGGAGTCATGTGTAAACTTGAAATTGTTACTACGAGTAGCTACTGTTTTTGCATTGATTTTTCTATTTCTGGCTGCTGGATCGAAAGCAAATCATTTTGCTTCCGTTTCCAATTAAACGAATTCCTGCTTTATAGGTTTGTGTTGAGGAATAAACGAGACAATACATGTCAAATGCGGGGCACAGTCCCGCATCATGGTCCGCACTCACAAGTGCCTCCTTCAGCGAGGGACTGTACTTTTCATCCCAGTACTCAGCTCTCACTAAGTCTTGGGTTGATCCCGCCCAGGCTCCGGGTACTGGAACCTGAGAGAGGGCTCACAGGGCAAAGGTCAGACGACAGTTAGTTGAGGCAGTGCGCAAAGAAGTCTGAGGAGAGGTCTCTGGACTTCCGTTACCTTGACGACTTCAGCCAGAGGGCCAAGGGTAGCGGAGACCTGCCAGACGCCACTTTCTATCGGGCCCCGCCCCGCTTTTGATTTAGCTCCGCCTCTTCCTCCTTAGGAGTAGAGAGCAGACGCCTATACAGACGCCGACGCGGTTGCTATGGATACGCCTTCCCAAGATGCCTAGCGTGTTGTGTTCCTCTTAGCCAATCAAAGAGGCGAAGCCGCCTCATTGTGGGCCAATAGACTGCGAGGCCAGGGCCCGGGACGGTTAAACTGAGCAGCAGGCTGCGGCCGCCGCCAGCGTGACTTGGAGAGGCTTTGGAGTCGGTGACTCCAGCTCCGCGGCTGCGGCGCGATCTGCAGGAGACCCCGGCGGGCCCTGCCATGCCGACCCGGGCGGAGGACTACGAGGTGCTGCACACCATTGGCACCGGCTCCTACGGCCGCTGCCAGAAGATCCGGAGGAAGAGCGACGGCAAGGTGAGCGCTGGCCCCCTTCCGCGTCCCGGTCCACGCCGCGGTTTCGCCAGCTGGTGGCGACCTGTGTTTGCACTGGGTCTCTCAAGGGATGTTTTCCTGTCTGTTTCGCTTTCTCTTCCATTTCCTTCCTGTGTTTTTTTTTTTTTTTTTCCTGCTTTGACCTGCTAAGGGCCTTCCGCGGGTGACTCCTGAACTATCTTTTATGATTTTATTTTTGCCGTTTAAAATTATCTGTACTTTTATCGATTGTTTGAGTGCTTGATTTGAGAGAGAGAGAGAGAGAGAGAAACATTGATTTGTTCCACTTATGTATGCATTTATTGGTTGCTTCTTGTATGTGCCCGGACCGGTGATCAAACCTCAACCTTGAACCCTGGTGTCTGGGAGGACGCTCCAACCAACCCAGCCACCCCGCCGGGCTCCTGGGCTGTTTTCAGAGAAGAGTAGAACTCTGGGACAGGAGGGAGGGGCGGCCACAAGAAGATCCTGGAGCTTTCTGCCCGGCCGTCCGAGCTCATTTAAGATATCCCCTTTGATCGGATTATTGGTTTCATATTTCTCCGGTGTGTAGAGGGAGACTTTATTCAGAAAGAGACAATGGAGAGGATGCTGCCTGGCTGCGGATGGAGGGAGGTACTCAGGTCTTTCCCCCTGGAAAAGCTTGCCTGGTTGGAACGGTCAGGGACTTGGACTGCCTCTGCCCCACCTTTGACCGAAGCACCATTGCCAACCTCCCACAAAGGGACTGAGGGGAGGGGCTTGGAGGAAGCTTCGTGTGTCTCATCTCCCTCTCTCCCCTTGCATTCTTTTCTGCTTAAAAATTAGAGGACGACTATGGAATTAAATTCAGGGGTCCTTAAGTTCATTGAACTAAGTTAAGATGATAATGACTATGTGATCTATTTAATAGCAAAGTACTGAGTGATGACTGGCCCGAAAGGAATGTCACAGACAACGTGATGGTGGTCATGGAGCTCTCATCCTTCGTTTTTGAGTTCATTCATACCTTGGAAATTCTTATTTCAGATACTAGTTTGGAAAGAACTTGACTATGGCTCCATGACAGAAGCTGAGAAACAAATGCTTGTTTCTGAAGTGAATTTGCTTCGTGAACTGAAGCATCCAAACATCGTCCGTTACTATGATCGCATTATTGACCGGACCAACACAACACTGTACATTGTAATGGAATATTGCGAAGGAGGCGACCTGGCTAGTATAATTACAAAGGGAACCAAGGAAAGGTAAGTGAACCTCTTCAATGTAAGGTGGAAATGGGCCCGGTTTCGCTCTGGTTAAGCATCCTGTCTTAGGATCAAGGACGAAGTACTTATTGAGGGGAAGAGCGTTCTTGTATTTGGTGGGTCTACAGAACTTTAGGAAATCTCTTGTGAATCAACACCCATATTTCATATCAAAATATATTTATTTCCCTACTTGTACCCTAGATAATTCATCATCCCCTCTTTGTAATGGTTTTATTCAGAAGTTATATGCTGTGTGACTGCTTGGATTTCAGACAATACTTGGAGGAAGAGTTTGTTCTTCGAGTGATGACTCAGTTGACTCTGGCCCTCAAGGAATGTCACAGACGAAGTGACGGTGGTCACACGGTGCTGCATCGGGATCTGAAACCAGCCAATGTTTTCCTGGATGGCAAGCAGAACGTTAAGCTTGGAGACTTTGGGCTAGCTAGAATATTGAACCACGATACCAGTTTTGCAAAAACATTTGTTGGCACTCCTTATTACATGTCTCCCGTAAGTATTTCAGAATTTAGATACTTTTTAAACCTCTTAATGCTCAGCATTCAGATGCAGGGAAAGTGTATGTTTAGTAATATCCAATAACCAAGAATTAGTAACACTGTTTCACTTTTAATTTATATCTTTTCCAAATGGACCACCAGACCATTAAACTCAACTCTATCAGCAATTCAAGTCAGGCTTTTTAAAATGAAACTTCCACATGCTAAATCACAAAGATGGAACAGGCTTTGTCTCTGGCCTCAAGAGCTGCATTTCCCAGAGTGCTGCGGGTCCTGGACCCCAGCTTAGACGCCTTTGTGTGCTTTTCCAAATGCGACATCCTGGGCCCCAGGCCCCCGTCCAGGTCCTTGCTCTGTTTTTCTCCTACTTTTCAATTTAGACTCTGCATTTTAACAGACTCTGGATGATTCTTCTGCATGGAGATTTGGGGCTCAGAACCTCACTCACTTCAGATAACATGTTTTTCAGTGCTAACTTTTGATACTTGTTCTTTTTTTTTTTTTATTGTTGTTGACTTTTCCTACAAGGGAGCTGCTGAGTCTACCTACTTATCTCTTTCCTTGATTGCTGGATAATATTTTGTTTCCAAAATTTCTCACCATTCTAAGGAGCACTGCTATGCACGTGAATTATTCTTCCTTCCTTGTTATTCATTTCCTTGGCAGATAGCTCTCAAATGAAATTGCTGGGTTGGGTCAAAGGCTATGAACCTTTTATGGCTCTCTAGATTTTGCCTGATGGCTTTTGAAGAGCTTAAACCAAAAAGTGATAGCACCAGGGGGTTGTATCTGAAATCTGAGCATACAAAGGTGCAGAGGGATTAATTGTTTTAGCAGTTCATAAACACTTCCGGGCTTTTCTAAATCTCTCTTAGTTATGTTAACCAGTCTGACTACAGTATAAAACTTGGTATTAGGGATTTTGTTTTTTGTTAACCAGTCTGACTACAGTATAAAACTTTGTATTAGGGATTTTGTTTTTCACTAATATTAGACATGACCAGAACAGTGTCATTTTCTCACTGGATCAGATCCCAAATAAAAAGCCTTTAACATAAAGGAAAATTATACAGAAGTGGTTTTTGGAAAATTTGAAACCTACGTGATTCTTTTGTTCCTTTTCCCTCCTGCCCTTGTAATGAGATCTGTTCAGCCTTCTCTGAGGCATTGCCAGGAAATGGTATCAGACTCAACCTGTTGGACTTAAAGCACTAGGGAGCCTCCTGAAGATTTTGGTACTTGTCTCTGCCCTCTGTTGCTCCTGCAAGTGTGAGAAAGACAATTAAAATAGGAAATGAGAACATTAGTTTGTGGTTTATCCAGTAGACTAAGGAAAAATACAAATGAATAATTCACTTAGCCATTTATGTCCACATCCATTTAAATGTGGGCCAGATGTATGCATTGGTTATTCTGAAATTTTCTCTGGTTCTTTCAAAACAGAGTTTCTAGATTATTAATGTCACCAGGGTAGAGGTCTCATATTCACCTTTGAACAGTCAGTGCCTCACCTCTATAACAATAAACATCTGTGAAGGAAAAAGAATTGAATGAGTTATACATGACAAAGTATATTAGGATAAGATCATTGCCTTTTTCCATTGTAAATTTGAAGATAAAGTATACATTTTAAAACAAAATAAACTTTTAATTCCTCATACTTTCTTACCTTTTTCCCTCTTAAGGAACAGATGAGTCGCATGTCCTACAATGAGAAATCGGATATCTGGTCACTAGGCTGTTTGATGTATGAGTTGTGTGCATTAATGTAAGTATGCTGAAGACAGATTTCTAGTCTGAGGTTTATACTCCGGGGTTTGTCACCTTTCACTGGGTTCAGTTGTTTGACCATCCATTTGTCTTCAAATCTGAAAGAATCAGACCTTGGGTTAAAATTAAAGTAGGTGGACAGGTAAAAGCAATTATTTAGAAATTAATAATATAACCCCTGAGGCTGGAGGTTGACTTGTTCAAACTCCTAGCCTGGTTAGATGCTTCCTTGTTAGACTGATGCTCAGCTCAAGGGGAGAGCAAATAGGTCAGGCCCATGGAAGAGATAAACAAAGATCTGGGGGTAGCTCTGGCAATGTGGAGACCAAGAAAGAGCTCCAATTCTTTCTCTTCTAAGCTTCTCTGTAGAACAGTGATTCTCAACCAGGGAGAGTGAAACAGTTTTGCCCCCCATGGAACATTTGACAATGTCTGAAGACATTTTTGGTTGTGACAAACCAGGATAGCTGCTGGCACCTAGTGGATGGAGGCCAGTGATAGTGCAAATAAACCCTGATGTTCAGGACACCCCACGACGAAGAGCTGTGTGACCCCAATGTCAGTGGCGCCAAGGTTGGGAGACTTAGCTGTGGAAGAAAATCCCAGGAGCAGAAACAAATACAAACTGGAGCTTAAACTGCTTTGGATTTGCTTCCTAACATATTTTTATTTTTTACCTTATTATTATTTTTTTCCTTCCAGGCCTCCATTTACAGCTTTCAACCAGAAAGAATTAGCTGGGAAGATCCGAGAAGGCAAATTCAGGCGAATTCCATATCGTTACTCTGATGAATTGAATGACATCATTACAAGGATGTTAAATTTAAAGGTAAAGATTATAAGATTATTTTGTCTGTTTCTATCTTTCAATTAAGTTTTGGGGTATGTGCGCTCTCCTGTAGAGCAATGAAACTGAAGAAACATTAAATGTATTTCCTTAGCTAAGTCTACTCTGTTAACACAAGTGAAAACATATATAAATTTGGCAAATTGCACGTCCTCGCTGGCCTGCCCTCTGTGCTTTCTCTGTCTTCTCCCACTCACTCCCATGCTAACAGATGGTCGATGGCAAGAAAAGATTGCATCCAGCCCCCAGATCCTTAGTTCCCTGCGTCCTTGCCTCCCTCAATGTGGCAGATGGTATGGAAGGGGCCACAATAAGACTTAATTACTCTGCCTCTAGCTCCAGTGGAGAGATTAGAGACCACAGATAGGTGTGTGTGTGTATGGGTGGGGGTGTGTGGTTGGGACAGCGAGAGGGTAAGGGTGGCTAAGAAGAGTGGAGGGGAAATTACTCTAAGAGATTATGTGGAAAAAACCTGGCTAGGGGATGGCGAGGGAAATGCCCAAGAGATCAGGCTGATGTAAAGTTAACTGCTGTGGGATGACAAAGAAGGATACAGATGGAGTAATGGGATTTAAGGGCTGTGAGGGAGTATCCTGCTTCCTGTAGTGTAGACATGCCCTAACACAGACCCTGGCCATGCTACTGGGCACCTGCACAGGGATGAAGCCTTTAGGTTAAAGGGGGAACAGGGGTGAGTAAAAATCTGCATTACTGTTTGGACCCAGAAACGCGTGTATTAAAGCCACAAATGAACTTATTTTCCCAGATGGGTAAGGCCCATCCAGAAACGGGTTTTTCTTTTGCCTTGGAAATATGTGCCCTTTTAATGTAGCCGTTCTTTTGGGACGCGTCTTCTGTTACAAAATGTGACTGTAACACTGAATGTCTTTCCCCAGGATTACCATCGACCTTCTGTGGAAGAAATTCTGGAGAGCCCTTTGATAGCAGACTTGGCTGCAGAAGAGCAAAGAAGAAATCCTGAGAGAAGGGGGCGACGATCTGGAGAACCGGAAAAGCTGCAGGACTCCAGCCCCGTGTTAAGTGAGCTGAAACTGAAGGAAATACAGTTGCAGGAGCGAGAGCGAGCCCTCAAAGCCAGAGAGGAAAGACTGGAGCGTAAGTCTGAATGGTGGGGGTGAAGCAAAGGAGAGCTACAGGAGGGTGGTTGTGATGAGTGTGAAAATCTGTTTAAATGAATATATTAGAACATTCTTGCCCTGGCCAGATAGCTCAGTTGGTTGGAGCGTCATCCCAATATGCCAAGGTTACAGGTTCAGTCCCTGGTTAGGGCACATGCCTGGGGTGCAGGCTCGATCCCCAATGTGGGGAGTGCAGAAGGCGGCCGATCAATGATTCTCTCACATCATTGGTGTTTCCATCTCTCTCTCCCTCTCCTTTCCTCTCTGAAATCAATAAAAACATATAAAAAAACTATTAAAAAAAGAGAACCTTCTTATAAATACTTGAGAAACCAAACTGTGCTTTGTGAAATATGTAAGTCAAGCTTTCTGTCATCTTCCTGTTGAGCTGCCTCTTTCTCGGAGGCCAGCTGCTATTGTTGGGCTCTAACTTTATACTTTGCTATAGACTTTGCATACTTTAATGTGTACATTACATTTTACTGTTACTTTTTTCTTTCTGTTTCTTAACATATGCATACACTACAGTTTTTCCATTGCAAAGGTAGATCTTAGGATTTGCTAACTTCTATAATAACCATTACTTCTATGGCTGATCCAGCACAGTCCAGGTCTAAAATCCTACAGTGTGTAGGACTAAATATGCTCTGGCAATTCAATAATGTGGATACAAGATATTCTAGGTTTATAAATACTCTGAGGGCTATTCACTGATTGGGTACAGTTAGTTGTTTTGTTTTTAATATATTTTTATTGATTTCAGAGAAGAAGGGAGAGGGAGAGAGAGATAGAAACATCAATGATGAGAGAGAATCATTGATCAGCTGCCTCCTGCATGCCCCCAGTGGGGATCGAGCCCGCAACCCAGGCATGTGCCCTTAGATGGAATCGAACCTGGGACCCTTCAGTCCCCAGGCCGACACTCTGTCCACTGAGCCAAACTGGTTAGGGCAAGTGCTAGTTAGTGTTTGATGGTGAAAGTCTGTCAACTCCACTAAAGCGACAGGTGCTGCAGACTAGCATGGGCAGGGTGGCCTGGGAACATGGCAAGAAACCTTTCTCGGAGCATTACTAATCGCTGCTCAGCAAGCCGGTCTCGGTGATTAGGAAAAATGGTAAGATTAGCACGTGTAAATTGTTTTATACCCAAAGCCACTTGCTAATTTTTTTCTCATTCCATGCCTTTTCTAAAGAGAAGGAACGTGAGCTGTGTGTTCGTGAGAGACTGGCGGAGGACAAACTGGCGAGAGCGGAGAGTCTGATGAAGAACTACAGCCTGCTGAAGGAGCAGAGGCTCCTGACCCTGGCCGGCGGTGCAGGTAGGAGAAGCAGCTCAGCCGACAGAGGCTGCTGCGCGTGAGGAAATGGGCACTGGTTTGCCTTCGAGGGGCTTTGGTGGGCCTTCTCACTTTTTAATGTTTTTATTGATTTCAAAGAGGAAGGGAGAGAGAGATGGAAACATCAGTGATGCAGCTGCCTCCTGCATGCCCCACACTGGAGATCGAGCCTGCAACCCGGGCATGTGCCCTGACTGGGAATCCAACAGTGGCCTCCTGGTTCATAGATCCATGCTCAACCACTGAGCTACGCCAGTTGGGTTTAACACTTTTTTCATTTTTATAAAATTATTCCATTAGTGAGATTTACAATTTACATAGGTATTTGTATAGGAATTTGTGGGAATAAAGGTGGATATGTCTGAAATAGTGGAGTTAAGGCTAAAAAAAACCCAACCAAGTGTGCTTTGAAGCAGAAACAATGTTTGAGATAGGAAGTCGGGTACAATTGGAGGGCAGTGTTTCTTGCCGCCTACTCCTCCCTCTCGGCCTGGCCTTTCCTTTTCTTTGGCCTGGAGTTTGTTCCTCAGATAACCCAGCGGCTTCTTATTTCCTCACGTTCATCATGTCACTGCTCAAAAGTCACCTTATTATGAGGCTCTCATCACTGTGGCCACCGCCAGCACCCCTGTTTCTCTTCTCAGTGTTACTTTCCCCTCAAAGAGTCCTCATTTGTGCTTGTTTATTGGGTTCTGGTCTCTCTCTTATTAGAATAGGGCCTTTGTTTGGTCCACAATGGCTCATACAATGAGCTCGTAAAACTTGAATGTATTTCCTTTAAATGAATGCAAAGGAAAAATAAAAAGGTTCTGGAATTCAAGCCCGCAGGTCTCCAACCTCCAGGTAGTCTGTCAGTAGCTAACATTGCTACCACTGCAAGTAAATTTTCTTCATGTAAAAAGCCCAGTTCACCTTTTTTTGCTATACTGTTACTTGATTTACCTTTTCCACCCTGAATTTGCTTAGTTTCTTTTTGAAGCAAGATTTCAGTCAATGAGTCAGCTTTGAAGGAAGTGTTCTTGAATATTTAACCCAAACTGTAAGTGTCCATAAAAAAGCGTTTCTGCTTCCATGCTTTCCTGGACGCCCTGTGTTCTAGGTAGAATGGCACCTGTTTTCAAGAATGGAGTAGATGGTACTGATTTCCAGAAGTTTTATATTGTGGCCCATAATCCCCAGTGCATCTGACTTCAAGAGAAAAGTTGATTGTTAAGGGAATAAAACCTGTGTTCCTTGATATTTGGCACATTCCAGAATTATTTTTTCAGTGCTGTGGCTTAAAAGACTGATTGATTTCTTACCACCCTCAAACTCCCAACCTCCCGGAGATACTAAGATAGGTTCCAGATTTCAAAAGAACTGAAAGAGGGTATATTTTTTGCTAAGTGTGATAAACCTGTTTAAATAACTCAAAACCCTTTTTCCTCCTAAAGAACTTTTAGCTCTTCCATCCTCGATAATGAAGAAGAAAGTTCATTTCAGTGGCGAGAGTAAGGAGAATGTCCTGAGGAGTGAGAACTCGGAGAGCCAGCTCTCCTCCAAAGCCAAGTGCAAAGACCTGAAGAAGAGGCTCCATGCTGCCCAGCTGCGCGCTCAAGCCCTGGCGGACATTGAGCAAACGTACCAGCTGAAAAGCAGACAGATCCTGGGCATGCGCTAGCCGGCCGGGGCCCAGCGCTGGGTGCCAGCCCCTCAAAGACTGATGTTCAACTGCTGCAGCTTGGTATACTTGGTCCCGTGAGCCGAGCCTTTTTGTACAGTAAGAGATGTTTTGGAATTGCCTTTGCTGTTCTTCAGCAATAACTGTACAAAACGTCCACACCTTTCATTTTTTTCTTTTTTAAAAGAACACTTTATAGAAAGAATGATACTTTCTGGTTGGGTTTTTAATCCCATGTGTGATTACTACTGGAACATTACATTCTAAATGTTGGAGGAAAATAATATCAGAAAAAAATATGTATTCACTTAGATGTTTTACACGACTGAGTGGTGTGCTTACAGTGTCATGTCTAGATTTACAACTTCAAGTCTGAGGTTTTAAATATTCTAGAGCTTAGGAAACCTAATTGGATCCAAACTGGTCAATGATACCATGACATTTTGCTTATAGATATCGCTTATTGATATCCCATTGCTCTTAGTGCAAATCTGTCACCTTTTGTGAAAATCCATCACTGTGATGTCGATATTCTCTTTTTTCCTTTTTACTCTGCCTAACTGTATATACGCTGGCTGTCATGGGCTCATCTGTTTCTCACTAAATAAACAAGTTCTTTAGTTTTCCTGTATTTGTGTCTCTTGCATTTGTTGGGTTCCTGATTCATGGGCACTGATGCTCTCAGGGGCTATAGTGGCACTTCGCTACCCCCCTTACTAACCCGTCTGCACCAGTGACTCTTAACTGGGGACTATTTTGCCCCCCAGGGGACATTTGCACTGTCTGGAGACATTTGAAATGATAATGACCGCGGGGTGGGAGGGTACTATTGAATGGAGCAGGCAGAGGCCAGGGGTGCTGCTAAACATCCTACAATGCACAGGGCAGCCCCCCCCCCCCCCCCCTTAGCAAAACATCAACAGTCCACTCTTGAGAAAACTGACCTTGTGGAGAGCGGCTACAGCGTTTGGACAGGTTCAAACCTCGGACTAATGAGAGGGCACGGTCCTCTCGTGGCAAAGCCACGTGCAGGTCCCAGCACAATTCTAGCCACAGGCTATAGTTGTAAGCTTGACCTTATGGTCCGAACCTGTGGTCCCACGTGGCTGAGTGATATTGGCTGCAGGAGGTGCAGCAAGTAAACAAAGCTTGATCAGGTGCATGTAATTGAGTAGATTCGAAACCCACAAGAACGTAGCCACGCCCTTCCTTGGCCTGGTGGAATCTGGCTATAAAATAAAGACTCAGCTCCCAGGCTGTGGCGCTGTGTCTCCATCAGAGAGCCGAGTCCCATCTAGTGCCCAGCTTTTTTCTCTTGTCTGTCTTTTCTAAATCCTTCACCGCCCCCTCTCAGGCTCACCCATGGCTGTGCCAGCTTGGCACATGATGTAAGCTAAAATTTTTTGGAATAGTCTCCACCCTTGACGGAAATTTTATTTTGTTTTTTAAAGATTTTTAAAATTGATTTTTAGAGAGAGAGAGAAACATCCATGCAAGAGCAAAACATCCATCAGCTGCCTCCTGCACACCCACTACCTGGAATCAACCTGAAACCTGAGCTTGTGTCCTGACTAGGAATCAAACTGGCAGCCTTTCAATACGTGAGTAGATGCTCAACCAACTGAGCCACACTGGCCACAGCCTTAAGAGGAAGGGAGAGGGACAGAGAGCCAGAAAATTCGATGAGAGAGAAACATCGATCAGCTGCCTCCCGCACACCTCCCACTGGGGATGTGCCCGCAACCAAGGCACATGCCCCCGGCCAGAATTGAACCCGGAACCCCCCAGTCTGCAGTCCAATGCTCCATCCACTGAGCCAAACTGGCCAGGGCCTTACTTTGGTTTTGATGGGTTATTTTTGAAGTCTGACCTTTCATATGAATTAGCGGTCCTTCCTGTGCCTGTCACGTTTTTCCTGTGATGTTTTCCTAGCAGTGCTATCCTTTTCGTTTAATGAAATAAGACCAAGTTATGAAGGGGTAATAATGGGAAAATAGAACTCCTTTATTCGTTATTTTATTACAGGTTTACTACCCAGTTGGTAATGTAGTTCCATGAAGACAATTGATATTATCCGAACACAATCAGACTGATTACCATGATTTCATGGAATAACCACAGATTAATCCTCATGACCCCTTCAATACAAATGTTGAGTATAATTTGCAGGGCCCACCCAGTGCAAAATAAAAATGTGGGCTCCTTGTTCAAAAAGCAGGGAACAAGGAGCATTAAAGGTACATAGACAGCCTTGTCCTTTCTCCCAAGGTTTATTGTGGTGGTGTTTGCTACTTAATGTTCTCAGTAAAGAAGAAATAAAATTTTGGATTATTAGCATACATTTTACTATTCACCTTTTCTGTTGTGTGGTGCCAGTTTTAAATGCAAAAGGCACATTTAGCTCATGTGGAGAATCACTGAAATTATGTAATTCGTGTGTTGTGGCTCATCCGGGAGGGTGCCTCAAGCTGGCCAGAAGAGAAGCACACAGATCCCTGTGACAGGCCCCTGGGAGAGGCAGATGTATACACTGCCAGGCTGGAGAGGTGGAGCCAGGCATCTCGCTTTCCCTCAGGCCCACTGACTGCCCCAGCCCCCGGCAAACAGGTCTCCCACGAGGATCTTTACACCTCCTTGCTGGTACTTTATTCCTGGATCAGGGTACCTGGATCGACCTGGCCAAGACAGCGCCTCCAGCTAGCTGTCCACCAGCCATGCCAGGGCTCTGTCAGCCCCAGGAGTGAGGAAAGGCCTTGCGGGGAGGAGGGGGGCAGGCAGCTGCTGCCATGCCCTGCTCTGAGATGCTTTGGGGCATGGGTGCTCAACCCTGACCGTTGCCCATGCCCCTGATGGGAGCAGGGTGTGGCAGTGGTCATGGGGCACAGACAGGAAGAGGAGGCTGGTGCACCAAGCGGGGGGCCTGGTGGCGGGAGGCAGGGCCATGCATGAACTGAAGTCTTAAGTCCCCACTCAGGCACTACTATTGTTCATCGGATTTGACCTACAAAACACAAATTTAAAGATACAATTATTAAGAATTCCCAGACTGGCCCTAACGGGTTTGGCTCAGTGGATAGAGCATCGGCCTGCGGGCTGAAGAGTCCCAGGTTCGATTCCGGTCAAGGGCATGTACCTTGGTTGCAGGCACATCCCCAGTAGGGAGTCTGCAGGAGGCAGCTGATCGATGTTTCTCTCTCATCAGTGTTTCTAACTCTCTATCCCTCTCCCTTCCTCTCTGTAAAAAATCAATAAAATGTATTTTTTTTTAAAAAGAATTCCCAGACTGTAACTGTGGAACAATCAACCCCAAGTGCCCGGCCCTACTGAACGCCACGCCCTTCTGCGTGTGGGGCCGGCCGGTGTGACTGCACTGGTCGCACACTCACGTAACCAGCCCTTTCTTCAGGGAACGCCTTTTCTCTCTTAGGAAGTACGTTTTCATTTTTAAACCTGCGGCATGCTGGGAGAGCTCTACTTTCCCACCTCAGACGCCACCTTCATTTTTCCTTCTTTCAACCAACAAACAATTGGGCAGCTACTGTGAGCCAGGCACTGTTTAACATGCTGAAGATAGAGCAATAAAGACACACTGATTTAACATGCTGAAGATAGAGCAATAAAGAAACGCTGATTTAACATGCTGAAGATAGAGCAATAAAGACATGCTGATTTAACATGCTGAAGATAGAGCAATAAAGACACACAGACATCCCTGCCTTCATGGAGATTCCATTCAAATAAGGCAGGATAGAAAATGAGCCACACATGGAGACTGGTAGTGCTAAGGAGCAGAATGAAGCAGGAAAGGGGACAGGGAATGTGGGGTTGCCATTTTGGAAGAGGTGGTGATTAGGGGTGCAACAGGAAACCGAGGAGGCAGAGGCATGGAGACTGAATTTTTAATCTGATTGTGCTTCCTTCTCCCCGCTCCAAAGCCAACAAAACCTTATTTTCTGTTCACCCCTAAAGCTGGGAACATCTGGGGCTTAAGGGCAATGAGGTAGATTAGAAGGGCATCTCTTTGATGGGAGAGTCCTCCCAAATGACACTTCTCCAGCATCTCTTTCTAAGATTTATCAAGATAGAGTTGGGTGCGGGGTGGAGGGGGTTAGTGGGGGAAAAAAAGGGGGGGGGACATCTGTAATACTTTCACAATAAAAATAAATTTAAATATAGCCCTGACCGGTTTGGCTCAGTGGATGGAGCGTTGGCCTGCGGACTGAAGGGTCCCAGGTTCAATTCCAGACAAGGGCATGTACCTTGGTTGTGGGCACATCCCCAGTAGGGGGTATGCAGGAGGCAGCTGATCAATGTTTCTCTCTCATTGATGTTTCTAACTCTATCCCTCTCCCTTCCTCTCTGTAAAAAATCAATAAAATATATTTAAAAAATAAAAATAAATAAATAAAATAAAATAATAAAATAAAGGACTTATCAAGATGCCCGGCTAGACACCAACATATACTTACCATTACACACTTTACATGAGCAACACCTGTTCCTGGGCATTTGCAAAAGCCTCATTGGATTTGAGTAAGATTAATCAGCTGTCCTGAGCGACAGTAACCACAAGGTGGCGCCATGGTCCTGTTAGACCGCAAGTCTGACACCTTCCACGGAGCCAGTGCAATTGGCTGCTACTGAGAGAGGACTTGCATGGCTTGGTCCATTATTTCATTCACTCCTCACAACATCCGCTGATTAACAGGCATCATTAGTGCCACAATTTTCATGGGGAAACCGAAGCTCCGATCACAGCTGGGAAGAGGCAGCTGGTCTCTGAACTGACCTTTTAGACTCCAAAGCCTGTGCCTTTAACTATGACCCTCTCAAGACAGCCAAAGGTCAGCTTTGTTCCCAAACCACCCAGCGTCCCAGAATGATTACGAGGTTAGGAGTGATAACCCATGGCTTTACCCAAGACATTTGAATGACGGAGGAAGGGTGGACGCAGAGCTGGCACGGTTAGGGTCCAGGGACTTCACACCTGTGGCTAGAGGAGATGGGTTAGTGCGGGCCGGGTGGGGTGGGGTGGGGATAAGTGATCTTCAGTGACCCCAGGAGGACCCCAGGCCTCCCCCCCTTCCTCAGCACCTTCCATCATTCCCCCTCTGGCTCTCCATCCCCTCTAAAGCCCATCCCAGATGCCCAGCCACCTTGGGCGGCCCTGCTTCCTCCCAGGGACCACTTCACCGGGGCCAGTCCTCCCCGGAGGGACTGTCTGTCTGTCCTCCTTCCAGGACAAAGCCCATTCCTCCAGGCACGCTAGCTCCCTCAAACACTCAAGGCTGCCCTCCTAGGATTAGCTGGGGGTGAAAGCCAAGCTGGCACCAGCAGCCATTTTATTTATTTATTTAAATATATTTTATTTATTTTTTACAGAGAGGAAGGGAGAGGGATAGAGAGAAACATCGATCAGCTGTCTCCTGCACACCCCCTACTGGGGATGTGCCCGCAACCAAGGTACATGCCCTTGACCGGAATCGAACCTGGGACCCTTCAGTCCGCAGGCCGAAGCTCTATCCACTGAGCCAAACCGGTCAGGGCAGCCAGCTGCCATTTTAAAAGGAATGGAGAGTTTCATAGGCACCAATGAGAAAGGATTATTGTTCACTGTGACGTGGCGGCTGGCAAACCAGGGGTCCATATTGCACGGTGGATTTCAGGGCCAGGAGGGTGGTGAGAGCAGCCTTCCCCGGGGCCGGGCTGATGGAACCTGTGGGTGTGGGCGGGCCTGCCCTCCCCGTCACCTGGCTCACTTCGCCCCGCCCCCCTCCACGGGAGAGCAGTGGTCAGCTGCCTGAGAGCTGCCTACGTGGCTGTTAAGTCTCTGGTCTTTGGTGTTCCCTCCCAGGTTGGGTTGGACACTGTATTTAGAGGGGCTGATGGGGGTGGGGAGGAGAATGGGGATGGGGTGTCTCTGTATATGGGGTCTGTGGGGGGGGGGGGTGTCCACACATATGTGTATGTACATTTAAAGCACGCTCACAACTAGGGTCTTAATTCATAGACTCCTCTTCATTTGCTTTTTTAAACGAGCACGAACTGTTTCAGTGGCCTTCGTTCTCCTGAGAAAGCCGCCCGTGTCTCTGTGGGGTTCATCCTAACTTCCCCAGAGGAGGGTGCCTTCCCTGGAGCCTCGGAGGAGCCAGTGCGCCTGGGGCGCCCAGCCAGGTGGGGCCCACAGCCCCGGCCTTAGGGACGCACTGGTGGCGAGGCAGGCACCCGCCTTGGCAGCACCTGCGCACCCCACGGAGCAGGTGCTGCTCCGAGAGGGTCCCTGGCCCGGCCCTGCTCCCCGGAAGCTTCATGGCCCGTTATCCAGGGCAACAGTGGACGGAGCAGGCGGCAGCCTCCCCACCAGGTCTGGCTGCCCCGGAGCAGGCGGGGCAAACCCCCATGATGCCTGGTGGGGAGACTCGGGCTCCGTACCAGTCGGATAAGGAACCTCCCCTGGGCTCCCGCTCAGGCAGGGCTGGCCGGCCTGCCACAGGAACCACGTCCAGGTGCTTCCTATCGGGCCAAACTGGGAACGCGGAGAGCCCACGCCTGACGGGCGCCCGGCAGCGGCCCTGGCTCGGGCTTGTTTCATCTCCCGGAGCGTCAGCGTCCTCCTCTGGAGAAGAGGACAGTGACACCGGTGAAGGTGAGTGGGGCACACTGTGGTCAGGGGCCTGGAACGGTACCCGTCCATGAATTCCTTCCACCCGCCTTCCGGAAAGATTTAAAGCGGCCTCTAAGAAAACACGGGTTTTCGTAAAATGCGTCTGTTAAAAGGACAGTGGAAGGGTGACGCCAGGAAGGAGTCCAACGGGAATATTGCACCTAATTACACACTTACTGTTGTGCAAACGATTTGGCTGCAAGCTTCCTAGCAGCCAAGGCAAAAGGGGGCAGCGGGGGGCGAGGAAACTTACTTATCCCGTGCAGGCCCCTGAAGTAACGGCACTCCACTCGCACAGGAAATGTGGGCGCATCTGGAGGTCTCTCCTTTGCGGCCGTCTAAAGGGGACGCCGTGTGGTGGGAGAAGCACCCTCCGAGGTGCCCTGTGCAGGACGTGTGATGCCCAGGCCCTGGGCTCTCTCTCCTCCGCCCCTCCACGCAGGCTGCGGGCACCTCCCGCACTCACCTCAGCAAAGGCTGTTGTCGCTGGCAGAGCAGTCTGGGGAATATGCTAGTGCAGCGGTCGGCAAACCGCGGCTCTTTGGCCCCTTGAGTGTGGCTCTTCCACAATATACCACGTGCGGGCGCACACGTACAGTGCGATTGAAACTTCGTGGCCCATGCGCAGAAGCCGGTTTTCGGCCTGGGCGAGTCTGTTTGGAAGAAGTGGCGTTAGAACACTCAAGGGGCCAAAGAGCCGCATGTGGCTCGCGAGCCGCGGTTTGCCGACCACTGTGTGTGTTTTGCTTTTTCAAAGTTCTGTACTCTTTATTCTCTTTATTCTCCCCTCCCCTATGTTTGAGTTATGCCTTGGGGAGGATTAGGATGGTTATAACAAGAATATGGAGAGAAAGAAAAGGTCACTGCTCAGAGTGTGACATCACAGGCATTAGGCAAGAGTTTTGAGTCTGCAGCACTGGGCTTTGGCAAGAGGGAAAAGGATTTCCGACATTGGCTGAGCTCCTGTGAGTAGATGTCAAGCACCAGCCTGGAGGACCCGGCTGGAGTCTGACACCAGGCAAGGACAGCAAGCAACCTGGATGCGATTGAGCGCTTCCCTCCTCAGACTCGGCTGTGCACACGAGTCTCCTGGGCATCTCGTTAACATGCACAGTTTGAACCAGTGGGTCCAGAGTGGGGCTGGAGAGTCCATGTTTGTAGCAAGTGGCCAGGTGATACTGACGCTGCCGTGCATGGACCACACTCTGAGGGTAGCAAGGCTGAAAGCGAAGGGGGAAGGCCGGGGGAGGGGGAGGTGAGAAGAAGATAGGCCGAGGTTGGGGATGTGGGTAGGCAGACTCATGTGCTGGCCTTGCTGCTCCGGGCTGAAGCCCAGAGTGAGGAGGCAAGCTGAGGGGCAAGGCAAAAGCCGAGGGTCTTTGTGCCCGATGGCCATGGAGAACTCTGACGGTGGGAGGAGCTGGGGGGGAGAGGAAGCCCTGTGCTGGGGACTGTGGCAACATGGGGGTGGGAGAGCCTGGAGGAGACCAGCTTCCTGCAGGTCCCCATGGGGATCTTCGATAAGAATCTGGCGGAGGCCCGGCTGGTGTGGCTCTGTGGTTGAGCGTTGACCTATGAACCAAGAGGTTGCTGGTTTGATTCCTGGTCAGGGCACATGCTCAGGTTGCCGGCTCAATCCCCAGTAGGGGGCGTGCAGGAGGCAGCCAATCAATGATGCTTCTCGCTCATGGACGTTTCTATTTCTCTCTCCCTTCCTCTCTCTCCCTAAAAATCAATAAGAAAGGGAAAAGAGAAAAAGAATCGGGCTGAGGCATCAGGCTGCACCTGGGTCTTGTGCTGGACGGGAGTTAGAACCATGCTTCAGTGGTCAGCAGCGCTTTCGGGGGCAGAGGAGGTGGCCGGTGGGTTGTCCGTGCCTAGAGAACAGCCCAGGAGTTGCACCTGTCATTGATGCCCGTAGCACATGCTCTCAGGGTGGCCACGGACAGACTGGGCCGGACTAGCTCACGGACCAGACAGTCACCTGGAGAGGAGAGCCGTACAAGGGTCAGCTGGGGACCCATCCCTACCACTCCCCGAGCAATGACAGGAGGTCCTAGCTTTCCTGATGCCACTTACCAAGGGGGCCCGGGGGTGGTGGTAAAAATGGCTCTTAGAGTTGAACTTGGAATTCATTGAACATTTACCCCAAACCAATCGGTTCATATTAGCCCAATGGATGTCTCTCTTACCACCCTACCAGGTGGAGAGCGTGACAGTATTTATTAGATTCGTCCAGGAAACAGGCCACAACGTTGCCTGTCTGGGCAGAGCCGGTGAATCTTTTAAGAGGCACAATAAAGATAACCTGTAGTGCTGCTCCATAAGTAGTCCTTACTGCATACACAGGCGGCTTCTTAGTGGGATCAGCAGACACAGGACACAGGGCTGGGGCCACAGACGTGGGGAGACCTGGGGTGTCTGTTGGAGGTGTCCCGGGAGGTGCCATTTGAGCCCAAGAGGAGACACCTGACTGGGCAGACAGCAGAGGAAAGATGTGAGAAGGTTTAAGCAGAGCGTGGGAGACGGCCTCATTCATTGTCCCAGGGTCCTTTATTAAGCTCCTGCTGTATGCCGGCTGCTGAGCCAGGAACTGGACATTCCATATCCAGATGGGTCCCTCTCCAAGGGGAGGGTCAAAGGACAGCACCGGAGCCCCCCAGGCGGGCGTGCCGAGGACACAGCCCTGGGGCCTACGTAAGCTTCCGCGAGTCACCTCCCTCTCGGAATCTTTATTTTCTCCCGGAGAACAATTATCCACCTGGTCCACTGCGGCATCATTAGATCAACTGAGATCACGTGGATGAAAGTGCTTTGAAAACGGGAGCGAAGTAACCCAAAGGTAAGAGGCAATTAATGCCAGGAACAGGAATCTAATGAGGCCCAGCCCCGCTGTGTGGGGAGGCGTCTGAGTTTCTTCGAGAGCGTTTTCGGCTCCCATGCTGCCCTGCCTGCCGAGAACGTGGCCTTTGCCCTCAGGAACGGCTGATGAAGGCCTCCTGCCCTAGTGGGGAGGTGGTTTTGAGAGTCGGGTGTTCAAAATACTCCTGCTAATCCCCTTGCTGCCCGCCCTCTGCCCTCTGCCCTCTGCCCTCTGCCCTGGAGAGTCTGGGGTTCTGGATGTGACTGTGTGTCCCTTTCCTGACTCAGATTTAGCCTGGGGAGAAGGGAGCAGCATTTGTGCTTAGAAAGAGGTTCCCAGTAACATGCTCTGTTGCCCTTCTCCCCACTCCACCCTTAACACATACACACACACACACACACACACACACACACACACACAGGCTGATGTGTCTGGAGCCTGGAGTTCAAACTGGGGCACGAGTTCAGGTGGCATCGGCTGCTGGGAGCAGGAAGATAACTTGGAAGGCCTTGATGTTTCCCTCCTCAGGCGTTTGATTTATTATTTTGTAGAATTTTGCACCTGCAAATCCTCTTTCATGGGACACAGCCCCTCCCTGTACAGTGCGGATCCCGGGGGTCAGGGGGGAGGGCCTGCCTGTGGTCACGCAGAGACGGCCCGGCCTGCCCCCGCTCACCCCGGGCAAGGCCTGCCTCGGCTCCTGGCTGTGCTCCAGCACCCAGGAAAGAATTAATTATTAATATTTATAACTGCCCAGAAACTGATATCTGTGAACCACACGCCCCGGCACTTCTTTTCCAACATCCAGCCACTTCGTCGTGGTTTCAGCTGGGTCAGCACAACCGTCTCCCAGCCTCAGAAGCGGAGAGCCGCGAAGGCCTTCACCAGCCGTTCCTGGGGGCAAAGGCCACGTTCTCGGCAGGCGGGGCAGCATGGGAGCCGAAAACGCTCTCGAAGAAACTCAGACGCCTCCCCACACAGCGGGGCTGGGCCTCATTAGATTCCTGTTCCTGGCGTTAATTGCCTCTTACCTTTGGGTTACTTAGCTCCCGTTTTCAAAGCACTTTCATCCATGTGATCTCAGTTGACCTAATGATGCCGCAGTGGACCAGGTGGATAATTGTTCTCTGGGAGAAAATAAAGATTCCGAGAGGGAGGTGACTCGCCGAAGCTCACGTAGGCCCCAGGGCTGTGTCCTCGGCACGCCCCCCTGGGACACTCGGGTGCTGACCATCCCTTTAGCTCAGGGATGTGAATTACGGTCCTTGGGTGTGTGTTGGGCTGTCTGCGAATTCCCTGGAAGTATCGGCAGCATGTTGGGCATTTCCCCGAGAGTCCCTAGCTTTCCAGACTCTGTCTGACCCCGAACAGTAAGAACCACCGCTTTAAAGCCACAGACCTGCCCCTCTCGGTGCCACTGCCCGCAGCGGGGCCCGCCTGATGGGGCCTCGTCTTGCTGGGTTCTGGGGTGTGCTGGGCACAGTCATGGCCAGGCGCGGGGCGGGCCAGGGACTTGGCTGAGCTCAGGCGTTTGGCTGCCCTTGGTCTGGGACTGTCCGGCAACAGACACCAGGCGGGGAGACGTACAGTGCGGAAGGTCCCACGTACAATAGCAACACCAAAGGATCACGTTTCCAGGAATGCACATTCATCATAATAAATAACCTGCCAAACCGCACGGAGGGACATTACATACATGCTACAACACGCCATGTTGAGAAACCTTAATCATGTAAAATGCCATGTGCCCTAATGTATGTTTGATGCAATCCTAATACAAATACCTAAGTTTTTAAAAAATCTGACACAACGGATTTTCGTGGGACAATTTACCTGGAAAGATAAATGTACGAATAGAGTCGTGGCATTTCAGGGAAGAGAAGAACAGGGTGGATTTGCACTCGCAGACATTAAAATACATTACGAGCTTCCGCAACGAAACAGAGAGGAATGGAGGAGGAAGGACAGGCCACTCAGTGGAAAAGAAGAGAATGCCCGGGAAAGAGCCTGTGTAATAGAGGAAATTATGAATGTGACGTTCAAGTCAGCGGGGAGAGACTAGTTGTTTAGTAAATGATGTTGGAATACTATGGGAAAATAAAGCTAGATCCCTACCGCATCCCATATACCAAATTTAAGTCAAAATCTCCATTTCTTTATAGGCAGAGGGAGTAGAGTTCCTGCCTCATAGTATAAACGTAGGGGGTACAGGAGATAGTGTGTGTGAAGCTCTTAGCCCTGTGTTCCGATCACAGTCCCCACCTGGTACACACCAGCTGGCATTATTATTGGTGTTAGGATTCGTCCAGATGGATTATAATTCCAACATATAATGACAAAGTCGGGACGTTACTGAAAGTTCAGGCAAATATTTCCTTATCTCAAGGTGGGCACAGTTTTCATAGACGCGAAGGGAGGAACCAGCAAAGGCCGGACGTGCCTGGAGCCTTCGAACCTTCTTACCTGTGACCAGCAATCCCACTGTTAGGAGGATTGCCCTAAGCATGCTCTCAGAGAAACGTGCACCGGTGGTCAGTAAACATTTTTTATAAGAGCAGAAAGTAGGAACAATCTAAATGTCAAAAGGAAAATAGTTTAAAAAAAGGCCCACAACACTTCTATTTGACCATACAATGGGCTACTATGCAATCGTTAAAAATTAAAAATCTCAATGAACGTTAATTGATGTGGGGAAATGCCAAGGTTAGAATGCTAACCATGACCCAGAGTAGCATATGCAGTATAATATCTTGGATACACCAAGATGTATACCAAAATGGTTGTCTCTGTGTGGTGGGAATAACCTGATTTGTTTTTCCTTTCATCTGTGCAAATTCACTATAGTAAGCCTGCTTCTTTTGTAATTCTACCAGACTTAATAGGGGGTTTTAGCATCTATTTTACAATTTGAAAACACTGGGCCTTGCCAAATCATTTGTGCTTTCAAAAGTCATTCACCGAGCCCTGGCCGGTTTGCTCAGTGGTTAGAGTGTCGGCCCGTGGACCGAAGGGTCTTGGGTTTGATTCCCGGTCAAGGGCGAGTACCTCGGTTTCAGGTTTGATCCCCAGCCCTGGGCAACAAATCAATGTGTCTGTTTCACATTGACTCTCTCTCTCTCTCCACTCCTCCCTCCTTTCCCCCCTCCCCAACTCTACCCCGACCCCTGCTCCTCCCTCCCTCCCATTCTGTCTGAAAATCAATGGAAAAAATATCCCTGGTGAGGATTATAAAAAAAAAAAGTTACTTACTGTGCAGAGATTTTTACAGAACATACTTCTCCACCCTTGCTTCTCAAACTGGGGGACATTTGGGATTTCTGCGAATAGGTCATCACAAAAACACGGCCACAACTTACTCGAATAGACGTTACTTTTATTTAAAAAAATATATTTTTTTATTGAATTTTTACAGAGAGGAAGGGAGAGGGATAGAGAGTTAGAAACATCGATGAGAGAGAAACATCGATCAGCTGCCTCCTGCACATCCCCTACTGGGGATGTGTCCGCAACCAAGGTACATGCCCTTGACCGGAATCGAACCTGGGACCCTTCAGTCCGCAGGCCGATGCTCTATCCACTGAGCCAAACTGGTTAGGGCTGGATGTTACTTTTAGAGTCAAACAAATCCAAACAAATTATGGGAGAAATAGGAAGTGCTTATAATTTCTCTTTTCGGGGAAGTGCAGGAGTCCCACGCAACCCTGGGCCCCCGGGGGCGGCTGCTGTGTGTGTGTGTTGGGCGGGTCTGTGTGTGTGTGTGTGTTGGGGGGGGGGGGGGCGGCGGCGGGCGGTCTCAGCCAGGAGTCTGCTGCCAGGCCAGGGGCTGAGGTGGTTTGTCCCCACCCCAGGCCGGAGGCGGCCAACTGTGTGCTGGGTTGTCTTGAGAGTTCAAAGTCTCAGGTGTCACAAGTCCCCAGAGTTAAAGATTTCCCTCAGGTGGAGGCACTCACTTCCCAGAAGCCTCCAACACAAACACTGATAAGCAAATGAGACTCGGGGAGCTGGCAGGCAGCCGGGCAGCTCGGGCTGATGCCAGGCTGGTGCTGTGGGCCCTGGGGAGACGGGGACTCCCACCACCTGGGCCTGTCCGGGCAGCTCCTCCCCGAGCATCCCTCCCTCCCCCACCAGCCGTGCCCTCTGGGCAGGATGAGGCACAGAACATGGGAACACAGCCTGGCCGGGTGGAACTTGGCTGGGATTGGGGGTGGGGGTAGGGCAGGCTGGGCAGGCAGGAGGGAAGCTGGGTCACGTCACCTGCCTGCACAAAGCCAAGGCCATGACTGTGCAGGCCTCTGACCAGGGCAACCCAGGTCCCAGGGTGCCTGAGGGGGCGGGGGAGTGGACACCCAGGTGCCAAGCCTTGGGGTATCCCACACTTTCTGGGCCATGGACATCAGCCCACACCAAGGGCTCCCAGGGGTCTGTGGGGCAGGGAACTTCCCACAACCCCAGCCCTGCTCTGACTGTGGGCTGCAGCCTTAACCTTGGCTTATGAGAGGCCTAAAGTGAGGTCAGCCTTCCAGCCCTGGGGAAGGGGCAGAGCAGGGCGGGGTGGGGGGGGGTGAGGGAGGAGGTGAGGGGGGGACAGGACAACTACCATTTATTTATTATCAAGCTTTACTCTTCATCAGCCCCTGTATTAGCTGTCTACACTTAGTAGACATTAGCTCACATTTCTCATCACAATTACTGGAGTATCTCCATTTCACAGATGAGGAAACGGAGGCTCAGATGTGATCAGGGGAGACAGGAAGGTCACTCAGCTAGTGGATCTCTGGCTGGAGATGAAGAGATACACACACACCCGTTCCGGGAGCAGGCTGTTTCTGACGTCCTCCGCTCCATGCTATTATGAAATCCACCTCCCAGGCCCCAGCCCCTGCCATGGCTGCTCCTGCAACCCTCCAGGCCTCCTCCTCGGCCTACAGGCTCCCTGGTTACCCCAGCCCTCCTTCCTTGGTCCAGTCGGAGGGACCCTATGAATGTCCTCTCTTAGGGAGAGCTCTCCCTCTGCTCTCTGGGCCCAGGCGTAGCTGGGAGTGGATGTTGACTTCCCCTCTTTCTGCCCCCAACACAGGCTCACAGGCCCTCCTTCCTTGGGCTGGTTTCCCCTTGAGAAAACAGGCAAGCAACCATCAAAACAGCAAGTGACAAAGGTTCTAGAACATAGCTGAGCTCTCCTACCCCCCTCCCCCCTCCCCTGGCTGGGGGTCCCTGAGCCCCTTGGAGAAGGTAACTGGAAACGCAGGTGGATCCTCAGCTCTGCTTTTGTTTCTGAGAGTGAAGTTTATTAAGACCCCCACCCGACTCTGCCTCTGTCCTCTCCCCCAGTCCTGCTCTTGTCCCCCAGGCACCAGAGGGGCGAAGTCAGAAAGAGCCCCCCACCCCCGTTCTCAGGTAGGCTGTTGCGTCTCTGGGATCTTCCATTCCATCCTGCTCCCACCCCCCCTTTCTCAGAGGCCAACATGGGGGACTTTTCTTTCCAGGCTAGCTTCAGACTTGCAGAACACGGAGGTCCATTTGGTGTTTTTGGCATTCCTTTTCCCAGTCACAGCAAAATGCCTTATCACAGGCCCCTCCCCGCCCCCCGGGGTTCCAGGCAGGGCTGTGCCCGTTGACTCTCAGGCATGTGGGCCCTGCAAATGCTACAGATGTTCGTAGGCTAAGCTCACCTCTGCCTTAGCAGCAGGGAGGTGACGGAAGCCCCACAGGCCCATCTTGTGGGACCCCAAAGACGGGGTGGTGATGGTGGCGGGGAGGGTTGTCCTCTGAAGGAGCTTCTCCAGGTCCCGGCGGCTCAGCCATACAGTCCTCCCCATGTATGTGGTTTCCTAGGGCAGGAAGGTTGGCCGGGTTGGCCCTGGTCCATAGTGTGAACAGTGCCCTGATTTTCCTTGTCCCTGGAGGGGTGCTGTCCCAGGACCCACCTGCATGACCACACCTTGCATAGAAGATTGGAGTCTACTGTTTTCATTTTCTAAGCGAAATCAAAGATTTGAAATCATCTATCTGTCTTACCCAGCGAGGGGCAATGTGGTCAGCACATAGCCGGTTAGCGGTGTGACCGTCAGCGAACAGAGGCTGAACTACACAGATCTCGAGCACGAGCCAGGCGAGGTCGGGCAGGGTGAGGGGATGTGGCTTCCATCTCTCCTCTGCCTTATCACGGGCCCTGGAAGTGGGATGTGGCTCCCCCAGAGCGGCTGGGTGAGTCCACAGACAGCAGTTACCAGCTCTGGACTGCGGACAACACTGAACTCATGTGACGATGGTCAGACGTTAGAATTGCCAAGCTCTGGGGGCCTAGTCACTCACAGAACAATATTCATGACTGTTGTTCAAAAGCTCCATGGACCAGGCCCGGTGCAGGCACCAGGGAGCCAGTGGTGGCAAGAACTGAGCAGGGTGGACGCTGAATATTTGTTGAACAAATTGCAAGCATAGATGGGTGATGCATTTATGAGGAGGGGGCAGGCCGAGGCCTCCTTGGGGAGGTGACGGTCAAGGGCAGTCTCCAGGATAAGAGAGATCTGGCCAGGCCCTTCCAGGCGACTTTGAATGGGCATTTTCCAAGAGTTAGGCAGGCTAGAGCTTTCCTCTTTTGATTAGAGCGTAAGGTTCAAGGTTCAAGTGCAATGAGGCCCAGAGATTTCTTCAGTTCACCCAGTCAGGTGAACTCCCATTCTCTCTCGGTGACGTTCCGTGGAAGGAAGCTACAGGGAAGTAAGTCTTCTCCCCTTCCCGCTGGTGCCCTCCGCCCCCTCCGCCCGCTCGCTTACACCAAGAATCCTGACCGTGAGGAACAGTCGGGCATTATCTCCCAGGAGGCTTGCTGCTCACAAAGGTTCTTGGCACCGATGCATCCAAATTACTTTATGTAAACCTTGAAAGCTAGGAGCAATTGCAGGTGTGAAACTCTGGAGCCAAGAGCTAACACCCAGTGAGCCACATCTGCTGTAAATTTCCTAAGACCCTGCAAGAGGTACTGTGGTTATCAGCCCATCTGGAAGCACAGAGAAGTCATTTGCCTAAGATCACAGGGTTAGCAAACGGTAAGGCTGAGATCCGGATCCACACATTGCACTCCTGGCTGTTTGGTCTGTCACCTACAGTTGGCCCAAGGAATTTCTCTCCTTCACCCCTGAGCCTGTATCCAACCCAACCCTTCAGGTCTTCACCACCACCGACATTCCCTCCAGCAACAACTCAAGACTCAGGGAGTCTCACATTGTACTGACGGGTCAGCATTTTCCCCAAAGGAGAATGTAGGGCCTTGTGTGTGGGAACCCCCCGCCCCCCGCCCCCCGCCACTGAGGACCAGCAGGTGTCTCTGCCCAGGGGCCACAGAGCCCTGGTCGGCCATAACCAGGGGTGGGGCAGGCAGGAACCAGGCTGAGAGAGGCATCCTAAACAGGGTCCAGAGGCATAGCAAGGGGTGGGTTTCAATCTGCAAAGGGCTCAAAGCCTCACTGAAATAAGTGTGGGGCCACTTAACTCAGGCTTCTACTCACATTTCTTCTTATAGCTCTCGTGTGGAAGTTGGTCCAGCTTCTGCCAGAGAAGGCAAAGCTATTGCGTAGGAATAAAACATCTATTGTTCCGGGTCCACTGATTTCTACTGAAACAGTTTCCACAGGCTACCTCCTGCCATGTTGCCTGTGTTGACGTAAGGCAGTGGTCGGCAGACTCATTAGTCAACAGAGCCAAATATCAACAGTACAACGATTGAAATTTCTTTTGAGAGCCAAATTTTTTAAACTTAAACTTCTTCTAACACCACTTCTTCAAAATAGACTCTCCCAGGCCGTGGTATTTTGTGGAAGAGCCACACTCAGGGGCCAAAGAGCCGCATGTGGCTCGCGAGCCGCAGTTTGCCAACCATGGACGTAAGGAATGTCCAACCTGAAGGAAACATTTGTAAGAGTTTATCGAAGCCTAAACAAACAACACTGCTCTGGAGAATAACAGTTTTACAACTTCGCTTACACATTTGAGGTTGCGGGGGGGGGGGGGGGGGGGGCGGGGGGGGGAAGTAAGGAAGATTCCATGAAGGCGGGAGAAAGCAAGGCGGGGATTAGATTACAAAATAGTTAGAATTATGTGCTCTCTTGAGGGTGGTTAGCTGTAAGGGCATTGCTTCTGGCGTTTCAAAGGTGAGTTGAGCTAGCTGCACAAGAACAATGGACAGGGCTTGCTTGAAGACCTTTCAGGAATGCAGTTATAGGTCTGGGGGTGACTACCCACCATGACCTGCCCGGTTAGGAATTAATGATTTATTATAGCACCCCTTTTTCATTCACACCTGGATCACCAACCCTGAGACTGACCGTGACCTGACGTGGTGGTACCCTATGGCAGGTGCTATTTACAGTACAACTTTATTTGTAAAAACAGGCAGTGGCCCGCAGTTTGCCCACCCCTGCTGCAGCTTAAAGATGACAGACGCCTCTTTCTCTTGGGTGAAAACGTGGTGAAGTGAGCTGTCTTAGCACTGGGGGCAGTTGTTCAGGGAACCAGGTTCCTTCCATCTAAAGTGCTCTGCTGGCTCCCAGAGGCCATGCCATCCTCTGCATGGGTGAAGCTGTGGGGAAAGGCAAAAAGAGCATAGAGAAGACAGGCCCGCTGCCTTAAGGCTTAGGCCTAGAGGTTCAACACAGACCCACTCACATTCCTCTGGCCAGTGCCTGTCCCCTGCCACACAGCTGCAAAGGAGGCTGGGAAATGTAGTCTGGTGGTGTGTCCAGGAAGAGGGGAGAATGGATGCTGGAGGGTGGTCCACAGTCCCTGCCACACCCACTAGCCTCCATTCCCCCCACCCCTTGTTCTAGACACATCCATTGTGTTGCTCCTGTGTCCACCCTCCCCCACTCCCCGCCATCCCCCTCCCTCCCCCCATAATCCCCGCCCCATCTGGTTCTGAAAGCCACTCCACCCCTGCTGTGGAGGTTGGTCTGACTAGCCTGAGGATAAATCCCATGCCTTTTGTCACAGTGATACTGGGTCCGGGATCTAGACAATCTAAGACAATCAGTAGGCATTTCATTCCTGGCCACAGGGATGAGTTAAGAACGAGACAATGCGACCCGAATGGGGCTGTTCGTTTGTTAGGGGGGTCCGGAAAAGAAACACCCTTTCCCTTAAAAAAGAGTCCGCTTCGGGATGGTGGGAATCCTGAGGCCACTGTCACCACTTTGTAAGAAAACTTGCGGTAAAATATACATAACATAAAAGGTACCGTTTTAACCATTTTTAAGTGTCCAGCTCAATGGCATTAACTACATTCGCATTGTTGTACAAGCCTCACCACCACCCAACTCCACGACGTTTCTCATGTCCCCAAACTGAGACTCTACCCATTAAACACTGACTCCCCATTCCCTCTCCCCCGACCCCTGGCAACCATCACTTTCCCTTTCTGTCTCTAAGAATTTAACGATTTAGGTAAGTGGAATCGGGAGATGTTGCCTTTTTGTGACTGGCTTATTTCACTTAGCATGCTGTCAAGGTTCTATGTGGTAGCATGCATCAGAATTTCCTTCGTTGATAAGGCTGAACAATATCCCACATTTTATTTATCCACGTATCTGATGACGGACGCTCGCCTTGCTCCCACCGTTTGGCTGGCGGCTGCAGCCATTTGTTCCTGTGGGGTGACACAGCTTGCTCACAAGCCTGGGAGGAAGACACAGCCAAAGGCACCCTCGCTGCTGGACCCAGCTGGTCCTGAAGCCCGCTCTCTGGATTAGCTGATCCGTGAAACAATGAAACTCTCCATTGTTGAATTGAGTTCTAGCTTTCTTATAAGCCACCCAGCTGACACATCTCTGAAAAAGTTGCCTAGTTTCACAACCCCATAAAAACACAAAAATGAGCAGAACCACAGAAAAGTGGGAAATCTTTTGCTGACATGAATGCTGGAAAAAAATGTAACAGCACATTTTGAAGATGCCTTTGTAACTGTATCTATGCTAGTTACTTCTCTCCTGGTGAGAGTGACTAATGCTGTGAGTGATGGAAAAACTGAAAAGAAAGGCAAATTCGATTAGGTTAAAGTGCTTGGTTGCATGCAGCATATGTCCATAAAACCCCTACTTTGACCTTTAAAGACAGACTTTTATTAAGAGGAAAAACCAGGTTTTCTTATACTTTGGCTGAACAAATGCCCGAGGCTAGAGAAGGGAAGTGAACTTGGAGTCTGCTCGGGGCTCTCACACGACCCCATCTGCCTCAGTGTGAGTGAAGCTGGCGGGCTGGCGCTGGGAGGTCCCCTCGGAGCTGTGGCACCTTCTGGTGGAAAACGCTCTGAACTCACTGACAGCCCGGAGACCTTTCCCAGCTGTCCCCCTGGGAAAACCTAACTTCTTTGGGCCTCAGTTTCCTCATCTGTGGAATGGGTTTCTTAATGCCTTTCCTATCCATCCCACGGGGTTGGTAGTGAAACTGAAGAACGCTGTGCGGTTTTAAGGCTTCTGGGGGAAAATATTAACCCATCTTCTGCTCAAAGTTCAGCAGCCTGAGGGCGGGCATCAATCCCTTTGTCAAACAGCCGAGCCTGCCGTTTAGACTCTGAAATTTAGAGGACAGTCTGGCAGCCCGGCGGCCTGCATGCCCGTGGCCATGGCTGGTTACAGTCGTGTCTCCCGAGGGGAAGACGGCCCCTTGCGTAGGTTCCGGTCCTCATCAGGTGGACGCTGACACCGGGACTGGTCACATCCACACACACTGTCCAGTCTCAGCTTGGACAACTGCCTCCTCATCTGGAGGCGAAGTAACCGAGGCTCAGAGGGTTTACATTTGAGAACGGAGAACCCATCTTGGTCTCTTTGTCTCTAAACCCTGGACCCTTTCTCCTCCTTGTCCCTGCGTCTCTAAGGGTTCCCCCTCTCTCTGCTCCCCTGTCTGTGGTCCTGGGCCTTTTTGGGGGAGGTTAAGTGGGGGTGACCATGAAGATCCTCATGAGTAGAGGCAAGGGGTTCCAAGGTCACGGGTCAGCTCACGAGGCTGTGGCTCCGGGATCGGTGCGCATGAGCTTCCTCTTGCTCTGCCTTTGGAGCTTCCTGCAGGGATGAGCATTAACACCGAAGAGGTTGAGGTTATGAGAATCTTTTAGTAAAATAATTCTCCATTTATTGGTCCCGAAGGAAGAAGACTCCCCTGGAGGTAGGAACACGTGTGTCGGTGGGGAAAGGAAGCCAGAGGTGCGAGCTGCCCACCAATGGGCTTGCAGAGCCCTGGGCCTCAGGGGCAGAGACACCACCTCGATTGCCTTGGTGTCCAGAGGACCTGGCCCACAGCAGGCTCTGTGTTTGTCGTATGAGTGAGTGAGTGAGTGAGTGAGTGAGTGGGTGGGTGGGTGGGTGAGTGAGTGAGTGAGTGAGTGAGGGATGGCTTCTGTGAATAATGGCCCCGCCCGGCCTCCCTGCCTGTGCCCTCTGTACCTCCCCGCTCTCGCTCTTTCCTCCTACAGGTCCTTCTAGGCTCCCACCCACTGCCCTCCTGGCCTGTTTGAGTTTATCTCCCTCCTCCTGCCCTGCCAGAGGCCCCATTCCTTCCCGCTGTGGCCTGCCCCATGATAAGAGCTGTTTCACTGCCTGCGTCCAGATAATTCTCCTTCCTGGCCCCTGCCTCTGCTGAGCTCCCCTGCCCTGTGACTGGACCAGGCGGGCCAATTTGACTCAACCTTTGTCCTCCTTGCAAAGCATATCAACGCTTTTGAATTCCAGCCCTTAATTCAAGGGGGCTCCTGGAGAGAGACTCTGGTGGTAAGCTGTCCAGAGGGAGCAGGGATGAAAGTCACTGTCCGTGCAGTGAGCCGAGCCTTGCCCAGGCAAGGAGATGCCATGTGTTGCCTCCCTCCCCCACCTTTGTGGTCTCCAGGAGGACACTCTGTTCTCTGGTGGGAAAGCTGATGGAGAGGGAGAGGATGCAAAATTGCTTCTTGGAATGTAGAGTGTTGCACTGTACTCTGGCTCCTGCCCTATTGCCTGGTCAGACCCCTGGCTCTGTGTAAAGGCCCCATGACCATCCCTGAAAGTGTCAGAGGTGGCTCATTGGTGTCCCCAGCGAGTCCCGTCTGCACAGTCAGCCACCAGCTCCTCGTCCCGTCACTGTTCCTTTCCAGGACTCTCCCCTGAATGGCTTCTGTCACCTATTTATGGGACCCACCACCTCTTGCATCCATTCCTGCTGGGCCCGACATCTCCAGAGGACTTGCAGGCTCCCCATACTTGGACTCAGCTCAAACAGAGCTTGAGCTCAGCCGGGGTCTCCCTCCCACCTTCATTTCTGAAATACTTCATCACTTTCATATGAGTTTTCTCTTTGAGCCCTCACCAAACCCTCAAAACCACCTTGTGGCTTTACTAGTGTCTTTTGGAAGGAACAGGAGCCCACTCAGTCCAGTTCCAGTAGGAGGAGAGGTTTGTGGAAAGGATTCATATCAGACTCCAAGGGTAATATGAAGTGCAACCAGATGGCTTATGAACATCTAGAGGGCAGGGTTGAAATAACAGGTCCCTGCTGTGGTCATCATCAGCACTGCCCCATCCCACCTGCTGCCTGTGTGTGCCTATGAATTTGCCTCCACATGCAGCAGTATCTGCATTCCTGACCCAAGTGAATGAATTTGCAACACAGGCTGGCCTTAGTCATTATAGTATTTCAAGACTTTGAATCAAGAGTGTGGTAGACAGAATAATGCACTCCTCTCCCCCAAAGATGTCCACACCCTACCCAGCAATTCCATTCCTTGGTATATATCTAAGAGAAATGGAAACAGATGTTTACACAGAAACTTGTACACAAATGTTTATAGCAGCATTATTCTTAATAGCCAGAAGATGGAAACAACCTAAATGCCCATCAACTGATAAATGCATAAACAAAATCTAGTATATCCATACAATGGGATATTCATAAAAAGGAATGAAGAACTGACATGAATAAATCTTGAAGCCATTATGCTAAGTAAAAGACACAAAAGATCACACAGTATATAATTTCATCTATATGAAAGTCCAGAATAAGAAAGTCTATAAAAAAAAAAAGAAAAGAAAGAAAGTCTATAGACAGGAAGTAGATTAGTGGTTGCTTAGGGTAGGTGGTCAGGGGTGCAGATGGGCGAGAGCTAAAGAGTATAGGGTTTCTTCCTGAGGTGATGAGAATGTTCTAAAATTGACTATATAACGGTTGCACATATCTGTGAATATACTAAAAATCATTGAATCATGCACTTTAAATGGGTGAATTGTATGGCATAAATCAGGGGTCCTCAAACTTTTTAAACAGGGGGCCAGTTCACTGTCCCTCAGACCATTGGAGAGCCAGACTATAGTTTAAAAAAACTATGAACAAATTCCTATGCACACTGCACATATCTTATTTTGAAGTAAAAAAAACGGCAAAAACACCCGCATGTGGCCTGCGGGCCGTAGTTTGAGGACGCCTGGTATAAATTATATGTCACTAAAGATTTTTTAAAAAGAAACAAACAAGATGTCCACATCCTAATCTCCAGAATCAGTGAATATGTTGTCTTACACTGCAAAAAGGGTTTTGCGAGATTAAATTAAGGATCCTGAGATGGGGGAGTTTATTCTGGATTATATCTGAGTGGGTTTAAGTTAATGTTCAAGAAAAAAGATTAATTTTTATTAAAATGTTCTATTATTTTATGTTAACGATTACTCATTTATTCCAGCCCTTTGTATTCAGCATGTCTCTATCGAAATAAACCTACGTTTCTCTGAAAATTGAAGCTTTTGGGGTTTTTTTTTTTGCGGCCCGCATAAACTTAAACCTTGTTTATTTGGCCCGTGTTAGCCTTTGAGTTTGACACGCTTGCTGTGGACTATAACTATATGCAACAAATCTTGTCATTTCAAAGACTTGATTGCCTTGAAAAAAATAAATGCAGAGCCGCTGTTCACTTTCCCCAGGCAGGCGAGTGGGTTCTCAGGAAAGTCTGCGTCTCCCGGGTCTCGAGAGAGAGGTGGGCGCTCGCTCTCCCTGGAAGGTGCAGGCAGGATAAGGGCCAACTTTCCCGTCACCTGCATAGATCCGATCACCGTGGTGCTGCGCCCCCCACCCCACCCCCGGGCTGTGAGGCTGGATCACAATGAGGCCTCAGTCAGCTGACATCCCTCTGGTGTCCGCTTGGGGCCCTGTGAGGGTGGCCCTGGGGCCTCATTCTTCTCCCATCTGATAGAGCCGGCCTCAAACATATCGTGTGTGCACAGGCTCCATAGGCGTGTGTGCTGTAACCAGAAGCTTCCAGAGCACAGCAGGAAGGCAATCACAACAACAATAAACATAACCTTTAGGGAGCGCCGACTGTTGACCAGACCCTGTTAGGAACTGCTTTATAGACATCATCTTCGTGAACCCTTGAGCGTGGAGTCCCCCGTGCACGGATAACAAGCTGAGACCTGGCAAAGACAGGTGGGCCCACTCAAGGTCACACCCAGGAAGTGGCAGCCGGGACATAAACTTCGAAGTGGCTGAAAAAAAGAAGACATTTTTGTGTCATGGCTACCCAGTTTGGGGAGCTCGTCCCCCAGATCGAGGCCCCCTCAGAAATGTCACGAGATGGAGGTGGACTTAGCAGGCACTGTCAGGAGCGTTCTCCAGCCAGGAGCGGGCCTGTGGTCTTGGCCGCTTTCCCCCCGTGGGAAGAGATGAGCTACTGGGGCTGAGGAATGCCAGCAGATTCCCTGCTTGCCCAGCTGCCAGGACAGGCCTCTCCCAGGATCCCAGCCCTGGGACGGCAGCCACCCCTCCCTGTCTTCCTCAGAGACCAGGGCGTGTGGCTCCAGCCCGGGGGAATACAATAGAGAGGGCTCAGGGGATGCCCTCTGCCTCAAGACCAGGCAACAGAAGGGGGAAATCTCAAGCCAGTAACACAGCCTGTGGTTTTTTGGGGGGAAAACCACAGAAGACTCAGCTCAGGATGGCAAAACCCACAATCCCCACCACACGAGGCGTGGCCCGGGAGTACCTTGGCTGCCAAGACCTATGTTGGCACAAGACTCCATTGGCAGCATCTTCTTGTGGCCATTAGTTCTCCCGTCCAGTATCAACCCCTGGCAGGGCTGGCTCTGTTGTTGGTGGCCCTGTGAGGGGAACACTGGAGGGAGGGTCAGTGGTGACCACGGAGGAAGACAGCTTCTAGCTCTGCCCTTGGCAAGCTCCCAGCATGACACAGGGACACAACGTTTTATCCCCGAGGACCTCCCAATCTGACGGGAGAGGCATAGCCCCTTCCCTCAAGGCGCACAGTCTTCGAGAAGACTCCTAGAGCAAATTCTGATCTAGTGAGGCAGGCAGGGTGCATCCAGGTAGAAGCAAAATGTAGAGAAAAGGCAGTGGGTCTCAACCCCCTCTCCCCACAGCAAACACAGGACCCTGGGTGAGATTCCCAGCCCAAGAGTGAGAAACAAGGCCTGGTCTGCCCTGCACATGGAAGGCAAGACACGTGGTGCAATTGTACACATAGCCTTGATTTTACTCGAATTGATTTTAAAAAGTAAACAATTCGTGACTTTTGATATTATATCTTTGGCAATTATATCACGTACATGTTTTGGTGGACGTAAGTTTTCATTTGTCTTAGGTACGTACCTAGGAGTGGAAGTGCTGGGTCATATGCAAGTCTATGTCTAGCCGTTTGGGGAGCTGCCACACTGTTGCCCACAGTGGCGGCCGCACCATTTCACACTCCCACCAGCAGGGGAGGAGGGTTCTGATTTCTCCTCATCCTCAGACCTGTCTGATTGAGGTGCCTATTGGATGTCCAGTTGGTACTGTCAAGCCAGTGTGGAGTCACATGGTGTTGAAAGAGCTGACACTTGGCCAGGCCAGTGTTGCTCAGTGGTTGAGTGTCTACCCACGCACCAAGAGGTTACTGGTTCGATTCTGGGTCAGGGCACATGCTCAGGTTTCAAACTCCATTCCCAGTAGGGGGCGTGCAGGAGGCAGCCAATGGATGTTTCTATCTCATTGATGTTTCTCTCTTCCTTCTCTCTCTCCCTTCCTCTCTCTCTAAAAATCAATAAAAACCTATTTAAAAAATAAAAATAAAGATCTGACACTGTGCGATTGTGCAAAGCAGTAGGTGTGGGTCCAACAGCCAGAGGTTGGCAAGATTCAGAGAAACCAGCCAAGGAAAGTGAGGGGTCCTTGGTGAGGAGCAGGAGCCCAGGAGACCAGTTGTCCTGGAAGCCAAGGAGGGAAGGTCTTTCTGGGAGGAGAGAGAAAACGGGCCGTGTCAAAGCTGCTGATGGGGAAGACGAGGGTGAGAACTGACCACTGCCCTGGGCCCCCTGGAAGTTTCCCATGACTCTAACAACAGAAGCTTCCTGACAGCAGTGGACAAAGCTGGCTTGCCCTGGGTATACAGGAGGTAAGTCATTACGTCATTAATTCAGACTCAGGTCTCCAGACACCGAGGCCTGAGCGTTTGTGTTACACCACGGAGGCCTTTGGAGGTCAGCGTGGCTGAGGTGGGGGTTGGGATGGGGTGGGCATGTTCTTCAAGGGTGTGAGGAGGTTTTCTGAGCTTGGTGGCTGGTCCCGAGCCCGTGGTGAAGGGGAGAATGAAGGAAGCCTGTCTGTGAAGTTCCACGCCCCTCTTTCCCCACATGCCTGCGGATGTACACAGATCTTGTAACTTAGAAACCACACCTGAAGCCCACATGTTCATGTTGACCAACGTCACCCCAATCAGTTCAATAATAAAAAACAACTCTATTTGTCTCGACTCCCTCCTAAGAGCTCAGGGCAGCAGTCTTCATGGGGAGGGGGAGGGGGAGGGGGAGGGGGAGGGGGAGGGGGAGACAACGGTTCCCTCCCAGACCGTCTCATCACGTGCTGAGACCTCCGCGTGCTCATGCCTCCTGGTTCCCCAGACTTTGGGGGGTCGAGGAGGCCTCACTCCCAGGATGGACGTCCTGGAAAGCTGCCACACTCGCCCCCTCTCTCGCTGGCACCAGGCTGCATCCTGTGCCAACATGTGGGTGTTTCGCCGTGGGAGTGATGAGCAAGGCCAGCAGCCCTCAGTCTCGGCCCTGCCTTCCAGGTCCTCCTCTTGGCTACTTGCCTGCCATGCAGGGCTGTGGGCATGGACCCTGAGCTGGAGGGCACATGGGGCATCTGGTTTGACTCTTGCTGCGGGGAATTCCTTGGGAGGAGGAACAGGAAGGCGTGTCAGGAAGCCCACTCGTCCCTCCGTGACCAGCGGCCAGGTGGGAAGGAGGCTCTGGCCGCTTTGATCCCAAGGCAGCCTGGAGTAACTTCCCCGACCTTCCTCTCCCCAATGCATCTCTGCTCTCAGCCTTCCCATACTGGGCCGGTGGGCTCTGCACCATTCCACAGGCTCTTCGGCCCCAGTGCTGGCTGCGGGGTGGTAGAGCTGTGACCATGAATAGTGCTCCCACACCCACCCCACAAAAGTATACGGGGGTTGCATTTGTGATAAAAAAACGATTTCACTACTCGTATTCATCATCATACTGGAAGTCCTAACAATCCGACAAGAAGAAATACAAGGTATTCAGGTTGGAAGGGAGGAGGTAAAACTGCCATTGTTTACAGATGGCATGATACTATATATAAAGAACCCTAAAGATACCACCTAAACACTACTAGAACCCATCAATGTATTCAGTAAAGTAGCAGGATACAAACTAAGTATTCAGAAATTGGTTGCATTTTTTTTATACACCAATAAGGAGCTACCAGAAAGAGAAACTAAGAAAACAATCACATTTTCAATGGCATCAAAAAAGAAAAGAAAATACCCAGGAATAAATTTAACCAAGGAGGTAAAGGACCTATACTCAGAAAATTGTAACACATTGAAGAAAGAAATAAAAGAAGATACAGATAAATGGAAGCATGTACCAGGATCATGGATAGAAAGAATGAACATAATCAAAATGTCCATACTACCCAAAGCAATCTATAGATTCAATGCAATTCCTATCAAAATACCAATGGTATTTCTCACAGAACTAGAACAAATAACCCAAAAATGTGTATGGAAACACAAATGATCCTGAATAGGGATAGCAATTTTGAAAAAGAAGAACAAAGTTGGAGGTATCACACTACCTGATATCAAATAATACTATAAGGCTATAGTAATCAAAGCAGCATAGTACTGGCATAAAAAGAGATATATAGATCAATGGAACAGGCTAGAGAGCCCAGAAAAAAAGCCTACACCTATATGGTTAACTAATCTATGACAAAGGAGGTAAGGACAGTCTATTCAATAAATGGTGTTGGGAAAATTGAACAGACACATGCAGAAAGATGAAACTAGACCATCTTCTTACACCATATACAATTGTAAGACGTAAGCCCATAAAACTCCTAGGAGAAACATAGGCAGTAGACTCTCTGTCATTGCTCTTAGCAATATTTTTTCTGATATATGTTCTTGGGCAAGGGAAACAAAAGAAAAAATAAACAAATGGGACTAAATCAAACTAAAGAGTTTTTGCACAGCAAAGGAAACCATCAACAAAACAAAAAGACAACCTACTAAACAGGAGAAGGTATTTGACAATGACACACTGATAAGGGCTTAATATTTAATATTTATAAACACAGACAACTCAACATAAAAAACCAAACAACTCAATTAAAAAGTGGGCAGAGGACTTGAATAGACACTTCTCCAAAGAAGACATAAAAAATGGCCAATAGACATATGAATAGAAGCTCAACATCAATAACCATCAAATTAAAACCACAATGAGATATCACCTCACACCTGTCAGAATGGCTATCATCAATACATCAACAAACAAGTGTTGGCGAGGATGTGGAAAAAAGGGAAGTTTCATGCACTGTTGATGGAAATACAGATTGATGAAACCACTATGGAAAACAATATGGAGGTTCATAAAAACATTAAAAATAGAATTGCCTTATGACCCAGCAATCCCACTCCTGGGAATATATCTGAAGAAACCCAAAACACTAACTCAAAAGAATATGTGCACCCTTATGTTCATTGCAACATTATTTATTGTAGCCAAGTTATGGAAGCAATTCAAGTATATAATTGTCTAACCATTATGCTGTAACCTGAAACTAATACAAAAGAATGTTGAATGCAAACTGTAATCCTATGTAATAAAAGCCTAATATGCAAATCGACTGGTGGAATGACCGGTGGAACAACCGGTTGCTATGATGCGCACTGACCACCAGGGGGCAGATGCTCAATGCAGGAGCTGCCCCCAGCCCACAGGCCCCAGGCCAGCCAAGGTGGGTGCCAGGGGGGTCCCCCTGATCGCCCAGCTGGTTGCCCCACAGAGGGAGGTGACTGGCAGCAGCAGTGGGGGGCGGGGCCAGTGAGTGGGCAGTGCCAGGCCAGCCAAGGCGGGTGCTAGTAGCCCCCCCCCATCACTCCACCTGTTGCCCCACAGATTGGCCCTGATCACCAGCCAGGCCTAGGGACCCTACCTTTGTACAAATTTTGTGCACTGAGCCTCTAGTTGAAAAAATAAAATGAAATAATAGTATATGGGGGTTGGATGTGTAGCTTGGCAATGGTCCTATTAACTGAGACCCTGGGGTTTGGGGTGAGTGGACTTTGGGATCTCAGAGGCTTACAGTGGGCACCGCTGTTTATTTCTGCAGTAGGTCCTCACTGAAACCTCCCTTTATGCTCCCCCCTGAAATGTCCCAAGGGTCCATTCCCCAGCTGTTAGGTCACTGGATAGTTTCCAGGGCCTGGACAATGCTGCTTCCTCCCATAGAACCAAGTTATAAACTGGTTCTGCCCTTCTCTTGCTGAAGGTCCCATTGCCCTCATTGCCCCCTGGCCCCCATTGGGCGCGCCTCTAAAAGCTGAGGTTAAAAATCACCAACCAGCTCAGCAGAGGAAGCCCAGTGGTCTTCACTCGGCTGTCTTCCCCATCTCCCCAGCCCGGGGGAAGAACGAATGGGGTAAGGGGTGAGCCCGAAGAAGAAGAAACAAAGGGTACTGGAAGTCATTCTTTTCATTTTCAAATGGGGAAATTGAGGCTGAGCAGTGGAATGCCTTGCTGAAGAGTTAAACTGAAAGCTGGTGCTGGGTGCTGGCTTAGATACACCAGCTCCTGTGTTTTCACACCGCTAAGGCACACACACCTATCATGCTCGTGTGACAAGTGAGGAAACTGAGGCTCTGAGGTTTAGGTAATTCCTCGAGTCACACAGCATGAAAGATGTGACATGGATTCTACCTCTGGCCATTGGTGTTCCTCTCCTCTTCCTCTACCCCTGGGGCCACCACCCAAGTGCATGAGAATGAACCTGCAGCCTCGAGGGTCCAGGAGCCTCGGAGCAGCTGGATGCACAGAGCCCCTTGGCCAAGGTTGCTGTTCCCAGAAGAGGACGAAGCGCTGACATTCAGAGGGGGAACTGGGAGCCAGCCCACTCTCTGGGTTGGTTCACTGCTGGCTGTGGGACCTTGGGCAGCTGAGTTACTGCCTTCAGCTGCACTGTCTTTAAAGTGGGTCAAATAGGAGCCTTCACCTTCCAGACTGTAACGATGAGTGAGATCACATAGGGAAGGGCTCGGTGTGGGCAGAGGTGTCCTGCTCTCAGCACTGGAGCTATTGTTGTTGTCGTCCCAAGACCCAGGGCCCAGGAGGCAGCCTCTGCTACTGACCCATCCTGTTCCTTCCCCAGTGGTGACATCTCAGGTACCAGGAGCCTTGGCCACGGGATACAGGTCAAACGTCAAGGGCTTGACACTGACTTCCAGGTGACAAGTGAGTCACCTGCTCTCATGCGTGACACCAAGGTGCAGGCTCCACTGCTGTCCCCGCCCCAGCCCAGCCCGTCGCGTCTGACCGCCCTCTTGCTGGCTCCTCTCCTCCGCCTCCTCTGCGTCTCTTCTTGGCAGCTGCTGGGCCACCAGGCAGCTCTCTCGCCCCTGGGCGGGGCTGAGGGTCCAGGCGCAGGGGCCGTGGTGACCACTCCTCTGAATTGGAGCCACAGGCAGGAGCCATGAACCCAGGTCGCAGGAAGATCAGGGAAGAGTGTGGGGAGCTCCAGGCTCACAGTTCCCTCACCGATGGGGCCAGAGAGCCCAGCCTTCTCTCCCTGCTCCCTCCCGACCCGGAGAGCTCAGGCCCCAGTGCTGGCGGGTCATGCCCTCCCCCACCCCCACCCCCTCCAGCCCTCTCTGTGGGAGTCGGGGGTGAGATGAAAAAGCTGGGCCTGACTGGGCCCAGGAATAACCACTAGCATATGCGACCACGGCAGGCTGGTGTGGGAAAAAGGGCGCTGCTCTCTCTCCTCCCGCCCTTCCCACAGCCCTGCTCTAGTGGCAACATGTCCAAGAGAATTATTATTACTATTATTACTCCTATTTGAGATATAATTATAGCAGCTCTCAAAGCAGCGCCTCACCCCCTTGGCGCTGCCGGGCAAACTAGGCGTGTGATGACGGCATGGAGCCATCCTATCTCACCCCTCTCCCTCCCTGTCTCCCGCTCCAGCCCCCATGCCGACGCTTATGGGCCTTCTCCGGCTTCTGGGCCCGTGGGCTCATCCGACTCACTCCCTAGTGCCTCTGGAAGGCCCCCCATTTAGCTGCCTCCTCCACTAGCTCCAAACTCAGCAGCCCCTGTGGTTGGAGCCCCAGAGCTGAGATCGGGTCTGAAGGGCTTTGCTTTGCTTGGATTCTCAGACTGAGGGGGCATGTGCAGAGCCACAGCCACAGCCACAGCCACAGCCACAGCCACGGGGCCAGAGCGAGGCCAGCACAGGGCGGAGAAGGTCCAGGGACCTGGGAGTGCAGGGGGCCTCCTTTCCTGAGGACCCACCCCCACCTCCGGGATGCAGAAGGCAACCTCAGGGAAGTTGGCCAGGCCCTGGGAGGGCCCTGGCCCGGGGCTGGCTGGGCAGCTGGCTGCAGGGTCTTGTCCGCCAGGACTGTGCCGATAGGGGGCAGCCTCCCCACACAGGGGCCGCAGGAGAGAGACATGTGGCCCCAGCAGCGGGGATGCAGGAGGCGCAGAGGCGCAGAGGTGGGAGATGGTCTGGGCTGAGAGGGGACCTCATGGCTGGAAGGATGAAATCTGCTGGTGGAGGGGCAGGCAGACAAGCTCCTGAGAGTGACATCTGGACGGGGCCTTGCAGGACGTTACCCACGTGGGCGGCTGGAGAGGGTGTGCTGGGCCCAGGCAGGGCAGCCAGATAAAACACAGCACATCCAGTTAAACTTAAACTTGAGAGCAACAGGGAAAACGTTTCAGCACATGTCCCCAGGATTGCCGAGACGTGCCCACACGAGAAAGGTGTTTGTTCTTTAGCTGACGTGTGACTGTAACTGGCCATCCTCAATGCGGCCACCCTGGGCCCAGGAACCGGCAGCAGCGAAGACAGAAGAAACACAGACATGTGCCCACCCTCGGGCCGTGGCTCTTGCTGCTGGGCCAGACCTTCCTTGCAGGACGGCCTCCCCACCGTGGGGAAGTCGAGCTTCAAGCAGTCACGATTTCTTGTTTCTTTCCCGAGCCTCTGCACCCAGCCCCTCCTCCCCTTGGGTCAAAATTCATTCAAGCTACTCAGCAGTGTGCCAGGCACTGTGCTTGGCGCTGGGGACACAGTGGCACATGGACCAGACAAAGCCCCCGGCCACATGGAATGTACGATGTATGCACAGCTTTAAAAACCTCCATTGAGTCCTCAGGCGGGAAGGATGAGCAGCGAGCATGCTCCCCAGGTGCTGCGGCTGCGCTCCTTTCCCTAATGACCATCTGCGGGGCCAGTGAGCTCTGCTGAATGCCGGGGCCTCCCGGGATGGCGGGTGGCCGGCTCCCAGGAGCGAGGCACGTGAAGGAGGCACGTGACTGCTGCACGTGAAGCTAGCACGTGAATGGCGCACGCGGAGGTAGCACGTGACTGGCGCACGTGACTGGCACACGCGGCGGTAGCACGTGAATGGCGCACGTGAATGGCGCACGTGAATGCGGGGGTGGCTCATCCCCCGAACCAGCGCGCTGTGCCTCCCGGCCGCCCCCCACCCTCAGTTCGGAGGCCCCGTCACTTCCCTCCTCGCACGGCTGTGACAGGTACCCGCCCTGAGGAGCCACCTGCCGGCCCCCTACCCCAGCCCCCACGCGCATCGGAACAGCTCTGCAACCTGTCCGGACGCCTCGCCTGCCCGTGTCCATGCTCCAGTCCCGTGACACCTGCCCAGCCTCGGGGTGCCCGCCCGCACCACATGCTGCCGGTGAGCGCCGGCTCCGGCCGACCTGCGGGCGCCAGCCAGCACCCCGGCCTGTGGCCCGTGAGCAGCGGCGCCGGCATGCCGGGCGCTCAGCCCGCAGTGATGCCCAGTGGGCTGGGGGCCCCTTTCTTCAGGGGGACCTCCCCCCACCCCGCAGCCCTGGGCCCCCCGCTATATGACAGGGCCGCCATGGCCCCAGACGTACCCCACAGCCAGGACGACACCTCGGGCCTGGCCTGCCTCTGAGCCGCGTGGCCGCCCGCGTGGCCACCTTCCATGTGACCACACCGGTCGGCGCGCGGCCCGGTCACGCATGTGCTGCCGGTGAAGGACACGCAGGCGGCCTCGCTCCCCGCGGTTCACGGTGAAGGCGCTGGCTACGGCCCGGGAGCGGCCTTTCCCCGCAGCACATGGGTGACTCGGCACTCGGACTGGGATGAGACAGAGGGGCCACCTCGAGCTCCGTCGCTCAGGCTGTCAGGGCCTGGCGGGCAGGTGCCGCGGGAGCTGCGCTGGGGGCACAGGTGACGTCATCGTCGCCTGCCTGTCTGCCCCCGGGGTGTGAGCCTGGGTTGCCATCGCTTGTATTGTCAAACCTGCAGCTGTTTATGTTTTTGTTTTGACACAGTAGCCAAAGACGATGAGCAGAAAACCTTTTCTGCACAATAAAGGCACTATGCAAAATGCAAAAAATAAAAATAAAACCTCCTTTGACAATGTATGTGGTGGGTGGGGATAGGTAGTAAAAAGGACACACATATACACTTACAAACTAAATTCCTCTATCCTCTCTTTTTTTAATAGCGTTTTCAGAGAAAGGAAACTTCTGAGCCAGAGGCCTCCCCTGAAATAGTAAGTCCTCCTCTCCAGCATGGAGCTGGAGCAGTTGCGTTCTGTCTGTCCTTCTGTCTGTGCACGGAATTAAAGGCCCGGGAGCAGAGCCCTGTGGGAAGGTACAGGAGGAAGGTACTGCCCCAGCCCCAAAGGCTAGTCTGCTGGGGGACACAGCGCACACCAAAAACAACCCCCCCCGCCAGTCCGAACCGCCTCACACAGATAGTCAGCACCACAAATGGGTAACGAGAGTACTTTTATTTCTGTCCAGGCCTCCACGTGTTAGGCATGTACTGTGTGCAGAGCACGTTGCAAGCCCTGTTCCATTTAGCATGTGCCCAGAGCAGTCCCGTGATGTTGATGCTCAGTAGCCCCACGTGACAATGGGAGGGATGGCAGCGCAGAGGGAGTGGGTCACTAGCCCAGGGTCTGGCCGCTGGCAGGTGGTCACGCCGGGTCTGAGGCGGCAGACCTCACAAAGTGACCACGGCGCTGACGTCTGTGCCACCGAAGCCGAAAATTGCTCGTGAGTCAATGCGAAGGCGTTTGCACAAGTGTGTGTGCGTTTGCACAAGTGTGTGCGTTTGCACAAGCGTGTGTGCGTTCACACCAGGGAGCTGGGCTCAGCCGCCAAGAGGCTGTGAGTAGTCAAGTGCCTGGAGGGTGGGAATGCCAGCCTTCTCCCATGGCTCTTGCCTGCCCTGGAGAGGCAGTGTCCGGTGTGGGATCTCCGGAGCAGTCGCTTCTAAAGTGTGGTCTGCAGACCAGCAGCACAAGCATCCCTGCACCCGGGAGCTTGTTCGAAATGCAATCCCCGACCCACCGGTGACTTCCACTGAATCGGGAGCTCCGGGCCCAGCCACCTGTGATTCGGAGGCTCCCGCGAGGCTGAGAACCACTCACTTAAAAGGACTCGCACTTCCCAGCTGCTGCCACGCCCCTAGGGCCTTCGAGCTGCTGGTGAGGCAGGAGGCAGCCCTGGGGGCTTGTCCTGGGACGAGGCTCCCGAGCCCGTGCCTGGCCTGTAACAGATGCACAACACGTGCATTTGGGATAAATGCATGAGTGACACCCAGGCTGCACAGCTCTGCTGCCATGCAGGAGGGACGGGCACCGGGATGCACCTGGGCTGGACGGCAGTGCCGGGTCCTCCGGGCTCAGGCAGACCCGAAACCCCCCGAGGAGCAGGAGGGTGAAATGATACTTCCCTTAAGTCTCAGGATGAACACAGCCCACGGGAAGGGCTCACCATGCTCTGACCTTCGGAGTTTTCAGCAGGAGGATCAGAGTTAAAAGGGACCACAGAGCGAACTGGCTTATGGGAGTGGCGGGGTGCCGATAAACCACCTCCAAGCACAAAGCTCTGGCTGGAGCGTTGGCGAGTGTAAATACTTCCCCCGCGGCCTGGCAGCTCCAGCACACCACTGGCCCTAGCAGCTCGTTTAAAATTAAGACTACTTGTTTTAAAAGTATGCAAATCATATATATATATATATATATATATATATGTATATGTGTATATGTATATGTATATGTATACACACACACACACACACACACATATATATATATATATATATATATATATATGAATGAAATCAAATAGCAGGGAGAACTTAAAGTCAGAAACCTCATCATCCCCTTCCATCCCACCCCACAGGGAATCATCTGTAACAGTTTCTGGTTTTAGTTCTGATGTCCCGTTCATAGCCCCCATGATGAGCTTAAACTGGCATGGACTGGTCTCCCATCCCTGTACATGTCCACCGATGCCCTGGCTCGAAAGACTAGGAACCTAGCTCATCTCTGACATCTTTCACTCCCTGCTACCTCCAACCCCCCGCTCCCCAAACACTTGGTTATTTTGCTGATACTTTGCAATTCTTCAGTTGGCTACCTTTATGTCTTTAAATAATAGTAGCAGGCACTCCTGTAGTGTTTGTTCTTAGGCAAGTTGCTGTCATACACAATTTAGTAGACATTAATGATTGAATCATCGCAGCGGCCCTCTGAGGCAGGTTGCATTTTCATTCCCATTTTATAGATGAGAAAACTGAGGCACAGAAAGGATAAGTAACTTGCCCAAGCTAGTAAAAGGCAGAGATAGGATTCAAACCCAGACAGGGTGGCTCCAGAGTTCATGCTTTTAAGCCTCTCAGAGAGAGGTCACGTGAAGTTACTTCACGTGGAAGAAAGTTGCAGGGGCAATGTCCACAGGAATATAAATATATATTTATAAATGGGCTTTAACCTATTTGCTTTTATTGCCCTTACAATAAGCAAGCCAGGGGTGGCTAGTGTCTACGCGAACCTGCCTCTGCCTTATCAGGTAGCCTGGGCCAGAACGGCTCAGGGCTCTGCCCACCATTAGGTGGGAGTTGCTGAAGGTCTGTGGTCAACATTTGCCTTCAAGTATAAAGGCTTCAGGTAGTTTTGGGAAAACGTATCTACCGATGTGGGCTTCTTTTTGTCCTCATTCATCCCGTGTGATACGTAGTAGGCCTTTCAATAATCCCTCTTTATTTCCTTGCTTGAATGTTGGGCTTCTTAGATTTATTCTCTTTCCTTCTCTCTCTCTCTCTCTCTCTCTCTCTCTCTCTCTCTCTCTCTCTCTCTCTGTCTCTCTGTCTCTCTGTCTCTCTCTCTCTCTCTGGAAGATTGCTTCATCTTTTTATTGTAGCCCGTACACTAAATACTTTATTTTAGTAATTACACTTTTAAATCATCCTTTGCCTGCCTCGTCAACCTGTTTTTGGTTTGCAGATGCCATCCGTATCTGCTTGGATCGCTCTGAAATGACAAATTAGAATTACCTTAGAGTTCCCTGAGTTGACTCCACTTATTTTGGGGCCAGTTGTTCTGGTTTCTTATCTTGATTGTTCTACTCCCTGAGGTTTTGGTTCCTGAAGTCAGTTCATAGTCACCGAGGCCCTGCTCCGTCCCTGTGTGGCGCTGTGCCCGGGACAGGGACTAGGACGCGACCCTGTCCTCATAGGAGCTTTCCACTTCACAACTGACCGCCGCGCTGGGTCAGATCCCCTGAGCAGGGGGCTGCCCCAGGTGTGTCTCTTCCACCTGCATTGTACAGGGTGGTTGCTTGTCTGCCAGCCTCACTAGACTGTGAGCTGGGGTTCACACTTTATATACTTATTCCAAGGAGGCCCTGGGTAAAGTTTGCTACATCTTGGTTGAATGGAACTGAATTGAGTTTGTGATAGTTGATATATTCACATACACATACCCAACATCCACTGATGCTGTGGAGTTGTTCCGGGGGCTTCTGGAAGGAGGGGAGAGACCGGAACCAAATGGCATTCCTCGGAAAGGGTTAGTAGAGGATTGAGAATCAGAGTAATTCCAAGCCACTGCCATTCCCACTCCCCCATCCACTCACTTTCTAAGCAAACACCAAGGCCACCATTGCCTCTTCTCTCTCTGGTGGCTCCAGTCACTTTTGCCCAAGTGTCTCAGCATCCAACCCTCCTCCTCGGTTCTATAATTGCCATAGTTAAAAAGAAGCAGGGGCGGGGCGGGGGCAGGCAGAAATGCACTTACCAGGCGCTTTCTGGTGCCTCCCTCCCGCTTCCTGCTCTCCCAGAGCTGCAGGCCTCCTTCCAGAGGACCATGGGCCACGGGCCCAGAGCCTCAATTCATTCCTTAATTCAGGCATACATTCATTCATTCATTCATTCAGCCATTGATCCTTTACCAAGGAAACCTTATGTATTAGACTTAGTGCCAGACTCTAGAAACTTTAAAAAAAGATATGGTGTCCTCCTTACGGGTTTCAGGAGATTACAGTCGCATGTGGCATTTTCCCAGGGGTGCAGCAGACCCCACTTTCCTTGCTTGCCCCAACCCTGTGCTTCCATTGAGTTTGACGTCTGCTCCCGACCTCCACACTAGGCTACTGCCTTTCAGTAGGTAATGTGTTGATTGAATGAGTGAATGAATGAATAAGCAGCACTGCCTAGCTTATATGGGGATATGCCCAGCTTCTTCACGCTGAGGGGACCCATTGCCAAGTCCCACATTATTAGGGACCCCAGTGACAGTTTGAGACCCACGACAAGCAGAGAGACCAAAGCTCTCTGCAGCCTCCTGCTTCCTCGCAGCACCCACCTTGGGAAGGAGCGGACTCTCTGGCCCAGGCGCCTGATGGGCCGGGCTGAGCTCATTAAAATCTGGATCAAAGAGAGCTTGAGAAATGCAGGGTCTCGTTAACCCAGGGCCCAGACACCAGGCCAAGGGAGTGAGGCTGGTAAGGAAGAAGGGCGGAGGCTCTGGGGTGCAAGACGCTGCTGCTAATAAGTGTAAAGAAAGAAAAAAACAAGTGTTTGCATTCAGGCCTGGCCCCGACTCCGGGATGCCTGTTCCGAAGCCGGGGCTGTGGCGCACAGAGGAGGAGCCGGGCTTCCTCAGGGCGTCCTGCCAGGTGTGCTCTCAGAGCCAGACTGAGCTGTCCGTCACTGGCCAGCATGAGGGACACTGGAATTCCCCATTTCTCTGGCTTCCCTGGTCAGAAGCAACTGGCCTGCCCCTCCCTTCAGAGCAGAGGCTCTTTCCTTTGCTTCCTGGGGACGGGGACGGGGAGGCCCTTGTTCTGAGCAGCCACCAGTCTTCTACTGTCCACGCTCGCTCGCCTGCAGTGGGCTTGGGCAGGAGTTCTGTGAGGTGGTCCTGGTGCAGGCTGGGGGTTCAGGCCAGAGATCCAGAAGAGGATTTTTCATCCAGGATGTGTGAAAAGGATGCAGGAAGCCAAGGACTGCAGGGGGCTCTGGGAATCCGAGGGCCAATCTGAGCAGAGGCCTCCCCTCCACCCAGGGCGGCTCTTGGCGAGATCACAGGCTACAGAAACAATGGGAGGAACAGAAAATGTGCAGGGCCAAGGTCCAAGGCTAGGACTCCAGCCACGTGAGCATCCAGAGGCCATTGACGATACAGGGGTTCTGTTTGTAGGGGCAAAGCTGCTGGGCCTGTGCACAGTGAGGCCTGGGCCAGGGGGCATGCCAGGAAGAAGGCCCAGTCCTGGGATGGACCAGTGGCCTGGGGCAGGGTCTGGGGGTGGAGACCAGGAGACCCAGCTGTAACAAAGGCTAAAAGCAATGTTTATGGGAAGTTCTTGGGAGGCCCCAGGAGGGTGGGTAGGTAGGGTTCTTGGGGCTGTTTGGGAAGCTTGGCGGGGCCTCTTTGCAGAACGCCAGGGTCTCTGGCTCATCAGGCTGGAAAGCATTCCACCTGGCCCATGGTCAGGGGCGTGGGCAGTACTGACCACAGCGGGGATATTGCTCCCCTGACACCCAGACCCTCTGACCTTGGGGTGAGAAGAGAATCATCGTCGGGAAAAGAGCAGCGGGTTGGAGTCCTTTTCATTTTGCATGCTTTGCCTAATCCCCTGAGAAATCAGCTTTTCCCTTCCCAGCTCCATCTCTCCCTCCCCGGCAATCCCCAGCCCTAACACATCGCCCTGCTGTTCCTGTGGATTGTGCGGTGTGTGTGAAAATAAGTGTGCGTGTATGAGTGTGAGTGTGTATGAGAGTGGATGTGTGCGAGCATGACAGCATGTGAGTGAGCGTGTGAGGGTGTGAACCTGTGAATACATGTGCATTTGCGAAGCATATGTGGTGGGTGTGAATGGGTGTGGATGTGTGAGTGTGAGTGTGTAAGGAGGCTGCCCATCCTGCCGGGCCCTGCACTCCCCACAGGGACACTTGGAGTTGATCCTGACGCTCTCCTGGAGCGACGGTTGATGGCATGGACAGGCCGTGTTTCCAGAAGGCCCAGCCTTGGGCTTCTACGGCGCTTTCCCAAGTCCCCAGAGAGAGCATCCTTTCTGATGAAAAGGCCTGATGGTTTCCAGCTTCATCTTCCTCCTCTAACACCATCCCATGTGTGTGTGTGTGAGCCTGTTCATGCACACAGCACATCGTGTGGCCACTGCACATGGACTATGGGGCCGCCACAAGGACCACCTCCAGCAGCACATGTCTCACTGTGGGTGTGGGCAGTTTCTGCCTCTGGATAAAGGAGACATTTTCATCCATTGAGGATGCTGTGTGGCCTTTGCCTTTGTCAGGAGCTTGACTCCAACAGGGACACTGTCTCCTGGGAGCCTGCCAAGTCTGGCTGTTTAAATGTAATTAAAATAAATAAAATTTATTTCTCAGTTGCACCAGCCACATTTCAGATGCTCAACAGCCACGTGTGGCTAGTGGACACTGTGCTGGACAGTGCAGACCTAGACAGGCAGTATCCATCCCTGCAGGCAGTGCTGCTTGGAGGGTTGTTGAGAAGAGTACAGGAGGCAATGAGGACCAAGTGCTCAGTGCAGAGCCGGGCTCTGAATGAAAGATGACAGCTGTCACTGTTGTTATCAGAGCCCCTGAGAAGTCGTCCTCCCAGCCAGTGTCCTAAAGTACCACAGGACTCGGGGATGGAGAAGGGACCAGCTATACATCCCCTTGAGGCACACTCTGGGGAAGGGGACAAATGGTTCAAGCTCTGTACTCTACTGATGAGGAAATGGAGGCCCAGAGAAGTGAAGTGACGTTCCCCAAAGTCACCTGACAGCGCTGAGGCCAGAGCCCTGTTTCCTGACTCCTCACCCGATGAGCCTGTCCACCTCCCTGCATTCAGATGCACTCAGACCGGGCTGCACCAGAATTATCTGGGGTCTTCGTATAAGCCCAGGTTTCTAGGTCACACCTAGGATGCATTAAGCTTGCAGAATGGGGCCTTCGGTCTGCGTTCTTACCTGGAGCTCCAGATGCTTTTGCTCTTTAGCAGGTTTGGGGGCCCTAGGCCAGGAGACCAGGGTCTGACTGGCTCCGGCCCCTGGTGGCTTGCACATGGCAAGCTCAGGGAGCAGAACTCCCCCACCCTCCACCCCTCACCCTCTCCTGAGCTCATTTTCCCAGATTGCCCTTCTTCCCCTTGACACACATCAGCAATTCTCAGGGTACCAGTGAGTGAGGACCTCCAGCCCGTTCCCACTAGGCGCACCAAGGCAGCTGCGTTCACCAAGAAGGCTGAGGCTGAGCCCAGGAGCCTGAGGAAGGCTGCAGCTCACGGGGGACTTTTGGGGCCTGGGCACCTTGGCTTTGACTCAGGCCTGTTGGCCGAGGAGGGAGCCACTCACTCCATCCCTGGCTGCCAAGAGCAGCCCTCGCAAGAGGATGCTGACCAGCCTTCCGAATTGTTTGGCTCCGGGGACTGCTCTCTCTGAAAGGAAGCCTTTAATCTTCCACAGTGTAATCAGGAGCTGAGAGGGACCAGCTTCCCATTCCAGGGAGCTCAGCGGGTGTGCAACCCGGCCCTCCGCAAGGAGAGCCCCTTTCATGTGAGCATGCCGAGCGTCTTGTCATCCCCGTGGCTGGGGATAGAGACAGCACTTGCCGGTGTCTGCCCCTGTGTACGTGCGGTTTAGCTGGGAGGGGGCTGAGGCTGGCGGTGTGCAGCTGGATGGCTCATCGTCACCTGGGGTGGGCGCCCTCCAGAAATTTCCCTGCTCTCCACAGCTGGTTTCAGCCACATTCCAGTGGGGAAACTCTCAACAATGGGGGTCCCCTTGGGATAGGGTGGGAATTGTATCTCCTACATCCTCTGTTCAGGGCTTAATAGGTCACAACAGGAGGTTCTTCCCAGCACCAGCACCCTCTTCCTTCCCCCAAAGAGCAGAGCCCAGGGAGGTGGTGTGGAGAGGGAGGCTAGGTTTAGAGGATGCTGACACCCACTCCCCAGAGAAGCTGGCATGGAAGATACCTACAGGTGGTCAAAGGACCCCTCAAGGTACATCTACTCATTCACTTGTTCATTCACTCATGCACTCATTCATTCAACACACCTTTCCTGACTAGTATGTGTTCTTGCCTCTGAGGAACAATAGCAAACAAAAGACAGAATCCTTGTTCTTGGGAAGCTAACATTCTTATGGGGGAGAGGGGAGATAGAAAATAAACAAGTTAGTACATAATACAATGTGGGTTAGAGAAGGGCTATTTCTGATAGGGTGTTGGGAAAATGGGCTCAAGAAGCATCGACTTACTGCTCTTCCCTGGTGTTAAAAACATCCTGACTCTTTGTACCTGTCCCTTGGAGTGTCTTAGAAACCAGAGGTTAAAATACCCTTGTTTATCTCCTCACTACCCTCTCTGTACACAGCTTTCCTGAGAGTCAAAGATTCCTACATCTAAAGTTACCAACCATGAGCCACAGAACTTTTATGATGTGATAAAAAATTGCCAGGCTGATGTTATATCTGTTATCTTGAAGGCCCCTTCATTCAATCGGGGCTGACAATAAGTTCGGCTCCTATCATCTTGGGCTTGGTCTCAATAAAGTGTTCCCTTCAGGCCACTCTCTTAACTTTTACTCTCCTGAACTGACACCTTGGGATCAGCCCTGCTAACCTCCCCCCACGCCCCCTCCTTGAAGAGGATGGAGGTGCAAAGGTGTAATTTGTGATAAGGGAAGTCTGCCTGGAGGCCTGCCTGCTAGTACGATACCAGTCTCCCAGACTGATAGGCATCAATCGGGGCATGCAAGACAAGTCCTTTTCTGGAGAGGCAGTGGGTGTGGTGGATTTAGAGGCAGAAACGTGGTTGGAGTCCCTGCTGCCCTGGGGCCTGGAGGGAGCACTGGCTTGAGGGTCAGGCAGACTCAGAATCAAGTCATGCAACTGCTATTTCCTGGGTTGCCTCTGTCCCTCAGCCTCCGTTTCCTCATCTGTAAAATGAGGATCTTTACCTATCTTTAAAAAACTGTACGCAAATCCTTGGCATATGTTAGACACTTGATAAATGACATTGGCTTCTTGGGCAAATAGCTTAATCTCTTACCGTTTTGATTTTTCATCCGTGAAAGCGAGCTATCAATATATCGCTCATGGGGTTGCAGTGAGGATTAGATATGTAAAACCGCTTGTCACAGGGCCTGGGGTTCAATAGTGTGTGTCTGACCTACCTTGGGAGCTCGTCCCAGAGTGAGCCAGCAGGTAGGTAGGTGTATAATGGGGCACAGATATTGCTCAAGCCACCGCCGTCTGCATCGCAGGGATGGGTCCTCTTCCCGGGCCCCTGGCTCAGTCAATGAAGAGAAAGCAAGGAGGGGAAGTGGGAGGAAGGACTTCCTGGGTGCTTTTGCTGATTTAAATTCTGGTTTCAGAATCAGAACTGACAACATGGGTAACGCACCAGCTGAGCTGATTGCACACTCAGAGGAGGGAGGGGCGGGGTGAGGCCAGAGGCCGGTGAAAAGTGCAGCCTCACAGCCTCCACTTCCCCTGCGGGGAGTCAGTTCTGCTTCCAGGGTTCACCACGGGCCTTGCTGACTCATCATCACACAGCTCGGCTCCGGAAAGGAAAGCGGAGCGTGTGCAAGGAGGCTTATTAATAGCCTTTGCCTAGGACACTCATCCTGACTTTTCCTAAGATAGTTTGAAGCAGGCCCCGATGCCCTGCCCCGCATGCCCACCCCCACAACCCCAGCCTTCTCCTCCTGGAGACTGAGAAGTACCAATTCTGGGCACAGAGGAGTGCCCGGAAGGCTCGGAGCTTCCATCCTGTCATTTCTAGATTGCTTGGAATTTCTAAAGGGTGGCCAGAGGGCAAGGCATGGGGAGATTTTCCTATGATTCCAGAGGGCTCCCCACCCGGCTACTAAACGGGGAGCTATGGCAGGTGAGGAGGGGGGGGGGTGCAGAATGAACCCTGGAGAATTAAAGCAGCAGTGCCAGCCAGCATGACTGGTTTGGGGGGGAAGCAGCTGTGCCCCTGGTGTCTGCCCACTTCCTCCTGGGCACAATCGGGTCCCTGGGAGCACCTGGACTGTGCGTGGTGTGGGGGCCGTGGTCTGACGGCAGCCCCGCACAGAGCAGCCTGCTTTGGGAGCGCCACCCTCCACGGTGAAGAAGGTGCCTGGGTGGAATAGAGTCTGTGACAGGGTGGATCGGCCCCTGGGGAAGAGGTCCGGGGCCCAGGTTCTCCGACCCTGCGCTGGGGAGCTGGCCCGCACATCTCCGTGGGGGCCTTTGTATGGATGACTCAGAGGAGCCTCGTGGGGTACCAGCACTGGTTTTTCATCTCAGCTTTACTTCTCATTAGCTGTATGACCTTGGTCAAGATATGACCTCTCTGTGGGCCTCAGTTTCCTCAACTATAAAAAGATGGAGCTGGACAAGATGTGTTCTAAGGCCTCTCCCAGATGGGACATTCCTAGCTACTATTAGCCTATTCAGAAGAGAGAGGGACAGCTGAGGGGGTCAGTGGCTGGACTGGTGGGGGGTAAGCGAGGGACAAAGAGGGGGAGGGTTGGGAGCTCTCTGTCCCATTTATCTGAAAGGCTTCCCCGGGCTCCTCCCAGACCCCCGTGCTGCCCTGGAACACAGAGTCCAGTGTGGCTTTCCTGGGCCTGAGGCAGGCCTTCCGGCTCAGGCGAGGTCAGCTGAGTCTCTGCTTCCTCTCCCATCCCCCTCTGGCCCACACTTCTTCCCTTTTCCTCCAGCACCTCTGTGTTCACGTCAGGATTCAGTGAAGGAGTGGAAGTGATGTGAAGGGGGTCTGGGTACTGAACAGAAAGCGTGTCCTGTTGGCATGGGTGTGAGGGGTGGGGGGAAGAGAGTCAGACAGAGAAGGGAAGCCTTGGAACCAGAGGAGACCTTGGCTGAGAACCTGAGTGCTCCCCCCACTCCCAGCAACCAGCAAGACCTCATGGCTCCCAGATTCCGCCTTCACGTCTCCATCTTTCCAGTGGACACACCTGTCCCTTTCTGTCTCAGAAGGAGGTTGGGGGCGTCCACATAGCCCTTAGCTTGTTGCTCACTGGCCCTGGCAGAGTGTGGGGAAGGGGGGCAGGGAGGCACAGTCACCTTTGGCAGGGGAGTGTCACTGGGGAGCTGGGGGTGCTAGGGGTTAATGGACTAACTGCTGGGGTTGGAATACCCCAGCGCCCAGCGTCAGGATCCTTGGAGATCATGCCAGGGAAATCTGGGCTAAGACTCCCCTCCTGCCCCTGAACTTGGCATGAACGGAAGGTGGAAGCAGCTGAAATGATTCCCTGGCGGGCTCTCCAGCTCGCACGTCTGTCTAGCAATTGCTCGCGCCTGCAGAAGCCACCTCACACGCGGCCCCTGGATCCAGATTTCTGCAGAGCAGTGCCAGGAAAACGTGGGGGAAGGGAGGGGCATTTGGCTCATGATGGTTTGAAAATGGGTTGTCTTTTGCTCAGTTGATATTTCTCTGGCATTAGTGTACTGACTGTGAAAGAGAGACTTTGTGCCAAGAAGTAAGTCTTCCTGGAACAAGGAGGCCAGTGAAAATGAAGGCAGCACAAAGAGAGAGGGTGCTTTTCCATTTCGGCACGGGATCTGCAATTGCAATAAACAAGTAGAGAGCACCCGCTGGAGGAGGAGGAGGAGGCTTGTGCGAAGAGCACAGATTCGGCGATGCTAATAGGTGAGGCTTAGACTGAGGGTTATTTTATGAAGCAGTTAGAACTATGCCTGGTACACGGTAAGTGCTCGGTAACTATTACTTATAGTTAATGTTTTATTCCAGACACTTAGGGGCATCATCTCTATTGTTAACGGCGTTCATAATAGTTGAAGGGATAAGAAACACACACGTGCAAATGTAGGTAATAAACAATGAACAATATTTTAAATGACTCAGTGGAGCAGGCTGGTCCTGCCATGCCCACAGTCCATTTCTAAATGGCGAGGCCACCCCTCCCTCAGCCCTACGGAAGGGGCAGCCCGATGGGGCTCTACAACCCATCACCTGCCCACAAGTATCTGGACCAGGGTCAATACTGACCTGGTAACTGGCCAACTGCAGGCCACAGGCAGCATGGCCCGGTGGAAAAAGATTTGTTATTCCAATCAGATTCTCTCTAGAAAAGCTGGGGCGGACCCCTGAAGAAAATGAGATACTTGGAGGGAGCGGGAGCTGAAAGGACCCCTGAGGTAGAAACAGGGTCGGGAGGGCGGATGTACACAGACATTACAAGGGAACAACACGCATCACAGAGATGGGACCAGAACACACACACACACACAGCAAAGCCAGTGTGAGAAGGGGACCAGGTGGCTCTTGCAGAAAGACAGGGAGGGATGACTCCTGTCTGGGGAAAGTCGGCAGGTGTCGTAGGCTTTAGTTGAGGTCCAGTCCAGAGCTCTAAGGCCACAACAAGGACCTTGCATGTATGCCTTTCCACTCCTCGTCCTAAGGAGCCGTCATCCCACATCTCCCAGCCTGGCGCTAAGTCTATCTGCCGAATGACCAATTTGCCAACAGTATAATTTAAGGAATAGTCTTTTTTTAAAACAGTCGATGAAAATGTATATATATATATATATATATATATATATATATATATAATTTTATTTGATTCAGACGTTGGCTTTCAGCAATTGGCTTTCAGAAAATTGTTTTTAGGCACATGGCCCTGCTTCTATCTATTCCTGAGAAAAGGATGGCTGATCGCAGCCCCTGGGAATATAAGCTTCTTTATTCCCGTGCGGGAGGAGAAAGGGCCTCCAGGTGGGTCCCCTGGGCTCGCATGCCATCCCCTGAGCCAATGACCCTGGCCTGGAGGATGTGCTGGCCGGAGGGGACCTAGTTCAGGGCCTTTTTCTGAACCTGTCACTAGGGTGGTTGTAGGCGGCGGGAATGGCAGGCACTAGGTGTCTGACCCACAGGGTCAGACCAGACCTGGGTTCATCAACCTCAGTACATGGGTTCCGACGAGGAAAGAATGTAGAGCCAAGATCCAAACTGTAAGAGAACACTTATTTATAAAATCACAGGTAGGAAAAAAAATGGGCTTAGGAAACAAGTTATAGAGGTAAAGGAAGGGTCCTAGGAGCTTGGGAGTGGGGAAGGTAATGACAACCACCTAGGGGAACGGGGAGGGGAAAGGGAAAGGGAAAGAGATAGGCAGGCACAACGCAGGGGGTCCTCTGTCCTAAGGGTTTAAGGGTGGAGATTTTAGGGACGGTCCCAGGGGAAGATCTTAATATTCTGCAGCTTTCCAGGTGTGTCCTTTCAGGGTGGTGGTCTCCATTGATGGGTTGGTCCTGAGGGCAGCCATGGCTGGTTTTGTTGCTTTTCTGAGCCTGGAACAGAAATACAACGGAGGCCTAGCTGTTATCTGTAGGGAGGAAAGATCAGAGGGTCCAAACCACATGACCAGACATATGCTAGAGGAGGAAAGGTCACTCTGGGGGGAAGGTCCCACCCTACATTTTGTCCTTTGCTAGGCACCCAGGTGACCTTCTGTACCTGGCCCATCGTCCTTGCTCTGCTCATGTCTGTCTACCTATCACAGGGTCAGGGTGAAGGGGCAATGTTGATGGGCTTAAGTTACTCAAGCCCTACTCCTGAGGCTGGGGGTAGGTGGAATCGCACTCTGGGCACATGTTTGTGAGATTCCATGTAAAGGCCTGGGAGGTCACAGATACAGAGGAGGCAATTTGGGATGCTGTTACAGCTGGGGACAGTCTTGATTAGCCAGCCAAAGGGTTTGGACTTAATTCTCCAGGCAGCAAGATGGCCTGACCACTCCCAGGTGGTATGTTAAGAAGACTAGGCTGCCTGTAGAATGGATGGGAGAAGGGGCAAGTCTGGCACACTAGTGATTATTAGAGACCGCAGGAGGTTGGGCAATAAGGACTAAAACTGAGGAACTAGAATGAGAAAGGAAAGAGCGGGGTGACCAGGAAGTATGTTGAAAGAAGAAGTAATAGAAATTAGTCTTACTAGACATTAGGGAAGTGGGTGGATGGTGGTGGGGTGGTGGTGGGAGTAAAAGATGACCCCAAGGTCTCTAACCTGAATGAAATGTTGGAGTGTCTGCCCCACATCCTTAACCCTTTTCTCCAAGAGTTATCCTCTCACTCATAGGGAAGGGTCCTTGTCCTGGAACCCTGTTGTTTTGATGGCCCAACACTCCCCATATTTCTTTTTTTTTTAATATATATTTTTGATTCTAGAGAGAAAGGGAGAGGGAGAGAGAGGTAGAAACATCAATGATGAGAGAGAATCATTGATTGACTGCCTCTTACACACACATTCCCCCCCCTCCCCCACTACTGGAGATTGAGCCCAAAACCTGGGCATGTGCCCTGACCAGGAATCGAACCGTGACCTCCTGGTTCATAGGTTGATGATCAACCACTGAGCCACACCAGCTGGGCGCACTCCTCCTATTTCTGTGAATAGGCTCTTCTGGAAACTGCCCACTCCCCACTTTCCCTCCCTGTTTATTGCAGAGACCACTGTGCTAATACACAATCCCTGTCTAGGGGCACCTGACCTGAGATGGGTGAATCCAAACTCTTCCTGAACTTGGCAGTAGAGCTGAGAAAGTGATGTCTGTGTCTCTCTGGGAGGTTGACGATGGGACTGGCTCAGCTGGTGACCTGCTACTGACCTCATTCTTCCACATAACCAAGGAGCAGAGGAAGCCAATCTGTAATATGGAGAAGAAAGAAGCGATGCAGATACGGCTTTTGAGAGCAAGCCTGTGAGCAGCTGCTGGGATCTTTGGGCTTCTTTATATACATTTTAAGTAACTATTTCTGAAGTCGGGAAATCAGGAGTAGCTGCCAATTCTAAAAAGAAACTACACTTGATCCTCAAACAATGTGGAGGGTGAGGGACACCGAGCCCCCCCCCCCCCCCCCCGCCGCCCGCAGACAGTTGAAAAACTGAATATAACTTTTGACTCCCCCAAAACTTAACTGCAGTCATCCCTCAATATCTGTGAAGTATTGGTTACAGGGCTACTATGGATACCAAAATTCCCGGATGCTCAAGTCCCTTATATAAAATGGCATTTGCATCTGGGGTTTCCAACCATGGATGGAAAATACTGTTTTCCATCCTCATTTGATTGAGTCCATGATGGGAAACCTGGGGATCCAAATGGATGACTGTATATTTATTGGGGAAAAAAATTCACATATAAGTAGATCCGTGCAGTTCAAACCTGTGTTGCTCAAGGGTCAACTGTACATCAGTCTGGAACGTCTTTGCTTTACCAGTGAGTTTACTGGAGGTTTTCAAGCGGGACCATCACTTAGAGGAGATGTCACAAGGAAATGCCAACACTTCCTGGGCTGACCCTAAGTAAAGAAGGGAGCCTTGGGAGTAGGTGAGGTCTCCCTGAGAGAATGTGTGGAGAGAAGTTCAGAGGAACCTTGGAAGGTGGAAGGGGACCCAGCAAAGAGAATAGAGAGATTTACCAGGGGGTTGGGGGAGCTCCATGGTAGTGTCCAAAGAATGTAAAGGAGGAGCAAATTCAGAGACCTTAAGTAGCAAGGAAATAAGGGTGACTTGGGGCAGGCTCTGGGGTTGGTTGATTTTGCAGCTCAAAATGTTACTTAGAACCCCGGTTCTGTCTACCTCTCTGTTCTGCTGCACTCAGCTCTGGCTTCGTCTAAGGGTGGATTCCTCCCTCAGCTGAGTGGAACGGTGGAAAAGAGACAGTGAATGTTTTCCCAGCCACGGAATCTGAGCTTCTCTCTGCAACCCTGATTGAGCCACTTTCGATCATGTGCGCACTCTTAGCCCAGTAAGACTGGCCAAAGGTATGCCCTTTATTGATTGGCTTACTTAGACCAATCAGGAGCCACTCTTTAAGCTGGGGGTGAGATCAGTGCCCCCTGAAGCGTTTGGCAGTGTAGAGAGTGATGGCTCCAGGAACCCTCCTCAGGGTTCTGTCGGGAAGGGAGAAAGGGAAATGGAAGCCTCGGAGGCAATGAACGGTTTTCCACGTGGACCACAAGGCCTGCATGAGCTGCCCTTCCTCACCTTGTTCTTGCTGTCTGTGCTTTGTGAAGTTCCCAGATTGTATGTACTCGGTTTCTTTCTCCCTCATGATCTCCTACGCGGATCCCTCTGTGGGTAATAGTCTCATATTTGCTGATTAATTCCTGTTCTTACATCAAGTCTCACTTAAATGTCATTCCTTAAAGAGAACTTTCCATCCTCCTACACTAAATTAGCCACCATCACCCCCCACTTGTGTCCTGATTCAGAATCTAATTTCAAGTTGTAATTAGGCTTATATTACATTCCCTTGTAGCTCTGTGGGGCAGAGGCCATGCTTATTCTGCTCAACAAGGAATCCTCAGAGGTTGGCACACAGCAGATGCTCAAGAAATATTTGATGCCTGGCCATCGTGGCTCAGTGGTTGAGCGTCGACCTATGAACCAGGAGGTCATGGTTCGATTCCCAGTCAGGGCACATGCCCGAGTTGCGGGCTCCCTCCCCAGTGTGGGGTGTGCAGGAGGTAGCCAATCAATGATTCTCTCTTATCATTGACATTTCTATATCTCTCCTTCTCTCTTCCTCTCTGAAATCAATAAAAATATATTTTATTTTTTTTAAAAAAAGAAAAAATTGATGAATGGGTGAATTAGATAGTTCACCCACTTCTTTTCCTACTGCTTATCTATTGTCTATTTTAAGCACCTCAAACTTCTTTTGAAGTCACTTGAATATAGTTATTCCTACAAAACAATAACTTCCAAAAGAATAATTACTTTAAATGAACCTAAATAATAAGGAATGCTTTGAAAGCTTACAGAGTCCAAGCAATGGGAGTTTTTTTTCATGATGTATCTTTATTATGTTCAAGCAATTTATGCTTCATGTCAGTTACACAGATGAAGCCAAGACTAGGGAAAATTGAGGAACTAGTTAGACACTGTCTTTGTTCCACAGCCTACCTCATTAGTTAATCATATTATCAAACGTCTATTGAATACCTCCTCCGCATCCGCCATTGGGCTGGGCTGTAAGACTTGGCCCTGTTTTCATGCAAGTTTACATTCCTGTCATCCTATCTGCTAAGGCCAGAACTGAATGAATGCATCTTAAGAATGGTTTTCTAGTACAAAGATTGAAACAAATAAGCTTTGCTGGTTAACCTTTAGATAATTCAATTAGCTTCTATTATCAGAACATGTAGTCTGTTTTGCCAGTCGGAGATTTTACACCGGAGGGGATTAAGCACCGGCAAGCTGTTAGGAAGAGAGGCTGCTGGAAGCTTGTTTTGAAGTCATGTTTGCACAGCAAGCACTCTGTGTCTGCTCAGACTGCATGGCTGTTTGGCGTGGCTAGAGGTGGCTCTTGGGAATAAGGGGATAATTAAATCATTGTCTTCTCCCAACTACCCCTTGGAGCTACCACGGGTCCTGGTTAACTGAAGCATAATCGTATTTTGTTTATCAGACTCCAGACAACTCGGGCTTCAAAATCCACCCAGATCTCAATGTGAAAATTTCACAGGGAGGAGGCAGCAGTGGTCTGCTGTGGTAACTCATTTACCAATCTATTTTCCAATTGCCCTGTCTTCTTCTCTCAGAGGGAGACCTGGGGAAAACCTGACTCTCAGGGCTGATGTCCATGACAGGCTATGAGATAGAGAATATTTCACTCTTCTGGGGTTGGGTCTGGGGGAGAAAATGTCATTAGAATGCCAAGTTAAAAATCCTTACGCTGGCAATATGGAAGCATTTGGTTATCTTCTTTGCAGGGACATCATGGCATCAAATGCAGAGGAATGTGCTGTGCAAATACAAAGGATGTAATTTAATAATTTAATAGTTTCCAAATGGCCTTTCTTATTTTATTATCATCCCTCCACTTCTTACACATTGAAGAAGAAAAAAAGACTAGTTTATATTTATCTTTCTCACTTATGCTGAATGAGCATATTTCACTCAAGGAAAGCAAAACTAGCCAGGTCTGGTTTAATTGCACAATATATTGTCTTTGAAGATAAACGCTTCATGACCACAGAATGAATCAGCTGTCAGAGCGAGGAGCCATGTCGTGCCTGCCACTCTCGGTATGTGGTGTGGTTGCGGAACAGTGGGGCTGGGCTTCATGGTCACACCACACACGTGCACCCTGCAGCAGCTTGATTAGTAAACATGTGTGAATTCGGACTTCATTCTCTTTCTCTTTCCTAAATTCTGCTCATGAAGCTAGGTTCCGTGGCTATGCAGTCCTACAGGATGAAAGCTCTCAATGATCATTATACTCCTAACTAGAGGCCCGGCGCATGAAACTCTTGTGCGGGTACGGACCCGGCCTGTGATCAGGGCCATCTTCCCCAGCTGCCTGCAGTCAACCCAGCCCCCCCCCCCCCCCCCCACACACACACCTCTGGTTCCTGTTTGCTATAGGGTGATCAGTGCCTGATGGCTGAGGGAAGGGACCAAGAGGTGGTCAGTGCACCTCATAGTGACTGGTCCAGCGGTCATTCTGGTCATTCTGCCGTTAGGGTCAATTTGCATATTACCCTCTTATTATATAGGATAATAGCTACCATTTACTGTGCACCTAGTACGGGCCAGACGCCCGGCGAAAGGCTTTGCATTCTCCTCTTTGGAGACCTGCCAACATCACTGTGAAGTCCATTTTATCATCCTACTGATTTTCTCGTTTTGCAGGGGAGGACACTGAGCAGAGAGCCCTTTGGTCACTTGCCCAAGATCACACGGTTGAGGTTTAAACCTAAGTGTGCCTGGCTCAGAAGGAGATCTTCTGAGAAATGAAAGAGCTGAGGTTTCACTTACTGGTGCATGCTTTCTTGCAAGGCCCTATGCCTAATTTTGTGCTTGTAAATGTGTTCTTTTTCTTCAAGAGACCCCCAACTGTTTTAGCTGTAGCTCCCACAAAAGCTGGGTCCATCCCTAGCTTGACTTCAGAGCCTTCATTTAAAAAAAAAAAATCTATACCTATACCTATACCTATACCTATATCTATATCTATATCTATATCTATATCTATATTTTATTGTTTTCAGAGAGGAAGGGAGAGGAAGAGATAGAAACATCAATGATGAGAGGGAAGCATTGATCGTCTGCCTCTTCCACGCCCCACACTGGGACTGAGCCCACAACTCTGGCATGTGCCCTAGCTGGGAGTCGAACCACAACCTCCTGGTTCATAGGTCAACACCTAACCACTGAGCCACACCGTCTGGGTCAGAGCCTTCATTCTTAATCTCCAGATTGTAGTTGTAACCAGTTATAAAGTACCTGAGCGTCAAGGACTGTCTTAATTCCAACACAAAGGGGGTGCACAATTCAACTCAAAGGTTGAATGCAAGCACAGATGACAGGAAGTTTCCTACTTGGTCCCCATGTTGTGGATTGATCACTACTGGGGGTTGAAAACCACGGATGGATTAAAAAGCTGGGAAGCCAGAGCGCCCTGTGGGTCCTTAAAAGAAACCGGTTCTTTCCTGACACAGAGCAGCAGCGGGGCTTCCGAGGTGCAAAAGAGCAGACAGGAAGAGTAGATTCTTCTCTGTATCCCCTCACTATCGGAAAAATGCTACCTGGTGACTCTGCAGTGACTTCTTCTTTGCAGGCACTTCCATAAGAGACACCCCATTTCACTCGGCGTGTCCAATTAACGAAGGGAGACAAACAAATTAAGAGGAAGTCCCTGAGGTGGCTGAGACTCATTGCGCCTAAGTGGATAAACAACGTAATTGAATCGCCTACCCTGATGAATGCAACGTGCTGGCTTTGAACAAGTAGTTCCCGTTTTGCAAGAGTTTGCCAGTGTCGTTTCAAGGAAAGGCTAGGAGGAAATGTGTTTAAAACAAGAGTTTCTGTTAGACACACAGATGGTGAGGATTGATACATATTGGAAGTATCTATTAAAGGAAGTTGGTAAGTGTATATTCCTTATGCCTAAAGTCTCCAAGCAAGGAACCTGGGGAGTTATCGAGGTCGCTCCCAACCTGGAAATTCCAGCATCCTAATGGGATGCATTTCCCCCATGGTTTACGCCAAACTCTGTGTCAGAATGAGGAGACTCTAGAGTGGACTACCCTTGAGAACAATTTGTGGTGGTTCCCAGGATCACCTATGCTTTTCTGACTCCAGGGTCCTCTGCCTACTAGTTTCATGCAGGTGTGCTCACCTGATTCAGAGAGGAATTTGTCCCATCTGGATTTTGATGCCTTGTGTGCCAAAAAAAAAAAAAAAAAAAAAAAGGAGGAGGTAGAGGAGGAAGAAGAGAAGGAGAAGGAGGAGATGGAGAAGAGATTTGATATTACATGAATTAAGACTAAAGGTACTTGCTCTTGTCTGTAACAGTGGAATAATTAATAAAATCACAAATTGTATGTCTCAGTTATTGAGGCTGCCCGTAGTTTAGTTTTAGGAACTTATTGCCTTGATAAGAGGTATCATGATTTATAATAGGTGGCTTTTTACACAAATCAAGCAACATGCTTTATAATGCTTTGCATTATATCCTAATGGGATAAAAAGTGGATATCCTAATGGGATAAAAAGGAGGAGGAAGAAGAGAAAGAAAAAAGAATGCAAAGCATGATAAAGTAACTAAGCAGTCACTTTCCTTTTCGTATGTGAATACACTTTACAAGTGTTCAGGTATACTAGTATGTGTGGTAATTAAAAGAAAGACCCAGAAATCCCACTCCTACATAATTACCCAAGTGAAATGAAGACATATATCCTCACAAAACCCAAATGTTTATAGCAGCTTTATTCATCATCACAACTCAAATATCCCTCAGTTGGGAAATGGATAAACAGACTGAGGTACATTCATACAAGGGAATACTACTCAGCAATAAAAAGGAATGAACTGTGATACACGTGACAACGGATGGATCATAGGACATTATGCTGAGTGGAAGAACCTCTAGGCATAAGGAATATACACTTTCCAACTTCCTTCAATAGGTACTTGCAATATGTGTCAATCCTCACCATCTGTGTGTCTAACAAAAGCTCAAGTGGCGACACGCTGTGTGACTCCATTTACATAACATTCTGGAAAATACAAAATAATAGGGTCAAAAACTAGATCAGGGTTGCCAGAGGTTAAAGTCGAGGGGAGGTTGGACAGCAAAAGAGTAGCATGAGGGAATTTGGGAGAATATGGAACAGTTCTCTATCTTACACACTCTGTGCGTTTGGCAAAACTCGGAGCTATACACCCCAAACAGTGAATTTTGCTGTATGTAAATTAAAAAATAAAATAAACCAGTATTACAATAGTACAGGTGTAAGCAGGTTAACAGAACATTATAGAAAGCTAGAAATGGAATGAAATATAAGTAGTTAGTTGTGCTAAAGATGTCATTTCCAATCCACAGGGAAAAGATGCATTTTTAAATAAATGGTGCTGGGAAAACTGGTCTTTATCATTTAAAAAGATACCTATTTTGTACATTAAATCAAAATAAATGCCAGAAGGGTTAATTAAAGACGTAAACGGGAATAAAAATGAGAATGCTAGAGGAATATACAGATGTTTAAATAATCTTAGAGAGGGGTAGGATGATATAAAAGTCAGAAACCATAATGAAAAAACACACACTAATTTGACTATATAAAAAAAACTCAGTAAAATAAGCAAAGAATAACTGATAAGTCAACAGACAAATGACAAAGTAGGGGAAATATCCACAACACATGTGGTGGTCAAAGGTATCTGCAGTGAATGCTGGGGTGTGCTGCCCAGATCCCACTTCAGTATTGGGGTGTTAACCTCCCAGCTGTCTGGAATATTGGTGTTTCAGCTGGGTTCCTCTCCTGCTGAAGAGAGCCACTTTGTCTGAGGTCATCCCCCTCCCTGGGGCAGCCAATGACTGGTCAATAAAGGGCTATAAAGGGTTGGCCTTCTTGCCTCAATGCAGAACTCCCCATAGGGTCAGCTGACTGAAGCCTTCTACCCAATCCTTTTTTTTTCTTTTCTTTTCTTTTTCCTTTAGGGCCTAGTCCCAAGAGTACTCGCCCAATAAACTCCTGCATGGGAATCTGTCTTAGAGTCTGCTTTTGGGGAATTCAACTTAATATCCTTAATATATAAAGAACTTTTACAAATCAACAAGAAAATAGAAAAATGGGCCAAAGACATAAACAGCCAGTTTTTATATGCACCATAACTAAAATTACCCATACCTTTTGTCACAACTAGCTCACTTCTAGAAATTTATCATCAAGAAGTAATCTCACAAGCGTGTAAAGCTACATGTCAAGGCTGCTCATGGGAACATTTTTTCTAAGAATGAAAAATTGGAAACAATCTTAATGTTCACCAATTGGTTAAATAAATGTGATACTATGTAGTTATTAAAAATAATTTAGATGTCTATAAACATGAAACGGTGTCCAACATTCAAATATATTCCCTAAAATACATCCTGTAAAATAGATTGCACAATACATACTATATAAAATAGAAAAACAGCCTGGAAGGTTATGAACGATTTTAGTAGTTAATATTTTTTAGGATTATAAGGGATGGTTATTTCCTTTTTCATACTTTGCTGTATTTTCTGAAAGATTTTTAGAACAAGTATGACATGTTACCACAAGAAAATTAAGTTATTTTTGAAGGATTTCATTGGATAAGGCTTTAGTATGAAATTCAAGCATACTGAATAAAATTCAAGCCTATTTTTATTTTCTTATTTCCAATTACTTTAATTAAAGCAAAGTAATTAACTTTAAGATTAACCTTAACAGCAATATATAAACAAAATCTTAATTTATGGCAGGCTACCTATGTTGAACATCTGTTTCTGTGTTTGATTTGCCTGAGTAGTATCTAGTCTTCTTCTTCCGGTAAGGGGTCCTAATTTGCCTTTGGGGAACCATACCTCCTCTTGAGGCCATAAGGTTCCTGTAAACCTCACCCTACAGCTGCTAGATCCACCCACACCTCCCATCTCTCTGGCCACAAGGGCATTCAGGAGGTGCATACGTCTCAAGTCAATCCAACAAGAGTCCCGCAGGACTTCTGCTGCAGCTACTGGGAAAGCAATGCTCTCTTTCTACTTGGGTTGCTAAGCTGGTCAAAAATAAGCTTGAAGAAATACTGCTGACAGAACAAAGCGGGGAAGAGAGATGGAGAGAAAAACATTCCTGAAGACTTTCAATCAGGCTGTGGCCAAAGATTAATTCCTGGACTTTTCCGTTCCATGAAACAATAAAGTCTCTGTTTTTGCTTAAGCATGCTTGAGTTAGGCGTCCTTTGCATCCCGAAGGATGTGGTATTGTATGCATCCTAGTATATCTCCATGAGAAGTAAAACTTTTCATTGGTTCAATCTTTCAGTCATTTAATTAAAATGTATTGAGCACCGTCTTAGTTCAGGCTGCTGTAACAACATACCATAGACTGAATGGCTTAAACAACAGACATGTATTTCTCACAATTCTGGAGGCTGGGAAGTCCAAGATCAAGGAGCTGGCAAGATAGGTTTATTCTGAGGCCTCTTCTCTTGGCTTGTAGGTGGCTGCCATTTTGCTGTATGTTCACGTGACCTCTTCTTTTTTATTAAAAAAAAAAAAATATATATATATATATATATATATATATATATATATATATATATATATTGATTTCAGAGAGGAAGAGAGAGATAGAAACATCAATGATGAGAGAGAATCATTGATCGGCAGCCTCCTGCACGCCCCAGACTGGGGACTGAGCCCTGGTTTATAGGTCGACCTTCAACCATGGAGCAACACTGGCCGGGTGACCCCTTCTTCGTGCATGCTGAGACAGAGAGTAAGCTCTCTCGTGTCTCTTCTCGTAAAGGCACCGATCCCATCATAAAAGTCCCACCCCATGACTTCATCTAACCCTAATGACCTCTCAAAGCCCCATCTCCAAATACCATCATAGTAAGGGTTAAGGCTTCAACATATAAATTGGGGGGGGGGGAGGGGGACACAGACATTCAGTCCTTAACAAGCACCCAGCACCCATTCCATATCAGCAACTACACTAGTCCTAGGAATACAGGGGGAAAGACACACTAACCAGGAAGGGTATACTCGTGGGAACTCAGCCCTGGAGAGTGGTCCTTGTGGGTGCCAGGAACCTTCTCAGCTGCCTCTAAGTAGACGGTGGGCCATCATTGCTTTCTCTTTCTAGACAATCCTTGTGGGAGAAGTGGCAGCTGATTTCTCTTTGGCTCGCTGTAGCATTCTTTCTTTGGATAGTTCCATTTGTTTGTCAAGTCAAAAAGGCTGCTGCTGCCCCCACACTGAGAGACCTGGGTGGGCTTCTGGACCAGCTCTGTTCCTGGGAGAGACATAAATACCCTTTGCCCAGGTGCCCTGCTCCTTACGCTTGTGTCTTGTTGCTTGGACTTTCCTCTCTGCAGGATGTTAGTGAGATCCAGGACTTTCCATAGTGGAATTATGGGGAAAAGATAAAAGAAAAAGGCTGCCTCGTGCCTAAGTCAAAGGGGTTCTGCATGAGCTCTGCCCAGCCTAGATCTTGGGCTCCACGTTGGCAGTTGGGAGCCATGTCTCAGAGTCCCAGCCTTTGCTGTCATCCATTGTCCTCTGAGCATGGGATTCCCTCAAGGACCTCATGGAAAAGGGTTGCTGGCCAGAGGACAGGGTCTGGGCCTTCCTGGGCTCCCTGGCCAAATGCTACCTGACTGTCTCCACCATTCTCAATTCACATATGTGTATGAGACCTTCCAGGGCAGTGGTCGGCAAACTCATTAGTCAACAGAGCCAAATATCAACAGTACAACGATTGAAATTTCTTGTAAGAGCCAAATTTTTTAAACTTAAACTTCTTCTAACGCCACTTCTTCAATATAGACTCGCCCAGGCCGTGGTATTTTGTGGAAGAGCCACACGCAAGGGGCCAAAGAGCCGCATGTGGCTCGCGAGCCGCGGTTTGCCGACCACTGTTCTAGGGGAAGTGCTCAGAATGAGCAAAGAGTTGTGTGTGTAACACTTCTTAGCATCTCCAGCTCAGCCAGATGGTTCTCCCAGAGGCCCTCTTAGAGAATTTCTGAGTTGTAGATCACATCTCCAGGAGAGGAAAATACGCACCCTCAGCAGATTCCATTAGAATAATGGTAACCAATGAGGTCACGTCTGGTAATTATAGCATTATCTTAATTATTTATTAATGCATGCAAGGCTTGAGAACACTGGTGTTTTCGTTATACAATATGAACTTGCAAAACCAAGCCCAAACACTCCCTGAAGAAACCATGCCAAGGAGCCATGAGCGCCCGCCAACCAGGCTTTGAGTTCAAGTGCCCTGAGCTGATAAGCTGTGATCAACTGTGGACTTTATGGAGCTACTCACTGAATATTATTCTTTCCTCTCAATCCCGGAGAATCATAGAATTCACAACCTCTGAATCCAGTGGTTCTTTCGGAGTGCACATCAGAATCTCCCTGGGAGCTTTGTAAAGGTCACCTGTCCAGCCCACCTCTGGAGACACTGACCGACTCCGTGGGTCTGGGAGGGGCCCAGCATCTGAATAACCACCGATTAATCTCTAAATTAGCAGATGGGGAAGTGAGACCCAGACAGAGAAAGCCATTTGTCTAAGGTGACAGTGACCATTTGTCAAAGAGCCAGGGCTCTCACCCAGGTCTCCCGACTCTGACCCAGCGGTCTTTTTACAAGTAGAAGTGTACGGCAATAGGTACTCTTATCCAAACTGCCTAGTCATCCTCAGTAACCCAAGTGCCCACATTGAAGAATGCAGTGTGGCTGCAGTCTGTGCTGGGGAGCACAGCTCAGTGACTTCTGTCATGGACAAACAAACATGTGGGTAACAGTTGTCAGACATAGCTGTCCTTCGTTTTCAAAGACGGGGCCGCTGCCCTTCATATTCCACGGCAGTAGATGAGACAAGGAACTGTGTGACATGTGTCTCCCGTTTCCTGTGCATGCACTCAGTGCCCTGTGGTTTGTGTCTGTGGTCGCTTGCTTGTAACACCCGGCTCTCAAAGTCATGGTAGCCCAAAGCCTTTGTTGAAGAACTCTCCACCTACGCTATCGTTTCTGAGAGCTGCTGTCCTTTCCTAGTCCTTTTCTCTTGAAGCCACTGAGTTTGAATGTGGGCGTTTTCGTTGAATGCAGGAGACAGAGCCAGCAACATTAGTTAAGGAGTAGGTATTCGTTGAGAGATAGCACATACTCAGCATCGCGTGTAAGTTTAACTCATACTGCAGTTAAAAAGCATACCAGAAAGGAATGAAAGCTGCCTTAGAACTCCCTTTGGAAAAAGAAGCCCTCCCTGCCCTAGTCAGTTTTGCTCAGTGGATAGAGCATCTGCCCGAGGACTGAAGGGTCCTGGGTTTGATTCTGGTCAAGAGCACATACTTAGGTTGCAGGCTCGATCCCCGGCCCTGGTCAGGACACATGCGGGAGGCAACCAGTTGATGTCTCTCACATTGATGATTCTGTCTCTCCCCCTCCCTTCCCCTCTCTCTAAAAATCAATGGAAAAATATCCTCATATGAGGACTAACATACATACATACATACATACATACATACATACAGAAATAGTAAAAGAAGGCCCCTTATTCACAGCACACCTAAGAGAACACTAAAATGCATTCCCCCTGGCAGGAAGAGCCTTCAGATACTCTCCATGGGTCTTATCTGCAGGAGCCTAGCCACACACCATTCTCAACCATCGCAAAAGCATCACCTGGTTTAGCAAAATCTGCCAACATCAAGTGGTACGGCCAGCCACCTGGACACTTGGACTTGTCACCCATTACAACCACCTTTGTTTTACTATTGAGACTCACTGATTAAAGCCCAACCAAGGTGACTCGCCTGGAGTTCAGAGTACAACCAGAACAGAAGGGAAACCTGCTGGGTTTCTAGAATCAAAGGCATGGGAGGGATTTCAAGAGGTCATTTGGTTCACTTGCTTTGCTGCAGGAAACAATGACACCATCCAAGGCTAATGATTGTCTGGGGGCAAAGCCTCCAAGAAGTTCCTGACAGTTCTTCCTTACGTCTCACCAAACTCTCTCTTGCTGTTGCTCTTTCTACCTTCCCACCTAGTGTTTAATGGAGAAAACAGTGTCTCTCTATTGTGGGGCCTCACTTGTTCCATTGAAGAGTCAGCTCCAGGGACGTCTTGAAAGACCCACTCAGAGAGGCTCTGTGGGGACCTTCCGCAGGCAAAGGCAGACTATGCTGTATTTTGGCTCTTTTCTGCCCTGCCTGAATGTCAGACAGCTGTACTTCCCTCATCAGTTCCCCGGGACTGTTTTTCCTGGACAGACAAATCAATGGAATGCAAATACAGGCATCCCGAAGAGATATTGAAGGTTTCGTGCCAGACCACTGCAATAAAGCATATATCACAATAAAGCAAGTCACTTTTTGGTTTCCCAGTGCATATAAACGTTACTTACACTGTGGTCTATTAAGTCTGCAATAGCATTATGTCTAAAATACAGTGTACATACTTTAAAAATATTGTCGCCATGGCTGATGTTGCTAAGTGGTTAGAGCATCTGCCAGCACACCAAAGGGTCATGGGTTTGATTCCTGGTCAAGAGCACATTCAGTTTCGATCCTGGACCCAGTTGGGGCAAGTGCGAAAAGCAGCCCATTGATGTCTCTCTCTCTCTCTCTCTCTCTCTCTCTCTCTCTCTCTCTCTCTCTCTCTTCCCCTCCGTCCCTCTCTCCCTTTCATTCTCTCTAAAAATTCAATGGAAAAAAATATCTGAGGGTGAGGATTAAAAAAAAACACACTTTATTGTTTAAAAAATGCTAACCATCCACTGAGCCTGTTGAAAACATGGTGCCTATAGATTTGCTCAAGGCAGGACTTGCACAAACCTTCAATTTGCAAAAATGCTCTCTCTGTAAAGCACATAAAGTGAAGTGCAATAAAGCAAGGCATGCCTGTACAGAAGATACGGAGCAACAGCATCCAGGACCACAGGGACCTGCAGGGTGAAGGCTCTGAGGTTAGGCTGATGGAAGGCATTTTTCAGATGAGGGCTACTATTGAATTGAAATCTGAGCAGAGGGAGGCCATGTATTCCTTCCCAGGAGGACTTAGGGATGGGAGATGGTCTGACCACAGGGACGAGTGCCCTGTGCTCCCAATGGGAGAAGAACGATGGAGGAACTTTTCTTGGACTCTCCCCAACTTTGCAGTGGCTCTTCCCCTGGTCTGAAAAAAAAGCACCAGTCCTAAGCATTTTGAAAGATGCGTGTGTATGAGAAAACTCATAAGCAAACTGCAACTCAATTAGATTGCCTTTGAATTTGGCTCTCACCCTGCATTAAACCAGCATGGACAAGCCTAAAACGAGACGGTTCTTATATGGCTCCCCGGGCAAAATTCTGAAAGCTAACAACTGACATTTTCTTCTTGGTACTCTCCCACCCTCCCGCCTCCTTTAATTAGACTGTGCAATGGGAGGCAATGCAGAGTTCCAAGATGATCCCCATGCTTAGGATTTTATTTCATTAGGTCTCTTCTGGGGGTAAACTACCCACCAGCCTTGGCATCAGTTGCTCTTGAATCACTTCCTAACATGAAATGCTTCAATTGGGAGAAAAGGTTATCTTAAGCCAGCTCTTCCTTAACATGAAATAAGACTAAGGTATTGTAAACTCTATGCAGAAGGGTTTGAAGAAAAATATCTGACAAATCTACAGCCTATTTTCATTGACACTTTTCACCAATCTCCCCCCAATTTACCAACAACCATGTCCATCAATTAGGAAGCATTGACTGAGACCAGTTTTAGGCCAGCCAGTATGGGGTTAACCTCAAAGTATAAGGTTTAGTCTCTGCCCTTAACAAACGGGGCTATACCAGTAAGACTAACTCAAGCTAATGGAGGGAAATACACATTTGGGTTTTTCTAAATCAATGGTGTTAATGGATTAAAATAATCAGGAAACTTATTAAAGGGTGCAAAGCCTGAGCTGTCTTTCTAGAAAAGGGTGCTTTGGGAGAAACAGAGTAAAAGAGAAACACATAGGTAGAATCAAATTATGAACTTTTAAACTAACATTTTAAAACTTAATTGTATAAAAAGGTACAGTAACCCCATGGACTCATCGCTCTCCTTCCAGCCTTATCAATCCATGGCCAATCTTGCTTCATCTCTCTCCCCCCATACATGCTTTCTACCTCACCCTGGATTATTTTGAAGCAAATCTCACTCATCATATCATCCCACCTGCAAATATTTCAGTATTTTGCTAGCATTTTGATGTAAGAAGGTTCGAATTATACAGGTCAGCACGTGTTTCAAAAAATAGCTCAAAACCTAAGCTCTTGACACAATAAAAAGATTCCCCCAAGTTGCAGCCAATGGCACGTTTATTTCCAGTTCTATTTTGTTCAACAAAATCCAAACACATCAGAAGGATCCTCCACCCCATTTCTTGGAGAAGGAGAGTGAAAGAAAATGTATTTGTTCAAACCTGGCCAGTGTGTTCAGTGGTTAGAGCATTGGCCCAAGGAATGAAGGGTCTCAGGTTTGATTCCTGGTCCCCTGTAGGGGTGCATGCATGAGCGACCAATCAATGTTTCTCTCTCTCCCCCCCCCCCCCGCCCCCGCCACACACACACACACCCATCCCTTCCTTCCACGATTTCTAGAAATCAATGGGAAGATCCTCGGGTGGGGATTTTTTAAAAAATATATTTTACTGATTTTTTACAGAGAGGAAGGGAGAGGGATAGAGAGTCAGAAACTTCGATGAGAGAGAAACATCGATCAGCCGCCTCCTGCACACCTCCCACTGGGGATGTGCCCGCAACCAAGGTACATACCCTTGACCGGAATCAAACCTGGGACCTTTCAGTCCACAGGCCGATGCCCTATCCACTGAGCCAAACCGGCTAGGGCAGGGATTTTTTTTTTAAGTATATGTTCAGAGATACATATATACATACTGCTCTAATACTTGGACCTTAATGGAATGTCAGAAGCATATGGACAAACACTTGCTCCTGTACATCTGCTGCAACTTAAGTATATTTCTTTCTTCTATTTTCAACCTAGATCAGAGGGGTATTTCAGGAAGACATGCCTTTCTTAAACCAGAGTCCAGCAAAAGTGGCCACTGGAATCTGAGGACGGAGGGGCAGTCTGGGGCCAGGAGTAAAAGTGTGGCTCCGGAGGGAGGGGCGAGAGCCGGGTAGGGTGGAGGGTGCATATGGTGAGGAGACTCTCAGGCCTCGGGCTGGATGTGAAACTGAGTGGGAGGCAAAGAATGAAAAAGTGGAGCATGTTGTTAATCTTGGAATGAGGATGACTCATGCAGAAAATGAGATGCTTTCCCACTGATACTTTGAATAATACCCCTTGACTGGGAAAGGAAACGAAATGAATGTTGCTCTTGATCATGGTACAGATAGGACATGTCATCCAGAGTGTGTATTTGAAGACTGGACACCCTTCCTAGCTCGTCCACTCTCCCTGGGTGACCTGAGGCAAGCCATCTAACCTCTCAGGTTCTCAGATTTCTCGTTGTCAACAAAAGGAAAGCAGGGCTATGCTTATCTGTGGGTCCCTGGAGACCCACAATATTCAACAACTCAGTTAATTGAAATATACTGTAGTCCTAGCTGGTTTGGCTCAGTGGCTAGAGTGTTGGCCCAGGGACTGTTGGATCTCGGGTTTGACCCCAGCCATTGATGTTTTTCTCTGTCTCTCCCCCTCCCTTCCACTCTCTATACATCAATGAAAAAATATCCTTGAGTGAGGATTAACAAACAAACAAAAATAAATAAATACATATATTGTAAAAGGACAGATAGATATGAATTTGGGGTGACTTTTGAATGGCAGCAACTAACAGTAGGGAGCAGTGGTAGCAATTGAGACAACCCAGACCACGCACAAGCTGCCATGTGGGGAAATAACAGGATGGTACTATCCCACATGTGTCAAGTATTTATGTATCAGTTACTCTACCAAGCAGTTTAAAATTTTTTAATTTTTTTCTTTTTTTTTTTCTTTAGAGAGAGAGAGAGGAAGGGAGAAAGAGAAAGAGAGAGGGAGAGAGAAGCATCGATTGGCTGCCTCCTGTATGTCCCCTACTGGGGCTCGAGCCAGCAACCAGGGCATGTGCCCTGACCAGGAATCAAACCAGCAACCTTTTGGTGCACGGGACAATGCCCAACCAACTGAGCCACATTGTCCAGGGCCCAAACAGATTATATATCTGATCTCACTTAATTCTCACTATGTCCCCATGAGGTAGGTTCTAATATTATCACATATCATGGGGAAACTGAGGCATGGGAAGGGTAAATAATCCATCCAGGAAAACATGGCCAATAAATAGGAAAGCCAGAATGGAAAGCCTAGATCTATCTCTATTCCAAGCCCTAACCACGGCACAACTTGCTCTCCTATTATGCCAGGGTACATAGAATAACTAGGAGAGTCTTTTATCTTTCAATCAAAATCCAGAAATCTTTCTTAAATATCTGACATAGGAGCTGCTTGAAGGGGGTGCCACTGGTTAAATCTGGGACAAATTCAGCACCCAAGTTAAGTACAGTGATAAATCATAAAGCACTGGAAGAATAAGATTAATGAGTCCTTTACTTATAAAAATAAATAAATATACATATATATATATATATATATATATATATATATATATATCCTAATAATAGACAAAAATGTAAATTGACCGTACCTCTGCTACGCCACCAGCCAATCAGGAGTGATATGCAAATTAACCCAACTAAGATGGCAGTTAATTTGCATACACAGGCACTGAGTGACTAGGGTGGGACACAGGCATTCTTCCCCACCTCCGGTCTCTCAGGGCCTCTGGGCAGCGTTGGAAGGCGGGGCTGGAGTGGAAAGAGGCGGCTCCGGGGCCTGAGCGGAAAGGGGCTGGTCCGGAGTGGAAAGGCAATGCCAGCAGCCAGGAAAAGGAAAGCCCATTCTAGAATGAATCTGTGCATCAAGATTCTAGTATATATATCCTATCTAATAAAAGAGTAATATGCAAATTGACCATACCTCTGCCACACCCACAAGCCACTCCCACCAGCCAATCAGAAGCAAGTATGCAAATTAACCCAACCAAGATGGCTGTGGCCATGGAGTGAGCAGGAGGCTTGGGTTTCCCTGGCAATGGAGGAAGCCAAGCTTCCTGCACACTCTGGCCGGCCCAGGCCTCCACTCAAGGCTACAGAGTTTCAATTATAGAAGATAAATAAATCCCAGATACCAGGGCCTCTGCTTGGGTCGCTGGGGGGCGTGGCTGGCCTGCAAACCACCACAGGCCCCTCACCCAGGCCACCCCATTCCCCAAGGGAACCCCCATCCTGATCGGGGACACCCTTCAGGGCAAACCAGCTGGCCCCCACCCATGCACCAGGCCTCTATCCTATCTAATAAAAGAGTAATATGCAAATTGACCGTCACTCCAACACACAAGATGGCTTCCCCATGTGGTCAAAGATGGCTACCCCATGTGAACACAAGATGGCTGCCACAAGATGGCCAGCAGGGCAGGGCAGTTGGGAGGGACCAGGCCTGCAAGGGAGGGCAGTTGGGGGCGATCAGGCCAGCAGGGGAGGGCAGTTGGGAACAATCAAGCCAGCAGGGGAGGGCAGTTGGGTGGGACCAGGCCTGCAAGGGAGGGCAGTTGGGGGCAATCAGGCCAGCAGGGGAGGGCAGTTGGGTGGGACCAGGCCTGAAGGGGAGGGCAGTTAGGGGTGACCAGGCCTGCAGAGGAGCAGTTCGGCATTAATCAGGCTGGCAGGGGAGTGGTTAGGGGGTGATCAGGAAGACAGGTAGGTGAGCAGTTGGGAGCCAGAAGTCCTGGATTGTGAGAGGGATGTCCGACTGCCCGTTTAGGCCCGATCCTACCAGGCAGTCAGACATCCCTCGAGGGGTCCCATATTGGAGAGGGTGCAGACTGGGCTGAGGGACACACACCCCTGTGCACGAATTTCGTGCACCAGGCCTCTAGTAAATAAATAAAAAGAATACTGAGGGTTGACTGGTAGATTCGAAGGCACTGCTAGGAAAATCAGCATTTGGCAGTCATCAGAGTAAAGACAGGACCAGGCAGGAGCCATCAGTGGATGCTAATTCTAAGGGAGAAATGTTAATGAACAAGATATTTGCACAGTCTTAAAGTATCTCCCCAGAGACTGCTTATTAGTTCAAGGGAGGGAAAAAAAATTACCCAGTGGAGAAATTAAGCAATACCTTGATGGGGAGAAAAACGTACATTACCAACAAGAGGCAGATGGGTATTGTGTGCCTCTAGCTGTGATACCCTTCAAGGGACAAAACGTTAATTTTGCAATATTCCAGCCAAGAATGCTGGATCATCAGATAAATGCAATAGGGGAGTGTTGTTGTTTTTTAAGGCAACATCATAAAATTTAAAGAAAGGCCATGGAAATGTTTTTGATTCGAAGACAACTAAATGCAAGTCTGACCCTAGACTTCGTGTTGTATAGGAGTGGGGAGTGTGGAAAATGCTACGAAAGACATGGTTAGATCATAGTACCAATGTAAATTTATAAAGTTGGTAACTGTAAAGTGGCTATGTTGAGAATATTCCTGCTTTCAAGGAAATGCACAAAGTGTTTTGGGGTGAAGGATCCTGATGTATGTATATGACATACCCTCTTGTTCAAAAAAGAGAAAAAGAGAGAGAGTGCAATGCTAAAGCAAATGGGATAAAGGTTAAGAATAGGTAAATCTAGGGTGGGGGGGAATGGTAAGATATGTACACATATAATACCTCAATTAAAAAAAAAAAAGAATAGGTAAATCTAGGTCAAGGGTACATGGAGTTCCTTGGAACTTTTTCCAAGTTAGAAAATATGTCCACACAACAGGACCTTTATTTATTTATTTTTTTAAGTCAATCTAGTATCACATTACCAAGTGATGGTACTTAGAATTGTGAAGGGAAAAACACACGACCTGCCATGAGAATAATTGTTGGGAGAAGCTTGAGGCTGAGCCGATTCCCTGCAGTGTAGGGGTTCCCCCACCAACACGAAGAATTATGTGGGTCACACAGAACACAGGGTCACAAGCGAACAAATGCCAGAGTAATTCTACTGTGAGAAACACCAGGAAAACCAACATCTCGGTACGTGTAAGAAAAAGATTTTCAGGTCCAGGCCTATAGTCTACTCATCTCAACACAAGTCTACCCCGTAGAAGAATTAGCCTGTTCAAGCTCATCTTTCATTTGCTGCTCCTTGGGCCTGGAAGGTTCTGGGTCAGTGGGGAAAGGCAGTTAACCCAAAGAGCAAGCTGCTAGCATTGACAAAGACACAGCACATGCAAAGGCCTGGGGAAATGCTAGAATGACTAACATATTAGTGGACAACTTTTGACGATGAGATTATTATGATTGTCACAGACTTGCCTGACTTACTATGTGCTAGAACCTGGGGAAGGAGAAAGATAAAATAGACTATTCCTGTCCTCAAGAAGCTTTGTGGAGAGAGAGACACACACAAAGGTACATCACAGGGCAGCAGGTGGGAAGTATAGAATGAATGTAGGCTGGAGTTTATAGAACACGACAGTCGGAAAAGCCATTGTGGGTATTTAGCACCAAGTAAGTGGTAAGGATAGACATTTTCCCTTTCTGCCCTCCTTCCTTCTTTTCAATAAATACTTAATTACGTTTCCTAATTGCAAGGAACTGTGCCAGACACTCAAAGAGAACAGTGAGATTAAAAAATGATGCTGAAAAGAAAAAAAAATGATGCTGAGAGGAAGAGGAAAAGGCACCTTTGGGGGTTAATTAATAATAATAGCTAAAATATAATGGGCCCTGTATTAATGTCCTGTGGCTGCCATAACAAATCACCACAGACTTAGTAGCTTAAAACAGAAATTTATTTCCTCCCACTTCTGGAGGCAGAAGTCTAAAATCGAGGTGTTGGTAGGGCTGTGCTCCCTCCAGCGGCTAGGGGACATTCCTTTCCGTGCCGCCTTCAGCTTCTGGTGGCCGTTGGCATTCCTGGACAATCCCTGCCTCCATTTTTACATGGGCTTTTCTTCTGTCTGTCTGGTCACCATTGTGTGTCTCTCATTACTACACTTGTCAGTGGATTTAGGGCCCACTGGATAACCCATGATCTTTTCATTTCCAGGTCCATAGTTGTGTCTGCAAAGGACGCTTTTCCTTTCTTTCTTTTTTCAGTTGTCTGCTGCTTTTCATTAACATCTAAATAGATAACACATCCTATAATTATAATATGGAAGTGTCTATGGACTAATTAGATACAGTTTTTTGGCAAATGCTTAGGAAAGAATGGTCAAGTTCATCCAAGGTTTTAGGCAGCAGCGTCTAGGTAGCTGGGGTGAGGTCAGTGTTTGGGAACAGAGGTAAATATCTGCAACCCATGCATTCCTTTGATTTCTTCTGTTAGTGACTGATTTACTGTCTGGTACTGCTGGGAGAGTCCTCTTCTCCTGGCATTCTTCTGATTCGATCTGGATTTCCTACGTCGCCGCAGAGCCTCCTGAAATGTCAGTGACTTTGATAGCGGTAGCTCAAGGGAAGTGTTCTTTGAGAATTTGGGTTACTTTGAGCTCCCTCTCAGCCTGCAAGGCACAGTGAAGAGGAAGCCCATGGATCAGAGGCCAGACTCCAGGAGGGTATGCCCTGCGAACACGACCTGCCGCCCAAGGTCACCGTGTCACCCAGGACCCTTTTACTAAATAGCATTCATAGTTTCCGGGAATTAGGACATGGGCATATTTGGGGGTGGCAGGCACCATTCAACCCATTACAAGCCCTTCTCAAGTGCCAGGCATTGTCCTAAGCATCTTATATGTATTACTCATCTAATTTACAACAACCCAGTAAGATGTTAGTTTGGTCCATATTGAGGAAATGGAGGCACAGAGCCTTTAGGTAACGTGGAGCCATTACTTGGGATAATTGGCTTGGGTGGAGAGCTTGTGTTGAGGAAGAGTAAGAAATGTTTGGACAAACAAGTTAAGGTCACATGCAGGATGCCTTAGATACCTATGAAAAATGTGCCTTACCCTCTGTGGGTAATCGGCGGCCACTGAGGATTTTGAATAAGAATGTCATGTGAGCATTGATGTATAAGAATATTGATCAGAAAGCACTGTGTTAAATAGAGTGGAAGAGGGCTGGAATGGGAGGCCTATTGGAAGTGCTCACGTATTTGCTCTGAGAGATGTGTAGGCCTAGACTGAAGGTCTGGCCACAGAAACAGAGGAAGGCTTAAGAGCTCATTCTCCTTTTCATCCTGACATATGGAGCCAGACTCTTGTTTTTTCTATTAGACTCAGCTTCCATCTTCCTAGGTCCCACACCAGGAGGCAGTCAAGAGAAAAGACAATCTTCATTTGCCCCAGGTTAGCATACACTGTTTTTTTTCCATTAAAGCATTGCTCTCAAATTTGAAAGAACCTGAACGGCGCCTGGAAATGCAATCCCCATAGTTCTGATTGTGGTCACTTTTAAGACAATGGCACAATGACACTGAACGATGTCCCTCTTGAGATTAAGAGATGGTCAACTCTGACCTATGATGGAATAGGCCTAGAAGCCAATTAAAGCATAAATCAGGTCAATAACAAGGACTCGTGGGAGTGGCCTGTAGATGTGGCCGCCATGAAGCTAGATCTTCGCTCTCTTCCTCTCGAGTTAGCAGACGGGCAGAGGGAAGCCTCTCCATTCTCACCTCCCACCGACTCTTCTTGGTGACCATGGCTGCTCCTGGTGTGACCTGAATATTAAACATCCCTTATTCATTTTTAGGCTTTCAGGCTTTTTTGTGAGGATTTGATCAGTAATGCCTGATGGGAAGGCATTTCCTGTCGGACAATGAAAGGTTTGAATGCAAGAGACCCTCAGTCATACTCTGAGTCCTCAGCCCAACCTATTATTCAGACTTCAGAAGCCATTAATGCTAGTCAGAGTAATCAAGTGTTTCTAAAAGCTGCCGAGTAATTATTTTTATCTGACACAGTGAAAGCGAAAACGGAGATGCTTATTTACTCCTTGATTAACTTTAAGAAGTGCTTTCCTACAAGGTTAAGATATTTGATTTCGTTTTAAAATTTTAATTTAGGTTGACACAAATTTAGGTTGACCCCAAGAAGTGATACTATTCATTACAAAAAATTCAAAGATGACAGAATAATATAGAATAAACAGTAAAATGAAAATATTTTAGGATACTTTTTTGATGGGGATATCTTAACCCCATGTAATATCCTTCCAGGGTTTTTTTTTTTTTTTTTTTTTAAATAAGCTTCTAATACCTTGGTCCTCAAAGTGTGGCCTGGGGGCCATCAACACTGGCATTTCCCAGGATCCTGTTGGAAACGCAGAATCTCGGCTTCACTGCAGACTTTATTGAATCAGAATCTGCATTTCAACAAGCCAGCCCAGGGAGGGGGCAGTGTTTCCACTAATGTTAGTCCTTTGGAAGGCATCCCGGTTGTTAAAGAAATGGAAAGAAATGAATAAAAGCGGTATGCAGAAAAATTAGCCAATTCATTCTACAGAGTTCTGTGTGAACAGAGCCCAATTTTGGAACACACCACTAGAGAATCAGATGTTGGATTGACCTGTTAAAGAGGTGTCACTCACAAGTAGGCCACCTCCCCTTAGTCCTTATAGTAATTACATATTAATAAGAAAATCATAGAACCAGGAACTTTTACAACTGAGATGAACAATAGAATTCATAGTAGTGCATGTGAGGTCTTGAGCCTCAAACTGGGTTTGTTCCCCCCAAATTTGGGTATGAAGTTAAAAATACACATGTTGCTGGTGTGACCAGGTCCTCACAAGCTATGGGACCTTGAGTAAATTTCTTCATTTCTTGGGGTCTCAGACCGTAACGTGTAGAATCCACCTTGCAAACTTCATTGGATCCTCATGTACCTCAAATAAGGGGTGTGGGAGGACTTCAAAAACTGTATGAGGACCTAGAATGGTACCAGGGCAGATTTCAAGGGTGGATCCCAGTTTCATCCAATTAATTGCATCTTGTGTGAGATAATATCACAGTGAAAGGGTGGGAGCCTGCTTGAAGTAAAGAAAAGGTGAGCTAATTAATTAGAAGGTATCACATGTTTTCTCCTCTGTCTAGAGGGGTCCTCATGAGAACCAGAGGATTCTCGTGTTCCAACATAGATAGGGAGCCATGGGTGCTCATTAAGGATCTGTTGAATGAATGCATGAATCACTAACCTTGAGAAAGGTAATGAACATTCATTTATTCAACACGTACTGACTGATCCAGGCTGGCCAAAGATACAATGGTGAGCAAAAAGCACACACTATCCCTTGCCCACACGGAGCTTATAATCTACTCAAATACTCACATGGGTAATTGTAAATTGCATCATTGCTCTGTGCCATAAAAGATAGGAGCCCTGACCGGTTTGGCTCAGTGGTTAGAACGTCGGCCTGCAGACTGAAGGGTCCCGGGTTCGATTCCAGTCAAGGGCATGTACCTTGGTTGCGGGCACATCCCCAGTAGGGGGTGTGCAGGAAGCAGCTGATGGATGTTTCTCTCTCATCGATGTTTCTAACTCTCTATCCCTCTCCCTTCCTCTCTGTAAAAAAAAAAAAAATCAATAAAATATATTAAAAAAAAAAAAGATAGGAGCAAGGAGCCCAGAAAACCTGTACTAGAGCAGATTAACTTGATTAGAGTGGTTTGAGGAGACTTCCTTGGGGAAGTGGCCCTTGAGCTGAGAGCTGAAGAATGAACAGGAACTAAGGTGGGGCAGAGGGGAGGGAAGAGTGTCCCAGGCAGAGGGAACCGTGCATGCGCAGGCCTTTTGGCGGGAGGGAGCATGGGGGCGCATGGTGGTCAGAAAGGCCAGTCCTGTTGGGTGGAGTGATGGGATGAGGCTGCGGACCATGCGTAGCTGTGTGCACTTGAGTTTGGTTCTTCTTCCCGGAGCGCGGGGAGGCCACTGAAGGATCGCAGATGTGATGGTGGTGGTGGTGGAGGATGTGTATTTTGCAATGATCAGATCTGGGTTTTGGAAAGATCACTCTGGCAGCAAAATGGAATATAACTCAGGGGCAGGAGGGCAGAGTGTATGTGTGGAGACAGACAGGAGACTTTTACAGTCTAGGAGAGAGAGACAGAGAGAGACAGAGAGAGACAGAGAGCGAGAGAGAGAATGCTCCCCTCCACAGAAGATCCAGCTCCTTGGGTCTATCTCGTTCTCTCCTCTCCCTGCAGCCTTGCTTCTGGGAGGCCCTGCCCACCAAGAGGGAGGCAGGCCTATGCAATGAGCTCGCCCCTATAGACAGAGAAAGTGAACCAGATGGGGACCTGGTCAGCAAATTCGTCCATTTTGAGTCCACGTGAATCAGTCCCTGCCAGGTGAAATGATAAAAATGCAGTTTCTGAATCTGCAAGCTGAAAACTCAGCCCTGGATTTAGGTTGACCCCAAGTACAGGTAGCCTGACAGGCCCCCCTGAGAGTATCCCCCAGGCAGCATCCTTCCCTTTACTCATACCTTCACTCCAGTTAGGACACCATCTCTTACACCCCTCACTGCAAAGATGTGAAAAGTGAGGCCCACAGAGATTTCATAATTTGTTCAAAGTCACACAGTAACTTTTAAGGACCAGTTCCCTGTCTACAGTTCATTAGGTGATATTTCCAAAATGCTCTCCTGGTCAGCATCATCTTTATATACATATACTAGAGGCTCGATGCATGACATTTGTGCAAGAGTAGGCCTTCCTTCCCCCGGCTGCTGGCACCGGCTTCCCTCTGGCACCCGGGACCTTCCCTCGAAGCCCGGGCTTGGTCTGGAAGGTTGTCCAGATGGATGCCTGGTCTAATTAGCATACTATGCTTTTATTATTATAGATAATGGACTGAGTCATAGCTATGTGCTTTAAAATTAAATTTCATTTTTTACAACTTCTATACTTCGCTCATTAATTACAATCTCCAGCCCCGAGAGTAGAAGGGCTACTGTATGGGCATTCAGCCTAAACCTTACAACGGACTAGCTGAGCCTTCAACAAGTTCTGGTATTGCAAAGAAATTCACAAACACTGTTAATGAGCCTTTCTGTATCGGTGTCAGTGCCTTCACTTTTAGATGACTTGGAGAACTTACAGTTTTCAGTGAGAAAAAAATGAGTTTTCCTTTGCAATTCACTCTCACGGGCCATTCTTTAGCTTAACCAACAAAAAACAAACAGCCCAGTGATTGTCCTGGGCCTCTCAGTGTACATTCTCCTGCCCGCACTGTTCCTGTTTCCCCTTGGCTTCCTCATGGGGTTTCCTGCCCTGACCCTTTTTTATGATTCCCCTTCTACTGCTGGGCCCTTTTGTGATGTTTCTGGCTTTTATTACTGCATTTTTACTTACTTGTTCTTTGTTCTACTGCCTGCTCCCTCAGGAAGCAGCTAAAAATTCAAACCTTGGCCCTCGTGTTGTTGCTAGAGATCTTAGTTTATATTTGTAATAATTATTCAAGGACGTTCCAAAACAAAAACAGATCTGATTTCCCCATCATTGTTGCTTTAAGATTGAACAGTAGAAGTGATATACTGTCAATTACAGTCAAATGCAATCTGGTTTTCACATGGTTTTCTTCCTGTCTTTCCATGGCACAGCTTCATACACTTGTAATTTTTGATAACCAAGATTCAGGGGTGTGTCTGTGTTCAGCTTTTTACAAGAATCCTCTTAGCCCTGGCCACTGTAGCTCAGTGGTTAGAGCCCCACCTGCTCACTGCAATGTCTTGGGTTTGATTCCCAGTCAAGGGCATTCACCTGGGTTGCAGGTTCAATCCTGGCCTGGCCAGGGGGCAGGTGCAGGAGGCAGCCAATCTTTGTGTCTCTCTCACATTAATGTTTCCCTCCCTCCCTCCCTCCCTCCCTCCCTCCCTTCCACTCTTTCTAAAAATCAATGGGAACAATATCCTCAGGTAAGGATTAACCACAACAAAAGGAATTCTCGTAAACCAAGATTTTGGTGATCATCTTCAGGCTAGCTCCTTGAGCCTGGAAGCTCCAGGTTGCAAGAGCTTGGCCTAGAGCTGGGAGAGGTCCTGCTTAGAGGGCCCTGAGATTGCAGTTTGTGTTAAACATTTGACTTTCTCTCAACTTGGCAGTCTCTCTCCAAAAGAAGCATTATTCTCTCATCTTTAAAGAATGCTGAGTTTAGTCGGTTTTGAGCAAATTATCAGGAGAATTCTCAAGAATTAGGAAGAAAAAGCCAAGCTATTTTACTCAAACTGGGGCTACAACCTCCAGGGGTGCTGGCGAATAACCCTGTTTTCCCTCCATTTTAACCCACTCCTGGCTGTGTCAACGCTGTGCTAGCACAATCAGCTGAAAAAGGACAAATCTGAATCAAGCTAACAAAGTATTCTTTCTACCCAATGCTGGGGTAGGGGTGCGGGGTGGAGTTTACTCGACTGAAATGTTTTGTTACTATGCAAATGATATTACTCTTTATGAAATATATGGTTATAACTTTTTTGTAACCTGGAAAATGTACTTCCTACCCCTCCCCCACCCCCTGGTTATGAGAGAATACAGCACATTGTCTGGGAAATGGCTTCCAAGAGGGGGCGGCGGGGGGGGGGTGGGGGGGAAGCCTGCATAAAGTAGTTTCTCAAAGCTCTGTCCTGGTGACTCAGTTAGTTGGAGCATCGTCCCAAAAACAAAAAGGCTGTGGGTTCAATTCCCGGTCAGGGCACATACCTAGGTTTTGGGTTTGATTTCTAGTGGGTGGGGTGGGGGGTGTATAGGAGGAAACAGATTGATGTTTCTCACATCAATGTTTTCTCTCTCTCCCTCCCTCCCTCCCTCTCTCTCTCAAATCAATAAAAACATATCCTTGGGTGAAGAGTAAAAAAATAAGAATAATTTCAAAGAGTAGGTTCTCATCAGTGACTGTTGAGTTGAATTGAACCTAAGAGACTGTTTTGTTTTGTTTTTTGTCTATTTGTTTTTATTTTGGAGAGAGAAACATTAATGTCTAGGAGGACTGGTTGAAATGTTTGAAGCTATGTTTGCATGTACTAGTATGTTCAGATAAACATCAATTGTCCACACCAAAGGAGAGGACATTATGGAAGTCCCCAAACCCATCTCCCCACTCCTTAGCACTTCCACCATCCAGGCTTCACTTCAAATTCAGCACTTTAAAAACAGGCCCAGCAAGGGCTAGTTCTCCTTAAAATCAGCCCCACCTTCCCCAACTTCCTCACCTATTCAAGGCAGTCAGGTTAAAAACATTGGAACTTCGTTAAATTCTCCTCCTCAGCATTCACCCTCCCATTACCCAATTAATCATCAAATCCTGTCTACCCTTCCTTTATAATGTCTTGGAAAGTCCCCATTCTTTTCTCTTCTGGCAGGACAGAGATAGAAGGTGGGAATCCACATACAGGTGAAAAAAAATTATAGAAATATAAAAAAGTGCAAAATAACATAGTTTCAAACAAGCTTTTATACCGATCCTGGGGCACAGCACTGCATTTGTCTTGTGAAATTCAGAGCAGTTGGGGCCCTTACTCAGGTCCAGCTCAGGATATTTTGATTCCAGCCACTCCTCCCTCGACTGAGGATCAGGAAGCCTTCATTTCCAGATGAATCAATCTCCATTCACAGCATGGCACATATATATCTAATCTAAACTAGGGTTGGCATAATTAATTAAGAATATTTTATTTTGAGTTTATTCTTGTGTATGGTGTAAGTTGGTGGTCTAGTTTCTTTTTCTTTCTTTTTTTATTGCATGTACCTGTCCAATTTTCTCAACAGCATTTATTGAAGAGACTGTCTTGACTCCATTGTATGCTCTTGCCTTGTTTGTCAAGTATTAATTGAGCATAATGGCTTGGGTCAATTTCTGGGGTCTCTGTTCTGCTTCATTGATCTATATGCCTGTTCTTGTGCCCATACCAGGCTGTTTTGATTATAGTGGCTTTGTAGTATAACTTTTTTTTCCATTTTTTTATTAAGGTATTATATGTGTACATATCTTACCATTGCCCCCCCCCCCTTGTAGTATAACTTGATATCTAGTACTGTGACCCCTCCAACTTTGTTCTTCTTTCTCAAGATTACTGCTGCTATTCAGGGTCTCTTTTGGTTCCATATACATTTTTGGAGTGTTTGTTCTAGGTCTGTGAAATATGCTGTTGGTATTTTAATAGGGATTGCATTGTATCCATAGATTACTTTGGGTAGTATGGACATTTTAATAATGTTGATTCTACCAATCCATGAACATTGTGTAATCTTCCACTTGCTTATATCTTCCTCTCTCTTTTTTAATGTCCTATAGTTTTCTGAGTACAATTCTTTTACCTCCTTGGTTAAGTTTATTTCTATGTATCTTAACTTTTTTATTGCAATGGTAAATGGGATTGTTTTTTTAGTTTCTCTTTGTGAGAGTTCTTTATTGGTGTATAAAAATGCCATTGATTACTGGGTGTTAATTTTGTATACTGCTTTGTTGCCAAATTCATTTTTAAATCTAGTCTCGACATGTCTCACAGCAATATGTTTGCCGATACACATTCTAGTGCAGGGGAAAATAAACAAATGGGACTACATCAAGATAAAAAGCTTCTGCACAACAAAAGAAACCATCAACAAAATGAAAAGGGAGCCCACTGTATGGGAGAACATATTGCCAATAAGACATCTGATAAAGGATTAATATCCAAAATATATAAGGTACTCACAAAAGTTAACAAAAGGAAAACAATCCAATTGAAAAATGGGTAAAAGACCAAATTGGACACTTCTCCAAAGATGGCCAAGAGACATGAAAAAAAATGTCAAAGTCACTAATCATCAGAGAGAGGCAAATTAAAAAGACAATGAGGTATCACCTCACACCTGTCAGAATGGCTATCATCAACAAATCAACAAATGACAAGTGCTGGCAAGGATGTGGAGAAAAGGGAACCCTAGTGCTCTGCTGGTGGGAATGCAGACTGGTTCAGCCATTATGGAAAACATTATGGAGTTCCCTCAAAAAATTAAATATGGAATTGCCATTTGACCAAGTGATCCCACTTCTAGGAATATACCCTAAGAAACCCTAAACACCAATCAGAAGGAATATATGCACCCCTATGTTCATAACAGCACAATTTACAATAGTGAAGATCTGGACACAGCCTAAGTGTCCATCAGTAGATGAATGGATAAAAAGCTGTGGTACATTTATATCATGGAATACTACACAGCTATAAAAAAAGAAGGACCTCTTGCCTTTTGAGGCAGCATGGAAGGACTTGGAGAGTATTGTGCTAAGTCAGAGAGAGACAAGTATCACATGATCTCACTCATACATGGAATCTAATGAACAAAATAAACTGATGAACAAAATAATTCAGAGACATAAGACGCATGGAACAGATTGAGGCATCTCAGAGGGGTTTGGGGGGGCAGGTAAGGGGGAGAGATTAACTAGGGAATTTATATACATATACTAATATGCTTTGCCCATGGACACAGACAATAGTGTGGTCAAGGCCTGGGGGCAGGTGTGGGGTGGAGGGGGTCAATGGGAATGAAGGGGGGAGGGGAATCTAATATTTTCAACAATAAAATTAAAAAATACAATTTTTTTAAAAAAGAGTATTTAATGGCAAATTAAAAATTCTTTTGTTTATATTTTACCTTCACCTGGACAGAAGCTCATTCTTCTGTATTGTTACTGCTCCTCCCCTTCCCCATAGCAACCAACACAGGGTTCTGCAGTTTGTCGTCTATAAATAAAATGTTTGTTAAATCATAGAGCCTTAGAATTTTAGAGTCAGAAGGGACCTTGGGAATCCCTCTTGTCCAATCCTTGACTTGACAGATGAAGAAGCCAGTCTAGAAAGATTAGCTGACTTGCCCAAATTCACATAGCTGGCTGGTGGGAAAGGACCAGAACCCAGGTTTCTCCCGCTTTGAAGTCCCGACCCTAAATTGTCCTTAGATAATCATGACAGAAATGTCTAATTTTACATAAGGTCTCCCAGGGATGGTGGTGAGAGGGGTGATCTGCTTTAGACTGAAACGTTTACAAAGACTCGGTCGGTCGCAGGACCGCCCCGAAGAACTAACTCCTCAGCTCGGTGCTGGGGAGGGTGGTCACAAGTTAACGTGTTTATGAGTCTGTGGCCTAATCGAGGTTCTTCAGACGGGAAGGCGCACCCCAGGGCCCCCACACGGGGGGCTAACCCTCCCCGGACCCTCCCAGGCTGCCTTCTGTCACACCGCCGCCGCGGGGCCCGCCCCACGTGGACTCGGCTCCCAGGATCAAAGTCTGTTTGCTGCCGGGACCCCGCAGGTGTGCGCTGGGCGGTGGGCTGCGAGGACCCGCAGGCTAAGAGCAGGGGGTCTCGCCCAATGCCGGGAGCCCAGCCCGCCCCTCCTCCTCCTCCTCCCGCTGCTGCACGCGGCCCTCGCCCCCTACCCTCCCCCACGACGCTCGCTGCTGCACCCGGCCGCGGCCCCCCAGCCCACGCCCGGCTCCCGGAGGGAAAGGCCCCGCCCCATCTGTCGGGGCCGCGGCCCCGCCCCCTCCTGCCCCGCCGAGACTCCATCCAATAGTGAGCGCGGGTGGGCGGGACGCGGCGGCTGTCGTGAGGGGGCCCTAGCCAATGGGGACGCGTGCCGGGCCTTGTGGGCGGGGCGTCGGATCCTTGTCATACTCCGGTCCGTGTGAAAACGGGGGTTCCGAGTGCAAAGCAAAGTTTTTTTGTAAACCGTCTGCAAAGCCTGGGGGGAGAAGCAGGCGCCCGACACCGGGCCGAGTGCAGCTGCTGTGGCCGCCGCCTTTTTAGCCTCCCCGGCGTCGGCTTCTCGATCCGAGCCACAGCGGAGGCGACCGGCGGAGGAGAGACCTGCGCGGAAAGCCTTCAGATGCTAGGAGCCTTCGCAGCGCGGACCTGCCTATCGCCCGCCCCCGCCTCCCACCAGCTCTTGCTTCGGGTCGGGCTCCCGGTCCCCGGGCTCCGGGAACCCCAGCTCCTCCACGCCGCCGCTCCACTGCAGGTGTGGGGCTGCTGGGGCTGAGCCGGGCCTCCGCCTCGGCTCCAAGGACCGACGCCTGCGGAGCTGCAAGCTGCCGGCCCGCCGGGGACGCCCACAGGCGCGGGGGCTCGGCGGCTGAACCCCTTTTCCGATCCCGGAGGCTCCTGAGCGGTGGCCCTAGCGGCCCGGCTCGGACCGAGAGAGTCCCGCGCCGTCCTCCTTCCGTCACCAGGTCCTAGACCGACCCCCGGCGCCTCCCAGCCACCGCCTCCCCCAAGTGTCCGGGCCGCGCTCGGCGGGCCCCCGAGCCGCAGCCATGGGGTGCTGGAGTCGGAACCGGGGCCGGCTGCTGTGCATGCTGCTGCTGACCTTCCTGTTCATGGTGCTGGAGATGGTGGTGAGCCGGGTGACGGCGTCGCTGGCGATGCTCTCCGACTCCTTCCACATGCTGTCGGACGTGCTGGCGCTCGTGGTGGCGCTGGTGGCCGAGCGCTTCGCCCAGCGGACCCACGCCACCCAGAAGAACACGTTTGGCTGGATCCGGGCCGAGGTGATGGGGGCTCTGGTGAACGCCATCTTCCTGACCGGCCTCTGCTTCGCCATCCTGCTGGAGGCCATCGAGCGCTTCATCGAGCCGCACGAGATGCAGCAGCCGCTGGTGGTCCTCGCGGTCGGCGTGGCCGGGCTGGTGGTCAACGTGCTGGGGCTGTGCCTCTTCCACCATCACAGCGGCTTCGGCAACAACTCGGGCCACGGCCACTCGCACGGGGGTCACGGCCACACCAAGGGGGTGCGCGGCAAGAGCAGCCGCCCCTTGGTGGCCGGGGACAGCGACCACAGGAGCCCGGGCGACCAGAGACCCGACCAGGAGGAGACCAACACCTTGGTGGCCGGGAGCAGCAACTCCAACGGGCTCAAACTGGGCGGGACAGGTGAGGAGAGAGTCGCCGCCTCAGGTGGTTGGGTTTGGGGAGCCGAGACCTGAGCCTGGGCCCCGGGGCGGGATGGCCCGCACGCCCCGCACGCCCCCTGGTGCCGGAGTCGGTCTGCGCGGCGCCGAGCCGCCGCCTTCCCGCTCCCTCCGGGTCCCGCCCCCGCCGGGGAAGGCGTGCAAATAGGACCCCTTTCTGCGCAGGTGTTCGCAGCCCCCCGGGGGCGGGGGGCGTCTGGGGGGGGTAGGTGGGCGACAGCCCTCTGCAGTGCGCTTACCGCACTTGGCTGTCCTAACAGGCTATCTTTTCAAGAGACTGTCTAATCTGGGTTTTTAAAGGAGCAAAAGGAGCAAAGATGCTTCCTAACTCAGTTTCTGGACCCTCTTGGGAAACGGAGGCAATCAGCCATTCGTTCTTAGTCGTGGGCTGTTTGAAATCCAGGTGGTTCTTAACGCCCTTTGAACAAGTTTCTGGATATTGTGTTCAGGGCTGCTTTGCCATTGACTTTCCAGAACTCAGGTTTCTTTTATGAACAGCAAGGTATGGTTCAGTTAGTTGTGTAACATCTAAACCCGAATTCTGAGAATCCGAGACTTGGGACCTGTTTAGGCATGTTTAAAGTTAGGACTTTTTCAGTTACACTAAAGGTGATGGTAATTTTTCATCTTTTATTTTTAATGGATGCTGTTCATTCTAAACATAAGTGCTCTTGAAAGGAAGTTGGAAAGTAAATGTTGAAAGGAATCAACCAATGAATGCCCTACTACCCAAGCTCAAAAATAACAGCTTGTATTTCCTTCCATTTTTTTCTCTCATTTGTATTTATTTACCTGGTTGCATGATACTACATAGACAGTTTTCCTTGTTTTGAAGATGCAGGATATTAGGTTAATGAAATTCAGATTGTATATTGAAAAAGTTTAGTAGATAATTGAATTTTCCTTTCACTCCTATTCTGCAGGGTTTTTATTCCAAAGAAAATTAAGCTGCTCTGGTGTGTGTGTGTGTGTGTGTGTGTGTGTGTGTGTTTTAACAGATCGGTATGTTTGATTTAAGAGTTACAGAGGGAAATAGGAAGAGGTTGGTAAAAAGGTTCAGACTTCCAGCTGTAAGATAATAAGGTCTGAGGAGCTGTGTAACACATGGTGGCTATGGTTGATAACACGTATTCTGTAATTGAAATTTGCTGAGAGTAGAACTTAAGTGTTCTTACCAAAACAAACAAACAAAAAAACAAAGATAAATATATGAAGTGATGGATGTGTTAAATAAATGGGGGGGGGGTTCTTTCATAATGTATAGAAATAAGTCATCATGGTGTACACTTTAAAAATAGTCTAAAAACGAGTAGGGTACATAGTGATCAATTAGCTGCAATTTTTACTGAGGTTACTCTGATCCTTGATAACATTTTATTGTTGATTTGTCAGTTTCTAAATCCTCTGTACCAAGAAACTATCATTTATATTCATAATAAACGTTTAAAAGTGAACCTTAACTCCTTAAAGACAAAAAGTTCTGTGTCAAATCAAGCCTTTGTATTAGACTTATCCATAGTTGCATTTGATGTGGGGTGTTAGCATTCAGTTTTGCTATATGCCAAAAAGATTAGCAGAATGTTCACAGGACCCCATCTCCACAAAAGTTGAACTTTTTTTTTTAATGAGTGGGGGGAGGTAGGGTGGTTGGGAGGATGGGGAAACTATCCTCTTAATGACTTTATTTAGCTCTGGCCATTCTGTCCTGGCATGGTCCCAGTATGTCAGTTTATATTAAATTGCCCCAAGCACATTTTAAAGTTATGTTTTAGGAAAAAATGTCACCTCCTTACTTGAATGGAATTAGACAAGGATGTTTATATAAACACTTTAAGGATTGGATTCAAAGTTTGTATTTCTTTGCAGATCCAGAAAAGTCCAGAACTAATGCGACAGATGTGCAAGTGAATGGGAATGTTATCAGAGAAGCTGACAATATGGATTTGGAAGATGAAGCTGATGATGCTCAAAAGGCTGGACAACTTAACATGCGTGGAGTTTTTCTGCATGTCTTTGGAGATGCTTTGGGTTCGGTGATTGTAGTAGTGAATGCCTTGGTCTTTTACTTTTATTGGCAAAGGTGTCCTGAAGGGAAGTTCTGTGATAACCCGTGTACCGCTGACCCCTGCAAAGCGCTTGTAGAAATAATCAATAGTACTCAAGGAACAGCTTTTGAGGCTGGTCCTTGCTGGGTGCTGTATTTAGATCCAACTCTTTGTATTGTAATGGTTTGTATACTTCTTTACACAACTTATCCATTACTTAAGGAATCTGCTCTTATTCTTCTACAAACTGTTCCTAAACAAATTGATATAAAAAATTTGATAAAAGAACTTCGAAAAGTTGAAGGAGTTGAGGAAGTTCATGAATTACATGTTTGGCAACTTGCTGGAAGCAGAATCATTGCCACTGCTCACATAAAATGTGAAGATCCAACATCATACATGCAGGTGGCTAAATCCATTAAAGATGTTTTTCATAATCACGGAATTCACGCAACTACCATTCAGCCCGAATTTGCTAGTGTAGGCTCTAAATCAAGTGTAGTCCCATGTGAACTTGCCTGCAGAACTCAGTGTGCTTTGAAGCAATGTTGTGGGACTCGGCCACAAGCCTATTCTGAAAAGGATACAGAAAAGGCCCCAACAGTTAGCATTTCTTGTTTAGAACTTAGTGAAAATCTAGAGAAACCCAGGACTCAAGCTGAAAACATGCCTGCTGTTGTGATAGACATTAAAAAGATGCCAAACAAACAACCTGAATCATCTTTGTGAGTCTTGAAAAAGATGTGATATTTGACTTTTGCTTTAAACTGCAAGAGGGAAAAGACTCCACTGAAATTCTAAGTTTGCCAAGTAGTGTAATTGAAGTCTTTGTCTGGTCACACAGTTTAATTCTATTTTTGTAAGAACATAATGGGACTGTTTAACAGACTTCTGTATGACAATTTGTGATTCTCAGTGCAGAGTACAGCTATGCTGTAACAATTTTGAAAAGCCAGTTTTAACACTATGTTACATTTTGTTTAAAGTAAGTATAAACCTTATATAACATAATGACATTTGATTTCCAGTTTTGCCATGGTGAAAATTAATTAGGGGGATAAATAAATTAAAATTGTTACTGGAATTTCTCTGCTTTTCTTTTCCCCCAGTGTTATATTTTGTTTATTAAAATTATAATTGCTAGAACTTAAAATATCACCAACAACTTTGTTTCCTTCGATACTTTAATATTTACTTGCTCTTTAAGATCATTATATAGCATAGTGGCAGCATATTTTAAGAGTGACTGATGGATATTATTAGGAAAAGTTTTTATTTTCTTCACTTGGGGTATTTATCATACTAAAGGTTAGTTATTATCCTGTGTTCTATATTGCTGAGTATTGCTCTAATAAACAGTGAGATATAATTAACAAATTGAACTATAGTTTACACAAAATAGGGCATATGGGGAGTAAGAGCAGGGAAGAAAGTTTACCAAATTAAATATTTAGGTTATTGTAAATTGATATTGAGACTACATTCTAAATCCTGAGAATTTGAACGTGTTTTTTCTTACCAAAGTTAGTCTAAAACATGGACGTGTTCACCAGCATTACTTGCTTTGAAAGATTGGCATCAGAAGCACATATATTCAGTAAATGTTTTTAAGGACATTAAACTCAATCTAATAATTACATGTTAAATGCAAGCTTACTAATAGAATCTTTAAAAAAAAAAAAAAAAAAGACTTTCCGGAGTTAAAGTCATTTCATAGTGACCAATCATGAATGGATTCAAGTGCAGCTTTTCAAACACCACCAGCAAATGCTTGTTTTTTTGCCAAAAGCCACTGACTTGGGAGAACAAAGAAATCTGAATACAGTTTGGATATTAAATTCTTAAAAAGCAATATGAGTTAAAGCAAAATCAGTCATTAAGTTCTGTAAGTTATCTTGTCTTGACAATGCTCAGATCTTCCAATAGTGGCTTATTTTGGGAGAGGCCGCAATATCTACACAGGAAATTGTTCTTCGTTATTTTATTGTTGCTATACACAATTGTTATTTAAGGGTATTTAAGTGGTATTTTTCTTGATAGAGAGGGATTATGGTTTGTGAAGAAACTAGATTTTTGTCCTCAAAAGGGTGAATATTAATATCAGTTATCATGTATAGTTCTATTTTTCTAGCAACAAGGTATCCTGACTACTTCAGTGACTTTTATAGATGACTACTTTTAAGATGGCTACCTTTTGGGCTTTGAAATAATTCATCGTTTAATGTTTCTTAAGATGAACACGCTGGCCTTTGACAGTTAACTTTTTAAAGGGATGATCTTCTGTGGTAGATGGTGTGGGGTTTTTTTAGCTGAAGCCTGTTGCTGGCAATGGGCCTATTTAAGAACAGCTGATTTTTCCAATGAGAATGAGGTAATTTTAGGAACACAGTTTGTAAGTTCACATTTACTCTAATGGGCCAAAACCATAACCTGCCAATTTTCAATACATCTTGACATTTTAATACTCTTATCTGATATTGTGGAATTAGATTCCTAAATTGGTAGTTACTTTAAATTTTACAATTTCTTTTTAAACATGAAATTGGGGAATTCCCTCATTGTATGGATGAATAAAAGAAAGAGAAAGCTTCAAATTGTACTGTATCATGTATGTTCCTGATTTAACACTTTAAACTACAAAACATTAAGATCTCAAAACAGTTTGTTATAGAAACATTTCAGTAATGATACAGTAGGATAACTGGTAAAATATATTCCATGCAATGAGGTTTTCTTTACAAATGCTCTATTGGGTCTCTTTTTAAAAGGTTGTATAATGTGTAAGACATCAACCGAATGAGGATTTTTTAAAATGATGTATAAGCTTGGGACAAGGGCTCTTCTCCCCACCTCCAAGTACTTGGAAGGTTACAAACTCTAGGTTTCAGTTATTTCGCTTTTCATAATTTCTAAGGAGCTTGTATGTAGCAAAGTGGTACCATAGGAAGATTCTCTTTTTTCAAAGGACTTCGTCATAATAGCAAAATCAGTGGGCATTGACTCACCTTTTGAGTTTTGGCAGAGAATTATTTATTTCTTTACAATGCACTTTCTAACCCATCTTTAGCTATATTAGCATCTTTAAAAAAATGCTTTTATATTTAAGTATTGTGGGATTTAGGTGTCTTTTCTAAAGTAGCTTATTCCTTCTTGAAAGAAAATGAAGGGAATACCCTGAGTTATTCGGAGAGGTGGGCCCAATATTTAAATATGCTGTTTTCTAACAGGGCGTCAGTTTTAGGAGGTGTACCTCTCCTGCTGGCTCTTTTCTATTTGAGCGAGATCAGTGTATTTAGAATGTGTTTAGCAACTTGTCTGTCGTCTCGGTTTAGTGAGAAGGAGGTGCTGCATGTACCTGAATTAAAACCAATCCAGAAATTTTTCCAAGCCAAATGCAGCCTTAGTGATGAGAGAGATTTAATTCTCCATTGTCACCTTGTAGCTTAGATGAATGTTTAGTTAGGTTTTTTTTTTGTTCTTTTTTGAAGGGCATATGCATTGTAAAAGTAAGGACTGGAGCCTACAAGAAAAAAGGTCAAAAAACTTTGCTGTATGTATTTTAACATTTTAGAAAACAATGTTTGACTAACTAAGGTATGTAACTTAGGTAGGAAAAATTTCCACCCAGACCACCTTTGGAAAATCACAATAGGTAGGAGACTTATGTTAACATTTTGTATCTTGTTAACAGCCTCAGTTAATCTAGAACTTTTGAAAGTTGAGGGAGAAGGCCTATGAAAGCTAATGTGAAGTATTTAGTAGGCTAACTGGTGTTGAGTTGGAGATTTTTACTGTTTCTAAGCAGATATCATTTTAATGATATGTCATTTACCTGCTGTCTTAAGATGTTCACATACATAAATGTGGAGGATAATTCTACATTATAGATATATTTATTTTAATAGCGTTTCAGTTAAGTCATAAAACAGTGTTAAAACGTTTGGGAAGGTAAAGGGGTTTTTTTTTGTTTTTTAAATTGAAACCGTCAAGTACAGTGTTTGACCATCTGAAATTGTAATAGCACTATTTTGATGTAGCTCTACCAATACTGTGTGGCGATGCTCTTTGGTTTTACTAGCAGGCGCTGGGATATTGGGCAGTCATTCTTACTGGCACAAGAGCTTTTTGTATGTCATTCAGCTTAAACTTTTAAACCAAAAATGTTATGGTCCATTGTCTTTGGCAAAGGGATGCTGAAGGGAATGTAACATAAAATTAATGTGTGGTTATTTGTAAAAGGACACAAATTGCCACCTTAGGGTTCTGCCTTGAAACAGCACAATGAAGTGTATCTGTGTATTCCGTGATTCCTTATGAAACTTCCATGTTGTGTTGTTTTGGGTCTGCCATCGCCTGTCCCGCGGGCCAGGTGTGGCAGTGAAATGCTACTGTCATCTCATTAAATGCAGAAGCACATAAGATGTCTTCAGTGCTGCAACATTTTACCTAACCGTGTGTGTGTTCTATGATTGTACATTGTTTTCCAAAGCTGTTCCTCCTACCTCATCATGAGGCTTTATGGATTCGTTATGTATTATAAATGTGTTCTTTATGAGACAGACTACTGTGTTTCTTCTCATTTATTAAACGTTAAGTAGAAAAATAAATTAATTTTTAAATATCTACTTGGTTATTTTGTGCATGTGGCCTCCCCTCCTGTGCTAGGCTGGGTTATGTAGAAGAGACTGGAACAGTGATGGGCAACCTTTTGAGCTTGGTGTGTCAAACTTCGCCAAAAAACTGAGCATAACTCGGGTAGTGCGTCACTTTGAGGGAAAAACTAACTCCAAGACTCTAGTCGCAAATGTTTCATCCTCGGGAGCAGCAAATGTTTCATCCTCGGCATGCGGCCGCGTGTCATCAGAAATGGCTACGCGTGTCAGTGCTGACACGCGTGTCATAGGTTCGCCATCACTGGACTGGACTTTAGGCATCGAAAGGGAAATTGCAGTGTTGCTAGTGGACAGAATGACTAGGTTGTGTGAAAAGACAGTGATGTGTGGAGGAAAACAAATGTGGGCAAAAATGTCAATGAAAACTGAAAGGGTAACAGTGCAAAGGCTCACCCACATGAAATAATGTCTGTGAAATTTTTTATAAGCATTTATAATTAGTGCAGCTACAGGTTAATCTACCTTTTGTACGTGCTATTGCTTATTTGTAAGCCTGGTTACTAACAAGGATTATTAACTATTTTACTTATATAATCATCTGGAACTGTTAAGAGTACATTAGTTTGGTTATATGAGTTCAGGACTATCATAATTGTAGTCTCATAAAAAAATATTTTTTAAAAAGCTTATACTTCTAGCTAGGAGATAAACAGTTAAAAAAATCAATTGACAATAAATGGCAGTAGATAATAGAATTGAGAAGTGCAGTAGAGATATTCCAAAGGAGGTAAAAATCTTTGGAGAGGATTTCTGTAGGTTAAAAATGAAAGGAGGAGTAGGGGTTGAAAGGTAAGGGCATGGAATAATAGCATAGATGGTTGAGAATCGAGTGGTAGGAAAGTAAAAGAAAAGGTTAGCATCTGGTTTGAATTTGGTTTTATGGGAATGGAGGAAGCCATCAATTTTTGAGTGGAAAAGTGAGAAAGTGGAAAAGGCACTGTACAGGATAGGTTTGGAATGGGAAGTAGACAAAGAGACAAATCAATTACTATAGGTATTCACTGCTAAGAGCCCAAATACGCATGCCCACTCTACACATACATTCCTGTTGGCTCCACACATATGCTGTGTTCATACTTTAACATATCTGAAATCAGAATGCATAGATGCAGTCAGCAGTAAAACTGCTGTTGGTCAACTTTTTTAATCTCATCATGAGACTTTATGGATTGTTATCTATGCTAATAAATCTACACTAATAAAAGAGAGAGATGCAAGTTGACTGTACCTTCATGATGCCCACCAGCCAGTCAGGAGTGAGTATGCAAATTAACCCAACAAAGATGGTGGGTTAATTTGCATACATAGGCGGCCAGGGGCAGGATGCTTGCCTCGTCGCCATGGCAATGACGCAGGTGTTTCGCACCGCCCCAGCCACTCCGGGCCTCTGGGCCTCTGGGCAGCGTGGGAAGGAGGAAAGGCGGCTCAGGGCCAGAGCAAAGGCTGTGCTGCAGCCAGGGTAAGGAAGACCCATTCTGCACAAATCTTCGTGCATCGGGCGTCTAGTGTATTATAACATAGAAACTGTTTTTAGTAGTAAGTGTTCAGAAAAGAATTCTCTGGCAGTATGGTCTTTCAAGAACTATTTGCCAACATTCGCTGGAACAATTACATATACTATGCATTTCACGTGTGGATAAAGAGCCATTGCTTTTGAATTCGATGAAGATACTCAAGGTCAGTGACAACACTTTAAAGAAATTTCATAGGCATTTCTGAGCCTTCAGAACTGACCACCTTGTCCCTGCTCCCTCTCCCCACCCCCCACTCTATATATAGCCTATATAGCTTTTTCCCCCCTTTTAAATTTGCTAACGATTACACCTGCATTTGCTTACTTACAAACCTGTTTCCCTTTTAGAGTATAAACTGAGGTCAGGGTGGTCATCTACATTTCATCAGGATCTAGCACAGAGACTAGTACACTGTAGTCATTCAAAGGTGTTTGGACATTGAGGCATGCCAAGGGTGGAAGAAGATACCGTAATATTAATAGCTAAAATATACTGAGCACTTATTACATACCAGACACATACATTTTTAAATCTAATCTGTACAAATTAAATTAAATTAAATTCCCATTTCACAGGCAAGCATAGATTAAGCACCTTACCCAAAGTCATCTAGCTGGTAAGTCATGAGTCAGAACTGGATGGAGCTAATTCAGCAAGAGAACTAGGATGTAGCAAGTAGCTTGTTTTCCTGTCACTTTGAACCGTCAACAACCTACTTCATAAGTAAATTTAAAAATGAGTTATTTTTTAAATTTTTCATTCAATGAGCCGCAATAGAAAGACAAAAAAAAAAGAGAGAGAGAGAGAGAAATGTTAAAGAATTTGATATTTATTTTTTTTAAAACAGAGTACTTGCCAGATGAAAAATCAGAACTTTGTTACGGCAGACTACCTGACGTTTTCAGGATTTAGGGCCTCTCTTGGTTTTCATCCAGCCTTGTGGACAAGTGCCAGTCTTTACAAACTAGTAGTGTTTTCTCTTCATGTGAGCTAAAACATAGTATTGTTTGAGATATTAACTGCGGCTTAAATATCCTTTTGCTCTGGCAACAGTGGGTCATTGAGGGAATGAGGAGCAGAGGTGGTTGCAGTAAATGTGGATGCGGACACATGGGCCATCTGCTTTTCGACAGGGGTGCTATTAGCATTTGGGTGAGACAATGCATGATAGTACGGAAGTGTCCTGGGCGTTGAAACTAGCAACGCTGGTCTTCCACGCTGCCTGGGTGACTCGTGTAAGACACTGAGACTTTCTGCTCTAGTTGCCTAATCTGAAAAATTAGGATAATAGCATTTCTCTTACAGGAAGGTCGTAAAGATTAAATCAACCTATATAAAGTCACACACTTTGAACAGTGTCTGCTCCTTCGTACGTGCTCAATAAATATTAGCCACGTATTTTAGTCTCTTCCTATTTTGTACCTTTCCTATTCTTCCCTTCTTTCTCTTTTCTCCTCCTTCGTATTTTTTCTCCTTTTTTCCATTTCCCCTCTCTTCCTAAGCCAATGAGTGACCCTTAGTTAGTAAGACATTGGTTAATTCCATTCTTGAGTCTTGAGCATATAGTGTTCTTTTTAATGGGACCACAATTCTCTCTCTCTCACAAAACTGTAGGCTTTTTATTTTTCTTCTTTGAGTAACTTCTGTAACAAACACTATCTGCAGGAGACAGGAATATCTTACGGGCAAACAGAAGTTTATCTAGTGATCTATGACTTACACTTCCAGAAGTAAAGAGCTTGGGGGAGCAGGAGTAGGGGTAGACCCCCGAAACAAGAAAGACAATTCCAACAATTTGTGTAGGCTGTGGAGGGAATGGGTGTGAGGTGTTTTCCACCCACGACGGGGTTTGGGTGTGTGTGCTGTCTGCCCTCTTGCTGCTGGGGAGCCTGGTGGTGATTTCTGCTAAGGGCAGAGCTTGGGCCAATGTCTCTGAGGCCTTTCTCACTGAGGTGCAGGGATTTTATGAGAAGTCCTTTCAAGGGGCCGGGGTATGGCACAGTGGAAAGAATCCTGGACACGTGTGATTGTCTACTGCGCTGACCCAGCAGTCCAAGGAGGCAAATTCAACGGAGACAGTGATATCCACTTCCTTTCTTCTTCTGCATCTTCTTCTCCATCTTCCTCATCTTCCTCCCCTCTCCCTTTCCTTCTTTTTCTCCTTCTTCCTCCTCTTCCTCTTCTTTTCCTTCACCTTCTTCCTCTTCTCCTCCTCCTCCTTCCTCTCCTTTTTCTTAAAAAAAAAAAAATCAATGGACAATATAATTTTTACCTATTTTTTTTAAAAAAAACTAAACTACTTGAGAACCTCCGAGTGCGCAGGCAGTGAGCATGCTCATGTAGGTCTGGTGAGCAGTGTTCTGAGTCAGCAGCTCAAGCATTTTTCCTGGCCACCACCAGCTGCTGTGGCTTTGGCTGCCCTTGTTTTAAATTGTGCTTTCCCTCTCTTTATTAGAACTTAGAGACAAGTCACACGAGGAGCACCTAGTTGAAATATAAGTTAATGAGCATCCAGAGAAAAATGAGCCTGCAGAATTGCTTCCTCAAGTCACTGTCCCGTTCATGTGATGACTGTTACCTTAGAGGACATGAAAGTGTCTACACGCCTCCAAAACACAAAGTCAAAGATGCGCTGATTCCACCCCACACGGTTTCTCATTTATTGGAAGTCAAGACGGCTCTTGCCCACAGTGTGGGATTTGTGGAGAAGGCCTTGCAAAGAGCAGCCTTCTCTCTTACCTCATTGTTTAAAGCAAAGCACTAGCATTTTGTATATGTTTTTTATAAAGCCAGCTAATTTTATTAAGTGTATAAATTGGGTTTTGAATGCACTTTTTTATTTATTTTTGATGCTGGAACACATGGTAATATATCAATTCATATTTTAAAACTATATATATATATATATGTGTGTGTGTGTGTGTGTGTGTGTGTGTGTGTGTGTGTATATATATATATATATATATATATATATATATATATATATATATATATATTAGAGGCCCGATGCATGAAATTCGTGCAAGAGTAGGCCTTCCTTCCCCTGGCTGCCAGCTCCAGCTTCCCTCTGGCACCCGGGACCCCGGCTTCCCTCCGGCCACTGGCAGGCACCCAGGACCTGGGCTTCCCTCGCAGCCCTGGCTTCGTCCAGAAGGTCTTCTGGTCTAATTAGCATATTATGCTTTTATTATTATTATAGATGTGTGTCTATGTAAATATGTTTCTATAACTGTTTTTTTCTTGCTCAAATAAGTAAATCAGGTGAACAACTTATGCCACTGTTGTTTTAAAAAGCATCTTTATTGTTGAAAGTATTACAGACGTCCCCTCCCCCACCACTGAACCCCTCTACCCTACTCCCGCCCCCTCCCCAGGACTTCACTGCACTATTGTCTGTGTCCATGGGTTATTGTGCCACTTTTTTAAACAGTGAAAAGTTGAAATGGGAGATCACATTTGAAAGGAGCTTATAGAACCATTTTCGTGACATATTGACCTAAAATAAAAATAGTGTTTCCTATAAATATTGACCTAAAATAAAAATAGTGTTTCCTATAAATCACATACACTGTGCAAAAGTGACCAAGTACCAGGACCCGGTGCCACATAAGATCCTGGCGGCGCTGGGGGATGAGATTACACTTGGCTGTGAAAGGCTGTGGCAAGCCGCCAGGCGGGGAAGGTGTGGGTCACCCCTTGGGTTCTCAGCTGTCCCTATTCTTTCCCGGTGGCAGGAGCAGAGCCTTGGAGAGAAAGTAAAGGGACATTGTGGGCACCTCGTCTCCATCAGGGCCCAGCACTGTATGTGCACAAACCCACTCCATCTAGTGTGGGGGGTGGGGCATGGGTTATGGAGACAGACACTTTGTGTGGTGAGTGATGGTTACTAGACTTATCCTGATCATCACGTTGTAAGGAATAAAAATGTTGAGTCATTAGGTTGTACATCTGAAACTAATATACTACTGAATGTCAAGTATAATTAAAAAATAAATAAATAAAGAGAGAGTGAGAGGGAGAGAACCCGCTTTCTTCTCCAAAGCAGGTTTTTCTCATGTTCGGATTTCCTCCTAATCGGTCACCAGCCTAAAACCGGGGGTTGAAGCAACCCGGAGGAGCAGGGCTGGCTTCGTGGTGTGCTGATTTGTTGTGTAATAGCAGTGACTGCCTTGGTGACTCAGCAGGGTTCTGTGCATGAAAGTCAACCCAGTGGTGACAAGCTCCAGCCCTAAGGCCTCCCAGCTCCTGGGATCCTCCACAAGGTGAAGGCAAGGGCCATTTCTCCGAGCCTGATCTGGATGTCTGGATTCCTGGAGAATGAGAAAAAGCTTTATCTCAGAAGTAGAGATCTTCCAGCTTGATTTTGCCTCCCTGGGAAAAAAAAAGAGAGCCTGATGAATACAATGGGCGAGAACATGGACTTTGCAACTGGAGAATTGGTTTAAGTGCATGCTCTGGCATTTACGAGTTATGTAACCTTGAGCAAATTATTGACCTGCAAAATGAGAACATTAGTATTTATGTCTTAGGAGACTGCGTTCACGTGTGGTGATGTAGGGAGCATGCCTAGCACAGTGCTAGCATTTAGCAGCTCAATAGATGGTTGTAGAGATGATTTTTACCCTCTTGAGCCCTGCCATGCTATCAGAACAGCCATCCCACTACTCTGTCCAATTCTCAATTCTTATCCAAATATTGATTACATTCAGAATTGAAACTGAAAATGGGCTGCATGATCTCCATAGGCAAAGTAAACGTGCATTGGAGAAACTAGGCTGGGCGTCAGGTGGAGCCGTATCAGATAAACTGGTTTAAATTTATGGTTACCAGCCCTGACCTTACAGAGAAGGAGTTGAGTGTCTTTCCCCTTTGACCTTGGAATGTCATGTTCTTGTGCAATTCCCTAAGTCTATCATTTGCAGGTGGATTCTGGTTAATGGAAACCTCTTTTGAATGGGACAAGAGAGACCGCTATTTCAAGAAAATCTGCAGGTGTGTGTTTTAAGAATGTAGATTCACTCTCTCCTAATGGTGCGGGTTGCTAATCCAGACTGCTCATGTTTTGGTATGTGTATCTTTGTGTTTGCAGAATCAAATACTTCTGTGGCTCTCCATGGAGTCATAGAGTCAGAGGTTTTTTCACTAGAGTTTTAATTTCCCCAGATACTCAGGATTTGTAGGGGGTGGAGGGAAGGTCACTGGCCACAGATTAAACTTTTCTGGGGGGAAACCAGTTGGGGTAACAGAGGTCACTGAGTGTGTGCTAATCATAAGCAATTGAGGGCCTGCAGAGATGGCGAAGCCACACGCCAGCTGCCTTCCCCTCTGACTCAAGGCACCTCTTGTCAAAAGCAATCTACTCAGCTCTGGGGCTTTAAGAAATAAACATTTTTAATTACACAGTTTATACCCAGATGCATTCCCCTAGTAAGCAATTGAAATAACACTGATAAGGCTCAAAGAAATTTCCCCCTATTTGCTTTCTAGTTTTAAAAAATAATGGATTTTGAGTGTATCAAAAGTCTTTTTTTTCTATTGTTATGATCATAAGTTTTGTTTTTTAATCATTGCTCCCCTGTGATCCTCAGTTTGGTATGTAGCTTCAAAACCTTTTCCTGTGTGTGTGTGTGTGTATACACATATGTATATAGATTATATATATGTGTATGTATACATATATTTTTAAACCCTTACAAATTTGTATAAAGTATATTCTTTTCCTATGTGTATGCATATGTATATATTAATATGGGTATTAATATCAGTATTTAAGCTACATACATATGTATATATGTTACTATATAATGCATACCTATATTAATTTATGCAGGATTTTCCATGGAGAGGGTTTCTCAGCTGAATCATTTTGCAACTTGCTCTTTGACTCGGTAATATGTAGTTCATAGAGACCTGTTGTTTCATTTAGAATTGATGGGTAGTGTTCCCTAGTGGTGAGTTTATTTGGCGGGGCCGCTACTGATGGATATTTAAGGTGGTCCAGCTTCTCACTCTTGGAGACAATGAGCATCTTTAACCAGGTTTCCTGTACACATGGGTCTGCCTGTATAGGAAGCTGCTTTTAAGAAGTGTCCTGGGGTTTGTGCCATTTAAATGTAAAAGATACGGCTGAATTGCCTTTCTAAGTGCCAGTTTCAATTCCCGCCAACAGCGCCTGAGAGTACTTGAAAACTTTTCATATTATTGAACTAAGATTTTTGTCAAAAGTTTGTGGTACTTTCATTTGGTTTTAATTTGCATATACCTGAATAGCCGTAAAGTGGAGTATCTTTTCACGTCTTTATTGGCCACCGATATTTCCTCTTCACTGAATTTCTTATTCAAATTCTTTCCACAGCTTTCCCATTTGGGTTGGTTATCTCTTTTATACAAATGTGTAAGAGTTTTTTAAATATATTCTTGATACTAATTGTTTGTTTCTCTTAGGCTGTTGCTCTTTGTTGAACTTTGTTTCTGGTATCTGTTTATACCCAGAGAATAGGCCATGTAAGGACACAGCAAGAAGAGGGCCAGGTGCAGGCCAAGGAGAGAGTCCTCAGGAGAAATCAAATTAAATGTGATACTATTAAGTCTTCCAATCCGGGAGCATGGGATTCCATGTCATCTGTGTTGATATTACCAAGAGTGGCGACCAAATTTATCAAGGGTTTAGTTCTAAACATTTTTGTTTGTTTTTGCTTACTTGTTTTTACAGTAAACATTTTTATGCACCTGAATTATCGAGATAACACAAAAATATACATACAAATAGATATACATAGGTACATACATACATACTCTTGTATATGTATACACACAGACACACACATATGTATTTCATCTTACTACTTCTTGAAACTCACTTATTCCTCATGGATTCACTTTTCTTCTTATTGGAATACATTTTTATTTCAGAGAGGTCTAATTTGGCTGGACAAGGAATTTTTATTATTTCCTCATTAACATCTTATTTCATCTTTGCAAAAACCCTTAAAGGAATCCCTGTTTTGCAGATGTAGCTATAGAGGCTTGGGGAAGCGAAGTAACTTGCCCAAAGCCACATGGTTAACACAAGGCAAACTGGGGTTCAAGCCCAACTCCTGCTTGTTTCAAGCTCGGACACCGAGGCACTTTCTAAAATGCCAGGCTAACGTAGGCAAGTTGATAGAAGGCACTCAATTGTCAATTTCCTTCTGTCTTGTCTTCCTCGTCTTCCTTTTTCCAACAGTGGACAGAGATCTCTCTCCCCGTGTGTGAATCTATCAGCCAGTGAGTCAGGTTCTGTTTAGATCCTCATGAGTAGGAACTGGGAAAGGAGGAACTTTTCTTGGATCAGGAGATGGTGGAAATGGTGGGTGGGCATGACTGCTGAGCTGGGCGACCCTCGGAGGGGCTAGAGAGGGCTCCCCTGGATTACTGATTCCCTTGTCTGGCCTGTGATCTTTCAGGGGGTTCCCTCCTGTCTGGGCTCCTCTGTCACCAGTTGCCCTGAACTTGTCAACAGTAGCCTGACATGGGATCGGCCTGTAACCTGTGGTTTGTGACAGCACAAACCTGGCTGCCCCTGGCTCAGCCTGACACTCTCCACCAGGCCCTGCAGCCTCACCCATTGGTGTGCGCCTGGCATGGCCACCAGAGAAGGGCCCGGAAGGTCGGCAGCTGGCAAGAATCCTGCAACCCAGCACGTGAGAAGGTAGGAAAGAATCCTGAACTCCTGGGCACCTGGGGATGGAGCATTCCGCCTTACTAGCTGTACTTTCTCTCCTCCCTTCCTTGGCAAAGCTAAAGGATTAGGTGCATTTGGGCAGCAAAGTCAAAACTAATTTCGCCTCCCTCTGCAATGAAAGTCCAGGGAAGGGAGGGGCCCTTGAAAGGTATTTCCACCTTGGCTTAACTTATTAGGTTGGGAGAAGTGGACTTTTTGTTCTCCTTGGTAAGGTTATTAAAACCCTCAAGGAATGTACAGAAGGCAAATTTAGTTTGAGCAGCCCAGTAGGTCAACGAGACTGAATAACAGTCTAGTTGTTTGTATGGCTGGAGTATTGGTAAGAGGGAGTTTTTGTGTGTTTTTTTAAAATATATTTTTATTGATTTCATAGAGGAAGGGAGAGGGAGAGAGATAGAAACATCGATGATAGAATCATTGATCGGCTGCCTCCTGCACGCCCCACACTGGGATGGAGCCTGCAACCCGGGCATGTGCCCTGACTGGGAATTGAACCATGACCTCCTGGTTCATAGGTTGACACTCAACCACTGAGCCACGCCAGCTGGGCGGTAAGAGGAAGCTTTTGACTGAGGGCTGCCCCAGGCCTGAGCATCCTGGCTCTTGGGGGCTCCATCCTGACAGGGTCTGTGGGTGGCTTCTGCTCACCACTCAACCCCAATGCCTTCCTGTGCCTAGGCCCTAGGCGGCTCCTCACCCACTGGCTGGGGGACTGAGGAGCTCAGCTGGCCTCTCGCCACTTGGACTTGATCGCTGCTGAAATCCCTTCAGGTTCGGGAGTGCAGGGGGGAAAGGAGGGTTGAGGCTGGGGGACAGGGAGGTGGGAGAAAGGCACTTCTGGTGTGTTCTGCTCTGATGCTCTCTGGAGCAGTGAGGCCTCCGCAGGGCGGGGTTTGGAGGAAGGAGACAGTTCTGCAACCTGTCGCTGGAAAGGGTTTGACTGAGCAGCTGATTCCGAAGCACAGGGCTGACGAGCCCTCATGACAGCCCCACGTGGTACGGAGTGTTGTCAGAATGGAGAGCCCTCCTTAGCCCTAGAGCCCCTGGTCCCTTCTAAGGGGGAGAGGCCTTTCTAGACAACAAATTCCCTTACCTCCCCACACTCAGCCACACAGAGGCATGGATTGCTTTTCTAGGCGAGGTGTTCTCCCTTCTGGAGCCCAGGGAGCTTTTCCAGACAGTCATGACCATGTTATCCCTCCTCCAGATCTTAAGCAAGACCTACAAGCCGGCTGGTCTGGCTCCTGCCCACCTCTCAGCCTCACCTAACACTCGTGACCTTTACACCTAGTCATTACACTGATGTAACACATAGATTATTGAATGCCTTCCATCTGCCGGGTATTGTTCTAGGCGTTGAGGATACTCCTGTGAAACAAAGTCCCTGCCCTCATAGCACCTACATTCTATTAGGAGAAGGCAGGTAACATGTATAGCAAGTTAGCCGGCAGTAAGAATTCAGGGGAAAAACAAAATAGGGAAGGGAGATGAGGATCCTGCTGTATAAGGCCGATCCAGAAAAGCTTCGCTGATCATGTGCCACGTGAGCAAATGCCTAAGAGAAGAGAAAAGGCAAGTCAGACACCTGGGGAGGGGCATGCCAGGTAGAGAGAAAGGCAAGTGCAAAGGTCCTGAGGTGGGGACATGCTTTCCATGCTCAAGAACTACAGGGAGGCCTGGTTGGTGTGGCTTGGTGGGTGAGTGTCAACCTATGAACCAAGAGGTCACGGATCAATTCCTGGTCAAGGGCACATGCCCAGGTTGCAGGCTGGATCCCCACTAGGCAGCCGATCAATGATTCTCTCTCATCATTGCTGTTTCTCTCTTTCTCCCTCTCCCTTCCTCTCTGACATCAATAAAAAAATAAATACATACATCATAAAATAAAATTTAAAAAAAGATACCCCAACCCCCAAAATAACCCTTTGTTGTTGTTAATAGTTCCCTAGTCCCACCCTTCTCCCTATTAACACCTTTCATTTTGTACAAACCCTTGGAGCACCCTTCTAGTTGCTAAGACGGGATGCTGCCTGATTCGGGAATCACGTAATAAAGCCAATCAGATCTTCACACTTACTGGGTGTTATTTTGTTTTTTAACACCTCCCACCAGAGGGTGTTTGTACCTGCTGTCCCATGTGAAATGCTCTGCACCAAAGCCTCACCCTTTACTCAGGTAGCTCAATCGACCCTTCCTAATGAACATCGTTCTCATCATCCATTGCTGCATAACAACCTGCCGCAAAATGTGGGTACAAACAACAGCCATTTTAGTACGATCAGGAATTCGGACAAAGCACCGTGGGGGTAGCTGGTCTCTCATCCACATGTCTGGGGCCCTCGTCTGGAAGACTGGAGGAGCTGGGGGTGACGTGGATGGTTGAGGACTGGAATCATCTGGAGACATATTCACTCCAGTGGACGGAAAAGGGGCTCTATAATAAAGCTGACGAGTCCAGTGAGCGAAACTACCCACAGGGAGGGAGATCTGATCCTAAATTCCTAACCGCTCAGGTCAAGGTGGGTAGGCACGCCTTACTCATCTAACTTCTTTAGCAAAAGGTTTGTCCTCGCCTTAAGCAAGCCCTGACCATTGTTCTCGTGCATCTAGGTTAACACACCTTTGAAATGCCAAAGCAATCTTCTTCTTCAGACCCTTCAGCGGTGTTGGATGTTCTTACATCGGCCCTCACGTGTTTAGTGCCTGGGCTGGGCGGGGCTCAGCTGGGACGGTGGACTAGAGTGCCCGCCTTATAGCGAGGTGGTACCTAGGCAGCCGGACTTCTCCCCTGGTGGCTCAGGGCTCCGGAAGTGTGTCCCCGGGAACAAAGCAGAAGCGTGCGGCCTTTCATAGTCTAACCTCTGAAGACTCTGGACTCTGTTGGCTTGAAGCGGGCACAAGCCGCCCAGGTCCAGGGGGAGGGACATAGGTTCTACCTCTCTAAGGGAGGGCATCCGCCTTCTAAGTCAGGCTCCTTCATGGCATATTTTTGTTTTTTCAATATTCTTATCTGTTTGTATGTATTCGCTATGGTGACCACTTGAGTCAAGGCTTGCAAACTCAAATGCATGACGACCGCAGCCAGGCCGGGAAAGGAAGCTGCCCGGGTGCAGGAGATAACAGAGCGAGGGAGCCAGAGATTGCTCACGCTCTCTGAAGTGGGCAGCCACTTCTTGGCACCAGCTCGTTGTTGTCCCGAGGGGAAGCATGCCCAGTATTGCCAGAGCTCCCCCTTGTCCAAGAAAGGCCCAGAACCAGAACGAAGGGTGTTTGTGAACAAATGTCCCATATCAAAAAGGCTCTGGCAGGCCAACGGCCTCGCACACCGTGGGCTCAATAAGGAATTGTGGAAGACATGAAAAAGTTCCCTGAGGTCCTCTCACACGCATGGCCATTGAGGAATGCGGGTGGGGAGCTCCCACCCCTTGGTTGGGAGCGGTAGGGATCATGGGGTGTAAGACGAGGAACATAGACTCCTACAGCGGCCCGGCGTTTAGCATGGTCCACACAGCAGCCCAAAGGGCAGGTCACTCGGCCCCTACTTTGCTTTATTTTTCTTCTAAATCAGTGGTCGGCAAACTGCGGCTCGCGAGCCACATGCGGCTCTTTGGCCCCTTGAGTTTTTAGCAAAGGCCAGCTTAGGAGGACCCTAATTAAGTTAATAACAATGTACCTACCTATATAGTTTAAGTTTAAAATTTTTGGCTCTCAAAAGACATTTCAATCGTTGTACTGTTGGTATTTGGCTCTGTTGACTAATGAGTTTGCCGACCACTGTTCTAAACGCTTAAAGTCATCTGAGATATGTAACTGATTGGCCCTCCCACACACCAGGTGAAATCTCACTTGTTTTGTTTGCTTTGTACCCAGAGCCCGAGGTAGGATCCTTACTGAAGGAAGCTCAAGTGGGTGTTGCAGGTGAGGTTCGGGAGCCAAACACCTTGTGCTAGGGGCCTTGTAAGGAAGTTGGGATGAAAACCACACAAACTGGTGCAAAAGCACGAGCACAGCTGGCCCTTTGCTATAAAAGTCCTTCCTCGACGTGCTCCAGAGCCACGCTTGTGAAAAACGTGCCTGCAATTTAAAAGCGCATTTCTCAAAATCAGCTTCCAGCCACGATATTATAGGAAAGAAGGGGATTAAGGGATTAGGGTAATCCTTGGGAGACATGACAAGCTTCATGATTCCTGCCTAGTTCAGGCAAAACTGGGAATATTTAAATATGTGATTTAAATGCAGAACCTTGGGATGGGGTGGGGGGAGTGAGGAGTGGGGTTCTGGAACCCGGGCCGGGGTGGGGAAGGGAGGCCTGGAGTTTCATAGCAGCGGAGACTGCTCTGCTTTTCCTGCTTTTGTTTTAAAGACATTTGCAAGTGTCACCCTTCTCTGGGGCGGAGCTCACCTGGCGCTGCTGGCTGGGAAGTCGGAAGTTTTATAGGGAAACAAGGGTATGGGGTGCGGCGCCAGGAAGCGCGGACACAGCACACCGAGGCACCTCTCCAGGCGATGGCTTCAATGTACAGGCGCTCAGAGGTGACCAGCCATCCTCCCACACTGCCCACAGATGCCAGCGATGCCGGGACCCAGAGGCGGCAGGCTGTTGTGACACCATTGCCCTGGCGGGTTTGGCTCAGTGGATGGAGCGTATATATTTTAAAATAAATAAATAAAAGAAAGATCTGGGGAGAGAAAGCAAGCCCCATGCAGAGAAACGCACATCCGGTCTTTTTTCTATGGAACTGGGTTTCGACCCCAGAGTTCCCTGACCCCCAAACCCGTCCTCTCTCCATGGGTTTTGCTGATTAACCTTGTCTTTTTGTATCACCAGTTGGTATTTCTATTTATTTCTTATTTCTCAGACAGCAAGACGGCAGGACAGTTTATTTCTTTATTTCTCAGACAGCAAGACGTCACTCATTTCTCAAACAGCAAGACGTCAGGACAGTTTCGGGGGTGCGCCCTCAAGCCACACACAACATCTTCCCGACCTGCTGGCCACCCCAGGCAGAGTTCCAGCGGCAGCTCTGGACTGTGGCCCCTGGTCTGGATGCTGCCTCTGAAGAGGGACCATGGTGGCCCAGCCAGTGTGGCTCAGTGGTGGAGCATCGACCTATGAACTGGGAGGTCACAGTTTCAATTCCCTGTGAGGGCACGTGCCCGGGGGGTTTCGGGCACGATCCCCAGTGGGGGGCTGTGCAGGGGGCAGCTGATCAATGATTCTCTCTCATCACTGATGTTTCTATCTCTCTCCCTTCCTCTCTGAAATCAATAAAAATTTATTTAAAAAATAATAATAATAAAAAGAGGAACCATGGTGTCAGCTGGCCACCTGGCTACTTGCACCTTTAACAGTGCTTGGCACCCAGTGGACGCTCAAGAAGTGGGTGTTGGGGAGCGTTAACCATTAGTTAGCACCCGCTGGGTGCCGGGAACAGCGTTGAATTCTTTGCGAACATGATCTCGTTAACCCTTACAACAACCCTGAGAGGCAGCAGAGTTTTCCTCCTTACAAAGGAGGAAATTACCGTTTGGGGAGCACTGTGGACTTGTCCCCACTCACCGACCTAGTTAGTGGGGAGCACCGTGGACTTGGGGAGCACTGTAGACTTGTCCCCACTCACCTACCTAGTTGAATGGACTCACTGTGCCTCCACAGCAGCTCCTGTGGCATAAAACCCTCGGCGGGTGGGGAGGGGCGGTGTATGTGTACGTGCGTGGGGTGGGGCGATATTTACGTTGCTGCATCCAGTGCTGAGGGCGTCCAGATCAAGGCAGGCCCCCTTGGGTCTGGGTGTGAGAGTGGGACTCAGGAGGGCGGGGTCTGGAGAAGCTGTGGGGAGGAGTGAAGGAGAGGAAACAGGTCGGGGCAGTAGGTGGGGCACCCTGCAGGTGAGGTGACATGGCAGGCTGGGTGACCAGCTCAGCTGGGCCTGTCCAGTTGTGGGGACAGGAGAAGGCGGAGGGAGGGGCCCTGCGCAGAGGTCACCGCCGGGCCTGTCAGCGCTCAGCCTGACCCGAGTGGCGGCTGTTGTTTTTAGACGGATCAGTCAGACTTGCCCCAGCAGCTTCCTGCTTCCTAAGGCCTTCCCGTCCTTGTTCCCAAGTCACTGGGCTAAGAAAATACAGCGTGCCCACCTGGCCAACTTCCCAGATAGAGCCCCCTGAGGTCCCAGCACACAGCGAAGTGAGAGAGGAGAGAGGAATGACCTGTTCATTCTGTCATCCAACATTTACTGAGCATCTACTATGTGCTAGGTACCAAGCCAGGTGCTTGGGGTACTGAGTGGCCACAAAGCGACCCTGCCTCAGGTGGCTGCTCATGGGGGCTGGGCGGGCAGTGCCTAACAAGAGAAAGAAGTAAACTGGATAACAAAAGGCTGTGAAATAAAGACAAAGCCGCCCGGCCAGTGTGGCTCCGTGGTTGACCATCAACCCCTGAACCAGGAGGTCATGGTTCAATTCCCGGTCAGGAGTCAGGACACATGCCCAGGTTCCAGGCTTAATCCCCAGTAGGGGGCGGGCAGGAGACAGCCAATCAATGATTCTCTCTCTTCGTTGATGTTTCTCTCCCTCTCCTTTCCTTTCTCTGAAATCAATAAAAACATATTAAAATAAACGTGTTTTTTTGTTGTTGTTTTTTTAAAGACAAAGTAGAGCAGAAAAGGGGACCAGGAGTGCCTGGGGGCTGGGGCTGGGGCTCGTTTTGGCTGCAATGTCAGCAGGGCTGTCAGGGAAGTGAAGGAGTTACCCCGTGCAGTTTCCGTGAAAGAGGGGTCCAGGTGGAGGGAATGACCAGGTGGAAGTGCTGCGGCCGGAGGGCCAGAGGGCACAAGCCGGTGTCTGAGCAATCGCAGGAGAGCAGGAGCTGGAGAGGAGCGGGCAGTGGCGGGGAGCAGAAAGAGATGAGGATGGCGGCCTCAGGAGCCGGAGAACAGGGACCCTTTCTGAGCCCAGACGTGACATGACCTGGCTTCTGTGTGTAAAGGACCCTCCTGCTCTGAGAGAAAGGAGGAAATGGAGACCAGCTGGAGCCTGGCAGGATATGCAGGTGAGAAAAGACGGGGCCAGGGGCAAGGTGAGGCCGTGCAGATGGAGGGCGGTTGGACTCTGGATATCGTGGAGGGAGGAGCCAGTGGGGTCTCCCGGTGATTGGATTTGGGGGATGGGATAAAAAGAGGAGGGAAAGAAGACCGTGGGTATTTGACTTGAGCAGCCATCACTGAACAGGCAGAGCCCAGAGCAGGTTTGGGAGGGAGGAGCAGGATCCCTCGCGTCTGGCATATTGGTCGCTCCAGCTGGACGGGCCGGGTGGGCAGTTAGGCCCGTGAGTCAGGACTGCCCGGAGAAAGGTCTGGACTAGAGCTCGGAGGTGTCGCCTACAGACGGTGTTTAAAGCCATGAGCGGCACAAGGTCACGGCTGACCTGCGTGGTGGTTGTGAGGGGGTGTGGGCGCAGACAGAGGAAGGACAAGGGCTGGGCCTCAGGGACTCCGGGGTCGAAAAGCCCCAAAGAGGAGGAGCCACCCGGAAAGTAGCAGAAAACCTGGAGGGCTGGTGTCCTTGAAGCCACGAGAAGAGAGAGCTCCAAGGACGAGGGAGGGGACAATTGTATCAGCTCCTGAATGGAGGCCAGCTGCGTTTGCTGGGCCCGAGCTGCCGGTCCCCGCTCTGTAAAACAGGAGTCACGGTGCCCACTCCCAAGGGGTGCGATGAAGATGAAGTGAAATCACGAACCCGAGACACAGGGCACTTTGTTGGAGAGCTCTTCCCCAATGGGAGTCTCTGTGGGAGAATCCATACGGATAATAATGAAAAAGAAAGTGAGATTCTATCCATGACGAGGATGATGTTCATGCCTCAGGAAAGCATGTCGGAGGCAGGCCCTTGCGGTTGGGAGGACCCCCTGGCTGAGTGCAGGATGAACTGAGTGGCCAGGGGACCGGGAGGGCTCCCATGGTTGGGGGGAGTCACAGAGAGGGGGTACTGGATGTGGAGATCTGGGGGCTGGGGGAGGAAGGCACCTGTGTGAGGAGGATGTCACAGGGGCAGAGTAGGGACTGGGGGGGCCTGCTTGATGAGTAGGGTGTATCGGTGTGTGTGTTCAAGGAACAGGGACGGTGGGCAAGAGTGGACAAGGGGGGCAAGGTGGGATGGCGTTACACAGTGACCATATTCAGTAAACCAACCAGCAAGCCGCCATCCCCGTGGGTGAGTGTCCAGCCCTTGTACAAACCCCGCACCCCCACGCCCTCCCCCAGAGCAGCCTCCCCACCTCTCTGCATTGCAATGGCCTTGTTTGCTGTCTCCGACGTAGCGCCCGGTTTGGGGGAGGCACACGTGGTGTGCAGGAGGCTGGGGGAGAGGGTCCCCTGGGCCGTGCAGAGCAAGTCCCCCCCCCAGCACAGAGCCCAGCTCCCCGAAGGCTCCCAGTGACTGGACTGCTCGCAGGCTTGCCCCCGGGCTGCTGTGGTAAGGCCCGCCTCAGGGCCTGTGGGGCTCATCAGTGTCCTTGGGAAGCTCCCCGTAGGACTCTGAGGTCCAGGTGCTTAGGGGGACCCGCGGCCTGTCCCCGCTCCCAGGCCCGGCCACAGGTCCCAGGCACAGGAGGGCTGGGCTCCCTGCAGACACCACTCCAGGCCCAGACGCCCTCCCAGGTGGCAGTTTCCTCACCCTCTTCTCTGACCTTGGGGCCTTCCGGTTCCTCCCTGCGCTGGCCTCCCTCGTGCTCAGATAAGGAGCTATTTTTGCTGTGCACCCCTCCCCCACCTGTCCCTCCAGTGCCCTGAGCCCGTGTGTGTGGCTTTCTCAGAAGGAGATTCCTAAAAGGCCCTGCCCTTCACAGACAGGCAGGGGGTCACCTCAGGCCAGGGGCACACGGGAGCCTTTATCGGCCTCCTCCGTGCCCGTCCTCCGACGCTGGCAGACGTGGGTGGTGAGGCCAGGGGCCAGGGCTGCCGGATGAAACAGGAGGCCCAGTTACATCTCAACTGCACACAAGTCATGAGTAATTTTTTTACTATAAATATGTCCCATGCAATATTTGGGACAAAATTATACTAAAGAACCATTTTCTCATTGATCTGAAATTCAAATTCAACCCCATGTCTTGCTCTTTATGTTGTTTTTATTTGCTTGTTTTGGGGGTAAATCTGGCAACCCTACTGGTTGCTGGGCTTCCCCACCTTCGAGCTGCGTGCACCTCTCCGAGGTCCCCTTCCCTCGAGACTGGTAGAAGCATGAGATGGCCAAGAGCTTGGCGTAAGGGACAACAGTTATTATTGTCCCTGGCTGGGATCCCACAGCCGGAAGGCAGAGGGCCGGCATTCACCCTCCAGGTTCAGGTGTCTCTCAAGGACACAGCGGGCCGCACACTCCGTGCGTCCGAGCCCACCCAGCCCTTGAGGAATGTGGGCAGAGGCTGGAGGAAGGCTTAAGGAGGCACGTTCTGGTCTGGACACCCGGGATTCTCCAGAGAGGAGCCCTGTGGGATCAAAGAGGAGCAGGAGGAGCCAACATGCATTCTGTGCCCAGTACACACCTGGCATTTTGTTCTCTAACGCAATCCTCACCCAAACTGCTCCTTTCCCTTTGGCAGCGAAAGATAAACTCCTGGCAACCTAAGAGAAGGCCCTTGCTGCTCCCCTGTTGGGACCAGGGTTCCTGCAGCCGACTTCAGGGCGCGCTCCGACCCTCCCCTTCCCAGGAGGCCTGGGGACACGGAGGGCCATGAAAGCAGGTTTTTCCAGCCTGTTTTGTTTACTGACCCTTTCCCTCTGCCTAAAACAGAGCCCTGTACACATCTGTTGAGTGATGGGAAGGCACTGATAACAACAATGGCAGCTGGCGTGTATTTAGCACTTACTTTGCCCCCGAGGTGTCCTAAGCACACGTATTCATTCCCCTGTCTTCGCCACGATACCACTAGGAAGCACAGAGCAGGCACAGGGGAGGTAAGTAACTTGCCCCCGGGTCACACAGCTAGTAGGTAATAGTTTAGATCTGGCTGGCCTGAGTTCCCTGTGGGACCACCTGTTTTTAATCCCCAAGGATATGTTTCCAATGATTTGAGAGAGAGGAATGGAGAGAGAGAGAGAGAGAGAGAGAGAAATGGATGTGAGAGAGAAACATCCATTGGTTGCCTTCCATGTGCACCCCAACCTGATGGGGAATCTCAGTGTACGGGACGTGCTCCAACCACTGAACCACCCAGTCAACAATCTTTCACACGCTCCGCAGGCGTCCATGGCCCTGGCACCTGCTCCTCTCCTGCTCCTTGTGGCCCCCTTGGTGGCAGCCCTCCCATTCCTCTTGCTTCCTCACTGCTGACTTAACCTCCTTGAGGACAGGGAGCGTCTCCTTCCTCTTCCTTTCCTCGGTGTCCATTACAGGGCCTCCTCTCCACTTCCCTGGCTGGCTTGTACCACAACCCCGGGAGGTGGGAAGCACAGGTACAATCACCTTCGCCCCCATTTACCACCAAGGGAGCAGGCTCAGAGAGGTGACGACGTGTCGCAGCAGGAAGAGCGGGCAGGAAGCAGACCTGGGCCTCCTGAGTCAGCACTTTGCTGGCCGGTGGCGGGGGGGGCGGGGGGGGGGGCCGCTGGGGCGGGGACCGATGCTCTCCAGTCCATGGGTTCTGGCTGCTGCCTGAGGTTTTGGGTGGGGGGAACCACCACCTGTTCGAAGTGGGCAAAGGCAAAATACAGGCATGACGTGGAGAGTGGGGTGGGGTGGGGGGTGGGGACTGGACTCAGGGATCCAGCCCAGCTGTTTCAAAGGAGGCTGTGGGGGCTGCCGCTTGGAGCTAGAAAGGGTGGGTGGTGAGACGCCTTTCCCAGCCTCTGGTGCGTGTCCGCCAGGTGTGCTCAAAGCCAACAGAATGCAAAGCGGGGCGAATTTAGCCTGTGGTCGCTGCTGTGGCACGGGCCCGCTGCCCGGCCTCTCCGGGTGAGGAAACCCCCTCATGCGGTTCCCTGTGACTGGGGAATGTGTTCCTTGGGGGCAGGTTGGGAGGGTTGGTTTGCAATGAACAGAAAACCTGGAGACTCACGGCTCAAGCAAGGAAAGGCAGCCAGTTTCCAGGAAGAAATATATCTCAGCTGGAAGCAGGAGGTCTTTATGTCTGTCCTGCTCACTGGCCATCGAGGGTGTTCTGTGGGTAGATTTACACTGGAACCTGGGAGCAGTGGGGAGAGGCTATGTTCACTCACTCATTCATTCATTCATTCATTCATTCATTCAGCAGGTATTCATTACAGTTCCACTATGTACCAAGCACTGAGCTAAGTGCTGAGAAAACACTGGGGACAAGGTACCTGTCCACTTTGAACTTTCAGTTTAACGGGGACAAATATTAAAGGACCCTTGCTGTTACTTCATCACTGTTAGCTGTCAGTGCCCTGAAGAAAAACCCCTGGATGCCATGAGAGGATAAAACGAGGAATTTTAGTCTGGGAGTCAAGGGAGGCTTCCTGGAGGAAGTGGCATTTAAGCGGAGTCTTGGAGGGGTGTCTAAGAGTTCATTTGGCAGCTTGCTTCGAGTAGGGAGTCAGAGGGGCTGAGCAACATGCATTCCAGGCCCGGGGCGTGGCCCGGGGCCAAGACCTTGAAACAAAGGCGTGTAGCTTCTGCGTGAAGGTCATGCATGAAGGGCTCCCAAGTGGCTGGTGCCTGGACTTTAATCTGGTTGGGAGGCACAGCCCCTGCCTGCCACACTCGCTAGTCTGACGGGGAAAACAGTGGCGTTGAACCGTGCGAGCCGCAGTCCACTCGCAGCAGACACGGAGGTCTGAAGTGGTGGTGTTTGCATTGAAGGCACAAGCGAGTTGGGAAAGGCGTGTCTTGAGTTTTGAAGGCGGGACGTGCCCTGAGTTGGCAGAGGTGTAGGAGTTTGAAGAGCTGTGAGCAAGTGGAAGTGGAACAAGCATACTTGAAGTGGGAGGTGGGTGAATGACTCCATTTGGGTGTGTGTCTGCCTCTCCAATCAAGCTGAATAGCTACTCTTTGTTTCGCAACCAAGCAGCCCGATCGATCCCATTTAATCCATAGAAACAGCCCTTTGAGATAGGTAAGACCATCCCATTTACCGACACACACACAAAAAAAGGAGTTCAGAGGAGTAAGTGACACAGAGAAGAGGTGATAGGACCAGGAGTCAAACAAAATGTGCCCGTTCTGTAACGCATGAACCTTCCAGCTCACTCGTGACCTGACATCTGAGGAATGGTCCCTGCCTGCTCTGGGGAGACGCGCTCTGAGCTAAAACCAGGTTTAGCCACTTGCAAGCGCGACTGGTAACGAAACTGTGGGAGCAGACCTGCTGGTGCACACCCCGCCCTCCTTTCCGGCCCACAGAGGAGCAGCTCAGGGACCTTTATTAGAGAAGGAAGCACAGAGGATGTAGGGTCTACCCGAGATCTTTCCTACGTCTTCTATCCATTGTCTACGAGCCTCGATTGATATCATCAGAGCTGGCCGGGGGCTTTTTTGTGTGTGTGTGTGTGTGTGTGTGTTTTATTGCTATATCCCCAGTCCCCAGAGTAGTGTGTGGCACATAGTAGGCATGCCATACGTTTTGTTGAAAGAAATCTCTGTGTGGGTGGTACAGAGTGTTAAGGGGAATTTCACACACACAATCCCTGCCCTCTGGCAGTTTACCGCCGAATTGAACATAACATAACACACGTACACAAACATGCACACCTTCAAACACTCACAGGAAGCCAGTCTCTGAGTTAGCTGAGACCCAGCTATTCTCTCCCTGGGCCATATATGATGAAACAGTGTTTGTGTTTAATAATACGGATTTGGGCTAGGCTTGAGGCAGCCAGCTCATCTTCCCCAGCAGTGAAATAACCAGAAACAAAAAACAAACTAAACCAAACAAAGCCGCAAAACCATCTAATATTGTGTTGCCTTCTTTTTTGGAGGTTTTTTGTTGTTGTTGTGTTTTGTTTTTTTGTGGGTGGGCAGTGATTATAACTTACATAATAAAGTTTACAAATCTCGAGGGTACAGCCAGATGGATTTTTACATATGTCACACATGTACTATCTACTGGTGAAACGTCCAGCCAGAAAAACATCTACCATTGCCAGCACCCCGGGGGCCTTTCTCATGCACGCACCCAGGAAATAGCCTCTCCTCAGGCAGAGGTGCTACTATAGTTTAGTTTGCCTGTTCTTGACCTTCATAGAAATGGAATCAGAAGATCTTGAATACTCTTTTGTGTCTGGCTTCTTTTGCTCAACAATATGTCTGTGAAGCGCGTGGTTGCTGCTGTGCGTAGCAGTTCATTCTTCTTCACTACTGTGTAGCATATACATATATCCATTCACTTATCCATTCTCCCATTGATGGGCATTGAGGTTATTTCCAGTTTGGAGCCGCTATGAATAAAACTACAAGGAACACTCTGGTATATGTCTTTCGGTGAGCAGAAACCCTAATTTCTATTGATTATTCGTAAGAAGTGGACTTGCTAAGTAGGCTTATATTTAACTTTAGCAGATTTGCCAAAAGGTTTCCCAGGCTTTATGAATTCATCCTTCCAGCAGCAATATCTGAGAGACGGGAGTGCTTTTAAAGTCAGGGGTATGCGGCCTTATCCCCCTTCAACTTCCCTGGCCATTGCCCACGAGATTGGACTGAGACACTGGGGAGCAGAGCCAGGATCTCCGCGGCCTGGTGAAGCTCTCAGGGGTCCATAGGGAATCAAAGATTCCTCGCGGAGCCGAGGGGTGTGGGGGTGGAAGGCTGGGTGGAGGGGGGGGGGGGTCTGTTGGGTAGGGCTTCTCCATGGTTGGCCCATGAGACAGTCCAGGTGCTCTGAGAGCTGTCCCATGATGCCCTAGCGCAGTGGTCGGCAAACTCATGAGTCAACAGAGCCACATATCAACAGGACAACGATTGAAATTTCTTGTGAGAGCCAAATTTTTTAAACTTCAACTTCTTCTAACGCCACTTCTTCAAAACAGACTCGCCCAGGCCGTGGTATTTTGTGGAAGAGCCACACTCAAGGGGCCCAAGAGCCGCATGTGGCTCGCGAGCCGCAGTTTGCCGACCACGGCCCTAGTGGATTGGACCAGTGCCAGGGTGACATCGCCAATCTCACCACAAATAAGAGGTGGGTGGCCCTATTGATTCTTGAATGAAATTATGGATGGAAATCTCCTACCACAGCAGAATTTGGCCTTGTTCCCTGTTCCTCAATTCTCTACTCAGCTCCCTCCTCCCCCGCTTCTATCAGAATTAAACCTGCTTTGAGGAGATGGGCCGAGCACCCAGGGAGAGGAGAGAGGTAGGACTCCTGGGCGAGGAAGCAGGAACCAGGCAGGGAAGGACTGTGAAGAGGACTGACCAGCAGAGCGGATTGCCCCAGTTAGTTTTAGGAACCGGCTTCCAGGGACACTTTCCCTATTGTTGCCACTGATGTGATGTGACGTTGTAAAAAAAAAAAGTTCCACATAGCCCTTACTTGGTGGGCTCCCCGCTGCCGCCATGGCCTAGGAGCACTGGGGAGAATGAGGTAAAAGGGAGTCCAGCGTGGTCATTAGGGGAAGTCCAACCTGCATCCCAGTCCTGGCTCTCCCTTACTCACAGCGAGGCCTTGAGCAAGATGGTGGAGCTTCCCGAGCCTCAGTTTCCCTGCCTGTGAGCCCACACCCTCCCATGACGTTCTGCAGGTGAATCAGGTAAGGCACACAATGACATTAACAAATGTCGCTCATTCTCCTGGGACCCCTGGCGGGTTGATCTAGGAGGCAGAGATGCGGGATGGGGAGACCATCCGGCTGACGCTATCATGACCTGTTTCAGACCCAGTATTCTCTTTCCTGAGAACAAATAGAAGCAAGGGCCTCGGGCTGCAGCTGGAAGGACTATAGGGACGTAAACTGAAGAGCGGGCACCACAGTGGGCTGCAAAGTCACTGTTCCTGGAAGTCTTTGGAAGGAATAGAGAATCTCTCCCTTGCGGGTGTGGGGGTAGAGTTCTACTTGGTGTCACAGGAATGTGTACTGAGTTGCTTGTCTCCACTCCCGGAGGCCAGGCCCTGAAGAAGGCGTGGCTAGGGTGGAAGCCACACGTTCAAATTTAGTGAGGGGAGACCTGGGTCCTGCTCACTGCTCCTCCGGACTCTGCGGTGGGCAGGGCAGGGACCCTTTCCCAAGGTTCCAGGTCCGACATCCTCGGTGATCCCTCCCTCTGGAAGACCTCTGACCGCCCTGGAGACCCACCCCAAGTGGCTTTTTAACCTTTGACACTGGCTCAGGCATTTCCTATCCCGGGCGAGTCAGGCTAAAGGGTCTCAGGGCTCCCTCCCTACCCTACGTCTGAGCCAAGCTCAGGGCGACAGGAGGCTGGGGAGCAGGCAGGACCCTGATGAGCTTGCACTGCTGGTGGCGGGAGGGGAGGCAGCCGTGGAACAGGCATGGGGCAGGGCTTCCAGCGTGTTACTGTGAGAACAGGTGACTGAGCTCTGTTTCTGTCCCTCCTGGGCGGCCTGAGACAGCTCCCTGTGGGAGCAGGGCCCAAGGCAGCTCAAGGAAAGAACCAGTGACAGGAGACTCCTCCATCTAACTCTCCAAACGCTCCATTCTACACTTGGCTGATTACCTCAGGGCTGATATCCACCCTCCTCCTCCTCCTCCTCCTCCTTCTCCTCCTCCTCCTCCTCCTGCTCCTCCTCCTCCTCCTCCTCTTCCTTCTCCTCCTCCTCTTCCTTCTCCTCTTCCTCCTCCTCCTCTTTCTCCTCCTCCTCCTCCTCCTCTTTCTCCTCCTCTTCTTCCTCCTCCTCCTCCTTCTCTTCCTCCTCCTCTTCCTCCATCTCTTCCTCCTCCTCTTCCTCCTCCTCCTCCTCCTTCTCTTCCTCCTCCTCTTCCTCCTCCTCCTCCTCTTTCTCCTCCTCTTCTTCCTCCTCCTCCTCCTCCTCCTCCTCCTCCTCCTCCTCCTCCTCCTCCTCCTCCTCTTTGACAAATAAAAAATGTATATATTTAAGGAGTACCATGTGATGTGCTGATATACATATAAATTGTGCAGTGATTATGTATCAAAGTCCACTCTGCTTCTGTGTCATGAATCCCATTCTCTGGCCTCCAGGGCCTCCCTCCCTGATGGTAAAACAGCATGATCGAAGCGGTGATCATAATAATAGAGCACACCCTGGCCATGCGCTGCCTGGAGAGTCTGTGGACTTCCCCGAAGTGCCCAGGGCTCTAAAGCTTGCAATGGAATCCCAGGCGAGGCTCCCCTGTTCTGCTCCTCCCACCACTGTTTCAGGTCTGAACCCAGGAAGAGGCCCCTCCTGAAGGTGCCACAGCCGAAGCTACAAACACACACGGTGGTTCCTCAAACTCCCAAAGGTCAGGCAGTGGGCAAGGTGGGTGGGGATGAGGAAGGAGGGGGGAGGGGGAGAGGGAAGGCAGGATAAAGCGCCCGCCCCGCGCCCCCCCCCCCCCCCAGGCTGTTAGGTGGGGGAGAATTTAACAAACCTCCCTGTCTTGGACTAAGGATCATGGGACCCTGGTGGGCGGGACCCAGAGGATAACGAGGTGAAAGATGTGCTAATTTGCATGCTATTTTTGCACCGCATTTGCATGCTTTTCATGTACTGGCTAGAGTACAGCCCGGGGAGAGTCCCCAGGCCCCACTCTTTCCTCTCCCTTCTTCTCTGAGGTGCTGCCACCACCCCCCTCCCCCAGTACACATACCCAGCCCTGGGTTGGGGCTGCAGAGGTGGGGGGACCACGTGCCTGGAGTCTGAGCAGGAGATGGGCCCCCACGGTGAGGAAGCCAAGGTAGGGGAGGGTGTGTGGGAGAAGGGGAGCCTGCTGGGAGGATGAGGGTGGGGTCCGGGGGCCTGGGAATGAGAAGCTTTCTGGCTCCAGGCTCTTTCTAGCCCGGGCTGGAAGGAAGGAAGCCAGATGAGGCACCTCTTCCTGAAAACAGGGGGGGGGGGGGGTCTTGTTTCCTGCTGCGAAGCTGGCTTTGACATCAAACACCTTTCTTTCCCAGCGGCCCTGTTTCAGCCACAGCGTTTACAAAGAGGGGAGGGGGCTCTTGGGGCACCAGGGAGGGGGCCCGCAGGGACAGGGCCCTTTTCCCTCCCTGATGCATCCACAATGGCTGGCTGGACTCAAGATCAAACAAGAGCAGGGGTCCCGCCGGGGCTCCTGGTGGGCCTGGGGTGCCAATCCCTGGCTGGCTTCTGATGGGTCAAGCAAGGGTGGCTAATCCCAGAATGCCCTGGGGCAGGAATTGGGAACCTGGAGAGATCTCGCCCTCACCCTGTATTGGGGGGTCCTCCCTCTTTGCATAGTTTCTTTCTCTCAGTTTTCTTTGCTCACTCTCTTGTCCTCTCTGTGATTTTTTTTTTTTTTATCATGAACATATAATTATGATCCCATAGCCCTGTTAGCCTTTCCAGGCACGCCCCCACTGAGAGCAAGCCTCCCCCTGTTGCTGTTGACAGGCTCACTCGGTTCTGCCTTGGGCTCCTGGAAGCGTGGATGCACTGCCTGAGAGGCAGATGGGCCATGGGGCGGCCGGAGGGCAGCGGGCGGGAGCCTGCTGGGCTGGGGAAGGCTGGGCACACCGTGTGGCCCTGAGGGCCCCAGATGCAGGAATGGCCAGCCTGCACCAGGGGCTGCTCATTCAGCTCCTAGGAGCAGTTCATGTCTCCTGAGGAGCGGCCGGCAGAGAAAGGCGGGAACCAATTTCCAGAGCCAGGAAACAACCTGGCTGCCTGGCACACCCTCAGGCGCGGCAGACCCAGGAGCTCTTTGCACACGCACAGTCTGGAGCAGGCACCTGCTGCACGCACACTCCCAGGGGCTGGGAGGCGTGGATGGAGGCTCTGTGCTCCGCAGGTCAGAAACCTGCTAGACTCCAGCTAGGCCTATGCTCCCGGCTGTTTGCCTCCAGGCAAAGCTCCGTCTCCTCCTAACCTTTGCAGTCCCACCACCGCTCTGCTACAGTGCACCTGGGCGCCAGGGAGCCCACCCTCCCTGCTTTACACTTGGAAAACCTTGACCAAGTGGGGTCAAGTGACCTATCTGAGCTCACACCGCTGATCAGCACATTTCTTTTGAGTTTGGCATTTGGAGCTGACAGAGGTGACGTGAAGCCCCACAGACAGGGTCCTAAAGGCCTGAGCTCACACTCAGCTCCGCCTCTTTCTGAACGTGCCCTCTGACAAGTAACTGAAGGCATCTGAGTCCGGCTCCCTTCTCTTTAAAGCAGGAGTGATCCAGTCTCCTCGGCCGGAGTCGCTGGAACGAGGCACATCGGAGGCCGGGCACCCAGGTTCCTCAGTAAGTGGTTCTACAGCTATTTGATAAGGCGGTAAAGCGGCCGGCCACAAGGCTATTTGATGACCCCTCCCTTGGCCCAGGCTCCGTGCTCATTGCGGGGGTCACAGGAATATGTAGAGTGTCTGGGTAGGTGGAATGTGGGTTGCAGATAAGAAAACACTGCTGTGATGTTACTGGTGTCACAGGAATGACATAAGAGAAGCACTGAGCCCAGATGGTGTGTGTGGAGGGGAGGGAGGGTGGGGGGCGGGGGGAAGTGGCGTCACTGAAGACTTCCTAGAATTTGAAGGATGAATACAATTTAATCAGGCAAAGAGGAAGGGAAAGGAGATTCAAGCTGAGAGAACTGCAAAGACGAGACCTGAGGCTGGAGGCAGCCTGGCGTGGTCCCTATGGCTGGAGGGGACGGGCGGGTGGACAGGGAGGGGTGGTGTGTATGAAGGAGGGTGGGCTTTGACCTGCAGGGCTGTGGAGACTTTAAATACAGCCACCCCAACGCCAACGTTCTTAACAGAAGAACATATGTAGAAAATAATGAACTTTGCTTTAATTTATCCTTTTCTTCTCAAAAGTGTTGCTTCATTGTTTGCTGTAAAAACAACAACAACACTATTTGCCTTTATTAAAGGTCACTGGCAAATAGGTTTGGCACAGAACTAGGATCCTTGGTATAAAAGAAAGAAATTCAAATTCAAACCTAACTGAGAAATGCAAGTCCATTTACCAAGGGCTTAAGAAACTGCTCTTTGCCCTAGCCAGTTTGGCTCAGTGGACTGAAGGGTCCCAGGTTCGAGTCTGGTCAGGGGCACAGGCCTGGGTTGCAGGCTCAATCCCCAGTAGGGGGCAGGCAGGAGGCAGCCGATCAATGATTCTCTCTCATCATTGATGTTTCTAGCTCTCTCTCCCTCTCCCTTCCTCTCTGAAGTCAATAAAAATATATTTTTAAAAATAAAATAAATAAAAACATCTACAGTGTAATATGTGACATATGAGAAATATATATTTAAAAAATAAAAATAAACTACTCTTTGGGCCTTAAACCTGGAGGGTACCCCAGCCCCCCACCCCCCCAAGTTAGAGATTCACTCTTATTATGCTATTAAGTACTTAACACATTGCAGTTGATTGTTTTCAGAGCTGTGGTTGATAATAGTGGGTGGGGAGGGAGGGGTTCAAAGTGTTTCATTCATTCAAATTGATTCAGCAAATATTTGCCAGGCCTTGTTCTAGGTGCTTGGGATAAGGGCTGAATAAGACAAGGTTCCTGCATTCCTATGGCTAACACCAAGTTTTCAGGCAGGAAACACCCAGCCATCCTGACAAAGATGGCAGAGTAAAGTGGGTAGAGCCTGGCATTTTTAAGTCAGACCAAACCTGGGTTTGAATCCCCCTGTTTGAACTCAGTCATGTGACTTCATCCCTTTTAGGTCCCTCAAGAGTAAAGTGAGAGAGCCCTGGCCAGGTGGCTCTGTTGGTTGGAGCATCGTCCCATGCACCAAAAGGTTGCAGTTTCAGTTCCCAATCAGGGCACATACCTAGGTTGTGGGTTCGATTCCAGTTGGGGCACCTACAGGAGGCAACTGATGGATGCTTCTCTCTCTCTCTCTCTCTCTCTCTCTCTCTCTCTCTCTCTCTCTCTGAAAATCAATTAAAATATATCCTCAGGGGAGGAATAAAAGAAAAAAAAAAGAGTAAAGTGGGAGAAACAGAACCTACTTCACAGGTAGTTTTGAAGATTAAATGAGATGAAAATTGTGACGGGCTTGACATAAGACTGGTATACAGTAAGCCCTCAGCAAGTGATAACCACCAGTACCAATGTCTTTGGGACAAACTCAGAGGCTGAGAGACTGAGCTTTACTATGGAGCAGAGACTGGTAGTGAATTTAGGGGAAAATAGACCCGCTCGCTCTTCAGAACCATTGGGAGGAAGGTTCTCCAGGGTTCAGATTGGGTTTTGTTTATCTTATATGTCCAGTGTCTAGCACATAATAAACACGGTTCTTAGCTCTTGGCCAGGGTTCAAGACAGGGAGCTGGGTGTCAGACAGTTCCAGAAAGACACTATTCCATGGGCTTGCTGCTCGAGCCAGAAAAGTTCACTAGAACCTGGGGCATCATCAGGAACGGGGTCATTTGTGAAATAAGCAAACATGACATGGAAAGCCAGCCGCACATTTTGGGGAAGAGTGCAGAGAGCAGGGAGTTCAGGAGAGAGCAGGCTGGGGGCAAGGGAGGATTAGAAAACCTTGGGGAGTGGCCTGGAGGGTCTGTTCCACAGTTCACACCTTTGACCTTACCCTTCCTCAGGCAATCTGCCTCACCTGGGCCCCAGCGGCTTCTGTAGTTCGTTCTTCCTTTCAAACAAGCATGAGGGGCCTAGTCTCCCGCCTAGGAACAGGAATCTCGGATGCTTAGGATGGTCTGTGGTTTGCCCAGGGGAGGGACAGCCAGGGTCCCAATAAAAACGCCCCGTGGCCAGTCTAACAGAGCCAGAACACTCCCCAGATTGGGAGATTTTTCTCCTGGTTTTGGGGGCTGGATGCAGGCAACGCCTTATCCTCATGCTCCCAGAATCCGGGAACGTTAGGGCTGGATGGAGCTCTGGCCCGCCCCTCATTGAACCCTTGAGGACCCCGAGTCCCAGAAAGGGCGGTGACTTGTCGCCGAAGAGCAGTGAGCTGAAATCAGAACCCACACCCGCTGGTTCGCTGCGGGTCCGTGCACACAATTTGCAAATGACGCACACGTGTGATCTCCGAGCTCCTGACTGAGACATCCAGCCGCCTGCTTCACGTCGCTTTTGGGATGTCCGAAAGGTTCCTCCAGCTCAGTGTGTCTACGACCCAGCACCTCATCGTCTCCTCAGCCTGGTTCTCCCACAGCATTTCCCGACCCCGTGACTGGCACCGCCTCCCCACGTGAGCAAGATGGGGGGACGTCACCACCTTCTTGTCCACAGGTGGCCTCCTGGGCCTCTTTCTGAAACAAGATGGGAAGCGAGTGGTGAGATGCATGTGACCTTGGTCTTGCCACGAACCTTATCTCTTAGTGGTTTCCTTTCAATGTTCCCAAAGAAGGTCACCATGTGCGAGTGGGGAGAAAGACTAGCGTGACATGGACAGTGTGAGCCTACTGTCGTTGTTAAACGCAATGAAAAAGGATAACAGCAGATAGTGGGGTCCAAGTAAACTTCCTTCCTTTTGCTTTTTTGGTAAATTTCCCACTTGGAATATCTATTACTTGGTAGAGAAATAGAAAGTATAAGAACTTTTCTGAATGTATATGCCACACACACACACACACACACACACACACACACACGTTTAAAAAATGGAAGGTCAGACACTCAATAATGAAACCACATTTCCCCTCCGCCTGGGACCTTCCTGAAGGTAAAACCCATTTCACTTCCTCTCTTCATTTCGTCCCTGCACCCCATGGCAGCCTGCAGGAGGCAACTGATCGATGCTTCTCTCTCTATCCCTTCCTTCTCACTCTTTCCGTTCCAGGGGACAGAAAATGCAACGCCAATTAATTTAGGCAAGAAAGGAAATGTAGATGTTTCCAGAGCTTGACAATTCCAGGCGTGGAAGCTCCCGGAATTCGAGGGATGTCCTCAGGGCTGGAGGGCATCTTTCTCTGTTCCCTGCCTTGGCTCCCCTCCCGTGGTGGCAGGATGCCCACCAGCGGGCTCAGGTTCCTATGTTCTACCAGAGAGAGCTTTACCCCCCCTCCCCCCACTTGTTCCAGCAAAAGTCTCCACGCAGATTCCTCCACTGATTGCTGTGGCCAGGGGTGGGGGGTGGGGTGAATCTCTCACTGGCCAGGCCTGGGCCAGGGGCTCACTTCCGGTGATGGGACCCCCAGGAATCTTACAGACCACAGGTAGGTGGGCCAGAATAAGGGGGAAGGAATGACGAGCAGGCAAAACAGAAGGTGAGCACCCAGCTCTGCCCACAGTGGGTGCTCAGTCCCTGCTAGGTCTCCCCTGGAACCAACAGGCTCCTCTGAACATCCAGAGAGAGGGATTCTGGGGCCCTGCATGTCCCAGGAGGTGACGGGAGGGGAAGCGTGTTCACCCAGCGGCATGGAAACGGCCCTTGAGCGTCTCCAAGCACTGTATGCCCAGGAGGCCGAGCTTGACAACTGGTAGAACGGGGCCCAGACTGGCTAAGCGGGCCGCTCAGGGTGCCTGGGAGCACCTGGAGCTCTGCTCTCCTCCCAGCAGGCCCGGCCCCCGGGCCCCAGGAGCTCAGGCAGTGCTGATCAAGCTCTCAGGATCCAACTTCTTACCAGGCGTGCCGAGGGTGTAAGACGAAGAGGAAACACGGCTGTGTTAGGGAAGCTCCCAGCCTGATGGGAGAAATGTAACAACACAAGATTGAGCCTTGACTTTGGAGCCTCAGGCTGATGTGCCAGCTTCCATCAGAGACCGGATGCACACCGCCTCTGTACCCGGGGCCAGGCTTGCCCACCCATCTTGGCTTCTCTCCACTCCTCTGCTACCTCCGCCTTCTGTGGTCCCAGCTCATTTTTGTTTATTTTGTAAAATATGTGTTTATGGATTTTTCTTTTTTTAAAGAGAGAGGAAGGGAGGGAGGTAGAGAGATAGAACGATTGATGCGAGAGAATCATTGATCGGCTGCCTCCTGCACGCCCCCTACTGGGGATCGAGCCGAAACCGGGGCATGTGCCCTGACCGGGAATCGATCTGGAGACCTTTTGGTTCATGGGTCAACACTCAACCACTGAGCCACACAGCCAGGCAGTCCCAGCTCGTTGTGACCACATAGCCTGGTCCACCACCCCCTGCATCCGGGAGTCCCAGCACACTGCCTGCGCTGCTGAGAGACCCACCTTCCTGCCCGGGCTCAGCCCCTCGGCTGAGGCCCTCTGGGCCAAATCCCTCAGCGGGAAAGGCCCCAGGAAGCCTGGCCCAAAACGAGGAGCAAGGCTGGTGCCTGCAGGGGCCTCTTAGGTGGGTTTTCTGCGGGCGGCTCCGTGTCTAAAGCCTCTTCACTGAGGCGGGGAGGGAAGGCGGTAAGGGAGAAAGTGACAGGGAGGCCAGGAGTGAGGAAGTGAGAGGCGATGGAGGTTGGAACCTGAGAAGCCGGTGCTGACCAGGCAGATATGGGGCTATCGGGTCACACCCAGCTGGGCAATTCCCCAGGAGCTTCCGGGAGAAACTGGCTGGCGCTGTCTGGACCAGCAGCAGGCAGTGAGCTCACAGGGCAGTGAGGCCACCTGGGCGAGCCAGCCTCCTCCTCCCTCTCAGCCTCTCCCTCCTCCCTGCTCCCCTGCAGCACACCTCTCCCTTACACTCTCCAGTTCCATCCCTCCTCCTCCTCCTCCTCCTCCTCCTCCTCCCCCTCCTCCCCCTCCTTCACCTCCTCCCCCTCCTCCTCCTCCTTCACCTCCTCCTTCCCCTTCTCCCCCCTCCTCCTCCTCCCCCTAACTCCTCCTCCTCCTCCTCCTTCATCTCCTCTTTCCCTCCTCCCCTTCCCCTCCCCCTCCTCTTTCCCCTCCTCCTCCTCCTCCTCCCTGAGGTGGGCCTCGGCTCACAGTTTAAGAAAGGCTGCTGCAAAGCCTGTGTGAAAATCACCCGTGTCTGGTATCTATGATGCCGTGGGCGGGCTCCCACAGGGGTCCTTGGTCTTCCTGCTGCCACCGAGAAGCCACTGGTCCTGTTCCAGGCAAGTCCTCAGTAAACATTTAATGAATGAATGGATTAGTGAATGGACATGGTGTTATCTGATGTGGACTCCATAGCAGCCCTCGGAGGCAGCTCAGACGGCTGCTGTCAGTGTCATTTTCGGCTGGGGAGCAGAGAGGCGGCACCGGGAAGTGAGACGCCATCACACTGGTGTGCAGCCACCCACTGGGCTCAGAGCACAATGGCCCCAGTTCCTTCACTGGTGCCCACTGCCTGACCCTTTCACCCCCTGCACCCTCTCAGCCACTCCGTGGGGCTCAAAGGGTCAGGCTGGGGGAAGGTGCAGGGATCCAGGGGGCAGACCTGCACCCCACTCGCTCTGGGCTGTGGGGACGATCTGGCCTGCTCTCTCTGGTTGCTGTTATAGCGTCATCTCTGGGACCACAGCACCTGGGGGTCCTCTCCCACGTCACTCCCCTCCACTCAAAGCAGGGACAGCACCCGGGGTCGGCCTGCTCAGTGTAGTCACATCAGATCCTCCTCTGTAGTTAAAGTGAAACCTGGTGCACATGGGCAGCGACCTTTGACCTGCGGATAGGTGCCGGATTACATGATACTGACCTCCTCCCCCTCATGACTTCCAGGACTCAGAGAAAGTAACATTCCCTGGGATTTGGAGGTGGGAGGCCCTGGAATTCTTGAGCATCCCCATTGATGGTCTTACGACCCCCACAGCAGAATTGGGGAGCTCTCCTGGCACCCACGAGGGCTTTAACCTCGGGGGGTGGCCTCTCTGAAACCTACCAGCTCCTTTGGCTTGAGGTCCTGAACCTGTTGGAGGAGGGGACAAATGTTTCACATTGTATTCGTTATATGCTTTCATTGTCAACTAATTATCTGATCTCTTCCAGAACAAATTGCGAGGGGGGGGGGGGGCTGATGAAGGAGTGATGGGCCCGACTAGAACTACTAACCACATATGGCTATTTAGAGATTGAAATTCATAAAAATGAAATGAAAAATTTCTAAATTTGCATTTGGAGTGCCCAATAGCTACTGTGTTGAACAGCACAGATATAAGATAGTTCTAACATTCCAGAAAGTTCCACTGGACCAGGCTGGGCAAGAGGCTGACCTTCCCTACCTCTTGACCTTGGTTCCCTGGATAACCTCACCGGCCACTTTGTGAAATCGGGCATGTCCAGGGCAGGGGGCGGGGTGTTGGGGATAACATTGAGCTGGCCTGGTCACCTCAGCGGGAGGGTTTGTGGGAAGGTGCCACCTCCTCACTCACTGTCACACCACCCCTCCCCGGCCCCAGGACACCCCCTGCTGACGGTGAGCGGCAGGGCGCCCAGCAGCAGCCTGTGTGGGAGGTTGGATGGATGCAAAGGATGCTGGCGGGTGAGCAGGGTAAACTGGTTCCCGGGGTGGGGAGTGAGGAGGAGGGCTGGGGAGCTCCCCAGCTGAGTACAGGGCAGAGAAACGGAGCCCTGCGGAGGGTAGCCTGTACCCCTGTTCCCTTCTGAGTCACCCAGCATTGGTGCCCCACCATCCGCGTTAACCTGGTGGTTACTTTTGCATAAATGACTGATTTCAGATCCCCCGTTTTCCAGATGAACAAGCTCAGAGAACTGAGAAGAGGTTCCCGAGGTCTCACAGCTCAGAAGCAGAGCAGGGGCTCTGACCCGGGCCTCAGACACAGGCCCAGCGTCCCTCCACATCCCCACAGGTGCCCGGCTGGTCTACCAAGTTAACGTGAGGCAGGGAGGGCTGGCACCGCCCAGGTTCACAAGTCATTGCTGCATTAGTCAGGAAATCCTGCCAAGGACTGATGCCAAGCTACCAGGGACCATCGTTCAGGGTACCAAATGCTCCTTTGGGTTGAAAGCAGTTCAGTGAGCCCCCCCCCCCCCCCCCCCCCCAATGCAAGAAGCCAGTCTCCTGACTTGGGAGAGTCCCATCTGAGGCTGAGACTTCGAGGCGTTGGTTGCCAGGCCCTCGCCTTTTGGGGATGAAAAGACCAGGACAGAAACTTATTCATAAAAATGAGGATAAGCCCCGCATGACTCAGTGGTCGAGTGTCGACCTATGAACCAGGAGGTCATGGTTCGATTCCGGCCAAGGGCACATACCTGGGTGGTGGGCTTCATCCCCGGTGTGGGGTGTGCAGGAGGCAGCTGATCAATGATTCTCTCTCATCAATGACACTTCTATCTCCCTCTCCCTTCCTCTCTGAAATCAATAAAAAATATATTTTTTAAATGAGGATGGAAGTATTCTGAAAAGAAGCTCCAAGTTCTAGGAAACAAGATTAGGTTTCCCTGTTTCTAGGGTAAAATGAGGCACGGAGGTGCCTGCACACTCAGGGGCAAGGGCAGAGCCTATCCATTCTGTCTGGGCAGTGCGGCCCTGGCATCCTTCTGGACCCATGGGCACCTCAGAGGCCCAGGCTCACAGGAGGCCCAAGGTTCATTCCCCTTCTCACCACGAGATGTCACTGCTGCTCACAGTTACAGAGCGCTGGGCAGGACCAACTCCCAATCACACCTACAGAATCAGACTTCCTGGGAGTGGGCCCAGCAATCTGTGATTTTAACAAGCCTTCCAAGGAATTCGGATGCTTGCTCAAGTTTGAGAACCACTGATGAAGGCCGCCCTGCAGGCCCTGCTGGCCCAAGGTCGTGGTCAGAGTAACTCACGGTCACCTTCCTGAAACCCCCACCCTGCTACCTAACTCGGGCAGGAACCACCTTCGCCTTGAAGAAGGTCACCGATGTACTCTCTGCCCTGGTCTGGCCTGATGGCTGGTCTCCAGGCAGCCCCCGGCTCCTTCCTGCCCCCTGAGGGACAGTTATGCCTTCGGCCTTTGTGTCTGGGAAGGCTGTGCGGCAGGCGGAGCAGCCTCCTGGGGACCGGGGGACCTCAGGAGGCATGAGCCTCTTCTCATCCCCTCCCAGTCACTGCATCGGGGCCTTGGCCCTCAGTGTCTGCTCAGCTGGGATGGGAGTGGGGTGAGGGGAGCAGCGTAGTGGCTTCCCTACCCTGTGGGGGGGGGGGGGGGGCGCTGACAGGGAAGTCCCCAGCTGTGTCAGTGTCCTATTGCAGTGTAACAAGAGTAGCACATGCCCTAGCCGGTTTGGCTCAGTGGATAGAGCATCGGCCTGCGGACTGAAGAGTCCCAGGTTCGATACCAGTCAAGGGCACATGCCCAGGTTTCGGGTTCAATCCCCAGTAGGGGTTGTGCAGGAGGCAGCCAATCAATGATTCTCATCATTGATGTTTCTATCTCTCTCTCTCCCTCTCCCTTTCTGAAATCAATAAAACTATATTTTTTAAAAAAAGAGTACCACAGACTTCGCAGCTCCAAACAATGCGCATTTGCTACCTCTCAGGGTCTGCAGGTCAGGAGCCTGGACACGGCTTCGCTGGGTCCTCTGCCTGGGGTTTCAAGGCTGCCACCCAGGCGCCCGCTGTGATGTGTTGTCATCGGGAAGCTCGCCTGCGGGAAGACTTGCCTGCAGGCTCAGTCCAGTTGCTGGCAGAATTCATTTCTTTGAGGTTATGGGGCTGAGGCCCTGGCTTCTTGCTGGCTGGAGGCCCCCATCAGCTCCTGGTGGGCTGCCCACATGATCGAGAGGCTGCCCACAGGTCAGCCTGGCTGCGGACCTCACCAAAACAGCACCGATTCGACACGGATTCAACATTGCCGTCCAACCAGCAGGCCCGAGCCATCTTTGCTGGTTTAACGTAAGTTCTAGGTTCATTTTGTACATGCCCAGGCCTGGAATCAGCCCCTCCTCCAGGAAGCCCTCATTGATTCTGAGGATCAATGGCATTTCAAGACCACAGTCTGGTCCTTAGCATCCATTAAAAAAATATTTGAGAGAGGGGAAAGAGGAAAAAGAGAGGGGGTGGGGAGAGAGAGAAAGACACCGATTTGTTATTCCACTTATTTATTCATTCATTGGTTTTGATTCTTGTGTGTGCCCTGACCCGGGATCGAACCCACAAACTTGGCCTCTCGGGATGATGCTCTAACACACGGAGCTCCCTGGCCAGGGGCTTCCTTATCATCCATTTTAAAAAATCTAATTTGTTATTTTGTTGTGTGTATTTTTAACGTATGTATGAACCATGTCATTAACCAACGTATTGTAGTACCTACTATTCATCAGGCAGTTTCTGGAGGAAGGTGGATTCTGAACAAGTGTAATTGGTACCAATTTCAGGACCCCGGAGGCATGGATAAGCCACGCGCGGGCATCTGTGCCGTGAGGCCTCAGTGAATCTGTGGGGACAGAGAGGCTCTGCAAGTGATAGTTCTGCAGCGGGAGCCCAGAGCATGAATGCCTCAGTGTCTATTTGGCTGATGAGGGAGAGATGGTTGAGTTAGGGCGGTGCCAGGTAATGAGGGCAGGTGACTCTTGTTGCCATGTTTACCAGCTCGGTGGCCCCGGGGACGGAGGCCGGCAGGAGGAACACGGCTGAGCGGTCTGAGCAGCCTCTTAGGGACCCTCTCAGGCATGGCACCTGACTTCTGCATAAACAGGTAGGAGTCTTGGGGGCCCACAGAGAATTCTGGGCACAGCTGATTCTCATTATCTGCAGTCCTGTCCTAAAAGTTGTGCAAACACGGAATTAGCAGAGACTGAACCATTGCTTCTAGGGGAAACACAGGGTTAGGTCCCCACCGTTTTCAATCCAGCTCTGCACCCCGCAGCTTCATAATTCCACATCTCCAATTTCTTAATCAAACGCCATCTGTGAGGCAGTGTCCTGGGCCCCGCTGCGGCTCCTCCGCGTGAATGGTTGCTGCATGTTTAACTGCGCTTCAGCAACTCCCACTGATGCCAGACGAGAGAAAAATAACCACCACCTTCTCTCTCTAATACAAGTTCACTCTCAGCATGGATAATCGCAAAGCCTCTGCAGGCCAATGAATCAAAATAAATTAGCAGTCCACACAAACAGCAAGCTCTCTCTGAAGTATGGTATCAGGGCAGCAGGCAGGGGCGGGACGGAGGGAGGGAGGGCATGGTCCCCTCTCCTGGTCACAGGCATCATTGCAAAGGGCAGGGAGGCGGCCCATCGTGTCGGGAGGAGGATGCAAGAACCTGGTCACCTGTGTGCGTGGTCCCCAGAGTCACAGGCCGGGATCTGAAGCTCACATCTCACCTCGGCACGTTGCTGCAATGGAACCGTTTTTTGCTGGCTCCGCATGTTGCCCCGTAAGATCTCATTCACATCGCCGTGTGGGTGTTTGAGGGTGAGGGAATGCATGGCTGGAGAAGGGGATGAACGTCTTCAATCCAACAGAATGGTCAGGAGTGGACCCAGGATTGTACAGCCTTTATCGCTGAACTCTAATACGCTCCCTGACGTCTACTCTCCTGCAAGTTTGGCTGGGACGTGGGGAGAGGGGAGGAGAATGACACCACCCCTCCCCCGCCAGCTCCCAGCAGGGTGCCTGCACGGAAAAGTGCTCCAGACAGCCGTGTGCGTGCAGGAGGTGTGGCCACGGGCCCCTTCGCCTTGCCACTTCGAGCAACTTTCCCAAAGGGAGGGCAGAGCCTTCGAGTCCCTCTGCTCCCTCCCCACCAGCATCGAAGTGCCTTGGAATTCTGCCCTCGGGGAGGGGCCAGGATGGTGATGGGATGCTCAGAGGCGAGGACTCATAGTCCTCTGTTCAAGTTGCTCCGGCCTTAGCTGGCCCTGGGGTGGAAGCCACTTGGGGCACATGGTTCGGAAGAGGTCAGCTGCAGCTCCTGGAAATGTGGGAGCCTCTCGTCCCCAAGCGACCCTCCCAATCCTGGTGACTGCTGTGCTGTGAACTGGCCAGGCTCCTGACTCCAGACCCCCCGCCGGAGAAGACAGATGCGGCAGGAAGGCAGCTACTCTAATGGGACCAGCCACAGAGCAAGCACCAAGTGGCTTATCTCCCAGGGAAACCATCAAAACCGACAGGCAGGCAGGTGGGCAAGCCGAGCCAGCTCACCAGACCCAGTTCCACTTCTTCTTGGCGATGTTTCTGCTTTGTTTTCCACGGTCGGGGCTCGATGTGCCCAGAAGTCCCTCCCTCACCTGGTACCTGGTACAGCCTCACCTGGGGGCTACTATAAGGCAGCTCAGTGGCCAGCACAGGACCCCGGTGCCTCTCACAGGGCCGCAGGCCCCCGTTCCGGAGCCCCCGAATGCCGGCGAGTTGCAGCCTGGTTCCCTGGTGGCCGTGGCCAGAACAGTCTGCAAGCGACCAGTGTGCAGAGCCCAGAGTCAGGCAGGGGGCCCAGGGCGTGCGGGATGCCCGGCAGCAACCTGGGCCCCTGCCAGTTCCACAGCCACCTCCAGCCCCTCAGCCAGTCACCGCCGTCCACGCTCCCTCTCCTCCCCGGATTCTTCCTCAGGCTCGCCCCTCCTCCAGCGCCAGCGAGGCAGAGCTTTCTGCACTTGAGCTTGCCTTGAGGGAAGCAGAGAACTTCCATTAGCAGAGAGGAGGACAGGTAAGGATGTGTGAGGCAAGGGTGAGGACACACCTTTTCAGGCCACTAGACGCACCCCTCCCTCTCCTGGTGGGGGGCGGAGGTGGGAAGAGGTGACCTCCAGCCAGGACCCATCCACAAACCAGCTGGAAACATCCGCCCACAGCAGGTCCCCCAGGGCTCCACAGAGGGTGGGGTGAGGTCTTGCTCCCCAGTGTGTGCCACCCAGAGTGTGGCTGGGGGAGGAAGGGGCCCAGAGCGCCATCTGGTCCGGGCCTCTCTCACCACCTGGGGCTTCTCAGGTGTCTGCGTCAGGCCGGGCAGCTCCCTCTACAGATAATTCAGCTGCAGGTGAAAGAGGCTTAGGTGGGTCTCCACGGCAACCAGGGATCAGGAGCTGGCCCCGCCCCTTCACAGAGGAGCTCGGGTCCCGGCCTCCTGGGACGCAGGCACACACTCCACCCACCCCAGGCTCGCTGCCTCCCGTGGTCAGCGTTGCTTTCTCTCAGCACAACTTCTGAGAGACAGAGAGCGACGGCGGCCGGCCACAGGGAGAAATAGGAGGGAGACGCTCAGGATGTAGGTTCCCTCCACCCTGTCCTTCCTTGGCTGCCCAACTTTCTGCTTTTCCCTGAAAGGAGCCAGACGCTCTCCCCTCCCAGACCGGGAAGCAGCAAGCAGGACCCCGCTGGACCGTCCCCTCCGCAGAGGCTGAGCCCAGAGAGCCAGGTAAGAGGGCATCTCCCCAGGAGACGGTGGCTCCTGCGCCCGAGGCCTCCTGAATCAGCAACTGGGAGGGTAAGATCCTGCCTCCGGGTTTTTAATGAGCCCTACTGGTGACTGAACCAAGCGAGATTGAGAACCATTGCCTGTGGTCGGCAAACTGCGGCTCTCTCTCAAGCCACATGCGGCTCTTTGGCCCCTTGAGTGTGGCTCTTCCACAAAATACCACGGCCTGGGCGAGTCTATTTTGAAGAAGTGGCGTTAGAAGTTGAAGTTTAAAAAATTTGGCTCTCAAAAGAAATCTCAATCGTTGTGCTGCTGATATTTGGCTCTGTTGACTAATGAGCTTGCCGACCACTAGGAAGTTACAGCGGAGGCCCCGCCAGCCTGGAGCTGGGAGGGGTGGCCCAGGCTGTGGCAGGCTGGGGACAGCCTATTGAGGCGTCTGAGTCCAGGGCCCAGATGGCCAGAGGGAGGCCTGTCAACCCTCAGCTGTTCCACCAGAGCGGGCTCTGCAGCATCCTCCGGCCGTGGCCTGTCCTGGCTTCATAAATCCAGGGGAAGCCGTAGCTTCTGTCGGCTGTGGAACCAGCATTTTCTCTCCTGCTTCCACGGGGAGGACGCAGGCAGGGGGAGAGCCAAGTCAGAGATTCTCTCATCCATTCGAGAGCTGTGACTTGAGCGCCTACGAAGCACGTGGTGCAGTCTTGGGACCAGGACACATGGATGATGTGTGGGCCTCAGCCCCAGCCCCAGAGCTGAATGTGAGTCCCCAGTCGCCCACCCGGGAGAGGGAGCCTGGACAAGGCGGCTGGCTGCACTCCGGGGAGGGGGTCGAGCTTGGGAGGGAACATCTGAGCTGTGACCGTGGGGTCAGCCCCTTCCAGCGCTGGTCTGTCTCTAGGACCTGAGCTACCCGCTCCTGGTTGCACCTCTGCCTCAGAATGAGGAAGAATGCCACTCATTCATTAGTTCATTAGTTCATTTATTCGTTCAGGACCCACTAAGCAGACTCAACAAATTCAGCTCTTGCCCTCACACAGCTTGTAGCCGGGTGGGGAGAGAGGAAAACAATAAAGCGAGGAACATGTCTGTGTCGGATGCCATGAGTCTAGGCCGTGGTGCCAGGCAGCGGCAGGCACGCCGTTCTGCCTCGGTGTGGGGCAGCGAGGGGCGGGCTGCAGGGGGTGGCTGCTGACCTCCCGGGTGCGTCTAAAAGGTGAGCAGGTGTTGGTCAGGTGGGCAGAGGCGCACAGGTCAGGCTGGGCCACACCTAGCTTGGCGAATGACGTTTATTATTTTTCCGTGATGCCACACAAAAACAAGGTCAGTTTGCAGTCTGTGAAGTTGGCCTTGGACCTTGGCAGGGCTGGGAGGAAGGTCATCCATCCGGAGAGGGGAGCTCCAACTCTGCAGCCGCGTCGGGGCCTCTGTCCAGACCAGGGCCCAGCTGCAGCGGAGCCGCCTGCCTGCTCAGTGAGGCAGCGGGCACCCTGAGACAGGCTGGCCCAGGTGCTCAGGGTCCTGGGGACCGTGCAGGGCAGCCCCTCGCCCTGGCCTGCAGCTGCCCAGCTCTGCTGTTAGAGCCCGGCGTCAGAGGGGGAGCCTGGGTGGGGCTCCCCTTGTAGCAAGAAAGCAGCTTCCTGGCAGGGACTGCACTGTCCTTCCTTCGCTGGCCGGGGCCGTTGGCCTCAGTACTCACCAGAGTACTCCTCCTGCCTCAGTACTCACCAGAGTACTCCTCCTGCCTCAGTACTCACCGGAGTACCCCTCCTGCCTCAGTACTCACCGGAGTACTCCTCCTGCCTCAGTACTCACCGGAGTACTCCTCCTGCCTCAGTACTCACCAGAGTACTCCTCCTGCCTCAGTACTCACCGGAGTACTCCTCCTGCCTCAGTACTCACCAGAGTACTCCTCCTGCCTCAGTACTCACCAGAGTACTCCTCCTGCCTCAGTACTCACCGGAGTACCCCTCCTGCCTCAGTACTCACCGGAGTACTCCTCCTGCCTCAGTACTCACCGGAGTACTCCTCCTGCCTCAGTACTCACCGGAGTACTCCTCCTGCCTCAGTACTCACCGGAGTACTCCTCCTGCCTCAGTACTCACCGGAGTACTCCTCCTGCCTCAGTACTCACCAGAGTACTCCTCCTGCCTCAGTACTCACGGGAGTACTCCTCCTGCCTCAGTACTCACCGGATTACTCCTCCTGCAAGCGCCTCGGAGCCTAGCTTCCAACTCTGACATACAACCCACGTTGTTCCCGCCAACTGCCCTGGTCCCTGGCCCTGGCCCCCTTCCCACTGCTCACTGCCTGGAACCAGGCTCCTTTTGCCCCTGAGTCACGGAGGTGGTGTTTTGGGCGTATCTAACGAGCCACAGCTGGTGTAGGTTCGCCCAGGGAGCCATGGAAAAGACATTATCCTCAGGGAAGTTTAAAAATAGGCTGAAGGAAAAGCCCGGAGAGGGTGGGGGTGGGAGGGGTAATGAGGGGGAGAGGAAGGAGGAGGGGGAAGAGCAGAGAAAGAAAGAGAAAGGGTTTGGGAGAGTGAGGCCAAAGGGCAGAGACCGAACAAGTGAGGGCTTTCCTACTGGTGCTGGGTAAACTGAGGCTTCATCCCTGAGCCTTCCCTTCATGGGGGGCAGGGGGCTCAGCTCCCCCAGAAGCCAGGGTTGGGCAAGGCCAGGCACAGGATTGGGGTCAAGCTGGCACCAAACCAGGGGGTCCCTTACTTCTTGTGCTATAGACCCCCCTTTGGAAGGAACCCTATGGACACATTTTCAGCAAAATGTTTCTAAAGGCATAAGATTAAGTTTATGAGATTACAAAAGAAAACAGCTGTATTAAAATACAGCTATCAACCTATTTTTTAAAATATATTTTTATTGATTTCAGAGAGGAAGGGAGAGGGGGAGATAGAAACATCAATGATGAGAGAGAATCATTGATCAACTGCCTCCTGCACGCCCCCTACTGGGGATTAAGCCCAAAACCCCAGCATGTACCCCGACAGGGAATTGAACTCTGACCTCCTGGTTCATAGATCAACACTTAACCACTGAGCCACACCAAGGACCTTCCGGACGACCTTCAGGACAAAGCCGGGGCTGCGAGGGCCGAGCCCCTTGCACGAATTTTGTGCATCGGGCCTCTAGTGCAAAATAACAAAATCTAGCGGCAGGTCTACTCTAACCAATACCATGATTTTGCAGTAGTGATGAGCTGACGTGATATTTCAAGAGTGACAGCATTGAGGTGTAGTACCTGTGGTCTCTGCTGGGGATACAGTCACAGGAGTGATGGGACTGCTGAGGTCTGGGGACACACTCATAACTGGTGGAAACACTACACTTCAGTTCCAGTTAGTGGAAGCAAAGGTGGTTCTCTCCCCATTCTGAGTGCATTAACCGCTGAATTATCCCTGTGGGCCCCAGGACACTACACCGAGGGACAGTCACAGACCTTGTTAGTTTAGTTAGCACGTACACGGACATGGCTACCCTTATCACCTCCTCTTACAGCCCGGGACACGGAGGCTTGGAGCCACGGAGGTGATTTGGGCTCAGGCAGCATATGGCAGGGAGGGAAGGCTGTGGGCATTGAACTTAGGTTCCCTCTACTAACGCCTGCACTCTCCCCCCAAACCAGCCTCCTCACCCGAGCAGGCCATCACCAGGGCCAGAGTGGGCACGCCCTTCATTGGCAATGTAGCCAGTTCCCAGCTGTGACCTGCAGACAGAGGGGCTGCACCCCTGGGGTGCCCCTCAGCAGTGCTGTGGTGGCTTGTCTGCTTGTTTCCATGGCTCTCTTGGATGTAGGCTCCTGCAGGGAGCCCAGCGCCAGCATGGTGTCGGCACACCGCACACTCCCACCTGTGTCTGCTGAGTCCTGAGTGGGTCACAACTCAGGCCTGGGCTTCAGGCTCCAGAGCCCAGACCCGCCCAGTACCCACCACGGTTTGTTCCCTCGACACCCACGCCCGACCGTGAGAAATGCCCCAGCGCCCCAAACGGATGTGACATAAACCACGGGAAGGGGCGCTGAGGAGCAAGTCAAGCCCCCAGACAGAGTGAATTGAGGAGGCTTCCTACAAAGAGTGAGTTTTGAGCTAGACTTTCCCCAACTTTTAAATTATGGTCAGCCCTAGCTGTGTTGGCTCAGTGGAGAGAGTGTCGGCCTGCGGACTGAAGGGTCCCGGGTTCGATTCTGGTCAGGGGCACATGCCCAGGTTGTGGGCTCGATCCCCAGTAGGGGGCAGCTGATCAATGAGTCTCTCGCATCTATCTCTCTCTCCCTCTCCCTTCCTCTCTGAAATCAATCCTATATAATAAAAGTGTAATATGCAAATCAACCGAACAGCAGAACGACCAGTCGGTGGGGGGCGGGGCTGGCAAGCAGGTGGTGCCAGGCTAGCCAAGGTGTGTGTCAGCAGGCGGAGGGAATGGCAGTGGGGGCGGGGGCCGACACCGTCCCCTGATCAGCTGGGCTGGTCACCTCCCGCACAGGGAAGCCAGACTGTGGCTTAGGCCCGGGCCTAAGCTGTCAGTAGGACATCCCCTGAGGACTCCTGGACTGTGAGAGGGCGCAGGCTGGGCTGAGGGACCTCCCCCCCAGTGCACGAATTTTTGTGCACTGGGCCTCTAGTAAAAATAAGTTTTTTAAAAATAATGTTCAATTATGAATATGGAAATGCAGAAAATTTGGAAGAATAGTGCAATAAACACCCATAAATTCTCCCTAGATAAAACAATTGTTAGCATTTTGCCACATTGCCTTGTGTGTGTGAGCATATACATGTAACGTTCTCTGAAGGATTTGAATGTGGGACATCAGCCACTCGTCATTATTCCCCTAGAACCCTAATACCATTTTTATGCCTAAGAAAACCAATACTCATTCCTTAACCCCAAGCTCATATTCAAATTTCCCGAAATGTCCTAATTTTTTCTTAAACAAGGGTTCAATCAATGTTCCTGCATCAGAGGCAGATTGTCGGAGCTGTTGACTGAATGGGAAGCAGGCATTCCTCCCGGGAAGGTTCCGGAGTCACCACCCACGGTGCATGCTCCCAGGCCGGGGGTGAGCAGGGGTGAGGGGCCTTGAAGCTAATACTGGGGAGTTTGGCTCTGCCACGGGGGTTAATCCAGAACCAGGCGGGTGGGGGGAATCCCAATTGTGCAGAGCACTCAACAAAGACCACCCCTGCTCTTCTGACGAACCTCTGAGTGTCTTTATCAGACCACACCTGCCATCACTTTCTTCCCTAGACACTCAGTCACAACTCAAACTCACACAGGGTCTCAGCTGTGGGTCAGGACCTGGGGAGACCCTGGGATAAACCTCTGGGGCTGTCTGGCTGGCCCGCCTCTCTCGGCTGCTCTCCCTCCCTCCACCTGCCTCCCTGCTTTGCCCTTAAGAACTTAATCAGACCTGCCAGAGAGCCTCCAGGGAGAACAGCTGGCCAGGGACAGAAATAGCCCGGCAGAAACCCTGTCTCTGTCCAAGCCTCCAGCTCCGGCCAGGGTTGGAGGCAGAGAGAATGGGGGTTGGGGAAGGAGAACATTCAGAACATGTCCCTGTCCCCCTGAGATCCCCCCCACCTGGGCCAGAGAAGCTAAGCACTCACCGAGCCCAGGACTCGTGTGGGGTCACGCCACCCAGTCCCTGCCGTCTGATGGTGTGGGTTGAGCATCTATCTCAGGGGCACAAGCCTGACCCTGGGAAGAGGGCCCCTGCCCCGGCCTACACTCTGGCTTTCTTCTGGCCCAGCCGCACCTGAGGTGAGGAGTCCGGGAGATGAAGGAGATGGATGTGTCCATCCTGAGGTCACGTCCCCTCTAGATCAGGCCTTAGGTACTGAGATCCAGAAATCCCTGCCCAGGCAGTCTCCTGCCCACTTCCTGAGCCTGAGCAGGTGTCCTCCACGGGCCCAGTCCCCGAGGGTGGATGGCATCACCAGTGTGGACGAGCCTGAGGGGATCAAAGGGGCAGCTGTTGGTAGGATCGTGGGTGAGGCTTGGACGTGAAGGCTGGGGTGTCTCATGCATGTTTGCAAGGCCCCTAAGGGTGTGAGAAGGGGAGCGGGCAGGCTGAGGGCCAGCAGCTGGCTCAGCCCACACTGCCACGTGTCAACAAAGAACTCTAAGGAGGCCAACCATCCTCAGTTCCAACCTGACCCTCCAAGTTATTATAAAAGTATATTGACAAGGAAGGGAGAAGTGCCTATTTTATTTCATAAGTGTCTAGGCCAGGGGTCCTCAAACTTTTAAACAGGGGGCCAGGTCACTGTCCCTCAGACCGTTGGAGGGCCGGACTATAGTTTTAAAAAAACTATGAACAAATTCCTATGCACACTGCACATATCTTATTTTGAAGTAAAAAAACAAAACGGCAAAAACACCCGCATGTGGCCCGCGGGCCGTAGTTTGAGGACGCCTGGTCTAGGCAGAGGGAGGGACACTGATGAAGGCACGGAGCTGTGGCATGGCCCAGCACAGTCCCTAGTCCCTGCGGGCACTGTTTGCGGGCACTGCTGACCTATGTGTATTTGGGGTACCCTTCAGTGGGGTGAGTGGACACTCGAAGTGGCACCTTTTGGTGCTAGGCATCAACCTGACCCGAGTACTTTATTTATTTGGCGTTGAAATACTCATCATTCATTTATTTATTTATTTATTTATTTTAATTTTTAAAAATCTTGATTGTTGAAAGTATTACATAGGTCTTTCTCCCCTTCCCCCCCCCCCCCGCCCCTTAACCTCTTCTAGCCCGCTCCCATCCTCCCCCTCCCCTCACCGCCAGGCCCTCACCGCCCCCTGGCCTGTGTCCACAGGTTATGCATATATGCACACAAGTTCATTGGCTGATCTCTGCCCACCCACCCTCCCCTGCCTTCCCTCTGAGGTTCAGCAGCCTGTTCATGCTTCTGTACGGGCTGGCCCGTGTACCTTAGAACACAGGCACTCCAGCAAAGGCATACGTCAGTACAAGGCCCCCTCTGCCTGCAGTGATCGAACCCCTTGGCCTCCGGCAGAGGCCCCTGGCGCTCAGGACGGCCCACGGCCCACCCCATCGCCCCCTCCCCCGTGCTCCCGCCCAGCCTCGGTGTTCTGAACACGCGGAGTGGCGAAGGACTGAGCAGAAAGGGCCCTCGCTGCCTGGACCCCACGAGGAGGGTCTGACCGTCGGTCTTTCCCTCCCGCCTCCAGGGAGGACTCGGGCTGGAATCTGAGGCCCCCGCTGGTGATAGGCTCAGGCTGAGTGGAGGGGAACGGTTTTTAGATTTCCTAATTTTGGCGATTGCTAAGGGAACTGGCTGTTCAAGTCTCCATGGGCAAGGGGACCGTTTGATTTGTGCCACTCCAGAAGGCGACTTCTACCCCGTGATAATGTTCCCAGGTGTGTCTGGTTCTCCAGCATTGACAATGCATGTCTCTGGGCTGAGCATTGTGGGTGCAGAGGAGGGGGGGGGGGCTGCCTAAAAGCGTGTGTGTCCTCAGGAGGTGACACAGGCCGCACGGCCAAGCGGTAGAGACTGAGTCGTGGGATCTCTTTACTCCGCACCAGGGGAGTCTGGGCGGGAAGGGGACCCATGGTTCACGGAAGGGGAGCTCCCTGGAGGGGAAAAGGCATAGAAAGGGGAGCTGGGCACCTCGGAGATCCACTCAGATTTTAGTCCAGGAGTGGCACGTACCTTCACTGCTGTCAGGCACAAACCCTGACAGGCAGCAGGGCATGCCCCAAAGGGCAGCTCATCCACCCATTCACCCATTCATTCATTCACCCATTCATTCATTCATCCACACACCCCTCCATTCATCTAGTCAGTCAGTCACCAAACCCATATTGAGCAGGACTGTGGGAATATGCTGATGGGTTAGGGCCCTGCCTTCACACCTGATGCTCCTTGCAGACCAGGTCGGGGTTCTCCACCTGGGAACCTTCTCCCTCAGTCCATGTGTCTGAAGCCTGCACTCACCCTTCACCCCTCTCATCCACAAAGCCTTTTGTGGTCCCTTTCATCATCTGGAGTCACTCCTTCCCTCCCCCATCAGTACCCTCTCTGTGCTTCACCAGCCACGTCAACTTCTTTCCACTGATGTGATGGTTCTTACTCATCACGCCCTGCGTCACTGCAGAGCAGGGCCCCTGGCAGGCTTTCCCACTTGTTGTCCTGCACAGATGTGCACACGGTGTTTGATGAGTGCTCCTGAATGAATGAATGAAGAGTAAATGAATAAATGAATGGAAGGTAAGTTGTGTCTTTTGCAGGATGATGTCAAGCCCATACTATTCTAAGCGTCCTTCAGCCATAGGCTGGGACATTTAGAAACGTAGGGTATTTTCCCGTTGGGTTGACACAGGATGTAAGCATCTGTATTGTGTGTGTGAATTGTTGCCCTTCAATCATAGGGATAAGATTGTGCTCAGCCATCCACAGTAGGTTTCCCTCTTTGTTTGGCGTTAGCAGGGACTCTGGAGGCAGTTTCTCTGGGCTCAATCATCTGGGTGTTTTAGGGATGATTCTAACCATGAATGTATCTGACTTTTATGGGGTGCTTGGCATGTGCCAAGTTTATTCACAGCTGGTTCTCACAACAGCCCCATCTTGTCTTACAGAGTTAGAAACGATGGCTCCGAGGGGTTAAGCGACTTCCTCGAGGCCACCCAGCCGTGAGGCCGGAGCAGGTCTTCTTACTCGGTCCCAGCTCTCCTCCCTCCTCCTGGCTCGTCCCACCCTCACCGGCAGAGGGGCCTAAGAAAGACACAGGCACTCGGCCCTGTCTCAGCGGGGTCAGGGGCCATGTCCCTCACCCCGTGGCCCCGGTGGAGCGAGGCCCTGCCACGGCTGTCGTCCCGGAGCCCCGCCGAGGTGGTGCCGGAGACGCTCATGATGGAGCTGGCGGGGCAGATGCGCGAGGCCGAGAGGCAGCAGCGGGAGCGCAGCAGTGCGGTCAGGAGGGTCTGCACCGGCGTGGACTACAGCTGGCTGGCCAGCTCGCCCCGGGCCACCTACGACCTCAGCCCTGGGGAGCGGCTGCAGCTAGAGGATGTCTGCGCCAAGATCCCCCCGGCCTACTGTGGGCCTGCCATCCTCAGGTAACCCCTGGCCCTGGCACGGGGCCCGGCTGTTGAGCTGCAGGCTCCAGGGAGGGTGGCTGCAGTGGCAGGGCGTGGGGTTACCAGGACTGGGGCCGGGGGGCCTGGAGGACCCGTCATCGTCGGTTAGAAGGAGCCAGGCAGGAGGAGGAATCGGAAGGAGGCCCTGGAACATCAGGCCGTGCTAGGGGCTCAGAGGGAGGCAGGGTGGCTCCTGGGTGCAGGCTCGTGCATTTTGATAGGACAGAACCCCAGGCCTTTGAACTTGCTGATCTCCCTGTCCTGGTGGCTATTATCCTGGATTCTAACAAGCTGGGTCCTTCTCCATTAGTTCATCTTCCACTCCACCTTCTTAGAGAAGTTTTCCCAAATAACAGTTATCCTATTTCAAACTAGCGTGCCTAAGGGGTGTGTGTGTGTGTGTGTGTGTGTGTAAGGGGTGCAGAGCCCTAGGGCGCTGAACATTAAGAGCTTGGGTACAATATTCCTGAATATAAGTGTAACCTTAACAAAACCATGACCTACATACTCCAGCATCAGATGGATTCCTGTTGAAGTCAAGCATTAGTCCGATTTCAAAAGTAACTCGGTTTCTTTATCTGCATTTCTCAAACACTAGTAAAGAGATACAGATCCACAATAAAACATCTTAAAATCCACCTCCCCCCCAATCCCCAGAATCTTCTCTCACCATCTTTTTTTTTAATACTTTTTTTCTTATTGATTTCAGAGAGGAAGGGAAAGGGAGAGAGATGGGAACATCAATGATGAGAGAGAATCATTGATTGGCTGCCTCCCGCACACCCCACACTGGGGATCGATCCCGCAACCTGGGCATGTGCCCTGACTGGGAATCGAACCATGACCTCCTGGTTCATAGGTCGGTGCTCAATCTCTGATGGGCTTCTCTCACCCATCTTTAATGAGTGTATCTATTGTACACCTTTTTCTTTGAAATGCCCCTTAAAAACTCTTCTCCTTCTCCAGTTCTGTCTACACGCCTCTGGATTTTGTTGTCCTTTTAACTCCCTCCCACTGCTTCCTCCGGGCTGAGAATCTCACCCTCTCCACTTTGCTGTACCACGGGAGCCCCCAGTTACAGGAGCACCCTGGGGACAGGGGCAGGGGTCAGTGTTGGGGGGCTGGCGCTGACGAGGGAATCTAACCTGGCAAACCACACCTCCTACATGACGGGGAGGCTGGGGACATGCGTATGGTGATGGTCTTGTCACACTTGTTGCCTCCCTCCCTGCTGAGGGGTTGGAGCAGTCCTGACTCAGTATGGTGGGAGAACCTATGCAGTCAACGACTCGGTAACCACCGCTCATTCTTGAGGCCCAGCAAAGGCATTTCCGGCAGAGGAACCAGCAGGGACCCTGAGAACCTGGGCCTGGGGGCACATGTGTGACTCCCGGCTGGAGCACAGACGGGGACACAGCGGGGGACCTGGGGTGGAAGGAAAAGCTCAGGGCAGTGGCCGAATCGGACACACACCTCAGAGAGACCGCTCCGGTCAGGGGGCGGAGAATGGAGGATGGAGGGAGGGGATGAGCTAGAAAGCCTCATGTCCTGGACGGTGAAAGCAGGGGGCTCCCCTCACCACACGGATGTGGATAGCCTGGGCAAGTGCTAGGGTTTTGCATGTTAGCTCATTAAACCACACAAAGGTGGCTGTGACCCCACTTTACAGACGGGGAAGCTGAGGCTCCTGGAGGCCAGAAGTGGCAGAGCTGGGATTCGAACTAGGGCTGGGCTGGGGCCACAAGGAGGTGGGGTGACTCTGAGTTACCTCAGGAGCAGTGGGGACGTGGAGGACTTGGGACTTGACCTTAGGGGGTGCCCATGGAAGCCCCTGAGGCCAGGTGCCACCACCAGGTGACATCACCCCCACCCCCACCCCCACCCCCCCCACCCCCCCCCCCGCAGGTTCCGGCAGCTGCTGGCGGAGCAGGAGCCCGAGGTGCGGGAGGTGTCCCGGCTCTTCCTCTCGGTGCTGCAGGAGGTCCTGGAGCGGACGAAGCAGGAGGACGAGGCCCGCAGGCTGACCCAGCAGTGGAGCCTGCGGCCCCGCGGCGGCCTGGCGCTGGCCACCTTCAGGGCCCGCGCCCGCATCTCTCCCTTCGCCAGCGACATCCCCACCGTCTCCGAGGACGTGGAGCGGGAGGCTCGGCCGCCGCCCCGCACCTGGAGCATGCCCGAGTTCAGGGCGCCCCAGGAGGACTGACCCACCTGCTCCCGCCCGGGGCAAAGCCACCCGTGGGAGGGCGCGGAAGGCCTGTGACCACCCCGGGCCCTGGAACCTCCTGCCAGGGGGCCACGGGCAGCCCCATCCCAAGACAACCCTGTGAGATGGAGCCCCTCCCACTAAAGCAGGCCCCCCCCCCCCCGCTCCCACTAAAGCAGGCCCCCCCCACTAAAGCAGGGCCCCCACCCCACCCCTCCCACTGAAGCAGGGCCCAGGGTTAGGGCTTGGAGCTGCCGCGGGCCCCCTCCCTCCCCGGGGTCTCGGCAGACAGACCAGGGCCCCACCTTCTGCTTGTGTCTGGGAGACGAAGAATTGCCCTGACTTTTCGCCAAGACCCCGAGTCCTCACCCCACCTCCAGGGTTGTCCCATTCACCCCATCTCCCTGGGTAACTAACGATGAGGGGCCTGTTGGGTGGTGTCCATTCTCTGCTGGTGACTGGCGGGTCCCAGCCTCGTGGGCGAGCAGAGCTGGAAGCGGCCACAGAGGTCACCGGGTCCCCTCTCCTGACTTCTGAATGAGGACCCTGAGGCTCAGAGGAGGCCACGCTTCCTCCACCTTAAACGGATCCCTGTGGGTGGTAGGTTGTCCCTGAATACTGTCTCTGACCTGGAGTCCTGGAGTCCTGGGCTATGATGGGACAGGTCCAAGGACTACGTCTGCACCTGCCTGTGGTCTGACTTCTGTCTTGGCTTGGCCTTGGCTTTGGCCTTGGCCTTGGCCTTGGCCTGGGGGGCTAAACTGCTCTGCAAGAAAATAGCTGGGGCAGAGGTAAGCTGCCGTCACCCCACCCCAGGGTGCCATCTCCTGGGGGGTGGCCAGTCCCCAGCAGCTCCTCCTAGAAGCTCAGCTCCCCGCTCGATGCTTTGGAGAGTCCGGGTCTCTGACGCCAGGGCCCCTTTGTAATCTGGCCATGACTGCTCTTCGGCCTTCCCCAGAGCCCACGCCCCTACCTGACCTCGAGGCACCTGAAATGCTTTAGGAGAGCTTTCCTAGAGCTTGATGATGGGCACGTGGAGTCTCCCATGTGGGGATCACCCATAGTGAATCCTCACACACTCTGGGCTGAAGTGGGGCGTGGGGGATGGTGGGGAAAGTGTCTGTCCCCAGTTATCCATGCACACTCAGAAAACACAAGTGAAGCAAGTACTTCAGTTGCAAGCTTGTCCCCGGCCCTGGCTGGGGTGTGTTTAGGAACCGAGCGGTATGTTTTGTTTCTCTCTCTCTCTCCCAGTCTCTTCCACTCTTCCTAAAAGTGAATGGAAAAATACCCTCTGGTGAGGATTAACAACAACAAAAATAAATAAAAGATTTCTTTTAAAAAGAGAGAGAAAATGTAAGTGAATCTTTTTTTCCCCCTGCAAAAAGCTTTATTGTTTCATTTGGTCCAATGCCTGGGAGAGGCCTTCAGGGTGGCTAAAGGGATGGCCAGTCGTTTCAGGGAGAGGCTCAGACACCAGGGGATGCAGAGGGGCCCCTCAAAGGCCTCGGGGCTCCACAGGCTCCTAGTGGTGCTGGAGGGGAAACCCTTCCAAGAGCTTCTCGCCCCGCCCAGCCTGGGGGCCGGCAGCCTGCGGAGGGGAGCCAGGTGTGGCCCATCTTCCTGATGAGTTTCACCTCCTCACCCGGAAGTGGCTCTGCAGGAAGTCAGAGCTGAGCGTCTGCGGGTCCACAAGGGCCTGGGTCAGGTTCCTCTCCAAGGCCAAGGCGGCCTCCCTGGCGCCCTGAGTTCTGCCCGCTCACCTTGGGGAGGCCTCAGCGCGTCCTGGGGGAGAGGGCGGCCACCGCGCTGGGTTTGCAGCTTTAAGAGACACTCAGAGCCCACGAGCTTCTTCTCCACCATCTCGCCCAGAGAGAGGTAGGTGTGGGCGCCCGCAGAGGCAGGGGAGCAGGGGAGCCGGGCGGTTGACGGCAGCCTCCACTTGGGTGGGGGTAATTCTGAGGAATTTGGGAGCTCATGGTTGTTCGGCGATAAGGAGTTAAGGTAGAAAAGAAACCAGTGTGTTGGCTGGTCCCGGAGGTGGTTCTGAAGGTGGTTCTGAAGGTGGTTCTGAAGGTGGTTCTGAAGGTGGTGACTGGATAAGACGCAGGAGGGTGGCCAGAGGCTGGAAGGGGCGTCCCTGGGTCTGTTCGTCCAAACACTGTTGAAGCAGGAGGCAGATCCGGACCGCCAAGGGCACTGTGCTAGTGAATCTTAATGTAAATAAGATGCCAGGGGAAGATAAGTCAGCAGGGGAAAATAATTTTTATTTTCACTCAAATCTGGACAGTAGGATGGTAAAAAAAAAAAACCTCTCACCCAACACTGTCAGGATGGGGTTGATTTGCTCATTCACATAATTGGTAAAAGTTAAGAATGACTTAAATAAAAATATACTAGTACATCTTAAACGTCTTAGATATTTTATGGTAAGACACAAAATATGGCTCATTTAACTGCCAATTTTTTAATGTAGGCTCCAGCTGTGTTCACTTTTGTGTGTGTGTGTGTGACGTGTGTGGGTTGCCTGATGGGAGTGCTACACGGAAGGTGCATTGGGTTGGGTGTCTTTAATTATACAGTAACAGTAAGAACTGGTACAAACAAGTTTTGGGAAAAATCAGAAGAGAACCGTGGTAAGCTGATAACTCGGTTGGTAGGGGCAGAAGTTTTGGAGGAGAATTAGAAAAGGATCTACTGGCCTGCACCTTTCGGGGTGCCCGGGGTGTGGGCCAGCAGGAGGAAATGCAGTGTCAGGGCCAACCCGGCGGGGGTGCAGAGGCCGGTTAAGAGAATGTCCACTGTTTCCTCCTTCCCCACCACCCGGCATGCGCCTGCTCTCCCCAGAGAGAAGGGGGACCCGAAGCTCTCGGTGTTGTGTTGCTTTTTCAGTTGAGGTAACTGGAACCCACCAGCCTCAGGTTGTCCTCCTGCAGTGAAGCCCAATTGGGAATCAAGTCTCAATTGAGATTCAGGTTGTTAAAGGGAGTAATGATGTCCGCCTCAATTTCTAGTTCAAAGACTCGGTAACGTAAAGAACAAAACAGCTTGAGAGGCTCCTCGTGAGTGATAGCAGCTGTTGGCTGTTGAAGGGGTTGGGGTTAAGGGTGCTCCAGACTTCCAGGATTATGTTTGCGTGCAACGCACCACCACTGGCCACTAGAGGGAGCCAGTGGGGTTGGACCACTCAGCGGTTCCATTTTATTTCACTTTGGGTTTTTGTTGTGAACATTTTCAAACAGCAAAGTAGAGGGAAAGTGTAAGGAGCTCTCATAGTCCCATCACTAGGGTTTAATAGTTATTAACGTTTTGCCATATTTGCTTTCTTTTTTGTGAAGTATTTTAAAATAAATCCCAGACACCATGACATTGCACCCCTGAATACTTTAGTATGCACTGCAAAGGAAATTTACCTGTGTCTCTACAATACCATGACTCCCAACAAAATTAACAGTGATTTTTTTAAAATATCATCTAATATCCAGTCCATATTCAAATTTCTCTATTCCCAACAAATGATTTTTGCAATTTGTTTTTTAATCCTCACCCGAGGATATGCCCACTGATTTGAGAGAGAGAGAGAGAGAGAGAGAGAGAGAGAGAGAGAGAGAGAGAGATTAATGTGAGAAACATCGATTGCACCCCCCAGGTATGTGCCCTGACCAGGAATCGAACCCATAACCTTTTGGTATACAGGACAACGCTCCAACCAATTGAGCCACCCAGCCAGGGCTGCAGTTTATTTCTTTGAATAAGAATCTAATCAATCCACACATTGACAAGAAAGTTGTGATCTGTTTTACTTTTGATCATACTGTGTTAATTCAACTCCACAATGAAGTGTTGTTTAAACTTAGAGCGCTTATGAAACATTAGTATTAATATGCAGGAAGATAATGGCTTCCTCTGTAAATTACTCAGATCCTTGTTATGTTCATTGATTGAAATTCTTTCAACAGCAACCAAGATTCTTTTTTGTTGTTGCTGTTAATCCTCGTCTGAGGCTATTTTTTTCCCTATTGATTTTTAGAGAGAGTGGAAGGGAGGGGGAGAGACAGAGAGACATCGATTGGTTGCACGTGCCCAGACCAGAGCCGGGGATTGAGCCTGCAACCGAGGTACCTCCCCTTGACCGGAATCGAACTAGGAAGCCTTCAGTCCACGGGCCAGTGCTCTCTCCACTGTGCCAAACTGGCTAGGTCTGCAACCAAGATTCTTTAATATGTTGAAGTAATGCTAAAAATTGATAGTAACAGTATATCTAATCCGACTTCTCATTTGATTGAAATACTCTCCACCTCCATGTGTTTTATTTTCTCAAACATGCTTGCAAATAGCCTGCTAAAACCTTCCCTTTTCCTGCCATTTAGAAACAAAACACTAAACTTTATAAAAAAAACTTGAGGGAAATCTCAAGAATTCTAAGAGTGGCTAGTGAAAAACGTGTATTTTTTTTTTTTATGCTATCATTCAACACGTAGTGACATGTCAGTCTGTCTTTATATACTCACATGGCTCGCCAACAAAACATGATCCATTATTTCAAAATTCATTCAGCAGCAAATCATTTTTTACAGTTATTGTAAATTAACACCTTGCATCATTTGTTAAATGGGGAAATTGGGAGTTGTTTCTTTCTGGTGAATATTATTACATATTGTATTGATATAAGCAGTTAGACAGACATGAGCAGAGTAAGGATGATGGACTAGGTACAGAGGGCCAGCAAGACCCCAGGTGCCTGACAATGGACAATCACTTGTAGGGAGGGACCTCGCCCCCAGGGGGACTTTTCCTCCCCAAGCAGATGGCTGGTCCTGAGGTTTGGCCCCCTTGATCTTTCCTCCCTAGAGATAATAGCGAGGCCTCAGCTGTATTTCAGCTCCAGGCCCAGTTAAGCAGCAAAACCAGCCATGGCTGAGGTCAGGACCAGCTGTATTGAATAATCACCTCCTGCCCTGGTGCCGGCCAATCATTCAGTGGGGACCACAACTCTGAAAGGCCACACCTGGAAAACTACTGAATATTAAGATCTTGCCCTGGGATCTCCCCTAAAATCTCCGCCCTTAAAACCCTTAGGATGGAGAGCCCAATGCACTCTCCCTCCAGGGAGCACGCCCACCTTTCCCATTCCCCCTTCCCTCCCCTCCCCCTCCTTTAGCTTCCTCCCTCCCAAGCTCCTCTGGCCCTTCCTTTACCTCTGTAACTTGTTTCCTAAGCCCATTTCTTCCAGGAATTACTCCTCCTACCTCTGTAAGATGCCAAGTCCATGTTCTCTTCCAGTTTGGGTCTTCCTCTGAATTCTTTCCTAGCCAGAAGCTAAGGCTGCTGGACCCAGGTCCGGTCTGACCCCACAGGTCAGACACCGAGTGCCCTCCCCACAGCCTACAACAGTGTTAAATTAGCATGCTGTATTGAGTAGGGGGCTCATCTAAAAGTAAAATCATTGGCTCCAAATCGTGACTTGATCATAGTCCAGGGGAAAATAACAAAATAATTTTTTCAAGTTCCTAAACCTGTCCGAGAGTTTTATATTACTGAGAAGGGCATTCACAAGCCAACAGAGATGGCAGCATTTCCTAGCACATGCGGCTCTTTGGCCCCTTGCGTGTGGCTCTTCCACAAAATACCACGGCCTGGGCGAGTCTATTTTGAAGAAGTGGCGTTAGAAGAAGTTTAAGACATTTGGCTCTCCAAAGAAATTTCAATCGTTGTCCTGTTGATATTTGGCTCTGTTGGCTAATGAGTTTGCCGGCCACTGACCTAGCACATTTGAGTGCATTGCATTCCAGTTCGGAACAGAGGCAGCTTTCCCAAAGCCTGCGGCCAACCCTGGTGGTTCTCCAGCCGTGTCCCCTCCCGGCTAGGAAGGACTTGGTGCCGGTACAATTCCATTCCAGGAGCAAGCTGTTCCTCCCACTAGGAGCTGAGTCCTGAGGCGAACCGCTTAGAAGCTACTCGGGCAGCTCCTCGGGGCTGTGGGTCTCTCTGCTCGGCTCTCACGAAGCGTCCAGGCTCCAGAGCACAGAGCAGAGGAGATACGGTTGGGGTTAGTTAGCATCTCCTTAGTAGACAAGAAATTAAGCCACTAGACAAAGAAACTGCTCCAAAGTGCGAAAGGGATGGGAGAAACACAACTTTTATCCAAAGAAGCCTGCCCAACCATATTGATATGGACAGAAATGGCTTTGTCATCGAGAAAATTCCTCTAATTTTCCACTACAGATGCAAGAAAAAAAATTTCTGATCCCTTTCTGTCTGTGGCAGACAAGATGGAATGGGACAACACAGGAAAAGAAAAAAATTCCTTTATTAATATTTGAATGGTCCTTGGCAATTTACAAAGTGCTTTCGCCTGCAATTATCTCATTTGATCTTGACCATGAGGTGAGATGTGTTATATTTTGCCTCAGGTTACGAGCAAGTGGCCAGGCTGAACTTGAAAGCTAGGGTTCTTTCCACAAGCTGCACTGCTTCTTAGTGCTAGGTCTTTTCTGCTCTCCAAATGGCCCCCAAAATCCTCATCACAGTGATGTCAGTGTGCGTGGTTTTCTGTTCACTCCGTCCCGCCCTCCCCCCCCCCCCCCCCCAGCCATTCCACTGTCTCCAATAGTTGGTGAAATCCTTAAGTGCAGGAACCAAGTGTTTGATCTCTGCGTCTCCACCTTCTGGGCACACAGTAGGTACTTTACAAATGTACTGTCAGATGGATGCATTTGGACACCAAGTTGCAACTTACACAGGGCAGGGACAGAGCGAAGCTATGAATGAACATAGAGGCATGTATGTATCGATCTGTATCATACATTACATTGTAAGTTCAATGAGGCCAGGGTCTGATTTCAGTTGGTATTTCCCAAGATATGCCTGACACATAGTAAGTGATCAGCATGCTTCTTAGGAATTCATGCTTTCATTCATTCACTCATCAAATATTTACTGATTGCCTCTGTGTGTAGTCACCATAAAGGGGATGGGCAGGGGTATGGTGATCTCTAAGCGTTTCAGACAGAGAACACACAGCTGAGCTTTCAGCTCTTCTCTGAGTCACTCTGGAAGGCTTCCTGGAGGAGGCAGGCTTTCCCAAGAGTGTTAGGGGCAGAAATAGTTATAAGAAATATTAATCATGCTCTGTTAACAGTGATTGTTTTGTTCTGATTAAAGAAAGCATTCTAACCTGGCTGGGCGTTGTACGCATCCTCCCCTCCTCACCCCCTCCCACACACCACCACCTTAAAGTCAGCCTTGGATCTGGAAGTCAGCTTTGGAATGTGGTCCATTCTCATCTGCTATCATGGAAAGATGAACCACCTTGTTGTCCAGACAATTGAGTCCCAGAGGGGTACCCCAGTCCAAATTGCATGTAATCTATAACCATTATACGCATTTTTATTCCCTTTGCCTACTTCCCCATGTAATCTTTGTCCTACTCAATATAAGCAACTTGCTTATGGCGGGGGGGGGGGGGGGGGGGGTGAAGAGCAGATTTTTATGACCTGCTGCTCTCCCATCCTGCCGGCAGTATTGGAATAAACATATGATTCAACCCTGTCTCTGCTTAATTGGCTCAAGTAGCGACAGGCAGCTGGGACCCATTGTCATTTCAGAATGTGTGAAAGGCTACTTCAGGTTTGGCCCATAAAAACTTCTCAAAGCAATGTAATTTAGCTCCTCCATTGTACATTGAGCAGGGACAGAGCTAGGCTTTTTTTTTTTTAAATTTATTAAGGTGTTACATATGTGTCCTTATTCTCCCCTTACCCCCATTGTCTGTGTCCATTGGTTAGGCTTATTTGCATGCATAAAGTCCTTTGGTTGCTTTCTCACCCTTACCCCCACCCTCCCCTACCTTCCCTCTGAGGTTTGATGGTCTGATTGATGTTTCTCTGTCTCTGGATCTGTTTTTGTTCATCAGTTTATGTTGTTCATTATATTCCACAAGTGAGTGAGATCATGTGATATTTATCTTTCTCCGACTGGCTTATTTCACTTAGCATAATGCTCTCCAGTTCCATCCATGCTTTTGCAAATGGTAAGAACTTTTTTTTTTTTTTACCGCAGCAGTGTTCCATTGTGTAGATGTATCATTCTGTTTTTTTTAGAGAGAGTAGAAGGGAAGGAGAGAGAAACATCAATGTGAGAGAGACACATTGATTGGTTGCCTATCACATGCGCCCCAATTAGGGCTGAGGATTAAACCTGCAACTCAGGCACGTGCCCTTGACAGGGAATTGAACCCAAGACCCTTCTGTGTGCTGGCAGGTGCTTTAACCACTGGCCAGGGCAAGCTAGGTTTTATGGGACTTAAAGCATATGCAATTTGGAGGGCCCACTAAGAAAAAGAATACAAAATTAGGTACTACAGATGTGAATATTTATTTAGAACAGAAATCACAAATTACAAATTTTATAACGACAATTAGCAAAATATTTCAAAATTCAGAAAAACATCCTAATTTTATTAACTGACATATCTCTATATTGCTTTATTTACTTATTTGGGGGGAGGGGAGTATAAATGTCTTCGTAGTGATTTTGTATCTTTTTTTATACATAGAGAACTGAAAGATTCAGCTTTTCCTCTTTCATGGTTGATCAAAATTATTTTTAAATGCAAGGATGCAAAATAAACAAATGTGTCCTCACCCACAGGTACACGAGCTGTAGCACTGCTATAAGTCTGTGCCCTACATAAAGCAGAATTCAGATTAATTCTATTCTGTATGATTCCCATAAACAAACAAGCACGGTGCCTTTGCAACTCTATAGGCTCCATTATCAAGTGTATCAAGCTGTGGACCAAATCTTTATTTTGGTAGATATTGATGAAAACTAATCATCTCTTATAGCTTCACATACCTAATTATTGGATATAATTAGTTTTCCATAATCTACTCTCTGGCTCCATATTACAGGAAGACCTCCGGCCCTGCACCTGGTGCTACGAAAGGTCAAGACCATGTAAGCACAGTGCTAAGGACCCTCGCTGGCCTCGGCAGGGCCCTGATGCTTATGCTTCATCTGCTTCCTGGAACCTCAGGCCCTGCTGAGGAGGAAATGGAGAGGAGAAAGTTCAAGAGGGACAAATCAGCACGGGGGCTCATGGCTCCTGATCACACAGCCCCGCAGTTTTCCTACTAGAACATATGTACAAGCCTCTTTTCAGGCTTTCTTCATTAAAACCCTCTCTCACTATCAGGTGGGTACTAGATTTATCGGGGTAATCACTTCGTAAGTTCTATAAATGTCAAATCACTATCTTGTACACCTGAAACTAACATAATATTGCATGTCAACTATAATTGAAAAACTTATAAAAACTACCTCATGCTTGTCTGAAATTGTTTACAATTCAGCCAATTTAACTTTTATCTTGGAAAGCATTACAGTTCTCCAAAGTGAGGTTTTTAAAGTAATTTGACCCATTATAAACACCATTCATATGGGTAACTGCAGGCCTGGAGCTAGGAGAGAAGGCATGCACTGTCCAGACCTCCGTCTGTGCTGTCAGTCTCGCCTCCAGAAAGTACGTGCTCTATTTCAATTAGCCTACAAATTAAAAAATAGTTTTGAAATAATTTTAATGTCTAGTGCCTACATTTTATTTTACTCTTCTTCATGCTCATCCCATAATTATGAATATTAGTTTTCCTGGGGGGAAAAAAGTCTATTCATAAACTAAAATAGATTTCTTCAGTAAATAAAAAAAATATATAAAAAAAAGAAAAACCACCTGAGTCTTCTGCTAGCACATGTCAGAAAGTCACCATTTCAAAATAAGGAAGTAGCTTTCTTAAATACTATGAGCCCAAGACAATATTGGGGGGATGATGATGTATAATTATGTTAAACCTCTCTGTAATCAATGATAAAGATAATTTAAGTACAATCCTATCTAATAATAGAGTAACATGTAAATTACCATCACTCCGCTATGCCCACGATTGGGGGGCGGGACTCGGGGTGGCCTATCCGGCCATTGAGAGGCACGGATCCGCTGCCACTGAGGGGGGCTACCCTGCTGTTGAGAGGTGCAGGGGGCGGGACGGGCAGGACTCCCGCCCCCTGTGCCCCTCAAAGGCCAGATCCGCGGCCGCTGAGGGAGCCTGCCGCGGACACCCAGCTGCGCCTCTCAACGGCAGGGTAGCCAGGTGTCCGCAGCAGACCCCTCAGTGGCCGCGGACCATCAAAAGTGGGGGAGCTGGGTGCCTGTCTGCTCCGGCACCAGTGGACAGGCACCCAGCTCCACCGCGAAAAGCGAAAGCGTGTAGGGGATCCTACACGTGCATGATTCAATCATGCACTGGGCCTCTAGTCCTATTATAATATTGTTTTGAGTTACTATTACTGGGGGGAGGGGGGCCCTTCAAGGAATTGCATTCAGTGACAACACTACAGTATAGCAATATGGATAAAATCTTAAACTTAGCAAAGAATGGCATTTAACATTTTTTAAGGTGTTTTGCCTGAATAACAACATAATACCTCAACTTCCAATTAAAAATATAAACCTAGCCCTCTCTTCTCTCATTCACTTCTAACTAGACCTTCTTTTAAAGGCAACTATCAATTACATGGTTAGATTGGATATGCATTCACCCATAAACCCAAATGGCCAAAAAGCCCATCGATGCATAAAACCCAAGAGGCAACGTGCAAGGCTGACCTGGGGAACTACTTCCTCCTTTCTCATTTTATGAAACAATGTGACCACCTTTGAGATGAAAACTTTGGTTGGAAATGTGTAACCAGGATAGAGTAACAAGAGGAAAAGAACACTACATCGTGCTCCACACAATACTGAGATTATGACAACAGATACTACTTGTTGAAAGAAGGGGACATTACTAAAAATAGTCTTTCTTCCTGAGTTTTATGCTTCTAAATAAGAAGCACATGGATAAGCCTTTGTCTTTTCCATGCCATCTGCAAGTCTTCTGCTTTGTGTAGGACTTGGGTATAAGTTTAGATGCAATTATTAGGCATATTCACCAGAGCAGACTCAGTTTCTTTCCCCCATACCTGAACACAGCATAAGCATCCTACCATTGCCACCACCGGCTTGAACTTCAGGCTCTCGCGTGTTGGATGTGGACCTTTTTAAGTAAAATGTGACTTCCCAACTCTTTATTGCGTGGTTACAGAGGATGTGAAGACTGTTGTCAGGAGTCTAGACGTGGTGTGAAAGACACCTTCCCCCAGCTCTGCAGTGTTTCTGTGGTTTCACAGTGCTGGGCTCTGCATCCTCATTGGCCACCTTAAACCAAAAGGCTGAGTTTTGGAAATCAACAAGTTTAGCCTGGTTTCAGACCCTCTGCAGACAAAAATTAAAATTGATTAGAATAAATTCACGACAGTCTATATTATGTATACTTACACTTGATACTTAGTGTAGAAAACAAACTTTGGATAACATTATGTTAAGATGAGAGCACATTAAACCTTGAAAACTAAGTTAAATTAACATTGGAACTTTACTTCAAACTCAATATATAGTCATTAAACTTTAAATAATACTATTAAAGGTTTATCATCAGATTAAACAAATGTTTTATATACAGTGGCTTTCTTTCAGCAAATCCCTTTTCTGTGGCCTAAAAAAAATGGGAGAAAAATAAAGTACACCTATGAAAATCTAAATTTCAAATGATAAAGAGTTAGGTTGCCCTGTGGGGGAAAAACCCACAAATAAGGAGTTGGAAAGAATGAACAGAAAGAATAGCAATGGATATAACAGATAGTAAATTTCTTGCATTTGCAAATCTTGAATATTTATTTTTAATGTTAGAATATTCAGCCACTTCTAACCTCAAATTATTTCAAGTCAATCAAGTACTTAATATCAGTATTGCATCAATTTTGAGAGAAGTGAAGCTTATTAGTGAATTTCTAATTCCATAACAATAAAATCCATGCCAACTACCAGGTGAAATTCTAAAGTTTCTACCTAATAAAACTTATGTATCCTTCAAGGTTCAAGTCAAATACTATGATCTCCTTTGGGGAGGCATGCATGATCTGCTAATCTGAAACAGATTAATCATTGCTCTGGATACCCATACAATTTGTATGTGCAGTATTTCTTTTCTAGAAGTCTCTGCCTTCTTAAAGCCCATAAAAACGTGGACCAATACAAAAAGAAGAGTAATCACAAATACAGATATAAAATATTCAAGTTTGGATATCATGTTTAGCAACTTAAATAATTTCTAAGCACCTGATGATTTAGAAGAGCAGATTGTATCCTAACTATTCCAACACAAGAACAGAAGACAAGATGAAAACCAACTTCGTCATTTTGGTATTTAAGAATCATTGGATATTTTTCTTTTTAACAGATTCCTTTTCTAAGGACTTGCAATTCTGTATTTTAATTATACTAAAGTACTCTAACAAGCTTTATAAAATATGTATGTACTTTTTAAAATAAAATTTGAAAGTAGACAACTTACTGTATGTCATCTCTCCCAGGGTACAGAGATTACAATAATCCAACTGGCCATTTTTGATGTTTTGAAGCATGTGGGTCTGCTCTACTAATCTTGATCAAGATATTTAAGAGATGACAAAAACAAATCTAAATTTTGAAGTATATTTACAATATATGTCACTGACAAAATTATTTTTTCTTTAACATACTGGACACTGTAACTGCTGTGGTCTTGACAAACCAGAAAAAATGTAAACCCAAACCAAAAGTATCTTACCTTATAAAATAGTAATATGCAAATTGACCGCACCTTCGCTACACCCAAGCCACGCCCACCAGCCAAAGCCACGCCCACCAGCCAATCAGGGTGGGCATGCAAATTACCCAACAAAGATGGCGGTTAATTTGCATACGCTGAGGGAGGGAGGAGTGAAGACTGAAGACAACTTAGAAGGAAGAGGGAGGAAAAGCGGAAAGCAAGGTGGCTGCCAGAGGGAAAGCACAGGCGGGGCGGGGCGCGGCGGGTGGCAGCGGCGTGCGGGTGCAGGTGAGGTGGCCCCAAGGCTGCGGCAGCGGCAGTGCACGCGGCCGAAGCGGCTGCTTGCAGGATTGAATCCTGCAAATGGGCTACTAGTCATAAAATAAACTCCTTAAACAGGAAGTTCATGAGACCTTGGAAAGGTGATATCATGTGGTTGTTTCCTTCTTTTTTCCTTCTTTTTCTTTTTCTTGATGTTTCATCTTTTGTCCTAGGGGGAAAAAAAGAAACCCCAAACATATTAATGATTGCTTCAGTAAGACAGAGATACAAGGTCTTTCCTTCTTTCATGTTTTTATTGATTTCAGAGAGGAAAGGAGAGGGATAGAAACATCAACGATTAGAGAGAATCACTGATTGGCTGCCTCCTGCACCCCCTACTGGGGATTGAGCCTACAACCCGAGGCATGTACCTTTGACCAGAATCGAACCTGGGACCCTTCAGTCTGCAGGCTGACACTCCATCTACCGGCTAGGGCACAGACTTTATTTATTTAACTTTATTTTTCAGTGATTATATCCACATGGTTTGAAATTTAAAAGATATAAAGTCCCCTTTTCACTCTGGTCATCCAGCTACCTAATTCTTCCCAAAGTCTACAACACATATTACAGGTTTCTTTCAAAAATATTTGTATGCATTTGGAGAGTTTATTGTCCCAGAACCATCTGTTAGGAGGACTATCATTCTCCACTGAATTACCTTGGCACTTTTGTCAACTGACCATAAATGTAAGGGTTTATTCTTGAACTCATGTCTGTGTGCCCTTTTCTCTTATAACAATGCCAGTCATGGAATTTAGAACACTCCAGTTCCCCTTTCTAGCATGATCTATATTAACTACATCTGCAAAGACTATTTCCAAATAAGGTCACATTCTGAGGTTCTGGGTGAACATGAATTTGGGGAGGATACCATTCAACTCACAACAGCATGAATACATTTATACTTGTTATATCTTCTGGATATGTTGAACTTTTTATCATAATAAAATTTCCTCATTGTCTCTAGTAATATTTTTCAAAATCTAATTTTCCTACTTTATTAATTTCATAAAATCAATTAAAGGGCAAATCTATGTCCTTTCCTATTCCGGAAGAGAATATTATATATAATATCGGACTTACCTATTCCCTGAAAAATCTTAAAAGAACTAAGTTTCCACTGCCTGCCAATTTATTTCAGATAACATTTGCAATGTTTTCCATAAATAGTAGTATATGTTTAAAAAAAAACTTTTTGAGTCAATCTTGGCAATGTAGAGCCTATACTGCTGTAATGTACTGTTTTTCAACAGGTGTTCTATGTAGATTCAGGAGGAATCGGTTCTTTATTGTTCACAACCATTCCTCACACTATAGGAATTTAACATTCTGGGCCCCTATCCACTAACACTTCCCAATCTTTTTAAAGAAAGTATATATTTGTGCCGAAACCGGTTTGGCTCAGTGGATAGAGCGTCGGCCTGCGGATTCAAGGGTCCCAGGTTCGATTCCGGTCAAGGGCATGTACCTTGGTTGCAGGCACATCCCCAGTAGGGGGTGTGCAAAAGGCAGCTGATCGATGTTTCTCTCTCATCGATGTTTCTAACTCTCTATCCCTCTCTCTTCCTCTCTGTAAAAAAAAAAATCAATAAAATATATTTAAAAAAAAAAAAAAGAAAGTATATATTTGTATTGCTTTTAGAGAGGAAGGGAGAGAGAGAGAGAGAAATTGAAACATCAATGATGAGCGAGAACCACCTACCGGCCACCTCCTGCATGCCCCCACAGGGAAGGGAACTGCCCCCTCCTGGTTCACGGTTGACGCTCCACCACTGAGCCATGCCAGTCTTCATGAAAACCCGATTCATACCCTCTCTGCATTTCCAAGTGTCCCTTGGAAAGGGGGGTCACCTGAGGACCAATGTCATAGTTACGGTGAACTACAGGGAAGCGAGGGCGTGTGCTCAGCATCCCGGGCCACGGAGCCCGACACCAACAGGGGTTGGGGCCCTCCTGTCTGTTCTGGACGCTGTGCTCCAGAACCTCTATGACTTTGGAGAAACAGAAGATGAAGCAGAACAGAAAAGGATCAGAAAGAAAAGGGAAAACAAGGGAGATGTGGGGACTCCAGTGGTGTTGGGGACAGAGCCCGCTCCCCCCGCTGGTTCTCCTGTAAGAGGCCAGAGGAAGAGGCCCTGAGCTTCTCCCCGGAGCTCAGAGCAGAGCTGCCATGTGCCCCTCCTGTGATCCCCACTGGTGCCCCTGCAGGCCCGGCCCCTCCTGCTGCAGCAGTTCCCTCTCCTCTGCACTCGAGATTATGCTGGATGTGCAGCCTCCCAAAAAGGGTTATATGAATTACAAGGTTTTTCAGGAGCAGATCAAAGAAAAAAAGGCAGCAAAGGAAGAAGAAAGAATGGCCCAGGACACACATTTTTTTTCAAAAAAGAAGAGGAAAGGGCAGGAAGACAGTAAGTCCAAAAAGAGATCAGTTCCTAGTATTTTGTCAAGTGGACGGATTGGACAGGTCGGAAAATTCAAAAAGGGACATTGATTCTGGATATCCTACCTAATAATAGACAAATATGCAAATTGACCATACCTCTGACACACCCACAAGCCAATCAGAGCGAGCATGCAAATTAACCCAAACCAAGATGGCTACAGCCACAGAGAGCAAGGTTTCCTAGGTAACAGAGGAAGCCAAGCTTTTCGCCTGCCCCTGCCAGGTGTAAGCCTCCATTCAAGCTACAAAGTTTCAATTATAGAAGGTAAATAATATCAAACAAATGGCAGCAGATTGGAGCTTGAGAGAGCAGGCCAGGGTTGCCGGTGGCAACAGGGGAAGCAAAGCTTTCTGCACACCCTGGCCGGGCCCATCTGCTTAAGACAACAAAGTTTCAATTATAACCCCAATAGAAATGGCTGCCGGCCTGCCTCGGATGGAGCCCCAGGCTTGGCTCCGCTCCAGGCTACAAAGTTTCAATTGTAGAAGGAAAATAAATTCCAGATACCAGGGCCTCCACTTGGGTTGCCAGGGGGCGTGGCCGGCCTGCAAACCACTACAGGCCCCTCGCTCAGGCCGCCCCACGCCCCAAGGGAACCCCCACCTGATCAGGGACACCCTTCAGGGCAAACCAGCTGGCCCCCACCCCTGTACCAGGCCTCTATCCTATCTAATAAAAGAGTAATATGCAGATTGATCATCACTCCAACACACAATATAGCTGCCCCCATGTGGTCAAAGATCCTGCCCCCATGTGGACACAAGATGGCCAGCAGGAGAGGGCAGTTGGGAGGCACCCAGCCTGCAAGTAAGGGAAGTTGGAGGTGATCAACCCTGCAGGGGAGGGCAGTTAGGGGTGACCAGGCCGGCAGAGGAGGGAAGCTGGGGGCAAACAGGCTGGCAGCAGAGTGGTAAGGGGGTGATCAGGCTGGCAGGCAGAAGCGGTTAGGGGCAATCAGGAAGGCAGGCAGGCAGGTAAGCAGTTGGGAGCCAGCAGTCTTGGATTGTGAGAGGGTCCCATATTGGAGAGGGTACAGGCTGGGCTGAGGGACAACCCCCCTCCATGCACGAATTTCGTGCACCGGGCCTCTAGTTAAGAAAATAAATTCTTTCCGAGTGGCTAAGTACTGAAGAGAGGAATGGGAAAGGGCCATTGTACTAAAACTGGACCCGTGCAAGACTTCCACGCTATTATTTATTTCAGATTTCATGGGATGCTTTTTTAGGAAAAAAAATCAAATAGAAACAATAAAGCTTCTGGTTGCCGGGGAAAAAAAAAAGTAAACTACAGAGCCAGATTTCTTGGGTTTGAATACAGGTTCTGAGACTACTGAAAAACAGACAAACACCCAGTACAATTACTTGACTCCTCTGTATCTGTTTCCTTATCTGTAAAATCAGAATAGTAATGGTACTTATTTAATTACTGTGATGATGAGATTACCTGATACGGGTAAAGTTCTTAGAACATCTCTGGTACATAGTAAATATTGATAAATATTAGCAAATATTATTCCCTAAATATTAGCAAATATTATTCCCTAAATTTGTCATTTCAATAATTTTTCTAACACAGGATAATAATTTTGAAATACTAACTTTCTCTATTAGTTCATTTTTTCCTTATTCCTCCTCCTATACTCCTTTTAAGTAGCTAGGCAGCTGTGAGCTCATTGCTTTAGGAAGAAATAAACCAGGGTAGTAAACAGAAAAAAAAAAAATCTTCCTGAACTTGATTTCTAAACATGTAAGCCATTAGGGGACTAGAGAAGCTTCCACATGTAGATAACATGTTAGGAAGAAATACAACTGAAAAGAACAAGAATAAGTCTCACCTCCCCACAACCTGAGCCCACGTTGCAATAAAAATAGAAATTTCTCCAGATTAAGGGAAGAAAATACTGTGGGGAAGTGCTAAGAGTATAGACACTGATAGATTCTAAAAAGAAGGGCCCTGTATCCTGACTCATAGAGCACCAGGGAAGCAGTAAAATTCCACAGAAATCTAAGGTGGGGGGAAAGGAGGCTTGGGATAGTAACAGTGACTGGGAGAGGAGGTTATGCTGACCAGGCTTTAAACGGCCTTGCATTTAGTACCCTGAATGGCAGTGAGGAAGCAGAATTATGCTCAGGTCCTTACATGTGAAGTAACAGAGAGAGCCACTATACCTAAAGGGACAGGCAGACAGGAATGAAGACATATCAGAGTCAGACAGAATGATAGACATCCTAGAATATACCTGAATGAACAGACAACACTGAGAACTAGGTATCTTCTCCCCATCCATGCCTTGGAAACATAAAGACCTCCCCCCACCTCCTCACCCCTCTACCACTTCGCTTCATCCCTGAACCCGAACTCAAAGTTGGGAAGTAAGTTTTTAATGTCTGTGTAGTTTTCTGAGTATTTTTTTTTTAAAGAAAAAGGACAGTATTGGGTTAGCTCCATGTTAACTACCCTGTTAAACACTTCCTCCCTTATATCTCATTAAAATTCCATGTAGAGCCCACATGGTGTGTCTCAGTGGTTGGGCACTGACCTATGATCCAGGAAGTCATGGTTTGATTACCAGTTAGGGCATATGCCCGGGTAGCGAGCTCAATCCCCAATGTGGGGTATGCAGGAGGCAGCCAATCAATTCTCTCTCATCACTGATGTTTCTCTTTCTCTCCCTCTCCCTTTCTCTCTGAAATCAATAAAAATATGTTTTTAAAATTTTCCCTGATTTTGTTTTCTTTAATTAATAAGGTACAGAATCCTATAACCAAATTTTATATTAAATTATTCAGTTACCTGGGGGGGGGGGTTGATGACAAATATGTGATACCTCAATCAATAAAGTAATTTAAAAAAATAAAAAAATAAATTATTCAGTTACCTACCTTTCTTTCTTTTCTCCTTTTATTCCTTTTTGGTCCTCTCTTTGTCTTAACTTTTCTGTTGGTACAATCTAAAAGAATTAGATTTTAAAAGAATTAGAAATGGTCTAGTTTATAAAAGGCAAGCAAGAACATCTCTAGGGAAAAGAAATAAACTTCATGATTGAAAGGATGGGAAATCTTTTTGTTATAGTAACATTACATTAACTTCCTGTTAACAATAAAAAACAAATGTTAGAACTAGAAACTCTAAGAAAAACCAAACTATACAAGAAAGTCAGTTCCAATATGAAGTAATACTAACACATGGCATGGTTTTAAGCAAGTGATGGACTATCAATGCACTTGATATCATGACTGGAAACATTCTCCTTTGAGTCCCAGTAACCAGGATATTAGGTCCATGAAAGGGAATATAACCCTAGCACACGACTTGGCACTGCAATAACAATATTTACAGAGTGATAGTAATTTAAATGCTGATTACTGGATTTGAACCTTTAAAGTGAGACCACGAAGAAAAAAATGAGTTACTTTTGGTTGTAGATCATACTATAAATATTAACTACTGAAAACAAAAATATATATATGCAGTAGGGAGAAAAGATGGAGTAAAGAAAGGGTGGGGGTACCTATATAAAAGTAAAATAATTGACTAAAGTTGATGGAACAGAAAGTAGAATTACAAGTATAATATTGATGCCAAATTAACTAATGAAAAAACTAATTATACTACAACTAGCAAACACTAAAAGAATAGGTGAGACAAAGGAGTAATTTAATGTGAACTAATCAATGGATATTGCCTACAGCTGAATGTGGAGAACATTTGCTATACCTTGATTGCCTGGTATCTGATTCTCCTTTCTATGTTTGGTGAAGATTCTTCTGTGTGCCTCCCACCATCAGTGCTGAAAAGGCCAATACTAGCTTTTCCAGTTTCCTATGCAGCTGGGACATGGACATGTGATCAGGCTCAGTCAATCCCTGCCTAGGAGTTGGTGACACAAGCAGCAGAGATACTGAAGAATGCACTGTGTAGTGATGGCAGAACTACTCAGTGTCTAGTGGCTGCAAGGGCAGTGATGACAGTGGTGGCATTTAGTGACCATGGCAACGCAGGCTGAGGGATCCAGGCGTAGGAATGGCAGTGGTCGCAGTGTGCCCTTAGCAGACTGAGCTCTGTGGCATGACTTTGCCTGTGGTTTTAGCTGCAAAGTTTCACTTTGTTCCTATCCATATTCAGAGATTAATTCTCTAGCTTCTTGGCAATTCTGTGGGTTACTCAATGTCCTTTCATGCCTTCCCCATTTAAACCAGCCAGAGTTGTTTCCTTTACTTACAACCAAGAACTCGTATTAGCCCACTGATAAATCAAGAAATAGAAGTGAAAGCATGTTACTTAAGAATCAGAAACCCAAATGTCAACAGTGGTTATTTAGCACATGCAATTCCTTTAGCTTATAATAAACCTTCCTGAATTCTACTCCCCTGGCTTTTGTCTGGAAAATACCTCCTCCCCCTCCAATTCTCAATTTAGACAGAATTTCCTCTTAAAGCCTTTCCTGGTCTCCTAACTCATGTATACCAAGTCACAGCTCGCACCTATATTGTAATGGACTATTTGTCTTTATTGCCCAATAAAATAAAAGTTTCTTGGCTGATGGGATCATGGCCTGTGTACCATTATGCCTGGAGCACAGTGAGTATTCTCAATAAACATTTGTTGAATAAACAGAAGTTATAAAGGATTTTAATAATTTTTCTCTAAATAATTTAACTTATAAACAAAAAACCCTAACGGTGATAAACATACCGTTAGTACTTGAATCTGTCTCGCTTTCTGAAGACGAAGAAGAAGAGGGAAATACACGGTCATCTGAAGAGAAAGATGTTGATCTATGTTGGGGTCGGTGGTGTTTCTGGCTTTGCTCTTTTTCCCCTGTTTGTTTGTGTTTGCCTTAGATTGATATCAAATATGACACAATTATTCTCTCAAATATTAGCAACAAATGAAAGAGAAACAAGTAATTTATAGGACGTATGTGAAATTACTGAAAAGGCCTTAAAGTGATAAAAGCTCCTACCTTCATTTCTGCTGGTCCTGGCATCTTCAGGACTGGTGTGTGGGGGCTTCTTATTCATGTCTACAAAACCGGCCTGCCATGGCTGTAAAACCAAAATACTGACAAGTCATTAGAGAATTTAAAAGCAAAATAATGGTTTTGGGAACAAAGGAAATAGAAACCACATTTTAAATTCTGAATGGAAAGAGGGTGTTAGTTATTCAGAAAATAGTTTTATATTTCTATTAAATGATAACCATTCATACCCCTAATTTGAGTATCTGCCATCAAAACAAAAGTCAAGTATGTATTTCCATAACCTTGGCAAAAATCTCATACAGATTTGATCAAAATAAGAACCCTGTTTTAGCTGAATTTTGATTTGTAACCTACAAGAACAAGAATTTAGTATTGATGTGGTATATATACTATGGATTACATTATGTCAAACTGGTTTTCTTCATTGATGAAGGGAAACACCAACTGTTATAGGCTGAACTGTATTCCTGCAAAAGTCATTTACTATTGAAGCTCTAACCTCAATATGACTGAATTTAGAGAGAGTCTTTAGGAGGTAAAGTTAAATAAGGTCATAGCAGTGCACCCTTAACTGATAGGACTGATGGCCTTCTAAGAGGAAAGACATACACACACACCCCCCACACACACAGGAGCAACACAAGTAGAAAAGGCCATGTGAGGATGCACCAAGAAGGAGGCTGTCTGCAAGCCAGAAAGAGTTCTCACCAGAAACCAAACGCTGCTGGAACTTGATCTTGGACTTTCCAGCCTCCAGAACTGTGAGAAAATAAATTCCTGTTGTTTAAAAGCCATGCCGTCTGTGGAACTGTAGCACTGTGGCAGCACAAGCAGAATAATAGACCAATGAAGGACGGCTGCGATGGTGGCTGCCCTTCAGAACTCGATGTTCTCCCTGGTACCTGCAGCCCATCATTCCTATCTCCTTGGGCTTCATGTTTTCCTCCCACCCTTAAACTCAGGCCTTCTTCAGGATGAAGCTTTTGATTGCTCCTCTCTATCACTATTCCATTGGTTCCTAAACTTTAATACACATAAGAAAGACAAAGCAGCTTTAAAAAGGCAAATCCTGTGCTCCACACCCAGAGATCTTCACTAGAAGATCTGGAGGAGACCTCGAGCAATTCAAGAAGCCGTGACACCACACTTTGAGAAACACTGCTCTCTTAGAAATCTCATCTAGTCACACAATTTCAATGAATTTATTACTTCTCCTGCCCTTTTATTTGTCCAGCTCTTTAATCCCTCATATCTAATAAATACTTTCCTTGGAACATCTATTATCACTCTGCACTTTAAAGTAAAACTAAGCTCTTTGGAGACTTGGCCATGTCTGTAAGTAAAACCATTTTTTCTCCTAATACACACATTCATACACCTAATTTATTTACTAAGCCCCCAATCCAGTACTAGAAATATAGTGGTGAACAAAACACGAGATTTCTACATTCACAGAGCTTATATTCTAGTTTCCGGAGAAGAAACCAAATAATTTCTAAGGGTAATTGTTATGAAGAAAATAAACAGGTGCTATAATTAAAGTGCCCTGCTGGATAGGAATGTCTGCTTCTAAATAGGTGACAGTTGACCTGAGATTTCAAAGATGAGAATCATTCAACCATGTGAAAGGAAAAACTTGTAGGAAAAAACTTTTGATCAGATGAAAGATAAGTTCAAAGGCCTTGAGGTAGAACAAGTTTAGCATTTTTTGATATTCAGAAAGATGGTAGGTAAATCTCAAGCATAGTAGTCAAAGGGGAATGGTATGAACTGAGCTAAGAAGTAGACATGGACCAGGCAATGTAAAAGTATAAAACCAACTTTATGTTAAGGAGTTGGGATTTCATCCTAAGTACTAGAGGCCCGGTGCACGAAATTCGGGACCTCTGGCTCCTAACCACTCGCCTGCCTGCCTGCCTACCTAATCGCCCCTAACCACTAACCACTCTGCATGCCTGCCTGATCGCCCCTAACTGCCTCTGCCTCAGCCCCCGCACCCAGGACCCAGGCTTCCTCCTCTGGCCGGCCACAGGCAACCAGGACCCAGGCCTCCCTCCCTCTTGCCAGCCACAGGCACCCGGAACTCCAGCCGTCACCGCCCAAGTCCTGGCTAAATCTTCAATTGAAGGTTGGTATTTTGTACACTTCAGGCCCAAGCAAGCGCTACTAACTTCATCTGTCAATCTGTTTCTTTTGTTGGTTTTGATATTATTTAACGCTGAGAATAAGGCCTCACAAAAGTATGTAGAGGGAAAAATTGTGAGTAAAGCCATTGCTATATTTTTCAGGGTGCTAAAAGTGTCTGGTAGTCGGTTCCAGGCACTCCAAATTTCCTGTTCTTAGTGGCACTCCTCTTGATTCTCCAAGTGGCACCTTTCCAGATTCTCAAGCTTTGACCTCAAGTCGACAAACTCCTGAGCCCAGATACTGTCTTCAAATTCTGCAAGTTGCATCTCCAAATCATCAATTTGCATCCATTGGAAACCATTTAATTCCAAACTACTGTAGAATACTACATCAGGATACTTACTTATTTTCATGGTCTGTTCTAGACTTCTAAATTGACTAAATCTATCACTAAACTGGTCAAGTAACGAGTCTAAAACATGCTGGTACTTCATATGCAAGAGTTCCATTTCATTTTGTACAGCTGCACTGGCCTTCTCAAAATACTGTTACTCGAGGAAAATACTTATATAAGTTTTAGTTTCTACATCTCGCTTGAAAATTTTAACTTTACTTTCAAAAGCTTTTATGTATCCAAACATAACGTCAATACTTTTGCCAAAACCTTGTAACTTTAAGTTCAGTTCATTAATATGAACAGAGAGATCTGTAAAAAACATCAGGGTGTTGACCCACTTATCATCATTAAGCTGAGGAAAGTTTCTCAGATCCTTATCGTCAAGAATTTCTTCAAAGCACTCCACAAAGCGCTCAAGAACTTTGCCTCGGCTCAGCCATCTTACATTATTGTAAATCAGCAGTCCACTGTAGGTGGAATCAACCTCCAGTAAAAGTGCCGAAAATTCTCGCTTGTGAAGGGGTGAGCAGCTATTAAATTAACTATTTTTGTAACAACTGACATTAAGTCGTTTAAGTCGGTGAATCCTGCCTTGGCACATAAAGCCTCCTGATGGATAATACAATGAAAAGGCACAATCTGATGTCCAATAGCTTCTGTAAACAATTTGACAAATCCGACTTTTTCCCCCACCATATTTGGTGCCCCATCTGTTGTCACTGACACAACTTTAGAGATATCAATGCTTAGGTCACGAAATGTTTGTATAACAACCTTACATATTTTGCTTCCTGATATACTTGTTGACACTGATACTAACTTTATCAACTCTTCTCTCATTGTGAGATCATCAGAATATCGACGAATAATGGCCAACTGAGCATGTGATTTGACATCAGTAGTTTCATCAAGAGAGATCGAAAAATATTTACACTTCCTTATGTCTCTCTTTAATTGATGTTGTACGTTTGTGTTCAGTCTCATTATTCGGTCTTTTATGATATTTCTACTGAGTGGTAACTCAGATATTCTCTTAATAATTGCATTTTTATTCTGCATATCGTGAAATAGAACTGGTGCACATCTTAGGAGAGTTTCTTTAATAAATTCTCCCTCACTGAGCACTTTTCCATGCTGAGCTATAGAGTGAGCAATGCTCAAACTTGCAGATGTTAAATTTGTAAAGCCTTTCATAAATTTAAGGATGGAATTAGATGGGCTCTTATAAAGGTGTAGCTGCCTGGAAATGTATTCCTTCCTTTCATCCTCACTTTTTTTCCAAGAGCTGGGAATGATTAGTTTCAAAATGTCTATTTATATTCCACGTTCTGCTTACTACCGTTTCAGTACATAGAACGCAAAATGATCTGCCATTTTTTTCTATAAAGCCATACATTTCGGTCCATGTCTCTTGAAAGGGTCGGCCACTGCTACTACCACTTCCTTTACTTAACCTTAGTTTTTTATTTTTTGGGTTCTCCATCAGGGGGGCAGTGACAGAAGATAGAATTATAGATAGCTTGTTAGGCCTGCAGGCAATTAGGGGTTAACTAGCCTAACCAACCACAAAATGGTGCATATAACTGTCTTTTAGGAAAGGGCAGGGTTAATAAGCAGAAATAGGGGTTAATAAGGATGCACAACAGTAATAGTGGTGAAATGGAGTCTGCACTATGGAGCAAGATGGTGTTCCTTATGTGAATTAAAATGGCTGCCGCTATTTCTAATGGTGGGAAACGGCACCTGTAGCACGCCACAAACCCTCGCCTCTCCCAGCCTCCCCCTCACTTATCTCAGTAATGATGGATTAGAAATCCATGACGCCCCAGAACAGTAGATAATGGTTGCTGTGGTTAACTGTTATTTGGTTACTGGTAATGGCAGGGCCCCCAGAGATGCGTCCCCCGCTGCATTCCGCTGCTCCCTGCTCTGCCAGCAGAAGTGAGGGCAAAGATCCCGGCTTAACCGGAAGTTCCAGAACTAGACGCTCTGTGCCGGACTTCTGTTGTTTTGGCCTACAGACCTCTGGCACAGAGTGTCTAATAGGGGAGGATGAAACATTTGCGACTAGAGTCTTGGAGTTAGAGCTTGTGTCTAACTCCAAGACTCTAGTTGCAAATGTTTCATCCTCAGGAGCAGCAAATGTTTCATCCTCGGCATGCAGCCGCCTCAGCGGCTGTGTGTCATCAGAAATGGCTACGCGTGTCAGTGCTGACACGCTTGTCATAGGTTCGCCATCACTGGTATAGATAGTGGGAAGCGACTGGAGGCTTTTAAGCAGGGGAGTATCAAGATCTGATAGATAACAAAGCACAGTCATATGATTAAAAACACAAATCAAATTTTAAAAATCACTACCAAAACGGATGTCTCTAGTACTTAGGATGAAATCCCAACTCCTTAACATAAAGTTGGTTTCCCTATGTTTTCTTAAATGAGTTTTATAGTTTCAGGTCTTATATTCAAGCTTGTAATCCATTTTTGTGTCTGTCCAGTTTTCTCATTACCATTTATTGAAGAAGTACTTCTTTCCCCATTGTGTTTTTGGTACCCTTGTCAAGGATGCATTGACTATATATGTATGAGTTTATTTCTGGGTACTCTATTCTGTTTTATTGACCTATGTGTCTTTTTTTTTAATGTCTGGAACAATTTTTGGTTATCACAACTTGGAATCTTGTTACAATTTAAGTTGCTACTTGGAATCTAGTAACTAGAGGCCAGGGATATAGCTAAATATCCTAAAATACACAGGAAAATTCTTCACAACTAAAATAATCCAGCCCCACCCTGACTGGTTTGGCTCAGTGGATAGAGCGTCAGCCTGTGGACTGAAGGGTCCCAGGTTCAATTCCGGTCAAGGGCTTGTACCATGGTTGTGGGCATATCCCAGGTAGGGGTGTGCAGGAGGCAACTGATCGATGTTTCTCTCTTATTGATGTTTCTAACTCTCTATCCCTCTCCCTTCCTCTCTGTAAAAAAAAAAAAAATCAATAAAATGTTAAAAAAATAAAATAAAATAATCCAGCACCAATGACAAAGTTGAGAAAGTCTGTTGTAGCCCAAACCGCCAAAATCTCTTCCTTGAAGTACTATAACAGCCAATAACTGGGTTTCCTGATTTTACTTTTATACAATCTCTACCGCACAAAGCACAGCTATATGATCTTTTAAAAACAATTTTATAAACTGAACAAAATAGATCCAGAGACACAGAAGCATGGAGCAGACTGACAAATCTCAGAGAGAAGGCTAGGGGGGCGGTGGTGGTTTGTGGAAGAGATTAACCAAAGAACTTACATGCATATATGCATAACCCATGGACACAGACAATAGTTTGGTGAAGGCCTGGGTGAGGGGCAGGTATGGGATGGAGGGGATTAATGGGGACGACAACAAAGGGGGACATCTGTAATACTTTCAGCAATAAAGATCAAATAAAAAATAACAATTTTAATAGAATTATAATTGACATACAATATTATATCAGGAGTAGGGGACATTCAGCCTTTCACCAGTAAGCATGATGTCAGCTCTAGGTTTTGTCGATTCCTTTTATCAGAGTCCCTGCTATCCCTAGTTTGTTATTTACTCATTTGTTTGTTTTTTGAACACTGATATGAACACAGGTACATATTTTATGTAACTTAAATACACATTCTATTTGCTTGCTCTCTATAAATAGAGACAATTTTTAAGACAGAAAGCAAAGTACAGAGCCCTAGCTGGTTTGGTTCAGTGGCTAGAGCATTGGCTAGAGCATTGGCCTGTGGACGGAAGGGTCCTAGATTTGATTCCAGCCAAGGGCACATGCCTGGGTTGCGGACCCCATCCCCAGTAGGGGGCATCCTGGAGGCAGCCAATGATTCTCTCTCATTCTTTTTTTTTTTTCCTTCTTCTTAAGCAAAATGGTTGCACTCTCTCATTCTTGATATTTCTATCTCCCTTTCTGAAATCACACACACACACACACACACACACACACACGTAGTGAATGTCATCTGAGAGACTATCAAGACCATATTAAATGCTACCGCCACCTCTCCTCACTCTTCACCACTCCACTATTTCAGCAATGTAGCCTCTTTGATGGAGATGGGAGCAGGGGTGCTGAATTTCAGGTGCAAAGAGCCTTATTTGGGAAGCCCAAGACAGGCCAGGCAAAGCTCAGCTGGCCAGAAGCTCCAGCTACTGCATCCTCTTATGAAGCAAGTCACACTTCTAGTTCTCTGGATTATAGACAGTGGTCATTTCTACAGCTTTTAAAGAACCAACGACTTCTAGATGGATTAGACTGTTTGGGGTTCCAAATACGATATTCCTCATCTTGGTTGAATCGATTTTTTCTTTTTTAAAGAACACAGCTGAATCTGTTGGGTTCATGGTGCTGAGTTTTTAAAATCATCAATATTGAATTTTGCCAGGTGCTTGTTTTTGGGGCTTTTTTTGCATCTATTGATAGGAACATGTAGTTTTTCTTATGTAGTCTGTTAATATGGTAAGATATATTAATTTATTTTCAAATGTTGAACCAGTCTTGAGTTCCTGGGATAAATGTTAGTCACAAAGTGTTTTTCTTTTACACACTGCTGGATTCAATTTGCTATTTTTTTTTTAGAATTTTTTTGCATCTTTGTTTATGAGGGACACTGATTTGGTTTTCAGTTTTTTTAAATCTGGTTTTGGTATCAGGAAACGTTGGGTTAATAAAATGAATTGGGAAGTTTCCCTTCCTCTTCTATTCTCTGAATAGCTTGCGTAGAATGACTATGACTTTGTCTTGAAATGTTTGGTTAAATTCGCCAGTGAAACTACATGGCACTGGAGAGTTTTCCTTTTTGGTATAGAATTAGTCAGCTTATCTCTTGCTTCTTGGGTTAATTTTGGTAGTTTTGATGGTGATCCATTTCATCTGAGATAAGTATAGAGTTGTTTGTAGAATTCCCTTATTGTGCTTTTTAATATCTATCATGATCAGTAAAGACATCTCCTCTTAGAGCAGTGGTTCTCAACTTTTCTAATGCCACAACCCTTTAATACAGTTCATGTTGTGGTGATCCCCAACCATAAAATTATTTTCATTGCTACTTCATAACTGTAATTTTGCTACTGTTAATGAATCGTAATGTAAATATCTGTGTTTTCCGATGGTCTTAGGCGACCCTGCTAGTGGTTCTCAACCTGTGGGTCGCGACCCACAGGTTGAGAACTGCAGCTGTAAAGCCTAAGACTAAACGAAAATAATTTTATGGCTGGGGGTCACCACAACACGAGGAACTGTATTAAAGGGTCGCGGCATTAGAAAGGCTGAGAACCACTGTCTTAGAGCATGTATGTTATAGAAATGACCTAGTACAATTAAATACAAGACAAAGTAGAGAAAGGACATACCTGCAGCAGTACTAGCCTCAAGCCTTTTTATCACTGACTTTCAATTCCATATTCAGTCAGATACCAAGTCCTTTTGTTTTGTCCTTGAAAATTCCTCCTAAGCCCAATTCTGCTTGGCACAGCCCTTTAAGACCCCTAATCTACCTACCTAAAATATTTCACCTATCGCCTAATGCAGTGGTTGGCAAACTCATTAGTCAACAGAGCCAAATATCAACAGTACAACGCTTGAAATTTCTTTTGAGAGCCAAATTTTTTAAACTTAAACTTCTTCTAACGCCACTTCTTCAAAATAGACTCGCCCAGGCCGTGGAAGAGCCACACTCAAGGGGCCAAAGAGCCGCATGTGGCTCGCGAGCCGCAGTTTGCCGACCACAGGCCTAATGAGTCTCACTACCTTTCTCCACATCCTTCACATTGCTGCCAGACTTATCTTCTTAAACTTCCAATGTTTCCACACTGCCTACAAGATAAAGACCCTTGCCCTAACCGGTTTGGCTCAGTGGATAGAGCGTCGGCCTGCGGACTGAAAGGTCCCAGGTTCGATTCTGTTCAAGGGCATGTACCTTGGTTGTGGGCACATACCCAGTAGGAGGTGTGCAGGAGGCAGCTGATCGATGTTTCTCTCTCATCGATGTTTCTAACTCTCTATCCCTGTCCCTTCTTCTCTGTAAAAAATCAATAAAATATATTTTTTTAAAAAGATAAAGACCCTTCACATCTGGCTTAGTCTTGCCTTTTGAATTGCAGTTCATTTTATGTCTCTAAATCAGGTGTTTTTTACACGTAGGCTTCGGAGGGGAGGGCTGCAATTATCTTGTCTTATACAAACTGCTCAAATGTTTGCTGAGAACAGTGATAACAATAATGACATACAGGGGAAGAAGGTTGATTAATGAGGACTGGGTTAGAAGTACATAACGAAGCATCAAGTACATTTTGAGGATGTGAAATATGTATTACTAAACTCAAGAGCTGAGATACCTGATAAAAATGGAACACTCAAGGGCCAGCGTGGACAGCTCTGAGAAAGTTTGGAGACAACGGCCAAATTTTCAGAAACAGGAACATTCTAGACAGCATTCAGAAAAAAAATTCCTCATGAAAAACAACTAAAAGGGAGATGCCCAGGTGTATGGGAAAGAGAAAGTGGTAACAGCACCAGCTTTGGGGTAAGCTACACAGGAGATTCAAATTTCAACTCCATCACACCCAGCTGTTACTGCAAGCAAATTAGGTAAATTCTCTGTGCCTCGGTATTCTCATTGGTATCTACCTAAGGAGTGGTGCGATGATTAAATAAAATACGTGTAAAACGCTTAGGTCAGTGTCTTGTTCTTAAGGGATTCTTTCCTTAATAGTTTCTTCTCTTTAATAGGAGGAGAGATTAGGAAGGGACCCTGCACCAAGATGGTGGTCCTTGGGAGAGATTTTCATGAAAAGTGGAAAGATTCAGAAGCAGCCACAAAGAGTAGATTCCCAAAGGGAGTTGGAGGAAAGAAGATTTCCAGTGGGGGGGAGGAAGGGGTGTCTGCGGGCCCTCAAAATGGGAGGAAGAGCAAGACCTGAGAACAGGGTCAGGCCAAGGTCACACCGTGCAGAGTTCAGCAGGGCCTCCAATAACGTGGTGTTTGCTCAACCTGGTTTGGTGGAAGAGATGCCCTAGGAACGTTGCTTGTTTATATCAGCCTATGATAAAATGACTTTCCTGATACTAGTTTTGCTTAAAAGTCGCAGAAACGACCCACGATATTGAGGATTTACTATAGATACGAGAAGCCAGTGACTATGAGTAAGAAACGCTGACCAGAAAGGGCTCATCTCCTGCGGGGGGGAGCCCTGAGCGCTGGGCGCGGCCTGGTTAGCGGGTGAGAGGCCCACAGTCGTGGATTTGACCCAGAGGCCTGCTGGGGAGGGAGTTGGGGGAAAGGTGGGAAGAAAATGCCCGCGCGGCCTCTGTCTGGCCACAGCCCCAACACTTACTGTAAACTGCAGGGGAAACGACCTTCCTGGGCCGGCTCCAGCCCGGCCCGAGGGTGCTGAGGAACCAGGGGAGCTCACGCCCGCCGCCACCGCGGAGCCCCGACGCTGGACCACGAGGTACTGAGCGGGGCGGGCGGGGCCGGGCCTCCACGCATGCGCGCACGCCAGCGGCCGGAAACGCCCCGCCCACGGCACAGATAGGGGCGGGGCCCACGTGGCTCTTCCGGCGCAGGGCCTGCAGTCAGGCCTGTGGGCGCGGGCTTGGCTTAATGTCTGGCGTTTGACTCGTTGCCAGAGTGTTTCCGCGTACATCGCCCAGAACCTCAGATCGTGCGGCCATTTTCTATAACAGAGTGTCAACAAATGGCAGCATTTCCCCGGAATTTGTTTGAGATTTCACTTCAGGTTCTGTTGCGGATTGTGGCCACGTGGCAAAGTGTTCCGGGATTTGTTTTTTGGTAGATTGATTTGCCCAGATTTGATACCAGTACAATATAGAGACCGTCTGGGAATGTGGTTATTGCTCCATGAATTGGAGTCTTCCCTGTTGTTCATGTGAAGTCTTCCCGTTTTCTTGCGGTTCTGCACATTTTCTTTGAGGTTTTTGCCTACCAGCTTTTGTTGCTGTTTTAGTTTCCTCTTAATAATGGACCCTAGGATAATTTGTTTTTTTGGTGCGTTGATCCGTCTGGTCATTCGGCTGAACCTTTGTATCCTAACAGTTCTTTTGGATTTTATAAGTGAGAATTAATCTATCTGTAAATATCAATTTTGGCTCTTCCCCCCCCCCCCCCCCCCCAAATTCAGTACAACACTGTATAGTAGCATCAGGGGTAGTTCTTTCCAGAAGTTATTTGGGTTGCATATTATGTGTTGTTCATGTTTTTTGAAGGTTTCTGGTAGATACCCTTTTTTAAAAAGTAGGCAGTTAGGGGTAAGTAGTTAGGAATGATTTTAAAAAGTTATCGGGGGGGGGGGGGGGTCATATTGGCAGAACTGGGTGGGTGATTGGATGGAGACAGTGAGGGAGGAATCTAGATCAGTGTCCAAACTTCTCATTTGGATGGTGATGTCATTATCTGGGGTAGAATACACAGAGGATTCGGGTTGGCAGTGGTGAGAGTGGGAAGATTTCCAGTTCAGTTATAGTAAAGCTGACTTTAAAGTCCCTGTAGGACTTCTAAGTTTAGATGATCAGCAGGATATAGGAGTCTGCAGCTTAAGCAAAGGCCAGAGTTAGAGATACAGAGGAGGGAGCAGCATGGGGGTGGATAATGAGTTCAAGTCAGCTGTGGGTACACCGGGAACAACTACTGTTCTCAGGGTGGCATTTGGTCCTACGGACATTCCTTTCCCATCTCCTTTGTACTTCCCTTACCTCTGAACATTCCTTCTCCAAATGCTTTGTAGGCTCCTCTCACTCTTCCCCTAAAAAGTAGTGATCTCAGGTGAGTTCACCACCTGATTTCCCTGCTGTGTATCTAGCAAATCTTTATCTCCAGCCCAGAGTTCTTGGTAAGATTAAGACCCATGTGTCCAACCATTTTCTAAAAGAAAAGAGGTAGTCGGTGTCAGCAGTGTCAGTGGAGTGTCTGAGGGACCACACAAAGGCTTGGTATCTCCTGTTTACTTGCATCCAAGGCTGGCCCTATGAGTTGAACTTGGCTGTGACTATTTCTTGTTTCTCTGAACACATCAAATTTGGAAATCAGGATTTAGAACTCAGATCTGTTATTATACATTAATATGACCCCACCTCCACACCCTACTCTAATCCTGCACATATATTTCTCAAGGTTAATGCCCCTTTTATGCCTAGTGTATTGTTTTTTCTTCACCAGGAATTGATATAAAATAAAAATGGAAATAAAATTGAAATCTTATTGACATAGATAAAAATGATTTCATATTTTAAAAGAGGAAAAATATTTTACATGGATCTGCCTCTTTAAAACAAAAATTATAACTCTTATTCTGTAGGAAAGGAGGACTTTTTACTCTAGGATTCCTCATTTTGTGATCACTATTTCAATGATGAAGGGATTCCGAACTTGTAAGCAAACCATGCCATCACTTATACTTTTTATGTGGAGAAGTTGGATAAAACACAAAACTAGTATTTGAATAAATTCACTTTTAAATGTTCTTCACATCACCTACTTAAAACGAGTTACAACAATATGATCTCCCACTCCCCAGGAGTACAGGGGTGATCTTGAACTTGATTAAAAACACGGAAAACGAACACAGAGAACCACCTGTGTGGTCCAGAGGAAGGCTTCCTGAGTTTGTCTGACCTGACATGCTGACCATTGACTGTACCAGGGTTCCCCAGCAGCTACAGGGTAGTTCTTGAGTGTGTTTCTATTGTGAACTTATTTCTTTGAATTTAACCCCTTTGAGGTGATTTCTGCACTACAGGTTTTTTTAGCATCTTGAAAATTTCACAGAAGAGATTAAGGAAGTTTCAGTTATTCCAGAAGCCACTGGTATAAATCATGCTGCTTCTTCAGGTTAACTGTTTAGAAGCTGTAAGGTGCGTGGTCATCGCCTGAGTGAGCTGTGCTGAGTGGCCCTCAGCCGGTGGCATTGTCCTTGCAGGATCGAGGGAGCCAGGCCTAAAAGGGGGGTCGGGGGGAGGGTGCTCAGTTGCATGAAAATGAATTAGGACTCAGGTAAACTGGGTATTTTTTGTTAACCTCAGGTCTATCAAGAGTCAGAAGGACCCAGTCTTGACTTGAATATACACCTTCAGACCCATACAGAAAAATGCATAAGAACATAATCATTTCTTCACAGAGTACTTAGGTTTTCAACAAGAAAAGTCACAAGTGTATATAAATACCCGTTTTCATACCAATTTATGAAATAAAAATTTTCTCAAGAAGAATAGGAGAACTGTTTTCAGCAATCAGTTTTGGATGGGAGTGCTCTGACACCCAGGGGAAATTGTAATGTGTCTTCCCTAGGTTTCAGATTCCTCATTCATTTATGACATTCCCTCCATCGCATACTAAATTCTGCCCATCCTCACATTAACCCTTTGCACTCGCTTGCTTTTTTCTCGATTCCTTTATTCTACTCGGGATTTAATTTTTTAAATACCCCAGATTTTACAAAGCGCGGCAGTAGAATAAAAAACTGGAGTTTCTTTTCATACAAACTTATTTATTTGGATTTTTTTATATTTCAAATTATTGATACATTCAAAGAGTAATTTTAATCTCGACATCCGAGTGCAAAAGGTTAATTTACTGTTATTACCAAAATACCTTTAAATTATTTGTATACATATACATATATACATTAAGTTGAACCTTATTGAACTCTTAATATTTGTTTTTGATCTATAAAAACAGTTTTCCATATGGTTGACCCTAATAAAATCTGGACTTTAGTTGGATGTTTATATCTCCTTTTTTATATGCTATGTGGTACTTTTTTCTGTATTTCTGCAGGGAGAATGAAGATGCCTACTCTTGTCACCACTTATGCAGCCTTCAAAAATTGTGTCTGCTGACTACTGGTGACTTTCATGAAAATATTTAGAGGTGTAGTAATTCAGTATCTGACCCAAAAACGTCTGTTCCAACTGGACATACTGTCTTATAATTACACCATCCTTCTACTGATCTGGAACAATCCACCTTAGAAGACGGCGTTTGTAGGCATATGGTCAAGTCTAGAACCAGCAGACTAAATACCAAGCATTTTCAACCGGGAATTCTACATCTGTGTCCTCATTGACATTTAACATAGAGAGCCTACCCTGAGACCCCATGCTAAGCACCGGCAAAAAAGAGATGTCCCAGACCTTGCTTTCAAGAAACTTACCATCTTTCAAGAGATAGAAAAATATAAATAAGAGGATATCCTAAGTGTTTTAAGTTTCAAACTGGGGAAGAAGACAGCACTTAGGAAGTTTTAAAGTGACTTCGAATGCCAAGGGCAAAAGCCAAATACAAACGTGGGCCGAGTTGAAATTCAGTCACTGTGCTAACCAAAGGTTTCCTCCACGGTCCTGGACCCAAGAAGTCCTTTTATCCCCCGAGAAATAGTGACTAGAGCTCCTCCAGGTCAGTTAAATCCACTGTCACTTTCAAGAAGATGGTGTCATCTTTAATGTAGGTGTTCTTGGCATTCTCCAAAGTGGAGTGAGCCACGAAGCGCGGACAGCCGGAGGCAATGTTCATCTCCCCATCGGGACGTTTAAAGCTGCTGCTATTGGGGTCGGCCTTGAAGGTCTCCATAATGTGGTTCTTTTTGCCACTCTGGTCCAAAAGCATCAGGGTGACCCTCTGCCGGAATGGCCACTGCAACAGGGAGTCAAACTCCCCTCGCATCACCACAAAGTACAGCGACAGGTGCGTCCCCTTCCCGGACCCGTCCCCGTTCAGGTAGGCTCTAGCGCAGAGGCGGTAGCCACACCGGCTGGTGTAGAAGGGCTGGCTGAAGATGGACACCGTGTGCCCGTCCAGCGCCTCCCTCTTCTTCATCGCATAGTCGGTCACCTTCCAGATGAGCTTTCCATTGTAGCAGGCGCCTTCCAGCAGTCTGAATCGCTCTTCATTTTTATTCAGCTGTGCTTTATGAATATTAATGTGGGCGTCGTGTTTGTTCGTCTCCCCTTCCAGAACAACTGCAAAGAAAAACAAACAAACACACACACACACAAACAAACATGCTGTAGGCCTGAGTTGTTTTTAGAATTTGCCCAAAGTGGAATTTTGCTATCTGAAAAGAACCGATAAAATTCTGACATCCTAAAGAGGAAGTGAATTCGATGTCCACCAATGGGCCCGTTTGTATTACTAATAGCAACTCAGTGAATCGCATGTCTTGGCATGAGCGGCACCAAGCAAACTTGAATGTGTCCTCTTGAACTGAAACTCACCGACGTGTAGAGAAGACACTCAGCATTCAACTAACGTGTGTGAGCAGGTGAGCCCCTAGTTTTCAAACCGGGATGCTTTTAAACAACCAAACCCTCTTATATTTCTCTGTACAACCCTGCCTCGAGCAAGTCTATCGGCACGGCACCAATTTTCAGCAGCATTTGCTCACTTCCTATCTCTGTGTCACATTTTGGGAATTGTGGCAATATATCAAATTTTTTCATTACATTTGTTACGGTGATCTGTGATCAGTGACCTTTGATGTTACTAGGGTAAGAGCCGTCACCCAGCAAAAACGATGACGACCCCCTGAAGCCTCAGATGACAGCATTCCTTGGTGATAAAGTATTATTTAATTAAGGCAGTGGTCGGCAAACTCATTAGTCAACAGAGCCAAATATCAACAGTACAACGATTGAAATTTCTTTGGAGAGCCAAATTTTTTCAACTTAAACTTCTTCTAATGCCACTTCTTCAAAATAGACTCGCCCAGGCCGTGGTATTTTGTGGAAGAGCCACACTCAAGGGGCCAAAGAGCCACATGTGGCTCGCGAGCCGCAGTTTGCCGACCACGGAATTAAGGCATGTACATTATTTTTTTCAGGCAACTCTATTGCACACTTAATAGATTACAGTACAGAGTAAATATAACTTTTATATGTACCGGGAAACCAAAAAACCTGTGACTCACTTCATTGCGATACCTGCGTTATTGCAGTGGTCTGGAATCAACCCTCAGTATCTCCCAGGTCTGCTTCCACTGAAAACAATGTGCCGACCACATGTTTTTCTTAGCTTTCTCATTATTTTCCACTCTCAATTAAAAACCATCATTCCCTTGTTCTTGGAACTTCCTGGCCCTTTTCTACCCTTTGCCTCTTCCGGCCCCCGCTATGGCTCTTCATAATTTTTGCCTGAGTAGCCAGAATATCATGCTGTTCTGTTTCGCGAATACCAGATTCAACCAGTTTATCCTGGACAGCTGTGACTCCATTTGGCCAGGTGTTAGCTTGTTTCATGAACACCTGCAGACAAAAGAATCATCAAAAGGGAAGTAGAAAATATTAGACATACCTAATCTTTGATCATTGCTTTCTAGCAGGGTAATTTTCTCTTTCACTGTATCAATCGCTTCCACCAAAGGCCTCAGATCAAATTGATTTTGTTGCTGGTTTGCCATCTGTAATAATTGACGCACTTGAGCTTCTAGCCAAGCCGACTTGTCAATGTGACTGGCAAGAACCTTTCAGTACAAAATGGGCATTAATATCTTAGTCAATTAATATCTTAGTAATTCATCAAGATGCAATTTTCAATTCAAACATTTCACATTTAATTAATGAAACAAAAACTATAGTCCAGAACAGAAAATTCAATGAGGATGCAGAGAGATTGACCACCTATATCTCTCTTCCTCCTCCTCCTCTCTAACCCAGCTCCTGTTCTAAATCTTTAAATGTCTCTTCACCTGATTTTTACTCCTTTCTCAATTTCTCTCCACTTAGTTATCTAACCTCTCTTTAGATCTCTGGTCTCATGTCTCTCCTCTTACCTATCACTGCCTTCTTAGAAGTTACCCTCCTGATTCACTTCTGTTCTGTGAGAAGGCAGAGATGGAGCTGGAAGACAGCCCACCTGTTCTGCCTTGAGCACTACAGGTGTACACAGTGCCCCGAGATGAGGCCTGAACTTCTGGTTGCTCTCTTTAAATGGAAGAGGTTAAGTACAACTAAAACTATAGCTCCCCTCCCCAATGCTTTAGTTCTGACTTCTCACTGTATCAGAAAAAGAATTTAAATGGTAATATATAATGCATTTCCTTTTCTCTACACACACACACACAGTGTGCTGACAAAGTATGCAAACTATATGGCCTGCATCTTCTTGGATCCAAATTTCAAAACTATTGCCCATACCCCATGTCTTGAAATCTTTTCACTATAAACTTTATAATTTTATAATCACAATAAAGACATTATTCATTAGGAATTTGTTTATGGTTATTTCACATTCATGATTTACAAATAATTTTTGCTATATCTTAGTAGTATTTAAAGCATTCCCAAAAGAATTAATAGTTTCACTGTGTTGACTATAAAATGCAGAACTATAGATGTTCTCAATGAACCAAGTGACTAATATTGGCCCAACATTAATTAAAATCCTAAATGCCATAAATGATATAAAAGAACTAATGTTAAATTTACTGACGTTGCTAACTGTACTAGGGTTCTGTAAAAGATCTTGATTCTTTCAAAATACTCAAGCATGGAGGGGTAAAATGCCACAATATACGCAGCCTATTCCCAACTGGTTCGAAAAGCATAAAGGGAGAGGTCTGACTGGTGTTCACAGTGGTTAGAGCATCGGCCTGCAGACCAAAGGGTCGCAGGTTCGATTTTTGGTCAAGGGCACATACCTGGGTTGCAGGTTTGATCTCTGGCCCCAGTCACGGAGTGTGCGGGAGGCAACCAATCGATGTGTCTCTCTCACATCAAAGTTTCTTTCTCTCTCTCTCTCTTTTTCTCCCCATTCCCTCCCTCTCTTCCACTCTCTCTAAAAATCAATGGGAAAAATATCCTTGGGTGAGGATTAACAACAAAAAAACTTGTAAGAGAAACCCTCACTGCCAATTAATTGAAGACTAAATCTTGGCTATGAATAGCAAGGTCATTTCTCACCTGGATGTTTGAGAGGAAGTTTCCATTTTTGCCGAACAGCTGTGTGAACTGCTTGAACTCCTTTTCGAATTTCTTTACAGTTTCTGAGAGCTGCTGGATTTTACTTTCTTTCCGTTCTAGGCTCTTATATAAGTCAGAAATCTAATAACAGGAATGTGAATGAGGTCATTTAAATGCATGCATACAAATTAAAATTAATATAGTTCTAGGAAAATATTGCAGGTAAGAAAGTGTTTTGAGGAAAACCATATATATACTAGAGGCCTGGTGCATGAAATCCATGCATGGGGGGGTGTCCCTCAGCCCAGCCTGCACCCTCTCCAATCTGGGACATCCCTCTCACAATCCAGGACTGCTGGCTCCTAACTGCTCGCCTGCCTGCCTTTCTGATTGCCCCTAACGGCTTCTGCCTGCCAGCCTGATCACCCCCTAACCACTCCCATGCCAGCCTGATTGATGTCTAACTGCTTCCCTGCCAGCCTGCTTGCCCCCAACTTCCCTCCTCTGCTGGCCTGGTCACCCCTAACTGCCCTCCCCTGCAGGCTTGATCACCTCCAACTGCCCTCCCTTGCAGGCCTGGTGCCTCCCAACTGCCCTCCCCTGCTGGCCATCTTGTGGTGACCATCTTGTGTCCACATAGGGGCAGGATTTTTGACTACATGGGGGCAGCCATCTTGTGTGTTGGAGTGATGGTCAATCTGCATATTACTCTCTTATTAGATAGGATAGAGGCCTGGTGCATGGGTGGGGGCCAGTTGGTTTGCCCTGAAGGGTGTCCTGGATCAGGGTGGGGGTTCCCTTGGGGCATGGGGTGGCCTGACCGAGGGGCCTGTGGTGGTTTTCAGGCCGGCCATGCCCCCCGGTGACCCAAGCGGAGGCCCTGGTATCTGGGATTTATGTATCTTCTACAATTGAAACTTTGTAGCCTGGAGCGGAGCCAAGCCTCTTGCTGGATGTAGCGGAGTGATGGTTAATTTGCATATTACCCTTTTATTAGGTAGGGTGTGTGTGTGTGTGTGTGTGTGTGTGTGTGTGTGTGTTTCTAGGAAAATATTTACAGGTAGATTCCTATATAATTCTAGGAAAATATTTGCAGGTGCTTTGAAAAAAGACCTGATCCACAGATTTCTCATCAGCTTTTCCTATGCCTACCCCGCTATGATGGTTCATCTAATGAGAGTGACATCAGGTGGCTGAATTTACTGAGCTGGTTCTCTTCATTCACTCAGTATGCACTTATTACAGAACCACAGTGTGCTGATCACCATACTATGTTAGAGGCCATGTGCATAGTATCAAATAATAGCTGAAATTTGCTGAATGTCTATCATCTGTAATAATAAAAGTGTAATATGCTAATTAGACCAGACAGCCGAATGACCTTCTGGACATCTTTCTGGACGTCCTTCCAGACGACCTTCCAGACGAAGCCAGGGCTGCGAGGGCCGAGCCCCTTGCATCAATTACCTGCATTGTGCCTCTAGTAGCCTTATAATTCATGAACTCTTTTATCCTCAAAGAACTCTGTGAGTCGGGTATGAATATCAGTCCCATTTTATAGATGACAAAACAGAGAGTTTAAGTAATCTTCCCAGCACAGAGCTAGCCAGTGGTAGGCAAAACGCACTACTCTCTCAGAATTCATAATCTATTTGAAAGAAATAACCAAAAATCTAAGAGTGACCTAGACAACTCTTCTCTCAGCCTCATATCCACTCATTTAGCAATACTTGTCAACTTAAATTCCTCACACACAACAAAACAAACAAAATATCCATTTCTCATTTCATCTCTTCTTGTTTCAGCCTTCATAAGTTCCCACCAGGACTGTTGCAACGGCGGCCTAATTGGTCCTACACTCTCCCTCACACATGTGCCAGAAGGGTGTTCTATGGGAGCCAGGACTGGCATGGATCCCACAGGCCACTCTAACCCCAGCAATGGGCCTGGCACCAGTAGGTGCCTGATAAGTATTTGTTGAATGAGTGAATGAATGCTTCTTGTCTTTAATCTTCTTTTTCTCCAATGCATACTCCATATGGTGTCCACAATACTATGAAGAGACAGATCTGGTCTTGTCACCCCCACTTACCTATCTCTAGTGGCCTTTTACACGCCATCCAGGGCCCTCCAGGGTCTTCCTTGGCTGCCTTTTCAGCCTCATGCCCATTCACATTTCACATGCGCCCTGCCCAGTGTGACTACACAACTTCTATTTCCCATCAAGCCTTGCTCTCTCAGACACTTCCTCCTCCATCTAGAAAGTACTGCTTTCTAAGCCTCCACTTAAGAGCATATCCTCTCAGAACTACATTTCCTTACTAGGACCACCTACCCAGGCCACCTCACAAGTTCCATGACATCCTGACCATAATCTAGTGTATAACTTACCCTCATTACTCTTACTGCTTTTTGTTGTTGTTTAGGGCTTTTTTTCTTCATTAAATTGTTGGTACTACATCTCATTTCTTTATCCCCAAAGACTCACAAAGTGCCTGGCACACAGAAGGCATTATGAATGAAGGCACAAATAGCTTGCAACAACCATCTGATCTCTGACCCAGAATCTACTAAGATCCCAAGAGCTGACTTCCACCTATGCACCAGACTTATCTCCCTGAACAAAAGCAAACTCAGGAGTCTCCCCACCCTCACATCTAACCTGCTCCTGACCACTACCATGTTCCTTGCCTTCTAAGCTTGCAGCATCCCAATCCAATCTCTGAATGTTTCCCAATACTCTCTTTCCATCCCCACTGACACAGCCTTGATCGATCCTTCCCCATCACCATCACCTCTTCCAGCATCTTGTCTCCACCTAACATTGAAACGCTGTGCTAAGAGCTTAAATACATTACCTCATTTAACCCTCACCACAACCCCATTTTACAAATGAGGAAATTGGGGAAGAGAGAGGTTAAGCAGCATTCTCAAACTCATGGGACTAGTGGGGAACCAGTCCTGGAGCCCAGGCATTCTGGCACAGAGCTCTCGCTCATCAATTTCCTGGCTCTCCTGCTACACTGTCTAGTTTATTGTAACACCCTTTCTGGTCCTGCTGTCCTCATTCTCTTCTCTTCTCTCCCTCTATCCATCCCCCATGCTACTGACAGCTGTCTTGCTTTCTAAAACCAAACAAACAATTAGCTGGCCAAGTATTTTTCCAATGTAAAAGCCTCCATTAGTTCCCTATTACTGACAAAACATTAGTTCAAATGTTTGGCCCTTAAATCCTCTCTAGTATTAGGCAGAATATTAATGAATGAAAAAATAATAACTGCACCATGTTCAAACATGTCTTAGCGCACGTGGAAGGCCACTGCAACCTGGATCCAACACACCAGACTTCCGGCCATTCCCTGTCTCCCACTCGGGTATCTTTCCACCCCAAAAGCACATTTCCTTGAAACATCAGCCTCTCTCCTGCCTCCCCGTGTTGGCACAAACTTTCCCCTTCTGGGATGTCCTCTTTCCACAACATTTTAACCCACGGACCTTCTCTTCCTTCAAGATGTAACTCTGATGTCCTTTCCTGACTCCCCTGGAGTATACTGATGCAGCATCTGAACCCAGACACCGGGTACCCCCACAACATGTCCTGTGAGGCTCGGCAACTTACCTGTCTACATTTTTGTGAGAGTTCTTCCTCAACTCGGTGTTCCTAGTCACTAACACTGTACCTGACTTATGGGAGGTGTTTGTTAAATGAATGGATGGATGAATGAGGCAATGATACAGAAAGAACTTGGGAGTGGCTACTAGGCAGCATGGTTTCTACCAAAGTTACAGTTTAATCAGTCTTTCTAATTTCCTCCGGGATCTGACCCTAGAACTCACACACCGACTTTAACCTGAACTCAGACATCATGAAATAATCGGCAACAGAAAATCCAGCTCCCTGTCTGCAGGTGGATGGTGTTCTTCCCAAGGTGAGCTTGAAAAGTCTGATCCTCTGAGATGTGCTAGCAAGACAATTAACTCTTACAATAATTACTCAATCAAATCATCATCTGCACACATACTTCCACTTGATAATTGCAACTCAGTGAGCTAAATATGTACGCGGGCATTTATCAGGGCGCAAAGCTTCTCAAAGGCAGGAGTTAGGACTTACTACAAAATACATAAACCCATAGTGCCTAGAAGAGATTGTCAACTGTTATTTCACGGTAATATAGGCTTCGTTTAAAACATCAGACACCTCCTAGGTGCCAGGTATCATAAACTAAAAGGTGTGTGGAGAGGCTGCAGACTGGACTATGGGACATGGGTTTGAGATCGAATCCCGACACACGTTACAAACACATCAAACTTTCTTTGAGTTGAGTTCCTTCCTCTGTTGGACGAGGATCTCAAAGGCATCTTCCACTTCTGATATTCTACAATCCTATGACTCTGTCTGGCCACTTCGTAGAGAAAGGCCTACTACCTCCAGTCGACGTACACGGAAACAGAATATAAGAATCCCACGAATGGCAAATCCCAGCAAGTCTGCTGTCCCCCTTCTATATTTGAACCCTTGACTATTCATTTACCTGTTCTTCTAATTGGAAGTTCTTTTCTAAAACGAGAAGCATGTGGTCCCGTAAGGCTGAGTGCTCATGCTGCTGCAGGTTCAACCGTTTACCCTTCAACAGGAAGAGAAAAATGAGGCAGGAGGTGGAAAGGGTCCCCAATCGAGGACGTGGTGGGGTACTCCGCTAAAACAGAACTTGAACAACTTTGCTTACTTGTCTCAAGGTGGGTTGTGGGGAAAAAAAAAATGGCCCTCCAGTCCCCTTTCCAGCGTTAAGATACTACAGTACCCATGAGACAATCTTAAACTTACAGGGGCAGACAATCAGGCCACTATCAAAATTCTCAGTGCTGATTTCCTTTCTTGCCCTGAGAATAAAGGGTGGGGCCAGGGAGGTTGACAGTTGTGAGTACGCGAAACACAGCGTTTATGCTTGTATTATGTAAGATAGAGTTTTAGCGATCACGATTGCTAAAGGCTTCCTGTTTATGGTATATCTGCAGGATTATTAATGGGGGCTGAGGCCGGGAGCTTCCAGCCTTCGGGGCATAATTTCCCATTTTAGTTTGAGATTTGTAGAGTCTGAACAAAATTTCTAGGGAGATTGTGTAGGGGGTTGAAGTTTGTGTGCTGCTTGTGGGTGAGCTCCAAGGGAATGTCACTTCCCAAGTCATCTCAAACGCTCTTATGTGTTTCTTTTCTCTCTCCCGGCTGCCTAATACAGCCATGAGGACTTAGAGCGCTAGGCGACCAACCTTTACGTGCACATCCCCACATGAGTCAATTATTAATTTTTGTTCTTGCTGTCAATCCTCACCCAAGGATATTTTTCCGTTGGTTTTTAAAGAGGGTGGAAGGGAGAGGGAGAGACACACAGAGAGAAACATCAATGTGAGAGACATCAATTGGTTGCCTCCTGCACGCCCCTGATTAGGGCTGGGATCAAGCCTGCAACTGAGGTACGTGCCCTTGACTGGAATCGAGGTTGGGACCCCCTTCAGTCCCCAGGCTGACGCTCTATCCACCGAGTCAAACTGGCTAGGGCAGGAGTCAGTTATTTAATTACAGTTGAATTGGACTTCCCTATGGGGCTCCTGTACATCGTGAGGGATACCTCTGATACCTCTACAGAGATTCTTAGTTGCCTAAGAATACCCAAGATCAGAGCTGGAGGAGGATGTGGCCCTTATCTTTGGAGCCGAATAAGTTCAGGTTCTCATTTACCCAGCAAAAGGTTTTGTTCAGACCTTCAGAAAGCAATTCCAATTGAAAAACCAGACACCCTTCCCCACCCTGTCCATCATTATACCGAACCTTTTCTTTAGCCTAAGGTCTCTCAACCCTTAACCTTTAGCTCCACCTTGAGGATTTCACAAAACAGCTCAAAGAAAGTCAGCCTCTTTAAAACAGGGAGGTCCGGATTTCCATGGAAAACTCATTCAAGTCCGCCATTGCAAAGCAAGAGGCCAGTGGGGCACAACGGGCCCCTGTTTGTACCTAGTACAGTCCACGTCTGCAAGGTGGTCCTGGATGGGATCCCCTGGAATCTTGCTGCACTACACCATAATAAAACAATCCAAGTATTGGTAAGGGTATCCGAGTTACGGCACCATAATGTTGGTGGTGAAAATGGTGCCAGAATGTTACCAATGACTGGACCTTGGTTCAGCAACATCGGTACTTGAATTCTGGCCAAGGAAGAATTCAGAGCCAAGATTCAAACTATAAGGAAGAGTTTATTTAGAAAGTCAGAGAGGTAGAAGAAATGGCCTCAGGAAGTAAGTAACAGAGACAAAAGAGGGCCCTTTGAGCTTAGGAGAAAGAGAGAGGTAAGGAAAATGTGCCGGAAGGGAGTGGGTGAGGGGGGGAAGGAAGTGGGGAAGGCATAAGTGTGCTGTTCTTATATTACTATTTATTAATTATTGTCTTCTTTGCCATACGAACAACTGTAAACCTACGTTTGCCCCGCCCTGTATATGACTGTGGGCTAAATGTAATTATTGTCATCTTTCAACTCTTCCCACATAAAACCTATCTCCTAGGTGAATTAGCTCCCGATCAATTCTAAGCTAAGTTAGTTCTCCCTCCTGCTAAGCACATTTCCATTCTTCTATCACCATCCTGCTATCACAGGCTGAAGGTATGCAACCTAATTATAATTCCAGCCCAAGCAAATTTATTGCCCTCACAATCATTGCAAAGTGCCTATGTTACCAATAAAAGCAAATCTTAGGGATTCTGGGTGATCCATGAATTCAAAGCAAACATTTGTCAGCGATTTCCCTTCTGTTTAGGGTTGGCCCCTTGGCCAGAGAATAAATCCCTTCCCCAGCTTTGGTACTGAGGTACAATCCAATTGGAAGTTTGGGCCTAACTATAAAGACGATTCTTTCAGAGCTGGAAAGCAATTCTGTATTTCATGCACTGGAAAGGTTAACCCTACCCCTTATAGCAAAGACAAATATATAGCAAATATATATATATATATATATATATATATATATATATACACACACAAATATCAATGTATATTTACATACATTATATATTTAAGTAAATATTATATATATTTAAGTATATACTACATATCTCCTGTTGGTTCTATTTCTCTGGAGAACCCGGACAAATACAATTCCCAGTCTTCAAGTTCTCATAAGTGAATGTCCTTTTGCATCCCGGATGGAATCGAAGAGTACAAGGAACTCACCCAATGAATTATACAGTAGAACGTAGAGGCAGAAACAAAAAGGCGCTCCATACCTTTACAGGACAGCCATAGAGCTTGAAAGGACAGTCTTGTTCCGCTTCAGGACACACAGCCAGGTGTTTATCCACCTACAAAATGGACAGCCTCACGCTACAGAAACTCATCGGCCATTCTCCGACTGTCTGGTGTAACTGCAGCAAGCAGGGAGCCAAGGGAGGCTTGGGAAGAAGGGCGGGAACAGGAGAAGGAAAAGGCGACGCTAAGGCTTGGCGGAGGGCGTGCTATGGTGAAAACGGAGGAGAATTCTCGGGAAATGGGAGGGGAAGACAGAGACATGGTTCTCATGGGTGTCACTGAAGCCTTGGGCCTTCGCCTAGGCGATTCTGTCAGACACACCCCATCGTGACTGCTAAAACGTGATCTTACATGAAATCCACTGAGAGAATTATTTATAGTTACCTCAGTTCTGGGAATAACATGCAGACACTTGTTGGGACACGGCACTGGGTACTCGGGACACAAGTTTTCTTCATGATTCTGAAGCAGAAAAAGCGTGATGAGACAAAGCCACCTTTGCTTTCAAGGGTTCCCTTTTATGCCCCCAGAGTGTTTATACACATGTCTCTTGGGGAACCTATGTATGTGGCTTACCGTCAGGAAGGTATGGCCTACTTCCAGAAAGGATTGCCTATAGATGGCCGCTTTCTTGGTATAAAGGAATTCCATCCCATTAAGTTTCCCAGTTATTCCGAAAGAAAGTCAGAGGGCACAGGACTCCGAGAGGGCGGGCTGAGGGAGTCATCAGTGTGACTCCTCGGGCACAGGTGAAAGGTCGCCATGCTCTTGTTTTGTGCCCACAGCCAGCCTCCCCGGTCAAACCACAGCATCCCGAGGACAGACAGCACCGCCACCGCCTTGTGTCCCGTCTCTAGCGTCACTCCTCGCACACTCATCCTCAGCAGGTGCCCAAACGATACTTTTGCCAGTGATAAGCGGATACCACCAAGAAGGCTTTTGTTCTTTACAGAACTTCTCTCACATAACGTTACTCTTTAGACCTAGTATTTCTGTACAAAAGTAAATCCAGAAAGGTGGGCTTCTGGTAGCTCCTCTGATTCCCTGTGATCACTCACGCAGAATTCAGCCCCATAAAGGTGAGGAATCTTTTTCTTTCTTTCTTTCTTTTTTTTTTACCTGTAGATTGATGACGACCACCTCCTTTTTGCAATAAATGCATTTTTCCTCTCGAAACGGGCAGTCGGCGCTCAAGTGCTCTTTCAGATCCTTCCGGAGGACCAGTTGCCGGCAGCTCTCATTGGAACACGGCACAGCTTGAAATAAGCACTGCAGAAGGTGGTCCTGCGACAAACACGTAACAGGGCGGTGGGAAGGGAGGCCGCTGAAAGGCCTATGGAGAGCGCTAGGGGGCGCTGGGAGGAAGGACGGCCGTGCCCACGGGCTCTGAGCGCTGAACAGAGGGCTGCTTGGACCCACCCAGGCTGTGAAAGCCAGCCTTGTGAGGTGGGAGTTCGGAGGATGGGGAGAGATGGGAGAAGAAGGAGGTATAACGAGTTTATTTTAGATTACCTAGGAACGTGCTCATATTCTCAGGTTAGTTCTTGAATATTTCCTTAAGGCTTGCCAATGAATTGACCAGACCTCAAGAATATTTTTTATTCCCTTTGTGCACTCTTTATCCCCACCCCTAGCACCAGGCACTAATTTGCAGATGGTAAAAGCCAGGACAGAGGGGAAAAGGGGAAGAAAAGAAGGGATTAAAGGAAGAAAAGGGAGGGAGAGGAAGCTGGTCCAGAAGTGGTCAAGAAAAGGAGGTAGAGGACATGTAGGATCCACAGGCCCATGAGGAGCTGGGAGTGGCCAGTCTTACAAGGTCAGGAAATGTTTTTAACTGGAATATAGGAGAATAATGCCATTATCAGTGTTCATTCCAGTTGTCTTCACATTAGAGATTTATGAAAACAGGCATATTTTAATAGAACGTTGGAATGACTGTAAGTTACTGTGATTCTGGCAAGTTATCAAAATCCTAATAAGGTTGTCTGCCTGAAAAAAAAATCCTTTAAAACAGGGTCGGAAAGCTATGGCCCTTGGGCCAACCTGGCCTGCTACTTGTGTTTGTAAATAAAGTTTTATTGGAGAATAGCCACATGCCCATCTATTTGTTCTCAGATGATCTAGCCTCTAAAATGGGGCAGCTGAGCACTTGTGACAGACACTGCAAAGCCTAAAGTATTTACTGTCTGGCTCTTGGCAGACACAGTTTGCTGACCCCTTCTCTGAAGGAAAAAAAAAAAAAAGATCAAGGAGTTTTTCTATGGGAGATAAATAAATACACCTATTTTCCTCTGCCTCTGCTGGTAAGAAACAAATGGGGATGACAACTGAAATCCACATCTTATCCAAAATTCATTGACGTTACCCTCAACTCATCAAAACAGTCAGCATTCATCAGGACTCTGCTATCTGTGAGATCCCCCCACCCTGTCACACAAGGCGGGGAGAACAGGGAATGAGGGGAAATAGGAAAGGAAGAGGTGAAGAGAAACCAGCCACTGTTCTCTAGAAGCTCGTGATCTGGTCACTAAAGCTGATCCCCGGTCCATTTGAGCCTCGTTTCCCCGTCAGGCTTAGCGACAACACAAAGGTGGAAAGAGGCCCTGCGTGGGGACCTGCCTATCTGACTATCGGAGCCAGTGGCCAGGGGCTGTCACAGGAAAACACAGCCAAGTTCCGTGAACCTCCAAAGAACTCCCTGGGCTAACAGGGAAATCATTTGCACATTTATAAGCTCAGTGCCTGCGGGGTCTGGAGGTCTGATGGAGAAAAGATGTGTTCCAAGACGTGTGGGCGGGAGTGGAAAATCTCAGCAGCCTCCCAGCAATTCCCTGGAAGCTTGGGATGCCTGAGCCTTATTCATTCGTAGTGTGATCAAACCTGATAGGGGCCTGCCATGGCGGAGCCACGTCTCCAGCCTGAATTTCACAAGCTTCCCGCTGGATGGGAAGAGCTGGGTAGGACAGGGTAGGACAGTTTCATTCGGTAGGAAGCTCACGCCCCTTCACCTCCCCTATACCTTTTGTTTGCATCTCCTAACAATGCTTCACCTTTAAACTCCATCCTATCTCTGTTCTGATCTGTTTTCTGCCTTAGATCATAAACTCTAAGAGGCCAGGGCCCACAGCTGCTGGGAAGCAACCACTCTGGCATCTGCAAATGCCTCCGGGCAGTCATACCCTGGCTCCCACCCTAGGGACCCCAAATCCTTCACAGTTCCCCCCAAAGGACATGTCCTTGCTTAAGCGTTCCTTTTGCCCAGCATATCTCACATCTTCACTTTTGGATCAATGCCCCTCACCCACAATGTAAGGCCTCGTTCAGGTAGCACGTCCTCCATGCCTTCCAGGTAGAGCAAACCTCTTCGCTCACAGCTTAGCCCTTTGCATGCTGTGCTGCAGAATTTCTAGGTAGGAATTCTCTGAGGGCAGCCCAATGACCCCCCCCCACCCCATGCTTAGCCCAGTAACTATCACAAAAAAGGTGTTCAATGCATGTCACTGGAAATGGGCAAAGGCAAATGTTCGTAATACCAACCTGGTATCGTCCCAGAATAATCTTGGCATTACACCCAGGAGCATTTTTGCAATATACGTATAAATTGAGGACTTCCCTTTTGCAGCAATTGTCCTTAAACACCTAAAAGATAAACATGACAGGTCTCACACCAAAGCTCTAGAGCAGCATGAATTATTATTATCTTGGTCTTCAGGTACATCTCAGAAGTCGGGTGGAAACTTCCAGACAGTGGTTGGAACGGAAATGTCAGATTCAGCATCATACCAGGAAAAGCTGTCTCAGATTCATACTTCTGACAGGCCACTAAACATGCAAGGCAGAAAACCAATGTCCAGAGGAGCTCCTGGTGAATTTGACCCCACAGGCTCAAAGGTCAGGAGGTGGGGCTGTGGCTGAGGGTGATGCCTTCAGCTTCCTGTCCCAGCAGATGGGTTTGTATTAGTCATCAGGTAGCATCACTGAAGCTGTGCTGACTTGCTATTTCAGCACAAACCAGGGGTCGGCAAACTTTCTCCATAAAGGGTGAGAGAGGAGTATTTTCAGCTTGGCGGGCCACGTTGCAATGGTCTCTGTTGCAACTATTCAGCTCCACCACATACAATACTTAAAGGGGCATAGCTGTGTTCTAATAAAACATTATTTATGAACACTGAAATACAATGTTCACATGATGCATAACATTATTCTTTTTAAAAATATATATTTTTATTGATTTCAGAGAGGGAGAGAGAGATAGGAACATCAATGATGAGAGAGAATCGCTGGAGATACAGCCCGCAACTGAGGCATGTACCCTTGACTGGAATCGAACCTGGGGCCCTTCAGGCTGCAGGCCAATGCTCTATCCACTGAGCCAAACCAGCTAGGACCATAACATTATTCTTACTTGTATTAAAACGTTTTATTTTGAAATAGTTGAAGACTCACAAAAAGTTGCAAAAATAGTACAGAGTTCCTGTGTGCACTTCTTCTGATTTTTTCCCCAATGACTTAAAAATATAAAGACTGTTATTAGCTCACAGGCCATACAAAAACAGGTGGCTGGATTTGTCCCAACAAATCCCGAGCTGCCATATGCCACCCCCTGGCCCAGTGCTGACGCAAGCACAAATCCAGCACTGCCCTATGCTCGGCCTTTCAGAAGGCATCATAAGAGCATAGAGTAGGAGCGTGTATCAGACAGGTGTTCAGGTCGGGGAGAAAACTGCCCGGCTGGTATGGCTCAATGGTTGAGCATTAACTCATGAACCAAGAGGTTACCAGTTCAATTCTCAGGCAGGGCACATGCCCAGGTTGTGGGTTTGATCCCCAGTCGGGTGTGTGCAGGAGACAGCTGGTCGATGTTTCTCTCTCATTGACGTTTCTATCTCTCTATCCCTCTCACTTCCTCTCTCTCTAAAATCAATAAAAACAAATTTTAAAAAAAATAAAGGAAGAAAACTGAGCATGACCATAGCTTAGATACAACTAAAAGAACACGCAACCAAACAAACAATATATAAAGAAGGCTTCGTCAAAATGAAAAACTTGTGCTTCAAAAGAAGCCATCAAGAAAGTGAAAAGATGACCCACAAAATGGGAGAAAAATATTTGCAAATGATATATTTGATAAGAGACTTGTATCCAGAATATATGAAGAACTCTTAGAACTCAACAATAAAAGACAAATAACCCACTGAGAAAATGAGCAAGGGAACTGAATGGGCATTTTTTTAAAAATATATTTTATCCCTGACTGGTTTGGCTCAGTGGATAGAGCGTCAGCCTGCGGACTGAAGGGTCCCAGGTTCGATTCCGGTTAAGGGCATGTACCTTGGTTGCGCGCACGTACCCGGTGGCGGGGTGTGCAGGAGGCAGCTGATCGATGTTTCTAACTCCCTATCCCTCTCCCTTCCTCTCTGTAAAAAATCAATAAAATATATTTAAATATATATATATATATATATATATATATATATATATATATATAATTGATTTTTTTACAGAGAGGAAGAGCGAGGGATAGAGAGTTAGAAACATCGATGAGAGAGAAACATCGATCAGCTACCTCTTGCACACCCCCTACTGGGGATGTGCCCGCAACCAAGGTACATGCCCTTGACCGGAATCGAACCTGGGACCTTTCAGTCCGCAGGCCGACACTCTATCCACTGAGCCAAACCAGTTTCGGCCTGAATGGGCATTTTTACAAAAGACATATACAAATGGCCAACCATAGGAAAAGACGTTCCACATCATTAACCATTAGAGAAATGCAAATCAAAACCACAAGATATATCTTCATACCCACAAGGAAGGCCATAATAAAGAAGATGGGTGATAACAAATCCTGGCAAGGATCAGGAGAAATTAGAACTCTCAGACATTGCTAGCAGGAATGCAAAATGGTGCAGCTGCTTTGGAAAATACCTAGCCTGGCAGGTCCTTAGTGTTAAACATAGTTACCATCTAACCCAGTAATTCCACCCCTAGGTATATACCCAAGAAACATGTACAATTTACAAGTAAACTTTAAGATATATGAATTCTAGCTCAATAAGGCTGCTGTTGGACATAATAACCAAAGGAAGTATTCGCGATTAACCAGATGAGAAAGTGAATTCCAGGAAACAGGATGTTTCGTTTCTCCAAGTGACTCAGGATAGCTGGAGCCAGGATAGGAAGGGGGGGGGGGGGGGGAAGAAAGAAGCAGGAGAAGAAACATGGGGAGTCAATAAAGACCCAAAAAAGCCTCTCAGACAGCGTCAAGAGTGGGGTCCGACCTGACTCCTCAGCAGAGGCATATGGGCCCCAGGGAAGACGGCGCCCCCTTGGGTGTGGCCCATACCCAAACAACTCCAGCACTGGGAGTTTTACGTACTGAGCATCCCACCCACCCCCACTCTCCTGCTCCAACCTCGATGTCCAATCAGGACACTGGCTTCTCTATCAACTAGAGACTTGCTAACCCAAAGCAGTGATTTTCTTACCTCATGAGATTTAATAACTTCCTTATCTACAGGGCAGAGCGGCACTGCATTTAATTCTCTGGAGAGAAAAATAAAAATAGAGCCAGAATTAAGAGTTGACCTTGACAGCTCTTCAGCACTCCGGCCATGCTCGGCCCCCTGACGTTCCCCCCGAGCAGCTCAGGCCCTGTCTTTACTCATGCTATTCCCTCTCCCAGAAGCCCCCCAGCACCCCAACTCCAGCACCTCTCCAGCCTAAAAAACACTCCCCTTCATTCCCAGGATGCAAGTCAAATAGTGAGCCCCCCCCCCCCCCCCCCGGACAGAGTTAAATGCCCTCTCCATTCCTTTGCTTATCTCACTATTCCACCGCCTGTCTGCGTCACTGGACTGGAACATTCTAGGAGGCAGAGACCGGGTCCTGTTCCACACTGGACCTCCAGCTCTCTAACTCTGGACACCAGAGCCTAGTTTAGCAAGGTGCCTGGCACACACGGGCACTGAATGAACGAGGCCATGAATGAATGGGCGTGTGCTGCAATAACCCCCTTTCTCAGCTGGGCAGGATACAACCTCCTTCCTGCCCCCTCGATAAGCCCTAAACGCCCGCTTTTATGTCTCTCCTGGTCTGCTCCCTCAACAGGGCATGAGCCATGCTTTACAGCCACCCAGGAGTGAACAGTGAGATTCCTTCCGAATGCAATGCCACCGCTGCCTTAGGCAAGGAAGGGCCAGCGTGACTGCAGGCCCTTGGGGAAACACAGGCTGCGTTTCTAGGTGTGTCCTCACATGCAAAGCAGGCATGGTCTGGATTTTAACCAAAGGTGAAAACAGGCCAGCGAGTGGCAAAAACTGAATATGGCTCCTCAGGGTCTCACAGGAGGAGCCTGGGAGAGCCCCTCCTCAGATTTATGGCTCTGTGGCCGACCCCAGCCATCCCTCAACCACGATGACAGCTGAGAGGCCACACTTGACATTGAGAGCCCAGGACACCCCGCTCTGGTCAGGCCTGCTGTGGCCGGAGCTGCCCTGCCCACTCACCTCAGGGCTAGGATGCAGTGCTGGCAGAAACGGTGCCCACAGCCCGTCTGGTGAGGGTTGTGAAGCACGGAGCGGCAGAAGGCACACTTGTACCGCTCTTCCAATTGCTCCACAAACCGGTACTCAGTGTGGTGCTCGAAGTCCAAGGAAACGGAGTTGCCGGAATTCTGGCGGATGAAACCACAGGGGATGCCTCCTTGCTCCTCAGGATAAGCCATTCTGGGGGTCAGGGGGACAGAAGGAAAACTGAGCGTGCCCATACCCAAACAACTCCGGCACCGGGAGTTTTACTTCCTGAGCATCCCCCACAGGGTCACTCTGCTGTGACCTTGTGGCCACCGTGACAGCCTCCTGCCACCGGAGGGCTCCTGCAGAGGGTGAGCAGGTGGGAGGCTGGACCAGGTGTCTTCCCGCAGGATTCCAGAGGATTCAGCCCTGTGCCCACCCTCCTTGTTACAGGAACGCTAAATTATTCTGTCAGTTTGGCCGCATGCTTACACAAAATCTAGCCAGGTGTTAACTACATTCGAAGCAAACTCCTGTTATGAATTCTCTTCCACTCAACTGAGAGAATTGAAACAAATGCTTTGTTAGCGTGTTGTTTTTTTTTTCAGAAGCAAGACCCACACACCCCAACACATTGCTTGCAGTGTTACAGTAAGTCCTCACCTAACGTCATGGAACGCTTCTCGGAACTGCCGCAAAACAACGGATCACAAAACCAATTTTTACCATAGAGCAGTTGATAGAAACAAGAGTTAAGTTCTTACAGCATCTCATCAACATTATTAAAAAAAAAAAATGATGTTGTTATTCGAGGACCTGCTATAAGTAGATAAAGCACCACCACCGGCCCACATCATTTCTCACCTGAACTGCGTAAGAACCCATTAACTGCTTTCCCCTCCAATCCCTTCTCCATACAAAAGCCAGGGTGATAGTTTCAAAACGCAAGTGTGATTGCCGCTTATCTCGGTTATAGCTCCCCTCCTCGTTCAGTGGGTTTCCAGGGCGAAAACCTTCACGCTGAGCAGTCTGCAAGAGTGCATCCTCCCCACCCGCCAGCATCCTGGGCTTCGGCCTCCCTGCTTTCTGCATTCTAGCCACGGGCGTTCTTTTAGTTCTTCTATTACACCGTGCTGTCTCTTGCCACAGGGCCTTTGCACAAGCCAGTGCCTCTGTCAAGAGTACCTTCCGCGTTTCTTTCTGGTCCCCTTCACTTAGTTAACTCACATTCATGCTTCAAATTTCATTTCAAGCTTCATATTCTCAAGTAAGCTTGCTCTTTTCCCCCTGGTCTAACAGCAAGAGGCCGCCACTCACCAGTCTGAAGAACAGGCATGGCCCCCAGGGAGTGGCTGGGGGCTAGGGTGGGTGGGGTGGGGGGGGTGTCACTGTATAATTCTTTTGAAAATTTTTTAACATGAGTGCATTACCTATTCAAAAAAAAAACAAAACAAAACCCAAACATAAAAACTAAACATCCACTGTTATATCCGTCATAAAACCAGGTTTCTACCAGGTTTCTTTCCTTCATATCAAGGCATGACTTGAAATTTGACACGTGTGTGTGTGTGTGTGTGTGTGTGTGTGTGTGTGTGTGATTGTTTGATTTGTATCTGTGTTCCTCAGTGGCACACGGATGGCATCTGGTCTTTCTTGTTCATTGTTGCATCTCCAGCTCTGAGCACTGAGCCAGGCCTGGAGAACAACTGAGCTATTTTTTTGAACTGATGTTATTACATGAACATTTTGAACACCCTCAACAGAGCTGCTGTAGTGACTGTTGACCTCTGACATAGTGATTCTTAACCCTTTGAGAAAGAACTTCCCCTTGCCTTCGAACATGCGGTAAAAACTCGAGGCCTTCTCCCTGTACAATAGCACACCCGCCTGATGTCTGGACCTTGAGGGGCCCTCTGAACCCACCCGTGTCCCCCAGAAATACTGTTACTTCGGCACAGTGCCAGGAGCGGGGCCTGGGGATGTGCCTGGCAAATGGCTAATGAATGGGAAGCCATGGGGTGGTCCCGGGGGGCGATGTACGTCCACAAGGCTGGGGTACAGGAAGGCTTGGCCTCGGCCTCGCTTCCTTTGCCTTGTTCTCGGGATTCCTCAGGATGCTCTCGCAGCAGATGAGGTCAGCTGGGTCGGGGAGCAGCTGTGTGGCCTGATCTGAAGGCGACCCCATTCAACCCTCAGCTCTGCTCCAGCCAGCAGCTGGCCTCTCTCACTGCCGGAGGGGGCTGAGTCCGGGATGTGGCCCAGGTGCAGGGAGCAGAGGAAGCAACTGGCCTCTTTCAGCAAATAACACTTTCTCTCCGGAGGAGTCCAACAGGCCTGGGGATATATTTGTCTTTGTTCCGGGGTTTGAGACAGAAGCCGGTCCTTTTCTTCTCTGCAAGTGTTTCCTGCAGAACGCAGAGGGTGGCAGGTGATACAAGATGTGATTGTTCCCCTTTTTCACACGGTTTACCCTTGAGATTGAACATGTTAGTTATGAAGGCCAGCAGGCAGGGCCCTGGAGTTGCATGCGCCACCCTAACAACCAAGACCCGCCTTCCTCTCTGAGAAGTGCAAGACCAGTTCCCAACGGCCCCACGGCCTCTAAATTTGGACTCAGAGATGCACCCGAAAGCAGCAGGGTGTTCGGCCCCCAGAACAAGGCAGTAGGATGTACAAAACTCAGTTCAGGTTCCCCTCTGCTGCACTCTCTCCTCTTTCCTATCATAAGAATTTAATGCACTCATCTGTGTGTCTGTCCATCTTTCTCCACACAGCAATGCTCAAACACTTGTCTCAGGACCTCCCCCCTTTAGACTCTTAATAATTAAGGAGCCAAAGACCCAGAAAAACCAGCTCAATAATAAAGAAGCAGGACAAAATTGGAGGATTGACACTACTTAAGTTCAAGACTTTCTATAAAGCTACAATAATCAAGACAGTGTGTGCTGGTAAAAGAACAGACAAGTAGGTCAATGGAGAACAGAGAGCCCAGAAATAGACCCGTGTAAATATAGTCACCTGATGTCTGACCAGGGAGCAGAGGCAATACAATTCGCAAAGACAGTCGTTTCACAAATGGTGCTGGAACAACTGCAAGTTCACGGAAAAATGAGTCTAGACACGGACTTTACACCATTCACAAAAATTAACTCAAAATAACACCGGAAAAAACCCTCTAGATAAACTTGAGTTTGGCAATGACTTCTTAGATACAACACCAAAGAAGGCACAATCTATGAAAGAATGCATAAGCTGGACTTCATTAAAATTAAACATTTTCTGCTCTGTGAAAGAAACCATCAAAAAAACGAGAAGATATGCCAGAGAATGGGAGAAAATATTTGCAAAGGATATATAGGATAAAGACATGCTATCCAAAATATACCTTACCAAAGAAGATAGACAGGTGGCAAATAAGAATATGAAAAGATGCTCCATATCATATGCCATCATGGAAATGCAAGCTAAAACAACAACGAGAACACGGGTGAGGACATGTAGCCACCGGTGCTCTTACACACCACTGGTAGGAACGTAACACTTTAGAAGACAGTTTGGCAGTTTCTTACAAAACTGAACATATTCTTACATCTGATCCAGCAATCATACCCCTTGGTATTTACCCAAGAGGATTGGCAACTTACGTCCATCTAAAACCCTGCACACGAATGTTTACAGGAACTTTATTTATAATTGCCAAAACTTACAAGTAATCAAGATGTCCTTTAGTAGGTGAATGAATAAAGCTTGGTACGTCCAGACAATGCAATATTATTCAGCACTAAAAAGAAATGAACTATCAAGCCATGACAAAACATGGAGGAATCTTCCATGCATGTTACTAAGTGAAAGAAGCCAATCGAAAAGGCTACATACTGTACGACTCTCACTATATGACATTCTGGAAAAGACAAAACTATGGAGGCAGTAAAAAGATGAATGGTTGCCAGGATGGAAGGAGGGGGAGAAGAAGAGGGGGTTCACTAAGGGTTTTTAGGGCCATGAAACTACTCTGTATGATACTACAATGATGGACACATGTCACTATACAATTGTCCAATCCCACAGAACAGCAATTTTCAACCTTTTTTTTTTTTATCTCATGGCACACATAAACTAATTACTAAAATTGCCTCTTGCAGCACACTGGCTGAAAACTGGTGCCACGTAATGGCAAGCGTGAACCCTAATGTAAACTATGGACTTTGAGTGATAATGATGTGTTGAAGGAAGGGTAGTGGAATATGCCACCCCAAAATAGATCTGTAGGAGTTTAGGACATGCCACCCCAAAATATGCTGCATTGGTATGTTGATTATTTTGAATTGTAGACACTTGAAAAATAACAGCAAATGCAGGACGCGGCTTTCTCTGAATTCCTTACCTGCCTGAAGACAGGTCCTCCAAAGAAAAGGAGCTCAGTTATCACAAATCTCCTTTCTGAGAGTTTCATCAACCAGGGAAGACTGACTCATCACAGAAGAAGAAACTAGAAGTTGACACCCAGACCAACTTTGTTACAAACTATCATCTCCCATATATTCTTTTAAGGGCCCATTCATCTTTCCTAAAAATCATTTGCTCTCCCCCAAAAGGTCTACACACACATACCCTTTCCTTATTAAAATGGTGTTCAAGCCTGAGTTCTAAGCCACCTTGGAGAGTTCCTCTTCTTTCCCTAGGTATCTCCCATGCATAAGAGGTGTATAAACTCCCATTTGGTTTTCTCTTATTAATGTGTCTTTCATTACAGGTCTCAGCTAAGAACTCAGAAGGGTAGAGGGAAAATTATTTTCCTCCCTTACACAATGTAGGTTCATAAACTGTAACAAATGTACCACTCTGGTAGGGATTTTGCCAATGGGGGAGGCTGTGCATATGAGGGGACAGGTAGTGTATGGGAAATCTCTGTACTTTCCATTCAATTTTGCTGTGAACCTAAAACTGCTCTAAAAAAATTTTAAGAACACCGAAGAGTTTTTACGTGGGTTATATCTACCAATATTTATCAAATTTGAGATTAAAATTGAGACATTTTGAAGAATATTTTATTAATTCACTTTAGATAATAATGAGCCAGTTATTCTATATAATAAAAGCCTAATATATAAATCGACTGAATGGTGGAATGACCTGCGGAATGACTAGTCGCTATGACAAGCACTGACCACCAGGGGGCAGATGCTCAATGCAGGAGCTGCCCCTGGTGGTCAGTGCGCTCCCACAGGGAGAGCGCCACTCAGCCAGAAGCCGGGCTCACTGCTGGTGAGCACAGCAGCGGTAGCAGGAGCCTCTCCCGCCTCCGTGGCAGCACTAAGGAGCAGCAAACTGAGTGATAAGGAGCAGCAAGCAGGTGGGCAGCAAGGAGCAAGGGGTCCCAGACTGCAAGAGGGCACAGGCCGGGCTGAGGGACCCCCACCCCCACCCCAGTGCACGAATTTCATGCACCGGGCCTCTAGCACGTTAAATAAAATTTTTATGAAAAATGACCATTTTCCAAAACAACAAAAATTAGTGAGAAGAGTGTGTGGTATTGTTTTCGATTTTTGCACATCTCTGGGCTGACTAGAAGGTAGCTGGATTTCCATATCTACGCCTGTATTCAGTCTGTTGCAGTAGCACAGTAGCTTCTGGAAAACACCACTGCATGCTCAGGAAAGGAGAGTGAAAATGGCAAACAGTAGCGTAGAATTATTATGAAGATAGTTTTGCCCATGCAGATCACCTGAAAGGGCCCCAGGGAGCCCCGGGCGGTGGTGGTGGTAAACATTTAACAATCTGCTCTGTTGGGGGGAAGCTCCAGTGTGCAAAACCTGTCCGTTTCCGCACCTGAACATACCTGACCTAAGGAAGTGCTCACTAACGAGCCGCTTTCCTGGTCAGAGCTGCTCCAGCACCCCCACAGCCCCTGGCACACACTTTGGGAACCACTGCTCTCAGGCTGCCGGTGGGCCTGGGTCCTGTCCGTCTTTATACTGTCGGGGCCCAGCACACGTGACCCTCACAGACAGACTCCTGCTCCTGGTAAAGGACCAGCAGAGGCCTGAGGACCAACATGCCGCCCCCCGCCTCCCCTCTGCCTTCCACTGTGTGCCTTGCCCTGCCCTGGTCTGCATGCCTAAGGCATCCACTGACCTTGTTCATCCTCCAATCTGTCGCCTTGTTCAGTTCAAACTATGAAACTGAGTTGTTATTTAATCAGACATTTTGTTTTAAAGCACTTTTGTTCTGCTATACAATATGGATTTCGGGAGTTTCGGGGTGGTGTTCTTTTCTATAAACCCAGCTGAGCAGGGTCTGTCTCCTTCCTCTGAAGTTCTTCAGGTTCACGACCCGGCTCCAAAAACGGAACCAATTCACTGCGCGCACCGACGTGAGACAGCCCCCATAAGGGCACTATAAAGGCTGACGTGTTTTTTGCCTAACAAATACATTTCTCTAATTAATTCAACATTGGAAGCTGGTTCACTGTCACTCCCAGGCAGTTCTTTAGTGGAAACGAGTAACAGTTCCATTTTATTCAAATAGTTCCCCTTTGGGGAGAATAGCTTATGTAACAGGAACAGCAAGAGCTCAGGTTTTGCAAAAAAAAAAGAAAACAAAGCCACCATAATTACTAACAGAGCTTGTTATCTCCTCACTGCCTGTTCCTGCCGCGGATGGAACACGCCATGTGTTCGGCTGAGGACCACGAGAGAAAATCCCATGTCATCTGTCAGAAACACCTTTAAGGGCTTCTGTGAGATGCAGGTGTGGGGAGAGAGGGGGGGAAGCACAGCGTGAGGAGTCCTGAACGTGTGCCACAGCCGGGAATTCCAACGTTTCCCGTGGTTTTTATCTTTTTGGGGATGATAAACGGAGAGGACCACGCGGGGAGTTTAGGGGAGGAGGCTGCCACCCAGAACAGAGGAGGGTGGGGGCCTGACCTAAGGCAGCGGCCAGGAGAGGTCACGTCTGTGAGGCTCCGAGGTGCATGGATTTAGAAATGGCTTAGGCGGAAGGGCTGAGGGAGGGGATGTGGAGGATGACCCCCAGGTTCCAGTCCGGAAGGCTAGGCCAGCCACGGCAGCACGAGGGAGAGGATGAGGGCGAGACGCAGAGGCAGCGAAGGGTGTGGGTCGGAGACGTACCCAGGCGGGTGCCTTCGGGACAGCCCAGGAGAGCGGGGTGAGTCAGAGCAGCTGACATCGGATACCTCTCCCAGAATAAACTACACAATTCCCAGGAATGGCCTCGTTTCCTTCGTGGTATCAATGATTACTTTAAAACCGCCCGGGGCATTACAATGTTTTTCACTTTACAAATCATTTGGTGGTTGTTTCGGTGGCATTTGACATACTCGGTTTAGTTCTATGTGTCAGGAAAGGAAGGGCTGGAGAGGTAAGACATCCCAGAGAGAGAGTGATGGGAAATCTCGAAGGCAGGACTGCAGTGGGCCGTCTTCTCCTTCCACTCACCCCGGCCGCTGCAGCACGGCCCTGGCCCCGGGTGACTCCCTATTTGGAAATTAATCCGGGCGGTGCTGCTTCCCCCAAGTAATCCCCATTCAGCCTGTGTGACACACCCCGCCCCACCCCCACCACCCCCGCCCCAGGCCTGAGATCCCTACTGCCAATGACTGGATGAGACAAAAACTCTTAGGCTGCAGGGAAATGCACGCGGCGCCTGGGAGGAGCTTGAGGACTGTGGCCTCTTTTCAGCTCTGCTCAGGCCTCGCCAGGAACAGAAGAAGCCAAAGCCCGGAAGCTCACTTGGGATAACGGGGGCTGGGTACAAACCCGTTATTCCCCAAAGCCACCGAGACCCACGGAAGGAGCCTGGGCTTAAGTTAAAGGAGGAGAGATGGTGGTCAGCGATGAGGAAGATGCAAGTCCCAGGATGCAGTGACCCAGGGAGACCCTGGCATCCACGCCCTGGGCAGCACCGGATAAGGGCATAGCCCCGCTCGGGTACCGGGCGCTCACCTGCCTCCCTCGGGGCTGCTCTGGCCCTTGAATCCTCAGATCCTGCTCTTCCAGGGAGAACCCTTCCGGCCAGGAAAGAGGGAGAAGAGGCACAGCGGGGGTGGCACCAGGGAGAACTGATGGGCTCCAAGTCCTTACAAAGCCTCTGTCTGCACCGGCCCGACAGGTCCGTCCTCTGAGGGAGAAACCCCTCAGACAGCAGCTGGGCCTCTGCCCCAACCCCTGCCCTCTCCTCCTCTCCGCTCACCGCAGAGCTGAACACCACAGCCCCGACACAACCACAGCGCGGCCTCGGGAGAAGCGGGTTCTCTTGCGTGAACCTTTAACCATGCGGGCTGGACAAGGAGAGGGGCCTTGGAGAAACACAGAGGAACGAGCCCGTTTTCCATCGGGGCTAACGTGGCCAGGCGACCACGCAGGGACTGGGGGACACCACCACAGCCAGCCAGATGTGACAGGAGCCCACCAACCCACGGTCCTGTCCACAGCACAGCTGGCTTTGGTGTCTCCAGGGCAGGAGCTGGCTGAGTTCTCTTTTCTTTTCCTTAGACTTTCTCAGAAGAGCGTTGCTTGGGCACAGGACAGGGAATGGTGTGGCTGTGCACTCAATTCCTTTGAAGAGAAGTGTGATTTCTCCCCAAGTTGTCAGGAAACCTCTGGTTCCTCTTTTAGCGAGGGTGCAGCTAAGCGCAGCGGGTGAAGGGGCGGGGCTCCAGGGCTGCCGGGCTTCCCCACCTCCCTCCAGGGCCCTGCGCGGCCGCCCTAACCCTAACTCCAGCCTCCCTCGGAGGGAAGCCTTGAATGGACGCCCCCCCTCTTGCTCAGACCAGCCGGCATCCGCCTGGCTGCCAGCAAGGTGGCAGGAGACCCTTCAGATCTGCTTTCAGAATTTAGGCCAAGAGAACACAATAAAATGCTACTCATCTTTCCACACCAGGACTCCCTCTTCAGGAAGCTTTGACTCCAGGACTCGCAGCCCCCACCTGCAGCCCCAGCTCTATCCCAGTCCCCACTGCCCTCCAGGGCCCACTCAGCGGGCTCCTCGAGGGAGGGGCTGTCCTCACTCACCCTCAGGTCCTCAGAGCCAGCCTCTCCCTGGCACAGGACACTCAACCAGTGTGTGGTAAATCAGAAGGGAATTCAGAATTAACCTAGGCCTCCGTGGCAGAGGGCTGCTGGAAGCAGGGCCATGAAAACAAGGCAGGACAAATCCGAGTAAGAGAGACAGAGGGCTGGGGGCTGTGATACAAAAAGACGTGAATGAAACCTAAGGGCTGGAGCAGGACCCGGGCCAGGAGTGCAGTTACCGAGTCTATGTCCAGGCTCAGCACCAGCTAATTCTCAGGCTTTGGCTCATTTGCGTTCTGACAGCAACCCTGTGAGGCTGGACAGGCCCTCCGGCCGGGGAGCAGTGCAGGCCCTCAGGGGATAATTATGGAGGAACCGGGGATCCTCCCAGCCTCTCTGCGGTCTGCCAAGCGCCGTGCGCATGGTAGTCACCCCTGTGACTCCGGAGTGGACCTGTCTGGGCACCGATCCTGGTTCTACTGCTGAATTGGCCATGTGACCTCAGGCAAGCTACTTCCTCTCTAAGCGTCTCAGTTTCTTCACCTGCAAAACGGTGACAATGATATCACTAGTTACCTTACAGAACGTTTGAAGATTAAACAAGTTAATACTATACATCAGGGGTCGGCTGGCCCACTATTTGTTTTTATACATCAAGTTTTATCAGAATGCAGTCACGCTCATTTGTTTGTAAATGGTCTACGGCTGTTGTTGACTATCCTGGGAGAGATGACCATATGGCCCGTAAAGCCTCAACTATTTATTATCTGATTTTCTACAGAAAGACTGCTGACATCCCCCCTCCCCCAATACACACACACACACACACACACACACACACACACACACACACACACATGCGTGAAGAGCTTATAACGGTGGTAAATAATAAGTGCTAGGGGGGCCATTATTATGAATAGCATTTGCCCCAGAGTTCATGGTTATACTGGACTACCTCCCACTCAACATTTATTCCTTCCGTTACTCACTAATTCCTTTGCTGAGAACCTACCACGTGCAGACACCGATGGGGAAACAGAAACCCAGCACAGTGGGCGGGGTTCCTCACCATCCTCACCTCAACATCCCCACCGGCCGGCCACTCTCCCCCTCACCTCCCTCCTCCCGGCTCCAGAGCTGGGCCCGCAGACCTGTGCCCCTCATCAGATGCCACAGGCTCCTCCCGGCAGCCTTCCCTCCTCTCCCAAGTTCATCTGTACCCTGCCTTTGAACAAGCTGGGCACCCGGATCACCTGAGTGCTGGCGTTTGTGTGTGAGGCCCTATGTAGTTTGGAAAATCATATTACATTAGTTCGGCAATCGTAACTGTAATCATGTAATCAGACTTGCCAACTAGTCTCCCCTCAACTGCTGCCCTCATGCCCTTTATATGGCATTTGGTACTTCCTTCTAGAAACTCCCTAGTCCTTTGGCCCTGGGGACACTGCACTTTTTGGTTCTCCTCTCACCCCTGACTATACCCGCAAGAGGCTCTCTGTGGGGCTCCCCTGAGGCTGGATCAGCCAGCTACCCGCTACCCTTCATTCTAGCCAAGACACCCACCTCTTTGCATATGAAAGGCTCCCTCATTCCCGCCCTGTTTCTGAATGCAGTGTGTCCCCCTCCATCACCATCATCTCAGACTCACAGTTCCCTCCCCCTCCCTTCCTAACCACCCTCTGTTCTCACACAGACAGGTGGACATCTTGGAAGGTGATGGAGATTCCAGTGGCCCCGCAAGCAGAGGGGGTTGGGAGCTCAGACACTCAGCCAACAGACCCCAGTTTGGATTTAGTTTGGAATTCGGAAGCACTTCTCAGGAGGACTAGGCAGGGCTTTTGCCTGGTCCCACTCTCCATAGCCTTAGGGTGCTCAGGAAAGGGGAGAGAGCTGAGACCACCCACAGAACAGACGAGTCGCGGCAGACTCAGAAACCTTGGCTCGACCTTTCGGTGAATTTAGCTCCCAAAGGCCAGCATCGCTCTAGCCGTGCTTCATCCTCCCCCAGAAGCTCATGCTACCCTGCGTTAGACTCATGTCTCCAAGCTGACCACAGACATGTGACATACTGTCCCTGCCAGCTGCCCAGACCTGGGAGAGTCCGTGGCTGGGGCATGAGTCGGTGTTCCCGGGGAGACCGACGGGGCAATCCCCTCCTCACCCAGGCCTGAGCGGAGAAGCTTCCAGAACCCCGCCGCCCCAGGCACACCCCAAATGCCCTACCCACGCATGGGCAACCTTCCTGAAGTCCCGCTCGCAGAACGTTGTAGGGCCTCCTGACCATGCTGGATGCTTGGGACTGGCAGGCTGGGTCAGGACAAAGGAAGAGGGCGAGCAGGAGGGGAGTCCAGAGAGGGGACCCGAGAGAAGCAGAAACTGTGTGAAAGGGTGACATTCCCTCACACCCGAGACAGTCAACCGGGGGAAGACCGAAGGGACCCACTCGCCAAGAGTTTCACAGCTTCTTAAAAACAGTGAAACTCATCAAACCAAATCTCACGCAGAAGCTTCAGGGGGAAAAGAGAGTGTGCAGAGGGACTGGCTGACGCAAGGCCTGTTGGGTTTCCTCAGTTCTACCGCACCTGGGGCAGCTCTCTGGGTCATCTCAGGGCTTCCACCACTTGATCTTCCAAGATGCTGCTGATGCTGGGATGCTGATGATGAGAATGATAACAGTGATACCACCTTACACATACTAGTACTTTGCGGTTGGTATTTTCCCATACAATATCATACCCAGTCCTCAAACGAATCCTGAGGCAATATCTCCATCATCGTATTTCCAACGAGGTAATGAGCCCTCTTTCCATCAGGGCTAACGTGGCCAGGCGACCACGCAGGGGACTGGGGGACACCACCATAGCCAGCCAACAGGTGACAACAGCCCACCAACCCACTGTCCTGTCCACGGAACAGCTGGCTTTGGTGTCTCCAGGGCAGAAGCTGGCTGCGTTCTCTTTTCGTTTCCTTAGACTTCCACAGAAGAGCATTTTCTGAGTTGTTAAGCGACTTGCCCCCTATCACATGGCTAGCACATGGCAGGGCAGGGACTCGGAGCTAGGCTTTCTGACTCCAAGTCCAGTGCTCTTTGGTCTGTGACATGGCCAGGGGGAAATGAACTACATCCCAACCAGCACCAAAGGGGGTCTTCATGAGAGGCAGCACAGCCTAGAGCCCAGCTCAGGAACCAGACCTCTGGGGTCCCGCCCCTTCTGCCATTCATTTACCTGTGTCACCTTCCCCTCATTTAGAAAATGAGACAACACTAGGACCTGCCCCTAGGCTTCGAGTTCAGATTCAATGTGCTAATCCAGGCAAATGACTAGCACATGGTGCCTGACATATAACGAAGCATTGAATGTCCATGCATGTCTATCCTTCAGGACCAGCCAGCTTTTATTCATTGCCCGCTGCATGCAGAGGCCTGTGTCTCATCCTATTGTGGGAGGGGGGGTGAAGTGGGACAGGACCCCCAAATTACCAGTCAGTTCCCAGTCCAGGGGGGATCGTGCCTATGCCCAAAGGACAGCAACAGTTTCCAGAGTGGTTGGGTCTTAAGAGTGTGCCCTGGAGCATGATAAAAATATCGCTGAGGCCCCTTACCCCAGGAAAACAGACCTCTGTTTTGGGAGCCTATTTGTGACAATAGCTTAGCCTACCCTCGTCAATAGATTTCAGAATGAGGACCTATCAGTAGCGGCTAGAAGGCTGCTTTCTAACAAGCTCCTGGGCTGGATTCTGTAGCCCCTTAGCATGGGAAAGGCACTGAGCTAGGACCCTCATGCAAGCTTCTAGGTCACCTTCTCCTCCTCACAGGCCACTCCTTATTCCCCATCTCTCTGAACACCCAGGCTGGTGCTGGACCTCTTTGCTCTTCCATCTACACTCGTTCTCCCGGTGAGCTCATCTCGGCTCCTGCCAATGTCCCCTAAGGCTGACAATGTCCCAATTTCAGTGGCCCTGGGGACACTGCACTTTTTGGTTCTCCTCTCACCCCTGACCATACCCGTAAGAGGCTCTCTGTGGGGCTCCCGAGGTCCTGCAGTCGGGACCTCTACCCTCAAATGAAGTCATTCCAACCGCCTAGCCCACACTCCACATTTCTTTACTAGGCATCTCCAGGTAACACATCCAGCCCTGCCCAACCAGCTCCTCCCACAGCCTTCCCCTCCCTCAGGGAAATGGACCCCAAACTCTGGAGCCCTACTTGGCTTACTCTCCATCACATAGAACCAGATCCTATGGGCTCTCTCCAAGCATATCTAAGCACTGCTCACCACCTCCAGCACGACCTCCCTGGTCCAAGCACCGTCATCTCCCCACTGGTTACAGCATTAGTCTCCTGCCTCTGCCTCCGCCCCTTCTAGTCTATTCATAACCCAGCAGCCCGTCATTCTTTTAAACACAGTGATCCTTTCAGACATGTCACTCCTCTGCTCATTCAGATTAAATGCCAGTGTCCTTAGAGCCGCAAGTAATCTGGCCTCCATCCTCTCTGTCCTCATTCCCTAGCACCTTCCTCATTCACACGCTCCAGCCACACCGGCCTAGCTTTTTCTTGACAAGTAGAAGAGCCTTCTGTTTGCTGCCCGGAACGGTCTTCTCCCTGACACCTGAATGGCTTTTCCCTCACTCCAGGCATCTGCTCAAATGTTACCTCGCACGTGAGGCCTTTGCTGACCCACATGGAAACTCAGCATCCCTGGCCACCCTTAGCCTGCTGCATTTTTCTCCAAAGCACTTAATGCCATCTAGCATCTTGTGTGTTTCCTTGGTTACTGCCTGTCTTCCCTGCCAGAACCAAGCTCCATGAGGGCAGGGGTGTTTCTTCTGTGTATGAGGTCCCAACACTTAGACAGCGCACCTGACAGGTGCTCAGTAAGTCCTTACGGACAGTCTGAATGGCTGCCTAACGGCGTTCTGCAGAAAGCTGAACAGCCTCTCTCCCACTGAGCGTGCCTCCAGTGCCCACACTTTCCATCTCAACTCTTTGAAAAGTCCTAAAATCCCACCAGTTACAGCACAGAAAGCAAAGCTGGGAATGATGGCTGACTTGGGGAGGGCAGTGAGTGGCAGGAGGGGAGGGCCCAGCCTCTGGGGCTGGAGAGTAGGGCTTGACCAGTGTCTTTACTCCTGTGAACTAGCTCCTGAGGTGCCACTGTGGGGAGCCAGGTACCTGGGAGGCAGAGGGTACCTGAGGAGGACTCAAAGGTAGACAGGCCAACACCTCACCTTCATAAGCACGTATGGGGTCCTTACCTCGGTGCCCACAGGTACCAGAGATCTGAAATCACATCTACTGGGGTCTTTTCCTGGAGACTTCATCGCATCAATGGGTCAGAGAGGGCAGGGCCAGGTTTCCCCTGTCAGCTCACTCTCTTGTTTTTAATATCTACTTCAAATGTTTCTCGTCTCCACAAACCTTGACCCCTCCCTCCAGTCTTACCACGAAACTTCACTTCCTACTGCTTAGAAAAAAAAATAGAAGTCTTCAGACCAGAACCACCTCCATTTCCTGCCACCAGACCTCCGTGTCTACCTGCACAGGGCCCCTGCTCTACCCTTCCCCTCCCAGGGCCATGGCAGAGGTCACCTCTGAATCAGGCTAGACTGTCCACCTCAGGGGTCTTTTGATGTCAATTATCACCCACCCCACCTGCTTCATCGTCTAGCTCTCCCTTTCAGCTGGGTCCTTCCACCAGCCCTCAAATGATCCCAAGCTCCCTAAGATTAAAGCAACACAAAATATTCTCCTATTTCTCGAGCATTCCTCCCACTCACAGCCAAACTTCTTGATTTATCCTCATCCTCACACAGTGGGGCGGCCATCTCCACGGCCCCTTCTTCTATCCAATCCTCAGCCCACTCTGGCAAGGCTGACACCCATCAAGGCACCCAAACTGCTCTCACCAAGGTCCCAATGACTCCTGGGTCACTAATGCCATGGTCAATTCTCCGTCTCATCTTCCCTGGCCTCTGTGCAACGTCTGACATTGCTGATGCCCCCCTTTTCTCCGCTCCCCCAACCCCCCCCCCCGAAAAAACACACTTTAAAATTCTCTCTCCCTCTAGCTCCCTGAAACCACACTGTCCTGGCAGGAAACACCACGCGTGAACTAGCAACTCCCAGTTGTCTCCCTCCTCTGCATCTAGACCCACACACGCTACTGCCCACTAGTGTCTCCCTCTGACTCCAAAGCCAACATATCCAAAACTGAACCCATTTGCCCCTCCTTAGTTGCTGTCTCTCCAGAGCTTGCTCTTGGAGACCAACCCTTTATCTTGCTTTGTCATCAGACAATGAGCATCATTCTTGGTGATGCCTCCCCTCTTCTCCCCCACATCCAATCAGTTACGGAGCTCCCCTGAATGTACCTGATGGACACATCTCACCGACTTCTCCGCCACCAGCCCCCCTTCAATTCAAGCCACATCCCCTCTCACCTGGGCCACGGCAACAGCCTTCTGTAATTGGTCTCTCTTCCTATAGTGGATCCCCCCTCATCTTCCTGCCCCCACCTGCTCCTCCAAGGCATTCTCCACACAGCAGCTTGATTTAGCTTTTGAAAATGCCAAGCTATTGTCACGCACACAGTCTCCCATTGCTCTTACAGTTCCAAATCCCTAACCTGCCCACATCTCCAGCGTCATCCGTGAGCTCTCTCCCTCCCACCCCTAACTCTCCAGCCTCTCTGGTCTTTCTGCTGTTCCTCATATGAGTGCAGAAACTTCCCTCCTTACAGCCTGCGTCCTAAGGCTGGTCTCCCTTTGCTCCAGCTGTTGTCTCTGCTGCAAACTTCCTCTCCTCCGTCTTCCCCCTTCGCACTGAGCTAGACTCATCCAGGCCCAGCTGAAGCACACATACTCGGCTAAGCCTCACGAGCCCCTTAGGTCCATTTTCCTCATCATGTGCCCTTTGTCACCTTGAACTTCTTCTTGGTAGCACTTATGATTACAACTCATTTTTTAAAAATATTTTTAAATTGATTTCAGAGAGAGGAAAGGAGAGCGAGGGAGAGATAGAAACATCAATGATGAGAGAGAATCATCAATCGGCTGCCTCTTGCATGCCCCATACTGGGGATTGAGCCTGGAACCCAGGCATGTGCCCTGACCAGGAATCGAACTGTGTGACCTCCTGGTTCATGGGTTGATGCTCAACCACTGAGCCACACCCGCCGGGCTACAATTCATTTTTTATGTAATGATCTTTTCCATATTAGTCTGTACCAGCAAATAGAAGGGAACTGTGTCTCTCTTTTTCAAGGTGCTGGCACAGAGCAAGCACTCAAATATCTCAGTGAATTAATAACTGCCTACAATGTGCTAGGAGCTTTACATGGGTTGTTCCCCTCACTCTGCACAGCAAACCAATGAGGCATGGGTACTAATTTTATTATTCCCATTCACACTTTACGCATCGGGTCCTGAAGCTCAGGGGAATTATATAACGTGTTTGAGGTAACAGAGCTGGTAAGTGCTGGTAAGGACGCAATCTCAGGCTTGTGTCCCATCAAAACCACTACACTGCATGTCCCCTCTGCACTCCCCACGGTGCTCACACACTCACCTTAGACTCCGTGGGTGCTCAACCAAGAGGGTGGACACTATGTCATCTTGCTTGGTCCTCAAGGTCACCCTTAAGGTCTACAAACAAGAATTACAATTCTTTTCTAAGTGAGGGCGGAGAATGGAATTTAAGGGGTTCACCTGGCAGTAGGTAACCATGCTGAGCTGGAACCCATGTCTTCTGGCTCCTTCTCTGGGGTGATTCTCTCTACAACACAACCCACAGTTAGGCTCTGACAGGTGGGATTATGCGGGAAAGCTGTGCAGTAGAGTTAACACAGCAGGCCCAAGACTGCTAGCCTGAGAGATGTCTGCTCACAAGGATGGCCCCTGGCTGATGTCCGAGGAGGTGGATTTGGGGAAGGTTCCCCTAACCGATACGGGGAGCTCCCTGCACCTAAACTGTCTGCAAACAATGTGGTTTATTCTGAGCACCAGGTTTTCTTCTGGAAGTCTGGAAATTGGGTATATGTTGGGCAGAGGGTGCCTACACGATCAGTCCTCGATCAACACCCTGGGCACCGAGTCTCTAATGAGCTTCCCGGGTTGACAACACGGTCACACATGTTGTCACAGTCCAGGGCTGGAGGAGTTCAGCATGTCCTGTGTGACTTCCCTGGGGAGATTCTAGGAAGTTTCTGCCTGGTTTCCTCTAGCCTTTGCCTCGTGTGCCTTTTCCCTTTGCCTATATAGCTTTGAATCTTTTCACTGGAATAAAGCATCGGGGTATGACCAGATGCTGAACCCTGCAAGTCCTCCCGGCAAATCATCAAACCAGGGCATGGTCTTGGGGACCCCCAACACAGAAACTTTCTTAAGAAGAAATGAGTTTTGAAGGTGTTTTTTTTTTTTTTAATTTGGAGGTTGAATCAGGAGGCATTCTGGGCAGAAGAAATGATGTGCAGAAAGTTCAGAGCAGATAAGTCAGGGGTAGAGGCCCCACAGCTCTGCAATGTGACCTGAACAGAGTGGATGCTGAGCACACCGAGCATTACGGTGATGACACAGCAGAGAGGGGAGCGGGAGAGGTCACACTTGTGAGAAAGGTCTAGGGTCAGCGATGTGCAGTCACACACACGGAACTGCTAGTACCAGGGAAGGACTGAAAGCATTTAGTATCTGTCTGGCTGTCCACAGCTAATCTATGGCATTGCACTTCTAAGAAAGGTCCGGGGAGTGCCACTTGGAGGTTGAAGTAACATCCCACATTATTCCTCAACATAAGGAAACTAATCTGCTCCACAATAACCTGCTTTCCTTTTATTCAAGGCAATTACTTGACTTTTTCCTTTATCCCTTTGAAATGCCTTTGCCCACAGTCCAATATCCCCATCCTATCCCTCCTGCCCACCCCTCTTCACGCCTCAGGAATAACCCCACACACCTGTTTCATCGCTTCTTTTATTCTGCAGCTACGTAGACATAAGCTCCAGTTATTTTCCCTTTAACCTGGGGAAGCCTGGTGAGTTTTCCTAGGTTGCACCACAGGCATCTGCCCAGCCTCTTCCTCAGATCCCCAACATCATAAAGGCAGAGGAGGGGCTTTCGTGGCCTGCTTGGCTCCACCCCACCCCCTGCCTCCATCCTCCAGCATCAAAGGGCCCTCGGAGCACAGCCTGCTGTTCCAAGCCATCCCCCTTAGTAAAGGGAACAGAAAGGGCGCTGGCCAGCAGCCTCCCATCCAGTCAGCCTCACTCACTCCTTCTCCTGCTCTGACTTCATAGTTGGATCCACTAAGGCAGGGGTGGAGAAGCTTTTTAATTTTTTTTTGCCAAGGGCCATTTGGATATCTGTAACATCATTCGAGGGCCAAAGTTATCCGCTTAAAAATGAGCCTGCTATATTTGGTCAAACATTTAATGAACTCACCCCTAATGCCATGGCAGGGCCAGACCAAAAGCTATAAGCTCACCTCCCCTGGCTCCTGAGGGTGGGCTGCTCCAGAGATTGCCAAGTGACAGCAATAGACTAGTTACATGATGGTCTACCCTGGCAGGGGGCAGTTCTCTTGCTTGACTGTTTTTAATTTAAATTTGAATGCCTTTAGGCTAGACATACATTTTCCTCCTCCCCAGAGGCCCCCCAATTCCCTGTTGCTATCAAACACAAGGAAGAAGAAAAACAACTTTACCAAATACCCTCCAGACACTAGCCTGTGTGTGTGTGTGTGTGTGTGTGTGTGTGTGTGTGTGTATGTATGTACTCATTTAATCCTTCCAGAAACCCCCAAGCGGGTGACATTACTACCTCTGTTTACCAGTGGGAATACAGAAGCTCACCAAAGTTGGGCAACTTGCTCAGACCACACATCTACAACCAGCATGTCACAAATCCAGAACCGAGGCCAGGCCTGCCAGAGTCTGAAGTCCACGCTCTTTCCAGGATGCCACGCGTGAAGGCAGTAGGTCTAGATTAGGCTATGCCTGAGAGGCCCCTCTGCAGCCGTGGGAGAGAATCTGGAAGGGCAGGAAGGGGGGTGAATGCACCATTAAGGTAGCTCAGGGAAGAAGTGGGGCGAACTCGAACTCAGGTAGCAGCCCTGGGGATAGACAGATCAGGATGGGCTGAGGGAGACAGGCTGGGGGTGCTGAGGGCAGCGCCGATCTCTGGTCAGGGAGAACCCAGGGGAAGAGGTGGCTCGGGACTAGTATCTAAGGGGCTCCTCAACCATCACAGGGAAGATTTTGTGTTTCACAAATCAGAGTGGCCAAGAAGAGAGCTGGGTGAGGGACTTGCTCCTCCTTTCCTTTCCTTCAGAGCAGAGGGGAGCTCTAGGGAGAGGAGCCCAGGGAATAGCAAGCCAGCTGAGGACCCAGCCCCACGTGGGCACTTGCGGGGGCGGGGGGGACAGGAGGATGAGAAGCTCGAGGTCACAGAAGGGCATGGCGGTGGGGACAGTGTGGCACCCTCCAGGGAGATGGGCAGCAGCTGCGGAGCAGGCTGGCGACACAGGATTACCAGGCCCTGGAAGCCGGATCCCAGCAGCGCAGCAGGTGCACACACAGGTGCAAGGCTGGCTGCTACTAGAGAAGCGTGTCAGTGAGGGAGAGGACAGGGGCTGGGGACACATGGGGCCTTATGCTTAACAGAGCATGTGTGGGGGGGGTCAGTTTTAAGAGAGCAATGGCAGGAACTGTCCTGTGTCAGAGGGAGGAGAGTGCTGAATCAGGCCTACACGTGGAGAAGGGGCTGTCTCTCGGTGGGTGCTCAGGACAGGAGAGAAAAAAAGCTGTGGGGACACTCAGGGGTGCTCTGAATTGATGAGAGGGGACGCTGATGGAGCACATGACAAAAATCAAGGCTGAGGATCTGCAGAAAGTAAGATGGGCTCCCTCCCCACTCACCCCAGGAGGGATGCCCACTAGCTGTCATTTCACACTGGGCCGGAAAGGAGGTGGGAGGAGGCTGAAATGGTAAAGGGGAGATAAATGGTGGTGGGAGGAGCCTTGACTTGGGGTGGTGAACACAATACAATAAACTGATGATGTATTATAGAACTGTACACCTGGAACCCATGTACTTTTATTAACCAGTCACCCCAATGAGTTCAATAAACAAAACTGTAAAAAGCACTGGGCCCACAGACCCCCGCACCCATATGCGGGTGAACCTGTTCTTGCTACAGCGCCATCCACGCACCACCACCTGCTCCAGACAACAATGTGCGGCGTGTGCTCAGCACTGTCGGTGCAAGTGGACTTGACATTTTCCGCCAGGAGTGAGGAGTATTTTCACTTCTATTTTCTCCCTGGTCGTCCAGCCACTTCCTCACAAGACAGGGCTTGCGGGGACCATATGAGTCAAATACTGTCTGACCCTCCAAATAAATTTGTCCTCTGGGCAAAGGGGCCAACTCCCTGGGGTCCAACCTCGTCCTCAGCAGTGGCAGGAGCCCACCAGCCCCCGGGGATGGCTTCTGCCCCGTGGCATGTTCCCCGCCACCCCCGCCACACGCAGAGACCCACCTACTACACTCTGCCGGGGAGAGAGCTCCTGCCCCAGAGAAGCCGCAGAGAAGTCACCACCTGCGCAGGAAAAGCTCCTCCGAGACCGGGCTAGCCACTGCTCCCCCTTCCCCCGGGCTGTCAGCTCTCAAAGAGCCCCACCAGTGACAACAACATCAGGCAGCCTTTGAGGAGTGCTGCTCTGGTTCCCTCACACCCCTCCCGCCCACAATCCCGGCTTCCTTCAGCCCCGGTGCTGTGAGGAAAGCACGGGGGCTGGAATCAGCAGACCTGGGCCAGGGCTCGGGCCGGTCCCTGCATGCTAGGACATCTTTCAAGTCACGTCTGAGCGCCAGCTGGCAACTGGGGAAGAAACAGCATGGGCATCTCCCTTCTCTCAGGAAGGCAGTGAGCAGCTCAGGGGGGACGGGTTACTTGGAAATTGTCCGGTGCTATTCTGAGCTCTGGGATCTAAGCCGGTCCTGCAGGCAGCCCGACCTCTCTCCGCAGAGCCCCACCCAGCACATGCTCCCAGCCACCAGTCCCCTGGCAGCTCAGAGCCCGTGGGAGACACATCTCAAATGAATACAATGCAAACATTTGCTTAGGCCTACTCTGCGCCTGGTTCCAGAATACCAACAGGAACAGACACAGAGCTGCCCCCAGCACGCCCAGCTGGAAGGGCTAGCAGAGTGGCTGTCTGTTCATGCGGAGGCCAGGGCATCTACAGGAGAATCTGCTCCATGATGAAGAGACTGACCGCACAGGCATTGCCAGAGTCAGGGTCCCCTTGCTGAGGTGGGCAGACTCAGCTCTCTGAGAAACCAGGGAGAGGGGCCTGGAGCAGAGGACCCAGACGCCTTTCAGAGCCCGGCCTGGCCCCGCGGTGGAGCCCAAGAGCCTCTGACACTCGGTGCTGCTCCGTCACCATCTGGGAGATGTGGAGAAGAGGCCTGCTTTGGCCTGCCTCACACGGGTATCATGGAGGGCGAAATGGGGACAAAAGGACAAGAGCCGTGAGAAAATGCTTTCAAAAGGAAAAGGCTTTACAAGCAAGGACTTCTCATTTTTCCTTCAGGGTCCTCCCCAGTCAAGCTGAGATCATCACCGAAGGCCCGTGTGAATGCGGCCGAGCCCTGCCCCTGGCTAGCCTATCAGGACCGACGGAGCGGCTTCCCTTCCAGCTCCATCACTCTGCAAGCCATCGCCACTGGACTATGCAAGCCGCCCGTCAGTCCTTCCCGTGGAGGGGACCCCATCTCCTTGCCATAGTCTTCCCACTGCCCTGCCCCCCGCAGCCAGGGTACCCCGGTGGAGGCTTGCTGACAGACTAAAGCACGGACCATCCTATCCCCACTGCCCCAGACCTCCTCCATCACTTCCCCTCCAGCAGGCCTTCCAGAAGCTGGCTCAGACAGCAGACTGTCTCCTGCCTGTGTCCAAGACACAGAGACGGGGCCTCCAGGATCCGAGACCCAAACCGTTCCACTGAGTTCAAAACAAACAAGAGCAACAAACTTTTTTAGAGAGTTTCGACTGCTTCTATCTCACAGTCATTTCCTGCAGCAACTTCTGTCTCTTGCATTCAAATGAGAGGAGAGTCGGGAGCTTCTCACCCAAACCGTCAGTTGTGCCAACAGCCCTGTCCCTGGCAGTGTGTCCAAGGCAGAGTGGGCAGCTGCACTCTGGATTTGAGAAGCCCTGGCCAGCCTTTCCCCGCCTGAAATTATTTCACACACACCCAGCACGGTTCTGTTCCAGGAGGACTTCAACCCATTTTTCTTTTTTTTTTTTTTTGGAGTGTGACGTCTTCCTCAGCCCTTTTAAAATGCAAATGTCTCTGACGGAAGGAAGCTTATTCCACTGGCCCAACCCCAGTTCCCACACAACACCTGTGCCCAAATATGTACTGAATTAAGTCGGTTCCTGGATGCCTGGTCTCACAGGCACGGGTCAGAGCCCAGGGCCGTGGAGGGTAGGGGGTACAGAGGGGCAGCCTGGGCATGGAGCCAGGCCTCTCATTTCACCAAACCTCAGGCGGGCCCAGGGCAGGCCTGCCTGCCACAGCGAGACAACTTGAGTTCCGATGAAAGTAAATCTGAAATAGCCAAATAAGGAAACTCGGCAGGAGGGTGCAGAACCAGCTGAGAAAGTCTGCAGCGGGGTGAGCAGTCAGGAACGTGGTCCCAGCCCTGGCCGGCTTGGTTAGAGCATGAGCCTGGGAACCCAAGGGTGGCGGCTTAGATTTCTGGTCAAGGGCACGTACCGTGGCTGCAGGTTGGATTCCTGGCCCCGGTCTGGCGCGTGTGGAAGGCACCCTCTCTCTCACTCTCTCTCTCTCCACTCCCCTCCCTTCCACTCTCTCTTCTTAAAAAAAAAAAAAAAAAAAAAAAAAAAAGGCAAGAAAAAGGAAATCAATGGGAAAATATCCTCAGGTGAGGATTTTTTTAAAAAAGAACATGGCCCCACTATTCATTGAACATTCTCAGAATCTCCAAAACCCCGCAGACCGGTAACACGGGGGAGGCACCGTGGTGTGGAAAACCCGGATGGCACCAATTCTCTGCCTGTCCCTGGGAAACTCATTCACCTCTGAGTCTTGGTTTCCCTCCAAGACACCTTCCTTTGAGGTGTGTGTGTTTTGCGTGTCTAAATGCGAGGTTTCCATTCATTCCAATATTAAAGTTTCATTTCATCCTGGGGTGCTCTGGTTGGAAAGTCTTGCAAAAGTGGAGGTGATGCCTAAGGGTATAGAGAAGGATCCAGGGGGTTGGGGTACGGGGGTGCGGGCGCACCCCCAACTCGAACCTGGCCCTCCAGCCCACAACCGCGCTCTAGAGCAGCTCCCCAGCCCGGGACCCGGGTCCGTCCTCGCCACACCCCTCCTCTGCGAAGCAAGCCCTCTCCGTGCCCCACCCCGCACCCGCTGGCCTTCCTGCGCCAGGCGGGGACTCGTCCGGGGCCCCAGGGGCGCGGGGCGCGGGGCGCGGGGCGCGGGGCGCGGGGCGCGGGGCGCGGGGCGCGGGGCGCGGGGCGCGGGGCGCGGGGCGCGGGGCGCGGGGCGCGGGGCGCGGGGCGCGGGGCGCGGGGCGCGGGGCGGCACTTTCGGTTTCAAAGTACACGGGACGAGCCGAAAGCGCCCCCGAGTCCCCTCACCCCCGCCCCACAGCCGAGGGCGCTGCAGCCCGGGCGGGGCCTGCCGGGACTCACGTGTGGCTGGGCGCGCTGGGCTCCGCCGGCGCCGGTCCGCAGGCGCTGGGCTCCTCCGGGCAGCACGCACCGGCGAGGCCGGCGAGGCGGGGCGCTCTCAGCCCCCAAGCCCAGAGCAGGGCCCCGCCCTCGGAGGAGGAGGGGCGGGCCCGCGAGTGGGGGGCGGGGTCCAGGGCGGGGCCCCAGGGTGCAATTGGAGAGGTGGGCGCAGGACCCAGACCCTCAGATGCACTGGACTGGAAGGTAATGGGCAGGAGGCCCTGAGTTACCCAGCGCAGATAGAACTTTTAAAAATATATATATTTTTTTAAATTGATTTCAGAGAGGGAGAGGGAGAGAGATAGAAACATCAATGATGAGAGAGAATCATTGATCAGCTGCCTCCTGCACGCCTCACACTGGGGATTGAGCCTGCAACCCCAGGCATATGACCCATGGGGGAATCCAACCCGGACCTCCTGGTTCATAGGTCAACGCTCCACCACTGAACCACGCTGGCTGGGCGGGCAGATAGAACTTAAACCCACCGTCTCTAGAATCATTAATACCCACAAATAAAAAGCCTCTCTGGTGTCTCTCCAGTGGGTTTGAACCATACACCAGGGGCACCCTCCTGCCAGGGATAACCAGGCTCGGCCAATCCAATCACATTTGACCCTTTAGCCAAGGTCTGAGGTCTGGCTCAAGTCGTCCTGCCCCACCTTCCTTCAGGGTGAAAATAGTACTACACACAGTACTACAAATGCTACACCGTCACAGTTAGTGTTCACCTGCCCTCCTCCGTGCTGCTGGCCTGGCAATCCCTCAGAGGTGTAGAGCTTGCCACGTACCAAGAGCTTCCCAACATCTCTTTCGATCCTCAGAACAGCCTTGTGAAGGAGACCTGGTCACCCCATTTTACAGAGGAGCTCTCCGAGGCCCAGAGAAGCGACATGAAGTGATGTACTGAGAGCTAGGCGCTCAGCAAGAGCTATAGCCACAAGTTGAATGCAGGTCTCCCAACTCCTAAATATAGGGCGCTCTTTTACACTACTCTCCATGAGCAGATGTTCTGAATGATGTGTGCAGTCTACATAAATCTCCTCTGTGGAAATGGATGGCACATAAAGAGCACGGACTTGGGATGGAAATGGACCGAAATTTCAATTCTAGCTTCTTCGGTTTCAGTTTGGCAGCCATGGGCAAGTTACTTAACTGCCCTGGCCTTCAATTACTGATCAGTAAAAGGGGGAAATAATGATATAGCCAACTCAGGTGTGCACAGGAGCCAGGCAGGAAACACACAGCAGGGAGGTTATTTTTTTGTGTTGCATTTTTCAAAAATTATTATTTTTTAAGTGTTGGGGAAGGGAAGGAACATTGGTGCATTTAAGAGCACTTATGGGGTCTCAGGGAGCAGCCAGGCTTAGTGCCAGCCTGTCTTTATTTTTCAACAAGAGCCAGAAATTCAGATGCAAACCTTTTGGTTGGTGAGCCAGACTAACCACTCCATTCCAAAATGGGGCCTGCCGGCATTGCTCCGGGACTCTAGATCCACCTCACTATCTTGCTGTGAGAATGAAATGAGGTGATGACATTCCTGCTCTCCCGACACAGAGCCGATGTTCTATGAACCTTAGTATCTCTCTCTCTGTTCCCCACACAGTATACCTTCCTCCTCCTTTCTCATTACCCATCCCCACCCCAGGACACTATAAGCGATGTGTTTTGCAAAGGCATATCTCCTTGTACTGGCTAGAAACAGGAGTGTCTAGTGTGCATATATGCAGGTATGCTCAGGGCCCTCGGTACCAGCACTGACGGTGATTCATTTGTTTCTCCCTGCCCCTCTTCCCCATCAACTGAATAACGCAGTCAACTTGTTTCAAGAATAATAGCTAAGCTTTAAACGTGATGGGATCAGATGCTGGAGTAGATAGTGAATCACAGAGGTGGCAAGTACAGGCCACGTGACCCCAGGGCTAGGAGTCTAAGTAGCAAGGTAGAGGGATTTTAGATGGCTGATAGCAGGAAGTCAAGAACATCTTCCCAGGTCCCCTGGTAAATAGCAGAATCCTAGGCAGGGTGTCTGGAAGAACAGAGAACACAAACCCTGGGACCTAGCCCAATCTGATGGAGAAGACATGATCACTTTTCTGAAGGATCTTGAAGATGGATGGGAAGAAGAGGAACAGGACATATAATACAAACATTAAATACCCGAAGTTATAGCTATGATTTATTGTCTTATTACGCACCAGGTAATGCGCTCAGTGCTTTATTCATATTAACCCATTGAATCATCAGGTCTACGTTACAGATGAGAAAACTCATCTCTGGAACCACTTGCCCAAAAATTGCCAAATTTTTAGTTTGGGAGAGGTGGGATTTGAACCTGGGAAGTTTGATTTTGGTGCTCTTAGCCACTCTGCCATCCTGCCCCTCAAAGAAATGGTTGGTGTGAATTCAAATAAAATAACTCTGAGAAGGAAATAAACTTTAGCAGTTTTAGTGTTTTCAAAATATTTGCAATAAACAGAATCCAGTGCTGAATCGGAATTCATCTACTAAAATGAGGGCAGGATTGAACTATACACTAACTTTTTACACAGAAGAAAAGGGCTAAATATTTATATGTTCCTTCTAAACACCCTAAGATTATCCTGACTTTAGAAAGCCATAGCTTTCAGCTGTGTGGCTGGATAGATCAAAAGGGTAAAAGATTGCAGCGCTGGCTGGCAAAGAAGAGGTGGTGCAGATGGAGAGAGCAGGGTGCCACCTACTGGAATAGTAGATGGATGCATTCTCTTCCTCAGGCTGCCCTTCCCTGACAAGACTGATCAATGTAGTTAGTGGGTTAGTTAAAGCAGGGCAAAAGCTCTTATCTTCCATTGTCTAGAGATGAGTGAGATCAGGCAAGGAGGAAAAATCCTCTCCTTGGGTCTTAGATTGCATCTCTAACTTCCATTGCAAGTTATAATGGAAAGTCATTGCATGTAATGGAAAATATGATAGAGCAGAAACCACTGTCAGGCAAAAAGCAAAGCCTCAGGGTCCTGAGCACATAGAACGCTCACTTGCTCACTAACTCGGTCCTGCACTGAGCAGTTAATGAATGAATGCCTGTGGATTCTCTGTATTTAATGTCTTCACCCAGTGATATGTAGCACCTTCGCTTTCATCAAATGACCTTTTCCCAGGTGTCAGTGTGCTGATCGCACCACAAGAAGAGAGGCAGGGAGTGCTGAGTAGGGACAGGGTGAGCTTCCCCCAGGACTGATGTATTTTTTTAATAAAAGGCTTCCTTTTCAAAGACTCTTTTTCCAAGGATACATCTATGAACGTACCACAGTTTATCCATCCATTCATCTACTGAACGACATCTTGGTTGCTTCCATATGTTGCAATTATAAATAAAGCTGCCATAAACATTTGTGTGCGGGTTTTGGTGTGGACATACATCCCCTGTATATGTGCACCCAGCAGCTGCTCTTTTAGCTTAAGAAAGACTGTGTGTGGGGGTTTTTGTTTGTTTGTTTTGTGTTTTTTTTTTCCTACTTGCGTCACTCTATTCTTATCTATTATGTGTAGGCTCCGCACCCATTTGAAAAGGCTTATGCTGTACTTGTATTTGTTCCAGGGGATTCCTCCACACAATGCCTACACTCACCCCTTCCATTCTCTGTTCTTGGTTTGATTGTCTGATTGTCAGCCTTTTTTGTTGAACAAATGAGGTTTGTTTGTTTGTTTTTACCTGTGCAGAACAAATGAGGTTTTTATTGTTTTAAAATTAGACCTGCTGTCTTCATTTGCACCACTTAGCTAAACTGGAGTCTGTCCATTTTGACAGTTTTTTTTTAAATTAAGATCCACTCATGCAATTCCCATCAGTGCTCGGAAAACATTTTAACATATTAATTCTGCATAGTCACTGTAAAGCATTCAAATACAGACTTTAAGGTTATTATTTAGCCTTGGGAGCCACCAAGTAAGATTTGATTGGCACAATTTGGGTTTGTTAGACTTCGTAATAGGTTGGGAACAAGGAAGACCATTTATTGATATTTTTTCTTTTTGAGAATGGTGCCTACTCTATGTGGAGATATTGTAAACAACCTATATAGGTAAAAGGCTAAGTGACCGACTGACCATCCGGCTGACCGACCGACCGACTGGCACATATGATGCACACTGGCAATTTAAAAATAAACATTGACTCACACATGCGCGATACATGTAAAGCTCTCGCTGGCGCCAATTGCACATATGTGTTTCGACCTGTCATTGTCGATCCTGAATTTGGTTGTTTTTGTTGACATTTTGAAGCTGAAAGAAAGCCGTGTTGTCGACAGAATAGGTCTGAAGAACAACTACTGGCACAACGTACCTCTGAAGATATTAAAATATTTCTTCTAATTAATTTCCTTTCAATGTGCACGAATCCGTGCACCGGGCCACTAGTGGTCTTATAACGCCGGTTAGCCACAGCTTCCCTTACACAGCAAACAGGACAGAAGGAAAGGCATAGGCTCAGGAAGGGCTTAGTCTGAGAAAAAAGACAAAACCTGACAAATAAATGTCTTTGACTCCAACACACCCAGTATTCCACAACCTTGCCCCTCTACCCTGGGAATTTCCATGCGAACTTCTATAGGCACAGTGAGGGCCTCTCATGTGATACCTACCCCATATGGAGCTGCTGCATCCGTTGCACATACTTTTGTTTCATGCTTTCCCCCCGCTTTTTAAACAACTCTACTGTTCTACTTTCAATACCACAAAATTCACCCCAACCAATGACTTATCATAAATGTACACAGCTGTGCAACCGTAACCACAATGAACTGTTAGAACGAATTCATCAGCCCTTGTGTCCTTTCACAGGCAAACCCCCACTCCCAGCCCTGGACTCCGGCAAGAGAGGATCTGCTTCCTGTTTCCATAGCTTTGCATTTTCTGAAACATTTATATAAATAAATATGTAGTATTTTGTATCGATTACCATAATGTTTTTGAGGTTTATTTTGTTGTATATATCAGTAGTTTCTTCTTTTTTTTTATTGTTGCATAATACGCCACTGTATGGATACACCATATTTTGTTTATCCACTCACCAGCGAATCGACATGTGGATTATTTCCAGTTTCATAACAATGTGGCTTATGAACATGTCAATACATGCATTTGTGTGTACATACATGTTCATTTCCCTTTAGGTTGATTCCTAGGAGTAAAATTATTGGGTCTTATTGTACATGCACATTGAATCTGTTAAAAATTGTCAGTTTTCCAAAGTGGTTGTATCACTGTATCGTATTGCATTTCTACTGGCCTTATGGGAGGGTTACAATTTCTTTAAAACCCTGACAACAGTTGGTATTGCCAATCTTTGAAAGTATTAGTCATTCTAGTGGGTGTCAAAGATAGTTCACTGTGGTTTTACTTTACATTTCTCTATGACTAATGATGTGACATCTTTCCATACATTCATTCGGCATGTGCATATCTTCATCGGCAAATGTCTCTATCCAAATTTTATGCTTATTTAAATGTGGTGTGTTTTTTTTGTCCTCTTATTATTGACTTGTAAGAGTTCTTGAATTCTAAGAGTTCATTATATATTGTGGATACAAATTGTATATCAGATATATATTTTGCAAGTATTTTTTCCTGGTCAATGACTTGCCTTTTTATTTTTTTGTGTTGCATTCTTCAAAAATTATTTTTTAAAATTTTGATGAAATCCAATTTATCATTTTTTTTTCTGTTATGGGTCATGCCTCTGGTGACATATTTTCCCCATATTTTATTCTAGAAATTTATAGTTTTAGCTCTTACATCCTGGCCTGTATTCCATTTCAAGTTAATTTTTGTGCCTGGTATGAAGTAAGGATTTTTTTTACAAAATTTTTTTTAAATTTATTTATTGGGGTGACACTGGTTCACAAAATTATACAGGTTTCAGGAGCACAATTCTACAACACATCATCTGTACACTGTATTGTGTGGGCCACCCCAAATCAAGTCTCTGTCCATTAGCATCCCGACCCCATACCCTCTTCCACCTCCTCCACCCAGTGCCCCCATCCCAGCCAGCTGCCAGCCTGCTCTCTATCTATGAGTCTGTCTCTATTTTGCTTGTTAGTTCATGTTGTTCATTAGTTTCCACATATGAGTAAAATCCTATGGTATTTGTCTTCCTTTGACTGGCTTATTTCACTTAGCAAAATGCTCTCCAAGTCTGTCATGCTGGTCAGAAAAGGTAAGATTCCCGTCTTTCTTTTTATGGCCAAGTAGCACGTCATTGTGTAACTGTACCACAGCTTTTTTATTCTGATGGATACTTGGGCTGCTTCCAAATCTTGGGTATTGTAAATAATGCTACAATGAACATAGGGGTGCACATATTCTACGGAATTTGTGTTTCGGGTTTCTTTGGATAAATTCCCAGAAGTGAAATTGCCAGGTCATAAAGCAGTTCTATTTTTAATTTTTTGATATAACTACAAACTACATTTCACAGTGGCTGCACCAATCTGCATCCCCACCAGCAGTACACAAGGGTCCCTCTTCTCCACATCCTCACCAACACTTGTTTGTTGATTTATTGATAATAGCCACTCTAACAGGTGTGAAGTGCTATCTCATTGTGGTTTTAATTTGCATTTTTCTGATGATTAGTGACATTGAGCATCTTTTCATATGTCTATTAGCCATCTGTATGTCCTCTTTGGAGAAGTGTCTATTCAAGTCCTTTGCCCATTTTTAAATTGGATTGTTTTGGGTTTTTTTGGTGTTCGGTTTTATAAGTTCTTTATACATTTTGGATATTAACCCCTTATCAGGTGTATGGGCAAATATGTTCTCCCACTCAGTGAGTGGGATGTCATTTTATTTTGTTGATGGCTTCCTTTGCTGTGCTAAAACTTTTTAGTTTGATGTAATCCCATTTGTTTATTTTATTTTTCCTTTGTTTCCTTTGCCCGAGGAGATATGTCATAAAAATATTGCTATTAAAAAATGTCTGAGATTTTATTGCTTGTGTTTTCTTCTAGGACAGTGGTTGGCAAACTCATTAGTCAACAGAGCAGCAAACCGCGGCTCGCGAGCCGCAGTTTGCTGACCACTGTTCTAGGATTTTTATGGTTTCTAGTCTAACATTTAAGTCTTTAATCCATTTTGAGTTCATTCTTGTGTGTGGTGTAATAAAGTGGTCTAGTTTGATTTTTTTGCACATATTTGTCCAATATTCCCCACAGAATTTAATGAATAGGCTATCTTTACATCATTTTATGTTTTTGCCTCCTTTGTCAAATATTAATTGACTGTAAAGGTGTGAGTTTGTGTCTGGTCATTCTATTCTGTTCCAATGACCTACATGTCTGTTTTTATTCCAGTTCTAGGCTATTTTGATTACTACGGCCTTGTAGCATAGCTTAATATCAGGTAGCGTGAATTCTCCAACTTAGTTTTTTCTCAAGATTGCTGTTGTGGAGCGGAGGCAAGTAAATGACCCCTGGAGCCTAGACCAAATTAAAATTTAGGGAGCCTTTATTAGCCGGGCGGCCAGGCGACCCGGCGACTGCTCTGCCATTCTCCACGCAGGGAGACCAGAGAGCAGCAGCGACCCTTTGTGTAGGAACGCTTTTAAGCACATTAACCACATCCGGTTTTTGCAGAACAAGTAACCCAAGACAAAACAGTTTTTCCCAAGCAACGTCAGGATCATGCCAATGACGACCATGTTATTCACAGGGTCATCCTGTTCTTCAGAAAGCTGACAGTGTTCTATGAAAGAAGGCCTACGTGCTGGGAAGGGGCCATGAGTCCCTATCTCAAGGCCTGGCCTAGTGTCAGCACTGACATCTCTAACTGTGGCATAGTCCACGGCCTCAGTAGTGCTCAAAAATTCCCACTCTCTAACATTGCTGTTGTTATTAGGGGTCTTTTGTGGTTCCATATAAATTTTTGGAATATTTGTTCTAGTTCTGTGAAATATGCCATTGGTATCTTGATAGAGATTGCATCGAACCTATAGATTGCTTGGGTAGTATGAACATTTTAATGATGTGAATTCTTCCTATCCATGAACACGATATGTGTTTCCATTTATTTGCATCTTCTCTAATTTCTTTCTTCAGTATCTTATAATTTTCCAAGTAGAGGTCTTCTACATCCTTGGTTAAATTTATTCCTAGGTATTTTATTCTTTTGGAAGTAATTGTGAATGGGATTGTTTTCTTAGTTTCTTTCTGGTAATTCATTATTGGTGTATAGAAATGTAACTGATTTCTGGATATTTATTTTACATTCTGCTACTTGACTGAATTCATTTATCAGTTCTAGTAGTTTTTTTGGTGGAATCTTTACGTTTCTCTACATACAGTACTATCGTCTGCAAATAATGCGTTTTACTTCTTTCCCATTTGAATGCCTTTTATTTCTCTTTCTTGTCTAATTGCTGTAGCTAAAACTTCCAGTATTGTGTTAATAAGAGTGGTGAAAGCATATATCCCTGTCTTGTTCCTGATCTTAGGGGAACGCTTTTATTTTTTGCCCATTGAGTATGATGCTGGCTGTGAGTTTGTCATATGTGGCCTTTATTACGTTGAGGTATGTTCCCTCTATTCCCACTTTGCTGAGAGTTTTTATTGTAAGTGGATGCTGGATTTTACCAAATGCTTTTTCTGCACCTATTGATATTATCATGTGGTTTTATCCTACATTTTCTTTATATGGTGTATCACGTTTATTTATTTGCAGATATTGTACCATCCAAGGAATAAATCCCATTTGATCATGTTGTGTGATCTTTCTAATGTGTTGCTAAATCTGGTTTGTTAATATTTTGTTGAGGACTTTAGCATCTATACTCATCAGGGATATTGGCCCATAATTTTCTTTCTTTGTAGTGTCTTTGATTTTGGAATTAGGAAAATGCTGGTCTCATAAAATCAGCTTGGGAGTCTTCCCTCCTTTTGGATTTTTTGGAGTAGTTATAGGATAGGTTTTAGTTCTTCTTTGATTGTTTGGTTAAGCCATCCAGTCTAGGACTTTTGTTTGTTGGGAGTTTTTAAATTACTGCTTCAATTTCACTAGTTATAACCTGTCTATTCAGATTCTTTGATTCTTCCTGAATCAGTTTTGGAAGAGTGTATGTTTCTAGGAATTTATCCATTTTGTCCAGATTGTCCAATTTGTTGGCATATAGTTATTGGTAATATTTTCTTACAATCCTTTGTATTTCTGTGGAGTCAGTTGTTAATTCTTCTCTTTAATTTCTGATTTTATTTATTTGGGTGTTCTTTCCTTTTTTCTTGATAAATCTGGTTAAAGGTTTATCAATCTTACTTATCTTTTCAAAGAACCACTCTTGGTTTCATTGATCTTTTGTATTGTTTTTCTAGACTCTCATTTATTTCTACTCTGAGCTTTATTATTTCCTTCCTTCTACCCACTTCGGGCTTTGTTTGTTGTTCTTTTTTCAAGTTCCTTTAAGTGTAAAGTTAGTTTAGCTGAGATTTTTCTTTTTTCTTGAGATAGGTCTGTAATGCTTTGAATTTTCCTCTTAGGATTGCTTTCACTGTGTCCCATAGATTTTGGGTTGTTTCAAGATATCCTTTCATCTCTTCCTTAACCTCACTGTTAATCCTTTCATTGCTTAAGAACATGTTATTTAGCCTCCATGTCTTGTGTGTTTTTCAGTTTTCTTGTGATTTCTACTTTCATAGCATTATGGTCAGAGAAGATGCTTGATATGTTTTCAGTCTTCTTAAAGTTACTGAGACTTGTTTTGTGCCTTAACATGTGGTCTATCCTAGAAAATGTTCCATGTGCACTTGAAAAGCATGTCCATTCTGCTGCTTTGTGGTGAAATGCTCTGAATATATCAAATCCATCTGATTTAGTGTGTCATTTAAGGCCACTGTTTCCTTGTTGATTTTGTCTGGAAGATCTATCCACTGATGTCAATGGGGTGTGAAAATCCCCTACTATGACTGTATTACTCAGTCTCTCCCATTATGTCCATCAAGATTTGCTTTATATATTTAGGTGCTAACTTTATTATAGCCTCTTGTTGGACTGCTCCCTTTATCACTATGTAATGTCCTTCTTTGTCTCTCACCATATAGCCTTTGTTTTAAAGTCTATTTTGTCAGATATAAATGTTGCTATTCCAGCTTTTTTTTTTCATTTTCATTTGTATGGAATATCTTTTTCCATCCCTTTACTTTTAGTCTGCGTGTATCTTTCATTCTGAGATACGTCTTCTAAGACAGCATATATAAGTGTCTTGTATCTTATCCATTCAGCTACTCTATGCCTTTTGATTGGATCATTTAAGCCACTTACATTTAAAGTTATTATTGAACCCTTGACCTTTTGGTGTACTGGATGATGCTCTGACCAACTGAGCCAGACCAGCCAGGGCAGCTGTTGAGAGATAGGTTATTGAAATTACAGACTTTAATAGCAGATTGGCCTGTTTTTTTTTTCTTGCACTTCTATCAGGTATTTTCTTGTGAACTGGCACCTTTATGATTATTAAATGACCATGTTTATCCTTGATAACATTCTTTGCTTTGAAATCTTTATCTGACTTTAATATAGTCACTCCAACTTCAAAAAAAAATCATCACCTGAGGATATGTTTATTGATATTTAGAGAAGGGGAGAAAGAGAACATCCATTTGTTGTTCCATTTATGTACTCATTGCTTGATTCTTTTATGTGCCCTGACCAGGCATATTGGGACAACACTCTAACCAACTGACCTACCCTGCCAGAGCAACAGTACATTAGTTTTCTATTACTGCATAACAAATGACCCCCAAACTTACTCCAAACACTCGTTACTTCATAGTTTCTGTGGTGTTAAGAAATCTGAGCACAGCTTAGCCGAATTCTCTGCTTCATAGTCTCTCATAGGCTGCAATTGAGGTGTTGGCTCTCTAGTCATCTTAAGGCCCAAATGGGGAAGGACCCGTTTCTAAGCACGCAGTTGTTGGCAGGATTCAGTTCCTGGCAGGTTGTTATGCTAAAGACCCGAGTTCCTTGCTGGTTATTGGTAGGGGGCTGGCCTCATATCCTTGCTACATGGACCTAACATTGCAGCTTGCTTCATCAGGCATGCAAGCAAAGACAGTGGAAAATCTATCCACAAGTCAAAAGTCATAATCTTTTAACCTAACCACAGACATTCCATCACCTTTGCTGTATTCTATTGGTCAGAATCAAGTCATTAAGTCCAGCCCACACACAAGGGTTGAATACCAGGAAGCAGGAATCCTATTTGTTTTATTCCCAAACTCTGTTGTTACTAAACTTTATTGCTACAGGGTATTCTTTCTCTAAGGCAATTAAAGTTATGATAAAAATGTAAGTTGGGAGGAATTACATGTGACCTATTTTTCCTAAGAGAAAGCTGTTTATGTATTCTCATAAATGCGGTTAGAAAATGAAGTAGTTTCTTAAAGACATTTTACTACATACATGGTTCCTCAAACTTCATTATTGGATTCTTTCTGTATCCACTTATTGATACCTTCTTATGAGTATCTATAACAGATTTCTAACTTAAAAAAACTAATATACATGTTTCTTTTTCTTACATTTCCTGTAATCAGAATGTACTCATTATTCATTTTGGGGAAGCACAAAGAGAAAGATCGTGATTTGAACTGTTGTAAGTCTTATTATTCTCTTTGAGGAGACCCTGATAAATGAACAGATAAGACCTGTGTTAAGTGATCAGCAGTTATTGACATTTATGGGTAATATATCCTTTTGGTAGCAGGAAGAAACATTAAAATACAACATATTTAATAACTAAACTTGGCCCTGTAACCAAAGTATTTGCAATATTAATATTTTTGAAAATTATTTTTTGCTTGTTCCCTACACCTATTCCTATTAAGATAGAATTTTATATTCTTTCATCTTTATTTTACTCACTTAATTGTAGGATTAAGAAAAAGTTTTGATCATAATTTACCTTTACCTCTATCCATACTAAATTAGAATTAAATTATAGAAAAATATTTTTTCATTAATATTACCAGATGCATCAATAGTGTGATTTATTTTTAGTTGTGTAATGAAGAAAATACTTGGGTGATTTTTCAAAAACGATAACCCTGAAATTAATAACATGGTCATTAAAGATTTCTAGAGTTTGCAATTTTATAAAATATTTAGAATTTCACAGTGAAGAGGTCCTAAATTCTTCATACAACATGAAATCATATAAAAATAGAAGACATAGACATCTTTAACTCTTTAATCCTTTGATTAAGCAGCAAGCATATCACTCTTCCAGGCCAAACACTGCTTAAACAAAAAAGAAAAATAATGACGTGCAAAATATTTACAAAATATGCAAAGCACACAATAAAGACATCTCACTATATACATGTGTCATATTACTAATGAAGCTAAGATTTTTCTACTGTGTGCTCTAGTGTACATAAATCAAATCACAGCACATCCCTCAGATACAGCACTTTGGCCTGTGGCTGGGATAGAACAGATTTTAAATGAATCACAATATACTTAACAGCTGGACAGATGCTGGTGCTGACCAACTTGACTGACATATGCCACATATTGCATACTGAAGGCCTACTGACGAGACAAGACAATAAAAGCTGTATAGTATGCACATATGCAAGACAATCTAAATACTTTAGGCTTTAGATATCTTTTGTCCCCATGGCTCTTAAAGTAAAAATAAGTATAAATTCTTGAATATTAAGTATTTTAAATTAGATTTTATCTGGTTACAGTCCAGGGGCAGAACTATTTAAGATGATCCAATGAGAATGACAGACACATCCTGGAAAAACTTTGTTTATGCCAGAACTTAAGGTCCTTAACGAAAAGAAGTGGTCTAAATGTCAAAATTAAAACTAATCAATGGACTTGAGTCTAGAGCTCTTTAAGGCTTTAGAGCCAATGATAGGGACTATCTTCCCAATAATTTGGGAATATATGACCTCTCAAATAATAAATTAGGCCCTTGAAGGTTGACCACTTTGTGAAGTAGTTCTAAATATGATGAGAATGTGAATGTGCAAACATTTAGCCTTATATTCCACTAGTACAGCAATCTGAGCAATCTGTCCCTTTGCACAGTCATGATTCCAATATGAAATCATCATATCAAAAATATTAGTAACATATTGTTGAAATACTATCACTTTTAAAATATTCTTTGTAAGTACTTAATGATTATGTGTTGAATTAAGAAGACCTGAAATGCTTTTTTGTTTCTTTATAAAAAGGGGTCTCAGCATTTTAAGTTAACAGCACAATTGTGACAATATACGGATATATCTTTAGATAACACAGAACAAATCCTTAAATTTATTTTATAAAATAATGTTGATGATTTAACCCTAAACCAAAACCAGTCATACACGTTGGCTGCAAGAAATACACAAATGTATCCAAATAGTACAATAGAGATTTATCAAGAAACCATCATTTATATTAAATGCAGACCATATTAAGTATGAGGGTAGTTTTAAGTTCAGAACCTAAACACAGAAAGGGTATTGTAATAAATGCTTCCATTACCACTATCTCCACATAACTGACAAAATATAATTCGCTTCTAACATCCCTAGATGTAAGCAACTACTAGTTAAAAGCAGACAGCATTTAGAAACATTAAAACAAAAATCAAAATGAACTTCATTTTCAAGGAACTTAAAGACATTGTACTTTAACAAATTAAGTCCTCATTCGTATTTATTATTATTCTGATCCTATTACTGATAGATGACAGGTCAATGACCTTTAAGCAAGAACTTTGCACTAGGACCCCAAGCTCTATTTAAATGGTTAGTAGGTTCAGTACATTCTTTATGATTTCATATAATTGCTTTGCAATTGATTTAATTGCTTTCTTTGAAAGGAACATATTAATATTCCTTTAGAAAAGAAAGCAAGATTTTTTTTAAAAAAAAGGGATTATGTGGCTATAATTTCTTAAATATGCATTAAATGAACATATGCCAAAATATGAAATGCAGGCTACTTATTCTTACACTCCTAACATAGGAAAATGTTAAAATTAAATTAAAGAAAAAAATGTCAAACATCCTTATCTTAAAAAACTTAAGGAGTTTTCACAATTCCTAAGTCAATATTCTTGTACTAAGAGCCTTGACTATGAAGAGGCAGGAATATAAAGAAATCTCAATAAAATAAATACAGTAAAAACAAAAAAACCCTTGGTATATAGAATACTTAATCTTTTTTTTCCTTTTATGAGAGCATGTTGCTGAACATATACTCTAGAAAGGAGCCTAACCGTAGGCTTTTTCTTATACAACGTCTCAGTTGTGAACTAAAAAATTCCTTAGACATCCACTACGCTAGCCCACTGCCTTAGTTCGCAGCCTCAGGATCTAGGAAGGATTAGTCTTTCCTCGTTCTTGTTGGTCAGATGAGCATTGGTACATGGTGGGTGAAAAGTTACTGCAGCTCTGTCCAACTTAATTTTAGTGCAGTGAGGATTGTGAGTCTGTCTGAATTCCGATAAGTGATGGTGGCTGCTGACCACCAACTGTGGACAACACTGGTCTTGGGTTTAGACGGGGTGGCATTGAATTAGCAGGGCGAATGAGAGGTGGTGGAGGCTGATTTAGAGTTGGCCGAGGCTGGATGAACCGAGCCTGCTGCTGGAGCGGAGGAGGCTGCCGGTGAAGAGCAGGGGCAGCAGGCAGTGTTGGACGAAGAAGTGGTGGAGGCTGGTTCAGAGTGGCAATGGGGGCTGTTGGTGTTGGAGTGGATGGTGGGGCAGGAGGTGATGGACCCAGAGTCCGAGGAGCCTGTGGGGTCTGTGCCTAGAGGTGAGGAAACAAAAATACATGTATGAGATGACAGTTCCTAAGGAGCTTACTGCAATATAGTTTGGGCTGTCACAGGAAAAACAAAACAAATCAAAACAAAACAAAAACATAACACCAGTATTTTTTGGAAGCACAAGCTTCTTTTATTTTAAACAGAACAAAACAAAACAAAACAAAACAAAAAAACCCAAAACTGAAAAAGCAATGAAGCTACCAAACAAGCATCTTTATTAGTAAACAGCTTAACACTGGAAATAAAAATAAGGCTATGAAAGAACAATACACTCTCCATTCTTCTAGGATCAGATCTTAGCATGTCATTATGACTTAAGAGTCACGAGAGATGCACCACTGAGTAAGTGTATTGTCAACCTTTCATGCTCATTTAGCTAGTCCTCTGACCAATTAACCTTACAGACCACCACACAAAATGGTGATTCCTCCACTCATATTAGCTCAAATTCCATACACAAACACACCTCCTCTTCTTCATCAGTGCTCTTCCCTGATGGCACATTAGAAGCACTTTTTGTCTCCTCCCCTAAAGTAGAAGCATCACCATTAGAAGCCTGGGTTCCTTGTTCTGCTTCCCACTCCTGCAATACCTCCTCTAAGTTAAACCGACGCCTGTAGTTTACAAAGAAGTTCTTCACTTGGCCAACAGTCTTGTTGCCAATTACATCTGCAATAGCTTGAAAATCTTTACCATATTTGCGGACACCTGGAAGGCAAAGTAAATAATACACCTGGTGAAGGATCAATAAGGAGAGCTGTGTGTACTATACATCATGCACACACACAAGATACCAGCAATGAAAATCCTTTCTGATAAACTCTGCTCATTTCTCAGTTCTAAGATAGAGGCTAAGATATCAGGGTCCCAGATGAAAACAATCAATTATGTCATTTCATCGAGCCAGCCACTTGCCTTCAACTGAACAATCAGAAACTTACCATTTTTTTACATACTCAGTTATTTTCTCCAATCCTCTCTTGAACTCTCAAATACAGTCCATTTATTGTAAAGCATTGAATTCTTTGTTCCATCCTCAATTCCATATTCATTTATTTCCCTAGTAGCCAGTCACCTAAATTTGAGCAACACCGTTTGTAAACAAGACAGGATGGGAATGAGCCATCTCTTTTATCCCCTCAATGGAATGAGTGAGTAGTCTTAGGGTTCCCCCATTAAGAAAAGCATTATAATTTTGGTCTTAATACCAAATTTAATGATTACTTGCTATCTCACCAGGGTACCAACAAGTAGAAATGAGATAAGAATTAACAAGTAAGAGAATCATTACAATCTGATAAACAAAAAAAGGGGAGGTCTTTTTCAGTTAATTGAATGTCAACTCATGTAATAGTTCTTAAGACTGTGTCTATGAAGGAGCCTTAGCTATGCCTTCTAGATGTAAGGATAAGGTTACAGCAGCGACTACTGGTAGAGCACTTGTGCTTCTCATCACTACCTCCAATATAAGGGCTGTACATTCAGTCATTTGAGAACCTAACTTTTCATTATCGACATTTTATTAAATTACACTATGAAGGATAATATTTATGAACCTGAGATAGTCAATTATGCTATGGAATTTTAAAATGACTTTATATAATCAGATGGCTAATAATTTGCTCTTAAGGAAATTCTAAGAGAGGGTCACTGACTTATTCTTGAAACAGATGCACTTAGCTCAAAATATAAAAGTTGTCAAAAAATTTTTTTTATAATTTGAAAACGGCTTTTTAAAGTACCAGAAAATAATAACTCATTAATCACAGAAATGAGAATGGAGGAAAAAATACTGATGCTTATGATATAGTCTGGAAGCAGCCAAAAATATGGGGATTGAAATAAGCAATATGTATACAATCACAGATGAGAGAATAATATAAGGATATGTTAAGACCCCAGCAGAAATAGTAGATATATTCTTACTGATACTTATTGGCATTACCCAATGACCTTAAAGCACCAACATGATAGAACATAATTTTTATTTTTAAACTCTGCCCTTATTTTATACTAAGAACTTGGGAATAAGTATATCTTGCTACACTCGCCCAGCTAGGCTTGACTCTTAGAGCATTTGAGGGGAAGTCTGACATTATTAAGCTATAACCATATCCCATTTTTAATATAGAATTTGAGGTATGTAAATTATGCTCATTTGTTCCATTCTCAAGGATTAGGATAACATATGCATGACAACATAGTAGTAATGATACTCAATATTTTAGCAACGTAAATTAATTTATATTCTCTTAAAATTCATGAGCTAATTTCCAATTGGAACTTCATACTGAGTATAAATTCTAATGGTGACTAGGTTCTACTAAGGGTTTATATGGCAATAAAAATTCAAAGTAATTTCATATTAGGAATTACTGGTCTATATTTAAGTACTTCTCTACTACACATACTTTGGAAAACAGCAAGTCATTTGAGATCACTGCACTGAAAAATAACTACGAATCAGAAATCCAATGCAGTCTCTTAATTTTCATAAATGATATTTAACTTACATTCTAGAAATGCCTGAACCTTACCGAATACATGAGTTTAGAAACAAAAACCTTAAATAAATCTGGATTATATCTTCTGTATTCCTAGCAAGAAATCACATTAAGACAAATTCAGACTCCAAGTCTGAAGATATTACAGCCCTCAGAACACCTATTTGCTAAGCAACACATATTCCAAAACCTACCATTAAGCTGTTTCCAGATAGATTCCTTTATATAACTGTCCCCGCTTCTTCTGACTCTATTCTTTTTGTTCTTCCACTTTATTTTCTCTTGATCAATGGACTTTACCTTGTCACAATATTATTGCATTTCCAGAATTACAGACCACCAAACCAAAGCTGCTTCCTATAGGAGCTTTAGTTTTCCCATTTTCAATGTCAAGAACTTTTTCCAAGTCACCTTGGTGTGTTTACTATCAACTCATGTATGACAACCTTATATTAACTATTTTGCAAAATGTTAAGGCTCAGACCACACTGCAGACTGCTGTAGTCTAGCTAAGGACCCCAATCATGTCCTGAGAACAAATGGGCCAGATATGAAGGCCCTCAGTCTGCAGGATGCCTGCACAGGGTCTGGGCATGAGCTACAGTTCCTTGACAGTGTCCTCTGTTTGCAGCCTCGTCTGTTTGCCCCAGTATGCTGTGACAAATTTCCTAATTTTCTGTTTGCCACAATGTAAAAGGTTGGGAAGTACGGTCCTATGGAATACACGCCAGCCCCAGCATCACTGCAATGCTGGCTCCACAGGAAGTGCTCAGGAACCATGACTGACTTCTCTTCCCGACGAGGCTTCATTCTACTTTTCTTCCCCAAACCACAAGAGTCACATACAGCTGACTTCTTTGTCACCTTCACACTCCCAATAACCCTGCTCAACAGCCTATTTTGGCTATAAGGAGGAATTCTTAAGCTCTATACAGTGGCTGATAACTAGCAAATTCTAGTAAGATGCCAATTAAAGACTTAATTGCTCCTTTAGAAAAATCCCCAGCGAAGCTCCTGGATGACCTGGCGGGAGCAGCAGTGCCGAGCAACTGACTCTAACCACATATGACATTAGAGCTCCCTTAGTTCCAATTCGTACTTGGGTAAGGTGGTCCGTTCTTTCTTCAGTTTACAATGAACAAGGCCACCCGCCTGCTTTATCAGCAAGGTAATTACATACAGTGATTAAACCTCTCTCTCCCTGAAGATGTAAAAGCTTAGGTCCATTGGAACCATGGTTTTAAATAAAACTTCTCACCTTTAGGGCAAGGGGCCAGTTTTCAAAGATTAGTGGAATAAAACTTGAGAGACCCCTGGAAGAGGTAAATTATAAATTTCAGGGAGAGGAAAAAAAATTGTTTTCAGTCAAATTTCTAAATTCCATTTGAAAGTTAAAATGAAACAGCTTGGCCTTCTATCTGGCAGATGATACCTTATAACCTTTAATATATACTTTTAAAATTTTGTTTGGGGAATTAACATAAAAATAAAACTCATTAGGATACTATATTATCATTAAATTTTATGAAAGCCCACATTTTTCAATCAGTATTCTATATTATCCAAGAAAATACATTCATATTTTTTGAGCTTTGGCTACTAAGATAGCCAAAGGAACATCTGTGATATAGTGTTTCCAAATTCCTGACATGGAATTATAGACTTTTTTTCTTATATAGAAAGGATACCAGGAACCTGTTTTTGGTATACTTAAAAAGTTATTTAAAAATTTGATTGTGGACTACAAAGAAAAAAAGCAAAAACATTACAGAGGCAAACTACTGTAGTGGAATTTTGGGGGATATTTTTTCCTGCTTCTTATAGCAAAATTTCTTAAACTGAGCATGTACTTGGTATAATTAGGAAATCTCAATTTAAAAAAATGTTATCTTGAAATAAAAACACAGTAACACCTAGAAACTCCAAGGGTATGGTTCTTTCCTATCAGTTAGAGATTTTTAAACTCAAACTATTTGAAAATATGCATTACTTTCTACCTCCTAAAAATCCCTTCAAGAATTTGTATTAAAGAATGGTAGAAAAGCTACCAATTGCAATGGGACAGTGACTGGTGTATCTAGGCCAGAACTAAAAGTCAAAATCATACATTCTCTTTTCTAATGTCTAGCTCTTCTCTTCTGAGTTTTACATCCCCATCTTCCATAGTTATACATTAAATTCCATCATAAAATTGCTCAGAGTTTTGAATCATTAGTTATTTGAAGCAAGTGCAGCGGAGGGCGGACAATTAATACTTTTTTTTATCTCCATTCTTATGATACCTGTTATAATAGAACAAACTCTCTAAAGCACATGGCTTGCCTTTTAGATAGGAAGGTATGAATCTCTTATTTCCACTTCCTTTTGATTGTTCATGTACTAGGTAGGTCACAACAATCCTTATGTGTTAACCAACTGCCAAATCTTTTTTTCCTTCTTTAGGCATGATTCTAGCTTTTTAAAAAAGTAGGAGATAAGATGAGAAAGCAGACAAGTTCTAGATATGAAACTTCATTTCTCCTAAAACAAAATGAATGTATGAACTACAGGGAGAGAAGGTAACATTGAACTGTAAGCATAATCCCCTTGAACACAGTCCTGTTATTTCTTGTTTTATATGAGAAGGCTGACAATACAAAAAATTAACTAAAAATTAAAATTGACATCTTGATAAAACTGGGAAAAGTTTTTGTTGTTTATCTTAAAAAGCACAAATATTTTAGTTGAGGAGCATATTTTTTTTAACACTAATGACTACAAAATAAATATTGCACATTTAAGAGATCTAAAATAAAAATGGCAAATATTGTATACCATGCTTCTGCCTCTATGTACTCTAAAGAGTAAATGTTATTACTCTTTATAAGTTGTTATTTTTTAACAGTTAATAATTGTTCCATTTACATGAAAAAAAAAATCACACACCTAGAATCTATTTTCTTTCCTAATTCTTTTTTAAATTTATCATCACTTGAAAGTATTATAGATACTCCCTTTTTTCCCCATTGTCTCCCTTAACCCTACACCAGCCTTTCCTAATTCTTGCTAAATAAGAAATGTCCATCATATGAATATCAAAATTGATTTTAGGATAATTTCTAAAGGCATTATAAATTAGAAAAAATATTTATATGACACAAACTAAAAACAGGGATATTTCACCATTAACAAATATGTGAAGACTATAATTGGCTTCACTGTTAACTAATTTGTTATAATAGAAATTTTAGATACTTAAGGCTGAAACAGATTACAGAAGTTGAAGAAATAGCATTCTTGGCAAGTATTTTAAGAGGATTAAATTATCAGCATTTATAAATTCCCACTTGGGGACTCTTGAAGAATGTATTGAAGTTATAACATAGCTAGAACTAAAACTAACGTAATAAAGTGATAGATTACACAAGGATAAACACACATTCCTATTTTGTCTGAGCATGACTTTTTCTCCTAAATAAGGGAGAAAAAAAGGTTACAAGATTTATTATTTATTTAAATAATATTAATATATTCAAATATTTAGTATTTAAGTCATTAGTATTTAGTTAACAATAGAATGGCAAGTAAAGTGAGAAATACATATTTAGGCTCTAGGAAATTACCTTAATATAGTTAGTTGGCTTTAAAAGAGTTACAACAAAAGTTTACTTAATAGTAGAGTGACAAATCTCACTAATGACACTAGAGTGAGTCAGTATTTCTCTCTCCAGGCCACTGTAATAGTCAACTAGGAGCAAGGTAAAATAAAGCATTTAACAAATGAGCGTCAAATCCGAATATCTATGCAAAATGTCGTAAATATAAATGCTATGTAAATTAAAACATGTTACTAACAAAACATAAATGATTACTTTGTAAAATTGAAATAGCCACATAATAAAGTCATATAAAGGTTTATCATAAATAAGGATTAAAAAGAAAAAGACAAAAAAACAATTGCCTGCTAAGATAAATATTTCTTGGTAGCAAACTGTCCATGTTAAAATAAAAACTGCAATTATGTACCTCAACCACACTGAAACTCAGGTACAGGTGACATTATTATATAATTATATTGCTTATAAGATACATTATATAAATGTGTGAACACATGAGGCAAAAATGGCACTTTTTAATTCTCCCTCAAATAACTATCTTGGAAACAAAAAGCTTTATATTGTCTTATTTTATGTAACAATAATAACAACAAAACCGACAACAATAACAAAAAATGAAAACAAAAATTCCACAGAGTCAAATAAATAAAAACAAAGACATTAACATATAAATAAAGTACTTTCAAAATCCCAAGAACATGCATATTTCTGTATAAATTGCTGCACTAGTGTAATTTATTTAGGGTTACTTTTTAGATATGCATAATAATATAATAATGAATATATCTCAGTGGAGAGGAAATGTTTGATTATATCTCGAAATGCTCCGCTCCTTAATATTTATAAGCTGAGGTAATGACCACACATGTAGTTCACACTATATATGTAAATCTTCGGATTGACCCTTCCCTGGAATGCAGCTTTGCATAATGTCCAACTCAGCCATAAGATTCAACAGACTCTATCCCTTAGTGCTGTAAGAACAGTTCTAAATCCTGAGGGCAGTATAGAGAAACATTAGCCCAGATTCTCCTCGGTGATTCTCTTCAGAAAATTCTCTCACTGGGATAATTTCTTACACTAGAGAATAGGATTAATATACTAACCTTTAAGCAACTGAATACTGGAAACCAGGGTTAAAGTCTATAGGCTACAGACTGCGATGGAGGGAAACACAGGCTTTATGTCAATAAAAGCAATGCCTACTCAAATAACTATATTAGAGCTATAAGTCATAGTTCTAAATGAATCTGAAAAGCCATTAAAAATACTAATTTTTAAATCGCTAGTTTGTAATTTTAAAACAACAATTACTGAACATTATAAATCAACTAAATTTTGTTCTGACTCATCCAGAAACATAGTTCTCCTATACAGATGTGCTCAGTGGATATCCAGTACCTTGCTTCCACAGGGTCAAGCATTTTATTTGTGAAATGACCGTGTGGTGCTTTAGAGGCCAAAGAGAAGGCTGCCATTATCCCGTGGGCACTCTCCTGGGACAATTTCAAATCACACTGGCTTGGTAGTTCTTATTCATTCTAATACAAACTGCAGAGCCATCTATTAATCAATCTTTAATTACATTATTCTCACATCTGAATGGTGCTTGCATAGTATTTTTGAGTTAAATATGTTCTCTATGTTTGAGTATTTGGAAATATTTTTAAAGGTATACTTGTATGTTTCACTGGGCTCAATTCTCTTACAGTAGTGAACCTAGATAAAATAGCTATTGGTGCTCAACAAAAGAGGGATCAACTACGAAGGAACAGATTGCAGACCAAACTTAAAATTACACAATCAGTTCTCCAGATAGTTTATTTTGAAGGGAGAAAAAAAAAATCTACAACGTTGAATAAAAATATGGAATTTGCCCTTCTGTAAGTAATTCAAACACGAGAAAATCCAAGTTTGTAATGCTTCCAATGTGCCCAACAGTATTTCTCATACAAAAAATGTTCTGCCATAGAATTCAACAAAGCATTCTTATAAATACTGCAGTGCATTAAAAATGCTAAATGTATATTTTTTACATATAACTTTTGTAATATCTACACATTTTTAAAGTCAGGTTTCTAAGCATTCAGTGGCACATCTCTTAAGTGTTATAATACACTGAGAATAAAGCACATCATTAATATTTTCAATACCTGACATTTATCAAATAGATACACTACTATACAGAGAAACCAGAAACACATACTAGTTTATTCAAGCTCTTAACCACGAGTTATCAACGACTGATATGGTAAGAATGAACCCAACTAAGGAATACCAAAGCAGAGGCAGAGAGACCACAGACTGTGCAAGCTTGTCAGCACCATCACTTTCTTAGTTCTGGGAACGAGTTACACGCTGGTCAGGACTCAAAATGCACCGAGGCTCAGGATGTCATATTCACAAGGACAAACAGAATCCCTGGTCACCAGGACTTCGTGGTGAACTCAAGAGCCCTTTCTCGACCCATTTCTAAAGGTAAGGAAGCTACGGTGGTCACCTTTCATGACAAGTCCAATAAGTATTACAACAAGAACTGCTTATCTGTAATATACCTTGCACTGCTAGAAGCTGCTCCTCTGTGGTCCAACGGGCATTAATTTTCTGATTTGACTACAAAATTAAAGAAAAGTTTCCTAATGAGGATATGAAGACAGACATTTTTTCAAAGTGCTTACTTACTTTTTAAAAAAATTTTCACCAAATCACAGACATCAGATTACTAAAACTCTGATTTTGGAAGATTTCATTTTTATAATTAAATATATATATATATATTCTGAGTTACCTTTTACCCACACAAAAAGATAATGAAAGAGAAATGCACACATTTGGGAGAATGAACAACATTTACATTTATACTCTAGTCAGAAAACCTATTTAAAATAGGCCAAAATAATCACTCATTTTCCAACTACAATGTTCCCATCACTCACTGCACACGTTAATTTTAGCCTCATTTTAAACATTCAAGAAACTTTATTTTGTCTTTATATTGAATCTGTGACCTTTTCTAAAATTTCTTCTCTTTACATTTAGGTGATATTACCTATAATCTAGTATTTTGTTTATGAAATGACTGTGTTGTGCTTTAGAGGCTAAAGAGAAGGCTGCCATTATCCTGTGGGCAGTCTCCTGTGACAATTTTAAAAAAAATAGTGTTGTATAAATTAACACAGAACTGTAGGTCAGGCTTAAACCCTAAACCATTTCTGCAGCAGAAAAGTGACCCACTGACCAAAACCGGTTTGGCTCAGTGGATAGAGCGTCGGTCTGCGGACTGAAAGGTCCCGGGTTCGATTCCGGTCGGGGGCATGTACATTGGTTGCGGGCACATCCCCAGTGTGTGCAGGAGGCAGCTGGTCGATGTTTCTCTCTCATCAATGTTTCTGACTCTCTATCCCTCTCCCTTCCTCTCTGTAAAAAATCAATAAAATATATTTTAAAAAAAAAAAAAGAAAAGTGACCCACTCTAAGAATATCTCCCCCAAGGCCTCCCATATTCCTCTCAATATTTTTGTTTCAAAAAAAATCCTAAGTTTAGGATTTTTATTATGGCAATATTAAACAACCAATCGAATTTCACTGGTGTATACCACGGTTAGTACTCAAGGACCATTGGCAGTAAATGGAGAACAGAAATAAGTACACCAGTCTACAGAGGTTTGCAGTAGAAACTGCCCAGAAAAAGTGCCCTCGTGTGATACAGGGACATGCTGGGCAAAACAGAAAGGCTTCCTTTGAGAAGGGGTGATTAGGTCTTATCTTACTCATGGTCTTAGCAATATGAGTTTCTACAGAGCACACATGTTCTGAGTATCACAAACTCCCTCACCATGTGTGAAGTGGTATAAGTAGGCACTCAGAAGAAAGAATAAAACAAAAATTCAAAATTTAAAAAAATTATTAGAGAAGAAAAAGTAAAACAGGACTTAGAGAAAGGGAGGGAAAAACCTAAAGAAAACACTGAATTCCAAATGATGAGACTAAAACAGAAGAGCAAGCAAGCCAGGCAGACAATGGGCAGTGCTCGGCGTTAGGATACTGGCAATGAAGCAAAGAACAACAGTAAAAAGGTAAAGAGAAAGAGAGAGAATAGGACATACAGAGGCAGTAATTAGAAAAAAGGTTAACTAAGGCTAAAGAAGTGAAAAGAAATAAAGAAAAAGATGATAGAGGAAAAACTAGAAAATTTAAACATACGCTCCCCAGGCAATCTAATGTTACCCTGTCTGTGAAAGGTAGATAAGAGAGGTCCTTGGTACCCAAGGATAATTGATTCTAGAACCTACTTAAAACAGGCCCAAATATTTCAAAGTAAATGGTTAAAATAATAAAGGGTTGATTGCGATTTAATGTGAATATGAAACGAAAACTTACAAAAATTAGTTCATTAAAAATATAATAATGACCTTAACTTATACGTTTCATTTTAATTTTTTGGCATATCTTCTCTGACTATATAATGGTAACCCCCCCCCCCCCAGCTTTGAAATTCATAATATGAGCATAGAATGAGTTATCTCTGTTTTGAAGACTTCAACAATTTCTCAAGGGCCTCTCGATTTTTGGTAATCAAATTATTCTTTTTTGAAATGCTTTTTTATGAGTGATCATCCTTTTTTCTCCAATTTTTAATTTTGTTAGATATCCATCTGTCAACAATGTTGCAAGTGATGAGAGCCATTCTCTTCTATTTTCATAGACTTCATGAAGTTTTGCATCTTTTGCAAGATTTATAATTTCATTTTGTTTTGTTCTGCATTTGCACTGTATGAGCAAGAGAGTAATCAAGCGGTATGTTGATATGATGGATGGGACAGATAACAACTGGAGTTAATTCAGGAAAGGTCGTGAGAAACACTGATCTGGGAAAAGTGGGGAAGAAGGCTAAGGTGATGAATTTAACGTGAGATACACTGAAAATGATATTCAGGGGGAGCTCTGGTTCCACTTGAGGCTAACAGATTCACCTATTCAGACGTTCATGAGGGAAAATAACGGAGGCAAATCTCACTCAGATGTGAGGTTCTAAAATCAGCCCATGAATTTAAAAAGTTTTGTCAAATTTACTTTTGAAATGTTCTCACAAAGGCAGCCATGGAGGAGGGCACACAGGCCCAACGAGTTAGGTATTCTTCCAGCATTGGGATGGGCCACTTGTCTTTTACTTAAATCCCAGATGAAGCCTTTGGCTCGAATTTTGGGTAGTATTGAATGAAAAATACAAACACATATTTAAATACTACAACCTCACTAAGTTCAAGGATATATTCACCTAGGCGGCATGTGGAAGTTAACACTGACTAAAGGGACAGTGGCTCACACTTCCCAGCCTCGTAGCTGCTCACTCAGGGGCATACACTTGATAAATGGAGTTCAGGCAGAATGGCCAGTTTTACTGCGTTTGCTATGACTAAATATTCTTTGTTTTATTTGCAGAATATCTGTCCTTCAATTTGTGTCATTTAAATGTACATTATCAAGTGATAAGATTGGTATTTTCAATGAGAAGAGAGAGAAATGAATTCTGAGGATAAAAAACTTGGAGAATGTCTGTATTTATGTATAGAAAGGAAAATACAGCTGAGACATCTATATAATAATCCTACCTAATAAAAGAGCAATATGCAAATTGACCCTAACTCTGATACACCCACAAGCCACACCCACCAGCCAATCAGGAGCAAATATGCAAATAAACACCAACCAAGATGGCTGCTGCCACAGAAAGCAGGAGGGAGGCTTGGGTTTCCCCAGCAACAGAGGAAGCCAAGCTTTCCACACACCCTGGCAGGCCCAGGCCTCCACTCAAGAATACAAAGTTTCAATTATGGAAGGTAAACAAATCCAAACAGACCAAAGAGCGAGCAGAAGGCTTGGCTTTGCTCCAGGCTACAAAGTTTCAATTGTAGAAGATAAATATATCCCAGATACCAGGGCCTCGGCTTGGGTCGCCAGGGGGCATGGCCGGCCTGCAAACCACCACAGGCCCCTCACCCAGGCCACCCCACGCCCCAAGGCAGGCGTCCTCGAACTACGGCCCGCGGGCCACATGCGGATGTTTTTGCTGTTTTGTTTTTTTACTTCAAAATAAGATATGTGCAGTGTGCATAGGAATTTGTTCATAGTTTTTTTTAAACTACAGTCCGGCCCTCCAACGGTCTGAGGGACAGTGAACTGGCCCCCTGTTTAAAAAGTTTGAGGATCCCTGCCCCAAGGGAATCCCCACCCTGATCTGGGACACCCTTCAGGGCAAACCAGCTGGCCCCCACCCATGCACCAGGCCTCTATCCTATCTAATAAAAGAGTAATATGCAGATTGACCATCACTCCAACACACAAGATCAAGATAGCTGCCCCCATGTGGACACAAGATGGCCAGCAGGGGAGGACATTTGAGAGGGACCAGGCCTGCAAGGGAGGGCAGTTGGGTGCAATCAAGCCTGCAGGGAAGGGCAGTTAGGGGTGACCAGGTTGGCAGAGGAGGGAAGTTGGGGGCAAACAGGCTGGCAGGGCAGTGGTTAGGGGGTGATCAGGCTGGCAGGCAAAAGTGGTTAGGGGCAATCAGGAAGGCAGGCAGGTGAGCAGTTGGGAGCCAGCAGTCCTGGATTGTGAGAGGGATCCCAGATTGGAGAGGGTGGAGGCTGGGCTGAGGGACACTCCCCTACCCCGTGCACGAATTTCGTGTACCGGGCCTCTAGGCTATATAATAAAGATATAATATGCAAATTGACCATCACTCCAACACACAAGATGGCTGGCAGGGGAGGACAGTTAGGGGTAGGCAGAGGAGGGCAGTTGGGGACGACCAGGCCTGAAGGGGAGGACAGTTGGGGGGGAGGGACCCAGGCCTACAGGGGAGGGCAGTTTGGGGGAACCAGCCCTGTAGGAGAGGGCAGTTAGGGGGGACCAGGCTGGCAAGGGAGGGCAGTTAGGGGTGACCGGGCCAGCAGGGGTGGGCAGATGGGGGCAACCAGGCCTGCAGGGGAGGGGAGTTAGGGGCGACCAGGCCGGCAGGGGAGGGCAATTAGGGGTGACCAGGCCAGCAAGGGAGGCCATTTAGGGGCAATCGGGCCAGCAGGGGAGCAGTTAGGTGTTGATCAGGCTGGCAGGGGAGTGGTTAGGGGGTGATTAGGCTGGCAGGCAGAAGCGGTTAGGGGCAGTCAGGCAGGCAGGCAGGCAGGTAAGCGGTTGGGAGTCAGCAGTCCTGGATTGTGAGAGGGATGTCCCAGATTGGAGAGGGTGCACGCTGGGCTGAGGGACACCCTCCCCCGCTCCCCCCCTGGTGCACGAATTTCGTGCACCAGGCCTCTAGTAATAGTTATAAAAGAGAACATAACATCTCAAAAGTTAAAGGAAAAAGAGGTTGACATCTATGTCCAGAGCTCAGAAAAATGCAAAGGAAACAAGGAGTTAGAGCTGTGGAAACTGGTCATTAGCACCAATGTTAACCTTTAAGAAGAAACTTCAGTAGAAAAATGCAGGCCGGGGCGGGGGAGGAGGAGTTGAAATTGTTAAGGAATTAAACAGTCTAGGTGTGACAAAATGGAAGCAATGGAAGAGGGGTCAGACTGAAGGAGAAAAGGAGTAAAAATTATAAATACATAGGATTCTTTTAAGTCACTAATTTTTATATTCTCTTTTAAACCCAAGAAACTTCGGTAGAGGTTAGTTTAGATATCTAGGAATCTGAAACTGTGTGGTAGTTGTGGTTAGCTGGATGGTACCACTGAGAACATTCTACCGCAACCCCAGTCTGAAATACCATTGTTTTAAAAATAATAAAATGTTAATATAAAACAAAATAATCTAATACAGGGTGGGAAAAAGTAGGCTTACAGTTGTGAGTACACAATAGTTTAGTCCTATAGTCAGCATCTTTACTGCATTCTTTCCCTGCTAACTTACTTTGTCTTTATATCTGTCCCATTTTTGTCAGTAGTGGATTTGTAACATCTCTGAGTGGGAAGAGTTAGAAAAGGTCACCAAGTCAAACCTTCCATGCAAGGCCAAAAATTCCATACAACATCCATACGAAAGAATGTCACCAACCCATGCATGAAAACATCCACAGATGGGGGAATTTCTAGCTTCAAAAAGCATTTCTCAGTTTCTTGCTTCCTGGATTAATTAACCTCCTTGCCTCCACCTACCTCCACCCAAAACAAATCAAAGCATAACCAAACATGCCATCACTCCCACCACTCTCATGTACTTTCAAGGAAATACACGAATTTCTATTTGCAGTGTTCTTTGGATTTATCACTTGCTATCCATTTCTACAACTAATATCTGGCCTTACCCGGTGACCCTTTACCATTTACTTTATCACTCATATGCTTGGTATTTTAACAGCTGCAAAGTTTCTAAATTATCCTGTATAATACTGACAGGATAACTTCCCTAAAATTAAAAATTTTCATTATTTCCTTCCTATATTGAAGAAACTAGAAGGTGTTTCCATTTTACTTAATTTAAAAGGTAGACTTCTCTTCCTAGGTCTCACAAGGACTTTTATTCTCTGGTCCTTACCCACTGATCTCTATCATAAAGAAGTCCCTGTTCAGCTCTACCCTGTTAATATCTCTCTCATACCTGGTGGTAACTGGTCCTCTGAATCCAAGTGTACCTTCCTAAGTAGACAATATATTACTTGAGAAAAGACTGATTTACATGGGTTGGTGAATTCTCAGTAGTTATTAGCACAATCATGAGCACATAATAAGTGTTCAGAGAATACCTGTTGATTGGTTTTTAAAAATGCATTTATTTTCTTCCACTGGATGTATATTTTGAATGTACTGCTCAACACCAAACCACTGTTCATGAGTCCCTGTGCCTGTCCTTTTTGTATGTAAAAAAATCCTACTTATCCTTCAAACCTCAGTTGAAACATCCCCCTCTGGGAAGAATTCCCTGATGATCCCAGGTAGAATGAATAATGACCACTTGTTTCCCTTGTTAACACTTCACTTATAAATCTATCATACAACTCTAATCAGTTTCTAGACTGCAAGTTTGTTTTTTTTAAAAGCAGATGGAGAAAAGGAGAAAAAAAGAAAATCCATCTCTTCCTCATTTTTATGGCTCCCCCTTTTCCCAAACACATACTTCCCACAGTGCCTAACTCAGTGCTTTACATGAAATAAGGGATCAATATATATTTATCGAAATATGGACTTTCTTCATCAAAATTTTCCCTAAATGAAAATAACAAATACAACCAAATGAATAAGTAAAGCATTTTAGTAACTGTTTAATTCTAGTTGAGTTACATCATTTAGTAGCCTATTGTTCCAAAAGTTAGTGAACTTCTTTAGGTTAGAAATTCTAAGGTGATAGATTAAATGATTTTTCAAGGTCTTTACTATGACTGTAAATCTAGTATTTTGAAATATGTGTATCTATTCAATTTGCTCTCCCCTGAAAAACAAAAGGAATAATAAATATGTTGGGCACTTTCTATATGATAAAACATACATGCATTTTCAAGTCATATGAGTTCAATAAATCAAGCTCAAAGTAATATTCAAACTTCAAAGTACAAATGGTAGAGTTAAGATTGTAGTTGTTTCATTTTGATTTATTTTTACAATAAACCAAAAGATGTAATAAATGTTCAGTAACTTCTAGCCCAATAAATGGATTTAAATGGGAGAATCTATTATACGATTTTGCTGTTACATGAAAACCTCCAAAACTAAGAGGCAGTTATTAATCTAAGACTCCAACTGGAATCTAAGAATCTGAAATCTAGCCAGAGGTTCACTATTTATAAGACATGTGACCTTGATCAAGTCAGTTAACCTCTCTGAGGCCCAGTTTCCTCATGTAAAAGAATAGTATTTGCTTCATCTACTTCTTTGGATTTCTGAGAGCATTAAATTAGGTAGCACATAGGAAAGTTGTAAGTGCTATTACTCTTGTACATCTTACTTTATATAATGTTAATGAGTGTGATGATCCTGTACTTTTCTGGAAAGTTTGAGATTAGAATGATCATTTTCTTGAAAATTTGGTAGACTTTTTCTGTAAAAGTGTTTGGGCCTGGTATTTTCTCTGAGAAAAAATGTTAAATTTTTATTTCTTTTTATTTAATGCTTATAAATTATTCAGGTTTTCTTCCTTTCCAAGATAATTTTGGTAAGACATATTTTCTTGGAATTTCTAAGTTTTGTTTAAATTTTCAAACACATTCGCATAAAGTTCTTCATGGTATCCCATCATGTTTTCAATACCTGCTGCAATTTTACATTTAATTATTAAGTTATATTTTTATATTATAGGCATTTTTGCTGCAATAATATAAAAATTATAGTAGTATTTTTGGTATCACATTATCTTTAAATAAATAAATGTCACCAGAATGTTTGTCAGTTTACCTGAGTTTGGGATGATATTAGTCTATGTATATTTCATTCTTTTCCATTTCCCAATCTTGAAAGAGATTATTCAAAGCAAACACAACTTTCTCCCTGATTCTGTTTTCTGAAAGGCTATACTGAGTAAGATGGCAGAGGGTGCACTGGTTCTGAAGCATTTCTGCTTTGCCCCTCCCAGCCCTTCACACACACTCATTTGCAGATATTTCAACCTGTGATTTAGTTGGGGGAGTGGGGAAATGTCCCATTAGGACCAAATAAAATTATTTGGTTAGTACATAAACAGAAAGGCAAGTCCAGGATATGAAGCATAACATAGTAATCTTTAAAAAACATAGAGAGAAAAAAGATTTTATAATAGAAGCTCTGTAAAAAGACTTGATTGAACCTTATGGGCATTTAATGCCTATAATTATCACAAATAGCAAAAACATTAAGTTTCAGTTGAAATACAAGCAAGATTTGAGAAAACGGTCAATCTATTTATTGTTTTTACATTTCATATTCTCAGGGATATTAAATACAAGAATGTAAGTTCGCATACTAAAATCCTAACTAGGCATCTCAGCTAAAGGACAAATACCTTAAATTAAAATTGAAAACTGTTAAAATTAGCTCTATATTTGGTGATCTTTTTCTTGCTGTGTTACCAATTCACACAAGCAGAAAAGGGCTTTGAGCAAACACTGCTGCAGACCCAGAAATGGACTGGCTTGCTCATCAATGACCTTCTAGTTTTGCGTACACTGAGCCTACTTGTATAGCTATATTTCCTAATTACTTTGCTTGACAGGAACTGCTAAAGGCAGAAAGGAAAAATTATTCAACTTAAATTATTAGCCAAGTCTCAAAAGGCTATGACAAAATAGACATAATAAATTATCCATATTATAAAACCTTAAACCTTCAAAGTATTAACAATACATGTGACCAAAATAGTAGCCGAACACTGGATAACTCAAAGAACAAGGTTAGTCACATACATTCTTCAATGACGTACCTCAGGAGGTTTGAATTCTTCAATTCCCCCTTCCATTTTCTGTTTAAGTGCACTGTTTACTTGCTTAGCATTCTGAACCTTCAATAAAAATAACCCAAAATATAAATCAGAACACGTACTTAGATGAGTACTCACTAAATGAAAAGGATATGTACCAAACCCTCTTAAATTTTATTTCAGGAGGATAGACACTTATCACAATTAGGGTGCAATATTCCACTCATTCAACTAATATACACATCAACTTATATACATATAATCTATCTAACAGATTACTAGACATAGTTCACAAATCATAGTATTTGAATATCTTTTAACAATATCTCTTATAACCAAATATAACTGATATATAGGAATTAAAATCCATCAGTATTTTTCATTACCATAATGTATTTTATTTTTATTGATTTCAGAGAGGAAAAGAGAGGGAGAGAAAGATAGAAATATCAATGATGAGAGAGAATCATTGATTAGCTGCCTCCTCCACGCCCTCACCTGGGGATTGAGCCCGCAACCTGGGCATATCCCCTAACAAGAAATCAAATCATGCCCTCTTGGTTCATAGGTTGACGCTCAACCACTGAGGCACGATGACTGGGCATCATTAATGTTTTGATCAATAACAAGGAGTTATCAACAAGACAGTTATTGTCAGGCAAGAGGGGTAAAGGGCACAAGGCAGCAGATATGGGATTAAAAATGAGGGATTTGATTGAAAGGGAATTTCAGAGATAAAACTCACATAATTTGGTTACTACTTGGTTTGTGTGTGTTGGGGCAGTGATACTGGCAAGGGATGAATCAAAGATGATTCTGATGTTTCAACAGAGAACATTTGGGTGTTAGATTAAATATCTAGCAGGTAGCTGGAAATACAGTTACAGAGTTTGGGAGAAAGTCACAGCTTGAGAAGTAGATTCAGAAGTTACTAGCATATAATGTAAGGTTGGCTGGTATAGACAAAGAAAGTACAGTTTTAGAAGAGTAACTAGACCTAAGGGATAAACAACAACAGAAACAAACAAAAAAGGGAAAAGATGACTGAGAAAGGCCAGAGACCAAATAACGTCATTCACTGAGTACTTACTATGTGCTAGGCACTGTTTTAGGAACTTATGATATATTATCTTGTTTAATTTCTCCCAACCATCACATTATTATCCACATTTTAAGATGAGGAAACTCAAGTTAAGAGAAGTTGAGCAGCTTCCCTAAAGTTACATGGGAAGTAGATAGTGCAACCAGGGTTAGAACCTAGGTTCACTGACTCCAGATGCTGACTCTTAACCACTACCTGATGATGATGATACTTTTGTACTACTACTACTACTACTACTACTACTACTACTGGTGATGATGATGATGATGAGGATGAAGAGAGTAGCCACTATTCCTTCAAATGTGCCAAACACTGCTAAAAAATCTACAGGCATCATCTCAAATAATTCCCAACAACCTGTAGGAAAAGTATGATTTTTATCCCCAATTTCATAGATAAAATATTGAAACAGAGAGATTCTACTATTTCCTAAGATCACAGAGCTAACAGGTAGCAATGCTGGGATTCAAACCTAGACTAGACAGAGGTATCTTTCAATTTGGAAACAAGGTAAATTTTAAAGAACAAAGCTTATGTAAATGGGTCACGAGAAAAATATGAAAAATTTTGAGTTTACTGAGGTAAAGTGGATAAGCAAAATGGACAGAATCATTAAAACTATGACTTTTATAAAATACCTGGCGTTTTAAAGAAATCAACTCCATGTCCAGTTGCCTGAGGATAGTGTTGGCTGCATTGGGACTACAGGAAACAGCTACCACATCTTCCTGGGTTAAATACATGCCCTTAGGTGGACGGCACTTAGAACGCTGAGAATGATGGCGATGTTGTAAACTCTGATACTCTCTCCTTCCAAGTCCAATCTTGCTAGTTTGGACAGGTTGTTCAGTATTACCCTAGAAGAACAAAGATAGAATAACAGGTCGTTTCATTTTGAACATAAGGAGAAAACTGTCTGTTACCAGTAGAAGTATCTGCTGCAGTAAGTACATCTAGAAAAACACTTCTAACCAATTAGATTATGCATGAGTCCGAACACACACGCACACACATAGCTCACCAGTTGGGGAAAAAGAAGTATGCAACATAATGTATTCTTGATTCATCCACTCAATAAAATGTTTGATTTCTACACCCAGAAGACTTGGAACAAAAGAAAAAATAGTTGAATTCTAAACTATTCCTGTTTGTTCAAAAGGGGATTTATTTTCCCTAAGCAGTAAAGGGCAAAACAAAAACAGTGCTATTAACATCAAGTACAAAGTTTTTATAAGAAAGTAAGTAGCCTAACTGGTGTGGCTCAGTGGTTGAGTGTCGACCTATGAACCAGGAGGTCACGGTTTGATTCTTGGTCAGGGCACATGCCTCGGTTGTGGGCTCAATCCCCAGTGTGGGGCATGCGGGAGGCAGCCGATAAGTGATACTCTCATCACTGATGTTTCTATTTCTTCCTTGCTCTCTGAAATCAATAAAATATATATAAAATGAAAGTAAGAAAAGGTGTAAATTAGGAATTACGATAAGTGGCAGATTAGACAGCTCATAAAAAAAGGTAACTTTTCATTCTCACTTTAGAGTTGTTGAAAGAGAAGTATGCTGCTAACGAAAGGTTAAAAAGGACACAATTATCTTAATCATGACAACATTTCAAAACGTTAAGTCTATCTGTGAATAAAACAAAATGTGAATTTACATTTTGGAAGACATTAAGAAATTTTTAAGAATGATAACCATGAACTAAGCAGGATTTCATTATTACTTGCAATATTCTTAAAGTATGATATAAAAATATAATGTTATTTTGTGCTTGTGAGACAGGAATCCATAAGAAACTGTGTCCATTAGGTTGAAGGCTATTTCACAGAACAGACTTAATCCAATTCTTTAGAAAAGGAACTCTGAGCAAAAGTTATAAAATAATTGTATAATAAAGCAAAATCCACTTTGTTGCTTAAAATCCAACTCAAAGTCACACATGGCAGACTTGATGCTGAGGGAAACGCCTCCCAATTCAGCACTCCTCAACTTGCTGGATACATTTTTTAAAAAAATCTTTTAAAATTCATTTTCGAGCTGGTAAGAAGTGAGGAAATTCCTCAAAGACCAGAAATGTTGAGAAAGCAGGAATCCAGAGGGATAAGTATGCAGGAGATAGCATTTGCCTAAAGCCCATGCCTCAGTGGACAGCAGACACAGGGCCTAGGAGATAAAGTCAGAACTCTGGAAGGGACTTCATCATTGCCAGCAGAAAAATGTCCCTGTCCTGCAGAGAGAGAGGATGATTAAAGGGAGTCATGCCTACCTTATCTTTGGCTGAATGGAAAAGAAACCAAAACAAGTCTCCCTGAGAATCCCTAACCATAGGCCTACATTCAAGCAGGTTTGAGGACTAGCTTGAAAAATCCAAAATCCAAAATCTTAAGTGTCTCAGATGATGTGCTTTCAGACACTTAACAGAAGCAAATGCAAACTGTCTCTAGAAAAATGCACTTTAAACCCAGGTCTCAAAATTTTTCTCAAGTATGCTCGAAGGAAAATGAGCTCACAGCTATTAATTGCTATACAAGTTCTGTGAGTGACAGACAAAGAAGCAAACAATAGAACTATACCTGCAAAGCCTACAGATATTAGCATTACTAAAGGTACCTCAATAAATGTGTTATATGTGTACAAAGAAATAAAAGAATTAGGCTGGGTAGATCAGTTGGTTAGAGCATTGTCCTGATATGCCCAAGTTGCAGCTTCGATCTCTGGTCAGGGCACATACAAGAAGCAACCGATAAATGCGCAAATAAGTGGAACAACAACTCGGTAATTCTCTCTCTCTCCCCATCTCTAAAATCACTAAGAAAAATAAAAGGGCCCTGTCCCACACACCAAAAGGTTCTTCTCTCTCTAAAGATCAGTAAGATCATGCCCTTGGGTGAGGATTTAAAAAAAAAAGAATTGAAAATATGGAATGTTCTTATAATGAATGAGTCGATCAAAACAGATGAAGCAAAGAAACTAAATATAATATTTAGAAATAAAAAACATTAGAAACAAAATTAGAAACTCAATGGATGGGTTACTTAGCAGATTAGACAGAGCTCAAAAAAACTGTTGACTTAGAATGTACATATAAGAAAAATGGCTATAATGTATTATAGAAATATGGAAAGACAAAAAAGTGGAAAATATGAGTGGTTAAGAGATTAAGTGTAAGTCCATTATATTTCTAAAGGGATTCCCAAAGGAAAGGATAGAGAGAATGAAGGACAAGCAATATTCAGAGGCAATAAATAAGAATTTTACAGAACTTAAGAAGACATAACTTTCAGAAAATTACAATGAATCCAAAGTAAGTTAAAAAAAAGAAATCCATACTCAGATACATCAAAGTGAAACTACAGAACACTCAAGACAAAGAAGAGATCATAAAAGTTGATAGAGAAAAAGACAAATTACCTCCAAAGGGATGATAATTAGCCTGACAGTAGACTTCTCTATAGCAGGGATAGAAATCAGAAGCAATAAAATAATATCTATAAATATTAACTGTCAATTTAGGAGTGTAACCCCAACAAAACTAAGATTTCAAGAAGAATTGAGAAACAGACATTCCGGACATTACAAAACTTACTGCATTTATAACTAAGAGGCCCTCAATAAATTAACTTGGAATGGACATACTTCAGTAAAAAGGGAAATTATTATTTTTATTTTCCAAATACATTTTTATTTATTTTGGAGAAGGGATAGCTAGAAACATCAATGATGAGAGAGAATCACTGATCGGCTGCCTCCTGCATGCCCCCTACTGGGGATTGAGCCCGCAACCCAGGCATGTGCCCTGACTAGGAATCGAACCATGACTTCCAAGTTCATAGGTCAACGCTCAACCACTGAACCACACCAGCTGGGCAAAGGGAAATTATTTTTGAAGAAAAGTCTTAAGTTATTTCTGAAGAAAAGATTTAAGAAAGAATGGTAAGCAAAATAAATTTTAAACATGTGGGTAAAACTAAATATACACTGACTATATGTTTAATTTATAAATTTAAACCAAGATGTAACTAAAACTGAACAAATATAACTTACAAATCTGAAATCAATAAAAATATATTTTAAAAATAGAAATAATTTCCTGGTCAAGACACATGCCCGTGTATTGGGCTTGGTCCCCAGTGGGGGGCGTGCAGGAGGCAGCCGATGCATGATTCTCTCTCATCATTGATGTTTCTATCTTTCTCTCCCTACCTCTCTGAAATCAATACAAAATATTTTTAAAAAAGAACAATCTTCTATCCATGAAATTGTGAAAAAAGAAATTTGTGCTAGTTTTGCTAACATACCTCAAACTGCAAAAGTTATGGCCACCATGGGTGGTAACTACTCAGTTAAGATAGAAAAGGCATTAAATTTGTGGGTGGAAGATAAACAGAAAACTTATGTTCCAATTGACGGTGTGTTGAGCCAAAAGCACTGAACCTTTATCAATGCTTCAGCAAGGGATCCCTGAAAGGAGCGACACTAAGCCATTTACTGCAAGTAAGGGATGGTTACACAGATTCAGGAAGAGGTTTGGATTGAAAAATATAAGAATTACTGCCGAGGAAGAGCTGTTGCCCCAGTTACAACAGTTATATAAATTAAGGAAAAAGGTGTGTATTCATAGGCGAAAACATACCATATATAGGGTACAGTACTAACTGTGGTTTCAGGCATCTACTGGGGTGTTAGAACGTATCCTCTGTACATAAGGGGGGAAACTACTGTATCCTAAAACAGAATAATATTAGAGACCCAGTGCACAGGAGCCCTCTGGCCTGTGGGGATTGGGTCGAAACCGGCAGTCTGACATCCTCCAAGGGGTCCCAGATTGCCAGAGAGTGCAGGCCAGGCCGAGGGACCCCACCGGTGCATGAATCCATGTACCAGGCCTCTAGTAAACACTATAATACAGCAATAAAAAGAACTGCAAAAACATATTGGGCAACAACAACAACAAAACACTGCTAGTAATTAGCTGGAATATATACAACATGATTCCATTTAAATTAAGTATGAAATGGACAAAACTAAACGAGAGTTGCTCAGAAATACATACATATGTGATAAAACAATTAAAATAAGGGAAGTGACTAACTGATAAATTTCAGGATAGGGTTCTCTTTCCAGGATAGAGGTTCCCTCTGGAGAGAAGGGAGGGGAGAGTGTAATTAAGGAAACACGCACAGGACTTCTGTTTAAGTTCAGCGATGGACACACTGGTGTTTATTTTATTATTATTCTTTATACTGTACACATCTCAGGTAAGTGTAGTTCACGATTTTAAAAGTCAGATCTGTATTAAAGGCAATAATATAGTATCATTCCCTGCCGGATGTCCCTATCATCTGTGAAAGAGCAGAGAAATGAATGAAGCTGCTGACATGCACTGTCAGTCCTGGACTACAACCCTTTTTACTTTTTAACTTATTCTCCCATCACATTATTTACTAACTAGTGGCCCAATGCACGAAGGTTCGTGCAAGAATGGGCCTTCCTTCCCCTGGCTGCTGGCACCGCCTTTGCTCCGGCCCGGAGCCACCTTTCGGTCTTCGCTCTGGCCCAGAGCTGCCTTTCCGCCTTCCCATGCTGCCCAGAGGCCCGGAGCAGCGCAGAACGCCTGCGTCGTCGCCATGGTGACAACACAAGCGTCCTGCCCCCAACCGCTCAGCACCTGTGTATGCAAATTAACCTGCCATCTTTGTTGGGTTAATTTGCATACTCACTCCTGATTGGCTTGTGGGTGTCGCGAAGGTATGGTTGAGTTGCATCTTTCTCTTTTATTAGTGTAGATAGAATGAACTCACAGGCAAACAAAGACAAAATTTGTATGTATCACCTTGCATAGATGGACAAAACAATGTTACTTTCACTATTCCATAGCTACCTATAGCCTTGACCCATCAACATTAGGACTTTTTTTTACAATTATACAATTCCTTGCCTTAATAAATGAGCATGTATAAAAATTTAGCCTGTTCTTAATGATTTTAAGTCATCATTATTATCATCACATTGAGGAATATGTGTGCTTTGCTAGTTAGGGATTCTTCCATCTCTTCCATTGAGGCAGCTTTCAATTTTCACTGCTGTCAGTATACCTGTACTCATTTCTAAGTTGGTATAATACGAAACAAAGAAATGTTTTCAAGAAAAAGTGGGTAGGCCCTGGCTGGGTAGCTCAGTTGGCTAGAGCATCATTCTGATAGGCCAAGGTTGCAGGTTGGATCTCTGGTCAGGGCACAGAGAGGAATCAACCATTGATTCCTAAAATCAATAAAATAAAAATTAAAAAAAGAAAGAAAAAGCGCTAACAACCAGAAAGCTTAATTTTACACGAAATACATGAGGGTATTTTATTTCCTTTCTATGGATTAAAGAGTAGGGATCGTGACAGGGTTTTTGATACTTCTGAATGGACATGATAACCAAAAATTACTCAAATCATTGGCTAATTGAAGTTGCAGATATTAAAGCTTTTCCAAAAAACTCTAATTAATATTAGAATTTATGACCTCCTAAAATCATTATGTAAAAACATTTTTCTTATATGAAGAAAAGAGTCTTTTTTTTTTTTAGTGGCTCTGTAGAGTAATTTCACAAGCACTCTGATGATCGCCATTACCTCTTTCTTGGCTTCTTTTTTGGGATCATAATCACTATCGTTTCCATCCATTGGATGTGTTTCTTCCACATCATCATCACTGGGAAGAGACAGAGATTAGTAAACTTAATTTCTTTCTTTTTATTCTATTCCAGTGCTCTTATCAAATGGTAATATACTTGCTAATAATTTTACTAAATATTCCCCAACAGAACAAGGGTTGTCCCTGAGGAGATAAGCTTTTAAAATTTAGATTTCTGTAGTTTAGAAATATTTAAGGCATACAGAATCATTTTAGCTAACATATCCAGCTAATTATCTTTCCTAAATAAATAAGGAAGATATTTAGAAAGAAATATTATTTGGGAAAGAGGACACATATTAACTTGATGTAATACTTATTATTTCAGTTCTCCAGTTGGATAATAAAGACAGACAAAAACCAGTAAGCAAAATTATTTTATACTGCCATAAAGATACAGCTACAGTAACATGGACTTCAGAGTCACTCAGGTAACTGTGGAAAGAGCATCTTCTAGAGAATGTATTTATTAGATCCTAAATATATGTATTAAATATATTACTACTAAAAGAAGCATTTGTGATTACAATCAAACACAGCTCAAATATAACTCAGTTGCAATGTTCACTGGCTATGATTAACAGTTCAGAGTTGAAGAGAGTTCTTACTACTAAGATTTTTGATCACTCAGCCCTTCCTATCAGAGCAGAAACATGAATGTAAGAGTAAGAAGTACTTACAATATGTTGTGATAATTTTTCTGCCTTAGGAAATGTAATCAATCCAATACAGTGTCCCTATCAATGTAACTATATAAAGGCATCCAACCTACCTGTCACCCTGATTATGTCTATTAGCTAGTTTCCGAGCCTGGCGATCCATCAAGCTTGTCCTAGATCGAGTTTTTTTCCAGGAATAGTAATATTTTACAAGACTAGCAATGGTCTTATCTGGAAGCTTTAAAAAAAAAATCATGTTAATATCAGCAAGTTTAATTCATAAATTCCAATGAACAGAATATTTCTGATATTATTCTTTGATACTTAGCAAACAAAGGCATAGGTAAAACATTTTCATGAGTACCTTTATAAATTATAAAGATAAAAACTGTGTTGTGGTCATAGTACTCCACCCACACCTATGACACTGACACTGTTGAATAAACATGCCTATTTGTTCTGAGGGAGAGGAAAGACGTCACAAACATAGTGAGAATGGCCCCAGAAGTCCTCAACACAGTCAATGCTATAGTATTTAATATTTGTTTTCCTTAAAGAATTACTCAATTCTTTTTTCCCTCTGTAAATTAGAATTTTTTATTGATATGTAATTCACATATCATAAAAATCTCCAATCTAAAGTGTACAAGTCAGTGGTTTTTAGTATATTCGCTATTCGCTAGTATGTGTAACCATCACTAAATTCCCGACATTTTCATAACCTTGAAAAGAAATCCTTAGCAGTCATCCTTATTCTCTCCTTAACCTAGTCTTCATGGATTTGCCTATTCTGAACACTTCATATAAATGAAATCATACAATATGTGACCTTTGATGTCTTAATATGAAGAAAAAAAGTCTTTTTTTTTAGTGGATCTGTAGAACAATTTTACAATATGCTTCTTTCAGTTAGCATATGTCCCAGAAAAGCTACTGAATTCTTAACAATGATTTTTTGGAATCATTTTGTTTTAAATCCAGGTTTTAAAATGAGAAATAATGCAAATAGACTTTAGCTACCAAATAAAGTCTTTGAGCAAAAACTGACAAATGATCATGCACTGATTTGTCATCCAGGCAAACAAGAATGCACACTCCCAATCAAAAATGTTCTTTTCGATTATGGAAGACACTTAGATATATTTGCAAACGTTATCTAGTTTTTATCCATTCAGGTTAAAAGTGTTTAATGCAGCACTTCTCAGGTTTATATTATTTTGACACAATACTAAAAACTTAAGAGCTAGAAGTAAAAAGCGATTTTTTAATTAAAAAAAAAAAAGCAACAGCACTTGGACAATATTGAATTACAGAATATTTAAAAATTGATGTTCATATCTAAAGGAATATAAATTAGAAAATAAAATCCTTATGTTAAAAAATGAAACATTTAAAAATAAAATTATGATTTTTTTCCTGGAATGAAACTTTTTAAACAATACCATTACACATATATTTAGGTCATAATAAAAATTAATTTATTACAATGAAATAGCAAATAACTGTCATGCCTTAGAATGGTTGTAGACAATAGGATTCTACGCAAATATACCTATTTCAAAATATTTTTAAAAATTAACATGATTGGAAAACTTGTTTTCTATTTAATAATTAGGAAGTTTAATATCAGCATAAAATATCATGCAGGTATGAATCACAGTAAGACCAAAATTACCATACCATTTGTTGAATCCTGTGAAAGCTCTTCCCATGAAAACTAAAGGCTTGTTCAAATAGGACTTTATCTTCCACTGTCCACTCATCCGGAAAGGGAGTAAAATTAGGGAGATCAGCAAGGGACTTCTCAATGTTATGTTTATGCCAGAACAACATGCCAAGTGCCTTTGAAGAGAAATCAATCCCCTTTGGTTTTTAATGGACTTACGTTCCATCACACTTAAGAGAATTAAATACAAATTATGTTAAAATCTTAAGCCTATGACTTCAACTAAAGATACACTCACAGTTTGGGGTTTTAAACAGGGTTGCCCAAGTAGCAGACCTCACTTATTATTTCTTTTAAATCAATGCCTCAGAACAGTGAATGTTCTTGCATACCATGTCTGCTGCAGAATCTAGTCACTGAGGAGAGTGACCATGATTACTAAGCAGGTTTGAAGGCTCATAGTACTTAAACACATGACAGGTCTAAATATATGCTGATTAAATTTAACAAGACTTTTACCCACATTTATTCATCTGTCAATGTGGAGAGAAAAATATGCTAAAAAACAATCCAAACAACCAGTAATTGAATGAAAACTATGGATTCTAACATAAAACTGGAAGTGCTCAGTCGAGACTTTGAGAAATACTTGTTTTAACCTTTAGAAATATATCATGGACTAAACAATTCTAAGAAGAGAACCTCAACTATAAGTATAACAATCTTTTATCATATATATATTTAAAAGTTCTTTATTATCATAATGTACACAAAGAATTAGTATGGACATGTTAATAACTTCAATGACATTATTAGCAAATCATAGGAAAGCCTGAAATGAACGATTTCCAACAGTTCCACACTTTTCTCTTCTATAAGGTACTGAATATCATTTAAGGGATAAAATTTTATTTCTTAAGAGACTTAGCAACTTTTTCAATATTGAGCTTTAAAGGTAATTTCTGTACTTTGGTAATACTCCTTTAAAATGGACATGAAAATGAACCTATATGCAGTCACATTTTAAAGGATTAACTTTCTTAAATATTAAACAGAAAGTCAAGGCTTAAAAACAAAATACATAATCAAAGGCTTCAAAATTCACAAAAAAAGATTATTGTATTTAGATAAACATCTCAATTTCACAAAAATGGTTTTTTATTATGTAACCATGTAACTGACCATAAAGTTAGCTCTTAATTTAGGTTACAGGTAATTCACTTATTTTACTAGTAATTCTAATAAAGGTTGATCTAATACTTAGTTGAAATGAGATTTAAGAATCTCTATTTCATTTTTATTTTCCCATGCTCTTTATCCCCTCATTACTAGGAATAAATAAATCATAAGCTATATATATATATATCTCCTTTTAAAGTTATCTAAATTTAAAAAAAAACCATGCATTATTTCATTCATAATTAAAAAATCTTAAATATTTCTAAAAGTTTAATTTTAAGTTCTTTTAGATTAAAAAGTCAAAGAGAATTACCTATACGCAAAAAAATTTTCCCTTTTTAGTAAGCATTTACCAGTGTAGTCATGAAGGCTTTCAGAGACTTTTATAACTCAAATAGAGTAACAAACAGAGGTATTTAGAGAAAAATGTTCAAGCCCTTGAGATAAATAATGTTTATAAAAGCAAAATCCTTAATGTTGACAGGTCACACTTTGCTAGGACTTTCGGTATCTCTAAAGTTGGTTGAACTGCTGAACTTTTAGGACAGAAATGATCATGAGATGTTCTTTGAATTTCGTAAATGTTGAGGCAAGCCTTAATATTAAAATGTTTCTTTACATACCTGTTCCACATTGTAGCCATGTTTCTCCTTTGCAATTGCAATATATTCATCCACTGTAATGAAACAACGGTATATAATTAATTATATTTACTTCATTTGCCCAGGTCTACATTTTGTGTGTGTGTGTGTGTTTGTTTTTTTTTAAACAAAGCAGAATTTAAGAATTTATATTACAGGGATAAAAAAATGGCCAAAGTTATTTTTCATGAAATATTACAAAAAAGTCTTTTAGTTCTATGAATAGGATCAGAAGTACACTTGGTTTAAAATTTTACTTAGTATGACTTATATGACCATACAGTATACACTTATTACATTCAATTACTATAATTATTTTATGCAAAAAAATCAACCTGTGGGTAGCCAACAGAACCTAATTACAGTATAATATATTAGATAATTTTTTTATTTTTCTGCCAGTCTTTATTTGAAGTCACTTAGCTATTTAAGACCCCATTTCATATTTAGAGTAGGCCCAAAGCCTTTACCTTCCCATTTTGTCAGCTATATATAGTTAACAACATATTTAAATATACTTTAGTATCCCTGAAATTTTCTACAGCATTTCCTGCTAGCTATACAAAAGGTGTTTGGATATTCCAGTTTCATTCATCCTCCATATGTAATCAAGCTATTAGAATTTAGATAAGCACAGCTTCAGTGATGATACACTGGCTATTTCAAGGCCTCATTGAAGTCTGCCATTTCACATTCAGCAAGACTCAGTTTTATGTGAAGTCTCTATAGTCCTCCTTGATCCATATATATTAATATTATAGTATTATAATGTGTGTGTGTATATACACACATATATATGCATATATTCTTTAAGCACATTTTTGAGAAGCAGTGGCTAAGAATTCTGATTCTAGAACTGCTAGTCTACCTGAACTTGATTCTCAGCCTTGTTACTAGTTTTTTAACTTTAGGCAATTAAACTTGACCTTTTTGTACCTTAGTTTCCTCACTTTAAATAGTGATAAAAATAATACCTTCCTTTTAGGATTAAATGAGCTGATATGTGTAAAGTATTTAGAATAGAACATTTTAATTACTTTATAAGAATGTGTTATCATTATTGGTCAGTATAATACAGATTAATTTATAAATATGTTGTTATAAAAATAATGCTGTTAGAATAACTATCTTTTATAGATGTTATTATATCTCCCTAAGATTGTAAACTTTTGGTACAGAAAATCCAAATATTATATTTTGTTTAGAACCCATAGTACTTAAACACATGACAGGTCTAAATATATGCTGATTAAATTTAACAAAAATGTCCTATAGTCCTATAAAAATAGAAGGTTAAACAATAGCAACCAACTTATGGTTCTTAAGGCAGGCTCTACATTAGAATTAGTGGAGGAGCTTTTAAAAAGTAAGTCTGGCCCTGGCTGGTGTGCTAAGTGGTTAGTGTCGGTACCAGGAATCAAAGGGTCATAGGTTTGATTCCTGGTCAGGGCATATACTCAGGTTGCGGGTTCGATCCCCGCTTGGGTCCATATGGGTGGCAGCTGATAGATGTTTCTTTCTCACATCAATGTTTCTCTCCCTCTCCCTCTCCCCCTCTCTCTAAAAATCAATAAAAACATATCCTCGGGTGAAGATTAAAAATAATAATAAATAAATAAAAAGTAAGTCCAGGCTCCTCCTCTGAAAATTCTGATTGAATTGGTTTGAGATAAGAGACCAGACATCAGTAGTGTTTATTTTTTTAAAGTTCCCCCAAGTGATTCCAGTGCATAGTCCTAGACCTTCAGTTGGATATTCTACATGAACACCATACTAATCAGGAAATGTTGGTTTTCTGAATTTTGTTTATCACTTTGCTCAGAAAGGCACCACTGTATAAAAACAGTGCTAAAAAAGGAAAAGCCAATGACACCCTGATACTCAATTTATGAATGAAAACCTTTGCCTATGAGGAGTGAACCAAAGAAACGCAACAGTCACGTTCAGGTTTCTCAGTATACAGTTCCAGGCCATATGTAATTTCATGTTTTTGTTTAAGAATGCCTAAAGAGCATTCAATTCCTAGATTACCAGTTAGACCTTTTGCTGGTATTCTAAAGTGCTTAAATAAAAAGAATGATCTGGTATGCAGAATATTATTCAGTTTTCAACTTTCAGTTCTCTTATTGCATCACTAAGCATAATTAGACTTACCAATACATGATCATTACTTTTCTAAATAGACCATCATGGGACAGCTATAAGATTTAGTAAATATTTTTAAAAGACCAGCTTATTTCACAGCTGCTAAAGTAGCTGCTCAGTGGTTCTTTTTGTTTTAGTAAATTCAATGTAACTAAATGGAAGGATGGGGATCTTAGTTTTGTTACCTGCATGTTTCCTATATCTGATGTGCCGCAAAGGATCAGGTCCGCTACATCACATTGAAGTCTAAAGCCACACCATGATTCAAGAAGTGCATGGTCAATGATCCAGAAGGCCTCCGTCCAGAAATGGAGAGCACAGAGATGACCTGATTGATGGCTGCTGGAGTCAGTTCTTGCCCCTTTCCTCTTTAACATGGTACTGATAGTGGGCTCTTTGAAGTTGGAAGGCATTTCTTTACATCTCCATACACTGAGGAAAAACCTGGGCAGATGTCTACATAGTAACTCCCTCCCCTGCTTGAGGATTAAGCAGCAAAATGCCATCAGATCCTAGGTTTCCTCTGTCTTCCTGGGCCTGACACACTTGGAATGATCAACCCACTACCTTTCAAAAGGAAAAACATTCTAATATAACAACCTCCATCAAACAAAACAAAATAAAACAAAACAAAACAAAACAAAGACAAACTGTTTTTTCTTATGAGAATCTAAGAGACCCAAAAACAAATAAAAATTGCATTTTGAATTGGTTAATAGATGCCTATTGACATAAATGTTCAAGTTCAGAAAACTTACATTTGGCATCTGGAATACTGTGATATGGAGACCATACAAGCATTCCTCCATTGTCTTTATCTGTGTACTTTGTAGCACCTGGGGGAAAAATTAATTACTTTGAATACGATGGATTTTTATTTACATTCAAAATGAGTATAACGAAGGTTAGTTTATTTCTATTTTAATATAGTACCTGCAAAGGAGGGCAAAGAAACAAAGTACAGAACAATAAAGAGAAGGAAAACAGATTTACATTAAATACATTAAATATCCCATTTATAAAAATGAAGGAAACTTCATAAACACTGAAGCTTACCCCCTTTAAATTAAAAAGAAAGATTTTAAGTACATTACACATCCCTACTTCTTTATAGATAACTAGAGGCCCGGAGCACGAAATTCGTGCACGGGGGTGTGTGTCCCTCAGCCCAGCCTGCACCCTCTCCAATCTGGGACCCCTCGAGGGATGTCTGACTGCCCCGTTTAGGCCCGGTAGGATCGGGCCTAAATGGGCAGTCGGACATCCCTCTCACAATCCAGGACTGCTGGCTCCCAACAGCTCGCCTGCCTGCCTTCCTGATTGCCCCTAACTGCTTCTGCCTGCCAGCCTGATCACCCCCTAACCACTCTCCTGCCAGCCTGATTGATGCCTTACTGCTCCCCTGCCAGCCCGATTGCCCCTAACTGCCCTCCCCTGCAGGCCTGGTCCCCCCCCAACTGCCCTCCCCTGCTGACCCGATCACCCCTAACTGCCCTCCCCTGCCACCCTCATTGCCCCTAACTGCTCTCCCCTGCTTGTCTGATTCCCCCCCCCCCCCCCCCGCAGGCCTGGTTCCCCCCCCAACTGCCCTCCCCTGCAGGCCTGGGTCCCCCGCAACTGCCCTTCCCTGCAGGCCCAGTCGCCCCCAACTTCCCTCCCCTGCAGGCCTGGTCACCCCCAACTTCCCTCTCCTACAGGCCTGGTCCCTCCCAACTGCCCTCCCCTGCTGGCCATCTTGTGGTGGCCATCTTGTGTCTACATGGGGGCAGCCATCTTTGACCACATTGGGGCAGCCATCTTGTGTGTTGGCCTTATGGTCAATTTGCATATTACTCTTTTATTAGCTAGGAGGATAACTGACTTAACCTTGTATACATTACTTACGAGTCATTAAAAACTCTTTTAAAACCATAGAGAATACCTCAGGTGGTTAAGTTAATTGTTTTGTACTATATCTAAATGGGCCAAGATTACTGTAATTTTTAAATACTTGTATCTGCTTTTTATAGTTTTTATTTAATCTTATTCCTGGCTAGAAGTCTGCCAGCTATTTCTTTTTAGACTTCATTTATTACATTTTACATTTATAAAAGTATGTGCTCTGTGTAAGAAAAAAACAAAGTAAAACAATGTAAAAGTTAATAATGCTACTTCTTTTTAAAGTATTATGAGAGTCCACCTCTAATCTAGGAGTATATTATTGCTTGTTTCTAAATTTACTTCTAACTTGTTATAATCTAAAATGTCAGAAAAATCAAGCTCTACTGATAAACAGGTAAATTAAGAGTAGAATGAATGAACGCCTGACACAGCTATCCTAGAGCCAAGTACATGCATATGAGGTCTGGTCTTTTCTTGGCTTCTTCCTAATTCGTAGGTACATTCAAGGTAATTCAAACTACCAACAAATGAAGCATTGTTGCCACCTATTTTAAGAAGACTTGTTTATAAACATGTCATAATTGATTTTTATAAGGTGTTGATAGCTACCAGCAACTCATGGCCACAATTTCTGTCTATCTCTGACCCTCTTCTGCATGTGGGTCTCTGACTCTCTCATGCATGCAGGGTTTCCATACTATGTATTAAATTTTGTTATTTTCTCTTGCTAAAAAATAAAATACATATTTAATTTTAACCACATAAAATAAAAGCACAAAAGCAAAGAGCCAAGTCATTCAATGGAAATAATACAGACATCCTATCTAAATAGGTCAGAAGCCTTTATTACTTAAACTCTATTGCTATTTCAAATGAGTATCCTAAACTTCACTGATTCTTTCACAATGGATTATAAGATAATTTAAATCCTACTTAGTTAATCATAGATTGCAACAAAGGTTTGCATTAAGTCTCAAGTCTTTTTGTTGTTGTTGTTAATCCTCAGCTGAGGATATTTTTCCATTGATTTTTAGGGAAAGTGAAAGGGAGAGGGAGAGACAGAGAGACACATTGATTGGTTGCCTCCTGCATGCACCCCAACCAGGGCCAGGGAACCTGCAACCAAGGTACGTGCCCTTGAGGGCAAGTCTCAAGTCTTAATAGTGTCTTATGCTTAATATTTGAACATCTTTTCTTGCATCTGATTCTTGCATTACAGAAGGCCTGAATTAAAATATCTTCATTAAATATTTCTTAAACAAATATAAACTTAAAAAAAATTTCCCCATGAAGAATAACAGTTCAGTTTTCCCCAAAGTTCTTAGCATTGTAAGATCTGACAGCAACTGGCACCTAAGCAGTGGGCACTAACAGCTCTACTAATGGATGTAGGGGGGCATTTGTAGAATAATCGTGTCTGGTAGCAGAGAACACCTAATTAGACATTTCACAATGTTCTTTCCCTAACCCTTGAACTGGACTCCACTGTTTTCAATCATACATATCTCAACGAGGCCCAAGAGATGACTGATGTTCACAAAAAATGAGGTACCTTTTAGTATAAGGATTAAGAGTGTAACCATCAGAGAGCTAGACTCCAAGTTTGAAACCCAGCTTTGTCACCTTGAGCAAATTTATTTAATGTATCTGTGCCCCAATGTAACTCATCTTTAAAAATAGGGATGATGCGAGTTCCTACTTCACAAGAGTTGTTCAAAAATTAAATGAGTTAATATAAAGTAGCCAGCAAATGGTAAGCCTTATATAAGACTTATTATCCCTATTACATGCTTATTGAAAACAGTTCTTTCTTAAGTTCCTTTCTTTACTCTGGAAGAGCTTCTTCTCATATTATCAATCAAATAAAAGTATGAATGAATAACACCTCATGGGGCTCTAACACAAATGGCTGATACCCCCTCTCATCAACCCTTTGAAAAGGAGATTGAATAGCTGAAATGACCTTTTAGTTTTTCTGACAAATTAAACCTGATTCCTCTGTAATAACAGAGTATTAGAAATTAACTTGTATTATTAAAAACATTTTATCCCCCTGGATGCTTTGCATCCAATCAAGTTTCACCATTTCCATTACAAAAGTCGAAATGAACTAAAATATTTAAAGGACACAAACCCAATGTTTAAAATTTTGCTTTTATCTATAACAATATTGAAAATTATATCTCAAAACTGTCTGATATTCATGAATAGTACTGAGAATCAAACTTGACTCACAAACAAAATAACCAAGCCTTAGAAACATCCTAACTTTTGAATTGATTAAAAAACCAACAAACCAACCAAAACCTAGGTAGCAAGTTACCACATTTTAAAAAACTATAGTAGGATTACAGTTCTGAAAATAAAATTATTGAACAAGTTTTTAAACAGGTTAAATGAAACCCTTGAAAGTTTAATCCCTTTGAAATTTTTTAGATCTTCTTAACTACAGTTGGTAAAGTATATTATTTTAGATCTCCTTAACTACATTTGGTAAAGACCAATTGATGAAAACCTACAACTATCAAATAAAAGTACAGTTGGCTCTCTGTATCCATGGGGTACCACATTATTCACAGATTCAACCAACCATGGGATCAAAATATTTGGGGAAAAAAATGGTATGCTGTTGGGGACATGTACTATTTAGGCCTACCTACAATGGTTGTGTCTATACTGAACACATAGTTTTTTCTCACTACTCCATAAACAATATCTATAATAATAAAAGTGTAATATGCTAATTAGACCAGATAGCTGGACGACTTTCTGGATGTCCTTCCAGATGACCTTCCGGATGACCACACTGTGACACCCATTGGTGCCAGAGGGTGTGATGCGATTGGTCGGGGACCTGGTCACCCATCGCCCCATGATCGCCCTGCAAAGGGAGGCCCAGGCCACTGGCCAATCAATCAATTGGGGGGGGGGGGCTCCATGATCACCCCAAAGAAGGAGGCCCAGGCCACCGACCGGTGGGCTGCGGCGGGTGGGCGGGGCCTCCCTCTGCGGGAGCGATTCATCGCGGAGCCCCGGCCAGGTGGGCAGGGCCTACCTCTTTGGGGTGATCGATGGCAGAGCCCTGTGATTGATTGCCCCAAAGAAGGAGGCCAGGCTACCGGCAGCGGCGGCGGTGCTGCAGTGGGTGGGTGGGGCCTCCCTCTGCGGGGGCAATCCACCGCGGAGCCCTGGTCAGGTGGGCAGGGCCTACCTATTTGGGGTTATCGTTCGTGGGGCTCCCGGACTATGAGAGGGCACAGGCCGGGCTGAGGGACCCCCCTCCAGTGCACGAGTTTCGTGCACTGGGCCTCTAGTCTATATCTGTATGTATAAAAGCCTAAGTGACCATTACAATGGAATGACCGGAACGACCAGGACTGGTCGCTATGACACTCACTGACCACCAGGGGGCAGATGTTCAACACAGGAGCTGTCCCCTGGTGGTCAGTGCGCTCCCACAGTGGGAGTGCTGCTCAGCCAGAAGCCAGGCTCACGGCTGGCAAGTGCAGTGGCGGTGGCGGAAGCCTCTCCTGCCTCCACGGCAGTGCTAAGGGAGCGGTGAGATGGCAAGAGAGTGCCGAGTGCCGAGCCTGGTGGTGCCCGGCCCGGCTTGGGCTCCTCTCTAGCCGCATGCCGCTTCGAGCACTGCTACAGGATCGGGCCTAAACCGGCAGTCGGACATCCCCTGAGGGGTCCCAGATTGCGAGGGGTGCAGGCCAGGCTGAGGTACCCCCTTTACTGCCCCGTGCATGAATCTGCACCAGGCCTCTAGTAGTATAATAACTATTTACATGGCGTTTACATTGTATTAGGTATAAGTAATTTAGAGATGATTTAAAGTATACGGGAGGATGTGAGTAGGTTATAGACAAATACTATGCTATTTTATATGGAGGCTTGAACATTCAAGAATATAAGTATTCTCAGGGATCCTGCAACAAATCCTCACTGGATACCAAGGGATGACTGTATAACTTTGATAAGCTAGGATTTCCACACCAACAGCAAATTTCAAGGTAAGTACAAAAAAATCTATTTCTTTTAAAATTTCCTTTATGACTTTTAATATACCATTGAACAAATATTCTATATAAAGGACTTAATATTAAAAATATTAAGATACTCCAAACATTTTTTAAAGTTCTACCATTTATATATGAGGCTCTGAATTATATACTTAATTCACCAACTTTATACTGGGGTTTAAACCAAGGCTTTCCAAGGGGTACAAAAGCATGAATAAGTTTTATGGAAATCAAATTTAGACATTCAACTTCCCTATTGTTCTTTCCCAAGACAATCTGCCTGAACTCACTTGCAGTCTAAGCTATCTGCTCATCCTACCACTGACCTCTTTCTTGATAACTGCCCTTCTCTCACTAAAATAAAAAGGCATGTCTCTCATCCATCCCAAGTCTCCTAAGAGTACACTGCCTGGGTGGCTCAGTTGGTTGGAGCATCGTCCTGTATGCCAAAAGGTTGCAGGTTTGATTCCCAATTCGGGCACATACTTAGGTTGTGGGTTCAATCCCAGGTCAGGGTGAATTCAGGTGGCAAATGACTGATGTTTCTCTCTCACATTGGTGTTTCTCTCTCCCTCTTCCTCCCTCTCTCTCTCCTCTCTCTAAAGTCAACAAAGACATGTCGTTGGATGAGGATTAAAAAAAAAAATGCACTGCCTAAAAATTTAAAATTTCTGTAGTGCCAAAGGCTATCGGCAAAGCCCTCCTTTACTCAAGGCACATGACTACTAGAATTTTAATCAATTATGCATTAATTGTAATAACTCAAGCCAAAAGAGTTTTAACACTTAGAACCTTTGTTCACAAGAATACATATTATGGTGGTAGAGAAATTAGGTTATCAATAAAGCACTTTCAAGCACAAAAATACATTATAAAAATCTGTGGGGAAAATGCATGGAAACAATTTCAAAGACAAAAAGGAACAATGTAAACTTTCAGGTTGTCAGGAGCCTGTTCATATATTCTATAGAATAGATACCATCACATTACTCTAGTATTTATAGTTAATTGGATATATTTAAAATAAGGATATAAAAGCTTTATTTCAAAGTGTTAATATTTTCAATAAACTGAAGATTACATTTCTCAACTATCTATATATCTATATAAAAGCCTAATATGCAAGGTGTTCCCTTGGGCGTTTGACCGACTGGGAGTTTGATTACTCACTATGACGTGCCCTGACCACCAGGAGGCAGCACGGAATGAAGGAAGGCCCTGGCTGGGAGCCAGCAGCCGGGAAAGGGAGACCCCGGCTGCCAGCAGCCGCTAGGGACCCTACCTGTGCCCAAATTTCGTGCACTGGCCCTCTAGTTTAAAGTAAGTGACAAATGATAGATGCCAACTTGAAATTATGTGATTCTTTTTTCAAAATTCTCCTATGTGTATGTATGCAGGTAAATTATTTTGAAGAACATTTCTTTACATATATTAATTTTCACTTAATCTTGTGTTATAGTTAACATCATTTCCCTTTTACAAATAAGAAAAGTAAGGCCTGGATACATCAGGTAGTTCGTCCCAGGTCACTATGTCATATTAGCTAAAAGGCATATGGTAAGAGGTGAAACTCTTAATCACTACACAAAACTGTTCCTTGTGATGTAAGCATAGCCAGTAGGCAAAGACCTAGTAAAGAATCAAAAGGAACCTAAGAAAATAATCAGAAATCTAGTTAGTAAATTTTTATAAAGGCATTCATCGCAATGGCCTATTAATTAATGTAAACTACAGGGTGTCCCAAAAAAATATATACAAATTTTAATAGCTGATAGCTCAGTTTTGAGAATAAAATATATTTTAATAAACACTACCTTTATAATTATTCAAAGTGCATGTATACATTTTTGGGGGACACCCTATATTTCTAATCTCCTAACTTCAGTAATTCTAACTTAAATCTCAATTCTTCTCATATTTTCTAAAAGTTATTTAATAATTTATTCTTTGTGTTTAATTTCTATCATCATCATCATCTTCTCCGATGAAAGTATCCCCCCCCCCACACACACACAAACCCTTACTTTTCCTACATTCTGATCATAATAATTTTGGCACCTAAGGAATTCTTCTAAATGTCTTTGATGGCTATGGGTGAATAATCTCTATGAAGATGGACTACTAGTAAGTGGTTTATGAGGCTAAAGATAATGGCATGAAAAAGAAAAAGGGAGAGAGAAGAGCTACCATATCTCAATTTCTATCATTAATAAATCTTTTTTTCCCTTTTCTAAGGAAATGTTTAAATTCTCACCCAATTACATTAAATTGATGTGAAATTAAAACTTTACACAACAGTATAACACTCAGAATAAAATAAAGCAGTGGTACTATGTTGAATGGCATAGAGGGTCGATATCTCCTTTTAAAAACTGTCTAATAATTGATAAGCTACATTTGCTTGAAAAGATTTGCCTGTAACATCTTATAGACAACTATACACTGGTTGATTAGGGGTCTTGTGATTAAGAGTCAAATGACCTAAGTTTAAATGGTAACTGGTTTTAGTTGTGCCCTCTGGTTAAGTATTTTTCTACAGGAGATTAAGGATAAAATAAATAAGTGAATTTAAAGAATGTGACATTTATCCTTATTCTAATAGAGTATCATTATAGTCTCAGTAAGTAAATTGAAAATATAACTTTAAAAAGTAATAATATCTTAGTGACTTTTTCCCCCTCACAAATATTCATAGGTTCAAAATAAGCAAAATATGATGATAAATTGAATAATCCAAATAGTGGCCATGTAAAACCACCTAAAAAAGTCTTTTGCATTTTAAAATTATTTTTCAAATTTTGAAGCTTGTTCTAGTATTTATCTATTATGAAACAAAAGAATTCTTTAAAGTGATCAGGCACGAATTTGTTCCAGTATAAAATCTGGCTTTTAAAAACAAGACCCTTAACCAACCTGTGTATAGTTGTCTATGAAATATAAACCTAACTAGTCGGGCAAAAAGGCAGGTATGTTTGTTAAGTGAAATAATTCTGGTGCCTGAATTCTAATTTGGAAATAAGTTTATCAATTTCCAAAAAAGCCGAGTCCCAATAAAAGCCCTAAATAAAAAAAGTATAAATGAAAATCATTCTTAATGATGAAATTTAATCTTTAGTGAATAATTGCCCAGTCATATAATCCTGGCAAGAATCGCATGAATATTTTTTTACTTCCATTTTATAACTAGGGAAACAGGCTGGAAGACCAGTGACTTGCTCAGAGCATAAAAAGAAGAGCTGGGAACTGAACTCAATCTACCTGAAGCCAAAGCATGGTCTTTTCAACTGTCTAGCTAAAACCTGAGACAAACAGTAACGGGAATTAAAGTGCCATTCACCTACTAGCTACATCAAAGAAAATTAATTTCACAAAGCCTTTACAATTATTTGAAGCCCACCAGTACCCACATGGATAGCTTTTGAGTAAAATGTATTCAGAGCCATGTCATTTAGAGGGCAACCCAGATCTGGCTGAACACTCTTGTATTGTTTTTACCTTTTGAAAAAATAGCCCGCACTGACAATCCTTTTGAACACCCATCATTTTACTCTCTCTCTCTTGGAACAGGAAGAGCTGCTACCTACAACTCTTTGAATGGCTGGTAAAACTCATTTTGCACTGCCAGCTATACCATACAATCAAATAAACATGCGATTTCCCCAAGAAAATACAACGAAGCCCTACTAATATCTAACACAGATGCAGCGTTATTATGAGCCCGGGGGGGGGGTGGGGGTGGGGGGGGGTGGAGATCCAAACCCAGCCCCTGCAAAGCCTGAACCGAAGAGGGTCTGGGGTGGGGTTGGGAGAAGGAAACACGCTCCACCACCGGAGGCTCCGACGAGGGTGCCTCCAAATGCGGAACTCTCGCCCAATCCCCGTCCAGGCTGAAATCCCGTGACCGCCAGAACCTGTTTGTAGAAAAGTAGACAGGGAGCCCGCAAGCTGGCTTGGCAGAGGACGCAGGAACCTGGCTGCTCCGGGAGAAAATGTCTCCTTGGCAGCTGCCGCCACTGTCCTGTGGTCTGACTTCTAGGGCTGGCTCTCGAGCGAGGTGTGCGCCTCCGGCGACTCCTCCCCTCCTCCCCCCAGCCCTTTCTCTCCCTGGCTCCAACACTCTGCAGAGCTGTCTGGAGCAGAGCTACAGTACCACCCAGCCAAAAAAAAAGAAAAAAAAAGAAAAAGAAAAGAAAAAAGAAAAATCCCTGGGGCGTATGGGCTGGGGAAGGCTCGCCCTGGGCTCCGACCGGTGACAGCAGCCCGGGCCTCCGCCGCCTCGCCCCCGAAGGCCGGTGGGCTGGCAAGTGACATTGGCATGATGCTGACACACAGCCCGTGCGAACAGGCTTTCCTGGATCCAGCTCGGGGGGGGGCCCGCCGCCGCTCCTCCCCGGCCCCGCGGACCCCCCCATCCGCCCAGGGCCGTCTCCCTTAGTTCTCCCCGACCTCGCCCTGAGCTCAGGCGGGGGGCAGAAGGGCGATGCCACCAGCGGGCAAGTAGCCTCCAAAGAAACCATGTTAACCTTGCAAGGCACACATCTGCCCACACGCCCTGCCTGGGTCACAGCCCTGCCGAGCCTGACAGCCTCCCCGCCGGAGATGACTGCCCATCCCAGCCCTGCATCCCCCTCGGACCTCTACCCCACCCGTCCCCCCTCGACCCCGTCCCCCCTCAACCCATCCCAGAAAAAGGGGAGACAGCATGTCGCCTAAGCAAAAAAAAAAATAAAAAAATAAAAAATATCTACCTGGATCAAATTCAGGGATCCGGGCTTGGTATTCAGCTCCGACTCTCATCCCAACATCTGCAAAGCAATGCCGAGAGAGAGAGAGAGAGAGACAGAGAGAGAGAGAGAGAGAGAGAGAGAGAGAGAGAGAGAGAGAGAGAGAGAAGAAATAGAAAAGAAGAGAGAAAGAGACACTTAATAAAATATAAAAATTGTGGAGGGATCTGGCAAGAAGCGGCGGGTGGCTGGGAAGATACTAGGTCCGGGCACTCCGGGCTCTGGCAGAGGGTGGGGGCGGGGAGCGGGGGGCGGGGGCGGGGGCGGGGGTCGCGGGGCGCTGCAGCGCTGCACCGGGAGTTCGAGGCTACCGCAGCGCCCGGGCTCCGAGGGGAGGGAGGGCGGGAGCGCGGCGAAGGGAGGGGGCTGGGGGAGGGGAGGAGGGAGGGGGCGGCGGGCCGGCGGGGAGGAGTTCGGGGCTACCACCGTGCTCGTCGTCGCTGCTGCAGCCGCTCTCGGGCTCCGAGAAGTGCAGCCCGCCGTTGGTGGACGAGGCGCCGCCGCCGCCGCCGCCGCCGCCCGCTGGGCTCTTGGCGCTGCCGTTGGCCGACCGGTTCTTCCCCAGCAACTCGGGCCCTTTCTCCATCATGCCGGGCATGGTAGACGAGGGGAGGGGGCGAGGTGCGGGGGAGAGGGAGGCGTCGGGGTGAAGGGGGGGGGGATCGCTTAGGAGTGCGGGCGGGAGGGAAAGGAGGAGGAGGAGGAGGAGGAGGGTGTTAATATGGAGCCGCCATAACCGCCCCGGTCCGGCAGTAGCGCAGTCGCCTCACAACCACCCGCCCCGGCCCCGCCTCCCTCCTCCTCCTCCTCCTCCCTCCGCCCTCCCCGCGCCCCCCGGGCTCCCCGCTCGGCCGCGCCGCGCGCTACGCGGCCGCCGGTATCACTCCGCCCCGCAGGGAGGTTCCGGCCGCGGGGAGGGGTCGGGGGGAGGCCAGGGAAGCCCGGCTCGCCGGCGGTCGCGGCCCCTCCGCGGAGCACGAGGGAGCTCGCCGCCGCGGCGCGGCCGCCTTCCTGCCTAGGGGGCGCCCTGGTGCCGGGGCGGCGCGCGCGGAGCCGCGGACTCTTTGCCCTCTCCGGGCGGAAGGAACGCGGCCCGTGTGCGGAGGAAGGCGCGACCCGAGGCGCCCGAGTCAGGGGAGCGGCCCCCCCCCCCCCGCGTTTTCCCGAGGAGTTTGCGGGGGGCCGGGTGGGCCCCGGCTAGAGCCCGGCCCTCTTCAGCATCGGCGGCGGGCCGGCCGCTCGGTGGCCGGGCCCCTCCGCCGGCGTCGCGCTGGTGGCGCGCCCTCCATGGAGTCGGTTAGTGGAGCTGGCGACCTCCGCGTTCCCAGGCCCATCCATCCGGCCGCGTAGACCGGGCCGTGAACGCCGCAGTTTTTTGGGTCGGAATCTCTGAACAGGGACCCTGATGATCCCCAGGAAGAGACCGATGGTGCCGAGCTGAGTTGCCAGTGCTGAGCCATGCAGCTCTCTTTTGCTAAGAGTTTTTTTTTTGTGTTTTTTTTTTTAAGCCTTTACCCCCGTTTTCCTCTTTTGACCTTTTCTTTCTCTCTCCCTTCTTGCTATTGCATTCGTTTGGGAGTGGGGGCTGTCCGTGGTGACAGGGGGACGGGGTTCTTGCCTAGTTGGCGCCTGCCCAGTGGGCGCTGCCCTGCGGTCTGGGCTTGGGGCAGAGCTGGAGAGGGCGGAGTCCTGACGCCGAGGTGAGGCCAGAGCTGCCTCCTGGCGGGGTTTCCAGCCGGGCAGGGCCTGTGCTCTGCAATGCTTTTCTGGATTGCATTAGGCAGAAGGAAGAGGGAACTGCGTTTTTGCGTTCACCAGATTTGAGGACCTTGGCTACGTGCCAGGCTGCCTGGTGTGGGGGCCTGTTGATGATTTTTTTTTTTCTTTTCCCTTCCCTCATTGAGTATTTGAACTGTGAGTATTCAGTATGCAGATGTAGGCAGAGGAGTAGTTGGGGTCAACAGGAAGGTATTTTCCAAACACTTAAAAAAGATTGCCCTGGAAGAATTCTATTTTAGGTCAATGGAGAGTGGAGCAAACCAGAAATAAGCCCCCCTGACCGGAGCAAGCCTTCACTCAAAAGAAATCAGGAAGTGAGCCAAGAAAAGCCTGGGAAGTAAATATTTGGCAGAGGCCTTGTGTAAAGGGGAAAAATCTCCTGGGCAGTACAAAATCTGTCTGGTTCTGTTAGTGGAGATAGTTTCATCTCTATCAAAGCTTGATATAATTCCATTTAATAGTTAAATCATACAACAATCTTTTTTTAAAAATATATATATTTTATTGATTTTTTACAGAGAGGAAGGGAGAGGGATAGAGAGCCAGAAACATCAGTGAGAGAGAAACATTGATCATCTGCCTCTTGCACGCCCCCCACTGGGGATGTGCCTGCGACCAAGGTACATACATGTCCTTGACCGGAATTGAACCTGGGACCTTTCAGTCCGAAGGCCAACGCTCTATCCACTGAGCCAAACCAGCCAGGGCACTAAACCTTTTTTTAAAAAAAATACATATTTTATTGATTTTTTACAGAGAGGAGGGGGGAGGGATAGAGAGTTAGAAACATCGAAGAGAGATCAGCAGCCTCTTGCACACCCCCTATTGGGGATGTGTCCGCAACCATGGTACATGCCCTTGACTGGAATCGAACCTGGGACCCTTCAGTCCACAGGCCGACGCTCTATCCACTGAGCCAAACCGGTTAGGGCACAACTAAACCTTTTTATTCTATTCCTTTTATTAACAACTACAGTCCTGAATATTATTTTAATTCCCATAGGATTTTTCTATAAGGAGAGAATGTCCTGGCCAAATGAAATGAAATGGCCATTTTCCTTGACGGTTATATTTTTCACTGTAAATTAATGCATTGGTACTTTTGTTTTATACACAAGCTTCTGATGAACATGATTCAGCATCTCTGGTCCTGTAACACAAAGGCCAGACTCTTGAGTTGAGTGAATTACAAAGAAATGTCACTCTGAGGCCTCTCGGCCAGCCAGCTTTCTGACACCCAGCTTTGCAACACCCACTTTTCCACAGAACAGAATTTCTGCATACCGTTATATGCACCACATTAAAGATTAGGGGTAATAATTAAAATATTATTAGTAGTAGTAAAACCCTTAAAGTAAAAAGATTACACCTTTATTTTTATCTTTTTAGTACAGCAAAGAAGGCAGAGCAAGGTAGACTGCATTCCATTCTTAAGAGAAGGACCTCAGGGAGGGAGGTGGGTAGGTTATAGGATTTTTAAAAAGAAAAGCAAGTGTCTATTTTGCCCCTGAAGAAAAGGAACATGGGAACATGGCCTGATTATGAAGAATAATAAAGGGCCTTAAAATGATTTCCCAATTATTAACAGGACAATTTAGAAAAAGAAACAACTTAAGGAGAAATATTGGGAATGTCTATTGGGTTAAAGGAATAAAAGAATCTGAACAAGGAAGAAAAAAACCTTAAGAAATGGTTAATAAACAATGTCCAATGATGCAGTCATGTTAAGGGTTTAAGAAAAGGGCTTTCCCGAAACCGGTTTGGCTCAGTGGATAGAGCGTCAGTCTGCGGACTGAAAGGTCCCAGGTTCGATTCCGGTCAAGGGCATGTACATTGGTTGTGGGCACATCCCCAGTAGGGGGTGTGCAAGAGGCAGCTGGTCAATGTTTCTCTCTCATTGATGTTTCTAGCTCTCTGTCCCTCTCCTTTCCTCTCTGTAAAAAATCAATAAAATATATTTTTAAAAAAAGAAAAGAAAGGGGCTTTCATTTGTCAATTAGAAGGGTGTTAGTTATTTTGTTTGTTATTTTGTTTCGGCTGTTATTTTATTTTTTTAGTTATTTTGTTTTGGCTGTTTTCTTACTGTATTTAATTTTTTTTCTTCCATTTTCATTGTATTTTAAATTTGGAACAGACAATACTGATACATTCTCATAGTTCCAAAATCAAAATATATGAAGATATACTTCAATATTGTACTGGACTTCTCAGTGATGGCAAACATGCAAGGAAAAAATGTATAAGGATTGGAAAGAAATACATAAATGTGTTATTTGGAGAAATCATGACAGTCTATATGTAAAATTATAACCCATAAACTATTAGTATTGATAAGTGAATTTAGCAAGTTGCTGGATTTAGTCAGCGTATAAAGCTCAATTATATTTTTATACTAGAGGCCCAGCGCACGAAATCAAGCACGAGTAACTCGCCGCCGCTTGCCGCTGCTCACCGCCCTGCCCGCTGCTGCTCATCACTCGCCGCCCCGCCCACAGCCGCTCATCGCTCCGCTCACCGCTGTCCCGCAGCCGCTCGTCGCTCGTCGCCTCACCCGCAGCCGCTCATTGCTCACCGCCCAGCCTGCAGCTGCTCGTCGCTCACGGCCCAGCCTGCAGCCGCTCGTCGCTCGCCGCCCTGCTCGTCGCTCTGCCCGCAGCCGCTTGTTGCTCACCACCCCACCTGCAGCAGCCAGTCATCGCTTGCGGCCCAGCCTGCAGCCACTCGTCACTCCGCTCGCAGCTGTTCGTCGCTCTGCCCGCCGCCGCTCGTTGCTCCGCCTGCTGCCACTCACTCGTCGCTCAACACCCCACCTGCAGCCGCTCATCGCTCGCCGCCCCGCCCGCAGCCGCTCGGCGCTCACCACCCCACCCACAGCCGCTCGGCGCTCGCCAGCTCACCCACAGCCGCTCATGGCTCACGGCCCAGCCCGCAGCCGCTCGGCGCTCACCACTCCGCTTGTCGCTTCGCCTGCCACCGCGTCACTCGGCCCGCAGCCGCTCGTCGCTCGCCGACCCACCCGCAGCCGCTCGGCGCTCGCTGCGCCACCCACCGCCACTCGTCACTCGTCGCCCCAATCATCACTCCGCCCGCCGCCACTGGTCACTTCGCCCGCCACCACCGCTCGTCACTCGCCGCCCCGCCCACTGCCACTCGTTGCTCCGCCCGCCACTGCTCCTCCCTCGCCGCCCCGCCCACCGCCACTCATCGCTCACCATCCCACTCGTCACTCCGCCCACAGCTGCTCGTTGCTCATCGCTCCGCCCGCAGCCACTGGTCGCTCGCCACCCTGCCCGCCGCCGCTCGTTGCCCCGCCTGCCGCCGCTCGGCGCTCACCACCCCACCCATCACTCCGCCCGCCGGCGCTTGTTTCTTCGCTCACCACCACTCGTCGCTCCTCCCGCCACCACTCGCCACCCTGCCCACCACCACTAGTGGGCCGGGGAGGAGGGACTGAGAGGTGGTCAATGCACCTCATGGCAACTGGTCGATCGGCCGTTCCAGTTGTTACGCTTATGGTCCCTGGCCTTTTATTATATAGGATACAAGCACTAAACAATTAGAAAATAAATTTTTTAAAGCAATCCTATATAATAAAGAGCTAATATGCAAATGGTTGTCACACCCTCGTGTCAGAACTGCTCAGACACTCAACACTGAGGAGACAGGAATGGAGACCAGCCAGGCACACATGAGCTCACGAGAGAGGAATGGGGGACAGCCAAGCACAAATGAGCTCGCGAGAAAGGAATGGGGACCAGCCAGGCTGAGGCCCGGGAGAGAGACAAGCTGCCTGCCCTGCAGTCCTGTGCACCAGCGGCTGCGGCTGTGCCTGCACCTGCGGCCCAGGAGCGGGACAAGCTGCCCGCCCCACGGTCCCGGGTGCCTGTGGCTGCAGCCCAGGAAAAGCCACCCACCCATGGTCCCCTGAGGCTGCAGCTGGCCAAGGGAGGGAAGCCTGGGTCCCGGGTGTCTTTGACCAGCCAGAGGAGGGAATCCTGGGTCCCAGGTGCGGGGCAAGGCAGAGGAGGTTAGGGGTGATCGGGCCAGCAGGGAAGCAGGGGTGATCAGGCCAGCAGGCAGAGGTGGTTAGGGACGATCAGGCAGGCAGAGGGGCTAGGGGCAATCAGGCAGGCAGGAAGGCAAGTGATTAGGAGCCAGGGGTCCCAGATAGTGAGAGGCAGTTGGATATCCCCTGAGGGGTCCCAATTTGGAGAGGGTGCAGGCCGGGCTGAGGGACACCCCCTCCCCCCGCCCCCGTTCACGAATTTCATGCACCAGGCCTCTAGTATAAAAAATATGAAATACCTTGCATACTAGTATCTTATGGCTGCTATTACTACAAACTCAGTGGCTTAAAACAAATTTATTCTCTCAAAAGTTCTGGAGACCAGAAGTCCAAAATCAAGGAGTCAGGGTCACATTCCCTCCAGAGCCTCTGGAGAGAATCTCTTCCTTGCCCTTTCTAGTTTCTGGTGTCTGCTGGCATTCCGTGGCTTGAAGCCACATCACTCTAATCCAGTGATGGGCAACCTTTTGAGCTTGGTGTGTCAAACTTCGCCAAAAAACTGAGCATAACTCGGGTAGTGTGTCACTTTGAGGAAAAAACATTATTTTGCAAATGTTTCATCCTCAGGAGCAGCAAATGTTTCATCCTCGGCATGCGGCCGCTTCAGCGGCCGCATGTCATCAGAAATGGCTACACGTGTCAGTGCTGACACGCGTGTCATAGGTTGGCCATCACTGCTCTAATCCCTGCCTCCACCTTCACATTATCTTCTCTGTGTATGTCTTGAATTTCCCTCTTCCTCTGTCATACAAAGACACAGGCAGTTAGGGCCCACCTGGATAATCCAGGATTATCCCTTGTTTCAAGACCTATAATTTAATCACATCTGCAAAGACCTTTTTTCCCCCAGATAAGGTAACATTTCCAGGTTCCAGATATTAGGACCTAACATCTTTGGGGCAGCACCTAGCCCTTTGCACCTAGGATTAAATTTAAATGAAAGATATGTAGTCTAAAAACTCTATATTAGAACTCTATATTGTTCAGAGAAATTAGCGAAGACACAAGTAACTGGATAGGTGGCCTGTGGTCATAGATCAGAAGACTCTAATGTAAAAATGTCAGTTCTCCCCAAATTGATCTGTAGATTTAGTCTAATCCCTAACAGAATCAAAGCAGGTTTTGTGTGTGTGTGTGTGTGTGTGTGTGTGTGTGTGTGTGTGTACACGTGTGCACGCGCGCATGTACATTGATAAGCTGATTCTCAAATTTATATGGTCATTTCAGAAGACCAAGAATAGCCAAGACAATCTGGAAGAACAACAAAGTTGGAGGATTTATACTACCAGATATTGGAAAGTAGACCAATGGAGCCCTGGTGTGGCTCAGTTGGTTGAGTGTGTCATCCATGCACCAAAAGGTCGCCATTCCCAGTCAGGGCACATGCCCCGGTTGTGGGCTCGATCCCCGTCAGTCAAGGTGAATGGGGAAGACAGTGATCCATGTTTCACTTTCACATCGATGTTTTTCCCCTCTTCCTCTCTCTAAAATAAGTTTAAAAAAAGAAGGTAAACCAATAGAACTGAATAGGGTTCCCAAACAAATCCTTATGTGAACATTTTATGGAAAAGTTGACACTACAAATATGGAGGGGAAAAATGGACGTTTCAATAGATGGTGTTGGGTCAATTGAATATCCATGTAGATGGAAAACAAGAAACCTTGATGCCTACTCATGTTATCTCTATAACTTTGGGTAGTCAAATATTTCTTAAACAGGACATAAAAAGCTCAAGTTATAAGGGAAAATATTGAACAAAATATTTCATAAAAGTGAAAAATATAAAGAACCTTGAATTATGTCAGGAAACTACAAATAGTTTTGTATTCCTGGGGCATGAAGTCAATTCAGGATGAGACGAGAGGTAGGCAAGGGCTGACCCGCATAAAGCCCTTTATAGCAGTCATAGGGTTAAGCAATTTACTCTCTAGGTAATGGAAAAGGACCAGAGGGATCTAAGCAAGCCAGTGATTTGGCTCAAATGATATTTTAGATGGAAATTGAATTTGGCAAAGAAATCAATTAGAAGGCTGTTGAAGTAGTCTGGAGATGATAAGGCTTGAATTATGGCAGTGGTAGCAAGGATAGAAGCAGGGATAGAGCTAAACATTTAGTAGGTAATTACCAAAATTTGGGGATTGGTTGAATATGGACAAGAAAAGGGAAGGGAGTAGTCTAAACTGGTGCCTTCTGTGTAGGATGATTGTATCAACAACGGGAGGTAAATAATGAAGACTTACCAATTTGAGGTATGTAGAAGATGAATTCTCCATGGGGAGATAGCCAGCATTCAGTTGGATATATAATTTAGATCAGGCCTGGAGAAAGGGATTTGTTACTAATTGATTATAGCTACGTAAGTTCATGAGATCTAACTAGATTACACAGGAAAAGCATGTAAAATGAGATATATGAGCTGAGAATGAAAAGCCGAGGGACACCAACATTGGAAGGGCCAAAAAGAGGAAAAGGAAACCGTAAAAGAGACTGAGAAAAAAACATAAAAATAAGAAAACTAGGAAAGGTGTAACTAACTTCCTGAAACCAAAGGTATAGAGAGATCCAAAGGCCAGGGAAGCAGCTAAGTCTGATGAGATAAGGTGTACGTGTGTGTACAGTGCTTAGGCAAGTAAGAGTCATGAATGATGTTGGTAAGAGCAGTTTTCCTGGCATGAAGGACTGAAATATAGAAGTAGAGAAATTTTGTTCAAATCGTTATTAAGCGTTGTCAATGGAAAGGTCGTTGGCATCAATTCAGTACCAAAGGAATTCCCAATTTGGAGTTCAGTGAAGAAGGTAATGTTATTCAGTGCAAACAGTTCATTTGTGGCACCGAACTGCTCTCAAAATATTCTGTATCAAAATATTTTTCATCTTTTTTTTAACATTACTATTATGATTAGTTTTTAGTCTTTAATACCAACACACACCCATACAATGAACTATAAGTGACCTTTGAAAAAGATTGAAGCATATCTACTTATGCCAATATAGAACAGTCTTTATATTTTAAGGGGAAAAGTCGATGTGCAAATAGTTAATACAGTATTCATGTATAAGTGTGTGTGTGTGTGTGTGTGCACGCGTGTTAGTCTGCACAGGCTGCTATGACAAAGTACCACAGACGAGGTGGCTTATTAGCCGCAGAAATTCATTGTTCACTGTTCTGGAGGCTAGAAGCCCAAGGTCTTGGTTGGGTGAGAGCCCTCTTCCAGGTTGCAGACTTTTCCTATAACTTCACCTGAGGAAGGGGCTAGGTATCTCTTGGAGCCTCTTTTATAAGGCACTAATCCTATTCATGAAAGTCCTACCCTCATGATTTAAGTACCTCCCAAAAGCCCACCTACAAATACCATTACCTTGGAGGGTTAGGATTTCAATATATGAATTTGGGTGGAACACAAATATTCAAACCATAGTAGTATGTCTCCATCTTCTTTTTTTTTAATTAATTAATTTTTTAAAAATATATTTTATTGATTTTTTTACAGAGAGGAAGAGAGAGGAATAGAGAGTTAGAAACATCAATGAGAGAGAAACATCGATCAGCTGCCTCTTGCACACCCCCCACTGGGGATGTGCCCGCAACCAAGGTACATGCCCTTGACCGGAATCGAACCTGGGACCCTTGAGTCCGCAGGCCGACGCTCTATCCACTGAGCCAAACCGGTTTCGGCTCCATCTCCTTTTTAACACACACACACAAAGTATATGTATAGCTGCCACACACGCTCAGACTGCTTCCAAGAGGGTTCATGGAAGTCGTCTACCTCTGGGAAGGAGTGTCAGTCTGGGATGGAAGGGAGACTTACCTTTTTATGTGTACCTTCACACAGCTGGCCTCTTGTCATGTGCATGGATTATGGTTTTGAGAAAATAAATGTTTAAAGAATTGACTAATAGATAAAACAATGTTTAAAAAGTTAAATAGACAAGGATGTTAAAAATAACATTAAAAACGTAAAAGTAAAGTTACAGCTAAAGTTAAAAGCTAATAGAAGTTGGGAAATAGAATGGAAGAGGAAAGATAGGAAGAAGATGAGGTGTCATCCTCACTTTACAAAAGGAAACAAATTTAAGCAGGGCAATAATTGTAGACTACACTTTGATTCACCAACTACACTAGGCACACAGGAAGGACCTCAACAGAATCCTGTTTTACTCATATTATCCAGGCTCATAAGGAGTTTCTTTACGATACCAATTTTTCGCTGTAGAGTTTATTGATTTGCTCTTTGGTCCTCCTTCATTATTACTTTAGAAGTGCCTGTCTCAGGATAAATTTAACTCTGAAACAGAGTCAGGTGATGCTGCCCAGCATGGCCAGGAGACTGCCCAACATTGAGCCACTTGTGTTAGGCGCAGTCTGGTAGGGACAGCCCAAACATACTTACAGAGCCTTTTGTTTTAAAGCCCCTGATCTTTAAGGAAAATCATAATCTTAAGAGATGAAAGGAACTTTAGAGGTCTGGTAACCCTCTTTTTCTTTACGCTCGAATATTACCATTTGTAATGATTTATTTGGCTAAATTTATTTTAAGTCTAGGTAGTGAAAAGTCTAAAGTTTATATTTAACTTTGCCCTTGATACACAGTATTTTTGACTAACTCATTCACTTATTTTCTTTTTTTTTAAAGTATTGTTTTTATCACGTGTTTCTCTTTATTAGTAAGACTTTTGTGTGTGTGTGATATTTTCTTATTCATATTTTTTTATTGTTTTTCTTCTTCTTAAAGAAGTCCCTTTAACATTTCTTGCAATACTGGTTTGGTTGTGATGAAATCCTTTAGCTTTTCTTGTCTGGGGTTTCACTTCTTTCCCCTTAGTTTTACAAATTAGAAAATAGAAATCACGAATTAATTTTTCCTATTTAAAAAGATGTTTAAAGAACATATTAAAATCAGTCTATAGGGAACTCTAGGATCCAAATTATGAGGTAATCTGAATATTTGAAGATAAAATTAGATGCATTAACCTCTGAAATGGAAGCAAACTAACATTACATCGATATGTGAAAATAATCCTAGAAAGCAATATGAAAATGTTTCAGAAACATGCTGCTCCAAAAATATTTTCTTGAAGATTGGAGATAGTGATCTAAATGTAATGTGCAAAATAAAGTATAAGTAATGACAAAAACACAGTCACTGGCACATAGTAACTATTCAGATTAAGAAGGCTAACGGCTAATCCTTCCTATAACACTTTAAGTTGAACTTTCCCAACATTTAGAGCCTTCCCGGAGAAGTAGAACCAAACTGTATAACTGTACTGTTAACCTAAAGCATAGTAACCTCTATTTTGTAAAATGGCTATTTGAAATTCTCTGCTTTTTAGATAGTCCCTTGTTCTGTGAGTCAACTCTACTATTTTTAGAAAGTCCCTTATTCTGTAAATTAACTTTGCTTTTTAGCTTGCTTGAATAACAGGGAAGATAAACTTAGCTGTCTGACCTTGTAAGCTAAGGACTGATACTCCCATACTCTCATGCCAAATGTATTTTTTTAACTGAATAGAACTATATTGTGCTCAAGGCCACAGGCTTCCAGAGAGATATCTACTAAGCTTTAATAAAAAGAAAACTTCTGCTTGTTGCTTTGCTCAGAATTTGAAATCTTTCTCTGAGCCCGCCGGGATAATAAACAGTGTAACTCCATTTCTCTGGGCATTGCTTGGTTTTTCTCCGGTCTTCTGTAACAAGATGATGATAATAATTATTAAATGTATAGATTAGAAATAAAATCAAAGAGCTTCTCCAGACTGACCAAGGAGATGGCACCCTGAATGGTTCTTTATTTAAATAGAAATATTTCTAGAAATAACAATACAAAGAAACAGGTTCCCTGGAGAATCTCAACTTATTAGGATACTAGAGGCCCAGTGCATGATTTAATCATGCACCTGGTGCACCAGCGGGCTGGCTGTCCGCCAGTGCCCCAGGCCTTCCGAAAGCCTCCGGCGCTGCGGAGGCTTTTGAAAGGCCTTGCGCCGGAGCAGACAGCCGGCCAGGTCCCCCGCTTTGGCCTTTGATCGCGGGGGACCTGGCCGGCTGTCCGCCGGTGCACCAGGCCTTCCGAAAGCCTCCGACGCGGCCATGGAACAGACGCTGAGCTCCCGGCGCCACTGGCTCCGCGAGCTCAGCGTCCTGCTGGCCCAATCAGCTACCCCGGCCACCCTGAGTCCCGCCCCCTGCGCCTCCTGCTGGCCCAATCGTGGGCGTAGCGGAGTGATGGTAATTTACATATTACCATTTTATTATGTAGGACTAGAGGCCCGGTGCATGAATTCGTGCACAGGTGGGGTCCCTCGGCCTGGCCAGTGATCCAGGCAGATGGGGGCCATCTCACCCAGTCCCGATCAGGGCCGGCCAGGGGGAGGGCCCGTGGGGGGTCGCCGGCCACGGGAGGTTGGCTGTGGGGGCGCACTGACCACCGGGGGGGGCAGCTCCTGCATTGAGCGTCTTCCCCCTGGTGGTCAGTGCCCGTCATAGCTACTGGCCGGTCATCCAGTTGTTGGTCATAACAGTTGCTTAGGCTTTTATATAGAGAGATAAACAGGATTTAAAAAAAGTAACTGTTACCTACTGTGCTATGTTTAGCCCCTCCTTCCCTTACCTATCCTGATCTATTCCTATTACTTTTGGTTATCAGAATAATGCCATTTTATTTAGCATAGGCCATGTATGTGGCTTCAGGGCTTGCAGGTAAGAAATACCTTAACTGTCCAAACATCCTTTTCTACAAATTTATTTGTAAGTATCCCCTTTTTCCCCCAGTCTCAGAAGATGTGCTCTACTTCCGGTTCAAGACCAATTAAGCCACCTTGTCCCTACCCTCCTTAATCCTCCAAAGTGTTGCTCTATCAGTTAATCACTGGTCTGTGTTATTCTTTATTATTTAGTAAAGTTTAAAGGAAGTTTCCGTCTAGGAGTAGAGAGGAACTTGCGATAGTAGAGAATGAAGATAAACAGAAAACTGAGAGATGTGAAATGAGGTGTGGGGGGCAGGGGAGAGAAACTTAATAGCAACAAGCTTCTATTTTTTTCAGCCTGAGGTCCCTGAAATTGACTGTTTCCTGTGGCTTTTTCTTTAATTCATTGTCTTCTAATAATTCCTCTTATTTTCTTAATCTATTTCAAGGTAGATTTCTATCACTTGCAACTTTAGCAGTAAGTTTTTACTAATATAGTAGTATTTATAAATAGTATTAAGTCCTGATTTTCACACTGGCATATATTCGATCAGTTTATAACCCATCTCCTTGCAGTATTTCTAACTTAAATAGTAAATCAAATTAAATATTAGAAGTAAAGGTAAGCATTTTTCTCTGTGACTTAATTCAGCTCAGTACTTTCGTATCCCACCCATTACTGTAATCCTGATCCATGTGAACTATGAGATAAGTGTTATATTAGATAATATATTGCCCCAAAGAAACATTAATTCTCTGGGACAGTAAATCTGAAGCTATAATAATGAAGGGCATTTTATGACTACATGGGATTTGAAATGGGCTGCCTTCTACAACGCACCCTCCTTGGAGTCAATCATTTTAAATTGTAGAGTATTTAGTTCCTTTTTATATTTTCTCTTTGGGCCTTCAGGTATAATAAATGGTTCTTAGTTAAACTGAGACCACTAAAATGATAGTTTTAAAGTATTTTCCTTCAAGAAAAAGAAGAGTCCATCCTATTATTATGGTTACATGACCACCTCTCCCTCCCTTTAAAGCATTTATTCAGCAAACTGAAAGACCAGCCAGGAGCCGAAAACCAGAAATACAGGCTCTATTAGGGGAAAGAGACCTGCCGGTCTGTCTAGCAAGGGGACCTGTGCAGAGGTGAGCACTCTTTTGAGGGGAGAAATGGGAAGGAATGGGGGCTTAGAGTATTCGGCGCACGCTGATTGGTGGCTTAATGTATGGTCCATATAAGGTAGGCACTCAGGTACTTAGGGACAAGGGCTTGAGGTATTTGGCAGGTTCTGATTGGTGGTTCAATGCAATGTATAGTCCATATACGGTACATGGTTAGGCACTCAGGTATTTCCGGGTTGCAGGTTACGTCATACTCCACCCACCAGTTGGGGGAAGGGAGGATCTATCACAAACGTTATTTGAGAACCTACTAATTTGTGCAACAACCTCTTCCTGGGGTTACAAGGATTAACTAGACCTGGTATTTAGTGAGGTCAGTCTGATAAGTCCACAGGCCATTAAGTACAGCTGACCGGGCTGAGGCTCCACAGCTATGGCACCACAGAAGGGGGATTCTGTGGGACTTTCTGTAGGACCTGATTTCTGAATTGAGGCTTGAAGAACAAGTAGTAGATGGCCAGGATGAGTAAATTTATATTAAAATCTTGACATACTGGGGGTATGGAAGGTAGTAATACATTTTAAATGCGGTCAGAAGAGGATTTTCTGAAGTTTTCCCAATTTTTTTTTGGAGAGTAACTTTCTTGGCCAATAACAAGTATTTTATGAGGCCCTGGTAATTTGTCTTAACCAATATTTTATTTTAAAAAATTAGGATCCTTGCGGAAGCCGGTTTGGCTCAGTGGATAGAGCGTCAGCCTGCGGACTGAAAAGTCCCAGGTTCGATTCCGGTCAAGGGCATATACCTTGGTTGCGGGCACATCCCCAGTAGGAGGCGTGCAGGAGGCAGCTGATTGATGATTCTCTCTCATCGATGTTTCTAACTCTCTATCTCTCTCCCTTCCTCTCTGTAAAAAATCAATAAAATATATATATAAAAAATGTAAAAAAAAATAATAATTGTGTCTTACGCTTGTTGTAACTGCTAATTACACACATTTAAAAAACATTAGGATCCTTACAAAGAGAAATTACTTTTGAAATACTAACCCCTCCCTTCTTAGTTCCTATTGTATTTGTTATCATATTATCTCAAGACATGTCAGTAAGAGACTGATACAGAAGGGCTTTGAAGCAAGAAGAAGAGTCTTCCCAACCTTGAACCTAAGGTAATTTGAAGTGTCAAATCAGTAGGCATCCAGGGGTTGTTCAAGAACAAAGCTTCACCTGTTGCCTGCTCTTATGCATTTTAATGCACTGTACACTAAGAATAAAGAAAAAAGGTCTTACACAATTCTGACTTTTTATTAAAATTCTTTTGCAGAATTTTCACAGAAATATTTTATAACTCAGGCAATTAAGTACGGTTTTTGTTGTTGTTGTTGTTTTAGAAGAATGTCTCTGGCTTTGAAAAGCATTCTTCCAGAAACTTAAAGTTTGCTAACTGCTTCCAGGTTTTGATATATTTCTCAGGTTAATAGGATATCACAGTAGGGAGTATCAAAAAGAAGGTAAGTTTTACCTAGAAAATAATTCTATTTTTGCACTGAAAATTGAATTTGCCTTTTTAGACAGAATAAATTTACATTTCAAACAGCAAAGGAAATTCTGTAAAGGATCCCTACCACATTTAGACACAAATTATCTATAGTCTACCACCTTCAGTGACCTCTTTGCCAATTATCCTGCAGAGAAATTCTACTTATATGGGTATTTAAGCATCATGAGGAATGCATGACTAATTTTTAGAGACAAGCAGTCTAGAATACAATAAGCTGTAGGTTATATGTCCAAACTCTCTTTTTCTGAAGAGCGCAGACTAAGGTCATTGAGATGAACATAAAGTGAGTAAGTAAACAGATACGGGTGTTGCTGGAAGTGACAGGAGCTCATGCTGTGAGCCCAAAGTCTAGGGTGCTATAGAATGGCCTGGAGATGCCACTCCCAAGGGTGAGCCAGATGCCTGTCATCCTCCAGGAGACTGTCAGGATCAAATTCACCTTGCCGCTCAACCCTGTCTTCATCCATCAATGCTTAACTTGCTTGTCCTTAACCTGACCTTAAACTTTACTTCCCACCTCTCCACACATCATTTCCCTGCATCTTCAGGAACTGCTAGTCCACAAACTCTCTCATTAAACAAACTCTCCCATTGTCTCAGCTCTCACTGGGAACTCACCTCCAAGTCTTGCCTTAACTCCGTGGTCGGCAAACCGCGGCTCGCGAGCCACATGCGGCTCTTTGGCCCCCTGAGTGTGGCTCTTCCACAAAATACCACGGCCTGGGCAAGTCTGTTTTGAAGAAGTGGCGTTAGAAGAAGTTTAAGTTTAAAAAATTTGGCTCTCAAAAGAAATTTCAATCGTTGTACTGCTGATATTTGGCTCTGTTGACTGATGAGTTTGCCGACCACTGCCTTAACTGAAACCTGGCTCTCCACTGGGGCCACCCTCCTCTGTGGGCTTTTCCAGTAGTGGCTGTTCTTACAACCAGCTGTAGAGGAAGACATTTTATGGGCCCCTAAATGAGACCGCTTGCCTCCCCTCCAGGTATTCAAAAGTTGCCCCTTCCCATTCTTATTCTCATAGATGCATAGCCTGACTGCTCAGTGCTATCATTGAGGCTCGGCCAGCCTGCCAGAGGGTGTTTTTTTTTTATTTGTCTTGGTGGCCGAGAGGCATGCAGTTCTTGGTGGGTATATTTAATTTGTAAAGTTTATAGTAAGTTTAAACGGTAAGTCTAATAGTAAATGTTCATGTTTGTTCTCCACACCACCTTTCATTTTTGGCAACACAAAAAAAGCTCTTTATATTACCACCTTTGAAAAGATTGTTATTTAGAAGATATTCAACAAGTATTTGCTAATTTGAATTTAACTGTAACAAAACCAGCGAAAAAAACATCAAGCCATAGAAAGTCTAGGAAGGGACCAAGAAATACCAGGTATCTTTACTGGTTTGTTTTGGGAAGTCAGACACACTGGTTAGTCTGATTCGTAGAGTACTAAGGAAGGAGAAGTATATGTCTTCACTCAGAGGCAAGGAAGGTTTTACATTTGTATGGCCGACAGATTGTAACGTGACTTCCGTGATCTCTGTCACACCTTCGCATAATCCCCTCCCCTCGAGTATACACAGGGCAGGTGACTTGCTTGTAATGGCAGGATGGGATGCCACTCCCGTGACTATATTATGTAACTTGGTCTTGCTAGCATGCTCACTTTCCAGGCCTTCTTTGCTGGCTTGATGAAGTGAATAGCCACATCGAGGAAACCTACACAGCAAGGAACTGTAGGTGACCTCCAGCCTCCAGCCAGTGAGAAGCCGGGGCCTTCAGTCTTACAACCACAAAGAACTGAATGCTGCCGACACCCTCAAATGAGCTTAGAAGTAGATTCCCCCCCCCAAGTGAACTTCCAGATGAGAACACAGCCCAGGTAACACCTGATTGCCGCCTTGCAGAGGACCCAGCTAAGCCATTCCTGGGTGCTGACCCACAGAAAGGGTGAAATGATAAACGTGTGCTGCTTTAAGCCACTAAGTTTGTGGCAATCCGTTATGCAGCAATAGAAAATGAATACAATCTGCATTGTTACAGAATTTCGCTACCTTTTATTTTGTTGACAGTGATTTTTTCTAAACTGATTTTCATACTTAATATGCTACTTGAGTTTTCGGAAATGAAATATTTTGAAAGCAGCAATTTTATAGTGTAATCACAGGAACAATAGGACTCTGGGGAACCCACGAGAAAAGCATATTTTTACAATCTGGCTCCCGCAACTTCACTCTTGGGAATTTGTCTATGGAAATAAAAGCCCTATTTAGTAAGTGAGGATAAATGTGTGTGTGTGTGTGTGTGTGTGTGTGTGTGTGTGTGTGTGTGTGTGTGTTTATGTTTTTATTAATTTTAGAGAGGAAGGGAGAAGGAGAGATAGAAACATCAAAGATGAGAGGGAATCATTGATTGTCTGCCTACTGCATGCCCCCACTGGGGATAGAGCCCACAACCCAGGCATGTACCCTAACTGGGAATCAAACTGTGACTTCCTGGTTCATAGGTCGATGTTCAACCACTGAGCCACATCATCCAGGCTGGAAACAAATTTTTAATAACTATGCTAAATTGCTCTTCAAAAAGGGTGTTAAAACAAATTATTTCCACCAGCAATGTATGAGTACTCTTTTGCCTATGTCTCTGTAGTGATAGACTTCTATCCAACCATTGTAGTTTGCTAGGGCTGCATAGCAAAGTACCACAGATCGTCTGGCTTAACAATCAAAATTTATTTTCTTACAGTTCTGGAGGTTACAAATCTGAGATCGAGATGTAGACAGGGTTGACTTCTTCTAAGCCTCTTTCCTTGGCTTGTAGATGGCCACTTTCTCCCCGTGTCTTCCCACGATTGTCCTTCTGTGTGTTGGTGTCCAAATTGCCTCCTCATGTAAGGATGCCAGTTATAGTGGAGAAGGGTCCATCCCAATGACCTCATTTTAACTAATTATCTTTTTAATAAAGATCCTGTCTCCAACTATAGTTACATCCCAAGGTATGGAGGGTTAAGACTTCCAACATATAAATTTTGTGGGGGGAAACAGCTCGGCCCATAATACCATTCTTGTGGCTCAGCTTAAATACTACTTCCTCAGGGAAACCTTTTCTTTCCTGACCCAGAGGGAGGTTTGCATTCCTCTCTCTCTATATATCTCCTCACTTGTCTTTCATGGCATCTCATAGCTATAATATTATCCCATTTGTGTAAAACAAACAGTGACGATCACCTTTTATATACACTGAGTGGCCAGATTATTATGATCTCTGAACGCATAATAACCTGGCCACTTAGTGTATATAGTATATATATATTTTAGAGGCCCAGTGCATGAATTCCTGCATGGGTGGGGTCAGGCCAGCCTGGCCAGCGGGAGGGGACATGGGTGGTTGGCGGGCCTGCCTGCTGGTCGAACTCTTGGTCAAGGGGACAATTTGCATATTAGCCTTTTATTATATAGGATATACACTGAATGGCTAGATTATTAGGAGTTCAGAGATCACACTAATCTGGCCACTTAGTGTATATGTTTGTATATTTGAGTGTCATGATATGCAAATGGAGAAATGTATAGAAAGATACAATCTAGATGAGTAACATTGGTTACATGGGTCTTGGAGGAGAGGGTATAGTGAGAAGAATGGGAGAGATGTAGGAAGCAAGCAAATAAAAATCAACAAAAAATAAAGAAAAGATATGGTGTTTGTGCATGCATAAATAATAGTATGCAATTTATTCTTTTTAAAAAGTGCTTTTCATTGCCTGTGAATGGTAGTGTAGCAAAGAATTGCAAACTCTCAGTGACACAGAGCAATAAGCACTTGCTTACGTTCTACATCTGCGGCTTGGCTGGGTTGGCAGAGAAGGCTTTGCTCAATGTGGTTCTCACCTTCCTTCTGGGATGAGCAAGTAGGCTGGGGCAGGCTCTTCTTATAGAATGGCAGAAGCTCAAGGGGTCCAGAGGAGACGTGAGCGGCATCTCCAGGCCTACGCTCCCAACCCCCAAAGGCCAGGACAGTTCTGGGAGGACCAAAAAAGTATCCGCTATCTGGAAAGGAGGGAAAAGGATGAGCATCAAAAGCCGGGGACCACCTTATCCTCTTCCCCACTTGCCTACATTTAATAAAAACCTTTGATCCATACCCCTTAGGGGGTTCTCATTCTCCTAGGTTGCTCATTCTCACTTCTTGAGTGCATATGTTTGCTTTGCTAAATTTACTGTGCTTTGCTAAATTTACTGTGCTTTACTAAGCCTTTCTGATTGTTCTAGAATCCTTTCTTGTGCAGCAACAAGAACCTGGACCCCGGTATTAGGCCTCCCTTGACCTCCCTGGGTGCTGCCGAGCATCAGACTAAAAGCTAGAAAAGTAAATTTCACGGCGTAAGTGTAATTAATTAATTATGAATGCTTTTGTTTTGTTGCTCAGTTATCACCGGCTCATCAAGAGAATACTCAGACATGTGAGTAGTAATTAAGTTCAATTGTCCTTGATACTTAGCTGACTTTTGACCATATTACAAACATAATTTTATACATTTAAATTTTTTGTTGTTATGAAAGGCGATTTGTCAAGGTCAGAAGATAGAGCATATTTTATTTGAAAGTTTATTATTGCGATTTATAACTTCCAAGTATTTTCTCTATTGGTATGTGAGTCTCCATTTGTACTCTTGCCCCCAGGCCATGCAAATATTAGGGGAAGTTCCATAAAGTCGTATATGATGAATATATTTTTATTTATTGGTTGATATAAGATCTTCATGGGAAATAAACATTTTCTTCATGGTTAGGATGGTTTTCATTTAAAAAAAACAAGCAGTGGCCGAAACCGGTTTGGCTCAGTGGATAGAGCGTCGGTCTGCGGACTGAAAGGTCCCAGGTTCGATTCCAGTCAAGGGCATGTACATTGGTTGCAGGCACATCCCCGGTAGGGGGTGTGCAGGAGGCAGCTGGTCAATGTTTCTTTCTCATCGATGTTTCTAGCTCTCTATCCCTCTCCCTTCCTCTCTGTAAAAAAATCAATAAAATATATTAAAAAAAACAAGTAGTGCTTTGATTTGCTGAAAGCCTTTTTCTAGCAGTTTTAAATGAAAGTTTGTGGTGATTTCTTTTTCTTCTGAACTATGTCCATGTTCTTAAAAAGCATTTGAAAAAAATGTCAATTAGTTTCCCTTCTGTCTTCTGAAAAGCTCAGATGTAACATCATGAGGTGCGCAGAGCAAGGTGGGCATCGTGCATGAAGAGCATCCTGCAGGGCTGGGCCCAGTGCAGGAGGCAGAGTCCCAGCGGGAAGAGGAGGCTGTCGTGTTTAGGGACAGCGTGGCGTGGGTGTTAGAGCCAACCTGGGTAAGGAGGACATTCCCGTGGAGGGGTGCCCCAGAGTGGAGTGTCGGAGCCCAAGCATGGTGACAAGGACACCCAGGTGTCGGGCAGCCTGGCATGAGGTTTCAGAGCCTGCGCAGAATAAAGAGAGTGTCTACACAGGGGAGACATGGCAGCAATAAAGGGAGATGGGTTACAAACAGGGGGATTGAGGGAAAAGCAAAAAAAAATGCAGAAAAATGGAAGTCAGGGTTTTTACTGTTTAAAGGAAAAGGACAAAACTAGTACGAACGCTCTGGTGTTAGATTGGAATTGGTTGCATCTGTGTGAACGCATGGATTTCAATAAATATAGTAAATTAAATTAACAAAATCAATAAGTACAGAATTGTGTGTGATGAATGTGTGTGTGATGGCCTTGAAGTAGCACCTGTTTCCCCACCTCACCAAATGCAATGAACACACCAGGTTGCTAAAAACCCATCTTATACTAAAAAGAATCAGGCTTTTCCAGAGATGACTGATTCCAGGGCTCAGTCAAACCTTTTAGGACATCCTGTTGAGCCAGAGAATTAAAAGTGTTCTGGGAATGATGGGATCATGTCAAAAGGACACAGAAGCCAGCTTAAAGGAGATCCCATTGATCAATTTGAGTACCAAAATGATCATGGTATCCCCTATGAACACTGAGTACTCAGTACCAGAGGCTGAAGTAGACTGCTGAGTGTAGAGTATGTTTTTACATTTTAGAGTAGAAAATTGTGTGAGTTTCTGCCTGCTAAGACAGAGCATCACAAGGAGCTGCTTTGTTAATTAATTGATTGATTCATTCATCTGGCTGTGCCATTTACTAGCTGTAAGACATGGACAAGTCACTTAATCTCTCTGTGCTTCAATTTCCTCATATGTAAAACTAGAGGCCCAATGCACGAAGATTCGTGCAAGAATAGGCCTTCTTTCCCCTGGCTGCGGGCACCACCTTCACTCTGGCCGGAGCCGCCTTTCCGCCTCTCGCCTTGTCACGTCAATTTGCATATTCCATCCTTATTGGCTGTGGGTGCCACCATCTTTGTTGCGGAGTTAGGGTCATTTTGCATATTCCATCTTTATTAGCTAGGATTAGAATAATTACAGTGCCTTGCCCATAGGTACTCATGGGTGAACTTTAAATGAGTTAGTATATGTACAGGGCTTAGAACACTGCCTGGTACAAAACCAGTGCTACATGAGATAGTGTTAACTATTGCTACTGTTCTCATTGTTATCAACTTAGTCACCAAGAGTACACTTTGCATTCCTCAGTGTTAATAATGGTGACACCATGGTGCAGCTCCCCACCAGGAGTAGAGAGAAACTCTCCCTGCTGTGGACATTTCCTATACTACCCCCAAGTCCGTGTCCCTCTGGACCCTCCTTAGAGGTAGTAGTACCCACCCTGGCTTGACCCCAGCTTTCCATCCTGGCCCTGGAGCCCCACTGGCTGAGCTGGCTGCCCTTGGTCCGTGTATCTAGAACGTACCTTCTATTTCTGGAAAATAGTTCACTGTTCTCCTTCATGCGATTCTGCCTTTAGGATGTTGGCCTGTTCTTTACCTCCTTCTAGAACTAATCAAATTGTCTGGGACTATTGACCAAATTCCACTTCCTGTGTGCCCCACAAGGCTTGTCTGCTCACCTTGGTCCATTTTGAAGTTGACCCAGGACCTTTAATGAATTTGAAACTGAAATACTTTTGCATTTTTGATGTTTTATATTTTCCATAACCATTCAATGCTTAGGCCCCAAATGTCTATGATTATGAGCACATTGAACACCGACAGAGGAGGGAGGCTCATGTAATTTTCTTAGGATCATGTGCAAAATTTAAAGCTTTAATTATCAATCAGTAGTTAGACTTCAGTTCTTGTTTGTTTGCATCTATTTATGGAACTCATTTAGGCAACTCTTTTATGATCTGTGAGTCATTTATTTATGCACTTTTTTGCTGTGTCACTGTGAAGAACAGATGGCACTCAATAGTTTTTGACTTGAATTTCCCTTGCATTTATAGATAGCCATTTTTAATGCTACCATTTCTTTTAAAGTTGCTTGCTCATGAACATATGAGACTATACAGCAAGAACCTATGTGTCCTTTATCTCATTTAGCACTTATGCCTATATGTATACACCAGTGGATGGAATATGAACTTCAGAGTCAGTCTCAGCTGCATTTGACAATTGGCTTGTTAAGAAAGGTATATGAGTTTGGGCAAACCTCTTCATCAAAGAATGGGGCTATTGACTGTTGACTCCCCCAAAAGAGCACCAGAAACCCCCCACTGATCGAACAAATCTGATGTATTGGATTCACTGTAGGAAGCATAAACACCATCTGGACAGAGACTTAGTAATATCTCAGAAGGCAGAAGTCAGGGGAGGATATTCTAGGATTTAGAGTTGGCTGGATAATTTTCAAAGTGAAGAACTAGTTGAGATCGGGCAGAAATTATAACATACTAGCTTTCGATTGGTGGGCCCAGTGAGGTGAGCATATAGTTAACTTTAGCATTAAACTATTTAAGTTGGTTTACAGTTTTATTTTCCAGGAGCAAGTAGTTAGGTCATTTCTGCCTGTTTTTTTTTTTTTTTTTCAGTACTAGCTAACACAGGGGCAGGATGGTACGCCCACTTCCAGACTGTTTAACATAGGTTTAGGAAATGTGTTAGTTTCAGGTCTCAGTGATCAAATTATGTCATGGGGTTGTTGTGAGCAGCAAATAGATTACTGTATATAAATGAGACTGGTACTAAGTGCTCATTAAAAATGTTAGCTTATTTTCTCTCCCAACCCAGCTGCTCCCCAACCCTTCCATCTCTGTTTGTTTATATGGGGGAGAGGGGAGGGTCTCATTTTCTTTTGTTTTTTTAAATTCAATATATTTTTTATTGATTTCAGAGAGGAAGGAAGAGGGAGACAGAGATAGAAACAACAATGATGAGAGAGAATCATTGATCGGTTGCCTCCTGCATACACCCCACTGGGGATCGAGCCCGCAATCAGGCATGTGCCCTTGACCTGAATCAAACCTGGGACCCTTCAGTCCCCAGGCCAATGCTCCATCCACCGAGCCAAACTGGCTAGGGCTCATTTTCATTTTAATAGTATCTAAACTAATGGTATACCTTAGTAGCAGTACTCAAAAAAGTTTGTTGAATGAGTAAATTCAAATAAAAAAATAAAATTTAAAACAATACAATCAAAGTACTTTATAGAATTTTATTACCAGTTTAAGCCCATGGAACTTGATTTCTTTCAAGCATAATTAACTTATTTATTGTTCTTTTATTCACTCATGTACATTAAATGTAAAGGGTTGAAGTGTCTGCTGACAACTGATTATGGGAACCTCACCAAGAAATGTCTGAATTTCTGTAGAGTTTGAAGCTCCAGATTGATCTTTTTCGGTATTAAGTCAGGTGCTAATTCTTATGGTTACTACAGGTATCTCACTCTTGCGTGTGGCACTGGACTAATTAATAGCTACCACTTATTAGCAGCCGCTCTGTTCTGAGAACAAGTTCAGCACTTTCTCTACTTCCATCTCTTTTAATCCTCCAGACAATCCTGAGACCTGTTATCCTCTTATTACAGAGAAACAGAGGCTTGGAGAGATTAAATAACTTACCCAAGGTTTGACACCATGTATATTGCACAGGCAGCATTGAGACCCAGGTTTTGGTCTTGGCTCTAAAACCTGTATCCTAAAGGCATTACAGACGAGTGATTAGAAGTGTGGACTTTGGGCCCTCCTGCCTAGGCTCAACCCCAGGACAATTTGTTGAAGCCCTCTGTGCCTCAGTGCTCTCATCGGAAAACGGGGTTCTTAACCAAGTTAATAAATGGGACAAAGATCTGTACAGATGGCAAATAATACAAGAAGATGCTCCACATCATATGTCATTAGGGAATTGCAAGTCAAAACATCAACGACATACCACTGCACACCTATTAGAACAGCAAAAATCCCAAACACTGACAACACCAAGCACTGGCGGGGGGTAGGGGGGAAGGGGGGTGGGATGTGGAGCAACAAGAACTCTCATCCATTGCTGGCGGGAATGCAAAATGGTGCAGCCACTTTGAAAGACAGGCAGTTTCTTACAAACCTGCATGTACTCTTACTCTTAGATGTTTACGCAAGTGAGTTGAAAACTTCTATTCACACAAAATCTTGCACATGGGTGTTTATAGAAGCTTTATTTATAATTGCCCAAACTTGGAAGCAACCAAGATGTCCATTAATAGGATAAACAAACTGGCATGTCCATACAATGGAATATTATTAAGCAATATAAAGGAACGCTCTATCAAGCCCTGAAGGACATAGAACCTTCAATGCGTCTGCTCAGTGAAAGAAACCATAAGGATTTCAAGCATGTGACATTGTGGAAAAGACAAATTGAAGAAAGTAAAATAGCTGTGTCTAGGGGTTCAGGGCTAGGGAAGGAAGGATGAATAGTGGAGTACAGGGAAGTTACATGGTAGTGAAAGTATTCTGTTTGATACTGTAATGGTGAATACATGTAATTACTCGTTTGTTAAAACCCACAAAACTGTGCACCACAAAGAGTTAACACTAATGTAAACTAGGGACTTTAGTTAATAATAATGTATTAAGATTGTCTCATCAATTGTAACAAAAGTACTAAGTTAATGAAAGATAATAAGGAACAGTATGTGTATAATTGGCATTGGGGGGGGAGGCGGAGGGGAAGGAGGATATATGGGAAGTTTCTGTATCTTCCACACAATTTTTCTGTGAACCTCAAACTGCTCTAAAAAATAAAGTATACTAATTAAAAAATAAAGTCTTAAAAAAAAGAGGGTCATGGGAGGAGTCGATGAGAATATAAATAAAATACTTAGAACAAATGTCTGGTGCATAGCAAGTACTGAATAAATGTTTTATTATTGCCTTAACCCATTTAGCTCAGTGGATAGAGCGTCGGCTTGCAGACTGAAAGGTCCCTAGTTCGATTCTAGTCAAGGGCACGTACCTTGGTTGTGGACACATCCCCAGTGGGAGGTGTGCAGGAGGCAGCTGATCGATGTTTTTCTCTCTCATCGATGTTTCTAACTCTCTGTCCCTCTCTCTTCCTCTCTGTAAAAAAATCAATAAAATATATATTTTTAAATGTTTTATTATTATTGTTGTTGTTATTATTATTATTATTAAACTCTATTGCTTCTGTTAACGTAAAAAACCATTGAAACCTGTAAAGAATTTTTGTGAGTTTATTTGAGCCAAACTGTCAACATATGCCGGGAAGCAGAACCTCAACGAATTGAGATAATGCTCCGGAGAATGGCGGGTTAATTTGTATTTATACATTGCAATCAAAGGAGGGACATAGGTGGGTTACATGAAATTCATTGGTGATAGATTAAGGGGGTGGGATAAAGCAAAGCAGTGGGAAAACCCTGGGATTGGATAAAAAGTAAAATGATGGACACATACTTAGGTGGGTGCAGGAACAATTAACATGATAATGAAGGAATTTGTGGTATCTGTCCTGGCACCCACCACATTTGGTTATGCCCCAGGGTCTCCAGAAAAGGGAAGTTACAAGTTACCCAGACATCTCATAGGTATGTTATCTTAGAGGCAAAAGGCAAATGGGCTCAGTAAAGATCTAAGTTGATCTTTGTCAGGGAAGATACTTGGCCTAGGATGTAACTGCTCACCTTAAGTGCGTTTAAAGTTTAATTTCAGACCATCCTTTGTGGTTACTTTAGGTCTCTGAGTTTGCAAGACTGTCATGCAGGCCTCCCCTGAGCTTGTCAGGTCAGCATGTGGCCCCTTTCGTCCACACTTCTTAGAGGTGATCCAGACATTTGTTCAGAAGCAACCTGTACTTTGGGTGAGGAATTTAGTGTGACTTTAGGCAAATAACATAAACTTTCTGTACCTTTATTTCCTCCATGATAAAATGGGATAATAATTGTACCTACTTCTTAGGTTGTTATGAAGATTTCACGAATTGATGCAGGTAGAAGATTAAGAGTGTGGAGAGAAGCTACAGTGTTTGGACAGGTTCAAGCCTTGGACTGATGAGAGGGCACAGTCCTCTCATGGCCACGTGCAAGTCCCAGGTTGGAGGGCAGAGCCCTCCCATCACAATTATAGCCAACAGCTGTAGTTGTAAGCTTGAACCTATGGTCCGAACATGTGGTCCCACGTGCCTGAGTGATGTGGGCTTGATAGAGTTCAGGTGCATGTAATTGAGTAGGATCAAAACTCACGAGAATGTTGTAAACATCTTGACCACGCCCTTACTTTGCCTCGTGGAATCTGGCTATAAAATAAAGACACGGCTTATAGTCTGTGGCACTGTCTCTCTCCATCAGAGAGGCAGCGTCCCACCGAGACCCAGCTTTCATTCTCTTATCTGTGTTTTCTAAGCCTTTCAGCCGCCCCCACTCAGGGTCACTGAACCTGGCTGAGCTGGCTCAGCACATAAGGCGCCCTGGGGCTGAGTGTGCCATGGCTGTGCCAGCCTGCCACATAAGAGCAGTACCTGGCATGTAAGTGTTCATCAAATATAGCTACTTTTACTACTGTTTCTATACTATCTCCTACCCCTTAGTGCTCCATGGTATTCTGGTCAAATGCACCACCTAATTTTTTCCCACTTTCTCCCATTTCAGTACAAGATGCCTTGAGTATCTTTTAACTTATTATCTCTGGCCTTAGTACAGGGCACAGGCACATTGAGAGGCTCAGTATCTGCTGAACAACAAATGGACAGAGCTACAGATCTTAAACCTGGCCCCTGTAAGAAGGTGTTTAGCATTCAATTTTGTGAGAGCACTTTAAGTATAGGTCTTACATGCAGTATGAATGAAAAGTAGTACACTTGATTTGCTGGGAGTCCCCCCTTTCTATCTAATATGTTTTAAGCTCTTCTTGGGTTAGCGTAAGATTTGAGCACATTTCCTCTAATATCTACCTCCCACCTCTCCTCAGGTTTACCTGGACTATATTGCAGTGAATTTCAGCTGTTTGATCATCCCAGTGGTCACAGGTTCATAGCCCTATGATTGACTTTGAATTTCAAAGGCATCCTTTCTCGTATACTAGTATTATCCTCCCTTCATCAAAAAACTTATCTATAGCTTAACTTCACAATCTGATCTGAATTCTAGATTTCAAATAACTTTAATCTTTTTCAGGGGCAGAATTACAAATATTCCACCAAAGTTCATTTCTTTTTCTAGAATGTGTATTTATACACTTTCTAGAATGTGTATTTATACACACACACACACACACACACACACACACACGTGTGTGTGTGTACGCAAGGGTGAGTGTGTGCATGTACAAAAGATATGCATTATTTTGTGTTTCCTTATGAATTCTACAAATATTTAATTAAAATATAAAGACAATGAATTGTCTCAAAACAGAATCATTTTTTTATGAGTGCATAGAAGATTGAAGTGTTTAGGTATAACTCTTCTAGAGAAAAGTAGAACCACTAAAGATGGTTTTAACAAGTGAATCTATTGCCTTACGTTTTTAGATGAGATAATTATAAATAATATTAATGCACGAGGATTGGGATTGAATTATTCCAAATTTTAAAAATCTAGGGAAAGCATATATACCAGATATGGTACCATTACTGATTATTCTAATAATAGGCTGATAAGACATATAAAAGTATTTTACAAATAAATTCTAAATCATAGTTATTCACTGGTCCTCTTGATTTATGGATCCTTGGAGCTCTCAAACGTGAATCTTAATCTTTCGAGGTGGCCTGGAGGATGCATTTGGTTGATCAATGTTGATGGCGTGGAAAATCCTCATAGGAGAGAACACTCTCTCTTTGGATAGTTTATCAATATGTCAGTGGATGCTTGACCCTGGTATTGAGTCGATCAACTGTGCTTGTTGATTATTCCAGCTCTACAGTGAGTGGCTAGGCTTATAAGACAATGTTACTAAAGTGCTTTTTGTTCCTTAGAAATGAGGTGCTTCACAAAAATGAAATGGCTCTATTTTTAACAATTTAAGTTCTTTTCAGAATACTGGAAGTTTACTCTCTCCTGAGTACCTTGCACACAATAGGCTGTGAGTCATTGTGAAAAGGGAAGGAGGACTGTGCAGGGCCAGGCATGATGTCATTCTCCAAGATGAGAAAATTGGGATCTCAAGTAATCAAGTAATGTTGCAATAGCCTAAATGAAACTTGTCCTTCTGCCTGATTTACCTGCTCTCATTCCACTTACTATGAAGGTATAAACATCTCTAACTTCTCTAATTTCTTATTGCCAGCAGGTTACTGCCAACTGGTCTCACTGCCTCCAGGGGCAGGCCATTCCAATATTTTCTCTATGTTGCAGCCGAAATGACCTTTCTAAAAAGCAAATCGAATCCCATGACTTCTTTTTCCAAAACCCTTCAGTGGCTTTCTGTTGCTCCTTGACAGAGTAAACCTTTACCAGGGCCAGCAAGGTCTGACATAAACCACTACACTTCTCCACACACATCTCTATCCTCAATCTTGGCTGGTTCTTTCCCCCGTCGGGCACTAGCCACTTTTCATGTGATCAATAGCCACATGTGCTTAATGGCCTGATGTTCTAGGAGGGAGACAACTTACTTGCAAATGGTTTGATCTGACTAGTGACCCTTTTGGGTCTCGCTTTCAAGGCAGGACCAGTGCAGCATTCAGTCTAGAGTTAACTATTCCCCACTACTGAGACGAGACTTTTCTGAGCACTCTATCCAATGCCCTGTGAGTGATGAGCTTTTCCAGCCTGGGTTACAGGAGCAGGCACTATTCCTGGCCTTGCTCCTGATGAAGATTCCAATAGGAGATTCCTCCTCTTCCCCGACCCCTGCCTCCTTTGCTCTTCACTATTGAGCTATCTCTAAATCAAGTGGATCCCTCAGAGTGTCCCAGTGTACGTTGATCCTCAAAAGGTGTTTGTGGTTGATAAGGAAGCTAGTCCTTTCACGAACCATTTCTGGGAAATGCTGATGCAATTCACACATCCTTTCCCATTTTCCCCTGCACTAGTGCTAACAGGATTTCTTAAATCCTGACAATATGTGAGAAGCTAATTTTAGCCTTTCCCTCTCTGCTAGAATCTAGAAATATGAAACAATGAATTGGTGATCAGAATAAATGTCGGACCTTCCCCCATTACTTTGTCAATCACAGCATTGCTCTCTGTCTTGGGTTTTATGAGTTTATTTTTAATGTCCCATGGAAAGTAATTTTCCCCATTCACAAACCATCTAAGATGCTCTGTAATTTGCAACTCTTCTCCTGTTGCTTTCCCAACCCTGACTGAGCACTTGGTGGCCTTTATTTATGTCATTTCCTAACCTCTAGGCAGGGCTATCCTGTCAAGCCAGCCACCTCAGTGTCTCTCTATCACCTCCAAGATCAAGTAGAGGCTCTTTATGTTTGGTTTATGTAACCCATATGTCAGCTGTAGATATATTACCTACTAGAGTCCCAGTGCACGAATTCATGCACAGGTGGGGTCCCTCGGCCTGGCCAGCAATCGGGGCTGATGGGAGCCTTCTTACCCAGTTGCGATCGGGGCCAGCTGGCCACAGGGAGGGACCAGGGGAGGTTGGCCGGCCACAGGAGGTTGGCTGTGGGAGCGCACTGACTACCAGGGGGCATCTCCTGCATTGAGCATCTGCCCCCGGTGGTCAGTACACGTCATAGCAACCAGTCGACCGGTCGCTTAGGCTTTTATATATATAGATTGAGGCCTAAATAAGGTCTCCAAGGTCCTCTCCCAGATTTCTATATCTCTGAATTTTTTTCCATAAGCATTCCCACTTCTGGGCTCAGGTTTTAGTGGGTAGTGCCCCAGCAGCAGCTCAGATGTATAATTCTGCTTCTTTTTAAGTTCTAAAAACACTTAATAAATCCCCCAGAACTTGGCTATGAAATTAACAGACACAAAGCTAATTTTGGAAAGGTTTACATTGTATTGAGACAAATGACTTTGAGTTGAACCTTGGGCATCCCCTTTTTGAAATATTTTTTAGTTGCTCCAGCATCAATCACTTGTACTGGCCCTGCACTCCATGTGGTCTCTAACGGCACATCATAGCCCTGATTATTTTCTTATTCTCTTCTCAGGAGCTAAAACACATTTTGTTTTGCTCTACCCACTTCCTAAGATGTTTACCTTGGTCCCTGCTGACGTTCAGGCTCTTTCAGTCTGCCACCAAGCAGCAGTCCAAATATTGGCTCAAAAAATTATAGTAACTTCCCCGAGAGGAATTCTAGTGCCAACTGTTAAGACACTACATTTTTCACTTCCATTACATCACCACAAAGCTCTCTTTTTTTTTGCTTCCCCTTCCAGCCTCATCTCTCCACTATTCCATGTGCCTTTTATGCTATCAACACACGATGTTCCTCCTCATTCCTATATTTTAAAACATGTCACTACTTTGCCAGGCAGCCCCTTTCATGCTCAGATAAAAGGATACACTAGTATATTTTTAAAGGGAAAACTATGCCTCTTATACACGTATAAAATAAAAACACATCAAAGATTTCAACTCACTAATTAATGAGGGAACTAGGAAGATGCTACAACCGGCTTCAAAGAGAATTCAAAGAGTGAAAACATACATAGGCCACATCAGGAATACTTCAATGAATTTGCTTCAAAAATGCAGAACTGGCTTATTCCACATGGGGGAGGAAAAATCAATGGACCCTCCATCAGAAAAGGATTCACTTGTACATCTTTGGACAAGAATGATTTGCATTGCTGTAAGCTGTCTACAAATTACAGAGTTGTAAACAGCTCAAAGACTATGAAATAACAAAGGCCCCATAAACCAGATATTACTTCCAAGGCTTTTTTTCCTCACTTTTTCTTTATACTCTCTTTCAAATGCGGTCTTGAGAGATTCCACATTCTCTGTCGTTGGTTGCATATACATGTTTGTATAGTCTCCAAGTGGTGATCCCTGCTTTATATACTCATTTGCTAGCTCCAAGAATAAGGTTTTGTTTGCTTGCAGCATTTTCTGCAATACTCAGGAGATTGAGGGAGTTAGTCTCTGGCTTTGGTCCGCAGATTGATTCAACCCTGGCATTTATCTTGTATCATCTCTGTATTGATGTCCTTCCAAATATGAACTACTCGGGGAGAGTGGTAGGCGCTCTGGTTCCTTTATCTTCCTCTTCACTTTGTTCCTTACCTGGATGATTCATAATAGCACTTTTGGGACTGTGTCATAACAGTCAGTAGCCAACGTGATAGGGGTAAATCCAATGAAGACTCCTGATCATTCACCCCATGTAGCTTTTACTAACAAATAATATCCTTTAACGACATTACACGTGTCAGATAGCCACAGAGGGGGCCCATTAGCGCTGAGACAGTATGTTCAGAAAAGGATGGCCACAGTGAGTAAACAGAGTGGAGGTAAGTAGACCCCATGCTGATAAAGAGAGAAATCTGTGATAACAGGAACATGTGTAATGTAAACAAACCAAAGCTATCCAAATAGGTTCAGGGTGACTCTCCAGTGACTTCGAAGCACAAGTGGGAGGTCCTCTGCAGCTGGATTTTCAATTCTGAATCGTGCCTGGTGGTAAGCACAGAGAGGAAGGTCTCGTGCTGCATTCCGAGGTGCTCTGGGTGCAGCTGGACAACCATTTGTGTGGTCCGGCCTATAAAAACTCACAAGGCTATGGGGAGGTGAAGACCCCTGGCCTGGGGTGGGGGAGAAAGGCATTGTCACTGACAGGCACTGTAGTAGGGGGAACCAGGCTGGGTTGGGTAGATCTCGCCTTACGCGTGTTGTCATGCAACAGGTGCCCTCAAGGCCTCTGGCCACTGTTTTTCTTAGGAGACCTCTGCTGCAACTTCCTGGAAAGATTAGGGGAAAGAGACTTTAGCCTCAAATATAAACTCCCAGCATTCATGGTTTTTCTGTTCTCTTCCATGTAGTGCCCTTCCCGCAGAGCCCCTGAATTGCAGGCAGTTTAATTGCATAAACAATTTTCACAACTGTAACAGGGAATTGAAGGGCATATAGGGCACAGCCAAAAACAAATAAATAAACAAGCAAACAAGGGTATGCCAGGCATTGCTGTCCTGTGTTACATTTATTAATTATTTAATTCTCATCACAACCGAGTCAAGCAGGTAATATCACCATTTTACATATGTGTGGATTATAAAAAGCCACACATATATTACTCAGTTATTTTGCCTTGCAAGGCAGTCATCTGTTTTTTTTTTTTTTTAAATGTCTTCTTACATAATTTCAGGCATAGATAATCCCAAACATGAGTGGGTTTTAGGGGAGGAGAGAGAGGAAAGTCTTTGTGATTATTGAATTAACTTCTGCCCTTTAGGCTGAAGCATTCCCACCCCTGCTCCTCTTTTAATTTCTGAGTAAATGAATTACACATGGGAATGTTGGCCATGTTCCTCCTCAGCTGGCCATACCCAGAAATACTGATTTAGCACTTGACTCCACTATTGATATCGCATTGAATTTTTCACTTGCTGCAGATCATGCTAAACATCTTGATCTGTTTATTTGTTGATCCACCCAAGATCTTCACCAGCAATAAAGCCACAGTAGCAGGTCCTCGGTTGGCTCTGCGGGCCTTATATTTGGTAAAGATCTTTGGCTGATACAGGGTGAGTATAGGACTCTTTAAATTTTTTTGGTTATTTCAAACTGTATAAAATAGGGCAAGGAGCCCCAACGCTATTTATATGCTAACTAAAGGTGTTTTTGTACCCCAAAAGAGTATCCTCAGAAGCTACTCTGACGCTTATACAGCTAACGCTTAAGAATAACGATAGCTAATGCTTACACAGCGCTTGCAGTGTGCCAGGCACTGGTCTAATTGCTCTAGGTATATTGCCAAATTTAATCCTCACAAAAACGTATGTAAACAAAATGAGTTTGATTTGTTTCCTTCCTCCTGACTTTTTCTACTAATTCCAAGTCTCCTGTGGATGCAGTAAGTAGTGGGACTGCGTCACAAGCTCACACTTGGCTTTGGGAGTTGGGGCTCATAATAAAGGAAATGAACACAATATAGAAATGTGTTTAAAAGATGCCAGGAGACCGTAAGTATGAATAATGCCACTACTGAGACATGGGAGGAAAATCAGGAGTGTGGCATTGAAGGAGCCAGGGGGAAAGTGTGCTTTCAGATGCCAGCAGGAGGTTCAGTCCTATTAAACTGAAAACTGCTCATGATATGGAGGTCAATAGTGACCTTAGCGAGATCATTTCAGTGCAATGACGGGAGAGGAAGCAGATGGATTGTATTGGGGAAAGACCAGGATGTGGGGAAGTGGAGATAATGAAGAAGATGAGAAATATAGGCTGGAATTTCCCAGAATTAAAGAAATTCTCAAATAGACAAAGTAGGATAAACGAAAACAAATCCAGATCTAGATACACTGCAGTGAAACTTCAGAGCATAAAAGGAGAAGAGAAAATCTTAAAAGCTCCCATAGGAAAAAATAGATTCGCTACAAAGAAATGAAAAAATGACACAGATATTAGTGATCTCAGCATAAATAAGAGAGTCAGAAAACAATGGGATACACAATGTGTTCCCATATGTACGCAACAGAATGGCAAAAATGAAAAAGATTGACAACGCAAAATGTTGATGAGGACTATGGAACCATCAGAAATGACCAAGAATAGACAGCAGTGGAAAAGAAAATGAACTTAGTCCTGGCTGGTGTGCTAAGTGGTTAGAGCATTGGCTTGTGCACCAGAGAGTCGCAGGTTTGATACCCTGTCAAGGGCACATACCTGGGTTGCGGGTTCGATCTCCAGCCCCAGGGGCATGTGTGGGAGGCAACCAATCCATGTGTCTCTCTCACATAGATGTTTCTCTCTCTCTCTCTCTCTCTCTCTCTCTCTCTCTCTCTCTCCACCTCCTCCCTTCCACTCTCTAAAAATCAATGGAAAAAAATACCCTCGGGTGAGTATTAACAACAACAACAAAAAATGAACTTAGAAGAGTGGAGTACAAGATGCAGTGGTGAATAGAGAAACTGGTTAAAAAAAAAAGCCAGTAAATTTATATAAATATTGTACTATGACTGATTATACTGGATTGTATGGTAGGTAAATGTTTAGTTTTATAAGAAACTGCCAGGCTAGGTTTAGCTCAGTGGATAAGAGCGTTGGCCTGGGGACTGAAGCGTCCGGGTTCGATTCTGGTCCAGGGCACATGCCCGAGTTGCGGGCTTGATCCCTCGTAGGGGGCGTGCAGGAGGCAGCCGATCAATGATTCTCTGTCCTCATTGATGTTTCTATCTCCCTCTCCCTTTCTCTCAGAAATTAATTAAAATATATTAAAAACAAATAAATAAAACTAGTTATAAAAGAAAAGAAACTGCCAGGCTATTTTTGGTATAGTCTGTAATTAGGTCTGTATGCTTAATATTGGGGGGAATTTTTATCAGTTAGACCTTAAAATGTACTCGTTGGTATAGGTTTTTGCTATAGGGGCAGTTTCTTATTGGTTTCTGACAGGGCTATATGAGATTTCTATTAAATTTCTTGGCACAGGGTTCCCACACTGTGAGGGCAGTTGGGAGAACTTCATCTCATATATGTGGAATGCTTGGTCCAGGACAGTGGTCGGCAAACTCATTAGTCAACAGAGCCAAACATCAACAGTACAACGATTGAAATTTCTTTTGAGAGCCAAATTTTTAAAACTTAAACTTCTTCTAACACCACTTCTTCAAAATAGACTCGCCCAGGCCGTGGTATTTTGTGCAAGAGCCACCCTCAAGGGGCCAAAGAGCCGCATGTTGCTCGAGAGCCGCGGTTTGCCGACCACTGGTCTAGGAGTTCTGATTTCTGAAGGTTAACTATTTCCACCCATGCTCTGGACAAGCTGAGAGCTGGGGCTGGTCGGTCCTATTTTCCCTGGTTCCTGGCTCTGTCAGGGATCCAGATCCAGTTCCCCTACCAGGAACCAGGCCTCAGCTTATACCATCACACAGACACTAAAACTGCAGCCCCTAACTTGCATTTCTTTTGGGGTTACGCTTCCCCATCACACTCCCCCTAACTGCTGTGGATTCCTTCCTAGTTTGGACATCTGAAATTTCCCTCTTTTTGCTTTTGAGCTTGGGATGTATTCAAGATATGTTTTAAAACAATTTACCTGGCATTCATTTCTATTTGGCTACTTTTTAGCTCAGTCTGCTATTGATTTTAAGCTTCTACTTACTCTTTTTTTAAAAATTTCTTTATTGATTATGGTACACATAATTGTCCTCATCCCCCCATTCCCATCCCAAACCCCTCCCCACGTATGCCCCCACCCCCCTGTTGTCCGTGGCCACTGGTTAGGCTTATATGCCTGCATACAAGTCCTTTGGTTGATCTCTACCCCTTTCCCCCACCCTCCTCTACCTTCCCTCTGAGGTCCGACAGTCTGATCGATGCTTCCCTGTCTCCGGGTCTGTTTTTGTTCTTCAGTTTATGTTGTGCTACTTACTCTTTAAACCTATTTTAACTTGGCTTCTTCACCACTATTCCATTGAAAGTGTTTCTATCTGTTAGACCCAGTGGACATTTCCCAGTGTGTAGAGTGCATAGCCTGTGATGCAGGTCTTCCCTCTTCCCAGTTAAAGCCTCCCAGCCCATCTGGGTGACCACAAAACTGCTTCCCCAGGTTGTCCGCACTCCAAACTGCTCCTTCCCAGTCTCCCCTTCTCCCCTGAGGCTATAAGCTGGTGATTTCCCACCTCTGCCTCCACCCAGATGTTTCTCTTGGGCTCCACACCTGCATCCAACTTCCCACTCGATACTTCTTTACAATGTCCCTCAGGCATCTCAACCTTTTGAAAACTGAATTCAATTTTCCCTAAATCTATTTTTAAAAGTAAAGAGGAGTAGAGTGTTATTTGTATTGATCATAAGTTTCAAAGGAAATATTTTACACAGAGATAGGAGAGTAGCTGTTTGAATATGGTAGTGAGGAACTGGATGGATTCTCACTTCGACTTCTGACTTCTAGGTACCTGGGCCTTGGCAGACGAATATCCTCCAAAGGAGCAGGATCTGTGGGACTCCAAGACCTTAGGGGAGAGCCAAGCCTCAGTTTAGAGGGAGGCCAGAGACTCTTCAGAGAAGAGATCAAGCTGAACTAACAAAGCAAGCAAGATTTAACCCTAGCTGGTTTTCTCAGTGGTTAGAGCACTGGCTGGCACACTGAAGGGTTCTAGGTTTAATTCCAGTCCAGGGCACGTACCTCAGTTGCAGGCTTGATCCCAGGCCTGGTCGTGGTGTGTGTGGAAGGCAACCAACTGATGTGTTTCTCTCACATTGACGCTTCTCTTTCTGTCCCTCCCCTCCCTTCCACTCTCTCTAAAAATCAATGGGAAAAATATCTTCGGGTGAGGATTAAAAAACAAAAAATTATCTTGTGGACGAAAAGGGGCCATATGCTAACCTGACTAGCTCAGGGAAGGCCTGGATGGTGGCCTTGCAAACTCAGACACCTAAAGTAACCACAAAAGTTGGTCAGAAATAAAAAACAACAACACACACACACACAAAAAAAAACAAACCCCAAAAAGATTTACAGGGCACAATTCAGCTGAAAGGAGAGGAGTAATAAAGAAGCTAAGCATTCACTAAGTGTTTATTGAGCTTCCTGAGGGCAGGTGCTAACCATAACCATCTTTTCACCGTTAGAATCCATCCCAGTGCCTGGCATATGCTAGCCTTTGAGCAAATGTTTGTTATCATAAAAATGAGACTGTTATAAATGTCATTTAATTGTGCTCCGTGAGTGGGGGTGTGGTAGAAGATCCTGTTCCCTTTTGATAAGAGAAAATGAGAAAGATAATAGTTTTGGGCAGTTAGAAGGATATAACCCAATTTTACAAACATTTACAAACGTCTCCTGGCCAGTCACAGCTGTGTCTAATACCACATCAGGCATCCTTTCCACTCAGTCAATTAGATTCATAGACTGCTTCTCATTGAGGAGGACTCCCTTTCTTCTCCCAGCACTTCTGGGAGATATCTATAATACAGAGCAGCTCTTTCCAACGGATGGTGCCTGCCCAACTCTTTTCCTATAAATCTATTAGAAACATTTTGTTAATAGAAATGACATGTAGTAAATAATAAGTCAGTCATTGGGTTATAGAAGCTGAAGTTTTCCGAGCTGCAAGCTCCCCTTCTTTTAGGTATTACACTTACGTTGGCAGAGTGGGTAAAGTCACCTCTAGGTTTAGTTTCTCCTAATGATGCTGATGGTTTGGTAATGATGAAGTATCCCTGCTTGCCCATTCCGGCCCCCACCCAGCACTCATAGGTAATTCTCCTCTGTGTGATGGCTTCGGGGTTTCTGAAATCTGTCATCTATCCCTAGTAAAAGGTAAAAAGGAATAAAAGGGAAAAAAAGTGTAATTCCTGTCTTGGCATGATGCCATTCACTCCTCCTGGCATGTTGCACCGTCTTCCTCATTTGATGGTTTTGCTGCTGTTGTTGAGCATCCTGCTTGGTCATCTCCCGGCTGCTTCCCCCAGCCAGCCTGCAGACCTCCATATCCACGCTCGCCCTGTAGCATTACGCCTCCATTGCTTTCCACTCCTTGTGTGAACTCCCTAATTACAGCATGGCTTAATTACATTTATGAGAACAAAGACGGGTAAAGTTTGTCTTTTGTTTCAAGGAGCTCGCCATCTATTGTGTGATACAGACACAAACACGTGTCTTGATGAAAGGGTAAAACAAAACGTGGAGGGAGGATAGGAGGAGAGCCACTGAGAAGGGAGGGAAGCTAGAAACAGCAGAATACATTGGCATAAGTTTTTATTGGAGACACTGTATCTTTCTTGATAGAAGCTCTAGGCAGGTGTAGGGACTTTCTGCAGGGAGGGACTGAGGCAGTTTCATTGGAACTCTTTTTTTTTTTTTCTTCCCCAGCTGCAGTGGCTCAGGAGGTCACAGTTCAATTCCAGGTCAGGGCACATGCCTGGGTTGTGGGCTCTTCCCCAGTGTGTGTGTGTGTGTGTGTGTGTGTGTGTGTGTGTGTGTGTGTGTGTGTAGGGCGGGAGGGGGCAGCGTGCAGGAGGCAGCCAATCAGTGATTCTCTCTCATCATTGATGTTTCTATCTCTCTCCTCCCTTCCTCTCTGAAATCAATAAAAATATATTAAAAAAATAAAAATAAATGGTTTTGCCTGTTATGTAAAAAACGCAGGGGGCTCACAACTGGGTTGCCAAAGCACATTGGAGTATTGCAAATCCTTCAAACTGTGTTATCAAATTTTGACAAATTTGTAAGATTAAAGTTTGATCTAGCGGAGATTCCTACATCACAGCCATAGATCTCAGACAGGACTTTAAGCGGAGCAGGTCCTGGAACTGAATGTGGAGTAGGAACAGAAGGCGGCAAGTAGCATACTGTCAAACCAGCCCCAAGAAAAGATGGTGTGCTTACAGAGCACGTGCCACCAGGGCCCGTGAATCTCAAAGAGAATGTCGACGGGCAGAACACAACTCTATTCCCACAACCACTTAGAGTTGGGGGTCGGCCGAGGGGATGGGGGAACGGCTGGGTGTGCTTTTGTAGACACTGTGTGGCGATGGTGGTTCAAGATTGTTGATTTTTAGTGTTGCTTTAGACCTTTTAATCTCTTCAAGTGTGGAGCTAAAAATTATAGTATTCTAAGTGGTACACACACACACACACACACACACACACAGGGTGCGTGCTGAGAACCATGGAGGTACTACATGTAAAATTAAAATGGAAGATATCTCCTTGTTCCTTTTTCTTGTCAGGTAGCCTACCAAGGCTTTAACATCTCTTACCTCAAATGAACATCATCTGTTTCCTTTTTATTTGAGCCTGGATGCTTTCCCCAGCCAGTCTGCAGGCCTCCATCATGAGAGCTTATTAAAATCTGGGAAATTTGATTAAGTCTCTATGACAGTCTCCCCCCAATCTCCCCCCGCCATTCTTTTATCTTCCTTTCACAAGCAGGATTATGAGGTTGCTTGATGGCTTTTTAATATTGTCACGAAAAAAATAAATCTCCCCTTGGGCATGTTTGTGCAGCAGATAACATAACCTTAAGAGACTTATTTAAATGCACTTATTCCAATGAAGTGGGCAGACACCACAGAGCCAGCTTGGCACCAAGTACAGTTCTTTTCAACCTGTGTGACACCTCGTTTGTAGTAGAACAGAGAACCACTAGACGGAGCTAGGGATTAAGAAATCGCAGCTCTGAATGGGGTGACTGATGTGCTGGGGAGAATGTCGTTACACGGAAGAAGCGTTATCATTACTTTCAAAGCCTATGCAAGCCTTCACTCTGCTAAAGCAGTCAGCTTGCTTTGTGCCCACACCGGGTGAGAGAAAGGGTGATGCTTGTAATGGCCCAGTTTACTTAGTCACTCTAATGATGTGCGACCTTGGTATAGCACTGTACAATTTAGAGTACATTGCACATTTTAGGTACATAATTAACATTTGATCTTCACAGCGACTCAGAGATTGATGGGCAAGAATTAGTTCTTCTTTTTTATATTAATGAACTTAGGAGGGTATCTGTAATACTATAATAGGATGTGTCAGGGCGGTTATTTCATACAACTGAGGCTGCGGGCTCCGTTTTTTTTCCCCCTCTTTCATTTTAATGTCGACTGTTGACCAAGCCTGGAACAAACTAAAAAAGTAGGGACTCACTCCTTTTGTGGGGCGTAGACTCAGTCTCTGGCCACGCCCACTGGGGATTGATAGCAAAGGGACAGGTAAAGACGACGTACAGGTAGAAATCTCCCCAAATCAATGAACTATGGCTCCTACCCAGAAACCTTTGGTCTGTGTGATTCTTCCTTAGACCAGGGGCAGGTGTGAAGACTGGCACCTCATCCCGTGCAGTGTGGACGGTCCTTCAAGCCCAGGTTCAGGTTGTTAACTGTTAACTGTTTGGGAAGCTGTTTCTGCCCCCCCCCCCCCGCCCTACCTCTTACCCCAAATATTTGCCCTTAGAGACAAGCCCAGCGTTTTGATGTCTGCCAGACAGTTTGTTCTTGTTTTCTAACCTTACACACTGATCATAACAGCTTGTGCTTCAGCTAAAAAAAAAGTTCTGTACATATTCATATGTTTTCTTGGCTTTTTGGTAAAACATTCGTTGGATAAAAGTGGAAATTAGGTCAGGCAGTTAGCAAATTTATCAAACGTCCAGAGCCTACATTGGCTTTTGGTTCTATTTAAAAACAACCCAAGATTGAGCTCCATCCGTTAGTCACTCTGCAAGTCTAACCGCCTGCAATTCGACTTCATTAGCCACCGGCACGACCCTGGCTTCAGAATCAAGGTGGGGCCGCTTCCACCAGCAGGCAAAGGAACCCGAGGGGGAAAGAAGGTGTTCCAGGAGCCTCAGCGGTTTCCAAGGGCTCACGCTGTCCTCCCCGCCACCCAGCCCAAAGCGCACTGAACGCAATTCCCGGCTGTGCCCAGAGGGTGGCGCTGCCAACCCAGCGCTGACCCGCCGCGGGTCGCCGGCTCCCGCCCGCCGCGAGCCCCCGCTCCGTCTCCCGCAGGCCCGCGGGGCGCGCGCCCGGTAGGGGGCGCCGCCGACCGGGGCGCCGGGCTCCCTCCGCCCACCCGGAGGCGGCTGCGGCGCGGCGAGCCCCGAGCGAGTGCGCTGCGAGGCGGGCCGCAGGGAGGCAGGCGCGAAGCGGGCGCGAGGGTGGCCGCGGGAGGGAGCCGCCGCCCCTGCCCGCCCGGATCCCTGCGGGGCGCATGGGGCGCTTCGAGTCGGGAGCGCACGCGGGCCCCGGGCCCCGCTTCCTGCTGCCGTGAGAAGCCGCGCCGGGAAGCCCCGAGACCCCGAGCCGCCGGGAGGATGACCATGGCCGGGGGCAGGAGGGGACTGGTGGCCCCGCAGAACACGTTTCTGGAGAATATCGTCCGGCGGTCCAATGGTAAGCGGTGCATGCGGGGTGCAGTGACCCGGCTTCTCACCCGTGTGCCTTTTTGGCAGCCGCCTCCCCGCTGCTCGGCGCCGGGGATGCAGCAGAGCTCGGAGCTGCGCTGGGAGCCGCGGCACCGGCGCCGGGCAGCCCGGAGGCTGGGAAAGGTGGGCAGGCGGGGCGGCGTCTGATGAGTCCCCATCCCAGGAGGAGAGGTCTCCCGGGGGTGCCTTGTGGGCCTTTCTCCCGCCTTCTTGGTCCTCTCCAGGGAGCGTGGCAGCTGGTGAGCAAAGTGCCGGGAAAAGTGATGGGGAGCTGGACGCCCCAGGGGTACAGCCCACTCTCCGCGAAGGCTCTCGGGGCGCCGGCTGCTGCTCCCCGCGGCGCCGCTTCCCCACCGGGGGAGGCAGCTGTCCACCTTCCATCTCCACCGGCAGAAAAGTCCAAGGTGTAGGGGCGCGGGGACTTGGGGATGTGCAGCAGGCTGCCCGATTCCACCTCCTCACCGAGCCACCCACCCCCTGCTGGGTTAAGCTAAGGCCGTGGGGGGCAGAATTTCCTGGGCTCCGGCGGGAAGTGGCGGGCACAGGTGCTGAGCTGGCTAGGTGGTCACAGGTAGGAATCTGTCTTAGATCCTCTCTTCCAAACACAGCAGTGTTTTTATGCCCATACAGTTTCCTCACCTACAAATTCCCAAACTCCCCAAGCCTGTAGATCGCCATTACCCAATAAACCAGTGCTCCCCGCCCCTCTCTCTCCCTTGGCATTTAGAGGGACAGTAGCATGAAGGGTGGGTGGGGTGGGGGGGTGAGAGTCCTGGAGCTGGGGCTGGAGAGGAAGCATTTCAAATGCCTGCAGGACTCAGGGCGGCGGAGCACCCTGGCTAAAAGGCTTGCAGGGCAAATAGGAGCAGGGCACCTGGAAGGTGCAAATGAGAGGCGACCAGCCCTGGATAAGAAGCCCCTTCCAGGCTGCCGGACCCTCTCCTGTCAGAGACATGACGTTCCTCAGGAGGACCCGAAGCGCTAACTCAGGAAAATAGCTTTTTAAAAATGTGTAAATATCTTGGCTTCAGAGCCTTAAGGAGCTTGAGTTAAAGCGACGGGCTTCTCTTTGGATTTAGTTAGGGATTTGGGGGAAGGGCATGAAAAGTGACTGACGCTTCGAAGAAATATTCTTTAATTAAAAAGTGATTTAAGTTTATCTTATAATCAAAAATTTAACTAGGGTAGCAAATCATCATGTGTTCGATACTTCTTAGGAATGGTCATTTATTAGGTGCCGCTTACGAAGACTATTGAGGAGTTTCTGCTCAGTCCCCTTTTCTTTTAAGGTCTTCCTGACCCAAACTAAGGAAGGTGGCTTTTAGAGCAAGGTCACAGCCATTACCTGGGGATGCAAGGGGATGACAATTACTACACGAACAGCCACCATGAACTCTTCTGCCCTAAAAATGGTGGAGGTGTTCATAGGTTTTAAAATAAAATCACTATTTGAGAGTTTAACGTACTGTGATTGCTATTGTTATTGGCCTGTTAGGGGGTATGGAGGCAGTCTTGGGGATTTGGGGATCCCCTTGCCAGAGACATCAACTTTCTCATAAACATCAATTACAATTTCTTTTGTGTGTGTGTGTGTGTGTGTGTGTGTGTGTGTGTGTGTGAAGAGGCAGAGTTCTTTAAGTGAGAGGGGAAACCCTGTATCTAATGTATACCATGTTATGTTTTTGAATGGAGAGAGCAGTCAGGAATCTTGCCTGTAATAGTCACAAGGTTCCTTGGGCTTGGTAGGAGGAACTTAAGAAACCTGGAGCGGGTACCACAATTTAAAACAACCCTGAAGCTGAGAAGGTAGAATATCTTCTAGTTTAGTTGATCTTAGAGCCACTTCCCTCTGTAGGCATCTGTAGAACCTCAATAGAATAACTAGCTGGGAATATTATTAGTACTGGCACTTTAATTTCAGCACCACTTCCAAAAGCTTGACTTCAGTTAACCAACCAACCAAACAGCATCAACAGCAAAAACAAAAACATGTTGGGAGAGGTGGATGAACTTTTAGTATTATGTATTATTTCAGAGAAAAAGAGTCTGATCTTGAAGCGTGGAATTTAAATTTGTAGTGATCTCTGTCATACTATTTCCTGAACACAAATAGAAAAAAAAATGTGGACTCTTGGAAATGTCACAATATCTACATGCATTGTATTATTTTATTGTGATGGAAAAGGTCTATTTATAAATATTGATTGTCTTCTAAAATCCACCGGCCTTGTTTTGGGCATTACAGTCTTTTAAATAGCATTTTACCTTTAAATAGCACTACTTTTTGATCACTTTTTATGATATTTTTCTCCCAGTGGTTTTATGCAGCATTTTTGTTTCTCTTTTAAAGACCAGAAAACGGAGTCCCATGACTATTGAGTGACATTCAAGGTGGCAGGCATATAGTGCCTGAGGTGGGTGTTAAGTTTAGAGGGTAGCATTCATCTTTGTGGTAGCATCATTGTTGCTCAGACATCATGACTTAGGCTGTGGAACTGTTTTCATCATCCTTACAAACACTGTTCTCATTATATGCTAATGGATAACAGAACTGACTTTGTTTTGGGGCATTTGAATATCTGTTGTCTGGAATATCATAGAGCTGCAGGGTAAGACAGACCTTAGATCTAGTCTGTCCTCCTTCCCCATCATTGTATAGATGAAAAAAACTGAGGCACAGCTTTTCCTCAAATAATTAAGGTCAGAACTGATGAGGCCCAAAGCCTCTTGACCCCTGTGTCACGCTCCTTACGGTACACCATGCGGTGACCTTCCTTGTATATTACCATTGTTTTCTCTAGAGAAGCATAATTTCCCAGTGGAGATGAAATAAAATGTTATAACAACAAGAACAACATCCATTTTGGCTAACGGCCACACTACCACATCCAAGCAGAATAACAGGGCAAAGGAGAAGCTAATTCTGTTTCAAGGGAGGGCGGTAGTTTTACCTTTGCCAATGGTTTGGCAGGATAACATTCATGTGCCCGTTATAAAATATTAAGTCACTTTTCATAAAAATATTACCTTTGATCCTCATAAGTCAGCAAAGGAGGTGCAGTGTTTCCATTTCAGAGTTTCAGGAACTAAGAATCCTCAGGTTAAATAATTTACTTACGGTTAGTTAGTAAGAGGAAGCATTAGAAATGGCAGTAAAAGGCAGCTCAGGGACTCTTCAGCAGTTGTGACTGGCTCATTCATTCTACAAAGATTTATTGAGCACACGTATGGAACACTGGGGATATAGTGAGAAAAAGGAAACCCTCTACCCTGAGTAAGTTACATTCTAGTGAGTCTTGGTCCAAGGATCTTGCCCCGATTCCACCATGTTTCCTGGCTTGACATTGGATTAAAAAAAAAAAAAAAAAAACCACCTACATTTTAAAGGTGTTTACTGGTCTTGATGGGACTAAAATCTAGTTTAACTTTCTTGGATACATTTGGAATACCATTTGAAGATATTTGGTAATTACCTCTTAATCGAGTAGTTGTAAGTAATCAGCAGGAATGGGCCAAATTTGATGATTTGATTTTGTGTAGGGTCATATTGTCATAGCGTTTCAAATCTTTATGTTGACTTCGTTGACACAAAGCCAGGCTGCTTCTCGTCATATTCATATTGGAAAGTGTTGCTCCAGTATATTTTTTGATTGTTGCTTAAATCTTTAGGCGCTTACTTTCTGAATGCCTGCTGCAGCAAATAGGAGATCTGGTTTGGGAAGGCTGGCAGACCTTAGTGCCAGGAAACTACAAAAATATTACCCTAAGTGGTCCCATTTGAGGGGAGCATATGTTTTAGTACTCAGAAGCCTATATCAAACAGTTGTAGGTGCCAGTAAGAATCCATGCACATTAGCAGGAGTGAGGCGCAGCACATTTGGGTCCAGATTTATGTACATGTATAATTTACAGATTGCTAAATCAGCTGTGTTTTTGCATAGTGTTAAGTTGGTTCAGGTTGTTGATATAATTAGTTAGCAAACAGGATGAGAGCCACGGGTAGTGTTGTGTCTCCTCACAGATGTTTTGAGCCACGGGAATGTTTATAAAACAAAACTCGTTAAAATCCATTCTTACGCCGAACGGGGAATAGATGATAATCTGGATTACGACCCACTCGATGGAGTTTGTTTTTTCCTGGAATATGCTCTAAGATAACCTTCAGCCCAGGCTCGCTGTCTTTCTTCGAAAGTGTCTGAAAGTTTCATCTATTGGCTGATATTAGCTGGGGGATTGAGAGGACGAAGCCTTGTGATTTCACATAAACTCCAAACTCCATGATTTTTATGATACTTGCCGGGAACAAATCAGTTTCACTAAAAGAGAGATGTTGACAGGAAGCCAGGAAGGCTGGTCAACAACCTTAATTGCTCTAACCACTCACTCTTTAGTTGAGATATTGTTAGCTGAAGCAGCTTCCACCTTGGTTTGTCCCATTAAGTTTTTGTTATTTCCTGCCTAAGGGCTACATGTATATTTCTGTTTATCTTGACTAAGATGTTTTCCCCAAAGCCTCAATAAAAGGGATGGCAGAGCCAGAGCAGTTGTTAGTTCTCCCACTAGAGGTGGACTACCGCCTGGCCCCCCATTTCGCCAAATTGAATTTCTTCAAGTCTCCATTCATTTGTGTGCGGCCCTTCTCCAGAACTCGAACCCTGAACCGGAACCCTGGACCACGCTGGACGTGGAAAGGGATTCCTACAATACTCATCTGTTTTATTAACATATCATTAAAAAATAGAGGCATTTGAGGAATGTGTGGGGAAATTGAATCTCTGGCTTCATTTTTTTTCCTGACACAAGCTCTTCATTTATGATGGGGTTCATTTGGCCCTGGGTCCTTCAGCGTTACTTGGACGTCCCTCCTTCTTCCCTCCCCTTTATTTTTGGCTAGATAGTTAATGGCTTGGAAGCAAACATTTAAAGCATACTTTAGTTCTTTATTGAAACGAACCCTTTTTGCAAAGTGAGTCTCTGCTTTATAGATTTAAGATATTTGAGATATTTGGACCATGGGTTTTTTGTTGTTGTTGTTTTCTCTTTAAGTGGACACACCTGTGACTGCTGAGAAAGCATTATAGAACTTGAGCTCTGAAAGGACATTCATTACAATTTCTTTTCCAGTGTTTGAATCTTTTTCAGAACATTCCTCCCAGGGCTTATCTAGCCTATGCTTGAATAGCTTCCGCGATGGGACACTCACTCTCTTACAAGGAATATTCTGTTTGCCAAGAAACTATAGTTGTGAACTACTTTTTCTCTTCTCTTCTTCTTTTCTGCTTTTTTCATCTCTTCTACTTCCTTCTTCCCTTTCTGTTTTATTGTTGTTGTTACTGTGTGGTCTCACCAAAATTTGCCCTTGATCAGCTACCACTCATTTGAGGTCTGCCCTGTGGAATGAAACTGACCTAGCCCACTCCCTTTTCCACCTGAAAATCTTTTCCTTTTTTTTTTTAAAAATTGATAACAGTTGTCTTGATTCTTCTCTCCATTTTTTTAACCCTTTAAAATTGTTTAATACCACAATTGAAAGGCACATAAAACAGTTTGGTACAACTTAACACATTTGAGTAAAGTAAATACTGTACTGTCACCACCGATGTCAAGAAGTGGAATCTTATATAAGCTCTCCAGACGCTCCCTGGACGCTCTCTGATCCCAAGTCCCTTGCTCTCCAAAGGGGACCATCTCCTGATTGTAAGGTGATCACTTGCATTTCCTCATAATTTTGCCACCTTGTTTTGCAGTTCTGAGCTCTGGAGTTCATTTAGTCTGTTTTTGAGCTTTACATACACGGGACTTCAGTTGGAGAATTCCCCCATGTTGCTGGGTGTCCTGTCATTTCATTGTCACTGCTGTGTAGTACTTGATGGCATGACTGTTACACACATGCCATTCATCCATTCTGAATGCTGTTGGTGGACACGTGTTCGCTTGCAAACCGGCCCCTGTACACGACAGGCAAGGAGAGACTGAAGAGAGAGGCAGACCACTCCAGAATGATAGGTGGCAGGCTCAGTGAACAAGGGAGCTTACCAACGAGGCTGCTAATGGGTAGATCTCCGCCCCGCCTACCAGAATTTCCAAAGTTTTCAAAGAGGCCTTAACTTGGTTCATCCACGTATCAGTCCAGATGGTCTCAACAACACTTGACTTTCTCAAGGCTGTGTCCTTGAAATAGGTCCCACTGTGGGAAGCATGGGCAGAACGTACATTTCAAGGTCAGGGCAGGGGCTGAGGAGCCTCTGATTGCCTGGGTCCAGCTCAAGAGTCAACCGGCAGATCACATCCTCTCAGTGACCTCTTCCAACAACGTGTGGGTTGTTTCCAATGTTGTGCTATTAATGTTGCTACAAACATTCTTGCACACGTCTTTGGGATGTGTGGGCATATATTGGATATATGCCTAGAGGCATATGTATAACTGCAGTGGAGGCTGCCAAACAATTTTCCGAAGGGTTTGTATCAATTTACATTCCCACCAACAGTGTGTGAGGGTTCTTGTCACTCCACATCCTTGCCAACACTTGGTGTTTTCTCCTCTTTTGTTTTTGTTTTCAATAATGACATTGCCCAAGCAAGCTAGTAATAAAACAGGGTTATTTAGGGTTATGTTAGTAGTGAGCACATGATCAAAATAAAATGAAAATAAAACTTGCTCTTGTCTTTTGGGACGCATTGGTATCTCCTGTGTGTTGCAATGTTCTCACGTGTGAACTCACACATGATGATAAATGACGTGAAAGACTTGCACACTTAGAATTGTGTACAAAGGGCATATGCAGTGTGCGTGCGTGTGTGTGTGTGTGTGTGTGTGTGTGTGTGTGTAAGAGACTCATTTTATTAAATCTAGAGCAGTAAACCCTGGGGACAAAGATTATGTAAGAATTAGAGTTGGAAGTGGGAAGGAACTAGGAAGTGAATGATTTATGTTTATTTTAGTGAAAGAAATAAAACAAAAATCACTGAAGGAAAGGCACAAATTTCATGGAGGAATAAAAAAAAAATCAAAGACAAATGAAAATGCAATGCAAAGGCCAGCTTGTGGTTCAGCTTCCCAAGCACGGTGGACCTCTTATGTGTCCGATCCTTTGCGAGGGACCAGGAATACCAAAGTGAGTGAGACTTTGTGATTTCTCATGGAGACATCCACGATGAAGACCAACATATGTTGTAAACGTCTCCAAAGACTGAAGAGAAGTTATGGTGACCCAACACATGCTATACCATTTCCCCTTATAAGCTCCTCACCCAAAATTATTCTTAGATTTTTCTAGCCATTTCTTTTTTTTTTTGTGAGGGTGGCTATGGGGTGACCAGATCCCTTAAGTCAGATTGAAGAAGGCTGTTGCAGAACGTGTGAAGCTTTGTTCTGAGACTTGAAACAAGTCTCATTCCTCTGGGCGATGTCTTCTTTGGCTGCTGTCTCGGGTCCCCCCCCCCCCCCCCCCCCATTGTGAGTTTCCAGCATATCCTGGATGCTGGGATTTGTTGGATGCTCTGCTTGTTCTCTATGCAAGTGTTGTCTCAGGGAACAGAGTGCAATCTGGACACCTTCAACCTCTCCCTCGGTTTCACGGTCTCCGCCACAGCAGACATGCACTCCTGGTCGTGGCCAAATTACTTAAAACTCTTCTGATTGGGTGTTAATCGCGTTATGTCAATAATCAGAATCAATTTGCTTACGCATCCTAAGATGGTTCATTGTGTAAATTAAAAGGACCACTTTTCGATTAGTCCTATGCTGCATAAAACTGATGTTCTGAGGTTAATTGAGTCAATCCTGTAATTATTAATGTACTATTAACCGAGAGGGCCTCAAATCCATTGTTTGTCATAGCTTCAGTGACATAAGGTGCTTCTGGAAAGAAGAGGAATAGCCTCTCATTACCTCCCTTTTCCCTTAAGACACTGGCATAGGCATCCTCCACTGGCATTCCCAGAGTGCTGGAGTCAGCATTTGCAAGGTGATACTATATTGGCAAGTTTTACCGATATTTATTTCCTGCTTAACTTTTACTTCCATGAAGAGTGAATTTGGAAAACCTATTTTAGACTAGACCTTCACAGTCATGGGAGAAAATGAGTTAACTCGAATGACAAGACTATATTTATTTCACCTAAATGCATTTTTAAGTTTTTATTATTTTATTTACTTTTGTTTTCTCTCAACATTATAGGGACTGACTGGATTAGAGTTCTGTGCTGCTATTACACTTGTGCTTTGAGCCTCTACGTGGCCTGATGGACTACATATCATGTTTCCTCCTTAGAGCCATTCTTTCTTTTCTTAAAATTAAATTTATTGGGGTAACATTGGTTAATGACATTATATAAGTTTCAAGCATACAGTTTTATGATACACTAGAGGCCCAGTGCACAAAATTCGTGCACTGGGGGGGCAGGGGGTCCCTCAGCCCAGCCTTCCCCCTCTTAGTCTGGGAGCCCTCAGGGGATGTCCTACTGATGGCTTAGGGGAGCGGGGAGCAGGCCTAAGCCACAGTCTGGCCTCCCTCTGCGGGAGGTGACCGGCGGGCCGATTGGGATGGCGTGGGCAGTTTGTGGCCGGCCCCACCCCCAATTGCGCTATGGCCACTGGTGGCCTCCCTCTGTGGGAGGCGACCAGGTGGGTGCTCAGGGGATGATGCCAGCCCCCATCGCCCTGCCGCCACTGGTTGCTGCCACCCCCACCACCCCATCGCCATCCCCTCCCTCTGCCCACTGGCATGCACCTTGGCTGGCCTGGCGACACCTGCTCACTGGCCCTGCCCTCCACTGACCAGTTGTTCTGCAGTTCGGTCGATTTGCATATTACACTTTTATTATGTAGGATCATTTGTATATTCCATTTTGTGCAGTCTCTTATCACCATATATTTGACCCCCTTTACCCTTTTCATCCTTCCCCTACTCTCTTCTCCTCTGGTAACTATCATAGTGTTGTCTGTGTCTGTGAGTTTGTTTGTTTTATTTGTTGATTTGTTGTTGTCTTTTGTTTTATATCCCACATATGAACAAAATAATATGGTTCTTAGCCTTTTCTATCTGACTTATTTCACTTAGCATGGTATTCTCAAGATTCATAGTAGTCCATTGTGTGTGTGTGTGTGTGTGTGTGTGTGTGTGTGTGTGTGTATATATATATATATATATATATATAATCACATTTGTTTATCCAATCATCCATCCAAGGACACTAAGGTTATTTCCATGTCTTGGCTATTGTGAATAGTGCTGCAATGAACATCGGGGTATAGATATCTTTATGAAGAAGTGTTTTCAAATTTTTCTGGTAGATACCCAGAAGAAGGATTGTTAGGTCATATGGTAGCTCTGTTCTTAATTCTTTGAGGGATATCCATACTGTTTTCCATAGAGGCAGCACCAATTTGCATTCCCACCTTCAGTGTTACAAGTGTTCCCTTTTTCCACACCCTCTCCAACACTTGTTATTGCTTGTCTTATTGATAATCGTCATTCTAACAGGTGTAAAGTGGTAGCCTATTGTGGTTTTGATATGCATTTCCGTTATAGCTAGTGACGTTGAGCATCCCTTTTCTTTTCCAACCGGCTCTGCGTCCCGGGAGGCTGACCTATATGGGTTATGTCAGTGGTCTCCCATGCTTTCTGGCTCCCGGCTGGCTTTAACTTGTGAGGTCTACCACCTTGAGATGCCATAATAGCCTAGCTTTTCCCCCTTGAATGAAGTTTACTTCTCCACCTTGCTCTCTTTGGGTTTGGATAGGTTTAGGTGGCTTAAAGTTTCCAACTGCTATTAACCCTGGGGTACTGCACTGTCCCTGAGGTTTCCCTCAGTGGTGTGCTGGGGCCAGCTGAGCTGGCTGGGACTGCCTGTCAAGATTTGATCATGCGCATCTCTTTCGTATTTCTGGGTTGGGGACCTCACCTTGGTAACTTGAAATCTGCTATGGTGGAAGTATTTGCACCTCAGAAATTGGCAAATGCTATAAATCAGGGCTCCCACCGCCCAGTCAGTGACCAGCACACCACTGCCAGTACCTCACCCATGCCTTTGTCAACAACACTCCTCTAATTATCCATGTATGTGTGCCATTGTCTTCTTGCCAGGCCTCTGCCTATAGAACCAGATACTTGGTTAGGGAGCAGATGTGGAGTTATGTGCTATGTAGACTGGGACAGCTAATGCTAGATGGGAAGTTGGACATAACTTTCAAATGGACACATGTGTCCCCTGCATTCCTGCCATGTCTGAGACAAAGTAGATGCTCAGATATGTGCTGTATTACTGCTCTGAGATCCCCTTCCTTCCACCCTATCCTTACTGAACCATTTACCATGAAATTTTAAAATAACAGAGGAGGCAAATGTAAAACTAACTCAAAAAAATCTTTTTTTCTAGTACCATTTAATATTTTTACTTGCTTACTTTGAATGATGTTTTTGGTGTTATTCAATAATGGTTTAAGAGTTTTGTTCAAAGTACCTATAATGTATACAGATATACATTAAGGAAGTATTACGACTGTAAAAGGAGAATAATTGTTAGTTAATTTATTGCACTACTTTTTAGCAAGTGATCACACAAATATATATTTCCCAGCAGTAATTTAACATATCACTGACCCCTCTCCTTTATGAAGTGAAATATCATTGACTATAAAAAAGTCTCTGCATTTCTAACACAATTTCATGTATAGTCTCATTCTCTTCCATACTGCTTGTGAAACCTGTTTTTACTGTTTTAAAATCCTTTAATTTGATGCATAATGAAGATGGAGGTCATGTTTTGGAAACCGTGCACTTAGGGATAAATACCCAGTAAATGCAGTGTTTGAGTGTGCTTTTCAAATTGAAATCTCTCTATTGTAATTTACTGGCTTAATAAAAAATGTATTTCAGTAGGATATTAAAATCAGAGACAAAGCAAATAACTATTGAATCTCTACGGAGTTCAGTTTGTATTGTGCAAAGATTGGGCCCTTGACAATTTACAAGACTGATTTTCATGGAATTTTACTGTTGAAAAAACACAATGGAGCCACAAAGTGACTTGCTGATAATTAAGATTTTAGGTGTTTCATTTAGGTGTATTATATTGACTAAGCTCCTGGTTTTTCATCCTATCCTCCTTTCTCTCCCAAACTACCAAATCTTGGTCTGTCCTTTTGTTTATTAAAAAATTAATTTCTGGTATAGATTTTATTTAGGTTCAGGCAAATCAAACTGTTGTTTCCTGGTCTTTGTTTACTGCTTAGAGACAAACCTCTTGTTCTCTTCCTTTATCTCCATCATTATTTTTCTATTGTTTTCTATTATTTTTCTGAAATAAAGGAAAATACACTGAGTGGCCAGATTATTATGATCTCTGAACGCATAATAATCTGGCCACTCAGTATCTATCTATCTATCTATCTATCTATCTATCTATCTATCTATCTATCTATCTTAGAGGCCTGGTGCATGAATTCGTGCATGGGTTGGGTCCTGCCAGCCTGGCCAGGGGGAGGGGACATGGGCGGTTGGCCGGCCTGCCTGCTGGTCAAACTCCTGGTTGAGGGGACAATTTGCATATTAGCCTTTTATTATATAGGATATATACTGAGTGGCCAGATTATTATGCATTCAGAGATCATAATAATCTGGCCACTCAGTGTATATTTTTACTCCAACTTGCTTTTTGTAAAAGCACTGATACCCTTAGGAATCTATAACATTGCAAAGGATTCTCTTGCAAGTAAAACTATCTGAAGTTATTAGGAGCACTTTGTGGAGTTTTTACTGTAGCCCCCTGAATAACCAGGGTTGGCAGGCAATAACGAATTTGTGTCAGCCGCCTGCTGAATGTAGCTTTTATCTGTGTAATTGCCCAAACTGAGTCACTTTTCTAAGTCATTGCTTTGGTTAGTTTCTCCTTTGTTATGTGTGGTAATTAGGATGGAAAGCAATTTTCTAATAATTTCTTTTTAGAATATCTCTGCGTTATGTTTTATAGGCAAATGGTAGGTTTGGAATCTGACTACCGTCGCATAGCTTGGCTCATACCCTATCAGCTGAAGAAGCTTTCTGTGGTGGGGGAGGGGAGTCTTTCCAATTTTTAGAGAAATGTTTGTTTTATCCTACAAGGAGGAAAACTGTGTGTGGGCTGAGGGAGGTTGAATTTAGGAAACCTTACATTCGATTGCACACACTCTCGCAGCTGAAGACCCTCAGGGGGTAAAAAGGAGCAGAGGGAGGCAGGAGACTCTAGCTCATTTGCATCAAAGACTGGAGACACAGGGAACTTTCAGCTGAGAGCCAATAAGTCAGGGCTAGGGCAGCCAGGTTGAACCCACACATCTTACTGAACAATGTGGGAGGGACTTGTTCAGTGCAAACAATGTGAATTGGGTGGCAGGCTTGGTGCTTCACAATAGGCCTTGGCGCTTCACGGGCAAATTGACTCAGATCCACCTAGATTCACTTCTTTATTTTATTTAATGGATCTTCTCTCCTTTAAAAAGTCCCACCTCACTGAACAGCAAGGGGGAGACCAGGTATGATGGACTCTGAACTTCCCGGTTAGTGGTATCTCAAGCTCTTCCATTTTTAAGTCATCTTTTTGGGTCTCTCTTGGGTTCAGGTGCCAATTCTACCCATCCCATGGCTTCTCTCCAAGATGGGGTGTGGGGTGGAGGCAAGCACTTAGCCTAGCCTCTGGGGCCTCAGATCCCCTGACGCAAGGCCTTATTCTTCCCTCTAGTTTCTTGGGTCTCTAGCAATAGCCCTGGTGTGCTGGTCACTGGGTGACCAACTGATCTATGGGCTCAAGGCTGCAGGCGGTGAACCTATGTTCCATTCTTTGAATTGAAAAGAACTTGGTGTCCTGTCCCAATCCTTCACATATTCATATTCTTTCTCCGCCCCCCCTTCTCTATAACTTGATAATCCAGGCTCTCACTGGTGCTGCAGCTCACCTCTGATATTTGCCTGAACCCCCAAGCCCCAAGTTGATCCTTGCCTTGGGCGGTTTGATAAGACATGGCCTTTGGTCACCTTACTCCACTGTGATAACCATCTGTTCATGCAACTTCAGCAGCAGCAGCAGCAGCAGCAGCAGGGCAGTTGGGAGCTTCTGGATTCTTTGCAGACCCCATGGGAGCCGAGGGAGGCTCAGTGGTGCTAAAGAAGCCAAGTTTGCTGTGTAGCACCTTTGAGTTGCCAAGGGGTGTTCTCTCCCACCCCTGAGTCTCAAATGGGGATCCAGGCACAAATTCTCCCCTCTTCTCCTCCGCTCCTGTCCCTCCTCCTCTCTTGTCACTGTGTGGAAGCAGGGCTGTTATAGAAATGCTACATTTTAAGAAGAGTTTGTAAATGAGGGAAGAGACAAAACATTGCAAAGACTGACAGGAGAGGCCAAGCATTTACAGGAGGAAACCATTCCTCCTACCCATGTCAGTATTTCCTGAGGGCATCCTTGTGTTTCACAAGGTAAATCATAATCCTCTCTAATAAAATGGTAATATGCAAATTAACCATCACTCCACTACATAAGCCACTCCCACCAGCCAAGCCACGCCCATCAACCAATCAGGGCGAGTATGCAAATTAAACCCAATCCAAGATGGCTACAGCCACAGAGAGCAAGGTTTCCCAGGTAACAGAGGAAGCCAAGCTTTCCCATAGCCGTTGCAGGCCTAAGCCTCCACTCAAGCTACAAAGTTTCAATTATAGAAGGTAAACAAATTCAAACAAATGGCGGCAGAATGGAGTTTGAGAGAGCAGGCCACAGTTGCCGGCGGCAACAGGGGAAGCAAAGCTTTCCACACACCCTGGCCGGGCTCACCCGCTTAAGGCTACAAAGTTTCAATTGTAGAAGGTGAATTAACTGCCACAGAAATGGCTGCCGGAGCCCCAGGCTTGGCTCCGCTCCAGGCTACAAAGTTTCAATTGTAAAAGGAAAATAAATTCCAAATACCAGGGCCTCCCCTTGGGTTGCCAGGGGGCGTGGCCGGCCTGCAAACCACCACAGGCCCCTCGCTCAGGCCGCCCCACACCCCAAGGGAATCCCCACCCTTATCTGTGACCCCCTTCAGGGCAAACCAGCTGGCCCCCACCCGTGCACCAGGCCTCTATCCTATCTCATAAAAGAGTAATATACAGATTGATCATCACTGCAACACACAATATAGTTGCCCCCATGTGGACACAAGATGGCCACCACAAGATGGCCAGCAGGAGAGGGCAGTTGGGAGGCACCCGGCCTGCAAGGGAGGGCAGTTGAGAGGGACCAGGCTTGCAAGGGAGTGCAGTTGGAGGTGATCAACCCTGCAGGAGAGGGCAGTTAGGGGTGACCAGGCTGGCAGAGGAGGGAAGTTGGGGGCAAACAGGCTGGCAGGGGAGCAGTTAAGCATCAACCAGGCTGGCAGCGGAGTGGTTAGGGGGTGATCAGGCTGGCAGGCAGTAGCGGTTAGGGGCAATCAGGAAGGCAGGCAGGCAAACAGTTGGGAGCCAGCAGTCCTGGATTGTGAGAGGGATGTCCGACTGCCCGTTTAGGCCCGATCCCACCAGGATCGGGCCTAAACGGGCAGTCGGACATCCCTCGAGGGGTCCCATATTGGAGAGGGTACAGGCTGGGCTGAGGGACAACCCCCTGCCGTGCACGAATTTCGTGCACCGGGCTTCTAGTATATGATGACAATGCTGGTAATGTTGACTCATCAATAAAAGATCTTGTTATACTTCTTAGTGTTTCTATAGGAAGGCCCATAAATATTAGGTGCTACAAAGATTTTCATAGAAATGGTCTGATTTTAGTATTGGAAATGGGATAAGAAGGAGAATCTGTAATATATGATCAAAAGCAGATAGATCCAGGTTCAGTCCCCACTCTCATCTGCTCTATTCCTCAGAAGCTCAGTTTCTTCATGAATAAATGAACTCCATGACACTATATTCAGTAAAGTAATACCACCTCATAAAGGTTGTTGTAAAGGTTAGAAAAATCTTAATATATAATAAAGTACTTAGTACAGAGCCTGACCCAAAGTAGATATCAATAAATGCTACCCATTCTTAGTAATATGTACAAGATAGCTTATGTGGAATCCCTTAGTTCCGATGCTGTATGTGACGTCATGACATTTGTATGGGTATCTCTGATCTTGTAACATCTTGTGTTCTGGAATGTGATTTTCAGGTCAATTATTTGTAGTTCATAAATCGAAAGTAATCCAGAACATGCCCCCTTTCCAGCCAAGCAGAGTGGGGGATCACATGTATGGGCTAAGGCAGGTGAGCCAGGATGGATTTCTTTCCTGTTGGAGACAGATGGCCCTCTGACTGGGACTAGAATTCTTTCTTCCGTTGGCTCAAGTCCTTGGATAGCGAGGGAATGCCTAGACCTTCTGTCACATCATGGGATCTTGCTCCCTGCAAGCTCTCATTTCTTGCTTGGGTTAGCAGTAGATAAACTGCTTTGGAATTTTAAATTCTATGATGAGAAATCCTCTGAGTGCATGGTCAATAGCTGATGATTCTATTCTTACAGCACTTCCTATTTTTCTCTTTCCTTCCTAAAGTCAAAGAAAATGCTAGTGGACTTACTTGTTTCCTCCCCAATAAGGCTGTAGGTGAATATGCACCCCAGGGACAGTGGGAATGCTTGAGGAATGATGAATACCTTTAAAGGATGACCAGAATATTTCATGAGAAATTGCAATAATATCTGCAACTTGAAATATATCTTGGTTTCATTTTTTAGTAAATGAAAAATTTAATCGATAACTTAATCTTTTCTGATTAAATTCATTAAAAATTAATAATATACTTATTTTTATCAAAGTAATATTTGCTCATGGTTAAAAAAATCAAACTGAAAGGCTTATAAAGAAAACAAACACCCTATACCTTGTCCCTTTGCCCATTCTGCTAACCAAAGACCACATGTTCTAATTTTAGCTGTTTCTTCTTATAGATTCTTCCATGTCTCTAAATCACATGCATCACAACTATTTCTAGATTTATTAATTTTAGGTATCTAGTGGCTTCTGTTAATTTAGCTGAGGTTTTAGCTCACTTTATTTACTTTCTACCACCTAAGATTATATTGCTTCCTTATTGGTTATTTCTTCAATTTTAAGTAAAATATTAATACCTTATTATAGCAACTCTAGAAACCATCTCATGATTGTTCTCTCTTATTTCTCTAAGTTTATCATTTGTATTTTTACAGTGTCAGAATTGATGAGGTTATATTCAGATACTTAATAATTAAATATTCCATGCTTGACTGTGTTGATTTTAAAAGTTGGAAATTAATATAATTATGACAATAATATGACATAGGGTATTTTGATTTCCTTTCTTGCACAGCTTTTTTTTGATGCTTCTAATTTCTTTTCCTGCCCTCCAAAGTATATACCTTTATTGAATTTTTATGTTGTTTATTCCTATGTAATTCACTTCTGAAACGTCTGTTCTCTGAATCATTGGGTATGGAATGCTTTCTATTAGTTTCCCCCTGCTTCCTACACTTGGAGCCATTTTCCCCTACTTCCCATGCTGCCTTCTTTCTTGCTTTACTCCGACATTTTTGCTGATATACATTCTCAAGTAACTCCCTAAGAAAGGATATATGGAAAATAAATTACCTGGGTCTTTGCATACTTGAAAATATCATTATTCTATCCTCACATTTGATTGTTTAAAATTTTTAAAAAGTCTTCTGGCCTTCTCCCATGTTCTTTCTGTTGTTTTTATTAGGTTGCATGTTGATCCTCTTGGATTGACCTTCGAAGTATTATTTTTTTCTTACGTTTCTTATCTTTTTTCCTTTTTTATCTTCCAATATTAATTTTAAATTATTACTCACTTAAGAAATCCTCACCCAGGATATGTTTTTATTGATTTTTAGAGAGAAAGGAAGGGAAGGAAGGGAAGGATGGGTGGGGGGGGGGGGGGGGGAGAAAAAGAGAGAGAAAGAGAGAGAGAGAGAGAAAGAAAGAGAGATATATATATCAATGTGAGAGAGAAACAATGATTGGTTGCCTCCTGTATGCACCCTGACTGGGGATCAAAACTGCAACCTAGGCGTGTGCCCTGACCAGGAATCAAACCTCCTAGGATGGGCAAATGTTAATCAGGGTCATGGAGGTCAATTTGTAGCTTCTGGCCTAAAGACTGACAAGCTGAAGATGCTGGATGGAGCCCAGAAGAAATTATCTTGGTATCTTTCTTGTGTCATATTATCAGAATACTTTCATTGAGATGAAAAATTCAGACTGGAAAATGTCTCATGGGAATTGCTGGATTGCTACAGGATCTGTTGGTTGGTTGGTTAACCATGTTTCCTTTGCTAACTTCTTCTTGGGGTATAGTAACCTTAGCAATTGCATTCAAATGATTCACTCTAAATCACCGTTCTTTTGGATTCCTGAAGAGCCACTTTCCTATTCAAGAGACTATTATGGATGGAAGCAAAATTACCTGGTATGGTTGACATTATTTATGTCCTCATTGAATCTCAAGTAATGTGCCCTTTTCTTCTTCTTTTTTTTAAACAGATACTAATTTTGTGTTGGGGAACGCACAGATAGTGGACTGGCCTATCGTGTACAGCAATGATGGATTTTGCAAGCTCTCTGGCTATCACAGGGCAGAAGTTATGCAAAAAAGCAGTACCTGCAGGTATTTATGATTGGGGCTGTTCTGTTGGACAGTCTATCATAGCATCCTTCGGAAAAAGAAAATGGCTTACTCAGGGTGGGAATTACCTTTCTCTCATTCAGTGTTTATTCAGGAGTATTTATGGCAATATCATCTCCATGTCACGCACTGTACTGGGAAAATCAAAGACTTAAAACATGTTTCCCACAACTGCTGAACTCCCAGTCAGTAAGATGGGGGGATGGGGAGGGGAACCTAGAAAAACTCAGAAAAATCATTTTATCTGTAAAATGTGAACTCAGAAACTGATAAGGTTTTAGATAAAACTAATGTGAAAGAAGATTAAATAAAATTTTAGATGATTAATTTTTAGGATTTGTGGCTATTTCAGAGAATACAACGTTGGAAACAAGGGCCTTGTTCATAGACCTTTTCATCAGGAAAAGAGAAGAGCACCATGCTTTGTTGCCTTCCAATTCTTGGTACAGCTCTCTCTGATCCCTGACTCAAAGGCAGAGGCAAATGGTGCTAACTGTGCAGCTTGTGTATTGGACAGGGTTACCTACCAAGCAGCACCCTGGGCAGTGGTGTTAGGACAGCTCTTTCCAAGTCTCTTCAAGGTGTTGAGTGGAACATGGACCCTGCCTCCTGCCCTGCATTTCCCTTCGGTGCCCTGGCAGGTCTGGGCTCAGCACAGCCTTAGGCTCCTCCCATTCCCCTCTTTTTCCTCGAGTCCTCTGCCTTCAGTGTGTTTGCAAGAAGCAGAATCATTTTCCTAATCCTTGTAAATCAAGAAATAATCTCATCTACGAAGGGTGGAAAACCCTGTGTGACCCAGGCATCACTTTTGGTTTTCAGAGACCATGCATTTTCATGCTATGAAGTCAGTCAAATAAGTAGTTTGGTGAAAAGTATGAAATGCTTTGAAAATATTATTATTTTCTTAAACTTTAGGTTTTGGGGACCGGGAAATAGAAAGCTTAAGATCCCCCATGCCCAATGCTCAAAGATTAAGAAATTATAACTCTTAAGTAATACAATAGAATCCTCTTACATTCGTGGTATGCTTTTATCCTCATGAGTGTCTATGTCTAGATCTACATCTACATGTGCACATATGCCATCAGAACTAATTGGGAGAGTTAGCTTCACTTTTTAGTGGGACTTGAGCAGCCTTTCCTTACTTTTCTTGCTTCTTATTGGTTACTAGAGGCCCGGTGCACGAAATTCGTGCACGGAGGGGGGTTGTCCCTCAGCCCAGCCTGTACCCTCTCCAATCTGGGACCCCTCAAGGGATGTCCGACTGCCCGTTTAGGCCCGATTCCTGGGATCGGGCCTAAACGGGCAGTCGGACATCCCTCTCACAATCCAGGATTGCTGGCTCCCAACTGCTTGCCTGCCTGCCTTCCTGATTGCCCGTAACCGCTTCTGCCTGCCAGCCTGATCACCCCCTAACCACTCTGCTGCCAGCCTGTTTGCCCCAACTTCCCTCCTCTGCCGGCCTGGTTACCCCTAACTGCCCTCTCCTGCAGGGTTGATCACCTCCAACTGCCCTCCCTTGCAGGCCTGGTCCTTCTCAACTGCCCTCTCCTGCTGGCCATCTTGTGGTGGCCATCTTGTGTCCACATGGGGGCAGGATCTTTGACCACATGGGGGCAGCTATATTGTGTGTTACAGTGATGATCAATCTGCATAGTACTCTTTTATTAGATAGGATAGAGGCCTGTACTCTTTTGTTAGATAGGATAGAGGCCTGGTACAGGGGTGGGGGCCAGCTGGTTTGCCCTGAAGGGTGTCCCTGATCAGGGTGGGGTTCCCTTGGGGCATGGGGTGGCCTGAGCGAGGGGCCTGTGGTGGTTTGCAGGCGGGCCACGCCCCCTGGCAACGCAAGTGGAGGCCCTGGTATCTGGAATTTATTTTCCTTCTACAATTGAAACTTTGTAGCCTGGAGCAGAGCCAAGCCTGGGGCTCCCTCCAAGGCCCGCAGCCATTTGTGTTGGGGTTATAATTGAAACTTTGTTGCCTTAAGCGGGTGGGCCCGGCCAGGGTGTGTGGAAAGCTTTGCTTCCCCTGTTGCCGGCGGCAACCCTGGCCTGCTCTCTCAAGCTCCATTCTGCCGCCATTTGTTTGAATTTGTTTACCTTCTATAATTGAAACTTTGTAGCTTGAGTGGAGGCTTAGGCCTGCAATGGCTGGCAGAAAGCTTGGCTTCCTCTGTTACCTAGGAAACCTTGCTCTCTGTGGCTGTAGCCATCTTGGTTTGGGTTAATTTGCATACTCGCTCTGATTGGATGGCAGGCGTGGCTTGTGGGTGTGTCGGAGGTATGGTCAATTTGCATATTTGTCTATTATTAGATAGGATAATCAGATACTTTAAGAAAATCAGATACATTTGCTCATTTAGCCAACTTTAAAAAACCAACCAACCATACAATCCTAAGAAGCTCATTTACTTCCCTGAAGCGGTCCCTTCTCCAGAAATAAGGTAAACCTACCTTGTGCCAGCTATGCTCCGCGTCGCTCAGGAGCCTCTTTCGCTTAATTCTTGCATTGCAGGCATCTGAGATGGAATGCCCAGGAGAAGGCATCTTACCCCGCAGCTTAAGAAAGTACATCAGAGAATGAAAGCTGGCTGTCATTATGGCCCTTCGTCTATTTGAAGACTCCATTCTACGGGCATTTGTTTAATCTTGTGAAGTAAATTGCCGGCATTCAGAGCCGGCATCACATCACTTAAATGGAGGTCACTTTATCTAGCAAATTAACTCGGAGAAAGTGGGAGGAAGCTCAAAAAGGCCTCAGAACAACCGGCGAAATGAAATGGTCATAGAGCTGAAGCTGTTACCTCCTAGGAGGAATCCTCTTGTTCTTGGCAGGGCTAATTTAGTCTTGATCTATTCTTTTTAAAGATAATTCAACAAGCTGGTTTATAGATGAAGAGCCCACCCAAAGGCCAAGAGATAGGCATAGGGAAACCACAGGTAGCAACAGCTCTCACCGGGCCGGGAAGGGACATAGTAATAAAGGTGACACAGATTCATAAAGTCCACAGCCAGCACACTTTCCTTACAGGAGCCTCAGTAAGCCCAAGGCTGTTCCAGTATCAAGCTAAGCATGGCGCTCGACCTGGTGGTTGAGGAATCGCACTCCATATCCTCTGAGGTTCTTCTTAGCTCTGAAATGCTATGATGCAGCGAGTCATCAAGAATCAGTTAGATTTGCATTTGGTATGCACCATTTTAGAAGACCGGGAGTGTCTTGTTCAGGAACCCGTGCCCGCTGCTTCCACGTTCCCTAAGACTTGGGGGCTGAGTGTTGCTGTCTTTGTTATTGTTGCCTGAAGGCCTGGGGTGGGCAGGATAAGATGGTCCCTGGATCTACGGGGAGCCTTGGTCAGAAGACTGGCTTTTCCAGCTCCATCGAGAAATAGCTTTTCTTCTCTTACATTTTGTTAATGTCCTGTGCCATGGCTCGCTCTGTCTCGTTGGGGGTGTATGCTGTCCCTGGAGGGACAAACCCTCGTCTTTAGACCATAGTCAGTGGGGACCAGGAAAATGGAAAGTTCTGGCAGATTATCTGCCTCTGCCGAGAACCAGTACTAGTAGGCAGGAGTTTCTGCCCTCTAGGAGTTTTCTCTAATTTTCCCCATGCTGCTGCTTTACCCGCCTAGTCTACTTTTCTCTAAACGTGAGCAGGAAGGAGTGAGAATTTGTAGGATTTCATCATCAATTTTTTAACTCAATGCTTCCCCTCTTCTTGTGTGTGGGGGCGGGTAGAGGGTAGGAGAACAGCTGCACAGATTAGTGGCTGAATCTTCTGGTTCTTTAACTCTGTCTTAATGTTTAGAACATCAAATTGCATCTCTTATTTGATTGGAGACCTTTTGTGATCCCTCCACCCCCCTAAACTTGTATTTATTTTATTGTGAATTAGAAGAAGAAAAATCTGTGGTCAATTTCCTCTGCATCTTTCCTAAGAGTTCTTTCAGGATCAAGTTTAAATCCCTCATGGCTTCTAAGGCCATGCTCTCCTCCATGACCGGGCTGTGCTCACCTCTCTGTCATCTGCGCAGGTTTCCCCTCATGGTCTATATTCCAGCCATACTGGACTGAGCTGCATTCAGTTCCAGAGTTAACCTCACTCTCATCTCTGTGCCTTTGCACATGCTCACCTTTTGCCTGGAATGTTCTTTTCTTGCTAATTTCCTCTGTAGATCTCATTTGTCCTTACCTCTGGGGAGCCTCCTCTGACTGCTCAGAGAGTGCTCTGTGACTGTTCTGTGTTGTCCTGCTGTTTTCTGATCTACTCTTTTCCGATGTGTCTTTCTTATTAGACTGTTTATTTGGGGGAGTCTTGATCACAGTTGAATTAATAAATCCTTTTGGAATGTTTTCTGTGTGTGTGTGTTCTACATAGCACAGGGCTAGGTATAGAATAGACATTTCATATATGCTGGTAGAATAATACATATTTGCTAATCTAACTTGAGTTCTTTTGTTGATCTGCAGTTTCATGTACGGGGAGCTGACTGATAAAGATACAATTGAAAAGGTGCGGCAAACATTTGAGAACTATGAGATGAATTCCTTTGAAATTTTGATGTACAAGAAGAACAGTGAGTATCCAGACCATTCTGAACCATGTCTTAATGTGCTTGGCATAGTAAAATATCTCGCTTCCTCTGTTCCTGTCTTGGGTTTTCTTCTCTCTCATCAGCTAAATGTTGTTACTTGAACCCATTGTGTGTGTTGGGAAAAAATGAATTGATGACTCAGACTACTTCTCCTGGGAACATTTGAATGTGTCACTAGCCAATCATAATCATTTTCCTGCCCAGAGTTAGTGTTTTTCCTGTTGGTTTATTCATGGTGAATTGCTGGCTTAAGGCACGTGTAGACTATATACCTTCTAGGGGGAAGGGAGGGGACGGGACAGAAATTCTGTGTGGTTCATCTTTGTATCTACCTTTCACAGCTCTTGGCACAGCAGGTCACGCCAGCAGGTGCCCAGTTAAGAGTTTATGACTCCAATTTTGTTCTCCTAGTGACCTCAGTTTTCCATTGTAGACAATATTGATAGTCACAGTGCATTGTTAATTTGTATTTGTTTTGGCTACTTCCACAAAGTATGTTAAAGAAGTTTGAGGTCAGTCCCCACGCACAAGAATAAAGCTTGCTTTTCCGAGGAGAATGGAGAGCCGCTGTGTTAGAAGTATGGAGCCTGGGCATAGGGCCACAGCAGGACTGCAGAGGTGTCCAATACCGCTTTGTTTTAACAACGTGGTTTCGTTGGTAAAGAATCCTGTCCTTTATATATAGGGTTGGATGGTAGGTCATAGGTTCCATAGAACATTTCCAGAGTGGTCCCAGTGGCACAGGGCGATAAGTGTTTATTTCGGTGGCGTTCCAAGTGACGTGTTTTGCTCTGGAAAGCAGAGGGCATGTGCTGCTTTGATCTGGAAGGACCCAGGACTTGTTTTCAGTCTGGCGTGTTGGAGGAGGCAGGTGTGGCTGGTCACCTGTGCAGATGCTGGTCTGGAGATCATCTCTGGGCATCCACAAATCCAAGAAGTTGGTCCTGTAGGTTTCATGTTAGAGACGTTGCCTTGCTCCATCTCTCTCCTTCAGCCAGTGGGTCTAGTGACCTACCCGCTAGTCAGCATAAGAGGAATGAGGTGAAAGATGGTGAAAGCCACGCCAGTCCTTCCACTCTGGGGAACACGGGCAAGGGCGACAGCTCTGACCAGGAGCCCGCCGCAGTGGCCTTCTCCGCACGTGCGTCCAGCTCATGGAGCGTTAAGGGTTTTCCACACTAGCAGCTTCGCGTGCTGGATGGTGTGAATTTCCCCACAACACACAATACTAATTGGGCAGGTGTACCACCAAAAGAATTTTTGCATTTCTATTCTGCTGCGGAGGTTTCAAGCTTCATCAGACTGTGCATTTATCTTGCTCAAATTCAACGATACGTGTTTGGCACCGAAGGGAGAGAGAAGGAAACATAATTTAAATAGAGTTAGTGATTCACTTGCCACTGCCTTCAGTGAGCATCTGCCCCCGAGGGAGTATAAGATGAGAAAAGGGAATTTGCTCTTTCCTCAGCTGCCTCCAGGATGAAGGTCTCCTTGAATCTCACGCACTGAAGGCGATTCTGGCGTAAGAAGTTCTGTTCTTCAGTAGACGTCGCCTCTGTGTGTGAGTCAGTTAGTTCAGCTGAGTTCTACAAGGAGTCAGCATCCCTTCCCTCCCTGGAGGTTGACTGAGTGGGCTCACTGAGAGACGCATGCCAGCTTGGGCACAGGGCTCTACCGGGGCTGGGGACTGAATCTGCTCAGGCCGATGCACTAACCACTAAGCAACACTGATCAGGGCTAGGCTTTTCTTTTCTTTTTTTTTAACAGCGTTTTATTGACCTACTATGTCAGACACTAGGCTTGCTGCTAGGGATTTGGTTTTGGCAAGATAGACGCAGCTTCTACTCTTATAGCATTTGCAGGGGTGGGGGCAGCATCCACAGGACAGAGCCATAGTGTCTTTTGTTTTTTTTTAAAGGACCATTTATTTTAAAGAATATTTTTATTGATTTCAGAGAGGAAGGGAGAGGGCGAGGGAGAGAGAGATAGAAACATCAATGATGAGAGAGAACCATTGATTGGCTGCCTCCTGTATGCCCCCCACTGGGGATCGAGCTGGAAACCCGGGCATGTGCCCTGACTGGGAATCGAACCGTGACCTGGTTCATAGGCTGATGCTCAACCACTGAGCCACGCCGGTTGGGCGAGCCAAAGTGTCTTGCTGGTGACACCACATAGGGGAGTTACTTACCCTCAGCTCAGGAGGTCAGGGAAGGAAGTCATCCTTGCAGACAGGAAGTCCATGCAGAAACTGAAGGATAGGTGGGAGTTAGGCAAAGAGGGGGGCAAAGAGTACCCCAGGCTGTTGGAATGTTTAATTGAGTTTGTGATGCCACTTGCCATTGCCTTCAGTGAGGAGGTAGCAGGTGAGAGTGAGGAACAACAGGGCTTCTCAGACTTGGACATGCCTGAGAAGTCACCTGAGAATCGAACCACTATTTCCATTTAGCAGGTCTGGGGAAGGTCAGAGATTCTGCTCCCAGGTGATGGTGATGCTGTTGGTCCACCTGTCACACTCTGGGGAGCCAGGACAGAAAGCAGCTAGTGAAGGCTGGCTTCCAGGCCTAGGGTGTGCCTTTCTTATTTTAAATTAAAATATATCTTTTATTGATTTCAGAGAGGAAGGGAGAGGGAGAGAGAGACAGAATTAATGATGAGAGAGAATCATTGATTGGCTGCCTCCTGCACGCCCCTACTGAGGATCAAGCCCACAACCTGGACATGTGCCCTTGACTGGAATCAAATCCGGGACCCTTCAGTCTGCAGGCTGACGCTCTATCCACTGAGCCAAACCAGCTAGGGTGTGTCTTTCTTTATGGCCAACTCCCTGCACCCAGCATGGTGCCTGACACAGAAAGTGCTCCACCAAACTCATGGAGTAATTACATAAAAATGTAAGTAAGTGAGGGGTGGCCAATGGGGCTGCAAGGTTACTAAGGGCCGACGACACAGCCACGTTGAAGAGTTTGGAATTTTTCTTAGGAGCAGCAGTGGTGGGGAAGGAGGGTGGGGGTGAGGGGCATGGTGGAGCTTTAAGCAGGGTTAAGCAGATAATCAGATTTTCACTTTAGAAAGATGATTCCAGTAGAGTGTGGGGATGGAAGGGAGCATTGGAGACTGGAGGTGGTGGCTGTTAGGAACCACCCTGCTGGTGACAAGATGAGTGTGGCCTCTTCAGGGGACCAGGCAGTTGAGAGGGTGAGATGTGGGTGGCGGGGAGAAGGGGGGTGGGTGGGGAGGAGCCTTGGTCTGTGGTGCCCACTGATTGGCTCTTCCTCAGTTTGCCCAGCCCCAGGCAGTGCCCAGGAGGTGGGAAGTAGCACTTCTACTGTCAGGACTCCGGTCTGGTCTGAAGTAAATCTCTCCAAGAATCTAGCAAAGAGCCTGGCCTGGAGGAGCTGCTCAGGGAATGTTTGTTTTAGTGACTTTGAAAGGATAGTCCCCAAGAAACAGAGGAGTGAAAGAGAAGTATGAGATTCAGAGGGAGGGCGTTGAAGCCGGGGAAGGAGCAGTGTGGGGCTGGACTGACGGGCGATGCCCTGGAAAACCAGACCGAACCTACGTGGATGGGAGGAGAGGAAGGAGGAGGCAGAGTTTGCTTCTGCTTTCAAACTTTTGGTTCATTGGATGGAAACTTTCAGCATTTTGAAGCAGTGTAGTGTCCCACGGGGGAAACGTCAACCCCGTGGAGATTTTTAAAATGTGAAATGTCATCATCTAAAAGAGTGCTTATTTTTCTTTCTCATTTTTAAATTAATGCATGTTTACCATGGAGAATACATGAGGGTACATAGAAGAAAAGCAATCACGCCGAAGCCTCAAAGACTCAGAGAAATACTCTTAGCTTTTTGGTGTGGTTTTTTTTCCCATTTTTTGCCTGTGCACATGTTACATAATTGATATTTTGACATAGATGCAATTTGCAATCATACAATTATGTAATCTTCATCACAAAAATTGCCCCATCATTAAGATTCCCCATAAATATCATTTAGAAAGAAGTTTATTGATACTTCCTCTATTGTTGGGTATTTATAAGGCTCTAAGTTTTCTTTATTAAGCACATGTTAAAGTGAATATCTTTGTGCAAAGATATTTTGTGGACTTTATGAAATTTTTCCTAGAAGTTCAGTGTTACTGTGTCAAAGATTATGAACTAAGATTTCTGAGACATTTTGCCAAATAGTGTTCTGGGAAATTGAACCCATTTCCAAGTTCAGTTGAAGATTACGAGCATCTGACTCATCATACCATATTAGCATTTAATAGTAAAACTTACCAAATTGCCTACAATTAAATTTTTCTTTTTGTTTAGTGAGTATTTTTAATGCTAGTGAGATTGAATAGTTTTCCTACTTACTATTTTAAATTACTCTTTTATGTTAATTGTTCAGATTCTTTGCCCATATATTCTATTTAATTCTGGTGTTTTTCTTACTTATTTTTACAAGCTTTTTAATAAGTTGTTTCGATTATTTTTTTCTCCTCTCCCATTCTTCGGTATTTGCAAGGACAACTTTGTAGAAAGGACCTTCTTTGATAAGCATTAATGTTTTTCTAACCTTTTGGGGAGTTGGGAGTAGAAGGCTTCATAGTGCGCTTTGGGGTGAGTATATGGAATATTCCTATCTTGAAGGATGGATTATTTGACAGGTCTATGTCTGTTGGCCAGTTGAACCAACAAACCTGGGCATTTTGGTAGCGCTCTATATTTTGTATGGTTACTTAAGTATTTCTCAGTACGCTAGAACATTTTCTTACATAAATGACAGTCATCGTTAATAAACTCATTCAGTAAATATTCAGGCAGTCACTATTGTGCTAGTCAGTTACTTTCTCCATTTTCCAAGCAAGAAAATCAGGAAGTGTCAGCCCTGAATGAAAGCAGCACACCCTCCAGGTCGCACTCCCCAGCGTGTGACCGATTCCACAACTTATGGCAAGGCAGGTGGCCCCGAGTTCTAGAGCTCTGGGACAGATTCTCCATCAGAGGAGCTTTCTGCCAAGCCAGTAAGGAGAAGCTGCTGGCCAAGTACTTACTGATTACCTACTGCAGGCCTGTGGGTATCCAGATGGAAGGAACTGACTCCGCCTTTGAGAAGGTTACAATCTAGTTGTGGAGATGAATTGTAATAGGAAAACAATCTTATTTTGCCTGTTTTCCTAATGGATTGTCTTTTACTTATTCAGTGTGAGGAGCTGCTTAGATGAAAGGATATTGATAAATCACACACATAATGAAAAATATTTCTCCTATTAAATTTTTTCTTTATATGTATATATATAGAAGTATAACATTTTTCAGTCAGTGTTTTCCTTTGTGTTTCTGAGCTTTATCTAATGCTTAGGAATTTATTTATTACTGTTTTTATGTGGTTTTATTGATTTTAGAAAGAAGAAGAGAGAGGGAGAGAGAAATAGAAACATGAATGAGAGAGAAACATCAATCGGCTGCCTCCTGCATGCCCCCTACTAGGGATTGAGCCTGCAATTCAGGCATGTGCCCTGACTGGGAATCGAATCTGGTGACCTCTTGATCTGTGGGACAATGCTCAACCAACTGAGCCATACTGGCCCAACCAGTGAGCCATAATGGCCGGGCAGGAATTTATTTTTATATGTTACATGGCATAGTAGTCTAACTTAATTTACTTTCCACACTGTCTATTCGGTTGTCTCAGTATAGTTGTCCTCCCTTATCTGCAGGGGATACATTACAAAACCCCCCATGGGTGTCTGAAACCCTGAATAGTATTGAAGCCTACATATATTGTCCCGCCTTTTCACTTAAGGGAAACACTTGACGGCTTCTCATTGGCATTTCTGAATTGCCAGCATCCTTACTCTTGCACTTTGGAGACATTATTAAGTAAAATAAGGGTTCCTGGAACACAAGCACTGTAATACTGCGGCAGTGGATTTGATCACCCAGACAGCTACTAAGTGACTAGTAGGTAGGGAGCACATACAGAGTGGAGATGCTGGGCGGCATGGCAGGACCAACAAGATTTCATTCCAGTACTCAGTACAGTTCGCGATTTCACCACGCTATTCAGGACGATGTGCCATTTAATACTTACGAAGTGTTTGTTTCTGGAATTTTCCATTAAATAAAATTGACTGCAGGTAACTGAAACCGAGGAAAACGAAACCACAATAATGGGGGATTTCTGTACTATTTTTAAAGAAAACGGCTCTTTCCTTCTAATTTGAAATGCCCTTTTCTTTATATGCTAAATTCCTACTCATTCCTGGGTTTGTTTCTCTCCTCTCCTTTCCAAGAAATCCTTTTGTAATTTTTATTTTTTATTTTTCAGAGAGGAAGGAAGAGGGAGAGGAAGATAGAAACATCAATGATGAGGGAAAATCATTGATTGACTGCCTCCTGCACACCCCCTACTGGGGATTAAGCCCACAACATGGGCATGTGCCTTGACCGTAATCAAACCCCGGACCCTTCAATCCACAGGCCAACATGCTATCCACTGAGCCAAACCAGCTAGGGCATCCTTTTGTAATTTATTAGATATGTAAGTTTGATTAAAAAGGCTTTCCCACTAGTCTTCCCCACATTTAAAATGGGGATAATGTCTTAGTAGCAATTTCATCTCACAGAGTTGTGAGAAGTAAACCATGTGTCAGGGGTTGGCTTCATTGTGGTAAGCACTCAATAAATGATATCACTATTTTTATTGTTGCTTTTTTTAGGGCCAATGCCAGTGGCCCTTAATTACTGCGGTAGGTAGTTCCTGTCATTTTTCTTTTCAAAAATTTCTTGGCCATTCTACTTTTATTTTTCAATTTGAATTGAATTTCCATTCATCAAGCTCCAAGGAAAACAAAGGGAAAAAGAATAATTGATATTCTGATTAAAATTGTATTAAGTTTATATATTAAATGGGGAGGTCTGACATTTTACAAAATTGAATTTTCTTATCTACAAGCAGTGTAACTCTCTCTATTTAGATTTTGCTTTTTGTTCTTTAATCACATTTTTATTACATCGAGGTATAAACATTGATTTTTCCCCCCCCTAGCTTTCCCCTTGTTATGGTCGAGACTGGCCCCCTTCCTTTAAAACGGTTGGAGGCAGGTTTGGAGTTTCATTAAATGCCTTGACATATATTCTCTTTTTAAGTCATCCAAACAACCCTGTGAGGTGAGATTGAGCATTTCAGTCGGACAGGTGAAGAATTTAAAAGGAAGGGAGAAAGGAAAGTAATAGTTTTAAATACCTATCTATCGAACACATTTTATCTTAAGTAGGTCTATGATCCCCATTTAAAAACGAGGAAAACTGATTCCTAGGGAGGTTAGAGTGACCTGGCCAAGCCACAAAATAAACAAAGAGACAGGGCTCAAACCCAGGGCTTGGGATTCCAAATCAGTTGTTCTAAAGGCCAGTGGCCAACTCTGTCCCCCTGGTGCTGTCTCATCCGCTCTGCGCTCGTCATTTGTCTTAATGAAGTTGACCGCAGGCCACTGGTCTGTTTCCTGGGGCAGGCTGCCATTCCCTGGTCCCGCCTCTGGACCTCTCCGAAGGGCCCAGCTCACGCAGCCCTTCCCAAGAGCCAATCGCCGTGGTTTGGCCGATTCTGTTGTTCAATGTAGCCTGGCTGCCTGGTTACAGAGAGTACCTGGGAGAAGGCCCAGGCTAGGGAGAAGATGATGGAGGCCAAAAATACTCTCATACACCTGAGCCTCGCTGTTTTGTTCTCTGACTGCTGGGGCTGAAAACCCCCACCGCCAGGCTAGGTGTCAGGTTCATCAGTACATGACCCAAGGGAGCTGTGCAGGGGGTGAGAATCGCAGAGCGACCATAAGGAGGAGCTTGACCTGAACCGCCCCATCCAGGGGGCATCCTCCGCCGGAAAAGAGCTGCTCTCACAGCAGCAGCAGCAGCCTTTGCTCTCAGTAGGATTGTCAGATGCTGTTTCTCCTGGATGTGTGTATTGATCTTCCTTTAGTAGAAAGTTTATCATTGTCTCTCTGTCCTTTTCACAGAAAGAGGACCTCAAATACTTGCTTTTCTTGGTTTTTCCACTGCAGATAGTTGGGCGAGGAGGCAGAATTTTAATTGTGTGCATTTATTTGTGCATTTATTTTCTTTCTTATATCTTTATGGAATGGATCCTGCTTCAAAGTCTGGATTCTAGGAGAGATCCCTCTAGGCCAGCTGCCCTGTGCAGATCTAGGTCTGAACGTAGTCAAAGGGCTTGGATATGTATAAATGGGCATATATATACTATATCATATATATGTATGTGTATATATATATATATATATATATATATATATATTATATACCCATTTATAAAAGCTATATTAGTATATATAGCTTTTCTCTTAAGAGGAAAAGCTGGTCTGTGACACCTAGGAGGGACTCATGTTGTCCTTTGGAAGAATTTCAGAGCTGACACTTTAAACCCATTCTACTTGCTTTTCTAGATTGCTTGGGTAGTGATAATTTGGTAGAGAGGCAGGTCTGAGTGACTGTGAAGACACTGGAAGCAGGATTTATTACTTTGTAACTCAGCAAGCATTTCTAGAGCACCTACCCTGCCAAGCTGGTTGAGTTTCACCACTTCAGGATGGCGGCCCCTGGAGTTGAGCAATGCAGTGGCCTGATGTGACCCTCATTAGATGCCATTGGAATATGGGATGCTGGATGATAAGGCAGAAAGTAGATCAGAACTCCTTGGAGTGGATTATGATCTAGTTAAAGAGACAGTTCTCAATTGTAAAGGTTTGATGGGGTCATTACATAGGACCATCTTTCCCTGCCTGTGAACAGAACTGATTGAGAGAGATGTAGAAATTGGGCAAATGGAGGATAAAACATCATCTTTATGACTAGTAAAGCTGATCCTGGAAAATGTAGTTCATATCTGTGGGCGAGAGAGTTTTGTGAAATTAAAGGGAACCTCAACTAAAATAGAGTTGGGAGGGCCTTTAGGGGGAGCTCTCACAGCCTACCACTCATTAATTACCCCAAACAGGAAGAGACCCATACTTTGCATCTCCAACAAGAAGATGTTTCTACTTGACTACCCTGGCCTGGCAACAGCTCAGCCTTTTCAATCACTCTGCCAGTGAAAACCACTGTACTTGGAACTCCCAGCTTTCTCCAATGTTTGTAAAAGCCCCTCCCAATGCACCCCCTGCCCCCCATCTCTTTCCTCTTAAAAAAAAGGTTTCTCTCCTTTGTTCTCCAGACTTGTCTATGGTTTTGCCATAGCTTCCATGACTGGAATTGTAATTCTTTTTTAAAAAAAATATATTTTATTGACTTTTTACAGAGAGGAAAGGAGAGGGACAGAGAGCTAGAAACATCGATGAGAGAGAAACATCGACCAGCTGCCTCTTGCACACCCCCTACCGGGGATGTGCCCGCAACCAATGTACATGCCCTTGACCGGAATTGAACCTGGGACCCTTCAGTCCGCAGACCGACGCTCTATCCACTGAGCCAAACCGGTTTCGGCTGGAATTGTAATTCTTTGCTATTCCTGAATAAGCCCATTTATGCAGGTAAAATTACTGACTATTTTTTTAGGTCAACAGTTTCTTAAAGTGAATCCTGGAATTAGACTTACCTACCCATCCCAGGTAGCATGGGAGAACTTCAGTTCTCCTCCTAGCAGCCATCTGCTCTGTCCTTTGACACCCTCCCCCCCAACATTTATAAAATGGAGAAGCAGAGCAGAATGCAGATTAATCTCTAAGAAAGTAGATGGGAGAAGTAGTCAAGCTGCCCACGTCCGATTCTTGTCCCCCAAATTAGCAGCCCAGGAAAAAGGCCTGGAGTGTTACATTGAAAGATGTCCCTGTACAGAGAAACATCAGATCAGGGAAAAGAAGGTTCCTCCCTCAACACGTTCAAATGATCAGCTGGAGATGAACTCGAAGGCAATACAGACCAACTATGCGAATTTTTGGTACAAGATATATATTTAGATACTGAAAAGGGCTGATCAGAATAGCATGTGTTTAATGGGGGAACATTTCTGGAAGCAAGCAGTGGGTACAATTTAGTGAAGAGAAGCACTCCGTTTTAAGCAGTCTGAACTGTTGAAATGGGGGGAATTCATGATGAGCTGGAACTGTCATAAAATGAAGAGCCCCCTCACTATGACTGACATAGTGGCTCTCATGATCTGGAAGATGTAGGTTGTCATCAGTTCCAGTAGTCATGAATGGAATATAAAGATTGGATGGTATAGCCCCAACGGGAATGTTCATAGGCTGAGCACAGTGGAGGACCCATGGTGGCAGCTGTGAAGGGGAGGGTGCTGGGGATTCCAGGAAGACAGGACTGCTGGTGTTAGACATCAGTCATGGCTGTCCTCTCACCTGATTTATAACTTTGATAAATTAGAAGTGCTTTCTGGTTTACCCCCTTAAACGAAAATCGCTTCAGGTTTTCTTTAGAGCAAAAAGAAAATGGTTTTTTGATTTGTTTGCTTTTTGTCTTACCAGCTAGGATACACCCGAGAGCTGTGGGTACATAGGCTCAGTTGGTGTGATGTTTTCTTTTTAGTTTTCTGTTGCTTAATTGAAAATGATTTTAAACCCCACAGCTTCTTAGGAGGGGACTGGGAGAAGCAGTAACACAAACGTTCCAAAAACTGTGGGTAATTCAGAGGCCACATTTTCTTATTTTGGAAAGCTATTTGTGATCTTTGTATAGTGGATTTTTTTTTTCAAAACACATTTTTCTTAGTGACATTATAATCCAGTTGTCTTCTAAGAGCGCCCAGAAACTGGCAGTTGAAAATTGTGGAAAGGGAAAATGGACAGAGAATGAAAATTAACTATAGATGAACCCATAGATAATTAAGATTTAAGGTGAACATTTCTCTTTTAATCTATTTGCTGCCTGTTTTACATGGGGTAGTCATATTTATATATGTATAAGTGGTGTAGCTGGATATGTAAACTAGTTATTAAGTTAGACTGGCTATTCCTAATGTTAATCTAAGATGTCTGTCTATCTGTGTTGTATGATATGGAAACTGATGTGATTGTGGGCAGAGAGACCTAGGTGACCTCTTGGGGATCTAGTTCCATCTCCAAGATTCATTGAGCTATTTGCTTTCTATCTCCTAAAATAAAGTAAAATAAATACTGAGCCCAGTGCCTGGAAGCTTCTCTAATACTTAACATAGGGAAATATTGATTGTATTTTAACTTGAAAATGGCTATAAAATAGTATGTAAAATACTAGCCCAGTTATGCAAAATTCAGCAGATAGTAGGTTCTTATAGGCCCGATGCTGTTTTAGGGACTGGGAGACAAGAACTAGATAGGGAGGGAGGGATTTGTCATTGCTCTGTGTCTCATTTAATTTTGTATCACAGAATTGATCGGTGAGACTTGCTGATGTCCTCTGGAGATAGAAAACACTTGTTTTCCCTCATTATGTTTTGGAAGCTGGAGACTGACTTTGTGTAGGTATTTGGCCGATACTTGAGTGGGTATATGAGAAGTCAGTGAGAGGAGCCCTGCCCAGCTTCTCCTTCTGTGGATTAGGACAGTGCTTTGGAAGAGCTCATTTATCCCCTACTTTAGCTCAGGAACGAGGACTAAAAGTTGAACCACTTTCATTGAGCTTCCTGAGGTCCTAATGTAATCACAACCCCAAACCGCCTGGAAAACTCCCTTTCTCGGGGAGCCTTTGCTGGAGAATCATTGTGGTGATTCTTCCCCTACTTAATGTGTTGTCACTTGCTATTGTATTGGACCTTTAGAATGTCTATTCTGGGGAGAGAGACTTAGAAATACAGTTTCTGGTCCCTGGTTGATTGAGTGTATGAGCCACACTGGATGGATTCCCAAACTGGATTTTGACCCTGAGGCCCTTTAGGAAATTTGGGTTTGCATGGTTTGCCGGCCATGTTGGCAGTGCCCCTTCTGGCCCCTACTCTTTACTCCATCACATGGTCTAAAGCAAGTCTTTGTGTCTCTGGACCTTAGCTATTACTATACATGTGGAGGGATTTTCAACCCATCCTATCTAATAATAGAGTAACATGTAAATTACCATCACTCCGCTACGCCCACGATTGGGCAGCGGGAGGCTGGGGGGCGGGACTCAGGGTGGCCTATCCGGCCATTGAGAGGCACGGATCCGCTGCCACTGAGGGGGGCTACTGCCCCCTGCGCCTCTCAACGGCCAGATCCGCGGCCGCTGAGGGGGCCTGCTGTGGACACCCAGCTGCGCCTCTCAACGGCAGGGTAGCCAGGTGTCCGTGGCAGCCCCCCTCAGCGGCCGTTGAGAGGCGCAGGGGGCGGGAGTCCTGCCCCCTGCGCCTCTCAACAGCAGGGTAGCCCCCCTCAGCGGCCGCGGACCATCAAAACTGGGGGAGCTGGGTGCCTGTCTGCTCCGGCACCAGGCCTTTCAGAAGCCTCTGCCGAGCCGGAGGCTTCTGAAAGGCCTGGTGCACCAGCAGACAGGCACCCGGCTCCCCGCGATCAAAAGCAAAAGCGTGGCAGCTGGATGCCTGTCCACTCAGGCACCAGGCCTTTCAGAAGCCTTCGGGACTGTGGAGGCTTCTGAAAGGCCTGGTGCACCAGCGGACAGGCACCCAGCTCCCCTGTGATCGAAAGCGAAAGCGTGTAGGGGACCCTACACGTGCATGATGCAATCATGCACTGGGCCTCTAGTTTTCTAATAGTTTTACAAGGGTTAAGAGATCTGCGCTTACAACATTATTTTAACAGGAGAAAAGCCCCACTAAGTAGTCACTGTGAAGGTTTTTATTCCAGCAAGAAGAGAAATTAATGGTATAATAACCCCAGTACCTGAAGGAGTGAAGTTTTTTTTTTTTTTTTTTAAAAAAGAATTAATATTTGTAGCTATTCATTCTCAAGTCTTTGCTTCCATAGCCCCTCAAATGAGAATGCAAATTACTGACCAGCCTTTTGCTATTTCTTTCAGGGACACCTGTGTGGTTCTTTGTGAAAATTGCTCCAATTCGAAACGAACAGGATAAAGTGGTTTTATTTCTTTGCACTTTCAGTGACATAACAGCTTTCAAACAGCCAATTGAGGATGATTCATGTAAAGGTTTGTAATTCTGATTTGTATATTTGTGGCTTTTTTTTTGCCTGCATTGTGAGACGCATTACAGAGAATTGGAGGTTGCCAAGGAAATCTCCGCACAAAGATCAAGATTTAAACTTTGATATTAAAGCATTTTATTGCTCTGGAATGTATTGAGGGAGGAGAAGGGGAGAAAAAAAGCTTTGTTTAGGAAAGCATCTGAATCAGTTTTATACCTGTCCAGATCAATCCTTTCCAATGAAATTTAGAAGAAGGTAGTTGGGCACCTCTGGCGTCATCAGAATCCTCTTGGGTTTTCACATGACAGATGTTAGTCACCTAAATGAGGTAGCCCTTGGCCACATTCATCTTTATATAGACACACATCTTTAAATTTGACTGAGTTCTAGGATTTCAAGATTGTTAAAGTAGATTTTAGTCCATTTCTATCAGTGTGGTTGAGTAAGTCTACAGCCAGTTCATTTATTTGAAACATGGTATTAATGAGCATGAGTAACATTTCCGTGTGTGTCATTTAATCAGCTGTGACCACAGATGTTATCATGCACCTCAGCCATAGCACATGCATGTTTTGTTTGAATAATATTGGAAAGGAGACAGCTCAGATTTCTAGAATAACTGTCCTCCTGAAGAGGCCCACTCATCAGGATATACAAAAGATGGCACATTGTTCCCAGAGGTTTGGGATTCGAGGGTGTCATGGCATTCTTTCTCATCCTTCCATCCCTCTTCCAGCGCGTCTACTCATGATCACGGAGGCGAGGGGCGCATTCAGACTGCAGTGCTCTCTGGCTCTGTGCCTGTGGTTGACTTCCCAGCTCTGCCAGAGAGCTCTGCGCCCGTGGTTTCCCGAGACACAGCAGAGAGATGAGAGTGGAACCCAGGGGAGGCAAACCGGGGCCTATTATTCTGGATGTGACCAAATTGTGATTGTTAAATGGGAATTATAGGAGGAACTAAAGAGCATTAATTATGTGGATGCTCTCAGGGGCTGTGTACTGTGAGGATATTTAAAATCCTAGCACATTTGGGCGCTCACACTTACAGAGCTCAGAGCACAGTGCTGTGTATACCAGTGCGTTCTTTTCTTTTCTTTCTTTTTTTTTTTTTTACTGATAGTGTAGTAAATCAGTTTCAGTCTGCCTTTTGGTTTAAGACTACAGCAGGTGTGAAGTCTCCCACCAGTGTCTCGGCCTCCTGCAGGCTCCCTTTCTCCTGCAGATGTGGGATGCCCTGCTTTCTAGCTTCTGACTGGAAGATTTCTCAGTGCAAGAGCTATTACTTGGTGATAGGCTCACTCATGATTAAGTATCATCTTGCTACCACCTAGAAAGGCCATTTGCTTTAACTGAATAAACTCACAAATAATATTTTAAAGGGAATCAGATATTGTGACACTTACTTTTGCAAGTTTTCTCTTAACAACTTAAACTGCATGATTAGGTCGAGCCAGAATGTTTTCATCACCATTGGAACATTTTTAGGTGACGTGCAGGTGCTATTCAGTGGGAAAGGCATACTCAATAGAGAACACGCCTCACATGTCACCTGCTGTCTGCATTTGATTCTCATGAAACCTGAGAGAAGAGATAAGTCACATTTTGTGTGATAAATGAGACTCACTTATGTGAGTGATGTGCCGAGACTCACTTAGGTTTATTTTTCAGAAATAAAATGTTCCACTTCATTTAACCTGCTTCAATGATGTATTTCCTTCACACACACACACACACACACACACACACACACACACACACTTTCGTCCTCAGTGTAGGCATGCTGCTAGTGGATCATGCCTAGCACCTCCTCCAGGACATGCTTTATAAGCCTGTCCATTTAAAAGCCATAGCAGATACGCTTAGACCCTCCCACTTGTCATGTCACTGTGCCCCTGGCCCACGTCGATTTGGTGGTCTGCTTAGGACAAGGTCAAATTTTATACTAGTCTATTTATGATGGAAGAGCGTGATCATTCTCCAGGCCTTGTTCATAAGCCTATAAACTGCAGTTCTGGCCTCAAGGATCAAGTTGAGATGGAAAATGAGCTGCCCTGTGGCTGGGTTGCTCTCTGACTTGACATTTCTCCTTGGATGTGCTCTCTCATTGTGAGAGCCCACAGATCCAGCGGCGGCGTCTCGGTCCCACACTTCCACCAGCCTTCAGGGTCTTAAGAGTGTTGCTGACTTAGGCTTGTTTCAAATACACTTTTGAGATGGAAAGGAAGGATGGATAATCCAAAACCCCAGGAAAATCCCCCGATCCTTGCTCGTTGACATAATGGCATGAGATGCTTTCCTAGCATCAGATTAGTCTTTTTTAAAAGTCACTTGTGCTGATCGTCTCTAAAATGCTTTTATTTTCTCTGATCATGCAGTGCCTAACTTTGGGTTTGGGAATGGGGCAAGTGCATCCTAATAATGGGTTCAAGAAACCAGTTGGTGCCTAATATTTTCCCACAAACAACCCACAAAGGGGTAAGCACATGGCAATAGTCTATTTAACACCTGACACCACGTAACTGGCCTTTCTCCCAGAGCTCTGAGCACAGGTGATGGGCCTGGGAAGGCTCTCTGAGCCCCCTCTTTCACTTAATATGTAAGCTCTCATGATCCTTTGGATGAATTATCCAGGCCCCTGACTTCCTCTTCTCTTTTCTGTCCATCTTTTGGCTTATTCCCTTGCTCTCTGACAAAAAGTACCCACAGATGGTATGGAGCAGGAATGAAGGCCGAGCTAGGTTTGCTGCTTTGGAACAGCTCTGGGGCGTGTGTGTGTGTGTGTGTGTGTGTGTGTGTGTGTGTGTGTGTGTGTGTGTAGGCTGAATGAGAAAGTGGAAATTCTTGGCTGAAATAAGAATCTGTGATGCTCCAGGGGTTTTATTATTTCTCATCTCTTGCTTTTCTGTCATTATGGGTAATTGGGAATAGACTACAGTGTATTTTTCTCTGTCCCATTCTCCCTGCTGAGCCAGGAGCCTTGGGCAAGTGTGCCGGGGAGAGCCGGAGTGTGAGGCTCAGGCTCTTCTCTCGGCACTGCTCACCAAAGAATGAGTCACCCCTCTTGTTTTTTTTTTCCTCAGACCCCCACCAAGTAATCTCACATTAGAAGGAGCAAATCCATTTTCAAAGACGCATGTATTGACTTCTAAATTTATAGTTAAACTTGATCCAAATACAGACAACAAAAGGAATGGAAAATTCCAGAGGAGATTTTTGAAGGCCAGAGATTTAGAATATTTGGAGATGAGAGCTCTGGCAAGCGGTTGTAACTGCCGACCTGTTTTAATGCGTCTTTATGTGGGAGATTTGTGAGGCACTCTTGGGAAAGAACAGAGTAATGGATACAAGCCATGGGCCCCTTCTCCCCCTCTGGTGTTACCATTGTATCTTATTCCCTTAGGATGATGGAGAGGTGATGATTCAGTGATTGCTACTTGAAGACATCATTGTAGATTTTTGGTTATTTGTACCTGGATAGGGAAAAGATGGGGGAGGAAGACTTGAGGACATTTAGGCAGTGTCCACATTGGCCACCCATCCTGGCCCCATGTGTCCATTGTTCCCTTCTGGATGTTGGGTTATGGCACCAGCTCCTCTCAGAGAATCTGTGACTCTACAGATTAGGACGGCCTTCCCACAGGGGTGAGGATACCTTACAGGGGTCCTCTGCAGCTTCTACTCAAGGTGACAGGACATGAGTTCCCAGGGAGGGGCCTGTGGATGTCTTTCCTGGTATCCCTGGACCTCCTCTCAGAGGAGCTGGAGTTCCATTTCTTCTGGTCTGGGGAGGGTTCAGGGCCATTCTTCTGCTTAGCTGCACTGTCCTCTGGATTCGGAGTCTGTGTTGGGAAGGTGCTCCAGGCACTGAATACTGCCAAACTTTAAAGGACAAAAGACAAAATCGCCTTGTCCTGATTTTAGCTGTCATGTAAAAATAGTTGCATGCTCTGTTTATTTACTGGGGACCCTCAACTCCAAGCTTGGCCTTGAGAACCCCAACAGGCTTTCAGGGGTTTTGTGGGGCAGTTGCCTTGGTCAACATTGATGCAAATGGGTTGTTGGATGTTGGAAGGGACAGTTGTCTTTGGGGGACCATAAAAAGATCACTCATATGTCTTAAATTCTCAGTAAACATCACTCATACATCCTAGATTCTGGGTATCAAGTGGGCTAATTAGGAAAAGATCAGTATTTTCCTTTCCCTGGATAGACTGGCTAGTCCAGATGGCCAAGGAGGCCTCGAGACAACCTCAGCTATAGCCTGTTGATCAGAGCCCATTTGTTTTACCAGGCAAATGCACCCTGACTGGGGGGAGGTCGAGTCTTTTAATTTTCACTTTACAGATGAGATAACTAAGCCCAGGTAACTTGTTGGGGATTACAAAGCTGGAGGCAGAGATGGGATTTGTATCCAGATTCTTTCTGGGACTCTGGATCCTGAGTTCAGTCGGAGTCTCTCCGAGTTTCTTGTTTTAAGGGGACCTGTCACCAACTGTCCTTCTCCCAATCCCAGAGCAGACTAAAGTCTGCCAGGGCTTTCCCCCCACTTACCCATGGATTAAATTCATTTTTTATTCTCCTGGCTTTGGAGAATGTAATGCATGGAATGGCGGATGGACAGCTCGTCCATTTGAAACCCGGGGTGAGCTGGGTCTCTGCTAGATCAGATGCGGGGGTTGAGCTCAGTCACGAGGTCAGAGAAGCATCGTGATTGCCTCTAGTGTCTGGCCGGAAAGCCTTGGGCCAGATTGGGGAGATCTGGGTTCTAGACTCTTTCTAGTTGTCCAGGCACTCTGTGCCTCAGTTTCCCTTTTGTAATCAGGTGCTGAAACCTGCCCTACCTACGTCACAGAGTTATAATGAGGGTACAGTGAGAGTGCAGGGGAAAGCTGCACAGATTTGAGCATCTCTACGTGCTTTCCTGAGCAGCAAGGCTTCATTGTGACGACGGGGAGGGAGCTCAGGAAGACCTGGGGTGTCTGTTTCTGACAGTGTAACTTGTGGTGTGAATGTCCGTGTACCTTCAGGACGTGGCTGAACTTGTCTCTTTTCTCTTCCGCATGCTCCAGGCTGGGGGAAGTTTGCTCGGCTGACCAGAGCGCTGACAAGCAGCCGGGGTGTCCTGCAGCAGCTGGCTCCCAGCGTGCAGAAAGGCGAGAACGTGCACAAGCACTCCCGCCTGGCTGAGGTAAGGGCGAGGGTCAGCTCATCTTACACTTCACCTCTGTGGGGCCCAGGGGCTGAGGAAATGGTGCACAGCGAGTGTGCTGGCTTCGAGGGGACCTTCAGGATCCCCAGACTCTCAACCTGGCTGGGCTGCATACCACGATGTCTGACTTTGGGTAAGGGACCAAACTCCCATCTGTAAAAAGGACTGCAGACAGCTCTGTTCCAAGTTTCTTGAGCTTACACGTGTCAGTTCACTTTTTTGAAGGAGTAGGGAAGGAGCTAGAAGTGCTATATATACGGAAGGGGGTTGTACCTGTAGACCATACATATATATTTTTTTATTTGAACAATATATACGATCAAAGGAAAAAAAGATACAGGAAGCAAAAAGAAAATAAAACCACGTATGGTCTCACTAGCCAGGATGGTAAGTCTCCCTTTTGCTGGGACAAGTCCTTGGGTGATATTCACACTTTTTGGTATCCTGTAATTTAAATACTTAAAAAACTTAACTATAATGAATACATCTTATGTTAGATGATGAGGGGATAAGAGAGGGAAGAAAATAGAAGTATTTGCTTAGCATATACACTGAGTGGCCAGATTATTATGATCTCTGAACGCATAATAATCTGGCCACTCAGTGTGTGTGTGTGTGTGTGTGTGTGTGTGTGTGTGTGTGTGTGTGTGTATGTGAGTGTGTGTGTGTATGTGTATATGTATATGTATATATATATGTATATATATATATATGTGTGTGTGTGTGTGTGTGTGTGTGTGTGTGTGTGTATATATATATATATATATAGCCCGGTGCATGAATTCATGCATGAGAGGGGTCCGGCCAGCCTGGCCAGGGGGAGGGGACATGGGCGGTTGGCCGGCCTGCCTGCTGGTCGAACTCCTGGTTGAGGGGACAATATGCATATTAGCCTTTTATTATATAGGATATACACTGAGTGGCCAGATTATTATGCATCTAGAGATCATAATAATCTGGCCACTCAGTTATACACAGGTATATGTTTTATATAAACATTCATAACAAAATAAAAAATATAACTCAAACTGCTCTGTAGTTTTCTCCACTTAATACCCTCTAATGTACTATACAGTTTACTTATTTATTGTGTTTCTTGTCCACTAATATGTCCTAAGCACTTAAAACAGTGCCTGGCACATAGTACATGCTCATCAGTAGTAAGTGTTTTTTAACTGATCAAATGGGTGAAAAAAAGGAAAGGATGTTAGTGCTTTTGTCTACCTGTCTAGCATAAGAAATTGCTCATTACTTGGCAATGTGAGGCAAACATCTGGGTCACATCCCAGGGGCTAGTAAATTTTAGTTAACTTGGCTAGAGGCTTGCCAATTTTATGGATCTTTCCAAAGAACCAGCTTTTGATTTTGTTGATTTTCTCTAATGGTTTCTTGTTTTGAATTTTATTGATTTCTGCTCTAATTTTTATTATTTCTTTTCTTCTGCCTACTTTGGATTTAATTGGCTGTGTTTTTTTTCTAGTTTCCTACGGTGGGAACTTAGACGATCGATTTTTGATCTTTCTTCTTTTCTAATATATGCATTCAGTGCTATAGATTTCCTTCTAACCGCTGCTTTCACTGCAGGCCACAAATTTTGATAAGTTGTGTTTTCATTTTCATTCGCTTCAAAATATTTTTAAATGTGTCTTGAGATTTCTTTGATCCCATGTGTTATTTAAAAGTGTGTTGTCCAAGTATTTTGGGATTTTACAGCTATCTTTCTGTTATTGACTTCTAGTTTAATTTCATTGTGGTCTGAGAGCAGACATTGTGTAATTTTTACTCTTTTAAATTTGTGAAGGTGTGTTTGATGGCCCAGAATGTGGTCTAGCATGGTGAATGTTGCAGGTGAGCTGAGAAGAAAGTGTATTCTGCTGCTGTTGTCAGGTATATCCAGGTGACTGATGGTGTTATATAGATCCTTACTGATTTTCTGCCTGCTGGTTCTGTCCATTTCTGATAGAGGGGTGTTCAGGTCTCCAACTCTAATAGTGGGTTCATCTATTTCTCCGTATGGTTCTATCAGTTTTTGCCACAGGATTTTGATGCTCTGTTGTTTGGTGCATTAACATTAAGGATTGTTATGTCTTCTTAAAAATCGACCTGTTTTTCATTATGTAATGCCCTTCACAATCCCTGATATCTGTTCTTGCTTTGAAGTCTGGTCTGTCAGAAATTAATATGGCTACTTTTTCTTTCTTTCTTCCTTTCTTCCTTCCTTCCTTCCTTCCTTCCTTCCTTCCTTCCTTCCTTCCTTCCTTCCTTCCTTCCTTCCTTCCTTCCTTCCTTCCTTCATCTATACCCAAGGATTTTTTTTTTTTTAGAGAGAAGTGGAAGGGATGGAGGGGGGGGGGGGGAGAGAGAGAGAGAGAGAGAGAGAGAGAGAGAGAGAGAGAGATTGATTGGTTACCTGCTGCATGCACCTGGACTGGGGCTGGGGATCAGGAATGTGCCTTTGACCAGAAATTGAACCCGCTACTCTTTGGTGCATGGGCTGATGCTCTAACCACTTAGCAATACCGGCCAGTCCTCTAGCTTTCTTTTGATTAGTGTTAGCATGGTATATATTTCTTCATCCTTTTATTTTTAATCTATATGTGTATTTATATTTCAAGTGGGTTTCTTATAAAAACACTAGAGGCCCAGCGCACAAAATTGTGCGTGGGTAGGGTCCTAGGCCTAGCCTGCAGTTAGAGCCATCTTCTGTCCGCTCACCAGTCCCCAGTCCCGCCCCGCCACCACTCATTCCAGTTCCCCATGGTTCCTCATTGGCCATCCAGCAATCAGAGCCTGCAGGCCGGGAGGAGGGACCAAGAGGTCTGCCTTCCGCCTGCTTGCAAGTCCCCAGTCCCACCCCGCTGCCACCCACCCCGGTTCCCCGTGGTTCCCCGTTGGCCATCCAGCGATCGGAGCCTGCGGGCTGGGGGCAGGGACTGAGAGGTGGTCAATGCACCTCATAGCGACTGGTCCATCAGTCGTTCCGGTCATTATGCCATTATGGTCGCTGGCTTTTTATTATATAGGATAGGATATAATTGTCTCGTTTTTTGATCCACTTTTACAATCTCTGGTGTGACTGGCACATTTAGACTATTGATGCTTAAAGTGATTATTGAGACAGTTGGATTAATATTTACCATATTAGCTCTTTTCTATTTGTGCCCTTGTTATTTGTTCCTATTTTATCTTTCACTCTTTTTCTGCCTTTTGTAGTTTTAACTAAGCATTTTATATGATCCTGTATTCACTCCTTTCTTAGCACATCAGTTATACTTCTTTTCTTGCTTTTTTTTTTTTTTTTTTTAGTGGTTGTCCTAGAGTTTGCAATATACATTTACAACTAATCCAGGTCTATTTTCAAATAACACTGTGCTGCAAATGCCTTATAACAAAATATTCCTAATTCCTCTCTCCTGTCTCTTGATTGTGTGTTTGTTTGTTTTTGGGGTGTGTGTGTGTGTGTGTGTGTGTGTGTGTGTGTGTGTGTGTTTGTTTTGGTCATTTATCAGGCTAGGTGTCCTCTGAGCTTCCCGGCGTTGTAGTTTTGTGTCTGGCATGAATTTAGAGAAATTCTCAATCATTATTGCTTCAAATGTTTTTTTTTTCTGTTTCTCGCTCCTCCCTCTCGTATTCTCATTACCTATATCTGAACTCCTTTTGAAGTTGTCCCACAGTGCTTGCACATTCTGTTCTATTTTTGGGGAGTCCTTTTTCTCTTTGCGCTTCAGTTTTGAAGGTTTCTATTTGACATAGCCTCAGACTCAGAGATATTTTTCCTTAGCTGTGTTCAGTCTCCTAATGAGCGCCTTCAAGTCATTCTTCATTTCGGTTACAGTGTTTTTGGTTCTTCCTTTGAATTTCCATTTCTCTGCTTACATTATCTGCCTGGTTTAATGTGTTACTTTTTCCATGAGAGCCCTTAGCCTATTAGCCATAATTGTTTTAAATTCCTGGTCAGATAATTCCAACATCCCTGAATGTCTGGGTCTGGTTCTGTTGCTAGCTCTGTCTCTTCACATTGTGGTTTTTTTTTTTTTTTGTTTTTTTTTGCCTGTGAGTATGCCTTGCAACTCTTTGTTGAAAGCTGGACAGGATGTACTGGGTAAAAGAAATGGGCAAAGAGGCCCTCAGTGAGGTGGTGGTGAGGTGTGGGGGAGAAGAAACATCTGTAGTCCTGTGATTAGCTACTGCAGTGATCCTGTGCCCCTGGGCTGTGCATTTCACATATCTATGAAAGAATAGGGAAGGAGGCAGTCTAGGGTCAGGGAAGCATCAGGCCACCGTGCAGATCTGAGAGAGGCCGTGCCATCCCCACAGGGCCCTCTGCAGCAGAGATGCCAGCGAGAAGAGTCCTGTCCCGGGACTCAGCCACCTCCTTGCTCAGCTATTGGTAGGTGCTTCCCTGGAAAGCTCAGGCTTCTGTCCTTAGGAAGCTAACAGGAGTCCGTCAGCTAACTGCACTCCTGCAGCTGGGCAGAGAACCCTTTCTGGGAGCGGAATCTGAGAGGGCACAGCTCCGAGTGCCACCACCTCGTCACTGTCACTCCTTCTGCCTTGGTAGGGAGGAAGTTGTGGCCGGTGTATGATCCACTCTGTGTGTGGCCTTCATGCAGGAGTGGCCCTGCTGGGGTTTGGTCTGCCAGGGACGACTCTAGTGCCAGTCGCTCTCTCCATGGAGCAGCTGTGGGCAAGACGTGGAGGCAAGCCACCTTTTCTGTCACACCCTTTCTGTGAAGGAGCCAGGTCAAGATATAACCTGACGTATGCACTTGTGGCTAGAGGGCAGGCACATCCATTCCACCATGCCAGGGGTGTAAGTGCTCCTGATACTTACCAACTCATTACAAGATCTGGTAGCTGCCCCGTGTGCTTCTGTTTCTCACGTGGATGACAGGAGTAATGGACGGAGACAGCGGTACAGGTTACAACTCATTTGGCAATGTATTTAGCTGTGTGATTTGGGGCAAGTCACTTCACATCTAAGAGCTTCTGTTTCCTCCTCTTCCTTATCTCCAAAGGAAGGTAGTATAAGTTCAAATGCGAACGTGTACCCATTAGATTAATGAGGCATAAGGAAGATTCTGAGTACAAACACGTTGGCATATAGTAAATGTGCAATAACATTAGATTTTGACTCCTGGTTCTTTATATCCCTTTAGAAAAATTTCCTCAAGTTTCAGAAATAAAACAGATTCTTTATCAGATTTTAAAGCATAGAGGTATATAAAGTAGAAAGTGAAAGCTTACTGTTTCTTAGAAGTAACTTTTTTAAAAATCACAGCATGTGTTTTATTACAAATACTAGAAGCCCGGTGCACGAAATTCGTGCACGGCGGGGGGTTGTCCCTCAGCCCAGCCTGTACCCTCTCCAATCTGGGACTCCTGAAGGGATGTCCGACTGCCCGTTTAGGCCCGATCCCCTCACAATCCAGGACTGCTGGCTCCCAACTGCTTGCCTGCCTGCCTTCCTGATTGCCCCTAACCGCCTCTGCCTGCCAGCCTGATCACCCCCTAACCACTCCGCTGCCAGCCTGGTTGATGCTTAACTGCTCCCCTGCCAGCCTGTTTGCCCCCAACTTCCCTCCTCTGCCAGCCTGGTCACCCCTAACTGCCCTCTCCTGCAGGGTTGATCACCTCCAACTGCCCTCCCTTGTAGGCCTGGTCCCTCACAACTGCCCTCTCTTGCAGGCCGGGTGCCTCCAAACTGCCCTCTCCTGCTGGCCATCTTGTGGTGGCCATCTTGTGTCCACATGGGGGCAGGATCTTTGACCACATGGGGGCAGCTATATTGTGTGTTGCAGTGATGATCAATCTGTATATTACTCTTTTATTAGATAGGATAGAGGCCTGGTGCACGGGTGGGGGCCAGCTGGTTTGCCCTGAAGGCTGTCACAGATAAGGGTGGGGGTTCCCTTGGGGTGTGGGGCGGCCTGAGCGAGGGGCCTGTGGTGGTTTGCAGGCTGGCCACGCCCCCTGGCAACCCAAGGGGAGGCCCTGGTATCTGGAATTTATTTTCCTTCTACAATTGAAACTTTGTAGCCTGGAGTGGAGCCAAGCCTGCTGTTCCCTCCGGGGCGGCAGCCATTTCTGTGGCAGTTAATTCACCTTCTACAATTGAAACTTTGTAGCCTTAAGCGGGTGAGCCCGGCCAGGGTGTGCGGAAAGCTTTGCTTCCCCTGTTGCCAGCGGCAACCCTGGCCAGCTCTCTCAAGCTCCATTCTGCCGCCATTTGTTTGAATTTGTTTACCTTCTAAAATGGAAACTTTGTAGCTTGAGTGGAGGCTTAGGCCTGCAACGGCTATGGAAAGCTTGGCTTCCTCTGTTACCTGGGAAACCTTGCTCTCTGTGGCTGTAGCCATCTTGGATTGGGGTTAATTTGCATACACGCCCTGATTGGCTGGTGGGCGTGGCTTGGCTGGTGGGCGTGGCTTATGTAGCGGAGTGATGGTTAATTTGCATATTACCATTTTATTAGAGAGGATTTGTATATAGGATTTCTATCGATTTTTTTGAAACGAAAATGTGAGTCATACTATACATATTATTTTCTAATTTGCTTTTCTCCCCACTTACTGTTATATTTGGGATATTTCCCTAAGAGCACATATCCCTTTTATTCTTCCTTTTAAAAATATGTTTTTATTGATTTCAGAGAGAGGAAGGGAGAGGGAGAGAGATGGAAACATCAATGATGAGAGAGAATCATTTGATCGGCTGCTTCCTGCACGCCCCCTACTGGGAACTGGGCCTGCAATCTGGGCATGTGCCCTCATGAGGAATTGAACTGGGACCTCTTGGTTCATGGGTCAGTGCTCAACCACTGAGCCACACTGCTCCTTTATTCTTTTTAATAGTTGCTTTGTATGCTGTTGCATGACTATATCCAAACCTGTTTAGCTCTCCCCTGTGGATGCATATTCAGGTTGTTACTAATCTTCGGTACTTACAGAGAATGCTGCAGTGAATCTCCTTGTATGTATAGTTTTGGTTTTAATTTAAAAATATTTCAAGCTTTTAGAATAGTAGAGAGTAATTTGACCAAAATTTATTTATACCATCTAGACAGTAAATGTTAGTTTCTCACTTCAGATTCTTTTTAAGAAATTTAAATATTACAGGTAATGTTTAGGTCCTTTTAGAAGTTATTCCCAGAAGTAATCACCATACTGAAGTTGTATGTCCGCTTGCTACTGAATTTTTAATATTTTTACTGCTTACGTATTTATCTGTAAAACATAGAGTGTGATTGTGTTTTTAATGTATTTACACAAATTATATCACACCGATATTTTACAACTTGCATTTTACAGCTGACATTTATTTTTGAAAGCGTTTTATTTTGCAATAATTATAGACTCACAGAAAGTTGCAAAACTAGTACAGAGTGTCCTGTACCCTTCACCTAGCTTCCCTCAATGGTAACATCTTACATAACTATAGTACTACTAGTGGCCCTGTGCACGAATCCGTGTGCGAGTAGCTCTCTGCTGCACTGTAGCTCGCTGCCCCGCCCTCCTGCTGATGGGTCGTTACTGTCACGGCATAATGACTATTTGCATATTACCTCTTTATTATATAGGATATCAAAACCAGGAAACTGACATGTGTAGGATATTGCTAAGTAAACTAAAGACCATATTCAGATTTCATCAGTTTTTATATGCACTCATTTGTGTTGATGTGTGTGTAGTTCTATGCAATTTTATTTCATGTATAGCTTTGGATAGCCACCTCTACCACCAAAATCCAGACCTGTTCCATCACCACCAAGGAACTCTGTTATATACTAGTAACCCCTTTAGAGTCACATCCACATCCTTTCCCTATCCCCTGGAAACCATTCGTTTGTTCTTGATCTCTGTAATTTTGGTATTTTGAGAATCCTATCTAATAATAGACAAATATGCAAATTGACCGCACCTTTGCTATGCCCAAGCCACGCCCACCAACCAATCAGGATGAATATGCAAACTACCCCAACAAAGATGGCGGCTAATTTGCATATCAAGAAAGCGTAGAAAGAAGCCAAGAGCTGCAGAAGGGAGCAAAGCTGCAGAGAAGCAAGCAAGCCTGGGGGAGAAGAAGGGAGGAGCGGAGGCGGGGCCGGGGGAGAAGGGAGGAGCGGAGGCGGGGCCAGGGGAGAAGGGAGGAGCGGAGGCGGGGCCAGGGGAGAAGGGAGGAGCGGAGGCGGGGCCAGGGGAGAAGGGAAAAGCAGGCGGGCTGGCAGAGAAGGAGGGCCGGGGGAGAAGGGAAGAGAGGAGGTGGGGCCAGGGGAGAAGGAAGGAGAGCAGGCTGGCGGAGAAGTTAGAAAAGCAGGGGGGCTGGCGGAGAATGCCGGGCGGGGGACAAGGGAGGAGAGCAGGCAGGGCAGGGTAGAGTGCAGCAGGAAACCCTATTGCAGGATTTTTCCTGCAACGGGAACGCTAGTGTTATATAAATAGAATGACATAGAATGAACCTCTTGTGATTAGCTCTCACCAATGTAACGTCTTTAAGACCCACCCAGGTGCATGTAGCAATGACTTGTTCCTTTTTCTATTGTGTGGATATACCACAGTTCATTTAACCATTCACCCATTAACTGACAGTTGGGTGTCTCCAGGATTTAGCTGTATGAATAAAGCTGCTTAAAAATATAGACACACAACATGGACATACTTTAAATCCTCTTTCTTGGTGTTCACTCTCTTCCTGTGGTGAATTCATCTGTAACTGGGGTTTTTGTGCGAGCGCTCATGGCTGAGGCATGTGGATGCCGTGGTTGAGTTTGCCCAGGTCACATACTATAAGGTTTCCCCTGGTCCTGTAATGGTTCCAATCCAACCATGTGAACAGTATGTCTTGGGCTTCACACTCATATATGGCACAGACTTGGGGTCCTGATTTCTTGCAGACAATCCCTTTTCTGCCCAAAGTTTCAGACAGATGGCTAGTTTCCTTTTCACGTCTCTGAGATATGGGGTGGAACTTTTCCATTCAGTGTTTCTTTATCAGGGCAGCCCTTGGTCGCCCTAGCAGGAGCATGGGGTTCCCCTCCCACCCCCGATAGCACATACCTTCTTCTGATAACCCCTTCTTCTGAAACACTCCTGAGCTCTTTGGTTTTAGCTCTTACTGATTTCCTATAATGTTCCTGGAACCTGAGGCTTGGAACTTTAATTTTTCTTAAACTTTCTTTCTAAACATTCGTTTTAAACTTTAAACAGCATCGCAGTGTGTTTGCTGTAAATGGACAGCTTACCATATTTGCTTAGGACACTTGGATGACTGTTAGCTCTCTAAATGCTTGTGCTAGTGTGAAAATGAGAGATCACTGGAAGTGGGATTAAAACAGGGGGCAGAATTAAAACTGGGTAGAAACTGCCAGAGTTCGCACAGTGAGGCTGTACGAACGGACACTGCCTGTCTAATCCTAGGTGCCGCTTCCTTCTCTCACCATTGCCAATATTCAGGGCTGTCAATGGTTTCACTCAGTCTTAGGTTTGAACATTTTAATTAACTTGTACAGAACATCTATTTTTTATGAACTGCACAAGGACTTGATGGGATAATTGCAGAGGAGGCCTCCTTGCCTCCCTGCCTCCCTGCCTCCCTGACCTGCACAAGGTGCTGCCACAGCCACCCGCAGTGGGACGTGCGTGAGGAGCACGAGGTGGTGCTGAGCCTGCCACCTCGCCAGGCAGTGGACACACGCAGGGTCTGAAGTTTGCTGGGTGAACACTTGCACAGCCGGGCCTGCTCCCTGAATTCCCAGGAGATGAGCAGGCGCACTGTCCTTAGCTGAGGGAGAGCGGAAGCTGGGTCCCTATGTCCAGGCTGTCTGTGTTAGGGCCTCTGGCTTCCTGGTCCCACAGGCTGGGATGTGTGTGAACCAAGTTGTTGCCCTTTGCCCTAGAAATAGGCTCTCCATGCCTTGAAGTTGATGTTTCCTTCTCTACAATTTTTGCTTTTTGGGTGTTGACTTCACTGGACTTTTCAGACTTAGGGAAAGGTGACAGTTCTACCCTCCTGGCATTCTCTTGCTTTGGAAAGTAACTTGACAACAGGACCTTCTGCCCCATGTACCTGGGTTTCGAGTTGATGTTGCCTCTTATAAAGAGACTTTTGAAATACTCAGGACTGTGTCAATAAGGAATAGGCTGGGCTAGTAGTAGTAGGTCATTACTGGAGGGTTCTGGATGGCCACTTGATGGTACGGTGAAGGTGGGCGTGGGGAGAGGGCTGGACTAAGGGCCTTCCTGTCGCCTTCCAGCCCTGAAGCCCAGCCTGTGCCTGGTCGCTTCACCTGCACTTAGGGCCATGGTGTTCCTTCTGACCATCCCTCTCTCATCTGAGGGCTGGGGTCTCGTGGGGGGAGGGTCTTGGTTTGTGGGGTCTTGGCCTTATTTCTAGGAGGGCCATTGTGTGTAGGTGTCTGTTGTATTTTAGTAAACTTTGTTTACCCCAGCCAGGCAGGAGAGAACTCAACTGTTCAATGATGCCAGGGATCAACTCTACACTTGACTTTGATAAACACATGATAAATGATCAGCTAAAATGAGGTCTGAGGATTTTCTGCAGCATTTTGTGTGTGTTTGTTTCCTTAGAGACATGATGATGTAGTGGGAAGAGAAGGAGATTTGGAGTCAGACTGACCCGAATCCTCCTCCAAATCAGCACTGCATTCCAGCTGTGTGACTTTGTAAAAGTTACTTAGCCTCACTCATCTTTCTTCATCCTCGTGAAAGAGCGTTCCTACCTACCCTGAAGGACTGCTGTGAGGGTTTGTGGGGCTTTAAAAGACAAACCTCCTCTCATTACTCCCTGCTGAAAAACCCTTTAACGTCATCTTGTTGTTTCTTTGGATCCATTTAAAATTTGCTTCGTGACTTACCAGATCCAGCTCTCCTCCCCAGCCTCCCCCACAGCTTTCTGCTCACTCTCAGTGTCAGCCAGGTGGCACTCGGCTCGTCCAACCCTCTCTGGCCCCCGAGCCTTGGAACATGCCCTTCCTCTGCCTGCAAGCTTTCGCTCCTTCTCTTGGCTGGGCAGGTTCCTACCCATTCTCCAAGTCTCAACATAGATATCACAGCTCCCCTGCAAGGCTTTCCAGCAACCCCGGCCCCACCTAGGCCAGTTGGGCCTTCCTGTCAGAAGCCTCTTTTCATGTACAAATCCCTCGTTGAGCACTCATGCCTCTGGAGATGCTGTTATTGTTTGCCTCCTCCAATGGATGAAGGAGGTCCATGAAGGCAGGAGCAGTGTCCTTCTTGCCTCTTCTACAGCCGTACCATTGAACACACTGCCAGCACTTAGTAGGTGCTTGATAGATGTTTACCGAATGACTGAAGGAAGAAGGAAGCAAGCACCTCGTTCAGTGCCTCACACCTAGTAGGTCCTCAATCAATATTGATTTCCTTTCACGTTAACCCCTTCCTCCCTCCCCCCCCCCCCATGAAAGTTGTTTGCCTTGGTCATGGATAATGGACAACTCTTTGTAGCTGATTTGATGACGATGGCAACGTTTCCATGACAACCTCATCACTAATTCTCAATACTCGAATTTTAAAAATGTACCTGAAGATTTCAAAATAAAAAGGGGAAAGAATACAACTGATGTATTTCCCAGTGGAATAGGAAGAAACCAGCATTGTCGCCCAATTGCATTTCAATATGGGCTTTTATTTGTAAAGGTCTCGTGTGTTGGTACTCGACTGTGACATAAAGTATACGGGTTAATACTTTGTTTCCCGCTGCCTTTATCTCTGCCATTAAAGAACAAGTGCATCATGGAAAAAGTGCTAAAAATAGAGCCTGCCTGGTTTATGGAGAAGGATGTGTATGACAGGAATTAAGCAATTGTTTAGCTCGGGACGTCTGCAACCCCAAATCAGGCTTTCCTTTGTGACTAGAATGTCATTCTCGGCCTCTTTAACGTCGAGCTCCCTCCTTTTCTTGAATATGCTTTTCCTGGTGGGGACTGAGTTTGTCCTCACTTTGTAGTCATAAAAACCCACATTGTTTCTAAACAGGGGAGGTTTTTGAAGCTGTACTTGGGAAAAGGGAAAGAGATGTACATATAGGTGCAGAGGGAGGGGTTGTGCCGGGAGTAAGGCATTTAAGGGGTAAGGTTTCTCTTGACCTCAGAGAGCGGGTGTCTGAGGTAGCTGTGGATGATGGTGATGGAGGTGTTTGTGGCACGTATCTGTGCCCTGAAATGATCAGCGGAGCCTGTTTGGTGGGTGAAGTGGTGAGTACCCAGAGGCCACTCTCAAAGAGGAAATTCTCTTTGTGTGACTCTGGGTCCTTCTGCTGCCATTGTCCAGGGCGATAACGGCTGAAAATCCACATGAGACCGGGATCTGGAGGCTGCTGGCTCCTCTGACCCTTGTTAGGGCCCGACCTGGCCGTGGTGGATTGGCCAGGTCTTCAGCCCAGGGAGACATTAGCGTTTGCCCACAACTTTGCCCCGTGCTGCTCCCAGTTTAAGCCGACACCCTCTGCTTCCTGGAGTCCTGCAGCATCCCTGTAGCAGGCCTCCCTCTGCTTCCAGACTTGCCTCTTCGGGCCCTTCTTCCACACTGACGCCTTCACACAGAGCAATGGTTATGAACCTCCCTTACTTCAAACTCTTGCCTTTGCTTAAAGGGCATATGAAGACTTGCCTGCCCCCTTCCTTATATTGAGCATCCTTTCTCAACTTTGGCCTCTCTTGATGCCCCTAAAACACAACAACAAACACCGGGCTTCTCCCACATGAAGCTTCTCCCACACTGAGCTCTTGCACCACCTCCCAAATATGCCCAAGCCCTGTACACTGTCTGCCTGAGTTTTGCTGTCTGTCTGTGGGCCATCCTTCAAGAGAGATCTTGACAAGCATTTTACATCGAAGCCTTTCCTGACTACCTGAGTCAATTAATTGTCTCTTTTTCTCTGCTCTCAAAGTATTTTTATCCAGGCGTCTCTCAGCACTTGTTGCATTGTATTTTAGTAGTTTGTTTGCACATCTCTCTTCTGTTCTAAACTCTGAGATTTTTGGATCTTTGTGGGTAACTTTTGGTGTTTAAGAGTTCATGGCTGTTGTTATTAAAGCACTTGAGAGTCCATAGAATTGATGGGTCCCTGAAGCTAATTTATCTTTTTTTTTTTTTTCCTCAAAGAAATGAACTTTATCAGTCTTTCTTTCTTTTCAGGACATTTCAGTTCTGTTATTTTTGGTACTTGATCCTTGAGCAAGCCAAAACTGTTAAGTAAAAATGATGTATTCCATGAACTATTGCTGGAGCCTTCCTGATTCTCATCAAGAACCTTTTGAACCAATATTTTTCTTTACTTGCCCCAAATACTGGTGTTTGGATACTGCTTAACCATTTATAGGAAAAATGTATAGATTTATACATATACGTGCACAAATCTATACCTGTTTTCTTATTTGACCTTCCCAGTACCTATCTGGTATAAATAGTATTGTCTTCATTTTTCAGGTGAGGAAATTGAGGCATGGAGACCTTGCCTTGCTCCAGATTGGTTAGTTATGAAGCCAGGTTTGGCCTGCAAGAGCTGTATCTTGATTGACTTACTGTGGTTGCAACCCCCTCTCAAATGCTTCCCCCAGCCATCCCTTTGTTTTCCGACATGTCCTCCCTTATCCCACCTCCCCATCTTACATCTACATATGCACACATGTGTGTGGTTCACACTTTTTAATCCACAGTTTGCTGTCTGGTGTGTGGGTAGTTGGTTCATCCATTCCAAATCTACTTTAGAAAGAAACTCCTACATTTGTGTAAGTCTGTTCAGGATAGTCTATGGTGCAGTATAACATCGCGGTTCAGACTTGTGCTGTTCAGTACGGTGCGCTCTGGCTGCATATGACTGTTGAGCAATTGAGATGTGGCTGCTCTGAATTGAGGAGTAAGTTACGGTGTACACATAGGATTTCCAAGTTAGCCCGCAAAGAGGAATGTAGAATATCTCACTGATTTATATGTTGATTACATGTTGAAGTGATAATATTTTGAATGTGTTGGGTTACATTATTGGGTTAAGATATTGATAAAATTAACTTCATCTGTATCCTCTTACTTTTTTATGTGGCTACTAGAAAATTTGAAATTACATATGTGACTCATGTTTGTGGCTTGCATGATATCTCCATTGGTTAGTGCTTGTTTAGATGATGGGCTTTCGAATCAAATTTGGGTTTATCTCAGCTTCACCACTTAATTAGGTTTGTGGTTTTGGGCAACTTAGCCTTCCTTGAGTCATTTTTCTTATCTGTAAAATAAACACCAGTATCTACTTCACATGGTTTTTATGAGGATTCAATTGTATTTTGCATATAAAGTGCTCAGCCCAGAACCTGGCATGGGAGCATAGGGAGCTAAAAGCATGGGCGCTGGCATTAAACTTGACAAAGTTTTCAACACTGGCTGTGCCACTCAAAGCTTTTGTGGCCTTGGACAAGTTACATTACTTCCCCAAGCCTCAGTTTCTTCATTGTAAAAAATGGATGATAATAGTATGTGCCTCATAGAATTGTGAGGATTAAATGTATGTAAAGGGCTTACTAGCTCAGGGTAGGGCATACAGTAAGCACTAACTAAATGATAACCCTATCATAATAACGGGGGAAGGGCATCTGCTGGAAATGATGAATGATGTTAAGAGATATACTAGTATGTGGACTCTGGTTTTTATTTTTATTTCTTCATGACAGTGCATATCATTGGAATATGGCTTTAAGATGTAACATTCTTGTTTCTCATGGTTATTATAGTATTCTAAGAATATCCTTAATATTATATTTTTGTCAAGAAGAATATTAGCCCTAACCGGTTTGTCTCAGTGGATAAAGCATCGACCTGCAGACTGATTCCAGTTAAGGGCATGTACCTTGGTTGCAAGCACATCCCCAGTGGGGGGTGTGCAGGAGGCAGCTGATCGATGTTTCTCTCTCATCAATGTTTCTAACTCTCTATCCCTCTCCCTTCCTCTCTGTAAAAAATAAATAATATATTTTTAAAAAAGAAGCATATTATTATTTGGGTCTTATTTTATAGCCTCCTCTTTGGCTTTTTTTGTTCCACCAGTCATTCATTTATTCAAGTGGCTTTTGTTAGGCACTTACTATGTGCCAGGCACTGTGCTAAGGACTGAGTATTATGTGGTGGTGAGAAGACAAACACCCTGCCTTCATGGAGCTTACAATCTAGTGGGAGCGACATCTCTACACAAGAGAAAAAAAACCCAGATACATGTATTATTATAACCCCTGATGAACGCTATGACCTGGTGATATGATAGAATGTAACAGAGGAAGTGAGGTGGGAGAGAAGACAGGGTGGCCAGGAAATCCTCTAGGGAGGAGATACGCCAAGACCTAAAGCTTGACAAGAACCCATTCATGCAGGGGAGGGCCATTTTGCGCTGCTCCAAGGTAGGGAAAGAGCTTTGGTATTTGTGCAGAAAGCCAATGGGGTGGCGTGGTTGGTGAGAGGGTGAAGGGCTTTTAGGTGAAGTTGGAAAGATAGACAGGGGCTAGTAGGTCACATCAGGAATGTAGATCTTATTTGAAGTTCAATGTAATGAACTGGAGGGTTCTGATCAGGGAAGTGAATGATTGACACAAGTTGCTGTTTGGTAATGAATTTGAGGAAGGGAGGTTGGGAAGCTGCTGCCATGCTGCAGTGAGGGGGAAGGTGTACCAGAATGAGTTGAAGTAAAGTTGGAGAATAGTGACAAGGTCCTGAGTTATATGTATTTGGTGGCACAAGCAACAGAACTCCCTGATGGATTAGTTCTAGAGGTTTTCTTGGAAGGAGATCTGAGCTGCATACCTTTGTGGTACCAGGAGAGAGTGGCATTGAGGCTGCCTTAATGCCACTCTCTCCTGGTACCACAAAGGTTGATGGAATGAAACAAGAGGGCATCATGGGGTGGGGGGGTGTAAAGCACTTGAGGAAGGGGAGAAGGGTGAGTTCAGGGCACAAGGGAGAAACTGGGTTCTGGTAGGCGGTGGGCTTTTCTCTATTGAAACAGGAGGGAGGGAGGTGGTTGAGAGTGGAGGCCAGTTTGTAGATTTGTGAACATTGGAAGACACAGAAATTTACATCTGGTTCTGTTTATTCAGTGATTCGTAAGGCAAAAACACGAGCTAAGAGTGAGGTGTAGCAGAGAACAGCACTTAAGAACTTAACAGTGACATATTATGGTCTCTGGTCCATTCTAGCAAAAACCACTTTCCATAGTGACTGTCACTTGACTCAAAAAAGTTGCAGGGTGTTTGTGGTTTGGTCCTGCTTCTTTCTGAATGTATCTAGGTGTGGCTTGGGGTCTGGAGTAGTTATTCTTCAGGAAGACAGGCTCGGGCCAGTGTGGCTAGTTTGGGGCTTGAATTGTGAAGTCCTGGAGAAGGTCCACATGGGAGATGCTGCCTTCACCAGAAGCCGGTTTTCATAAGATGACAGGAGGGCATGTTGCCATCATTCAGAGGTCCTATGCAAAAGCAGTAGTTAATCAAGAGCTGGTATACAATAGAAGAAAAACACTGAATTCGGAAAGTTGGCTTGGATTTAAGGTGTTATTTTGTCATCTGCAATATGACTGTGAGCAAAACCATTTACCTTCTGGCTTTATTTCCAATTTGTAAAATAAGGAAAGTGCCAGCTTTCCCATCGCATGAGATTGCATGAGACATGATGATGTATGTCACATGCCATGGGAGGTAATTCAGGCTGTACAAAGAGTGAAGATTTGAAGGCTTGGACCTGGCAGCCAGGCTTGTACTCACAGCTCTCTGCTTACTCACCGCTGGTATGACTCAGGGTGAGTCAGTCTGCCTCTCTGGACTTCCATTTTCCCATCTGTAGAACCCTCTCACAGGGTGGTTATAAGGATGCCAACATACAGTTGAGGACTTTGGAAATAAGAGTGCTGGAGAAATGTGAGAGTCAGTCTGATTTTCCTATTCTTCATCCGGGGAGAAGCCCTCACTCTCTTTTCTTTCCAGAATCAATCTTAAGATGAATGTTCTTTGGCCTCATCAATAAGGGCCTGTAATGAGCATTTCCCATGGGCAGGGCCTGGGGTTGGGGGTTGTAGGGGGAGGCACAGTGAGAGGGTGAACAGTGATGTTACTCTGGGTGAAGGAAGTAGTGTCTGTATTTGGGGGACTCACAGGCTGATGGGTGTATAGGACAGACACAGGCCCACTCTTAGAAAATGCATTCTGGATGGGCTGCCAGCTGGCTGCCTTTGGAAGCTTCCAGTGTACAGGACTCGTCCAACTGAAGGAGCTAGAAGCACATGCTGATACTGATAAGTGACAGAAAGGAGGCGGAGGAGAGGATGACTGTGCTGTGGTCACCAGGACCACTACACCAGGCTGTGTGTCTCCATGCCTGGTGAGCTGTTTCCAGCAAAGCTTTGCAGCACCACTGAGCATCTACCATAAGACAAACTCCTTATTGCTGGGCGCAAGGTCGGCATGCCATCTAGACCCCCTCCCTTTGGAGGACACTAGCCATTTTCCAGATAATGCTATGCTGAGTGACCCCGAGGAACCTTTCCCTCCTGAGGATGGCAGCCGCGGAGCTCATCAGAGCAGCGCTGTTATCTGTCGTCTGGTCTGAATCCATTCCCACCCAGACTTCGGAGGAGGAAGGTGGGTCAGACTCCCGGGAATCTTTCTCATCAACGCATTAGTCATGTGTCACTGTGCTCTAAAAAGGCTGTTGGAGTCAAATAGTTAACTGGATGCAAAATATTCTTGGTCAGGGAATCGTTTTTTGAAGAAGATTGTTTTTCTTAAACAATGAAGAACCCACTCCATGGAATTTCCACCTTCTGTTTGCCATGGATAGTTGCTAAAGAGTTAACATGAGAGTGAAATATATAGGGTCTCAAGTCAGACTAGAAAAGCTTGGTCTTGGGGGAATTATTCGTAGCCTTTAATATAAAGGTTTGGAAAGAGAATGTGTCACGTTTAGCTCCATCAAATATCCTAGCATCCAGGTCTGCTCCCAGAATGCAGACAACCTATGGTTTCAGTGTGAAAGGCTGCACTGCATCCCAGAGACAGGAAGAGAGAAACTTACTACCCATCCCCAACATCCCTCCCTGTGTAGCTCACACCTCTGTTAACCCCCTTTCAACACACATTGTAGGAATAGCAGCAGGGGCAGAGTCTGCAGTCAACCTGGCATTTTGGGGCGTTATGGAGACACTGTTGATCCAGGCCTCGCTCAGGCAGGGCCTCAGAGTGTCCTGGAAAGCATCAGAATGGGAAATCCACCTAGAAATAATTGTGGATTATATCAGACTGTCACAGGGACAGACACTTTTTCTCTGAAAGGCCATTTCCTCCTGAGGGCTTGTTACCAAGAACCATGGAGCGCCAGGGGACTTTGGTGTGCAATCAGCAGGTGGCTGCCTCCTTGTGGATTCTTTTGAGTTCTTGTTGACTACCATTCAGATTGTGTTTTGTAAACATACAATAACCCCCCTAAGTAGCTCACCTCCCATTCCCCTGCCCTTTCCTTAATTGAATGCCCAGGTCCCCTTCCTTACTTGTAATTCATCCGTATTCAGTGGATTTTTTAAAAATTAAACTTCTCATTGTGAGATAACTATACACTGAGTGGCCAGATTATGATGATCTCTGAATGCATAATAATCTGGCCACTCAGTGTGTGTGTGTGTGTGTGTGTGTGTGTGTGTGTGTGTATGTGTATTAGAGGCCCGGTGCATGAATTCATGCATGGGTGGGGTCTGGCCAGTCTGGCCAGGGGGAGGGGACATGGGCAGTTGGCCGGCCTGCCTGCTGGTCGAACTCCTGGTCGAGGGGACAATTTGCATATTAGCCTTTTATTATATAGGAATTATATAGGATATACACTGAATGGCCAGATTATTATGCATTCAGAGATCATAATAATCTGGCCACTCAGTGTAGGTTCACAAGCAGTTGTAAGAAATAATACAGAGAGATCCCATGTGCTCCTTATTCAGCTTCCCTGATGACAGTTTCCTGCAAAACTGTAGTCTAATATCACAACCAAGATACTTACTTTGGGAGAGTCAAGATATAGAACATTTCTCTCACCCCGCGAATATCTCTTGTTGCCTTTTTATAGCCACATTCACTTCCTTTCTGCCCTTCCCCCTTCCCCTTAAGCCCTTGGCAACCACTCATTTATTCTCTGTTTCTATAATTTTGTCATTTCAAGGATGTTATATAAAGTTTATATACATTTATAAAACGTTATATAAATTTCAATCTCTGGAGACTCATCCAGGTTGTTGAATGTATCAGTAGTTTAAACCCTTTTAATTGCTGAGTAACATTCTATGGTATGGATGTACCACAGTTTGTTTAACCATTTATTTGTTGAAGGATATCTGGGTTGTTTCCAGTTTTAGTTTGTTAGGAATAAAGCTACTATAAATATTCATGTGCAGGTTTTTGTGTGAGAACGTAAGTTTTTATTTTTTCTGGGATGAATGCCATGAGTGTAATTGGTGGGCCATGTGGTAGTGGTATATTTAGTTGTTTTATAAACAACAAAACTTTCTTCTTCAGTGGCTGTACCATTTTATATTGCTCATAAACTAGATATGAACAATCTAGTTTATCTGCATCCTTACCAGCATTTATGCTGTCTCAATTTTTTATTTTAGCCATTCTGATGGATATGTAGTGATAGCTCATTGTAGTTTTAATTGGCATTTTCCTAATGGCTAATGATGTTGAACATCATTTCATGTGTTACTTGCCATCTGTATATCCTCTTGGGTGAAATATTTGTTCATGACTCTTCATCTTCTCATTGGATTTTTTTTATTGTTGAGTTTTGAAATCATATGTTGTAAATTATTTATTCTAGATACTTTTCTTTGCTGGATATGTGGTTTACAAATATTTTCTCCAAGTCATAGGTTGTCTTTTTATCCTCCTAACAGTCTTTTGCAGAGCAAATGTTTTACATTCTGATGAGGTCCAATTTATCAGTTTTTTCTTGTGTGGATTGTGCTGAGAACACTTTGCCTAGCTCTAGATCCTGAGAAGTTTTCCTATTTTTTTTCTAAAAGTTTTATAGTTTTACATTTAAGTTTTCAATCCATTTTGAGATAATTTTTATATAGGGTATGAGACTTATATTGAGTCAGTCTCTCTCTCTCTCTCTCTCTCTCTCTCTCTCTCTCTCTCTCTCTCTCCTATGAATGTTCTTTCTTCCACAGAATTGCCACTGAATAGCTTTTTGCACCACCATCAAAAATCAGTTGAGCATATTTGTGTGGGTCTATTTCTGGGTTCTCTAGTCTTTTTAATTAATCTATGAGTCTATTCTTCTATCAATACCACACAGTCTTAATTACTGTAGCTATATATCCAGTCTTGAAATTGGCTAGGCTGATTCCTTCCACTTTATTTTTCTTATTCAAAATTGTTTTTAGCTATTTCAGTTCCTTTGCCATTCCATAGAAATTTTAGAATAATCTTGTGTATTTACAAAAACAATTGCTGGCATTTTGCTAGAAATTGTGCTAAACCTGTATATTAATTTTAGCAACACAGCATGCCTCTTCATTTATTTATATCTTCTTCTTCTTTTTTAAAAAAATCCTCACCTGAGGATATTTTTTCCCATTGCTTCCCAGATTCCCAGAGAGAGTGAAAGGGAGGGAGGGAGGAGGAGAGAAACATTGATGTGAGACATACCAGTTGCCTCCCCCACGAGCCCCAACTGGAAGTAGAGAGTGAACCTGCAACCCACGTATGTGCCCTTGACTGGGAATCAAACCTGCAACCCTTTGGTGCACGGGCTGACGCTCTAACCACTGACCCACACCACCCAGGGCTATTTATATCTTCTTTGATCTCTTATCAGCATTTGGTGCTCATTTTCTAGTATATAGAAATACAATGATTTTTATTTATCTTGTGTTGTGTGACCTAGAAGTTTATATGTACATTCCTTGGGGTATTCTACCTACACCATTATGTTATTTGGAAGTAGGGATACTTTTATTTCTTCCTTCCCAATCTTTATTTTTTTGCCTTATCACAGTGGCAGTACTATGTTGAAGAAAAGTAGTGAAAGCTGGTATCTTGCCTTGTTTTTGATCTTAGGGGAAAAGCCTTTTAGTCTTTCACCATTAAATAAGATGTTAGTTTTAGGGTTTTATTTATTTATTTATTTTTTGTAGATGCTCTTTATCAAGTTTAAGAAGTCACCTTTTAAGGCCTGGGACAAATTGTAGTGGGGGCAGGGATATTCAGATTATTTTATATTCACTAACAGGACTTTAACCTCTAGAGGAAAAAATAAGTCCCGTGACATAAGAGGAAGTGTCACCTAAAGTTTTTTAAGAATCTGTAAGTGGCACAGAAGCGCAGCTGGGCTGGGGGTGGGGGTCCCTTCCAGCTTAGCCTAGCGTCTGAAAACATAGCTTTTTGTGATACTCTTTGGAACCAAGCTTCTCTAGACTTCTTCCTTCACTGAATCTACTTCATAAAAGACCTGTCGTGTAGGGAAATATAACCTCGACGTGGAACGGCATGGGTTTGAATCCAGCTGGAGCAGTTTGGGATCCAGGTTCTATTTTTCCTAGCTGCATGACCTTGACGTTCATTCCTTCACTTAAAGACAGTCCTGTAGTGCCTACTCTGGGCCAACTACCATGTGGGGTTTTTGGAATAAAGTAGTAAGTACCTTTCGTTGTCCTATTTTCTTCATTTTCTAGCCTTCAGCAAGTTCAGCTGGTTTTACTTCAGAAATATATCCAAAATTGGACTACTTTTCTCCATCACCCCATCTTTTTTTCAGGGTGTTAGAAAAAGTTTCCTGACTCTGTTCTTTCTTCTAATCCTCTCCCTCAATTCATTATGCAGCAGCCAGGGTGATCTTTTATAAAAAGATCATCGGATTATTCTCTGGTTTAAAACCTTCCGGTTATACTCAGACATACTGAGGATAAAATCCAGTGCCTCTCCATGACCCACCAGGTCTTGCATGGTTTGGGTTCTGCTTCCTCTCTGAACCCATCTAGCACCCTTCCCCGCTCATTTCGTGAGCTTCAGTCACATCAGACTTCTTTCTTTCCCCCAAAATACCCAGATTGTCCTACCCTGGGTTCATTACACCAGTTATGCTCTCTGCCTGGGATAGTTTTTCCATATAAGTTTGAATGGCTGGTTCCTTGCTGTCATTCAGATTTTAGTTCAAACACTCTCCCTCTCCTAATCCTCAAGTCACATTCTATCAAATCACTGGGTGTTCCATGCCACTTCTTATTTAGCTCTTATCACAATTTGGAATTTCCTTGATTTGTCTACTGGACTGCGCTCCATGAGACCTGGAACTGTGCTTTTTCCTTCGTTACTGTATGTCCAGTGTCCAGAACAGTTCCTGGCACAGAACACTACATATTTGTTGAGTGAAGTTATTTCATTCTCTTGAGCCTCAGTTTCTCACTTGTCACATAGAATAGTAATTGGCTGATAAGATGAGGTTGTATTTAGAATGAAGCGAGGTAATACATGTATGTTAAGTATTTATTACAATGCTAGGCACAGAGTAAACCAAGTAATAGTTTGCCGTTGTTTCATTGTGATTATTTATATTATAATATAAATAATATATTTACATTATATTATAATGTTCACTTCCCTTCTCCCATACTCCTCTAGGATCTGTCCTTGCACCCAATGACCCATCTGGAGCGTCATGATGATTTGTCAGTGACAGATGCTTGCCATTAAATCCTAACTTAGTTCTCTCTTGGTCGTGTTTTTCTGTACAGGTCCTGCAGCTGGGCTCAGACATCCTTCCCCAATACAAGCAAGAGGCACCAAAGACTCCCCCTCACATCATCTTACATTACTGTGTTTTTAAGACCACGTGGGATTGGATCATCTTGATTTTAACCTTCTACACAGCCATCTTGGTCCCTTACAATGTCTCCTTTAAAACCAGGCAGAACAATGTGGCCTGGCTAGTTGTGGATAGCATCGTGGACGTCATCTTTCTGGTGGACATTGTGTTGAATTTTCATACCACCTTTGTTGGACCAGCTGGGGAGGTGATTTCCGACCCCAAACTCATCCGCATGAACTATCTGAAGACGTGGTTTGTGATTGATCTTCTGTCCTGTTTGCCATATGACGTCATCAACGCTTTTGAGAACGTGGACGAGGTTAGTGCCTTTATGGGTGATCCAGGGAAGATTGCTTTTGCTGATCAGATTCCACCACCCCTGGAGGGGAGAGAGAGTCAGGTACATCCCTCAAATCTCAGACCTTGTTGTCATGTCTTTAAAGTTGAATTAAATGTGGGTGGTGAACAGAAGAGTAATTAATGGGTGGGAACTAGCATGATGATGTCTGGAACAGAGGGAGCATGCTGGATAGCTATCCTTACCCACTGTTCTTGCCTTTGGAGGGTCAGGGGTTCTGCATGTCAGTGAATGGTGTGGAAGAGACCAAAGGCTTCCCTTTTACTCCACGTGGAGCGCATGCCATTGGCTCAAGGGTGGCGGGGCTGCAGAAACAGGCATGCATTGCCACTGCACTGCTGAATCTTTCACTCTGTATGCATTTGCTGAATGTCTACTTATTGATTATGCTAATTATGGGGACTTTCTATCATCTGTTGCTGACCTTTGGCTGTTTCATTTTAATTAACTCCTAGCAACAAGGATGGTGTTTTCTCCTAAGTTTGCTTGCTTATTTATTTATTTAATTTTGGAGGGGGAGGGGTAAATGTTGGGAAAAAAATGAGTTGCTTCTTTGCTAAACTGAGTTTTGGAGGTGACCAGTGGCATTCAGTTGTCCGTACTTTCCCTTGCCTAAATTTGCTGAGATTGTACTAAGAGGAGTAATGTTGTTACTAGATTACACTGCTATTGGATGGTTAGTCCTGCGGGCCATGGCAGGAATTAAAGAAGAAAAAAGCCCTGCAAATGTGTTAGAATCAGGACATGCTTTCACAGTCAGTGAATGGATGTCTGGGACATGTTGTAGCAGGAAGAGGCCACTGGGCTGGTTAAAGTGATTTCCTCCTTTGAAAAAGCAAGGATGCCAAGTCATTGCAAAGGAAAACGTCAGATTCTTATCTAGTTTGTGTCCTACTGGAATGGTTCTTTCTTTTTCCTGCTCCTTGGTTGACACTCCAGATGGATTAAGATAAGGCAGTTCATCTGGCAAATCTTCAGCCTCAAGCAGCAGTGGATGCTCATTGCCTGAGACTACAGAGGGTCCCAGAGGTGTCAGTCTGGCTGGGCTGTTTGTTAGCTGGGTGGGTAATTTAGGATGCCATTAGAGGCTGAGTCAGGCAAGGTACACTCTAAAGGTACATGGCTAGTGGGGTTCAGTCTTGAGATAGTCAGAAAGGAGCAGTCAGCTCCCTGCCAGGATAATGAGGCCTGATCAGTGACTCCATGTCTCAGTGGTGGCATATGATGCATCTCTGCCTTCATATTGGTGCCAGAAGTGGGTGAGGGCTGGGGCTCTTTCTCTTTGAGAACCCAACCGCTAGCGGTTCTCAACCTGACCCACAGGTTGAGAACCGCTGCTGTAGAGCCTAAGACCATCGGAAAACACAGATATTTACATTACGATTCATAACAGTAGCAACATTGCAGTTATGAAGTAGCAACGAAAATAATTTTATGGTTGGGGGTCACCACAACATGAGGAACTGTATTAAAGGGTCACGACATTAGAAAGGTTGAGAACCACTGCTCTAGACTCAGAACAACCCCTGCTTTTATCTGTGTGGAGTGTTTTAATATACTTTAAAATCCCAAGGAATAATTCTCCAGGTGGCTTGTGTGGATTTTGTAGGGGGAGTAAATGAGTTGAAACTGATCATTTACAAGAACAAAATCACCCCTAAGGTGAATATGGGGATTCTTAAATGTGAATTTTAGTACATGTTGGGAACATTTTTCTATGTGAATACATTTCTAGAAAATTTTATGTTAGTGAGGAAAATATGATCATTTTGGCTTAGATAATTCAAATGAATTATTTCAACCTAAAAGAGCTCCTTACACACACATATGGGAAATGAAATTTAACTTTAAAAAACTATTTGGGTTTTTCAATTAAACCACTTACTATTTATAGCAATTGCATTGAAGTTTCACGAATAAATAGAACCATTCTTCGGCTTCCACGTGTCTTATTAAACATTGGCAGAGCTATAAACACTTAGGTAAATGTGTCAAGATTACCTTGTAGGCTGACAGGGCAGAGAGCTTCTTCCCAGGCACTGTGAATGTTGGGTTGGAACTCCTTTGCCATTAATTGTGAATACCCCTGGCATGGTTTCTGATTTCCAGATTCATAAACTAGATTGCAGGCACTAAAAACATCATTGATCTGTAGGTTTCTAGTTGGCAAAGGGTTTAGCATCAAAGTTCTTACTGCCATCTCTTGATCATAAATAATAATATAAATATTAAGGTGCTATAGCTGTGATTTGCTTCTACAAACACTTGATTTCACATTTAGTAATTCCTTTCAAAGCGTTGGCTTACATCCGAAAAAATGCCTTTTCATAACAATTGTGGTGGTGTTGGGGGAGATCGGTGTGAGGAAACTGAAGATTTGGCTTCCAGTCCTCTTGGGGTCACCTATTAGGACAACTGGGAACCTTGTGAACGTCATTTGGCCTTTCTGGATCACAGTTTTCCTGTCTACATTTTGGGGCTGATGCTACCTTACCTGCCTCGAGGCATGACATTCAGGCAGTGGGTTGATAATTTGAGTTCCCCACCAGCTGCAAAGCCTGGTGAGTTCTAACATCTCATCTGCATTAGTCTCACCTCCAGACAGGTTGTAAAAGTGAGAGGCCCACCACACTGACCTCCTGGGGATGGGAAGAAGGTGGGGTGATATGAGGGCATTGAGAAGGTTACGATAGGTAGACCAACTGGAGAGTCCAGTGGGACCATAGAGGTCATCCAGTTTCAACCCTCTTAACACACAAATGAGGAAACAGACTAGGGAAATCCGACTCACTCAGGATGGCACAGCACATGGTCACAATAATAATGAGTCCTCTTCTGATTTTTCTGTATTCTTTTCTCTATTCTTATTTTATCAGTGACAGATCTGGTAAAAGTGGGATGAAACACTGAAGGATACAGTTGAGTCAACACTGACCAAGAAGCTCCTGACGTGTATGGCTCACCCCTTGGCTTGGGTGTTGTGGTGGGGAACTTGGGCACGGGGTACAGAGAAGTGGGCATCTGCATTTTCCCCAAAGCAACTACCTTAGTGATGAGATGGGCAGTTTGAGAGGCTCACGGAGGGACAGACCAGCTTTTCTAGGCACAGGCCTTTTTGTTAAAAGATATCATTAAGTTAGTGGGCATGAAAGGCTGATGGGGCTTAGGGGTTGGAGAGGTCCTGAAGGGCACACCACCTGTCGAACCTGGATAATGTTGGGGGGACATTTCCCTCACTGGAGAATCCTGATTAGGGGCTCAGTGGGTTCACATTCACCACATGCTGTCTTCTCACCACGCTCTGTTGTGGAGCCGCTAATCTGAGATGGCAGCCCCCTCTGCTCTAGGTCCTTTGTCTGGGAGACTGTGGGGAGAAAGAAGAAATTATTGACTCATTTCTCATAAAAAATGCATGGAGTCCTCCTAAGTATGCCCATGGGATTGTGTCCCAATGGAGACCACCAAAGAAGAGGCGAATGAGGTATGGTGGCTTTGCCATCTGTGTGTGTGCGGTTGGGTTGTGGGTATGGTGTTAGGGTGGGGGATCCTGGAGTTGAAGGATTAGACCCACCCAAATGGCTAAAGCCAGCAATTGTGAATTCAGCCCTGTGGAGATAGCCCGTCTCCATGATTTAAGCCATGCAAATGATCCCTTCTGGCTCAACTTGTTTCACTTATGTAGATAGCCTACATTTGCGTCATTCTCCAGTCTGTTGGTAATAATCTGTTTTGGAGGCTGTTTGGGAATATGTTTGCATATTAGTTAAACTGGTTAGAGGACAAAAGGTCTGGAAACTGGGTGAACTAAAGCTTGGAATGGGTATGCTGAAGCAAAAGCCAAATGAAGATTATTTCAGCACTCTGTGGACAATTGGCCTAGTGTTCTTTATGAATTAAAGATGGAATTATTATTCACAAACATATTCCCTCTCCTGAGGCAATCATATTGCTTATTGCCATTGGAGTGTGGGAGAGCAAAGGAGAGAATGAAGCCAATCGCACTATCTCCTGGGGCTGGGGATCAAGAGCTTCCTTCTGTCCTTGGCTCTGTAACCTCAGACAGCAGCACCACCAGCTAGTCCTGGTGACATAGCTGTCACTTGCCAAGAGCCCATTCACATGGGAGGTGCTCCTTAGGGCAGAACCAGACTGAGGTGTGCTGATGAAAAGGTAATAGCTCTGACCACAGACAGCGCCCTTTTATCTGGGACTCCTCCAATATGAGAAGACTTCTGAGCAGATTTAGGTTAGGTAGATTATAGAAGACTTCCCAGGAAATTAAAAAAGAAAAAAGAAGAAGCTGGTTTAGAAAGGTGTTGGAAGAGGAGTGGAACTCTGATGAGTGGGGAAAGGAAAAGACCACATGAGAGCAGAAAAAACTAAGCTCACGGCATTGTATATGGAGCTGGGGGAAATTTTCTTTGCTTAAGTCTTTATTTGAGATATAAGACAGATGCTAGTGAAAAATTAGCCAGTCACTTGTTAATGAATCTCTTAATTCAAGTGAAACTCTCAAAGGGCAACAGGAGGTCCATGATCTGACTCTAATTGATGAGAACCCTGATTGGCAGTTTGTGTCAGAGCTGTGCAGACATCTCCATCTTATGATTTCTTCCTATGTTATCATGTGATGTTTAACTCTGGAGGCCACATGTTAGCTTCTAAGACAGAGTACTTCAGGCTTCAGAGGAGAAGTATTTGGCTTCAAGGATGTGCTTCCAAGTGAAGCAAGACTAATGGGTACATTTGAGAGCCTCTGAATCTTTGGAAAAAGAATTGTTTCCTTATAATTTTTTACATTTTGCCTGTAAAAAATTAGAAAATATAGATGAAGGAATAAGTCTTGCCTATAATTTTATCTCATTGTTATCATTTTGGCATACAGTGTCTTCACTTAACGTTGCCCATAGGTTCTGTGACTTTAAGTGAAATGATGTATAAAAAACAATTTTACCATAGGCTAATGATATAAATAAGAGTTGAGTTCCTATTGCATCTCATCAATTATATTATAAAACTAGATGCCCGATGCATGAAGATTCATGCAGAATGGGCCTTCCTTACCCTGAATGCCGGCACAGCCTTTGCTCTGGCCCGGAGCCGCCTTTCCTCCTTCCCATGCTGCCCAGAGGCCCAGAGCAGCTGGGGCGGTGCAAAACGCTGGGCGCCTGTGTATGCAAATTAGCCTACCATCTTTGTTGGATTAATTTGCATACTCCTGATTGGCTGGTGAGTGTCATGAAGGTACAGTCAATTTGAATCTTTCTCTTTTATTAGTGTAGATGGCATTGAACAAAATGATGTTATTTGAGGACCTGCTATATATTGTTCAGGGTTTTTTCCCTTGGAATATGTTCATGTATATGTTTACATGTATTTTAGCAAAATGGAATTATACTGTATGTAGTGAGTTGTAACCTACTTTATTGTCTAAACAATAGGTTTTTTGACATTAAATATTCTTTAAAAACATGAATTTAAATGATTATATGGTAGTCCATTTTAAGGACATGTTTATTTTATGTTCAGATAATTTCCTTTTTTTAAACTTTTAAAGTCATAATAATGCCATAGAGAATGTCTTTATAAATAAATCTGTGTCACATTGCTGATTTAAAAAATATATATTTTTATTGATTTCAGAGAGGAAAGAAGAGGGAGTGAGAGTTGGAAACATCAATGATGAGAGAGGACCATTGATTGGCTGTCTCTTGCATGCCCCCTATGGGGAATGAGCCCATAACCTGGGCATGTGCCTTGACCAGAATCAAACTATGACCTCCTGGTTCATAGGTTGATGCTCAACTACTGAGCCATGCCAGTTGAACACATTCCTGATATTTTTGTTGTCAGTATAACATATATAGGAAAGTGCTTAAAACAGAAATATGCTTCTCAATGAATTTTTCCAAAGCAAACATCTACGTAGCCATCATTTAGGTTAATAAAACATCATCCACGCCTCAGACATCCTTCCTTTCCCCTAATCACTTTTCCCTTCCTGCTCCCCAAAAGTAGCCAGTACCTTTGCCTATAGAGATGAAATGAGACAATGATGTATTCTTTTATGTTGTCTTATTTTGTTCAGTACTACTTTGGAGAGATGCAAGCATGTTTTTGAGTGTATCAGTATATTTAATTCACCCAACAGAAACAGAAAGCCTAAACAACAGGGCCTGGAAATACTGGAAGTAGGGGTTTAATTTTTCCTCTCACCATTAGAACTCTACTGGTAGACAATTGCTAATATTGATTCAGTGACTTACGTTTGTCTGGGCTGGGACTTCTGTGATTCTCTTGCTCTTTCCTTGTGGTCACAGGATGGCTGCTCCAGCTCTAGCTATCAAGTCCATGCTCCAAATAAGAAAAGAAAGAATGGCAAAAGGCAAAAGAGCTTGTGCTGCCCCAACCTGTTCCCCTTTTAAGGCTCCCCCCCACCCCCCAGAAGTCTATCCAATGACTTCTGCTTATATCTCATTGATCAGAACTTTGTCATGTTGTCGCCCCTCTCTGTAAGGGAATGATGTGTACCTTTTAGCTTAGTACATTGTGACCCAACAGAATAGAGAATAAAGGGAATAAAGGGAAATGAATATTGGATAGACAATTAGCAGTCTTGGCTACAATAACAAATGTTTTTTGAGGACTTCATAAATGTTTAATAAGTGCTACCTATTTTACACACCTTATCTTTTGAACCCTCACAAGAATCTTATGAGTTTGGCATATCAACATTTTTAGATATGAGAACAGAGAGGCTCACAGAGGGTGGTCATTTGCCCAAGGTAGCAATACTGGTCATCTTAGGGTAGGATTTGAATACAGGCTTGTTTGAATCTAGACTACACATTCAACCAGTATGCTGTACATCTACAAGCATATACAAACATTGAAAGGGTAGGTAGAAGTCAATTGTGAAGGGCTGTGATTGTAAAAAATAAGAGTTTAGACTCACCACAATCCCACATTGATGCTAAGTGGTTTGGATTATGTGTCTGTGCTAGCCAGATCCATTGACTTCATGCTATGGGTCTCTTCTCCCTTTTGTTGACCCTTGTGCTTCTCCCAGTAAGAACTTGAAAAGGGGCCCATCCTTTAAAACCCTAAAGAGATGACACCTCCTTCATGAAGACTCTTCCAGGCAGATGTGATTACTTCCTTTTCTGTATTCCTACAATATTCTATTCACACACACACACACACACACACACTAGAGGCCCGATGCACGAAAATTCGTGCAAGAGTAGTTCTTCCTTCCCCCGGCTGCCGGCACTGGCTTCCCTCCAGCACTCGGGACCTGATCTTCCCTCCTCTGGCCACCGGCAGGCACCTGGGACCTGGGCTGCTTCCCTCCGGCCCCAGCTTCGTCAGGAAGGACGTCTGGAATGACATCCGGAATATGTCCGGTCTAATTAGCATATTACCTTTTTAATATTTTATATATATATATATATATATATATATATATATATATATGTGTGTGTGTGTGTGTGTGTACACACACACACACACACACACACACACTAGAGGCCCAGTGCACGAAATTCGTGCACTTGGGGAGGGGATCCCTCAGCCCAACCTGTGCCCTCTCGCAGTCTGGGAGCTCTCGGGGGGATGTCCAACTGATGGCTTAAGCTGGCAGTCAGACATTCTTAGCTGTGCTGTGGAGGTGGGAGAGGCTCCCGTCATCACTGCTGTGCTCACTAGCCATGAGCCCAGCTTCTGGCTGAGTGGCGCTCCCCCTGTGGGAGCACACTGACTACCAGGGGGCAGCTCCTGCATTAAGCATCTGCCCTCTGGTGGTCAGTGCGCTTCATACCGACCAGTCGTTCTGACGTTTGGTCGATTTGCATATTAGCCTTTTATTATATAGGATATTAGAGTTGTATAATCTTATTACATGATTAATTATGTTCAAACCCAATTTGACTGAAGAAAAGTTTCTGTGTCTTGTTCCTTTGGGATTTGTGGCATTTAGCACAGTTACTGTCCAGTAGTAGGCATTCAAATATTGGCAGGATGAGGAAAACAATGAAAGAGTGATTCAAGATCACACAATTCAGGACAGTAAGAAAAAAAAAAGAAGTCTGCAGAAAGTATGTTTTTATTTTAAGTAAAATGCTGGTATCCCCCGGATGTGATTGCTACCAGCTGTTCATGAGCAGATATCTGGTATGTTTTACAGGAGGATGTTGGCAAGTCTGTGTTTTGAGTTAATTAAAATTTGCTTTTAATTATTTTATTGCCTTTTAAAGTTTAGAAGAGACTGTCTTCCCTAATTCTAAGGTAATTACTTAATATTTATATGATGTTCTGTTTATTTTCATCTTTACTTTGAATTTCACAAAACCCCTATAAATACAGGTTTTATATGTATTACCTTCTGACTATGGATGGGATCCAAGAGAGGTTGTTGCCGTTGTTGGAAACCACATAGCTAGAGAGTGATAGAACAAATCTTGTCTTCTCAAGTGAAGGTCCAGAATTATTAAATGTTTGGGTGTTTAACCTTGAGGTCACCATAGACTATGAGCTCTGTTTAGCTTATATAATTGTGGCTTCTATTGGAATAATCCAGCCCATACCAACCACAGCTTGCCATGGCCACACCGTATAGAAAAGGTAGTCCAAATAATGTGGAAACTATACCAAAGGGTTTTGAGAATTAAAAGTTCTCAGGGAAATAGTGTCCAATGCAGTTCTCCATGCACAGGAGAGTTCTATGGATGAGACATGGGTTTGGAGACTGCTGAAATATGTCTCGGGGTGTCAGTTAGGAGACAAGACAGCATTGACTGTCTTATGGCAGAGGCTTTGTAAGAACTAAAGACTAAGTCTTCCTTTAGGAAGTAATAGTGTCTCTCTGTGTGCCGCTACCTTCTTAATATATTGAAAGTTTTTGAAGGTAAGGATGGTACCCATTGCTTATTAATTGATGATGTGTCATATTGGAAATTGGAGTATATGAGAAGCACTCCTTTAGATCGAATGAGAAACTCCCTAGTAGAGCGGCATGAGATAATCAAAGAAAAGCAAGCCCCTTACAAATATTGCCTCTCCCACGGAAAACGTTGACTTTTTTTTCTCCTTGTTATTTGTTATATATTTTTGTATTAAGCAAAATAACTTAAATCAAAATAGTATAGGAGTTTCTAATCATTATAATTCTGGGAGCTGCAGTGGGGGCTGATCACTTGTAAACGTCGGTGAGCAAGAGAGAAGAGTGTCCGCTCTCAGAGGCGACCATGTGGGGTGAGGGCCTAACATGGAGTTTCTGGAACTGTGGCCTGCCTCAGAGACAAGGATGGCAGTGCCCGAGACGAGGTAATGGGCCAATGGGCCAGTGGGCCAAAAATGGACCCAGGAAAGCAGTATAAATAGTGAGTGTTGTAAACAAATTGTCAGATCCATTGGGGCTATTTAAGAAAGAGAGATGAACCCTCATTAAAGGGAAACATAAAGAAAAAAAGAGAAAACAAATAGTGCTAAGCAACAGCGGACACTTCCATTTTTAAAATTACATTTTTATATAACTAGATTTCTTTGAAATGGATGTATAAAAATAAAAAGATTCTATTTGAATAGAAAAAGCAACAAACAGCATGGCAACACTTAGAGGAAAGAATGGGACCTTATAAATAATGTCATTTTAAATGTTTTACAGAACCCCTTATTTATATGTCTCAATCCAATAAAAGTGTGTGTGTTTTTTTTTAAAGCAATCATGAGACCAGATGAGATAGTAAATATGGATGTGTTTTGTGCTCTTTGGGAAAAGGTGTGACAGAAACATACGACCTTAGCTGTTTATTCACTGCTTCTCGGTTGAACAGCACCAGAAATAGAGCTCTGTATTCAGTTCTTTGGGGATTTTTTTATTTTTATTTTTTAAAATTTCTTTATTGATTAAGGTATTACATATGTGTCCTCATCCCCCCATTACTCCCTCAACCCCCCTCTTTGGGGATTTTTAGAGGAAATATTATTATCTTTTTAGGCTGAGGGTTTCGAGTCCAGTCTGTAAGAAAGGTATAGCCAGAGCCATTGATTGGCAGAAGGAATTGTCAGTGGGTAAACAGCAATACGTTTCATGAGGAAATCACCAACTGCCTGTTTCAGTCTGTGTCTTCCTAGCTATGTCACCTTGGGCACTTTCATTAGCATCTCTAAACCTTGGTGATCTTATCTTTCAGGAGGGCAGTGTCTGTCTTGCAGGGTGTTGTGGGAATTAAATTAGATAATGTATGTAGACTAGTACAGTGCCTGGCACATTGCCAGCACTTTGTAACTAGAACTGCTATTATTGCTATTAGCCCAGGAAATGATCTAAAAGAACAATTGCTAACCTCACAAAGATACTCAGCCCAGGAAGTATTGTTGTTGGGAAGCTTATCTCTATTCCTGAGGATATAGTATATAACCTTGAACCACCTGATGACTGCTCAGACTCCACCCCTTATGGAGCCTTGGCTAAAAGTGAGAGGTCCCAGTCTCAGGAGAGATTTTGCATAGAGTCAATTCTCAAGGCCAGAGCAGAGGGCCCTGCTGAGGACTCATTCTGCTTTCTGGTTCTGGGGACAACCCAACTTCACATTAAAATCACTTAGGTTGTCTGTTGAAGATACATATCCTCAGGCTCCATCCCAGTCCATTGAATCTGAGTTACCAAACTCCTGTCTTTAACAGGCTCCTCAGCTGTTCTTCTGTACGCAGCCCAGCTCCTGACTGGCATTTGGAGTCACCTCAAAACATTTAGAAACTTCCTTGTTGGGCTGGTAGTGGCCTCGCTGGCATTCCAGGCCTTATCTGCTTATTCCCTGTGTTCCTGGATTTTGAAATATCTTTGAACAGTGACCTATTGGCTACCTTGGCTCTCCCTCTCTCACAGCTGTGTCCGTCTCTGAGTTCTTAAAGTCTACACCATCCCTCCAAATTTGCGTCAACAAACACTTACTGAGCTCCAGGAAGGCAAGGCGTGCAATCAAAGCAGAACGAATCCTTGCTCCTTTCGCTCTTTGTGCATTCCTCTGTTGCACACATCTCTGTACTGTAGCGATAATAATAATTATTCCAGAAAATCGCTACTATATTGGGCACTTACCATGTGCCAGGCACGTACTGGGGTAAATGCCTTATGCTTATGACCTAATTTTATTTTATCTTTACAACTCAGTGAAGGAGACTTACTCCCATTTTATAGGAGAGGGGATTGAGGCTTAGAGTGACAGTTTGCTAAGGAGTGGAGCTGACATTCTCAATATTGGATTCAAAGTTCTACTCTTCACCACTTTGTTGATCCAGTGGTTGGTATTTGCATCAACTTCTGCTGATAGTTCAGGGAGACTTGAACCTTTAATTTCCCCAGAACTGCTTACATATGTTTAATGCACACTAAATATTGGGTAAGTGAATGAATGGATGCAGAGGTGCTTGGAAGTGCTCTGAGAGCACAGAGGAAGGAGTTGTTAAAAGGGAACTATAGCCTGGCCACGATGGCTCAGTGGTTGAACATCAATCTATGAACCAGGAGATCACGACTCGATTCCATGGTCAGGGCACATGCCTGGGTTCCGGGCTCAATCTCCAGTAGGGGGCATGCAGGAGGCAGCCAATTGATGATTCTTTCTCATCATTGATGTTTCTCTCTCTCTCTCTCCCTCTCCCTTCTTGTTTATCCCCTGATGGGCCCATAGGGAAATGGTCCTTAAGGGAGAAGTCTTGTTTTGACAGATGACACTATGACCAAGCAGGTTTTCTCTATTGTCACAGGTCGGATGGCTCTGAATGGGGATGCCAACAATCCACTAAGGACTTTAATGTCATAACTCATCTGGGTGTCTTGGCCTACTTTTGATATTTGTTGGTATGATTCAGCTAATATTGGTAATAGACTTCCTTGAGCCATAGTTTACTAAATGGAGTTTAAAATGAGGAAAACATAGAAAAGTGTGTAGATTTTTCAACTTTTCACAGGAAACAGAGGTGGAAAGAGGTGCCTCATTGTAAAAGATGGCTCTTTGAAAAGACTGCCTGTTTGTTGAGGATCACCAGAAGTTTATCTTCCCCCCCCCCCCCCCCAGCCCATAAGAAGTTTATTGTGTCTTCAAGACACTACAATGTAGACTCTTCTTTCAGACAGGGAACCATTCTCCAGATGAGTTGTCATTTTTGTAGGTAGCTGGATTCTTCCTCTTGGATTTCTAAACTCCTGAGATCCCCAGGTGTGGACAAGATAAACACTATAGTGGTTGGCAGTATGCAGAGGATGGACGCTTGAATGCAGTGTAGCATGTTGGGGATGCCCTTGCTGAAGTAGTGTAGGAAGGCACGCTGCTCCAAGGGTGACAGGCTGTAGATGATCACAGGCCAGACCTGGGCCAGCTTCCCAGTCTCGCGGCCCACGGTGGTGGCTGTGCCTCCACAGTCACGGGATTCAGTGGCCTTTGTCTGCCGTTTCTGGTAGGGTCCCAGAAGTAGTGTACCTTTGAGGTCAGTCTCAGAGAGGAGACAAGAATGCCAAAGATTAGGAAGTTTGAACCAGAGGAAAGTAATGTAAGGAGGTGGGCTGAGCAAACAGTTGTAGCCAAGGCCTGGAGCTATTGATTCATATAGTGTGTTCAGAGCATGGGAGCTGCCCTGTAGGGGGCTGGAGCATAGTGTGTGAAGAAGGAAGTGGGAGATGAGGCTTGAAAGGTAGGATCAGGCTGGATTGTGAGGGCTCTGAGTTCAGGGCACCCTTTTGATGGCAGTACACACCATATTCATTGTAGACCTTCACTCCAGCATGGGGGATTGCTTTTATATCATTGTATCCATTACGGACCAAAGTAAGGACATGTGGGGAGCATTCCACATAGTTATCTTGCCTGTTTTCCCAGAAACCATGTTGGTATAGCAACACATAGATTGTCCAAGTTATTGTGGCGTTCTAACTAAACTCCATATAAGGATGCTTTAGCATTTAAATTTTTTCCTATAGCTCTTTCCTATATGAAATCTCATTTTTTTGTTCTCACAATCAAAATGGATGGGATATTGATCATGAAATCAATCACAGTTATCACTTAATCAGTTCCTAATATTTTCCTGCCACTCTGCCCATGTTCCATAAACAGTATCACTGACTTCCCACAGTTGTGCAAAGTAGTTGTCCCTTCTTCTGTTTTGCTGATGAGGAAACCAAGGCTAAGAAAGGTTGAGTAACTTACTCTCAACTCCTAGTATTGTTGTTGGGAAGCTTATCTCAATTCCTGAGGGTATAGTATATAACCTTGAACCACCTGATGACTGCTCAGACTCCACCCCTTATGGAGTCTTGGCTAAAAGTGAGAGGTCCCAGTCTCAGGAGAGATTTTGCATGGAGTCAACTCTCAAGGCCAGAGCAGAGGGCCGTGCTGAGGATTCATTCTGCTTTCTGGTTCTGGGGACAACCCGACTTCACATTAAAATCACTTCGGTTGTCTGTTGAAGATACATATCCTCAGGCTCCATCCCAGTCCATTGAATCTGAGTTCCCAAACTCCTATCTTTAGTGCTGGCCCCCTAGGGATGGAGTGCCTAACTACCCAGCCCATGTTCTTTCCACGAAGCTGTGCTACTGTCCCCTGCCCTCCCATCTTCCTGATGGGGGGCTTAAGGTCCAGAGAGGGTCCTTTGCCTAGTGTCACACTCAGGATGGTGACACTGCAGCTTGTCCAGGTTATTGTGAATCTGGTTGCCAGATTTCTCTAGAATAACACTTAGTGTAATTGTGAGCCAGTGGCCAACTGGCCCCTCTGGAATATTTCAATATTCTTTCTTCTTCATTTGTTCCAAGGATCTATATATAATCTTCCTCCCTCAATAGTTAGGACTCAAAGATCCTGGGGGCGGGGGGGAAGGGAGGGAGGGTAGCTTAGTCAGTATAGCCTCTTCTCATATTTACAATTGAATTCACTCACACTTGCTGTGTAAATTTCCAGAAACAGGCCATCTATAAAGGGCACTTTGACAAGGCTGTAACTCCAGCCTGATTTGAGAATGCTGCTGTAATTAGTTATAGGTTGGCATTAGCTAAATTGAATATAATCCATCATGCTTATTAGATGTGGTGGGGGAGATTTGCACCCTGAAGAATCAGCGAGAAAGAACATTAAATATAGATGAGCTGAGTATTTTCCCAGGCAGCTGGAGATGCAGAGCAGGGCCGCGTGGTCATGACACACAGCTTTTCCGTAATGGTACAGAAGAAATAGTAGGGACTGGGGAAGAGAAAGCACTTGGAAGCTTTAAAAATAGGTTGGGTGGCTTACAAAGTGCCCCTCATAAAAGTCAAACAGTAAAATGTGAGAGTGGAAAACAGGTTAAGTGACTCTTCAGGTAAGGTGAAGTTTTAGCCAAGCACAGGTATCTCAATACCTCTGGACATTCCTAGCAGCCCAATAACTTTCACGGCCCTTGAGAACTTTGACTGTTTTCAATCTCCTGAAGTGCCACGTATAAGATGCTGTAGATCACAATTATTTTCAGGTTTTTTTTTTTTCATTTTTGTTCCTCAATATCAAAGGAAACCTTTATCAATAAGCCTGATTTTAAGAGGCTCTCTGGCTTATGAAGTATATGGCTCTGTTCACTTGATATTTTGGAGAATGTGTCCTTAAAGACAGCACTGTTGTGGTTGTCTACACAGATGTCAGAATCAGCCCAATATTGAAGAAGCTAAATGAATAGACTGCAATACTGGATTTGTTTGTATATATACCAGCTGGGGAACAAATCTCCGCTCATGGCTGTAATAAGAAAAGTCACAGATTGATTTATTCTTTTACTTCAAAGAATTTTTATTTTTTCAGTTACAGTTGCACACAGTATTATATTATTTCAGGAGTACAACCCAGTGATCACACATTATATATCTTACTAAGTGATCACCCTGATAAATCTAGTGCCCTTCTGACACCATACATAACTATTACAATATTATTGACTATATTCCCCATGTTGTACTTATATCCCTGTAACTATTCTGTAGCTACCAATTTGTACTTCTTAATCTTGTAATACTGGTTTGGTGATGGTGATGGTGAGCTCCTTTGGCTTCTTCTTGTCCGGGAGGCTCTTTATCTATCCTTTGATTCCAAATGGGTAGAGTAATCTTAGTTGTAGGTCCTTGCTTTTCATCACTTTGAATATTTTATGCCAATCTCTTCAGGCCTGCAAAGTTTTTGTTGAGAAATCAGCTGACAGTTTATAGGAGCTCCCTTATAGATAACTAACTGCTTTTCTCTTGCTGCTTTTAAGATTATTTTCTCTTTGTCTTTAACCTTTGGCATTTTAATTATGATGTGTCTTGGTGTGGGCCTCTTTGGGTTCATCTTGTCTAGGACTCTCTGTGCTTCCTGGAATTGTATGTCTATTTCCTTTCACCAGGTTTGGGAAGTTTTCTGTCATTATTTTTCACATAGATGTTTTAATTCCTTGCTCTCCTCTTCTGGCACCCTAAGATGCAAATGTTGGTACACTTGATGTTGTCTCAGAGGCTGCTTATACTATCTTCATTTTTTTTTGGGGGGGTTTCTTTTCTTTTTGCTGTTCTGATTGTTTTCTGCTTTCTTATCTTCCATATCTCTGATTTGATCCTCTGCTTCATGATTCCCTGCAGTATATTCTTCATTTCTGACTGGTTCTTTTTTATGTTTTCTAGTTCCCAGGTACATGCCCTTGATTGGGAATCAAACCCACAATCCTTCAGTGCAGGGGTTGACACTCTAATCACTGCTCACTGGCCAGGGCTAGTTGTAATTTCGATGTGTCTGTGGGAGGATTCTAGTTCCACATTTACCCACTCTGCTATTGGCATGTCAATGGAAGAGATTTATCCTAAGACCATCCCCAGTTCCATCTTGACTGGAAGCCCCTACAGATTGGTTTTAATGTCTATTTTTGTTTACAAAATTAGTATTTGGTGTCTTTTATCTTTATTTTGCTTCATAAACACATTGGGAATTTGCCAAAAATCTCATCCACAGCACAGGTTAACATCTCTAAGAGTCCTGGGCTTAGGAGAATGTGGCCCTTGTGCGGAGCAGATGCATTGGGAAAACACAAAGGATGGCCCCACTTCACTTTCTTTGTCACTGATGGGCTTGCCATGCCCACAGGATCACTTCCAGAGGATGTGAAAATGCCACTGCTCTGCCCAACTCTGTTGGAAAAGCAAACTAAGATGTAACACATTTTTTGTGTGTGTATATAAAAAGAAAAAAAGTAAAAAGAAAGAGCTGCTTAGTTTTCATTCCTTGTTGGACACCTGGCTACATTTATTCTGCATCTCCCCTGGTTGTGGATAAAACCTGAGGAGATACATTGACCATCTCTTATTTTCATCCTACTAAACATGTCATTCTCCAAGGCATGATAGAGACACACACAGCTGCTTGGACAGCACTGCCATGGCAGTGAGTGAAATTTACTTGCTTTATTGAATGTTGTCAAGTCTACTCTCAAGCAGGCAGCACAACATAAAGCATAGCTTTCATTTTATTTTGTTTTTCTTCTCGAGTAAGAATATGATTTTCTTTGTGTTTTCCCCTCTACAGAGTACTGCCACCCTGCTGAGCTTCACATATTAAACAGAAATATTTGTGTAACGTGCTTATAGGTCTTCTGTTCTCATAGAATCTAATTCCAAGTTTTGGTTCCCAAAATTCATCATTATGATCATTTATTACGTCTTGGGGCAACACTTTCAAATGTGTGACTTCTAAATATTTGTTCAACTATCGGGAGATGGATTTCCCAGGTGATGGCTGATTACAATGGAGCTGGCTCACGTTATTGTGCTTTGCTTATTTTAGGTTCATCTGAAATTTTAAACAGTTCTCAGCCTATCTTGCAATAATAAAGCTTTTATTACTTTTCACATCCTTTTCCTATTTATTTAATTTTATTCACAGCATCCCCAGGTGGATGTTGAGAATTTTATGACAAAGGAAGAGAGAGAGAGAGGTCAGGAGCGACTGACTTGTTCAAAGTCTTATTGCTACTGGGACTAAAGATCAGATTTCTTGACTCCTAGATCAATTTTCTAATTCTCACCTGATTGATTCCTGGGCTTTTACTTGTGCCTGATAATGAACTTTATTTTTTACATCTTCTTTCAGACCACACCTCCTCCCCAACCTATGCACTAGTCATATACACACACGTTTGCACAGGCATGTGTCTGTACATATGGATTCCCCTCCCCCCACACATACTTCCTTAAACCATGAAAATTTCAGCTCTTTACTCTGTCCCCAAAAAGTCTTCACTCTAGAATCAAGTGGAAATGAAGGCAGTTAGAGCAAAGGGAACAATTCTGGTGTGTGGGTGGGTTGAATCTCAGAAGTTTCCTAAGAAGTTTTACCTGAGTCACTAAAATGCTGTCTCCAGCCCTGGCCAGTGTTGCTCAGTGGTCAGAGTACTGGCCCCTGCACCAAAGGGCCACAGGTTCCATTCCTGGTCAAGGTCATGTACCTGGGTTGTGGGTTAGCTCCCTGCCCTGGGTCAAGAGATGTACGGGAGGCAACCAGTCAATGTGTCTCTCTCACTTCCATGTTTCTCTCTCTCTCTCCCGCCCCCTTCCATTTTCTCTGAATGCAATGGGAAAAATATCCTCAGATGAGGATTAACAAAAACAACAACAAAAATAAAGTGCTGGCTCCATTTCTGCTTCCCTTTGACAGTATAAATGGATGTTGGGCAATTTGAGCATAATTAGAGAGAATGAGAACCTGGTTTCAGATTATGTCATTCCTAATTGAGATAGTATTTATAACGAGCAAACCAAGAGATTTTTATATTGAGAAAGTTTCCCCAATATTAATGACATGACTCACTGGGGACAGCCACACAGTCACTCCTACTCAATCATTAAGAAAGCCAAACAGTATAATACAATTTTTCATGCTGGTGATTCTCTTCATATAGCCATGGTGTGATAAAGGGTGATTCATCTCTTCTGTGACTCATTCATGGACCGAGGAGCCCCTTGTACTAGATGTAGCTCCTGCAGCGATCATATCGCTAATGCTCAGCTTTCTTTTTGGCAATCAGTTCCCTGGCATATCAGTCCAACATGGTCGATGTGTAGAATAAGACATGGGTTGGACTCCCTGCCTGCTTCCATCTGGCCTACTAGTAAATATGCTGTAAGTGCTGTCTACCTGGACTAGGAAAAATCTGGAATGGCATTATCTGAGTGACGTAAGCACATGTTAATCCATTCATGAAAAGGATTTGTTCCACAAAGCCAAAGAATTACTGAGGGAGAGGGACACAGAGTCCCAATTATGGGGTAGTCATGAAACCTTCTCCCCAGTTTCAAGATACCTAATGAACATTTAAAAAGTTGTCATCATGGAAAATGCATAGGTTCTGGAGCCAAAGGACCAGGGTACCATCTATAACTACCCCCTTTATCTTTCTATGTGGGCAGCAATGTCTGCATTGTTTTATATATATATATATTAATTCCCCAAAAATGTATATGCACACTTTGAATAATTGCAAAGGCAGTGTTTATTAAAATACATTTCATTTTCAAAATTGAACTATCAGCTATTAGTGTGTGTATACATTTTTTTGGGACACCCAATGTATATATACACACATTGCCTAATATATTGTGATGCCTGTTCTCATAGCTTCTTACCTTGTTGCTTCTCAATATATATCAGGGTCCATCTCTTTATGGAGAGCCTAAAATCAGAGTAGAGAACTGGATGGATTCCTGTTCTCTGCCTTTTACTGTTTATACCTTTCTTATGACCAGATAATTCAGCTGCAACAGATAGAATCTCTTTCAGCCTTGGATTAATCATAAAATAGTGCACTTTGTTCATTTTTCTCTGGGCTCCCTGCTGACCCACCTGTTTGTTTGCACATGCCATTTCTCTATCATCTCTCATTAATGCATTTTGTAACATTTCAGTTTCTTAGTTTACAAGACTTTTACTCCAGTACACTTCTAGGTTGATTGCTTTCCGGTAGTGCATTAGAGGGAAGGGACATCGAGCTTTCAACAGTATGCTTCCTTTAAGTCTCATGTCAGAATGAGTTGGTTCTGGAAAGATTACTCACTCAATGCAGCAAGCCCTGTTGTCAGTGTGTCTATTCTTTTGCACACCCCTTACAGAAGATGATCTCCACCCTACAGGTCCCACCTGGTTCTCTCCATTATGGCTGCTTTGGCACGCCTTGACCTGAATCTGGGCATCGGGTTTACAGTTGAGTCGCATACCTTGTCCAGTGCCCAGTTTCCTGTTGTACACATTTAACAATTATGTCAGACAAAGCCTGGACTAAAGCTTGCCAACTCCGAAGGAAACCATTCCAAGAGTAAATGAGAGGAAAGAGGTGGGCAGAGGAGGACAGAGCATACTTAATCCAAATTCCTGAAATAATTTAGCATTTTGTGACATGTTAGTAAAGTTTCCAAATTACAGATGTCTTTATTTATTAATAAATATTCTGCTAGAACCTCTTGGTGTTACTTTGTCAGAGGCTAAAGGTAGTGCAGTAAGTATAATACAATTTTATTATATTCTTTAATTTGGATTTCACTGGAGGTATTTATCATTTCGTCTGTCTAGTCATTGACTACCTGCCATGCTATGTAGACAGGAGGGCGAACCTCAAGAGTTCAGGATTGATTTTGGGGTCCTCTGTCTGTTCTATTGATCTATATACCTGTTCTTATGCCAGTACCAGGCTGTCTTGATTACAATGGCCTTGTAGTATAGTTTGATATCAGGCATTGTGATACCTCCAACTTTGTTCTTCTTTCTCAAGATTGCTGAAGCTATTCTGGGTCTTTTTTTAGTCCCATATAAATACTCAGAATATTTGTTCTAGAACTATAGAATATGCCATTGTTATTTTAATAGCATTGCATTGAATCTATAGATTGTTTTGGGTAGTATGGATATTTTAATGATGTTAATTCTTCCGATCCATGAATACAGTGTATGTGTCCACTTATTTGTCTCTTCCTCAGTTTCTTTCTTCAATGTCCTATACTTTTCTGAGTACAGGTCTTTTATCTCCTTGCTTAAATTTATTTCTAGATACCTTATTCTTTTGTTGCAATAGTAAATGGGACTGTTTTCTTAGTTTCTCTTTCTGATAGTTCATTATTGGTGTATAGAAAATCCACCAATTTCTGAATATTAATTTTATATCCTGTGACTTTGCTGAATTCATTTATTAGATCTAATAGTTTTCTGGTGGAGTCTTTAGGGTTTTCTATGTGCAATATCATGTCTTCTGCAAATAATGACAGTTTTACTTCCTCCTTTCCAATTTGTATGCCTTTTATTTATTCTTCTTGTCTGATACTGTGGCTAGGACTTCCAGTACTGTGTTGAATAAGAGTGGTGAAAGCGGATATCCCTGTCTTGCTCCTGGTCTTTAGGGAAATGCTTGTAGTTTTTGCCCATTGATGTTGGCTGTGAGTTTGTCATATATGGCCTTTATTAAGTTGAGTTATGTTCCCTCTATTCCCATTTTGCTGGAAGATTTCATCATGAATGAGTACTGGATTTTATCAAATGCTTTTTCTGCATCTATTGATATGATCATTTGGTTTTTATCCTTCATTTTGTTTATGTGATGTATCAAGTTTATTGATTTGAGGATATTATATCCCTGGACTAAATTGCACTTGGTCATAGTGTTTGATCTTTTTAAGGTATTGCTGGATCTCGTTTGCTAATATTTTGTTGCGTATTTTAAATCTATGTTCATCGGAGTTATTGGCCTATAATTTTCTTTCTTTGTAGTGTCTTTATCTGGTTTTGGAATTAGGATAATGTTGACTTGTAAAATGAGCTTGGTTTTATTGATCTTTTGTATTTTTTTAAGACTCTGTTTTTTTAATTTCTGCCCTGATATTTATTATTTCCTTCCTTCTACTCACTTTGGGCTTTGTTTGTTGTATATTTTTTCCAGTTCCTTTAGGTGTAAATTTAGATTGTTTATTTGAGTTTTTTCTTGTTTTATAAGATAGGCCTATAATGCTATCAGTTTCCCTTTTAGGACTACTTTCACTGTGCCCCATAGAATTTGGGTAGTTGTGTTCTTATTTTCACTTGTAACTTTTGATTTCTTCCTTGATTTCATTTAAACTCATCCATTGTTTAGTAACATGTTACTTAGCCTCCATGACTTTGTGTGTTTTTTCTATTAGTATAATATACCATATTAATAAAATAAAGGAAAAGGCCACATGATCACTTTGATAGATGCACAAAGCATTCAATAAAATCCAAACCCATCCATGATAAAAACTCTCAACAACTATGAATAGAAAGGAATACCCTCAACCTGATGAAGGGCATCTATGAAACACCTACACCTAACATCATAATGGTGAGAAACTGGATGCTTTAGCCCTAAGATTGGGAGGGAAGGAGGGAAGGGAGGGAGGAAGGAAAGGAGGGAGAGAGGGAGGAAGGAAAGGAGAGAGGGAGGGAGGGAGGGGGTCAAAGGCATTCAGATTGGAGAAAAGGAAGTAAAGCTGTCTTTATTAACAGATGAGATGATTCTGTGTGTAGAGTATACCAGGGATTCTACAAATTACCTGAAATGGTTAATATGAAAATGACAAAATATGATGTTTTCATTCAAAAATAGCTGCAAAGACTGACATGAATTAATATGTATAGTATTCTCATAATAATAGAAAACAAGTTTTAAAATGCTATATTTGCTATAGTTAAATTGTATAAAATTATGTATATTGAGCCTACACTGGAATGGAATGTTAACTGTATGGTTGATGAAATTATAGTTTACTTATCTTTTTAAAAATTTTATTACTGTTGTTATAAAATGAATATGGCACTGTGAGAAAAATTTACAAATAGTATTGAAGACATTTAAATTTGAATAGAAAAAAAAGGATGAATAGATGGATCGGAGTTTTGTTTTATGGGTTCAATTGACATTGATTAAGATATGGGGTTGAGAGAGAGAAAAGTCTTTGTTGGCATGAATTTCTGTCTGTCTCAGAATATGGTGATTCTATTTATAGAAAAAAAGTATAGATACAGAGAATAAATCTAGGAGCTACAGTAGGCAAAGAAAGTGATTTATTTTGTTGTTGTTATGTTATTGAGCATGCACCTGAAATAAAAGTATTCAAGTGGTGGCGTTTCCCTTTTGGATATGTTGAGTCTGAAGTGCCAGTGTGATTTCCAGGTTGAGATACCCAAAGGTCAGAATAAAGGTAATAAGTCCATAGAAGTTTGGAAAGAAGTTGGACTTAAAGGATAGACATGGGAATCATGTGCAGTGGGTGCTATAGAAGGAGGAAAAGTCATTGAACTTGATGATCAGGCAACACTGTGACACATGAGAGAGCAGATGAAATTGATGATGGATGCCAGATGTCAAAGGGTAGAAGGCGAAGTAGATGGGAGGCAGACAGCCAGCTGAACTGTCCGTTTGAGATGTTTGGCAATGAATGCAAGGAGAAAATGGAGAGAATGAGAGAAAACTCATATTAGTAGCAAGACTGTAGAAATAATTTGTTAAAGAGTTTTTTTTTAATTTTGTGTGTGTGTGTGTGTGTGTGTGTGTGTGTGTGTTTTAATATTTGAGGCTGAAGTTTTCCTGTTGCTTGAAGGACCACCAAGACTCATTGCTGCTGTGGATGCTGTGCAGCCCTCCTTGACTTCAATGCAGACTTGCCTGGCAGATATAGACCTTTACCAGTGAAGCAAACAAAATTTCATTGTGTATGTAACTGAAATGATTGTTGCCCTGATGATAATTTTCTACTGCAGTGAGAAAAGAATTGTTAAAATCAATTTCTCATTTACTGCCTCTTACAATGACTGTCTACATTAGAAAACAAACTAGGTTGCCAATTTTGACAGCTTCTTTGTTAAAAGCAGAGCTTTATCTTTTCTTTCCTCCCAGTGTAGAAATAAGCCTTTTTATTGAAAGTTCCTTTAGGACACCTGAAAATTATTAAAGCGATGGAGAGGTTTCCAGATGAGGACTGACAAAAAGATTAAAACTCTTTAGGCTGAAATTACAAAGATGGAGCGGGACAGAATTGGTGTCTAATTGACAAAAGCTAGGAAGAAATACAATCTGGTCTGCAAGTCGCAGACACTGAAAATGGTACTATCCACATGATAATATCCACCTCACTGGGTGGTTGCTGGTATTAGGAGGTACTGCATATAAAAAATGCCTCAAAATCTATCACGCGCTATTCAAATGTATGATGCTATTGTTAGAACTTAGTGGGTGGTGTTTTGGGAAAAATCCTAGGAAAAACTGCTTTATATTTGGGTAGGGAGCATGAGCCAACAGAGTGTAAACAGTGTGCCTACATAAGATCACGGGCATTTGCATCACGAGTGGATTTTGAAGGACCAGTGGGTCTTTTCTGTACCTTCCCTTGACCTTAGAGGTGAACTAAGCCCACCGTGTCTCTCAGTATATAGCATTTTTAAAGCTCCTTTAAATTCTAAAATAACATATACTAGAAAATAAATATAAAAACACATAAATACTTAACAACTCTTCAAAAGAAAAAAATACCCTGATTTATACAGTGTACTGATCTCCATGTATAAATGCTTCATCCAGGGCTGACTTCAGGCTACCAGCAGGAGGCACTGAATGTCATTTGGGAAGAGAGACACAGTAGCACATCAATTGTGTAATGTTTCACCACCCCGACACACTAGAAGTAATAACCTTAACAGCATGGAGTAAAATAGAAAGTAATGTTCCTTGAATATTTATTACTTTGATTTTAATGTAATTTATTTCATTTTAAGTTTATGTAATTTTATTTGAATAATGGCTGTGTTTTAACAAACAGTTCTCAGAACTGCTGAAAATTTAACAATTACTCACTTGAGCTGGTGTGAGCTTATTCCAGTATGCCGTGATCTGACTCACTTATGGGTCACAGAAGAACTACTAGTATCAGAAAATATTTAGGCCTATAAGATGATGAAAATACTGCATCTGAAAACCTGTAGGACGAAGCTAAGATACTACTTAGATGGCAATTTAAAATATTAGATGCTTCTATTAGAAAAGAAGAAAGTTTAAAAAATGAGATAGGCACTTAATTTAAGGTAGTGAAAAATGGAATAAATCTTTAAACAGCAGCAGGAAGATAAAAAAGATGAAAGCAAACATATTTAAAAAAAAATACAAAAGCAAGATCATCAATGTCAAAAGTTGGTTCTTTGAAGAGATTCCCCAAATTGACAAAACTTGGCTCAGATTAATCCGGAAAATAAGAGGAGGCACAAGCAAAAGCAAAGATCAGGCTTGTCTACAGATATACTCGAGATTTAGAGAGGAGTAAGAGAAAATGAAGGGCTTATCGCAGGATGTTTGAAAGTAGGAATAAAGGTACGAAGGAGCTGAGTGGGCTTTGTGGCTGGAGGTGAGTAGGACAGTACAACCCTGCGGAGTGACAGGTCCTTAGGTATGGCCCTGGATTGGGTTCTGGGGGAGAGAGGCTACAGAGAGACAAGGAGGAAGACCAAGGCAACAGTGTATGGCATATAGCGGATTTCATTTAGGAAGAGGTGGCCAGAATTCAGTGAGGGAGTTGCTCTGCTTGTACTGTGCTGTTTCAACTTTTCCCTGAACAACCTAACTCTTTTTCATGTACCACAACTACTCCATAGTTACAATCATGCTTTGACAGTTTAATAAAATTGCACCATTACAGAGAAAGCATAAGCTACCAGATTTTATCCCATTACCAGTATGTTTTTCTATGCCTGCGAAAGCTTTTCCCATGCACCCCTAGATCCGTGACCAGCAGAATATCTGGAAAGAAACGGCTTCTGCCAGGCACCTAAACTACCCCGTTACTAGCAGAGGTCACAGCAGCCCTGCCCTGCTACATAAATCTACCTGTACAGCAGGTGCAAATGCCCTCAAAGCATCGAGAACATTCCCCGAGACATACATGAACATAAGTGTCCCCATTTCACTTTTTCCACTGGATCCTATGCTTTACAAGCCCCATCCGTACTTGCTTTTGTGTGGCGTTCAGTTTTCCCGGACGCACACAGGCTCCTTCCCCTTTTCACATTGCACATGTCACATTGTATAGGGGTCTGCCCTCGTGAGGTTTCTGTACCCCGGACCCCCGATGTGCTGTTTGAGTCTCCATAGCTTCTCACTGCATATTTAGGCTGAGGCTGTGTGGGATAACTCCCCCACCTCTCATTAAAAATGGCTCTTTATCCATTTAGTGAGTTTATGCTCTTGATTGCACTTTACGCATTCAGATATTATCGTGTGAAATTTTTATTTTTGGCTTGTTTTTCTCTCTCTCTCCCTCTGGAATGTAAGTTTCACGAAGGTAGAACTTGTCTTATTTGCACAGTGCTGCTCAGTGCCTGGCAAATGCTGGCAAATGGGGGCCACTCAATAAGTAGACCTCTCAAACTAGCCTTTGTCAGCTGTTTGTACATTCGGATTGAAATGAAGATAGAAGTACCTACTTCGTGGAGGTATCGTGAAGATAAAATGGGATGATGCATGTAAAGCACTTAGCACGGTATTTGGCACCCTAGTTATGAGTCGTCATCAGTGGCAACTCGTATGAGGAACTGGGGCCCCAGTTCAGGGCCTGCCCTTGGCAGAAATGGACTAAGAAGTGAGGAAATCAGCTGTCAGCTTCCCACTTGCCCTCCCCCTGCTGCGCAGTAGGTGGCGCCCTAGAGGAAGACCAACAAGGGGTTCATTGCTCCCTGGAGCGAGGATACCTGCCCAAGGGGAACAAACTTGCCTCCTCCTTACACATCTGTTTTTGTTCTCGTTCCCCTGTGTCTGTATGGCTTTATCATTTCCTCCTCACTGACTTCTGTTTGCAGTGTACTGTGTTTGATTAAAGCAGGCTTCACACGGTTGGTTCACCATTCTTCCTTTTCAAGAGCCTTTCTGTTACCCTTCTCCCCCACCCCCACCCCCTTGCCCAACCAATTGATTCATAGCGTCTTTATATAATGTTATCTCATAATGTTGTTGCTAAGGCCTGTAATTGGATGAGTGGCTCTGTGCACAGAATATAATCACTTTTGCAGCAGCTTGGAACGTGCCAAAATAATGACCAGATAAACAGTTATAATGGGTGATATGGCTAATTGTGGCAGAGAGCACCGTTCCTATCATTACCAAAATCAACAGCAGGGACCTGGACCATCTGCTAGTGCATCCCGTTCATTGACTGGGTTCTCTTCTCACCACTTACTCGACTAGCATCCGTGAATTCTTGTTGTGGGTGCAGTGCTCTGGGAGATGTTGTGGGAGGTGGAAAAGTAGCAGAAGGCATGGTGGGTCATGCCCTTGATCTTGCTATCGTGGTGGGAGAGAGCATATATTGGATGTAACAACTGGGAACAGTGTAAAAAATGTATATTCAAACTACTTAATAAAATAGAAGAGTGATCTATTTGGACTGTGGTCACGTAGGGAAGCTTCCTCGGAGAAGGTGAGACTAGAGTTTGGCCTTGAGGAAACTGGTTGGATTTGGGCTTTCAGGGTTAACACATTAGAAAGGAACTTGAAATGCCACAGCTGACAAATCAGCAAGGCGTGTGCTGGGGTCTCCAAGGAGACATGAGGCTAGACGGAGCTATAGGTGGGGTTCCTCTTAGCGCCAGACACAGGGCCAAGTAGGTTCTGGGGATTTGGTGTTGAAATTGAGGCAGTCCCTGCCCTCAAGAAGGCAACAGTTATTTATCTATGGGATGGCAAGGGGACAGGTGAGCTGGCCGTGGTACTATGCAGTGGTGTACACACCTGCTGGGTGTTTGGCAGCAGGTCACCTTGGCTGCGAGCTCAGAGAAAAGTCTTAAAAGGAAGGATAAGTAGGGAGTTGGCCAGGTGAAAAGGGGGAAGAGGAGGACAGTGGGAGGAGACAACAGTTCAGGCAGGGGAACCAGACTCTGTGAAAGGCAGGCCGTGAGACAGGCCTGCGTGTCTGAGGAGCTCAGGTTGTGCAGTGCACCTGGAGTGTAGGTGTGTGAGAAGGGGGGGAGAGGGAAGGCAGGAGGAACAGGCAGGGGCCAGTCACAAGGCCTGTGTGCCCCACTGAGGAGCAAGGACTGCATCATGAGGCATTGAAGAGCCCGGGCATCAGAGGAGCACAATCAGAATTGGCCGTTAGAATCATTGAGCCGCCATATGCAGAAGAGATTGGATGGGGTGAGCTTGGAGGTAGGGACGGTTAGGGCAGCTGGGGCAGCAATCTACGTGAGAGGTGACCATATCGGTACAGATGAGCAAGCTGGACTTGTTCCAGAAACCAATAGAGGCAAAATTCATAGAACTCCATGCTTGCCTGTAGTTGGGGGGTGAGAGAGAAGGAGGAACCAAATCAAGGATGACATCCAGATTTCTGGAATGGGTGTTCTTTTGTCTGTTAGATTTTATTCTAAAAGAATCTGTCCGGTGGAAGGATTATTGGGACAAAGGATATGAACCTTTGAAGACTGTTGACATACTTTGGAGGTAGTACATTCCCAAAGTGACAATCAGCTTACTTACAATACCAACAAGTGGGTTTTTGAGCAGGGGAGTAATTTGATAAAAATAGTGTAAAGGGATAGAAATGGGCAGATAGGCCAGATTCGGTCAGAGAGCCCTGGCTGAATGGCTGTGTAGGAATCTAGGCTGAGGACAAGGTAGGGTATTAGCCATAGTCGTGCTCCTCCCAGGAGCTGATCACTGGTTTGTTCATTCATTCAGGAATCTATTACTGAGTGCCAGCTGTGTGCTAGGACTTGCCTGGATGCCTCAGGGACATGTCTCCATGAAAGAAACTTGTTCTTTGGCTTAGAGAGGGTTTATAGAGGTAGTAGGAGATCAAGACACACAGCCATCACATTCATAGAGTGTGATGAATGTGATAATAATGGCACAAAATGCTGTGGGAATTCAATGAGAAGAGACCAATTATAGGGGGTGGGTGGGGCAGAGGAAGAGGTCGATTCAGACCAGGCTTCATTGCAGAGATACTGTTTTGAGCTGGTTTTTAAGGGGTGGACAGGTGGGTGGGAAGAGTCCAGGTGGAGAATAAAACGCCTCCTATTTATTGTGCAAGCCGTCTTCGGGGCTGCGGGTGATGCCCCAGAGAAGGCAGCACAGTGTATTTCTGCATCTAACCCTGGATGAGTAATCCAGGAGTTTCTGCAACCAGGAGTGTCTCAGTGACTGTGCACCTCGCAAACCAGTGCCCTAGTTTTCCTGGCCGAATGAAGCAAATGGAAGAGGATTTCCGATTCTGAAACATGGTGTTGCCTCCAGGCTTTCACTAGGGAGGGGCTGGGCACCTTGTCTCCCGAGGCAGGCAGGTGTGCTCCCAGGCCTCCAGGTCAGACCCCGTATCTAGGGGCTGTTTTCTGGCCCGGTGCTCTCTAATTCCTCCCCCCCCCCAAAACCCCCAAAATACACATTGTGCCTCAGGCCACCAGGACCTGCTCCCGGACCAGTGGGAGATGTAAAGTCTGGCCTTCATGGTGCGATTCCTCTAAGACATTTTCAATTATTTCATGAAAACCAGGGGATAATATTCGTGGGAGAGTTAAGTGCTGGTGGATTCATGGCAGTCATCATTCAGTCCATGGTTGTTGAGAGCCTGCGGCACTGTCCCAGGTGCTGAGGATACAGCTGGGTTTACATGTTAGTGTGAGGGGCAGTCAGCAAGCAAATGGGAAGCCTGTTGAATGTTGAATGTAAAGCCTACACATGCTCTGGGGGAAGGTGAGGTGGGGTGTGTTGGGCTGGCAGTTGCGATTGTGAATGGGTGTGGAGGAAGGCCTGGTGTGAGAAGCTTACATTTGAGAAATGACCCCAAGGAGATGGGTAAGCGAGGGATATTGGGGATATTGGTGTACAAGTGTTCCAGGCAGAGGAAAAGCAAGTGCAAAGGCCCTGAGCTGGAACCTACCTGCCATGTCTGAGGGAAGAGAGTGAGTGGGGGCAACAGTAGGAAATGAGGCTGGCGATGCCCTGAAGTGAGAGAGAGAGCAGTGCAGAATGCGTGGGCCTCTTGGGCAAGTATAAGACTTCAGCTGTTACCCTCAGAGGAAGCCACTGGAAGGTTCATTTATTACAACTATTGCTTTTCTTGTCCCTGCTCTGGCCTCCTAGCCACCCTGGTCCATACGGCCTGGGTTTGAATCCAACTGTGGCAACTCACTTTGTCTTCTTGGACAAGTTACTTAACCTTTCTGTGCCTCCACTTCCTTCTCTGCAAAATGGGGGTAATAGTAACTCTTACCTTATAGGTGTTAGGAGAATTAAACGAGGTCATGCTTGTAACAGGCAGTGCCTGCCACATGTTAAATGCTGTGTAAGAGTTGGTTAAAAACAAAATTTTTTAAAAAACACGGCAGCCTGGGGACTCCCACCGATATCCAGTGTTCAGAGCAGCATTATTCACAATAGTCAACAGGTGGAAACATCTCTAGAGCCTGTCAGCAGGTGAATGGGTAAACAAAATGTGGTGTGTACACACAATGGAGCATTATTCATCCACACAAAGAATGATATTCTGACACATGCTACAACAAGTCCTGGAAACATTATGCTAAGTGGGGAAAAGCCAGACAGACACAGAAGAACAAATACTGTATGATTCCACTTGGAGGAGGAGGAGTTAAATTCATAGAGACAGAAGTAGGTTAGAGGTTGCCAGGGCTGGGAGTGGGGAGTGGGGCACCCATGGTTCATGGTACAGTGAGACCTCCCTGCACCTTCGTTTCCTTATCGGTAAGATAAGGTATGACCCAGGTGATCCCTGGGTCCCCTCCTGATCCAAACAAAGTTCTATGATCCCAGGACTCTTGCGCCCAACCTTATGTCCTCAGCCCTCCATTTAGATCGGGGCCATTAGTTATCCCTCCCCTTGGCAGCTTCCATTGGCCATCTGCTTTCTGGTCCACAAATCTGGGATTGGGTCCTAGTATCACCAGGAAGGGATTTAAATGAATGTCTATGAATGCATCATGACTTCCAAAGCCATTTCTAAATAATACCACCAGCACTCACCCGCAGTGCTTTTGATTTTAACTTTCCAAAAGATGTCCCTATGAATTCTTTTTTCTGCAGCCTCATTATAGTCTCTGAACCAGGTGAGACGTACCAAGTGACCCCATCTTGGCCACTGGCCTTTGGGGTCAATCTCTTCCCCAATCTGGCATCAGTGGCTTTGCCTGGCGTGGGACTGAGAATCCGGGCAGTCTTTTATGCCCAATCTTGTTTCACCTTTGAGGGGAAGTGATTGGAATAAAGAACTGTCCCTGGTCCTGGTTAAGTGTGGGAAACTCACATCTACAGATTCCCCATGGACCATTCACAGGTGCTGCCTGGGATGCCATCCTGCCTGTCTGCAGGCCATGTTTCAAGAGCCAAGAGTCTCCAATTGGCACCAATACGGCATAGTCCGAATCTAAGCTTTTTCATGGTAATAGTTTTTATGTGATGGAAGGAGCGCCATCTTTATATTCTACCACTGCTTTTGTTTCTTCTTTTTCCTTCAAAAATTTTTTTTATTTATTTCAGAGAGAAGAAAGGAGAGGGAGAGATAGAAACATCAATGATGATAATCATTGATAGGCTGCCTCCTGCATGCCCCCTATTGGGGATTGAGCTTGAAACCCAGGCATGTGCCCTGACTGGGAATGGAACCCTGACCTCCTGGTTCATGGGTCAATGCTCAACCACTTAGCCACACCAGCGGGCTGTTTCTTCCTTTATTATCCTGCTACATGCTATAGATGAGCACAGCCTACTTGCTGCTTGTAGAGTGTTGCCCATCAGTAGATGAGTGGATAAAAAAAAAAAGCTGTGATTCATGATGGAATACTTACTATTAGGCCATTAAAAAAAAAAAAAAAGGAAATCGTAACTCTTTGCAATAGCATGGATGGCTCTGGAGATTATTATGCTAAGTGAAATAAGCCAGTCAGAGGAAGACAAATACCACATGATCTCACTAATATGTGGAATCCAATGAACAAAATAAACTGACAAACAAAACAGAAACGGAGGCATGGATACATGGAACAGACTGACAGCTGTCAGACGGGAGGGGGTTTGGGGGCCTGGATGAAAGAAGGTGAAGGAATTAAGCAAAAAACATATGCATAACCCATAGACACAGACAGCAGTTAGCTTGAGGGAAAGGGGATGGGGGTAGATGGAGGTGGGCAAGGGGAAGAAATGGAGATAGAAAGAGACGTTGCTCGGGGTGGTGGGCACCTGATGCAGTGTGCAGATGATGTTTTGTTGAGTTGTACACTTGAAACCTGTATGGTGTTGTGAGCCAATGTCACCCCAAGAAATTCAATTAAAAAAAAAAGAATGTGGGAGTCATCCATCTTTCTACTATTGTCAGGTTGGCTTTGGAGGAGCGAAGTGAATGGGGGACACAGGAGACTGCTTTGTGTCTGGAGCAGCCACAAAAGAGTTCAGTCTCATTGCTTGTTTTTAAAAATCTGATTGCAGTCAGCTCACAATTCATCATCCTCCATGGCTGCTTGTCCATCAGTTAATTTATAAAAAATCCACACGTTCATATAAGATGTGGAGAATTATACCAGATATCCTAGAGGATAGTTATAAGAAGTAAGTGAGTTAATGTAGGTAAGACTAAGTTAGGACTGTTTGGCATGTGGCAAGGGCTTCATAAGTCATTGTTGCTATTACTTAGCGGGATGGCATTGACACCTCGGGGTCTATATACAACTTTTCCATTAAAGTAAACTTCCAAGTGGCATGTTTGCTATTTTAGTAATTTCTCATTTCTGTAGTCAGAGAAGTGCTAAGATCTTTTAAAGCCAGTTTAGAAATACAAATACCGAGGGGTGCATTGTATTCTATTCATTTTCATTATTCCCGGCATCCTTGGCCTTTCATGTTCTTATCAGCGGAGGTTGACTTTGCCCTACCCCTAGGGTCCACCTGTCCAGAAGCACAAGGCAGATTCCTGCCCCCTTTCCTTCAGCGTACACAGCTATTTTGGTGGAAAACGCTTAATTGCTTCTTGTCAACTTTTCAGAGAGAGGGCATCCTCCCTCCTTGTTATTAATGGTCACCTGGAGGTGACTTCTTTCTGACATTTCATAATCTTTCTTTCCTTTTGACTGAGGGCAAATAATCTCTCCCTTCCCTTCCTCCTTCTATCCCTCTCTCCCTCCTTTCTCCCTCCCTCCCTTCCTCCCTCTTGTCTGGATTTTTGCAGCTGGAGGAGAACAGGCGACTACCTCTGATGTAACAGTTAGTACTTTTATGACATTAACCCTAGGTAAATGCATTTGCTCCACATCGCAGGTGAGGAAATGAGGCTCAGAGAGGTTCCTAGGGCCACAGAGCTGGTTGGAGCATGTGCCAGAGGCAGGGCCTGGCTCCAACCGACAGTTTCTTTTCCCCATGGCTTCTCTTCTTCCCAAAATTTGTGGTCACAGAATGGCGACTATCCTTACTTCTGCCTGCTTCCAGAAAGTTTAGAAGTATATTTACCAGAAGCCTCTTAAAGGAGCCGTAATTTTGCCTTAGGACATTCCTGCAGGGACTGATCCTCGGAGGGCCAGGTGGCAGTAGAGGGGAGCTCTGTGCATGACAGTTGCTTCCTGGAATGGAAGCATCTAACATGATTAGTGGCCTCCTCACCACTCACTCACTGCTCGGGCTAAAGGAGAAATAGTCCTCGAGGGCTTTAAATCTCTCTGTGAAGATGGGACAGAGTTAGACCAAGAGCAATATTACAGATGAAGCCCTGACCCTCCTTCTAGCTGGAAGGGGGTCCTTATTGTCTTAAATTTAGGAATTCCTGAAGTTATGGTCATGCTCTTTCTAGAGTATTCTGATTCCCCCGGTCTGTCTCTCCTGCCCCTTTCCCAATGCCTTGTGCACTCATCTAGTAGCCCAGACACCTGGGAGTGTCCTGGGGCTAAGCACAACCCCGGCTGCCCCAGGGGCCCTGTGGTCCCTCAGAAGTGCTCCCAGTGGCTTGCCGGGCTCTTGTCCTTGCTCTGTCCCTATGGCTTTCATTTGCCCAACGCAGGAGAGCTAGTCCTGGGCACCAAAACTTCGCACCTTCCCCCATTCTCACAGGTATAACCCAGTGTCTGCGTTTTGCTAGGGAACCTTTCACACATCCAAACCAGCTCCAACCTGGTGCAGGCCTCAAGGCCACACCACGAATTCCTGGTACTTGCCTGGTCAGGAGGCTACCCTTGTGGGCAGTTCTTTATAGTTTCTAGGGACTTCTACCTTCTTAGTTGAAGACTGGTTTGGGGTGAGGATGAGACTGAAGTGGATTATGTTTGGGGAAGGAGGGAGTGTGTCTTTTAAAGCCAAATTAGATTGCATAGGGAAAGATCTATGTCTCTGCTTGTTCGTTAAGTAGAGAGCGTTACCACGGGTCGGGAGGCCCCGGTTGTGTTCTCAAAGTTGAGGTGATGCTTTTACAATGTCAGCAGTGTTTCCGATCTGGAGCTCTGGCCAGGCAGTGATAAGTGGGCCCCGATGCCCTAGCCAGGCCCCAGTACTGAACGCTCCTACAGACACCCGCGTGAAAGCCATTGCGGTTTTTAGCTACACTAGACCCTGTCATGCTCTTGTCTCTGAGAATTTAATGAAATTAGCCTAAAGCGAATGAAGGGCATGGCTCAGGCTACATCAGTGTCAGAGCTGCAGGCGCAAGATGACTCCCGTGCTTCCTTCAATCTGAGGCGCAGTTCCCTCAGGCTACGCGGACTCCTTTCACTTCCCTGGAAGAAGACAACCTGAGGTTAGGGTTCTGAGAAAGACAGAGACATGGCAGGATAAAACCAGGTTCTCTCTTCTGTATCCTTTGGTTTTTATTTGGCCAATGATACAATTTCATTTCCAGCGCCTCTAGGAAGCAAAAGAGCCTGATGGTATAGTATCCCAACCAAAGACAGTTTATTTCATGGTTGGAATTGTAAACCAAAAAGAAAGTGGATGGTTTTAAGCACTATGTCTAAACTTCCTTCAATGATGATTTCTACAGAGACTGCAGATGTGCCTTTTGGATATATTATTAGACAAATGGAAGTTTGCAAGCTATCCCTCATACTCGGCAACCACATCCTTTCCCTGAATATGGTCAACAGACCTGTTAAATGAACTAGAAAAGAATTCCCTTTATGCACAGCCACAGGCCTTGTGCTAAGTCAGACTTTATAGTGGCAGCTCAGTTGTGTTTTGCCTCTGCATTGCAGCCATCTGCAGGCTGTGTGTTTTTCTGTGGCCTGATTGTAGGTAAGGGGAGGGCAGGAAACTGCATTTTCCTCGTTTTCTATCACTGGTAGCTCTTGGGTATGTCTTCCTGTACTACGTTTTCAGAAAATGATTGCTGAATTGAATTAAACAAGCCTAAAGTAAAATCTTAAAGCAACAGAAGGGCAGTGTGGCTCAGTTGGTTGGAGCATCATCTCATGCACTGAAGGGTTGCGGGTTTGATTCCCAGTCAGGCACGTATGGGAAGCAACTGATCGATGTTTCCCTCTCACATTGACGTTTCTTGCTTTCTTTCTCTCTCTCCCTCTCCTTTCCTCTCTCTTTCTAAACTCAATCTTTAAAAAAAAATACTTATCAGCTAAGAAAAGAAAAGAAAATTACATTTAAGCTTCAGTGAGCAGCTGTCAATAAGATCTAGTTAGCCAGTTTATTCCATTGTGCAGTTGAAATGGATCTGCAGTTTTCAGGGTGGTGGGGCCAGCATGGAACATTTATTCTTGAAGTCATCTCTGTTTCAAAGGCAACAGGCAAACCAAGCTCTGTTAACAAAGTATTAAATTCTTATAACAGAACACTGGGTTTCCTATTGTCTTGTCTTCTCTCTGAGACTGACTGTGAGTCAGAGGGAAGTATGTGAAGGAGGCCTTTAGCTGGAGGAGGATGCAGGAGAAGAGTAATCGTGAGCGATGTGAGGCTGAAAGTCATTAAAAACACAAAGTTTACCTGCAGAATTTGCTATGGATGCCATCATGTCACCCTCTTGAAGCCTGGAGAAACTATTCAAGGACCTGAAAGACCCAGCGGTTCTTTTGAATAACACGTTGTCTCCAGCCTGTGACAGTTGTCATTTCCATGCCTATAGCAGGAAAAAAAAAAAAAAAAAAAAGAGCAGACATCCTTGAATCTGGCTAGTTGAGAAAGCAAGATACAGCCCAACTTAATGGAATGATTTGTTTAGTCTGGATGAATAGGTAACACTCAGTAATTCACACAATGATTCTGATAATTACCAAATGTCCTTTCAATTTGAATTGATTCAGTATCACAACAACTGGGTTATTTAGATGCAGAAGGCTTCCTTCCAGTCATAGTTGTTGGCCTTCCAGTGAGGAGCTCCCCAGCACAGGTTCTTACCATCCCTTCGTCTGTGTTGACTCCACTTGAAATTCTTGGTTCTTCATAATTTTAATGTTGTCATAAAAAACATCCTGGAACCATTTGGAATGTGAGAGAGGTTTTTGGATACAAGAAGTCCCTGGGAAAATGTGATTCTCTACCATACGAAGCTATCGTGTTTTTATACTAAAATAAATAAAAGCACTTTGGAGAATTCTGTTTTATTTATTGCATATACTGAACTTCAGGCAGTTAAGAAAAACACACACAAATGAAGGGCTTGAAATGCTTTTAAACAGCTGGAATTCCAGCTGTTAGTGCACTAAGAGAGAACTTACGCAAGACCGTGTAATAGAATATCAGTGTGCACACAGATAAATAACGCAATGAGGGCATGCATGTTTTATGTTGTTCCAAAGGCTCCTTAAAATTATAAAAAAATTCCCTAATAATCCAAACTCTTTAATTCCGTTTAGAAAATGTTTGAGATCCTTTCTAAGAAGGTTCTGGCTTTCGACCCTGTGTGTTTCCTAGGGCTGCTATGACATATTACCACAAAGTGGGTGGCTTAGTACAACAGAAATTTATTCTGTTGTAGATCTGGAGGCTGTGTGTTCTGAAATCAAGGTGTCAGTAAAGCCATGCACCCTCTGAAGGCTCTGGGAGAGAATCTGTTCCATGCCTTCCTCTTGGCTTCCGGTGTGGCCCGTAACCCTTGGCATTCCCTGGCTTGAATCACATCACTCCAGTTGCTGCATTGGGAATCACATGGGTTCTCTCTCTCTCTCTCTCTCTCTCTCTCTCTCTCTCTCTACTCTTCTTCACCTCTTATAGAAACACCAGTCACACTGAATTAAGGACCTTTTATATTACCTCATCTTAACTAACTATACCTGCAACGACCCTATTTCCAAATTAGGCCACATTCTGAGGTTCTGGAAAAGACATGAATTTGGCGGGATACTGTTCAACCCAATAGGAGGCATCTAAAATGAATACCAAGTAGCTTTGGTCTTCAGGAATGTGTAGTTCCTGCTGTACATGGGGAAACGGCTGCAGGAAACTATAAGGCAAAGCAATGTGTTCAAGTGGTAATGGATAGATTACCACGGGCATTTAGAGGACTGAGTGATTGGTTGGGATTACAGGGTAGTCATGGAGGGCTTTAGGGTGGAGGTAATGGCAGACCTGAAGGACAAATAGTATTGTGGCAGCAGGCCCGAATGATAACTAGTTACCAATTGGTAGAAATGGTGAAGCTGGGCATTCTGGGCGGAGGGACCCACTTGAGCAGACTAAGAGATGCAAATGTGCATCCGCTGTGTGGGATGCTTGAGACTGGCATGTGTGGCTAGAGAATAGCGTGACCTTTAGGTAGTGATTGCATGTGTTGTTGTGGCCATTGGGAAGGGATGCAGAAGGGAGAAGGGATGAAGTACAGATGGAGCAGAAGGGAGGTAAGAAAGGTGATGGGAGCCCAGTCGTTCATGTCCATGAATGACTGTCACAGAATGCGATCTTCGAGGTGGCAGTTAAGGGGAGAGTTCAAGGAGAGGTGGGAAGACTATTCTGTAATGGCGCTCGAAGAGACCTTGCTGGACTCAGAGGAGCTGGACTTCTCTGTCCCTCTCAGCTCTCAAGTTCTGTGATTCTTAGAAGAAATATCTTTTCACTGATCACATCACGCCTCTCTCACCAGTTATTCTGCTTCTGCTTCCTCCCACCTTTCTTTCTATGGAGCATCGTCCATGGGCCAGGCACTGAAGAGACAATAGTGAGTGAGAAGACAAGGACAGCATCATTATCATCTCTTCCCCGTAGCATTAGCACAGGGGTCCATAGTAGGTTTTCCGTCAATGTTGCTCAGAACTGAGTATGAGTGAGGGAAAATGACGAGGCCGTTTTGCCCTGGGTAGTAAGTTCTGCTATAGCGTGGAGCTGCTTTGAAAGGTGACTTCAGGAACCTCCTTAGGAGGAGGTGGCAAGTAGGTGGATGCTTACATGTGTTTGATTTCTGAGTCATCAAAAAAGGCTCCTTTGCCTCCCAAAATATCTTCTTCATCCAGGCTGTTGGGACTTTCAATTCCATTATTGGAAGTTCGTTTTCCTCTGTTAAAATGCAGATGCCCTGTGGAGAGATGTTATCCATTTATCCTCATCAGTCTCTTGCATCTTAATAGGAGGGATTTTGTTCGTTCTTTCTGCATAGCAGGTTTGAGAAAAGCTCATGGAGGGAAAAGGGGACACAGGGAGGAGGAGTACTGGACATGCCAAAGGTAAATTTTGTCAAGGTTGGCAGTTTGGATGACCTGACCCTTGGCTTAGAAAAATCCATTATTATCCATTTGCTGGTATATGTTGGACAGGACATGATTTTTTTCTGTTGTAGTTTTTACGGCTACAAAACTGTTTTCATTTGTTTGTTTGTTTTTTAAAAGGGCAATAAATCCCATCTCCACCACCCTCATCTCAACAAAAATAATGTATGTGGCAACCGGATCCTGTGTTCTTTCTCGACACGGCTATGCTGCCTATGGTTTGTGTGCTCGCAGCCAGGGAAGGCTAATGATATAGATGCTGTAACAAATATCCCCCAAAGTTTCAGTAGCTCATTTTAGAGGCTTCTTTTTTCATTTACATAACAATATGACTCAATTGGCCGGGAGAGGGAGTTCCACATTGTCTTTTAGGGACCCAGGCTCCTTCCTTGCTGTACATTCACCCTCTTCAGTCGTGGCCTACAGGTCACACTAGCGTCCTCTAGAAAGCATACAGAAGGGAGAAGAGATGAAGTACAGATGGAGCAGAAGGGAGGTAAGAAAGGTGATGGGAGCCCAGTCATTCATATCCATAAATGACTGTCACAGAATGGGATCTTCGAGGTGGCAGTTAAGGGGAGAGTTCAAGGAGAGGTGGGAAGACTAGAGGTGGGGGGAGGAGAGAAAGCATGCAGAGAAAGCACACTGACTTTTAGCTGCCTTGGCCTGGAGGTGAAGGTGACACATATTTCACCTCACATCATGTTGGTGAGAGCTAGTCCTGAGACCCACCCAGCTGGAAAAAGGCTGGGAAATGCAGTTTAGTTGTGTGCCCAGAAAGAGGATGTAGTCCTGGTAAGACTCCAAAATCATTTACACATTTTTGTCAGAAATCATTGACACATTAACCTGTCTGTGACATCACCTGAGCCTGGGGCTTGTCCTTAGGGGAACAAGAGAGAAGAGCAATGGCCTGGGATCTGTCCGGTGTTTAGAATAGTGAGAAGCCACTCTCTGTGCTTGGGGAAGGGCCTCAACCTGCAGGCGGATTTTTGCTTGTCAGGGAGACGGAAGTCTTGATTCAAAGTTCTTATTTTGTTTGCTTATTTGCTTTCTAGTGGAAGTAGGAAAATTTAATGGAAATCTACCTTGAAATCCGTTTTGAGGTTTGGAGTGGCGTAGCTTCTGTAATATATTTCGGTTCCCTTTGGAGATAAGAGTAGATTAGTGTTTAGAGATTTGGAGATCCTCTAGTCCAGTGGCTGCCAACTGGTGGTCGGCAGACCACTGGTGGTCGGCAGACCACTGGTGGTCTGTGAGGTCCAAAAGGTTGGTGACCGCTGGTTTAGGGAAACCTTTGAAGCAGTGGTCGCCAACCGATGGTCCGTGGACCACTGGTGGTCCGTGAGGTCTGAAAGGTTGGCGACCGCTGTAAGTCCAACTCCCTCATTATTTAGACAAGGGAACTGAGAGGTCATTGAATTGTCCAGATTCACTTAGCAAGTTAGTGGTTTACGTGGGTCTCAGACCCCATTTTCCAGATTTCTACTCTGGTGTTTTTTCCACTACCACAGTGCTAGTCCCTAGAGAACTGCTCAGAGACTAGGCCTGTCTTGGTGGGACCTTCGGACACCAACTAGAAAGGGGGAAGCTTGACCAGGTGCAATCAGAGGGTTCCTTTTAACTGAGATTCCTGGATGGATTATGTTTAAATACATGATGTCCGGTTGTATAATCCCTGGCTGACAGAAGTGATGTTACCTTCCAATAACTTGTAACTTTTCTGAGAAAACAGAATCTCAGTTCTTCTCAGCAGTTTCTTTGTTTTTAAAATATATTTTTCTAATTATAAAAGTAATAAAAATGTTAGTCATAGAAATTAAGTAAATATACACAAGTGTAGCAAAAATATGTACAAATCTAATAAAAAATTGCCTGTAATTCCCTAACTTGACAACGCCGCGATAGCCACTGATAATGTAAAACAGATGTTTTACGTCTTTCCCTGTGTGTTTTCTGATCATTTTTCAACACGTAAATATTTGTATACTTATGCGCAATATAATTAGAATGAAAGGTCATACAATATGAAATACAAGCTAAGCAATTCTTAAAATATTTCATATTTAATATTAAAATTGTTTTAAAATAACGCATGACATGGAAAAATGCTCATATGTATTTCTGTGTGTCTGCATAATATAATTAAATTAAAATTCTGTTTTTATTTAGCTTGGTTTTTTTTATTTGATTTTTAATGGAAGTAGGAAAAAAGCCAATGGAAATCTCCCATAATACACCTTGGGATAAAATTCTAACTTCATGGTGAATAAGTACACGGATATATATGAGCAGTTTGCCATATCATGACATATGTTAAAACGATTTTTGAAGGCTTGCATGCTGTTGCATCTTATGGAAATGCCGAAGGAAGAGGCTGGCGGGGAGGAGGGAAGGAGAAGTGGGGGAGTAGTCTTTTTGGTTCTTGGCCCTGACTTGTGTTGCTCTTCTCCCAGGGCATCAGCAGCCTGTTCAGCTCTCTGAAAGTCGTCCGGCTGCTCCGTCTGGGCCGAGTGGCCCGGAAACTGGACCACTACATTGAATACGGAGCTGCTGTGCTGGTCCTGCTGGTGTGTGTGTTCGGGCTGGCTGCTCACTGGATGGCCTGCATTTGGTACAGCATCGGGGACTACGAGATCTTCGACGAGGATACCAAGACCATCCGCAACAACAGCTGGCTCTACCAACTGGCCATGGACATTGGCACCCCTTACCAGTTTAACGGGTCTGGCTCAGGGAAATGGGAAGGTGGTCCCAGCAAGAACTCTGTCTACATCTCCTCGCTGTATTTCACCATGACCAGCCTCACCAGCGTGGGCTTCGGAAACATCGCCCCGTCCACAGACATCGAGAAGATCTTTGCAGTGGCCATCATGATGATTGGCTGTGAGTACGACAGTGCCTGGGGCTGGGGCAGGGGGAATACTGTTTGGTCATCTCTTCTATTAGCTGGAAATAGGGTAATGGCTACAGTGCCAGTAGGATCAGGGCTGTAATAACTTAAAAGAAGGAAGATACGTTTTTTTAAAGAAGACTAGCTTTATAGTTTTCCCGACAATTAAAAAAGTACATGTTTACTGTAAAGAAATTTAGAAAATACTAAGGAAGCACAAAATAGAAAAAGAAAGGCGGTCCAGGTACTTCTCAGAGATAGCTATCATTACTATTTGGTCTCTCCCTTACAGATTATTTTCCGTCCTCATCTGAACACATAGAGATAGGTTTTTGTAAAGTTAAAATGACCTAAATGCCACACATATAATTTGGCAAACTGCTTGTTCGTAGAAGAGTGAATTGTGGAAGTCTTTCCATGTCAATGTATGCATAGCTCTAGGTCTGCACTGTTCAGTAAGAGGAAGTAGGAAAAGAGAACGTGAACTATCTCATTCATTATCTTTCATAGTGATTACACATGGAAACAACAATAGTTTTGAAGTAGTGGGTTAAATAAAAGATTCTATTACAGTTTCATAATTCTTTTTGCTTTTTAAATGTGGCTCCTAGGAAAGTTTGGAATCTAATTTCAATTGGACAGTGCTGATCTAGATCAATATTGGTGATGTTTGCTTGATGGTTAAGAAATGTCCCAAATCCAAACAAAACCCCAAAAAAGCCCCAAACAAAGGAAAACGCGAAAAAAGGCTCTTGTTCAATTGAGAGGTAAAGGGTTAGGGGATGAACTTGGTTGGACTGAAAAGCAAAAACAAGCCTAGTTCTTGAGGAAGGTACTTCCATCTCAATAACTTACCCATTGACCACTGCGTAGCGGTTGCTATCACCCATTCTGGAAATAGCCTTCGGCTGGGCACAATGGGCTACCTCCACTAAAGGGACTCCCAAGGGAGGAGTGGACGGAACAGCCTGGGGAAAGCACATGGACCTGAGTGGCTGGGACTCATGGTGAACCTGCCAAGAGCACCAAGTGCACGTCAGTGACAAATCGTGACGTGGGAGAGGACAGTCCTCCCATGAAGCATCAGTTTGGGTAGTAGTCTGGCCGCATGTGATGAAGCTGGAGTCTGGTTCCAGCGGGCAGAAACCCCGTGGCTGGATGTCGTCCTCAGGGTGGAGTTGACGTATTACTTTGTTCTTCCGACCAGGGAATTCTAAGACCAGGGAAACCCGAGGCTTCCGTTTCTCTTGCTCTGTCCAGCTCACACCAGAGATTCAGGGCCCCCTTCTGCAAGTGGGTTGCAGCCCCCTCCTATTTTGCAACCGCCTCATCACGTCTGATGCAGTCCTTTCCTAAAACTCCTCGTGCACAGAGCTTGCCTCTGAGCGTGTACTGCATGTGTCTGAGGGGTAATTGATTCATGGGAAGTGTTTGCCCAGGGAGCTTTGGGGTTTGCTTCTTACTTTAAAATGGGTTTTAATAGAGATGATTGCCTGACCACGGGAGGCAGCGTTACGTGTCTGTGGGTAGCTAATTGCTGAAGCTTAATTAGAACTCGAGATGCTTCCTCATGTTGTGTAAAAGAATTTAAGACCTTTGCTCTTCTAGAACGATCCGCCTTGGAAGCCCAGTTTTCTAGGCAGTGCCTGCAGCAGTTTTGTGAGTTTGCGGTACCAGACACAGCGCGCTCGGGCACAGTTTCTGTCTATTAGAGGGGAGATGAGACACTGTAAATCAAAACACCTCATTATATCCATTACAGAAAAGCCGGTCAGTCGGAAAATGGGCCCCGTTTCACGGACTCTCCAGGGGCTTTCAAATCTGAGGAGACATCCTTGCAAACTTTTACCTGGAAGAAAAGAAGAAAGAAAATAATTCTGGTGGCATATAATAAGGATAAGCAGTCTGTTTTCCCCAAACCATTCTTCTGTGGAGAGCATCATTTCCTGGGTCTGGTCTCCAAGGAAAACCTCCAACAGCGATTAACACCTCTTTTCTCTCCCACCTTCTCAGAGCTGGATGATGCTTCCATTTCGTGAAATAAAGTGTAATACACAGTCTGCAGCCAAGACTGGTGTTCAGGTCGGCAAGTCTATTTAACAGGAACACCATTTCCCGAGCAGTCATTGGTTAGTCACCATGCTAAGTGCTCCACACACACTCTCTCCTACTCACGGAAATTCTGTGCCTGCGAGATTATCAGATTCATCTGATGAGGAATGGAAGCTCCGAGACGTTCAGTCACTTTCCCAGGAACGTGGGGCTGGTAAGCAGGAGAGACAGGGTTTGGACCCAGGCCTCCCTGAATTAGTGGCAGGGGTACTCCTATGGACACACCTGCACAGGTGAGGTCTGAGAACAGCGTCCACCAGCTTCTCCAGCTGGTAGACCAACACTTTGAAAATTCCCTCCGTGAACTTGAGCAAGCTCGCAGTTCTGCACTGGAAACCTTTTGTGCGCTTGTTTATTGTTGTTTTAATGGAAGAACAAGCTTTTGGTACAGACCCAGGGGGACCAGGTGTTGTGGAAACCAGCCATTGTTCAGCAGCCTGTCACGGTTACAGCTGTTCCACTTTCCGTGGGACATGTCTGGCAAATTCTCCTACCAACAGCAAGGTTATTGCGCTCTGTGCAACGCGGTGGCGATCACCCTTGTAAACTCACATTCCAGACAGTCTTTGTTGGGAACCAGGGCTGGTGTCTTGTTAGATTGGTGGGGTCCTCTCTTATCTTGCCTTGCTTGTGCATGGATGTGAGCACGCCTACTTCCTGACTGCATGGCTCATGGGACTGGACTGACCCCAGAATTGGCACCCCTGGCGACAGGGAGCATTGACCATAAATGCCGATGTGTCAGTGCTTCTCTGTCCCCAGTAACTCCGGCGGTCAGGCCCTCATTTCTTAAGGGGTATAGAGAGACACAAAGCCTTTTGAAATACTGGTAACGTTGTGATTCCCCACGCCCCCTTTGCACTGAATTGTACATGCGTTGGTAGTATTATTCCTTGCCTATTCTGTTGCAGTGTATCAGCCATAATGTAGATTATCCAGAAGCCTTGTGTTGCTTCTCCTCTGCTCTCTGGCACTGAATATCTCATTATAACTTGGCGAATTCCCCAGAGGATGCCAGGAAGCAGGAAAAACTAAGTATTTTCCATCTTGCCTACCTTGCTCAGTTCTGATAAAAGAAAATTGCAACAGGAAGAAGTGAAAACTGTTGGCTAAAATGAGCATTTGTGATTCGCTGTGGTGTAGGCAATCTATAGTGTCTCCAGCTGCTTGGTTCTCTGTCTGACTTCCATTCTAGGTTCTTGTCCTGGGCTAGAGGCAAGCCAGCCCCTGCCTGATCTCCCTGCCCTCTTGTGGGTCTCCAGGGGTCTCCCGCCAGGCCTCACCCCAAGTGGACTCTTCATGCCTTTTAGCACACTTCCTGTGTTGGTGACGCTGAGTGAAGCACATGCCACGCTGGCCCTCTGTGTGACACAGGGGAGGGGATGCCCCCCTTTCGACAGGCACATGCATCAGCAGGTATGTGCCTCCTGAATTAGGGTAGTCTGGCTGCTCTGCCATCATCAGACATGCAGGCTTCTCTTATCCCTTCAGCACGCAACTTCCACATCAGGAGCCAGGAAGGCTGGTCCAGCTTCCGCCATATGTTCTTTTTTTCCAGAAAGAAGGGAAGGGGAAGGCGAGCCGAACTCTGAAAACAAGGCTAGGAAATTGCCACATTACCTCTGTAAGTGCCTCTCCGACAGACCCCTCGTGTGTGCTGAGGATTTGGAGACGACTGCTCTGGGTGGTACTCTCAGGGAGTCTGTGCTCTGAGGGTGATGGGGCTGTGGGAAGGACAGACAGGCCCTGTCACCTACCCACCAGTGACTGAGGTCTGGAGGTGGAGCCCTCACTGTGGGCTGAGCCTGCCCCGGCCTCTGGGGGGGATCCCTTCAAGAAGAAGGGTCTGTCAGCGGGGAGAGTTCCTGCATCTGGGAGGTCTCGTCCCAGGCAAGGGACATGACCCTGCCTTCGGGATCTCTCCAGGGAGAATGTCATGGTGGAGACATTTCCATTTTTTTTTTTTTTATATAAACATGCTTTGCACTTTTCTGATTCTCTCCTCATAATATCATTGCTGTCATCCTGTCATTGGAATTAACCCACATTCATTTCCTTCCTCTCTGACAATGGCAGAGGGTCTAGACATTGTATTCCTATTCAGGTCCCGCCCTAAACGCTAAGCATTTGTCTCCTCCCTCAGCTCCCCTTGACACTTGCCTCTTTGAATTCATTTTTCCTTCCCACCTCAACTCCTTCAAATCAGAGCAGAATGTCAGTGCTGATGGACCTTTGGGAGCATCTGTTTAGTCCAGAGGAGCCCTCCTCTCGCTCTTCTGCTGGGCCAGATCTCATCCTTCTCTGGGCTTCAGTCCATCTCCCCCACCCACCCCAGGCCTGGGAGCTCCCAGCAAGTCAGTGGGCTCACTCCTGGTGGTTTCCTTATATCACCTTCTCTCCTGGGGGGGAGGGACGCTAGTGACCTGCACCCCAGGGCCTTTGACCCCCCTCATTCACCCACTTGCACTATGCTTTGTGGTTTCCCTTCAGCTTAGATTATTTGCAGGCCAATCTGAACTTTTCTCTGCCTCCTTCCTGATCTTACTTAAATATTTCTTATTTCTATTCATCTCGCCTTTGCTAAATATGCCTTTTTGTATTCTATACCAATATACTGTTTTTTTCAAAAATGACATGGGGCACATCTCCCAGGAGGCTGTAAAGATACCCTTAGGAGACTTTAGCCATATGGTAGCTGCTTACTAAATATTTCTGGGCTTGTTGAAGCTGAACAATTGAGATGGATCTGGAGTTTTGGAATTGGCCTGCAGTGTTATTGGCCAAGCCTCTTTATTAGTTAGGATATGTGTTTTCTGCTGCTGGACAGGAACAGAGCATCAACAGGTATGTGCCTCCTGAATTAGGGTTCGTCTGGCTGCTCTGCCATCATCAGAGATGCAGGCTTCTCTTTTTCCCTTCAGCACACAACTTCCACATCAGGAGCCAGGATGGCTGGTCCAGCTTCCGCCATATGTTCTTTTTCCAGAAAGAAGGGAAGGGGAAGGCGAGCTGAACTCTGACAACAAGGCTAGGAGATTGCCATATTACCTCTGTTCACATCACATTGGCTGGAACTTGGTACCCTGGCAACACCTAGCTGCAGAGGATACTGGGAAATGTAGTCTTTATTCTAGGTGGTCATGTGCTCAGTGATATGGACAAGAAGAAGAGCTGGTGTGGGGGCTGCCTTTGTGTCTGTCTGCCTCGGCTTTCCTCCCTCTCCTCATTCCCCTTGATAGCAGCAAACATTCGCCCTCCATGGCAGGGAAATCCCGGTGGGGCTTCATTCCTGAATTCCTGGCTGAGAGACTTTGTTTCAAGTCCTAGGTCTGCGCTGTGCTTTGGGTTGTGTGTGCCCTTTAATTTCTGTGGTTTCGGGGTACGAAGCTCCTGACAATCTCACTTCACAGAAGTAAGACTAAATGAGATAATGATGTATGATAGCTCTCTGAAGAAAACTGAAAGTCTGACATCCAATTGTCGTGATTTTATTGTTGTTGTTAATAACAGCAATTGTTTCTTGCTCTTCCCAGTTCATTTTTGTCTTCCCTGTTCTTAGGAGAAAGAAAATAATAATTGCACGAGAATGCTGTTTAATTTCATTTTGGGTTTCTGTTTATTTTGGGAAATGGGGCAATGTCCAGAATGCTATGGGAGAAATAACTATTCATTTCTCATTTATTCTTAGAGGGTTTTTTTCTAGCCAGCAAACAAGTTTATTTTTCTCTAGAATCTGATTTTTTTTTTTTAAAGTCCTGCTGTAGCTGGTTTGGTTCAGTGGATAGAGCGTTGGCCTGATTAAAGGGTCTCGGGTTCGATTCCAGTCAAGGGCATGTACCTTGGCTGCAGGCTCGATCCCCAGTAGGGGGCATGCAGGAGGCAGCCGATCAATGATTCTCATCATTGATGATTTTATCTCTCTCTCCCTCGCCCTTCCTCTCTGAAATAAATTTTATATATATAAAGTCCTGCTTGCCACTGCGTACCCCACCATCTTTGACACAGCCTCTGTCTTGTACATCCCCTTCTCCCCTCCTCCAGAAACTATCTCTGGTTACTTCCCTCCTGGTTCTCAATCCTTTGTACTCTTAAGGCCGACGGACCCTGCTTTATGTTTATTTACTCGCCCTTAGACATTATATGGCTCTATAATCAGTCTTATGACTTCATAGTTCTCTTTCCTGCCTCGTGTGTATTTTGCCTAGCTCCAGTGAAACTCTAGGCTTCCGGAGACCGGGCTATGGGTCTCCCTGCTTTTCTCTCCTTTGTGTCCAGCACACTCTGTCAGATCCTGAAAAAGAGCCTGAGCTTTGGGGCCGGCCAGCTCTGGCTTGCACGCCCACCTCTACTCACCTCTACTCTTGATTAGTGCTTTGACTTCTGGCAGTTCCCTCAACTGCAAAGGGAGATGGATACCAGGCCCCCGACTAAGTGTTGGGGATGAAAAAATAAACTGAGGCAGTGTACCCAGCACAGAGCTTCCCATGGGTGTTCAGACAGTGGTCATCTCGCCCTGCTCCTCCATCCCCTCTTACCGCCTACTTCTAGGACTCATCAAACAATGCTGTCTCTCAGCCATTTGTTAGTCCTTTGGGTGTGCTTGACTTTCAGAGATTTTGAGCTTGCATAAAACATCAGGTACATCGCAGTATTTAATGTACAGGTCATGAAATATACGTATGTCTGGATGTGAATTTCCCTAGATACAAAGCTTTAAGAAAAGGCCTGGCTGCAAAGCAAATTAGGGGAAGCTATTAAAGGAAGAGAAAGTCATTTTGTGTGCTCAGGGAGACCTCCAGGCATAGCTGTCCAGGCCTTTCTGGCAGGATCTTCACTGGGCAGGAAATGGTCCCCAGGGAATGAGAATGCTCCCCCTGGAGAAGGAGGGAAGGACTAGAAACACTCAGGCATGGAGCCCCAGGACATGCCAGGTATCATGCCAGGACCTTTTCCTCACCCAACACCCGCATAGCTAGGCTTTATTACCCCTGTTTTGCAGATAAAAATACTGAGGCTTAGAGACACAAAGTAACTCCCCCAAGGGTGAGAGGTGGCCGAACAGGGATTTGCATCAACTTTATGTGACATCGAAGTTTCACTTGGTTGTGTTGCTTTCCTTGCTGATTATTCTCGGATGTGGGAGGGGCAAAGGCCCTCTGTGGTGTGTGTGGTGTTGGGGGCAGGGCCGGGAAAGAGTTGGAAAGAAGGAGGATGTAGAAAGATTGAAGGGAGGGGGTACTTTCCCTGGAAGCCTTCTCTGTTACTTGGAATGATAATTGGAGTGACAGACGTCTGAGTCCATGTGTTGTGGGAAGACATTTTCCTTGTTCATAGCTGGATTACTGCACTGGGCAGAAGAATTAGGAGACTCTGCCCAACTGGATGAAGGGTATTGCCTCTCGCCTATAGATAGACACCCACGCCATTTGCAAAATTCTTTCTTTTCTTTTTGAAAATATAATTTTCTTCCGAATGGAAGTTGTCATGTAGAGATGTTGCTACCATCGGATCTTTTGTTTCTCTGTCTGTTGTCTCCTCAGTACTTCATGGGATGCGTAGTGTTCTCCCATTTCTTGGTGGAGGAAATAGTGGAGTAAATTAAGTCTTCACTTAATGTCGTCGGTAGATTAAGCAACTTTAAGTAAAATGCCATATGATGATGCAAACAATTTTACTGTAGGCTAATCGGTATAAACAAGAGTTAAGTTCCTATGGCATCTCATCAACGTTATAGTGAAATGACATTGAACCAACTGACATCATTCGAGGACCTGATGTAATTTGTTGAAGGTCACACGGCTCAGTAGACTCAGAGCTGGGCTGAAGCTCATGTCCTCACCACTCCCAGCTCAGTGCTCTCCCTGCTCTTCCAGACACTTTGACAGCGGTTGTTACTGGTGGCCATATGTCACTGTTGTACCAGTAGATTGTGGCAGCTGGTCCCTTCATGGGATGTCCTCAGACCTTGGGGAGAAGAGGTAAAGGTGAGAGAAGAGTGGTAAGGCTTCCATTCTATTTTCATCAAAGGAACTTGATGGATCAAGTTTCACTCCTCTTGAGCTGCTGCTTCTCAAGCCTTTGTTGTGGCTCCCAACCGCTAGACTGACAATTACAGGTAGCCAGCAAGAAATCACACATAGGAGAAAATAATTCTCCTTCCTTCTTTAAAATTGGTTAGATGAGGAATGCCCATCAGGGGAATATTTTCTAAAAATACATCAACAGGTATGGTCCCAGAGAAAATAAATGTTAGATTTATCTGCCAATTCCCCAGAACCTCAGCCAATCAATCAACAGTTTACCTGAGTGCCTCTTTGTTCATTTCATAACCAGTATTTGGGTATCTGCCATGTGCCAGGCTCTGTGTGAGTACTGAGGATAGAGCAGCAGATGAGATAGACGCAAGGTCTGCCCTCACGTGGCTATCGTCTGCTGGGGGAGCTGGGTGAGTAAATGAGATATTGCTGTGGAGTAAGCCCAGTCTCTACTAAGGAAAGGACAGGGGAACAAGTGCAGGGGCTCTGCACCCAGGCTCAGGGTGGGGGTCATGTGTTTGGGAAGAACCTGGGCTAGGTACTGAGGGCCTTCTCAAGAGTTATCTCCTTGCATCTGCAGATGTCTCCCAGCCAGACTGCAAGCTGCCTTAGATCAGGGGCTGTGTGGGTTTTTACTTGGTCCACAGTGGGTTCAATAAATGTTGAATGAATGGAGGAAGGGAGAGAAAACAGACATCATTGCTTCCTCAATTTGCTACGCTCTAGTCTGGGAAACACAAATGCAGACAGGAATGAGCACGTGAAGCTGGAGAGCAGAGAATGTTCACGGCATATGCAGCAGAGCCAGTCTGTGCTTTCAGACGTCTGGGAAGACAGTGGCCATGTCTGTGACGTGGAGGCGAGCGTGGCACTAAAGAGCTTTTACTTGGCCGGTGAATAATGGGTAGGATTTGCATGACTTACAAAGATGGGTAGGTAAAGATAGTACTAATAATGGTAAGTTTGTAGGCATATATTGTGTGTGAAACATTTAATACACATTTTATTTTTTTCTTGACAGCGATTTCTTTTTTTATTTTATTAAAAAAATTTTATTGTCTAAATTTTACATGTCTCCTTTTTCCCCAATTGACACCGCCTCCCCCCACCCCACCCCCCACGGCCATTCCCAACCCCGGGCAAGCCCCCACCGCCCCAGTGTCTGTGTCTATTGGATATGCTAATATGCATGCATACCAGTCCTCTGGTTGCTCTCTAATACCCCCTCCCCTGCCATTTGTCTCTGGATCTATTCTTGTTCATCAAATTATGTTGATAATTATATCCCACATATGAGTGAGACCATGTGATATTTATTTCGCTTAGCTGCATAATGCTCTCCAGTTCCATGCACATTCTTCATGAACTCTCCTCACACTCCCGTGTCACAGGTGTTTTTGTCCCAGTATTACAGGTGAGGAAACTGAAGCTCAGAGAGGTCAATTAGCTCCCCCCCCCCCCCAGGTCAATCTTCTTGTGATTGATGGAGTCAGAGTTCAAACCCAGATCTCTGGCCCTAAGCTCACAGTCTCTCCACCGGTCTTCCCTGCCACCCCGTGAGGATGGCCCTGGAGCAGAAGGCAGCAGGGAAGGCAGCCACTGTTCCTTCCTGCCAAACAGGACAATGGAAAGGAAGGAAGGGAGGGAGGGAGGGAGGGAGGAAGATAGGAAGGAAGGGAGGAAGGGAGGGGGAGGAAGGAAGGGAGGAAGATGGGAAGGAAGGGAGGGAGGAAGATGGGAAGGAAGGGAGGAAGGAAGGGAGAGAGGAAGATGGGAAGGAAGGGAGGGAGGAAGAAAGGGAGGAAGATGGGAAGGAAGGGATGAAGGGAGGAAAATGGGAAGGGAGGGAGGGAGAAAGGGAGGGAGGGACAGGGAGGAAGGGAGGGAGGGAGGAAGGAAGAGAAGTAGGAAATAAGGGAGGGAGGGAGGAAGGGAGGGAGGGATGGATGGACGGAGGGAGGGGAGAAGGAATAGAGGAAGGAAGGGAGGGAGAGAGGAAGGGAGGGAGGGAGGGAGGAAGAGAAGCAGGAAGGGAGGGAGGAAGGTAGAGAGGGAGGGAGGAAGGGAGTTGTGCTGATCTGAGGGGGTCTGAGGGCTGCCCTGTGCTTCCAGGCTTGTCAGCATCTCAGATCCCTTCCTACAGTAGCGGTTTGGTGACCACCTCCGCCAGTCCGTCACATGCCCCGCGGCAGGGATTGCAGTGAGTTGCAAGAAGGCTGAGTTGCCGAGTTGTTTGAACACTCAGATCCCAGTCTTTCGGTCTGTCACTTAGAAAAAGCACTGGATGCAGCCTTCATTTTTTACTGGAGTACATCAGCAGTGGTTACTGAAGCCTTTCGCTCAGTTTGCTAAACTGAAGATGCTGCAGCCACGATATTGGGCAGCTTGTTTCCATCTTCTGGACAGCCGGCCCCCTTTCACATCAGTGCTACCAGACAGCAGGCTAGGCAACGAGGACGGTTTCTGAAGGCGAGCTCCACTGCCAATGAAACCAGTTAAGGACCCAATTTTAATTTCTAAAATCATTGTAATATAGACGGTCCATGGGATCAAAAGAGACAGACACGGGTATGAATTCTGGCTCCACTACTAATAGTCAAATGAACAAGCTACTTAATTCCCGAGCCTGTTTCTTCATCTGTAAAACGGGATGGTGCAGAATGACAGAAAGGTTATTGCCTTTCAGAACCTTTGCATCTGCCTGGTGCCCGGCCCACAGCCACAGATGGCCCATTACTTGATGGTGATGCCATTCGTCCGGCACCCTCGGTCTGTGCCACTTGTTCCAGCAGCCCAGCAAGGGGCTTGGGAGGTTCAGAGGCAGGAGGAGGTGTGTGCAAAGGTGGTGATGCCATGGGGACAGCACGATGCTTTGCACACAGAGGCGCTTGCGAAAGGCTTGTTTGGGGAACTAAATATCAAGATGAAAATCTTCCGGGGAGGGTGCTGCCAAGCGCGGAGCTCTCAGGGATGGCTCCCTGAGAGTGACTTTGCAGACTCGAAAAATGTTTCCATTTTCACTTTTCCCCATTGTGGTCCTCTGTGCGTGTGTGAGAATAATTTTAGCTCTCATCAGCTAGAGGTCTGGCTCTGAATCATAGCTGCGTGCTGATAAAAACCCACTGTCGCCGCAAGGAAGCTTGACAAGGAGAGAGGTCTTGGGAGGAAGAGCAAAATGAAAGAGCAGGAGGCTTAGAAAGAAAATCAAATATGTCAAACATCATGGGGGAGTTCTGCAGAGCTGCAGCTGCCCTGCTTGCAAGGCTAACCCTGCTCAGGAGGGTGACCTCTGTTCCTCCTCATGGGGGGGCGGGGTGGGGAGAGGAGTGGGCAGGGCTGGAAAGCCAGAGCAGGGGAGGGGTCCCTCTTCCTGATCATCACCGCATAATGGAGGCCAGCCCCCCTTCTCAGAGCTCCCAGGAAGCAGAATGCACCCGTTGGAGAGACAACAGTGAACTCTAAAGGGTCCCTACAGAGCAAGGCACAAATGTGCGGCTTCGCACAGAACAGCAGGCTGACCGCAGCTTTGTGGGGACAACGCGAAAGGAGGGGTTCTCAGGCCCTGGGACGACCTGGCAGGTGGAGCAGAAAGGTGGGGAAGAGGCCTAAGCCACAGGTTCTTCCCCCGGGTGTCTTTTGGATTCCGTCTCTCCTGGGAAACGTGGGTGTGTAATTGCAGGGAGCTGCGCTCACCCGCCAGCATGGAGGCCTTGGCTGGAATCCAGCACCTTCGCAAGTGGAAGGGAGGTGGGGCTTCCGAGCAAAGGTGGGGACACCTGAGCCTTCCATCTTTGCATCATTACTCCTCTCCCCATCCTTCCGCACCTTTTATTAAACCCCTACCTACTGTGTGCCAAGCACTTAGAAATGGTGTGAAGACAGGGATAACCAGCCATTTCTCCTCTGTGATGATTAACCAGATCTCTAGTTACCTCATCGGCACTCATGGAATTTTGGGACTGAGATGGACCGCCAATGCCATCAGGGTCACCTGTTCACTAGATCTTTGAATCCCTTCCCTGACGTTTCAATGTCCCCAGGAGTGGGCTCATTCCACTTCCAGATAAGCTCGAGGGTGACAATTTCCCTCTTACATGAAACTAGAATCCCCTCCCTGTGGTTTCTATCCTTGTTCTTGGTTCTTTACTTCCCGGACTTCATGGGACAAATCTAGCTTTTTGTTTACAAAAGCAGTGCTTCAGATATTTGAAAACCATTGTCTGCTTTGAGGCTTCATCTCTCTAAAGGTATTCCACCAGCTCCTTCCACTCGCAGCTGAGAACGTTGTCCAACCCGGGTAATGACAATCTCTTTTCTCTCCCCATTTGTTCGTGTCTCACTTATGTGGGGCCCAGGACTAAGCTCAGTGATCTGCCTGTGGTTTGGCCAGAGCAGAACTGAGCAGGACCCTTACTTCCCTCGTTTTGAAATTACACTCATAGCTTGAAAGAGCCTCAGGACTAGAAGGGGTCTTAGAGACCATCTGGCCTCACAGCATCATTGTATAGATGGAAAGGCGAGGCCCAACTGGTTAGTGGCAGAGCAAGAAAAGGACTTAAGTCTCCAAAAACCCCATTCTTCCAAGGTTTGAGCACTTTGCACCGTGCCTCACCACATCTAATGCATCTTTCTGGACTTCTCATAGTGGGAGTTTGTATTTTCATGCTACATCCTACATTTGATTACAGTTCAACTGGCGCCCAGCCACAAGTCCTAAGTTATTTCTTAGGCTCTACTGGGAACCACATTTTCACCATCTTCTGCTTTTCCAGTTAGCTTTTTGGATCCAAGTCCACGATTTGATACTTATCTAAATGTGTCTTGTCATTTCCGTTGGCTGCACCAATCTGGGAACATAGTCATGGAACAAAGTCACAGTAAGGCAAACAAAACAGGGATTCCCTTTTCTATGGCTCCCCAGCCAGGTCATTAGAACCTCGTTTATGGTTTAAGGGGTATCAGTGATGTCTCATGTTGACTGGGGAGTGACCTCTGCTGCCCTTTTCCTCCACCAGGTAGTATCTGCTTTCCTTCGCTGGCCACTCCTGTCATGTGCCACATGGTTTCCCAGTTGGGACCTCTACCCTGCAGGGCTGTAGATCTTTTGCTTGACCTAAGTACTGATGTTAGTCCTTCTTTGTCACCCACAGTGACATGCAGAAGCTCTGTACTTTGCTCCAATGTGGAGGGAAGTGCCCTCCTCCCACCTGAGCTAAACTCTGGCAGTCATAGAATGCTTCCAGAATAGGATGCTTTCATTTGACTTGCGTTTATTGTTATTATTTTTTTAAGATCCCAGTTTCTTTTCTTAGACCCTAACTTGGATTCTCTTGTGTTTGGGCTGGAAGACACCACTTGGTGCTCTCCTCTCCCTTTCCTGTTTCTCTCACAGAATCTCACCCTAGACCACTGGTCGGCAAACTGCAGCTCGCGAGCCACATGCGGCTCTTTGGCCCCTTGAGTGTGGTTCTTCCACAAAATACCACGGCCTGGGTGAGTCTATTTTGAAGAAGTGGCATTAGAAGAATTTTAAGTTTAAAAAATTTGGCTCTCAAAAGAAATTTCAATCGTTGTACTGTTGATATTTGGCTCTGTTGACTAATGAGTTTGCCGACCACTGCCCTAGACCAGTGTTCCTAAACAAAGCTTCTTCTTGGCAAGCATTGATACATGGAGAAACAACATTTCTACCACTCTGTGCTTTAGCTATTGGCTTTTTGGACTCTACTCCATGACTACTATTAGAACACCGTCTTGGCACTTGAAGGCCATTATTTCTGGCTTATGTGGAGTTATTATCTCTGGGAAGTGGCCCTTAGTTCCCTGCACACTGTCACCTGATTGGCTCCTGGGGCAGCACATGTAAATAAATCCAAGCCTTTTTGCCCCCATGTGCCTGATGGAGCTTTGACCAAATTACAATTTTAGGTTTATTTGTGATTGTTTGGTTGTCTGTTAAATATATGAATTCCAAATGTTTTCTTCCATTCTGTGGGTTGCTTTTTTACCTTCTTGATGATGTTCTTTGCACAAAGTTTTAAATTTTGATGAAGTCCTATTTATGTTTCTGTCTTTGTTGTTTGTGCTTTTGCCATACTCAAGGATTGTGATCTTTAATCTACCCTCTTGGTTATTACCTCCCTAGCCTCAAGACATCCATGAATTTGAATAACACATCATCAATTTGGGGGTGTTCTAGCCCATTTATTCATCCCTTCACATTACATAGTGTGAAAGCAGTGCACACTCTGGAACCACTCCTCCACCCCCACCTCCTCAGGAACTTGCAGGGGAGCTTCCTAAACCCACCAGTGAGCAAATCAGAGCAAATGTGAAGGAAAGCACCGGGTTAATAGCACGGCATGTAGCTCATCAATCCACAGCTTTATTATGGATAGGGTCCTTGCAAACACTGTTTTATGAATTTCACCCACTGGATGTCTCTTATTTCCATGCAGTGAAAGGAGGCATGGGAACTAGTTGTGCAAATCTCTGGATTTTTCTGGGGTACAGCTGAGAGCTGGAGCCAAGACTGTCACTGTGTGGAATGACAGTCAGCGCTGGTCTCCAGTGGGTGCTCCTCAGCGTTACCCGAGTCTGGGAGGAGATACATGGTGTTGAGCAGCGATATCTGACCCCACAGCAGCTTGTCATTCTGTCCCCTGGCACTGTGTCTGCTGCGATGCTCTGACAGCCAAAAAATGGCTGCTGCTTAGCCTGTATTAAACCACAGACCTGCTTTTCATAGGCAGCGCTGCCCCTGAGACCTGGCTGTTTCTAATCCCCGGGTTTAGAAGCCAAGCACGAGTCTTGGGGAAGGAAGAGGGCTCGCATGAGGTCACATGCTGACCTTTCCACAAGCAGCCCAGTTGAAAATAGTACCCATGGCTCCCTACCTCTGGGAGTTCTGACCTGACTGCATTTGCCACCTGCATTGCCCTTCATCCAGCTGTTCCCCTGAGACCCTGAAACCAAGGGAGGGAGGGAGGGAGGGAGGGAGGGGGAGAGAGGGAGAGAGAGAGAGAGAGAGAGAGAGAGAGAGGGAGAGAGAGAGAGAGAGAGAGAGAGAGAGAGAGAGAGAATGAGTATGAAAGGGTATGCAGGTAAGGTCTGTTCTGAGGGAGGTAAGAGCTTATACACTGGAGCAAGTGGGTTTGACTGGGGAGAAAGAAAATACTAATTCTAGTTCCCTACATTGGTATAGTGCGTTGCAGCAAGTGAAGTGTATTGTCCACATTATGCCACTTAGACCTCATAGTTGGGGAAGTGAGGCCCGGGTGGCTGACTGACTTACCTGACATGACATGACATGACATGACAGGTGAGGAAGATCCAGAGCTTCCACCTAATCCTGAGGTGTGCCCTCAGCACCCACAGTGCCCCTTTGGGAGCCCCACTGAGAACAAGGATACAACGTGAGAACCGTTCCACCTTGTTCTTTGTTCACTGGGGTGAAAGACACGGGGCTCACACACAGCTCCTTTGCTGGAAACTGTCCAGGTGGAGAGTTTATTTTTATCAGTGGTCTCGGGGTCACTGGAGTCAGGCCCTGGGTCAGGAACCGAAGGCTGAATAACCGAATGTGGGGAGAACCAGTGCTCGGCTTTGGGGAGACATCTCCATTGGCCACTTGGATGGTGGTCAGTGTAAGGGAGTAGTCGACCTCATGGTGCTCTGGGTAGAGAAGCTCAGTAGTGCCAGCTTTTCTTGCTTTTCTGTGTCTTGCTTTTCAGTGAGGAAAATTACAATATTGGTGATGATAGTGAGAGCTTCGATCTATGGGGCAGGTACTCTTAACTCACATTGAGTTCTTTAATCCTCACAACCCTATGAGATGAGACTGTTATCATCGTACCCATTTTATAGATATAAAAACAGAGGCACAGAAGTCATTTGCCTCAAATCAGCTAGGAGGTAGAGGAGCTGCACAGATTCCAACTGCAGATACTGGAGTATTGAAGATCCACCCTATGCCAGCTCCCTGAGGGCACTCAGCTCTCAGGGCATGGCTCTGTCTCCTCTCTGATGCTTTGCCCCTTTGCCTCTCTAAGGGGCTGAAGTTGTGGGGAGTTGTGAGGGAGGTCAAGGTGGGGCAGACCCTCTGATGAAAATAGGCAACAGAAATGGTCTCCAGCATTCCTTGTCTTCCCTTTGCTACTCCTTTCTGTGTGGCTTGTTCCCAAAGCCAAGGGTGACCTCTGAGCCTGTTTCCTCATCTGTAAAGTGGAGATGATGCTATTTATCTGACAGGGTGGCTGTGAGACTTGGACACACTGTCTGTGAAATCCCTGACACAGGGCCAGGCACATAGTAAGGACCATATAAATAAGTGCTGGAGTTACCGATGGTTCGTATTATTATTCCTTTTCCTCTTCTCTATGTACCCACCCCAGAGAGAGATGTGGGTGTTGCCTAGTGAGCACTGTCTGGAAGTCATCCTACTTCAGCTCTTCTTTCAAAAATGACAAAGAGGCCCATGGAGAGTGAGAAGGTCGCTTTCCCCAGGCAGCCTACTCCAGAGCCTTCTCTTGTTATGCCATGGCAGGCATTATTCACTCATTCATACCACTGGCCTTCGACATCAATTAAATAACAATGCCCCAAAGAGAATGTCTCTGCATCTTCCACTGAATTTATCAACCCTCCTCCCCCAGCTGTGCGTCCACCAGAGGTGGGGGCCCTGGGTGGTGGGGAGGCCTGGGGAGAGGCTGGGGGAGTCAGCAGGGACAGACGCCCAAGAAGGATGCTCTCCTTCTGTGCTGTGGAGGTTTCTGTGAGGTCACCTCTTGGCAGGGCTCACTCAGCTACTCTTTCTCCCTTTAATCAGGCTTCTTGCAAAGCGGTTATCTCATTATTTAAATATTCTCCAGTTGGATGTTCTCACATTCATAACTTAATGACCTTAATTATGTATATTAGTGAGAAAAATAGGTGGCATCGCTTTGCCGGAGTCTGCTGCTGACGGCCCACGGTTCCTTAGGACCATAAATGCATGTTTCCTGGTCAGGTACGTGAAGAGAGCACAGGACTGGAGACCTGCTAACCTGCCCTAGTCTTTTCCAGGCCGACTGCAGCTCACTGTCCCCAAAGGTTGGTATGCCTGGCACCGAGGGGTGGGGAGGAGGAGAGAGCAGCATTGCGAGTGGGTCCAGTTCTGTGTCAGCCCCCTAGGAGCAGTTTTGCTTTTCCCTTGCCTCTCCGTTCACCACCTGGAGACAGAAAAATAGCCCTCGTCTCACCCTCCCTGAGACGCAGACACATGGGCACATCTATAACTTTGGGCGGGAACTTTCTGGAGAAGACTTCAGTGGGGAAAGCCTTGAGGTTGACTGGAGGTGTGTTGTTCCAATAGGAAGGAGAACAGGGGCTTACTCTTGGTTATAGCGTTCTATTTTTTTCTAAACTTTTATTGAAAGCCTACTGTGTGCAAGGCACATCATAGGAAGTTCGAGGTAGCAAATAGACTTTACTTTGAGCCTACATCTCAATTATTATTATTATTTTTTTGCTATTTGCTGATGTAATGACATACGGGTTATGTCCAGCATTCATGGGTAGAGTGGGTGGTGGCAATATTGCTGGAGTAAAGACAAGACCATTGGCCTAATTGGGCTTCCCGAGGCTTGACCTCATTCCGTGGTGCTATTGGCCCTTCTTGAATCCTCCCAGAGCAGTTGCCAGTTTACTGCCTATGATGGATGAGCATATTTTTTTCATGCGTTTAACAAAAGATTGAGCATCTGGATGCTGAGAATAAATAAAACAATAAACCAAGTTGCAAGGAGGTGACAGTAGCAGGGGACAGACAACTGCAGAGACAATTTTTCTGTTGGGTGAGACGTCCTATGATTGTAGTCAAGTATAAGTATTAGGGGGTCAAGGAACAATGGTGTTTACTGTGACCTGAAGGCTGACTAGAGTTAGCCGGGTGAAATGAAGGGAGATGGAGGAGCATGGAGGCAGGCCAAAGAACACAGTGCATCCCAAGAGAATCAAATGAGCTCACATAGCTGGAGCATAGCGGGGGAGAGAGCAACTGGCCAGCATCAAGGCTCCCACAGAAAGTGGGGGCTCCTTTTTCAAGGGCCACCTGTACACCTTCGCCTGGGGCAAGAGAGGCAATCCAAGGATTTTCTGCAGGGAATTTTGTCACTAGAGAATGGGTTGGAGGTGAGCAAGACTAGAGGCAGAAGCGACAGCCAGGGTGTGCACAGCAGTGCTGGGGAAGATGGAGAGAGATGGAGGGATTCCAGAAATATGAAGGGAGTCGATATATAGCTCCTGGCAATGTCCCTGCCTGCGGCTGGGGACAGAGTGTGCCACTGCACTGCTGCTTTGTCATGGGCATCCTTCCCAGCCAGGCAGGTAGAGGCGACATTTCAACAATGCTCAGAAGCATCACTTTCAGCCATATGGAGGGTCTGTGGGCGCCCGGGCAGCGGCAGTGGGGAACAGACGGGCTGGCCTGCAGCGATGATGAATGAGCGGGTCTCCCGAAGCCAAGACTTCCCTCTCAGCCTCCCTCCCACTGCCATCCTGTGCCAGGGCCCGGGGTCACCTGGTGGCAGAGAGGCGCACAGCATCTTCACTGGTCTCTCCTTCCTGCAGTGTCCTTTGCTTGGGCTCCTCTGGCTCTTCTGGGGCAAAACTGAAAACCTGTTCTGAGATTATTTTACTGAAGGAACCATTGGTCAGATGCTAAGAAGCACTCCCCAGCGAAGCACCGAGTGTTGATTTTGTCTGCAGAGCTGGGGACCACCCGCTCCTGGCGAGGGACTGTGAGGGAGGGCCAGGTGCCCTCTCTCTCCTTCCTCCTCTCACTGGTTTGTTTGCTCCTGGTTCATGTCTCCTCAGGGTCTGTTCATCAGGATCTCCTAGGGCTCCCTGTCCCCCATCTCTCATCCCCTCTGGGTCACCCATGAGTGCACCTTGGAAGGTGCCCAGCAACTTGGAAAGGTCAGGCCTCATGCTAGCTCAGAGGTGGTGGTGTTTGGAAAAGGGAAGGCTCCCACTGTCCTCCAAGTGCCTGGGGTGTGGAGGTCTTAGTGCTTGGATGTTTGCTCCAAAGTCACTATCCACTCATTTTTCTCATTTGAGGCCATAAGGACTTTGCTGCAAGGCCACAGGCCCCAGGATCCAGGCTGGACCCACATCTGTGTTTCTTCCCCATCTTGCCCCATCCCCTACCTCTTCTACCTGTGGGGATGACCACATCCATGACCTGCTCCCATCCCCGGGCACTGCACTCCTTCTCTCTAACTCCTTTCCTTCCCTTCCCTTCCAACAGTTGTCTCTCACTCTCCTCCCTCCTCCTAAACAAGCCTGGGACTTTGATTCTGAGCTGCACAGTGTCTCCCAGCAGCTTAGCTGGGTTTTGAAGGAGACACTCAGGCTGCCAGGTTTAGGCTGCTGCAAGGTCACAGAGCGCTGCTGGACTTCAAGCCTCTCACCTGGGAAGCCGCTCCCAGCAGCCTTCACATCCTTGGCTCTGAAACCAGCCTGTCTATGGGCCCCTTCCCCTTTGCTAGTTGTGGAAGAAACTGCTTAGGGGAGGTGGTCCCTTTCTTCTCCATCTCTTCATACAGAGCAGGGGCTGCTGTTGACATAGACAGTGAATGCATCTTTTCTAAAACTCCTCATTTGCCCCTTTTGACCCCCAACCCAATGCCCCAAACTGGGAGTTACCTTGAAGTCACCAGAAAGAGGAATGGCTCAGTCTATGTTGGAACTGTCGCTTGGATGGTGGGAGGGGAGAAGGGACGATGGGGTGGGGTCTCTGTGTGGGCCGCTCCTGTTCATCTGCAGCCGAGGTGAAAGCCCTTCTGGCACTTAAGCAGAGGGAAGGGGGCTGGCTCTATGTATTCATTCTGGCTTCGGCTGGCGTATCCCACTGATGCTGAGACTAAGTGTGAGCTGGCAGGCACCCAGGTGCCCTCTGGCTTAACTGCGGACTCAGCTGGTGGGAGCAGCAGCTCCGGAAGGCCTGTGACTCCCTGGCCTTCTGGCCAGTCTGCTCTCTCCCTGCCTCTGTGTCTTCTTTCCAGGTCCTTGTTGGTGTTTGCCTTGGAGTTGGTGCCACCCCAATGTATAGGGAGTGAAATTAGTGCCCTTCTCTCCATGGATGGGGTGGGGGAGGATGTGGCTCCTGGAGGACTTGGCTGGGCCCCTCTGTGTAACCACGTGGTCACTGGTGCACTCAACAGGGCAGATACAGGAATCTTGAGTAGTCACCCTGTAGTCTGCTCCTCCTAACTGTTTTTATTTCTTCTAAAGTATCATTTTGTCTGGCAGCATTCTTTCCAAGCTTGTAAGCATCACTCAGGTTTAAAAATGTACGCAGAGAGCTATGTGGACTGTGCTTTCTTCATTTCTTCATTGATCATATATGTATGGAGTCTTGTTCCAGGCTCTGGGCCAGGCTGAGAGGATCCAGGACATGAATCATTCTCAGAGCCTGCCCTCAGGAGTTTATAATCTGGTGGTCCAGCAAATAACTCCAAAGTGGGTGTGATAAATGCTGCAAAGGATCTCTGAATGAAGGACTATGGGCGTTAGAGAATAAGAGACGACTTTCTGGGAGAAATGCCTCCTTCGGTTATGAGGGCAGGCCTGTGAGAATACCATGGGAATGGTAGTGAGCTCCTCAAAGGTTTGTTATTATCATTACCTGGAAAGGGGCCGACTCGTGGATCATGTGCTATTTGATGTGGGTCTAAAAGAAGGCTCTGTACAGTTTACACATGGGGATGGGCATCTCTTCACCTGTCCATCTGGCCAATGGAGTTGTGCCACAGACCTTAAGCAGCCAGAAGGGGAAGAGTTAGGAGTCCTACCTGCTTGAGAAGACATCATTTAGTGGGCCCAGAAGACATAATTAAACAAAACAACTAACCAACATGGATAGCTCTCAGGCAAGGAATTTCAGTGTGTAGGACCAGTGGGTCCAGGAGACCAGGGCTAGAATGAAGCTGCAGCAGAAACAGGGAAAGGTGTTTGGAAAATGAGTGCATTCAAGCCATAGGAGATGTGGCCCCAGCCTCAAGCAGCTCATCATCGAAGTGACTATCAGATCCCTTCACACGAAACAGATAAATGGGGTGTACGACACTGTGTGCAACTCTTCTCCAGTATCTCAGGGTCAACAGGCTTGGCCTGAACCCCCAAAGCAGTTCTTCCTCCAGGCTTCCCCTTTACTCTCTTAACAGCACCTCCTTACTCCAAACCTTAGCCCCTGGGCCTTTTCCCTCATTTTCTTCATCGTCTCCCCCCTAGGGAGCTTGTAGAGTTGCCTCCACAAGAACCTGGTGCCCATCTATTCCCTTAGGCTCTCATTATCACACCCCGATCCTGTCTCCCAGTGCTCCGCATGGCAATACCGAGAGAGCCTCCTGATTTGATCCCCTTCCTCCAATTCTTGTTTTTCATGCTTCCAGTCATCCCACATCTGGCCACCACCCGCTGCCATGTGGGGAGTGAGCTGGAGGCTGAGGCTGGAACGAGTGCAGAGTCCTGTAAGGAGGGTATTGCTGTTGTCCCCGTGAGAGCCGAGGTGGGCTCTGACCATGGTGGTGGCAGTGGAGATAGAGTTGGCAAGATCCTGTACAGAGTGTGGAGGTGGAGCCAGTGGGATCAGGAGATGGGTTGGCTGTGAAAGTGTTTGGAGGGGAGGTTTGTGAGACTAGTGTCTCCCATGGGGCTGGGTTAATGCAGGTGGGCCAGGTGTGGGAGTAGGGGTGGGGTGCTGTTTAGGGGCTGAATTATCAGTTTGGATTAAAAAACATTGAGCTATCCCAGAGATGTAGGTGGAGAATTGACTTATGGGGCTGGGGCCAAGGAGAGAGGTTGGCCAGGAGAGAGAAATCTGGGAGCCACCAGCCTGTAGCATCGCAGTTAGACCTAGATGTTCACTGAGTATGTACTGTGAGGTGCAGCTTCCCTGCTGGAGGGCTTGGAGGCAGGGTGTGTGTGTTTTAATTTTATTCAGAGGGTGTGAGTTGTGCGTGACTGGAACAGGGTACCAAAGCTGGCCTCTTTCTATGTGGCTAGGCTGGGAGAGGAAGGATGGGAATAGCGGAGAACAAGGAATCATCTGTGGTTGAAAACAATCCCATCAGCGAGGGAGCCCTGTTGTTCCTTTAGCCATTGTTTATGAAGATGACCATGGCCTCCTCTTCGGGCCATGGACAGGCAGGTTGCGTGAGCCCTTCACATGCTCTCCTCGCTCCATCGTGACCTTGGCCCAGTGTTTGCACAACCGAGCTGGGAGCATGGCTAATTGCATCAAACCCATCTCAGTACCACCCACTGGCCTAGTTATTATTTCTGCCCAGAGTCCTGTTGCAGAAATGCTGTCCACAGACTAAACATACCCTAGTGCTTCACACCTCCCACAGCCCTCCCCAGCCCACCAGGCCTCACAAAACATATTTGTCCTTTCAAATAAAACAGCAATCTTGGCTTCTCTAGATGATAGTCCAGAGATGTCTGTAGCTGAAAAATCAAGGAAGCAGAAAAGGAACTTTTCAGTGTGCTTCTGCTCAGACTTCTACGCAGCTCATCTAGGCGCTGACAGGGGTACTGGCATGATCTGGACAGATGTTCTCCTGCCTCCCTGCTCTCTTGGTACCTGAGAGGGGACTGCTCTGAGCAAGCTCAATTCTCATGCAGACGTTGCTGTTTCTTGAACTGCTTTATATTTGTGCAATTATTTGTTTAAAGTCTGTCTCTGCTCTTCCACTGCCCCTCTGTAAACTCCTTAAGGGGAAGGGAGAGTTTATCTTGTTTTCTCCTCTATCCTAAGGCACAAGACAGTGCCTGGCAGGCAGTAGATGTTTCAGGTTAAAGAATTAGACCCATTTACTCATTATACTCATTATTGTAAAGTTTCTTCCTTTGTAGTGGGCCTTCTATTACCGGCTGGGTTTTTTTAAAAGCTGACTGTAACATGTAATGCCTTTGCAGTGCTGGTTTTGTAAGCGCAAACTAGCCATTCACAGATATCCTGGGCCTTAGCATTTGACAGACATGGGCTTGAATTCCGTTCTGTTCACCTAATAACAAAATAGAATTATGTTCTGCTCACCTAATGGCTTAGGGCAGTGGTGGGCAAACTCATTAGTCAACAGAGCCAAATATCAACAGTATAACGATTGAATATTTCTTTTGAGAGCCAGATTTTTTAAACTTAAACTATATAGGTAGGTACATTGTTATTAACTTAATTAGGGTACTTACAAGCTGGCCTTTGCTAAAAACTCAAGGGGCCAAAGAGCCGCATGTGGCTCGCGGCCACAGTTTGCCAACCACTGGCTTAGGGCAAGCGGTTCAGCCTTTCTGCGCCTCATTTTCCTTATCTGCAAAATGGGAACAAGTTTCTTACTTGAAAGTGTTGTGACGATCAAACGAAGTCACAAGTATAAATTGCCTGGTACAATGCCTGGCCCACCAGTTCATGGTAGTTCAACACACACACAATTTGAGGGTTTGTCTTTACCACCAGTCTTTTAGATCAGTGGTTCTCAAACTTTTTGGTCTCAAGACTCCCCTATAACCTTAAAAATTATCAAAAATCCCTAAGAGCTTTTGTTTGTATGAGTTATATATATTAATACTTATAGTTTTATAAATTTAAACGGGGAAATTTTAAAACTATTTATTAATTAGTTTGTTAAAAAATAAGAATAATATACTTATTGAATGTTGACTAAGGCTATATTTAAAAAAAACAAAACAGTGTCAAGAGTGGCATGGTGTCACATCTTTGCCGATCTCTTTAATCCTGCCTTAGCAGGGATTCCAGTCTGCCCCACATTCAGTGCATCCCACTATCACACACCATGTCATCTCCGGAAATCCACTCACTGCCCACTTGTGAGATAAGAAGAGTGAAAAAGGAAAGTAGTGTCCTAGTATTATTGTGAAAAATAGCTTTAAAGTTAAGGATCCTCTGAAGGGGTCTTAGGGATTCTCGGGGGTCCCTGGCCACTTTTTGGGAACTGCTATTCTAGGTGTTGGATTCCAAAAATTAGGATCGTACTCAGATATTTGGGGCGAACCTGAGTGAGGACATCAGCAAGACTGATTGTAAACCTTGGTGAGCTGAGCCTTATCAGGTGCTGTAAGAATCTCAAACCCGAGGCATCTTCAATTCATTCTTTCTTCCTTCTCCAACATCCGGTCGGGTAGATAGTGCTCTGAAGTATCTTCATCACCTTTATCGTCTCGTCTTCTTGTCTCTTCCTGAGTCTAGCCTCCAATTACCCGACTCCTGAATGTCAACCCCAGGACCCTCTCCTGGGTGTGACAGTGTGATGTAGAAGAAAGAGCATGAATTCCAGAGTCACCCAGGCCTGGCTACAAATCCCAGGTTCACTTACCGTGAGCACTGGTTGCCCCATTGGTAAAAAGTGGTTGCCAGGACTCTCCTCAGGGAGTCTTGTAGTCAGTCCTATATGAGATCATGATATCACACACGTGGCACCAGGCCTGGCCACAGTGGGTACTTTGTGAGTTCTGCCTTCTGCCAGCTCACCCCCAGGGTGTCACTGAGCCCCACTCCCCAGAGCCCCCATGGTGCCTAAAGCCAATACTCACTTGCAGGTTGTGTTGTTTCTGAACAAGTTTCTCAGGATTGTAAGGCACAGGAGGGAAAACCATGCCTCTTCATGTTTCTGTACTTTCCATGAGGCTGAGGTTTATAAATATTCATTGTTTTGTGTAATAAAAGTAGAGGGTGCATTTTCTGCCCTTGCCAGATGAACAGTCTAGGGGGATGACATATTCCATTTGTACAAGGAAATATTGTTGCACCAATAAGGTGATATTATCAACCAGCAGGCAGGTCAGATCCATGGATAAGAGACAGCTGCTGCAAACACATCTGTTTAACAAAGGAGATATCCAGTACCCTAACCGGTTTGGCTCAGTGGATAGACCATCAGCCTGCGGACTGAAGGGTCCCAGGTTCGATTCTGGTCAAGGGCATGTACCTTGGTTGCGGGCACATCCCCAGTAGGGGGTGTGCAGGAGGCAGCTGATTGATGTTTCTCTCTCATTGATGTTTCTAACTCTCTATCCCTCTCCCTTCCTCTCTGTAAAAAATCAATAAAATATATTTTTTTAAAAAAGGAGATGTCCAAGCCTTTCCCATTGGTGGACATCTTTTGGGTATTTTTCAACATAATGCAATTTACAGAGATAAAAAAGACTGCAGCAACTTAGAGTTATTGAGAAAGGCACCAGACTAAGCCAGATATTATTGGAAGAGGCCTCTGAGAGGTGGTCTTGGCCAGTCACTTTGCAGCCACTCCCATCAGCCCCTCCAGGGGCCTGGCCATCTTTCCCTCCCGGTGAGGAAACCGGCGTTTCATGGAGTCTACTGACAGGTGTCCCCTTCTGGCCTGGGAGCCTGGGCTCTCTCCCCCAGCTCTGCCTCTTGGCTTTCTCTGAAGCATGACCCCTAAGAGTCTTCAGAATGGCAGGAAACAAAAGCCTGGGAAAGGGAGGCGTCTGAAGGCAGGCTTTGCTTTTGGCTCTTCTGACAACACTGCCCCTCCCCCACATTTCTCCAAAGGCAGGTGCACAGGCAGGGCCCCACACCTACAGGGAGTAGAGAAAACCACAGCAAGAGCAATACAAAACCAGACTAGTGTCTCAGTAAATGGTCTTGTCTCATTAGAAAATCAGAGTAGGGCTCCTGTCTGCTTTCCTACTCCACAGGAGCCTGCAGGAGGACGGGGGGTCATCACCACAGTCTGGGGAGCACAGTTGGTTCCCTTGCCCACCTGTGCAGGGCACCCCGGAGTGTCTGAGGTGGAGGCAATCTCTAAAGTGGATCCCATCTAATCTCCTGCCTCCTCATGAGATTATAACCAACCTGGTCAGAATGGGTAATTATTTGTCTCGAGTATAGAGGTTTTTAATACAGACACTACACAATCTTCTCCTTCCCAGTTTTGTGTTCAGTCCATTCGGCTTCATCTCCTGCTCCCATAGGAGGATTCTCACTCTCTTTTCTGCTGAAGGAAGCTCAACTGGCTGGCCCCTTTCCCACAATGGCCCTTCATTGGCTTGAAGACAAACCCCTCTCTGTCCCAGGATCATGGCGGTCAAGTTGTCCTTGAGTCATCTGGATGTTCATCATCTAGGTGTTAGTCCATGAGTCTGCCTTTTTCCTTTTCCTAATTTCTCTTTCTTTTTCTCTTTTGTTTCTGTTCTTTCCTCCTCCCTCCTTCCCTGCCGTCTTTATCCCTTTTCTTCCTGCTTATCTTCTTTCTATGTGTATCAGGTCAACATGAATCCTCCTAGAGAAAGCTGAACTGCACCCTGGGATGCAGGCTATAGGAATGCAGAATGTCCCCCTATCAGGTTGCTAGGCAGGATTCACCCAGCTTTCTGGAAAAGGCCTCCATGTTTAGCCATATTTTGTTGGTTCATATGTAAAATAAACTCAATTGTTTAGAGGTTTAGCTGAGGCTATAGTGTCCAGGACCCTCTTCTGTCTGGATTTTGCTCTTCAGCCAGGCTGTCCAAGTTGGAGACAGAAAAAAACAAAAGGAGAAACACCACCAGTCTTGGGGCGATCTTGAGCTTATGTCTATTACACCTTTACCTTGACCTGCCCTGAGCTGGTCCTGGAAGAGTAAAGCTCACGCACAGTAGGCCAGTAACTGACCTCGTCTCCTCTGCCTGGCGTCTCCTCTGGAAGGGATGGAAGACAATCATCTGAAAATGCCATTCAACTCCAGCTCAGAAATTGTGGTGCAAACTGGTCTGAACTCCTGGCAGAGAGCAGGGCAATTTGTGAAGTGACATTTAGCACCCCCCCCCCCCCATGCCCCAGCAGCACCGGCCCAGTTGGTGGGGGAGTGAGTTCTTCCCTGAGCAAGCACAACTCCAGGCCAGGCCTTCAGAGTGAGGACAGGGGGCAGGGTGACAGGCAGGTTTCATGGCTGCTGCTGCTCTTCTCCCACCAACAGTGGGAGTGACCCTGAGGTTGAGGAGAGATCAGTCTAGGGTCTGAAGCCAGGTCTGGGCTTGAGAGCTAGCTCCATGACTCACAAGTTGTGTGTCCTTGAACTTTGGGTTCTTCATCTATAAAATGGAGCTGGAAAGAACTTTCTGTCTACCTGGGGATTCTCCAGGTTCATGAGGTAATAGATGCAGGCGTGCTTTGTGAACCCTCAGATGCTCAGAGGTGCTAGTTCATGGAGGAAGAGAGCCTTTGAGAAGAGGCTGCCCGTGGTGTAAGCACCATATTATTGGACTTGATGCTGTTGGAACTGAAGGTGGCTGTGGCCAGGCATGGTCCTTTCCTGCATTAGAGTGAGGCTTGTTGAGGGCTCTGTCCTTTTCAAAGGGTAATGGCCTTGCATACATGTGCCGGCCCGTGTAACAATTTCCATGCTCCTCAGTCCTTTTTCTATGCATACCTCTCCCTGGATCTGACATGGGCATCCAAAGGCATGGCTTAGAGCTGCTAGTGGCTGCCAAACTGAATCATTGTCCAAAGCATAGGGGTTGGGGAAGAGGAGGTTTGCATCAGACCAGATCTCAGCCAAGCTCTTGGTTTAATGAAACCATCCATGTTTAATCCTTCGATAAACCTTGTTCAGCAGTCATTCATTTTCTGTTGAACCTCTTGCACTTGACTCTTTGTATTAGATCCTCTCTCCTTTTCCTGAATAGTCCAACTGCTGCCGAATTGGCTCAGAATTGTCAAAGCTGGGCTGCTCAAGACAATACAATAAGCCTGTGAATTCGTGTAGCTCTTTCCTTATACATGACAAAGCCTTTTTGCACGGCTTTCCTTAATTCTCTCAACAACATTGTGAAGTATGCAAATAATTGATGTGTGCTCTCAGGCATGCTGGCGGGGGATGAAAAGAGATTAAGCAGCTTGCTCAAGGTTGCACAGCTAGTAAACGGAGGGCTTGGGATTCAAACCTAGCCTCCAATGCTAGACTCCCACTGCCACCCATGACAGGACACAGAGCACATCGTGTCTTGTCCACCAGGACGGCCAGCAGTTGCTAGGATGTGTGCTTTGTGTTGTTCTAGTGCCAAGAGGGCTTCCTAGAGAAACTCCTTCCCCCTCAGACCTGGTATAGTCTCTCTGGAATCAAGTGCCAGTGTGCATGAGCCAGGCTGACGCGGTTAGCCTCACATGCTGGCCAGGAAAACGAGCTTTTCTCAGAAGGAAGCAAATCCCTGATGACACCCTTTGTCTTCATTAGCACAGATTCACTGCTGTAAGGTGCTGAGTTTCGTGCCCGTGAGTGAATTTATTTGCATTCATTTCTCTGAAAAGGCCAAGTTTTTCTAAATACTCCCTCCCCCCAACTTCATACCTAGCGCTTGTTTCCAGTCTGTTGGATTTGTACTTTAGAAAGGAAATTGGGTGACTTCATTTTTTTAGGGCAGGATTTATTTGTTTTAAGCCCCACAAAACGGGCTACTGGAGCTTATTACTCATTCTTTCGTAACGTGTTCCTGCTAAGTGCCGGTGGCTGTGTGCTTCCAGACTTTTTCGCAGTTTCTATGTTTCCTGGGTATTAATGACTCCATTTTGCAGAGTGATAATGTGGTGATGCTTTTTCTTTTCAGGCCTGAGAAGGTTTAGAGATTCTGCGTTAGGTGGCTTCTCATTAGGCTGGAGTTTATTTTTTAAAATACATTTTCATTGATTTCAGAGAGGAAGGGAGAGGGGGGGAGAGATAGAAACATCAGTGATGTGAGAGAATCACTGATTGGCTGCCTCCTATATGCCCCCCACTGGGAATCGAGCCCTCAACCTGGGCATGTGCCCTGACCTGGAATTGAACCATGACCTTCTGATTCATAGGTCAATGCTGAACCACTGAGCCACGCCAGGGCTAGGCTGGAGTTTAGATGCAAGCATTGGTTCTTTCCAAACAAAGAGAAACACCTCAGCGATCTTCCAGCAAGCACGCTCAGCCTGAGAGGGGGATGCTTTCCCCTCCCCATGCCTCCTCCTCCTCTTGTTTGCCTGTTCTTTCCCCCTCGGCGGCTTAGAAGTGCACCACAAGCTTCTCTGATTCATAGCAAAGGAGTCAGCAGGTTCCTCTTCTGATCTTGAAGATTCCAGGCTTTGGAGCAGCAGAGGGGCCAGTGGGTTTGCCATTTGAGCCAGTTCTGGCATCTGCAAACCTAGATCTGAGCAATTGAGCTTCTTTGAGGGCTGTGTTTGATCTTGAGATCTGGGAAAGAGGTTAGCTGTGTTGATGAGTGGTGGGGTAAGGCGATTTCTTCAGGAGCTAACTTTCGCTGAATCTGTCCTGAGGTTCTCTGCTCCCTCCATCGGAACTTCACTTCTTTTTTCTCATGGAAATGGCTTTGCCTAGTCACTGTTTTGTAAGAATGTTGCTTATCTGCTTGATATATGCACCCATGACTATACATGTCTATGAAAACCACTTCTTTGGGGCACCACTTTTGAACAATATCTAAAGTTCTTTTAGCTTGAGACGTCATCAAGTCCAAAGATGGCCAGCATATAGAAATATTGGAGTACAATATTGAATTCACACACTAGATTTATAATTTAGGAAGAAAATGAAGTGAACTCATTACTCATGCATTTAATTAATTTCTGTGCATTTGCATGTTTGGCTTATATTGTCAGTTAATAGGAGGAAAGGGATCATTCATTCATTCCTTCATTCAGTATTACATGTGTGTCCGACAGTCTCTTATAAAAAATAGAACGATGAGCAAGATGGACAAGGTCCCTGCCATCCTGGAGCCTGTGGTCCAGTGGAGAAAACAGACCATTAAGTAGGAAGGTTTCCAGTGGTGGGGGCTCTGAGTACACAGGTATAGATATCCTTTACGTCTTCCTCAGAAGGTAATACAATGATACACACATGGGAGTTGTTCAGTTATTTACGGAACAAAAGGATTGAAGAGTTTGTAAGGAATCGTGAGGGGGAAAAATGGGAGCAGATTTGGGGAGGAATTTTTGGGTGGTGATGTCAGTACTGTTGTATAAGACAGCTTTGCTTCTTTGACTCCTTTTAAAAGTGAGGAAACTTCTCCCAGAAGCTTCACCCTCCACCTTCAGCAGACTTTCTTGTGTGTCTCATTAGCCAGGAACATATTATATGCTGAGGCCTAACCCACTCCCCAGCCAGGGGAGTAAAACCATCATAAGTGGTTTAGACCAGCGACTCCTAAAACTCGGCTGCACATTAGAATCACCTGGGAGCTTAATCAATGAATCAGAGGCCATAAATTCTGCTTATCTGATTTCTATGGTATTTACTAATATTTTGTCTGGACTTGTTCTATTATCTCCATGTCTTTTGTAGTTATTGGTATATTTGAATTTTTAAAAAATTTTAAATCTTTTATGGTCATAAATCTCTTTATGATTACTTGCTATATCTGGAGTAATTTCTCCTTATTTATTTCATACATTATATTTATTTTCTCTTTTCTTTTTATGTTCCTTGAACAAGTACCAACATCCCAACTCTTCAAGCACATTTCTTTCTCCTCCTCCTCCTCCTCCTCCTTCTCCTCCTTCCTCTTTATTTGTTAATCCTCACCCAATGATATTTTGTCCTCTCTTTTTAGAGAGAGTGGAAGGGAGGGAGGGGGAGAGAAAGAGAGAGAAGCATCGATGCGAGAGAGACACATTGCTTGGTTGCCTCCCATACGCACCCCACCCCATCAGGGCCCAGGATCAAACCTGCAACCCAGGTATGTGTGCCCTTGACTGGAAATCAAACACTCAACCCCTTGGTGTTTAGACTGGTGATCTAATCATTAACACACTGGCCAGGGCCACAAGCATATTTCAAGTACTTGTCCATATTGCACTTTCCAATATCTCCTTTTTCAAATAAAGTCACATGTTCGCGTCCAAAAGTCAAGGAGTAGGAAATTTCATTATATCTCCCCCATAAGGCTATTACAGGAGTATGAGTAATATTGTTCAGGAGAAAGGAGTAAGACCAACGATTCAATTTACCCAAGCAGGAAGTGAAAAAAGGACAGTTTAGTGGTTATGGTAGCCAAAAATGAGCAATTCTCTCAAAAGCTGTCTAGAATCCAAAGACTAGTAGCACTTTTAAAAGACTACTTAATGTAGCACAGAGATCACTGGTGATTTTTAGAAAAGAAATTGCTCAGGTAAAAGCTGTGTTAAGGGGAGTTAAGAATAAGGTAGATATGAGTTATAGAATGGGTAAGCTATGTGTATGAAGAGCTTGGAAAGGGAAGAAAAGAACATACTCTGTTTTTGTTTTTGTAAAATGGGGGAAATCTTTTAGAATTGGGAATGTTTAGGAGCAGAAGGGAAGGGAGATTGAAGCTGTTTGACCGGTAGTTAGGGAGTAATCGTAATCATCATGTCAGGTAGAGGATGGTATATAATGTAGATGGAAGGGCTAGCTTTAATCATCATAGCTAACATTTATTAAGCATTTACTATGGCCCTTCAAATAACCCTAAGAGATTCACAGAATGTGTTCATCCCTCTTTCAAAGTGTGAGCAGAATCTCAAAGGGAATAAGTAGGTTGCTTAGAGCTACCCAGCTAATAAGTGGCAGAACTGGTACCAGAATCCAGAGGCAGTGTGATTCACCCTGAAGAAGGATGGGCGTGGAGGAGTGATGAGTTGAAGTGGAGATGATTATGTTCCCTGAAGCCTAATGATCTCACAACTGTGAGGTGTATTGGTGCTGAGCAGGGAGAGAAAAAGGCAATAGGAAGGATGTATGAATATCACTGAGGGTGAGGTTGATGTTAGAAAGGGTCACTCTGTAATGGACAGCTTCTCATCCCCCTCTGTCAGAGATCTTCAACATGACAGCAGATACGGAGAAAGAAAAGGAGCTCAGATGTGAGACTTGACATGTACACTAATGAGGCATGTAATGACTAGTAAGATGCTGGAACCAGGATAAGAACATTGGAGGCAAAGCTAACCGACTAATAGGCTGGTATATATTTAAAGTAGGCGTTGGGGGAGAGTGGCTGGGTGACATTGCTCATAATGGGAAAGGGAGCCGAGAACCTGGCTGGGAGAACACCCCGTGCTTTTCCTGGTGCCAGGGAGCCCACAATGCTCTGAGTTAAAAGCAAACCAGCAGATTAAATCAAGTCTTGGATATTGAATACAAGAGAGACAGTGTTAGGGGTGAGGTGGGGAGCAGGAGGGGCAGCACTGGGTCTTCTCATAGCATTACTTCTGCTTCCGATGTGAGAGAGCAACTGGGACTAGACTTGCTCTCCTGCTGTAAACAACTAGAAAACTAGACAAAATCTATGAAATAGCTCTTTTTAGGTATCACACAAGGGCAGAATAGTTCCAGGACCCTTCGGAGAAGGGAAATAAATGCAATAAGCCTTAGGGTAGTACCAGGTTTGTGCCTAGAGGCAATTTCTGAGGCCCTTAAAATAACCCTAAGAGATTCACAGAATGTGTTAATCCCTATTTCAAACACAGACCCGAGCAGGGCATGGTGGTATCGCTGATTTGAGGAGACAGAACTGGAACTTGGAGAGGCTGAAGTGGCTGGAATGTGCTGTGCAGAGAATGCTCAGCATCTGCAGAGAGGCCCTCTTGCATCCACAGCTGAGCACTAACTGTAGGGTTACAAAGAGTGACTAGGTGCCTGTAAGTGGAGTGATGCCCAGAGGTAGTGTAGAGCTAGTAGAAGCTTGAGTTCTAACTAGCCAGAATGGAGAATCCTTGTTGACCATCAAAGGCATACCAAAGAGATCCCCCAAAAGTCACAGCTTAGTAAAAAAACATTAAAATTTCCAGCATCCAATCCAAAATTACTAGGCATGCATTAAATAAAATAATAATAATAATAATAATAATAATAATAATAATAATAATAATAAAAGGATGAATAACACTGCCTTTGGATTCTGGTACCAGTTCTGCCACTTAGTCCTTTGAGCTTCTGGTCATACCTCGGAATAGGGATAATACATTCTGTGTATCTCTTACGGCTATTTTAAGGGTTAAAGAAGATAATTCATGTAAAGCACTGGGCCTGGACCACAGTAAATGCCTAATAAATGTTAGCTTTGATGGTGAGATAATTAGGAGAAAGGTCAGTTAATAGAAACAGACCCAAAATGTTAAAAATGTCAGAGAAGATAAATTAACAGATGAGGCCTTTAAAACAGCTATTACAAATATGCATGTAATTGGAATCCCAGAAAGGGAGGCGGTTAAAAAAAAAAAAGGAATAACAGCTAAAAACCTTCCAAATTTTGTGAAAACTCACATATCCAAGCAGCTCAACAACCCCCAAGCAGGATACAAACAAAAGAAAATCACCCCAGAGGAATTCATGATCAAAGTACTGAGAACGGTTTATAGAGAGAAAATTTTAAGAACAGACAGAAAAATATTACATATAGACAGAGACACATTACATAGAGGGAAAAAGATAGTGATGCCCACATACTTCTTGTTAAAAACTTTTAAGCGAGAAGAAAAATGAAAGAATATCTTCAAAATGCTGAAACAGAAACAAAATGAACTATTAACATAGAACTGTACATACAATCAAAATAACCTGTAAAAAATAAATATGAAAAACAAACTTTTTTCCTGAGAAACAAAAGCTGACAAAGTTCTTCACCAGCAGATCTGGAATGTAAGTTCTTACAATGTATAATCAACAGTACCAATGAGCTCCACCAATAGAGCAAGAGCATTGCGTATATGTGAATACAAAAGAATAAAAGGTCAACCCCAAGAGGTTATATACTAGTACTTTATGACTCCATTTATATGCAACATTCTTGAAATGACAGCATTATAGACATGGAGAACAGACTGGGTAGTTGCTAGAAGTTAAGGAAGGGAGGATGGGAGGAGAGCAGAAGAGACGTGGGTGTGGCTAGGAAAGGGAAATATGGTGATCCTGTGGTTTTGGCAAGGTGCTTAGAAAGTAAGTTAGTGGGGAAATAGACTTTTCAATAAATGGTGCTGGAAAACTTGATATTGTGCATGGGTAAATACAAAAGAATAAAAGGTTCAAAGATGAACCTCCACCCTTGCTTCAAACTAGACACAAAAGTTAACTTGAAATAGATAAAAATGAAAACTATACGACTTCTAGAAGTCATAGGAAAACTTTACAACCTTGGGGTAGGCAGAGATTATTAGGACACAAAACATTTGAAACATAAAAGAAGAAAAATAAACACATTGGGCCTCATCAGAAACACGATGAAGAAAAATACCATTAAGAAAATGAAATTTCTAGCCACAGACTAGGATAAAATGGCTGATAAAAGATTTGAATTCAGAATAAATAAAGGACTCATACAACTCAGTAATAAAGAATCAATTCATTTTTTTCAATAGGCAAAATATTTGGTCAGACATTTTACAAAGGAAGTGTATAATGGCAAAAAAGCACATGAAAAGATGCTCAATTTAATTAGTTATCAAGAAAATGCAATTTAAAACCACAATGAGATACCGACTAAGGATGGCTCAAATTAGAAAGATATAACCTTATATATTGCTGGTGGCTGTGTAAAATGGTATTAACATTTTGGAAATCAGCTGGGCAGTTTCTTATAAAGTTGAGCATACACTTACCATAAAACCCAGTGTTTTTACAATACAGCAATGACAATATATGTCCACACAAAAACATATATATTAATGTTCATAATAACCCAAATCAGGAAAATCCCAAATGTTCAGCATATGAATGGATAAACAAATTGTAGTCATATATTCATATGATGTAATACTATCAGCAAGAACAAAGCAATAAACTAGAGATACACATAACAACATGGTTGAATATAAAATATATTAGGCTGAATTTTTTCTCAAGAAAGATAGACTCAGAATAGTGCTCACTGTATTATTTAAATTACAGAAAAGGCAAAACTAACTTGTAATGACATAAGCAGGTGAATGGTTGCCTGGGCTGGGCACTGGAGCACAAAGATGTACAAGGGAACTTTGGGGGCAGTAAAAATGTTCTATATCTTGATTGTGTGGTGTTTACATTTGTCAAGACTCATTAAACTGTAAACTTCAAGTGGGAACATTTTGTCACATGTCAATTATATCTCAATGAAGTTGTTTTTTAAAAAATCACCTACTTGCTTTTCAGTCTACCTCTGGCACACACGTATACCATGCTGAAGCAGAGCACCTGTGGTTAATTTCATTCTTGACATTGCCTGGGTTTTACATGACATTTATAGAGGCACTGGGGGGTGAGGGGGTGTCCCTCAGCCCAGTCTGCACCCTCTTGCAGTCCGGGACCTCTCGGGGGATGTCGGCCTGCTGGGTCCTTAGCATGGGCAGGAGAGGCTCCCGCGGTGAGCTCGGCTTCTGGCTGAGCAGCGCTCCCCCTGTGGAAGTGCACTGACCACCAGGGGGCAGCTCCTGCATTGAGTGTCTGCCCCTGGTGGTCAGTGCACATCATAGTGTCTGGTCATTCTGCCGTTCGGTCTATTTACATATTAAGGTTTTATTATATAGGATATACATTTATATGTATATGTATGTATATACATTATGTATATATGCTTAATTGAAATAAAACTTGCATGCTACACAATTCATTGGTTTTTAGTATATTCACTGAGTTGTGAAATTATCACCACTATCAACCTTAGAACATTTTCATACCCCCCCCCAAAAAAAACCCATACCTACTCAATTACTTTCTATTTCTCCCCACATCTCCTAGTTCTAATTAGATGAACAGGGCTATGATTAATCTACTTTCTCTTTCTCTATATATAATTTGCCTATTCTGGACATTTCATATGAATTAACAAATACAATATGTGGCTTTTCTGACTGGCTTATTTCATTTAGAATAGTTTTTTCAAGGATCATCCATGTTGTAGCATGTATCAGCGCTTCATTTCTTTTTATGGCTGAATAATATTCCATTGTATGGATATACCACATCTTATTTACCCGTTCATCAGTTGATGGACATACAAGCTGTTTCCACTTTTGCTATTATGAATAGTGCTGCTATGAACATTCATGTATAAGTTCTTGAGTCGACACATGTTTCCATTTCTTTTGGGTATATACCCAAGCAGTGGAATTGCCTGGTTATATGGGAACTCTGTGTTTAACATTTTGAGGAACCACCAAACTATTTCCCAAAGCATGTGCACCATTTTATATTCCTAACCAGTCAAAGAACAAAGAAGCATCAGAGGGGATGTTTGAGTAGCCATTTCTCGCTCCCCTGGAGAAATAGGAGCCAGGGTCTGGTTTGTGAAAGCTACGTGAAACATCCCTCACAGAAAGTCTCTCTAAAGAGTGGTTGGTACTCATGCTAAGAAAGAGTTCAGTGAAAAACTGTGACTCTAGCTAAACGTGGAAAATAGGGTGTTTTTTGAGGGTAGCTGCCCAAAGGGTTTGGAACTCTTGCTCTATAGCTAGCTCAATTGAGAACTCGAAATTCAGTAAGAAGAACATTGAAAGGGTCTTGATGAGGGTGAAGTGGCATGCAGAGGAAGAGGTTAACAGGATTTCAGAATATCAGCACATTGCCTGGGGCAGAGCACCTGCCAGCCAACTGGTATGTTAGATTAAGAGTAAGTTAATTGCCTGATTTTTTTTTTAAAGCTTGTGAGATTATTCTTTGAAAATAAATGAATTATCCAACTGCAGTTCAAGCACTGGCAGGAGGAGTAAATCACTGAAAGAGAAAGTACTAAGGGGGAAATGGATGACAGCAGAGCCCAGCCCCCTAGACCACATGTGGAAGCATCTCTAGCATTCCCTGCTGAGTCATGGGGCTCTGTTATGGAAAAGCAGCAGGTAGGTGGAGAGGGCAGGGGACTCGGAATATCCCATGAGGCTTACTGAGGCTGTGCTTGCTGTCCATGGTGCTAACGGAGCAGCTTCCCGCTCTCTGGCCAAACAACACTCTTAATACCCTTTCCTTACCTGCTCTGCGTCTTACGTTTAGTTCCCAGTCTAAAAAGGGAGACTATGGTCAAGGTCATATCCTTGAAAATTCACAGACAACTAGAGCCCAGACTTCCCTCTTTTCCCCGGCTGCTGATTAAAGCCATGGCCACAGTGCTCACACCTTTGGCGGAGAAATGGGCCACCCCAGAGGCGGTATTATTTAGGAGGGAACATCAACTCTGTTTAGAAGCTCACAGTGGATAATGAGAGGCATGAGAAAGCATGGGCTTTAAATCTTTGTTTAAAACATTGTGTCAGAGCCCTAACCGGTTTGGCTCAGTGGATAGAGCGTCAGCCTTCAGATTGAGGGGTCCCAGGTTCGATTCCGGTCAAGGGCATGTACCTTGGTTGAGGGCACATCCCCAGTAGGGGGTGTGCAGGAGGCAGCTGATCAATGTTTCTCTCTCATCGATGTTTCTAACTCTCTATCCCTCTCTGTAAAAAAATAAATAAAAATATACATATTTAAAAAACAAACAAACAAACAAAAACCAACATTGTGTCAGAGAGTCAAAGTCTTGGTCCCCTTGCTGCAGTTTCTATCCCTGCTTACTGTGGTTCCTTCCCTCCCCCCCCTCCCCGCCCCCGCTCTCAGTGGGGCCTTTGCCCGTGGCTGGTGACGTCACTGGCCTGGGCTGTGGACCAATTTGGAGGCGGATTAAGCTTTAGACGATGCTTTTGAGAGGAGCTCTCAGAGCCCCCCAGCATTGGTACCTTTACCTCCTTCTTCATCATGAAACATTTGTATCCAGGTGCGGTGAGGGCACCATGAATAAAGAGCACAGCCTTTTCAAGAGAAAGAAATTGCAAAGGGTAGGCTTTGGGTGAGCCCCAGAAATTTTTTAGCATCAGATAAAAACGTGTTGTTTGGGTTACCACTTGCTCTCCTAGGCGTTGTCATAATACTAAAGCTAGGGCTAAGGACAATGGCTCAGTTCCCTGAACTCGTATGTGTATAAGCTGATGTGAGGTGCACCTTGCACCTTGGTGGGCCAGCCCTGGGTGGATGAGCCCCAGTAGTCGCTGGCTGTGGCTGGTGGACAGCTACCAGTTGCCACTCTTGTCTCTAGGTCTCCCAGACCTATTCCTCATTCTGCTCGTAGCTGCTGTGGGGAAAGGCCTGCCCCACAGATCCAGGCTTGGGAGGTTGTGGATCGTCCAGGTCCCTTTCCTTCTCCTTGGCCTTGACCATGCTGGAATCCAGCACTCACCACTCCTCCCCCTCCTGGACTAGGTGAATGATCCGAGGCAAGTCGTTCTCTGAGCTTTTATTTCCTCCTTTATAAATCGAAGGGCTCCTCCTTCCACTTATATTGTTCTGTGAAATGAAGCAAAACAATTCTCACTATGACTTGAAAATAAATTGATATTGGGAGGAGGAATCGATTGTATTGTATGAAATAAGGTTGGTGGATTTTATGTTAACATGTGGATTCCAAATATAAAGGTTCATTTTTTTTTCTTATAATTAGTCATTTGCTGAATTTTTCCTACTTAACATTGAGTCATATAAATGAGAGGCATGTTTCCAGAATAACATGCTTTTTGATCCTTGGTTATTTTATCTAAGACTTATCAAGAATGTCAGACACATTATACCAGTAGATACGCATTGCTCTCAATTTGTTTTTAGCTAGATGAATCCTTTGATAGCTAGGGATATTAAAATATTACCTAACTAGAAGCCCGGTGCACGAAATTCGTGCACGGCAGGGGGTTGTCCCTCAGCCCAGCCTGTACCCTCTCCAATCTGGGACTGCTGGAGGGATGTCCGACTGCCCGTTTAGGCCCGATCCCACCAGGATCGGGCCTAAACGGGCAGTCGGACATCCCTCTCACAATCCAGGACTGCTGGCTCCCAACTGCTTGCCTGCCTGCCTTCCTGATTGCCCCTAACCGCTTCTGCCTGCCAGCCTGATCACCCCCTAACCACTCTGCTGCCAGCCTGGTTGATGCTTAACTGCTCCCCTGCCAGCCTGTTTGCCCCCAACTTCCCTCCTCTGCCAGCCTGGTCACCCCTAACTGCCCTCTCCTGCAGGGTTGATCACCTCCAACTGCTCTCCATTGCAAGCCTGGTCCCTCTCAACTGCCCTCCCTTGCAGGCCTGGTCCCTCTCAACTGCCCTCCCTTGCAGGCCGGGTGCCTCCCAACTGCCCTCTCCTGCTGGCCATCTTGTGGTGGCCATCTTGTGTCCACATGGGGGCAGCTATATTGTGTGTTGCAGTGATGATCAATCTGTATATTACTCTTTTATGAGATAGGATAGAGGCCTGGTGCACAGGTGGGGGCCAGCTGGTTTGCCCTGAAGGGTGTCACAGATAAGGGTGGGGGTTCCCTTGGGGTGTGGGGCGGCCTGAGCGAGGGGCCTGTGGTGGTTTGCAGGCTGGCCACGCCCCCTGGCAACCCAAGGGGAGGCCCTGGTATTTGGAATTTATTTTCCTTCTACAATTGAAACTTTGTAGCCTGGAGCGGAGCCAAGCCTGGGGCTCCGGCAGCCATTTCTGTGGCAGTTAATTCACCTTCTACAATTGAAACTTTGTAGCCTTAAGCGGGTGAGCCCGGCCAGGGTGTGCGGAAAGCTTTGCTTCCCCTGTTGCCGCCGGCAACCATGGCCTGCTCTCTCAAGCTCCATTCTGCCGCCATTTGTTTGAATTTGTTTACCTTCTATAATTGAAACTTTGTAGCTTGAGTGGAGGCTTAGGCCTGCAATGGTTATGGAAAGCTTGGCTTGCTCTGTTACCTGGGAAACCTTGCTCACTGTGGCTGTAGCCATCTTGGATTGGGGTTAATTTGCATACACGCCCTGATTGGCTGGTGGGCGTGGCTTATGTAGCGGAGTGATGGTTAATTTGCATATTACCATTTTATTAGAGAGGATGCTGACTCATCTGACTCCTAGAAGAAGAATTGAAATGCTAGACAGAAAATTTACAAGAGACAAAAGAGAATCGGCTGGCTTTAACCAGGATGGTTTGGGTCTGGGGGCAGAATTTAGACAAGAGTATTGGTCAGAAAGACAGGAATAGCAGACTATGGATCTATCTGCCCAAAATGATGTGAACCCAGGTGGCAGCAAAACCTGAGAAGTCTCCTCAAAATTGTTTCCCTGACACAGGGCGAGGGGAATTGGTCGCTTTTTAAGGTCTGAGAGGGAAATACTTCTTTGACTAGTTCTGCCAGGTCAGACTGAGCCTGGGCTCTGTGGATGCCCTGGCCCCTGGGAGGAGTGACAGTGTCCTTGCCCACCCAGGAGCCCTTGGTCCTCTCGTTCTCCTGGAGGCCCGAGCCCCCTGGGAGATTTGAGGGTCCCCTGGGGGACTTATGGGTTCTGACACTGGTGAGCTCAGCGGGCTTGGTCTCTCATGGCGATTTCTAATTCTCTCTATTTGCCATCTCTCTCCCAGTGGCCAGGCTTCTGGCGGAGGGGTCCTGCCAGCAAGGGCTTTGCTTCATCTCAGACTTGGAGCACCTTCTAAACCGAGCCTTTTGTTATTGTGTGCCTATTACGCTCCATACACTGGGCTTGGGCCTTTCGATGTGATCTCTCTTTTTAAAAATTTAACTAATTGAGTTTTAAATCTTTATTGTTGAAAGTATTACAAATGTCCCCATTCCTCCCCCCCCCATTAACTCCTTCTAGCCCATCCCTGCCCCCCTCCCCCACTCCCCAGGCCTTCACCACCCTATTGTCTGTGTCCATGGGCTATGCATATATGCATACAAGATTTTTGGTTGATCTCTTCCCACCCCCCTGCCCATCCCCACCTGATGTGCTCTCTTTTAAGCCACAAAGGCCCTGCCAGGTAGGTGTTATCTCTTTTTGACAGAAAAGGAAACTGAGACCAGAAAGGAGCAAAACTTCATGTGGCCACTAAATGGCAGGCTGGGAGTTGATCTAGCTCTGGCTCACTCCAAGCCCCTTGCTCTCTCTATCTCTGGAAAAATGAACAGTGTGGTGGTTCTTAATCGGGCTCTTCCACGGGCCTCACACTCATGCTTGATTGCCCCTAGAAGAGTCACCGCAGGATAGAAATGTTGGAACTCCAGGAAGAATAGACTGCATGGGTCCCAAAAGACGACCTGCCACTCAGTTAAGATGTGGTTGTGAAAGTTCATTCTTTTGAGCATAAACAAATGGCATAGTCATGCCTGGAATGTTCTAAATCGCCGTTGACTTTGAATTTAGAAATTCTGCCATTTTTGCTTGATGTGTGAAGCTAATGTTTGCTGAAGAAAGAAAGGGAACCGTGAAATGAGCTTAACCCTGCAGAATGTTTATAGCTGTAGGAGCATTTATTGCTTCCCTTGGGCCAAGCATGTTTGTCCAGACAGCATTGAAATAGTGCATCTCACCTTAGGTAGATGGGATAGTGTCTCTGACGTGGACTTCCCTAACCACAAGGGTTCTGTTAATTTTGCGGTTTATAAATGACAAGGAACTCTTAGATATTTTCCCCTCAGCAATTTGTGGATAAGAATCATTGAAGTAGAAGAGTTCTTGGAAATCACTTAGATTATAAATTAAAATGTACTCCACCGACCAAACACTGCATTCCTATGGAGCCCACATTAATGGAGGGCCTGCTACATGCTCAGCATGATGCTTGGGCTTTCTAGATGTTACCCTCACATGACCGGCCACCTCCCCAGCCTTCTGTCTCACAGTGTCCCCTTGCTCCGCAAGCTCGCAGCTCCAAACACCTGCTGTTAATCCTCACCCGAGGGTATTTTTCCCATTGGTTTTTAGAGAGAGTGAATTGGTTGCCTCCTGCATGTGCCCTGACTGGGGCCAGCGATTGAACCTGCAACCCAGGTACATGCCCTTGATCGCTGTAATCACTGAGCCATGCCGGCCAGGGCCTTTTGTGTTCTTTTGAACATGCTGAGCCTGCCCATCTCTCTGGGCCTTAAGTGATGCTCCTTTGGCCTAGAGACCCCGCCTCCACTGTTTCCTTAGCTGCTTTTCCTTATGCCTCAGACATGCCCCCCTCAGAGATGCTTTCTTTACTCCTCAGCTGGAAGAAGCCCACCCCACCCCATTTTGCTTTCTTTCTGGACACAGTGTTTCTAACCCTCCCGAGGACTTCTGATTTGTAATTTACGTATTTGTTTGTTGATGGCTTTAGTTTCTGTCTCCCCCCCCCCCGACCCCCCCAACCCTCCGTCCCCTAGACTGAGCTGTGTGAGGCAAAGGCCAAGTCTGATCTGCTCACCAGAATATCCTGGGCATTTGGCATGAATCCCGGCACACAGTGGGCAGACACTCAATAAATGCTTACTGGGTTTGGGAATTAGTCTTCTAAGCCCCAGTTGATGCAGCTGAAGGTTAGGGAGGCAGTGTGACTTCTTAAAGTCACCTGTCAAGTGAATGGCAGAGCTGGGATTCTAATCTTTGCATCTAGTTCCTGACTCTCAAATCCAGGGCTCACTTCACTCTACAGTGCTGTGGGACTTCCGTTTAGAGAACAAAGCTTTCTACCTCATTGTTGGGCTGATGGAAACATATACTTTTAACTGTTATGGTTATGTCTCAGCTCAGGTTTAAAGGAAGTCCCAAACGAGGCACCTGGACACATCAGACTGAGAGCACTTTGAGGGAGAAGACAGCACGCCCTCACTTAACTGGAGCTCCTTGGGCTCAAGAGTCACCACTGTCCAAAGGCTGGCAGTGCTGTGACCAGAGAGAGGGCCGGTTGACTTCCAGAACAGATAGCACATGGCTCTGTCTTATGGGGGCCAGAAAGACTGATTTGAACAGCCCTTTGGGTGAGCAAGAAGGTCACTTTGGCAGGTGTTAGAAGGCAGGGCTCTCTCTTGCTGGGTCTGAAATGACCTCATGGTGCATGAAAGAAGAGATGCTGAACACGGCTACCGGAGGCCAGTAGGCTGGAAGGAGATGGAAGAGGCATTTGGAGTAAGCTCTAGAAAGTGGGCTTTGATCTGTCCATGGATGCTGACCAGCCAAGCCCATTATCCCTTTCCTCCCATCAAAGGCTGTTATTGTGGTTTGGCTCATCGTACATCACTGATTTGGGAGTGGCATTGTTCTCTGCTTGGCTTGCTGTTGGGCCTGCTGCATTAGGCCAGAGATGGTGCCCTCAAGTCCCCCAGGAGCCCCATTTTGCCAAGGCCAAGCTAGCAGAGCCCTAGGTGGGGTGAGATGCCTGCCGTCTCTGGAGCCCACTTCAGAGTCAGCAGTTAGTCTCTGGATTCTATACTCAACACCTGATCCAAATGCTTAAGTAAAAATAAATGGCTTGCTCTGTCCCTTCATTGCTGATCCGTGTCTTTCCAGGCCATGTCCTGTGATGTCTTCCTCGACTTCTCTCCCTGTTCTGAGCGCCTTTCTTCTGTGAGGGCACTTAATTGCTTTGCTTTCCTTCTTCTCACATGTGCTCGGGGAGGACTCCAAGTCTCACACAACGTGCTGTTCCTTCCCGATCACGCAGTGCTGTGGGGAACAGGTGCGCCATGCAGACATAGGCTTGTATCACAGGCAGTGACAGCAGGAAGGGACTTGAATTTAGAAATTCTGCCATTTTTGCATCTCAAAGGGTTTCCACCCTGGGCTCTGTGGGTCCCAAGGGTCTTTGGCAAGTGGTAGGAAGGGGCAGGGCTAATGGAGCTCCCTTCCCCTCACATCTAAGCAGCCACCCTTTATTTGTTTTACATACTGAACTTCTCTCTAAAATGTTCCTTGATTAAAGGGCTCCCAGCTTAATACCATGATTGGACAAACTCTGGTCTAATTCACATCCTCCAGGGAGATGCAGTGGTGACCTGAATGACACCTCATAGAAATTCTTCACATAAATAGAGATGTTGAGCTTTTGGCAGATAACCTACTACTTTTAATTCTATCTGAATTATATCCATGTAGTAGAGTGTTTATAAGATTTTGTACAAGTATATGTATATTTTCATATGTGCACATAATACACACACACACACACACACACACACACACACACACACACACACACGTATGTAGGTGTATAAGACCAGGCTCTAATACTCATGTCTTTAAAGAAACTGTTTGTACCCTCCCTTCTGAAAGCAATCTTGTATTGCCTTTTAGCATGCTACTTAAACATTTTTGTTTTCTCTTAATTTCACTTTGATTTGAATTGTAATTAGTTATGTACATTTCTCTCCCTTGGTAAACTTGAAGTCCTTTAAAGTTTGAGACTCAGCTATTTATCTTTGTAACCTTTGTAACACCTAGCAATGTGCTCTGTACATGTAATTAATCAGTGTTTTATCCGAGAAGAACCACAAAGTAGAAAAGAAAAAGTGTTGGTTAGGGAGCCAGTCGATAAGAATATAGTATATTAATATGAAACCAACATTTCATGCTTGGACCTCATAAGGACCTTGTTAACTTCTCAGAGAAAAATGGCACACGGCCCCCTGTGGGACCCTGGCCATCCATCTCACACATGTATGCTGTTATTCACGGAGCAGATGGTCCTGATGGCTCAATGCAAATTAATTTTAATCACTGGAAAAGCAACTCTAGGTATGGGGCTTATTATGGAAAGCCAAGAATGTCAGTTTTATAAGAGAAGTTATGATGCTGAATTTTATACATCAACTTGGCTGGGCCACTGGGCGCCTAGATAATTGGTCAAACATCATTCTTGGTGTCTCTGTGGATGGAGGTGTTTGGGGATGAAATTGACTTTGAATCAGTAGACTGAATAGAACAGATCGCCCTCCCCAGTGTGGGTGGCATCAATCAGTTGAAGGTCTGAATAGAACAAAAAGACTGAGGAGTTCCTCTGTTGAGCTGAGACATTGGTCTTTTCCTGCCTTTGGACTAGAATTGAAAATGGGCTCTTCTCGGGTCTCAAACCAGCCAGCTTTCAGACTGGAACTTATCCCATCAGATCTCTTGGGTCTCAGGCCTTCAGACTCTGACTCAAACTACATATAGGCTCTCCTGGGTCTCCAGCTTGTTGACTTTGAAATGTCTCAGCCTCAATAACGGTATGAGCCAATGCCTTATAATAAATCCTTTTCTCATAATATACACATCCTACTTGTTCTGTTTCTCACAAGAACCCTGATCAAAACCAGTACAGATTTTAATACTGAGAAATGTCTAAAAATGTGTTAGTATCTTTGGAACCAGGTAAATAGGTAGAGGCTAGGAGTGTGCTGAGGTGCAGGCTAGAAATACAAACGTTAAGGGCAATTCTGGTGAGAACTCAAACAGAAATGAGAAATGTGTTATTAGAGATGGGAGGGAAGGCATTCCTTGTCATAAAATGGCAAAAACTTGACTGAGCTGTGTTCTAGTATTTTGTGGAAGATAGAACTTGAAAGCAATGAAATTAGGTATTTAGCTCAGGAGATTTCTAAGCAAAGAGATTTCTAGGCAGAAGAAATCATGCATTGAGTAATGTAATTCAACATTTATTTGAATGTTTGCTATCTGTAAGGTACCTTGCTAAGAAGGAGTTCCTCTCTAAGGAGAAGGTGTTAAGGTTCAGAAGGTATGGCCTCTGCCTTCCAAGAAGCTGTACCTCTGTGCCATTCCTGCCTCCCAAATCCTTAACCACATAAGTGGACATTACCAACTTTTAATGTACTTCAGGTGAGATTACTCGGTGATCATAACTATTTTTCATCTTCAAGGATAGTCGCCTTCCAGGGTCTGGCCTTGCCTGTCATTCTGCCTTCCACTCTTCATCCCTGAACTGTATTTACCCGTAGAGTTTGGGGACTGGCTACATCCTATGTAGCTTTGCTCCTGGTCATCTTGATCAGCAGGAAGATGCTAAAAAATCTTCTAAAATGTGGAAAAAGGAGTGATAGGGTCACGTGTTAAAACTATTACATGAACACTTGACTTAACTTAGGTCCCGGTGAGAGATGTTAGGAGATGAAATTTAAATTTTAGTATGTCATAATTTCCTGATAGGCACTAATGATCATAATGAAACTTCACCTCTGGCCAGTGATTATGATTTGCAGTGGAAGTCACTTGACCCTAATTAATGGAGGCATTCGCTGTGCTTCTTTGCTGTAGCCCGCACTTGCTGTTCTGCCATCACATGAGCAGTGGGCCATTTTAGCTTTTGGACTGGATGTTACTCTGCACATAAATGATGCGTTTTGTTGCCCTGCTTTGAAATATGCTATCTACCTCATACAGGGATTTCTAGGGGCAGGAATATATATTGACTTTCCCATAAAAAAAATATGAAAAGAACTTGACTTTCTTGTTGACACTTCCTTCAATAATGGAAAAGGCTGTGCTATTTAAATCTGTGGGAAAATCAATCCGACATTTGTGGGTTAATTGACAATATTTACATGCTACAATTAGTCTCATTATGCTTTAATTATATTAATTAAACTCATGTCCTGGAGAATAGGCATTTACTCATCCTCTCCCTCCTCCTGCATTCCTCCACATGTACATCTGGAAGCTGCTTCCCTGGGTGTTGTGAGCACATGGGACAGGGTCCATTTTTCTTTATTGTTATGACCCCAGAACAGTTCTGGCATAGCGTACGTGCTTATAAATCTCTGTTGAATTGAATCATACATATACAGACATAGCTTGGAAAAATCCATGATGGTAACTCCAGTGGCTTCTAAACTTGCTCTCTGCGTAAAACAAATGCCTAAATTTGCTAGCCCACACGAACGCTTTGTACGTCTTCCCCTTCCCATCCATTTCACTGCATTAGCAAAGTAAATAAAACAACAATCTACAAGCAAGGTGAGAGACTAGAGAAAGGAGAAAACATATTTCAATGCCAATTTTATGGCAGACACAGTGTTAGGACCTTTCACTACATTATCTTATATTATCACCAAAGTGTTTTCTCCCTTGCCCCAGCAGGTTGCTTTTAACAAAAAGCCAGCTGAAGCAAAAAGGGAATTGCTTGTTGGAGATCCGTAAAGACATCAGATGCTGCTTAAGGGGATTAATAAAAATGGGTTTAATAAAAATGGGTTTAATATTTTATCTCATCACTAACTCATCACCTGTTGGGCCAACGGTTTTCTAGATAATATACAGACAGTAAGCCATGTTGAATGATGAACTCATTATTTCTTACTCACTCAGAGTCAATGACTATTTACCTGGGATTATTCCTGAAGCAGGGCTGTAGGCGAAGTAGAGATGGGAGGTAACTTGCCTCCTTCCATTGTCTGTGCTTTAAAGGGAGAGGAAATAGATGACTCTGTGGTAACTGTGCCCTTAAAATGTGATTACAAATAGTTGCCCTCCATCCCTGACAATAAACGTAAATATTAATGCTGTGTGCTTTCATACACATACATGCATTCAATCAATAGGATCCTATGACACTCTGTAGTTTGGTTATTTTTAATTAGCCTTGACCTCCCCAGACCTAGCTTTGTGTGGGTCAGATACAGGAATACATAGGGACCCAGTAATGCTCACTTAATGGTAGTTCATCCCCATTCTGTCATGTGTTGGAGGATTTGATTTCAGAGACAAAAGAATTCCAATCCAAAGACCTGCTAATAACAGATACCAGGGTAGAGTTATAGAACAGAAACATCAGCTTTCAGCAGAAATAGGAGAGTGTGTTTGTTAAATGGTCAGCTTGGTCCTCCCACTTCTGAAGAGGTAAGCATATCTGTGGTTGGCTTCTTAATAAATTATACAAAGGATGTTCAGGGGGTCCATTTCCTGAAGGTGATTGCTCAGCATCATGGAGCACCAAGCACCGTTAGCACCATTAATGGCCTATCAGGGTTTAGTGGTCTATAAATGTCACTCCCATCTTCCTTGAAAACACATTAATTCAACCCGACAAGAAGCAGAGCTATGCACCAGATAGTTGATACACGGCAGTATTATCCCTCTTTCTCACTTCTTCTAAGAGAGCTCACCCTACCTTCTTTGGGTCTGGTGATGTGTCCACATTGGATGATTTTGAATATTTTACAGGCATATTCCTTATTTGTTTTAAAGGAAAACTACCTTATTTATAACTTTGGCTTACCACCTTGTTAATACATATAATGAATGAGGGAATGTGGGTGATGGGGCACCCAGCCCAAGCTTGGAAACAACAGCGTCTTGGAGCTCTTGCCATCTATCAAGGTTGTGAACTTCATCATTACTGAGGGTTTTACTTAAATTCCAGCTATGTTGTCACATGGAATCTAAAAATAGTAACACCACAAAGGGATGGTATGAGTAACAAATGTCTCGATTAAAGGAGATAGCTCTGTGCCCGGCACCTAGTAGCCACTCAGTAAATGTTAGTTGAATTAGAATTCCCCCACCTTTCCTGGATCATCACCTCATTAAAGCATTGTACCTTTGGCTAGTGTATAATAGGTATTTTTCATCATGTCCATTTGTTAGCTCAATCCCTCGCCATCTGTGTTCCTTGTCCACCTGCCAACCTAAAATGAAAAATTATCTTCCTATCTTCAAATGACAAGTTTGGTGTGTTTTTTTTAAAGATAACACTTTTTATACGTTGGGTTTTATTACAGTGGAGTTCTATAGAGTTTTATTATTTCCAAGGACTAATTTAGTGTCTTATCAAGTAATTAAGATCTTATATTATATATAGGTGAGCTTCCTGGTCCTGCTAGGGGAGGAAGCATTGTACTCTTGTGCTTTTTTTTTTTTTTTTTGGCTAATAGAGCAAATGGGAAATCCAGAGCTAGAGGGGGGCAAAGCCCAAATTTGCAAGTGTGTTAGGTTGTTAGATTTACCGAGTAGTTGCATGTTGGGTCAGTGTCCGTGGCCAGCTTGCAGCAAATGCAATTAGAGTGCTCATTGGGTATTTCTTTGGAGAAGTTTGTTAAAGAAGGAGCTCATGTTGTACCCAATTTAAAACCTGTTTATGAGACGTTTTCAGGATTCTCACATCCTGTCATCCAACATGTATTTCCTAATCCCCACTAGAGTGTGCCTGGGGATTTGAAGACAACCTCCACCATGGTGCTTGTCGTTCAGTAGTATTTACAGTCCCCTATTCTCCCCACTTTCAGATGTGGAGACTGAGTCATCAGGGTCTACGTGACTTTCCCCAAATCACACAGCCATTGAATGCTAAACCAAAGGACTCAACATAGGTTCCACACCCCTATGTACCCTCTTAATCATCAATGTCAAGTGGGAATCCTGACTTTCAGAGCAATTAAGTGTCTTGATTCTGGCTCCCCAGCCAGAAGTGACAGAAAAAGATTGAACATACTTTCCTTTTCCTTTTGCTGATTTTTCCCTCCTGTGTCATGGACTCTTCGGGTCAATACTTTATTGAGCTCAAAGAATTCATTGGGTCCCTATTATGTGCCAGATGTTGCAATGACCTTTGGTGATACAAAGATAATGAGCTTCCTTAAGGAATTCACAGTCTGAGTTGGGGAGTTATACTGAGAAGCTCACAGTGACAAATGCTCTAATACAACTGAGTCCAGGGTATTCTGGGGACAGCAGGGCAGGGTGGCTAATCCAGCATAGGGTCTGTCCCGAAAATTTTGTAGGGGAACTAAGTCTCCAGGAAAGAATGGGAATTAGCCAGATTGAGACAAGGAAGTTTTTCTGGACAGAGGGAAAGCCTGTGCAAAGGCCCAGATATATTTGAGAGCATGGAGTCTTTGTGGTCCTCCAAGAGCTTCTGTGTGACCTTAGGTTTGGAAGAAAAGACGCCAGAGAGATGGGCAGGACTTGGGTCATGAAGAACACTGTATGTCATGGTAAGCAGTGTTGGCTTCTGAAGTTGGCTGGGTGTTTCTGAAAACTTTTAAGCAGGTATTTTAGAAAATGGGCTAGAAAAGATGAAGTTTGGAGGCAGAGAGACCCACTTAGGAGGCTGTTAGAATTGTCTAATAACAAATAATGAGGGTCTTGACCTAAGGCACAGGCAGTGAGTCAAGCTCTCCCGGCCTCTCCAGGACATGCTTCATTGATTGATTTGTTGCTTTCAGCAGCCAGCATGTCTGCCTGGCTGACCCCGCTGCCACTGAACTTCTGTATTTATCGTATTTGCCTTTGTCTTTCTGTACTGAAATTCATGTACTGTCACTCCTATCAGACCTCAGATCCTCGAGGGCAGTCAGTGTATCCTTTTTCATCTTAGTTTTTTGCTGCACTAATACTGTGCCTGGTACCTGTTTTTTAAGTTCATGATGGGGATAGTATCAGTTTAGCATGGCTGTGGTCTAGAGTCCTTTTCGGGAAGTACTAGGAAGAAGCAGTGGTTGGAAAGGAAGGATGAGGGAGGAGAATTTATACTACAATAAATCGAGGAGTGTTGATGATGAGAATTTTTTTATGATTCCACTTGGACTCCGCCAAAGTGCATCAGCGTTCTCATTTCCCGGCAGGTTTACTGTTTACTCCCAGTGATGTTACACAACCGCTGAGCCACCTCTTAAAAATCAATTAGACGTCCACACAAATAATTAGAGATAGGAATAGCATCTGGTGGCTTCACTAGTATAACCTGTGTCCCTGAGTACGACCCTACTGTCAACACTGTAAGTGGAACCCTGCTCTCTTTCCTATACATTCGGTGGGGGGTGGCCATTTAGCTAAGGGGCTTGCAAATTGTCTTTATCTTATGAAATATAAAAGCCTAGGTGGAAACCGATGTAGAAATCAGACTTTTACAAGGAGCTGTTCTCATTGAAGCCAGCGGTTTGGTGGCCTGAAGCCTTGGTTAGATGCCCTCTTCTCCATCCCATCACCAGTTCCAAATAAAGGGACTGCAGCAATCACTAATTAAGATCGTTGATATGTTTCTCCTAACGATTCACTTTGATCTAGTTTCTCATATGTTTCAAACTATTATTACATGACCATGGTCTAAAAGGCTCCACCACTTCCAAGAAGAGGGGGTTTTAGCTCCTTCTCTCCCTCTCTCTTTCCCTCCCTCCCTCCTTCTCTCTTTCCCTTCCTCCCTCCCAGGTTCTCATATAGTATTTCCCAGGATTGACTGGAGGTGGATTCTTACACCTAGCAGTAAACGCCTACAGAGACCCTAAATCAGAGGTAATCATCATTTAGGTAAAAGATTTCTTTGAAAGGGTAAATGTTAAGAAGGCAATGTTTCCCTTGAATTCACAGATTTTTCTCCTGGTTCAATTTTAATTATACCTCATCTGGTTCTGCTACATGTGAATATATTTAACAGCCTTCGGGTTTTTACTGATTGTGTTAAAATTAATACTCGGCCTTACAGAATAAGAGGCTGAACGCTGTGCCTAAGGATTTTTCAAGATTACTAAGAGGCTTAGTAGCAAGGTCCAAGAGACGTCAGCTTGTTTGTGCCTTCATGTGAAAATGTGGTCACTTATTTTTCTTGAATACACACACAAATTATTTGTGCGCATAAAATTTGGTGAAGGATTACTTATTAGAAGAGACAAAAGGCGTTCTATGGGTATGGGTTTTTAGGCATTCTGTTGACGGTAGTCAGCCCATTTCTCCCCTTTGGGTTTTTGAAGGCTTTACCACGCATGCACAAAAGCTTACCAAAGGGTGAGCCAAAGGCCTTTGTCAGCCATGCAAGGTGGCTTTGTAATAAATTCTTTCTGTCCAGCAAAATAATTCCGAGGTTGTGCCCTGCTTTCAGAAATCTAATTTATAATCACAACATATTCAATAATTCTCAGCTCTGTTAGGGTTATTGTGCACCTTGAAAAAGGTCTTTGCAAGTGTGTTTACCCAATTTCCTGAAAATAGCCCTCTCTTAGTGCTTCCCAGATATTGTTTACAGGTCATAATAATCTAGAGTAAGGAGAAGAGGAATTCAAAGCTACAATGTTGAGGGATCTGTGGTCTCTTTAAAGATGGTAGAGTATCCCTAAAATGGTTTAAATGCCTCAAATTCAACATATATATATGTATAGGGGGGAGGGGATGCAATACCTATTTAACGACTTGTCTAGAAGAATATGGCAACTATAATTTGCTATTTAATCTACTATATAATAGATGACATATCAGTGAATAGAATAATGCCTGCAACCCCTTCTGGGGTGGCTTCTAGGGCTGAGGGAATGGAAAGAGACGGTTCTGCCCGGCCAACCACAGAGAATTTTACTTTCTCTCACTTTGATTAATGTCACTTATAGTCTCTGAAGGGAGGTGCTGACCTAGAAATTGATTCTCCCCCAGGTAACAATTACTTTCTTTTAAGAAGGTTAATTTTTTTGTTATCTGCTCCTAGAGGGAGACCAAATAACCCTGATTATCCTTAAAAATACTTACGTTGGAGTTTTTCATGTGTTTTTGTACAAGTTTAAATCAGGAATATCTGGTGTTCTTGAGAGCCATAAATCCTCAAAGCTTAATAAAACAAATCATAATGAAGGAAGAAAAAAATAAAAAATTTGAGAAAACTGAAGAATTAGGAAAAGGAGCTCATCAAATTATGCCAAGATACCCGGGATTATTATTTTGAGCTTCAAATATTGAGTGCCCAACATATGCCAAAAAGTGTACTGGCCAGGTTAGGTTTAAGGAGAGGATTATCAAACATCTGAGCAGGATCAGATATGAGGCCATGATCTTTTTCGGCAGATCCTCGCCAGGACTTCTCTGTTTTAGTACATTGTAGGCATTTGGGAAATCAGGATATATCCAGAGAGGACTGACTATATAAAGAAGGTTCTGGAAGCCATTTTGCTTGAGAAACTGTTAACGAAATAAGGGCTGTTTACCTGACAAAGGGAAGATTTTTTTTGGTAAAGAGGTCATGAGAAATGTCTCAAATCTTCAATACTCAATATGATAGCCACTAACCACATGTTGCTATTTACATGTAAATTAATTAAAATTAAACAAAAATTTAAAAAAATTAGTTCTTCATTTACACCAGCACATTCCGTGGGCTCAATAGCTACATGTGACCATCAGTTACCAATATTGGATGGCATGCGGATATAGTGCATTCCCATCATTGCAGAAAGTTCTGCTAGATAAGACTGCTGTAAATACTTGAAGAAGTTCATGGAAGAGAAATAATAGATTTAATCTGCGTATCTCCAGAAGGTACAGTTATGCCCAGTACAGAAATGTCCCCAACACTTGAGGTGGTCAGTAAGAATCAGAGTAGGAACATTTCTAAAAGGGGAAATGCTGACTATTGGTGACCTTTGTCAAGGATGCTGTAGGAGGAAGTAGGAATAGATGTCAGAAGTCCCAGGTGTCAGACTTTGTCTTCCTGTGCATGTCAGGCCCTGAACCATTGCCCAGCTAACCCACTCAGGTGTCTGTTCAGAGCTCTCTGCAACTTCCTCTATTGTTTAGTGATAGGAAGTACCTGGTGGTCTGGTTGAGACTAATCTCAACCCGCTCTCTCAGCTCTGTCTTAATCTGATTTGAACCCTCCTTGGAAAAGTTGGCAATTTACAAAGCTCATTAGAAGCTTTCAACAAAATCATGCCTAGAAAGAATTTATTTCTGGAAATCCAAAAGTGGGGATATATTCTCTAAATATAAATTTGGCTGACGGATGGGAATAATGAAAAGGCCACGTTTTCTAACCCTATGTAGGCTTGAGTTTTCCAAGATCTTATATATTTAAACATTTGAATTTAAGCAGAATAAAACATCAATTAGAAGTTGGCAACAGTATTTTCCCTGGGTAAGCCACAAAGCAAATAGTTGGCCTATGTGTTTGGAGAGGTCTGTGTTTGTAAGTTATCTTTATGGCAAAGCCATACCTTCTCAAATACGTGGTTGAACTTACAGAGCATTGAAGGACCATAATTAGTAGGTATTTACAAAAAGCTCTTTAGTGGCTTTTAAAGAGACTGTGCCTGAGAACTCAAAGAATTATTTCTGGAAATCTAAAACCAGGGTTGGTTACCTGAACACATTCCTTAATTGAAGCTTGATGGTGTTGCCCTGCATACGAATCTCCACTCTGGTCAAGCCTGGGCAGTTTTATTGGCCTTCTGGAGTTCTGAAACGACACTCTCAAACTTCCTTAGAGTAGCAGAGGAGGAAAATGGCATGGATTAAATACGTTAGAATTGTCTCTCCACGGGGTGAAGAGAAACAGGTGCAGTTCCCTAGTCACTGGAGACAGATTGTGGTCTGAACACTTTAGTCGTCTTGGAGTGACCTTGTCATTTTCTAAAGTCTCCACGGGAAGTCTTTGTCCACTTTTTTTAAACCTTAGTTGTTTATTTTTAAACATTTTAAAAATTTGCTCCTTTGGATGTAAACAGCCGGTCTCTTTCCTTCTTTCTCCTCTCCCAGTCAACACAGAATCAATCTGGTTTATTCTATCCAATGCAATGGGGGTAAATTATGCTCTCGGCAAGTGTTATATCATGACGTGCTCTAACCCACCATGAGCTTGAGGCTCAGGTATCAGTTCTGTGCCCTGACCCTCCACGGAATTGTCTCCTCAAAGTGAACGCAGATGCATTTATTTGCCAGAACTAGGGTGCTTTGGAAAACATCCTTAGTGTGATCTGGCTACACTGAGGAAAGAGCTGGCTCTTGACTATGTCTGCAAACAGTCAAGAGAAAGTTCTCATGGGAAGCGATGCTTAAATGAGGTTAAAGGACGGTAGGAGTTTGTGGCATGGATGAGAGGGGAAAAGAATTGCAGGGAGTGGGCGAGGCTCATACAAATGGAGAGAAACACCAGTGCTTCAGATGTTTAAGGGAAACTTAAGGATGGTTTTGTGAAAACTAGTGGGAGAATCATTCCCTCATTAACCAATATTTCTTAAGCACATTAGTGGATAAAACAAAGATTCCTGCCCTTATGGAACTAATAGGCTAGTGGAAGAAGTCAGAAAATAATCAATATACGCAATGAAGATACTAAATTATTTATAAAGAGCTTAGAACAATTCCTGGCACATTATAAGGGCTACATGAGTGTTTGATTGATGACACTGAATAATTTTATGTGTTTGTTAGAAAGCAATAAGTGCTGTGGGGGGTGGGTGTCATAGGGTTTGGTAAAGGAAATTGGAAATGCCAAAGGGAGGTGTTGGGAGTGGGTTGTTATGTTACAACCTCTTGGAGAGGTTGAAAAAGTGCAGTTGAGCAAACACTTGAAAGAGGTGCAGAGTTAATGATAGTTATTTTGGTCAAGAACCTTCCTGTACCAGTAACAGCCCGTGCAAAGGCCCTGATGCAGGAGAGTGTCTTCAGGATGAAGCAAGGATGCCAGAGTGGAAGGATGAAGTTGGAGAGATGGAAGGGGACAGAGAGGTTATCATAAGGACTTCTAGGTCATCATAAGGACTTCAGTTTCATTCTGAGTAAAATGGAGAGTCGTAGGGATGTGATTTGACTTGGATTTTAAAAGGTCAGTCTGGTTGGTCTATTGAGAATCGACCTTAAGGAGGCGACATTAATGGCTACATGAAGAGGCAGCCAGCTGGGCAACCACCCAGGGTACCAACTCCTGAAGAGCACTGAAATAGCACTAGGGATTTTATAAGAAAGAGATGGTTATCACCAGAATTCATCTTAGGGAAAGTGTTACATATGGGCAGTGAAACAACCCTGGGACATGTTTGGCTGGTTAATTAAAACATCCTCTGAATGCCTTCTGGGGACTCTGAGTCTTCACTGTAGGTCTTTTGGTTTGCAGAGTAGGAGCTGCAGGTAGTGGTGAGAGCTGGATTGTGAGAACCCTAGAGGAGAGGCTAAGTGGGCCCTCTTTCCAAACTGCCCTCAGCTTAGAGCCCAGCCCCTTCTTAGACTGGGGTTCTTACTGCATCAGATGATCCAGAGAGCCCTATGTTTCAGTCCCACTGCCCTACAGAGAGATGAGGGCCAGATCCTGAATGACCTTGAATACCCTTCAAAACATACCTAGTTACATAAACCATACACACTTTCATAATGACCTTCTTTTTACTTCCATCCAGCATGGGGAAATGTTTTATTCCTTCATCCTGGGAGTATTTTTATTTCATTTTTCGGTAATAATGATGCATTGTTATTCAGCAAATCATCGCAAATCATTTCTGAAAGTGCCTGCTCTTGAACAGTGGGAGTTAGCCGAGGATGGTTCAGAGGATTGGATGCTGCTGTCCTAGACATGTGGACCCTACCTGGGAGAGGAGCCCTAAGGATGTTTGACATAGCAGTTCGCAGAGCCACATTCAGAAAGCTCAATCGTGGGCATTACATGATGATAAAGAGGTCAGTTCTCCAAGAAGACATAATAATCCTTAAAGTATATGTACCGAACAGCAGAGTGTCAAACTACATGAGACAAAAAAAATGGTAGAACTGCAAGGAGAAATAGATGAGTCAACTGTCATAATGGGCGACTTCAACACCCCTTTACCAGGAATGGACAGATCCAGCAGGGAGGAAATCAGTAATGACCCGATCGAACTCACCGACACCATCAATCAACGGGGTATAATTGATATCTACAAACCACGTCATCCAACAGCAGCAGCAGACACATTCTTCTCAAGCTCACCTGGAACATTCACCAAGATAAACTGGATGCTGAGCCAGAAAACACATCGTAACAAACTTAAAAGAATAGAAATCATACAGTGTCTGCTCTCAGACCAAAATGGAATTAAACTAGAAATCAATAACAGAAAGATAATGGGGAAGTCCCAGAAAGAACAGTCTAACCAGCAACAACCTACTTTAATTTGGCATGCTTTTGTTGAGTGCCTGCTGCATGGCAGGTCCCCGAGGCTGAGAACCATGGCTCTCATTTCCTGACTCTGTGAGCTCTGTCAGTGCTTGTGCAGTAAATAAGGAAGGATTTAGCAAAATAGTAAAACTTATCTGGAATTCATAGTCTACTAGCAAGGCATGGGGGTGAGGTGGCCAGAGACCCCCATCAAGGATAGCAAGTTCCATTGAGTGTGCTGAGATTTAGATATTACTGTGGGAACATCCAAGAGGCAGTCCTTCTCAGTGCCTCATTTATCCCTTTGTTTTGTTATCCTTTGCCTATTCTCTTTGGATTATGTTGTGAGTTCCTGGGTTTATGATATATTCTGCATATTTCTGTGCATGTAAGTGGGAGCTTAGTAAAGGACTCTTTTAAAAAATATTTTTTTATTAAGGTATTATATGTGTACATAAGAGGAAGGGAGAGAGAGTTAGAACCATCAATGATGAGAGAGAATCATTGATTAGCTGCCTCCCACATGCCCCCTACTGGGGATTGAGCCCGAAACCTGGGCATGTGCCCTTGACTGGAATCGAACCCGGGACCCTTCACTCGGCAGGTCAATGCTCTATCCACTGAGCCAAACCGGCTAGGACTTAATAAAGGACTCTTGATGAAGTAATGATAGCTACCATCACTTACTGCGTTCCTCCCATCCTCACAAACATTTTCTCAGTTTATTCCTTCAACAGCCCACTGAGGCAGGTGTTATTTATCTCCATTTTTTTGGTTAGGAAAAGACATACAAATAGGCTAATATGTCCACAATAACCAGCTAAGGTGACGACTGTTGGAGCTGGTTTGTGTCCCCAGATCCATCTGACCCCAAAGCTATGCGATAGCCACCACTGTATGCTGGATCTGCCCTCTGTGATTTGAATGGAGCAAGATGATTTAACAGAGTCTGTTTTCCAGTTCCTCTTTGGGAAAATGGCAGTAATCCTTCCTGTCTATTTCACTGGGATGAGGGCATTTGTGGTGTTCCCATGTAAACTGTAATGTATAAATATAATGTATTAAAATAATTACTATATTGCAAAAGCTCCTTTAGCAAAGGAATTGTCTGATTCATCTTAGATCTTTCCAGTTGCCCACCTAGACCCTTGCAAAGTAGTACCATTTGCTAATGTTTGTGGGATGGTAAAATTACAAGTTAAAGAGAGAATACACAGTCACGAAGGGTTTTGCAAGCTGATATTTTTAAAAGGTTGGAGTTGTATTTATGTAATTGGAAAAAGTACATTTCTATCCCACCCAGGTTTAAGGTGGTGAATGTGTTTCCCATCAGATTCCAAGTCACCCCGTGCCAACTCCGCAGGCCCCGGGGCAGACTTGGCGAAAGCGCTGCCCAGGCGCTGTGCCCACACAGCTTGGTCGGGAGGGATAGGCAATCGCTCACTGGGCTCTGCACACGGAGGCACATTTTGCAAAGCCGCTTTTTTTGCACGTCGTCAGTTGGAAATGTAACTTTCAGAGTATAAGTCATTTTCGTTTGTATGTATTCAGAGTGACTGCAGAATTGCCTTAGCAGATTATTTCATGGCGAGAAGAAAAATGCCTCTTTGATTTTCTCAACTGAAATCCTGAAAGCTGAACTGGGGGCTGTCAGCTTTCTTCTTTTAATGCTTGTGCTCCATTAAAATACGCAAACGAAAAATAACCGAAAGTCTTCCTTCCCATGAGGGTTAAGATGCTCTGCCCGTACATTTTTTGACCTTTTGATGGATTCTTTGGTGGTCTAAAATGAGCTGGGCTGAGGGGAGGTTCCGTCTTTATCGTTTTCACTTTATTCTTCCTGGGCACCACTACTAAACTCCACGGGGCACCGCCTTCCGAAGTCTTGGGTGTAGGCATAGGAGAGGCCCAGGACAATGGGTGTGGGTGGCTCCCCATGAACACAGTGTTGCCAGGAGAAAAAAAAAGCTGAGAGCACACTTACTAATGATGGGATGGAGAGTCTCCACAAATACAAACTAAAATCACTAGCATTCTCAGCTCTCCAGTGCAGTGCTTCTCAAGAACTACCTTTTTTTAAAAAAAATAATAAGTTTAAAGTCATTTTTCAAGAACTAGTTTTTGACCTTTTAAGATATCTAATCCATCTCAGACTAATAATGCTCTTGTGAGAATAGAGTTACACTTAGAAAAATTAAATTTAAAAGCGGTGGATAAAATAAAGCCCCGATTTTTATTAGATTCAACAGACATAAATTTATGTTTTCGTAAACATATTCGGAACATAGACAAAAAGGAAAGAATTGCAAGCTCTTCACATTTTTTGGTTGACAGGTACACACAAGTGATTACTCTAGAAAATCCCTATTATATTTGTACTTTTTTCATCCCACCATCATAATCAGACAGTTATACGAGTCAAATGCAATTCCTCCTATTAAATGCCTATATGCGTTCTTTGAATGAACACCACGCATATATGAGCTTGCTCCTTGCTTGCTAATTTATCTAATCTAGGTTGGATTGACAAAAATGCTATTCTCAGGACAGATGATGGAGTCCACACTGAGTGCCTCAAGGACATGAGCCAGGGTTCGGGCGCTCAGTGAAAGCGTGCTGAATTAAAGTAGGTTGTGGATGACTAGACTGCCTTTTCTGAAATATGATTCTGGGAACCGCTCATCCATGTCAAAGGTCCCTAGGGCTCCACTCCCAGGTAGTGTCCACATCTTTACGGCAGCATCCAATGCTCTGAGCCACCCTAAACCCTTTTGTTCAAGAGCAGGCACTTTCAGTAATGATTTGCAATGACTTACTGAATAACAATGAATCATTGTTACTGAAGAATGGACTAAAAATTCTCCCAGGATGAAGGAATAGAACTTTCTCCTATAGGGCCTGGAGGTAAGAAAAAAAGGTCCTCATGGAAGTGTGTCGGGCTTATGTTCCTAGGTATGTAAGGAAGGTCATTCAAGGCCCTTGAGGCTCTGACCCCTGAATTTCTCCTTAGGGTAGTGGGATTGGCATACAGAGTCTTTGGCTGGTCTGATCTTATTTTGACAGGAATGTGAAAAGAGACCCTTGGTAATTTAGCATTGCTCAGAAGATTTTTTAAAAGAAGTTTTTGTTGATTTTAGAGAGGAAGGGAGAGGGAGAGAGATAGAAACATAGATCAGCTGCCTCCTACAAGTCTTCTACTTGGGATCGAGCCAGTAACTCAGGCATGTGCCCTGACAGGGAATCTAACCAGCAACCTCTTGGTGCATGGAATGATGCTCAATCCACTGAGCCGGCTGGGCTTGTTTTTAATTTTTATCTAAAATGAAGAAAGTGGTGCTGCGTTTTCAAAATTCATCTTTAGTTTTTCATCAGTATCCAGTTCTAAAAATATTACATTTAGATTATCTTTTGATGAAAAACACACACAAATCCATTGAATTTTCTATGCATAAATCTAGGAAAATAAATTTAAGACATTTGATGAAATTCAGAAAATATTTGGTGATAACTTTTGGCAGATGTGCTGTATCAATGTCATCACTTCCTTCATTAATAATTGTTAAATCCTGGAGCATGTCATAAACTATGGAAACTGTTCAAGCTTGTAGCTTCTGGTTCTGGTCTTCAATCTTATCTGCCATTGAGAAGCCTGCTGCTCCTCACATGGAAGTATTAAGATAATTCAAATGGCAGGGACAGACAAATAAACATGTCTGGCTGTCTAATTTATATCTTTAGAAAGCTGGATTCTTACCTTGCAGAACACTAAGCATTCATTTCACTCGGTACTTCAGACACTCTTGACGGAACTTTTCCTTTCAATAGCCATCAAACATCAATATGCAATACTGTTGTTTATGATTAGCTTCCTCCTCAGCTACTCAGAGTCATCATGAATTTAACTCCTTTACCGTCACATAACTCACAATTTTATTGCATCACAATGTTGAGTTCAGCTGACTTATTTATTTTTTTTAAGCAAGTCTTTCTCAACAAAGCCAACAATGCGTTAATTTACACTCTGGTGCAAGTGTATTAATCTGGGCAGGCATTCCAGAATGTTTTCCTATCGTCGCAGCTGTGCTATCAGAACAAACTCTACACAACACTTAAACTCCAAACCACATCTGTTGGTCATTTAACCCTTCTTAGTTTTATACATTTGAGAGCTAATTGTGTCTTTTGGTAATGAGCATGAAAAAAAAAAAAAAGGACTCTTCCTCATATCACCATCATGTTCAACCACATATGTACTGAAAGCTTGCCATGTGAGCTGTATCAATGCACTTGTCAGATTGTCATGGAAAATACATGGCTTGCTTTATTTGGTCTCAGAGTTGGCCTTTCATATCATGAGCCTGGTGTCATTTGAAAGTGGTACTGGAGCTACCTTCCTTGCCGCAGGTTTACCCAGCATTTTCAAGCAAACACCTCTGATGCAGATTCTCACTAATGTCACTGATTGCATATGTTTTTGTTGTTGTTGTTTTTTTGTCTTAGCAACCCAAATGTGATTTTATTAGAAGCCTGCAAAGTGCTAATATGTAAACTTTAAACATTTGCTTCTGTTGGTTTTTAATTCTATATTCTTTTTTAAAAAAATATATATTTTTTATTGATTTCAGAGAGGAAGGGAGAGGGAGAGAGACATCGAAACATCAATGATGAGAGAGAACCATTGACCAGTTGCCTTCTGCATGCCCCACACTGGGGATCAAGCCCGCAACCCAGGCATGTGCCCTGACCAGAATCGAACCATGACCTCCTGGCTCATAGGTTGACGCTCAACCACTGAGCCATGCCAGCCGGGCTCTAATGCTATACTTTTGATTTTAAATAATTCTTTTGGTTTTTGAACTTACTTTGTTGAACCTTTGTAAGTAAATTCTGCCCAAGAAGTTTTGAAGGTTATCATTTGTTAGAACATCTCTGCCAATAACATACTTTTGGGTTTTAGCATGCCACCCTCAACCATGGGTATAAACCTAAACTTAGCATATGAGGAATGATATTTCCAGATAAAACCAGCACAAACACTTTGGTCTCCATTTCTTTGGAATAGCTACCATTGCCATTATTTGCTTTACTTCTACTGATACGTTAAGATGAAATATCTCTTTTCTTGAGACAAACAAACAAGAAAAATTCCTCAGGCGAGTAACATTTGAGTTGGCTGTAAAAAGGAGTATAAAGCAACAGTTCTCACAGCATGACCTGGGTGTCCATGGGTGTCCCCAAGACATTTTCAGCAAGTTTGGGAAGTAAAAACTATTTACATAATAATACAAATACATTATTTGTCTGTTTTATTGTATTGATATGTTTATTAATACTGCAAAAGCAGTGGGCACATAGGCATGAATAAAGGCCATGGAGAGATCTCCATGTCTCCACAAGTTGCTAATGGGAGTGGGCTTCTTGTTATATCCTGAGAAAAGGAATTTTCTTTCTTTTTTTTTTCCATTTTTTAATTAAGGTATTATATGTGTACATATCTTCCCCATTGCCCCCCCCACCTCACTCCCATACATGCCCTCAACCCCCAAGTTTTGTGTCCATTGGTTATGCTTATATGCATGCATACAAGTCCTTCAGTTGATCTCTTATCTCCCCCACCTCTCCCTAACCTTCCCGCTGTAATTTGACAGTCTGTTTGATGCTTTACTGTCTCTGTATCTATCTTTTTGTTCAACAGTTTATAATATTCTTTATTATCCATGAATGAGTGAGATCATGTGGTATTTTTCTTTCATTGACTGGCTTATTTCACTTAGCATAATGTTCTCCAATTCTATCCAGGTTGCTGCAAATGGTAAGAATTCCTTCTTTTTTATGGCAGCATAGTATTCCATTGTGTAGATGTACCATAGTTTTCTGATCCAGTCATCTGCTGACGGGCACCTAGGCTGTTTACAAATCTTAGCTATTGTAAATTGTGCTGCTATGAACATAGGGGTGCATATATCCTTTCTTATTGGTGTTTCCAGTTTCTTCGGATATATTCCCAGGAGTGGGATTACTGGGTCAAATGGGAGTTCCATTTTCAGTTTTTTGAGGAAACTCCATACTGTTCTCCACAGTGGCTGCACCAGTCTACATTCCCACCAGCAGTGCTCGAGTGTTCCTTTTTCTCTGCATCCTCGCCAACACTTGTTGTTTGTTGATTTGTTGATGATAGCCATTCTGGCCGGTATGAGATGGTACCACATTGTCATTTTGATTTGCATCTCTTGGATAATTAGTGACTCTGAGCATGTTTTCATGTGTCTCTTGGCCTTCCTTCTGTCTTCTTTTGAAAAGATTCTATTTAGGTCCGTTGCCCATTTTTTTATTGGATCATTTATCTTCCTTTTATTAAGTTGTATAAGCTGCCTGTAGATGTTGGAGATTAAACCTTTATCAGTGATAACATTTGCAAATATGTTCTCCCATACAGTGGGATTTCTTGTTGTTTTGTTGATAGTTTCTTTTGCTGTAAAAAAGCTTTTTATTTTGATGTAGTCCCATTTGTTTATTTTCTCTTTAGCTTCCATTGCCCTAGGAGCAGTATCAGTGAAGAAGTTCTTTCGGCATATGTCTGAGATTTTGCTGCCTCTGGATTCCTCTAGTTTTTATGGTTTCCCGTCTTATGTTTAAGTCCTATATCCATTTTGAGTTTATTTTTGTGTATGGTGTAAGTTGGTGATCTAGTTTCATTTTTTTGCATGTTTCTGTCCAATTTTCCCAACACCATTTATTGAAGAGACTGTCTTGCCTCCATTGTATGTTCATGTCTCCTTTGTCAAATATTAATTGAGCATAGTTGTTTGGGTTGATATCTGGATTCTCTTTTCTATTCCATTGATCAATATGTCTTTTCTTGTGCCAGTACCATGCTGTTTTGAGAACAGTGGCTTTGTAATACAGCTTGCAATCTGGTATTGAGATCCCTCCTACTTTATTCTTTTTTCTCAGGATTGCTGTGGCTATTCAGGGTTTTTTTTTTTTATTCCAGATGAATTTTTGGAGAGTTCTTTCTAGGTCTGTGAAATATGCCGTTGGTATTTTAATGGGGAATGCATTGAATGTGTAGATTGCTTTGGGTAGTATGGACATTTTAATGATGTTGATTCTACCAATCCATGAACATGGTATGTTCTTCCATCTGTTTACGTCTTCCTCTATCTCTTTTTTCAGTGTTGTGTCGTTTTCCGCCTATAGGTCTTTTACCTCCTTAGTTAAGTTTATTCCTAGGTATCTTAATTATTTTGGTGCGATGGTAAATGGGATTGCTTTTTTAGTCTCTCTTTCTGTAAGTTCACTATTGGTGTATAGAAAGGCCATAGATTTCTTGGCGTTAATTTTGTATCCTGCTACATTGCCGAATTCATTTATTAAGTCTGTTAGTTTTTTGATGGAGTCTTTTGGGTTTTTTATGTACAATATCATGTCATCTGCAAATAAGGACAGCTTTACATCTTCTTTTCCAATTTGGATGCCTTTTATTTCTTCTTCTTGTCTAATTGCAATGGCTAATACTTCCAGTACTATGTCAAACAGGAGTGGTGAGAGTGGGCATCCCTGTCTTGTTCCTGTTCTTAGGGGAAATGGTTTTAGTTTTTGCCCATTGAGTATGATGTTTGCTGTGGGTTTATCATATATAGCTTTTATTATGTTGAGGTATGATCCTTCTATTCCCACCTTGTTGAGAGTTTTTATCAAGAAAGGGTGTTGGATTTTGTCAAATGCTTTTTCTGCATCAATTGATATGACTGTGTGATTTTTATCTCTCAGTTTGTTTATGTGATGTATCACGTTTACTGATTTGCGGATATTGTACCATCCTTGCATCCCTGGGATAAATCCTACTTGGTCATGGTGTATGATCTTTCTGATGTACTGCTGGAGCCGATTTGCTAGAATTTTGTTGAGGATTTTGGCATCTGTGTTCATTAGGGATATTGGCCTGTAATTCTCTTTCATTGTGTTGTCTTTATCTGGTTTTGGTATTAGGGTGATGCTGGCTTCATAGAAGGAGCTTGGAAGTGTTCCTTCCTCTTGAATTTTTTGGAATAGTCTGAGAAGGATAGGTTTTAGTTCTCCCTTGAATGTTTGGTAAAACTCTCCTGTGAAGCCGTCTGGCCCCGGGTTTTTGTTTGCCGGAAGCTTTTTGATGACTGCTTCAATTTCTTCCATAGTTACTGGCCTATTGAGCTGTTTAGATTCTTCCTGATTGAGTTTTGGAAGGTTATATTTTTCTAGGAATATGTCCATTTCCTCCAGGTTGTCCAGTTTGTTGGAATAGAGTTGTTCGTAGTATTTTGAAACAATCCTTTGTATTTCGGCGGGGTCTGTTGTTATTTCACCTCTTCCATTTCTGATTTTGTTCTGAGAAAAGGAATTATCTGAACTCACATGGGAGAATGAGATATTATAGAAAGCTTTATTTCTGTTGAATCAAAACCCTGAGTTTCCAAGGTCCCAATTCCCTTAGTCCAAGTCATAGAAGAAGTCCCATTTTGCTTTCAGCAGAGCTAAGATCAAAGCCTGTGTCCAGAGTTTCCATTCCGTGTTGGAGCAGTCCAGTTCACCATCAGGCTAGCTTAGTTTGTGTTCCCAGCTGCAAACTAAGCTGCAGTCCATCAGTCCATTGTGTGTAGGGTCCCCATGGCCACATGGCTATTGAGGAAACACGGGCAGAGCAAAGCCAAAGGAACCAGAGGGCCAAGAGCCATGAGCCAAGAGCCACACGTGTGAACTCCTTTGTTTAGGGGATTATGTGTTCCCAAATTTTCATGGGCTTGCAGTGGCCCCACTCTGGCCAATGAACTCTGTTCTCAGGCTTGACTGACACGCAAGTACCTTCCCTATGTCACCTCAACTCACTGCTCAGAAGCCCATCTTCCCATTTGTCCAGTCCCTTCACCCAGTAATCTGCAGGGAATGGACCCGTGGTTCCCTGAGGAGTGTGAAATTGCAGCTTCCTGGTGAAGCTACCCAAATGACACGCCTATAATGTCTGGCCTCCCCTTTGCTTCTTTCCTATTATTGTTAACTAGCTAATTACAATGGTATCAACATCTTTCTAAAACACTTGACATAGTGCTTGGCACAAAGAAAACACTCAAATATTGGCTGTTTCTTATTAAGGTGTTTTTTGAACTCTGTTCTCCAGGAAAAGAGGCTTTGGAGGGATTTAGCAAGAAAAAGACATGACTGGATTAAGATGTGCTAGAGGAAAATACAGGGATAGTATTCATTGTAGTTGGGACCTTTCTTGATGCAACATGGTCCTCAGGGCAAATAGTCACAGCTGAGCTCAGCTGGCTACTTCTGTGGTGGAAACCTTCATCCTCGGGAAGGCTCTTGGGGCATTCCAGGGATCCACTTACTTTAGAAACTATTTTATATTCAACTGGGAATCAGTTCTCTTTTATGGAAAATTTCGCTGGCCCATTGGCTTTCAAATGTGGGTTGATTTTTTTTCTTCTCCTTTTCACTGTCAGCTATTCATGTGCATTACTAGTTACAAAATCATTTCACTCTCCTCAAGTAAGTGGCTGCCTATGCCCATTCTTACATCACCATAGTGTTTGAGGTAGCCAAAAGTTACCACGGGCACAGTCAGCAGAACTGGCCTGGTCTAGGAGTAGCCCTTAGGGACATGGCACACTGATGGCCAAGAAATCACTGGGTTATTACAGAGAGTGAAATTCAGTTCATCAGCAATGTATTGAGTTTACTCTGTGCCAGGCACTGGGGAGCAATAGAGGTGAAAGAATATACCTCTCACCCCATCTGAAAGAAACGTGCATGTCCTTCTAGGGGGAGTCATGTTTGCAAATAACTTCAATGTGAGTTTTGTTTGACAAGTGCTGAAACAGAAGTAAAAGCCAAGTGCTTTGGGAACCCAGAGAGGAAAGCCTGCTTTAGGCTTGGGGAGACTTGATGGCACTTGAGTTGAGCCTTGAAAGAGCGGTCAGGTACTAGCAGGAAGGAGTGGGCAAATGAAGGTCATTCTATCGAGAGACAATATGAGTAAATATAGGGATGGAAAGCAGGCAGAATCAGCAGCATAACTGTGGGACCCAGTGCAAAATGAAAATGCTAAGCCCTTGTTCCAAAACGATCAAACATTATAACATAGTGACAACAGAGCCTTCAACCAAGCATGGGACCTTCTGATGGCAGAGGCCATGTGACTACCTAGGTTAGATGTCCATAGAGCCAATCCTGAGTGCAGGGTGCACATACAAGGAAGGGAGGTGGTCTGAAGCATAGTTCTATGAGAGTGAGTAGTGGAAGACAGTTGTGCAAAGGCAGGTTGGAGTCACGTGCTTGGGTGCTATGCTTAGGGAGGATGGACTGGATGCTGAGTCAGTGGGGAACCTCTGAAGTTTGGAGCTGGGAATGATATGATGAAAGGAGTGTTTTGGAAAGATAGTCAGCCACTGCAGAGTAGAGGCAGGATTTGAAGCGGTATGGCAGGGACCCAAGAGAGAACAGGGGCTTAGGAAGAGATTGAAATATGGACTTTTAAGAAGGAATGGTTCTAAACACTAGAAGCAGCAGCAGGAATGGAGTAGATAAAGTGGGCAGCAGAAACATAACAGAAGTGGAGTGTTCAGGTAAATGAATTGAAAAGTATGAGGAAATGGGTGTGTGCAGAAATGATACTAATGTGGTTAGCCTCCATGGCAAGACTGATAAAAAAAGTGGAAGGAGAGTTGGTAGGTGGGGAAATGGGGCATTCAATCCATGTTATTTGACCAACTGGCTGATGACCCGCAGTGGCTTTATTACTCTGCCAGGATTTAATCAAAGCAATAAGAGTTAATGGTGGAAATAACTGAGTAATGGAAATCCTTCAGCAAAGGGCAGTCCTGTACCCTCATTAATCCAATGAAGCTCTGAAAATGTCCATGGGTCCATAGCACACACTAGTGGCGTGGTGAGGCGAGCAAGTCTTAATGAAGTAAAAGCCAAGCACAGAAAGCTTCAGGTCCCTGCCCACCTGTCCAGCCATTTCTCTCACCATGCCCCACCCAGGCCCTGCGCCCCAGGGCTGACACAGTTGCCTTTGTTTGGGAGTCTTCCTTCCCTACCCCACCACCACACCTCCATCTCCCATGTATCTCTCAAAGCTCTCCTCTGGGCATAATGCTCATGCCCCCCGCCCCCGAGTCTAGATAGCTCCCTGACCACACCATCTCTCACTTATCTAGTCATGTGGGACCAGATCTTATTGGACATGCTATCTGAGTGCTAGTACCATGCTTATCACAAGGGAGATGCTGGGTAAAATGTTTGTGGAACAAATGAATGAATGAAGAGATCAAGTTTGTCCCTTAAATTGAAGCTGAAAGCCCATTCAATTTCAGATTAAATAGTTGACAGCTTTTTGTTCCAAAGAGGGCACGTGATCTGCAGTTTCTAAGCAGCAGAAAGTATCCTGCTGCTGTTTAAAAAACCAAGTACCAAATGGGGCTCGGAAAATCCTGTTTTATCATTCTGACACCCCAGCCCACCTGTTGTAACCAGAGACCAGGAAGGAGTAGGCCCATCCCAAGAGTGAGATTGGGGTTGGAATGGCCCACACTAGTGGATTGGCTGTAGAGCATTCAAAAATATTAAAATATCAAGGGAAAGTTGCACTGTCTTTATTATCACCAGAAGCTGGCCATTGTAAATTATGTCAGTGATAAAATACTCCTCCCCTTCGGAGTCTGCCCTCGCTGCCTTCTCCCGTGGGAGCGCCCCGTGAGCCCCACTGAGGAGCAGCACCGAGCTTTAATCATGCCTCTCAGGGCAGAATACAGGCTATTTATGTGCTCTTCCTATAAGCTCGGGCTTCAAAACTTCCTTTTCCTCCTCATATTGGCATTGCCATAGCAACCTTCCTAGGGCCAAGCCTGTCACTTCTCAGGTTCTCTATATCCCCTCTTTCAGATTCAGGGAGGCATCCAGAGGGTCATTGGCTCTGAAGAGCCTGTTTGAGTGGAGTTGAAGTCTGTGTGTTAGAAGAGAAGTGGAGGCCGTGGTGGAACCAGGCTCTCTACCTTTGTGTCTGCCCGAGAGGAGCGATGTGTGAGGGAAGGTGAGGATGTGCTTCTGGTCTTCTGTTTACTAACAATTGTTGAACTTGTAGACCTCACTCAGTGAACACATCTTTCTGAAACTCCTCCCAGTGTACTCAATAACGTTGGAAAATATTTCAAAAGCTTCAGAATGGCAATTTGAAAACTTCCACTAAACAACATTTTCTATCAGAATTAACAAACAAGTTAATTCTATAATATATATTGATACCCTGTCTTGGCAAACCAAATGAGTAGTTTGGAAGGTATGGTAATACCAGTAGGTCACTCATAAACTCCGAGATGGGTAGTTAACCAGCTGTTAGAATGAGCACCCCAGTTGGAGGGCTGCTCTCATCCCTCCCCAGGAACTTGTGAGCAGAGCAGCACCCAAATCCTGGGATGCTGCTTGAAGTTGTCATGTCCATGCTGAGTTCAAGGGCAGAGATACCAGGTGTAGATTAGGAGCTCCACTGCCTTCAGGATAAAACCCAAGGACTCCCTTCACGATGTGGGTTTTGTCACGCTCCAACCTCCTATCTAGGATCACCCTACTACCATCCTTGCATTCTAGGCACTAGCTTTGCTGAGAGACTTCCAGTTCCTCCAATAATATCTGTTCTCTCAACCTTCCCACCTGGGCCATGCTATTCCTTTGCCTGGAATTTTCTATTTAACCCCTCTCCCTCATTGACCAGAATAATTCAAGACTAAGTTCTGGCATCATCTCATGAAGGAGGCCTTTCTTTGCTCAGTCCCCCAAATGGGGTCAGTTAGATGCAGAATTCGTTTCTGTATACTTAGGTTGTAGCTCAATAGCCTCACCTGCCTTCTGGCCCTTGTTGTTCTTGTCCCTGCCTTCTGCCCCTTTGTTTATTTCCATGTCCAGAACATTTTCTCATGTGCTTCCTTCTGGCCTTGGCTTTGCTCCTCCAGCAGAATTCTCTGGAGTTGTTTCTTTTGCCTCTCTCAGGGCTGATTATGTGTTGCTAAGCACTGTTCTTATAGTCCTTGGGAGCTCAGTGGTGGTGTAGTGGTGAAACTGTCTCAGAAACCTGGAGAAGTTCACCACCCAGGTATTTTCTATTAGCAGCAACCCCATCAACAGAAGAGTAGAATCCATTACTTTTGATCGCTATTTTATGGACAAATCTATCAAGGTATATAAAATACGTTCTCAAATAGCTAAGTACAAGTTGAATGTTGTTTTGTTTCCCTTCCTAAACTCAACGTATCTGGCGCTGTTTAGCTCAATTTTTATTTTTCTCTGTACCTTCAGGGCAACCTTGAATGTCTCACAGCCCTAGTGATTCAAGGTCAGGAGGCCCAGGGCTCTTGGTCTGTACAAAGTGTCAGACCCGCAACACTTGGCTCTTCAGACCCCTGATGAAGGTTCTGTTCGTTCCTCGTGACACTTGGCCAGCCCCACTTCGCCATCTCTCTTCATGAAAAATAATGACCTTGCTAATTTCAAGGCCTCAAAGTATCTTTTTCTCTAGCTATGGTTAATTTTTCCTCTTTCAAGGGAGAAAAGAGAAGAAAAAAAAAAAAGGACTATGATATTTTCCCACTTTCTAAAAAATGTAAATCTATTTTTTTTTAAAAAAAGTGAATCTAGCCTATGATTATTTTTTCTCAATTGGGAAAGTTTATACATCAACTTAGCTGCTAATTTCTTCAATTAACTACTCCCCCTCTTTTATTTTTTAACACCAGTACCAATTAAATACTTCCTGGTGAAGCCTGTTGTTTTATAATTAGTTTTGTAAAGAGATCACCCTCTTTTCCTTAAACATTTTTAAAATAGTTGAACATAACCAGACTTTTACAAAACCAGGCATCCAATGGTCACTTGCAGACTAATTTAGAGGCTCACAGGTGGGGGTGAGGAAATGGCGCCTGTAAGAATCATGGGAAGTTTTTTAAAGGCTACTTGCTCACCTTCTTCTCACCCCACTTCACCCCTGGGTATAACTAAACCTAGGAAAATGTAAATTTTAAACAGCCCTCTTGGTGATTCTAAGATAGCCCCTGGTTGAGAATCATGGTCATGGTGGTTCCAGCTAGGTAGGGCCCATGGGAGTATTGTTAATTTCACATGCATTATACTGGGGAGCACAGTGGGGAAGTCAGATGTGATGATTTTCAGGGGAATTCTGGAAGAGTTGCGTTTTGGGTTGGATCTTGAATAATAATAACATAGCAACAACTGATATGTATTGACCATGGACTGCATGGAGCACTTCTATATGTCGTCGCATTTAATCCTGGCCAAAATCTTACTGTGAGGCAGATGGTATTATCCCAAGATGAGGGAAATGGAGCTCAGAGACATCCAGTGATTTACCAAAAGTCACACAGCAAGTAACTAACGGAGTTGGTGTTCCACCCTTCAGTCAGTATGACCTAAGCTCTGACTGCTTTGCTATATCAGATTCAGTGGGAAGGAGGCAGCAGAGACTCAGGGTGTGGGACAATGATAAGAGAATTATTTTCCACCTGGTCAAAATTTTGGTTGAAGACAGATGTCTGGGCTTAGAAGAAGTCCAAAAGCCAAGTATGGGCATTATTATTATGCTGGAAATTGTCTTTCCGTCTCTAAGAAGATGAGAAAGGCCAAGTTTTTATCATCATGAATAGATCTGGTGTAATATCATCATTCAATTTTTCTTTCTGATTCCATAATTACAATTCATAATCATAGTCCTTTGTTGGAGGTCGGAAGGACTTAGACCCCACGTAGCCCTGTTTCTTGTTGGACTCCCTCCGTTGGCAGGTTTACTTACTCAAGGAAAGGCAGCAAAGTGTAGAGCAATAGTTCTCAATTTGGGGTGGATTTGCCCGCAAGGGACATATGGCAATGTCTGGAGACATTTTTCATTGTTACAACTAGAAGGTGCTACAGGCATCAGTGGGTAGAGGCCAGGGATTCTGCTAAACATCCTGTAATTCACAAGACAGCTACTGCCCAAGCCTCCTCACCTGTAAGCGGAGTGCTGGGTGCATGGGTGCAGTTGGGGGAGGGGAGGGGGGAGTGAGACCAGCATGATGCTCCAGCCCCTTTTCTCCTTGGTTTCTCTTGCTCCAGTGAGTAACTTGGCTCTGAGGCCTTCTGGGACCGTGCCCCAGGCCTCTGGCCTCTGCTGGGCAGCCCCTTATGATGGCCTCGCTGCCACAGTTAAGTTTGGAGAGGAGGGAAGGGGGACACATGGACCTGGAGCTGAGGAACTGGTTTGCAAACTTATGGACAATTGCAAATCAAAGGATGGGAAAATGGAGGGCTTAACAGCCAAATTTGTGAACTTAGAGTTCCTAAGTTTGATAAATGTAGGCTTGATTTCAGTTTCAAATCTCCCCAAACTATCTAAACGGAAAAGGCATGAGCTCGGTGACAACAGAATCTTTGGAGGTCTGGACAGGTTAGCAGAAAAATGTCTAAATCTCACACATCTACACTTCAATGGAAATACCTGCTCCTTGGGACCTTTGAAAAATTAAGAATATCTGAAAAGCTTGGGTCTGTTTAACTGTGAGGTCACTAATCTGAATGACTTCCAAGAGGGTCTCCTAGCGCCTGCCCCAGCTGACCGACCTGGATGGCTCTAAGAGAGAAGATGGAGAACCCTCTGACTCACATGCCAAGTAGATGATGTAGACGAAGAAGAGGAGGATGAAGGAGAAGATGAAGACGAGGATGGTGAGGAGGAAGAGTTTGATGATGAAGATGAAGTCAGTGGGGAGGAAGAAGAATTGGGACATGATGGAGAAGTTGATGAAGAGGATGAGGATGAGGATGAAGAGGAGGAGGAAAGCTGGAGAGGAGAAAAGAGAAAGAGTACCAGATTACGAAGGAGAAGATGATGAATAACTGTTTAGTATTGGTTGGATGGCTCATATGGATTTGGTAGCTGGGTTTTGTTTATTTTTGTAAAGGTAGCTGTGAAACAGACCCACCACCCAAGTGCCATTCTGCTTTCCTCTTGGAAATCCACCATCAAGCTTTGGGACTAAAACCCCAACAAAATTGTAAGTGCTGTTAGGTTTTCGTGTAAGACTCTTGCTCTGGCGTGGATAGCCGTGACTGGTGAGTCAACAGTCTATTATACTTAGATTGTAAGAGCATTTCTACCTTCAGTACAACAAAGAAGCTTTGTAAATAAAACCTTAACATAAAAAAGAAAGACAGCTTCCCTTAGTAAAGAATCCGCTGCCCAAAATATCAGTGGTGCTGAGGCTGAGAAACCCTTGTGTAAAGGGCACGGACTTTGTAGTGGGACCGCCTGGGTTTGAATCCAGCTTTATACTTACTAGCTATGTGACCTTGGCCAAGATACTTAATCTCTCTGTGGCCCATCTGCAAATAAGGGTAATGATAGTCCTTACCTCATAGTGCTGTTAAGAGATTTGAGTTAGTCAGTATGAGGCATCTGGTGCTGTGGGAGTGGAGGAGTGGATTCCTGAGCCACCCTGACTGGGTGTGAATCCTCCATCGGCCACTTAACAGCTGTGTGACTTTGGCCAAGTCACAAACATTCTTGACTCACATTCTTTATCAATAAAATGAAGATAAGCCCCGCCGGCATGGCTCAGTGGTTGAGCGTCAACCTATGAATCAGGAGGTCACCGTTCGATTCCCAGTCAGGGCACATGCCCGGGTTGCAGGCCTGGTCCTCAGTGGGACATGCAGGATGCAGCCGGTTGATGATTCTCATCATTGAAGTTTCTCTCTCTCTCTCTCTCCCTCTTCCTTCCTCTCTGAAATCAATAAAAACTATTTAAAAAAATAAAAAATAAATAAAATGAAGATAATAGTACCTACCATTAAGATAAATCACGTGTGCAAATTGGTTGTAAGAATGACTTGCACATCATAAAAGTCGTATAAGTACCAATTGTTATTATTAATTTATTCATTTGTTGCACAAATATTTGGGCCTCCTGTGCCTTACAGCTGGTAGACAGCAGAGTCAGGAATAGGACTCCTGACTCCTGAAGGAAGGAAAGCTCTGTCCAGTGTGACAATTTATGTCTACTTGTTGGCATCCTGTATAGCAGGACGCTGGGGGGTCTAGCATTCTGGGTAATTATTACTTTGGAGACAGCGTGGAGAGAGGCACTAGGAGCTACAGTGTCACTTAGCAACTAAAATCTCCAATTCTGCCTTTGAAAACTGAGAGACTGATGGGTGTTACAGAAGGAAAATCAACAGATGCTGAGGTCAGGTGCTGCAGTTAGAGTTGCCAGTGGTAGAGAAAGTGATTTTCATTTCTTCCTGTTATTATTACTGGAAGAGGTATGTCTTTAATAGGCACTCAGTGCTGTCACTGTGATGTTCCAGTCCAGTTCACCATGGTGACAGGAGTGCCCTCTGAAGGTTTCCTTTTTCTTACTTTCTTTTTGTTTTGTTTTGTTTCGTTGTGAGATGTAGAAGAACAAGGAAGTTCGAGATTTGCAAGAGCTTGTAACTTTAGGAGTAGACATCATTCCTATTGGAAAATGAGCCTAGTGAAGATTAACACACTTGTTTAAATGGCTTTAAAACGTATGTGTTATTTTTAATGGCTCTATTAATTAGACTCTCTCTGATGGCTCCTATTGGAGAAATAGAAAGCTTAGGGCTCTCCGCCTATGAAGTAAAGCAAGACCTAGGTTTGTAAGCCCGCACGCGAGCCTCCCTCTAGCCAGGTTCACCTGAACTAAGGGGTCGTCTCTTTGCCATCAAGAACTCAGCAAGCGCAAAACAGGTGAAAGTAGCAAATTATTTGGAGACCTTTCCAACCTGTACCTGACCTTCTCTGAGTCATTTGCGGGAGTAATTGCCCGTGGAAATTGCTGTGCATTTTATCTGTGGTGCTATTGAAGCCCTGGTTGAAATGAGGTTGCACAGACGACGCTGGTGACGGGTTAGCACGGAGTGGGCGCTGATGCTTTATTCGACAGATGAGAAGTACCTGAAAATAACCTTCTGTCTCCCCTGTAAGAATTTTGCTTGTTAAGTGACATTCACCAACACAGCAGAGTTTCAGTGTGGCATAGGACTCTGTGCTATTCTTAGCAGGATATTAAATGAGAGTGTTCAGGCTTTGCTTGTTATATAATGGGGGATGGATGCGTTTTAGATGCCTTGATTTAGGGGGCACTCGAAAGATAATTATTGCCCGGGGCAATAGCTGTCCCTCTTGAGGAGGAATGAGGGCATTGTGCTGACAGGAAAGTCAAACATCCCGTACATCAAGGTAGAGTCAATCCTGCCCCCTTACTTACGGGGGATAACACCTTAAATAACACTCCCAGTGGATGCCTGAAACCGTGGATAGTACCAACCCCTACATAGTGTATACTCTATTTTCCCCTATACACACATACCTTTTCACCTAAAGGAAGCACTTCACAGCTTCTCGTTGGCGCATCTGAATTGCCAGCATCACGATTCTTGCACTTTGGGGACAGTATTAAGTAAAATAAGGGCTGTTTGACTACAAGCACTACAATGCCACAACAGTCCATCTGGTAACTGAGACAGGTACTATGCAGAGTGTACACAGTGTGGATACGCTAAGCAAAGGGCTGATTCACGTCCTGAGCAGGATGGAGCCGGACAGCTCGAGATTTCATCACACTACACGGAACAGAGCGCACTTGAACACTTACCGCATTGTTTATTTCAGGAGTTTTTACCATGGAGTCTAGAGAGCTTCCTCAGAAAGTGAAACCATCGTACGGAGGGACTACTGCATCGCTAACCTGTGGGATTGCTTTCTCGTTGTCTCCTGGCTTCATTGCCATTGTTCTGTCTGCTGAGTGAGGGTAGCTGCCTTGATATTCCCTTTCTGTTTCTTCAATATAGCCCAGTATCTCACCCCCCACCCTGACCATCTGCCTCCCTTAGGTTGGGGCATTAAACTTAAAACTTAGGAGACATACTGAGGATGAGGATGGCATAAAGCAGTGCCTCTCAAACTTTAAGATGCCTCAAAATTACCTGAAATTTTTGAAAAAAATACAAATTCCTGGGCCTCACTCTCAGAGATTCTGATCCAATAGGTCTGGGGTGGGCCAGGGAGTTTGCATTTCTAACAATTACCCAGGTGGCGGATGCTACTGGTCTGAGACCTGACTTTGGGAAGTCCTTGTGTGATTTATAATAAGAAACATCTACTGTATTTGATTTTCACCTGTTTCTGGCACAGAGCTCCTAAAACCCCTGGAATTTCCTGTGATGAGAGTACCACTTTTTACATTAAGGAGGTGACCTTTGGACTTGCACCTAAGGATGGGGCTGGGTGCCAGTGGAGCCAACCGTGGGATTAGAGGGTTGGGACTTTCAGCTTCCCTCCCCCAGGTGCTGGAGATTGAGTTCATTCGCCAGTGGCCAGTGATTTAATCAATCATGCCTATGTAATGAGGCCTCCAGGACTTTGAAAGCCTACCTCCATTTCTAATAATTATCTTTTCAATTATTACATTGTTTCCTGATTTGTCTCTTTTATCAATAGTTATTCCCCCTATGTATTCGCTCAGCCCATGCTTTTTCAGTCCTTTCTTTTTCTGTAATTTGGCGTGAAAGTGAGGAAAAAGACGTCAGAGAGCCAATGTGACTATAACATATCAACCCATCTTCCATGACCAGCATGCCCCCATCATTGCCGAATGGAGTTTCCAGGTGAGGGGCTAACAAAGGCCTCATGGTCTTTTGCTGGGAATTAGGACTATAGAAACAAACATAGGTTTAGTGGTAAAGTCTTCTTTAAATTTGATTTTAATATACTATCTGGAATTTTGCATAGAAAAGTCTGCTTGGATAGATCCATAAACTACCAACATAGGGCAACACTTTTTTCATTTTTACAAAAAGGCAAAAGATATAATTTTAATCCTTTCGTTATCTCTAAGCTTTAATAAATACACTTGCAGAGGTATTTATGGCTATAACATAAATAGAACCATTAATTTATAATTACAAAAATAGAGCCTTTAATTTATAATTAAATATAAAAATATTTCATTTAACCTTCTCGAGTTTTGGGATAAATTATGCTCTGCAAGATTGTTTATTAGAAGTTGGGGTGCATTTTCCAACAGAAATAATTTTATGAATAATGGTCAGCTTGCTCGAGGAGCCATAAGTCTATCTAACTCACTGATTATTAAAAGTGTGCAGGCGAGCACTAGCTGGTTTGGCTCAGTGGATAGAGTGTCGGCCTGCGGACTGAAAGGTCCTGGGTTCGATTCCAGTTAAGGGCACATGCCTGGATTGCGGGCTCAACCCCCCTTTGGGGGGCGTGCAAGAGGCAGCCAGTCAATGATTCTCTCTCATTATTGATGTTTCTATCTCTTCCTCTCCCTTCCTTTCTGAAATCAATAAAAAAATATATTGAAAGTGTGTTGGCGAGGTTCTAACGGCCTTGCAGAAGCTGGTCTCTAGAATGCCAGGGATGCCCTGCTAACACAGGGATGGTTCTTCCCTTCATCACCTCCCTGTGGTAGCAGACAGGTGCCCACCCCGCTTCTGGAACCTGGAGTAGATGTCCCTTCCCTCAGCTTTCTCATCTAGAGACTGGGAGCTCAGAAGGATGGGGAGCTAGAGAGCAGGTTAAAAGTGGAAGCGGGGAAGAGCCAGGAGCTTAGGACCAATAGCCTTAAACACATTCTTTGAGTCTCTTTTTTGTTCCACCAAGATCCTAGGGATTGAGCTACCTACTTCCTTTCCGTTGCCCTTGTGTTGCTTCTGACTAGGGTTTCCCTCCATCCTGGGTTCATAGAACAGTCTCTCAATTTCCCTTCTCCCTAGCCCAGTGGTCGGCAAACTCATTAGTCAACAGAGTCGAAGTTTGCCGACCACTGCCCTAGCCTTTGAGAAAGCATGAAGAATGTTATTCCAAGTGATAAAAGAAAGCTGACTAGAAATAAAAAGTGTCCTTATTATGGTTATCCTTTGTTACCCACTTTGATCTGCTGGGGAGAGAGAGAGAGAGAGAGAGAGAGAGAGAGAGAGAGAGAGAGAATGAATTTCCTTGAAGGGCATAACTTTCCAGATTGGAAGGGTTTATTGAAAGCCTAGCATAATGGATTAAAGAGTGAACACAGCAAAAGGTCCATTATTATGCATTTTTAGATCATTGCTGAAAAAAGAATTTCTAGATAGAAAAAAAAAAAACAGATTCAGTTTGAAGGATGAAGGATCTGAATGCTTTTGACTTCTCAATAGCAAGGGAACACAATGGAGAAATGCATTCAAAATTCTGGAAGAAAAAAAAAAAGGATTTCTAATCTAGAATGCCACACCCAGCCAAGCTGTTAATTCAGTATAAGAATAAACACTGGGTCTCAAAAACTGTGCTCCCATATATCCTTTCTCTGAAAGCTGTTAGACGATGTCTTCTACCAGCAAAAAGGGGGTAAAACAAGAGGGATGAAGATAGGGGGTTGGGATCCCACCTGAATACTAAATGAAGGGACTTCCCAGGATACAGGGGCAGAGACGTCCACGCAGATGACAAGGCAATCGTTCAGAAGTCTCCAGGAGAGATTTCTTTAATTAATAAACTAACTACTGTGTTTTGATATAGTAGGAAGAGGCATTTATCTGTGGGAGAATTTGGAGTCACATTAGCCATAAGTAGACTAAGCAAGAAAAGACAAAGATCATTATTAGCTACATTGCAGAAAAGGAAAAGTAACCACATATAGTACACGACTTAGCTGTGAATGACTTAGCTGTGAATAGCATTCATCTACTTATAATAATGTAAACATAGATAATTATATAACCATTGTGATTATAGAATTATATTGGGAGGGTGGGGCAATGGGAAAAGTTGTGTATATACGTGCGAGATTGGAGGTGAGGTGGGGAAAAGAGTTCAATTCTCAGAGGTCAATGGATATATCAGGATATAGCAGTTTGAGCCTGGTATTAAAATAGAGAGATCAATAGCAAAACAATCAGCTAACAATGGAAGTGGGTGCTTTTGCAAAATAGAAAATTGGGTGAAAAGAAAGATGGCCTAGGGGAAAAAGGAATTTTTAAATGTCTTGGGCATTTCACTCTAAACTGGGTATGTGTTATGTATACAAAAATAAATACCAAATTTTAAAAAGGGAGACAAACTTTTGCCCATTCAGAAAATTCCATACATCAATTTCCAATTAGGGGCCAGAGAATACTATCTTACTGTTCTTTGGATGAGACCCAGAACTCCTGATGTGATACAACATTAATTGTAAACTACTCAAATGCAGAAATAAGCCTCCTCTTGTTTTTTATTTTTATTTCAGAAAGGGAGAGGGAGAGAGAGAGAAAAAAACATCAATGATGAGAGAGAATCATCAATTGGCTGCCTCCTGCACACCCCCCTACTGGGGATTGAGCCTACACCCCAGGCATGTGTCCTGACTGGGAATCCAACCATGACCTCCTGGTTCATGGGTCAATGCTCTACCACTGAGCCATACCCACCACGCAGAAATAAGCCTCCTCTTTTCCAAATCAGCATTTTGTCTTGGGGTTGGGAGAGGTCTCCTTGCTCCTTTCCCACAATGAAAGACCAACTCATCCACATTGAGAGTCATCAAGGCGCCTCTGCACTGAGGTTCAGTCACGACAGTGACGTTGCTGCACTCTCCGACGTCACATTCCCACGTCACATTCAGATATCCATGCGGTGTTAGCCGGACTTGCATGTCTGCTCTCCCAGTTAGGTCTTATTTAAGGACATAATGCTTTATATATAAGATATCAATAAATAACATGTAGACATGTAAAACACAACCCACTCCATCTAAAATTAGAGCCAGGCATTAAGAGCACAGCAATCTATTTTTAATAATAATAAAATGTCATAATAGTAATAATAATTGAGTAAGGCCCTCCTGAGGACCTTACGCTTCCAGGCTGGGGACGGGAGCAGCCCTGGGCCGGAAATGACGGATGTGGCGTCACTACCGTCACTGTGACCAGAGCACGAGGGCCTCAGACCTGCGCCTGGTTCTGGGATCATTAACAAGAGAGCTATTCTTTCTGTATTGATTTGGTGTAACTGTTGTTTTATGCTCAAGATTACATTAACTTTTTGGCAGCCTTCCTGAGCAAAGCACCTCTACACTTCACGTGTGACCTCTGGTCGATTGTAGACCAGAACAGCAGTCACCAACCGGTGGTGCCTGGACCACTGGTGGTCCATGAGGTCCGAAAGGTTGGCGACCGCTGGACCAGAAGACAGTGCTGAGGCAGGGCTGCTATACAGGCTTATTGAGTTGAGGTCAGACTGCCGGGGATCAGGCAGCCATCCAGCCCCAGAGGCTGCTGCACAGCCCACTGGTGACGTCACCGGCGTGGGGGAGGCAGGAGTTGCCACCCAGTTGTATATGCGGTATTTAGGAGCTTTGAAGAGCTGATGTCTGCACTATTCAGGCTTCGACTGCTGCTTTTCATCCGCCTCCTTTTGATCAGTCAGGTGAACACTGCTCCCTGGCAGCACTTTCTGATCCTCCTTTACAATTCTCTTTATGTGGATCTGTGGCCTCAGTTTCTCAGGCATCCGTATGCAGCCCTGCCAGGCCGACTACCTGAAGGGCTCTTTCCCTGGCCTCTAGATCTATGCCTTTCTCTCTCTTTCCTTCCCTTTTAGTCTGCCAGCTAAGCCTGAGTAGGATTGTTTGACAGAAATGATGTACTGTATCCATACCATGGGAGAGAATTCATCAACAAAATAAGGATGAACTATTGATATGTGCAACAAGATAGATGGATTTCAAGGATATTTCTTAGTGGAAAAAGCCAGTCTCAAAAGATCACTTACTATATGATTCCATTTATAGAACATTCTTGAAATGACATAATTGTAAAAAAGAAGAGGTTCGTGGTTTCTGGGGGCGGGGAGTGTGAGTAGCACAAGGGAGATCTCTGTGACCATAGAACAGTCCTGAGTTTGGAACTTGTGGTGTAAGATGTGGTGCTGGTTACGTGAATCTACACATGTGATAAAACACCCCAGGATTATACACATACTTTATAGCAATGCAAATCTCCTGGTTTTAATATTGTACCTTTGTTATTTGAGATGTAACTGATGGGGAGATGGGATGAGGGTTATACAGAATCTCTCTGTGCTATCTTTACAGCTTTCTGTGAGTTTATAATTATTTCAACATAATTTTTTTTTGTTTCTTAAAAAGAGGAATGAACTATTGTTGATACAACCCAAGAGATGTGAGTGAACATTTCTCCCAGGGAGATATATGAATGGCCAATAAGCACATGAATAGGTGCTTAATGAACTTCATTAGCTATTAGGGAAATGCAAATCAAAACTACAGTGAGATAGCAGATCACACTCATTAAGATGGCAATTATAATAAAAAACAACAGAGAATAACAAGTGTTAGGTTTTGGGAGACATTGGGAACCCTTATACACCTTTGGGGAGAATATAAAGTGATACACCACTTTGGAAAACCATTTGGTAGTTCCTCAAAATGTTAAACATAGAGTTCCCATATAACCCAGCGACTCCATTCCTAGGTATATACCCAAGAGAAATAAAAACACACTCAGGCAAAAACTTGTACATGAGTGTTTATAACAGCATTATTTATAATAACCAGGAAGTGGAAATGACCCAAATGCCCATGAACTAATGAATGGGTAAGTGAAAAGTGGTATACCCGTACATGGAATATTATTCAACAATAAGAGGATAGGCCTTGAAAACATTGATAAATGAAAGAAGCTAGCCACTGAAGGCCACATGTTGTATAATTTAATTTATATGAAATGTTCCAGAATAGACAAATCTATAGAGATGGAAAGTGGTTGCCTTGGGGATGAGAGTGGGGTGGATGGACAGGGAATGACTGGTAATGGGTACATGGTTTCTTTGGGGGTGGGGGAATGAAAATATTCTAAACTTAGATGCAGTGATGGTTGTACAACTCTGTAAATATACTAAGATCTATTGAATTGTATTCTTTAATGGATGCATTTATAGTATATGAATTCTATCTTAATAAAGATGTTTTTAAAAAGTACATACTGTATGATTCCATTTATATAAAATCATGGAAAATGCAACCTAATCTATGGTGACAGAAAACATCAGCAGTTGCTTGGGAATGGGAAAGTGTCGAGAGAAGGGAGAAGCGGGAGGGGTGGAGGGATTATGAAGGGACAAGACAAAACCTTTTTGGGGTGATAGAGATGTTCACTATCTTGATTGTGGTGATGGTTTTATGGGTGTATACACATAACATCAAACTGTGTCCTTTAAACATGTGCAGTTTATTGTATATCAATAACTCATTTTAAAAAACCCAGAGCAAAACTGTGAGTAAAATTCACAAATTTGATAACTATTTATTGGGTGCTGGTATAGTGTCAGCTCCCGGGGATACGGTGACAAGAAAAAAATGTGTCCAGCCTTCAAGCAGCTCATGCTTTGTCAGGAAGGAAGCATGTGTAATATGAGCTCTATAGACATGCCTGTGACTACCAGGCATGTCTATAGAGCTCATATTACACATGATACCCGCCGTGGGGAGGTTTCCTGGAAGTGTTGGCACCTGAGGTCAGCATTCAAGGGAAAATGGGAGTTAGAAGTAGAAGGTGGGGTTTTGTGATGACATAATGGTCCTCCTTCATGATACTAACCTGGGGGAGCGGCAGGAGCACAGAGTATGTTCTTGTTACATTTCAGAGGGGACCTGATTTTATTCTCGCCATACCACCCCCAACCCCACCCCAGGAGTCACATGACAGGGAAGTGGATTGTGCACCTGAGCAGGAAATGCAAAGATAGTACATCCTTCATCGCTCTCAGCAGACTTGCTCTTAATTACTTATTTGTGATTACCCATTCCAGCTCTGTCCCTCCGCTACACTGTTTGCTGTGTGAGGGCCAAGACTGAGTGTCTCATTCACCCTCTTGTCCCAGCAGGTAGCACCGTGCTTGGCACGTGGCAGGGTTTGGTAAAGATTACTTGCTGATAGATTTGGATGTGGGCTGGTACAGGGTACATGGAAACGCATTTTATTGGTGGCCTCAGGCATGGCTCAAACTCTATGTGGTTCTACTAATGAAGTAGTCCAACGGCGCCCCTCGCTCTCTGTATCCTAGCTCTGGCCCTGGCCAGGTCAGCTCGCGCCACCCTGCCCTTGTCTTACTGATCTGGTGGTAGGAGACTCCATTCCCAGAGGCTCTCAGGATGAGGTTCTCCTGGGAAGTCAGGACGCCCTGTCCTAGGAAGGGCAGTTCTAGCCATTGGCTGGCTCTGGGCAAGGCGGGCATCCTTGGGCTCTGGTCCAGGGACCACTCATATGTCGTTTCTTCTCTTCCTCTTGCCTCTAGCACTTCTTTATGCCACCATCTTCGGGAATGTGACGACCATTTTCCAACAGATGTACGCCAACACCAACAGGTACCATGAGATGCTCAACAGCGTTCGGGACTTCCTGAAGCTCTACCAGGTGCCAAAGGGATTGAGTGAGCGAGTCATGGATTATATCGTGTCCACCTGGTCCATGTCCAGAGGCATTGACACAGAGAAGGTGAGGAGGGCGACGAGCTCAGATAAGCCCCTTGTCTGCCAGCCTTCCCCGGGGAGACCTGGGCCTCTCCTAGGACAGTGGTTCTCAAACTGGCTGGGCCGCAAATTCACCCGGGTAGTTTGGGGTGTCCAGATCCTACCTCCAGAGATGTTGATGGAAATGGAAGTCTAACTGTCCAGGGCAGAATTTCCCACACTTATATAATGATAAGAATCGGGGCCACCCAGGGCGCGGTCATCAGTATTACTGATTATCCTTTTGCCTCAGGCTAGGATGGCACAAGATGGCACAGCACTGCTACTGAGCCTGTGTTTATTCAAACTTCTGATATTTTGTTCACCATGGATTTTTGTATGATCTTTTAATTTAATTTTTAATATTGCATTAAAAAAACAAAACAGCCCTAGCTGGTTTGGCTCAGTGGATAGAGCATCGGCTTGCAGACTGAAGGGTCCCAGGTTCGATTCCGGTCAAGGGCACATGCCCGGGTTGCGGGCTCGATCCCTGGTGGGAAGCGTGCCGGAGGCAGCCATTGATGTTTCTCTCATCATCAATATTTCTATCTCTCCCTTCCTCTCTGAAATAAATAAAAATATATTAAAAACAAACAAACAAACAAACAAACAAACAAACAAAAACATTATACTGAGAGCCCAGGAAATATAAAGTATTGGTGAAGATGCAAAGGGAAAAAAAATATTGCATTAAACTATGATTTATCTCGATTACTGACTTTTTAGCATCCCCCTCAGTTTTGTGCCCAAGACTGTGGCTTCACTCTAGTCTTGGCCTTGATAGAAATCCTGCGATATGGTCCTTCAGAGCAGAGTCCCAGCCTCTACCCCAGATCTATGGAATGAGAACTTGGGGTGGGGAGGGGGGATGGAGAGACTAGAAATCTGCATTTTCAACAAGCGGCCAGGTGGTTCTATGTATCAGACAGGTCTGGGAGACACTGAGCGAGGGCTGGTGCCTTCACCGCCAGCTGACTGGGGCAGGGCACCGGGTAGGCACCTCCCGAGGCATCAGTTTTCCCACCTAGAACGTGGAAATGACCACAGATCCCTCTTGCTTTCTGAGAGCTGCGTTATTCTAGATGCATTTCAATAAAGCGAAGAATAGAGAAAAGAATATTGGAGAGAATAGAGAAAAGAGGCCATGGGCTTTGTTATTCGCTTAAGAGTTATCTCCTTTGTGTATTTTCTATCAGCAAAAATGTAATCCTAGGCCCGTTTTCCTCCGCTTCTCAGTCTTTCCAACTGCACTTCTTTTATCGTCCATTTGTAAGTACTCGGGGAATACTGATTCCTCTCCTTGTTAGAATGAGGAAAACAGAAAGATAACACTATTGCAAAAATGCCTTAGGACACGTTCAAAGCCAAATTCAGCTGGCTTTGGGCCGCTGCCTGAGCTCCTGGTCTCCCTCCCTTAGAACAGTCGGTTGAGAGCTGACTGTTTAAAAGGAAAGCTTGAACTAAACCTAACGGATCCCAACTTAAAAGGATCGGTACTTTGGTTCTGTTGAACGTCTGCCATGATAACACAGTGATGTCACAGCGACACCACAGCACCAGCTTCCGTGAGTTGAAGGTGCATTGAGCACAAATACCTGCTGCCCGTCTCCATGCCTGGCTCTGTATTCATGCTTCACAAGGACGTGCTGTTATTTCTGTTGAAACGATAAGGCACGGAGGCCCAATTAGTTTTATTAACTGCCTGTGGTCATAGAGTTAAGAACGGCAAAGCCAGGATTTGAACCCAGTTTGTCTGACTTCAAAGTTTGTGCTTTTCCCACTATCATTTTTAAAAATAAATATTTTATTGATTTTTTACAGAGAGGAAGGGAGAGAGATAGAGAGTTAGAAACATCAATGAGGGAGAAACATCGATCAGCTGCCTCCTGCACACCCTCTACTGGGGATGTGCCCGCAACCAAGGTACATGCCCTTGACCGGAATCGAACCTGGGACCTTTCAGTCCGCAGGCCGATGCTCTATCCACTGAGCCAAACCGGTTCTGGTCCCACTATCATTTTTTTAAATATAAAACATGTGGTGGAGGGAAGAAGGACGAGCACAGAGTTGCCCTCATTTCTCAGACAGGCAGGACTTAGTCCCTGGCTTTGCCAGTCCCCGGCCCCAGCTGTGCCTGTTGCTGCTGCTCTGCTCTCTCAGCCAGGCTGCGGGTTCTGTGGGTGCCTGGGAGCTGATGGAGCAGAAAGGAACGTTGATCTCTCAGCCCTGGGGCTCCTTTTCCCATGGGGCCAGGATGCCTTTGCAAAGCTGGTCGTGGGAAGAAGCCCCTTCGCACCCACACTGCAGGCTGAGCTGGTCGGCTGCCCATGGAGGCAGCCCTGCCAGCCTCCCCCCTTTCTTCCCCACCCAGGAGGACTTAGGGATCTGCCCCAGGTCCTGATCCCATAGAAGACGGGATGCTGAGGCAACTCACCACAGAGCCTCGCCTGACCTGGGTGGCCGCTCCTCCCAGCCGGCCACTGCAGTCCCCTGTCCCATGCCTCTCCAGCAGTCCCCTCTCCTCCATGCTAGGTCAGAATGGTCAGTGATGAGCAGGGGAGCCAACGTTGCGGGGGAGAGGAAGAGGAGAAGAGGATGGTAGTGCTGGGCTCATTCAGTTTACTAGTAATTGGCTGGTGACCTTGAGCATGTCACTTGTCCTTCGGAGTCTGTGACACCTGTAAAGTAGATGGCTTAGTACTAAGGCCCACCTCTAAGGCCCTTTGAACTCTGACCTTCAGGACTTTCAAAGCCCCCCCTCCGACTGCCCCGCTGCTCTGCTGCCCTGAGAACATCTGAAATCAGAGCCCACGTGCGCCTAGCCCCTCGTGTGCAGGCTCCGCGAGCCCAGGAGGCTTCTGTGCTCGAGTTCCAAAACAGAGTCTGGAGGAAACGCTAAGTGTTGCTTCGGGTGCACATGACTACTAGGTGTTAAGGCAGGAATTGAATCCAGACCTGCCTGCCTGAAAGCCTGTTCTCCCAGCCTCGCTGCTGTCCTCCCAATCTGGGTGTAATTTCATTTATTCCTCACCGCCCTGGGGACCTCTCCCCTGTGGCCTTCAAGGCTCAAGGACCAGCAGGGAGAGTCTCTCCTCAGAACCAAGTGGAAGGGAAGGTGGCCCATTTCAGGGCCTCGGGCTGACACTCTCCCTCAGAGACAGGAATTCAGGGTCCCCTGCCCCGCCCAGGGTGGCGCCAACAGAAGGCTGATGGAGATGCCTGGTGGCTGTGACAGTCCGCAGTTCCTCCACGCCAGGGTCCCTCTGCTCCTCACACACGCTTCCCAGTGGCTCCGGGAACGGTGCCCACGAATAAAACATTGTCCCCCTGCCAAGGCCTCGTCACTAGCAGCCTCTGCCAGCAAATCCCAGCCCAGGGGAAACCAAATATTTAAAGGTGAACTTTAAAGAATAAATCTTGGTTTTGAACCACCGAGCACAGTTTTGACATGACACGTGAGCCTTCTACACTCCCTTGTGTTCTGTTTGGAGAGAGGAGGATCCCAATTAAATCCACATTTCTGCAGAAGCCTTGTTTTAATGAGCTCCAAAGAGGCAAGTATTAGCAAGCACTCCCAAGCACGGGCAGTCTGAATTTTCCTCGGTCTCGGCCAGTCCTCCATCCTCTCTCCCGGAGAACATCCTGTCCGCCTTAGCAACCTGCAACCCCAGGGCAAGAGCGCAGAGGCACGCAGCGGGAGGGGACTGGCATTCCTCAAGGCCCTGACTGGGCCAGGCATTGCCCCAGGGAAGTGTGCTGGTGGGTGTAATTCCATTTATTCCTCACCAGCCCGTGGTAGCAGAGTGCATTTCACAGGAGATGCCGAAGTGTAGAGCAGCTAAGCCACTTGGAGAGGAAAATGAGGTGGGATTTCAACTGCGTGCCCTCTTTCCACGGCCACGCCTCCATGCAGAGCTCAGGGGCACCTGAGCGGGATGGGGTATGAGCAAAGCTGTCGAGATTGGAGCGGAGGTTTGAAGGAGGCTGAGGGGCTTGCAAATTCCACAGTGAGCACAGATGCTGAGGCAAATGGCCTGTGCTGAGGCAGGGACGCGGGGAGGGGAGAGAAATGTCCTCGCTGGGCATGGTGGATGGTGTGCCCCCCGCTTTGTTCGTAGGCTAGGATTATTTCAGGAACACTTCTCATTTCTCTGAACAAGTCCACGTGGGGCTGTTGTGTTCCTTAATATGGAAGGGGCTATGCGATGGCTTCTTGCAAATGTTTTGTCCAAGGAAATATTTCTCCCCCTGGAAAAGGCTGAGAAATTTTCATTTCCGTAAAAGATGAGACCCAAAGCTTCTTATAGTTCCCATGTTGTCTCGATTTCCTAAATACTGAGAACCAATTCGCAAGCCCATTTGTGTTGGGCAGCCACATTATATAGGGAGTGGTTAGCATATAAACGAGGAGTCTGACTACGTAATTTGAGATCCCAGCTCTGCCACTTCCTGGCTGTGCCACTTTGGACAAGTTATTATCTTCCCTGTGTCTCAGTGTCCTCATCTGTAAAATGGTACAATAATAGTACTTACCTCCTAGGGTCATGTGAGGATTCAATTAGCTAATGCACATAACACTCAAAAATGTAAAATCACATTCCCTTGACTTTCCCTTCCCTCTTTACTATTCTATTCTCTTCAGCACTTACTGCTAAATTTTTCTTATTTTGCTTATTATTTGTCTCCTCCCACTAGATGTTAAGTTACACAAGGGCAGGGATTTTTGTCTATTTTGTGCTCTGCTACATTCTTAGAGCCTAGACTGGTTCCTGGCATATAATCAGATGCCCTATAAATAAGTATGAAATGAGTGAACCACGCTAAAGTACTTAGCAATACCGGGCATGTGGTAAGTGCTTAGTAAATATTATCTTATATCTCTCGTTAAATCACACCCATATTCCGTCCATCTGAAGATCATGTCAGTTCGGAATAGGATCCCTATCACTGGCTCCACTGCAGGAGGGACCTAACTTTGATGTCAGAGGCTCACAGGGAGGCCACGGGAGGCCTCAACCCTGTGGCAGTGTCCAGGTTCTTGTCTCCATGCAAAAAAGAATTCGAGAATGAGACAGAAAGATTCGGTAAAGCACAGAGGTTTTATTAAAGCGAAAGTACACACTCGGGGAGTGAGTCTCCCCAAAGGGTCTCAGGGGCTAGGCTTATACTTGGGGCTGGCCAGGAGGAACTCATAAGGGTGTGGATCTGGGCCAGGCACCACCTTCCCAACGGGACAGGGAGATTTTATCCTTATCTGGCATTTTCCAGAACTGTCTTGGCGGTGGTTGTCATACAGATGGGGAGGGAAGAGGCGAGTACCTCAATCTAGCTAACCGGCCTCAACTCGATTCCTTGGCTGCATTCTTGCTCTCCAAAGCCAGAACCCTCAAACTCCTCTCTGTAGCCGCAATGATCCTCTGAAATATAGGTCAGTTCCTGTCACTTCCCGGCTCAAAGTCCTCCAATGTGTCCCCATCACACAGAATAAATCAAAGGGTTTTCATACCTACACGGCTCTACACGCTCTTCTGCTTGGCGTACTCCCGAAACCTCATCTCCTACCCCTTGCCCCTCATTCACATTGGCTATTGCTCAGGTTTCCTTACGGCCTTTGTTATTCTTCTGGAATGTTCTTTCTTCACATGGCTCCCTCTGGCACATTATGAAGGTGTCAGCTTAAATGTCACCTCCTCAGAGAGGCTTTTCCCAACGACCTGTAGAGTCCCCCATTCTTCCAGCGCTTCTACTCTTGGGAAGCCTCGTTTGAGCACTTAACACAGATTTTGGGGACCGCTGCCTCCCAAAGAATGAGGTTGGGACTGTGGCTGTCTTGTCTACCAGCACTTTGAGTGCAGTCTAGCCTGGTGGGGGTTGCTTCTGCCCCCCCGGTGTCGAGGGGCAATGGGCTGGAGGCCACAGCGAGGAGGGCCGTGACACTGTTTCTCCCTGTGCCTGGCCAGGTCCTGCAGATCTGTCCCAAGGACATGAGAGCGGACATCTGCGTGCACCTGAACCGCAAGGTGTTCAAGGAGCACCCTGCGTTCCGGCTGGCCAGCGACGGCTGCCTGCGGGCACTGGCCATGGAGTTCCAGACGGTGCACTGCGCCCCGGGGGACCTCATCTACCACGCAGGAGAGAGCGTCGACAGCCTCTGCTTCGTGGTCTCCGGCTCCCTGGAGGTGATCCAGGACGACGAGGTGGTGGCCATCCTAGGTAGGTGTTGCCTTTGCTGGGAGGAACCCTTCTGCTGTCCGAGGTGGGCAGCTCAGTGCCACTGCTGCCTGCACCCAGAGACTGCACCACAGGGCAACACCCGTTGTTAGTTGGCCTCTGTGCATCTATCCACCAAACAAATACCTGAGGGCCTGTTTCGTGGCCGTCGCAGTCTGAGGCACTTGGGGTATTGCAATGATGAAAATGGGTTTTGTCTTCAAGAGACCCCCAGTTTACTGGGGGAACAAATAAGCAGACATTTGCCTACAGTGCAAAGGGCCTCTAACCCAGTATTCAAGTGTTGGGAGGGCTTCTTGGAAGAAATGACATCTAAGCTGAAAAATAAAGATTGCGAATGAGTTAGCGTGGAGAAGCGAAGGGACAGGGAGCATTCTAAGCAGAGGGGGGAGCATGTGTGAAGTCCCTGCGGAGAGAGAGCATGATTCATTTGAAGAACTGTGTGTGCATCAGTGTGGCTGGAGCGCACAGAACCAGAAGGGGCCTAGGAGAAATGGGGCTAGGGAGTGAGCCAAGCATGAGGTAGATCATGTAGGACCTGGAATCCATGCTAAGGGACTTGGATTTTACGTGGGGGAGCCCAAGAAGGGTTTAAAGCAGGGGAGAGGCACGATCCAATTTGTACTTCAGAGAGGGGACTATATAATTGCAGCTTGAGAGTGGATGGAAGGGGGAAGGCTGGGCGGGCAGATGAGGCTGGAGACATGTTATCTAGGGGCAAGTTGTTGGTGAGCAGATGGAGAGAAGCAAATGGAGTGACATACTAGTATTTTAAAAGTAGGCTCAACAGAACCTGATGAAGGATTTACTGTTGGGAGTCCATGAAGACTGCAGGGTTTCTCACTGGGATAACAGGAAAGCTGATCTGCCATACACCATCGTAGGGAATGTGGGAGGCAGACAGGAACATGGGGGCACAGGTTGGTATTTTGCACGTTGAGCATCAGTGACCTTTGAGAGATTCATCTGATTGCCTGAGGTGGCGTCAGGACAGCTCTTTACTGGGGGCACGACTCCTCTTTGGTGGGCAGGACATCTAGTCTGCACCAGGCATTTTTCCTACAGATTCTCAGTCAATCTTTATTTTTTTATTGTTTAAAGTATTACAAATAGTAGTACATATGTCTCCTTTTTTTTTTTCTCCAATTGACCTTCCCCCAGCCTCCCCTACCCCCCGGCACATGCCCTCACCCCCCTCCCAGTGTCTTGCGTCCATTGGTTATGCTTATATGCACGCATACAAGTCCTTTGGTTGATCTCTCAGTCAATCTTTAGAGTAACCCCATGAAGTGATTGTATGATCCCCATTTTGTATATGAGACAATGAAAGCTCAGAGAGGTTAGGCAACTCTCAAAACTGACGAGGCCCATGAGCCAGCATTCTGGAGGCCCTCAGACTCCAAATCCTCTGCCGATCCATTTTGCAACACTGCAATCCTGGTGATAATTTGTGTAGTTTGCTGGTCCATTAAGTTGCCAAATACTGCTAAACATTGTAGATGTATATTTTTATCTTTTATATATGATGTTTCAGGACTCTGAGGCGGGGAGAGATTAAGTTATACTGGAGTTAGAATTGAGATTCAAACTAAGTATCTAGACATAGACAGTGTTTTTTAAAAAAATCCCAAACTTTGCTCCTGCTTGACCTTGGAGTGCATGAATATGCAGCCCTCCTCTTGCTCCTCTGGCCCCAAGCGAACTTGCCCTCTTGGTTACATTCTGCTCAGGTTAATAATCAAGGATGATTTCTATTCCTTCCGCATGTGCTGGAGACTGGGATAGAGTCTGGGTGGGAGGTGGAGGCTGAAACAAGTGTTCTGGACTCCTGGTATCCACTGAACTCTACAGACAGGGTTATTCTGTTCCTTGCCTTTCTCATCCACAGAGATGTGAGGTTTGACTGTGTATGAGGAACAGGGCACAGGAATGGTACAGCCATTGATTTAACATTGCTGCAGGGAGATGACATGTATCCCTGCCTTCAATCAGGGCGCTTGATAAAGAGGACTTTCTGTTGGTAATAGAGGTTGGGGTGGTTGCCTGAGAAGAAGAGTAGCTAGTGACTAGTCGACTCTCCTTTGAATTTGAACTGATATTTTAGTGTGGGGCATCTTTCACCCATCCCCTCACTGATAGCACCTTATGGCTTTCCAAGGAATACTGTCCGCCTTACATACCCATGCTCAGGGCACCCTTATCGATGTACCATAATCAGCGGCACTATTAGGAGCTGGGTGTGGACTCCTAGGCATGGAAGTATGACAGAGCCGCAGAGGAGCGAGGAAGGCAAATGACTGTGTCCAAGACATGTCCCATTTCCCCTCAGCCTGGGCTTCTTGTGGGGAAGCACCGGCCTTGGTTTATTGTTGATTTACTTGGTCAACTGACTTCCAGCCCTCTGCCTCGGGCCTCCCGAGCACCCCGCCTGCTCCAGTTAGCCATGTGGACGGGACCTCTGACATAGCTCAGCAGCCACAGGTTCAAAGTGGTTGTTGCCTTCAAGCTGTCCAGACTAGGAAAAAACATCTTCCACGCATCCCCAGGAGCCAGGAGATTTCAAGAGGCTCTTATTCTATAAAAGGATGATACAAGCTCTTTGAGTCAACCTGACCTCTGGGCCAAGACACAGAAGAGATTCCAAGCGATCTGCTCTCTGGAAACCGAAGTTTAGAGCTGTTGTTCTCTAAACAGGTTTTCAAGCATCAGATGGGTATGAGAGCTCGATCTTTATTGCCATGTGTGCCCTTTAGTTCAATCCAGCCAACATGACTTTTTAAAAATATATATATATTATTGATTTTTTTTACAGAGATGAAGGAGAGGGATAGAGAGTTAGAAACATATATGAGAGAGAAACATCGATTAGCTGCCTCCTGCATACCTCCTACTAGGGATGTGCCCGCAACCAAGGTTCATGCCCTTGACCGGAATCGAACCTGGGACCCTTCAGTCCACAGGCCAATGCTCTAACCACCAAGCCAAACCGGTTAGGGCTAACCAACATGTCTTGAACAGTGTCATGGGGGTGAGGATGCAGCTGTGGACCCAACATTAGCCCAGCCTTCAAGGAGCTTCAATGGAGGAGGCCGACATTATTTAAAAAGCAACGATCACATTGCTTGATAAGTGTCACCATAGAGAGAATGCAGGTGCTTCTAGAGGGTCATTGGACAAGTAATCATTGAGCAGCTACTGTGTATCCAGTGCTCCAATGAGGAAGGGGGACAGCCAGGTCATCTTTACTTGTCATATAGAGCAGGAGTCTTTAAAAAAAAGCCCAGAGCTCATTTATCTCATCCGTTTGGTCTCTAGCCCCTTGTTAGCAGTTCACTCATTTACATTCTGCTAATTTGTTTCCTCCTTTCAGTGCTTATATTCCCCGCCTCATCCTCTGTTTAATTTTAGCACAGACGCCAAGAATGAGGAGAAAGGTCACTGTTCATAGCTGAGCGTGTTTAGCATGAAAGTGTCAGAAAAGAGTGTTTCAAACCTGGACTACACTCCATCATATGAAATGTTGATTACATCATGAGCTACTAAACAGGTGCACACACACAATTATACATAAAACTCAGTGCTTACTTCTTAACTTTATTTTTTTGTTGACTCTTATTACAGATGTCTCCATTCCCTCTCCCCCCGCTTTGCCCACCTCTACCCAGTCCCTGCGCCCCCCTTCCCTCTGATACAACTGGCATTTTCTATTGGATTCTATTACCTTCCATTTAAAAAGAAATTGACTGTCATGACCCACTAAATTGCTTTCTTGACCTGATCACAGTCTGCAGTTTAAAAACATGGTTCCACAAACATAGACCATATCTCTCTTGGACTGAAGGCCATGCTGTGTCCTGAGAACAGAATATACGCCATGGTCTCTTATGGTCTCCTTTTCCTTTGATGTTCTCTGCCTTAGTTTTGAGATGACACCCTCCCAAATCTCCTTTTGGGATGCTCTTATAAATCACTTAATTCTTCTCAATTTTAGTTTCTTGGTTCTTTAAAATAAATGTAAGACTTCAGCATTTGCATCTTTAATGATATTTTTTAAAAATAATTTTCTTCTAGTTTTTCATAGATATCTGAATAAAAAGGCACAGGTACCCACTTTTGCCCCTGGCCAACTAGTATTATTAGCATTTGCAAGTAACTTGTTATCTATTTTGTGTTACTTGGCCACAGTAGATGAGTCACGGGCTTTCATCGGGGCTGTGCTTGAGTGTGGTCCAGCTCCCTGTGTTTCCAGCTTATAAATGTGCTATTTAAATGATCTTATTTCACTGTAATTTAGTGTCTCTGTAGTAACTTTTATGGGTTTTACATTTTAATACTTAATTTGTATTTTAATCATGGATCATCTTGGATCTTTTCTTTTTGTTTGTTTTGTTTCATTCTATTGGGCAAGACTGAGGTCATTTTGGCCAGGCTGCCTTGAGTAATGTAAAGAGCCCTGCTTGGCTGGTGTGGCTCAATGGTTGAGCCTTGACCCATGAACCAGGAGGTCACAGTTCAATTCCTGGTCAGGACACATGTCTGGGTTACGGGCTTGATCCCCATTAGGGGGTGTGCAGGAGGCAGCCAATCAATGATTCTCTCTCATCATTGATGCTTCTACATCTCTCTCCCTCTCCCTTCCTCTCTGTGAAGTTAATAAAAACATATTTAAAAAATTGTTTCAAGAGCCTTGGACCTGAGCTGGAGATTTCAACTGTAGCCCTGTCTCTGCATTAACTCCCTGCAGGAGTAACCACTAACTGGTTAAGTCTCTAAGACCCCCCTCTGTAGTTATACTAAGCCCATTACACTGCATCAATCACATGCTTACTCATCTGTCTCTCCTGTGAGCTGAGAACGTTTGATTTCATACCTCTGGCTTGGCCCAGCACATGGAAGGCACTATCGGCTGTTTGCTGAATTGAATTGAGTTGAATTGAATTGAAAGGCAGGCTGTGAAAGGCCCCAGGGTCTAGAATGAGGGTCTGGACTTTATCTTATAGGATGAGGGTCCCAGAGAAAATTTTAAGCATGAGAGTGACTTGAAGATCTGGTTCCACAAATACAGAGGCATGGGGGTTGGCTAGGAGGCTCAGGTGAGGAATGATGATGGCCTAAGTAAGGTGGTGGGACGGAGATGGGGAAGAAGGTCAAGAGTCCAGAGATATCAGGGGAGGGAGAACCTCTGGGATGTGGGAGATGAAGAGTGGGAATAGTTTCTGGCAGAGACTAAACAGGCAATAGAGTCGAAGGAGGAAGAAGAGGACAAGAAGGAGAATGAGGAGGAGGGATAAAGATGATGGGGCTTAGTCTGTTGAGTCTGCAGTGTCTTTTTGGAACAGATCTGGGGATGGCTCTCCAGTAGAGGAAACTCTTCTCTACTTGTGGCTGAGCCAAAGTCCAAGGAAGGGGAGCAGTCATGAGGAAGGCTGATGGGCAGATCATCTGATTCACTTTCTACTTGCAGTCCTGCCACTACTGAACTAGGATGTACATTCTCCTTAAATGGGCATGTAAACATGTCCATGTTTTTTCCAAGATGGAGTCTTCCCCACCCCCTAATTTGAAAGATATGCTCAACTTTGCTTTCAATAGTTACTTTGGATCCATTGACCTTGCTTGGATATTAATGTAGCATCTATTTATTTAACAACTATCACAGCATAACATGGTGTTAGCCTCATTGAGGGGGGAGCATGCAGAGAAAATCCTTGTCTTGGATGAATGTTATATCCCATTTGGGGAGAAAAATGCATGATTAGTGACAATAAATGGTACCTCTTTCTGTAGGCTTCCTGGGGTGAACAGGGAAATGTTCATGGAGGAGGTAGTTGACTGGGCTTGGCGGGACCAGCAGGAGTGTTGGATAGGCTGGTTCTTAAAGTGAGAAGAGCAGCCTGAGCCTCTGGAGTCGTTAGAGGCACATTCGGGGGCCAGTGTGAGTCGAGGAGCCTGAGAAGACTTTGCTTGTGGGCCGGTGGTTCTCAACGCTAGTGAGCATGACACTCAGGTGGAAAGCGTGTTCACGGTGCTGTTTCCCAGGCCCTCCCTGTGGGTTCTGATTCTGCAGCTCTAGGCCGGAGCCTTGGGATCCGCAATGTCACAAACCCTCCCTCCCTCGGGGGATTCCACTGAATGTGCGTAGAGGACGATACCTTGAGAATGTTGCCGTAGACAGTCACTACTCAATGTTTTTTGTGGAAAGGGATGAAATGACGACTCCGTGGAAGGTTGTAAAGCATGGGAGCAAACTCTTTATTATTTTAGCCTGACCCATATGAATGTGTCAATTTTCAACGACTTCTGACCTCCCAAAATGGTAGGATAAACAACTAGTGGTCTATATTCAAGGGAAGGAGGGCCCAGCCTAGGGTGGTGGCTCTGTGAAGATGGAGTCAGGAGTAGGACATATGAGGCAGGGCGTTCAGATGGGAAGAGTGGTGGGAGCCGAGGCCTGGAGAAGCTGTGCTTTGTAACCACAAGTCCAGCGCTTGAGCTGGAGCTGAGATCCCCGAGGGGCAGCAGTGGGGCCGGGGGCTGGAGAGGCAGCTTAGGGATAGGCTGTGGACGTTTCTAAATGTCAGCATGAACAACGAGGCCACAGTGGTGAGTAAAGTATGACATCATTAGCGCTGTGCTTTGTAAAGATTAATGAATTAGAGACCAGGAGGTCAGTAGGTGACTAGGGCTCCTGGAAGAGATGAGAAGGGTTCAGATACAGGCAGTAGAAACTGAGAGAGGTAGGGTTGCCAAATAAAATACAGGACATCCTGTTAAATTTGGATTTCTCATAAAGAACAAGTACTTTTTAGCTTAAATATTTCCAAACATTGAACGGGACACACGATGCTTAATAGTATTATCCATGTATCTGAAATTCAGCTTTAACTGGGTGTCCTGTATGGTTATTTGCTAAATCTGGCAACCTTAGATGGGAGGGGCAGGTGGATGAGACGTTGTGGAAGGAGAGTCTGAAAGGTTATAAATGATAGGATATGAGGAGTAGGTAGCAGGAGGTGAGAGAGGTGATGCTGACCTCAGAGTACTGGTAAGTAGGGAGATGGCGACAGCGGTAACAGAAGGAGGCCTCCAGAGGAAGAGATGGAGAGAAATGAAGGTGATGGCTTGGTTTTGACTTGTTGCATTTAAAACGAGTATCCAGGTGGGGTTTTCAACAGCCACTCAGAAAGGTGGGTCTGGAACCGGGAAAAGAAGCCAGGACTTAAGACAGAGATTTAGGATTCAGAGGAAGGAATAGGAAAAATAACAACAACAATAAAAAGAGAGGTACAGAGAAAACATGTGAATGTTTTTATAAATGACCCAGTATTTCAGAACATTTTAAAAGACATGGGAGTGTAGCCCTTCAAAATGTTCACAAGGAACTTTAAATGCTATTAGACACTCTTACGGTAGGTAAGTAAAATACAGTTTGTAAATACAACATGATCTGGCCTATGGGGGGAGACACATTCGTAGATAAAAGCCCACAGACATCTTCATCAGCATGTCACTACAGAGGTCTCTGGTGTGGGAGGCTGTAGGAGATTTTCATTTCCTTCTTATGTATTGGTCTGTTTTCAAGTTTTCTTTAAAAGAGCATGTGCTACTTTCGAAATCAGTACATTTATTTTTTAAAGTAACTCTTGAGGAAGTTGGCATCATTCCAAGTTTCACAGATCCTTTTAAGATGTTAGGATACAATTTGAAAGAATAATATATTTTTAGTCTTAACAGCATTCCTTTTATTTATTGATCCAATCAGAAAATAATGACACTTTTTTAGTAGGTGCTACCTCCCCCTTCTCCTGCCCCCCCAAAAAAAAAACCACACACACATTCTTGAACAGGGGGAGGCTGGCTAGACAATGAAGACAGAATGGCTATCTAACAAAAGTTTAAAAAACTGCAACCACTTCCTATAAACCCTCATTATTTTAGAGACGGGGAAGCTAAGTCCTTCACAGAGATGCTTCCAAGATTCTTGTAGCTGGAGCCGGTGAGGGGGATACCCCCCACTTCCTGCGCTGCCATCTCCCATGGTGCATTGTTCCACGTACCGAGAGGACCAGCTGAAGCGCTCTATAATAAAATCGATGTCATAGGTGGTTTCATGCTCAGTACGAGGGGAGGAAACTGTTTCAGTGTCTCTCTAAACACTCCAACCATGCATTAATATTCATATAGCTATCCCATCAACCAAAGCAATTATATTAACTCCATACTCCAAGCAAGGAGGTACAGTGTGAATAATCTAGTCATTCAGAAATGCAAAAACATTGGTATCAGGTAATGAATACATGACCTGGTTGAGAGAGGATGGGCATGGGAAGAGTTAGTAGATCTTTCTAAAGGAAATCCTTATAATGTTAGTGCCCAGATGGAGTGAATTAGTTAAATCGAAAATTATGGTAAATCAAGATATAAATTTTATTGGCATGCAAAATGTTTCCAACGCAATATTAAGTGGGGGAAAGCAGGATATATAACTATATATGCATAACAGTAACTTCAATTACATAAAAATGCATGTATGAGTAGAAGAAAGATGGAAAGTGTACCATAATGTTAGCTGATGTTTTCTGGATGGTGGCCTTATTTTTCAATTATTTTCTACACTGCACATATATTCTTTTATAAACAGAAAGGAAAAATCGAGTCAATTTTCACTTCTTATCTATAGTGATCTTGAAAAATTAACCCCTGCTTTCAGGGGAAGATTTGCGGTGTATAACTTAGTGGAGAGACATCTGATTAACTTAATTTTATCTAATTGCGGTTGTGATGAACAGAACTGTCATGATGTTTCCAAACCCTTGCTTTAATGGGTGGCCCCACTCAGGTTGAGGTGCCAGCACTGTTTGCTCATGCTCAGTACCTTCTCTACAGGAAGGCTGGTGACCCATATAGAGTGATATTTTAATTCCTTTAAGGAGAACATGTGTATCATTGGGTAATTTCTGATATTCATTATCTGTATTTCTTCTTTTTAAACGTATCTCTAAATTTTCAGCTCAGCATCAGTCTGCATCAGAGTGAATTATGGGAATGTTTCTGAGCAGGTCAGCAAACGCCTTCTCGAGTCAGGCTGACAATGCAGCTACCTACAATGTAGACACCCAGGTTCTTGCATTTGGACTGGAGACCAGGTCTCTCCTTAAAGTCCATCCTGAGGCTCTCTAAGCCTTTCATATCCTGACTCACCTTACCTTGTTCCCTCAGACCCACCTTTTCACTGATGTATAGATTTATTCATTCCATAGCATGCCAGGTGTATGCTATGGATTGGAGAGACAAGTTGCATGGGTCACAAACATACTTCTCATTTGCCAGAATGGTCTTGAGTTTGTTTTGAGTCCGGCAGGTCCTCCAACACCTCATGTTAGTTAAATCTCACTAACATGATCTAGATGAAAAATGCTGCCTTGCCAGGAAGAAGGGTTGCATGATTTTCAATGCGAAATACTTTTTGTGGTAGGAAACTACCCTCCATTTATTGTTTCTGTCAAAACCTTTGCTTGGGAGACTTTTTCCAAGGGGCATATTGTCATTTCTGAGGGAGACAGACAAGTAGATATGCAGTTTTATAACACAGTGCCAAGATTTATAATAGGAGTAAGAACAGGATGCTATGGGAACTTATAAGACAGGTCAGCCAGGAGAAATCAAAGGAGGCTTCCTGGCAGAGGTGGTGTCTGAGCTGAGACTTGCGTGATGATCTGAATTCCACCAGGTGCAGGAGTGGTGGTGGTGGTTGGGGAAGGGGATGAAAGAGAGAGTGTTCCAGGCAGAAGGGACAGTAGCTACAAACACCTGAAAGCAAAAAAGTGTCAGAATCACATTTGTGTTCAGAAAGATCGTCCTGGCTGCTGTGAAGAGAATGGATAGCAGACAGGGAGACCAGCAAGGAGGATGCTGGGAGATGAGAGTGACTTGAACTGACTTAATGGCAGAAAAAGTAGACAGGCTCAAAAGATAGTTGGTAGATAAAGTGGTCAGAGCCCAGTCACTTACTGGCTGTGGAGACAAGGCAGGAGTCTGGAATGACTTGGACAACTTTCACTGGGATGAGGAACCCTGGAGTATGAGTTTACCGGGGAGGGAGAGAGGTTCCTTGTGGGTTGACCTAAGTGAAAGTGCCCAGTGGGAGATTTTGGTCTCAGAAGGGAGATCTAGGTTCAAGGTATAAACCTGGGGATCATCATGATCCAGGTGGCAACTGAAGCCAGGAGAGCAGCTGAGCCAAGCCAAGGAGAGAGGGGAGGGAGGGTAAGAAGCAACACGGTCTAGAGCAGAGTCCTGAGGAATGGGCCATGCAGGGGAGGGACCCCTTGCAGAGGGGGAGACCGGGAGGGGCATCGCAGAAGATAAGGAGAGGGGAATGGTGTCTTCAAACGTTACGAACCATATTTCACTGACTAGAAGATGCCACGGATTGTAAGACACATCAATATTTTATGGCCACTAAGAAAGAATGCTGCCAATTAAATGGTGATCCCCTGTGTATGGGGGTACCTTTGTTCTTTGGTAATCGTGCTAGAGAATGAGAGATGAGTGTGGGTGTAGGGCTTGTCCTTGCTTCTGATTGGCAAGCTGACCTGGGAAGTCATTCCTCCTGGGATGTAACTTGCAAGCAGCCTGCCAGATGCTCTGTCTCCTGCCCTTTGACACTTTTCCCAAGTTGCATGGGTCACAAACACACTTCTCATTTGCCAGAACGGTCTTGGATTTGTTTTGAGTCCGGCAGGTCCTCCAACACCAGATTCTTAAATCTCACTAACATGATCTAGATGAAAAATGCTGCCTTGCCAGGAAGAAGGGTTGCATGATTTTCAATGCAAAATACTTTTTGTGGTAGGAAACTACCCTCCATTTATTGTTTCTGTCAAAACCTTTGCTTGGGAGACTTTTTCCAAGGGGCATGTTGTCATTTCTGAGGATGCACTTATTTATTTCCATGGTCAGTTTCAACCACAACCTGGTTGTCCTTTGCTTTAAGCAATAGGTATGAAGAAGTTGTTTCTAAACCAAATTTTCACAGGTAAATTCACATGTTAAATACACACGAAGAGCTATCATTTTCTTTTATGGGTTCTTTTATAATTAGAAAAATGACTACCAGATTTGTTTGAGAAGTATAATGCTCAGATGAAGTAATTTTATTAAGAATCAGGCAAGATTCTTAATAAATTTACCAATGCTCTTCTACATACAGTAGTTCTTGCTTAGTTACCCACTACATCCCAACAGGAGACGGCGAGTTTTATAAATTCTGCGTCTCTCATTGATATTCAGGGTGCTCACTCAGGACAGTCTATCCCTGTAAGAGCCACTTCTCTTTCCTGCCTCATTCTTTCAGGGGAGGAAGTGGGGTGCTCGCTCAGAGCTGGGATTATTCATGATGCTCTGCTGGAATATTAGGTCACCTGTTCTGTCTCATGGGCTTCTCACCTAGATTTCTGTGATTCTGTGTGTTCTGGTTACCTACTTCTATGTACCAACCTCCCCTACACAAGTGGCTTAAGAAATTCATTTTTGTTTCTCACCATTCTGTGGGGTTTTGCTCAGATGGTTGGTTCTCACCTGGGCTTCCCACCTGTGGTTGTAGTCCAGTGTTGGCTGGGGCTGCAGCATCTGATGGCTGAGCTGGGCTGAGTGGCCACGATGGCTCATTTACATGAGTGGCAGAGGCTGGCCGTCAGCTGAGAACTCAGCCGGGCTGTCCTCCATAGCACCTCTATATAACCTCTCATGTGGCTCCTTCTTCCTCAAACATGGTGGTTGGGTTCCAAAAGACCAGGCAGAAGTTACAAGGCACCCTATGACCTTGTCTCAAAATCCCAGACACCACGTCTGCCACACTCTATTGCTCAAGGCCAGGGACCAAGGTCAGTCCAGATTCAGGGGGAAGAGAACTGGGCTCTGCCTGTTGATGTGAGTTGCAGTGTACAGATGGGGTCCATTTTTTTGTCTACCATCGTGTGTCAGAAGCAGAGCATTCTCTAGAGGAATAAGATTAAATAAATATGAAAGGCAGGAGAGGCATTGTGACTCAGTGGAGGGAGCTTAGGGAACGAACTGGCCAGGCTGGTTGGGTAGGACTCGGTACTGGGGAGCACACACTGAATGAGCCTATCTCCACGGAAACCAGGTAGCATCCACGGAGAGAAACATTCCCATCCACCGACCGCAGCCCTAAATTAGTCCACTCAGTTGACCGAATCACAACCTGGTAAGGGAATTGAAATAGCCTGGCTTTAAAGGCATATTTACCTAAAAGCTCCCCCACACACGTGCCCTCCTCATAGGGAGTCAGTAAAACGATCTTCATAAATCAGAACTGCACATTATTTCACAAACACAAGGAGAACTGTGCAGAAATGTGGCTAGTGCACTTGTTTCTCAGCCCACATGGTAGAAATGCTCAGAGAAGCCTGTGCCCAAGGAGTACTTATATACCTAGAATCACACTGTTGGGTATTTAAGAAAAGGTTAAGTTCTTTCAGTCCAGGGGCTTGAAAGTCTGATTGCCTTTGTAGCCTGAATTAGGAAAACAGCTGTCCTGTTGATCATACTGCGTCCTGGTACCTGGGTTCCAGCTGTGGAGTGTGGCAGGGGTTGTCAGGGTTACCTGTCACCCATGTAGCATTGTTTCCTTCCCCCTGCATACTCCTCTCTGGCTCCCCAGGGATTCGCATTTGTGTTTATCTGTGCTGAAAATGTAGAGGCAAGATAAACAACACTTCAGGCTATTTATAACCAGAGGCTGTGTCAGGAGTGAATTAGGCTTTGTGTTAGACATATGTTAAAATGTTGGTTGCTGGGCCTGGCCGGATGGCTGAGTTGGTTGGAGCATCATCCCATACACCAAAAAGGTTGCAGGTTTGATTCCCAGTCAGGGCACATTCCTGGGTTGCACGTTTAATCCCCAGTTGGGATGCATACGGGAGAAAAGCTATCAATGTTTCTCTCTCACATTTATGTTTTTCTCTCCCTTTCTCTCTAAAAATCAATAAACGTATCATCAGGTGAGGATTAAAAAATATACGTTGGCCACTGGGAAAAGTAGGAAGAATATCTCCAGGTGTGAAAAGCAGATATTTAGAGACTGATAGAAGTTTGACCCAGAGCATAGCTACGTGGGATTAGAACTCTGTTGATTTATGAAATACACTGTTGTGGAATGCTAAGCATTTTAGGATCCTGGAGATGCCATTTATATAGGGCCCATGTTTTTATACTACCAGGAGGGCAGTTGGCAAGGGTGAGGAGCATGGAAGAGGTGTGGGTGAGAGGGTAACGGGGCCCCATACAAACATGAACCTCGGGGCACTGGATAGACCATGGGGAGATGGATCCCACTCTTCCCTGACTTCGTCCACACAGATCATCCTAAATAGAGGAGACCTTGCCTATTCTTGGCTCCGCCGAAGAGTCCACACCCTCCCCACAACAGCCTAATGTAGACCCATAGTTCGCCTTCCTTCCTCAGTTCTCTTTGGACTCTGAGTATGGCGAGAACTCCTACTGTGCCAGGTACTGTGTTACGTGGAGGGATAAAATGCATGAATTCTCATGCTGGGCAACAGACAATAAGCCAACAAATACATAATGGAATTCCAGATTATGATTGTGTTTTGGAAAAATGGTGTATGTGTGTGGGGGGGCTGCTAAAGAATAACAGGGGTTTCCCGTAGGATGTTCAGGGGGTAACATGAACGATCCAAGAGTCATTGATTAAAACTTTGACATGTATTTTGTGGTATTTTAAAGTTTCTTAAACTGCATGTTGTTAAGGTTCAAATGAAAATCACTGTTGCCCTTTCTGAGCCCAAGCTGCAAAACACTGAATGGACAGCATTTCTGGGGAGCAGTGGGGAGTCACCTGGATGGCTGACCCCTCCTGGACCTAGGCGACACTTTTCTCATCACCACTTTCTCTCCTTAGGAAAAGGAGATGTGTTTGGAGACGTGTTCTGGAAGGAAGCCACCCTGGCCCAGTCCTGTGCTAACGTTAGGGCCCTGACCTACTGTGACCTGCACGTGATCAAACGGGACGCCCTGCAGAAAGTGCTGGAGTTCTACACGGCCTTCTCCCACTCCTTCTCCCGGAACCTCATTCTCACCTACAACTTGAGGAAGAGGGTGAGCGGGCAGTTTCAGTTTCCTCTCTACCTGGAGCAGTCCGTGCGTGGCCAGGATAGTCCTGCCGTGGTCCCTTTAAGTGGAACCCTTGGTTCTATAGGGGTTCCGTTCACTGCTTGCTCTTCGCAGCTTTTACTATAAAGTGCGGGGGAGAGAATGTTACTAGGTTAAAAGATGGGTCAGGTTTGGAGCAGAATAGATTCATTCCTGAGTGTGTCTCTGGGCTTTCCCCCAACAATATCTAGACCTTCTGGCATTTAGAAAAGATAAGTAAATATGAGATCGTTAGTTAAAAACAAAACAAAAACAAGGCTGAGTGGGGCCCTTTCATTAATGAAAATGAATTCTCCCTGGTGACTGGGACCCCCCCCGCCCCCCCCCCCCCGAGTGGTGTGAGGATGTTAGCCAGCTGCCAATAATAATTTTTAAAGGTATGAAAATGATATAGTTGGGTCCAGAAAATAAGAAAGCAATGGAATATGATGGCCTAGAGAATGTTTTACCTACCAATGCCAATTTCACTGGTTGAGGAATATTAGTAGTTTGGGGAACCAAAAGATTTCTCATATGAAGTTTTTAGAGCCCTCAAATAATCAGAATTGCTCTATCTGACTGTGAGGATCAAAAGATTTGTCTTGTACTCTAGGTTTACATGATAGATTTTCTTGCACTTTATTTAACTCTTTTATTTGAATTGGTACCAATGTGACTCTGGACCTACTGGAATCATCTCAGAATCTTACCCCGCAAGTTCCGTATCGCTATTAACATTGTCCGTATTGCCCCGACGTTCCAAGTTAGAAGCCTCGGCCCCAGCCTGATGCTTTTTCTACCCCTCCCACACCTCAGGTCACCTACTCATCAGGTCCCGTTGGTTCCACCTGGGCTTCCAAACCTGCGTCCACACTGTGCTTCCCACTCTGGGCTCTCCCTGAGCTCTCGGGACACAACGCCCCTGATACAGACCCTCCCCACATCCTGGAAGGTGCATGAGGCTCCAGACACACCTTGCATCTGTCCTCAGTGCGGTGCTTTCTTGTCTGGCCACTTCAGTGTCCTTAACAACTAATCGGATCCGCCCCTCCCCTCTGTAAAGATGATTCCCTCTCACTCTGACTACAGGATAATGTCTGTACACTTCAGCATGGCTTATATGGTCTTCACATCTGGCCCAAGCTTAACCCCAAGCCCTAAGCTCAGTCACTCTTCCCACACCCACCTCTGCCACCCTGGGAACTCCGCGCAGCTCTACAGCCACCCACCCCCTGGGCACAGCGCCTCTGCAGGCTGCTTCCTGGGCCTGGGATTCTTTCCTCTCTGTGTGAGAGGAATGCCTGTTAACCCTTCAGATTCTGCTGAAATGTTTATGGGTTCACTCATCAAACCCAGGACATACCAACTGAACTAGACAAACATATAAAACTGAATAGCTCTCAGCGCCTGTCTCCAGGAACCTGGATCTCAGGGACGATGGCCACAGGGAGCACAGTGCAGCACATGACGCTAAGTACAGGGAGTGCGGCTTTCCCAGAGGATTGTGGGAGCATAAAGGGGGAGTACAGCTAAAGGGGCAATTGAGGAGAATGTGTCAGGGGGTGATACCTGAGCTGCGTCTTAAAGGATAAGTTTGCCAAAAAGAGAGAGAGAGAGAGAGAGAGAGAGAGAGAGAGAGAGAGAGAGAGAGAGAGAGAGAAAGTTTCAGTTGGAGGGGCAGTTTGAGCAAAGGCAGAGAAAAGAAACAGCCCCTGGTCTTCCAAGTCCTTTGTAAAAGATTCTACCTGTCATTGGGTTATCCCAGTGGTCGGCAAACTCATCAGTCAACAGAGCCAGATATCAACAGTACAACGACTGAAATTTCTTTTGAGAGCCAAAAACCGACTTCTGCGCATGGGCCACGAGGTTTCAATCGCACTGTACATGCGCGCCCGCATGTGGTATTTTGTGGAAGAGCCACACTCAAGGGGCCAAAGAGCCACATGTGGCTCGCGTGCCACAGTTTGCCGGCCACTGGGTTATCCCAACAATAGGCTTCCCGGTATTTTAAGTCCCTTGCCTTGCCGTATGAGTCTCTGCTTGGGGACCTGGGAGGGCTTGGTGCCTTGAAGCCCCAGGGCCCAACCCAGTGCAGAGAATTACTAAACATTTGGGGATGGCAAGGAGAAAGGGATGGGATCTCTGGACTTCGGTATCCACAGCATAACACGTGAGCTTGTGGCTAGGTGATTTTTTTGGTTCTGTGATTTGAAATTGGGTCATTTAAATTCCAGTGGGGAGTGGGCAGAGGTGGAGAAGAGAGCATTCACAGCTCTTCTTTGTCTGTGAACATGGGATGCTTGCTGGTGATACTTTTAGCCAAGTAGCATCTCTTAAAGTCTATTTTCTGATGTATTTCTTCTTTTTATGAAAGCAAGTTGATTATAATCAGCTTTCAGTGTTGCTGGTAATATAGGTTGAAAAATGTGCAGTTTGGGTTATTTGGAGGAGTAATCATCTTGGAATAATTGTGGAGCCAATCTGTCTTTAAAAACTAGGACGACTGACCATGAAAACGTCAACACCTCAGTGGTCAGGTTGTGTTTATAAGTCCAGAATGATTGACAGCTCTGCAGAAGAGAGGACTTGGGGGCCACAGTTTTGAAGGGCTGTGTGGAGAAGTTTAGGCAGGTCTGTGTGGCCACAAGAATTAAAGCTGCAGGCAGTATAAGAAAGATCTTGGAAAGATCAGAGCTGTCCAATGAATGCAATAGGCAGCGTTGAGTGAAATCGGATTTCTTGTCCTGAAGGTATGTGGGCTTCCCCTAGGGACCCCTCAGAGACAATTCAAGGGGACTTAGGCATCCGATGGAGAGTCACATTAGTTGACCTTCAAATTTCCTTTCCTACACAATTGCCAGTGAGTCTGGTATGGATGCAAGAGAATTTTAGGGAGACCCTTTCTATAAAGAGGCAGCCATTCTTTTTCTTGGAAAAAAAGAAGCTTGTTGTTTTGGTATTGCCATTGTAGTCTCTCATTGTGTCCTTCTGAGAATTAATTTATAGCTACATAGGGCATAAAAGATGAGAACATTACATGCATGAATTATCCTTGTAGCTAATTTTTTTTTTCTGGCAAAGTGAAGTGTATTCTTGTGGTTGTTGCTATCTTGGCAAAATCGAGTGTGTTATTTGCAAAGATTCCTAAGAACACGGTGCCTCTGACATCTGCTTGGGGGATTGTTTGATCATGCAGGCCTCCTCCAGGGCACAGCAGCCGCTCCGAGCTGGAAGGTGCCTCGGTGGCCAGCTAGCCTCACCTGCATTTCCCCACCACCCTCGTCTCACAGATACCACAGCGGGGTGAATAATGGACGAGAAATGGCTCGTTGACCAGGCTTCTTCCTGCGTCTCACAGCTCATGGCCTGCTCTGGCCTCTGTGTCTAAGCCTCATCCTTATATTCCTAAACCCACGTGTGCGAAACCCAGCTCTCAGCTCAGCTCCTGGGACCCAACTCCAGAAGGGCACTGTCACCTGACTCTGTGTCCCCAAAAGACACCTGAGGTCATAGGCAGGGATGAAGAGGGCAGGACCTGAGGCCAATCCAGCATTTTGACCTCTGGTTTTCCTTGCCTGTGGGCACCGAGCCAAAGGAGACCCCAGTTTGCATCCTGCCTCTGCCATTCAGTGCTCCTGTGAGTTCCAAATGCTTTCTCATCTGTGAAACGGGGATGATGAAAAGTTCCACCTTGTAGGATAACTGTGAGGGTGAAGTCAGATAACGCCTGCAAAGCTTTTACACACAGGGTCCTGCACATAGTATGTGCTCAAGTAAATGGTGGGTTATGATGATTTTGTTTTGTTGACTTGACACTCTGCTCCACTCGACTCTTTATTATCTGGAGCCTTTTGGAAAATGAAAAAGGCAGTTCCTCTGACTTCGTTTATGCAGGTGCTCACTCTGCCCAATGTTCTGTGGGTGAGTTTTATTCCAGGGTTCTCTGCACCTCTTGCAGCAAAGGAGGGACCAGCTGACCTGGAAAGCGGACGCCGTGCTGGCCTCACTGTCATTCAAGCTCCTGCCCGTGCGGAGGTCAGCACTCCCACACTGCTGGCCATTCCATTCACGGGGAGGACAATTAGGCTGGTCTGACAGCTCAGGTCAGTCACCAAGGAGTCAGGGTTTTGCCAGGAGGAAAGCACAGCATCTTCTTTCTTCTGAGGGAGGTGGTATGTAGTTGTCCATGAAAATAAGGGGAAGTGGAGCCCGCCCCATCCCAGACCCGTGGCTATTTGGGTGCCAGGCTCTCCTGGCATTTTCCCCCAGGCCCCGAGTCAGCTTCTAACTGCAGTCAGAGCTTTGCACACTATTAATAGCAACAGCCTTACCAACTCCAGATACCGTGCAAGCTACGTCACCATGTCAGTATGTGCTTTATGTCAGCTTCTTAAATCCTCAGAACAGCCTCGCGACAGTACAGGAGCAACCCCATTTTTCAAGGGAATAAACTTGGACCCTGTGGAGGAGAGAATCACTCTTCCAAGGTCACCCAGCTGATAAGTGGCAGGTTCCAAACCCTGCTCCTACCCCTCCTGCTAACAGCATCCCGTCCCGGGGTCCCCCTCCGTCAAGTATGGCTCTCAGCTTTTCCCACAGGGCCGTCTTTGGCTTCTACTTTCTCCCTGTGTGTTGATTTTTCAGGGGTGGCACAGGCTGTCTCCAGAGTATCTCCAGTGACCATCTCTACCCCCAAGCACACCCAGAAACTTGCACAACAAAATCACAGTAATATCCCAGGTGGGGAGACATAAGACATTTCCCCTCATAAGGACACATTGCTGGGGAGGCAGGACACACTTCACTTTGGTTAGGCAGCAGGCTAACCTGGCCGTGACATTAGTAACTTACTGGGAAGACCACCAGCTTTGGGGCTGAGGACCTAGGCTTGAATCCTGGTTTGACTACTGACTAGTTGTGTGCCTTTTAGACGAGTTACTGAACTATTCTAAACCTCAGTTTCCTCATCTGTGGCAAGGATCTTATAAAAGTTCTTCCTTATTAGGTGTATTGAGAAGATTACATATTTCAAAACAGCAGGCATTAAAAGTGACATATAGCACCGCCGGTGTGGCTCAGTAGTTGAGCATCGACCTATAAACCAGGAGGTCATGGTTCGATTCCAGGTCAGGGCACATGCCCGGAAAGTGGGCGGGATCCCCAGTAGGGGGTGTGCAGGAGGCAGCCAATCAATAATTCTGTCTCATCTTTGGTGCTTCTATCTCTCTCTCTCTCTCTCTCTCTCCTTCTCCCTTCCTCTCTGAAATCAATAAAAATATATTTTAAAAATAATCATTAAAAATAAATGTGGCATATACCTGTAGGAACCACTCAACACATACACATTTGTCTCCTCCTACTGCCTGTCCCCTCTCCCGCCTTCAGCCTCCTCCACCCTTAGAGGTCTGAGTTCATGCTTTGTTCCCCTGTGCTTATAACCAGATCCTTCCTTTAATCGGTGTTTCACTTGGGCCCTACTTCCCTTTCAACATGGGAGGAGAGTTCATGCCCGGATGCTAGCTGCGGGGATTGGGTCCTCTAGCTCACCCATAGGACTTGGAGGAAATGTACCACAACTGAATGGCGTACCACAGACATGCAGGTAGGTGATTCACAGCAGTCAGTGCACCAGATAAGCGGCATGTAGGTAATTGGGAGGGTGGGTCTCATTCTGTGCGTGGGCCTTTCATTTTAAAGCTAATATTGTTGTGTATTTGAGTGTGTTTTTGCCAGTGTTTGCTTATGTTAATTTGTCTCAGGATGGATTTTTCTTAGCTTGCTAAGGTCCCAACCTAGTGAGTATGGGAGGGAGCTGGGACTATAGTTACTGGTGCTTTCAAAGCAGGGGCCTCCTAAATGCCTGTTTTCCGAAACTGAGGTTGCCATAGTGAACTGTCCTGAATGCTGTATGTATATTTCTAGCTCACTTTAACCAAAGGGAATTTATTCTAGAGAAGAGGTCAAATCATGGAGGCTCGGAGAGAGCGCTGCTCCTACGTGGCATGGGGAAGCCTTCCATTTTCTCCCTGAACACATTCTCGCGGGAGGTTGGTAAGATGGAGAGACCGCAAAGTCAGGTGCTTGGAAATGCATCTCCTTCCCTGTTGAATCATCACAGCCTGTTGTTTAAGTGATCTCTACAGAGCCCATATTTTCCTTGTCATCCCTCCATCGTGAGACCTTCTGTGGAATTAAAGTCATCTATTAGACTGTCAAGCCATAAAGATAATAAAATCAGGGTATTGGAACAGGAGTGGGGAAGGGAACAGATGATATGAATGATAAGATCATAATTCTTTCAGGACAAAATGTAAATCAAAGCCAAGTCCTTTTTTCCTCAAGAGGATCAGGGAGCGATGTTCAGGACCTATGCTCCCTTCCCTGGAACCTCTGAGATCCTCCCTATACTAACCCGCCAAACGTAGCAGTAGGGAGTGGTGGTTAAAATGTGGACTCTAGAATCATAACACTTGGGTTCAAAGCCAGGATGTCCTTAGTGACATTGGGCCGGTTAGCAACCCCGGTTAAAACAGGGCAGTGATATACCTTGGAAGGGTGCTTTGACGTAGCTAGTTCTCAGTGTATGTGTTGCTGTCGTTATTGTTTTTGATGAGCTTAGCTTTTCTGGAAATGCAGAGACCCCATATGGTGATAAAAGTTTTAAAAGGGGAGTAGGGGCTGGACTTTAAAACCTCGACACCTTTCAGACAGATGATTCCAAGATCTGTGCCTGGACCTCAAGGAGCACCAGACAACCAGGTGGTTCATCAGTGGGGTTTGGTAGAGAACAGTGCTATTGGACTCTTCACGGATCTGATTTCCTCCAATGGGTGGAAGGAATGGTAGATTCCTACATGGATGCCTAGGGAGGAAGCTGTAATTTATCTTATCACTTAGCGATCTTAATGTATTGTTACGTAGTGTGTTTATCACAGGTTACAAAAGATCTGGCCTAGTTTAGAGGACCAGGAGGCCAATGCAGTCCTTTGGGGAGTAATGTACCTTCCTAGTATTTTCTTAGAAGTGCGTGTTTGACTCATAATAAATAGGGTAATGCTAATGAATCCCAGATCATGGGTTCAGTCCCCACTGAGCAAATTGGTTTCTTTGTTGTTAATCCTCACCTGAGGATATTTTTTCCCCCATTGATTTTTAGGGAAAGTGGAAGGGAGGGAGTGAGGGAGTGAGAGAGAGAGGAACTTCGATGTGAGGGAGAAACATCCATTGGTTGCCTCCCTCATGCGCCAGGAATTAAACCTGTGACCCTTTGGTACAGGGGCCAAAGCTCTAACCACTGAGCCACGCCAGTCAGGGCCAACTTTGGCTTCTTGATGCTTCAGGTGGTTAGGCCAGTGTTCCTCACATTTGTTTGGCCCCTGAACCCTTTCTTGAGTTATATTGATAAGTATCTATTATCTATTATAATATACCCATCAACATTCATCAGAGCCAATTTAGGAAACAGAGTCTATGCTCTTTAATGTCTCCTCTGGCTCAAATGGTCCATGACCTGTAGAATGGACGGGTCTTGTCTGTAGAACATCAGGAAGGCAGAGATACACCAGTAGCGGGAGTCTCACTTATTGGGTTCTCAGTAAAATCCCACAGGGATTACTGGCCAAGCCTCCCTGCTGTCTGCACATCCTCCTGAACTCAGCTTCCCCCATCTGCCCCCAAGTGCCCAGCAGCCCATCCATTTGCTAGTGAGCAACAAGACTTTGGTCCTCATTTTGGCGGCACATGTGCCAATATAATGCTCAGCAGGCTGTTTTCTCCCTGGCTTCGAAGTCACTCCTTGCAAGTTGCTTTCTCATTCTTTTATTGACTCAGGTACATTCTGTGTTCCTACCTCGCCTGCCATGTTCCTGTGCTTCCGTGTTCCCATTTAAGCACTTCCTCCACTCTTCAAATGTTGCTCTTTGGTTTTGAGCATATCCTTATAAATGTTGCCAGCGAGTCATGGAGGTTTTCATTCTAACCCGTGCTTTTAGTAAGTGGAGAATCGGGAGTTGAACCCAGGCTGCCTGTCATAATAATAACAACCTTGTAAAATGTTAGATTAATGCCCTGGCCAGGTGACACACTTGTTTGGAGCATCATCTCATACACCAAAAGGTGGCAGGTTCAATTCGTGGTCAGGGTAGATACCTAGGTAGTAGATTCGATCTCCGGTTGGGTGCATACAGGAGGCAACCTATCAATGTTTCTCTCTCTCTCTTCCCTGCTTTCCTCTCTAAGTAAACCAATAAGAAAAAAACAACATATTGCCTGGCTGGCGTGGTTCAGTGGTTGAGCGTTGACCTATGAACCAGGAGATCACAGTTCAATTCCCGGTCAGGGCACATGCCTGGGTTGCAGGCACGATCCCCAGTGTGGGGCATGCGGGAAGCAGCCAATCAATGATTCTCATAATGGATGTTTCTATCTCTCTCTCCCTCTCCCTTCCTCTCTGAAATCAATAAAAATATATTTTTAAAAAACCACACATATCGTGAGGATTAAAAATTAGTAAAATAAAAGTTTAGATTAATGGAAGCAAATGCTAGTTCAACCCCTCCAAGGGGGCTTTGAACATGTGCATCTGAAGCTCACACACAAAATCTATCCCAGTCCAGATGTCCATGCAGACCATTTCTGATGAAATGCGTGCCACGGGTCCACCCAATTTTGGTGCTTCTCACTGCAAACTTTGTTGCTTGCGATTTGCTTATTACTAGTGTCACTTGCTGCTGTTGTTTTGCCTGTACTTAACTTAGATGTCTAGAGTGGAATTCTGAATCCATAACGGGGCCCTGTCTCCATATAGCTTCTCTTTAATCTCTCTCCTGTAGGTGAGGCCCTGTCTATTGATCCAATAAGCATTGGTCACCTTCTCTTTGTAGCTCTCATTATACTTCCAATTCACTGTTCACGGTGTGTCTCTTTTGCTGCCTAGAAGCTCCATCTGGGCTGGGTCCTGTCCTGATTGGTTTTCTTAGAGCTTGGTACAAAGTAAGCATTTAATAATTGAATGGTTGATGAATGGATGAATGGATGGATGGATGGATGAATGAATGAATGAACAGACCAGCCAATCAGTCAACCCATGAACATACAAGTCCATCTACCGGTATTGGACATGCCCCTCCCTCTCGTATTGCTATCGATTTTAAAGCCTTGACTGTAAGATGTTATCTGTAGTGAGCCCTCTTCTTCTTTCTCCCTCTGAAGCTTTGCCTTGTGTCCCATGCTCATCCTTCCCCCTTTTCTTTCCCCAGGCCCTGGTATAGATGGCTCTCCGCCTCTGTAGGTACCCCGGATGCTCTCAGGGAGCCAGAGTGAGCTTTATGTCTCTTCCAGCCTCATGTGCACTGTTCCTGGCAATGGTACAGGGACCCAGCGGCTCCTCAAACCTGTCCCTTGCCAGGCTTTTACATCCCCCAGACTGTCCCAAGCTGCCCTCAGTAGCAGGAGCTGGCATATGTTTCATGACATTGCATTTTGAGAAAGGCCCTGGCTCCAGGCGGCGTGCAGGATGTGGGGCCTCTCCCCTGGAGACCGAGCAGGGATCCTGCGTTCTGCCGCGGTTTCCAGCACGCTTCCTGCAGATGCTTGCAATAGACATGAAGGCACCTTCTGGTTCACGGAGCATGGCTGTGTAATAGAGGCCACTTGTTGGTGTTGTAGCACCTAAGACCCAGCACATCCCAGGCTGGAGCCCGTCACACACCGGGCGCTTCTTGCTGGGGAGGTGTGACGGTGCATCCTGACCTGTGGGCCCTCAGTGACCATCGGGATGAATAGTGGAGTAAGCGTGGTCCCAGGGACCCTCAGCAGCCAGAGGGCATCCCCGGGCCTGGGGCAAATCCTGCGGCAGAGGCAGGGGTGGGAGAAGAACATGGACAAAGAAGAGACCACCTGAAGAGTTAGGAGATGGCATTAGAATACTAAAAACCAATGGTGACGGATGTTAACCACATATATTGTGGTGACATTTTAGCAACATATACAAATACTGAAGTATTATGTTGTACACCTGAAACTAATAGAATGTCATAGGTCAATTATATCTCAATTTAAGAAGGAACCTGAAAATCCTGGCAAAGAAACGTGGATCCCCGGGGATGGGAAGCTCGCAGCAGGCCACACAGTGAACGCCCAGTCTTTCCTTCCCCAAGCCCCTCACTCAAACTGGAGAACCTTTCCCACAGGAATTTCATTTAACCGGCTTTCGTAAAAGAGATGGTGGTCGAAGACTCAAGAGGTGTGGGGGTGCTGCTTTTCTAGGACTCTGTCTCTGTTTGGTTTCACTTGGCTCTGAGTAGGAGCCATTCTCTTCCGGCCTCGAGCAGGGAGGATCTGGGGAAAGCATTGGGTGAAGGGTTAGAAAGGCTCCCGTAACTGCACTTTCAGGAGGATGAGTGGATTTTGCAACTATTATTTATCGAAAACAGTGTCTGCTCTGCACAGACAGACTTACTTGCCCAGGAGGCAGATGCCTTTGCTAACCCCAAACTGTGATCCGGCTGGAAGAGAAAGCCGGGGGAGGGCTTGCATGCCGAGGCCAGTCCTCCCAGTCCTCCCTCCTCCAGGCCAGCGGAGCCCAGAGCAGAGTGGCTTTATTTCGCTGTTGTGCTGCCTGTTGAGGCCGCGGGGAGGCTGCCAGGATGCTCATTCTGGGCTTGGTGTTGAAGCACCTCCTAATCCCGCTCTGACATTTCTCTCACGTTGGAACCTGAACGGGATGCTTGCAGCTCGAGGCTTGCAGACCAGCTGGAGGCAGCTCCTCATGACCTGTGGTCCCGAGCGACAGGACTCCTTGGAATCTGTAACCAGCCATTTCAAGCAGCCCCAACTCACCTGGAGCTGGGCTGCTTCCCATCCCCATGCACGGCTGCCTCCTTCCCTCTCTCCCGCTCTGTGAGCTCAGGGCCTCAGAGGGGCCGGGGCACCAGCAGCTGCCCTTTATCACCGCACGGGCGTGGCTCCTGTCCCCTCCTGCAGAGCCAGGCACTGTTTGCACGTTTGCATGCATGCCCCTCTCACACCCATGGCTGGACGTTTGCAGGCTTCTCCGTGCGTGGACTGGTTTGTCTGCTAGTAGTGTTGCTGCTGCTGCTGCTGTGTGTGTGTGTGTGTGTGTGTGTGTGTGTACACTTTCTTCTGTTAGTGATTAGTCTTAAAGGAGACGGCACACTCTCTCCGCTCCCTCCAAATGCTCTGGGAGAATCCTTCCTTGTCTCTTTCAGCTTCTGGCGAACCCTGGCTTGTGGAATCATGGCTACTCTCTGCCTCTATATGCTGGTGGGCTCAGCCCCTGTGTGTGTCAAATCCCCCTCCTTTCTCTTCTCGAGACACCAGAGTCAGCCCTGGCTGGTTTGGCTCAGTGAATAGAGCGTCAGCTTATGCACTGAAAGGTCCCAGGTTTGATTCAAGGGTATATGCCTGGGTTTCGGGCTCGACCCCCAGTAGGGGCGTACAGGAGGCAGCCGATCAATGATTCTCATCATTAATGTTTCTATCTCTCTCTCCCTCTCCCTTCCTCTCTTTCTAAAAATCAATCAAAATAAAAGACACCAGATTCAGGGCCCAGCAGAAATCCAGGATGATCACATCTTGAGATCTTGAAATCAATTACAGCTGTCAAGATGCTAGTTTCAAATAAGGTCATATTCACAGGTGCTGGGATTTTGGATGTGGACAGATCGTTTGGAGCAGTGGTCGGCAAACTCATTAGTCAACAGAGCCAAATATCAACAGGACAACGATTGAAATTTCTTTTGAGAGCCACATTTTTTAAACTTAAACTTCTTCAAACGCCACTTCTTCAAAATAGGCTCGCCCAGGCTGTGGTATTTTGTGGAAGAGCCACACTCAATGGGCCAAAGAGCCACATGTGGCTCGCGAGCCGCAGTTTGCCAACCACGGATTTGGAGGAATGCAGTTTAACTCACCTTTTTCCTCTTCTTCCTCCTCTTTTTCCTCTTTCTACTCTTCTGTCGCCTCCTCCTTCACCTCTCCTGCCACCTCCTCCTTGGGTGCCTGCCCAGCACAGGAATTCCTTTGTTTCTTAAGAAATATACCTGTGTGAGTTGTACTTCTTTTCCTGCATGGTTCTTGGAATACGGTCTAAGTGGTTAATCCTTTGATCTCAGGGTGATTTATCACTTTCCTTTGCTTTCTCGTGAGTCGTGTCTTCTTGAACCCAGTGAAACTCGCTGCTTGACAGAGTCACAAAGCACAGGAAGCACGGGGACCTCAGAAGAGAGCTTTGTGAGACATTAGAGAGAACGTCCTGCTGACAGAGGATGTGAGACACAGTAGTAACACCGTGGGGGTCTGGACTCTACTTCACACCGATGAGTAGGAACAACCCCTAGTTGACCTCCTAGCTCTGATCTCTGTCCTTTTCTTGTTCTAAGATCTCTGATGGTTCCTTACAGCCTCAGAATAAAGTCCCGACCCAGGGATCTCGGGAGAACTTGTACTTCCAGCTCAGAGCCCGGTGCTCCTTCGTGCCGTGGCCTGATGCCCAGTGCCACTCTCTGACGGTTACAGAACATGCTACACACTTACTGCTACGTGTGTCCTCCCGGGAATATCCGTCACCCACGTTGCCACCTCCCATCACAACCCAAGCCAGCCTTCCAAACCCCGTTCAGATTCAGCCTCCTGCTCCCTCCCCCGGCTGCATTCAGCTGGAACAGTGATGGCGAACCTATGACACGCGTGTCAGCACTGACACGCGTAGCCATTTCTGATGACACGCGGCCGCTGAGGCGGCCGCATGCTGAGGATGAAACATTTGCTGCTCCTGAGGATGAAACATTTGCGAAATAATGTTTTTTCCTCAAAGTGACACACTACCCGAGTTATGCTCAGTTTTTTGGCGAAGTTTGACACACCAAGCTCAAAAGGTTGCCCATCACTGAGCTAGAGCCTCCCTCTTCTCTTATTTGTCTTTCCATGCATTAGGTTTGCCCTTCAGAGGAGGTATCACCCATGGTTTTTCACATGATTAGGCACATGTCTAATTTTTCCTCTGGATGTGGGGGCCTTATTCATATTTTTTATTCTTTGCAGATCTTCAAGGAATGCCTGGCATTTAGTAAACAATTATTTAAGCTACTAGAATTACAACTAAATTGCCACTCACTCTGCTTTTGTGGCTCAAGTCCAAAGCTGGCAGGTGTGAATCCCAGCCCCGCGTTCTCTGTCACCTCTCTCTAGCAGGCACCTCGGGCCCTGGGGCCTGCTCCCCGCCCCCAGGTGACAAGCTATCCCAGCCTGCCTGGCAAGGCCCTGGTTTCAGCATTTAAAGCGCCACATCCTGAGGAACTCCTCAGTGCTGGGCACACAGTGCAGTCCCGCACTCACCCTCTCCTGGCTCTTGCTGAAAGTCTCTAAGAACTGAATTGTACGGCGGGCTCCACCTTTCTCTGCTTACTTGTCACACGGCTGCTAAAATGCCCTTCACCTCCCGGTGGGCATCTGGCCCCAGCCCTCCCAGCCCTCCCAAGGCTTTCCCCAAAAACCTGACTTCTGACCTGTCTACCAGCTGGTCAGCTTCTGGCCTGCTCTCACCTCGGCCCCACCTCAGCCCCACCTCAGCCCAAACTCTAACCTGATCCCTGTAGCTGCCCATCCCAGGCAACCTCTCCTCCTCTTCCCCCCCCCCCCCGCCCCAATTCCCTGCCTTTACCAAATCACAGAGGGCCTGGGAGGGTTGGATCACAGACCAAACCCTCTCCTCTGTGGAGCCACAACTCAGAGATGCCTCTGCCATAAGCTCCCCCAGGAAACGCCTTCCTACCAGCTCATCACCACCCCCGTCCTTCTGCCTCTGGGAGCCCCTAAGTGACTGAATGGGGGACTACCTGGTGCCCTGGACTAGTTATTGGGACCTGGGTTCTAGCCTGAATTTGCCATTAGGACAGCTTCTCAATCTTGGGTGTTTGCTTGCTTTTGTTTTTTGCTGATTATAAAATGAGAAAGTTAGGTAAGCTCTAAAGTTCTTACCAGCCTTACCAAGCTTGGATTCTAAGGGCTTCTGCCCACCCTGTCTGCCCTGGAGAGCACATGCTTTAAGCAAGACAGCATTGAGCTCTGGCTGAGTAGTGCAACAATTGGTTAGAGAGAGCCTCGTCCTGATGCATCAAGGTTGCAGGTTCGATTCCTGATCAGGGCACATACAAGAAGCGACGAATGAATGCATTTTGGAACAAGAAAACTCTCTCTCTCTCTCTCTCTCTCTCTCTCTCTCTCTCTCTCTCTCTCTCTCTCTCCAATAATTAAAAACAAACAAAAAGACAGCATTTCGAAGAGGCCTCTGAAATCTTGGCTCATCCTCACCACCTGTCCCTACTTGATTGTAATTCCCATCTTTATCCTTTGATTCCCCATAATCCCATCCTGGCCCAGCTGTGAATGGGACAAAAAAAAAGCCACTACCTACAGCTTAAGAGATTTAAAAATGCAATTAGAAGAACACCATTCCATTCCTATGACTTGGCTTACAAAACAAGATTCGGAAGGAGAGGTTAACTTCTGAGCCTTGTTCCTGGCTGTGTTTCCACCAGACCCACAGCCATGTCTGATTTCCCCTCTGTTGCCCGATGAACTTGTCAGGACCCACTTGTTGTTGCCCTTGGATGTTTTCAAAGTACATAGCTGAGTTGATGCACTGGGTGACCTTCGGCTTCAACCTCTGGAACATCTGCACGTGTTTGTGTGTGCACACGTGCTTTGAACATCTGTACCCCATTTTATACAACACACTTCCACCGGTTGTCTCTCATCTGCTACTTGCAACAACTTTGTGGAAGTATGTGGCCAGACTAGAACTTGAACTCAGGTCCTCCAACTCCAAATCCCACCGTGCCTGCAGGGGGATGCAGAACAGCCTGGGACCCCCCCCCCCACCCCCATGCAAGGGCCGTGAGAACGTTCCACTGACAGAGGTGGCCGCGGGAGCTACCTGATCCCCAGGTTCTGTGAATTAGTGTTTCTCAATCTTTAAGGAGCACCTGAATCAGCTGTGATCTTGTTAAAACGCAAATTCCAACTCAGGAGGTCTGGGGAGGGGTCAAAATTCTGCATTTCTAACAAGCGCCCAGGCGATGCTGGTGTGCCTGGCTGGGATGGCACTTGGAGGGGCACACTGCGTGGTAGGACTGTGAACAGCTGTGGTTGTGGTTGTCACATGCAGAACCTACGTCTCCCCAGGTCAGTACCACTGTCCTTCCCCAGGGGGAGGGGCTGTGGAGACGCCCCAGGGATCTGACCCCGGGAGTGAAGAGGGCGTGCTCCATGGAGGGAGTGGCAATTTAGTCAGTGTTGACTTCGTGCTGGGCTTGTTGTCCTCACTCAGGGCTGCAATGGCAGAACAGGGCCGTCTTTCAGGGGCACAGCCAGGGCGGGAGGTGGGGGCCTGCAGGAACTGTAACGTCGAAGGCCCTTTTCCACCCTGACGCTGAGGTTCTGAGCATAATGGCAGCAGGTAAGACAGTGTGGGGTGTGGGACCCGGTGAGGGTTTCAGGCCTGAGGCTTTGAACAAGGCTGGGGAGGGGCAGGCCTGGCTTGAGGGGGCCGGTATGGGGAGTCCTCCGGGTGAGAGGAGCTGTTTGGGTCAGACAGCTCAGCAGGGGAGGGTGGGAATGTCCCCCACGAAGCCCTCCAGTTAGAAAAGCTCCTCGGAATGGATGCCTGCGCTGGGCCAGGAGCCGCGGGGAGGTTTGGGTCTCCAGTGGCAGGCCCTGGACTCATCGGTCTTGGTCGGGACCTCCTGGGGGAACAACAGGTCTGGTAGCATAATAACTTGTGTGATTATATAATTATGTTATTACATAATAAATTATGCAATTATGTAATTTATACAAAGCCATCATACTTTGAGGGTTTTTTTAATGACCATTCTCCAGTAATTAGTTTCTCCCTAATATGCAGCCCTATGCTCGTCGCGGTACTGTGTCTAAACCCCGCGAAGGTTTTCGAGGGCAGGATTGTGGCTTTGGGACTATATGTCCTTCTGCACATAGCAATTGCTCCTTTAACCAAGGATTTCTTTCTCCTTTTGATCCTTTAAAAGTGGCTGGCTGTGAGGCAGATTGCGTGTGGTGGTGTTTTGGGGTTGTTTTTTTGTTTGTTTTTGCTTTTGATGTCAAGGTTGGGCATGAAAGAGTGGAGATCATGTGATAAGAAAACCCAAATACCCACCCTTGCGCTCCATCCCTATAGTCTCCTGGACTCGGGAGCATGGCCTATGGGCTCCTGTTCACCTGCTGGATCTTACGCACGATGCATCACGCAGCACCTGGCCTTGCCCTGGTGCCTGTGGCCCCCGGCAGAGTGAAGCCAGCTCTGCCCCAGAGCAGAGCCAAGCCCGTGGCTGGTGCTGCTGCTGTGCCTGAACACACACATACCACACACACACACACACACACACACACAGACATGCAAGCACACGCATGCCTGCACACACACGCATACATACACACAGGTCCCTGCCCCAGGACTGTCCAGGTGCACACGGTGATTGGGAGTACTTTCTGGTCGAAGGGAAGAGCTGACTCAAATCCGACCCCGAAGGCCTCCCATGAGGCAGCCGGCCCCCCTGGGAAAGCTGCTGTTGCCCCGATCCCACCATTTCACCCAAAAGCCTCTCCCAAGGCCCTCTGACCGACTTTGTTGTTTAATTAGCAGCCTCTGTGCAACGGAAGGGAAACCATCCATACAGTGCCTTCCCGGCCCCCACCCCAGGCCCCTCGCTTAGGCCAGAAGCTCGCATTTGACCCCCATCTTTTGTGAAGTCATCTCTGTTTAATTTATCACATGAAACATTTACAAATGGCCCCCTTCCTTGACTCGTGATTTCTTCTCAGTGTTTTCATCTCTGTCCTCCATTTCCTTCTGCTGCGATGCATTTTCTGGACCTGTAACTAAGGCCACTGACCATGCTTTGAGGTATTTTTGTAGTTTCCTCCACCCCTGAAAACACACACACACACACACACACACACACACACACACACACACACACACCATAACTGAGCCTCCTCAACCTGTTTCATAACTTGCATCTCTCGGGTGCTGTCTTCTTCCTTCTGCATTTGCCGCCTGCAGCTCATTACACCTGCCTCCAGTCGGCATCTCCAGGAGCTCCCTCCGGAGATGAGAGCTGGGAGGTGGACATTAGGGACTTAATCAGGGCCTGTGTCTCCTCTCTTTTACTGGAAAGGCACCTGAGGCAGCAGGCTGGGACCTGAATGGGCCACACTGTTGGCACTCAAATTCAGCCCCGCCCACAAGCCATACGGAGGTCTGGGTGCGGCCTCCCGGCTGGCAGGGCACTGATGGCTATGAACTCTCAAACCAGGAATCCCCTGGGGGCTTAGAGGTGAAGGCCATGGGTACTAGTCCATCGGAGTTTCTGGTCAGATAAAGGGAGTCCTCTTATGACAACTCTCTTTGGCCAAAGGGCACCTTGAACCAATGGTCTCCTTTGGCTAAGGTTCACTCCAGCCAAATTCCTGGAAATAAAATAAGATTTGTCCCAGCCAAATTCCCAGAAATAAAAGAATTCCTTCAGAGTTCATGGCAACTCGCTTTGATCCATCGTCATTGTATTCATTGTGTTTGTTTTCTAAACCTTTCTGTGCCCTGACGTGGTGTTTCTGAGAAGGCTGCACTCAGGGAGGCCCTCTGGCCCTCGGCTCCGCAGGTGACTTTCTCACTCAGCCCCGGGAGCTCGTTCACTCAGCTGTCTGCCTTCAGGAGTTACCGTATGAGAGCGCTCTCTCTAATCAAGTTCCTTCAGGCAAATTGAGCAAGATCTCACCTGCCAGGAATCCTGTCCCCTCTCTTTCATAAGGCCCTGCTCTTCAGCCCACCCCCAACATGGCTCCTTGATGTGGATCCTTAGAATACACCCCCGTGGATGTCAAGTTAACGCAGACCGCCGCTGCAGGGAGCAGCCAGTGCCCAGGTGGTCCTTTTTGGTTGGTGGGCTGTGGACTCTGCACTTGGTGCCTGAGGCCCAGCACACAGAACACTGGCCGTGTCCACAATGGGGTGCCCATCTGTGATGTAGGGCCTTCCACATGTCAAGTGCGCCTCCATCCTCCCCACACCTGCTTCCTGGCAGTGGGGTTTGGATGGAACAGTTGCTCAGGTGCAGCTGGGTGTCAAGACCACACAGCTCAGGGCCCAGGAAGAAAGCTGGCCTGCGTCTTCGCCGCTGCTCAGCCCCATCTGCTACAGCTGTTGTGTTTCTGGCTCATTGTTCCTTCTGGCTCTGCCTCCCCCGCAGTTTGAGCAGCAGGACTGCGGAACAGGACCTCCCTGAGGAGGAATCCGGGTCCCCCTGCATCCCTCTTGTCTTTGGGATTTTCTTGCAACGTTTATGTGGAATGTTAGATTTACCAGCACGTTTCGGTTTAGTAACACGAAGTCATTCATCCTGTTGTTGGTCAACTCTATGTTTACAGAAGTCAAAACAAAGAGGAAGTTTGGTGATAGTCTAATATTTTTTATGCCTTAATTGTCATGGGGGACGTGATTCAGAACACCCTCCGGCTCACACTGGGTAACACATACCCCAGCCACGTGAAGGGTTGCAGTGGCCAGTTTATCAAAGCCCACAGTGGTCCAATTTAAACGAGCACGTGTCCCCTCAGGTGGAAGTTATGTAGTCTGTTTAGAGATGATTTTATATGAGGGGGAAGCAGGCACCTTGATCACTCTGATTAGGAATGATTAAAAGTATTGCCTTTAACACATTAAGCCTGTTTTGTCATCCAGACGGAAAGTATAGTGTCGGTCACCGGTGACTGGGCGCTTAATGTGTTAATTTTGGTTTTGAGACAGCCTACCTTTCCCGGATCCTAGCCTCTGGCACTGGCTCTGTCTGCTGACCCGGCCCCTCCGCCATGCTCACTGTTCCAGAAATTCTCTCCATCGCTCCCTTCTTTCCTCCGCTCCCTGTCATGACCATGGAAAAGAGACAGGCTGAGGGTGTTTTGGCTCCTAGGAGCCTGGGTTTGGTTCCTCAAAAGGCTCTTTCATAAAGAAAAAAATATTTTTAATCATAAAATTTAATCAGAGACTTTTTCTCAAAAGAGGGAGAAAGGGAGAGAGAAGGCAGGTAACCTGAGGAGCTGACTGTTTCAAAGTGGCCTAATTAAATCCCAACAGGCAGATAACAAAGGACAAGGGACTAAGACAGTGGCGGCCTGTGAGTAACATTCTAAACGCTTTCCAGAGAGAACCACTCCTGGCAGCGTGTAGGACTGAGGATCTAGGAATAGAGAAGGGAAAATATGCCCAGAAACACAATAGAATTGGGTAATCGGGAGAGGAAGAGCAGCCCTGGGTGTGAGGAGCCTCCTCTCGTGGCTAACATCTCATCAGGTTTAAATATAGTCACCATTGTTAGGAGGTGGAAATCTGTTTAAAGAAAGAAAAGATGGGAGGGAATGAGAAGTGCTTTATCAGGGAGTTGGTTTTGCGACTCTGTTTGGAGAATGTATTTCAATGTGATTTGACCAAGACCGGGTGGGACCTTCTTTTCAGGGATGGTATTTCCTGGGGTGGCGGGAAACATTTGAATGCATCGACGTAAGTAAGTGTGTCGGGCTTGTCTGGTTCCTCTTTATCTGTCTGTGCCCTCCTGCCTTGTGTGCCCTTCCTGTCCATCACACCAAGTTCCTCCCTTTCTCAAATCCCTGGGCAGGGCTCCCTTTTTTCAGGAAGCTGTCTTATCTTCACCCAGCTCTTATCCCTGCAGCAGCCGATACTTACTCTGTGCAGTTGTTGCAAATGTTCTGCTTGCTGTTCGTGTTCTTTGAGATTGCTTTACGTCCCGGTCTCCTGGGGTGATTTTAGGACAGAGACAAGGATGGGAAAGCTTGGCTTTTGCACCTGCAGGATGCAGGGCCTGGTGTCCTGGAGCTTGGTGCAGGCTGCCCTCAGGTTCACCCCCTCTGACTCTCACAGGGCACTGTCCAGGGTGCTGATTGACTATTTGTCAGGCAATTACCAGTAAGGTGACTTCGAAACTTCCAGAGAGCTCAGACTGTACATTCATTGTGGCTAAAGCCCTAGAGCCAGTTTCTAAACAAAACTGCAAACATTTTCAGTTAGAGTTGAGAAAGGCTGTCCGTGGGCACCCATGCCAGGTGGTTAAGGAGCTTTCATTGGCATTTCTCTCTCCCTGATCCCTCTTGGTCTCCTTTCAGTGATGTTAGATTGTACAGGATCCGTTCATCATCTCTGATGGGCAACATCTCTGGGGATTTTCCATGGGCATACGTGTCTTTGCAAAGGAAGAAAGCACACCATGCCGTCCATCTGTGAGGGCCTCGAGCTATTGCTTGGGTGGCTGTCTTATTCCAGGGGCTATGATGCAGGGTGTAGGGGTCAGGCCTGCATGCTGTGCAGGAAGACAACTGGCCCTGCTGTCTAGCCCTTGACAGGACAGAGAATGAGCATTTTTGAGCACAAAACTGTCCAGTCACCCATGAATTCTGTGTTCTTTATTTGGTAACCAAGTTCTAAATTCTGGACTCTCCACATAATTTCCCACTTGAACTTCTTGGGGTTTCATTTCCTTTTCAGTAAATTGAGGAGTCAAGTCACATTTTAGAGATAGAAAGGAGTATGGAAGTCTAACGGTATCATTTTAGTGGGCTAGTGGAATGTTAGACTGAGGATGGTTCTTAGAATGTCAGTGGCAAGACAACTCTATGAGTCTGACTAGAACTCTCATAGGCATGTAGCACTTTGCGGGGCAGGTGGGAAACTCAGAACAGGAATTAGGAAATGAGATGGCCTATCAATTAGAGTTCTTAAATTTCAAGCAATAGATAGTAACACTAGCTAATTTGAGGGGAGGGAATTCATGGGAAGGAGGTAGAAGAGCTCACAGAGTTGAAGGTACAGCTGAAGAATCAGGCTGAGGAAAATAGGACCCAGGAGAGGCCGGGTATCGAGGCACGGGACGGTGAGGGCACCGCTGCTGGGGTGGAGACATTCCAATGGATCTTCCCTCTCCCCTTCCCTCAGCATCCACGGCCCAGGGGAGAAAGCCCAGTTGTCACAGCTTGGATCGTACACCCAGTGTTAGCTAGATTTCTTCATTTGTTCAGAAATGTGTGATGGGTGTCTGTAATGTCAGGCTGTGCTGTATCAGTAAACATCCTTCAGGGTCACTTGAGGTAGAGTGGTAAGTGAAGCCTACATGTATTAGAGGACATTGGAGCAAAGACTCGGACTATATGAGGGAGCAGGTTGTGTAGAAACCTGGGGAAGAGGAGAAGGTGTGAATACTCTGAGAATGACAGCCTCACCCATCTGGGCGGGGACAGTCCTGACCACTTAGGAAGCCACTCCCCGAACTATCCCCAGCCCTCTAACCTCCTCCTTCCCTCATCCCCTCCTTCACCTGGGTATTGAGGTGCTTGGGACTATTTGGGGCCAATTTTTGTGTGCCTGTTAAGAATTGATATTTTCTGTCTTTGCCATTAATCTGGGCATCCCCGAGAGCAGGGAGTGTCTGGAGCCTCTGTGTCCTGGTCATGGCAGTCTCAGAGCTGCTTCCCTTCCCCAGGAGACTTCCATTTCAAAATCTAAAGTTTAAAAGAAATAGGTAAAATAATGCAAAAAGACAATAAGTTAAAATGCAGTCTGCAGAAAGCAATATGCATAAGATAATGAAAATGCGTATAATGAAAAAATATAAGGCCTTGAACAAAACATCCATGTGGGAATGAAGTGGCCCCAAATGGTTAGAGTGCCTTCAGAGTGTGTGTGTGTGTGTGTGTGTGTGTTTGCGTGTGCGCATGCTCACATGTAGGCAAGGCAGGGGCTTGGTCAGGGCACAGTGTCCTAGACCTGTGCATTCAGCTGGTGGGGAGAGGATGGTATAGTTTGACTCATGGGCAATAATAACACTACCCATTGCTGAAAGGTATGGAGACTTTTTGGCGGCCCTCCAGTCTTGCAGCAGTGGGTTGAGGACTGACGGGCAGACTTTTGCAGATGGAATCTTTGCCCTGGGTGGCATGACAGTCCATTTTTACAGGACTTCATGCTGGGCAAGTATCTCTTCCACCTTCCTTTGCACCCATCACCTCCTCCCCAGCATTACACATACACGCAGTTATTCATCACACATTTGGTGCGTGTCTTCCGTGTGTGGACAAGACATGCAGAGATGAAGTCTCACTCTCCGGGGTGCTGGGCATCTGAAAGAAGAGATGGATAAGTAACAAATGATGGCAATAGAGCATGATAAGTGCTGCCTCGGGGCACACACTAGGTCGCTGGAGGCAGGAGGGGCTGAGAGTCTGACAAGGTGCTGCCTCCTTCTGGGGCTCATCAGGTGAGGAGCTTCACTGGTGGGATGGGAGGCTGTGCAGTGGGCACTCCAGGCAGCACGCTCAGCACACACCAAGGCCCTGAGGTGTAGGATAGGGCCTGGGAAGGGTAGAGACTCTAAATCATTCCAGACTTAATGGTGGAGTCTGGGGCTTGAGTGAGTGGAGGAAGAAGCAGGAAATGAGGCTACAGAGTTAGGAGGCGTCTGATTGTGTAGGTTCTTGTAGCTTTAAGGAGCCTTGCAGAGGGCTATAAGTAGGGGGAGGATATGGCCTTTGCCTACAGAGGAGGGGGGAATATTAATATTGATAGCTAACATTTCATGAGTGCCTGTCATGGAGCATTTCACATTTATCATTTCCTGTAATCCTTCAAATGACCTTGCAGGGTAGGTGCTGTCAAGGTTAAATGGGCACCCTCTCCAGGTCCTGAGAGGCCCTGTGAGCAGGTGGGCCATCACAGAGTCAGGCCTGCGGCTCTCGCTGGCCTGCTGCTGCCACGGGCTGGCATCTGCCCACACGTAGCTCAGGTGGAAGAAGAAAAGGCTGAGCCACCAGGGGTGGTCTGTGCCTCCACTCCAAAAGCTGCTTCCTGGAGCATCCATTGTAACCAGAAATTTGGAAGCAATTATGTAAAAATAAAAGCTGGTGTCTTGTGGAGTAGAATGCAAACTAATTGTAAGATAAATGAAGACGTAAAGAAAGGAATGTTGCATTTTTGATGGGCCTTGAACGGGCCTCTCCTTTCTGTCTTGCTCCCTGCCCCTCCTGGAACATTTGGGTGGGAAGGGTTAAGAACTTCCATAAATCAGTGTTCTGACCCCCAAAGAAGAAACAGCTTCTGGTGAAGTGTCTGCAGGTGCTGGAGAGGAGGTAGGGAAGGGTCTGCCTGAGAATAGTTGGAACTGGCTGCAGAGTGGGAGGTCCTACTTAAAGGACCCTGTACACAACTCCCCAGCTCATCTTCTTTGCAAGTTCGTTATCCTTCGGAATTGGGTATAGGGTAAGGAATGACAGACACCTAAATTTGGAGTTAGGATTCCTTGTTTCAAGATTTCAGAACCTTGTCTGGTAGCACCATGGACAGAGCCAGCTGAGCCAGTACTGATTTTTTTTTTTTTTTTTTCCATCTTCTCTAGGGAGCTGAGTCTGACTTCTAAAATGTGAGAAATAGAAAGACTAGTTGAAGATTTTCCAGGCACAGGGCAGAACAAGGAGGCAGCTAAGACTTGTCCTCCTCCCCTGTCCTCCCATGCTCTTCCATTTCATCATGCACCTCAAATGACCTTGTATCCCCACCCCTGCCTCTCCCTTCCCAGCCCCACCCAGACCCACTCTCTTCAGAAGCCCCTGTATTCCCCCTTCCCTGGCTGTCAGTCATATGAGGTCTCCCTTTTGGCCAACAAAGTTTAAATCCCAGGAGTGCCTGGCACGTGCCCACAGCTTACCCTTCTCAGGGAGCCATGTCATTTTGATAACATAGTGATATCTTGAATTTGCCCAAATTAAAGCATAAATATTATTACAGAACCTTATTAATGAATTGCTAATGGGGTAGCATTAGGCTTTGTGACAGGCAGGTATGGGAAGTAATGGAAGGTGAAGGGGGCTCCCTGGAGGAGGGGGGCTCTTAGATCCACTACTTCATCTGCACACAAGCTAACGAGCTCCATGTAGCATTGATGCTCCTCGTAGTCCAGATTAACCCTCAGGTAAATGCCAGCACTTAACCAAATTCCCACGAGTTTTGTTTCCTCTTTCTCAAGTCAGAACATTTTCCATTGCTCCATTTCATTGATAAGTTGATGCCCTAGTTCCGTGGTCGGCAAACTGCGGCTCACGAGCCACATGCAGCTCTTTGGCCCCTTGAGTGTGGCTCTTCCATAAAATACCACGGCCTGGGCGAGTCTATTTTGAAGAAGTGGCGTTAGAAGAAGTTTAAGTTTAAAAAATGTGGCTCTCCAAAGAAATTTCAATGGTTGTCCTGTTGATATTTGGCTCTGTTGACTAATGAGTTTGCCGACCACTGGCCTAGCTCTTCTGTCACCAAAAGCAAAGAGGAAGGAGTTTGTCTCTTCAACTCTGACGGATTGAGGGGGGCTCTGGGCATCTGAAGGGTTGCAGTCAGAGAGCTGCTGCCCCTCGGCCCTGAATGACCAGAAGGAGTTAAAGCGTCCTTTCCCCGCCCCCCCTCCCCTTCGTGTACTGAAGGCTGAGCAAGGTTCTGTCCTGGAAGGCAGAGGGAGAGAGGAACTCCGTCCTTGAACCATGAATTCGCAGGAGGTGAGATGGCCGAGCCTGAGGCACAGTGCAGGGCAAGGGCGCTGAGCTGTGGGCACTCTGCAAGGGCAGAAGTCGGCGTGGACTCCAGGCGTTGGTGGAGCCCCAGAACTGTGCACAGACTGTGCCCCCTTCTTGTCTGACCCACTGGGCTTCTGAATGTGAGGCTGCCCTGGCTGGTGCTGCTCAGTGGTTAGAGTGTTTGGCCCGCATGCCAAAGGTCACCAGTTTGATTCCCAGCCAAGGTCATGTATTTGGGTTGCAGATTAGATCCCCCTGTGGGAGGCAACCAATCTGTGTCTCTCTAACATGGATGTTCCTCTCTCTCCCTTCCCCCCTCCATTCCTCCCTTTCACTTTCTCTAAAGAGCAATGGGAAAAAAATCCTCTGGTGATGATTAACAAAAATACATACATACATACATACATACATACAATACACACATACGTACATACGTAAATAATAGATTTGAATATGAGACTGCTGAGTTGATTCCCAAGCTGACAATGCATCCCCCGGAGCCCACCTGATTCTACCTGACGGGAGTGGGGCCCAGAAGGCGGTTCCTGTAGGGGAATTCATTCTCAGCCAGCTCGCCCTCTCAGAGCTGTGGCCTGATGGGGGTCTGCAGCCACCTCACTTTTGGATGTCCTCATGGCCACAGCTGGCCGGGGCCCCTCGGTTCGGACAAGTTCCTAAATGACTTGTGAGATGTTCAGGGGCCTGCGTGCCTCCTCGACGCACTGGGCCTCGGGCTCCAGAACAACACTTACTCGCTTCATTTGCTCCAGAAGTGGTTGAATTAAAAGGCACCATCTCTTCTCACGTGGGTGGTGCAGCACCCTGCTGAACCCGCCCGGGAGGAAGCAGGCCGGGCAGACTTGCCACATATCGATTCTCTCGCTTGCTCGGCATTTGCTCAGGGATGATTTGTGAGTTTAATAAATGTACCTAGAGCGCTGCTATTTTACCTGAGAACTCCCTGAGGGCCTCCTGCAGACAGCTGGGGATCTGGCCAGCAAATGTTAGTTGTAAAGAAGAGATTTAATCTGAATTTACACCACTTACTGTTTTTCAAAGGGCTTGTGGCATTTCTTGAAATTTCACCTCTTTCATGAAATTTCCCCCAGGCAGTGGAAATAAGACCTTGAGTTTCTCTTTGTCCTCTGACACGCCCCTTGCTACTTTCTTAAACTCATTCATCTAAGCCTCTGTAAATGCGGTGCGTTGCCTCTGGAGAGAGAGGGTCCTGTGATAAAGAGAGAAGTGGGCTCACCCTTGCAAAGGGCTGCGCGTGATGATTAAGGGTGGAAACTCTGAGACCGCAGCGCCTGGGCCAGACCCTGGCTCCACCTCTCCTGTCTCATGATGTGGGCAAGTTTCCTACAGTCCCTGGGATACATGACAGGAGGGATTTTCCCTCCAAGTGTCAGAGCGTTTTATAAAATGTGAAGATCTATGTCCACATTCCTTACTGTAACTACAAAAGCATTTCATAGGAAGTTAGGGAAGGTGGTGGGGGAGCCAGAAAGACCTCAGCATCATTTCTGCTCTTAAAAAGCTTGCTGTCTATCTGGACAGAGAAAACACAAGGAAATAACAGGGTGGAGACAACTCTCAAATCTTCCCTTCCTACTCAAGTCACTTGGCCCCGTTCTCTTGTAAACAACAGAATTTTCATCTTTCATAGAGCAGAGGAGAGTTAAAAAAAGAACGAGCAAGGTAAATGCCCAGCTGCGTGCCTGGATGGTGTCCGGAGGAGAGGGTCTAATGGCCATTGAGTATATTGCAGATCGTAGTTGCAAAGAGAAAAGCCACTTGGTTTGATTACGATTGGGCATGAGTAGGCAGCATGAGTGTTCCAAATTGTTTTAAGTGTCTTCTGAAAAGGATGAAGCTAAAACACGGGGATTTGCAGGGCTCTAGGCTGGGTGAGAGGCTTTCTCAGAGACAGGCCGCCCCTGAGGCCGGTCAGGAATGCGGACTGTTGGAATTCACTGTGTTTGCTGCCACCTCGGCCCTCTGCCCTCTCAAGGAGTCATCCGGGCCCCGACCCACCCCTGACTCTTCCTCAAAGTAGTAAGATGCCGGAAGAACTGCACTAGGACAAGTTAGGAGAGCATGGGAACATGGCAAGTTTCATCCCAGCTGAGCAGGCGCACTCAGTGTTGGAGGGGTCAGAGGTAGGGAATGGAACTGGGTTATCACTCAGCTGCTCCTCAGCTCTAAGCCATTTGTTGCCCTTACAAAGGCCAGTTGTGAAGAAGCCACTGTGGTACCCCAAGATCAGCTGGCGAATGGCATGGGCCATGTCACTTCTTTTTTTTTTTCTTTTCACTTCTATCAAGAGTGCTTTCTGACTTAGGTGAGCCACGCTTTGACACCCGGTGATTTAGACCTGACCACGTCCCTTTGGAAACTGGTACCACCTGCCTTTCAGAAAGAAGGAAATTTGGACACGGAGTCTCATTTCCCTGCCTAGCCTTAGGCAGTGATAGTTCTCATCTGCAGCTTAGGGACGTCAGCCTCATAATAATAGCAAACACTTACACAGCATTTACTATGGGCCAGGTGCTCTCCTTAGCACTTTCAGATATAACTATTTTAACCTGTCCCCTGGGTCACAGGGCTCTGGGAAGCAAGACCACTGCCCCTTATTTCAGAATAAGCCTTCTGGCTTCATTTACTCAGAGCAGTTGCCGGAATGAGTAGGGAGAGTCCCTGCAGAAGCTGGGGGCCTCTCCAATCTCCAGTCCTTGGCTGACCTCACCAGGCGTGGGTGGCTTATATTCATGAAAGAGGGTGGGGTGGGCAAAAAAGACAATGGCTGTTCTTCAATACAGTAAGTCTCAAAGCAAGGTGATGCCGCAAAGCTACCGCATTCCATGGCTCTCATGGTGACCTTGCTCTGCATTTGCAGACTTTAAGGGCTATTTGAAGAATCCTGATAACAGGCCCTTGAATGTAATCACCATCTTCATGCAGGGGGGGAGGGGTCTTATCAGTTTGCTAGGACTTCCCATTGCTTTTCTAACTCCATCTATTATTAAGATAGATTGATCTCTTTTTCACAGTAAGTCGTGAGGTGTTTTGCAAGTAATTTATTACTAGCTAGAGGCCTGATACATGAAGATTCAAGCAAGAATGGGCCTTCCTTCCCCTGGCTGCCAGCACCACCTTCACTCTGGCTGGAGCCACCTTTCTGCCTTAGCTCTGGCCCGGAGCCACCTTTCTGCCCTCCTACACTGCCCAGAGGCCCGGAGTGGTTGGGGTGGTACGAAGCCTGTGTCCTGCCCCTGGCCACTCAGTGCCTGCATATGCAAGTTAACCCTCCATCTTTGTTGGGTTAATTTGCATACTCACTTCTGATTGGCTAGTGGGTGTCGTGAAGGTATGGTCAATTTGCAGCTTTCTCTTTTATTAGTGTAGATGATAGTCAACCACAATGTTTTCAGATGATATACTTTTTAAAATGACACAGTATTCAGAGTTATAACTAGTGCTGCCATTTTCGCTTGTCGTGTTTCAATATGCTTTCTTGAGTGACAGCATTGTGGAGTTATCATTTGCAGGTGGGGAGGGCCATGTGGCAATGTACATTGTGTTTGAGCATCCTCTGCTTTGTGTCAGAGGGACACTGTTGCCCTAAGTTTCTAATGCTGGACTTGTAATATTTCCATAGGATGGTTCCATTTGCTTTTGAAGCAATGGGGAAGGACAACTACATTTTGTCTTGCTATTCTCTTAAAACAATGTTAAGCAGTGGCAGGGCCAGGCTGAGTGTGGTGACAAAGGCATGGCCTCAGCCTCCCTGAGCTCATTCTGGCTTCTTACTGCATTCATGGTGAAAAACATGGGAAGGGTTTCCATAACCATCCCTCTTCACTGTGGGTCCAGTCGTGGCTTCTGAGAGTGAGAAGAGAGGTCTGATTCAGATGAGTGGGACTATCCGTGGTCCTGAACCCCCTTTTGGTGGTTGTTTCACTGCAATACCTGAGCAGGAGAAAATATCATCAAATTCATCTCCTTAATCACCTCATCATGCATCTCAGGGTGGTCTCCTTCAAATGAGATAAATGCTGGGGTGACTGGCTTGGATAAGGGGGTACAGACTCTGGCCACAGAAAAGTATGTGTCATTGTGCTGCAAACTGGCCCAAAAGGACTTGATTCTGACCACATCGGGTCCAAGGAGTTGAGCTGGACTTCCTGGGATGATTCACCACCCACTGGCCCAAGCTCCCTCGCACTTCAAGGTCCAGATGCTAGCCTGGCAGGGTTCCCTCTGTCCTCTGCATGAATTATTACAGGCATCTGAGAGGGGCCTGTCTCCAGTTATTAGCTGTAATTGGATTCATGAATAATCAATTTGCTCTCAAGTCCCCTTATTCTTTTCTGCTTGCTTATGGTGTAATTGTGCATGTGAAAAATCGCCAAATGAGCCTGCATTTCAGAAGTTAGGCCAGGGCAGCTGCTGGGTTTTCAGGAGCAGGTACAGGATCCTATTTCTTGACCCCTATTTGTGATTGGAATGGAGGAAAACAGTTCATGCAAATTTTTGATATGTTGCTTTGTTCCTTCATTGCTTTGTCTAAAGGAAGGCATGTCATATGTCTTCTGCCTACCAAACACTGGGAGTGTGAGAATGATTAAGAGGCAGTTCCTGCCCTCCAGACGCTTACAGCCTGGAGAGGAGGATAGGTTAATATTATGTCCCCATGCCGTGACTGCCCATAGGTACAGAAGTCCTCACAGAGAAGGTGGTGTTTGTATTGGACCTTGAGCGTGAGTAGGAAATTAATGGACAGAGTGGGGGTGATGGGCATTCCTGACAAAGAACTCGGGCCAAGCAAGAATGAAAAGACATGGGTGTGCAAGGCCTGGTTGGGGATCAGTGAGCAGTGGTGTGGGGCTCAGTACAGGGGTCTGGGAAGGAGAAGGGGCCAGAAAGCAATTTTGTGGAGGGCCTTCAAGGAAATGTAAAACTTGGGAATGAGGAAAATGTGGTCTTGGCTATAGAAATGAGCTTCTACAGCTGGTCCCTAAGCTCCTGTTGATCCTCGATGTCTCTGTGCCGATTTCCTCCATTCATGCTTCCTTTTGTTCAGGAGACCTTCCCTGGTCACGTCCACCCCTCCTTCCAGGCCGAGTTAAGTGATCCATGGGGCAGTCCCCCATTTAGCCACCACCTGGGGTCTATTTATCTTTTGTGTATCGCACTTCCCCAGTAGATTGGAAGCTTTCTGATGTCAGGGGCTGGGTCTTATTTGGTGATTTTGTCTAGTGTCTAGGGTAGTACCTAGCATAGAGTGGATGCTCAGTATCTTGGATGAATATATTAAAAACTGGATGAATGCCCTAAAATTCCCTGTAAGATGGAACCTAACATGTCACATTTACAGGTTCAAAAAATACTTGCATAAGTAATTCAGACGCTAAAATGCTATCTGTGCAGTGCAGCTCCGGGCTCTGGGCAATGGACTGTTAGCCAGGAAGGCCGTAAGGCACTATAGGCTATCCTCGGGCCTGCAGGAGAGGGTTAATTGGGTAGCAGTGACAGGCTGATGACTCTGATTAGCCAAGCCTTTATTATACAGCCCAACCCAGATGTCTCAGCTAAAGTGGTGGCTCTCATCCTCAGGAAAGCAGACATTTTAATATGGAAAATTATTTTCCATCATTTCCTCATCAAATTCAGGAAAAGTCGGGGAGAAGGGATGTTCTGTTCCATGGCAGTTAGTCGGTGGAAGATCTTTCAATCCTGATGATTTTGCCCTAGAAAATGAGGACTATTAACTGACGCACTCACTGGAATTGGCAGGCAGGACCCATCTGTCTGCGCAGATGAGGTATGAGCATGACATTGGCCATGGATGCCCTTGGTGAGTCGATGCACTCACTGTGCGCCCCAGAAGGTAGCAGGAGACCCTGAGGTCAAGCTGCAACTCAACTCTCCAGAACTGGTCGGTAAAATGGAAAGACTGGATGGCTGTACCTTCTGTTCATGCAGGCCGTGCATCCTGCTGTACGGGAGAGACTCTTAGCCCCCGGCCTGTCTCTTCCACTACTTATAATGAGAGCAAATCTTAGGCCAGGTGGATTTCCTTTCTCTCAGTCCCAACTCTCCAAGTGCCTCCAGTGGGAAAGTCATTTGATGAATATTACTTTAAGTTTCTGGATTGTTCTTTCGTGCTTGGCAATATTGCAGAGGAAAAGGAGCAGAGGCCTGAAGTCAGATTCAGATCTAGCTGCTGTTTACTGGATCAGTGGTTTTTCAGCCTTGGCTGCACATTGGAACCACCCGGGGAGCTTTGAAAATACTCCCCCTAGAGATTCTGGCTTAGTTGGCCTGCAGTGCAGCCTGGGCATGGCAATTTGGGGTCCTAAGGTGCAGCCAATGGTTGGGAACTACTATATTTAAAAAAAAACATCTTGGAAAAGTTATGCAACAACTCTGGATCTTATTTTTTTTTCTTGCCTGTAAATTGGGAATTATAATATGAGCCTCTAGAATTGTGAGATGAAATCAGACAAGGTTGGTGCTGTAAGTGAAAACTATTAATATCACATTGCTAAGGACGGGATCAGATGGCCATGCAGGCTGGTGACCTTGAGTCTCCCATGTGAATGACACAGGGCACCCCCTTTCCCAGCCACGTGAGAGGCCGAGGGTGGCCGCGTGAGGTCTGCGTCTGCTCCGTGGTGAGGAGCACTGAGCTCCCTGCAGGAGAGACCACAGACCTTCCTTCCATACGAGGACGTCCGTGCCGCCAGCCAGCCGTGCCCGGGCCCACAGTGCCCCTGGGCTAACCTTCTGAGGGCTAGACTTTCACTCTCGTGGTCAGCTTGTCTTCTTTGTTCTAAAATCATTGATTTCTTGTTTGTTTGTTCTCTTTAATCTTAAGGAAATAAGGACTTCAAGTCCGAGGAGCCAAGGGAACAAAAGCACTTTGCTTTTATTGGTCCCCTTGTTGCTCAGCACACCAGACGAGAGTCCCCAGGCCTTTCTGTGTCTTGATGAGGTCACGGAGTTAGCCGTCCGCTTTAAGGAAAGGTACCTTAGGAACGAGTTTCTTCTCAGATTTTTCCCTGGGGAGAGATTCCTGGGTACTAGAGTAGACCCTTCCCCGCTTTCTCTTCTCTACCTCTAGGAAGTGGTTGGACCTATGAGGGAGGCTTCCTTGCCCTCGGGCTTATATTCGGTCCTGGGACAGAGATGATCAACATTGACGACAGTGATGAACCATGACCATTAAGACCTTCCTAACATGAGAACATGTTTCTGAAGGCTAAAGCATGAGAGAGGCCCCGCCGGTGTGGCTCAGTGGTTGAGCCTCCCCCTATGAACCAGGAGGTCATAGTTCGACTCCCGTCAGGGCACATGCACAAGTTGCGGGCTCGATCCTCAGTGGTAGGCATGCAGGAGCCAGCTGATCCCTGATTCTCATCATTGATGTTTCTCTCTCTCTCTCCCTCTCCCTTCCTCTCTGAAATCAATAAAAATTTACTTTTTAGGAAAAAAAAAAAGAATGAGAGAGGCCCCATTTTACTCTGTATAACATAGTTTTTACATTTTAAGTTTAAAATGTAAGACATCTCTCCCCTCCCCAACCCTGGGAAAGAATAGGGCTTGAGAGATTTTCAGACGCCCAATACAGGTGGGGCCAGGCGGGTTTCCTGTCTGGGTTGTCCGTGTGATTTGCCCGGCTTATTTAAGTACTTTGCTCAAACATCTTTACTGATGAATTTTCCCTCTACAATTGTGTGCCCTTCAAAAGCCTGTTTACATTTCCATGGCGGGTGTTGGCTCTATCAGGTTAAGCTGTCTCTCCGAGGCCTTTGGGAACAGGAAGCACATTCACCCAGCAAGGCAAGTGTGGGTTTTTCCGCGAGTGCCTCGATCCCCTGCCCAAATGGGATGACAACAAACTTGAAATTTCTCGGAGGCTGCCCTCTGCTCATTATGTAAATTGAATTTCTCTTTTTCCATCCCTTAGGCTTTAGACTTGTTTAGATTTACTGGATCTGATTCTGGGCATCTCAGAAACTCACAGAGGACGGTCATTCATTCCATCAACTTGCATTGAGTCTATATGCTGTGCATGCCAAGGGATGGAAGGTGACTCAGACCCCAAGGAGCTCAGGTGGCTGAGGGAGGAGACATGTAAATTAGCTTTTCTAATTCCGAGGGATAAAGGTGATGACTATTTGGCAAAGGCACGCAGAGGGCGGGCAGAGTTCATAGGTGCCATCAATGCCGCCAGGATCCTTCTCAAGAAGCTCTGGCTGCCCTTGGCTCCCTGGCTGTTGGGAGGGCTCTGCTATGTGCCAAGGATAGAGCAGTTCACAAGACGGTCCCATCCATCTGTGATGGCCAGGATAATGCGGGGTAAGGTCCCACCCTGCAAACTGGGTGAATAAGCTATGACTATGGACTGTGAATAAGCTCATATGACAACAAACACTAAAGCCAAAAGAGCCCTTGGAGCCCAGGAAATCTCTTAGGGATGAATCATGAGTCCTGTCTAGCTAGAGACCTTCATCTTTTCTTTTCTTTTTTTAATTTTTAAATTTCTTTATTGATTAAGGTATTGCTTATGTGTCCTTATCCCCCCCATTGCCCCCCATCCCCTCCACTCATGCCCTCACCCCCTGTTGTCTGTGTCCATTGGTTAGGCTTATATGTATGCATACAAGTCCTTTGGTTGCTCTCTCCCCCTTACCCCACCCTCCCCTACCTCCCCTCTGAGGTTTGGTGGTCTGATCGATGTTTCTCTGTCTCTAGATCTGTTTTTGTTCAGTGTATGTTGTTCATTATATTCCATAAATGAGTGAGATCATGTGATATTTATCTTTCTCTGACTGGCTTATTTCACTTAACATAATGCTTTCCAGTTCCATCCATGCTGTTGCAAATGGTAAGAATTCCTTCTTTTTTACCACAGCACAGTATTCCATTGTGTAGATGTACCACAGTTTTTTAATCCACTCATCTGCTGATGGGCACTTAGGCTGTTTCCAAATCTTAGCTATTGTAAATTGTGCTGCTGTGAACATAGGGGTACATATATCCTTGCTGACTGGTGTTTCTGGTTTCTGTGGATATATTCCTAGAAGTGGGATCACTGGGTCAAATGGGAGCTCCATTTTTAGTTTTTTGAGGAAACTCCATACTGTTCTCCACAGTGGCTGCACCAGTCTGCATTCCCACCAGCAGTGCACGAGGGTTCCTTTTCCTCCGCATCCTCACCAGCACTTGTCGTTTATTGATTTGTTGATGATAGCCATTCTGACAGGTGTGAGATGGTACCGCATTGTTGTTTTGATTTGCATCTTTTGGATGATTGGTGACTTTGAACATGTTGTCATATGTCTCTTGGCCTTCCTTCTGTCAAGACCTTCATCTTTTCCAAGTGGCTCCCACCCTCCCCTGAGCACCACTCTGCCCTGTGAAGCAGCATGGCGTCGATTATCATCCCAGCTCATGTAGGACAGGGAGGGGACTGCGTGGGCCTCAAGTGCAATCCTCGGCCTGAGAGCAGGTCTTCCTTGGTATTCTTTGTGAAGTTCAGGGTCCCTTGTGAGGCTCCAGCTCAGGGCCTTGGCCTCCTTACAGAGTTTGGAGCTGGAACCCACTAGAACTTGCTTCGTGCTTGGCGATGGGCTGATGGGCGTAGAGGGAAGTGGGAGGATATGTGGGAGAGAGGCACGTCTTTGGCAGACCGTGAAGCCGTTTAGAAACAAGGATACAAACACCGGAGCCAGAGGGAAAAGGACAGCTCAGGCCTAGTCATTGGCTTCTGACGTGTCTCAGAAAAGCAGTGAGCGACTGAGACGGAGCCCTCCCTGTGCCTTGTTGCCTGAGAGCAATTAAGTCCCTCCATGAGAACAATTCCCAATTTTATTCCAGCCATCCACTTCTATGCCGTCTTTCGTTAAGTCCAAGAGTCCTATCAGGGATCTCATTATTCTAAAAACAACACAAAATACCTCCAGAGAAAATGCATTTGATAAAGATCTAAACATTTTATTAACCCAAACCACCGAGTGCTTATACAGCTGGTGGCAGCGGTGGTGAGGCAGAGCGCTTGCATTCAAGAATTTTCATTAGAATTAAAAACCACTCTGAGGATCAGGCTGGGGTGGCTGGGAGCCAGGGCAGCAGGGCTGGGTCGTGCAGGTTGCATTTAGCTGCTGTGCGTCACCGAGCAGCAAGCACCCACTGTGTGTGCAAATTCAGCATCACATGGAGAGGCCACCACATACGGTGGCGAGATCTCTGAACTGAAGCGGGAGGCCTGGCCTGGGTCTCCCCTTTGGCTCCCGGTTGCTCAGGGCTTCTGTGCACAGCACTGCGCTCAGGGTCACTGGTCACTAGCAATAAAGTGAGGAGGTTGAACTTGTGTCTCTTAGGGTCCTCCTAGCGCCAATGCTCCAGGGGAAGTGGTATGTATAGGTTGCAAAATCTGTAAAGGAAGGAGCTGCAGAAGGAAGAGATGATATCAGTGTCAGAGGTTAGTTGCCCTCATATCCTGACATGGTTTTTTTTTTTTTTTTTTTTTTTTTGGCTCTGTTCTCTTCCCACTGCCCCGAGGACAGCAGCGAGGAGCAGGGAGAATATTCTTCATGCAGTCTGGTAGAATTACCCCATCCCCGGCGTAGAGAGAGGTCAGCCGCCTTCTCCTGGGTCTGGGTCCCTCCAGGCAGGGATTCGGCCGAGGAGAACAGGTGAGACAATGCGGAGATGACACTATGATTTATCACACACACCTCTGTTGGCCAGGGTTTGGGAGGAAAACAATAGATCTTTATTGTTTCCAGTTCTTTGGAGCAAGGAGGTTCAAGTTAGCCCGTTTAGATATATTAAAATTCTATCCCTTAGGACTTCACCCTTTGTCTTTGGCTCGGCTCCTGCCACATTCTTCTCCAGGCTGTTCCCAGGCTAAACTGGCCTTGACAGACTCCCCCTTGCTTACTGTTTAATTGCGTGTGGTTATTCTCACTTCGATGTCATTGCTATAAGGTGGAGGTTTCATGGTTTGGACAAGCCGGTGCAATGTCAGCCTTCATAAAGTTCTGTTTGTAAACCCTCCTTAGTTAAACCTTCTTACATCACCTCATTTTTTGGAGGTGGGGCGGGGGGAGTCAAAGGAATGCAAGGAATTCCTCTATTCTCTCCCCCCCGCCCTCCCACATCTCACCCATTATTTCCCACACATCTTTGTATTCTTTTCCTCTCTCCAGAAGTTCTGGCTGACCTTACTAATTTTATTGCTTTTACTACCTTCTTTTTGAGAGCAGGGAGTGTCACGGTCCTCTGGGTCGTCAGCACATAGCACAATGCCTAGGGCACAGAAGCCACCAGCTACATGTTTGAATGAGTGAATGAATGAATGAATGAATGAATGAACTGAGACCATAATTCATGAGTTACTCTGCACGTGTGTATTGACCCCTGTAACAGACATGTTCATTCCCACCTTTTGTGTGGATATGACAAGCTCATTAAATGTGTTAGGGCCCTTAGTCTTCAATGGCCCATTTCACAGACGAGAACACTGACTCTGGGGGTCAGCGATTTGCTTACAGTCACATGGTGAGCAAGCAGCAGAGGGGCCCCCAAGGCGAGGCAAAGGCAAACAACAAAACAGGAAGGGATTTAACGAGCACAAACGCGAACCAGGTTTCCTTAAAAATCTTCACTTCCTCGTAACACCTGTGTTATACAATTCTGCGAGGTAGGTTTTAGCCTCTTACTGAGGTTCGGAGGGGTGAAGTGCTGCTCCCCAGGCACACACAGCCATTCGCCGTTACCGGAGACGGTACGTGGCAGGCCACATGCAACTCTGCAGCCGGAGCTCTTGCGTGACCTCCGTGCCTCCCCACCGCACCCCAGGCCAGACCAGGCCTCTCTTCCGCTTGTTTCTCACAGAAGCAGTCGTGCAGCAGCATGCTGGTCTGTAGGTTGGAGGAAAATATCAATGTTTGGGACAATCAGGAGAAGCCACCCGCCCTGAGTGGCGGGAAAACGTGTGAGGGACATTTACTTCTGTGTATGTGACCTCTGAATTTTCCACTTCGTGAACATCCTTATTACAGCACAAGCAGATGCATATTGCTCACTGCTTATGCGCCTGGCCCTGAGCTGTGTCCGGAAAATACAGACCTGAACAAGGCCAAAGGGAAAGGCAGGGGAAAAAAACACACACACACACACACCACAATGAAATAGATGCTAAGTTAAAACACTTGTCATGTGCTGTGGGAACAATTAATTCAGCCTGGAAATATACAGGAAGGCTTCCTGGAGGCGGTGGCATTTGAGTTAGACTGGGAAGGATGGAGGCTTCTTTGAACTGAGAATAAAGGGTCGGGCATTGTGAGCCAAGAGAAAGACTAAGACAGAAGGTCTGTTCTTCCCCACAACCACTTCCCTAGCCCCTCACACCTCTGGGCAAAAACTCACCACCAACACCAAGCACAGTAAGGGCGGCAAGTCTGTTTCCTTCTGGAGAGCAAGGGAAGGGATTGCATTTTGATAGGTATTTTGCCCCAGAGCCTATGGGCCTGGCCATGGAAAGGTGCTCATTTAATATTTACGGAAGAAAAGAGAGAACAGGCCACATTCCCCAAAGCCAGAGCAGAGCTGCCTCTTCAGTCCCGCACGCACGGTGGGGCACCTGGTGATCTCGGTGTGCCAGTCGCATCGTGCCCTTTGCTTTGACCTCTAGCCCAGTGGTCGGCAAACTCATTAGTCAACAGAGCCAAATATCAACAGTACAACAATTGAAATTTCTTTTGAGAGCCAAATTTTTTAAACAACTTCTTCTAACGCCACTTCTTCAAAATAGACTCGCCCAGGCCGTGGTATTTTGTGGAAGAGCCACACTCAAGGGGCCAAAGAGCCGCATGTGGCTCGCGAGCCGCGGTTTGCCGACCACTGCTCTAGGAGACTCAGTCCTAGATCCGTGGCATCTGTCAGAACCTTGTGGTTGGCTGTTGGCTGTGTCTCATTTATTGCCTTTCTTTTCCTTCTGTCCTCATGTTCTTGCTAATTTTATCATTTATCTTGTGCTTTATGCATCTGAATAAGTACCTTGGAATCTGTTTTTGAACCAAAGTGGAGAAAAGAGTTGAAGGTGAATAAAATAAATTGGCAAATATAGGAACAAAGCCAAGTTAAAGAAATACTGCCTGCACAGTAGTCCTCATGGAGAGAGAGGGCGGGCCAGGGAGCCAGGCGGAGGGAGGGTGCCCGCTCTGCTGTGAGGCGGCAGGGGGGACGGGGGGAGGGAACGGCTGTTCACAGCCTCCCCAAAGCCTTGGCGCTGCTCCGGGGCTCGCCTGCAGGCCCGGGTTCCTGTGCACATGGGCGTGCCGCTCTCACGTCCTTTAATAAACTTCGAACGGGAGCACGAGGGCCACAGGCCTTGGGAACGAATGCCGCAGGGAGGCAGAGACCAGTCTTCTGAAAGGATGGGAGCGGGACTGCCTGTGAGAGCGGCAGCCCATGTGGCCATCACCTCCTGCTTCCTTATCTGGTTTGGTGGACTGGACAGCCAAGCTGACCAAGGAGAAAAGTCATAAAAAGTAGGTCTAGCTTCAGAAGCTCTGCTCACCACACTGCAGAGGACGTACTCCGGCCAAACAGACCGGGAAGCAGCGGGAAGATTTGTTCATTCTTTCTCTCTCCCCTCTCCTCTCTCTCCCTCCCCACTCCCTCTCTCCCTCTCTCTCTGTCCCCCTCCCTCCCTGCCCTCCTGCTGTGAGTCCCAGGCAGCCCTGTGCTCCCCCGTTCTGTCGCAGCCCTGAGTCAGACTTCTGCTTTGTGTCGGGAAGCAGCCCCAGGAGGTGTCCATTCTGTGGGAAACCCTTGCCTTGGCTTTAGGTTTCAGCTCATTGATGCACCGTTTTTACTTGTCAGCTGTCGTTTTAAGGACAGACAGATGTTGTTCACGGTTGAGGTAGCGTGGCCACGTTCCTTTCATGGACCCTGGCGACTTCCGATGGCTGGTTTGAATGACCAGTCATCTTTTCTGTGGCCCCTTCATGCTCGCCTTGCTCCTTGCTGGACCTCACGGTGTTCATGGGCTGAGCGCGGAGCTCTTGACTCGCTGTCAGGAGGGGGCACCATGGGCTGTGAATCCAGGTGAGGCCAAGGTGGCTCTGATCAGCTGCCCTTCTGCTCTGATGAACAGCAACAAATGTGGGACCGAGGCTGCCCAGGGGAGGGGACACCTTCCAGGCTGGTGCCCTGGGGCTTCCTCCGGAGGACTTTAACCAGCCTCTGAGAGTCACACACTCCTCCACCAGCTGCTTGTCCGGCCTCCACTGTGTGCAGACCTGGGCACAGAGTGTCAGCAAGGCAGGCAGAGTCCCTGCCCATCCAGGTGACAGGCTGGCCAGGACCTTGGACAAGTCTATGTGCTTAAGGAGTTCAAGGTGATATCTAAGCTAGGACCTGAGGAAGAGTAGTAACTGGCCAGGCAAAGAGGAGGAGGAAAGACAACTCAAGTCGAAGGAACAGCATGTAAGGCATCTCAGAGGCTCCAGAGAGTCTGGCTCCAGAGAGTCTGGCGTGGTTGGGAATCTCTAGGACAGTGTTTCTCAACCTTTCTAATGCCGCGACCCTTTAATACAGTTCCTCATGTTGCGGTGACCCCCAACCATAAAATTATTTTCGTTGCTACTTCATAACTGTAATTTTGCTACTGTTAATGAATCATAATGTAAATATCTGTTTTCCGATGGTCTTAGGCTCTACAGCAGCGGTTCTCAACCTGTGGGTTCTCAACCTGTTGCGACCCACAGGTTGAGAACCGCTAGCAGGGTCGCCTAAAACCATCGGAAAACACAGATATTTACGATTCATAACAGTAGCAAAATTACAGTTATGAAGTAGCAACGAAAATAATTTTATGGTTGGGGGTCACCACAACATGAGGAACTGTATATTAAAGGGCCGCGGCATTAGAAAGGTTGAGAACCACTGCTCTAGGAAGAACAGCATATCCAGGCCACGTGAGGTATGAGCCAGGTTCCACAGGCCTGGGGCTACAGCTCATGTGCCTCTCCCAAGCCAAAGCCTGGGAATAGGGGTGCAATTTGGGGAGAAAAAGGGGAACCAGGCCTTGGCCTTGAAGAGCTTACCTCCACTAGCCCCCACCCCGAGCTTCTTACGACTAAGATTTACATCTTAGTGGAGGCAACCGCAGTGATTGCCCAGTGAGATTTCTGACTGGCAGGTATGATAGCATTGGGATCAGCCACAGAATCTGGCGTCCTCTCCCTCATCCCGGAGGGGCCGGGGCTGGCCAGGGAGAGGTGGCTTGGCTAGGAGTGGACCAGGGGTGAGTTCCAGGGACCAGGAACTGAGCAGCCAAAATAAAGGGAGACTCTGGGGCCAGAGAGGCAGACTGGGCTGGACCCCTGCTGGAGAGCAGAACTGGGAGAGGCCAGAGAATTAGCCCGAGGCGGTGTTGAGAGACAGCACTTGGAAGGGAAGAAGGCTGGCATCATAGAGCAGAGAGCAGGGGCCTAATGATGACCCCTGATGGTCCTCGGGTCCCTGCAGGAGTGAGGGTGGGCGGGCCTGTGTTACAGGAAGTGAAGACACAACACTTCCCCTTCTAAGTTGGTCTGGATCATGGGGTCTGTTGAGCTCTCCTTTTGAATGGGAGACCCAGGAGGGCAGATTTGTGCAAAGCAGCGGGAAGGACAGGAGCCTGTGTTTGCGGCCAGGACACTTGCATGTGAATCCCAGCCCTGCCCCTTGCTAGCCCTGTGGGGTCAGGCAAATGACTTACCCTCTCTGAGCTTCAGCTTCATATCTGTACAAGGGGGTAAGAGCATCTGTGCCACAGGTTCAGGACTAACTGACATAGCAGTTGTGCATGTAGATGCCACTGTCTCCTTGACAGATGTTTCCTCAACACTCAGCCACTCAGACAGGCAGTTTCTCTTCAGCCCTGCGTGGAAGGCTGCTGGGCTGGGGGAGAGCCAATCACAGCATCTACACAGCAGTTGGATCTATCCATCCTTCACTCATCCACATACCCGTTCGTCCATCGATTGATCCATCCATCCATCCACTCATCCACCCATCCACCCACTCACCCATCCACCCACTCACCCATCCACCCACCCATCCATCCATCCACCTACCCACCCATCCACACATCCACCCATCCATCCATCCACCCATCCATCCATCCATCCATCCATCCATCCATCCATCCATCCACCCATCCATCCATCCACCCACCCATCCATCCATCCACCCACCCACCCACCCACCCACCCACCCACCCATCCACCCACCCACCCATTCATCCATCCATCCACCCATCCATCCACACATCCATCCATCCACCCACCCACACATCCACACATCCACCCATCCATCCACCCACCCATCCACCCATCCACCCACCCATCCACCCATCCACCCACCCATCCACCCATCCATCCACCCACCCACCCATCCACTTCTGGCTTTCTGTAGACATGTTTTTTAAACCAACAGCTTCACGATGTCACCCTCAGACCACCAAATGGTCCGCTTCAAATCTGTATTAATTTGCTAGGGCTGCCATAATGAAGTACCACAAAGTTGCTGAAATAATGGAAATGTATTGTCTCACAGTCCCAGAAGCTAGATGTCCAAGGTCAGAGTGTCAGCATGGTGGGGCCCTTCTGAGGGCTGTGTGTGGGAGGGGGGAGGCTTTGTCCCAGCCCCCTCCCCAGCTGCTGGTGGTTTGTGGGATTCTTCGGTGTCTTTGGCTTCCGGCGTACCCCTGATCTCTGCCTTCTTCACATGGCTTTGTTCCTGCATGCGTATCTGTGCCTGTGCCCACTTCCCCTTTTATCACATTGGATTAGGGGCTCACCCTACTCCAACATGGCCTCATCCTAACTAATCATATCCACAACTACTCTTGTTTCCAAATAAGACACTGTCTAGCCCTGTTGGGGATGCTGAACTGAACCAAGACAGGATTCCCGCTCTGGGGGCTGATGAATTAGCGGGGGAGCTCAGATATTTACATAAAAGACTAATTTGTGGCAGAAAGTGTTGTTATTAGCGCAGAATGGAGATCCTGCTATGTCCAGAAAAGGGTTGGGCAGCTGGGAGGCTCAAGGAAGGCTTCCTGGAAGAGGTGGCATTCCTCAGGCCTTTGCTGAAAGGGGAGGATTTGAATAGTGGAAGTGGGCACCGGGGAAGGGAGAGCAGACCGGTGAAGGCAGCATATCGGCTCTGGGTTGGGGGTGGAGGGAGGACATGAGGCACGTGCAGTCCTCCGCCTGGAGAGCGAGGCAGTGAGGGGCTGTCACTCACACACAGACAGGATGCTCGCTGCGTGTGTGTGTCTGTGCTACCAGCTGTCGGGTCCAGGTTTGCATCATCGTGTGGTCTGGACGTGCACCTGAATCACACACCTGTATCGTAGCTCGAGCACACCGCAGTGGGAGCTGTGAAAACTGTTTGTGTGAATAGATTCATTTAACATCTCGGGAGCACAGCAAGGCCCTTTTATTTGTTCTGTCCCTCGGACCAGATGCGCTAATAGGCCTTTTATAGGCTCCAAAGTGGAGGGAATGGCCTGGCTGTGGGAGTTTCATCTTTGTTAGCACAGGGAGGCTTTTAGAAGATGCTCCCGCAGACAGGCCACATCTGGAGCCCGTGGTCCGCCCCTGGGCCGGGGCATTAAGCAGCATCGTAGTCAAGAACATCAATTTTCCTCCCGCGCGGCCTGCGGGCTTCCTGGCCGAGCACGCACACCTCAGCTCTGCTGCGGACAACGTGGCTAAGCAACCACCTTGTTGACCGTATAAAAACCAGCCAGGCGGCTTGCAGCAGAGCCGGCGGGGCAGCACTGCCAGTAATGGCTGGCGCTGTGCCCGTCCTTGAGCAGATCCTGATGGAAACAGGCCTCTGGGAGCAGAGCCTGGGTCGAGCCAGTTAAATGCCCACCGGCCTCGTTACAGGCCGGCTCCCTGGAACGCGGTCTGCGCTGCCCGGTGCTGGAAGCAGGGGCCTGACACCTCCCTGCAGAGCTGGGGGCGCCTGCCCAGCACTGATTACCTGGCACCCCCCTGGGGCATGGCTGCCCTCGCCCACGCCTCCCAGACTCCTCTCCGATGGTGGTCAAGCACAAGATTACATGGAGAGCCCTGGCCGGTTGCTCAGTGGTTAGAGCATCAGCTGGTGGACTGAAGGGTCTTGGGTTTGATTCTGGTCGAGGGCACGTACCTTGGTGGCAGGCTCGGTCCCTGGCCCTGGCTGGGGTGCATGTGGCAGGCAACCAGTCTATGTCTGTCTCTCCCCGTCCCTTCCACTCTCTCTAGAAATCAATTGGGGTGGGACTGGGGATCCTCGGGTGAGGATTTTTTTTTAAAATGAATACCTGGAGAGCTGACCTGGGTGCCTTCCCGACCTGTCCCAGCACCCATGTCACCCTCCCCACAGCGGCTGCTTTCCTGGGCGGCGAATTCCCGGAGTGGGGCCTGTGCTCTCCCTCACGCCCCGCCTTCCGCGTGGTGCCTGACACAATGTGGGTTCAGTAGATGTTTGTCAAATGTGAGGCGGGAACGTAGGAAACAGGAAACAGGGACCTCCCAGGGCTTCGGCTCCTTCACTTTGCACTGACGTGGCCTGAGCCTCGGTTTCCCCATTTGGGAAACGAGGGTCAGGCAGGGGGAATTAGCCACTTGGCTTAGCTAGTTATGCATGTCCCGCTTCCAGCTCCTTGAGGAGAAGTGTGGTCTGGGACCTGGAAGAGCAGGGGTGGGGGACCCCCAGTTCAGGCTGCCATTTCCTGGCGGTGAGGCCTGAAGGACGTCCCTGCCCCTCCTGGGCCTCAGTTCCCTCCTCTGTAACAGAAGTAGAACGAAGTGCTACGTGAGGTCCTTTCAGCCCGGCTGTGTGCGGTGCTAGTTAAATCGTTAGGTTTCTGACACCCACATTCCGTCACCAGCCATGGCTCACGTAACCCCAAATACGGGCTAAACCAAATGTCGTTTTTTGATTTGCAAATGCTTTGCGTATCTTGGGGCCTATTTTACTTCCCGCTCTGCATTGCACGGCTGCAGAAACTAAAAGGTGTTTGCATTCCCTGAACAAGTCAGCGACTGTGGATGGGGAGGGGCGACAGTGTGACCTCTGGGAATGCTCCCGACAGCCCCAGCTCTGAGTGCTGGATCCGAATTCGGCAGCCAGTGGCAGCGAAGGCTGAGTGAGTCTGGAGGGCTTGGTGAAAGGGGCGATTTCAAGATGAATGAAAATATTGACGAGGATTGAATTAATTGGCAAAAGACAGGCCCTGGAGTCCAACGCTTTAGACCGGAATCTCAGTCACATCATGTAACCTTCCAAGTCTCAGTTTCTTCATCTGTCAGATGGGGCTAGTGACAGTACCCACTGTGAGGTTATCAGAAGGATCCAATAAAATACAGCATGCAGAAGAGATGGCACACCACCCAGCTCTTAGTGAGCGTTCGGTGTTGGTACTGCCGATTACGGTTGCGGGAGCATTATTCAGGGGCGGCATGGCGTAGGACAGGCTGCAATTGAAATTGGGAGGCCCAGACATGGGGGAGAGGGGCAGGATAGCCTGGGAGGGAGGGCTGATCGTAAAGGGGTGAGAGCGGGCAGGGAGGGCGACCCTGACTCAGAACTACAGGCAAGGGTTCCCCAGGGGGAGGATGGCCAAGGACAGGAGACCTCAGAGGTGAGAGCTCTGAGCTCTGTCTTCGGAGCACTTTCCTATGGTCTCTTCAGAGCGTTCACATCATGGTCTTGGCTGTGTTTTTTAGGGGAACTGCAGTCACATGGGGTCTGTGTCAGGGCGAGGGTCCCAGGAACACCTCTGGCTAAAGTTGGACTATAACTCGGCTCTCCAGCTGCCACCTGCTCCTCGACTCTGTCCCTGTCGCTCTGATGGCTGCTGCTTGGTTAGCCCCAAATCACAGCCCTCAGGAAGCTCACTGTGTCTGTCTGGCCCACGACCTTCGTGCATTTCTCGAGGTGAAGGCGAGGCCCTGGGGAAGAGACTTGAGGAGCCTGTGATTCTTCTCTGTCAGCTCCTCGGGGCTGGAGCAGACGAGAAGCTGCAGGAGGGTCAGGTGTGAAGGCTTAGGAGGGGCGTTGCACCAAGGTTGCAGGTCTTGGCTATTTCTGGTGCTTCTCAGCAGGTGCCCTCTAAAATCCCCCCAACCCTGGCCTGGCAGAGAGGGGGGGGGGTAGGCAGGGAGCGGGGGTGATGAAGTCTGTGGCTTTCTCCAACATTCTCAGTGCAGATGAGATAAATGCCCATCATCCGGACATGCGTGCTGCCCCGCTGGCCTGCCTTCTGAACCCCCTCACTCCTGCCTGGGCAACTCTGACCAAGACCAAGCCCCTCCCAACCTGCTTTCAGCCCCGCAGAGCCCCGCTGACCGCTGACGCTGACGGGGTGGGAAGGAGAGCCTGAGTTTGCAGCCCGGCAAAGAGAAGGCTGTTGGATGAGTCCTTGGCTGTCCTTGACTTTGCAAAGTATGGACAGGAGGAAAAGGCACTGACCAGCCACTCTCCATGTCTGTTAAGAGCAAGTGGAGTTGGATTTAAGTAGAAGCAGATAAAACCGTGTGTGTGTTTTTTCTGCTTCATAAACTTGACCACCGACCAATATAAAATTGACTTATTGGACAATTAATACAGAACGGGCCTTCAGTAAAGGGAGTAGCGGTGAGGGTTGGCAGAGCCAGGGCCTTGCTCTCCCAGACTGTCTCCATCTACACAGAATAAGAACACGAGCCCCACGTGGGCTGCAGGGCCACTGCGGTCCCAAAGGCGACAGCGCGTGTGCCAGCTCGCTGCAACCACACGCAGGGAACGGATGTCGGTGGTCACATTGTTACGCCAGGGGTAATGGCCGCTTGCATTGAATGGGTTAGAAGACACAGGCCTGGACCAAGTGCCTGTTGAGGTCCCTGATTCCAGCATCCCTCTCTGGGCTCCTCTGCCTTTGTTACAGAGGAACCGCTGGCCACTGGGAAACAGAGGAGGAGAAATGGGAGTGAGTCTGTGGAGGGGCTGTGCGGGCGCCCGGGGTCCCTCACCTTTGAGGCTGGGCGATTGTTACTAGAAAGGAGGGTGATAACCTAAACTCTGAAAGGGCCAGGAAGTCGAGTCCTCCTACCCAGACCCCAGGCATTGTGCGCGCCTCGGCCCTCCCTCCCTTTAGACGTCACAGCAGGCGCAGGAAGGGCCCCTGCCCTGGAGACGGTTCTCAGGTGGCACCAGAGGCTTCCCACCCGGGACCCAGGAGATTGCACTGTGGTGTCTGCTCTGGCCCGGGCCACTCTCCCTGCTTGGGTGCCGCTTCCTGGTGCTGACAGCTGGGTGTGATGGGCAGTCCCAGAGTGAGGGGCCTCGTTCCTCCCAGGGCTGGCCGCTGCCAGGGTACACGCTGCCCTTCAGTCCCCGGCACCATGTCTGAACACCGACCCCATGCAGCGCACCTGGATTCTTCCTGGTCAGTTAGCTGCTGGTCTATGTATGCCCTCTTGCCTTGGGGCTGGGCCTCCAGAGCAAAATGAGAAACGAAGAACACAAGCCTGGGATCACAGGTTTAGTCCAAGAATGGGCCATTGTCCTTCCAAACCAGGTGTTGTGAGCACATGCTATGTGCCCTGCACTAGGCCTGGCCCTGCCGGGGATACAGAAACATGAGACGTGGTTTCTGTTGTCAGAGGTCTCACAGGAGAGCTGGGAAGGCAGCATTTCATCTTATCTTTGATGGAAGCACCAGTGGGGAAAACATGACAGGATCAAATCTAGTTTAGCAGTATTAATGGGCAGCATTTACTAAGAGTGTACTATGGGTGTTAGGCACTTTCCATGCATTATCTCTAGTGGTCTTTCTACGGCCCGGTAAAGTTGGGAGGCTCCCTGGGGATTCCCACAGGTTAAGCTGTGAGAGACACCAGCCTTGGGTGCTGAGAACTGATGGGGGACCAGTGTGCAGTGCTTATGCTGCCCCTGCCTGACTCCCCCATGCCAGCCAAGAACACTGCAGCACCCCGCTTGCAGTCAGCGGGCTGAGTATCAGTGCAGGATGGGAAGGACAAATTGTCCAGACGTTCAGCTTCTGGGTCAACTCAGAAGCCCAAAGGTTGTTTGTAGTTGTGAGGCAGAAACGTTGGAAAAGTGCTGGCTAGATCCTGCAGCCCAATGGGCCTTCCGAGTTCTGTACTGGGTTCAGGACCAACTTCTGCCATCCGTGTATCGGTCTGTCCCTGTGCCATGGGCTTGCAAGGATAGCGTGTGAAAAAATACAGAACAGAGGAGGTGGAAGGGATGCAGCCACTTGATATGCACCACCAGTCCCCTAATTCTGCATCAGCTGCTTCCTGAAAATTAAAATGTCACTTTCCCAGATGCATTGATGTGGGTTACTCTACCGGAAACAGGCTTGCCTTGTATGGGGGTGTGGCTGATGGGGGCAAGACGAAGGGCCTTGGAAAAGATGGCCTCTGGCAGATCGCACGGCCAGGCCCCTTTTCAGAGGAGCTGGTGCCTGAGCCCAGCGCAGACCACAGGCCAGAAGGAGGGCACGCCCCTCCCTCTGTGGCAGCAGCATGGGATTTTGTGTGAACGTGCCGTTTGGGAGATAAGTGATTGTGCTTGCTCTCTAGGAATGAGGCGTCATCTGGGGTTGAAATAAGCACATCCTATGTCTGCATTTGGCAAAAGAACCTTAGAGGCTGCCATCGAGGTGGGTGAACAGTCCTGAGGATGGAAATGACCTCTCAGCCCCAGTCCCAGGGCAGGAGGCAGTTCTGGGTCTGGGTGATTAGCACTGGCTGTAGTTTCTCATGATCTCATTGGTCCTCAAAGGTGTTCACTGCACAGCCCAGGCCACGTGCAGAGCCCCCTGCTCCTGTTTCCGTGTTCAGTCTCCCAGGCGAGTCCTACCAGCTCCCAGGTACTCGGCTCTCCCCAGGGCCCTGGAGACCTGCCCAGGGCGCTTCCCAAGGCCCTCCCAGCCCTGATGGCAGAGCTCGGGGGTCAGCTGACTTGGGCTCTGATCACAGCTCTGTAGACTAGTTGCATAAACTGCCAGGAAAGCCCTTCCCCTCTCTGAGCTGAGTCCCTCACTGTGAAGGAAGGGTAGCACTTCGTGGGCTTGTGCTTGAGAGCTAAGACAAGGCAAGGAGATGCTTAGCATTGGCCTGGCCAGTAGCAGCTGTGAATCACACTGGCTTCCTCCAAGGCCACAGCTGGGCCACGATTCATCCAAAAACTGAGTCCTTCTGAGAGCCTGGGGAAAGGCTGAGAGAGGGGAGGTGACAGGCTCCTCACTCAGCTGGTAGGCCTGCGGGTGCAGTGCTGAGAGGATGCCGTGATAAAGCCGAGGGCAGACCGCACTCCGGCCTCCTCTACTTCTGACCATCTTTGCAGAGATGGCCGCTTGAGTTTGCCTTATGTACCACTGGGCTCAGACCTCACTAAGAAGCCCAAGGCTGCTCACGCCTGTGCACCCCTCCTGCGTCCAGCCCCAAGTCTCGGTGGCCAGTGTTGGGCCAGGCATACTCTGGAGTGGGGTACAGTGCCCAGGCCTTAGCAGGGACAGCAAGACCTCTGCCCTTGTCCAGAGCAGCAGTGAGGCTCCTGGTCAGACACCCACTCTGATCTCTAAAGGAGCATAGCATGGGCAGAGAATGGAAGAAGCGCACTGGTGCACCCCCTCATATGTGTACCCCGTGTTCTCCAGGAAAGGAGACGAAGGCCCCAAAAGGAAAAGCTCATGGAGCCAGTGACCCTTATCACTGAAAGAGCCCTTGGCCTCCAAGGAGCCCTGTCTGACCAGTCTCCTACTGCCCACCCCTACCCTTAATTCTGCATGGCCGGCCCTGCTGGGGGATGCAGGCTTCCTCCCCACCCAGCTCCCAGTTCCTCCCCACCCTGTCCCCCAAACTGAAACACCCCCGCAGGACAAGGGGAGAGGCACTAGCTCTCCAGATGAGCCCACACGTCGCGCAGGGCTGCTGTGCTGAGAGCTCGCGAGAAGGCACAGGGACCTAGCACATCAGCGAGACGTGACCTCACGCTGCGATTCCCCCAGTCCCTCTCACCCGGCCCCCTCCTGGGAGTGGGAGGCTCACCGTGCAGACAGTTCTGAGGATGTGTCCAGTGTGGATGTGAGTGGGTGACGGGGACGCTTTCTCTGGGAGTGCAGCCCAGCAAGCTCCCTTGGCAGCCGAGCGGCTGCACTCCGATGAGCCAGTTCCCACTTGAACTCGTGTATGTGGTGGCTCTCGGATTCAGTATCCAGTTGTGAGAAATGTGGATTTTAACAGTACAACAGAAAATTATCTACTGGGGAGAGGCAACCCCTAGAACAGTGGTTCTCAACCTTTCTAATGCCGTGACCCTTTAATACAGTTCCTCATGTTGTGACCCCAATGATAAAATTATTTTCGTTGCTACTTCATAACTGTAATTTTGCTACTGTTATGAACTGTAATGTAAATATCTGTGTTTTCCGATGGTCTTAGGCAACCCTGCTAGCGGTTCTCAACCTGTGGATTGCGACCCACAGGTTGAGAACCGCTGCTGTAGAGCCTAAGACCATCGGAAAACACAGATATTTACATTACAGTAGCAAAATTACAGCTATGAAGTAGCAATGAAAATAATTTTATGGTTGGGGGTCACCACAACATGAGAAACTGTATTAAAGGGTCACGGCATTAGAAAGGTTGAGAACTACTGCCCTAAAACAATCCAAGCAGTGACATTGTTATCGCCATCATTTTCCAAACCCAGACAGTTGCAGGGATGGAAGAGGTATTTGCTCTGGTGCTTTGCCCATGGGATGGTGTGACCTGACGGCTGAGATGTGCCACAGCAGCCCAGCCACACGCCACAGACAGGGTGGCACCGATCTCGGAGGACAAGGACAGTGATGTCAGAGCCAACTCTCCAGTGATGTACAAGTTGTCAGAATTCTCAGTTGTTTTGGTAGAGAACTATTTTTAAGGGTGGGATTATAATTATGCAAATACATGCTTTGTATCAGAATCTTTAATCCAGAAAAATTTAAGACAATGCAGCCAACCAGAAGATGTGTGGGATGGGTAAATCTTGAGTTACTGTCCTTTCAGTGATAGGAAGTAAAGCTGTAAAGATGCTAGTCCAGAGGACACCAGGGGAAGGCTTACCTGAGTGGGTGACTTCTGTGTCCATCGCAAGGGGTGCTTGTGAGGAGTAACGGATTGGACAAAGTGCTGAGCCCATGTCTGATCCTTCATTAAGTGGTTGGTTGGTGTTGGCCGCTCTTTGGGGGGAAGGCTCAGATGAGGGAGGGAGGGAACACTGGAGAGTGACTCCGATGTAAGGTGGTGCCGTGAGATGCCGGCCCTTCAGCGCCCACCCTGCCTCTCCCTCCTCTCACAGGTTCCCTTGGCTGCTGTCTCCAGCACAACTCTTTCCCCTCTTTTCAATTTCTCTCCATCTCAGGCCAGGAGGCCAAAGGGAAGTTCAGAAGACTATGCCCAGGGTGAAGAGAACAGTCCCAACCCTGCATGGGGAGCAGGATTCCGAAGGGGGTGAGGGAATGAGCTGGATGCCCAGTGGAGAAGTGTTCGGTGGGTTTGCGTCCTGCATGCCACGGATCCTTCCACTTGCTTACCTTCCGAGATGCAGGTGTTGCCGTGATTTCAGAAGTCACCGTAGAGCTCCCAGAGACGGGGGAGGCGTTGTTCAGGGCTGCTGGAGGCTGAACACGGGCGCACCTGTCTTAGCCCTGAGCACCTCTGATGAAGGGGGCCTGCAGCTCTACATTTGGCCGTTTTTTCCTGCCGAACTGAGGAAGGCCTGGGTGGGAAGAGGGACTGCGCTGGCTCGGACAGGGGAAGTGGGTGTAGTCATGCTCGGCGTGGGAAGTCTCAGGTTATGTGGCTGGGGCCAGAGGGAAGAGCAGCTCGATTTATGACTGTGGAGGGAGGGAGGGGCTTCCCTCAAATGTCATTTCGTTGCGTCGCTGCAGCAAGCCTGGAAGTAGGAATTTTGCAGATGTCCTCAGGGTCTGTGCCAGCGCACAGCAGGGTGGGCATGGCACCAGGTCTTGTTGGCACCTCAGCTGCATGAAGCAGGTGGGCACGGAAGCAGGACCCTGTGCGGACACAGCAAGGCAGGGAGTTGGGAGGGCCATGCTGAGGGTTTAGTGGATGGGAAGCAGCAGTAAAGGAAACTGAGTCTAGTCTCCGGCAGCTGCCATAACAAATTACCGCACGCTGGGCGGCTTAAACAACACAGTTACTCTCTCTCGCTTCTGGAGGCTAGAAGTCTGAAACCAAGGCGTCTGTAGGGTGGGTTCCTCTGGAGGCTCTGGGAGAAGATCTGCTCCATGCCTCTCTCCTGCCTCTGGTTGCTGCCTGCATTCCTCAGCATTTCTTGGTTTTGTAGCTGCGTAACTCTGAAAGCCACCTCCATCATCATGTGGCCTTTTGCTGTGTTTCCTGTCTTCTCTTTTCTGTCCCTTATAAGGACACTCATTGGATGGAGGGCCCAGCCTAATGCAGAATAATTTCATCTGCAAAGACCCTAATTCCAAATAAGGTCACGTTTGAGGTTCCAACTGGACATACCTTTTGGTGTTCACGATTCACTCTGCTACGCAGAGGGGACACAAAGCAAGGAGGAGAGTGACAAGTATGGCCCTACTGAGAGGCCAGAGGCTCACCTGCTGCAGCCCCTGCTTGCCTGGGCCATCAAGGCTGGCTCTCATCTGAAGTCACGCCCCGTCCTGAGGAATTAAAGGGACGCACAGCCTAATGTACCTAGCGAATCGGTTCCTCCTTAAGTGCTCAGGGGTCTCTGCTTCTTGGCCTCTCTCCTCCCCTGGGCCACATCTTCTCTCTGCTTCAGTGTTCTGTCCCTGAATTCTCTAGAGAAGTTACTGATGGACAGGGAGTGAGAGAAAGGAGCAGAGAGGGTGGCGGGGCAGGGCCAGAGGTTATGAACATATGCTGAGAGAAATCGTCCTTTTCCCTGAAACCAAGGCATTTTCCCTAGCAGGACGGCTTAGCACCTGGGCATGGTGGGGCCTCTGATGGTCAGGGTTAGTCTTAGCCCCTCCGTTTTTTCATCTGAAAAATGAGGACAGTGATTGTGTCCTCCTGGGGGGGGGGGCTGCTGTCAGGAGGGTGTGAGGTAGCACACACCACCCATTTAACAGCGGTGCCCCCCACCCCACCGGGACCGCTACCACGAAGACACTTTCCTGTCACAGGCAGGTGGCATATGGTGTCATTCCGTGTGCTGTTCCCTGCATGAGCACCTTCCCTTTTCTACCTAATTCCAGCTCATCCTTCTAGAATCATCTCAAAAGTCACCCCTTGAAGAATGATACATACTGCATTTACTCAGCAACTGTTAAATGTCAAGCACTCTTCTTAAAGGCTTGCTGATGTTATCCAGCTTAATCCTCTGGTAGCCTTATGAAGTCAGGAGTGGTATCTACGTTTATAGACAAGACACGGAGGCTTGGGGAACAAGTCTGTCTGATTTCCAGAGCTGGTGCTCATGCTGCCTGTCACTCCATCAGCTCCCGCCCACCTGGGCCCCTAGAGCCTCCATGCCACTCCACCAGCTCCCGCCCATCCTGGGCCCCTAGAACCTTGGACTTAAGCTGAGAGTTTGCCAGTCCCCTCTCAGACACTGGAGTCATCCCGCTGGCATTCCTAAAACCCTCTTTCCCACCTTCCCCCTCCCCAAGTCCCAGACAGCACCCAGGAGTGCTGATTCGGGCAGGGAGCTGAGGAGGGGGCGGGTAGTGTGTGGCCACTCACAGGTGAGCACACACGCACACACAGACAGCAGAGGTTCATGTTCACACCAGCCATCAACCCAGGGTTCTGAGACCTTGGTCCACGGATCAGGTCAGGCTGCCTGCATCAGAATCACCTGGGGGCTTGTTACCAACGCCAATTTCTGACCTTGCCAGGGAACATCTCGCTCTGTAGATAGCAGCCTCTCCAAGTGGTTCTGAAGCGCAGCCACATTTGCGACCTTGAGACCTGTTGATCTGGTCCAGCTGAGGAGGAACGTGATTCGCCCAAGGTCACACAGTGGCAGTTAGGGCCACTCTGAGCCTGTGTTCTTTCTCCTGCTCTGTGTGTTTCAGTTCGGGGATGTGTGTCTGAGTCCAACAAAAACCAAGCTAAATCCCTTTTAGCTTACCTACAGTTGTCTATGATTCTTACCTTAGCCTCTGCTCATTTACTCACAATGTCACTGAGAATTGACACTGCACATATTAGATATAGTTTTACTCTTTTAAGCACCAGGCTCCATTTGCTGTGCCTTCAGGACTCTGGGCAGTCCACCCCCTCCCACAGCTGTCTTCCCCTCTTGGTGCTGCTGGGACCCTCGTGCTCAATGGCCCCGAGGAACTCCTGTTCCCCTTGGCCTCATTCTGGTGTGCTCGAGAGGGGCCAGGCCCTCTTCGGATACAACCCAGAAGAGGGGGAACGCTTTTTCAAATAAACTTGAAAATAGCTTCTCCGAAGGCCCTGCAGCTGGAGGAGTGGGGTGTCGATTCATTTCAGCCTAACAACCGCTTCTCAAAGGCCTCCCGGGCTCAGGGTCGCTGCTTGGTGAGCCCTCAGACGGATGCGGAGATGGATGAGGGAGGCACAGCTGCTGTCCCAGCCCTGAGGCATCCTCTGTCTCCCCATATTCCAGTAAGTCACGAGCTGTTTAGCATTCTGTGTGGGCCTCACACGCCCAACACGTCAGGCCCTGCTGTGGGCTGGCAGGACACTGGCTGGCCAGGAAGGTCGGACTTAGCCCATCACTGGTGCCGGGATGCTTGTCAGCCCATCTCCAAGGCTGGGCCTTCCCAGGGGTGATTAGGGGGCCCCTGGTAACAGCCGCTTCAGACAGACCCTGCACCTCCCTGTTGCTGTGGCCCCTGTCTACAGATGGCCAATGTGAACAAAGGTGATGTCAAGGCAAGAGCCCTGATCCATTGGAGTTGTTTCTACCTAGCGGTGTGACCTTCAGCAGGTCGCTCTACCAGCTAAGCCCCAGTCTCCTAACCAAACTGTGGGAGGAGACCCCTGCACCCCTCCCTGGGATTTTGGCTTGAATGAGATAATGCACTTGGGTATATGGAATAAGCTGTAAAGCACAATAAAAAGTACTGTGCTATTGTAATCACGAATTGTGCATTCTCAAAGGGACTTCAGAGGTGATCTCATCCAGTGGTTGTTTTTTTTTTTTTGGACCAAGGAATCCTTTCCCAGAGTGAAATCTTACAACGAAGCCCAACACATTAAACAGGAAAACAAGAGAGGAAAACCTGGTGCTGCTCTGATGGGAGTTTGGGGACGAGGCTGTCCAGCTGGTGAGGGCACTTGCTCAGGGCCCGGCCTTCATGTGGCTCAAATTAATTTCATTTTGAAACTTCTCACCTTCATGGCACCTGTTAAAAATCTTCATCTCAGGGCTACTTCTAAGTATCAGCTCGCTGAGCTCACGTAAGAGATTGAAAAAATAAAAATTGGTCAGGCAGGGATGATGAAATCAGTATTAGGTCAGTCTGATTTAAAGGTGAGGGAAAATGGAAGTCCCTTAGGGTTTTATGTATTCATTACTCTTCAGGAGCTTCTGTGTTGTGCACTGAGACAGCGACCTGTAATCTCTTTTTCTCTCTCTACTAGACCACAAACATCAGACATAGACGTGTGTGTGCGCGTGTGCATGCTGGGGGCATACACATCACCTCTTTCACCCTAGCATAGGCCTCACAAACAGGGGGTTGGCCATAGTTTATTCACTGATGCATTCATTGATTCATTGACCACTGATTTAGCATGGTATGTACCAGGCCGATACTGAAGGTGAAACACACACACACACACACACACACACACACACACACAAATACAATGGAGAATAATGCATTGTGCCCACTTTCAGGGAGCTACTGCCTAAGGAAAAGACAAATAGGCAAAATGCTGCCTCTTAACAGGAATCTGCGATGGAGGTGCATGTGGCTGCCCCAAGCTTGGTACCACCAGGAAGGTCTTCTGACTGGGGGTTAGGGAGAGGCAGGGAAGCTTGTTGGAGTAGATGACTCCTAAGCTGAATCCTAACTAAAGGTTACGAAGGAATCCTGTTGAAGGAACGGGGTGGAAGATGATATTGAAGGGAGTTATTTCAGGACCTGAAATTGCTCAGTACAGACAGAGCACATAGAGCCATTGAGGGGCAGGAGAGTTGATCCGACAGCTTCATCCATCATGTCTGAGTGTTTGAATTGATCCATTTCCATCCACCAGGGGGCAGTGAATCTGCAATGGAGACTCCAAACCCCAAACTCCAGGGGCTCTGCAGTAGGGGTCGAGCGAGATAGGCACCATTTAGCTGAAACATGGAAACAGCCTTCCCATCCATTAGGGCTCTGCACCAATACAGAGGGCACCTCATCCCCCCACACTGATGTAATTTCAGTGTTGGGCAGAGGGCGTTCTGGGGGACAATACCCTTCCAAAGAGAGCGTCTGGAGGAAAGAATTTCAGAAATGCTGCCTGGGATATTGTCGTCTTTGACATTCGTAAGGCTCACTGGCACGTCAAGGCTCTGAGAAGTCCTACAGTAAAGCAGCAAATTTAATGTTGTCATGTGGCTCAAATTCATTTCATTTAGAAACTTTCCACCTTCATGGCACCTGTTAAAATTTCACGGAATACTTAGAAAAGCAAGACAGACTTTCCCAGGCCTCCCGCTAGAGCCTGTTCAGAGCGGAGGGCATCCTGGGCTTGGGGTCTGGCCCATCATTCCTAGGGCAGGCTGCTGCTGTGGAGCATTGCAGAGCAGAGGACAGCTGCTGTGGCAGCACAGACTCATGGTCGTGAGGCACGCGGCCACTCCGGCCCACTTGGATCTAAAGTACTTGGCCAAATATCTGGTCATGGCTGCCTCTGAGAAAAGAGTCCATGACCAACTTCTCCAAAAGAGCGGCTGAAGTTAGCAAGCAGAGACCTAGACCCCAGATAAGCAAAGCCGTCAGACCACATCAGCTCTGTGTCCGCAGGGCTGCTGGTTTTGTTCTCTGACTTCCAGAGAGGGGGGGGGGGGTTCAGAGGCCTTCCGGAATTGCAGGCAGCTCTTTCCTGGTTCACCTGCGCATCGGAGGAGCCCGTGATGTTCAGGTGGGGCTGCCTCGGGCACCCAGGATGAGCGGGGGCAGCACCTAGCACGACCTTTTGGGAAAAGCCAAGAGACTTCAGAGTCAGCATAGAGCCGAGGAGACTAGCCGGTGAGTGCTGAGCTGCCCCGTTGATGACACGGCCACATGGGAATGACCTGTGGGGCGTTTGGCTGAGGAGCACATCCACCTCCTTGAGGCGGAGCTACGTGTCCACCGTGGACACAGCATCAGCCTTTGTTAACCTGCGGGATGCTCTACTGTACAACCTCCCGGGATAAGTTCTGTGTTGACTCCTCAACATCTGAAGAAGTGCTTCCTTTTCTTTAGCCTTAAAACATCTCATTTCATCTCAAGGCTGCCCCTGTCCTTTGATATTGGGAGTGGGTAAGAAGACTGTGTGTTTGAACCAATCCCTTCCTCGTATAACATTGAGCTCTGTGATTTCATCTTTCCAGGCAGAACACATTCTCCCATTGATTCATTAGCTCATATTTATCTGTTATTCATTCATTTATTCATTCATTCCACAAATATTTACAAAGGGCCCCCTAGTTACCAGATGTTTTCCAAGTTCTGGAAACAGAGAACAAAAGAGACAATCTCTGTTCTCTTAGGGTAGATTACACACACACACACAGAGTGGCCAGATTATGATCTCTGAACGCATAATAATCTGGCCACTCAGTGTGTGTGTATGTGTGTGTGTGTATGTATGTATATGTATGTTTGTGTGAATTCATGCACCAGGCGTCATATATATATATATATATGTGTGTGTGTGTGTGTGTGTGTGTGTGTGTGTATTGGAGGCCTGGTGCATGAATTCACACATACATATGTGTGTGTGTGTGTGTGTGTATAGGCATATGTATGTGTATATATATATGACATGTGTGTGTGTGTGTACACACACACACACACACATCCTACCTAATAATAGACAAATATGCAAATTGACCATACCTCCGACACACCCACAAGCCACACCCACCATCCAATCAGAGCGAGTATGCAAATTAACTCAACCAAGATGGCTACAGCCACAGAGATCAAGGTTTCCTAGGTAACAGAGGAAGCCAAGCTTTCTGCCTGCCCTTGCCAGGCCTAAGCCTCCACTCAAGCTACAAAGTTTCAATAATAGAAGGTAAACAAATTTAAACAGAAATGGTGGCAGAATGGAGCTTGAGAGAGCAGGCCAGGGTTGCTCCCGGCAACAGGGGAAGCAAAGTTTTCCGTACACCCTGGCTGGGGCCAGCCGCGGAGGGAGCCCCAGGCTTGGCTTCCGCTCCAGGCTACAAAGTTTCAATTGTAGAAGGAAAATAAATTCCAGACACCAGGTCCTCCGCTTGGGTTGCCAGGGGGCGTGGCCGGCCTGCAAACCACCACAGGCCCCTCGCTCAGGCCGCCCCACGCTCCAAGGGAACCCCACCCAGATCAGGGACACCCTTCAGGGCAAACCAGCTGGCCCCCACCCCTGTACCAGGCCTCTATTCTATCTAATAAAAGAGTAATATGCAGATTGATCATCACTGCAACACAATATAGCTGCCCCCATGTAGACACAAGATGGCCACCACAAGATGGCCAGCAGGAGAGGGCAGTTGGGAGGCACCTGGCCTGCAAGGGAGGGCAGTTGAGAGGGACCAGGCCTGCAAGGGAGGGCAGTTAGGAGTGACCAGGCTGGCAGAGGAGGGAAATTGGAGGCAAACAGGCTGGCAGCAGAGTGGTTAGGGGGTGATCACACTGGCAGGCAGAAGTGGTTAGGGGCAATCAGGAAGGCAGGCAGGCAAGCAGTTGGGAGCCAGCAGTCCTGGATTGTGAGTCGGACATCCCTCGAGGGGTCCCAGATTGGAGAGGGTACAGGCTGGGCTGAGGGACAACCCCCCTCCGTGCACGAATTTCGTGCACCGGGCCTCTAGTATATGTATATGTATGTGTGTGTGTGTATATGTATATGTGTGTGTATATATACACACACACACACACACACACACACACACATATATTATTAGAGGCCTGGTGCATGAATTCACGCATGGGTGGGGTCCGGCCAGCCTGGCTAGGAGAGGGGACATGGGCAGTTGGCCGGCCTGCCTGCTGGTCGAGCTCCTGGTCGAGGGGACAATTTGCATATTAGCCTTTTATTATATAGGATATACACTGAGTGGCCAGATTATTATGCGTTCAGAGATCATAATAATCTGGCCACTCAGCAGTGTGTGTGTGTGTGTTTGTATATGTATATGTATATGTATATGTATATGTATATGTATATGTATATGTATATGTATATGTATATGTATATATTAAGTAAAAAATACGATGTGATATGCAAAGTACAGTGCTAGGCCCCTAGGGAGCTTGCAGAGGTAATAGGATAAAGATGTAAACAGCTGGTATCTTGTTTGGGAATTGCGGCTTACAAAGAACAGAACCCCTCTTGAAGAGGACACAGTAAGAGTCCATTTCTTGCTGTTGGGAAGCCAAGAGTTTAGGAAAAGGCAAGTGAAGGTAGTCACCAACCAAAGCCCAGAAGACCTTGGCAGGGATGTGAGGGGCTGGGAGCCTTGCCCGTGGGGGCAGGCTGGCAGCCAGAGCTGTGACCCGCAGAGGGACCACGTGGCCCATCAACACGCGTGTCATTTTGTCTCTCCCCAGATCGTGTTCCGGAAGATCAGCGACGTGAAGCGGGAAGAGGAAGAGCGCATGAAAAGGAAGAACGAGGCCCCCCTGATCCTGCCCCCGGACCATCCTGTCCGGAGACTCTTCCAGAGGTTCCGGCAGCAGAAAGAGGCCAGGCTGGCGGCCGAGAGGGGGGGCCGGGACCTGGATGACCTGGACGTGGAGAAGGGCAGTGTCCTGGTGGAGCACGCCTCGGCCAACCACAGCCTGGTGAAGGCCAGCGTGGTCACGGTGCGCGAGAGCCCGGCCACGCCCGTGTCCCTCCAGACCTGCCCCCCAGGGGCGGGGGTGCCGGACCTCGCCAAGCTGCACGCGCCGGGGTCCGAGTGCCTGGGCGCCAAGGCCGGCGACTGTGCCAAGCGCAAGGGCTGGGCCCGCTTCCGAGATGCCTGCGGGAAGGGCGAGGACTGGAACAAAGTCTCCAAGGCCGAGTCCATGGAGACGCTCCCTGAGAGGACCAAGGTGGCCGGGGAGGCCACACTGAAGAAGACGGACTCGTGTGACAGCGGCATCACCAAGAGCGACCTGCGCCTGGACAATGTGGGCGAGGCCCGGAGCCCCCAGGACCGCAGCCCCATCTTGGCTGAGGTCAAGCACTCCTTCTACCCCATCCCTGAGCAGACGCTGCAGGCCAGCATCCTGGAGGCCAAGCTGGAGCTGAAGGAGGACATCAAGGCCCTGCACACCAAGATGACCCACATCGAGACACAGCTGGCCGAGATACTCAGGATATTAGCTTCCAGAAGGTCCTCCCAGTCCCCCCCGGAGCTGTTTGAAATATCCGGGCCCCACTCCCCAGAATCGGGGAGAGACATTTTCGCCGCTAGCTGAGAGGTCTGTTCATAAACAGTCAGAGACAAAAACCGACCCCCCTGCCCTAGGCAACACCCCCACCACGCACACCTACATGAGCAACCACTCTCGAAGCAGGCTCTTCCTGACAGAAAACCAAAGTGGGACCAGTTGCTTAGGCACACGCTCTCCTTCAGTCAAAGGCGTGGGAAGGGGAGTGTGCATCGGAACTGTCTTTGCGCAATTTCGGAAGAGGGGGCATGCGGTCTAAAGGGTGTTTTCCTTCCTTTTTAATTTTTTACTGCCGTGATATTAGTAAAAGATGAAAACTACCAGAAAAGAGCAGCAGCCATTTGGACATTGGTGGGGGAGCACCGAGAACCCCTCACGTAGGTCTGCTCCTTCTCCCAGTTCCCAAAGACTGTGGTGGGCACAGGATTTCCCAGCATTCCCTGTCCTTGTACAGCCTGTGTCCGGCATCACCGTATATTTTCCTACAGTTGTCGTTTGTAATGAGCTCGGGACAAGGGGAGTTGGAGGGACAGGGAGGGGAGCGCCTTTCAACTTTCTGTCTCTAATGGTTAAGGCCAAAAAGCAGCTGAGGTGCTGTGGGTGCGTCCCACAGACACAGAGCCGGGACTCCTCAGGCTCCTTTCTCCAAAGAGGTGGACCAAGCGTAAGAGCTGAGAGGGGCCCTTGGGATCCAGGGATTCTCCGCAGCTGGCTCCTCAGGGTGTTCAGAGTGGGGGGTCCTGGAGGCCCCAGATGAATTGTGGCCTTGCTTCACGCCACTGGCCTCATCACCAGGCCCCTTTGCTTCTTGTCCTTCTCCACGTCTCCCCACGCGCTCCTGTGGCATTCCTCAGGGTATGGGACATCAGCAGGAAGGGTGATGAGCCCAGAGTTGCTTCATTAGCCAAGCAGACACACATAACCTCAGAAAAAATGATTGTAGCAAGTGCTATGTTTCTATTGTAATTCTCATTGGGATTGCCCTTCAGAAGTCTGGATTTTGTCCGCTGCATGGGGTCATTAGAGGACACGTAGGAGCCAGGCTTGGCCTTATTTTAAAGCTACTCTCTTTACCTCCTACTAGAGTCAGTAGGACTTCAAGAGGGACTCTGAAAAGACTGCAGGGCCATGATGGTCCTTGCTCCCGGAGCTGGGAAAAGAGAATGGCGCGGTGGGTTTCCGTCAGTCTCTGTGAGGTGATGGAGAGAGGTGGCCATGGAGCTATAGGGTCTGTAGGGAAGGTCCGAGCTCAGAACGATGACCATGGGGCCGCCTGTGGGCCATCCAAGACCCTATGCCACAGTCCTCGGGGACTCGCCATTGCTTCCTATGACGTGGGGGCAGGTCATTCCTGTGCTTGGGCTGCTGTCATCGGTGTCTGGGAAAGGAAAGAGAAGAGTTCCCTCCCAAGCAAAGTGGGGCTCTCCCAGGTGTTTGCCCTGCAGAGAGGAACCAGGACCTTTAAAAACTGACAAGCAAGGTTGGAAGTTCAGCTCTAAGAACTCAGCTCTCAGAGAGTGAGGTCAGCATGCAGGTGGGTCTGGCCTGTGAGGGACAGCATGGAGTTCCAGGGCCCTGGCCTTCTGCACCTGCTACACCGCAGCAACCCTCTTAGCACCTGTGCCCAGCATTGCCTTGCTGCAGAGAACCTGGACCCCAGCGCTGATTTCCCTGGGACTGAGGGGACCCTGACAGGTCAGGACCTGCCCTACCAGAGATAGTGGCCGTGGTGCCACCCAGGATTTGGCCCTCAGTTGTCTGGGCAGAGTGGGGCTGTCCCCTCCTGGCTCCCAGGGTTGGCACAGATGGCCCTGGGGAAACAAGTCTGGAGGTCAAGGCCAGGGACCTTCCCCAGGGGTCCCGCACTCTCGCACGAGGCTTACAGGGGTGGCCCCAGGCTTCCTGAGGCTGAGAAATCATTAGATTGAGCCTCAGATAGAAGCCCAGAGAGAAGAGGAAGTGAGATTTCCTGAGGCCGAGTCATGATGGTTTGTGATCCTGGGTAAAGCCACAGGCTCTCAGCTTCTTTAACTTGAGAAGCTGCCCACGAGTCCTTGGGGCAGAGGCTGTAAAATAGCCAGAATCCCATGTCAACTTCCCCTGGCTTTCCTTTCCTTAAACATGCTCCTCACCTGCTGGAATTCCAATGGTTCGGGCCGCTGCATTTAAAGCAGGCACGGGCCCTGATCACTAGCATCCAGCTTCAGAAGCACCTGCCCATGCCCCAGGCTCCCGCCCAGCCCTTCTGCTTCCCTCATCTCCGCCTGAGGGGCACAGTGTCTATTCAGAAATGACTCCCCATCCTGGTCTGAGGGGCTAAGATGCTGATGCCTGAGGCTCTGAAGCCCAGACTTGTTTGGGGGGAAATAAAGCTCCATAAATGTACTCCTAGCATTGACCCTTAGGACTCAAACTGGGCTTGACTGGAAGGCCAGGCCTGTTCATCTTGAGGTCACAGGGCCCACGGCACGTGACAGTGAGAGCACCACGTGTCTGTCTATGCTTTTGTTCTCCATTTAAGGGTTCTAGGTATTTTGCTGTAATTGTTTTCTTGCAGGGGGGGGGGGGGCGCGCATTTTTGAAATGAGTCAAACCTTCTCTTCTTTCATTTTTATGACATGCACTTGGTTGGAGGCTGCTTTGTGCTAATCACCTGCGCTTGCCTGAACACTGCTCTGGGTTCCCAGCAAGGACCACGAGCTTCACATCCCACTGACTGAGCCTCCCCCTGTAAACCATGCCATGACCCTCCGAAGGCCTGAAAAGAGGGAGGGTTTTAAGAGGGTTAGTGGGTAATGTTTTAGCACAAGAGGAGAGGAGCATTCTGCAGTGATGGCGAACCTATGACACGCGTGTCAGCACTGACACGTGTAGCCATTTCTGATGACACGCGGCTGCATGCCGAGGATGAAACATTTGCAACTAGAGTCTTGGAGTTAGTTTTTTCCTCAAAGTGACACACTACCCGAGTTATGCTCAGTTTTTTGGCGAAGTTTGACACACCAAGCTCAAAAGGTTGCCCATCACTGTAATCAAGGAAGGGGTTAGAAGAGGGCAAAGGCAGATATAGAGCAGGTGGAGCAATAGGGTTAGGGGGAAGCCACAGTTGGTGCTGCCAGGTAAGAGGCCTCAGAGGCTTTTAGATCTCCTTTTAGTCATTTCGTAGCTTAAGTTAACTTAGAAATGGTATTTGTAAAGAGGCCTGAATCTGTTTAGAAGCCTCTAAGTACCAATTAAAGTCGCTTTCACATTCAGATCCTTTAGTTCTGTTGTCATGATCTTCTAATCTAGTCCTGAGAAACGTTTGGGGAGATTGAGAGTTCTGCATAATGACCACTGAAGTGCTAAATAATCTTCAGTAAGGTTGCTTCATTTAGTAAAAAAAAATGCACATGAATCAAAACTAACTTTTAACATAAAGCCAGCTGGGGTCCCTGAAGGAGGGCCATCCTTAGGGCATTCAGAGGCCTGGGCTCCCATTTCTCTTGAGAGCAAAAGAAACATTCCTAAACAGTCTGAAGGGGGCGCTTTCAGGTTGGGAGTTGTTTTGTTTTACTAGGACTGTGTGCCTTTCACGGATACGTTTTGTTTTTTGTTCTCCTAGAGAACGACTTCTGCCCTAGTTGTTCCACTCAGGCCCAGGTGTCCCTCATTTCACAGAAATTTTCCTGGCTGTTGGCAGGCAACCTGATGTCAGTCTGGCCTTTCTGTGACCAATGTATCCTCTCTCAGAGTCTTTTGCTTCTGAGACCAAAACTCTCACAAGGAGGTGGTGAGAACTCTGGTAAGATCTATTTGCTGGACCCATGACCATTGATATTTTTAATTTCTGCTCTCGAAAATTCCAAAGTAATTATACCAAAATTCTAGTGCACTTCTAACAAGAAAACAAACGAGTAGAATGACCGCTGAGACCGAAAGAATGAAGCATTTCAATAGGTTCTGAATAAAGTGGGAGAGGGAGCTCAGAATCCCAGAGGAGACTCCCCAAACCGGAAGTGAAGGTGACTCACAGAAGCTATGAGCACAGAGGGGCTCAAACGACCTTTGCAGGTCATTTCTTTTGGGTCCTACTTCTGACACCAAGGAATGTGACCTAAATAAACAGGCAAGTTCAAAATTGTAAAAAAAAAAAAAAAAAAAAAAAAAGACGAATTTGGGAATAACAGAGGAATTGCAATTCGGGACAAGCAAACTGTAGCAAACTACAGGCGAGTCCTAAATGGCAGCTCCTCGGCCATTCCTGAGAGCTCATCTTCTTTGGCAGTTTTGAGCTTGCCTCTCTATTCAGGTCGACAAAGCCAACTGTCAGCCTCTTGTCCGAGTCTGTGTAGGGACTACCTGAATGCCTTAGGAACACCAGGTGTAGGAAGAACCTTGCCTCCTCTTGTGCACCTTCTGGGAAATCTTGGGAGCCCTGGTGGAGATGCAAATTGAAGTGCATTTGATGAAGTGCAATAAAGACGTTTAGCCTTAAGACCCTTGAATGGAACTCCAACTCTACTGGAGCCGCCAACACTCTTTCCCCTTTCTTCCCCCCTCACATAGCGTTGCTTAAACAGGAGGCCCACTGAGGGCCCACTGGGCCCCGGACAGCCTCTCTTCTGTGTAAATCATTGTACTGTCTTCTCGCTCGCTTCAGTGAAAATTACCTTCACCAGCTCTCGTGCCCTCCAACTGGAGGGGATTTCAGTGTCCTCTCAGCACCAACTGCAGCCGTTAAAGAAATCACCATTTTCTTGAGAACCAAGATGTTCGTGTGGAGAAGTTTTCATTTCCATCCCCCGAAGTTCAATGTGAATCTGCCTGAAGCTTAGTTTCACATGAAACTTCCTTCACGCGAGCTTCTCGGACTCCTTCTGGAACCTCTAGAACTGGACTTGAACAACCTGCAGGTGCCGGACCGGTGGAGGCCCTCCTGGCCCGCCATCAAACTCTTCCTAGAGCCATTGTCTCTTTCTCTGTGACTTCTGGATCCATTAGTTGTACAATGAGAAGCTCACGGATCTTGTATCAGGATATGAACTACCTTTGTGTTAAGAAAGATTCAAACGCCCCCAATGAATGTATTCTCTTAATATTCAGACGCTGTATTTCTGCATCAGTTGGACTGTCCCCATCCGACATTCTGCCAACACGGCAAGGACGCCTACTCATGGGCAGTTTGTCATCCTGGGGCTTCTCCTTATATTAACACTCTTTCCATTGAGTCCTGCCAAATCCTTCATTGGGTTTTCTTTTTCCTTGGCATCTGTCACTTTGTCCAAATGAGCATGTATAAACACAAGTGCAAATGAGCCGATACTATTTTTGTGGCAGGTGGAGGATGCTGCCAGGAACTCCCTTGTATGTCTGCAACTTGGGAATGTTAAGAGGAACATTTGGGTCCCTCCATTGATGATATTCCCTTCTCAACATTTTTAAACAAGCACAAATGATATTTGTAAAAAAAATGTTTAATTTTATTTATTATGGTAATAAACTATTTTATACATGACACTTACTTTTGCCTTTCCTTATATAATTTCAATTGGGTGTTCTTACCTAAAATGACAGAACAAGAATGGCACTTCCTATTCCTTTTTGAGAGCTTGGGAAGCTCTAATTTGGAGGCACCTACAATTGTGGGTTTGAGAACTTAAAATTCTAGAGTCCTAGCCAGGTTGCTCAGTGGTTAGAGGCTTCTTCCCTGGTGTCTGTGTGGGAGGCAACCAATTGATGTGTCTCTCTCACATCGATGTTTCTCTCTTTGTCTCTCCCTCTCCCTTCCACTCGCTCTAAAAAATCAAGGGGAAAAATATACCCTTGGGTGAGGATTAAAAAAAAAAATTCTAGAGGCACCAAGATTGTGTGTCAAAGTGAACAGTTGTTAAGGGGCTTTGCAATATGACCTTGAAGTAGAGCTGTGTCTGTTCTACCAGTTACAGAGATGTCTTCAAAGCCTTCATCACTGGAAAATTATGGCACAACATACTGACTTAACACTTATCTGAAACTGACCTCCACTGAGAAATGTACTTTTTTACTTTGAACAATTTGGATTGAAATTTGTATAAGATATATGAATGCTGTCCTGCCTTCTAAGATATAGTGTAAAAAGACGCCACACCTAAATCTTTTCAGAATGATTCCGTGTGGACAGGCTGACAGAACGAGTTTGATCTGTGCTTTAATTCACTGATGTTCTCAGACGCTACGAGGGCAGAGGACTGCTTGGCCCTAAAGTAGTCCTCCACCAGCACTGTTTCTGTTCTGCTCTGGTTTTAATAGGTATGGCTTCCTGCTCAGGGCAAGATTCTCCACAATACTGCCAACCTGAGTTCCTACTTAATGCCAATGGACCACATTTCAATAGGGGCATCTTTCTTTTCATAGACAGTACAACTTCAGGGGTGAGCCTCTGTGATCTGCAAGCCGAATTCAGGCCTCTGCCTGATCTCATAAGGCCACAGAATGAATCCGGTATTTTTAATGACATTCTTCCCCTCACCCTGTTACTTAATTAAATTGCAAAAACATAAAAATAATTTAAGGGTATATTGCTTAAAATTTCAAATGATTGGTATTCATGCCAAAGATCTCTCCTAATAAAGCTGTAAACTTTACATTCTTTAGATGTCCTCAAGAGGTCACTGGTTTGATTCCTGGTCAGGGCACATGCCCAGGTTGCAGCTCATCTTCAGTAGGGGGCATGCAGGAGGCAGCCAATCAATGTTTCTCTCTCATCGATATTTTCATCTCTCTATCCCCTCTCTCTAAAAATCAATAAGAACATATTTTTAAAAAAGAAAGGCCTCAGCAAGGTTTCTTGACATGCTGAGAGAGGCCGCACTGTTAGGATAAGCTGCTTGTCAATAGTGGTCCTACTGAATGGATCCATTTGCCAGAAAACAAGCTCATTACATTATGGTTCATTTCTCATACTTAGTCATTGTTTTAAGTAAGCAAAACGAGCAGTATCCATTTCTTTAAGGGGAACCCCTCCCACTAAATTACTATTCTCCCAGCATATAGATCATTATAAAATCATTATGATTGATTTTTTTCCCTAGGTCTGCAGTCTTGAATAAAGTTTTTTCTGCTATCACTTCAAACAAATTAATCTGAAGAAATAATACGATACTTTTAAGTCTCTTGTGTGGCCCCAAGAATTAGTCAAAATGATTTAAGACCTGGCTGTCCTTCCGATGTCTTGCTTGCCTCCTTGGGGATGGTCTTGGCAATCGTGCTTGGAGCGCTTTGGCTTTTGCGAGGCTGGGGTCAAAGGGTGCTGGGGTGACCTTGAAGCCTTGTCTAGCTGTTTCCCAGCCAATGCCTGAAGTTGCCAGGGCTGACGACTCCGAAACGTGACTGGCCAGATACTCCTCAGCTGAAACTGCTGTCTGACCAGGCACCTCAAGTCTTTCATTTAAAGAAACTCCAAGATTTTAGTTCACTTGCACCAAGAGAGGTATGTTATCATTTTCATATGATCGTTGGGGAATAGCAAGAAGCTTAAGTAAGAAAACACTGGTCCGGCATAATTGACACATCGGTTAACTGGCCCTCAAATATACAGCTAAACACAGTAATCACTTAGTAACTCCTGAGAACCACTCTAAATCATGTAATAGCTTAAAACAAATTCAGGATTATTACTTTCAAATATATTCCAGCATAAAGAATGAATAAGCCTACTTTTTTAAAATATAAATGGTCTCTCTGAAGAGTTCAAAATCTTTCCTATTACTTATACATGTACATACACTTCCTTATAATCATCATCACACTCCCCTTTCCCCCTTTGGAAAAAGCCCTTTTCTTTCATGTAAACTTCAGCCCAACTCCCTCTGACTGACCACAAATCCCAAATCAGCATCAGTCTAGGAAGTTTTACTCTCTTCATTTGAGTGCTCACTCCCCAGCCTCATACCCTCCTTAAAAGTACCCAGCACCTTGGGATCGCCTGCCTGTCCCCTCCTGTACCAAGCCAGCTGCTGAGGCCGCTGCTGCCCTGACTGCCTGCCCTCCTAGCCTTCGCCTTCTGCTGCTGCCCACCTCTGCTCATCCACATCTGGCCCCTCCCTCTCTCTTCCAAACAGAGTGGCTAGGAAGAAAGGACGCCGCGAGATGACTGGTGCTGCACGCCAGGAATTTAAAGCTCAGTGAGTTGGTAAGCACAGCCAGTACACAGGGACAGTGTGACACAGACCAGGAGGATTTAATTCATGTGCCCGAGATGTTTGACGTTCTCCCATAATTGGGTACACTATGGATCCAAATTTTAAAAGCTTGTTCACTTCCCCCACTACCCTTCCCCCCCTCCCCCGCCGCCCTCTCAAAAACATCCAAAGCCCAACAGAAGCATTCTGAATGATCTACCACATAGAGCCATGAGTAGCCTGTCAGCATCTTGCCAGAGAAGTGAAGATGAAGAGTTATATAAGTATGTTTAGATTGTAAACATTTTCCTCAAAAAATATTCTAAACCGGGGTGGGGAACCTTTCTTCTGCCAAAGGCCATAAACAAAATTATGCACTTAAAAATTAGCCTGCTATATTTGGTCAAACATTTCATTAACTCACCCCTAATGCCTTGGCAGGGCCAGACCAAATGATTTCGAGGGCCTTATACGGACTGTGGGCCGGACGTTCCCCACCCCTGTTCTTAAACAATTCTACAAAAAAGTGACTTATCTATGTGATAGAAAAAGCTCCATTTTATTTGAAACGAAACAGAGTAAACCACGAATGTAAACCGCTAAGTGGGGAGATGACGCTGGGACCGGCGTGGAGAGAGAAGAGACCACGGGAAGCCATCCTTACCCTTTGTAACTTGCCTGGTAGCACTGGTCGGCGGGTACGCTATCCCCTGGCTCTGAAATGCTGCTTCTCCATGTGGAATGATTCACTGTCGGGCAGAGGCACTGCCTGTTTATACGTCTCTGCAAATCTGGGGAACAAGCCGCCAAGGGGAGATCGCCCTGATGAAGTTCAAATAGCAGGTCTCCTCGGGTACTGACTCCTTGGAACGGGACGGAGCACATTCTGTCTACCGGGTGATTGGAAACTCAGCTGTGACTGTCGCCTCCCTGCAGAGGAGGGGAAGGTGTAGCTCAAACCCCAGCGCCGGTTCCAGAGACCACACTGCAGGACATGGGGCAGGGTCACGGTGTCACCAAAACGTTTCAGAAACATTGGCCAGTGTAGGACGGGCCTGTCACTCGTCAGGATTCCTGTGTCTCAGTCCGGAAATGCCCATTGCATTTAATTCTTGGTGCAGGAGAAGAACCCAAAGGGGCTTGGGACTGGGACCACTGTGTCACCATGTGCAGCTGGGCGAGACACTGTACTGCTCTGGACCCAGCTCACCCAACGGGAAGATGATGGTGGGGGAGACGATCTCTAGGTCCCCAAAGTTAGAAGACTCTCCGGTTGTTGAGAGTCTCACGCTTCCGGTGTTGGAGCGAGGCAACTTCAACCAAAGAGCAGATCAAGCACTGGTCCCCTGGAGGTTATCTTGGGGCATGAGGTCAGGAGAAGCACCATTTGCGTTGGAAGCCGACAGCAAGGGCTGGCCTGGGCCCGGCGGCATTAGTTCATGGAGTAGGTCTGGGCCCAGGCAATGCCCACGTGGGAGTAGCAGTACAGGAATCCCAGGACAGAGAGCGTCACCCACGGCCAGCCTGCAGGGGGAGGACAGAGATGGAGGAGCAGTTAGAAATGCCTGGGGTGGGACCTCCCACAGATGCAAATTATCCTCCAAACAGCATAGGCCTCGGTTTACCCATTAAGACACATGCCTCCTGCAAAGTCTGCTCTAACTGGAATGCCAGCAAGTTGAACCTTACATTCCCACTGGGGTCAGCATGAAATGAGGGGTGTGCTAACACAAATGCAAACCGTGTTTAGAAACAGGGCAAGCTTTTAAAGAATACATATTTAGAAAACTAAAGCAGTTAATAATAATAATAATAATAATAATAATTTTAAAAAAAACAACAACATGCCCTGCTGGTGTGGCTCAGTGGCTGAGCATCAACATATGAACCAGGAGGTCGAGGTTCAATTCCCTGTCAGGGCACATTTCCAGGTTGCAGGCTCAATCACCAGCAAGGGGCATGCAGGAAGCAGACAATCAGTGATTCTCTCTCATCATTGATGTTTCTATCTCCCTCTCCCTTTCTCTCTGAAATCAATAAAAATTTAAAAAAAAATTTTTTTTAAAGAACAACAGTCCATGAGACCCATAGTAAATCTCAAAATATAGATTGGCCATTATTTTGAATTGAGTGTCATCGGTAAGCACACAGGAGAGCCTAAATTAAACATTTGCTTTCAAAACTCACACCTTTTAATGGTTCATTCTACAAGTACTTGTCTTAGAATATCTGATGTTCTTTTCTTTCTCCTTTTAATTAATAGCTCTTTCTGCTGAGTATTTGTTGCTTAACGATCTTCGGGTCTTCTACATGTTTTACTTATTAAAACACTTATTGGGGGCACTGGAGAGCCAGAGGTGCTATGGAGGATACCAGGTGCCAAAAAAGAAAGATCTAGTCCTACGTCAGAGGTGCTCCCACTCTCGCTTGGAAAAGACACACACCACATGGATTTATGAGCCGTGTAATATGTGCTAGATGATGACATGTACAGAGCACAGTTAAACTGCACCATATGGGATGGTAAGAATTTGTTAGATGGAAAGGGCCAGGGATGAGCTACCAGAGAGACCACCTGAAGTGTGAACGTCACAGGCCCTCCAAGGAACAGGGATCACGTGATGTGGCTACCACACAGGGAGGGGCAGGCAGGGAGGGGGCAGGGTAGGAGTAGGGAGGAGGAGGCTCTCTTCCTGCTTGCAGATGGTATCATAGATGGAGTAACAAGATACAGGTGGTGGTATCATGATATCCTATATAATCCTATATAATAAAAGGCTAATATGCAAATCGACTGACGGCGGTTGCTATGACGCACACTGACCAGCAAGGAGCAGATGCTCAACGCAGGAGCTGCTCCCCGGTGATCAGTGCGCTCCCACAGGGGGAGTGCCGCTCAGCCAGAAGCCCTCAGCCAGAAGGTGAGCGCAGTGGCGGTGGCGGGAGCCTCTCCTGCCTCCGCGGCAGCGCTAAGGATATCCAACTGACGGCTTAGGCTCGCTCCGCTTAGGGCTCCCGGACTGTGAGAGAGCACAGGTCAGGCTGAGGGGACACCCCCCCCCCCAAGTGCACGAATTTCATGCACTGGGACTCTAGTTGTTAATAAGCCATTGGTGAGGTATATAATAACTACAGCTAATGAGAAATAGGTAGAATGCAGAGCGAAATGGCTACAGCTAATAGAAAGTGAGCAGTGTCATTTTACTCGGTGCTACTATGGCTAAGTAATTCTCTAAGCAATTCCTTCGGTCTGAAGGGACAGGAAAGGCAGGGGCTGCGGATAGTGAAGGAAAAGATGATCATCATGCAGGGCCATGAGGAGTCAAAGGTTTTCTGAGAAGTGAAGGGATAATCAGAACAAGCAGCAGATCTAACAAAAAACTTTGTCTAAAATGTAACGTTGTAAAATGGTACAGCCACCATGGAAAACCATATGGAGGTTTCTCAAAAAATCAAACATAGCTTTACTACATACATATACACCCCCAAAAATGGAAAGGAATGACCAGAAGAGATATTTGTACACCCTTGTTCACAACAGCATTACTTACAATAGTCAAAGATGGAAGTAACCCAAGTGTCCATGGACAGATGAATGAATCAACAAAATAGCTATAATGGAATATTTCCAGCCTTAAAAAGGAAATTCTGACATATGCTACAATATGGTGAACCTTGAAGACATTAGGCCCAATGAAATAAGCCAGTCACAAATGAACAAATACTGTGTGATTTGCACTTACACCAGGAACCCCTCTATCAAGTTCATAGACACAGAAAGTAGAATGGGGGTTGCCAGGTGCTATGGAGGGAGAGGAGTTATTGTTTAATGGGTACAGAGTTTTGGTTTTGCAAGATGAAAAATGTTCTGGAGATGGATGGTGGTGATGGTTGCACAACAATAGGAATATACTGAATACCACTATCATACACTTAAAAATGGTTAAGATGGTAAGTTTTATGTTATATATCATTTACAGCAATAAAAAAAATTTATGCTGAGTGAAAAAAGCCATTGACAAAATAATACAGACTGTACTACTCCATTTATGTAAAATTCCAATTGATTTATGGTAACAAAAAGCACATGAGTGGCTGCCTGGGGCTGGAGCAGGGGGAGGGCTGAATGACAAAGGGTCACTAGGAAACCTTGGGGACGATGAAAATGGTTTGCAACTTGATTATGGGAATGTTTTCAAGGGTATACACATCTGGAAAATACCTTAAATGAATTTCTCGATAAAGTTGTAAAAAGAATTTTTTAAAGGTAACAGAACACTAGCAAATCACAGGTTTACGGTATGCTACAATGTCCTAGGACAGTGGTCGGCAAACTCATTAGTCAACAGAGCCAAATATCAACAGTACAACGATCAAAATTTCTTTTGAGAGCCAAATTTTTTAAACTTAAACTTCTTCTAACACCACTTTTCAAAACAGACTCGCCCAGGCCGTGGTATTTTGTGGAAGAGCCACACTCAAGGGGCCAAAGAGCCGCATGTGGCTCACGAGCCGCAGTTTGCCGACCACGGTCCTAGGACATATATGCCCCAAGGTCTTCAAATAAAAGATGCAGGAAGATACAATTCATTTTTTGTTATTAATCCTCACCCAACGACATTTTTTCCATTGATTTTCTTTTCTTAGAGAGAGTGGAAGAAAGAGAGGACATCAATGTGAGAGAGACGCATGGATTGGTTGCCTCCTGCTCGCACCCAGACAGGGGGCTGGGGATCAAACCTGCAACCCAGGTACAATTCCTTGACTGGAAATTGAACCACAGACCCTTCGGTGCGCAGACCGATGCTCTAACCACTGAGAAACATGGTCCAGGGCATACCCTCATCTACTTTACACATCTGGGCCTCAAACCCAGGTTTTGAGGCCTCAGCATTTTTTTTTTTCCCCAAAAAAGCTCACCCACTTCTTTTACATCCTCTCATGGGAAAGAAGGATTGGATGGTTCTAAACTGAAGCATGAAATCCTAAGGCATTGGTTCTCAAACATGAGCCCGCTTCAGAACTATTGGAGGGCGGGTTAAAACAGAAGGCTGGGCCGCCACCCCACCCGCTGTGGGAAGGGCCCAAGGGGTGGGCCTAAGATTTGCATCTCTAACGCCTGCCCAGGTGACCTGGACCCCGCTGGCCCAAGGACCGCCCTCTGGGAGCCACTGTCCTAGGGGAGCTCTGCAGAAAACTCTCCTCTAATGGCCGTTCCTGACCCGGTGGGCTCTCACGGAGAGGAGGCAGACGACTGCCGAGCTTTCCAGGTGGCCGGGGACTTTGCTGGGCGCCTTCTCCATTCTCAACCACCTTAGGGGGGAGCTATTATTGGCCCCAGTTTGTAGAAAAGGAAACTAAGGCTCAGAGAAGTACAGTCACGTTTCCCAGGTCTAACAGCTAACGTGGACCTCAGGGCTGTGTGTGCACGCGGGCCACATGCAGGCCAGGCTCGCACCAGCCCCTGCCTCCTGGCCTGTCCCTTTCCCTGCAATCCTCTGCCTCCAAATCTGCTTTCCTCCCTTTACTCGTGGTGCCCAAGGTAACAGGGAGGGGGACGCAGCAGGTTCTTATTAGCATCATCCATCATTAACTCACTTGGTCACCCCACCTCCAGGGGCCTCCGTTTCTCCATCTTTCCAAAGGAGGCCGAAGGAAGCACTGGTGAGCATGTTTCTGCCCTTCGTCTCATGCCTAATGTAGACTCAGCATTGAAGAGCATGCTCCCTGTGCCCGGGCGAGCTTTTATGAAGGCTGTGAGAGCCCGGATTGTTTGGCCTGCCACGGGCTTAGCCTCCACCGGGCATCCAGCAAGGTGACACAGAGGAGGGGGCGGCCCCGCGCCCTCAGGGAGCCTCCGGCCACCCTGGCAAGTCGCTTGCTAGGTGCTGCGAGCACACTTGCACTGGCACAAGCAGCGGTCTTTAATGAATCATGTTGTTCACAGTCAATTTCACAGCCTGATGAAGTCAATTTCACAACCCAGGCTGCGTTTTTCATCCTTCCCCGGCGCCCGCCCGTGCAGGCCTGCAGGCAGATGTTCGCTGAAGCCCTCGCTGCCATAAAGTAAAATCACTTCACGTGAAATTGGGGAAGCACCGAGGACAGGCCAGAGCTGCTGCTGTTGTGGTTTTTTTTTTTAATTTAAATTTTTTATTGTTGACACTTTTTAAAATTTACTCTGACAGCGCAAGGAGAAGGCGGTGCTGAAAAACACAGATTTTTCTCTCGCTTGGGGCAGATGGGTGGGGGACCTGCTTCCCAGAACACTGTCCTTGCAGCTGGAACCACAGCCCCCACCCTGGCCTCTGGGGCCAGAGGCTGCACGCTCAGAACCTGCTTCCACGGCTGTTCCTCTTCCCTGACCCGAGTCCTAACGCACCGCCTACCTAGGACTGCTGGTCACTGTTAATCCACGACCACGCTATGTAACACAGCAATGCTGCCCGGCCCACGAGCTCACGAAAGCCACTTCCCCAAAGCAAAGGGATGTGCACGGTGTGAACCAGGGTCTCTGACACACAGCCCTGACAGCCCTCACCCTCGCTGGTGTTTATGAAGCACCTACTGTGTGCTTAACATTTAGTCAGGCAGCCTGGGCACTTGCCACATGAGCAGTCTGTGTGCCCTGCGGGCTAAGAGCACACTCTGGGGCCCGGGGCTGCACCTGCACCTTCAGGTTCAGCTCCAGCTCCGTTACCCAAGCGTGCAGGTGACGAAAGGCCCAGGGAGAACACGGACAGAGACAAGACCCTCAAACTGCTGGCGACACTAATAAGTGAAATGTCAGTGTGATAGAAGCAGCTGAGCTTTAATGGTTTCTGTTTGGTTTTCTAAGCCCGCTACCCTAACGGGGATGGCACAGGTCTGGGAACCGTGTCACGGAGGAGTGGCTGACAGACCTGGCCGTGGTGATCTGCAAAGGAGGAGACCCTGGAGAAGAGAAAGTCGTTGCGTGCAGATACAGGAAAGTCGACCCTTTCAGAAGAAGGTGGGAACATACCTGCCACCCCTCTCAGGAGGCGGAGGGACACTGGCAGCTGCAGCACCCACTCGGGAACAGGCTCCGAGACACCGAGCGTCCCCGGGCCGGGGTGACGCCCAGGCGGGACAGGCGGCCGGACTCAGTGGAGGAGAGTCCGCTTTCCGACGGCAGGTGGAACCAGGTCTGACAGCCTATGAAGCTGCTCCTTTCCACCCGGGTCATGGGACCAGAGCACACATGGTAAAACGGTCCATGAATGAATGAGGATGAGATGAAGGCACATGGGTACAGGTGACTGACTCGTGAGTACTCATTCGAATACAATACAGGTAATCACAAATAACAGCTGTTGCAAAATCCCTGCACAAGAAACCACATGGATGTCCATTTGGCCTCCCTTTCCCCAGCCTGTGGGACGTAAAGCTAACCGACAGAAGCGCCCATAGTCTAGGCTGGCCCACACTTGTGGGTGTGCCTGGGAGAAGAGGCACCTGGCATGTACTGGCCATCCACACCAGCCACCCCCTCCCTCCCACCCCCAAATGAATATGCCAGAGAGAGCAGGAAAGGGAGAGAGAGAGCGATGCCTAATGGCTGGGAGCACCGGAAAAGGTGATGTCAGCAGATGCGGCTGACATGTTCTCTTCCTAGAGCCGCTGTTAGATAAAGGACTCCAAATTACTTGACTTAATGTCTCAGCACAGAGCAGAAGGATAGGCCCGAGCTCCTGGCAGCAGCGACAGCAGCGAAAGTTCTTCCTGGGGCTCTCAGAAGCGACAGTGGGCTGTGAGCACCAGCCACCCCTCGGGAAGAGAAGGAAATGTTCCTGCCTGTCAGAGCCGGCTTTGTTCTCACCCAGCTGCTCCCACTTACTGCGTCCGCAGTCCAGCCTCCTCGTCGCCATGCTGATGGGTCGGAAGGCTGGAGGTACCGTGCAGTGTGCACCATCTTCTCTGCTCCTAGTCCGGGGGCCAGCCCCACTCTCCCCCTGCTCCTGCCGCCTGGTCAAAGGCAGGCTGGCTGTGCCTGGGCTGCAGGGTCTGTCTAAGGCTCTGAGCCCATAGGGTGGTCTCATTAGTACTGACTCTAGCCACCTGAGCTGCCTGTTGCCTTCCCAAAGCGGAAATTGACAGACACACACAAAAGAGCTCTGAGATTAGTTCAGAAAAATGTGGTTCCAACACTTACAAATGGTATTGGGAAAAGGCATCTCACTTCCCAGGCCCTGGTGTAAGTGTTAGCGTAGGTAGCTAGTTAGTATTAACAAAGGAAGGAAGCAAAGGGAATCACATTAAGAAGCATGATCAACTCTGGAGCTGAATCAGACAGTAAGCCTGATTAGGTCTGGAAGTTACAGCTTCAGACACCCCAGAGGATCACAGCATTGTCCCTCCGAGGGGATTAACACCCCTCCCTCCCCAGTGTAGGGAGGGAGGACTGGCTTTCCAGTCTCCCCAAGGTACAACTGGTCCACTTGCCCCAACTGTGGGGGAAGGAATAAAGGGGAAATCCCTCTGCTGGGCCATGTGTAGAAGCCAAGATGGTGACCACAGGGGTGGAGTCTAGCCTGGGAAAGGGTCATATTGGACAAGAACACAGAACCCTGGGAAATCTAGGAAATGGATGGCTTAGGGGCGGGCCCAACACCAGCCTGCAGAGGGTTGGGAGATCGACTGGTTAATCTGAAAGAGTGCCTGGTCCTTCCCAAGCCAGAGACAATATAATCCAAGCTAACAAAGGCAGGTGCCAGCTTGCTCTCTCTTGCTCGTTCTCTCCCTGCCCCCCCCCCCCGCAACCCCCCTTTTTCTGATGAGGGTGAGCAGAGAGGCACAGAGCTGACCCACAGCACGGCTGCTCGTCTCCTGCGAAGGCCAAGGTGAGCACAGCCACCTGGCCCTGGGCAGTAGCCACGACCACAGCTATTGTCACCTCAGGCCACATGGCAAAGAGGGCCCAGTGGAGGGGCTGTGTGCTCAGCCTGAGAGTGAGAGAGAGTGCGCCGGTGAGCACAGACTCGGGCGAGGTGGACCAGTTCCAGATACCGTGTTTTACAAGGGACCCTGCCACACGGAAGCCACTTCAAGGGCTACTGGGGAGCCACAGTGTGGGCACACTGGTAAGTGGGCGTTAAGCCTGGAGAAGGCCACGGAGACAGAGCTGGGCCAACAGATGGAGGTTAGAGGAGGTGGACTTTGGCTACTGCTGGAAGGAGCCTGTACCGCCGACAGCCTCCCCACAAGGCAGAGGCATCCTGGGTGCCCACCCGTCAGCATTCAGGCAGAGTTCTGGAAGAGCCATTGTGGGTGGCTGCCTCCCATGGGCGGTGGAACCAGAGACCCCCTCCAACTCTTAGAGGTTACAGTCCATACAATTCAAGTCCTCAAATCATCCTTCCCTCCCCCCACCCAGCAAAGGGAAGAAGGAAGACTGAGGTTAGACAGACACCCTGCGTCTGAGCAGGAAGGGGGGGGGGGGGTCCTGGCTGTAGGGGACAGAAGGCCATGTTCCTGCAGGCTGTGGAAACGTCACAAGATACGGCAAGATTTTAGTCAGGCGCTCGTGAGGATATTTATCTGACGCATAAAGTGACTCAGACACATATTTGGACTCGGGCTACAGAGAAAGCCATTTTTATGCCTCAAATATCCCATTCTGAAGGGACACTATTCCTCTCTGGCTCCCGCCTCTGGCAGAGAGCCCTGGGGAGGGGAGGTGTCTGCCTGGGACAGCAGGCCGGATGCTCTGAGCCCAGGCTGGGATTAGTCCCTGCCGCCAAGGGTCCCTCCTGGCAGCCCTGCTCCCTGGGGCAGCCTGGATGGGCCTGTGCCGGCCTTTGCAGGGAGCAAGCATTCCGCAATCCCACAGGGCAGCTCTTCCTCAACTGGCAATCTGCCAGAATCAAACACCTCCAACCAATGTCCACAGGGCAGAGGGGACGGGGCAGGTGCTGACCTCGAGCCGAGGAGGAGAAAGAAAGGCAGCCTGGGTCTCTCTGGGGTTCATTAATGTGCCTGCAGTTACTAGTAAGGTATCAGCTCCTTCCCTGCCCCTCTGGGCTGCCTGTTCTGCCAGCAGGATTGGCCGGGAGGCTGGGTCCTTTGGGAACGAATCCTCATCTACTCCCTTCCTGGGGTCTTTACATGGGGTGACCTGTTGGGCCCCAGGGAAGGGATCTCGGCTGGACTCCTTGTAGAGTTCCCAGATACTCCCTCGGAGTGGGTCAGCTCTGGTGTGAAGCTGGCCCATGTCTACGAGATCACTCTACAATGTGGACCTGGACTTCTCCTGATGCTACCGGTCACACCTGTCTAGTTCTTCCTGACCTGTGCTCCAGCGACAGAGCCTGGCGTGATGGCGAAAGAAGGAACTGTGACAGTCCTGTCTCCCCCTGCCTGTTGGTGCCACTTCTGCCAACACCCTCGTATGGGGTACGGACTGGGCTGTTTTTCCCCTCCCTTGCCTGAGGGGCTGCTGTGTGCTCTATTTGAGGAGATTTGGCTCCATTCTTGCTGTAAGGGCTGGGAAGGATCTGAGCGGAGGACACACTAATCATCCTTTGACTCTCATCATTCAACACTTACTGAGCTCCTACTATATACAGGGCCCTGGGCTCAGTGCTGGGGCTACCAAAGAGATGAGAAGGCTGGTGTGCGGTTAGGGAGACAGAAATTAGATGTAAAAAGATATAACACATTCTTCTCTCTCCCCGGGGGTGAGACTGCATAGCTCTCAGGAGACAGTGATCCAGGGTATCAGAGTTCATTAACGTGCCTAATTGACTTCCCAAAGTGGCAGTCAATTAGTAACACTGCATAGAGTGCACCGTCTCCTCTTTCTCTTTCTGGATTTATAGAGAATATGTTTTTAAAAAGACAAATATGGGGCTCCTGGTCAACGAGGGAAGGAGTGTGCCACAAAGCAAATAAGTTAATAAAGGAGAGGGCGGCTCTGTGCCCACACACCTGTAGCTCATTCCTTGCCTCCCCATCACCTTATAGGGAGAGGAGGTCACAAGAGTTCCTCTTGTTTAATTAGCAGCCATACAGGAATACACAGCTGATCTAGAAAGAGATCAAACGTCTTCCATCCAAGAGCTCCCAAACGTCCTGATGAAGAGTTTGAGTTGTAGCTGAATGCCCTTCAGTGCGTTTACAGTTGCCTAAATTCCAAAGCTGCAAATAAAAGGCCCTTGTCACCTGGCAGGTGTTGCTCAGTGGTTGAGCATCGACCTATGAACCTGGAGGCCACGGTTCAATACCTGGTCAGGGCACATGCCCAGGTTGTGGGCTCAATCCCCAATGAGGAGCGTGTAGGAGACAGGTGATGGATGATTCCCTCTCATCATTGATGTTTCTATCTCTCTCTGCCGCCCCCCTTCCTCTCTAAAACCAATTTAAAAACATTTTTAAAAAGGCCCTTGTATTACATTTGCCCTTTTTGATAAAAAGAAATAATAATCAGACTATCTCCTCCTTTGCTAAATAAACTCAAGAACATACCTATAGTATACTGGTCAGCAAACTCATTAGTCAACAGAGCGGCAAACCGCGGCTCACAAGCCGCATGTGGCTCGCGAGCCGCGGTTTGCCCACCACTGCTATAGTACAACACTTTTAACGGAAACTTTAAAAGTATTTTTTTAGAAATCCCCTCTCCTTCAGCACTCTCTCTAGCACGAGTAACCACAAAGCAGAAAGAAATGATAGGACTTGCCTTCATGGCCGGGCCAGTTTCAGGAGCCAGAACTGTAAGGCCTAGAACACAACCCTGCCCTTGCACTCAGGAGTCCTGCATTCCACAGCTTGCTTGTCAGCTATGTTCACTAGCGTCTAGGAACCTCTTGTTTCTGTTCTTTAAAACTAGGATCATCAATCTCTACTCACAAAATCGTTATGAGATCATCCCTCAGCACTGCTGGTGATCAGCAGTGTGATTTCCGTCACACCAACCTGGATCCTCACGCCCAGCATTCCAACTTTCTGCTTTCCCGTTCCCCACAAGCTAGACAAGCTGGGTGACACCACCTATGACAGGTCAAGGTCGTTGGTGACTGACCTCCATGTGGTCACTGCCAAGACAACAGGGAACCTGAAGTAGCAACCTCTCGGACACAGGGTGGCCACCTCACAACGGGAAACACTGCGCTGCCTGCATCCCACCATGCGAGGGCTGTATTGGACACGAAGGTCTGCCGCGGCCACGGCGAGGCTGGCCTCCAGCGCCCCAGGCGCTGCTGACTTCGGTGTGACCAGCACTGCGCTGGGGCTACCCCATCAGACCCACTCAGGCCTATCCAGTGACTCTGAAAGCTGCTGTGGGCCCAAGGTTTGCTTTGTGAGTCCCTTGGCAATGATGTTACGCTCAGACTCCTGAATATGAGTCTGCCTTCCTGAGCTCACTTAGACATGGGGAGAAATCCTGTGTACCCTGGATGGTCAGAGGGGACCCAAAGTGTGATCCCAAGCACTATCTAAAGATAGTCCCCACATATACATACTAGAGTTGGATATATATATCCAAATATATGCTAAGTATATTTGGATATGTATTCAACTATCCTTCCACCTTCCCCAAGTATTTGACAGTTGGGCTGATTCCAAGGACTTGAATCACTGGGAGATGCTTTCATTATACACCAATTGAGTTATGTGACACAAAATTCAACGGTGCTCGATGTCTGAATCTGAATAAATTATGTAATTATTATGCTGGGAATGGTCTGGTTTTAAAAGGCTCAATTCTGGTGTCACTTGAACTGAACCACAAGTTCCCTGGACATTTCTGCACGCAGGCATGTTAATTCAAATGTTGGTACTACAACCAGTTTTTGCATTTTGCATAATGCATGTGCGGACCTCTGTGAAATTTTATAATTAATCCCGCATTTTGTATTAACACCTGTGTGGTACACGTGGCCACTAATTTCCCTATGGAACCAATAAGCACTCACTTAGAGAAAAAAAAGTGATGGGGAACACGTACGGTGTTGTGCATAATCAACCAGCTCGTGGGACTTTAACTTGCCGCGTATATGGATTTAGGGTCTTGGGATAATAACCGAACAGCACTGAATAAGCAGGTGGATATTGAAGGCAAGACTGAAGACCTCTCCTGATGAATAATGAACCCACAGCAGTGCAACAGCAGCAGAAAAAAATAATGCTGCCAATTTCCCCATCACCAGCCCCACCAAGTTTCACTGCCAGGGGAGGAAGGGCCCGAATAATAAATGCATGGCTTCAAGTCTCCATCAGCCAAGCACACACTGACTCTATTCAGAGGAGTCCTCTAAGGATCAGCGCAGCAGCAGTCAATGTACCTGAATATTTTTATCTGTGGTGGTCCTGCAGACCCCCTCCCTTACCCATGCAAAAGTGATTCAGATGCTGAGACTGATGATACCACACGTGTGCCAAGAGGGCATGGAAAATTTTACCACTCACATAACGAGGATGGCTGGGGAGGGCAGGTACCCAAGCCATTCCGAATCGGCCTGAGCAACGGGAGGGGCAAGTGCCTTGGAGTCTTATTGTGGTGGGGATGGCGCCAGGGTGAGCATGGCCTGGTCTGAACTTGCCTCCAGCCCCCAGGAAAGGAGCGAGTCCATTTTCTGATTGGCTTGCTTGCCCGGCAATGGGACGACACAGAAGATGAAGGAGGGGTGGGGCTTGAACGCTGTTGGCAGTCAAATATCAAAAATGGAGCCAGACTCCTCATTCCCATTTTCCTACCTTAGAGCTTCCATTTAGAGATTTGAAACACTATTCTCAAATCTGCCTACCGTGTGACTCAACCTAAATATCTGTCCTCCTCAGCAAAAGTTGTATAACATTTCCAGTAAGTGATGTCACGCATATCAAAGGAAACTGGCCCAGGGCCCGTACATAACAGTTGCCCAATAATTGTTTCCAAATATCAATCTGGAAATTAAAGGGGGGGGGGATCTGTTTCCTATAAATAGTTTCACCTTTATCCTTACTCTGTGTTCTTGTAAAAAGCAGAGAGAGGCCACCAGCGCTAGTAAGACCTTTGAAACTATTTACCAGAGATACTGGGATAAGGGGAGGAAAAAGGAGAGAAGAAGGGGGTACAAGGCTGGAGGGAGGGACAGAAGGGGGGCTCCGAGCACTGCAGAGGGCAATTCCCCTAAGTGCCACAGAACATGTCTGTCTGAGGCACCTCAGCTGGTCACAGTGGACAGGCAGGTCCTCGCTAGCAAAAGGATGGCTCTAATAGGGAGGGGTAAAGGACAGGAAATGGTAAGTTATGAGGTGAATTGTACCCCCTAGAACCGTGGTCGGCAAACTGCGGCTCGCGAGCCACAGGCGGCTCTTTGGCCCCTTGAGTGTGGCTCTTCCACAAAATACCACGGCCTGGGCGAGTCTATTTTTGAAGAAGTGGCATTAGAAGAAGTTTAAGTTTAAAAAATTTGGCTCTCAAAAGAAATTTCAATTGTTGTACTGTTGATATTTGGTTCTGTGGACTAATGAGTTTGCCAACCACTGGCCTAGAAGATATGTTTAAGTCTCAACCCCCAATTCCTCAGAATGTGACCTTATTTAGAAATATGGTCTTTGCAGATGTAATCAAGTTAAATGAGATCATAGTCAATTAGAGTGGGCCCTCAATCCCATATGACTGATGCCCTTAGAGAAAGAGGAAAGAGGGACACGGAGACTGACAGGGAGCCTGCCACGTGGTGACAGAGGCAGGAGCGCCAAGGGCTGCTGGCCATCGCCTGAAGCTGGGAGAGGCAAGGACGGACTCCCCAGAGGCTCAGAGGAGCACGACCCTGCTAACACCTGGGTTCCAGACTTCTAGCCTCCAGACTGTGAGAGAATACGTTCTGTGCGTAAGCCACCCTGTTATGGCACTGTTACAGCAGCTTTAGGGAACTAATAGAGTAGAGAAGAGATCATCCATTACTTCCTTTTTCTTTCTTCTTTGATGATTTGAGTGTATAATTTTACTCAAAACTGGAATACTTGCAATGCTAAAGTTTTGTGTGTTTTTTTTAGAATGATGAGCAATCACAGATCTCCATATATTGCCATTTAGCCTTTAATCCCTCAAAATTATTTTAAATATACAAGAAGAACATATTTTAGATAAAATATCTGGAGTTTGGGTTCATAAAAACTTTTATACCACATGGTTCATATTATAACAAGTTGGCAAACAGAAGATAAAGATGCATTTCTGCACGATCTGTAAGCAAAGGCAAAATGTTAACAGTGATTACCTCTGGGTTATGGGACTATGTGGGACTTCCTTTCTAAAAATAACTTTCAAATTGTCCTCATTGTAATAAGAAATATTTTTTAAAGGAACACATTTCACTTTCCATTATTATTTTCACAAAAGCAAGAAATATGATTTAATGCCTTTTTCTTGACTTTTGATCCTACTCAGAGGTACGTTCATGGCCTCCTGATTAGGCCTAGAAGGGCAAGCAGTGACTGACACATCCGTTTTTTCCTTTAGAAATTGGATAAAGATTAACTTATTCTGCCAGCACAGCAGACTCAGGCCAAAGAACTTGTGGGCATTTTTTTTCTGATTTAGTATAACAAGCTAGATAGTCCTCTTATTCTCAGGAGTTTTCACAAATAGGCCTTAAAGTCCAGCTCCTTATAAATCACTTTGTAACATAAACCAAACATATTTAAAAGAAACAGAGAGTTTTGGTTCTGCTATGATTGCACAAACCCAATATAACCTCGTTTCCTACTACTTACAACTAAAAACTGTACAAAAATACATAAAGCAACTACCTGAGGACTCAAAAAAAAAAAAAGTAAACAAAGGCAGCAGCTTTTGAAGGAGTCAAAATTTGGGGAGCACAGGGGTAAGATTCCCACTGTAGTTTGGTGGTTGTTGTTTTTTCTCTTTGATCTCTCAGCTGTGCCCAGAGAGTGGGTCCGACTGTGGAGCTGCAGGGCGGAGCAGCCTTATGGGCTGGCAAAACTCTGATAGAAATCTTGTCTTTCTGCCTAGAGCAGTGGTCGGCAAACTCATTAGTCAACAGAGCCAAATAGCAACAGTACAACGACTGAAATTTCTTTTGAGAGCCAAATTTTTTAAACTTAAACTATATAGGTAGGTACATTGTTATTAACTTAATTAGGGTACTCCTAAGCTGGCCTTTGCTAAAATCTCAAGGGGCCAAAGAGGGGCATGTGGCTCGAGAGCCTCAGTATGCTGACCAGGGGCCTAGAGAAACCAAAAGAGGCCTCCTGCAGGCTGGAGAGTGTAAGGGGAACACTGGAGGAGAGCAAGAATGAGCTGAGAATGGAAATGCAGAACTTGCAGTTTGAACACAACCAAGTTAATTGGTCTATATCTTGTGTAGTCAGTGACTACATAGGTGTACACACTTGTCAAAATTCATCAACCACTATACGGTACTTAACATGGCTGCATTTTATTGTATATGTTATACCTAAATGAAGCTGATTTAAAAATAAAAACGAGAGCCCAGAAATAAACCCATGCATACATAGTTAACTTATAACAAAGGAGCTAAGAATATAAAATAGGAAAAGGACAGTCTTTTCCATCAACAGTGTTGTGAAAATTGAACAGCCACATGCTAAAGAATAAACTGGACCATGAAAATTAACTCAAAATGAATTAGAGACTTGAGCATAAGAACTAAAAACATAAAGCTCCTAGAAGAAAATATCGGTGGTAAGCTCTCAGGGATGATTTTTTGAATCTGACACCAAATGCAAAAGCAACAGCAGCAAAAACTAAATAAGCCAGACTACATCAAACTAAATCACCCCTGCACAGCAAAGAAAACCATCAACAAAATTAAAACACAATCAATTGAATGGGAGAAAATATTTGCCCATCATATATATGATAAGGGGCTAATATTCAAAATATTATCCTACATAATAAAAAGGTAATATGCAAATTGCATCACTCTGCTACACCCACGATTGGGCCGGCTGGAGGCACGGGGGGCGGGACTCAGGGTGGCCGATTGGCTGGCTGTAGGAGCAGGGGGCGGGGACTCGCGAGAGGACCCACGGGGCCAGTGGCGGAACTCGGGGTGGCCAATTGCGTGGCTGCCGGCACCAGTTTTCCGCCAGCACCAGTTTTCCTCTGGCCCCCCCACCCCCATCGGAGCGCCTCCTGAGTCCCGCCCTCAGCCTTCGGGAGGCGCTCCTATCAGCAGGTGGCCAGAGGAAAACTGATGCTGGCGGAAAACTGGTGCTGGCAGCCAGGTGAAGGAAAGTCTATTGCACGAAACTTCGTGCAACAGGCTTCTAGTATAACATACAAAAATTAACCCATACAACTCAATGTAAAACAAAACAAAACACAAAAACAATCCAATTAAAAAATGGGTCAAAGAGCTAAATAGACATTTTTCCGAAGAAGACATCCAGATGGTCAACAAGTACATGAAAAGATGCTCTACATCATTAATCATCAGGAAAATGTAAATAAAAACCTGTTAGAATGGCTAATATCAAAAACACAAGAAATGGAAGGGGTCGGTGAGGATGTGGAGAAAAGGGTATCCTTGTTTACTGTTGGTGAATTGTAAATTGGTACTGACACTATGGAAAACAATATATAGATTCCTCAAAATTTTAAAAATAGAACTACCATATGATCCAGCAAGTCCTCTTCTGGGTATTTATACAAAGAAAACAAAAACACTAAATCAAAAAGATACATGTTTCCCCATGTTCACTGCAGCATTATTTACAATAGCCATGATTTATGGAAGCAACCTAAGTGTCCATCGATGAATGAATGAATGAATGAATGAAGTTATGGCATAGCCCTGGCTCAGTTATAGTTGGAGCATCATCTTCTATACCCAAAGGTCAAGGGTTCCATTACAGGTCAGGGCACATACCTAGGTCACAGGTTTGATCCCCCATTGGGGCACATACAGGAGGCAACCAATTAATGTCTGTCTGTCTCTCTCTCTCTCTCTCTCTCTCCCTCCCTCCTTCCCTCCCTCCCTCCCCTCCTTCTCCCTCTGTCCCCTTCCCCTCTCTCTAGATTCAATAAAACATATCTTTGGGTGAGGTTAATAAAAAGAAAAAAAAGTTATATATAAAATTAACAAAGAATTTTGTGAAGACTAAATAGGACAATATAAGCAAAGGCCTAGGCAAATGCAATTAGATGTTAGAGGACTTTCACTTCCAGGTGACCACTGGAGGGCATGTTAATGGGCAATAAGGGTAAGTTACAAGGAGAGGCCTTACTAGTGGCAAAGGCTATTAGACAGACTCATATTACTGCTGCCTTATAACAAGTTGTTTTAAGCAAAAAGTGTTCCATAGTTAAATGTTTAGGAGACGATGAATTAAAGTTGAATAAATGTCCTTACTATATGTCAAGAGTGTCAATGTACATGGTAAATTCTCTCTTTTTTTAAAGAAGTTGACATCAATTTTTTTAAATCCTTGCCTGAGGATATGTTTATTGATTTTTAGAGACAGAAGAAGGGATGGAGGAAGAAAGGAAAACAGGGAGGGAGAGAAGGAGGAAGAGAGGGAGGAGGAGAGAAAGAAAACATTCGTGTGAGAGAGAAAACATCAATCGGTTGCCTCCTGCCCCAACCAAGGATCAAACCTACAGCCGAACTGTGTGCCCTGGCAGGGAACTGAACCTACCACATTTAGGTGTACAGAATGATGCTCCAATCAACTGAGCCACCCAGCCAGGACAATACAGTAAATTTTTAAAAGAAGACAGGCTACGTAAAAGTTTCTCAACTAATTTTGCTAAGGATCCCTTTGTAGGTGGGACATTTCCCTCTCCCAAGAGTGTTATTTCAAGGATTAAACTTGGAGAACACTGGAAAAGGCTGACCTCTTGAAATGAGCATGAACCTGAGAGTCAGGAGGTCTGGCCTCTAGTTCTGGTCCCACACAAGTAACTTTACCTCTGTGGGCCTCACTGTCCCTTTCTCCAACATGGGAGGCTGAGGCCAGAATCTGTCCCAAGTCCTTTGGATCTAACTTTCCACAATTCTATGCCTCTGCAAAGTATACTTGATTATATTGCTTTAGACCTGATGGTGAACCAGAGGATCTCCAAATTTGCAAATAATTATTCAAAACTGTCCATATTTTCAACTCCAAATCTCAAAAATAAATTAATTTTTTCATGGCATGAAAATTTCCAGAAGTATTACAATTCAATTCTTGGCATATAAATACATCACTTTCCACTAGCTCTAAGCACCGCTGGCTCATCTGTGTAATGTTTCCAGATGCTTCTGCAATTAGCTCTGCTGTATTTAAATTCTGTCCACTTTAAATTGAATAAGATGTTCCCTCTTCTCTCCCAACAAAGCTGTCTAATGGCAAAAATAATGGAGCTAACGAGGGAGGGACACAGGAAAGCTGTGCTCTGTAGGCTGTTGGTTCACACAAAACCTTTAAGTAATACATTTCCCAGTGCTAAATCAAGGAATCTATCAATATTGAAGAAATGTCAAATCTCACCAAATATCCTATATAATAAAAGGCTAATATGCATATTGTCCCCTCAACCGGGAGTTCGACCAGGGGGCGGGGCCAGCCAGCCAACCACCCACAGCCCCTCCCTCCCACTGGCCCCACCACCGATCATTCCCCCCAACCCCGATCAGGGGGAGGGCCAGCCTGACCCCAGCTGTGCATGAATTTGTGCACTGGGCCTCTAGTATAAACATGTTCAGTGCAACTCTAATCAAATCTCAACCTATTTACTTATTTTGTAGAAATTGGCAAGATGTTTCTAAATATTGTATGAAAAGCAAAATAATCTTGGAGAACGAAGGTGGAGGAGTTATATTACCAGCAACAAGAATTATAAAATAGTCATGGGGATGTAAAGTACAGCATAGGGAATATAGTCAACAATATTGTAATAACTCTGTATGGTGTAGATGGGTACTAGAAATGCCAGGGGTGAAGTATGTGATTATCTAACCTCTATGCTGAACACCTGAAACTAATACAAAATAATGTTAAGTGTAAATTGAAAAATAAAAAATATATATAATTATAAAACTTCACTAATGTAAGCAGAGTACAAACAGACGCATAGGTACAGGGAACATTTTGGTGGTTGCCAGATGGAAGGGGGATTGCAGAGATGGGTAACAAAGGTGAAGGGATTTAAAAGTACAAGTTGGTCATTACAGAATTGTCATGGGGATGTAAAGTACAGCATAGGAAATATAGTCAGTAATATTGAAATAACTATGTATGGTATCAGATGGGTACTAGATTTATTGGGGTAATCACGTCATAAGTAATATAAATGTCTAATTACTGGGTCGTACACCTGAAACTAATAAAATATTGTACGTCAACTGTAATTGAAAAAGAAAAAGCATTTTAAAAAGACAATACAATTTTGGCCCACAAGACAAATACACCATTGGACATCTGACTTATGGCAAAGACTGCACCACATATCAGTGGGGAAATGACAGTCTTTCAATGAATGTTGCTAGGTCAATTAGATATTCACATAGACCCCAAAAATATTGATCCTTATCTCATCTCATGCACAGAAAATTAATTCCAAATGGAGTATAGCTCTAAATGGGAAAGGTTAAAAAGTAAAGCTTCTAGAAAATAATGTAGAATGATATTTTAATAACCTTAGGGTAAACAACATTTCTTAATGAGGACACAGAAAACATTAAAAATGAGGGAAAAGACTTAACGGAAATCAGAAACTGTTCATCAGAAAACATCATTAAAAGAGTAAAATATGGAAGCCACAGAGTGGGAGAACATATTTGCAATACATAAAATCAACAAGACTCTTACCCAGAATACATAAAGAATACTTATACATCAAGAAGAAAAAAGCAATTGACTCAATTTTTTTAAATGGCCAAAAGACTTCTAGAGGCATTTCACAAGAGAGAATACACAGGTACAATACACATATGCAAAAACACTTAAAAACTTTAGTTATCATGGAAACGCAAATGAAAATCATATGCATATTGTCCCCTCAACTCCCGGTTGAGGGGACAATATGCATATTAGCCTTTTATTATATAGGATATTTGGTGAGATTTGACATTTCTTCATATACATACTCAAGCCAGAAGAGCTAAAATTAAGAAGATGGACAATTCCATGTTTGGGGAGAGGATTCAGAACCACTGGAATCCTCCTTGTACTAGTCTACACTAATAAAAGAGAAAAATGCTAATTGACCGTACCTTCACTACTCCCACAGCCAATCAGAGTGAGTATGCAAATTAACCCAACAAAGATGGCAGTTAATTTGCATATGCTGAGGGAGGGAGGAGTGAAGACTGAAGACAGCATAGAAGGAAGCGGGAGGGAAAGCAGAAAGCAAGGTGGCTGCGGGAGGGAAAGCGCGGGCAGGGGGGGCAGCGGCTGCAGGAGGGAAAGCGTGGGTTGGGGGTGGGGGGCAGTGGCTGCAGGAGGGAAAGCGCGGAGGGAGGGGGGTGGGAGAGGTGGCAGTGGCGGGAGGGAAGCCCGCCAGAAGCCCTGTTCTTGCAGGAATCTTCCTGCAACGGGCCTCTAGTTAGAGAATAAATTGGTGCCATTACATTAGAAAATTGGAGTTATCTACTGAAATTGATCACACACACATCCTAAGACCACACCATTTCCTTCCTGGGTTCATACCCTATAGAAGTGTGTACATATGTACACTAAAAGGCATGCACAAGACTTTTCAAAGAAGCACTATTTGTAACAGCCTCAATCTAAAAACAATCTAAAAAGTCCATCAACAGTTGAATAGATACATGCATTATGTTACATTCACATAATGAAATACCATACCGCAATAAAAACGAATAAACTATTGCTACACGTAATGGTACTGATGAAACTCTCAAGCATAACACTGAAAGAAGACAGATGTAAAAGAAATATAGTCAGATCTGCTAATGTGATGTATGTGTTCCTAAAAATCACCACACAATGCAAAATCATACAATTAAAACCACAGGACTTAATCGAAGGAAAAAAAAAGAATTAGAGGTATAATATCCAAAAATCTTGCCAGCAACACATTTTTTAAAAAGATAGAAATCCAATAAGAGCGGTAGCATGGTCTTAGATATCTAAAATGGTTAGAAATACATACTAAATAAATAGTACGTTAGGTTTACAAAGACCTGAAGTTTGCTTATGGAAGTGAGTGTCAGAAGGGTTGCAGCTTGCAAATTACTGTGAAGTGATGGAAGGAGCGCTATCTGAAATTGGGTGGAGAATTATGGCAGATCTGACAGTAACATCAGAAGCGGCTGGGTGTAACTCATGATGCGCCGGGTGAACTGAGGTGGCTGGCAGAGGTTTGAAGTGTGTGCAGGTGTGCGCGCTGTGCGTTCCTACTGGGCTCGGTGCAGCTGGGTAGTTTTTTGCATTCACCTAGAGCTTTCTTGAAGACAAAATTGCAAATATGCAAACACTAAATTGCATTATGCTTAAATTGTTCCCTAATGTATCAGTCACGGTGGAAATTTGCATTTTCAAACAAGCATTATAGCAGAATTGACAGAACCTTGTTATTCTATTTAAATGAGTTCAAACACAGGCAAAAGTAACCTATGACATTAGATATCAAGATTCTGGTTATCCTACAGGGGGTTGTGGCTAGAAGGCATGACAGGGAGAAACCTCTAGAGTGCTGGGTAGTGGTTAAACAGGTATGTTCGGTTTGTGAAAATGCATCATGCCACACACACTGTACATCTGTGCACTTTAATTTGTATGTTATATTTTTAACAAGCCTTTGAGGAAGGCTTCCTGGGATGGGATGAGATAGGATGGGAGGAAGAGTAAACTGATGGAAGAAAGGGCAGTAAATGTATGTATGATGGATGGATGGATGGATGGATGGATGGATGGATGGATGGATGGACTGAGGAACAAATAGAATAACAATGGCAGACCCCCACACTAATTTTCAACAGATTTGTTGAGACAGAATTAAAATACCATATGATTAACCCATGTGAAGTGTACAATTCAATGGCTTTTAATAGACTTACAGAGTTGTGCCATCATCACAACAATCAATTTTAAAACATCTTATAATCCCCTCCCAAAAAATAAATCCCATGCTTAATAGCCATTGCCCTCTAAACTCCCATCCCATCCAGCCCTATACAACCACAAATACATTTTTTGTCCCCATAGATTTGCCTATTCTGGACATTTCTTAGAAATGAAATCACACAACACGGGATATGGTCCTTAGTGACTGGCTTCTCTCACTCACACTAATGTTGCCAAGGTTCCCTATGTGATAGCATGTATCAGTACTTCATTGCTCTTGATTACTGAATAATATTCCATTGTATAGATATTCCACACCTTCTTTATCTATTCACCAACTGGTAAGACATACAGGCTGTTCCCACTTTTCTCACTATTATGAATAATGCTGCTATGAACATCTGTATATAAGTTATTTATACCTAGGAGTGGCATTGTTAGGTCATATAATAACTCTATGTTTAACTGTTTGAAGAACTGCCAGACTATATTCTAAAGTGTCTGTTTTCTATTTTCTATTTCCACAGGCAGAGAATGAGGGTTCAAATTTTCCACATCCTCACCAACACTTATTTTTCATTTTGAGCTTGTTTGCTTTAGAAATATTAGTGTTTGTGAAGTGATATCTCATTGTGGTTTTGATTTGCATTTTCTGGATACCTAATGATGAATGTTGACTATCAATGATGAATGTTGACTATCGTTTTCATGTGCTTATTGGTCATTTTATATCCTCTTTGGGTAAATGTTTATTCAGATCCTTTGCCCATTTTAAATAGAGTTATGTATCACTTTATTATTGAGTTATAATAACTCTTTATATGTATTCTAGATAAAAATTCCTTATCAGATCCATGGTTTGCAAAACTTTCTCCCATTCTAGTTATATTTTCACTTTCCTGATGATGTTCTTTGAATTAAAAATTTTTTTCTTTTAATGAACTTTTAATTTTTGAATGATTTACAGAAAAGTTGCAAAGATAATACAGAGAGTTCCCATATACCCCTCACCCAGTTTCTCCTAACAGCACGTTTGTCAAAATAGAGAAACCAACATTGGTCATTGTTAACTAAACTTCCTACTTTATTCTGACTTCACCAATTTTTCTTTTCCTTTCTAAAAATATTTTTTTTATTGATTTTAGAGAGGAAGGGAGAGGGAGAGAGAGAGAGAGAAACATCAATGATGCAATGTCAAGAGAGAATCCTTGAATCATTGATCGGCTGCCTCCTGCACGTCCCCTACTGGGGATCGAGCCCGCAACCTGGGCATGTGCCCTTGGCTAGAATCGAACCTGGGACCCTTCAGTCTGCAGGCTGACGCTCTACCCACTGAGCCAAACCAGCTAGGGCGCCCGCCAGTTTTCTTAATAATGTCCCTTTTCTGTTCCAGATTCCAATCTGGCATTCCACCTTGTATATTATAGCTCTTGATTTTTATTTTCTTACCATTCACTTCTTTTTTTAAAATATATTTTTATTGATTTCAGAGAAGAAGGAAAAGGGAGAGAGAGAGACAGAAACATCAATGATGAGAGAGAATCGTTGATCGCTGCCTCCTGCATGCCCTCTACTGGAGATTGAGCCCGGAACCTGTGCATGTGCCCTGACCAGAAACTGAACCATGACTTTCTGGTTCAAAGGTCGATGCTCAACCACTGAGCCACACTGGCCAGGCTACCATTCACTACTTTGTCCTCAAAGCACTGCAGTACATTTACTGTGTTTGCTTATGGCTGCATCGCAAGCACCCAGTATAATGACCAGCAGGAATACAGGCCTTCTCCTTCAAGCTATTTTCCCCTTAAAAAAAATATCTTAGCCTCACCCAGCCTCACCTGACCACTGTGCCTCTTTCCCCGAATCATTTAGGCTGGGATGCTTCCCAGATTTCTTAGTTCTGTGTACCTTTGCTTCTTTTAGTAAAGTCCTGGCTAATGGTAGTGATTTTTCACAGCAATGCAAAAGGTATGATCCGACCCTCCAGCCATTTTGTGGGGCAGCCACAAAACATAATGAGAAAAGTAATCAAGAGGCAAGCTTCAAATATGAGAAAAGTGAGTGATAGATTCCTGTGGACACAAACGGAATGTTAAAATAGGACCAGAAACAATTTTATGTTAAAACCCAACTGGTTTCTTCTAGTTTAGTCAAAAACACAACAAAAAACAACTTTCTGAGAAAGGCCTGGCTCCCAAGACCACCGTTTGGCTATTTGTCATTTGAAAATCATCAAATAACAGCACCCGTTACGTTGTCTGGCATCTTTTAGGCTCTGCATGACTGACAACCCTCAGAATGGAAACGATCCACTCTTGCATATTACAACTGTGCTCACCGGGCAAACCAGAGACGGCTTTCTAACGCTCTCCGCACAGTGTTCCAGTCCCTGGCTGAGCCCTCAGCTACCTGTTTCCTTCGTCCCCCTAAGGGCCGTGGTCGGCAAACCGCGGCTCGCGAGCCACATGCGGCTCTTTGGCCCCTTGAGTGTGGCTCTTCCACAAAATACCACGGGCTGGGCGAGTCTATTTTGAAGTGGCGTTAGAAGAAGTTTAAAAAATTTGGCTCTCAAAAGAAATTTCAATCGTTGTACTGTTGGTATTTGGCTCTGTTGACTAATGAGTTTGCCGACCACTGACCTAGAGCGGTGGTTCTCAGCCTTTCTAATGCCGCGACCCTTTAATACAGTTCCTCATGTTGTGGTGACCCCCAACCATAAAATTATTTTCGTTGCTACTTCATAACTGTCATTTTGCTGCTGTTATGGATCGTAATGTAAATATCTGTGTTTTCCGACGGTCTTAGGCGACCCTGCTAGCGGTTCTCAACCTGTGGGTTGCGACCCCCAGGATGAGAATCCCCGCTGTAGAGCCATAGGTAACTCCCTGTGGAACATTCCCTGGGCCCCTGGAAGACTTGTAAGGAACACAACCATCTTTTAAAACAAAATATTAGATTTCCCTTTCATTTTACTAATAGCAGGCGGGTCTTCTTAGTTTTTTCTTCCCCTCGAGGTCACATGAAAATGCCACCAAAGAAATAAAGCAAAGTCCTGAGACCTGCTGCCTAGGGACCTAAATGGGGCTAAAATTAGCAGCTGCCTGCTTCTCTGGGCCAGAGCCGGCTGCAGCTGGAGCGTGACCATCCCCAGAGGAGGGCAGAGGGGAGCAGAGAGGCGCCGCTCACCTGGCCCCTGGGACCGGCTTCGAGCCTCGGCCGGCTGGATGCTGGGCGGCCCCAAGTGGAGGATCAGCCCCGCCTTCCGGCCTGACAGGGGTGACACTTCCAGACCAGTGAGTTCTGTCTGCTGCTCTCTGTATCATCAGTGTCGTGGGTTGAGGAGGACACACGAGGGAAAGGTGAGTATTACGGCAGGTGGCCGCTGGAACTTCAGCTTTGGTTTAAAATCCACTAATTAGCGCCTCCCTGGACGGTCACTGTGGGCCCCTGCTTCTGCTCGCCCGTCTTCACTGACCACACCGCGCACGCTGAATGGAATCACCCGAGAAAGACAAGGCTCGCCAGCAACTAGCAGTTTCGTCACCTTCACTGGGCCCTCACCGGCCTCTGGCTCCGAATACCCTGCTCCGATGACTACAGTCACCCTGTGGCATTGTCCTGGCGGGCGTGTGACTGTCCCCGCCCTCATTGCACACTGTTTGGGTGGTTGTCCTATGGCCCACGGCCGGACAGCAAAGTGTAGCTCAGGTGCAGACTTCAGCGCTGGACTCCTGTCTGCCCCGCCAGCCCAGCCCAGCACTCTGTCCCACCTTCCCACACCACGCACCCTGTAGGAGCTTCCTAGGCCTGTCACTACAAAGCTCTACCAAGTGAATAGCAAAAACGACAGGCACTGACTTCTCAGTTCCTGAGGCTGGAAAGCTGGGTCCAGCTGCCGGCAGGCCCTGCTCCCTCCGAAGACTCTAGGCAGGTTCCTCCCCTGCTACTACCAGGCTCGGGTGGCCCCAGGCCTCTGTCGCCTCCCCCTGTGGCTTCACATCTTCCCTCTGTGCACATCTGTCTGTGTCCAGATTCCCTCTTTTTTTAAGGACACCTGTCATTTGGATTAGGGCACACCATGATCACCTCGATTTAACTTTCTTCCCTCTAAAGACCCAGTTTCCAAATAGGCTCACGTTTTGAGAATGTGGGGTTAGGCCATCCATGTATTTCGGGAGGACACAATTCAATCTCTAACACCCACTTTGCCATCCTCTCCTTGCAAAGACTGCTCCATAGCAGCGGGTACAGTGATCAGGGCGGCAGCTGGCAGGTGCAGAGATCACAAGCCGGTGCAGAGAAAAATCGTCTGGCTGAGGCTCCCGTCCCTGTGACACAACGCTCTGACCCCCTCGGACAATCCTGGGTGATACTAAATAGGTGCTCACAAAACAGCATTTCTCTCTGTGCCTTTATTTTAAGACAATGGAAAGTTTTCCTCCGTGGTTTTGAACCTCCTTTACTGAATATTCACGGAAATGCCTGATGGCCTTAATTACACTCAAGAGAGGTGGCCAGGTATTGGATAACATTCCTGAGGCAAAAGACAGTCCCCCATGGAACCCACTCTCTGATCTTTACGACAAAGAACTACACCACCTAAGCTGCAGCCTTAGTTTCCAGCACTGAGCAGCGTGATACATTGTAATCACAGGCCGCCAGCTCTCCCATCAGCCATCCTGACACCACGTGGTTTCTCTGGTGATTCAGCTAGCATACCCCAACAAATGGATCACCTTCCACTGCTTTCTTGGTCTGAGTAAGAAATAAGGCTTATGAGCACGCTAATGCAATGTGGGAGCAAGCCTAAAAGCAGGACATTCAACACCCTGGTGGTTGATTTGCCTAGTGAGCACGAGTCCTTCACCAAGAGAGAAGGCTCAGAATAAAAAATAACTGTAGGTGTACAGACTAGCCAGTGGCCAATCCAGCCAGCAGCCTCAGGATGGCCTGTCAGCTCCAGAACCTGGAAGGTCTGCTTCCTGTCACCACCCAACCCCCTACCTGGACAATAAACAAAGAGGAAGATGCCATCTCCAGCTTCCAAAGATGTTTTCTGTACCAATATCCTGGAGCAAAGGCAGCGAGAGGCTCTGCTCAAAAGGCATGCAGAAACACAGGGGAGCCCCGGAGAATTATCTCCCAGCATAAACTTAGGGGGGAGAAAAATCTTATAACAAAAACATACGCAGAATCTAGGGGCTTTAAAATATATGGGTTCTCTCCAAATATTGTCTCGAAAAATACAGTGTCCACCAGGCAGCTCTGCTCCCCTCAGAGTTGGCATCCCTCTCCACGTGGCTCCCCACGCTTGGCGACAAGCGGGCGGCCAGCAGCTCCAGCCCAGTGTGCTGATGCCCCTGCCGCGTTCCAACAAAGACTCTGGAATTGCATCGCATGCGCAGACAGACCGTACCGGTCCCGGTCACACGTCGACCCTTCATCTTAGATGTCAGTGTGACCCACCAGAATGACACAGATTCAGGGTGGAGTGGGAGAGGTTTGTCCCCAAAGGATGGGGACACACGCCGAGCGAAGAAAACCGCAGCCTCCCCCTATCCTACTCCCTACCCTCATGATAGCCAATCCCACGTCCCTTCTGTGAAATTCAAGAATTCTTTCTTTTTCACAGGCAGACTCGAGTTTTAGTAAGGCTAGTGGCATATCCAAATTGCTCTTTTATCATCCAATCTCCTGAGAAAGAAGCTATTCAAGTGATGCCGCCGGAGGGATGTTCTGTGAAACAGCAACGGAGACCTTATTGTGCTGTGATCGGCTCCGTAAGGGCTCCTCCAAAGATGACCGCATCCTAATCCAGGGAACTCGGGCAAGTCAGCCTCCCTGGCCCAGGGGACTCTGCAGATGTGGTCACGTTAAGGGTCTTGCGATGGGGAGCCCACCCTGGTTTCTCCGGGTGTGCCTGGTGTAATCACAAGGGTCCTGATAGGGGAGACGCAGGAGGAGTCAGAGAGCAGGCGAGGTGATGACAGGAGCAGAGGGGCAGGGAGAAATGATTTAAAGGTGCCCCGCTGCCGGCTTTGAGGAGGAAGGAGGCGAGCCATGAGCCAGGGGCGTGGCCGGCTTCTGGAAGCTGGAAAAGCCAAGGAAACAGATTCTCCCTGAGAGTCCCCAGAAGGAACCAGCTTGCCAACGCCTTGACTTCAGCTCACCACTTTTTAAATGTCCAGCAGTGACTCGATTTCAGATTTCGAGCTTCCAGAAGAGTAAGAGACAAATCTGTGCTGTGCTGAGCCACCACGTTTGTGATCATTTGTTACAGCGGCCACGGGAAAGGAATACACGTGGCGACATAAAGCAAGTGGGTCCTCTGCACAAAAGAATTTGCCCCGTAGCTGAGACACCCGATAGTGACGCCTCACTAGATTTTCCCTCTGTTACAAAAGCGTTACTAAATTCCATATTAAATATTCTTCATTCTTTACACGTTTTTAAAACGTTCAGTAATGATTTGAGGAGACAGTCTGGTAGAAAGGGCATCCGATAAACACTTCAGACTGCTAGGCACTCACTCCCCTTGAACACTCGCTGGCATGCACGGGCACGGCTGGTGCTGAACTAATCTGCACCCATTGGTAGAAACTATAGGAATTGCTGCATGCAGTCACGCAGATTCGTAATACAACTTCCAGGATGCGTGCTCATTTCAGAAACCACGCATGTACCACCATCCCAAGCGACTCCCTGTCTGGTATGGGCTGGGAATCCCTCTGCAGGTACCTTTTGTATACGGAATATTTATCACGTGGTCAGCAGCTTTGATATATAGATAGCTCAGAGAATAAAGAGGACTTACTCAAATTTTAAAAATTGTTTTGGTTTTATTTCCATTTCTATCTCAGTATTTGTAATATACTTTCCCCCAGTTTTGTTGCGATATAATGGACATTTAACACTGTATTGGTTTAAGGTGTACGACATAATCATTTCATAACACTTTTGAATATCACTCTGCATATACATGATTGGGGGCAGGTAGATGAGGGGCCAATGAGAGGTAGAGACTTCAAATATTATATGTTAATATATCAGTAAAGATCAAATTATTTTATTTTTATTTGGTTAACTGTGTCTAAGCTATACCAGTCTTTCCTTGATATTCTACTTAAAGCCACTTTAAAGGTTCCCATATCCCATGTTAAATGAATTCACAAAAGCTCCTAGTTAGCAGGAAAAGGTTTCACACAACCTCACCGAAAGGGTTTAAATGCACTGATTCAAACTCCTTCCCAGACCCTTCAGAACTTCTCTCAGGTGCAACACAACCCCAGGCACACACAAACCCCGCTCCCTATCCCCCATGCCTAGTGACTTGGCCAGAAGTACTTTTGGGAAAACTGATGCCCAAGACATCTGGATGCCCACCTGGCACAGAGTAAAGAAGGAACCAAGGTTTCAGAAAGGCCTGAAATTCAGATTCCAAGAATGGCCGTAAATGGGCCCGGGTGTTACCATGGATAAACCAGCACAATGGCGGGCAGCTCCTGTTCCTCAAGCTGTCCTAGAACTACAGAGGTGCCATGGCGGCTGGAGCTGAATCGCCCAGGGCCATGCGAGCTGCAGGTCAAGGTCAGGGCTAGGAAGGGCCATGTGAGCTGCAGGTGAAGGTCAGGGCTAGGAAGGGCCATGTGAGCTGCAGGTGAAGGTCAGGGCTAGGAAGGGCCATGTGAGCTGCAGGTGAAGGTCAGGGCTAGGAAGGGCCATGTGAGCTGCAGGTGAAGGTCAGGGCTAGGAAGGGCCATGTGAGCTGCAGGTGAAGGTCAGGGCTAGGAAGAGCCATGCGAGCTGCAGGTGAAGGTCTGGGCTAGGAAGGGCCATGTGAGCTGCAGGTGAAGGTCTGGGCTAGGAAGAACCATATGAGCTGCAGGTGAAGGTCAGGGCTAGGAAGAACCATATGAGCTGCAGGTGAAGGTCAGGGCTAGGAAGATGGCGAGACAAAGTAATCACAAAGGAGGGCCCCCGAGACATGGACATCTGCCCTCCGTCTCCTCTCATCAAAATGAAATTTCAGTCCCAAGAATTTAACGAGATATGAGGGAACGAGTTTCTATTTAACCACGGCCTTCCAAACCCTCCAGGGCAGCGCCCAGCTCAGCTTTAAATGAAATGCCTGCCCAGAGCCATCTGAGTCAGGAGACGAATAAACGGCCCGGACAGGCTGGAATCAGGGAGAAAATAGATTCTCCCTTCGCTCAGCCAGAGAGGACAAGCAGATCGGGGAGTGCAGGGGTTCCGACCTGCGAAGGGAAGGACGCACTCCTCTCTCAGTGTGATCTGGAGGGGAAAGGACCAAGGTCCTCTCGCCCGGACATGGGGCCACTTTGGGAGCTAAGTGTTGAGACCGAGTTTTCCAAATTAGAAAAGGCAACAGTAGGGAAAACAGTGCAAGTGTGTGTGTGTGTGAGAGAGAGAGGGGGGGGGGGATGTGAGGGTGATGAGAAGGCAGGATGGAGGTTTGGTGGATCCACGTCTATACCAAGCTCCCATTCCTGCAAAACCCTAGATGCAGATTCCAGTGCCCCACTTCCCAGGAAATGACTGGGTCACCTTTTTACAAACCCCAGGGGCTGAAGGGCACCGCTGACTTATGGAGACTGGTCCTGCATATTGGAAGTTATAACACAGAGATATTTTTGAGTTACAGAGCAGTCAGGTGCTGCTTAGTCGGCTGCTTGTCCAAAAAACAACTTAGACTTCAATGTCAAGGATTTTAAGGCAGACATGAGAAAGCTCCTTCCATCAACAAGCGCTCCTGAGAGCCAGAGTTATGTAAGAAGCAACCTGCATTTGCCTCTGCAGAGCATGACACAGCAGGCTGGGGACCAGATCCCCAGCACATCCTTCCCAGACCCCTGGACCAGCGAGGCTCCTTCTATACACACACACACACACACACACACACACACACACACACGCACTCCTCATATGCGCGCTTGCATCTAAACATTCACATTCCTCAAGCTACTTAAAGTAAACTTCAATCATAAAAGAACAGCAAAGATATAGATTATTTTCCTCAATTGCATTAATTGAATAATACATCTCCAACCTCTGCAGCAGAGATAACACTCGATAACAATGGTTTGTGTGTGGGCAATAGTGTGGTGAAGGCCTGGGGCAGGTAGGGGCTGGGTGGAGGGGGGCAAATAGGAGGTAGGGGAACATCTGTAATACTATCTACAATAAAAAAATATATATATTTGCCCTGACCGGTTTGGCTCAGTGGCTGGAGCATTAGCCTGCGGACTCAAGGGTCCCAGGTTTGATTCCGGTCAAGGGCATGTACCTTGGTTGCGGGCACATACCCAGTAGGGGGTGTGCAGGAGGCAGCTGATCAATGTTTCTCTCTCATCGATGTTTCTAACTCTCTATCCCTTTCCTCTCTGTAAAATTCAATAAAATATATTTTAAAAAATATAAATATTTTTAAGTATATCTGAAAGAGAATTCCCTTACTCTTTAGGTTCTTCCCTGCCTCTATTTTCCCTTAGCATTATTCACCTTGAGGTATTCACTTATTCATGTAACTTCTCCCCCCACCCCCCGCTGGAATATAACTTCTACAATTGCAAAAAAAAAAAAAAGTGGTTTGTGTGTGACACGTATGAGAGGTCAGCATGTCCACCCTTGGCTGCACTGCCCACAGTCCTGGACAGCAGGGCTGTGTCACAGCAGACAGGGAAGGCTCTGACTTGACAGCCTCCTATCACAGTCCCACTGAGACTGGGAGAGGTTTTTACATAAGCTACTAAAATAAGCTTTTCAGCTGAGAGCAAACAAATCCGAGTCTAAATTCAGTGAACTGGAAGCAGGAGAGATGCTGACCTTAAGACAACTCCACTGGGCTAATCATGAGAACCATGTTGGGACATCGGCGGTGCTGGGAAAGGCTCTCTAGATTCTAGAAGGAGTGAGGCTGTGTCTTCCATCTCCTCATTGAGCCCCAACCTCCTGACACCTGCCCGCCCCTTCCTGCTGCTCCAGGACCCACAGGTGAGACCTGTGAGAGGAACGCAGTGCTGCCGGCTCCTCCCTGTGCCTGCAGCAGGTCCCGCCCAGCCAGGCACAGAGGGACAATGGTGGTTACCCCCAAGGAAGGGTCGCCTCCCCTTTAAGCCTGGAAACCTAGACACTGTGCTTGAATGCTCTCCATCCCCCACGGACAGCCTTCCTCCATCACTTCATCACATTTTCCTCAGTGTGCACACCTGGGTCCCAGAACAACAGGTGCTGCTTAGGTGGCTGAGGAACGAGACCAGGGGCTGCCAGCCTGTCAAACTCCCGGCTCGTTCATCAGCAACAGGTTCAGGTCGACAGTCCTATATCTGAAACCTCTGGGTCCAGAGGAATCTCAGAATTCAGATTTTTGTTGTTTTCATTTTAGAAAGCTAATATCACACCCCAGCAGGGTCTGAGGAAGCATCCAATGAACTCATTTATACACTTTCGTATCAAAACATGAATATTCATACTAGTCTTCTAGTTATGAATAAAAAAATCCAGAGGTCTCAAGGGCAGGGGATTTGGCACCATCCTCCAGGATATAGAAACTCAGGGACAAAAACAAAGACCAGACAAATGGGGCAACTGCCAAAACCCCAGCAGACATCCCCTGACTCAGAAGGTCCGGGACGGACCAGCTGAGCTAGGACCAGGCTCATCTGAAGCATCTCCCATACAGAGAATGCCTTCTACCTTGAGCTGCCCTGGCCCCAGAACCGAGAGAGAAATCATTCCACAGAGCCCCCTATATTCAGGGAATCGGTCCCCGGACTCCGGCACCTGCCTCCGAGGAGGACACGACACACACCAGGTGTAGACCCTGCTGGGACCCACACGTCGGCAGCAGACGCTGTTTCCAGAGCCCTGACCCCATGTCACCCAGGTGAGCTGCACGGGGCGCAGGGCAAACCCACACTTTGATCTTTCTGGCCTTGGGGAGCAGAAAGAACATTTAACAGCCTCTGTCTTTCTCTCTGCCCCGTTTCATGCCAGCACCCCCGGGGCCCACCGCCCGCCTGCTCTCTTGCTCTGTGCTCCCTGACTGGCCGTGGCCACTCGCATGGCCTTACCTGCCCCCTCCCTGCCCTGGGCCCCCACAGGGCAATCACTTAGTCCCGCCCTCCTCTGCGCTCCCACTTACGTTTTCAGCTGCCTCTGGGGCACCCTTCCCCGCTGCTGCCGCTCGGACCCCTTCCCGCTGCGCCACTGCCTGCGAATACCCGCGTTCTTTCCCACGGCGCCCCCACGTGCACTTAAGTTGGTCACGGGACTGGCCCTGGCCAATGGGATGTGAGCAGAAATGCCACGCGCCAACGTCACTTCCGGCGGCGGCAGGGGGTGTTTAGTGCCTGTGCACCACCCCCCACGTCCCTTCCCCTCCATGATGCCAAGACAAGGCGGTGGAGAATCAAAACAGAAACCTCCTAGCCCTGACTGGTCTGGCTCAGTGGATAGAGGGGTCCCAGGTTCGATTCCGGTCAAGGGCATGTGCCTTGGTTGCGGGCACATCCCCAGTAGGGGGTGTGCAGGAGGCAGCTGATCGATGTTCCTCTCTCATCAATGTTTCCAACTCTCTATCCCTCTCCCTTCCCCTCTGTAAAAATCAATAAAATATTTTAAACAAAACAAAACAAAAAACAAACCTTCTAGGTCCTGGGGTCACTGTGAGAAGAATAAACTTCCATGGGGAACAGTTCCCGAGAGCTGGGAATTAGCTGACACAGCAGCGAGTGTTAACGACCCCCATACACCTGCCTTCTGCACCTGACAGGTTCCCACTTATTGTGCTTTAAACGCCACGGCAAATGCTGCCTGCTCGGGGAACTCCAACCTCCCGGGAAGGTCGGCCTCTCCGTCCCTGACCTCACGTGTCTGGCAAGCAATTACCTGAATCTATGGACACGTTTCTGTTTGCAAGTTTGCGCCCCGCATTTGTGTGTGCTTCTCCCGCCCCGGTGTTCTCGGTGCCTTGCAAGCTGCAAACACTCAATATGCTTGATTTACGGAAGCAAAAATCAGAGCCTTCCCGCTCGCGGGGCCAGCAAACCAGAGTCAGCATTTCCCCGGAGCCGTAGGTTCTCAGCATTGTGCCTAGGTACTGTAGGAGGCAATGTAAGGAAAACACTTGTCACCGCCTCTACCAGCATCGTTTAATCTTTAGATCCTCCGCACCCATTATCTCCCATCTATTAAAGGAAGGCCGCCACTTAAAAAGGACCTCGTCTTTGCAGGAACTACCAGTAAGACATTTCTCAGAAAGGAAGATCAAAGAGGGGCATTGTAGTGAGGAGAGGAAAGCCGAACAGGGCCCTCTCTTGGCACCCATGAGCCTGGCTCAGCCACGCCTGCCACCGTGTGCAGGTGACAGCCTAGGCACGCACAGTCGCGTCATCACGGCTTGGCAAAGCTTCCCAAACCAAAGGCGCAAAACCCCGCCACCGGTCAGGGACACAGAACACAGGGAAGTGGCTGGAGGGATGTGTCCCGTGAGTACTTCCCTTTCTCCCAATTCTCTAAAGGACGTGATGCGATGCTTAGTTCCAGCCCCAGGGAAATGGTGACCTTAATTAAATGATGATCAATTATTAAGGCAATTTTCACAGTTAATTCCCACGAACTAGCATTTTACCTGCTACAGGTGTGGCTGTACTGGGGACACTGAGATGAGCCACTTAATGTGCATGGACCATGCGGTCGGCTGGCGGTGCTGGCATCCCGGTGCGCAGACAAAAACAATCCCGACAGAGAGCTGTGACACCCCAGTGCCACACCCACAGCTGCAGGCGAGCAAGGGGCTCCTAGCACATAATCCTAGCAGGACTGTAAGAGCGGTAAGTGGAAGAACATTAGACTCTGCCGTATGCTGAAGGCTGGTATAGACAGTGAGATTTTTTTTTTAAGTGAAAAAATTGAAGAGGTAACTGAGCAGAATGGAATAGTAGAGTTTGAGATAGTCGGGAGAGTACGTTTTTGGAAAATATACTTTTATTGATTTCAGAGAGGAAGGGAGAGGGAGCTAGAAACATCAATGATGAGAGAATCATTGACCAGCTGCCTCCTGCATGCCCCCTACTGGTGATCGAGCCTGCAACCCAGGTATGTGCCCTGGCCGGGAATCGAACCGTGACCTCCAGGTCCATAGGTCGATGGTCAACCACCGAGCCACACCGGCCGGGCAGGACAGTACATTCTGATGTTGAGTGTCACATGTCATATATAAGAGGTACCTCAAAACACAGGGCGTTGCTCCTGGCTGGTATTTATGTAAGTCAGATACCATAAATAGAACAAGGAATGCCCCACCCCGTCCAAGATACCAAGTGCATATGTGGAAAGCAAGAAATTGACTGAAAATGGCATTGCCCGGCAACTTACCTTGTATGAAGATCCTATTCCAGTAGATCTTTCCAACTTGGTTGCCCCCAAGAAACACCAGATTGGACAGGATGAGCATGGAGGTGGAGCACGAGGCTAGGGCAGCGTGGAAGCGACGGCGAGCCCGTGGGGAGAGGAACTGGACCTGTGGGGAAGGCAAGAGCACCTCATTGCACGGTGGAAAGTCAGACTGGCACTGCATCCAGCCTTCCTCCGTCAGCAGCCCCGGGTGCTTCCCCCAGACTGTTCTTTAAATTAAAATTATTATTTAAGCACGTCTCAAAACTTCTATTCCTGCAACATGCTCATTCTGATCTAAGTGCCACACCCCCAAGTTGTTACCTCCTACGACCCAAATGAGCTTTCCCCGGACACGTGTAACACAAGTTCTGAAGCTAGTTAAGATTCAGCTGGAATGTCTCTACACATCTTCTGCATGTACATCTCTAGGCACAAGACCTGCTTAAGCTGTTCTCCATGGTAACAAGCACAACTCCATATAATGAGGTCCAGATCAGAGCGATCTTCCAGGCCAGTTTACTAGACCATGGGGAGCTACCCCATCGCTCTGACCCACTATTAGGAGGAACCTTGTTAAGAGGGCGCAGGAGAGCAGTTCAAGCCAACTCCGTTCCTGGAATCGGAGCTCTGGTACGCCAATGGTGAGCTGGCAGCAGCGTCAAAACATGCACCTGAAATACATGGAACTGGAGAGATGTTTTCCCTAATGGATGATAAAGAATTCTGCTCATCCATCCGAGATCTTCAATGGACTTTTCCCTCCCCTTTTATTACCTTCGTGAGGATGTCATAAAGTCAACTAAGCCTTCCTACCTCGGCCCTGGCGTTCTGGGGGCCCTCTTGAGGGAGGCCCCGTGCTGTGGCTGCAGTGTGTGAGCCCCCTGAGCACATCGCAGGGGCTGTCCTTTGAGGCTGTGTATTTAGAATGAAGACCAGGTACAGTGCAACAGCCCGACACACAGGGCCCCGGGGGTCCTGACAAATACCTCAGCCTAATCCAAAGACACATGGATTAGGAGATGGTTCCGAATATCCTCCTGAAACCTGTCCATCTCTGGGGTGGTCACTGCCTCCTGATTCCAGCTGTACTCCATTACAGATGGAATTCTGAATTGGCCGGATTCGTGGCAGGCGAAAAGGACTAAGCAGGAGGCTGACTGGCTTCTGGAGCCCCTGCTGTGCATCACCTGTGGCTATTGTGCAAACCTCAGTCAGGGTCCTCTGAAAACTCAGAGAAATGAATTCCTGGCACCTCCCCTTTCTCTCCTGCAGTCCCAGCATCTGTTCTGCCTGCTCAGATAGAGCTGCTACCATGCATCTCCCATCCATGGCTCTCTCCTCCTGCATCACCTTGGAGCACGGCCATCCTGCCCCACCTGTGAGCGTGAGGCCTTCTCACGCGTGAGCTGAGCAGTGGACACTGACTGGGCCATCTGCCTGGATGTGATTGTTCTGGAAAGATCATCAGTGATGCTGATGTGTCCCTGGTTACGGGCCGCCAGACAAGATGACCTCTCGTCTCTTTCCCTGCTCTAAGAGGCCACAAGCACGTCCAGACGATGCTGTCAAACACGACCGGATGAGAGATAATTACACAGAATAGAAGCTGGTAATGAGAGAGAAATGGGGACAGAGCAGGCTCATAACACAGCCCTCCTCACCCTTGAGAGTAAGGAGACATTGATCTACCCGTTCCTGCATTTTAGAGAAAAGGGAGGTATTTTCTGGGTATTACTGACTCAATCAGCAGTAAGTGGGGAGGCGGGATGAGAGGAAGCAGGGAGACAGCAGGGGAAATCCAGAATAATAAATCAAGAAAATACGAATTGTTTTAATTGGCATCAATGTGTCCAAATAATTCTCTCCAGGGAGAGGGACATTATAACACATTTGATTTCTGAGGGACCCCATGGGTCAGATACTCTGCGGCGTCTGCTCTACCCCGTCAATCTCTCCCCCCACCCCCCTGCCTCACTTCCTGTTTGGGGTGGTCCAAGGCCCTGTGTGACCTTGCTCTTGTTAACGTCAATTACAGAGAGCGGACAGGGCTCGGTTACGCTCAAAGTGGTTCTCCTTTTAGGGGAAATGATTACAATAATTAAATAATCAATAGAGAGATACTGAGAAAACGCTCTTTGCATTGGGTTGCTAAGCAGGGCTGCGGTGCCAGGTTACCTGGCACAAGGCAAGGCAGGTTCTGGTGGGAGACAGAGCTGAGGAGTAAGTTCAGAGCAAGGCAGGAGGCAAGGGGGAGTGGGTGCTGGAGGCTGGGGGGGAGTGGGTGCTGGAGGCTGGGGGGGAGTGGGTGCTGGAGGCTGGTGGGGGAGTGGGTGCTGGAGGCTGGGGGGGAGTGGGTGCTGGAGGCTGGGGGGAGTGGGTGCTGGAGGCTGCGGGGGGAGTGGGTGCTGGAGGCTGGGGGGGAGTGGGTGCTGGAGGCTGGTGGGGGAGTGGGTGCTGGAGGCTGGGGGGGAGTGGGTGCTGGAGGCTGGGGGGAGTGGGTGCTGGAGGCTGCGGGGGGAGTGGGTGCTGGAGGCTGGGGGGAGTGGGTGCTGGAGGCTGGGGGGGAGTGGGTGCTGGAGGCTGGGGGGAGTGGGTGCTGGAGGCTGCGGGGGGAGTGGGTGCTGGAGGCTGGGGGGAGTGGGTGCTGGAGGCTGGGGGAAGTGGGTGCTGGAGGCTGGGGGGGAGTGGGTGCTGGAGGCTGGGGGGAGTGGGTGCTGGAGGCTGCGGGGGGAGTGGGTGCTGGAGGCTGGGGGGGAGTGGGTGCTGGAGGCTGGGGGGGGAGTGGGTGCTGGAGGCTGGGGGAGTGGGTGCTGGAGGCTGGGGGGAGTGGGTGCTGGAGGCTGGGGGGGAGTGGGTGCTGGAGGCTGGGGGGGAGTGGGTGCTGGAGGCTGGGGGGGAGTGGGTGCTGGAGGCTGGGGGGAGTGGGTGCTGGAGGCTGGGGGGGAGTGGGTGCTGGAGGCTGGGGAGAGTGGGTGCTGGAGGCTGGGGGGGAGTGGGTGCTGGAGGCTGGCGGGGGGAGTGGGTGCTGGAGGCTGGGGGGAGTGGGTGCTGGAGGCTGGGGGGGAGTGGGTGCTGGAGGCTGGCGGGGGGAGTGGGTACAGGAGGCTGGGGGGAGGATTGGGTGCTGGAGAAGCAGGGCTCCTTCTCCAGCACCAGAGGCCCTGGCTCCCATGGATCTTCCCTTAATTCTCTGATTCCCCAAGTATCTCTCTCAACTATAAGAGTCCATAAATTCCTACTTCTGCTTATGGAAAAAAGAGTCAAAATAATAGAAAATATGAACAATCCTCTAGTCTCAGAAACAGGAGGGAAGACATCTAAAATCTGAAACGAATGACCACAATTTAATTTTTAGAGAGAGCTAATTTAAAAAAAAAAAAAAAAGCAAGAATGTTAAAGGCTGTTGGAATCAATAAGCTAGAAAGACTTAAAGGAGAGATCAAGAGGCTCATAGGCAATTCTTAATCATCCCTTAGGGGGAGTGGGTGGGAGACAAAATAGCTGATGAAAAAGAAAATCCAAAAGCCTAATTTTAACTAACAGCCCGATCCTCTGAACTGATGAAATGAGCCTTGTGCATGAACAACAGCCCCTCACAGAGCCTGGCTTCTCCTCACCGTGAGTCAGAGGAAGAGCAGAAGGAAGGACCAGCCACAAGGAGGAAAGAGAGGGCCAGCCCGGAGAGTCCACAGAGGGTACAATCAACTGCAAAGGGGACTTTGTCTCGGCTGCAACCGTCTCTCCCCTCCAGCTTCCCCGGACACACTGTAGAAGGAACCGTTTCGACCTTGAGGACTCTTTCTCTGTTTCTAGGGAACCGTCTGGCCTCGGCCATTGGTTCACAAAAACTCTAGAGCAGCGATTTTCAGCCTTCTTCATCTCATGGCACACACACACACACACACACTAATTACCAAAATCCAGTGGCACACCAAAAAAATATATTGTATTTTTTGCCAATCTCACAAAAAATAGGTACAATTTTGATTGATTTACAATAAGAATAATTGTCCTTACCTACCCTTTTTGTTCCAAAGTGACCTTTTAAGAAATTAGGTGCCTATAGGTGTATATAAGGATTTCTGGTACCAAGAATCCAGTCAGATGCAACCTTATTATGCAAACATGACCAATAAGATGCAACTCTTATTATATGACCTGTATGTGTATGGTTCAAGACCAGGCATTCACACCAGATGCTATTGTTGTGTTGGTTATTGTCATTTTTTTTTATTTGACAATCTAAGGGAAGAAGTCAGTGCCCCTGACTAAACAGTCAGATGTTGCATGTTCTTAGAGGAAGTTCCATACTTAGGAGTCCCAGGAGGAAAAATGCCGTATGGGCAAGGCTGGGTGGGTATATTCCCTCGGCCCAGCTGGCTCCATCAGTAAATATGACTTTGTGAGTCTAAGAGGGCCAGAGGGCCAAAGTTCCCACTTGAAACTCTTTGTTCCTTTACACTCTCTCCTCTGTAGTGATTGTGGTCACTACACCTGTGGACCTTCACCTCTAGGATGCCGCCTGCCGTGTGCAGGGGCCAAGCCTTAAGGCAGTCACCCGTCCTCATGGTTTAGATGCTTGAAAACCCCTTCCTTGGGCAGAGAACTCACGATGAATTGTAAACTCAATGGGGAAATAGGATACAGCGAAGAGCCATCAAGTCTGAAAATCAGAATCACCAACTTGATCAGATAAGGCAATGATTGGTAAACAGAGTTTGATTTTCATGAACACAGATATATCATGATAAAGAGAGCTCTGGACTGGTCATGGTCTCTTCCCAGATAGATGAGTCTGTGGCAATTCAATATCCTCTCGGCAAAAAGTGGGAGGGGCACTGTCCCCCGGGGGATGTCTGGAAATTTGCTGGGCATTTTTGGTTATCCCAAGGACAGACAACATGATTGCATGATCTGGCTATGTTATTGATGGACAGGGTCCAGGGATAGTAAGCATACTGCAAGGTGCGTGGCAGAACTGTCCTGCCTGAAAGGTCCACAGCGCCCTCTGGAGAGAGGGTGAGTGTTTTCTTCCACATTTATTCCAGAGCTGACTTCCCTCTTGGCCTGTGGGGCACAGTACTTCCCTTCCTCCTTCGTTAGGAGTATTGCCAAAACCCGGTCCCCTTTCCCCAAGGGCCCAGGAAAATGCACCTCCTGGCAGCAAAGGGCCCCTTACAGGGCCTCCATGCTGGGTCATTCCCCCCCCCCCCCACTACCCCTCGGCATCAAATATGAGAGAGGGGAGCCCTGTGCCCCAAGCCATGTTTAGGCAAGATGCACCTCAGTTCCAAGCCTCGTCATCTCACACCCCTGAACACAAGGGAAGAGGAAGAAAGGGGGTGGAGCAGTTAGAGAGCATCACTGTGCCATGCAGGGTGACCAGTTCTCCGCATGCACTCTGACCTATATCCAGGCTGGGGCAGTTTCTCTCCACGTCGATGTTGCTATAACCCCCTCTTCTGGCCCAAGGGCAGGTACTGACTGGGCTTTGGGCCTGGATACAGCAAGGCCCTCAGAACATCCAGAAAAGCGGAGGCCGACCTATCATTTCTTGGTGCAAGCACACTGTGACTGAAGAGGTAAGAGCTAGGATGTGGGGATGTCATATCGGCAGTTTAGCACTGGATTTAAGCTTCCCTCTAAGATTCCAAAAGTGAGCCATGAAACCCAATTAAAGTAAACCATAGGGCTGAACGAAACTTCTGTCAAACTTGTTTGAATTTCCTGCTGCAAGGTGTCCCTGGCTTGTGTTTATTCATATCTCCATGGCAACTCTTCTATCTTTTCCAGTCAACATCCTGTCCCTGGAAATCACAGGACTGGCTGGGGCACATGAGCTGGGCCTGGGGATGTGGGCTGCAGAATCTGGGTCAGAAGTGACGCTCAGCACAGCCCGGGGGTGGGGGGCAGATGCTGCAGGGGGCTGTTGGCCCCACACTTGTCCATGGAGTGGCTGCATGTGGGGCCAAGCTGGGGGGAGGGGCCAGGCTGAGCATCTGGGGGAGCAGATGGGCTGGAGAAATGGCTGCTGGAGATGGTGACAGAGGCTTGGCAAGTGGGACCCGATCCCGTTTATTTTTAAGTGGGGGAGAAGCTAAAAACAGAAACTGGGTGGGTTTGAGCAGCTGGACACAGTTCTCCCAAATAATCACTGACGTTTTTCGTTTTCTAATAAAAATGCTAACCAGAGGGTAAGAGAGGATGAGCAAAGAAATGGCAGGAGGGGGAGGGGGAGACCGGTGGGGAGATACCCGCAGGCCATGAAGATGAAACCAGAGACTTGTGAAAGGGAAGGGCAGCCAGAGGGAGACCCTCAGGGCGGGAGGACTCAGACTCCAAAGTCATCCCAGGGCCCCCATCCCATCTGGGCCAACCTGCCAGGCACTGCTTCTCTCGGACTCCTTTCTCAGGGCACTCTGGTCCTTTCCATTTAGAAGTGCACGTTTCCCCAGTTACTTGTCACCCTCATGTTCCTACCAATATGGTAAATTCCTAAAGGATGGGGCGGCCTCTTCTCTCCTCTGCATCACCCAAGACCCATGCATACTCTGTGTGCTCAGTAATTATCCAACACCTGTCTCTCTCTTTGCTCCAAATAAGTGACACCATCTCCTGACTTCCTAAATGTTTCATCTCATCCTATATCCAAGCCAAGGGGACCCAGAGGCGCTCAGAAAGCAATGCTCCCTTCCTTCTTGGAAGGAGCTTCAAAAAAAGATCTGGTCGGTGAAGTTAAATTTTCCAACCTCTGTTTGCTACTGAGACCCAAGCAATGCGTGCTCCTGAGAGAGAATCAGATGCCTACAGTGACAAAGGCAGAGCCAGTTTCCCGTAGATGGGCAAGTCGCCTGCTCTGTAGCTCAGTGTCCAGCTTAGATAAAACAGCGGAGGCTGTGGACAGGAAGCCACTGTCAGGGCAGAAGATGGAGAGACGCCATGGTTCCTACAGGCAAAGGTGACAGACAAGGGTGCATTTTATATCCCTATTTGTTTAATCTGTACACAGAGCACATTCTTATGGAAAACTGGGCTAGAGTCAGAGAAAGGAGGAGTGAAATTGGTGGAAGATATATCAGTAACTTAAGATATGCAGAGGATACCATCTTACTAACAGAAAGTAGTACCTACTAGTAAAACAGGAATAATCAGCTAGAACAATGAGACAGACTGGAACCTCAAAGTGAACTCATATATATTTGTATATTTACTATACATGAAAGGTGACCTTTCAGTTCACTGGGGAAAGTATGGACCATTGAACAAAAACAATTTTAGAATGTAAAGATGACTCTTAGTTGCAGGCCATAGAAAAAGAGGCAGCAGACCAGATCTGGTTCATGGTTCACCAACCCTTGCTCTCTTCTATCTGTGTTCGGTACCTACCCCAAAGGAACACTTACACGTATGAACAAGGAGGCATGAGCAGGCACCTTCCCTGTGGATGCATCTGCAGAAGGAAAAAACTAAAAGCTACCTAAGTTCTCAACAGTAGAAGAATGGCTAAACAAATCATAATATAGCCGTACCGTGTCCAATTATGCAGATCTACATACACTAATATAGAAACGTCTTCAAAACATACCATGAGGAGTATAAAAAAGTACAAATGTTACAGTATTTATACATTTCTTAAAGCACACCCATGCACACACAGAGTAGTGAAGGTGTAGGAAGCTATACTACAATCTGATAAACAATGATCACCTCTTGTGGGAGGAAACTGAGCAAGGTGTAGCTTGTTTGGGGGTATGGGTGTCTTACCTGAGGACATGCTTAGAGAGAGGAAGGGGGGGAGACAGAGAGAGAGAGAGAGAGAGAGAGAGAGAGAGAGAGAGAGAGAAATACATCAATCAGTTGCCTTTGACTGGGGATTGAACCTGAAACCCAGACATGTGCCCCAACCAAGAATTGAATCAGCAACTTTTTGGTGCACAGGACAATGCTCAACCAACTGCGCCACTCTGACCAGGCTCTGTTTTGTTTTGTGGGGTTTTTTCAGGAGCGTATGGTCATGAATTATTTCATCAATTAAAAAGGAATAAAATAATAAAAAAAGGAAATCTAGGAAACTTTCCACTAAATGACCTTCAACCCTGGCCACCTCCCCTGAGTATAGAGAGTCAAGGCCAATGGGTGAGGAGATGGAAGCCAGATGACTATCATGACCAAGTTATGGCTGCTCCTGGCACTGGGGTCTCCCTCTCCAGGCAGCACTGAAGTCCCTTGGGACTATTAAATAAACCGAGGACATGACAGCTGTGGCCTCAGCTATATGCTGTTCAAAAATAAAAACAGCAGCTTAGGGCAAGGCCTGCTTTTTGAGCAAACTTGATATTTAAAAATCCAAAAGGTAAGGCATTGCGAAATGATCCACCACCTGAAGCACAGAGAACTCTTCTAGTAACATCCAGTTAAATAGAGTAGATGAGTCATTTCTGTTCCCTTCAATAACACCGTTAAAATGAAAGTAAAGATGTGAAATGGCAGAAACCCACAGACAAGAAACAGGAGTGAAGCAAAGAGCAGGTGAGCAAAGCCAATTCATTTTTTATTTTATTTTTTAAATATATTTTATTGATTTTTTTACAGAGAGGAAGGGAGAGGGATAGAGAGTTAGAAACATCAATGAGAGGGAAACATCGATCAGCTGCCTCCTGCACCCCCTCCACTGGGGATGCGCCTGCAACCAAGGTACATGCCCTTGACCAGAATCGAACCTGGGACCCTTCAATCCACAGGCCGACGCTCTATCCACTGAGCCAAACCGGTTAGGGCCCAACCCATTTTTATAAATCAGAAAGCAGATGATGGAATTAGCAGAGCTGAGCTACCTGAATACTAGATGCCAAAGCAGAAAGTTATTCACACACCAGATCCCCAGAAGGCCCAGCCTTTAGAAGAACCACGTGCCACAGGTGGCAACAGCACACACCATGTAGGAGAAAACCAGGGAGGCTAAACATCCAGGTAATGAGCATATACTAGTAGAGCCTGGGTTTCCCTCTTTCTCCACGCCCAAGATGAAGCCTTTTTTCATAACGACATCAGAGAGACTCTAAATGAGGGGCAACAGGTACAGTAACAGTGCTCAATAATTACCCAACACCTGTCTCTCTCTTTGCTCATATAGTAGGTCCGAAGAGAAATGAACCAGATGGGAAAGGAGGAGAGAGGGGGGAGGGATTCAAGAGAGATTCTCCAGGAAAAGAAAAGAGCTGACAGATTCCAGATATGTCTGACCACATGGAGAATACTATTCCGAGGATTTTTTCAATTTTGTTGGAAAGAAGTGGTGACAGTAAACTACTAATCAGACAAAAGAGTCCAGGCAACCCTTAATCTGAGGGAGATAAAACAGTCAACTAAGAAAGGAAAAGCAATTATAGCATATTAACAGGCTTGGCAGTGAGCCGTACTTAACACAGTGATAATAATGTAGACACTGAATTGAACAACAACAACAAAAGATCTTATTATATTAGGGGGAGAAGTAACGAGTAGGTCTAAGATGCTAAAACCTCATGTAGAAAGCAGTTACTATTTATAATAATAAATAAATTATAGACTTAATTTAGAAAGACAGACTATCAGAAACAAGGGAACGAAAGTCGTTGCTGCTGGGAGACGAACACGGGAGTGACGGAGGGAGGGTGCTCTCCTGCTCACTCACCGAAACGAAGCCTTGTGCTAAGATGTGACTTTCAAACCAGGAACATGCATTTCCTAAGCTTTCTGCGTGTCCGTTTTTCCCACTGTCAAACAGGGAGAATGATAAAGCTACCATTGAAAGCACGTGAGATCATGGGGTAACTGCTTTCGTGAACATTCCCACTGCATGCGGACCACTTTTCAGAGGAGTTATTCCACGGACCCTGCCCCTGAGAAAGACACCTGTAACCTTCAGTTCTGACATCAGTCAAGCATCGGGGTCGGCTGAGCAAAGCCCCCTGAGGGCGACTCCATCCTGTCCTCTTTTCTCTCAAGAACCTTTCATTCACCCTGACTGGTTTGGCTCAGTGGATAGAGCGTCGGCCTGCGGACTGAAGGGTCCCAGGTTCGATTCCGGTCAAGGGCATGTACCTTGGCTGCGGGCACATCCCCAGTAGGGGGTGTGCGGGAGGCGGCTGATTGATGTTTCTCTCTCATCAGTGTTTCTAACTCTCTATTTCTCTCTCTTCCTCTCTGTAAAAAATCAATAATTTTTTTTAAAAAAGAACCTTTCATTGGACAATACATATTCACTGGACATATAAATGGGCAAAACCCAAGAAAATACGTATCACAAGTAATTCCACCAGTAAGAGTTAACCACCATTAACGTTTTAATGCACAACCTTTCACACACCTTTCTGGGCTTGTATGTGTTTTTAAATAAAAATAAAACTTCATTATATCCGTTATTCTTTACTCTCCATTTTCATCTTTCCTCACAATGAAATGATTTCAGCAGCATCACTCTGAACAGCACGGAGTCGGCTTGATAGGTGCCCTGCACCCTTCATAGTAGCTGCCTTCCTGCCACCCTCGGGACAGACAGCGGCTGTGGCAGCACTTACTCCATGGTATTGGGTGGGCGACAGGGTTGACGCCAGAGGAAGAAGCAAGAGCCACCTTAAACTGTGTGTGTCAGTAGATGTCGGCAATCACAAGTGCATTGAAATCAACCCAGTGCGTCTCAAACCAGGCCGGCAGCTGCTCACTATGCTTTTTTAAGCTGCGTTTATTTCTAGGTCTTGGGAGGAATGTGAGATATTTTGGAAGTCCTGCACATTTCTGACTTCTCGGAACTTTAAAAAAATGAATACACACACATGCATATACACATACATACAGTATATCATACAGTATATTCACACACTACATCTTATATACATAATATACACAAATGTTGTAAATAAATACATATGTAAAAAACGTTTTACACTAAGTATGTGTGCATTATCTTGGGAAGAAAGGGCTATCTCATCCTCTCACTGATAATAAGAGCACTGGAAACCCAAGCTCTGCCACTTCCGGTGGGCAACTGAGATGTTCTGGGCAGAAAAGGAGACCCAGATTTGGAAACACACATCCAAATCTTCAACCTGTCACATGATAACATTTTGCTTTTCCCCAAGTTCATCTGTGGGAAACTGCTTGGCACTAGGCTGTGGTTAGAGCAACCACGACGTATCTGGGCTGTAGATGCAGAAACCAGGTATGCTCAGGTCAAGAATCTAACCCCACCAGCCACCTAGGAAAGCCTGTTTTAAGCATTTACATTCAAGCCATGGCTCTCATCTTTGGCTCAGCATTTTGCCCCAGCTTACCATCCCCCAGGACGAGGGTTTGTGCTGTGCACTTAGCAGGGAGAGTGAACCTGCAGCAAACACGAGACCCTGAGCCCTGCCTTGCTCGGGGCTAACCTGGCAGGGACTGGAAAGGCAGCAGAAGTCCCAGGGCCGCCAGGCCCGGCTGGTCAGTCCATGCATATCTGAAAAGGGACTCTTTCTAAGCCTCTCTGTCAGATAGTAGACTCGGTAACAGAAAGTTAAAAAGAGCCTTTGAAAACACCTTTGCCATATTAAACATATTTAACTAAGTGGTGGAATTCATTGCAGAATAATTCTACCTCTCAGACCAGAGGGCTTAAGGCTCGGGTTCAGATCCCCACAGAGAAGAAAATGTATGACCAGTGAATTGCGCAGTGATTCCTGCATGGTTAATGAGTGGGAGACAACAGGGGGGGCCCCAGCGGGCCGACATCCCCCCAAGGAACACACTGTTCATAAACACACGCGTTGCTTTTTTCTGATCCAGGGGCCCAGGGGGTGCTAACAAGCTGCCACACAGGCTAATTTGAGGTGTGGGATTAATACCTTAATTTGATGTTCCCCTGCTTGGTTAAACAGCTTGCGTTTGTGTATTTCTAAATGTGGCATTCAGATCCCTTTAAATGGGGGACCATGTGGCCTCTCTAATCTCCTTTCCTGCACTGCACTGTCATGTCAGCCTCCGGGCCTGAGCCTGGTTTTTCCCTCCTGACCTCAGGCTGTGGGCGCTGCCCTCCTGGCCTGGAATGCCCATCTTCTCCTCTCTGTTCGCCTATCCAAATCCCACTCTTAATTCTTCAGCGACCTACTCGAGCCCCAGCTCTTGAAGCCATTCCTAACGGTTAGCTCACACGGACCGCCTGCCTCTCGAACACCAGCTGCCTCCGTGACTCATCTGGTCTCTGCACATCACGCCTCACACGGGCCCTCAACTGAGCTACACACGTCTCTCCTCTCCTCTCCAGCTAGATCATCACCTCCTGGGGGACAGGGAAGAGGACTCGAGGCCCCGTCTTCCACGATGAGCACTCTGACCTGGTGCCACCGCCCTTCTTTAACCTCACCTTTCTTGACCCCTTAATAGCATCAATGCCATTGACCATTCCCTCCATGAAATACCATTTTTCTTGGTTTCTGTGAAATCATCCTCTAGATTTCCCTCCCATTTCTTGGCCCTGCCTCCTTCAATCAACTTCTAAATGTTGGTTCAATCCCAGACCCAAGCCTTATCCTCTCTTCCTCTCCTTTCCTCTCTCTCTCTCTCTTTCTCTCTTTCTCATCTCAAACATTCCCATGGCTCCAAATATCATCTATATTCTCCCCAATGTCTATCTCTCGCCTGGACCTTTCTTCTGAGCAATGCCTGGGCAGGCTAGGCCAGACATTATTTTTTATGTTTATGGAGAGAAGTCCATTTTTTATAGAGATCATTTAGGTCCTGATAGACAAAGCGTGTGTCCCACAGTTTTATTGCCTCTTTAATCCAAAGCAGCCACTGTAAAGATGACCATCCTGACAGGAGGCCGGGCGAGACACTTCCCTCGTGTCGGGAAAGGAGTAATAATAGACTCTACAGCTAGGCCCTGACAGCTCAGCACGCTGCCCGCCTTGAAGCACTGGAGGAGGAAGCAGAGAAGGAACCAGGAGGGAGGCATCACGCTTTTCGCTCAGAGCTCTCCGGTGCTCTGCAAATGGTCTCCCACGTAGGGCGCTGAAATTTATTTTTCATAAATGAGCAAATAAAGAAATGAAGGACAGGCTGACTGGCTAAGTGAGCCCAGTCTGGGACAGGTTCCGGTCAGGAGAAATTGGCTCATCTACACTGAGCGCCTGATGTCCATTTGCGGAGATGAATCTAAGTAGCGGAGGAGTCGATAATGGGCCGTGGCCAAACAGAACAGCTCTTCAGGGTGCAGTTTGCTTTGTATTTCTCCAGCGGGTGAGTTGGGGCTGTGATCACTGACCCCTAGTGAAAGGGTTTCCTAATCAGGCGGACGAACATGTGCATCTTGCCAGTTGGTGAGCTAGGAGCCCGCAGAACTAAGTAACCAATGGTTGGATGGTGCTGGGGATTTTACAATCAATTATCCTTTTAAAGTGACTGGTCGCTCAAACTCTTGGGATTTCTGTACCTACATTTGCAACATCAAACTGTTCCAAATGGACCTCGCCATAGAGCCATGGTCTTTGGGTTCCTTCTGACACACCAAGGCATCAGTTCCCTCGCAGAACCATTAGACTGACCCTCTGTGATTTTCACTGGAGGCGCGCTTCCTCAATTAAATCTATAAATAGAAATTTTACTGCTTCGGAGAGAATATAAATCAGCTTATCAGGGCACTCTTGGGGCAACAAAGAGGGGGGAGGGGAGTGGGAGGAAGGCATTTATGTCATTCAATGAAATGGAAATGGGGGTGGGTGGGTGAACGGCTTGAGATGGAGGCTCTCCTTTGTGTTGGAATGACTGACAAGCAGCCTGAAGGTGTCTTCCTTCAAAGGAGAAATCAAATTGAGAACTGGCGAGAAGGAGAGTCACTCTACTGATGCTTCAAAATATTTCCACTTATTAAAATAAAAATATTTCAAGGCTGAACACAAATTCTGGCTCCCTGGGAGAGCCCTTGTATAGAGAGAAAGCATGCTGCCTGATCAGTAACTCCTCTCTTTGTCCACCAGCGTGGTGCTTTATGAAAATGCCTTGTGTCAGCTTCCTACAGCTCTGCCTCGGTGAGTCACAAACAATGACACCCCCCCAACCACCCCCCGTCTCACAAAGCAGCAGGGTTCAGCGAGTGCTCATTCCTCCCTACTCCTTTCCCCGTCCCGCCCCCCCCCCCCCCGCATATGTATTTTGTGCATTCAGCATTAAAGTAGCATTTTGTCATAACTAGACCAATTAGTACCTACCCTGCTACAAAATAAAATAAACACCCTGTATAATGCTTAACAAGCCTCACCTTATTCTTCATGCTGCTACGCAAACTGACTTCTCCTCTTTACTCCCCTCACGGCAGTCAGAAAGTATCATTCATTCATTTAACAAACATTTACTGCATGCTTACTCTGTGCCCGGCAATGTGATAAGTGTCAAGAATGCAGGTCTCTGGCCTCATGAGGTTTATGGTTCAGTAATGGAGCTAAGGATTAAACAGGTTATTCTATAAAAATATTTCACTACACCTGTGATAAGTATAGCAGAAGAGACAGATGAGGTGCCCACACGAGTTATTAAATGAGACCTGATGACTTAGGAGGGTCAGTGAAGGGGACCCATGCAAGGCATCATTCAAATCTGGAAGATGAATATGGATGGAGGAGAAGAGAGAGAGCATCCTAGGAGATGGAAGAGCCTGCATGAGGAGTCAGGCATGTAAGTGAACAGGTGGAAGAACAGAGTGTTGAGGAGGAGGGGCGGAGAGGTAGCAAGGTCAAGATCAGGCAAGGCCTCATATAGGCCATCTTAAATATTGTGTAGTTGGTCCTAATAAAACGGGATGCCACTGAGGATTTTAAGGACAGCAACATGGTTGGGATTTTATTGAGAAGCACCATTCAGCACAGTGAGAATAATGAATTGAAAAAGGCAAAAGTGGCCCTAACCGGTTTGGCTCAGTGGATAGAGTGTTGGCCTGGGGACTGAAGTGTCCCAGGTTCGATTCTGGTCAAGGGCATGTACCTTGGTTGCAGGTTTCTCTCTCATCGTTGTTTCTAATTCTCTATCCCACTCCCTTCCTCTCTGTAAAAAAAAAAATAGATATATATATATATTTTTTTTAAGTATAAGAAAAAGGCAAAAGTGGAAGCAGGGAGACTGGTTAGACACTACACGGTAAACCTGGCAAGAAATGAGAACAGTTGTATTAGGATGACTCAGTGGAAATGAAAACAAGCAAATAATAATAATAATAGTAATAGTAATATTTCCTGAGGAGGCAGAATGTAAGCACACACAGGAAGAACTGGGATAGGGGCACAGAAAGGACACCTTGGTGGTTTGGGACTTAAGTAACTAGACCGAGGATGTGCCACTTGCAGAAACAGAGCATGCTTGAGGGGAAGGAGCTGCTTGGAATACTGAGAGATAAGGGCACATGAGTTCAGTGCTACACGGGCTAAGTCAGAGATATCGATGAGATATTCGAGTGGAGAGAATCTGTAGCCAGTTGGATATATGAGGTACCACACATGGATGAAGATCATTCTAAATTATGGCTAACAAACACACTATATTCTTTTAATTTTTTCTAGAAAAGGAATGTGTTCTAGAACTGCGCTGCTCAAAATGGAAGTTGCTAGCCACATGGAGGCTGCTTAGATTTAAATTAATGAAAATAGATTTAAAAATTAGTTACTCAAGTGCTGAATGTGGCTAGTGACTGATGCGTTAGACCAGTGGTTAGCAAACTCATTAGTCAATAGAACCAAATATCAATAGTACAATGATTGAAATTTCTTTTGAGAGCCAAATTTGTTAAACTTCAACTTCTTCTAACACCACTTCTTCAAAATAGACTCACCCAGGCCATGGTATTTTGTGGAAGAGCCACACTCAAGGGGCCAAAGAGCCGCATGTGGCTCGCGAGCCGCAGTTTGCCGACCACGGTGTTAGACAATACAATGGACATTTCCATTATGGCAGAAAGTTCGATCAAACAGCCCTCCTAGGACCTCAGAGGGCTTGCTATTTACAACTCAGCTCTGACTGGTCTCTGGGTGAGTGTTCAGCTGTCATTCTATCACCAAGAAATGGAAACCTATTGTACTGTGTGCCCCAGACAAAGCGCTGAGGCTGAAGATATGGAAAAGAAGGACTGATAATCCTTGCTATCCAGATATATGTTTATCTATATTTAAAAGGCAGACGCAGGATGAATGCCAGGGGGAGAGTGTGTGAGGGGCGTGTGGAGTGAACTCACATTGTAAAAACAGCGCCGGGTCAATTGGGGCGACTCCAGTCAGATGAAAGCAGGTGCCAAAGAGGCATTAAGTCTTTATTTAGTTTTTGACAAAAGAATAGGAAATGGATTCATGAAAAGAGAGGGCAAGAGGGCAACTCAAGTGAGGAAACAGTTTTTTCAAAAGGTGGTGGGCCATTGGAAAGCCAGCCGTGTTTTTCTGAAGGAAACAGACTCGGTGCTGAACTGCGTAAGATACTGAGTCATGGAGGCAGAGTCCTTGGGGGACAAGTAGAAGCATTAATTGTGCTTTGACTTAACACTGAGGCTAACACAGACCCCGAGCTAACCATTGGGAATATAAATAGTAATGGGACCCTGACCTTGTACTCAAGGAGGTTCCAGTCTAAACACCCACAATCAACTACCAGGCGGTCAGGATAAGACAGCTGAAAAAAAATAGGCTTTACAAGGTATGTTCTTGCTCAACAAGCATGTAAACTAAACAGCATATTTGCAATATGCAAAGGCATATATCTCACCAAAAGTATATATTCAGAGAAAAGTATATACTCTGCCCGTAGGTACCTGAACTGTGGATAGAAACTGGTAAACACAAGAGGGTCCTTGAGTGAGCCGTGATGGGACAGAGCGGACGTTCCACTGCTTCTCCTGTGAGCCTTTTCACTGGCTTCATTCCTTTTATAACCAAATTAACAAGCCACGGGCTGCCTGGCACAGTTTGGGTTACTCTTCAGCATGTGAGATTTTTAAAATTTATTCATAACGTAAGCCATAGCTCAAAGTCTACAGAGCACTGCTTAGCATTAAGTTCAAGGTTAATGTCCGCCCTCCCGTGAAGGAACGTGAGGCTGTGCCCGGGCTCCAGCCTGGGCTGGAAGGAATTCTCTGGCTTCCACAGGTGGTGACTGGGTTTCAGGCTTCGGGGAAGACCGCTCAGATTTCAGGAAACATCTAGGGTGCCACCCTTTATGGCTTTTCCTTTGTGTTGTATAGCCATGCCTTCCACTGAAATTTCATTTTCCATTAGAATTAACCAACATTTCTCTTCCGCTCATCGCTGGGTGATACTACTGAATAAAATATTTATCTTTAAACATGCATGAGCATATTTAAATTCCTTCAGCTGTGTTATTTTGCCACGGACTTGGTACCCGTTTTTATTGGAATAACTGTCCACTTGTACTATGGCTAGCTACACAGAAAAGCACTCGAATGGGTTCTATTTTGGTCGTGTTGGTTTTTTAAAAATATATTTGCTTTACTTGCCTCTACGGATGGAATTTAGCCACATTACTCACTGCCCACTAAATTTCTTGTGTTTTGTTGCCTACTGTGAACACTAATGACAGCATTTTTCTTCTTAGCTACTTTTTCTCAGGGTTATCAGAATATTGCTGCATATGCAGGCCGGATGATTTCCTACAAGCTTCTAATACATCCTCTACCACATTTCCATTCTAAAACATTCACTCATGGTTTAAAAACACTTAAAATGTGCAAAGCAAAGTGCTTCATTTATTTTCCAAATCATTTTCCCCTGGAGTTGGAATGTGTCTTCTTAAGTCCTTAGCTTTTTTATGCTGCTATAACAGTAACTATCAAATTAGCAAAGAGTAAAACACCAGTACTGCTCAGTGCCGGTGAGGGCATCCTCATGCACTGGTGGTGGGATGTAACTCAGCACACTTCGGCAGCTAAGGAAGAGTTAAACCAGTGGTTCCCAACCTTTTTTTGGCCACACCCCACCTAAGCATCTCTAAAATCCTGATCCCTACCCTCCCCCGTGACATATAATTCTTATTATTCAAAAAGTGAACTCCATTCACTTGGAGGAAGCCTCAAAGGACATTCATTTGATCTAAACAAGCTTCCAAAGAACATGGTATCCATGAAAGAGAAAAATAATTGAACGAAAGAACAGCTGAAGTACTGAGGAAGAAATCACTATGAAATTGTTAAAAAATAATAATAATATGGAGTAATACGAAAATATAGCAAATAAAGTTTTAAAACATAATAGAGAACTGAAATGCATAAATATATCACAATATGCATTTATATATCATATATAAGGCCCCTAGGACCATAAGAAATGCGAAATATTCACTGTTGATAACGCATTCTCAAATTGCCCCCTTAAAAATCAAATTGTCATCCTGTGGGGCATGTGCCCACGTTGGGAACCACCGAGTTAAACAGTATGCGTGGCAAACCTTAAAGGTGAGAAAACCACTAATGTAGCAATTTTACATACAAGAATTCATCCTGGTTATGATATTCACCTCAATGCAATTGATAAATGCAAAAAATTAGAATAATATGATTATTAATAATAGAAGACTAAATAAATTATAGCACATTCAATGGTGAAATTTGGTGGAGCCATTAAAAAGGGTTGTTAGAAATGGATTTGATGACATAGAAAGGTGGTCCTGATACAATCATATCTCTGGAATAATAGCATTTGTTTTAAATGTGTGTGTGTGTTTGTGTGTATGTGTGTGTACACAACAAATATTTAGAAGAATGGGGGATTAATAGTATTTTCTGTTGAGCTGTTTTTTCTCTTCTATTTTGTCTACATGTTCTAACATTATATAATAAACATGGATTGCTTTTATAGTTAAAACATTACATTTTTTTAAGTAGCTACAATTAGACTCTTTTTAAATTGTCCTGCCTCTAGGCACAGGGGCTTTGAACCCATCTAGCGAGCATGGCTCATGAGGCCCTGAATCTGATGACCACCTTCCCTCCCAAAACTGGTCCCGGCTCAGCTGTCCCTGCCACGAGCCAGGCTCCTGCTCACCAGGCTGTCCTGGATGCACGGGGTCTCCACCAGCCTCCGGACTCCATTCTCCACGGTGACTCCCAGCCAGTTGAGCGCTGCCCAGCACCAGAGGTAGTCGTGCCCGCCATGCCAGTAGCTCACAAATGCAAAAGTCATCGCCGTGGAAAACAGTGTCCCCAGCAGGCCGTGTTGGGACCCGCCCACTGGGATGTACACATACCTAGAGGAAGAAGAGGCTGTTAGGAGCCATGCAAAGGGCTGGGCCTGCAATACACCCGGTCCCCTGACCTGACTCTTCTATCACACGATGACACTCACCGTGAGCAGGCCCTCCCCTATCCCAGGAGGCCACAGAGCGCTCCTCGAATTCTCCATCATGCAAGGAGTTGGCAAAAACATGGGCCTCAGCCCTGCGGGGCTGTAGGTTAAATGCACACACGGTCAAAGAGCTCTCGTTACCATAGCAAACAGCACTTACAAGAGGCTGGGTGAGGAGTAATGGACTGTGTTTCTAAAAGGGATGTGTCCAACCTGGAAAGCCAACCACAGGATGGCAGCGAAGCTCTGGCTACTTGGGGACACCGACATTCAAGGCAGGCGTGTCCTTTACAGCTCAGACTATTAAGTTTATGGTAAGCCCGGTGTTTAAGCACAATCGCTGAAACGGCAGGAGCCGGTGCAGAAGAGGGGTGCCAAGGCCGGTAACTCAGCTTTCCAGGCAAGTTGCCCGGAGGCAGGAGTGAATTCGCAAGTGAGGAGAAGAGCTCTGTGCTCAGAGGCAGCCAAATTATCACCCCCAGATGCACAGCCTTCCCGGGGTACGTTCTCTACTGCCGAGACAGCCGTCTGGCTGCACAGAAGCGGGCCCATGTTCTTCGATTTCCTTCTGGAGCTGGACAAGATGCACACCATGGGTTGGCAGGACCTGCAGAGCTAGGTACACACCCTTTACAGTCTGGCCTGTCTGTACATTAATTTTTGTGCCAAATTTCATTTTGAAAATCATTTTTGAGTAGGACAATTTTATAAGAAAGCCAAAGTATAAAAATAAAAGCCATTCCTCAGTCAATAAAAAAAAATATTTCAGAAGACTGTATGATCGCAATGATTTAAAAATGCCCTCCTTTACTCTCAAATATGCTCCAGTTTAGATAATAAATTATATGATCAGCTTAAATAGCCCCGTTCTATGGGTAAGAAAACTGAGGCTGAGAAGCTAACTTGACGAAGGCAGACAGCCAGGAAGGAGCAGAGCCAACCTGCATCTGTGGCACCAACGGTAATGTTTTCCATCACACCTCTGGGTTTATTTTGAAAACCCTCTATTTTACACCCCGGTCTGAAACAAACCAGAAAGCCTGGGAGAATGTAGCCATTTCAGAAATAAGTGAAGCAGCGCAAATACTTTCTCCTGTGCAAAAACAAGACCATCTTGACAACCAAAATAGCAGATGTGTACCAAGCATTCACTACAGGTTCAGGGACCCTCCGTCTGCTGTCCAATATTTAGCGAGGCCTCCAGGGCAGTCCTGGTATTATGGGAAACACAGCGACATAAGACAATGTTCCTGCCAACAGGACAGGTGTAGCTGATGGTGAAACAACAGCAAACGCGGAAGCTAGGTGATATGATACAAGGTAGACCAGGAGGGTTTCAGAGCGCGGAGAAGGGGGTGCGTGGAGGCGAGTGGGGTAAGGAACGCTTAACAGCAAAGGTCCCCACCCTGGCCAGGCCTACAGGATGAGGTTTGCTAGGCAAAAGGGAGAAGGGTGGGTGCTGCAGGATGGACTTGGAAGGGCTGGGCAATGAGCCAGGAAAGCCTGACAGCCCCAGGCACTGTGGTTTTAGTTGGTGTTCTGCTGCCCCCTAGAGGCTATTTGATTATTGGTCTACAGTTCTCAGCAGAGGACCACAATTCTCAGCCTGGACTGGACGTAACCGCTGCCCATCACCACACTCCATCTGGCTGGACTTATTGGGTCAGTCTTATCTGTAAGGAGGCTGTATGTGGAAAAAAAGAGGGGTGGTCAAACCAATGTAAAAAAATATGAGGAATGACTACTGTTTATAGAAACTGCAGGTAACTGTTGTATACAACAAGTTAATAGTAATACGAATACTCTTCTCACCTAACGTAACTGTTTCGTGGTGAGATTTTCATTCTGTCTCACTATCTATCCTACAGGGAGCTGCCCCGGACATGTCAGAAAACCCCGGACAGAACAGAAACCTCCCGTCATCCGCACCAGTGGACCTTCATATTGGACCCAACTCCAAAGGAACGTGTTTTCAAGCTTGTGACGAGGAAGCATCCGCCCAGAATTACATGCTCAGCTATTTTAGGCGTCTCTTGGCACGATGGCTGCGTGACTTTGCCTTCTAGCGGACAGCCGACAAGAATTCCTTTCATTGTGGAAATTCAGACATGGCAGGTCTCCAAGGACATGCGCGTCTGCTCGTTTTACACCAGAGGAGGGTCTGGTCTCCAGGCTGGAAGATAAACATCCCTTCTTCACGCTTAGCTTCTGGAAGGCAGCAGGTGTGGCAGGAGGAGTGTAAACAGGTTATTTCCTTTTGACAAACTCCGCCAGCCTTGTGTCAGCTCCGTGATTCATAACGACAGGAATGTCTCTCTTTGAGAAAAGCAGCGGTACGACCCCACTTCCTGAGATCCACTGCGCAGTGAAATTGATTTCCCAGTGGAAGGATGCACCACTTTATCAACAAAGCACAAATGAAAGATCTCTCCATGTCAGCGATCGTGTGAGCTCGGGTGTGCCCAGGGCCCCCTTCTCCCCCCCTCACTCCCCCCACCCCACCCCACCGGCCTGCTTTGCTGGTCACGGCCTGCAGAGACGCTGCTTGGAGAAGCTGGCACCAGCTGCAGCCACATCTTCATTTCAAACCCCCCACAGGACAGTAACCTAGGTGAAATGTGGATGCTATTAATAATGTCTGCCCTTTACTGGATATCCGTGAGCCAGGTGCCTCATATATACCATTTCTCATCATTAAAACAACCTTGCAAGGAACCACTGGCCAGGAGAGGTGAAATCTGAACCTAGGGTGTTCTGGCTTCTGCACCCCCAGGCCTGTGTGCTATGATCTTGGTGGGACAGTTTCTTGGTGATGTTTTCCTCTTGTTTAACCAACTCTTCAAAGCAGTCTCCACAGAAGCATCCACTGACATTTTATTAACTAAAGAAATGTCCTTTTAGGGAAGGAATCTTGCGCGAGCAGGGCTTACACCTGCTGTCCCGACCCGGCTGGCGTCCTGCCGCTGTCTGACTGTGTGAGAAGTGGGCATGAGAAGCTGATGGTTGGGTTGTTGCTGAACAGGTGTATGTGAAGGGAGAAGATACTTATTTCCCTCATAGCCACTACGGCAAACTCGGGAATATGCCTCACAGTTGGGGCAGGGGTGATAAGAATCCGTGTGGTGAGTACATTAAGCTTAAAACCACATGCTCCCCTTTTCCAGGGCCTCCACTCCCTTCTCCCTGGTGTACCACAGCATCCTCAAGCTCTCTGCTGAGGACCAATCCCAGACCTCCCCAAGATAAGAGCACGGGGCACCTAAGATCCTGGATGTCGCTGTCCCGGGGATTAAGTCCAGGTGGGGTTGCAGGTGCCCAGTCTTCAAGTACCTACTGCTTGGCAGGGCTGAGGCCAACACCGGCTGGCATCCTTCTCCAGCTCTTCCCAACCTTCCTGCCCTTATTTCCCAGTAGTTTTCCTACGAAATCTAAAGTCCTGAACAAATGGGGTTCTCATGCCTCCATCCTCTGTGATTTTCCAATTCCTATTCAGTCTACAAATTCAGTTGATTCTCCAGCTCCCCATGAAGTCTCTTTTGAACATTCCAACTCTCTATTGAACCCAGAGAACCTACTGTTAGTACCACTGATTGAACAGTTATTCGCCAAAAGGTATCTTCTCTATTGTGGTTGTCATTTTAACTGAGTGTAAAATTCCTCAGGCAGTACTAGAAGGGTGTGTGTGTGTGTGTGTGTCTGTGTGTGTGTGTGTGTAAGAAGCTTGGAGATTTTAACACTCGCATACTTTCTAATAATGAGCCAGCAGTGGTGAGCTTGCATTCAGGAAAAAAAACACAATGCCATTATCATAACGATGAGTATCCCTATATCTTTCATAAGCATTTGAAAGCATCAAGGCCTCTGGCCTGCTTGCTCAGGGATGTTAGTTACTTAAAACCATCAGCCTTAAGTATGCCACCATCAGAACCAGGTGGCTTAGTGCCAAGAGGTCCAAGGTGTGGGTTCTACACCCACGTCAGCCTGTTGATTATGCTTAACCCAGAAGGCAGGCAGCGGTTCTCCAAGCATCTGATGTTGGCGATGAGGGGCCTGCAAAGGGCTTGCAGGTGGGTCAGGGGACGCAGCCCCACCACAATGGGCTTCGTCACCAACATTTCACCTTCACTCACCACAGCTCCTCCACTTGGGTTTCCCCTTACCTGTGGAGCACGAAAGTCAACTGGCCAAGTCCTTTCCTCGTGATGGGTGACTGCTGTGTGGGCAGGGCCCAGAGGAGGTGCTTACCCCGGTGTCCCCGTCCAACCGCGACAAAGCAGGGTGTGAATGGCTCAGCCCAGGTGTCCTCGTCACCAGAACAACAGCAGCCACAGAGCCCAAGACAAGAAGATTTGCGTCTTGGTGACACATGAGTCTTCGCAGAATTACCATCCTCACACTCAGACTGAAAGTACAACCACCCCCATCCCCCCCCCCCCCCGCCCGCCCACCACCACCACCACCAAACAGAAACAGAACAGACAGACATCGCTTTAACGCGCCATACCTCAAAACTAGCTTCCAGTCACAAAGGGGGATGGGAAGGCCCGGCGGGAGGGGACACAGGAAGGAGTGCCCACGACTGCCCTCCATGGGGTTGCCAACCCACTTCTGCTTGAGACCCTATTGAAGCCTCGCCATCTCCAGGGCTCCCGGGCCCATGTCTGTTTTGGGTTATAAATAAACAGCCCGTAAAAGAGATTCTTTGGGGGGTCTGAGCAAGAGACAGCGCAGGCGTTTATTCTCTTTAGTGCTGTGGAACTGAGTCTAATCGCTAATAAAAAGGTCCTCGAAGCCTCCGTTTAATAACCACCAAGATTTCCTGGCCGCCTGCCTGTCTTCCCACCTGCCTCCCGAGAGAATGCAGCTAAAAGCATTTATAAGCTGCCCTCGGCCAGATGGAAAGGGGCAGCATATGAAAAGCCAGACATAAAGGGGCAAACCGGGCGAATGTCCGATGTCCGTGTGAGTGACCCCCAATCTCATCAGCAGAGGGAGAGGGTTGGGGGAGGGTCCGATCCTCCCCTGCTCCTGATGCATTTCTCCACCTTTGCTCCATCAATCAGTAGATCCCAAACTGGGGATCTAATTTACAACCGTCCTGGGCACATCCCGCCTCTTATTAGCAGGGGTACTATTCCTCCTGGGTACTGTCTTCTGATCTCTGCCTTTCACCCACATCCAATTCAGTGCCACCCCTGCTGGTGCTCATCTTCTTACTCATTTATCATGGCGGCTAGGAGAGCGTTCACTATAGAATGAATTAGTACAGCTCAACCGTGACTGTGCTGGTCCGATGCCAGAACTCCCCAAAAGAAAAGAGATTTCACCAAGAGCACAAGTTCAGTGTTAGATGGTTGAAAAATCAAAGCACCCAAGGTGGGAGGTTCGAGACTTGTGATGGTAATTTTAAAAGCCTCAAATGAAACCATGGACGAGCCCATCAATATTGGATATGGATGAGGGGAAGGGTATTCACAAGGCCAACAGGAGTGTGTGTGTGTGTGTGTGTGTGTGTGACTTTGACCTTTTGCTGGCTTAACTTTTCGACAAAACCTCTTCCTTTGCCACAAATGTCACTTCTAAGTCCACTTATCTTGGCCACAAGAGAAGTGGTGTGGAATCAGGACCATTATAGGATGTGAATGAATGAACACACACACACACACACACACACACACACACACACGAAGTGTCTTAGAGCCCAGAGGAGGTGGGTGGGTAAGCCGGGGCCACAGCTCCCTTCTCTGGGCCTTGGTTTCAGACTGGGAAGAGTTCAGGGGCTGGGGGAAAGCATTTGGGATATAAGAAGAATGTTCTTGAAGGGTTATGCCGATCCCAATGGTGTGCCGTTCAGCTGCTGGTTTCCGCTAAAGCAGAGAGGACCTGTCTTCTTGGCTGGATTTGCAGGACATGAAGCTCCTGAGACAGCTTGTGCTTCCTTTTGCCCCATTCCCCCACCCCCGCTTCTTCTGCCATGAAGCTATTTCATGAATTAACATGAAATGCATGAGAAAATGGTTATCTGAAGGAAGGCCACGGTGAATCTTGACTCAAGGTGACAATTCCTTCCCTAACAGCAAATTTCTACCCCCAACTGATCTGTTTTGATATTCTGGCCTTGCTTAAAGAGTGACAGCCCGTTGGCAATAAACATACTCATCTGGGGTGCCCATAGATGGGGTTCAATGTCCAGAAAAGGAGAAAAGTGGGAGAAAATGGCAGCGGGTATCATGTGGGCACCACTGTCAAAACACTGCATTCAAAACTATTTTCAGGAGGAAGAAAATAAAGGTCTCAGGCACTGAAGTGATTTTCCAAAAAAAATAATAATAATCAAAGCAAAATGGATGCTGGTGGTAATGATGAGGCTGCTCCCTGTCCGGCGGAAATGAGCGCTCTGACAAATCGGCTTCGATAGAACTGTATCAACTGCCTCCCATTCATCACAATTAGGATCCGCAGTCCCTCTCAGACATGATACCTTCGAAGGCTGGGCACTGGAAGGGAAAACTGCTCATGCGTGGGTTTGGACGTGAATGGCAATAAATCCACAGCAGCATCCAACACCACCATGCCAGCGCAACATTTACAGAAACAATGCGAGAACATCATCCTGTGTGCGGAAACAATGCCCAGTAAGCATTTTCCCCCTAATGCAGTGAGAGCCGCCTGGGTGACGCTGCTTACTCAGTAGATCCCGTGGTAATTGGATGGACTCTTGAGTGTGCATTAGAGATTAATATTTTAAGAGGTGGCGTTTTACAGAGACAGTCTAAGGATGACATTCAATGTATATCATGAAAGGCAGAGTCTTCTGTAGATTAAAAATGCCATCACTCATGCAATAAAATTATAGAAATCCAAAGACGTCAGCCATGGAATTGGATATTGCTATGGTAATCCAGGCTGGGAGCAGTCACTTCCTAAGGGCTGGAGGAAGAATGAATCGCAAGAATGAAATTGTACTTGCTCCTTAGCCTCCCTCTCAAGTGGGGTCAAGATGAGGAAAGATGTTTTAAGGGCTAAGGGGTCTCGTGCTTGACGTTTGCCTTATTCCTGAGAAAGGCAGAGAGGATGCAGGGTAATCAAGACCTGCTCGCTACAGATGCTTGTGTGGCTGCAGAAGGAGGACAGATCTTGAGTCTCGGGAAGCAGAGAGGCAGCTGGGGTTCAAATGAAAGAAGCGATGGCATGGAGGTCAAAGAGCAAGAGACCCCCTAGGAGCTCCTGCGCGCCCTAGAGCCTCACCAGCCCAGGCTACATGCATGAACACAAATCTAAGGCCCAGTAACCAATCCAGCGGGTCTGGCCTCCCACACCATTAGCTTTCCAGAAGAGGAAGGCAAGGGCCTGGAGGGATGCAATCTATCTGGGTCCTGTGCCCAAACACAAGGTAGAGGGCAGAAGGAAACCGACGTGGTGTTTACCATTTTCACCTTAGGTGGCACAGATGAGGAAGTTTCTTTTGAGAGCTCAATAAACAGACCCTTTTTCAATCCCATGGCCAAGGCTAGGAGATGGGGAGCCTCCTTCCGGAACATTCCCTCTTCTTCTAAATAGAGTCTCTGGAACCTTCCAGGAGAGAGGGGTGGCTGCCCATGCTGCAGAGCATGGAAATGCTACAGTGCAGCTGTGGGCTTGAGGGATGCTGGGATGGATCAGACAAAGAGGACAACCCATCTATTCCTCAGAGGTCAGCTGTGGGGCTGACATTCCCAGCCCATCTGGTTATCATCACGTCTGTGACGATTTCCTGCTGCGTCACAGTTATGACAACACCCCTGTGGCCTCAGGCTGGACTCGAGGGTACTGCCCTAAGTGACCTCTCCTGGGAGTCCGGCTCTTCAACTCTCAGTCGCTTCAGTTCTCAATGTTCCAGGTCCTCAGCAAGGAGTTTGCTGGGAGAACGGAAGTCTCTTTACTACACCACTGTAATAGCCACTAGCCACGTGGGGCTGTTGACCATTTGAAATGAGCTGTTTTAACAGAGGAGCCTGGTGTGGGGGTAGGACCTCTGGCTCCTCAGAGGGGACCTCCAAGCTAAAATATCCCTACAGATTATTATCTACCACACATGGGTGTGGGACCACCCATTCTCATCTCCCTGCTTCTACCAGTCTTGATGTGGCTTCTTCTTTAGATCCTTAGTTGCAGAACTTCCATTTAGCTTTATTTCAGGAGGTTTGGAATAATGGCTATGTAGTTTAGTTGTAATTTTGATGTGGTTGTGGGAGGATGGGAGTACTGCATTTTCAAAATAGTTAATATTTAATCCAATATTTCTTAGCTCTTAAAATATCTATTGAGTCCCTAGGAGGTGACAGTCGCCATGTGCAGTGCTTTATGCAGTGTTTCATTTGATTTAGATGATACTTTAGCAGTTTTTAGTGTCTCAGAGTCATTTTTGTGAACCTAAATTATCATTGTAGCAGAAAAGCATGACAGTTCTAGATAATAGACCATCCAAATCACTATGAGATGGCAAAAAAAAAAAAAATACAATGCATTTCCACTCAAATAAATCTGGTGGAATCTTATTATAACATCTCAAAGTCTGGAGGACAAGAAGATTAATTCCCCCATTGTTGGCACAAAGGATCCTAGAGATAGAAAGGATATGAAAGGCCATCTGTGTATGGGTGCCCCGGACTTTGTCCACACCAGCAATCTTCCAGCTACATCTCAACATACTCAGTGACCAAGAATTCTTGAGTTTGGAAACAGTCTTTTCTACCTTTCTGAGGCAATTAGATTGGAGAGAATGTGCTTTTCTGTACTTTTCACCAGTTGATCCTGGTCCTCCTCTGAAGCAAGACAGAGCAAGTCCCTCTTCTTCCCCCTCCCCCAACCCAGTCTGTGAAGTATCTGATGAAGGTTCTCATCTCTCTGCAAAGGCTTAGTTTTGCAGGCAAAGTATCTTCAGTTTCTTTATCCATTCTGTTACACCTGGTTCCAAACCTCCTATCATAGTTTCCCTTTTTCCAGATATTTCCTCATTTGTCTGTGTTCCTCTGGGATTGTGGTACCTTAAAAAGACTGAACACTTATGAAATGATATGAATAATAAAGAATGGACTAGAAATGACACATTCTTTTCTAATCATCTATTCAGGTCAACAAATATTTTTAAGCACCTACAATGTGTCAGGTACGGTGCTAAACCCTGGAGACATTCAAGAAGATGGCACATAAAATTGCCCTCATAGAGCTTACATCCAACCTATTACATTGATGAAGATGGTGGTGACATTTGTTGCTGGGCAGCCTAATCTCATACCAAAATTTACACCTACTACTTTCCTGAGAAAGTCAACACCAATATATAAGAGTGCCCTCATCTTCTTCCCTAGCCACATCCGTCTTCATTTCCATTGGTACCTATGCACTCATTCATCTATGTTCCCATAGTGGAAAAGATGTCCTCTCCATGACTGAGGCTAACTCTTCTCTTTGGTTCTATCCCCTTTTGCCTCCTGAGGGGCCATGCTCTATCCATTATCTCCCTCTCATCTTGTATCCTTAGCCAGCTTATCCGAACTGGTTCTCTCCTTAGCATAAAGACATATTCCAGTCCCTCCCATTTTATAAACGCCTTTGGTTCAATCATAACTTCTACTTCTTCAGCTTCAATTTTAATGACCTTTCTTGATGGCCAAGTATTTCAAGATCCTTTAAAAAGCAGTCTATACCTTGTCTCTAAGTTCTCCCCTCCTATTCTCTTTAAACAACTTTTTTCAAGGCCATTTAATGGCCTCCAGGTTGCCAAAGCTAATAGATATATTTACATCTTTCTGTTACTTGTCTGTTATATTTGACACTGACAGTGCCTTCCATTTTCCCCCTTTGATAATTTCTGGTTTATGTCTTGCCATTACTTACATTACTTACATTCATTATAGAAAGTTTATAAATAGACATAAAAATTCCAGAAATAACTACCAATGACCTTTTTAGTATATGTCCTCTTTCACATTTCTCTATAAATATGCGTAGATGCATACTTCTTGTAAGAATAGGGTCACGAATGAGCCACTGGGAAATTGCTCTGTTCACCTACTCTATCGTGAGCATCCTTCCGTTTCCCTGCCTTCCTTATTTATGTCCTTTCCTCCCTTGGCTTCAGTGAACCCACTCTGTTTTCCTTTTGCCTCCAGAGCCACCACTTCTCAGTCTCCATCACAGGCTTCTCACTGGGAGGCTGCCTCGGCCCGTTACAAAGCCATCACTGGGGTGTGGGTTCATCTATTAGCCAGTGGGCAGCCACACACAGAGCAGGCAAACAGTGATGCTAACAGAGAACATGCTCAAGGAAGCTGCTAAACTAATCTGATGGCAAGAGAAAGGGGAACCTGTCAGAATGGCTCTCATCAACAAATCAACAAACGACACGTGCTGGCGAGGATGCGGAGAAAAGGGAAGCCTCGTGCACTGCTGGTGGGCATGCAGACTGGTGCAGCCACTGTGGAGAACAGTATGGAGTTTCCTCAAAAAACTAAACATGGAACTCCCATTTGACCCAGTAATCCCACTTCTAGGAATATATCCCAAGAAACCAGAAACACCAATCAGAAAGGATATATGCACCCCTATGTTCATAGCAGCACAATTTACCATAGCTAAGATTTGGAAACAGACTAAATGCCCATCAGCAGATGAGTGGATTAGAAAACTATGGTACATCTACACCAGGCGTCCTCAAACTACGGCCCGTGGGCCACATGTGGGTGTTTTTGCCGTTTTGTTTTTTTACTTCAAAATAAGATATGTGCAGTGTGCATAGGAATTTGTTCATAGTTTTTTTAAACTATAGTCTGGCCCTCCAACGGTCTGAGGGACAGTGAACTGGCCCCTTGTTTAAAAAGTTTGAGGACCCCTGATCTACACAATGGAATACTACGCTGCTATAAAAAAGAAGGAATTCCTACCATTTGCAGCAGCATGGATGGAACTGGAGAGCATTGTGCTAAGTGAAATAAGCCAGGCAATGAAAGAAAAATACCATATGATCTCACTCATTTGTGGAAAATAAAGAACATCATAACCTGATGAACATAAAGATAGATACAGAGGCAGAGAAGCATCAAACAGACTTTCAAACTACAGCAGGAAGGCTGGGGAGTGTAGCGGGGGGTGGGGAAGAGATCAACCGAAAGACTTGTATGCATGCATATAAGCACAACCAATGGACACAAGACACTGCGGGGGGGGGGGGGGAGATGAGGGCATGCGACAGAGGCTAGGGGAGGCTGGGGGAAAGTCAATGGGGGGGGGGAGGAGATATATGTACTACTATATGCAATACTTTAAATAATAAAATAATAAAATAAAAATAAAAAATAAAAGAGAAAGGGGAAGAAGAGCTCTGAGAGGGACCCGCTGGGGAAAGGACTCTGCCAAAGTGAAGGCCAATGTGAGGACAAGGAACAGGAGAAGAGAGGGTGAAGAAAATACGACAGAGAAGCATCAAAACCACTCTCTCCCCTTCACACCGTGGCCGAGAGCTGAATCTGTCACGCAGTTGCTGAAATGTGCTACCAAACAGGCAAGCAGTAGCTCCCAGCTGCTCCCCCTCCACCCCACTCCATCCCCGCCCCCCGCCCTGCACCCCTGCAATCAGCCTCCAGCAGTCACTATGCGTGAGAACCCTGTGAGGTGGCCCTGCAGACACTCTCCCTGGATTATTTCACTCGGGCAGAGTTGAAGACCCCTCCCCACCACACTTCCTCCCCACTGTCTCACGAATTGCCTTTCAACCCGCTCTCCCCAGTTTCACCTTTCAGCCCCTTCCCAGATTAACGTCATTCATCTGCCAAACACCAATGGTGACCCCTGAGCTCTAACACGATCTTTTCTGCTAGTCTTCATTTCTTACAATTTGTATAACTACATTTGGTTCTCTGTGTCCATGGGTTTTGCATCCATGGATTCAACCAACTGTGGATGAAATCAGTATTTCCGATCCGTTGGGAAGCCACGGATGTGGAGGGCTAACTGTATGCACTGTTCTATACCATTTTATATAAGGAATTTGAACTTCCTCAATTTGGTGCAGGGGGTCCTGGAAGCAATGTCCTGCAGATAATGAGGGACAACTATAGACAAGTCTTCAATTGCTTAATTTTCATTTTTTTAAAAATATATTTTTATTTCTTTCACAGAAGGAGAGAGAAAAACATCAATGATGAGAGAGAATCATTGATTGGCCGCCTCCTGAAAGCCCTATAGTGGGGATCGAGCCCACAACCCAGGCATGTGCCCTGACCTGGAATTGAACTGTGACCTCCTGGTTCATAGGTCGACACTCAACCACTGAGCCACGCTGGTGGGACAATTGCTTCATTTTCTTGACTCTGCTGGAACACCATGTGGGCTGAGACCAAGTCTGTCACTTGAATCTATACCCCCAATACACTTGCCCAATACACTTTTGTATTTCCTCTGGGTGCTTGCCATAGGCAGAATTAGCTGGTCCAGGGGCATTAAAGTGCAGTGGTTATGAACATGGGTTCTCCCCTGGATTCTAATCCCACCTTTACTTACTAGCAGTGAGGCTCTGGGCCTCAGGTTCCTGATCGCTAGAATGGAGGTAGTAATAAAACCCACCTCATAGAGATGTTATAAAAATTAACTGAGGTACTGAATGTAAAGAGCTTAGAACAGTGGCTGGCATACAGCAAGCACTCAATAAATGTCAGGTATCAGCTGTGACGAAGAAAACACACATCAGTAGAAACCCAGTGAAGAGAAATCAGGGATCCTGCTCCTCTGGCCAATGCATTAATGTCCTCACATCTACAGCATGGTCAGAGTTCCACACCCGCCCCCACCTCTTGGCCCTTGGTGACTACATTAAAAGCACTCTTTTCTTTATGAGCATCTCATTCCTTAATAAGCTAGATAAGTGGATGTCCTCAATGTCAACACTTCAGAGTAGACAAATACACACTATTCCCAAATACCTTCTCTAATTAGCATTTGTCTCATTTGTACAGCGAATATATTTTACACTAAAGAGTGATCTAAAAATAGCAGCAAATTCCCTAAGTGTCCAACAAATAACCTAAAATTGAACTGGTTTATTGCATGATATTTGTGCATTGTAATTCTGTAATTAAGTCTTCACTAGTCCTATTGTGGCAGGGCTCTGTAATGGTTGATATAATATGATGAAGTTCACATCTCATTCAGTTAGTGTCTGTCATATTCATTCATTCATTCATTCATTCATTCAATATCAACTCTGGGTGCCTACTATGCACCAACCACTGGGCTAAATGCTGGGGAAACACACACTTCATTGATGTCTCTGTGAAATTTTCATGACACCAGATAGTCTTGTAGTGGATCCAATGTCACAGTGGAACAAAGCCCTCCCTCCTCTGGGTGGTCTCCTCTGACCACCACCAGAGACAGGGTCACTATTATTCCAAACTAATCAGGTCCATGGCCTCATGAGAAATGTTTCTTAGTAGAAATGCTATAATTTTTCTGACAAATTATGGAAACTGGCACACGTTTCACTAATGTCACCAAAAAATACCTTCATGCTCCTGGGTAGCACAAGGACCGGGTGGCTGAAAGAAGGGACCACATCTAGATAAGTCCTTGCAGGGCTGCCAGCACAGCATCACAATCAATTTCAGCCCTGGCCGAGCACATGCAGACCAGGTCTGGATCTCTGTCTCTGGCCTGTGGCCCCCAGGACTTTGGGTGGGAAGACCTGGCCATCGGTGTGGATACCCGCATCGTGTAGTGGAAAGGTGTGGGTTTAGGAGCCAGACAGGCCTGGGTCGAAATCCAAGCTTCACTACTTAGATTGTCAGTGTGACTCTGTAAAGTGAGCTAAAATCTATACATAATGGGTGCTGAATAATATATGCTGAATGGAGTTAAAAATTAGACCTATTACTAAATCCTGACTCACATTAACCTTTCCTGACAACCCTTTCCTCCAGCACTCAGAATCCACTCCAATGATTCAATGGTTATTTACTGAGCACCTAATATGAGCCAAGCAGACACAGATTAAACTGTTCGTTTCAAATTGTGAACAGAACATGCAAGGTCTCTGCTTACTTGGAGCGTAAACAGGTAGACAAATGAATAGGTGATACATGTTGATTAATAATTTCTGTAAAAAAATAAAGCAAGATCAGGAGCTAGAATCTGACCACATAATATAGGATCATAGATGACTCTGTGGTATTCACTACTCTTTCAAATCATGCCTTCTAAGTCTTTAGTCCCTATGGCATCTACTAGAGACCAAGTACACAGCAAATGCTCAGCAAATTCCAATCAACTCATCAAGAATAAACCAACTAAAGAAGATTCTGCCAAGTAAGACATCATCTAATTCCATGAGTTATACTTGACATCATTATGAAATAAATAGAAACTTTAGAAATTCCATTTCCTCACTACTTCCACACCAGGATGTAGTTTATATACTTTTCATCCTTGCAACAAATCTGACTCCAAGACAACCCCAAGCCTTCCATTTCAATTACTTTGGGTACCTGCCACCTGACCCCAACCTACGGAGGCCTGGTCCCACGAATAACTGGCACAATTCTGAATGGATCAACGGCTTTTTTCCTATAGAGCTGTTTAGGAGGAATGAAAAAAAGGGCAGATGGCATTTACCCATTTGGAAATAAAAGCATTTTCCTTCCTCACTTTGCCAATACTTGTAAGTCCTTCCAATCGGGAATACCTTAAAATTGACCATAAACAGGAAGAAAAAAGTTACCAAATCCATTTCCTGAATAATCAGCCAATTCCTTGCCCACGTTTCCCCTGAAAGTAGCCAACTAGAAAGCTTATTTTTTCCTTCCCCATCCCTAACAATTTTCCCACTAGAATCACTAGACACCACAAACCACTCAAGCCAACAAAAACAGGTATATAAGACCCAAAGGCAAGTCCTGGCAGGTGGCAAGCATTAGACCTTGAGGACAATTGCATCTTTTGTTTCCCAGTAAAGTAACAAGAGGAAGAGACGCAGGGTCAGCCGGGTAGGAGAACTCGGCTGCAGTACTGCAAAACCAAGCACCAGCCTTTAGTTAAAGTTCCCACTCTCGTGAATCCTCCTATAGTATCAGGGGCCACCATGCTTTGCAAAGCACCTTTTATGTTCATTTAGCTTTCATCCAACTACTGCTTGATGGATACCTTCTAGTAGAAGGCCCCAGGCTAGGTGCTATAGTGAAGTCAAACCCCAGGAAGAAGAGCCCTAGCTGGTTTGGCTCAGTGGATAGAGCGTCAGCCTGCGGACTGAAGGGTCCCAGGTTTGATTCCGGTCAAGGACACATGCCTGGGTTGTGGACTCAATCCCCAGTAGGGGGCGTGCAGGAGGCAGCCAATCATTGATCCTCTCTCATCATTGATGTTTCTATCTCTCTTTTCCTCTCCCTTCCTCTCTGAAATCAATAAAAATATATTTTTTAAAGCCCAAGGAAGAAGAAAAATCTCTGCCACCAAGTAACTTACAAGGTAGCATTGCCCCAAATACAAGGTGCCACCAAAGACAGCTTGCCACCCACCCAAGCTGAAGAAAACATCCCTAGGGATCCAGGTCCCTACAAAGTGTAGCCACTTGCCCAGGACACACCTGAAAGCCTACTTGGCCTTCCTCCTTGGACAATTGCACTTCTGGCCCTTGAGGCAACGTGTCTGAATGCTCATGTGGACAGTTATCAGGCCTGCTCAACCCACAGGCTCCCGGCCACCTGAATAATCAGCCAATTCCTTGCCCACGTTTCCCCTGAAAGTAGCCAACAGATGATTGGCCTTGGGCATCTCATCCCCAGGAAGGAGACAGACATTCGTGCAGAAAGGTGACTTGGGTTATGAGCTTCAGACTGGGAAGGTTCCAACCTTTCAACTTTCTGAACCAGGGGTTTGTGGAGTTGCAAAGCTGGGATGGGAAGGCTGGTCCATCTGGGATTCATTTGTCATCCAAGGAAATTCTGATGTCTGTGGGGTATTTACTATAATGAATAAGTCCTTGACTCGTAGTAAACATCTTCCTTTTGTATCGTCTCTCCAGCCATTTACCAAGTTTTAGTTAATAACACAAAGCGTTTCATTCCTTAAATAAACTATATGTTCAAAGTTAGTCCTAGCAACATATGGTGTGTCTTCCTGAGGCCTCCTCCTTATCCATGAGTCTTTGTTCTCACTGGGCCTTCTCCATGCTCTTTCAACACTCAGGGTAAGGACTGAGTGTGCGTGACAAGCAGCACCGTCTGTAGGAGGTCTTGAGTACACCCCTACAGCCATAATGTCGGGTAAAAGGCCGACATGCTTATCTGGCTCTTCAGGAGGCCACTGGCTTTGAGCTGTTAGTCCAATGATTTCAATTAAGCTGAATCTGATACACGTACTCTTCCAGAAGGAGTCATACCGATTTGTGAGTAGCTAACCAGGTTAGGGGTGAAATCTGCAGTCAACAAATTGTTATTCTTGGGCAAATTATCCGAAGTTAAATTCCATAATCTTGGTCTCATCGGGACAAATCTCCATCCAACTCAAAGAGCTAATCAACGGCATCTACCAAACTGCAACCAAGCACACGTGACAAGCAAGCAGAGCTGCTGCGTGAGGCTTCGGGCCGCTCTGGGCCTGCAGGGTGGTATATGTGGGCATTGTGGAAGGAATGCATGTGCGGGGCTAGGAAGGCAATGAGGGGAAGGCAGCAGCACCTGTTGGCAAGACTGGCAAGGACAGCAGCCCCTGGGGCCCAGGTGAGCAGCAGGAGGGTGGGAGACAGGATGGGCATGCATGCTTGTATGTATTCACTCATTTCACAGGGGTCTGGGGCTGACCATAGCTAGGGCCTGTAGTGATAAGCAAAGGAGACAGCACAGTGCCTGTCCTGGTAGAAGTGACATTTTAGCAAGGGTGGGGTCAAATTATAGAATCTTTTTTTTTTCCCTTCTTTGTTTTAAGGAAACCAGGAGAAATATACCACTTAAGAGGAAACTCTCTCCAAAGGCCAGGCAACATGAATGGTACTGGAGGTGGCCGGGGGGACTGTGTCTTGTGCTCCCTCCCAGCCCCGCATGCTGAGGACTCGCTGAGAAGAGACCAGGAAGGACAAGGAAGGGAGCACAGAGGACAGTAAGGAACAGGCAGAGAGAGTTGACCAAACCCTCTACAGGCCACGGTTCTGATTCTTCATAAAACACTTTTTCAAATAAAAATTGTCATTGGGGAAAAAATCAGGGGGAAGGAGGACGAAAGAGAAAAGGATGTAGATGGCTGCTCTTCTGGAAGCAGGGACTCCAAACACAGACATTAATAAGCAAATTTATTGGTGGGAAGAAATCTCGATCAATAGCAATCAGGCGCAGCTGGGCCACTTTTCGTTGCTGGGCTTCGTAACCCTGCCCGGCTCTCTGGCTGGAGCCCACACACACGCTTACTAAAGAGGACGCCAGCACAGAGTTTCCCGCGAGGCTTCCCCGGGCCCGGTGGGCACCATTTCCATCGCCAAGTGTCTGGATGGGCATGCATGCTTGTATGTGTTCACTCATTTCCCAGGGGTCTGGGGCTGACCATAGCTAGGGCCTGTACATGGAGCGTGTGCCATTACTTCGGTTGGTCTGTGCGTCAGCCCCAAGGTTTCAGGAACCCCCCGTGGCTGATGGCACACCCCGCTGCATCCTGCTTTCTAATAGTTACGAGGGTAGCGGAGGAAAGACTGGCTGGCTTGAAATAGCACAGATGTCCCCTCTGAACACAGAAAACCAGAGAGTTTCTTCTTCTGACAGCGATTTATGATGGCCTCTTCTGACACTTCCCCAAACGCCCCAGCTAGTCTATATCTCCACCATCCGATGGACTCCACTGATGGGTGGCCACTCCCTTGACAGGATCTCCCTCCAATTTCAAAATTTCTCAGGCCATCTGCCCCGCAACTCCAGTCTCAGACATGAACTAAACCTCCCTCCTTCCTGCACAACCCCCTCTCCTCCCCGCTCCCCAACCCCAGCACAAGCAGAAACTGTCCTATATTCTCCTGGCTTGGCGAGCAGGGCAACAAACGATGTGGCGCGTGTTTCTCCTCCCCTGATGAGTGACACCTCTGGTGCTGGGTGGGCTGGGGAGGAGCAGGCAGAGAAAGGTCTGCTCAGGTGAGGGCTTACGGCCGGGACGCAGTCAGCCCACCTGTGGGCTGTCCCTGCTTCTTCGACTGGCTTCTGGTTAGTTTTCCCTTGTGGCAATGTGTCCAAATGCCAGTCTCTGAGGGAAGCTTTTGTTGGTTCCTCGGAGGAACCAGCGCCTCGGAGGAGCTCACCGCCCCCTCCCTGCTCCCCACCCGTTGGGCATAGACCCTGCCGGCCCTGGCACAGCTCGCTCCCTGCAAGGCTCCGCACGCCCCTGATGTACGACAACATAAACCGAGCTTGCTCCACTTGAAATTCTCAAGAAAAATACAGATCTCAGTGATGAATATTTTATCTGGGGAAGAAAACAACTTCAGGGCCATTTCTAATAACATGTCAAGCTCAGACAGGAGTGGGAGGGAGCTGGAGAGGAATGAGGTGGGGAAGCATGGAGAAGCCAGGGCTCCAGTGAATGAGAGGGAGGAGGAGGGGGAGAGGGAGAGGGAGGGGTAGAGAGAGGGGGAGGGAAAGGGGATGGGGAGAGGGAGAGGGAGAGGTAGAGAGAGGGGGAGGGGAAGGGGATGGGGAGAGGGAGAGGGAGAGGGAGGGGGAGGGGAGGAGGAGGGGGAAGGGTGGGGAGGGGAAGGGGAGGGCGAGGGAAAAGAGGGGAGGAAGAGGGAAGGGGGACAGGGGGAGGGGGAGGGGGAGGGAACAGGGGGAGGGGGAGGGGAGAGTGTGTTGACTAGAGGCTGAGCACATAGGACAGTAAGAATCATCCTGTTAGGAGAGAAAGTCAAGGAAGGCTCCTCAAAGGGGATGATGAGGCTGATAGTATTTGATGACACATCCATTTACTTTCCTGGTTGGGAGCAGGAAGCCGAGTCTCTCCCCAGGAACTGCTCTCAGACAAGCACAGCTGCCTCACCCGAGGGCCAGCCCCTCCCAGGAGGCAGCTGCATCCACTGCCTGGTCAAGTGGGAGACAGTTATGAATACTTTTAATTGATTTGAGAGAGAGACATCGACTTGTTCCACTTATTTATGAATTCCTTGGTCGATTCGTGTAAGTGCACTGACGGGGGATTGAACCCACAACCTTGGTGTGTCGGGACAACACTAACCAACTGAGCTATCCGGCCAGGGCTGAGGGAGATGGCGATTGAGGTCCAGCCTCCTTGTCACAAGGGAGGACAACGGTGAAGGGCATCCCAGCTCCAGAGTGACCCGAGGGGCCCACGAAGGGTGGCCTCTCTGAGCCGAGAGCAGCCCATCTTTCCCTGGCTTCACCCTGCTTTCCCCACTCCCTCAAAGGTGCTGGTCCCAGGGCACTTCCCAGTAAGGAATCTGCACTCACACCTCCACCTGAGTCTGTTTCCCAGGGATCCCACTCAGGCAGCCGGTGCGGGCACAGGCAGAGGCATTCAAGAACGAGCTCTCAGCCCAGCGCCGTGTAGCTCAGCAGTTGAGCGTCAACCCAGGAACCAAGAGGTCACCGGTTTGATTCCTGGTCAGGGCATATGCCCAGGTTGCGGGCTCCATCCCCAGTGGGGGGCGTGCAGGAGGCAGCCAATCAATGCTTCTCTCTCATCATTGATGTTTCTATCTCTCTCTCCCTCTCCCTTTCTCTCTGAAATCAATAAAAATATATATTTTTTTAAAAAACAACAACCTGTGATTCTCTTGTAAAAAAAAAAAAAAGAACGACCTCTCAGAAGAAGGTAAGTCAGACGCGTAAGTGACTTCCAGTTTAAGCAAACAAAACGCTGATTATTTGCCAAAGATGCAAGCGTTCTCCCAAAGCACTCTGAAGGGAACGCGAGGTCTGGAGGAATCCATACGGAAAACTCCATCCTATTCCATACTGAGTGCCCCGAGCTCTCTCGAAGCGTGTTCTTGTCGTCCTCGTTCTCCACAGCTCAGCTTATCCGGAGAAACAAAACGTCAGAGCCGTCTCAGGATACAAAGGGGGCGACAGTTACTCTCGGCCGTCAGGAACGCCGCGGAACGACGTGCCTGCAAACTTCTAATACTTTTCTTCACAACGGCCCTGGGTGCCGGAGCGGAAAGAGAGGGAGTTCAACTCCTGGCATGCCAGTTGCCTGTCAGCGAGAACAGCCTGTTTCCCTAGCGGAGTCTCTTTCGGCCACTTCTCGGAAAATCCGCTCAGGCGTGGCCGAAAGGGCCTCCAGAGAGAGTAAAAATACTCGGCTCCCTTTCCAAAACCCCAACCTGCCCACGTTCTTCGGGGCGGTTCCTTTCTGCAAAGCTTGCCCGTCTGTTTACAAAAGCTGAAGCCTGGCCTCCGAGGTGCCTTTGTTACCCGAGCAGCCTGGGACCGATAAACCCATTTGTTCTCCCCCTCAATAAATCGTCCGTTAATGTTGCTATGATATTTAAAGTTTAAAATGGTTTTATGACTTGAGATTTAAAAAGAATTGTTCCAATACGTTTCGTATAACCGAGAGGATGCCTGGCACTTTGATTAAGTGGTTCCTTGTGACGACAGAGTTTTATCTTGAATAATGACGGGGGCGGGGGGGCGGGGGGGGCATTAATCACTGAAGTCACTGTTGGCTGGGCTCGGGACCAGCAGCCCGGCTGCCTCTTGGGGGATTACTCGGAAACACAACTTCAGCAACAACAACAAAATACGAACGACCAATCTTCTGGAAAGGCTCGAATTTTCAGAACCGTCACTAAATCTGAGCTGTCTCTAAAATGTGGTGGAATCCTGAGCAGCACAAACAGTGCTGGGCGCCCTCCTTCCAGCAGCTCACGGGTAGTGTGGGCAGGTGTCTTCCCATTACGGCCTTGGAGAACTGTCTGGGGCGATGGATTCTTACCCGCCCCCCTCACACCTGTCTTCATACAATTTCAGGAGTTCAGGGAGCCTTGCCTAGTCCCCCGGGACTCCCTAGAGGACCACGGGCTCCGAATATAAACCCCTGCAGAAGACTCTGCCCGCCCACCTCAGTTTACAACCAACAAAATGCGCCCCTGAAAGGCCTCCCTGCCACAGGCTCAGTACAGAACCCAGGAGAGCCTGGCGGTCAAGTCCCAAACCCTCCCACTGGTGAGCGAGGTCAAGAACAGCCTGCCACCTGGTCCCCGGTGCACCAAGGAGAAGGGAGCCGTGGATGTGGCATGAGCATCAGGCTGCAGCGGGACCCCTGCCCCCAACCTCTCCACCCACCCGCCTCCCCAGTTCCACCAAGTCCCCTGGTTCCTGCTCTAGGTCCTTAGCTTGGACCCTGATTCACCCATTCATCCATTTGTTCTGCATTTGTCCATTCATTCATTCAACATTTGTCCATTCATTCATTCATTCAACATTTGTCCATTCATTCAGCCAACTTACAAAGATTCATTAGAGACGTGCTCTTTTCTAGGCCTTGTTGTAGGCGCTGCCCACTGTCCCTGTTCACCCCGGCACCCCCTTAAGCAGGGACTCTTGAAGCATGCGGCCCCGGTCTGCCACTGCACCCACCTCCAGGGCACCAACACGGGCCACCATCAGGCCCACGGTCACAGCTGCTTGCCTGGCCTGGGCCGAGGGGCCAGGCCCCCCTTTTCCAAGGGTTTGTGGGAGCTTTCCCGGAGTTTCCTGTGCCTTGGTGCCCACGGGGGAGCAGTGAGAGCAGAATGGAAACACGCAGTGAGACACTGAACCCCAGCCCCGTGACACAATCTTGCCAGGGCTGTCTCAATCTCCGGCCTATTCAAAGGAAGCAACGGCGTGGCGGTAGAGAGGAGACTCGGGAGTGGAATGGATCTGGATTCAGATCCCCTATCTGCCTGTGAGACCTCAAAGACCTCGTGTTTCCTCATTTAGGGAACAGCAACAACCCACACTCCCTTTACTGGATTCACACAAAGCATCTGGGGAGACGGTGCTCGCACAGAACCTGAGCTGTTACTGTGGTCTTGAGAACGGAGCAAAATTTGCTCAGTATCGTCTCTAATTTTTAAAATATAGTTTATCTATCCATTTAAAAACTGATACTCACTGAAGCAAATACACACACTAGTGTATGTTCTGTGTGGGGTGGGGACAGAGAGGGAGGGGGAGAAAGGGAGGGAGGGAAGGAAGAAGGGAGGAAGGGAAAAAAGAGAGGAAGAAGGAGAATAGGGAAGGGAAGGGGAGGCGCGGGGAGGGGAAAATCACCTCTCCCTGCGCCATCAAAGAAAACCACGTCAATATAATATTCTGGTATATTTTTCCCAGTTTCCTTCCTAGGCAACATTGTGGATGACTACACGTTTGCTACGTCATCGTAGTTACATTTAAATTCAATTATAATTCTGATGATTAATGCTACCTGGGAGAGAGGCTGTTCCGGACCATCTTTTATGTCACATTACAGGATTATTGCCTAAATTAGGAGTAATGAGCCCTAACGACGAGCTTCACTTATAAGTTTCATTCAGATGCCACTGTGAGAGGCAACACCAAGCCCTCTGCCGTCTTCTGCGCCCTGAGCGGGGCTCAGACCCCGGGGCAGTTCGCTAGACAACAGGTCACCTTGAGGTTTTAGTGGTAAACTAGGAGCTAAGCCTGATGAGAATCCCACAGAGCAATCCAATCTTTTCACACTTCACTGATTTATCACTTTTATTCTACTTCAAGAAACTTTGATGAAAGGTTGCAAGGCAGTATATTTAATCCGTCCTTGATTATCTAAAAATGCCCTTGTAGTAGGAACTTTTCTTGACTGAAAGGAGCAGATATGTGCTCGTGTCCGAGAGGATGCACTGTTAAGGACACAGGACAAATGTCACAGGCCTCGTGGGAGCAAGAAAGGAAGTGAGACAGTTACTGTGTCTCCTTGTGTGACTTCTCTGCTTCTCTCTGACCCTGCTCTCTTCTCTCTCTCTCTCTCTCTCTCTCTCTCTCTCTCTCTCTCTCTTCCTCCCCCCCAATCTTCCTGCCTCCTCAGTCTCTGCTTCCCCTAGAAGGTTTGCCTGCACATCGTCTGACTTGCCATGGTGCCAACACCACCCTCATCTCTGCTATTTCCGGCTCCAGTCCTCAGGACCAACCGAAACATTGTCTCTATCCCAAAATCCTCGAAGAAGAATCTAGTTGGCCCAGCTCATCTCTACTTTCCAGATCTTAAATCGCAGGTCACGCCCTGTGTCCACGCCTGGTCCAGTGAGGTTAGCTGGAGGCACGGGGCTCAGGGCCCCCTACTCCGCAGGCCCCTTCAGGGGAAGGGAGCCTAGGAGGAGAGGGCTTGACCACAGCCGACACCCCAGAGCATCCTGGGAGCAGTCCTGCTGTTGCCTTCACACATTAACACACTTCCACTTGAGCCACCATCTTTTCCTCTCCGTGCTCAGTGGGCATGGTTTTTCACTGTGTCTGCCATGAAGGGTTTCCAAGCAGACGGCTGACATCTTTCTGCTCCTCTTTTCTGCTTGGATTCTTGCACAGCATCTTCCTTTGTTCAGTGATCTCCAAATTACGGCGCATGTGCCTTCACACAGCTCCTTTGCCGTGGATTGAGTCTGTAGTGTGGTTAGCCCTTTCAAGCCCAGACCATTTTTCTTTATTTTTTAAATTGCTTCTGCTCTCCCGATTTTGGTTTCATCTTCAGGAACTTCAGTCATTCCACAGTTATTCCTCAGAGCTGCTATCTTCTCTCATCAGGTTCTTCCGGTTGCTTTTTCTATACTCAGGAAAGCATCTCCAGGCCGCCTTCCTCCATGTTCTGAAGGCCGATTCCCATCCGCACACTCTCCAAAGCGGATTTTAATTGTGTGCCTGCATCCTTATTTTCCTGTAATTCATTATCCTTCCTTTTTTTTTTTTATCTTCTATGATGGCTTATCATTCCTATTTCTTTTATGCCACATTTTATCTCATACTGCGGAGAGGAAAGCATTTTAAAGTAGTTCTCCTCTTTCTTACACTAACTCACAGGTGTGCTCTTGCCTGCGACTTGGGGTGATATGCCCTTTACTTTATAATGGATTTTTCCAATGGTGACATATTTTTTTTCTCTACATAAATCTCTAAGTGAATTAAAATATAGTATCTATCAACAACTGGATATCTATCAAAAAAGAACATACTTCTTTTACTTTTTATATTATACTTGGCATCCTATTTCAGTGACAGAAATAACTCATTTACATGAGGCACAATAATAGCACATTGTGGCATATGATGAATCCATTCTCATCAAAGTCTATATGGAGAAAAAAAGAATACAAAACATATACAACCACTTAAAGAAAAATTGTAATTACAAAGAAGAGAAAATCACTTAAAAATTTTATAGTACCTCTACAAAAGGTACTATATCACTACAATATCACAATATCACTACAAAAAAAAAATACAAAATCCCTCCCCCCCAAAAAAAAAAAATTACAGGACCACTGTATACCTCTTTGTAAAATAAATAACGAGGACTTCAAATGACTGTAGTTTTAAAAAAAAGTAGAGAGCAAGCTCGTTGCCTTTCACTGTGTTCTCTGCCTTCTTAGTAGTCCAATCTTCCTCTCAGGCCACTCACGTGAAGAACAAACGAGGTGCCAGCACAGTCCCACCCCCGTTTCTCACGGGTCTCCTTTCCTGGAGGGAGGGGGCCTACCCCACTTCCTTGCTCCTCTGCTCCACTAGCCAGCATGAGGCATCAAAGTGCCAATCCCCGACGTGCTGGCAGGGCCCTCTCTGTCTGCCCTGTCACCTCCAGCAGTGACCGTGGAGGATGGAGGGCAGATACACACCACCGACAGGCCAGCCCCACCTCCCGCACCCTGCCCACTTACCGTGCTGCTATTGGAGTCTCCACGGGGGAGCAGAGAGAAGGGAGGGAGAGGGAATGCAACAGCTGCATTGGGACAAAGTCAACGACTATGTTTGGGGGGAGGGCCGCCCACTTCTCTGGTGAGGACAGAATCTGCATTTCTGAACTGTTGGGACAGACAGGAGGGCAGGGCCAGTATCCGTGGGCCACCGACTTCCTTTTTCAGGCCAGTTCCCAGTGCCGGGTTAAAAGAAATTTCTCCTGGAGCCTGATGACAGGCAGAATTCCAGGCTTACTTGCCCGTTTTCTTGTGCTCATTTTTTTTTGTTTTTTTTTTTTTTTTTTTTTTTAGACATTCTTGTAGGCAACTGGGGAGGCTGTATCAGAGGCCACAGACAGACATCATTTTAAACTTGAGGCCACCTCTTCCACATCCTCTTTCATCTCCAGTTCAAAGCCAGACGTGGTGTTTGTTGTACAGCAGTGGTTCTCGGCCGAGAGCAGATCTCCTCCACCCACCCCACCCGCCGGGGGCATCTGCACTTTCTGGAGACACTGCTGGTGTCGCCACTGAGGGTACCACTGGCATTTAGTGAGCAGAGGCCAGGGATGCTGCTCATCACCCACCGTGCAGAGGGCCGCCCCCCACAACCCTTAGGTCCCACATGCGAGTGGCCCCAAGCTTGAGAAACCCTGCCTCCTCCCAAATTCCCATTCCAACACTAGCCCGTGGGGGGTTATAGGACAGGCGTCTTGGCTATTCTCCCCATCACCCGTATCAGCCCCGCATCCGCTATCTGAACGCCCACTGACATCACTAGCTTTCTGCTCATTCGGACACACAAGTCCTTTTCCAGCTCAAACGGGAAGGAAAAGCTTCCGCCCTCTTTGCTCTTCCCACGATACGACGCAGCACGAGAGGGACATGGTCACTAACAGGGAGAGGCTGCGGAGCCCACAGTCCACAGGCAGTAACGTGGTGCCGACCCAGCATGACTGGGCGGCCACCCTGGGATGGAGAAGGCAGACAGCTGGCTTTCCCGGTCAGAAACTGGGGAGAACTGGACACATTCTGTCTCATCGGACAAACAGTGTTGCAAGCGCTTGGAAGAGCTGCTGTGAAACTCATCTCAAAACCCGAGCAGTAGCTGCGAGCCACCAGGCAGCATCAGGAGTCCGAGACTCCCTGCTGGTGAGTGGGGATGGGGAGGGTCTATGGGCTGAAATGTCTCACAGCACATGACTTACAGTTATTTACATAGTTTCATAGCAGAGGCTGTAGAGATGAGCTTACTATAAAGCTCTAAAAGCATAATCCCCAATTTAAAAAACATTTGTCAGAGGAATTCCACCACTTTAAGATAGTTAGTCCTCGGCAGTCAGAGGGCCAGGGGCAGGCAGTGGCTGATGGACATGTCTCCGTGTGAGTGAGGGAGCCGCCCCGGCTGGCATCGCCCCGTGCACCCCCACACTGCTCTTCCAGGCTCCGAGGCTCAGAACGGAGGGGGTCAGGCTACTGGCTTTCAGATTCCACAGTGTTTTTCTTTTCAGTGGCCTGGTCACCACTGACACCAGCTGGCAACGACGCCTTTAGCACATTTCTGCTCTTGCTGCTGTTTTGGTTTCATCTGGAACACTGTGTGTTTTGTCCGCGTTTTAACTCTTGGAAAGACACCCATGGGTATGCTATCTACCTAGGGATTCTCGCCCACCCCCACATAATTTTCAGGCAAAACTTTTGTTATATTTCCCATGCAGATACAGCACAAGGAGGGACGGACACACACACACACACACACACACACACACACTCACACACACAGCAAGAGCATCCCTCTAAGTCATTTCTGTGATAAAAGGCCAGTCCACGCCTCACACCTGATGTGTGGATATAGCTGTCCGTATACCAGTGACCGGCCTTCCTTCTGCTATCCTCCCTCCCCCAGCCTCAGGGGTTCCAGCCAATGTCCGGCGAATCATCAACTATGAAAGAGAGATTATTTTTATACGCCTATTGAAATTCCTACTACCTATTACATTCTCCTACTCCTTGGGGACAGGCCATGTTTTTTCCACCTTAGGAAACAGCATGAAGGAGTCACCATGCTGCCCAGCCCCTCGCCCGGCAGGATTAGAGCACAGGCTGGTGACGGACCCCACCACATGTTACCATGGTCCCGAATCCTCCCTCACGGATCATCTCACCCAGTCCTCGTGAAACCCTGGCCTCAGCCAGCCTTCCCTGGCAGATAAGAAAGTGAGACTGGCACAGGCACGACAGGTGGCAGAGGTGCTGGCATCTGAGGCCGAGTCCTGGAACCCAGAGCCCTATGCCCAGCCGCAGGCCTCCTCCGGGCTAGGAGGCCATCTTTCCACTGGGTCTGCCCCGGGAGGCCTCTGCGCCCTCCTGCGGTGCCCCAACAGAGCTGGGCGACCGTACAAACAGCCGGGGGCTGGTCAGGAGGACTAGTCAAGGACACGCGATGCAATGCCAACCTCCTCCAGGGAGTGACTCCCAGCAGTGCATCCTGCTCGCACGTCCGCGGAGAGAAAGCAAAGAGGGATTCACCCCATCCAGGCAGGCCTTGCAGGTGGCTGGAAAGGCAGCCGCAGTGGGCGTGATTCTGTGAGTAGCTAAGGGTGTTTGGGGTCAGGAAATGTAGACCCCCTCTGTCTGGGCTTCCTCTAGGAGTTCCATCACCGCTTAGATGCACAGGAAGCAGGAGATTTAGGAGATCTGCTGAGTGGGAGTGGGAGTGGGAGTGGGGGGGGATGTTTTATAAAAAGAGCAGGCAATTAAACAAACAAATAAATTACAAAACCCTGTGGGGAAAATGCATCTATCTCTGCTCTGTGTGGTGTGAGTAATCATCACCCCATGCCCGCAGACAACCGAGATAAATGTGACAGGAGCACACGGACCCAGCAGGGCACCGGGGCGGAGGCACGGCATGGAGCCTGCAGGGAAGCATCGTTAGGCTCCGCGTGAGCAGGCAGGGCCGGGGAGAAGCCGGATGCCCGCAGGTGCCTGCTCCGTGGTAAGTACGAGAGAAACACCCAGGAGAGCATTCAACAAATGAAGGCCCCCAGCAGGTGTTGGGGGACCTTCTTCCATTTTACGCCACAGGCTGGCATTGCCGCAGCCCCGCGGTCCCTATGGGGTTGGCAGGCAGCTACAGTGTCCCCATCGCCTTCTCCCCAGTCTCTTCCCCAACCCCGTCTCCCACAGCGAGGTTAGGAACCAGCATTCCACACTGAAACGAAGCCTTCTTTTGCTCTTAGAGTCAGGGTTGATTTCTCAGAAATTTAACAACATTTCCTGAAACCAAATGAGCAAACTCTCCATTTCCTTATTAGAGAAAGTCAGGGATACCAAAGCAACAGAAAATCTCTAAACCTCGTTTATCCTGTGGCTTCGTTGGCAGGATTACAGAACCCTTTTCAAACTCCCGATTTAAAGCAGCGAAGGCATCGCTGGGTCCCGTGGCCTCGGACACATACCTGCGGGTGGACTGCATCCACGCGGTGAGAAAGCTGCCGCCACCCGCCTGCCCAGCAGGTGCATCGGAAGCCGGACAGCCAGGCTCTGAGCTGGGGAGAGCGTCAGGTTGTCGGTCAAGCTCGGAGGTCATCACACACACAGTTTAGCATCGCAGGGACCACCCCAGATGTAAGCCAGCGGCAGCTCCAGGGGCGCAGCTGTTCCTACCACGTCTGCTTCCTTGGAGGTGACCCTCACCCGAGGGGCTGTGCTCTGCAACCGCCGCCCGAGCTCCCGACAGGAGAGCCACACCCCTTAGCGCCATCCGCCTGCATCTCATCTGGCTGCCGCTCCGGGCACGCTCAGGTTCAGGTGCCGATGAAGCACGGTGGGGCCAAAGGGCGGGGGTCAAGGGGTTCCAACATTCAAGACACTTGTACTAAAGAAAATGCCGTCCTGGATGTCATGAGGTTTTCAAGCACGAAGGAAAAGGAGAAGCCTGCAGGGCACTCATACAGAAGGAGAGGGACAGGCCCACCCAACTGCATTCTCGAGAAGGCGCTCAGTCCCCATCAGGCTCGGCCTCCCAAACTGGGAGCGGAAAGCACCCATTTTCTAGAGAGGGCTGCAAATAAAGAGGTGACACCCCTCCCACCTCATCCGGGACTTGGAAGAGAGAGGGCGGTCTGACTGCTCCCAGGAGCCACCTCCCCACTCCTCCTCAGCTGGGCAGATGGCAGGGGGAGGGGCTTAGTGAGGTGTGCTCTCATGGTAATAAGAATAGAGCCAAGTTGTCTAATAATAGAGCCACAGTTGTCTAATAATTATTCGCTTTACTAACTATAGATGAGACATTTTCTTACGGACCCTGGGAATCTGGAGGATGAAGCAAGGCTGTAAAAAGGTAAGATGCCGCGATGGGTCCAGGACTCAGAAAAGAAATACATTCGAGAACAGACCAAGGACAGGACACGCTTTGATTTGGTTGTGGTGCCCGGACCCTGACCGGCTCCGGGAGTTTTTCTCAGGAACGCTGACCATCCTCCGGTCCCAGGAGCGGGCTGAGCTGTTTATAACATCGTACAAGATTAGCCACCTTGTTATCGGACTTCGAACCCCCGAAGGCCGGACCACAGACCCTCCCCTCCCCTTTCCCTGTTACACTGGCAGTGCACGTAGCTGTCTTCTCCCTCACGTGTCTATAACCATAACTAACCAACTGGCAAGGGGGTGAGAGCAGAATCTCCAGGGTCCCCATCCTGCCGGCATTATTGGAATAAACGCTCATATATGATTCAACCCTGTCTCTGCTCCATTTGGCTCACGTAGTGACAGGCGGCCTTGGGCCCGTTGTGTCCGGTTTCGATGGGAGGGAGGATGAAGAGACCTGGTCACAGACACCGGGCATGGCTGCAAGAAGGGGAGACGGATCTCTCACTCCCCAACTGGATGAGCAAGGACCATGTCATCTGCTCGGCGTACCAGACCAGGGGAGAGGAAACTGCCGAGCGGCGGCAGGGCCGAAAGAAGCCTTACCCTCCCAGTGCTTGGTTCACAGAACGCAGTAAGGTGACTAGTTAGACAGGACATCTCACCAGCACCCACGAAGAAGGGCGGGAAGATGCCAGCACCCGTTTATTACAGGGACTTAACCACTCCTCCCTCCTCCCCACCTGACAAGACAGGGCTGGAGCCCAGGAGGAAAGGAAGGAGGGTCCAGAGGGAGACCACGCCGCCTCCCCGCTTCCAGTCGCACTCCACAGCCTTGGGAGGACAAGCTCTGTGAAAGCTCTAAATCAAAAGTCTGCTTTTCTCCTGACGGTATTCCAGGATATGTCCAAGTGAGCGGCACGTGGCAGGCTCAATTATTTGTTGAATAAATGACTAAATGGCTTCTTATTAATCCTCACCCTCCTTGTCCTTTTTGCCCCGTTTCATTTATTGACCCCTACCACAGATATCTGTTGAAGTTGACACTATACCGTGTCATCATAGAAAGGTGATTAGGACAAGTTCCCTGCCCCCGAGGAAGGTACTAGAGAACGTAAGGAAAGTACAAGCTTGCATCCACGACCAGGAGCGATGAGAACAGCAGCACGGCAGTCGTACAGAGCACCAAAGACATGAACTCGAAAATCCGGCCTGCTCCCTGCAGCACATACCCTGACAGCTGTTCCTCATCACTTCCCATACGGAATTCCTGGGACGCCCGGTCCTCTATCCCTCCTGCTAAAATGCATTTACACCCTTGATGTGTCACGGGGAGCGGTTCACACACTATGTGCAACGTCCTGGAGAAAGCCAGGAGAGCCCATCGTCCTTGGGTCTGGGGTGCAGGGAGGGGATTTCAAGGCGCAGCCCAGGACAAGGCCCTGGAGAAAGGACGAGGTACTCTGGCCTTTCGTGGAACACCACCATGTGTAATCCAGCACAGAGGCAATGCTGTCGTTTAGGATAAAGGTAATGCTGATTATGTCCATTTCCCCTCGAGAGCATCTCATCCACAGGGAGGTGGTCACGCGGGCGGAGAACTGATCCCCCCTTCCCAGAAGTCACACGGGGTTTGCAGACTATTTAAGAGCAGACTCTCAGTCAGAATTAATTCGCATTTAGAGCCACACGTTTGCAGAAAGCTCATCACTCAACATGATTTCTGGTTTCCTTCTAATCTTCAGCTTACACTCCTTCCACAACCATTATTGCTTCCCACGTATATTTTTGACAGGCATTTTAATGATAATTTTCACCTCTGTTAGACGAATGCATGCTCAATATATAAAATAAAATAAAAATCTGGAAAATATACCAAAAGTTGATAGCAGAAAAAAAATCTCAGGCATATTCTTACCAACATTGTTAATATTCTGGTATATTTCCTTTTAACCTCTGTTTGATTTAGCTACTTGGAACCAATATGCTCCATAAGCCACCTCTGGTAATAATCACCAATAAGCTAGGATATAAACTGCCATCTGTAATCTTTCAATTACCTTATGACTGTAAAGCAACCAACAGATTCCATTTAAAAAGCTTAAACTCGGTGGGGAAACTGGCGAAGGGGGCTGTTTAATACATGAATACAAGCTGGCGTTCTTCTGTCTGTCTTTCCAGATGCCCAGTGGGTGGACTCAAGCTTGTTCAAGCTCTTGTGTAACCGTCACTTCAGATATAAACCCCTTTCTTTAGACATGAAATTCCTTCTGATTGTCTGTGAAGGATAATCTCGTGTGATTCTGGGAGGCACAGGAGAACAGAGTGCCCGTGCTGTTTTCTTGACAAGCGTACAGCTGCCCGCATTTATCGAGATCCGGAACGAGGATTTCATTTTCCTGTCAGCCCTCCCCGACAGACATGCTCCTCAGTGATATCGAAAACAAAAACTCCTGGCTTACCTGATTAAGAAGTCATGGAGGCCAACGTCAAAATACCTGTTCAAAGGAGACACAGACAATCATATCAATGGGAGATATTTACAGAAATGGGGAACTTGGGGAAAAAAAAACAACACAAAAAACCCCCACATAATTTACATTCAGAGCGTGGTGAATAAAAGGATTACTCTGTCATAGCTTTTCTCCAAGGATGGCCTCTGGAGCAGCCAGCAGCGTCACCTGGAACCTGCTGCACATGCAGGTCCCCAGGCCCCGCCTCAGACCCAGCGATGAACCTGGACGTGTCCCCCAGGCCGACGCTGATGCAGAACCACTGCTCTCTGGTGGCCAACGTGTCGGCAAGTCTCCGCTCCCTCTAGAAATTAAGGCCCCGGGCGTGGATGGCCCAGGTACCTTCCATTTTTCCAATAGGTGAGTCCTTTTGTCACACTAGTTGTCTCAGATGTTCATTTACTCAAAAATAAATAAAACATATTTAAATATACTTGAAACCACACTGGCCAAAGGGAAGCCACACAGGAGTGGGGAAGGCTCCGCTGTGGTGCTCCCTGCTCCTCGCAGCCAAAGTCCCTGCAGCTTTCCACCAGGGAGAGCAGCCCAGTCCCCACCTGGCTCGGCCGAGGAGTGGGAATAGAGCAGCTCCCCGGACCTGCTGGTGCGTCTCCCATTGAGCGGGGCCTCACACCAGGCACCCAGTAAGCCCTGGGGGCACGGGGAGGCTTTCAGCCACAGCCTTCCCTGGGTGCCACTAAATTTACTGAGTCTCTAGAAAGAGCAATGATTGTGTGCCCCCCCCCCCCCCCCCCGCCTCCCCACCAGACTGGCCTCCTGAGCTAGTGATCTGCCTGAGTAAAGCCTGAGTTAATGCCTTCTCTACGGACAATGAGCACTGGGCACAGAAATTCACCCTGGAGTGGGGTCTGACTCTCCCTCGCCCCCGGCTCCACCCCTACGCATGTCCCAGGAGCACCCAGCCTGCCCGGCACCTCAGCCCACCGGACATATGGCAGGAGACAACTGACATTAAAACAGGATTCCTTGTGGGGTGTCTTTAAATGGCAAGGTTCTTTTATGTCCCCAAGCATCTATTTGAAGATCATAGACATGCGGCAGGTGAGAACAGAGAAACAAAGCCTCACATAAAATTTACCACTTTCCCGTTTTTAGATATTCAGTTCAGGGGCATTTAAGTACATTCACATTGTTGTGCAACCATCACTACCACCCACCTCCAGCACTTTTCTCTCTTCCTCGAGTGAGACCCTGGGTTTCCTCTTCGCCAGGGTAAAGCTGATTTCAACTCCTTCCTAAGGGCTCGGGGGTGGGGCTCTGCTGTGAGGCCGTGTCTTTAAACATGAGCAAACCAATGAAGTTTCTAGAAATATGTTCTTATTCGTTTTCCTGTACAGATAGATGGAGCTAGACTAGGAACGAAATAAGCCTTTCCTTCCTTCCTTCCTTCCTTCCTCCCTTCCTTCCTTCCTTCCTTCCTTCCTTCCTTCCTTCCTTCCTTCCTTCTTTCTTTCTAGAATTGTATACCAGGCTCTGTGCTAGGCACTCTGTACAGTATCTCTTTTAATCCTCACAACCAACCCTGCAAGATAGGTTCCTGTTTTATAAAGCCACATGTCCTTATCCCCAGCCACATAGCTAGTATTGAGGAGTCGGGATCTAGCTCAGCGTACCAAGTGCCAAAGACTGCTTATTCCCTTCATGTATCCAGCCACTGACGCATTTAACCAATATTTACCACGTGCTTCCAATGTGCCAGGTAGTGGGAAGTCAGCAATGCACAGCACATAACCCCTAGCAAAGAATGGCAAAGTCAACAAGATTTTCCCATACAGCGTGATCAACATCCAACATCCTCTCCCTTCATGGACTGCAAACTCCTTGAGGGCACCAAGCAAATCCTCAAGAAATATAGGTTGCCTTGGCAGGTGTAGCTCAGTTGGTTGGGCATCCTCCCATGCACCAGAAGGTTGCTGGTTCCATTCCTGGTGAGGGCACAAGCCGGGGTTACAGGCTCCATCCCCGGCAGGGATGTGCAGGAGGCAGCCAATTGGTGTTTCGCACTCACATAAATGTTTCTCTTTCTCTCTCTCTCTCTCTCTCTCCCCCTCTCCCTTCCTCTCTCTCTAAAAATAAAAGTAAATACCTGTTGAGTGAATCAACGTGTGAATGATACTTGGTCCTGAGGCACCATGCCTCTGTCTGCTCTGGCAGTTTTCACTGTACACCGCAGTCTGAAGACAAAACAACTCAAAGGTAGTTATTTAATACATCAACTTTTACATGTAAATACATACGATCAACACCAACAGATAGAAATGCGGCTTCACCTCTGAAATAAGATGCCTATCAAACTGTTAAGAAAACAATCTCTCCCACCACCAGTCCACACATAAGCCAGATGTCCTTATTTGGACACATAAGCAATCCTGTGCATATAATTCTTGGCTCATTCCAGAAATTAAAAACAGGAAATCTTTTGCATGTGTAAGTGATATGAAAGTTTTGTTGTCTGAACATCAATGGACAGCAGCAATGGGAAGTGGATTCCGGCTTGATATACGGATAAGGAACTTGCTAACAAGTCACAAGGCCCTAACGAGGCAGTGCATTACCCATCCAGGATGAGTGCAAGCCTGAGCTAAAAGGGTGTTTAGAGGAGAATGAACCATCAGATAGATAGGAAACTGGAATGCGTGACCTTAAAGGTTCCATCTGGCCTCAGGCTTCCTGTTTTAGTGCCTTTCAGGAAGCATCTCTCAGAGTGAATTCCAACTCCCACAGCAGCGTTCTTGTCTGATAACCACCAGCAAATTAGCGGACTGTGCCTGGGCTGATGCAGCCCTGATGGTTTATTATTAAGACTAGAGGCCCAGTGCATGATTTAATCATGCACCTGGTGCACCAGCGGGCTGTCCGCCGGTGCCCCAGGCCTTCCGAAAGCCTCCGGCGCTGCGGAGGCTTTCGAAAGGCCTTGCGCCGGAGCAGACAGGCGGCCAGGTCCCCCGCTTTGGCCTTTGATCGCGGGGGACCTGTCCGGCTGGCTGTCCGCAGGCGCCCCAGGCCTTCCGAAAGCCTCCGGCGCTGCGGAGGCTTTCGAAAGGCCTTGCGCCGGAGCAGACAGGCGGCCAGGTCCCCCGCTTTGGCCTTTGATCGCGGGGGACCTGTCCGGCTGGCTGTCCGCAGGCGCCCCAGGCCTTCCGAAAGCCTCCGGCGCTGCGGAGGCTTTCGAAAGGCCTTGCGCCGGAGCAGACAGGCGGCCAGGTCCCCCGCTTTGGCCTTTGATCGCGGGGGACCTGTCCGGCTGGCTGTCCGCAGGCGCCCCAGGCCTTCCGAAAGCCTCCGGCGCTGCGGAGGCTTTCGAAAGGCCTTGCGCCGGAGCAGACAGGCGGCCAGGTCCCCCGCTTTGGCCTTTGATCGCGGGGGACCTGTCCGGCTGGCTGTCCGCAGGCGCCCCAGGCCTTCCGAAAGCCTCCGGCGCTGCGGAGGCTTTCGAAAGGCCTTGCGCCGGAGCAGACAGGCGGCCAGGTCCCCCGCTTTGGCCTTTGATCGCGGGGGACCTGTCCGGCTGGCTGTCCGCAGGCGCCCCAGGCCTTCCGAAAGCCTCCGGCGCTGCGGAGGCTTTCGAAAGGCCTTGCGCCGGAGCAGACAGGCGGCCAGGTCCCCCGCTTTGGCCTTTGATCGCGGGGGACCTGTCCGGCTGGCTGTCCGCAGGCGCCCCAGGCCTTCCGAAAGCCTCCGGCAGCCATGGTACAGACGCTGAGCTCGCGGCGCCAGAGGCGCCGCGAGCTCAGCGTCCTTCTGGCCCAATCAGCTACCCCAGCCACCCTGAGTCCCACCCCCTGCGCCTCCTGCTGGCCCAATCGTGGGCGTAGCGGAGTGATGGTAATTTACATATTACCATTTTATTATGTAGGATGATGACTGCTATTCTTGGTAGAGCCTCACAGTGCATCAAAATTAGGCTCCTGGCGCCTGACAAGATGGGGCGGAGCATATGTTTACTCACGGAGCCACACACTTGCATATCCCGGAGTTTAGCAGCCCCTCTGACAGAGGAGGGGTCAGGCCCACACAGCATGTCCGTGGCAGAACTCAGACCAGAACCCACAGTAGGTCCCAGGATTTGTTCTGCTCTTCCAGGTTGACTGCCTCTCAGAGTCCTGGTCCTTCTCCCCAGGCTGACCTTGGCTGTTTGGGAGCTGAAGTTACAAGAGGCAATAAACTGGGGCCAGAACCTGCACATGCCACACAACCAGTGAGCTAAGTTTTCGATCCACAGCTGTTATGGCTGCCGAGCGTGACACATGCGGGACAGTATTTACATGAAGTTCCACATTCAGATCTCAATCCTTGTCTCAACTTCCATTTACAACCTTCACAGGCTTCATCTCCAGACTGTTTATCCCATTAGTGGGCTGCCAAACTCATAGTGTTGTGGGGCATTTAAAAAATGCCAGCATTTGTCCACACTAATAGAGATGCAAAAGGATTGATTATGTATCTTTGTGCTCACTACACCCCACACCTGGAGGGTCACTCTCAGTTTCAGAGCCTACTTCAAAGAGAGACTGACAAAGATGAGAATGTTTAGAGGGTACCAACCAGGATAAGGAGGGGATCTGAAACCATACTGTTTGAGGGGATGACACAGGAAACCAGGTAAGTTTAATATAGACAAGCAATGGATCAGAAAACACGATGGAGTCATTGCATTTTCAGGTAGATTTAGTGCGATTGTGATTATAACCAAATGGGCTGCCTTGGGAAGTTTCCTGTCACTAGATCAGATTCCCTTGATAACATCTATCCATCATGCACCCATCCCTCCATCCATCCATGCACCCATCCCTCCATCCATCCATCTGCCCATGCATCCAGCATTTGTGAGCAGAGAGTATATAGAAATGATCAAGTTGTCATCCCTCTTTTACTGACGGAGGGGTGGGGCGGGGGGGGGGCGCAGGGCAGGGGTGGTGCCAAGGAAAGACCTACAAGTGAACAGGCCGTTACTGCATTGTGTGATCAATGATTGGTCAGAGGAAGACGTGGAGCATGGGAACCTGTGAGGTGGGGAGAGTGACATCCAGGTAGGCTGTTTGGAGTAAAGGAGCCTTGACCTGAGCTGAGCGTTGAAGGTTGCGGAAGAGTTGGCCCAAGGATGAGGTGATGAATACAGAGGATGTAGACAGATGAGTGTGTGTGAGGGAGGGAGTGTGTGTGTGATGACACTGCAGACAAAGGAAGCAGCCTACAAAGCAGAGACAAGAGGAAATACGTCTCATTGGGGAGGTGGGGGTGGGAAGGTATCTGTAAATAGTTGGGTATGACTGAGGGCAAGGGCATAGGGCAGAGGTCAACTGACAGCAGGGCAGAAATAATCATGGTAATCGTAAATGTTTATTGGGTGTTCAGTATGTGTTAGACCTCATTTAGTCCTCCCAGCAGCCCTGGCAGGATTGTATCATTACTCGGTCTCCATTTCAGTGGAGGCAGCTGAAGCCCAGAGAGGTCAATAACTCACCTCGGGGTTCTCAGCTGGAAAAGGGGCTGAGCCGACACCCTAACCCAGGAAGTGCGGCTCAGAGCCCACAGGGGTCAGCGCTGCCTTCATACTGCCTCTCCGAACATGCTTGTATGTCACGGGAAGTTTACAGTTCATCCTAAGGGCACTGGGGAGCCATTAAACCCATTTAAGCAAAGGAATGGCTGGACGGAGATTTGCCTTCTAGAAAGTCACACCTAGCTTCCGTGACACAGTGAGGAGGGGCAGCGTGAGGTGGGAAGGCCAGGTGTGGGAGATGGCGGTGGTCCTGCCGAAAGCGGCCTGAGGGGCCTGAGCCAGGCCTGAGCCAGCAGGGCCGAAGGTCACGGCGGACCTCCCATTTCTTCCTTCTTCCAATCAAGGACTTCACTTAACCTCCTAAGAACGGTGTCTTTGGGCAAGGTCGGTGAGATGGCTGCATAAAGAAGAAGCTCAAACACATACTGGCTGGGTTCTGTTGTTTTATTGGGGAGTTTTTGTCTTGTTTTGTTTTCTGCCTCGTGCTCCTCCCAATGTGTTATTTTTGTCTTCCGGCGTGAAAATATTGGCTTTGTAATTTCATACTTTAAGCATTTTTCCAAATGGAAAGTGAAAATCACTGTGGAGCATTTTTCTTAGTAGATAAAGTCTCCACCCTCCCTACTGAGCCTACACTGGACAGAAATGAAGACGCGATACCCAGGTTAAATGCCGCGGGCCTCAATTCAGATTTCCAGCATAACCTACCATCAGGTCAGGGGTGGCTGTTTCACTCCCTGGGTGAGAACATTCGTTTTGACTAATAGTCTCATTAAGGAGTTTTCCCTGAGGACACGCAGTGATGACAAGCCTGGGAAGTCCTCTGGGATGTTTGATTCAGCCAAAACACGGGCTCGTGGTGAGCAGGGCATTCTCTGGTGATGTGAGAGTCCCAGTCTTCATGTCCATGGGGCTCTCCCCTAGAGAATGCTCTGGGAAACCAAGTCTAGGAAGGGCGTTTCAACTCCAAATGGAGATGTCCCAGGAAATCAGTAGAGGCATGTTGATTCACTTTAACCTGTGGGCATTCCTTCTGGAAGAGTACCTGCAGTGGCTGAAATGCTCAGAGGTACCTTTTCTTTCTTTAGAAAATGCTGAAGGCCAGGAGTTTCCTCCTGGCTTAACAAGTCACTTTTTCTTCCCTCGTCTAAAACACTGTTTGGTCCATTCCGGCCCAACGTAACTCGAAGTCCTGAGTAGCCTATGAGCCTGGGAGTCCCCTTTATCAGGCTTCGGGGAGCAAAGCTCAGACGCCAAACTTGGACTGACTAGGGGGCCATGGTACTGGTGACCAGATCTCAAAACTGTTTCAGACGCATCTCGGACTGAAACTGGGTTACTGTTCTTGCTAAAATGGGCTCATAAGATTCTTGGCTTCCTTTTGTATCTCAGTGGTTAGTAGAGGCTCCAAGACAGGACATGGAAAAATCTTCAAGGACTGTGCCTCCTACGGATACGCCCACGCGGCTGGTTTGAAGTAAGAGTGAGTGAGGTAACGCCTTTCCCAAGGGAGTGGCTCTCTCTAGACCACTGAGGACAGGGACCTGGAAGTGACATGGGATGAGCCCTCTTTAACGAAAGGCAGGCATTCGAAGGCCAGGAAAGAACTCAAATAGCTCTTCTGTGTCTCTACAGGAAATGGTGTTGATCCGCTTCCATCGCTAAAAACCCCTCCTGGTTGCTCTTCATTATTTTGAAGCATCACCCAATTCTGGGCATCGCCTCCCTTGCCGCATCCTCACAGTTCTGTAACCTACTTTGTTCTCACCCTTGCTCCCGAGCCCCTCCCTCTGCTCACAGACCGGCTGCCTTGCCATCTGAGCTGATTCTCAAGCTATTCCTGAGCCACACAGGTGCCCGGCATGGCAGCCCCATTCCCTTCTGTCTTCTCCCTCCCTCTGCCCCAAGATCTGGACTTCGTAGGAGTAAAACCTAAAAAATCACATCATAGGAATAAAGACTATCCAATGGAAACTATTTAAAATAATTATAGGGCTTTGGGTTGAGAGGGACTGGAAAGTTCATTATCCCTCCCTTTCACATTTCTTCGGAGGCAGATTTCCCCTGCTTGTTGAAGAAAGCCGAAGACGCTTTCAAAACTATAACATAACCAGCAAATCAAGCTTCCCTTTAGGCTAGCAGCCTGTGCAGGATTCAGTGACAGGGAGCAGGGACACCTGTCTGCATGTCACAGAGGCCAACAGGAGGAGAATCAAAAGGCTTGCCCTCAGATGATGGATGATAGGAAGTGATACCTGAGTTGAACACCCATGACTCTCGAGTTTGCAGAAGCTCTAACTTTCGAGGGATGGAAACTACAGAAAGGGTACTGTTAGATATGAATTATAATTGTTAACGGACAACCTCAGAAGCTGGTGGGATGTATAGGAAACACCGCTCCTAAATGAAGGGGTGTGTGTGGACCCTGACCATCCACTCAAATGGACACTCAATCAGTCCCACCCTGGTCTAGCAGATGACACAGGGCTGAAGACAGAGTACTTAGAAAGGCACCCAGTCTCTAGATAAAAGCTCTAATTATTAATAATGTGAATGGCACTTTCAACATCTCCAGAACAATCCTTCAAAATGAATGAAGAAGAAATGAGGAGCTGATTGGAGTGGCTTCATTATGGGTAAGCATTCATTCATGTCGTCTTAGGAGGAATTCAGAAATACGTCCTTTAACAGGCTGCTATAGAGATTCATTTCCCTTAGTGTGAGAATACTTTGTGTCTACGTGTCTCTATGATATAGCTAGCAACTGTATTCATTAACATCCTGATAATACTTCTATCATTAGGGATAATTTGGAAGGATAAGAAATTATTTTAAAAGATAACCTATGCAAAGTGCCTATTTCACAAGAACAGAATTCATAAGGTTGATGGGAAGGACAAATATGTGAGAATACTAATTCAAGAGCATAAAATTCCTACCTCAATTTTCAGAACTAGAGAATTTTAAAGCTGAAGAGGATCTTAAAGATTCTAATTTATTCTCTTTTTGAGCATTAAAGGAAACTGGCGTGTGGACAGCCATGAATTTATTTATAGGCACTTCAGGGACAAAGAAGGGTGGCTGGCAGGGCAGGATTTCCATATACGAGGGGGAAATTTTGAAAAAGAAAACGATATTTGTATGGTCTTAAAGTGCCTCCCACAGAAAACTGATTAGTTGCAAGGCAAAAAAAAAAAAAGTAACTATACAAGGAATAAATGAGACTATACTGAAGGGTGTTCGGTCTAGTCTTCAAGTTGATGAAAATTAACATCACAATGAGAACAGGTGGACACAATCGTGCCTCCAGAGGTGAGACCCTATAAAGGACACATTTCTTATGCAGCATTCCTGCTCAGAATGCATAACCTGAATCGAATCCTGAGGAAACATCACCCAAAGTCAGGATGGGGACCGTTGCGTTAAATAAGGGACACCCGCACTCTTCAACATCGTAAAGAAAGGCTGTGGGAATGTCCCAGATTAAAGAAGGCCCTGGGACTAGCATTCCATGGCAGTCTAGCACTCTTCCATGCTCCCCTTTGGAAGAAATCAGGACTGGGGTTAATAACAGGGTTGTCATTCCTTAAATGGATAATGCGCAGGTGGAAAACCAGAAGGCTGCTTTTATGTGTTTTTTAATTCACGGATCTCGTATATAACCTAGCCCATGCTGAGTCTTGCAAGAGTAAAATATAAAAAAGTAGCCATGTCCTTGGAGATGAGCCTGTAAATCAGCCACAATGCCATTTTGTCTCTGGACTGTGCTTCTTAACTAAATCCCCTCCCCCACCCCACCCCCTGGAATTGTGAATTCACAGCATTCTGAACACAGCTTTTGCTCTGTGGCCAAATGGGTTTACCCCTATACTATCGAAATAGATTTATATTACAGCAATGGATTTGTACTTATATATCCTACTTTGCTTGTTGTGTCTTTAATCCCCTTTCCAACTGAACTTTCAAAATGCAATTCGTTTGGAGATGTACAGTACAACAGAGTAAAAAAGAAACTTCCTTCATTGAGCTGTCCTTCATCGGAGGTCCTAGTTCATTCAGAAATTAAACACCCATCAGATAATATCACTTCTCCCACTTTGTATTATAAACATTACTTATCTGGATCATGGTTATTACACATAATCAGAAAGAGACCTATTTTCACACCACTTTCCCTAACCCCACAAACACACAGGAGCCCCACTTCACGGATGAAGTCAGGGTGGCCCCACCGCTGACTTAAGTTCCTGCAGGCAGGAAGCAGTAACATGGGGTTAAGCTCCTCCCATGGCTCAGAGAAGCATTCTCTCCACACTTCTAAACAAACGTGGAACATCGCTAAATTACTGCCCAGCTCATCCTGAGAATCACTAATATGGCTTGACTCATTTAATTTAATTTCCCACCATTTGAATAGTCCCAATGCTCTCATCACAGTAGGAACAGAGGTTTGTGGACTTCATGGCAAAACAACAGTACAAAGACTCCCGGTGCCCAAGGGCCACCGAAACAGAGGCTAGTGTTGTTATCATCACGCATCAGTTAAACTTACTGGTGGCAAATGTATTCATGTCAGACAACGTGGATAAAAAATAACCCTCCCCGTGGCCCCCGTGTCTGTAAGCACGGAAGAGACTACGTTTATACAGCGCAGTAGCTTTGGAAAATAGCCTCTGGTTTTGAATCCAAGACGGAAGCGGAGATCTGCTTGGGCGCGTGAGGGAATGAGAAGAGAGTGATGAAAAGCTACTGTCGAGGGCATATTACACCGTTTAAGCAGTGAGAAATTCATTTACTAAATCGATTGAAGCCTGAAATCTAATTAAATCTAAAAGTGATATCAACCTGAAATGCTAATAAGTTCACGCTCAAATTGTATACAAGGAAGCTTTGCCGTGTGTGCCTTTAATAATGCATTACCTGGCTAGTTTTTTCTGTATTCATTAAAGCTGTGCAGCAACGTGATGTGAATTATTTCTACACTCAACTCCGTATGCAAACATCTCCACGCAGGCAACTGGCTCGGCCGCATTCCCCCCGCCCAGTCAAGGTGCATGAGGTGTGGTTCTCCAGGGCCGTGATCGTGGCTACAAAAAGGAAACTCGAAACTCAGTAAGAAAGCACACACACCTTTTGTTCAGAAAAACAGAGAAGTGGTTTTCTATCTAACTATTGGTACCCCATATTTAAAATAACTTACATGTGCAAGACTAATAATTCAGAATGCCAAATGCTTTACAGAAAATAAAGCCTCCATCGGCTCAGTTGCCGGCTGTGGTCAGACAGGCATCGGCAGCACTGGGTGCAGGACCCCCGGTTCAGCTCTCTGGTGGGCGCTGCCAGCAAGGCGGTCGGGTCCCAGGAGCAGTGTTCCATTTGCGAAGTGGGAGTGGTTGAGTGTGCCGGAAGATTCTTCCTTTTTTAATTGAGGTAACATTGGTTAATCACATTTTATAAGGTCCACGTGTACAATCGTACAATTTGATATCTGTGTACTCGATTGCATGATCGCCAACAAAGGTCTAGTTTCGTCCATCACTGTACATCTGACGCCCTTTACCCATTTCGTCTGCCCCCAATACCCCTTGGTAACCATCAATCTGTTGTCTGTATCTATGAGTTTCTTTTTCATTTGTCTGTTCACTTGTGTGTTTTTTTAATATTCCGCATATGAATGAAATCATACAGTTTTTATCCTTTTCCATCTGACTTACTTCACTTAGCATAACACCCTCAAGGTCTATCCATGTTGTTGCAAACGGCAATATTTCATCTCTTTATGGCTCATTAGTATTCCATTGTATATATGTGTCACATCTTCTTTATCCATTCATCTGTTGATAAACTCAGGCTGTTTCCTTATCTTTGCTATTCTAAATAATACTGCAATGAGCATAAGGGTGCATATGTCTTTTTAAATTGATGTTTATTTGAATAAATACCCAACCAAGGAATTGATATGGTAACTCTATTCTTAATTGTTTGAGAAACATCCCTACAGTATTCCATAGTGGCTACCCCAATTTACAATCCCACCAACAGCATACAAGGGTTCCTTTTTCTCCACATCCTCTCTTTTTGTTGCCTGTTTTTAAAAGAGATTTGTTGTTGCTGTTGTTGTTGAGTTGTATGAGTTTTTTAACATATTTTGGATATTAATCCACTATCAAAATATCATTTACAAATGTACTCTCTCATTTGGTTGGTTGCCTTTTTTGTCGTTATTGATGGTCCCGTTCACTGTGTGAAAGCTTTTTAGTTTGATGTAGTCCCATTTGTTTGTTTTTGTTTCCCTTGCCTTTGAAGTCAAATTCACAAAAACATCGCTAAAATTGGTGTCCAAAGCTTAGTGCTTGTCTTCTTCTATGTATTTTATGGTTTCAGATCTTATATGCAATCAAGTCTTTAATCCACTCAGAGTTAATTTTGTGTATGGTGTAAGATAGTGGTCTGGTTTTATTCTTTTGCATGTAGCTCTCCGGATTTCCCAACGCCATTTATTATAGAGCCTTTTCTTTCTCCATTGCATGTTCTTGGCTCCTTTGTTGTAAACTAGTTGTCCATTTATGTGCAGGTTTATTTCTGGGCTTTCCATTCTGTTCCATTGTTCTGTGTGTCTGGTTTTCTGCCAATACCATACTATTTTATTACTATAACTCTGTAATATAGTTTGAAATCAGGGAATGTGAGACCTCTGGCTTTGTTCTTTTTTTTCCTCAGGATTGCTTTGGCTATTCAGAGTCTTTTGTGGTTCTATACAAATATTAGACTTCTTTGCTCTGAAAAATGCCATTGGGATTTTTATAGGGATTGCATTGAAGAAATAGATTGCTTTGGATAATATGGACATTTTAACAATGTTAATTACTCCAATCCATGAGCATAGAGTATCTTTGTATGCCTTTGTGTCTTCTTCAGTTTCTTTCAACAATTTCTTATAGTTTTCAGGGTACAGGTCTTTCACCTCCTTTGTTAAGTTGATTCCTAGGTATTTTATTGTCTTGTTGCAATTGTAAATGGAATTGTTTTCCTGATTTCTCTTTCTGATAGTTTGCTCTTAGTATATTAAAAAAACACAATAGATTTTTTTATATTCGTTTTGTACCCTGTAACTTTATTGTATTTGTTTATTATCTCTAGTAGTTTTTGGGGGGAGTCTTTATGGTTTTCTATATATAAAGGTTTGGGGCATGCTGAGTCCAGCTGCTGCTTGTTTAAGAGATTTTAGCAGAGTCTGAAGCCTGAGCCAGGACAGGCCATTCATATGGTGGAGGTGCCAGGCATCAGTAAAAGCTCCCAGGGAAGTCCCTATGACCCATGTGAATGTGGATTACTGAAGACTCAAGCACCTTACAGTCACATGTGGCCATCGTCCAGGGAGTCTACAGTCAAGGCATGTTAGGGAGGAGGAGCCGGAGGAGTCATCTAGCCCAGTTCAGTGCCTCTCTGATTTTAATGTGTAGCAGGTCTCGTTAAGAGGCAAATTCTGACTCAGTAGGTCTGGGGTGGGACCCAGGCTCCTGCATTTCTCACACGTTCCCAGGACTGGCTGATGCTGCTGTTCCTCAGACCCCACTGGGGACAGCAAGGCTCTTACTAAAAACAGGCGTGTGTTATATTAAAGCAAAATACCAAATGCAACACAAGTACGGCATGGCAGGTCCTGGCCTCCAAAAGCTCAGTGAGCTGGACACAACGGCTGCACTAACACATATGAGTAATAGAATCCATGAATGAACAAAGCACCATACCGCTGGGCACGAGGGAAGCTCTGAGATTACTGTATCACTCTTACTGTTACGGTTGTGAGGCTGTCTTAGAAGTTCTTCCCTCTCAGCCCTGCATCCGGGCTCCTCTTCCACGGTAAGAGATTAGAATGTTGTCTTCCAGCACCTCCCTCAGAAAATCCCATCCCAAAGACACAAAGCTGTCAACTCCTCTTTCATATCAAAGTCTGAATTAGATCTCTTTTCTTCCTTTAAGTTTGCAACTTTCTCCCTCATCTGATATCAAAGACGTGGCACAGTGTCTGATATAATAATGATAGTAATTAAGAAAGGCGTACATTCCTCGATCGTTCCAAGGCAGATTCATTCTCAAGAAAGCTGCTAGCAGACACAATATTATGGCACGCCATGTAATGACTCTTAATGAGAAAACTAGGGGGATAAAGAAAAAGGTACTGACGGTGGGCACACCTGTGGGAGGTACCGCTCGGCTGCCAGATCAAAATACTTGAAAATTGTGCCGTTGAGACCTGGGGATCACAATTTCAAAGTGGAGTGACCATTTGTTCATTCAGCAAAGATGCCCTGAGTGCCCACGGTATGCTGGGCGCCAAGGAAGGTGCTAAGTTAAGAATGAGATCTGATCGTTGCCCTCAAAGTCTGGCAATGGAAGGAAGCGATTACTGCGGAGTGTGACTGCTGCCATGAGAAGCACAGGGCGTGAGTTCCAAGAGGAAGTTATGATAATCTCTCCCTTTTCCGGAGAGAGGTCACCCAGTGATAATCAGTGGAGCCTGGGCTCGAACCAGGCAGTCAGCCTCCAGGTGTGGGCCCTCCATTTGAGGACGCCCTGGTGTTTCTTGAACGGGACTCCTTACTCTGAAAGCCTTTCAGCCTGCGCGTGTGCTCAGTGACATGCGAACTGAAATCCTCTTCCGCACAGAGAGAAAACGGAAAAGAGGCCAGAGTAGCTGTCTTTGAAGTAAAAATAAACCCAGGAAGCCAAACATAATGACGGCTCATAAAATATGCCTCAACGTGCTAGTCCCCGTCCTTTTTGATAGATGCTAGCCTGTGTTTGGAGGAAAAGGTAAGGGGGTTCTGAAATAGGAACGCTAGAAGGAGAAATATGGTTTCTGAGTCCACTGACAGGGGGTCATAAGAGAGAAGGACTGTGAGGTAATAAAAATATCCAGCAGCTGCAAACTGGTGGCAAACAGAACTCTGTAGGGGTTGGGAGAGGTCACACTGGTACCTTACAGGCACCCCCCATTTCCATTTTGAAATCCGTGCCTTCCACATATTACTACCACCACCACCACCACCACCACCACCCCCCATCACCTTCCACCTCCTCAACCACCCTTCCTATCAGCCCTTTCTTTCCTGGGAAATTAAAAAACAATCAGTGTAAAGTTTACTTTCATATCTGTCATTGTGCTTTTTAGCTAGTATGTTGGTGTCTACAGTGTGCCTGCTCTGTTCACTGCCTTAGTAGATGACCTCACTTAACCCTCGCAACAATCCCACAAGACAAATACTATGATGATCCCTATTTTTTTATTGATTTATTGATTTGAGAGAGAGAGAGGGAGAGAGAGAGAGACATCAATTTGTTGTTCCTCTTATTTATGTATTCATTGATTCTTTTTTGTGTGTGTGTATGTGTGTGGTTTTTTGTTGTAGTTGTTGTTAATCCTCACCAAGGATATTTTTTCCATAGATTTTTAGAGAGAGTGGAAGGGAGGGGGAGAGACAGAGAGAGTAACATTGATGTGAGAGAGACACATCTTTTGGTTGCCTCCCTGACATGCCCCGACTGGGGCCCAGGATCGAGCCTGCAACCGAGGTACATGCCCTTGACCTGAATCAAACCTAGGACCCTTCAGTCCGAGAACCGACACTCAAACCACTGAGCAAAACCAGCCAGGGCCATTGGTTGATTCTTGTATGTGCCCTGACCAGCAATCGAACCTGCAACCTTGGCTTATCAGGACAACACTCTGGTCAACTGAGCTACCCAGCCAGGGCTTGATTAGCCCAATTTTAATACCTTAGAAAACTGAGGCATAAGGAGGTTAAATAATTTGCTCAATCACATGGGTAGTGGGTGGGGACCACTTCAGCACCAGGACACTGTAGCCATCCCCACCCAAGGTGGCTGGGCCTCACAGTGATAGAGCTGCCAGGGAACAAAGACATCTTCTCATGGCAAGAGTCTGCCTTTCACTCAACAGATGAGGAAATTGGGGCAAGCTCCCTCCTCTGAGGGCAGAGCCCATGACCTTCCCACCTTCGTCTCCACCATGGGCTCAGAGCTGAGCCTTTACTCAGCCACTCCGCTCACGGCCACTGCTTCCACACCGGCCTGCCCTCAGGCTGATCTCTGTCATCTGTGGCTTTGTTAGATTTTCAAGAACAAAAATAGCCAGGCTCCATCAACCCTCCAATCACCCCATGAAGCAAGTGTTATTATCTCCATTTTAGAGATGAAAAGGTTGGCCCAGAGCACTGTGATTATCTGCCCAAGCCACACTGTAACTGACAAGCTCTTAATGACGAGGTGGCCTCCCAAAACAGTGAACTCTTACTAACAGCACCTTTTCCATCTTTTCTCCTTTAGGTTCGTGCTGCCCCTGCTTTCTACCCAGCAATGCTGGTGGACATGGGGTATGTATATCTCACCAGCTCCGTGCTTGCCATCCTGCCCTGCAACCTGAGGCTAAACATGATTCAAAGGCAGGACTCACGCAAAGCCAGCATCTACCACGGGCCTGGACCAGCTCTCCACCTAGGGACTTAAACTCATGCAAGAAGGGGCTCAGGCTCCTCCCATCCCCAGCCCAAACTGTCCCCGTATTTTAAGGTCTAGCAGCCACCAACAATGCCCAGATTCCTCAGGGATAAGCAATGATGCATGAGTTTGCCTGTGAACACCTGAGAGCATCATAATTCAAGAAATGCAGAGGACGAGCTGTGTGAGGCCCCTGAGATAATTGAAATGGACCCATAACTCACCGGCGGCCGGAAGAAATTTTATCACTTTGCACACTATCATTCCATAGCTTGAAATCAAATCAGGGGCACATGATCAGATTTCTAATTTGGAACCTTGGACACGCAACATCATCTTTAATGAATCTTGGCAAAGGATGCTCATTACAGATCTCAGTCTACTGAAATTAAAATATGAAACCTAAAAATTAAGCAGAAAATTTCCAATTCCTCGGGTCCATAAGGCCACAGAAAAATCATACAAGTAGGAATACATATACTCCTTAGGGTTTTGTTACGTCTACAAATATTTGAACAGAAATTATATGAAAGAGAAGAGCTAGAAAAAAAATAAACAAACCCATCCGAGAGCCTAACCTTTAAGTTTGGGCCATCTGGGTGAACAGCAATTTTTCATGACCAAATTGAACTATCATGTCAGGCAACATTACCCCACTGCTGATGGCCAATTTCATCTATGATGTACAGCTCAGATTCCCCTGATAGGGCAGGCTGCCGCCTCAAGTCCCCTCTCACTGCTGAGTGGACTGAAAGACAGTGCAATCAGTCAGCACCCTGCCCAGGGTGTAAGGCTCCTTTAAAATGGGAGGCTAAATATTCATCTCTCATCATCACTTCTACACCCCATTCAGGGGGGATTTTCTAGAAGTCTGGGTAACCATGGAACAATCTCCAGAGATTGTTTTGTAATGTCTTTCCTGAGTTATGGGTCCATTTCAATAATCTCAGGGACCTCCCCATCCTCCCTGTCCTTTGTGTCACTGTAGGAGTGGCTGCCAAGGCCCAGCAAAAAATAAATAAATAAATAAATAAATAAATAAATAAATAAATAAAAATGAGCATTTCCAGCTTTACCTGCTCCTGACTCCATTTTTTACAGACCTGAACCCAGGAAAAGGGAGCAATTTTCTGTCTGCAGTGAGGCCTCAACAGGTGTCCCAGAAATATTAGCGTAAATTTAGGTGTAAATAGAAATTACAAACTCAAAACTTCATTTTCCCTTGACATGCATTCTTACAGAGGAAAATTAGAGAGAGGGGGCGAGGGGAAGTGGAGGTTTATGCTACCAGCCCCTGAACATGGTATACCTCCTCCTAAGGGTCAAGGTTACCTGCAAATAACACAAAAGATAAACTATGAGGTTTATTATTTTATCAATTAAAAAAAACATCCTTGTCCAGCCAGTGTAGCTCAGTAGTTAAACAATGACCTATGAACCAGGAGGTCATGGGTCAATTCCCAGTCAGAGCACATGTCCGGGTTGTGGGCTCGATCCCTAGTCGGGGTGCGGCGGGGGGGGGGGGGGGGTGTCATACAGGAGGCAGCCAATCAATGATTTGCTCTCATCAATGATGTTTCTATTTCTCTCTCCCTTTCCCTTTCTCTCTGAAATCAATACAAATATATATATATATTTTAAAACACCACTTCTTCTGAGCCTTAACTTATGCACTGCAGCTCAGAGGGACTTAAAATCCCTTCCTGCCCGGCCACCGTGACTCAGTAGTTGAGCATCAACCTATGAACCAGGAGGTCATGGTTCAATTCCTGGCCGGGGCACATGCCTAGGTTACGGGCTCGATCCCTAGTGGGGGTCATGCAGGAGGCGGCGGATCGGTGATTCTCTCTCACCATTGATGTTTCTATCTCTCTCTCCCTCTCCCTTCCTCTCTGAAATCAATATATTTAAAATCCCTTCCTTAATCCAGTTACTTAATATGGAATGGCCCCTGTGTAAAAAAAAAAAAAAAAAAAAAAAGAAAGAAAGAAAGAAAAGAAGGCCTAGGTGTTGCTAAGTATAATTGGTAGACCAGAAAACCCTTCAAGGAACTAAAACAAATGTGAAGGGGGAGGGGAGTCTGCACCCATGAATGGTAAAGGAAGCCAGGATCAAAGTTGAGGTCACTCCCAGGAAAGACCATGTGTGTTCTTTCATCACATGTCCTCGTGAGCCTCTCCCTTTGGAACCAATCACTCCCAGGGGTCACCCCAGAGCCTCCCCCTCAGAGTAACTTTCATTATTGCTCTCTTGCCCACGTGTAACTGAGAGGGTGGAGAGTGTTTCAAGAACCTGGGACTCTGCTCTTGGAGTCTAGTGCTAACCAAGAGTGACAGAGGTCTCGGCAGACCTGCTCTCTCACCTCTGTGGTTTGTATAAAACTGAGGGTCTTGGGCAAAATACTAAGCAATAAGGTAATTAATTAAAATAATAAAGGACAAGAACAACCAATCTTAAAGTGAAATACAGTCAACTGTCTAAATTGCCCCTTGTGACCGTCAGTGCGCTGGTATTTATGGACAGGGGAGCCAGGAGCCTGGGGCCAGCATGCCTGCCCAGAAGTCCTGGTTTTCTATGATGCCAGCGGACACTGGAGAGGCCCTTTAGAAGAATGAGCTTCCCAAGAAATGCGTTAGTGCGAGCATCCACACCAAGGAGGCAGAGGCAAGGGCTAGACGGATACCAGGCACTTGTGGCGTGGCCCCAAATCATGCTGAGCCCTGACCCATTTATTCAGTAAATTACTTTTACAAGTAGGTCAAACGTTACCAGAGCCTTCCAACCACTCCCTGGCCCCCTGGCTGGAGAGACGCCCTTTGCTAACCTTGCCATTAAAACTGGGCAACCTATGATATTCAATAAAGTGGTTAAGGACAAATCCAAGCAATTACTTGACATTTCTTGCAATAACCAGATGACATTTCTAATCCCAAAAAGCAAACTGGACCAAAAACAAAATGTGTTTTTTTTCAAGGGCCTAGATAAGTCTAGCATCTATAATAAGTGACTATGGGAAACCAGGATGTTGATTACGAGCCACCCCCTTCCTAATAGCAGCAGTAGATATGGCAATAGTCCCTGAGCTCTTCCCCTACCTGTGTCTCGGCTCTTCTGCCTACAGGAGTGAACTATAAGGTGAGCCAAAATGGCAGCTCTGTGCAGGGCCAAGACTATGGTGAGGTCTGTTGGAAGCCGCCCATTGTCCTCACTAGCAGAGAGGTGTGGACAAGGAACCCGGAAGGCTGGTCAACCTTGAAGCTCTGAAAGGTCAGAGCCAACCACCCACTGTCTAGTTGAAACAATGGTAGCTAAAGCAACATACACCTTTTAATCTTATGTAAATTCTTGCTGATTGGCTATTATTGGAATTGCCTGCCTAAAGGCTATGGGTGCATCCCGTAGTCTTAATAAAAGGGATAGCAAGGCCAGAGCGGGGTGGAGTCCTTCCCCTTGAGTTGGGCTCCCGCCTGGCCCCCAATATTTCCAAATTAATATTTTCTAGTCTTTTTCATTTGCGTGCGGCCTCCTCCAGAGCCCGAACCCTGAACCTGAACCTGAACCCGGAACCACGCGGGGCGTGGGGGGGACACTCGCAACTGGCAGCCCAACGTGGGGCACTCGCAGAGGTCAACGGAGGCGCCTAGAGAGCAAAACTGAAGCGGCACAGACTCCCTGGATGTGCAAGTCCCCACCCTGGGGTTCTTATATTAGGTCTGAAATTGTTTGCTTTCTAAAGGGATTCTTTGCCTCCTTGAGGGATTTGCAATAGAATACTTTAGTAGTTAATTTCCAATTCTTTTGTGCATAGATTTTACAGAGTGCTCCTACTGGGCAAAGTGAATTACACCAAAGCATCAAAATTCAAACAACAACAAAACAAAAAAAAAAGAGGCCAGCAAGGTCACCTGGAGGACAACAATTGGAAACAGCCGGGGCTGAGGGATCTTTCCCAAGTAAGACTCCAGGCCAACGTGGGAGTATGAAGCACAATCAAGAAGAGTAAGGAAATGTAGAATAAGCATCTATCTACCCATGCGCACCAAGTATAGGAATAACGTAAGGGGGAAAGCTAACATTGGTTAACATCTACTATGTGCCAGATGCTTTAAATGCCTTAGCTTGTTTAGTCTTCACAACAACTCTTGGAAATGGGTATTATATTATTATCATTTAAGAGACAAAAAATGGAAAGTTGGAGAGATTTAGTTCATTGCCCCAGATCTTAGAGCTAGTAATTGCTGACAGTGGCCCACGCTATTATCCTGAGTCTATTATCTTACTGGACAGTCCCACATGTACAAATGTCATTCTCAGCAATAAAATGATCACTATCGAACAGCATGTCCCAAGTTAGTAAGGAAGCACTTTAGACATAACCCTTGATGCGTTTGTACAGCCCAGGTGACATACTTTCTCATCTCACGTGGCATCACAGCCTGACAATATTTTCAAGAGGTCATCCTCTGAGATGAAGAAACTGAAGTGCCCATTGCGGCTTCAGTGAGGGGCAGAGACAGGATGGTGGCCCAAGCCCTCTTGAGCTGACCAAGCCACGGCTCCTCCACGGGACCTAGCATCACCCCTGCAGGGCTTAATAAACCACTGACCTCCACATGCCCGTGAAACTGAACATGGTGCTGACACAGCGAGGGAGAGGCGGCGGCGTGAGTCCATCCAGGCGCATGAGCAGAGCTGGGATGCCGAAGAGCACCAGGTACTTCACGTAGAAAAAGAGCACCTGGGCCAAGGCCAGTCCTCCTGGAAGACAGAGGGACCGTGAGACACGGCGACAGGAAGGGGAGCCAGCTCCCGGCAAAGAGGCAACATTCCAGGAGATGCGCCTCCTGCTCACATTCCGCCACCCACCCCCCTTCTTCCCTTCAGCACCCACATTTATAACGTCTCCCACCTTGGTTTTGATCAGGGAAACTTTTGGATTAACAAATGAGGTGGGGGCCCAGCCGGCATGGCTCAGTGGATGAGCGTCAACCTAGGAGCCACACAGTCACGGTTCGATTCCTGGTCAGAGCACATGTCTGGGTTGTGGGTTGGATCCCCAGTGTGGGGCGTGCAGGAGACAGCCGACCAGTGATTCTCTCTCATCACTGATGTTTCTAGCTCTCTCTCCCTCTCCAAGATCAATAAAAATATATATTTTAAAAAATCAAATAAAAAATCAACAAATCGGGTGGGGAACACCCAATACAATATACAGATGATGTATTCTAGAACTGTACACTTGAAGCTATATAATTTTATTAACCAATATCACCCCAATAAATTCAACTAAAAAGAAAAAAAAAGCTGAAAAATAAAATAAACACAAATATAAAATTCCCTTTATTATTCTGACAGGTGAGAGGATCTCTTAGCAGTCATGCTTCTGCAGATAACTAGAAAAGGGCACTAAATATATATATATTGCATTTTAAAAAACTATTAGAAAGGGAAAGTCCTTCCCAATTCCTTTCAACCTTACATAAGTTCACACCCAGTAGGATGACGAGAATCAAAGAGTTAAATCAACAAAGGTTAGAAAAAAAAAAACCGAAAAAAAAAACAAAGGTTAGCAAAGATGTGGAGATACTGGGGTCATCGTCGACTGCGTGCGAGCAGGATGTAAAATGGTGCGGCCACTTAAAAAACCAGTTTGGCAGTTCTTCAAATGATTAAACACAGAGTTACCATATGACCCAGCAATATACCCAAGAGAAATTAAAACAAATGTCCACACAGGCACCTACACCGAACATTCACAGCAGCACTGTCCACAACAGCCAGAAACCGGGGCGGGGAAACAACAACTGTCCATCAACAGATGAATGGCTAACCCAAACGAGCTCTACCCACACAATAGAATGCTATTCTGCCATAAAAAGGAGTGGAGTGCTGATACATGCTACGACATAGATGAATCTTGAAAACATTATACTAAGTGAAATAAGCCAGAAACAAAAGGCCACATATTGTATGTTTCATTCATATGAAAGTCCAGAACAGGGACACAGAGGCAGAAAATGGATTAGTGGCTGCTAAGCATTGGGTTGGTGATGGGGGTGGGGTGGGGATGGGATTACGGGAGGGTGGTAGTTAAAGGATCGGGATTCTCTTTTGAGGTGAAAATGTGCTAAAAATTGGCCGTGGTGATGGTTGCACGTATCTATGAATAAACTAAAAGCCAGGAAGAAATCAGCTATATATTTCTGTTTGAATTTTGATGCTTCCGTGTAATTCACTTTGCCCAGTAGGAGTGCTCTGTAATCTCTATGCACAAAAGAATTGGAAATTAACTCCTAAAGTATTCTATTGCAAATCCTTCAAGGAGGCAAAGAATCCCTTTAGAAAGCAAAGAATTGCCTCTCTAATGTAGCCAACAAATTCAGAGCTTCATACTTCAACTTTGCCTAAAAGAAAGATACACCTATTTTATGTCATCTAAGAAGTTATCTGAACACTACGTTACCAGGGCACAACAAATATGGTAGTGTTTTAAGTGGTGTTGGGATTGCAGGGGTGAGGGCAGGGAATAGTTGGTGTTTTAAATAACTGGTGCAACTTGCTACCTTTCACAATGCCACATTGCCAAGCAGGCATCTCTCCCATTCCGAAAGCATGCACCATGAAATTATCTCACCCCACATGGAGTATCTGTAATTGAACAGCCAAGTTCACGGTAGTAAATTCCAGAGTAGCTCTGGGTTCATACTGCATTAATTTTATATAATCTCAGGATTCTAACCCAAGGAGAAACTGTATAAAGAATTCTTCTTTTCTACTGTATCTTAACGAACATTAGAATGTTTGATGCCAGCAAAGAGTGGGAAAGGAAGAGAATCGTATGCTGTCTGACATTTGTTTGTGCTTCCAGTTTTCAAAATAAACATCAGATGTCAAATGTCTTATCCTTCTCCCCTCACTGTGATGTAGAAGGAGAAAAGGCAACTGGCTGACTTTTTTAGCATTTCATTACCCAGACATTATCTCAACAACAGCTGGTGTTTAAACACTGAGCTGAAAAGCCCCGTGACTACACCCACGTAGGAGATAGGTCCCTAAAACTTAACTCTGATGTACATCCTCAGAGCTTTATTCTATCTTTTCCATGTAAGAACAACTACTTTTCAATCATTTTCACCTCCCCTCTCTTCACTCACTCTCAAGCCCCGTGCCAAAGCTCTCCTTATCACCATAAAACCATACAAAACTCATATACCATGGTGAAACACCATTCAATAATGAATTTTTTAAAAAGTCATCTTTTTTGGCTCTTTCAAAAAAACAACAACACCCTTGCCTGGCTAGTGTGTCTCAGTGGTTGAGCATCGACCTATGAACCAGGAGGTCACAGTTCAATTCCCAGTCAGGACATATGTCCAGGTTTCAGGCTTAATCCCCAGTATGGGGCATGCAGGAGGCAGCCGATCAATGATTCTCTCTCATCATTGATGTTTCTATCCCTCTATCCTTCTCCCTTCTTCTCTGAAATCAATAAAATGTATTTTTAGAAACCCTATAAATTATCACCTTAATCCTAGTCTCTATCAAGTTGGGGTATAGTTAACAAATATGCCATATCTTTGTAAGACTCTGAGGTTCAAAAGAAAAATGAGTGGAAACATATGTACATTTGTCTAAAGCCGTAGAATGCACAGCACCAAGAATGAGCCCCAATGTAAATATCATGATGTGTCAATGTCTGTTCATCAGTTGCAATCCTCTCTGAGGGAGAATGCTGACAGTGGGGAGGCTGTGAGTATGTGGGCACAGGGATTACATGGGGTATCTGTGTACCTTCCTCTCAATTTTGCTGTGAACCTCTTAAACTGCTCTAAAAAAAATTAGGCTTTTAGAAAAACAAAAGAAGAGGAAATGAGAGTTATTATCTTTTTGAGATACTACTGGAATATTATGGTTAATGATAAGATGTCTGGGATTTGCTTCAGGACAACATAAGAGAGAGTCCAGATGAAAGACCAGTGGCTACAGGTGGATAATTATTGAACCTGGGGGATGAATTCATGGGGGGGGGGGGGGTTAATCACACGTGTGTGCTTTTAATTTTCCAAAATACAAAGTTTTAAAAGGGGGAGGCATTGAGAGCCTCCCACCTAAACCCTGAATTTCAGCAGGAACATTCAACTTCCTCCTCACCCACCAGCCAAACGCACTTGCAGAGGACAATGAGCAAAAAGGACTTAAATCTGCACAATCCCTCCTCCTTGCTCCCCTAGTGAGCACAGAAAGTCTGGAAAGGGTACCATGAAGGGGAGACTAGGGAGAGGAGAAGGGGGGAGCATGCCATGGGGCAGATTAATGAAGTTACTGATCAGTCCTTGAGCCCCTGAAGAAGGGTGTCTCCCTGTGGGAAGATGTCCCACCAGGACCTGCATCAGTGACAATGGTGTTGCTCAACTGTGTCTGGTGCTGAGAATCACTGGGGACAATAGTTAATCAGATTCCTAGACCTCTCCTTGACAAATTCTGATTTAGTAGGCTTGGGCCAGAGTCCTCAACTCTGATTGCAAAACAAGTTTTGGGGGAAGTTATGTTCAGTCAAGTTTGAGAAATTCTGAGTTAGAAGACCCACACCCTTCTCCCTTTCCCCAGGTTTAAAAATAAACATCAAAAGTGTACGAAAATAGCAATTGTTTGGGTTGGTGAGGTCACCGATAGGGTGCTGTTCATTCCTGTTTTCTGATTTTCACGTATAGAAAAAAAAAGTCTCTCTTGCTCAATCTGTAGGCTTTGTGACTGAACTTCAATTTCAAAGGCAATGTTCCAAACTCATTCTGACACTCGTCACTGAGTTATCCGAAAAGATAATGCACAGGAAATTTTTTTTAATCTTGTGCCCTAGGATTGACCTTTGATTTTGCTAGCTAAAGACGGCTATAATATTGACAACCACAACTTACTTGTGAAGAAACCGCTCTTCAAGCTTGAGAGGGAAGAGGGAAGACCAGCGAGTGCTCACTGTCAGAGAAACGAAGCCCCATGCTTCTCAGCCAAGAGTTCTGCTCAGCCCAGCAGGAGTGGCTCAGTGGTTGAGCATCGACCTATGAACCGGGAGGTCACGGTTCAATTCCTGGTCGGGGCACATGCCCAGGTTTCGGGCTCGATCCCCAGTGGAGGGTGTGCAGGAGGCAGCCGATCAATGATTCTCTCTCATCATTGATGTTTCTATCCCTCTCTCCCTCTCCTTTCCTCACTGAAATCAATAAAAATATTTTCAAAAAGAGTCCTGCTCAAATAAATACCTCCACAAAGAGGCATGCTCTTTGCAAAACTTAACCACCACTCTATTTCATAAGGTAAGGCATGGAGTAAGAGCAAAAACTAAAGCCGCTGCCAGTTATCAAAGCCCCTCAAAGGGTAAATCCTCAGGTAATTCTCAAACCTGATAGCATTTCAGGGGGGGAAAGTCTAAGTATGTTTAATCTATGTTTATACGTTTTAGCTATGTGTTTATTTAATGTAGAATCGTTACTGTTCCCTCCGCTATTGTAATAGTGCTTGAGGGATGCGAAAACGATTTTAAATGTGTCCATTATAACAGATATAAAATGACTTCTGCTCCTCTCTCAGAATATGAAGGCTGCACTCAGCACACCTTCCCTCTCACAGGAGAAAGGTCTGGAAGCAGGATGTGTCCAAGGCCCCCGGGATCCAGGTGGATCGTTATCGGCCACCCATTCACTATGAATCCCGGATTCATAGTGTAGATGAGATCACCCCTGGACCTCTCCCCCTTCACCTCGTGCCTCTGGCCCCCGGGGGCCTCAGGAAGGTCTAAAGAATGAATGAGTGGGTAGTGATTTCCACTGCGGCATAATGAAGCTTGTTGAATTGATTTGAATTAAATGACCATCATTTTCTCATTGATCACAAGTTGAGTTGAGGACAGTTCGCACTTAAATAACACTTCCACAATCATTGAGCCCATCTAAACTCCCTTAATATGTCCTGTGCTATCAAAGTTGATGACAATTCAGGACTAGAACACTCAGCTTCTCTCTCCTAATCAAAAGTAATTCATTACAGCAGTGGGGGGTGGAGGCAGGCATCATCTAAATCTGAGAGTGCAGGGGAACTGGCCCGGAAGTGGGCTGTTCTGAAGCAGGAGTTGGCTAGGTACAGGAAACCTCAAGCAATGGAGCGTGCAGGGCACAAGGGTGTGAACCAGCCCAGTGTAGGGAATGGGGCGGGGGGGAGGGGGGGAGGGGGGGGCGGGGGGGGGGGGGCGTACGCACATAAGCAGCACAACTTTATAGTAAAAGACCTAAGAAACCAAGCAAGAAAGGGAGATGATTTACTTTGTGTTTATAAAAGATCACTCTGTAAGGAAACAGGGGACCATTTTTGTTCCTGACAGAAGACAGACAAGAGGAGACAGAGAAAAGGGCAGAGCAGTGTGGCCGGAGACCGGGGCCTGAGTTTCAGACGTGGCAGAGGAGGTAGGGGGCTTCAATTGTCAATTTTAAGTTGTCTGTGCGTCTCTCTTCCCAACACACATCCTCAAACACACACACAGCTCTATCTGAACAGATTTTTGTTTGGTATGTGTGTGTGTGTGTGTGTGTGTGTGTGTGTGTGTGTGTGTGTATGTGTGTGTGTGACCTCTATATAAAAACATGTTCTACATAAAAACTGAAAGCAAAGAGTAAATTAATAGATATATATCTTTTATTTTGCAGGAGAATTTCATGAAAAGAACTGAAAGTGATAAAACTCAGGGACACCATGGAAACTGGGATAAGAATGGCCACTTTGGTAGACCACCTCTCTCTGGTCAAGAAACAACACCACCTCTCCACCCCTACCTTGATACCATGTAAATTCACCAGGAGAGGCTGAATGTTAGACTAATAAAATTTTGTCCAATTTGAATTTCTCAAATGACTACCTGGCTTTTACTGCCACCTCCTGGCCCTTTCTGGTATGCCTATCCTGAACCACTGATACTAATAGCCACGCACATAATAAATCAATTATTACATTAAAGAATCTCTAGCCAAGCCTGGCCAGTGTGGCTCAGTTGGTTGAGCATCATCCCCTGCACCAAAAGGTTACCTGTTCAATTCCCAGTCAGGGCACATGCCTGGGTTGCAGGTTTGACCCCCAGTAGGGGGCGTGAAGGAAGCAACTGATTATAAAGTTTCTCCCTCACATCGATGTTTCTCTCTCTCTCTTCCTCTCTTTCTAAAAACATCAATCTAAATATATATATGTTTAAAAAATAATCTCTGCCCTAACCGGTTTGGCTCAGTGGATAGAGCATCGGCCTGCGGACTGAAGGGTCCCAGGTTCGATTCCGGTCAAGGGTATGTACCTTGGTTGCGGGCACATCCCCAGTGGGGAGTGTGCAGGAGGCAGCTGATCGATGTTTCTCTCTCATCAATGTTTCTAACTCTCTATCACTCTCCCTTCCTCTCTGTAAAAAATCAATAAAATATATTTTAAAAAATAAAAATAATAATCTGTGGCCAATGCAAAAATTCTCATCAAAATATTAGCAAACTGGATTCAACAATATATTAAAAGGATTATATATCATGACTGAGTGGTATATCCCAGGGATGTAAGGATGGTTCAACATCCGTAAATCAGTCAAAGCAATACATCAAATTAACAAAATAAAGGATAAATGCCATATTATCTTCTCAATAGATACATAAGAAATATTTGACACAATTCAACCCCCTTTTGATAAAAACTCTCAGGGTATAGAAGAAGCATAATAAAGGCCATATATGATGAACCCACAGCTGATATCACACCCGATGGTGCAAAGCTGGAAGCCTTTCCTCTAAGATCGGGAATAAGACAAGGATGCCCACTATCAGCACTTCTATTCAACATGGTATTCAACATAGCAGCCTCGTATTTTCATATAAGAAGCCTTTTCCTCTCTGGGTCAGCCACCCAGAAAATCAAATTACTCACTCGGAGAGTTGCTTAGTGAGGAAGAAATCAGGGCCAGGGCATGGGCCAGAGGACACAAATATGTCTGGCATCCAGCTCTGAGAGATGGAGGCGTCGGCCCCACGACAGGGAGATTCTGCCACTGCACATGGCAAAGCAAACTGCCGAACAGTGTCCCGTCCCAGGCACTGCTTGAACAGGAATTGTCAGGGCCTGCCTTTTGGTGTTTCCCCGTCTAGTTCTGCCCAAACCACCTCCCCTTCCACTTGGCAGACTCTTTGCATGAGTATGATTAAAGCCTCCGGTGAAGCTGCCATCAGACCCGCAGCTCTGACCCACGGGGCCCAGCCTAACAGCCTGCTCTCAGGGACAGGCCGTGTCTTCCCTATCTCTAAGCTGTTGGAGGCACCCCTGGTCGTTTCATGCACTTCCAATAAACAGGTCATGACAATGTCCATTTGCTGAACGATGAGAAGTTCCCAAAGAGCCTGCCCATCCACGTCCCGGATATTCCTCTCAAGCACCCTTCGGGGTTCTTTGGGCAAATCCTATGTGTAGGGGGCGGCTATAGGGTTAAGCCTCGGACTGACCTGTTGGCAAAGCCACAAACAAGTCCCAGCTTAGAGGTCACAGCCCTCTTAGCATAATTAAGCTTAACCTTATGATGCCCCCTAGATCCTATCTGGGTAGCTAATGGGCTGTGGGAGGTGCAGCAAGTGCTGCCAAAACAAGTGAAACTTGCAAGAACATTGTAACTATGGTGACCACTACCTTGTTTACCTCTGGCTATAAAATAAAGGCTCAGCTTGCCGTCTGGATCTTGCTCTGTGGCCTTAGCCAGGCACAGGAGGTCCACCTAGACCCAGCTTATTCTCTTTGTCTGTCTTTTCTTCAATCCTTCACCGCCCTCCCTCAGGCTCACCAAACCCTTGACTGAGCTAGCCCGGCACAACTATGATTCTCATTTTACAGAGAAGGACAGAGATTCAGATATTGTAGGTGGTTTTTCCGAGGTCCCAGAATGAGCGGGCAGAAGGTTAAGACTAAAACTCAGATCTCTTCCGACCCCAGGTGAGTATACTGAGGGCACCAACTCTTCCCGGGGAACATAACGGAACGTGCCTGACCGCCCGCCGGTATTATCTGTGTATAACAATTACTCACAGAGCGTCAATAGCAGCTGTGTCACGTCTGGGTGCCGGGACACCATGACGGCCAATTTAAATAAGGCTGCTACTTCCGTGGGACGTACATTCCATCGTGAGAGACAGGCAGGGCCAACTGCAGCTGGCGCCGAGCCCCGAGCCCCGTGTGGAGGATGGAACAGGTGACATAACGTGCTGGCTGGCTATTTCTGTTTGAGGCACCAGGGGAAGCTTGTCTTAGGAAAAGGCATTTAAGCCGAGATGGGAAAGACAAGTTGTCACAGGATGATGAAGAGGAAGAGCCCTCCTGCGGGAAGGGACAGCTAACAAGGAAGGGCAGAGGGCAGAGGGGAGGTGGCAGGAGACACGTCAGGGCAGTGGGTAGGAGCCAAGCCTTATGGCGTTTTGTTATGGAGGATCAGCCTGGTTTTATTTGAGTGCCGAGCACCGTGGGAAGCCACCACTGCTACAGAGCTGGGCTGCTTTTCAGTAAGTCACAGCGTTCTCGACCAGCCTCTACACCCCCCCAAACCCCCCGAGTCTGAGTCTCAAACGGCTCACGGTGGCTAGTGCACCACGCTTCAAGTCCTGTGTGAATATACAGTGTTTCCATAATTTGGTAAGAAGTACCTGAAAAGCTCAGAACACAATTTATCATGAGGGAGGAGAGAGGTTTGTCCTGTCTGAAAACCCATACCCCTAAGTGGCAGGTTTACAGCCCCAGCATTCGTGCAAATCAAGCTGCAGGAGGCGCTGGCTGTCTCTTGAAAGAGCTCAGTTGGAAATGCTGGAGACAAGGCCAGGCTCCCGTCCACACCCACCCGGCAGCAGCATCTCCCTCAGGCCCATCCTGCTCCCCCACAGTTCACTGCTCAGATGGCAGCTGACAGCTGCTTTCTCTGAACACAGACACAAAACCCACAGCCGTCCGATGGCAAAGGGATGTTTTAAAACCCCACAAAGCAGGGAGAGCGAAGGAGAATCAGGAGAAGAGAATGATGGGCCGAAGGTGGGGGATGCACGCCTTCTAAACAGAAATTCGCTGCCTGAAAACACAGTCCTCCCGCCCACTCTCCAACGCTGCTGACACTAGGAGTGAAAAATGGCCCTCAAGTCCGGGTTGGCAATGAGTCACCAAAGCCTCTGACCTAGGAAATCGCCCTCAGGAAACCATCAGGGATGAGGTTCTAAAAGGCTTCTGCAAATGTGTCCAAGGAGCCATCTATATGTATAAAAGGCTAATATGCAAAGTGTCCCTTGGGAGTTCGACCGGGAGTTCACTCGCTCGCTATGACATGTGCTGACCACCAGGGGGCGGCATGGAACATGGCAGGTGACGGGTGGTGGGGCCCTGAGGGAGCAAGGGAAGAAGGAGGCGGAGGGGTGGGGAGGTGGAGAGGTGGGGAGGCAGGGAACCTGATCGTCTCTGATCGCCAGCCAGGCCTAGGGACCCTACCTGTGCACAAATTTCATGCACCGGGTCTCTAGTTATTTATAACATGGCAAAATTGTAAACAGTGATCAGCCACAGAGAATTGTTAACTAAATAACAGCAAAGTTGTAGAAAGGTACACCATACAACTGGTAAAATCATACTCTAAGACACAGAATCTAAAAGAGGACAGGAAGAGATAAACCAAATAACTTACATACTTATATGCACAGCCCATGGATATGGGCAATAGGGTAGTGAAGACCTGGCTTGCGGGGGGGCGGGGGCGGGGGGGGCCGCAGGCTGGGAGGAGGAAGGGGAAAAGGAGGGATGGGAGATAACTGTAACACTATCAACAATACAAAATACATTTAAAAATGAAAAAAAAATAAAAGAATATTTCATCACGTAAGGGAAAATTCAGAATATATTAAGTCTAAGAAGTAGGTAGTAAGGAAAAAAGGACAATGAGTGAACCCTTGTAAATAAACTGCACGCGAAACCGAAGGCAGTGGGAAGGCAGGGGTGGGCGCCTGGGGAGGCTGCACAGCCCCATTTTCCACTGTCTGCGCTGCTGGTGTGCTCACTGGTGAGCAAGTGGCCGTTACTAAAAACTCATTTGGGTAACCGCTGGGCGTCAGGAGGGCGCAGAGAAAAATGATCAGAAGAGCGAGCAAGGTCCTTTCTGGCGGAGACTCTGGGACCTGCACCTCCGTGAAAACAATTACCGAGCGTCCTGCCTGCAGATTTCCCATTGAACTCCCCAGGAGTCCGCATCTGCAGTTCTCAGATTATCGGGCCAGTCAGCCACTGGCTGCTGATCTAAAATCAACTGCACTCGGAAGACTGGACTGCGGTCCTTCTCCTCGTCCTCCCTCCCACTGTCCCTGTGCATCACGCACACACACCCCGCTCCCCGAGGCGGGGATACCCCCGGTGTCCATACTCACACACTTCACAAGAGAAGCCCACACCCGTCCTCCCTGGCACCGCTCACTGAGACAGCGCCCCCCACACAGGGAGGCACCGGAACCAAACGGGAGGGAGGGAGGGAGGGCAGCAGAAGGAACCGGGCCTGGAAGTCAACACACCGGGCTCGCACCTGCACGTGGCCACCGACGAGCTGTGACCTTGGAAAGGCCACTGACCCTCTCTGAGCCTCCGTTGCCTAATCTGTAAAATGAGGGCGTCAGACAAGCTGTGAGGTCTAATTTGGCTCTAAAATTCCAGAGTTCGTAATCTCCCCAATGTCTCACCTCCAAAGAAATACCTGGACCAGGGGGAGAAGTCGGCCCAGTGTACTTGCAGCCCATAGGACCTTCCCAACAATTTCCATCTTACAGTAACTTGCACTGTACAAGTCTGGACCTTGCAAAACAATTTAAGCGCCTCTTTTGTGGGCCTGTTGGGAAGCCATTCTTTATAAACACAACATATATATATATATATATATATATATATATATATATATATATATATATCTTTTTGTATTACAGATCAGCTGTCCCTCTATTTTTTTTTCCCCATTGCCTCCTCCACCCGATTCCTGCCCTACCCCAGGCCTTCGCCACCCTATTGTCTGTCATAAACGCAATCTTAAAGCATGTGTTTGGTCCTGCAGAAGCACCACTTACATTTGCTCTGCCCTCAATTCTGAGTTCTCATATAGAGGGACCAATGGTCCCAGTCCGTCCAGGACTGAGGAGTCCCTCGGATGAGACTTGCTTTGCCAAACCCAAGAGCGTCCTTGGCCAACCAGGTCAGTGGATCACTCTACCTCTTGATATACCTCTGTTTGGTTTTCTGCTCCCGAAACACCCTCTACACGCCACGTCAAAACAAAATACAACACACCTTTCTGACCTGTACAAACACTGCTGCTCAAATCAACACCACCACCGATCATCAGCTGTACACCCTGGGGTGCCTCAGGACGCTTCTGTCCTCAGGTAAGGGCGCCTTCATGCACCACGTCCCATTAGGTGCTCTGAGATGGGAGGGGGTTTTGTAATCAAGGAAAAAAAAACACACACACACAGAAAGAAATTTTTGTAGGCAACGAGAACCAGATGAATAAGAAAACCCTTACTTTAGCACTGAACCCTCGCCGTACATTAATTCACCACATCGTTGCTGCCTAAAGGAGACAGCAACTAAAAAACACAGAAAACAACCGAAAAGTCAACAAAATAATCCATTTATTCACGAGTCGATTCTTCCGACAAGTTTGTACAGAGCACTTATTCTGTGCCAGGTGAACAATCATGAAAGAGAAACACAAAAACATGGAGTTTACAATCTCCGTGTCTACTGATCATTCATGGATATTGATCAAAGCATTTAACAAACTCATTTCCCAAACTGGCTCCATTCTACCCAGTGTGGCTCAGTGGATAGAGCATCGGCCTGCGGACTCAAGGGTCCCAGGTTCGATTCCGGTCAAGGGCATGTATGTACCTTGGTTGCGGGCACATCCCCAGTGGGGAGTGTGCAGGGGGCAGCTGATCGATGTTTCTCTCTCATCAATGTTTCTAACTCTCTATCCCTCTCCCTTCCTCTCTGTAAAAAAAAAAAAAAATCAATAAAATATATATTTTTTTAAAAAGAACATTAACTATTTCACCCTTAAGACCATAGAAAAATGAGAGTATCATTAGAAGATCCATCCGTCTCTTCCAAAACACTGCATGTTTGTGGAAGATAGACATTGTGACTTCCCTTTATGACACCCTTTGTGAAACTGACCAGGAAGTGTTGAAAAGCGAAGTCGAAGAGCAATAAATGAGAACGCGTAAAGCAAGAAGACGGAAAGGAAGCTGTGGCGCCGCTTGTGACCAGCGAACTGTGCCAGTCGTCCTGAGAAGCAGCGCGCCACAGTCAGAAGCCCCGAAGTAACGGAAGGTTCACATCCCATCTCAACTGCAGAGAAGTCTTAGAACAGGGAGCAAAGGAAGGTAAGTGCCCTGAACTCAGCTTTCAGGAGTCCTCAGCAGATGCGAGAGAGGGGGTGGCACAGGACTGTGGCTGGTTTAACCTCAGGCACATGCCTTTAGAAACCAGCAGGTACATTACACAGCGCAGCAGCTTGAGAGGGGTGGGCAGTGGTCGCTTTCAGTCACCAGCTGGTCACAGGAGGGTTGGGAAGGCGTGTTTAGTAACAAGAATGCCTGGGTAGGAGCCTCAGTAAGTGTGAACTAGAAGGCTGACCACCAGGTGCCCACCGCAGAATCCCAGCCTTCATCTCCGATTCCACCCTCTCCCCCAGCCCCACAGTCAACCATTTAGATTATAATGCCAGTCGACTCTCCCTCACAAATGTCCCAAAGTTGTTTTTCTGTTGATTACCACAGATCTCGAAACACGACCCTGATTCAGGCCTCCATCACCTCGTCTGCCTTTCCTCCTCACTTCAATCCATCTTTCCACCAAACCCCTACCTATCCAGGAGCTTCTAACCACGCTGAACTTCTCCCAGTTCCCCAAATGTGCTCTCAGAGCTCTCAGCTTTGGGCTTTGGGATACGCTGGTCCCTCTACCTAGAGCACCTTTCCCCCAGCTCTCATCTATCTATTATCTCTTTCATTCCTAAGCATCCCTCGGGTTTCCTCTTAGATGTTACTTCCTCTGAGAAGGCTTTCCAAGATCCCCTAGACCAGTGGTCGGCAAACCGCGGCTCGCGAGCCACATGCGGCTCTTTGGCCCCTTGAGTGTGGCTCTTCCACAAACTACTACATGCGGGCGCGCACGTACAGTGCGATTGAAACTTCGTGGCCCATGCGCAGAAGTCGGTTTTCGGCTCTCAAAAGAAATTTCAATCATTGTACTGTTGATATTTGGCTCTGTTGACTAATGAGTTTGCCGACCACTGAACTAGACTGAGCCAGGCACTTCTCCTGGGCACAGCACCCTGGGCTTCCACCCTCACAGGGCCTGTCTCCCTGCACCGGAATAGGTTTGGTTTTTATTTTTTCTAAGCAAGTCTCTAGACCATGCATTCTGCAAGGACAGAGGCTGGACTTGCCTTGTTTGCCTATGCATCCTTGTCATCGAAACCAAATCAGCTCGTTTAAATCAATCAGTTCACTCGTGAATGAGTAGAGCTCAGTCCCTTAACTGCTGTTGTCTGTCTGGACCACTAGACTGGCCAGGCTCTCTGACCCAGGGGTGGGCTGTGACCTGATTTCTGTGTGTCTCCTAAGCTGGATCTGTCCAGAAGGCAATGCCTGATGGGCACTGTGCTGAGAGGAGGCAGTGTGTTGGCGCCTAGGTTGTTTATTTCTGCACTTCAGGTTGAGACCCATTAGTTCAAAAGCTGCCAGTGCCAAACTCAAACTCTTATACATAAAACTAGAGGCCCTGTGCACGAAATTCATGCACAGGTGGGGTCCCTAGGCCTGGCCAGTGATCAGGGCCAATTGAGGCCTTCTGGCCACCCGTGGAGCCTTCCTTCTCCAGCTGCCAGCTGCCCGCCAGGGCCTTCCTTCGTTCTGCGCCGCCCTCTGGTGGTCAGCGCACATCATAGCAAGCAGTAGAACTCCCGGTCTCCCGGTTGAACTCCCGTGGGGACACTTTGCATATTGGTCTTTTATATATATAGATTGTTTTGAATATAGCCCAAATAAGCAGACTTTTGCCACCTATAGCCCACTTCCTATGAAACTTCCCAAAATCTGCTAGTAACAGATCAGACACACCTCGGGGCTACAGAGATCCCAAACCACTGCTATCCTTAGTTCTGTAATCCAGAGTCTCCTGACCACACTGACCAGTGACGTCACCTTTGCATCCTGATCCCACTCCCCCAGAGAGTGCTTTCTCCCCTCCCCTTCTGAGTTTGGGCCCCACAGTGTAGCTTCCCTATTGTGAGGGACTTCCCCCGAAAGCAAACCCCTCAGAGCATCACCCAAATAAAGCTTATGTGTGCGACTGCCACCTCGTGCTCCTGTCTTTGTCCTTGATCAGCCCTGGAACCCCTCCATCTCCCTACAGGCAGAAGTCTGGGGAAGCCTGCATACTTAGAATTTCCATGCAGTCTCCCTGTGATCATTTTTAATCTGTCTTGTAACCCTAGGTTTAAATTTATCATCTGGCTTAGTCAGTATTACTTCTAAACCGAATCTTCACCTGCAGAATTCTGTTCCAGCAATTCAGAACGGTCTCCAATTCTCATGACGCTGGTTATCCACCTCAAATCTCATTGGACTTTCAAACTCTAGCCCCTATTCCCCTGCCTTGGACAACCATTTGGGGCACTGACTCCATCAGTCCAGTCCATGCTTCTGGCCCATGCTTCCCAGGAGCTACCCCTGGATGATGTAAGAAGAGGGCCTTGAACCGAGTGCTCTCTGAAGTTTCTAGTTTCCATCCCCAAGATTCCATGGTTCATGATATTTGCAACAGAGCTTACACTAATGTGGCTGGAGATGGAATCGAGGATTATGAGCACAAAGCAAATGGCACTTAAGGTCTTGTTTGTAGATCTACAGAAAAGGAAAGAGATTTGTTACCATAATCAGATCCTGTGCCTTGATTTTTTTTCTATTTGTTATGACACAGAGTAAGCCTGAGTTCCTACTAGGAACGGTGGAAGGAAATAATTCATCATACATGTTTCTGAAGGCCAAGTACATTTTCTTGGTGGAGTTCTAACCATCCAAAAATATCTAAAAATGAGCTCTCACTTCACACAAATCAAATAGCGCAGTGGTAAGAAATGTTAACACACCTTTCCCTTGTGGACATGAGCCCAAGCCCAGGCTTTATCCACACGAGACTCTTGGAAGGGAGAATGGCTGGGAATCTGAAGACAATGGATAACTCCAACGGCTAGAAGTGATCGTGGTCACGGATTTTAGGAACCTGTTGGTTTGAGTGGTTCTATCTGCCTGTCCTCCCAGCTGCATAGTAACTTTTTGCAGAACAAGGTACCCTAATCTTTGCATTTTGCTCTGGCCTCAGAGGCATCGACATCTAACAGATATGTGCACAGGCGTGTTTGCTGCTGAGGGAAAATCCTCGAGTGCTGTCTGTGGTGTCTATCTGAAGAATAAGATCTCCAGCCATAGCCTGGCCATGAACATACCTGAACACAAATACTAGAAGGAGAAGAAACAGAGAAAGAATGGGAAGCAATATTTAAAGCAATAATGACTAAAAATTTCCCCAAATTAATGTCCCACACAAAAACCAAAGATCCAGGAAGCTCAGAGAACACCAAGCAGAATAAATGCCCCAAAAACTACCCCTAGGTTTATTATACTCAAACAGCAGAAAATCAAAGATAAAGGGGGGGAAAATACTGAAAGAAGCCAGAGAAAGAAAAAAACCACCTAACCTATAGGTAAACAGAGATAAGAATGGCATCTAACTTTTCCTCAGAAACTATGCAAGCAAGAAGAGAGTGAAATATTTATAGTGTTTAAAGAAAAAAATACCAACCTAGAATTCTGTATATGGTGAAACTATCCTTCAAAAGTGAACAAGAAATATGTTGTTGGACAAACAAAAATGGTGGAATTTGTTTCTGGTAGACCTGCCTTGCAATAAATTTTTAAACAAAGTCTTCAGAGAGAAGGAAAATAATATAGATCAGAAACTCTAATCAACATTTAAAAAAAAAAGAAAGAGCATCAGAAAATGAATAAGTAAAGGTAAAATAAAAACTTATTATTTGTAATTTATCTAACCAATAATAGCCTTTTCAAAATTAAAAACAACAACAACAATGTATTGATGATTATAGTTTATATATAAGTGAAATGAATAACAATACTCATAGAAGTGATGGAGGGAATAAGGAATATTTTGTTATAAAAAGGATTTAGGAATATATCATTTCAAGGCACTTGTACTACCATGAAGTGGTACAGTGCTATCTGAAAGTGGACTTGGGTTAGTTGTAAATATATTGCAAACTTTAGGGCTATCACTGAAAATAAGCACATGATAAGATGCTCCACATATCATATGTGAATAGGGAATTGCAAACTAACGCAAGATACTACTACACACCTATTAGGATGGCCTAAATCCAAAACAATGATAACACCAAATGCTGGCAAGGACGTGGAGAGACAGGAACTCATTCACTACTGGTGGAAATGCAAAATGGAACAGCCACTTTGGAAAAACAGTTGGCAGTTTCTTACAAAAATAATCATTCTCTCACCATACAATCCCGAAATTGCACTCCTTGGAATTTACTCAAAGGAATTGAAAGCTTCATGTCCACACAAAACCTGCACACAGATGCTTGTAGCATCCTTAATCATAATTACTAAACTCAGAATCAACTAAGAGGCCCTTCAGTGGGTGAATGGATAAATAACCTGTGTTGCACACCAACCATGGAATAATATTCAGCATTAAAAATAACGGAGCTATAAAGTCATGAAAAGATGTGGATAAACCTTATATCCACATTATCAAATGAAATAACTCATTCTGAAAAAGCTACATACTGTCTGATTCCAACTGTATGACGTTCTAGAAAAGGTAAGGCTATGGAGATGGTAAAAAGATCAGAAATGAACAGGGTTGCGGGGAGGAAGGGAGGAAGAGAGAGTGCAGAGAATTTTTTGAGGCTGCGAAATTGTACTGTGTATAAATGGTAGATACGTGTCATTATACATCTGTCAAACAGACTACAACACTAGCATAAATCCTAACATGAACTACGGACTTTGGGTGACGATGATGTGTCAGAGTAGGTTCATCAGCTGTAACAAATGTTCCGCTCTGGTAGAGTGTTGATAAGGAAAGAATCTGTGGAGAAGTGGGGCGAGGGTTGCAGGGGTCAGGAGACATATGGGAAATCTCTGTACATCCCTCTGAATATTGCTGTAAACCTAAAACTGCTCTAAAAATAAAATCTTTTTTTTTTTTTTTTTTTACAAAAAGGATTTTAAAAAGGGAGTCATGAACACGTATTTGAGGAGAGGTGAGAGAAGGTGATGGGACTGCAGGTACTAGCAAGGGGCTTCTAGGACTCCGGTGAGTTCTTCATTTGAATGGCAGATACACAAGCGAATCACTGGTGAGTCCCCAAGTCCCTGGATGGACGGCCCCATGCTGGCCTTAGAGGTAATGGCTGTTGAGATAACAGCTTTGCTTTATGCTTCAGCCTCGCTTTGAGTTGTGTCTTCGTCGTTACTCATAATTAAAATCACCCCAACTGATACGGCCTCTTAAATTGAATCACCCCAACTGGGGTTTGGTGTAGTATAAACCATCACTTGATCCTATTCAGTTTTGTCTAATCGCACCATTAAAAGCTTAGCACATTAAGGAAGATTTGTTTGGAAAGAAGAGACTGTCCTCAAAACAGCTCAATGTTTTTCCAACATGAAAAAGGCCTCTTCCTTGAAAAGGCTCTGATTAAGCGTGTGAGACTCCAAGGACAATTGGGATTGTTTTTTTATCTATAAATCACCAAACAGATAAGAGTCAGGCTTGTACTCTGGCCCGCCGGCAAGGAGCGGCTTAATCTGGCCGGAAGATCACACATTCCCCATAAGATCACACATTCCCCATTGGAGCGACAGGCTGGAGGTCAGACCACAGGGTGAATGCAGTGACCACAGGGCGTTCTCCAAAGGAGAGCAAACAGGGAAAAGAGGAGATTTCCTTCAGAACGGGGCGCGGCCAGTGCTTTTTTAACCTGCGGAATAAAGAGCAGTGGTTTCTCCGCAGTCAAGTCCTACCCTGGAGACAGTCCTGCTGAGGAAATGACTTCAGTCCCACCTACTTGCAGACATAAAGAAATGGGTAGGCAAGAAAAAGGGGCCAGCCCGACTGGCGTGGCTCACTGGTTGAGCATCAACCTATGAAACAGGAGGTCATGGTTCGATTCCCGGTCAGGGCACATGCCTAGGTTGCAGGCTCCATCTCCATTGAGGGGCGTGCGGGAGGCAGCCGATCAATGATTTGCTCTCATCATTGATGTTTCTATCTCTCTCTCCCTCTCCCTTCCTCTCTGAAATCAATAAAAATATATATATATTTTTTGAAAAGGGTTTGCCCAAGACAACTGCACCCCCTTGTGCAGCTTTCCTCTGAAGCCAGCTCCTGCCCTCGTTCCGACAGTGATTCCCATGATTACCTAGGGTCCAGCAGGAGACGGCCCTCAGGAGCGGGGCGCTGCCGTAGAAGGCGTGCATGTACATGAGGTGCACCATCAGCTCGGCCAAGCACCAGCAGACGAAGAGGCGGCCGAGCCCCCGGGCCAGGACGGGCAGGCTGAGCCTCAGTGGGCACTGCTCTGGCTGCCGCATCTACAGAGGAAACAGAAGTCATCAGACTGCACCTCCGTCTTTCAAATCTTTCAAACAATCCCCAAGACAGTGGTTTTAATGAACTGCCTCAAGCATCACTGCTGTATCTACGAAAAGAGGGTGGGTTTCGTTTGCCTTGGGAACAATCCATGGTCTTGAGTTAAAAATTCATGGCTGAGCCTGAAACCTGTCCCAAGGAAAGAACAGGATGGGGTCGATCAGCCAGCCTAGAACCAAGAGCTAAGCCGGGTTCCACAGACCTTCACACCAGCAACAACCCTGCCAAAACCTGGGACTCTTGGGTCTCTTGGGGTTCAGTGCCACCCTGCCTGTCTTCATCCATCACCCCCTCACGTCTAAGGCTGGTAAAAGTAGGGCCAAGTCAGGAAGGCGCCCAGGACTGATAAGCGAAAGGCAAAATGAGAGGTGGAGCCTGAGGACAAGGGAAAATTACGTGGGGGTGTGTCATCTGAGCTTACGTCGTGTTTGAAACCAGGCAGAGTAAACAGTCTCTGGCTGAGCAGGTGGTACAGGGTCATGGTTAAGAACATGAGATAATAAAAAAAAAAAAGAACATGGGATCCAGCCCTAACCGGTTTGGCTCAGTGGATAGAGCGTCGGCCTGTGGACTGAAAGGTCCCAGGTTTGATTCTGGTCAAGGGCATGTACCTTCCTTGCGGACACATCCCCAGTAGGAGGTTTCTCTCCCATCGATGTTTCTAACTCTCTATCCCTCTCCCTTTCTCTCTGAAAAAAAATCAATAAAATATATATTTTTTAAAAAGAACATGGGATCTGATTCTAGCACAAACCACACAGCTGGGTGATCCTGAGCAAGTTGCTTACCCTCTCTGAGGCTTGGTTTCCGCATACATCAAAGGGGCGGGCGGGGGGGGGGGAGGGGAGAATGTTGTGGTGATTAACATAATAAAAAAAGGACTAAGTGCACCACCTGGCACATGAAAAGCACTGGACGACTGGTAGTTAATCTCTTGTCACTACGTGCCTTGTACTCCACATTCTTCACCTTCACCTTCTTCCCTCGTGGCGTCCCAGACCACCAGACACAGGGCACAATTAGGAAACGATTCAGAGCCAGATGTCAAAGGTGACGCAGGGATGTCTGGGTTATTCATAGACTCAGACAAACCACTCAGAGTAGACTCAATACCTGTGGACAACACAGACCCCAAAAATCAAAGTCCTGCCCAGGTAGCCTGGTTCTGTGACCTCACCTGACTGCCTGCTGTTTAGGGCTGCACAAAAGTTGAAAACACAAAGATGACGAAATGTATAAGCAAGCTCTAAGATAGGAAGTGGATTCCATTTCAGCCTTACACCACTGGACCAGCAGAAGACAAGAGGGAGTGTGGGAGTTTTCTAGATCTGACACTCCTCAGGGCAAAACTTCCCACTGGGTTTAAGAAGGCACAATTCCGTGCATCCACTCGCCCACAAGAGACTCCTCTGCCACGCTCAGCCTGCCGCCCTGGCTGGTTGCCTCCGAATGCGGGGTAACAGAAATGTCTACACGGCAGAGAACAATCCAATTTTTCATTCTATTTGCTTTCACTTAAGGCAGTGGTAACTGCCCTGGTCAGATGGCTCAGTTGGTTGGAGCATCATCCTGTACACCAAAAGGTTGTGGGTTCCATCCGAGGTTGGGGCGAGTGTGGGAAGCAACCGATCAATGCCTCTCTCTCTCTCCTCTCTCTCCTCTCTCCCCCAATAAAAAGTATGTCCTTGGGTGATGATTTAAAAAAAAAAAAAGTGGTGCCCTACCCGGTTTGGCTTGGGGGATAGAGCGTCGACCTGCGGACTCAAGGGTCCCAGGTTCGATTTCGGTCAAGGGCATGTACCTTGGTTTCGGGCACATCCCCAGTAGGGGGTGTGCAGGAGGCAGCTGATCGATGTTTCTCTCTCATCAATGTTTCTAACTCTCTATCCCTCTCTGTAAAAAATCAATAAAATATATATATATATTTAAAAAGGGTTATCTTTCTTCAGAGTCGGGTCATTATCACATTCTATTTTTATCTTCAGTCTAGTAGCCTCCCTTTGACTTAAAAAAAATCAGCCTTGGTCGCTGTCAATCCAGCTCACCTAACAAGCAGACTGCTCTCCTGTCCACGTGCAAAGCAATTCATTCGAGATATTTCCAACCTGGGGGAGCGCCAACCTTGAGCCCACTGGAAACTGCCATCAGCGGGAATTCAAGGCGCCACTACAAAAATGCACGTTAACTCATCTGCAAAGTGCATTTTAAAGCAGATTATATTTTAAAACCTCATTTCATGCAAATTGCATAAAAAGGAATATTGAAGGCTTTTAAAGATATTCGGATGATGACAGATGACAGTTTTCCAAGAGGAAGAGTTCCTTTCCTTCTCACAGTAATAATACGAGTGTTTGAGAGCCTGAACGAAAGCCTTCCCGAGCCGCCCGTTCACCTGTGCCTCCTGGCGCCAACCTCTGTGTTTGGTCCAAGGGCTTTGGAGTCGCGGCTTATCCCTCTGTGGCGGGGGAGCTTCTGCCAGCCAGGGGCCACAGATGATCCCTCTACTCACAGCAAGCCATTCCCCAGTCAGACCCTGGCTGCCCCTCCCCAGGCACCCAGACCCAGGCGGTGGTAGACAGCGGTGTCTGCCAGAGCAGCGAGTGGGTGTTGCTGCCCCAGGACTGGGCCTGGTCTGGCCAGCCTGAGCCTCCAGACCCGCATGTCCACAAACCACGCTGCACCTTCTCTCTGACTACCGGGCGCTCAGCACATGGGCATGAAAAGGCTCCCATCTTTATTCCTTCCACCCCAACGTGCTCTCTCTGCCTCCGCGTCACCACCTGTCAAGTGGTAATAACAGCTCTCTCCTGGGGCCTGGCTCGGAGCAAGTGCTCAGTTGGTATTATTTATTACAATTCGTGTTATTCCAGGTAGATGCTGGAACCAGAGCCCACTCCAGACCCTGAGCAGTGTGTCAGGGACACTGACTGTCTATCTGGCTCTTGCCAGCCCCAGCCCCTCAGGGACCTGCAGCAACTGCCTGGGTCTCCCTTCCGCAGGGATAAAACCGGCACGCTACCCAGAATTCCCTGCTGCTGCACCCACCAGACTGGACAACCAGGGTCTCCGTTCTGGCCTAAATTTACCCCAGAGTGGCCGGAGCAACAATAACAGTAATGGTTAACACCTTGTAGTGTTCATGTATCAAGCCACATTACGTATACACACTCATTTAATTTAATCCCTATTCAAGGCTGAGAGGGAGGTACTATTATTCTTCCCATTTAACTGATAAAGGAAACTGAGTCACAAGGAAGGTAACTCACCAAACACTCTCCAGCCCCCACTGAACAATTCAAGCTCTTTAGAGTGAGGTGTGGTGGCTCAGGCTCCTCGCTAAGCAAACAAAGAGCATGTCCTGCCTTTCCCTCCTCGCCCCCTTCCCTCCCCTCTGCCCAGGGCTCCCCCATAGCTCAGTATCTGAATTCCACAGACCATGGGATTAAAACAAATAAACAAGCAAAAAAAAAAACGGAGCCTGGAACTCCACATGCCATCAGAGATGACCCTCAAGTTAAGGCACGGAGGCCTGTTAACGGGCAAGTGTTACCTGTTCATGATGGCTATGTGCAAATTCCACGTGCCTCACATTACAGAGGACACCTCTTCTTTACGTCCCTCATCTTGTGTGTGTCCATGTATGTGCTAAACAATGGGTGAGAGATACCTTCTCCCAGGGCTGTGCCCAGCAAGGTCCTCTTAGCAGGCGGGTTCGCAGATTTCTGTGTGGGACTCTGCTGCCCCCTGATGGTACAGCTCCATCTCCTGCTCTCAGGAGTTTGTAAGCATGGACCTGTGCGTCTAAGAACTGGGAATGTCAATGTTACAGTCCTTCTATCTGAAGGCATTTATTCAAACACTCCTTCAGAGCAAGCCCTGCCAGTTAGCCTTCTTCCTCCCCACCCCACCTTTCCCTTCTCTGAAACACCCCTTCCACCACTAGATTAGCTTCCTACTTCAGCTGCACCCTTTCCACCCCCTTTTCTGTAGGAGGTAAGTGCCCCGCAGGCAGCTTTGGCTTCTGCAGAAACCTCCTGGCTGGGTTTTCATGTGCCCGGTAGCTCACTGAACGTTTTGTCTTTTCTAGACCATCTTCTCTATGAAACTTCCTCGATCGTAGACAAAGGTTTCCATTTGTCTTCCCGAAGTTTCCTGCTTTGGGAAATTACTTCCAATTTGAAAGGGGTAGAAAAGAGAGAGCCAGGGCACAGATGCCACCCAGGCCCCACCCCTGGGCCCCGGGGGAAGACACCAGGCCTGCTCTTCCCCAGACTGAGACTCAAGAGAACGGGCGCCCTTGGCTGAGAGTCAGGTGGCGGTCATCTCAACGCTCACCTCTGAGCGACAGAGAGAGGACCTGCCTGGCCCCACAGGGGCAACTTCAGAGGAGCAGCGGAGAGAGGAAAAGAAGGATGATTCCCATAACAACGAAGTGCACCTCCCACAGGGCCAAGCTCCTCGATGGACAAGAGGCAGTTAGGAAAATGTTTCCATGTCTCTGAGAATCACTGCCCGGCTTCAGAGAGGTGTGGGGGGAGGGGGACTCGGGTGTGCAGTCCAAAAGTTATTGACTGCACCGTTGGGAAGAATAAAAACTCTCAATGGTGAGGAGACTGTACAAGAGACAACTTGGAAGGCCTGAGCCCACATTACCCTGTGCCCCCCACCCCACCCCCCAGTACCCCAATCTTCTGAGGCGCTTAGGAGAGTGGTTTTCAACCTCTAGATTCATCAGAACCACCTGGAGGGCCTGTGAAACCACTTGGTTGGGTCCTGCTCCACCCCCACCTCCACTCTCTACCCTGAGCCTCTGACTCAGCAAGTCTGGGCGGGGCCTGAGAATCTGCACGGAAACAAAGTTCCCAGGTGATCCTGGTGCTGCAGGTCCAGGGAACACACTTTGAGAACTGGAGTTAGATCCGCTGTCATCACTACCCACCTCTGTCTTACACAATAATTTTGAACAGAATTTGCAAACAGATTTAAAATTACTTCAGGACGAAAGAATGATCCTATGCAACCCAAACTGAGGTATGCATATCCACATGCTAAACAGTGTCTGCCCAGAATACCAAGGCCACCTACAGATTTGCAGAGGAAAAACAGCTAAATAATTTAACGGGCACTTCTAAAACCGACATTATTGTTATCATGCAGGAATATACTTTCGAGGACAGTGGAATTTTTAAGACAGAACTAAGGGATTTCTAAGAACCCTCTGACTTTTCCAGGGGTCACGTTTCGTGTTCTCCTCCGAAAATGTTCTACATTGGCTCTGCACTTTAAACCGCACTTCTAGGCCTGTGTGTGTGTGTGTGTGTGTGTGTGTGTGTGTGTGTATTTTTATGTGGGTCTGCACATGTAATGTGTGCACATGTATATTGTGTGTGCATGCATGTACTGCAGGTACAGGTGTGTACTGTGTGTGCATGCATGTCATTCTCCTCACTTCAATCAGGATTTTGTTTTGATGGTGAGAGGTAGGAACCTCCCATTTTAGGTGTTTTCAATTACTAACACTGTAGGTGAATTAACCGCATTAACATGTTCCATGAGGCTAGCTGTGGAATAAGAAAAAATCTAAGTGGGAGGAAAAGTGAGGTGGGAATGAGGAAGGTGGCTTGACATGAGCTTCAAACCAGGTTGCTGTGGAGAGAAGGCTAGCAGGGTCCTGGCAGACACGGGCACCAGACGCAAAAACACACTTGCCCACCAACCCTCCAGCTCCACCCTCCATCCCATTTACATCGCCCTGAACAGTTCCCAGGCTATGGCAGTTTGTGAAAATAAGAGGGAGCATACTATTTCCCAATCAACAGCTGAGACAGCTTCTCTTTCTACTTTGCCAGCAATACCAGGAGAACCCAATTTCTTCTTTCCCTGGGACTGTCCTGCGGGCTCCCCAAGAGTTCCTCGCTGTGCCCAGTTATTAATCCTGGTTGTCATAGTCCATCAAGAATCAGGGTTGGGACAAGTCGAGTTTAATTTTGAGGGCTGATTTTCCTGAAGTATTTCTTATGTTTAAAAAAAAAAAATCAAGACAGCCAGCCAGTGTTGCTCAGTGGTTGAGCATCAACCCATGAACCAGCTGGTCACGATTCGATTCCCGGTCAGGGCATGTGCCTGGGTTGCAGGCTCAATCCCCAGTAGGAAGTGTGCAGGAGGCAGTCAATCAATGATTCTCTCTCATCAGTGATGTTTCTATCTCTCTCTCTCCCTCTTCTTTCCTCTCTGAAATCAATAAAAGTATATTTTTAAAATACCAAGACAATAATGTGATTTAAATTTGTGAGCACTATGCCTGGGTGGTGTTGCTCAGTGGTTGAGTACTGACCCATGAACCAGGAAATCACGGTTCAATTCCTAGTCAGGCAATGCCTGGGTTGCAGGCTTAGTAAGGGGCATGCAGGAGGCAGCCAATCAATGATTCTCTCATCATGGATGTTTCTATCTCCCTCTCCCTTCCTCTTTGAAATCAATAAAAATATATATTTTTAAAAACAACAACAACTCAGGGGTCACTTACATGAACATGGCAACAAGGACAGAGGCTGAACCTACAGAACACTAATCCAATTCCCAGGGGCCTACCTGTCCGATGAACTCGGGGAAGCTGAGGATGGGCCCGTTGTGGAAGACGGGGTAATAGAAGACGTAGGCCATCATCCAGGGCAAGGAGTAGAAGGTGCGCCCGCCGGGCAGCTGCTGCCAGCAGAACTCGAGGCTGAAGCTGGTGTAGTACAGGCAGCGGACGGTCAGCGTGAACTGCAGCAGGTAGTACTCGTTTTCTGTCTTGTACCACCCTCTCTGCAAAGTCGCCAGGAAAGAACAGCCCATGAGTGGCAAGGAGGGACCTGGCCCAGTCTCCAGGGAAGGAGATTTCTTCCACAGGTAGAGCCGCAGTACCATAAAGGGAGCCGAGAACCACTGAACAGCAGGTAAATCCGTGGTAATCAAAACAAGCAGTTAAACAGCAGCGGGCAGAAGAGTGTCTCTAATACCAACCACCAACTCAGCATTAAGCCTGATGCAACATAATGAAGGTTTTCCCAGGATGCACCTGTCGGATCCATCCAGTGGGTATCCTGAAGGTTAGCCACAACCAATGGACACTGTGATAGCTCCTCCAACAATTCTGAAGACAACGCGAGGCTTATACATGTCACACGGATTGTCCACTAGCTCATCTGTCCCATCAGGTGCCCAGCCAGGGCACACGAAGTCTAAGTGCCATCACTTGAATCAATGAATGAGTGAGTGAATGAACGAACAAAAATAAAGACACCACAGGAATTCCAGCTCTGCCGTGATTTAAGAAAACATACAAAAAACTTCCCAACATTTTCTACGCAAAGAAATACCTGCCTTATCAGTCTCGGGGGCCATCATGGGCGCCAGATGAGACAAGGCATGTGAGAGCTTCCTGTAAATTGTACAGCACTCTCCAGCTGGATTTTGATGAAAGCACAGGGAACTATTGCTTTCTTTTCTCTCTATTGCTGACCCTCTGTTCCTGTGATATGTGCCACCATCCATGCCTACCCAAACTGGAAGAAAAGGTTAGCCCCGTGCAAGCTCACAGGGCTCAGACACAGCTTCAAGGTTAGCCCTGTGCAACCTCAGAAGGCTAACATAGCTTCAAGGTTAGCCCTGTGCAACCTCAGAGGGCTCAGACATATATAGCTACAAAAAAAGACTGCAGAATGCAACATGCATTAACCGCACGTGGCCACTAGGAGGAGCCCGATCACAGTTCTTCAATTGTTGCCTGAAAAAAGGGAACTACAGGATGGGGGCACCACTCAGGGGACCTTCTCCCCAACGGAGACACTTACCTTAATTTCCTCCACATCTTGCAGCCTCAGAGTGGAGAGCAGGAGGAGAGAACAGAGCCATGACAGAAACAGTGACCGGAACTGGGCTACGCAGAAGGAGATGACGGTGTGGAGGAAGATCATGGCCGTTCCAGGGGCCCCCAGCACACACCAGCAGGCCCACATTCCATAGGCGGTGAGGAACCAGGGTCTGTGCTGTGGACAGAGGACCCCATGAGAGAGGCATGGGCGGGGGGTGGGGGAGAGATAAGGGTGAGCTAAGGGGCATTGTTATGGGAGGTTCTACCTACGAGAGGCTAATGCTTGGTGACCCCCTGCACACACTATCCTGCAAAAGTGAAGGTGACAGCAAGTATTGGTGAACACTTCTCAGGAGTCTCACTGAGAAACCCGGGCCATCCAAACCACAAAAGGCTTTTAAAGTCTAAACCGCAGGTTTAACATTAAATATTTAATTACATTTTTACTTTATTAGCATATTGCTTAGTCTAATTTATGTCACAGAAAACGTGTATCTTACCTGCTTTCTGTGATACTGAGGCCTTTGCACAGTCAACCTGATTAAAACATTGTCTCATTTTTAGAAGAATCAGAGAATATCTTTCTATTTAATTATCAAGTTTTATAGTGATTGCCATTCAGTAACTAAATAGGTAAATTAGCATGTCTCTGCTTTTATGATAAATTCTTGGTCATCTCTGGCTCGCTTAAAAGCCACAAGGATGTTGAACATTGTTCAAAAGGCAATATATCATAGTGGTTTAATTACTCAAGCTTTCAAGTCCAACTGCCTAAATAAATCCTAGTGTCCCCGTTAACTAGCTGTGTGACCCTAGGTAAGTTGCTTCATGTCTCTTGTGTCTCAGGTTCTTTGTTGTTGTTTTTTTTCATATATAAAATTAGGATAATACCAGTACCTACTTCAGAAGGTTGTTGTGAGGACTTAGTAAGTAAATGCAGGTGAAATGCTTACAATGGTGTCTGCATACACAGTACGTACAGTAGAAATGTTAGTTGTTATCCTATAGGGAACTAGGATGTGTCTTTTCAGCGTGCATATAAAATATGGTTTCCAGGAATGTCTTCTTGTAAAAAACAAAAAGCCTTCTTTAAGGGAAAGGCAGATGTGGGCTGTAAATTGTAATATCCCATCCTTAGATGTTAACGCTTCCAAAAAAAAAAAATTTGCTGAAGTACAATTTTTCCCAAACCTATACTCCAGCTCAAGAGAGAACGTTTTAAATGAGCGATTACGTCAGCCACTTTTAAGTTCCAAGAAAATCAGAGAAATCTGCAGTTCATTTTTACTATTTTTCCATCCTACTGCCCACAGAAAACAGCCACATAAATCTGCTTCAAACTTTCCCCCAAACACTCACCTCTGGGCAGAGTGCAAGTATAAGAAACAAGGTTGCCGAAGAGTGTTCTTTAAGAAGTAGTCACAACAAATGAAAAAAAAAAAAAAGAGAGAGAGAGAGAGAGAGAGTTCTTTTGCAACATGACCTACAGCAGCATTATTTACCACTTGGGATTGTTTCATGCTACGAGCATGCACATATACACAGCCACATTTTTATTAAGTGCTACTTGATCCATTTGGAAAAAGCCTGTTTTCTGGGATTCGTTTGGGAATTTAACCACAGACTTAAGCTGCTTCAACTTGGAAACGTTGAACGAACCTTCAGGAAATACTTCATAGTGCTGTGCAAATCCCATGTGCTCGAGAGATTCTCTGGTGAGTTCCCCGTGCTCACCAAGGCTACCTGGGGGCACCTGAGCGGGTCCCACATTCCATCCCCCACTGTCTCCCTCCTGCCAAACAGTCCAGGCAGGCGACATCTGATGTCCTTCTCTCTAAGACTTCACAGAAAAAGCTCTCTCGCTCACCTCGTGTTCTCTACAAACCCTCATACCGCCCACCCGTTCTCACCTACGGGTAAAGGCAAATCTACTACATATGTTCATGGCGAACAGGCGATGAAAAGGAAAAGATGTGCACAATGTAAAAGAAGCACCTATAAAATACCGATTTTCATCCTTTGTCTATAAAAATGCATGGACGCGGACAATATGTGGTGAAGGCCTGGGGCAAGGGGGAGGGTGTGGGCTAGAAGAGAGACATTGGGGGAGAAAGGGTACATCTGTATAATGTTTGACAACAAAGATAAATTTTTAAAAATGCGATTATAATCCCATCCACAAAACTCCACTAAAATCCTAATATAGGGTGAGTAGCCTTCCATGCCTCATTTCAAAAGTTACACAGCGTGTAACCTTTGGGTTCGCTTTCTCCTCTCAGCATAATTCCCTGGAGATTCATCCACGTTGCTGCAGGTACCAAAGCTTGGCTCCCCTATTGCTGCACAGCATTCCATGATGTGGACGTAACACCATTTGCTTAACCATTCACCCGCTGAAGGACATCTGGGCTATTTCCAGTTTGGGGCCATCATAAATAAAACTGATGTGAACATCTGTGTTCAGGTTTAGTGTTCATTTCTCTGGAATGAATGCCCAAGTGTGAACTTACCGGGATGCATGGTAGTGACATGTTTAGCTCTATAACAAGTTACAAATTGTTTTCCAGAATGGCCACCTTAGGTGCTCACCAGCAATGTCTGAGTGGCCCAGTGTACCCGGATCCTCGCCAACATTTGGTGTTGTTACTGTTACAGCGGAGCCATTCTGGTGGGTGTGCAAGGCTATCTCACTGTTCTTTGAAAGGATATCAAAGTACGAACAACCTGAAGCTTGAGAATAAGACAGGTTGAACTTTGCTGGATGTGAAATGCATCAGAACTATCCCAACCCCTTAACTCTCTTTATTCCAGGCGCTCCCATTTCTAATGAAGATAAAAAGGAAAGCAGGGGAAGAGGAGAAACTTCTAAAAAACCTAACAAACATTTTTCAAAAACTGTACTCAGTTTTCTGGCAGAAGAGATGAAGCCAGACTAAGAATACTATGGCCTTTCTCAGGCGGCACGGGGCTTACTGCCCAGACTGAAGTAGGGAGGCGACCTTCCCCTCCTCCACCTGTTCCCTGTACTCACACTGAACCATTTCTCAAAACGGGGGGAGGGGGAAGCTGGCTCTCTACTTGATGGCCTCCCTTAGAAGACTAACATCCTGTCATGTTCATGTTATAATAATGTAAGCCCAGAATGCAAAGGATACCTAGCATATAGCAAGTGTTTCATAAATACTGGATGGATGGATGGATGGATGGATGGATGGATGGATGGATGGATGGAAGGAAGGAGGGGTGGATGGGTGGATGGATGGATGGAAGGAGGGGTGAATGGGTGAATGGATGGATGGATATTTCCCCAAGTCTTGGGATTTAACATGGTAGTTATGACTAAGATATAACAAGAAATTAGCACCAACATTTTGGACTTTTTGGTCCACTAATGTGAAATCCTGCTGTTTTCCAAAGTCTCTACTTCTACCACTTAACCCCTTATAAACAAAGGCTGCTTTGCCAATGCATCTGAGACAGAAGGGAGTCCTTCCATACCTCACTGCCTACTGTGTGTTCCCCACTCTCAGGGGTCTTTTCTGTTGAGGGGATCTCAAGTTGGCACCTGGTGGGGTGCACAGGCAGACCTGAGATGCCAACACCCACCCGCAGGCCCCACCTGCGGCAGCAGACCTCTGTTGTAGAACTGCTGCCTACCGCCCCAGTGAGGCCTCCCGGGCACAAACCATTTGAGCTGGCGCATTCCCAAGGCTGAAGGCAGCACCCCTGAGAACAGACGGGGGGGACTGGCCCTCCTTCCTTTTGCAAACCTACCCTCTTCAGATGTTCTTCAAAGGGAGTCAGGGAGAGCTGGCTGGCAATGCCCCCGCTCACACCATCCCTACTTCTCTTCTGCTCTAGCTTTTCTGGGCTGTGGGCACGGACTGGTAATAGGATGTGCCTGAGTGGTTTCCCTCATTATCTCTGTCGGGAGAAACGAAAATGCAAAGCCTCGGTGAAGACTCCTGTTGGCAACTGTACCAGACTTTGCTGTGTATTCCTTCTCCCGCATCTGCCTGAAAACCACTCGGTGGGGCATTGTCTGAGAAAGAAATGAAAGGAGTCCATCAGTGATCCTGAGATCCTGATGGCATAGTGCCGTGGCTGGCAAACTGCGGCTCCCGAGCCACATGCGGCTCTTTGGCCCCTGGAGTGTGGCTCTCCCACAAAATACCACGGCCTGGGCGAGTCTATTTTGAAGAAGTGGCGTTAGAAGAAGTTTAAGTTTAAAAAATTTGGCTCTCAAAAGAAATTTCAATGGTTGTCCTGTTGATATTTGGCTCTGTTGGCGAATGAGTTTGCCGACCACTGGCCTAGTGTATTACATAATCAAGGGGAGCCGCTGCTGAAAAATATGTCCGTGTATCTCCGCAAAGAAACAGGGAGAAAAAAAAACCATTCCAGAGTCCAAAGGGCTGCAGTCCAGCCTGCTTTTCCCCGGGGGCAAGGCGGGGGAGGGGGCCGTCCATCCCTCCCCGGATCTGCACTGATGGAGGAGGAAGAGCCGGGTTCCAGGAAAGCCATTAGTGCCTGAGATCCCTATTAGGTGTGCGGTTTCGGTAACCAGCTGGGAGGAGCGCCTGCTCCCCCGGTGGCCCTCCCGGGGTTACTTGACTCATCTCAGCCAACACGCTTTCAGTCCTGTGGCCGATGAGCTCAGCGGTCTGGGCCCGGATGCTAATGATGTGGGTTCAGATACAGTGAAAACTGCTCTGTGGTTAGCAGCAGCCCCAACCCACAGCCCCCACCCCCGGCGGCCTTCTCAGAACCTTCCTGCAGGGTTATTTTCCGTTCCGAGGGCTGAGAACACCACGTCTCAGGTGGTGGTGAGGCCACAGGGGTGTTCGAGAAAGGAGGAACTGTCTGACCCACCCAGCGCGCGCGCCAATCGTAACAAACCACAGCCCAGGCCCAGAGCCGCGATTCAGCCGCCCCTCCCAGGGCACCGGGCCCTGGCACAGTCACCAAAACCCAGAGAAAAGGCCTTTAACCTCGGCCAAGGAGCTCAGTGGAAAGTTTCATTACTTGTCATGGCAGAAAAAGAAAGAAAGAAAACTACGCTTTTGAAAATAACCTGCCTCTCTTTGGAAGGAGGCAGGGCTTGCCAGGGAAGAGACACGATTAGATATTAGATGGAGAGGCGAAGCATCCTTCAGGGTTTAAGGGCCGTAACACCAAGAATCGCTAACATCTGGCCCTGCACCGTGCTGGTCATAGTTCAGGATGCCTCCCAGGACAGGGAAATAAATGAATCCGGTCCCAATCTTCCACCCTACGTACCAAAACACCCACCCGAATGAGGGCCATCTGGAACACTTAGCCCAGGTGGTGAAAGCTCAGAGCTCATGGGGCCAACGTTGTGGCTCAGACTTCTATAAGGGCCAAGCAGACTCACACAAAGAAAGCACTGTGCCCCAGCCCCAGCCAGAACCCTCCTCGCCAGCTGTCGCACAAATCAAACCTGTGGTCCCAAAGGGGACGGCACACACACACACACACACACACACACACACACACACACAGAGATGACTCTGTGAACTCTGCCTCATTCCAAGAAAAATGCAAAGCCACCTCCTACTAACTTTGGATGACATGTGTTCTGCAGATAAAATGACAGGTCCAGCCCAGTGGTTGAGCATCAACCTATGAGCCAGAAGGTCATGGTTCAATTCCCGGACGGAGCACATGCCCGGGTTGTGGGCTTGATCAGCAGTGTGGTGTCCAGGAGGCAGCCGATCAATGATTCTCTCTCATCATTGGTGTTTCTATCTCTCCCTTCCTCTCTGAAATCAATATATATATATATGTCTTAAATATACATATATGTGTGTGTGTGTGTATATATATATATATATATATATATATATATATATATATATATGTATATATATATATATATATGTGTGTGTGTGTGTGTGTGTGTGTATATATGAAGACAGGTCTGCCTGTGCACCCTGCCTGAGAATGAGATGCCAAGCTGAAGTAAGCAAACGACTCGACTTCCTTCAAGCCACAGCTCAAAGCCACATCCTGGGAGGCCTTCCCTGTCACCCCAAGGCGGAGGTGGCCCACTCCTTCCCCCGGCACCCAACCCACCACCACATATAGGTCCAGACTGAGACCCGCGTTTCCTAGGTAACCTCACTCAGCTCTCCAAAGGAAGGGGTGTGTCTCCCAATCCCTTCCCCCAGCACCCAGCACACATTGAAACAGGGTCGGAGAAGGACATTCTTGAGAGGAGTGTTGGCATGACTGCACAGACAGACTCTGCCCTTGGAGATCTGGGATCTCAAGACCGTCGCCTCCTTTTTGAACACCGTGGAGGGACTGCTCCCAGGAGCACATGCAGACGACAGTCTCAGCACATGCTAAACGCCAGCCGATGACAGCAGCCACCACCATTTACTCAGCTGTCATCATATGCAAACATTACCTTGAAAAACATCAGACCCTCAGCACTACCCCAGGAAGCAAGTGCTCCCATCCCGGTTGCACAAATGAGGAGATGAATTCAAAGGTATTAACTAACTTGCTGAAGACTGCATAGCTTAAAACCCACAAAGCTGGGAGCCAGCCAGGCGCTCCTAATCACACCCAATACCGCCTCCCAAGACAGAAAGAGCCTTAACTCAAAGTTGCAAGAAAATTAAGCGGAGGAACATCTGTATCCTAAACCATGCGGATTTCTTATTAGGTTCAAACAACCAATTAAATTTATACCCCTCCCTGGGGAACTGGCTGTCCAGGTCATTTCTCTATGGACATTCCCTTTGCTGAAGACCACATTTCATTTGCGGTGACCACATTCCATTATCTCCCCTCCCGGTATGCATAAAGAAGTCTCCGCCCAGAAAAAAGCCCGCCAAAAGTCCTTTAAAAGCCGCTGACTCCCGTCACTGGGTGCTGGAGCCATCCAGGCTCAGCCGCCTGGTGCGCGGATGATCCGTATAAATTCATAATCCCTCACCACTCTGGCCTCGTTCCTCCTCCGGACCTAACATTTCTGATGATGAGAAGTGCAAAATAGGAGTTGAAAACAGGAAGCTTGAAAAGAGGAAGGAGCATCTAGCCAAGAACCTAGAGTTCATCTACATTTCACATTCTCAATGGGGGGTTATAGCTCCTCCTACGGAGGGGGAGGTGGTTCTTGAAGAAAAAACGTACCCTTTATAAATAAAGCACGGGCATGCCTACAGTACATAAACAGATATGCAGTACATCTGTGGTTCAAATTTCATAGAGCAGTGACGATTAGGAAAAACAGCTAAAGGGCTCCTGGCGGGGGTCGATAATGAAGAAAGCTAGAGAAACACTCATCTGTGAGTCACAAACAAGTAGTAGCAAGAACAAGAGGGAAGCAAAGGAGGCCAACCAGACGGGGGCACGCGGGTCCTGAAGCACATGGTCGAGGGGTGGGGCGGGCAGGACATGAAGAATTCAGTGTGCCCAAGGCAACCTCACCTTGCCTTCTACTCACGTGATCAATTAAAAATATATCAAATCTCATACACACAGAAAACAGTATCTGTGACGTCTGTAAGGGGTACGAAGAATAATGAAACAGCACCGCACACCCACCAGCAGCCTAAGGAAAACAAGGCTCTCAGTGCTTTGAAGGGCTCTGGGTATCTACCCCCCAACCCCCAACCCCAGCCCAATTCTTTCTACGTCCCTCCCTGACCAGCCGTGACCACTGTCCTGAGTGTTATGTTAATTCTGTGTTATCTTATCTTTCTTTGTACATTTGCAGGTGTGAATCTAGTTTGCACACTTCTGAGCTCTGTATACATGGGATCCTACCGGACAGATTCCTCTACAACTTACCCGATTAGCTCCATGTCATAATCCAGACATTCATCCATGCTGATAATTGTAGTTTTACGTTCAAACCTTTACATTCATTGGTTTGGAAAAAAAAACTCGAAGGAAGTACGTGTAGGGTAAGGACGTGTTACCCCTGTACCTGGAATGTCTGATCGGTCATTAATAATTCATTCTCATCTCTTCCAGGCTCATAGCCATGTCTACTGATTCTTAGCTCAGGGCCCTTTCTTCACAAAAAGCAAAGGAGAAAGAGGCTTAAAAGGAAACGATGCAGAGGCATACCTTCCTTGCAATCTGGTTGGCCATTTGCGACACAGCCAGGTGCCCGAGGAGGAGCCACACCAGCCGCTGCTTCCCCCACTCCATCCAGAAGCTCCACTCGAAGTCCGTCTGGTCCTACATAGGCCAAAAGCAGAATTTATGAGAAAGGTTCCCGTGCATTCTGAGGCAGAACACAAACTCCAGATAATAAACCAGCTGGAAGGAAGGCCAATGGGAGTCCAAACGCTACAAGCTGGACCCCCGGTGGGGGCATGCAGGAGGCAGCCGATCCACGATGATTTACATAACACTCCCATCCTTGACCCTACTGAACCTCCACCCACATACACTCTCCCCTCCAGAGTGGCTGGTCTCATTGCCATTCTCCAAATACGTGTCTTTGTTAAAGCTGATTCCCCAGGACCCTCTGCAGGACAGAAACAATCATTATTCCCATTTTATAAACAATGAAACTGGGGTTAAAGAATTCAGTTGTTACCCAGCATCACACAGACGGTGTAAGTCATGAACTTAGCTTATTTCAGCTTAGTTATCTCTCTCCCTCTCCCTTCCTCTCTGTAATCAATAAAAAATATATTTTTTTAAAAAAAGTGGTAGAATCAGGTGGTCCAAGTTCTAGTCATGTCTGTCGCTGTGTATACCGACCAGGCACTTAACTTCTGGACCTGAGCCTTTTGTGTGGGAAATGAAGGTCTGAACTAGTGCAATGTCTAAGATTCCTTTCAAAAAGTGAAAAAACTTAGTTTTCAGGCTTAAGGAAAGAAATACTAAGGGTGTGGGTCACCCACGCCCAGGAACTCTGAGCCCTGACTGCGTGTGACCTTTCAAGAGAGGGCTGACCTCCTGCTCACCACCTCGTGACCAAGCCAGGTCTCCAGGTTCCCACCCACACTGGCAGCCTGCCCTCATCCCCAGAATGGGAAGAACCCACCAATGTCTGTGGACTTACTACATGGTATGGTCTGCCCACTGCGGGGTAAGAAAACTACCCTCAGAGAGATTAAATATCATGCCCCAAGTCTCCCAGCCAATAATGGCAAAGCCCAAGTTCAAAACCCAGATCCTCAGGCTGCAAAGTCTGTGTTCCTGTGATGAAATACGTAGTATAGCTCTGGGTGGTGTGGCTCAGTTGGTTGGGCATTATCCTGTGCACTGAGAGGTCACCTGTTTGATTCCAGGTCAGGGCACATGCTTGGGTTTCAAGCTTGATCCCTGGTGGGGGGCATGCAGGAGGCAGCCGATCGATAATGTTTCTCTCTCTCATCATTGATGTTTCTGTCTCCCTCTCCCTTCCTCTCTAAAATCAATAAAAACGTATTTTAAAAACCAAGAAAAGAAAAGATAAAGGTTCTAGAAACCGCGGACTCAAAAGGAGTGAATCCATGGATAACAAAAGGGGAACATCAGCATCCAGAAAGACTGCAACATCTGAAATACCATAGGAAACAACCATCACACCCTTCTCCTCAAAATACTAGTAAAAGGAAGGTCTGCTCCACACGGCAGACACCACCACTTGACTCAATCCACACTCCAAACCCCTGCTGTTACGACTTCCTATACATTAGTGGTCGGAAAGCAGGAAACTACATTTCCCAGAATTCCCTGCAGCTAGCACGGCTGCACATGTCATATGACCTTGCTTCTGGGGAACACAGGAAGACTTGGAAGGCGAAAGAACATAAAGAAATATGGGCTGTGAGACTCTCCTGAAAGCATGGTGGCGGAGGCCCTTTGGCTGCTCCCCAGCAGCCCTGGTGGAGACTCCAAGGCCCAGGCAGGCCGGCGGTACCCAGCTTCCTGGTGTGGCAGTTTGGGTAGTTCTCAAGCCGTGAACTGTGCAGCAGCAGCCCCCGTGTTGCAGGCTACTCTGGGAATTGCTACGGGAAGCTCACATAGTGCCTGTCCCCACAGTTTTTTGACTATTCTGAGATCTCCTGAAATTCCCACAATAAATTCTTTTCTGTTTAAACTGGCTGGAGAGGAACCTGTTGTCTCCGTGGAAACTTGATCAACATACTTTGGAGTTTTGTTTGTTTGTTTTGATCAACATACTTTGGAGTTTTGTTTGTTTGTTTTGATCAACATACTTTGGAAAGAATTTTTCTTCTGGTTGCAATCGAGCTGTAGTTTCATAATAGAAGCATTATGAAAAGAATTCACCTTGCAGAAAACTACTCTGAAATAAGTCTGTTCAGTGGAGGAAAATGAAATGGAGGAAGACAGCAGCTAGGTCAGTCCGAGGGATGTTCAGGAACTGGATCATGGAGGCAATGAGTGTTTACGTTAGAATACAGCCACCAGTGAATCTAGGTATGCGTTTCAAACCAAACAGAAAAGGACCCACCTTACTTACTACCAGTCAGTAATTCTCACTAGCATGCCTCTTTTCTCCTCAGATTGAGCAGACAGTGCAGAGCTGAATAGATTTACGGTGTTCCTTCTCCTTGTATCCAGAATTTTGCAACAACAACAACAAAAGAAACACAATAGAAGTGCTAGGCATTTTTGTGTTATCTATTTCCTAAATAACATTGTGTGCATATTATTTACTTTGAGACCATACCTAATTCCCAATCACACTGAGCAAAAGCAATCTGTTTATAAGGCTCTGAGGAAACCTTTACAAGGTACTTGAATCCGGAAACATTTCCCTGCACTTTGAAAGGCAGCACGCTCACCTTAATGGCCTATAAATCTCCCAAGGAGAGAGGAAAAGGGGGGCGTATTTATGTGAATTCTGCACAGGAGCAGCGCTGCTCTCTGGATGAACTCAGCCCAATGATTCATTTAGCAATTATTGCAAGAGTTTGCTTTTCTTTCAACAGATGCTTTGCTCTTTCTAAAATAAGTTGAACTAAATTAGTTTACTGCTCACAATTTTCAGAGACAACACTCCTTCCCCAGCCAACATTTCCTCAAAGACAAAATGTTTTCATTAACAAAACTTTTTTTTCCCTCCCCTGTAAATAAAATCTCTGCTTAAGTGTCTTCCCCATCCTGTACAGGTGAAGGTGAAGATGCTCACCGGGGTCAGGATGCCACCAACAGGACCAGCATCAGGGCACTGTTCTACCACGTACCATCCCAGTCTCTTCAATGGCCCTCATAATCTAGGCCAGGCAAAACGGACGAGGGTATAAAGAGGGCAGGGAGGTGTTTTGTAGAAGGAAAGAGAAAACCTCTCGAGGACTTAGTTAAACCAAGAGAACCTAATTGATGTGGGGAAGTTCTCTGAATCTCTTCAACCTAACTGCCAACCTAAAAACTCAGTGACTTCCGCCCTAACCGGTTTGGCTCAGTGGATAGAGCGTTGGCCGGCGGACTGAAGGGTCCCAGGCTTGATTCCGGTCAAGGGCATGTATGTACCTTGGTTGCGGGCACATCCCCAGTAGGGGGTGTGCAGGAGGCAGCTGATAGATGTTTCTCTCTCATCAATGTTTCTAACTCTCTCTCTTTTTTTTTTTTAATATATTTTATTGATTTTTTTACAGAGAGGAAGGGAGAGGGAGAGAAAGCTAGAAACATCGATGAGAGAGAAACATCGACCAGCTGCCTCCTGCACATCCCCTACTGGGGATGTGCCCGCAACCAAGGTACATGCCCTTGACCGGAATCGAACCTGGGACCTTTCAGTCCGCAGGCCGACGCTCTATTCTCTGAGCCAAACCGGTTTTGGCTGTTTCTAACTCTCTATCCCTCTCCCTTCCTCTCTGTAAAAAATCAATAATATATATATATAAAACAAACAAACAAACAAACAAACAAACAAACTCAGTGACTTCCTCTAGCTACACCGCTACCTCCCTACTTCCTAGCACTCACTCCAGATTATGCCAGACATATGCGTATACTTGAGCAAGTGCAGATCCCGTCTCCCTGGTTTGCCTATTCCACATTTCTCCCTTTCTTCCTAGAGCTTACAAAGAATGAATCACATTCTAAAAGAGAAATACTAAATTCTAGTATGAAGACAAAGGCACTAAAAAATATATTATTTTCCCCACATCCTCAAACTGGAAAAAAAACAAACATTTTCTACAAGGCACATACAGCATATGGAGAAATGAGGTGCAAACAGTTACTAAGGCTGGTCAATAAGTTAGGGATCCCGACCCCCAAAAAAGTGTAACAGAATGTGATGACTAGATAGCAAATGACATAACCTCATAAGATTCCCCAGCTACAAACCACGCCAATAAATCCTACGTCCCATTCGCGTCACTTCTGCAGGACACAGAAAGACCAAGCGAGTCACAGAGACATGGAGAAAAAAATGGTTCCCAGGCCTTTGGGGACCATGGTTCCTAAAATGGTCCTCACGCTCGAGAGAATTTGCTTTCTGCCTAGAAAGTCTTCACATATTCAAGAAAACTAGTTCATATGTAACATCTCTGCAGCGGGCAAACGGGAGAAACTGGAACTCCAGATGGAACCCCAAAACGCTGAAGGTCCCCGAGGCAGAGAGAAGTGATAAATGAGAGAAAGGAGAAGTTAACGTTCTTGCCATCCCTCCAGGGAAAGAAGGGGGGAGCTCTTCATAATCTCAGACAGCATTGTTTTCCTTGTTGTTGTTGTTGTTAATCCTCACCTGAGGATATTTTTCCCAATGATTCTTAAGATAGAGTGAAAGGGAGGGAGGGAGGGAGGAAGGAAGGGAGGGAAGGAGAGAAATGTGAGAAAGACACATGGATTGGTTGCCTCCAGCACATGCCTCGACTGGGGCTGGGGACTAAACCTGCAACCCAGGTACGTGCCCTTGACTAGGAATCAAACCCAGGACCCTTCCGTGCGTGGGCCTATGCTCTAACCACTGAGCACACCAACCAGGGCCACAGATACCATTTTTCTCCTTGAAACTTACACACTGGGTGGCAGACCAGGAAAGTGGGCAGAGTATGTGGAAGAATTCTCCCACACATCATTTCAATCTGTCCCCTTGGCCCATCAGCTAGCTATCTGAGCTCTCAAAGAGAGAGCTCCCTGTGAAATCATAGGAAATATATATATATATATATATATATATATATATATATATATATATATATATATATATATATATACTGGTGCACCCGATGACGGGCACAGTGCTCCTAAGACCCTTGTAATTTCCTGTGATAACAGCAATAGGAGCATCTTTTGTTCTCCTAAACCCCTTGGGATTTCCTGGGTGATAACACTGGTTTTTGTTGCAATGAGGTGAGTCTGGGTGGGTTCCTGGATGGGGCTGTTTACCAGAAAGATCAAGCCATGGGTAGAAGCTTGGGATTTTCAGTGCCACACCCCATTCTTCTGAGAGGGGAGAGGGGATGACATAGAGTTAATGATTGATCATGCCTCGTGATAAAGTCTGCATAAAAGTCCCCAAAATGCAGGGTTCAGAGAGCTCCCGGGTTGGCGAACAGGTGGCGGTTCTGGGAAGAGTGGGGGGCCTGGAGAGGGCCTGGAGGCTCAGCACCCCTCCCCACACCTCGCCCTGTGCATCTCTCCCATCCGGATGATCATCGATATATTTTATACCATCCTTTTACAGTAAACTGTTAAACAGTAAGTAAAATGTTTTCCTGAGTTCTGTGAGCCACTCTAGCAAATTAACTGGCCCTGAGGACGGGGCCATGGGGGCCACCTGGACGTGCAGTTGGCATGGGAAGGAGGTGGGTGGGAGCATCTTGTGGGACTGAGCCCTTCACCTGGGGGATCTGATGCCCTCCCCAGGTGGAGTGTCAGCACTGAGCGGAATTGCAGGACACCCAGGTGGAGTCGCAGAATTGCTTGGTGTAGGGAAGCCCCCCACACAACTGGTGTTAGAAGTATAGCGTGGGAGTAAAAGAGAAACACGGGAGGGGCAGAGTGTAGGTTTTCTATGCACGCCCATCCCAGAGCTTCTCTTAGGAGAGTCAGTCATTGTGGTAGCTAAGGTGCCTCCAAGGCTGGGGACAGAGACAGCCAAGAACAAGAGCCATGGCTCACCACGCCTCCAGCATCCATTGCCCGCGTACACTGCCTCCGCCATCTCTTCTGCAGAAACTTATCTGTTTGCTACCAAAATGACTTATCTTTTCTGTGATGTCTGAAACTAACTTTAAAACACTTCAACGCAGAGACTTCTGGTTCCAGGCGAGATGTGATAAACACCTTTCTCCCTAACCTTCCCTCCAACGACAGCTAAAAACCCTGAATGTGATTATAAGATAAACATAGGGAGGCCCCGAAAGATGGCAGAAAGAAGACAGACTGGCTAGGGACCTCAGGACTTGAGGAATGACAATGAGATAAAATAAATAAAATAACTCACTGGATAGGCTTACTAGCAGAGGTAGATGACTCAGGAAAGAAGCATTGAACCTAAAGGTAAGTCAATAGAAATCACACAATTTGAATAACAGGAAAAATAGACTGAAAACATAAATAAACAGAGCCTCAGAAATCCTTGTTACAATTATAAAAGATCGAACATTCCTGTGATTCGTGAAATACTAAAAAAAAAAAAAAAAGAGGAGAAAAAAACGTGGGGCTGAAAAAAAAATATATTCAAAGAAATAATGTCTAAAAATTTTGTAAAACTGGCAAAAGGCATAAACCTACAGATTCAAGAAGCCGAATGAACACTGGTCAATTTATATGTACCAATTAAAAAGCAGATTGGCAGAATGGATTTTTAAGAAATGATGCAACTCTATGCTGTCTGTAAGAAATTCGATTTAAATATAACAATCTAGGTAGGTTGAGAGTAAAAGGATGCAGAAGGATACATACTCTATAAACATCAATCAAAAGAAAGCAACAAGAACCCCAAAATAGAGCCACACAAGTCTGGTCAACTGATTTTGGACAAAGGTGCAAAAACAATTCAACGGAAGAATCATCTTTTCAACAAAAGGTGCTATAGCAAGTGGCCATCCATAAGCAAAAAATAAAATAAAATAAAGTAAAATAAAATCCAGCCAGTGTGTCTCAGCGGTTGAGATTGGGTCTGAGGTTTGCCTTCATGAACAAGAGGAAACTCTCTGTGGTTCTGTGTCTTAATTGTTGGAGGTTGGGAAAAGGAGAGGAGAGGAACCATACCCAGAGTCCCAATATACAAAAGGAATAAAACCAGTTTCTGTGGTTGAACCAGAATGAGGTTTAGAGCCCAGTCAGCCTGACTTCTGCTTCGCCCTCTAATGGTGGCTCCAGAGGCACCCAGTGACTACTAAGGTATCTATAGAATCTCAAGGGTGATGACTCAGGCTCATTTGCATACCCATAATACCCTGCACAGAGTACAATCCTTTTTAAGTTTAAAAAAACTTTTTTTAAAACTTGACAGTTCTAACTACAAGAAACTAAAGTTTCTTGGGCAAACTTTAGGCAGAAAGTACCTCAAGAGCTAAAATGCCACCATAACTGAACTAGGAGTTGCAGTTACTGGAGGAGGGAACTTGCCAAGAGCAAAGCATACTCTGGTTTCTCTTCAGATCGCATAAATCTTTCGCCTTTTACTAAAGATTTCCGTGGAGAGGAACAATTCTGAGTTTATACTCAATTTTTTGAGGCCTTGCTTTGGCAGGGCTAGCCTTATGGTTATAAAGAAAGACGCAATCTAAAACAGAACACTTCTCTGGTTTCACTACTAGTAACCAGTTCTGGTAGTTGTCACATGAACTGGAACTCCACCCACTTCCTCCTGTTAGGCAGTGCTCCACAGGAGCAGGGCCCGTTGGCCTGAACTGGTTTCTACTACCTGCCTCATAAATGTCTGCATGGATGACAGAACTGGGTCTGATATTTGCCTTCATGAAACCTGGGTGTGAAATTATGCTGGACAACCCACCCACCTGGAACTTAGCTGCGACTGTTATCCCGACAGCGGCTTCAGTCAGTTCCCCACACACTGATGCCACCCTTCACATCTCACTGGGGCGCTATGCGCTCACTCTTACCTGCAGTGGTTTCTAATTTCTTTCTAACAGAGACAGCAACTGTTCAGGACATGATTTTTAAAAGTAATAACCTTCTGAAGAATGTTGACCGGCACCACTTTTAGGGAATGTGAGAGAAGAAAGTGTTTCCCCACCTCCAAGTCTCTCCAAATTTCAGCTCCAAGTCACTGGTTCAACCCTCTAGCCTGGAATAATCTCTGCTCCTTCTTCTCTCCGAGTCGCACCTGTTAGTCCCACCTGTTAGATCACTTGTACGGGACATGTTGTAAAAGTTAACTCTTCCACCTCCCGGGGATGGTTCTTAACACTGAATGTGCCCAAATGGGGAGCCCACCGTCCAGAAGCAGTGAGTTAGCATTAGACGGAATCTAATCAGAAATCGGGTCCTAGACACGGTTACAATTCAGATAACTTCAATACTGGCATCTAAAGCTGCACGGGAGAGTTTATTAGCATAAGGAATGTTAGGAATAAATAGAGGGTAAAGAGGGTCAAATATACGGTGAGGGAGGAGACTAGACTTTAGGGGGTGAGCACACAATGGGTATACATTTATTATGAGGTTGTACACTTGAAATGTATATAACGTTATTAACTAATGTTACTTCGATAAATTTAATTATTATTATTTTTTTTTCCATCACCATTTATCCCCCTACACCCTCTTCCACCTCCACCCACCCCCATCCTCCCGCAATCACTACACTATGGTCCATGTCAATGAGTTCTTTCTCTCTTTTTTCTTTTTTGCTCAATCCCTTCACCACCAGCCCCAGCACCCGCCCCCCCCACCCCACACAGCTGTCAGCCTGCTCTCTATCTATGAGTCTGTCTCTGTTTTGCTTGTTAGTTCAATTTGTTCATTAGATTCCACATAGGAGTGAAATCATACGGTACTTGTCTTTCTCTGACTGGCTTATTTCATTTAGCGTAATATTCTCCAGATCCATCAATGCTGTCAGAAAACGTAAAATTTCCTTCTTTTTTACAGCCGAGTAGTATCCCATTGCGTAAATGTACCCCAGCTGTTTTATTCACTCATCTACTAATGGGCACTTGGGCTGCTTCCAAATCTTGGCTACTATTAATAACGCTGCAATGAACATTGGGGTGCACATATTCTTTCAAATGTATATAATGTTATTAACCAATGTTACCCCAATACATTTAATGTTTTTTTAAAGAGAATTTACAAATGAAAGGAGTGGTGTTCAACATATGCGGTGGGTTCGGAATTTCCTCCAGCTCCAACACCCTCCTAAGGAGGAGGCAGGAGAACCCTGGGAGCTTCAGGGACACTTGGAGGCAGGAAGGAAGGATTTCCTATGTAGTTGCCAACAGTTGCTGTAGGGAAGTGTGGGGCCACATTTCATCCTAATGGATATGGCGGGGTCAGGAGAAAGTGCCTGAGCTTTGCGAGGATGAAATTTGTACCCACTGATAAGGTTAGACCCGTGGTCGGCAAACTGCGGCTCAGGAGCCGCATGCAGCTCTTTGGGCCCTTGAGTTTTTAGCAAAGGCCAGCTTAGGAGTACCCTAATTAGGTTAATAACAATGTACCTACCTATATAGTTTAAGTTTAAAAAAAATTGGCTCTCTAAAGAAATTTCAATCGTTGTACTGTTGATATTTGGCTCTGTTGACTAATGAGTTTGCCGACCACTGCGTTAGACAATCAGATTTCTGGAGTCTTGAGAAGAAAACAGGAAGATAAAGATCCCGGAGAATTCTTTATCCAACACGGTACTCATACCTTTCACAGCACGTAGGAAAGATACCTGATTCCCAAGTGCTGATGAATACTCTACCTGGGTCAGTGCCAAGGCAAAAGTGATGCAAAATACTGAACCCGGTTTGAAAACTGAGAAGGCTTATCCTTTAGCCACTCTATACCTTCTTGAATCCTCCAAGCAACGTGCCAATCGCCAGGTCAAATTCTTGGTCCAATTGCTCTTCATGTTCTGACAAGAAAAACGGTGGCCATTAGTTCCAAATCCAAATGAAACTGGTTGGTTTCATAGCAGAGGCACTAAGAGAAACTGGAACGTGTTCTGGAAAAGCCGCCTGTGGACTGAGCTACGGGCATGGAAACGTCACGCTCCTGGATCCTCTGCTCCAGTTTTCTGTGAGCTGAGTTCCTGGAAATCCGTGGTGGGGCTGCTGGAAATGTCCCCTCCCCTTGGAATAGGCTCACAAAGGGAGAGGTGTCCAGAGAGAAAGCTTCCAGCACAGGGACCCCCCAGGAGGGGTAAACGCAGATGCCACACTTGTTCAGGTGGTAAAATATTTTTATATACAGTTTTTCAATCCTCACTCGCAGATATGTTTTTATTGATTTTAAAGAGGAAGGGAGAGGGAGAGAGAGAGAGAGAGAGAAACATCTGTGTGAGAGAGGAATATTGATCAGTTGCCTCCCACACGTGCCCCCAATGGGGATCGAACCCACAACATGGGTATGTGCCCCGACCGGGAATAGAACCCACAACCTTTCAGTGCATAGGACGATGCCCCAGCCAACTGAGCCCTACTGACCAGGGCAAAAAAAAATTTTTTTAAACAGATCATTCCACCCAGTGATGGTGAGCAAGGCCTCATGATGTGGGACAATGCTAACAAGATTATAACATGGAATCGTATAATAGTAATAAGTATGTTTATAAGGCAAACAGTACAACCGATATAAAACGAAATATAATAAAATCTTCACTCAAATGCATTTTGAGGGTGTATGATAACCAGGCAGGGTGTGAGATACTAGGAATGAAACAGTAGAAGAAGACTGGCATGTCTTTTGCCCTCCTGGGGCTTACTGTACACGAGGTAAGAGAGACAAATGAATAATAAAAAATTACAGTAGTGCTGATGAGTGCCATGATACAGGAATAAGGAGGTGGAGTTTGAGTTTGGGGTGTCTAGGTGATATACAGTAGGGTATGGGTGGTGCTCAAGAGGGCCCTGAGTTGAAGATAAAGACTCAGGAGACCTCAGCATAAGGGTAGTGAGGAAGCCTCCAGAAAGACTGACATCACCCAAAAGACACAGAGTGCACAGACAAGAACGAGGAAAACCATTGCTATTGGACCAACAAAAGTACAAAAGGAGCTACCCAGAACACAGAAGACCAAAAGGAGCTACCCAGAACCATCACCGGAAAACCAGAACGAGTGTGCGACTCAGACGTAATCACGAAACGATGCTGGTCTAGAGTGGAACCAAGGGGCAGATTCACACACACTAGATGCAAACAGCAGGCCCAACCTCAAGCCAAAGGCAACACTGCCCCAGGAACAACAGAAAAGGGAGGGGTACGGAGCACTGGGCCAGGGTCCGCGTGGCACAGCTCTGCCACACACATGGTATTCCGGGTCCAGGAGGTGTGCTGGAGGTGTGGTTGCAGCAGGGCCCTGGTCCTTCCTGCTACAGCTGCACACATGCCAAATTGTGTGTGCGTGCGTGTGTGTGTGTGTGTGTGTGAGAGAGAGAGAGAGAGACTGCGTGTGCACGTGCATGGGTGAACGTGCTGTGTCATGCACAAACTCAAGTCAAGGGAACAGTCTGCAATCCAACAGCAAGACACTGCAATCCAACAAAGAAATACAGGAACCTCCCAATTCACTAAGGCAAACTGGGTGGAAAACCTCTCTGCTTCTTGTCTTTTTGGTTTTGGCTTCACTTTCATACACAGAGAAATCTCCAGAAACATCAGGATTATAAAGAACTGAAACAAGGCAGAAACTGAGTTCTTTTTTTCCTCCTTTTTAAAAAGAGTACATTCAGAAGCAGGGAAATTTACCTGCTAAGCACCAGATATCCTGAAGCTGGAGCACACCGCCCTCTAGTGGGAAAAAGGAGTTCTGTGCAGACCGGAGAATTATGACGCGATCCTGTCCAGCAGGGGCGCTGTCCTACTGAAATACTATCTCACACACATTCACAATTTTAAAGTTTCTAGTAGCCACATTTTTTAAAGTTTTTAAAAAGTGAAATTAATTTAGTATATTTTAGCTATCTCGATCTATCCAAAACATTATTTCGACATGGAATCAGTATTAAACAACTATGGATGAGTTACTCTACATTCCTTTTTCTTACTCATTAATTCTTCAAAGTCCAATGTTCATGTTATCCCAACAGCACATCTCAACTGGAAGTGGCCACATTTCAAATGCTCATTAGTCACGTGTCTAATGACTACAGCAATGGACAACATAGCTCTAGAACAAAATCCCCCTCACGCTTTGGAAAAACGTCTACAAATCACCCGCGTCTGACTTCTTGACACAAACAAATGCCATACAACACACATGTAAAATTGCAATGCAAATCCATTCACAAACCCTTAGGAAATCAATGTCTTAAGTTGGCCCAAAATGCTTTGCTACAGAATTCGGTTGACATGGGAGAATGGAAGCTGAGACTTGTAGCAGGAGCTCCTTCCCCGAGGAGCCAAGGCCCTCAGAACTTCTCTCATTATACCTTCTAGGGAGGCATCCCATGCTCTCACTCTTTGGGCGAGAACAGTTTTCATCGTAAGCCACAGTTTACACTCAAGCGGGAGGAGCCTTCTCTGCCAGAGAAATTTTCTCCCCACCACACAGGCCTGACTGTAGGTGCCCTGGTCCCATTTTCCCATAATGCAGTGCTGCACCAAAGCGCCTGAGCGCATAGAAATGAGAACAGTTTCTGCTGATGAGCCCTCCTGACTAAATCAGCTGTTGATTCTCCTCTCTCCAACCACCACCCAACAAAAGGATACATCAAAACCCCACCCTACCTACTGAGTGAGAGAATTTGCATTTTAATCACTGCCACTGGGCTCGGGTGGTGAACCATTTACTTAAAAGCTCTAACTAACCTTCCCCTTTCACCCTCAACACTTTGGTGGGAAATCAGTGCTGGGGTGGGGCAGGGGTAATTGGAGGGCAGGATCAGTGACAGGGGAGGGGGGCATTACACACTCACATGCCCTCCTGTGATACAAGCCACCGCCAGGGAGAAGCAACCCAATCCAACCCAATCGTGACTTAATGCATCCTGCTGCTTCTACGCATTTGAACATTCTAATCATCTCCTACCGGTTCTTTAGTTTTCTAGGGAGCCTGCGGGTAGAGAAGACTGTGTAGTAAATGAGAGTAGAGAGAGGGAGCAGGAAAATGGACTTCTAAAGATGAGATAGCTGAGTGGTAAGAAACTCTCAAATATTCCCATAGAATATCACATAGAAGAGGGATGACAAGGCGCTGGTTTTCCCACAACATTCTTGAGGTGTGGGGGCTCCTTCTCTCCTGTCTCCCGCTCAGGGAATGAAAAAGTGATTTAGAAATTCCCCAAGTAAAAGGGAACCATATAGGATGCAAGGCAATAAAGGGCGAAAAAGGTCTCAAACCTCCGGACAGGGCTGCTCTTCTGGGACTCACCTAAGGAATTCTGGTTCTGTCCAGGCAGCCAGCCAGACAGGAGGGAGGGGGGAGTGAGGGGGCGGGGGGAAGGGCATTAGCGTGGGAGTCCTGAAGCTCCCAGGAGAGGAAGATGCCGTGGACTGAGTTGGAAATGATCCAGCAGAGAGGAAGCCATAAGCTCTATGCACATTCTTTGTATTTGATGGAACATGGAGCATGGGCCGGTGGAGCAGGGAGTGAGGAGCTGTGGAGTCTAACACTACGGTTGCCTTTATTTTTTTATTTTTTATTATTTTTTTAAAATATATTTTATTGATTTTTTACAGAGAGGAAGAGAGAGGGATAGAGAGTTAGAAACATCAATGAGAGAGAAACATCGACCAGCTGCCTCTTGCACACCCCCTACTGGGGATGTGCCCGCAACCAAGGTACATGCCCTTGACTGGAATCGAACCTGGGACCCTTGAGTCCGCAGGCCGACGCTCTATCCACTGAGCCAAACGGGTTTCGGCACTATGGTTGCCGTGAAATGCCCTACAGCCAGGCCCTGGCCCAAGTCATTGTGCGAGCTTTATTGAAAGCATTAGAAAGCAGAGTCCCTGAAGGCTGACACGCCCTTGAGGACCAGTGGACAGGCGAGGAAGGGGTGGGCTGCCAGACTTGGAATCCCAGGAGGAAAGCGATTGTAAACGATTAAACGATGCTGCTGTTTCCTATGACCCTGGCCACCGCTAACAAGGAAAACAGGGTCAAGTGTGTGGACGAAAGGGACCACATGCTGACCTGAATGGGGAGGCCTGTATGGCAGTCTTGCAAACTCAGAGACCTAAAGTAGCCACAAAGGTTGGTCTGAAATGAAACTTTAACTAAAGGCAGTTATGGTGGGCAGTTACATCCCAGGCTGGTATCTTCACTGACAAAGTCAACCTTTACCTTAACTGAGCCTATTTGTCTTTTTGCATCTATGATAACATACCCTTGAAATGTCTGGGTAACTTGTAACTTCCCTATTTCTGGAGCCAAATGTGGTGGGCGCCAAGTCAGATACCACAAATTCCTTCCTTATCATGTTAATTGTTCCTGCACCCACCTAAGTATGTGTCCATCATTTTACTTTTTATCCAATCCCAGGGGTTTCCCCCCACTTTGCTTTATCCCACCTCCTTTATCTATCACCAACGAATTTCATGTAACCTACCTATGTCCCTCCTTTGATTGCAATGTATAAATACAAATTAACCCGCCATTCTCCGGAGCATTATCTCAATTCGTTGAGGTTCTGCTTCCCGGCATATGTTGACAGTTTGGCTCAAATAAACTCACAAAAATTCTTTACAGGTGTCAATGTTTTTTTTACGTTAACAAGTGTAACATGAAGTACCATCACACCGGTCACCAGAGCTCGGCTGGCCGTCAAGGCAGTCTGTCCCGTGCTGGACTCCTGCAGGGGCTGTGCACCGGGTCCCTTCACAGAGGACAGCAAACTGAAGGGCCCCAGGTGGCCCAACCCGGTCTGCCAGCTCACCTGGTTCCCAGGCCAAGGTCATCTACTCAAGGACAGGACCCTCAACTGCACCCCCGGCCCCCGCCCCAGTCTCTGCACCCAAGCCCACGGCTTTGAGAGGGACATATGCGGAATGGGAGAAAAGTCAATCCTGGTGATGCATAAGGAGGAGGCGGCTGAGGGCCGCGGACTCCCAGCTGTGCTTCCCAAACCCTACCTTTGCCATTTTAAATGCCCACAACTACAGATTCACCTGCCTTAAGAGCGAGCCGAGCCCCGACTCCTCCACTGAATATATAAGATCCTTCACACTCTATCCCTCCTTTGGGATCTAAGCTCAACCTTTGCCCCTCTCCCTTTGCACTCTACACTCCAGTCCTAGTGAGTGGTTTTGCAGTTCCCAGATCATGCTGCGTTTTCTCACACCCTCGTCCACTTGCCTGCAAACTCCCCTCTGTCCCCAGACCCTCTGCCCCTCTCCTACGGCTGACTCCTGGTCTTCCTTAAGGCACGGCTTCCCATCGCCTCTAGGGAACTGTCGCCGACTACGGACGAGACCACTCATGGTGCCTCCAAAATTCTTTCTTGCACAGTATGGGGAGTTTTAAGCAGCACATGCTGGTATTTCCCCGCCTCCCGGTTGTGGCCACAGAACTCCGTTCTGGCCAGCTGGGTGTGAGAAGTGACAAGGTGCCCTTAAAGGAAAGGAGGGTCCTCAATCCCCATCCAGTGGGCGGGAATGTGGACTTGATGATGATTCCTCTCCAAAATACACACAAGAGCACTAAAGGCAGCAGAGCGAGAAGAGGGAAGGAGCCTGGGCCTCCAACACCATGGGCTGCCTCCAGGTGTCTGCAAGGAGGGATGGTGAGAGTGAAATGTCAGAAGTTACTGCAAATTGTGAATGCAAATCCCCACCACCACCTCCGGCCTTCAAGAGCCATTGAATGAAAACCCTCCTATTATAAAAGACTAGCCACAGGATCAGCTAAGCCATCCAAGATTAGGGTGGGACACTCCACTGATGCACTGATTCAAACTGTCCGAGAAGAGAGGAAAGCAAAGCGGGGGGCCCACGACATCCCAGGAGCATGAGGCCATCTTCCCGGATCTCCCACCTCCGAGCGCTCCCTGCCACCTTCCTTTCTGGACGCAAGTTCAGGAAAGCCGGGCCCCTTACCTCGGGAGGTTTTGTAAACCTCATAGAAAGAATAGAAGTGGAAGCCCAGTGAAGCAAGCAGGTAAAGAGACAGCTCCCATCGGGGCAGCATTGCTTCTTGTGTCACAAGGTCCTGATGCCCACGCTGAGAGTTTCTGGACAGAGAAACAGAAATAAAAACATTAAGCCATGGACGTGACACTCAAGAACGGCATGTTAACACCAGTCAGCTCAGGCGTTCTCTGCCAGGGACCCATCGCTGTGCAAGGTGACACCGATATAACCCCAGTGAAGCCTCCTGCGGCCAGTTACCTTAGACCAGTGGTCGGCAAACTCATTAGTCAACAGAGCCAGATATCAACAGTACAACGACTGAAATTTCTTTTGAGAGCCAAATTTTTTCAACTTAAACTATATAGGTAGGTACATTATTATTAACTTAATTAGGGTACTCCTAAGCTGGCCTTTGCTAAAAACTCAAGGGGCCAAAGAGCCACATGTAGCTCGCGAGCCGCAGTTTGCCGACCCCTGCCTTACACACACACACACACACACACACACACACACATGCCCACGTGGGCAGGCAGGTCTTTCCCTCTGAGCTCCTGCAGCCCCATCTCCCTCCTGTCACTGTGTACACCACACAGTTCCGTCCTCATTGCCTGACACACCTGTCTGTCCCCGGGGAGTGGACCTCTGGGGAGCAGGGACCCTGGTCTCTGAGTCCCCAGCACCTTGCACAGGGCGTGCGATGTAGCAAAAAGGGAGTTTAAGCAGCTCCATGAATTAAAAAATGGCTTCAAAAGCCTGAACAAAAGACAAGCACAATCATCTCCGACCTCTTCTCGGCCACATGCTGTCACCTCCTCGTTCTCCCCTCCCCAGGTCATCCCACAGCTGTTCGTAAGGTGGGTTCGGGGAAACTGCTCTGTCTTCCATCTCCTCTGAAAGGGAGGCTCAGGACATAACCCAGGCAGCTGTGGCCGGCTGCTGGTCGCCCACCCGCCACATCCAGTCTCCCTCCTCACACATAACTGCGTTTTTTTGTTTTGTTTTGTTTTAAAATATATTTTATTGATTTTTTACAGAGAGGAAGGGAGAGGGATAGAGAGCTAGAAACATCGATGATAGAGAAACATCGACCAGCTGCCTCCTACACACCCCCTACCAGGGATGTGCCCGCAACCGAGGTACATGCCCTTGACCGGAATCGAACCTGGGACCTTTCAGTCTGCAGACCGACGCTCTATCCACTGAGCCAAACCGGTTTCAGCGATAACTGCGTTTTTTATCTGAACGCGTAGATGCTGCACTCCGCTCTGTCCTGTAGCCCCGTGTGGACACGTGGAGAGTTCTGGCTGTGAGGCGGTGGTCATATCCTTCCTGCTGGGTGGAGCTGGAACAGCCACCACGTGGGAACACCAAATACAGGCGCCCCGGTCCCTGACTCAACCTACCACCCCATGTCCAGAGCTCCCCGGGTCTCTTAAAACCGGACTGTCACGTGTAAGAGGAATGCACTTCTAGGCTGTGGAAGTCTCAGTTAGTCTAGATCGCTCTGTGTGGCAGCCGTGTCTGCCTTCCAGGAAGAGGGCAGGTGATGGACAGTTCGGCCCTAAAATCCTGCAGATTAAATGATCAGTTCCCAAGCAACAAAGCGCCAGCTAAGTGTAATCCTTTTACAGCCCTCGTCATTTTCCTTAAACCTCTCAAACATGTTCCATCGTGGGTGCCAAATTAAATGAAGGGTGAATCTGAAGCCCCAAGCAAGCGAGCACTTTTAATATACGACGATAATGCCAACAATCAGAATTCACGCCTTAGTTCCTTTTCCCAGCAGCCTGGTGCAGTACATGGAGCGAGGGAGGGAGGCGTTTCACAGATGACCAGTGTGAAACAGGTGAGACTCCACAGTCAGAAACAACTGAGCCCCAGTTCAAACCCAGTTCTTGGGACCACCGGGCCCCCACCGGCCCCCGAGCCAGGACGTTCAAGGAGATACTCGTCCTTAGAGCCTGGCCCAGCATCTGCCACACACACACACACACACACACACACACACACACACACCCCTTTCTTCAGGCTGAGGGCACAGAACAGGGAGGGATGTAAACTCGGGCTTTCATAAAATGCGAGGTCAGAAGTCAGTGGGCTTCCGGCCAGAGAGCCCTGGATGTCAGTTTGGTCTGGCTTTCTCCTGCACCCTGAGACCCAAAGGCACACACGCCAGCTCTCTCGGGCCCGAGCTCCCAAATTCCTTGCACTTCAACAACGCCTCCTGGGGTCCCCCTGCTGCTTTGCAGAACCACTTCTCCTTCTAACACTTCAGGTCACTCTGTTTTTAAATACCTGGAGTCTCCTAGAATATCTTAACATTTCCTTCTGGAACTTCGTAGAAAGAGAGGAGCCTTTCCTTCAGCGGGAAGTTAACCTTTGAACATAAATACTCTTGGAGACTAAAGGAACGTTCTAGAAGCCCTGCTCTTGAGGCTCTTTTCAAGGACACTCTTCTAGACACTCCATTCCTCTGTGTTAATGGTTTAACGCTCAGGGGAAAACTCCAGTGCTACAGCGTTTCCCTTTATGATGCAGCTTTTAGCTCCAGGTATACGTTTTGCAGAGACCGACACAAAGATACACAGTAATGAGCAAAGACACATAGAAATGAGCAACCCAGCAGCAGCAGGGCTGTGTCCTCACTTATAACATTGGGGACTGGACCTAATAACCTCCACCTGTGGGCAGCACGGTGGTGAACGCTGCCTCCAGCAGACCTGTGGGGAGTCCAGGGCCTGCCGTTTCCTAGCTGAGGAACTTGACCGGGTCGCATCCTCCCAGGCGCCTTTCCTCAGAGGGCTGTTGAATGGGTGAAAGGTAAAATGCTTGTCCAGGGCCTGGCGCGGAGCAAGCACTCGATAAACATCAGCTCCAGTCTGTCAGCGGGACCCGCTGGTGGATGTGATTCATTAGGAGCTGACCAAGCCAGAGCCCCGATGTTCTTCCGGAACGGGTGACATCGAGCTGGCCTCCTGAGGGAGTGGCCGTCCCACCCGCTGCCAGGCCTCCTCCGGCACAGGGACACCCCCAGCACTCTCCCTGACGTCTCTCCTCTCCCGCTTCCCACACGCAACCCAAGGCCACCGGACAGGCCGTCCTGGGGGGCCACCTGGGGGGCCACTGGCGAGCTTTCTGCCCAGCCTCTCTTCCTCACCACCTCCCTTCTCGTCCCCAAAGGCCCTGTGTGCAGCACTCCCACTCTTCTTGTTTGTCCCCCACACTTCCAGGAGACACCCCCACCACCCAGACACCCACATGTCCCTCTCCACAGACCATTCTTCCTGACACCTCTCTTTTCTACTCTTTCCCACTTATCTCAAGAAAACGCCTCCCTTTGAGTTTTTCTCTCTGTGCTCTCAGAAAGCGAATCAGAGTAGATATGTTTTAACCGTTTGCACTCGGATGTCGAGATTAAAATTATTCTTTGAATGTATCAATAATTTGAAATATAAAAAAAATCCAAATAAATAAGTTTGTATGAAAAGAAACTCCAGTTTTTTATTCTACTGCCGCGCTTTGTAAAATCTGGGGTATTTAAAAAATTAAATCCCGAGTAGAATAAAGGAATCGAGAAAAAAGCAAGCGAGTGCAAAGGGTTAAAGAATGTAGTGACACAACAGGGTCAGAGACAAGGAAAGTTGTGCATTTGGGAATACAGCTAGAACGTTTTAAAGATGTTCCAGCCCGGCCTGGCCGGCGTGGTTCAGTGGTTGAGCATTGACCTATGAACCAGTAGGTCACAGTTCGATTCCCGGTCAGGGCACAGGCCCGGGTTGCAGACTCCATCCCCAGTAGGGGGCGTGCAAGAGGCAGCCAATCAATGATTCTCTCTCATCATTGATGTTTCTATCTCTCTCTCTCTGAAATCAATAAAAGTATATTTTTTAAAAAATAATAAAAATAAACAAAGATGCCCCAGCCCCTAAAGGTTCCCAAACACTTTCCCGGAAAATTCTCAAGTTTCTATTCTCATTCCCTTAACAAGCATGTTCTTCTTGAGGCACAAGCTGTCACGATGAAACCAGAGAGCCTTACTCAGACGTGTGAGTTAAGCTTCCCTCCTGCTCTTTATGCACAGGTTCAGTCCTGCAGAAACACTCTCAGCGAGTGGGTATCCGTGGACAGCCTAGAAGCGACCCATCATTTGTAACAGGACTTCTATAGGGAACAGCCGATCGGTAGCAGCACAGCCTGTGTTTCATGAGAGTCTACCTGAGCAATTGACATCAACGAGGCCGGACCGTAGATGTGAGAGTTGAGGAGGGTGGCTGGAGGGGGTCTAGAGACGTCTAGAACACGCCCACCTCAGTGGGGATACTGGTCAGGGCTGTGAAGAGTGAAAAACGTTGATGGTTTAGTGAAGAGAAAGTCAGAGCCAAGTGCCAGAGGGTCTGAAACATACATGATGACATGTTTGGATCTGATCTCCTAAAGAAACAAACCTCAGGCTTGTGAGCTGGTGCGTTTCACTGATTGAGTGAAGCTCTGGGAAGAAGCCCTCTGACCCTGTGGTAGAGTCCAGAGATAGAGAGGTGGGTGGACTCAGGCCGCCAGTAGGAAGGGGAGAGAAAGTGCTGGAACCAGGCAGCACAGATGAGGAAAAATTAAGTTGCATCTGGCATCAAATCCAGGAGGCAGTAGGATTTAAAAAAAATAAATAAAAGAAAGAAAGAATAGCCCAGCCGGCATTGCTCAGTGGTTGAGCGTCAACCTATGAACTAGGAGGTCACGGTTCAATTCCCGGTCAGGACACATACCTGGGTTGTGGGCTAGAGGCAGCCGATTGATGATTCTCTCTCATCATTGATGTTTTTCTTTCTCTCTCTCCCTCTCTCTTAAATCAATGAAAATTGAAAGAAAGAACATAAAACAGTAACTTCAAAGCTGTAAGACTACAGTATCTCAAAGCTAAATATTATGGACAAGAGTGAGAAATCCGAGGCAAATTTTACTATTTACAGACCTCATTTACTATTGAGTGTTGGAAGGAAACTGTAGCGGAGGTTTCCCTAGGATCAAAGGGAAGGAGGCCAGGCTGGAGTGACAGGGAACTTTCCCTTCCTCCATATTGGGTAGAAGGCCCGAAAAGCTGGGTGTTTCAAAAAGGTATTTATCTGAAGACTACAGAGCTCAGGAGGCCCACCGAATGAAATCTTGGGCATAAAATGGCAAGAATTTCTCAGCTCATCGGACACTTTCCTATACTGAAGGGACTTCCATCCATTTACATTTACCTTGACATTTAACATTCCACCTACTTGCAAAGACACCGTCTACTCTAACCCGCACCAGGAGGGCCGTTAGCTGTCTCAGGAGCCAGAGCCCAGCTCAGAGAAAGGAAGCGATCTTCCCGAGCACACGGAGCAGAAACCAGAACCCAAGGTCCCCACGCCCACTCTCTTACAGCAGAAACTCTGTTCCTTAGTCTGGGCAGAAAAGCATAGCTCACTGTGCCAAAGCCTGAAATGTGCATAAACGTAACTCCTGTACGATGCTTTCCCCCAGCAGACGCCGTTATCATTTCAAAAGCTTGTCATCTTTTTTTATTTTTTTTAAATATATTTTTATTGATTTCAGAGAGGAAGAGGGAGAGAGAGATAGAAACATCCACGATGGGAGAGATTCATGGATCGGCTGCCTCCTGCAAGTCCCTCACTGGGGATCGAGCCCACAGCCCGGGCATGTGCCCTTGACCGGAATCGAACTGGGACCTTTCAGTTCTCAGGCTGACGCTCCATCCACTGAGCCAAACCAGCTAGGGCTGTCATCTTTATTTTTTGATGTGTGCAACAAATGGATTCCAATATTTCCATTTTAAATGTTTCCTGCTCCTCAAGCTATATTTCTAGCCCTAACTAGGCTATCACCACACACCCACATGCACCAGGCCTTTAAAGCGATGCTCTCAGCATTAAGCCAACCACCCTTCTGATGGCAGCACCATCTCACACTGTTGCCCAATGTCCTAAACAGAAAATTTCCCCTACTGGGTTTTCCCCTACTTATTCCAGTAGCAGCCGTACTGTAATAAGTACTGCTTACAGATTACCTATGCCGAGAGAGCACTTTGCAAGTATTATCTCATTTAATCTTCATAACAACTCTTTGAGGCTGGTCATTCTGGGATCTTCATTTAACACAAGAGAAAACCCAGGCCCAGAAAGGTCAAGAAACCTGCCCAAAGTCACACAGCGAGGACACAGCAGAGCTTAGGTTCATACGCACCAAGTCTAACTCCATAGCCTCCCCTCAGCCACCTCCCTCTTCTTATCGAGAGCACCAGGTTCATTTTTTCCCAACATCACTGGTGAAATAAATCCATCAGGAAAGTTGGAAGGTAACATGCACTCCATAAGCGCAAAAGAATTTGTTAAGTTACGTATAATTCAGATACCCCCTAAGAGGCAAAGAAAACTTGAAAAATCAACTAGATGTAATCCAAATGTACATGAAATACATAACTAGTACATTCCTTAAAAGGTTTACTGAAGACCAACTAAACCAAACCAATCTAGCCTGGATATAAGAGGGGAACGTCAGCAGTTACAAGGAGATAAGGGCTGAGTCAAACAGAAATCGTTCTAAATTTAGGAACAAATGAGCATCCTGGAAACCACAGAGTAATCAAAGCACAGGGGCACATGCCCACTGAATGACAGCGGCTTTGGAGAGAATGAAATATGGGGCAATATTCTAGCACATTTGAAACAACTGCTGAGACTTTTGCTCTTTTCCAGGGTCCAATTTAATGAAACAGAAGCCGATTCTGCAGAATATAAATTACACGACTTTCGCCAGAAAACCCAAGTCTAGACACAGCCTGTCTTCTAACATCCCAGTTTGCTCCAAACCCTATTAAAGCGTCTTATAAAGAGCCTAATTCTTCTGCCCACACTTCCCGACACCCAGAAGAAGGATTAGACAGATTGGAGAACTGGAACTGGGCAAAACGTTGATATATAGAATAGTTTAGAATGCATACCATTACTTTCAATTATGCACTGAAATGTCATATTCTATATCACCGCATAGTAAGCCATCCCACCACAGTGCCTTAAAACAAAGAGCTGTTCCTCTTGATGAGTCTGTGGGGTGGCGATCTAGGCAGTTCTGCGGATCTCACCTGGCACCACTCATATGACTAAGTCACCACATGGCTCAAAGGGGGCTGGGGTGGCGGCGGGCCAGGATGGCCTCGCGCACACACATCTGGCACTTGGCTGCTAGCCGCCTCGCTTTGCCTCCACGCGGGCACTCACCCTCCAGGAGGCTAGCCCCCTTCTCAGCGTGGTGACCCCAGGGTTTCAGAAGAACAAAGGCAAGAGGTGCAAGGTCGCTTAGGACCAGGCTTCAGAATCCACAGAACATTGTATTGGTCAAAGCAAATCAAAAGGCCAGCCCAGACTCAAGAAGGAGGAGAGCACAGACACCATCTCTTACGGGAGGAGCAGCTGTGGCCCTTTAAAAGGGGGCGGGGACATGGCCTGCCACAGCAGAATGTCTAAGAAATGAAATCTGGAAGGTTAGTGGGAAAACTACATTTCACAAAGGATCTTTATTATATAAAATGTCAAAAGGCAGAGAGAGAGAGAGAGAGAGAGAGAGAGAGAGAGAGAGAGAGAGAGAGAATGGAAAAAATAATTATGCTCCCAAATCAGGATTTCAAAATCAGCGGGGACCTTATCGTCATCTGGTCTAATCTCCAGCCTGTTTGGAAATTCCACTTACAATAGCCTACTGGACCATTTCCAGTAACAGTACAAAGGCAGGGAAACTTTATCCTGTTTTTCTCCTTAAACTAACTCCAAATCTGGCCTCTATTTCTAAAAAACCTTCTGCCTCTAGTCCCATTGTACCTTCTGGAACTAAAGGCAGGATAATGTGATGGTTTAGACCAGGCGTCCTCAAACTACGGCCCGCGGGCCACATGCAGGTGTTTTTGTCGTTTTGTTTTTTTACTTCAAAATAAGATATGTGCAGTGTGCATAGGAATTTGTTCATAGTTTTTTTTAAAACTATAGTCCGGCCCTCCAACGGTCTGAGGGACAGTGAACTGGCCCCCCGTTTAAAAAGTTTGAGGACCTCCGGTTTAGACTGACATTGGAGTCAGAATGCCAAAGTCTGAACCCCCAGCTTTGCTACTTTCTAGCTGTGTGTCCCAGGTCAATTCGCAAAACCTCTCTGTGCCTCAATTTCCTCATCTGTAAAAAGGGAAAATAGCAACTCGCAGATCGTTGCTATGAGAATTAATGAGTTTACAAAATAACACAGCAGTGCCTTGGGCATAGTAAGCTATGAAATGCTTATTCTTTTTAAAAAAAATATATTTTATTGATTTTTTACAGAGAGGAAGGGAGAGGGATAGAGAGCCAGAAACATCGATGAGAGAGAAACATCGATCAGCTGCCAACTGCACACCTCCCACTGGGGATGTGCCCGCAACCAAGATACATGCCCTTGACCGGAATCGAACCTGGGACCTTTCAGTCTGCAGACCGACGCTCTATCCACTGAGCCAAACCGGTTTCGGCAGAAATGCTTATTCTTGTTTTAAATATTATCACTTTTTTACTAAAAAGGCTTAATAATACTCCCTCAAATATTGGAAGACAATTAATGCCACCCTCTCCATCCCAAGCCCTCTTCCTGGACAAATACCCATGAGTTCCTTCAACCACTTTTTCCATGACTTGGTTCCCAGACCCTTCGCCATTCTGTCAGCTGTCCCTCTATCATACAGGCACTTAGAGCTGAACCCCGAACTCCAGAAGTGGCAGAATGAGAGGAGGGTAAGACCTCACTTCTCTTTTTTCAGAAACGATATTTCAAATAATAACGTCGCAGACTAACTTCTTCAACAAATTATCAGTGAGCTCTTACTGAGCATCAAGAACTGTGCTATTTGTGAAGATGAGAAGACATAAAAATCCCATCTGCGTTACCCCCAAATATGGCTCCCCAGAGATTTCCACGTGCGGATCCCCGGGACCTGTGAATGTATTACCGTACACGGCAAAGGGACTTTGCAGATGCGATGAAGGTAAAGATCTTGAGATGGAGATGTGGGCCCAGTACAGCCACAAGGCAGGGGGGGAGGAGGGTCAGAGGCAGAGGAGAGTGATGATGGGAGCAGAGGTCAGAGGGATGGGCTCTGAGGATGGAGGAAGGACCCAGGACCAAAGGGCTGGAGAAGGCGCCAGAAAGCAACAACAAAACAGATTCTCCCCAGAAGGAATGCAGCCTGCAGAGCCACTTGGACTTCCGACCTCCAGAGCTGTCAGGTACGTTTGTGTTGTTTGCAGCCACGAAGTCTGTGGTCATTTGTTCGGAAGCAATAGGAAACTAACATACCGTCCCTGCCTGAAAGGTTCTGTATAAAACATCAGACTATTTTAATCCAATTGTCATAAAGTTGCAAGAAAAATACACCTGAAAACAAAATTTTGTATTTAGCTCTTACCTTAGCAATTTTTTTTTTTTTTTGGCGTTTACTTCACACTGATATTAATCTTCACGTTCAACATCCCTCTAAGTCTTTTTATATGAACTGCCCTTCAGCCAGACGTGTGCTGTGAGAGACTGGCAATAAGGAGCCCGTTTTATAAATCCCTAACTCAGAAAAGCTACTGATGTGGTATTGTACGCTTTCCTCTGAAAATTCTCATCTATTTTAAACCTTTTTCATCACCAACAATCATGCCCGTCACATCTTACACGCCCCAGATTAGGGGCGTCTGAGTGAACCAAATATTTCATAATATTTTAAGTAAAGTTTGTATTAAAATATACTTAAAGAAAAAAAACGTAATGGTTTTGAAAAGTGGACTCATCCCAGTAATTACCACTCAGATAAAAAAAAAGTAAATGCCTCAGAGGTCCCCTTCTGTCCTTTCCTTTAAGCCTGACATCTGTCACCCTAGTTTACTTAATTTTGCCCATTTTTGAACTTCACACGCATGGAATCACATAGAACTTCCTCCGTTGTGTCCACCTTCTTTTTGCTTAGCTTTGTGTTTGCGACGTTCATCCACGTTGCGTGTAAGGCAACAATTTGTTCGCTCTCATTGCTGTAGCGTATTCCGTTGTGCAAACAACTTCTTTATGCCTCTACCCGTTCCACTATTGATGGACATGTGTGTTGATCCAACGTAGGGCCATGACGAATAGCACCGCTCTGCATAAACTGCATGACTTTTGGTGCCCACATATACACCCTACTGTTGAGTGTTTACCTAAGAACGGGGTGGCTGGGTCAGAGACGAGTATGCCCCAGCTTTAGTAAGTGATAGCACAAACCATTTCCAAAAACAGTTATACTCAATTTCCTACCCATCAGCAATGAGAGTTCCGGTCTGTCCATATCCTAAGCAGCCCTTGGCATGGACAGTCCCTTTCATTTTAGCCGCTCTGGTGAGTGCATACTGATAGCCCACTGTAGTTTCAACTAGCATTTCCCTAATTCCTGGTGAGGTTAACCACCTTTTCATATGTTTCTTGGGAATTTAGGGATCCTCTTTTCTGAAATGACTTGCCATCTTTCTCTCTGGCTGCCCATCCGTTTCATGATGCAGAAGTAGTTCCTACATTCTGGGGTCCGAGTTCTTCATTGGAAATATGTATCACATTCTGTAGCGAGCCTCCTCACTGTCTTTGTGGAGTCTTCAGATGAACACAAGCTCTTACCAATGTTTCCCTTTATAGTTAGTGCTTTTTTTGTGTCCCACCCAATAAACCTTTGACTGTCCCTTTATGAAATATCATAAAGATATTTCACTTTGCTGACTTAGCTCTCACGTTTAGCTGTCTGATTACCTTAATTTTTGTACATGGAACGAGGAGGGTGATCAGGATTCATTTTGTCCATATGGACATCCCCTTGGCCCAGCATCGTTTACTGAAAAGGCCGTCCTTTCTCCACGGCACTGTAGTGCCACCTGTCATACGTGTAAGCCTGTTTATGGATTCTCTACTCAGTCCCACCGTCTGTCTAGCATGGTGCCCATACCATACTTACATACTACCTATGCACCTAGTGGCTTAAGTCATTCAACTTTGATCTTTTTCTTAGATTGTCCAGAATTTCCAAATAAATGTTCAATTTGGCTCATCATTGCCTCTTTCTGAAAATAAAAAACAAAACAAAACAAAACAAAACTGCTGGGATTTTGATTGGGACTGTACTGAATCTATAGATTTAATGTGTGGAGCAATGACATACCCTCCATTATTGGGTATCTTTAAATTCATTGTTTTAGCTTGCAGGGAATTTTTAATCATGAGTGGGTGCTGAATTTTAGCAAATAACTCTTCTCCTTTATTCTGTGTATGTGGTTAAAGTACATTTACTGGTTTTCTACTGTTCATTTACATTCCTGGAATAAATCCCACTTGGTCATGGTTTAATACCCTTTTTATATACCTTTCTGGACTCCATTTACCAATGCATCATTCTAATACTTGAGCATCTCTTTTGTGAGAGTTTGACCTATAATTTTCTTGTGCTATCCTTATCAAGCTTTGTAACAAGGTTATGCTGGCCTCATAAAAGCAGCCAGGGGATGTTCCCTTTTTATCTCTTTCTTTTTTTAAAAAAAATTGTAATATTTCACAAGTGAAGCCATCTGGGCCTGAAATTTTGCTATGGAAAGGTTTTTAACTACAAATTTAATTTCTTGAATAGACATAGAACTATTCAGGCATTCTAGTTCTTATGGCTTAGGTGAGGCATTTTATTCAAAAAGCTTGTCCATTTTACATGAATTTTCAAATGTATTACCATAAAATTGTTCAGAATAACATCTTAAGATCTTATTTTTTTTTAATGTCTCTGGGATATGTAATGATAACTCCTTTTTCTTCCCTGACCCTGGTACTACCATACACCATGAAGGTTCATTTCCTCTAAAAAAAAAAAAAAAAGGCTGCCATGTGCTTATATGACACACCACCACGAATATTCTCCAGCAGAAATGCCCACAGAGGAGTAGAACAGGCAGAGACTATAAACAGCCCAGCAACTCCGTCTCAACAGCTTTGATCACCAGCACAACTGTGAACCTGAGCACTGACCGAAGGAGAAGGAAGCAGCTATTAGTAATGACCTAGGGCGGCTACCGAGAACTCAGAAGACAAACGACCACTAAGGAGGGTGTGTAACCTAGGACAGCCTCCAAGGGTATCCACAGGGGGGATGAAGGGGGCCAGGAACTTAAAAATGTTTTCCTCACACATCTTTATTTTCACGAACCTCTAACTGTAAAGTCAGGATTTCATGTGGTTATAAATGTGGACAATAAGCCATACCAGGAAGAGCAATTCTGGTGACACTATCACAATAAGAGGCACGGACGTGTTCATATCACAGTGCGGCTGCTGCACAGATTGCAAAATATCATGTACATGGGTATCCCTACTCTGAAATTATGACTTATTTCATACAGAACTGAAATTTGTTACTTAATGCATTAACAAAGAAACATAAAATACTCTATTACAAATTTGATTTCCCCCTACAATTTTGAAAACTTTGTTTCAATATAATTGTAACCCTCTGAATATTTATTTATTTACTAGAGGCCGGGTGCATGAAATTCGTGCATGGGTAGGGTTCCTAGGCGTGGCCTGCGATCGGGGCCAATCAGGGCCTTCTGGCTGCTGGCTGGGGCCTCCCTTTGTTCTGCACCACCCCCTTGTGGTCAGCACATGTCATAGTGAGCGAGTGAACTCCTGGTCTCCCAGTCAAACTCTCAAGGGGATACTTTGCAAATAGCCTTATATACATATAATTTCTTTAATCCTCATCAAAGGAGTGCTTAGAGAGAGAAAGAGAGAAAAAGAGAGAGAGAAACACTGATGAGAGAGAGAAACATCCATCAGTTGCCTTCCTTACGCGCTACGGGAGCTGAACCTGCAACCCAGGCATGCCCCCTGACCAGGAAAAGAACCTGCAACCTTTCTGTGCATAGGGCAACATTCAACCCCTGAGCCACTCCAGGCAGGCTGTTTGTTGGTACTGTATTACCCTTTCCTGTGATAGGCGGCTGAGGTATATGCAGAAACTTCGAAAAATTTAAGTAATGTTTCTTTTGGTGACTAGAGTGTCTGACAGGAAAAGAAGGGTACATTTAAAAGACTGTACTTTACACAGACTCCTTGTAAAAGATTACCTTAAGACTGCTTAAGTGTACTTTCCCAGTTAGGCCTCATTTGTAGAATGAGTTAGACCAGGCTTATTTGAGATGTAAACACATACTTTGAAAAATGAGTTAGGCCCTATGCGTGGAGAAGAAAGCCGGGCCATTTTCTTTCAGGACCCAGGATGCATTTATATGCAATTGGACACATGTGGTTATAAATGTGGCACACGTTAAGCGGGTTCTTTCTACCTATTCATCACAAAGTCGGTCACTTGCATCTCAATTGTAATTGATAAATATGGGGCCTAAGTACAATTTACTTTATCATGGGGATGCTGGCAATTATTTCTGTCTCCTCTGAAAGTCCAAACTAAAACATTATATAACGCTGGCTTATTGTCATTCAAGTTTCTCTGTGAATATTTTTAATGCCTTTTAAAAAGTGGTTTCCCCAGGCTCCAAAGAGGTCCAGGGCACACAAAAGAGGCAAAGAGGCCCTAAAAGAAATCAAGAACTTCATCCAGGCCAGGGAATCCCGATGCAACAATTCAGGAGCACTTCCCCTGGCCCGGCCCTGTGCTGGAACCAGGAGACACACAGGTAAGGCCCACCCTGGCTAGTTCCCGGCGTTACCTGCAGAGTTCCCAGCAACATCTCGCCACCCGCTAAAGTGACTGCTCTCTCCAGAGACTTGGCCTTCACCCTGCTAGTCTCTGTATCCTTCTTCCCAAGGAGGAGCAAAGTAAATAGCAGGTAGCACAGGCTTTAATCCAAAAAGAGGACTCCCAACATTTACCAGTTTGTGGCTTTGGCATCTCCTCTAAGCCTTCCTTTATTCTCCTGTAAAAAAAAAAAAAAAAAAGGACAACACTACCCATCCTTCCGTTACCAGAAGGTTTACAAATAATGACTTTAAAGCATCTGACCAGCACACCGTCCCTGTCAATATTAGTTGACTCTTTCAGGTCAAGACTGGCTGTTCCTACCCAACACAAACACAGCGAGGGGCTGCCACAGAGAAAGGAGGGAGAAAAGGTGTAGGAAAGACAGAACATAAAGAATGGAAGAGGGGGGGGATCATACTTAGTCTTCAAATTCCAGTATAAAAAGCACCCCCTCCTCCGAGAAGCCTTCCCTCTGAGCTCCTTGGGTTCCCACAGTGCTTACAACACAGAGGTGAACGCCTAGCTCTGCGAATGAATGAATGCACGAATGATGCAAAACAGAAAGTAAACGAGACTCGCCCCCCTACAATGCAAACCTGCGAGGGCGCCCAGCCACTCACTCGTCTGGCCGCCCTGACCCAAGCGCCATGAACCAAGGACGCAGCCCATTCCTTAACACCAGTGCCACGCTAGTGCCCCTCGCCCCGCGCTGCTAGGGACTGCCGGGAGGAGGCCCTTGGCACAGAGACCAGTGCCATCTAAAGGCTAGATTTAGAAGAAAATGGGGACTCTGAGAGTAGAAAGCAAAAGACATCTCTAACTTTGGGGGGGGGGGGGGGGTCCCTGGAGCCGCAGCAATACTGCCAAGGGGACCCGCGTCCGCAATTCCCCGCAACAGGGCGCAAAACGCGGGATGTGCAAGGCGAGGGGACGCGGGCCAGGGAGAGGGGACGCCGGCGGCGGGAGCCCAGCTGGGCCGGGCGCACGGCCACAGCCCCCGCGCCTTTGTCTCCGCGGCAGGACCGGCGTTTCCCCCATCCCGCCCGCGGGCGCGCACGCAGGAGCCGGGGTAGGGAACGGAAAGCGTCCGTGCATTTCTTTTTTTTTTTTTCAACCGAATCACCGAAGCAAAAAAAAAAAAAAAAAAGTCACCTAAAACGTCCCGGGACCCGCTGCGGTCCCCAGCTACCCACCTCCGGGCTGGCCCGGGCGGCGGCGGCGGCGTTCCCGCGCGCCTGCGTCCCCAACACCCCTCTCCGCACTTCCGAGTCCAGGCGGCGGCGGCGGCGGCGGCGGCGGGCTCCCGGGAAGCCGCCCTCTCCCCGGCGCGGCCGTTGGCGGAGCCGCCCGCCCGCGCGCGCGCTCGCAGCACGTCCCCGCCTCGTGCCCGCGCGCCCCCCGCTCCCGGCGGCCGGGCCTGCGAGCTGGCGGCGCTGCGGGGCGGTGGCGAGCAGGCCGCGCTTCCGGAGGGGACCCGCGAGCGGGCGGCCCGCCTCTCCGCCCGCCGTGAGGTCCGCGTGGTCCGGCGGGGCCCCAAGCCTCCCGCACACCTGGGCTCTGGCCCGGGTCCCGTGCAGAACCCCGCGCGGACCTCTCTCCCGCCCGTTTGTTCATTGCAGGCCTGGGGGCTTGGGAGTCCCCTGAAACTCGAGGTGAACTCTACATCCCACCCCAGCGGTCCCCACCTGCGGTTCGTAGGCAAAAGGCGGTAGCTGGGTGGCATGGAAAGAGGGCGCGCTTTGCAGCCCTGGGTGCTCCCCACCCTGGCTCTGTGAACTTAGCCCCTGTGGCCTCCCTGGCCTCAGTCAAGCAGAAATAAGCTCCCCTGCTTTCCTCCGGAGTTGGAGGGAAGAGCAATGGCATGCACTTGATGGACTGTACAGCAGCTTACAAAGATGACCACCGCTGCAAAATGTGTACCAGTGATTTCGAATGGGTTCTGCCAGTGGCGGTCTGAAGCTGCCTCAGTGGGATGTAATTGGCAAAGTGACTTTAAGCCAGGAATTGTCAGATGCCTCCAATGCCACTCCTGCCAGAGTTCCACAGACGTACCTGAGCGGGAGAATGGTCTGGGGCTCTTGTTAAAACCACAGGCATCTGGATCTCTCTTCAAACCAAAGAAATCAGACTCCCCAGGGGAGGGGTGTCTCAAGTGACCTGCAGGCCAAGGCCTGTGGTTGCAGATTTCTCTGGGAAACCAGACTATAAACTCTCTTGAGAACTGGAACTATCTTTTCCTTCAGCTCCCGGGTTTCCACCCCCAAACACCTAGGACAGGATGATGCTCAGAAAGCAGATGTTAATAAACTAGCCCCAAGTAGGGGTGCCAGATTTAGCAAATAAAAACACCAGATGCGCAAGTAAAGTTGCGTTTCAGATGAGCAACGAATAGGCGTAACTATATAGTACACGTCAGCAGCAATGTAACTTGTTTTTTTCAAATATTTTCCATCTGCTGTTGATTGAATCTGAGGGTGGGGAACCTGTGGATTCAGAAGGCTGACTGTATATACTACATTTTAATGCATTTATCCATCAATGGACACTTGGGTTGCATCTACCTTGTGGCTGTATGAATAATTCTGCTATGAACCTGGGTGTACAAATATCTTTTTGAGACTCTGCTTCTGAGTTCTTTGGGGTATGTACCGAGAGGTGGGATTGCTGGATCATATAGTAATTCTATTTTTTAATTTTTTTGAGGAACCATCGTACTGTTTTCCATAGCAGCTGCACCATTTTAAATTCCCACCAACAGTGCACAAGGATTCCATTTTGCCCACATCCTTACCAAACTTATTTTGGGTTTATTTTGTTTATTTTTTTTACTAGAGGCCCAGTGCACAAAATTCATCCACGGGGGTGTATCCCTCAGCCCGGCCTGCACCCCTTCCAATCCGGGACCCCTCAGGGGATGTCCGACTGCCGGTTTAGGCCCGATCCCTGGATGAGGCCTAAACTGGCAGTCGAAAATCCCTCTCACAATCTGGGACCGCTGGCTCCTAACCGCTCGCCTGCTTGCCTGCCTGATCACCCCTAACTGCCTCTGTTTGCCGGCCTGGTCGTCCCCTAACTGCTCCCCTGCCAACCTGGTCACCCCCTAATTGGACCCCTGCTGGGCTGGTCACTCCCTAACTTGCCCTCTGCTAGCTTAGTCACCCCCAAATGCCCCCTTGCCAGCCTCATTGCTCCCTAATTGCTCCCCTGTCAGACTGATCTCCCCTAACAGTCTCTGCCTCAGCCCCCGTCACTGTGGCTTTGTCCAGAAGGAAGTTGGACGTCCGGAAGATGTCCAGTTGACCCAGTCTAATTAGCATATTACCCTTTTATTAGTATAGATAGTAGTCATCCTAATAGGTATGAGATGATATCTCATTGTGGTTTGGATTTGCATATCTCTAATGATTAGTGATATTGACCGTCTTTTCATGTGCTTATTGACCATTTACATGTCTTCTTTGGAGAAATGTCTATTCAAATCTTTTGCCCATTTTTTAATCAGGTTGTTTGACTTTTTGTTGTTGAATTGTATGATTTCTTTATTTATTTTGGATTAACCCCTTATCAGATATATGATTCGAAAATATTTTCCCCTTGCTTGGTTGCCCTTTTACTCTGTTGATTTTGCCCTTTGATGCCTAGAAATTTTTAATTTTGATGAAGTCCAATTTATCCGTTTTCTTCCTTTCTTTTCTTGTATTTTGGTGTTATATCCAAGAAATCATTGGCAACTCCAATGTCATGAAGCTTTTCCCCTATATTTTCTTCTAATAGCTTTATAGTTTTAGGTGTCTGATACATTTTTGAGTTAATTTCACATATGGTGTAAGGTACAGGTCCAAATTCATTCTTTTTGCATGTGGATATCCAGTTTTCCCAGAACCATTTGTTGAAAAGCACAGACATCTTTTAAAGGCCAGGGTTTGGAGTGGAAAGAGTGGAAGGTGGGAGACCCAGTTGCCCTTGGAAACGTGAAGTAAGCTAATTGGAGAAAACCAATGTCAGCATCTAAACACCAGGAGAAAAGTTGGGGGTTTCTTCTGTGGGTAAGAAGAAGGCTGGGGCAGGCGGGGGATTGCCTCCTCTCCAATGCTTCGCACATGGGCAGAATGTCTGGCTTTCAAAGACCTGTGCCTGTCTTAGAATAGAACTCTCAGGCCTCCAGGACTTCTGGACTTGAACCCAGAGCACCAGCCTCAGGGCCACGTGTAGCCAGAGTGCCCTGCCTTGGAAGGCTTCTGTTCTGACCCTGTAAGCAAAACCAGAGAGAACCCTCTGTGGAGTTGAGAAGCAAACCAAGGCTAGAGGAAATTAAGCAAAATTGATGATAATTGAGGTTTAAAAGAGGGAACCAATTTGTGCCTTGGTATTATATTTCTTTAAAAGCAAAAAAAAAAAAAAAAAAGGAAAATGAGTATGTAAATGTGGGTAATTAATGGTCAGTCGCTCTTTATACCATCACTTTAATCTTAAGTCATTAATCAGGTGCCTGCCCTGGGCATGTTTTTCCCTCTGTCCCTCTCAGTTAGTGGGGCCTGAATGTCCCAGCAGGACCTCCTGTCTAGACAGGCAGCCCTGAGCACTGGGTAGCCACCCTCCAGGCTGCAGGACTGGTGCTTAGGAGGGATTAACTAGGCCAACTCTTCTTTGTAAATTCAACCACGACTCAGTCATAGAAATTATAGGCATTCAATCGAGGCACAAAGCCTTGTTAAGATTTAATTGATAAAGACGTAAAGACAAAGGAGTGAATTTCTAAGTATGAAATTTCAGGCACAGGCAATAATGGGGAGCTATTTGCAATGATTCAAGGGTCTTCCCAGCCCTCACCACCTGGCTTAGGCTCTCGTCTCCTCCACCTATGAGGATGTGGGTCCTGGTTTGTGGTAATTCACAACAGTCAACACTGAACTAGCATTTGACCAGCATCCACTTTACACACAGCATAAAACTGAATGCTGGGGGAGATTATTTTTTCAAGTGGAAAAAAAAAAAAAAGAATTTTCCTGCAGGAAGTTGTAGTCTAGCTAGGGATTCACCAAATACACACAAAACAACTAGCAAATCATATACACATTTCAAATATATAGTTCAAACTACCCATAAATACTAAATAAGATTCATATCGGTAGCCGAAACTATAGAGCACAGTTCAATGTCACTCCCTCCAAGAAGCCTACCCTAACCACCCTGGCAAAAGTAACCCCTGCCCAGGCACTTCTTTATTCCATTCCATTGTTCATTTATACTTTTCTATAGCACTACCACTCTCTGGACTTCTCTTATTTGTTTGTGTATTTATTATCTATCTAAGCATTATTCAATCTACTTGTAAGTTATAATACATTATAAAATAAAGCTAATGATTCACAACCAGACTTACTTTTATAAACAAAAAGTAGAGTAGAGGAAACTGGAGAATAGAATAGAATAGAATAGAATAGAATAGAATAGAATAGAATATATGAGAACACATCACAGGAGTTTTAGTAAGAATTATGAATGAAAATACTGCATCCAATTGCTGTACATGGAATTAAGAGAGCTATTTTAAGGCTATGATGAATATCAGTCCACTAATGCAAGTCATTCTATCTTCTGCTAACAAGCATTTCATTTGATTTTCTGATGTGTGATGTGAATATGACCATCACTGTTACAGAACATCCCTCTCACAATCCAGGACTGCTGGCTCCCAACTGTTCACCTGCCTGCCTTCCTGATTGCCCCTAAATTGCTTCTGTCTGCCAGCCTGATCACCCCCTAACCACTCCCATGCCAGCCTGATTGATGTCTAACTGCTCCCCTGCCAGCCTGTTTGCCCCCAACTTCCCTCCTCTGCCGGCCTGGTCACCCCTAACTGCCCTCCCCTGCAGGGTTGATTGCTTCCAACTGCCCTCCCTTGCAGGCCTGGTGCCTCCCAACTGCCCTCCTCTGCTGGCCATCTTGTGGTGGCCATCTTGTGTCCACATAGGGCAGGATCTTTGACCACATAGGGGCAGCTATCTTGATCTTGTGTGTTGGAGTGATGGTCAATCTGCATATTACTCTTTTATTAGATAGGATTGTTCAGTCTTTATTGTAAAGCCTTTTTCCAAAAGGACCTTATCAAGTTGCATATGTTTAGGTTTACATCAAATATACATCTAATTTCATTAGCATGAATTTTTCTTTAATGAGATTTCTCCTTACTATTAGGAAAGAATGATGAAGTAAAAGTTAGAGAAATGCCCAAGTTCAAGCTCCATATATTTAGAAATAGAGACAATGCGGAGAAAAATATTGACATTAAGAGTAAGCTTCAACTTCATTTAGAATGAGGCACATTCTAAAAACAAAAGAGACTGCAGGAATTCATAAGGCATATTATCTAAAATATATTTTATGTGTGTAAAATCCAACCAAAATGACGAACTCCAATATATTGTTTGTAATGGCACCTTCAAAACTAATAGGACACTTAAAACCACAGCATGCTGGACTTGTCAACAAACATTTCTCAATGCAAACAAAGGACCAAAAATCATTGGCGCAATTTCTTATTTGCTCTACAAAATTTTAATGAGATTTAGTTGCATATGGTCCAGCAAAAGAGAAAATGGCTCACATGGATCTTGAAAAATTACTTTCCTAACACGAGAAGATATGCATATGATTTTTAAGGCTAAAACAGCTGATACATTCAAATCTACAACTAGTCCTAGTCAAATCTGCAAAACTGCAGAACCTGCCAAAGCCATGCTTCTCATGGGGTTAAAATCCAGTAGGAAGCTTGAGATCCATCCCCCAAAAAGCATGGTTGCTGTAAGTTATTCAACAATTCTAGTTTACCCAAGATGACAAGGGGTATGGTCTTGTGTGCGTGTTTACCTTGGCACACAATTGATCAGATATATTTACAAAACTAGAAAAAATGTCTCATTGGTGAATACATATTAAACTGGAAAAATAAAAAAGGAACGCTAAGTACTGGAGCCAGCATATATGGCTAGGAAACACAGCAAAGCTATTAAAATATTGTTAAAATTGACTAACAACACTTGGGCTTAGACATCAGCATCAATAAGAATTCTACGTAGCATTTCTAGAAATAACTCTGCTGTGTCTCATGGAAGTGCTTAAGAAGAACATGGTGAAGGCTGTTAAATGTATTGACAAGAGCTCATTGAATAGCCAAAATAGTGATGTGTTTTGTTCAGATTGGAACTAACCAGTCCCTCCTGCTGAACACACTGAAGATCATGGATTGTCCTGAGGACACCTAAGGGAAAGTATTGAGCAAAGTGCATAAACTCAGAAATGACTATCACATTTTTCTAGCAACCATTTTTAGCAAGCAATCTCATTTTCATACACACACACACACACACACACACACACACACACACACACTTTTTTTTTATTGATTTCAGAGAGGAAGTGACAGGAAGAGAGAAATAGAAACATCAATGATGAGAGAGAATCACTGATTGGCTGCCTCCTGCACGCCCCACACTGTGATGGAGCCTGCAACCCAGGTATGTGCCCTGACCGGGAATTGAACTGTGACCTCCTGGTTCATAGGTTGCTGCTCAACCACTGAACCACGCCAGCCGGGCTATACTCACTACTCTTTCTTCTACTATTCTGTCATATGCTATGCATATTGTTGTCAGACAAAAAGTAGACGAAGCTGAGAATAAAAGTCTGTAGAATGTCTGGATTTATTTTAAACTCACATAGAGACAACATCTTGAAAGGCGAGACTTCCTTTTATTCTGAAAGCTGTCCATTTTGAGAAAGAACAAGACAAGTGTGGAGCTGTTTTCTGATTTTTGGTATGGAGCCCAGAACCCACCCATGAACCAAGGCCCCGGGGGAAGTGGGTTACAGAAACCTACTATGAGGGCTGTGCTTTTCAAACTGTGGGTTGAAACCTACTTACTCCTGGGTCATAAAATTGATTTAGGGGAGGGTTAAAACCAGCATTAAAAGAAATGGAATAGAAAATACCAGAGTGCTTTGCAAGGCGTGATGGTAAATGTCGTTTCATTTGCATTGATCCTATCTATTGAGTCATGATGTAAAATGTGTTTTCCTATTGTAGTCACAATCAATGAAATTCATACATCACCAGGGACACCATAGCAAAGAGCATGTGTGTCTCTCCCCTCAGAACGTCCCAGGGAGAAGGACAGCTCCAGGGAGGATGTCACATCCAATGGTGTTGGAAGAACAGAGCAGCCACGGTCTAGGGCAGTGGTCGGCAAACCGCGGCTCGCGAGCCACATGTGGCTCTTTGGCCCCTTGAGTGTACTAATGCCACTTCTCCAAAATAGACTTGCCCAGGCCGAAAACCGACTTCTGCGCATGGGCCACGAAGTTTCAATCGCACTGTACGTGCGCGCCCACACGTGGTATTTTGTGGAAGAGCCACACTCAAGGGGCCAAAGAGCCCCATGTGGCTCGCGAGTCGCGGTTTGCCGACCACTGGTCTAGGGTGGCCACACAGAGCTATCCTGGGTAAAGTTCAGAGACAGGGCAAAGGTCATTTCTAACATGGTGCACCCTGGATACATTTTTATTCCGTGAAAACTGACAAAATTGGCAAAAGAAAAGTGATGCCACAGAATGTACCGCTCATTGTGGTACCTGCAAGGTGGAGTATAAAGATGCGTGTGCCTGACCAATGCCCGTCTTTTACTTCTGTCTCCCAGCACCCCCTGCTTCCTGGAGCCCAGAACTCGGGAACTGGGAAAGATTGGGGCTGTGGGAAGGTTCCAGAGCGCCTCCTCGGAGGAGCCTCGATGCTGTGGCCCAAACTCCTCCTCCTCCAACTCCATTGCTCAGCGGTGGCTGAGTTCTGCACGGGCCCCTATTCCCTGCTCACCACGCAGCTGATCCTGCTCTGTGTCCTCCACAGTCATTCCAGTTTTCAGTCCTAAGGGACTGTTCTCTAAAAGGAACTCTCAAAGGGAGCGTTCAGAAGTGAGGCGAGTGATCTTTGCTGAACAAGATTCTCAAAGTCTGACTTTTCCCAGGAAACAAGGACGGTCTGTCTCCTCCTGGCACGCATTCCACTCTCCCCGCCCTTCCCCTCCTGGTCAAAGGCATCTCTGAGAAGGAGGCCATGACATCACTTCCTTCACACGGGTCAGGGGTAGACTTTGGCCACCTTCTCCCTGGGGCAGTGGGGCAGTGAGCAGCGATGGGCATTCCCTGGAGGTCACCTTCCTTTCTCCTCTGCGGGTCTCGCAGGTCCTGAGGAAGCGGGCAATCTTCCCAGGCTCTCCTTGTCTGCAGCTTGCTTCCCTCCGCTCCTTCAGAAGCCACGAGGGACTGCAGGAATGAGGAGGCTCCACGGGATGGCAGCACAAGACCTTGTTTGTTTCTGCAGGGGAGGAGCTGGGGACAAAAAGAGACCAGACCTTCCCCCCCCTTCCCCTGCTGCTGTGTGTGTTGGAGGGGTGGGGGGTGGGGGGGGGGAGGGGGAGGGAGGGAAGGGAGAGGGAGTGCGTGCGCTTGTGTACACTCACTGGGGAAAATGGGTTTAAGAACAAACAACATCAAATACCTAAATTTACAAAACCGGCAACTAGAGGATTATTTTTCTTAATGCCTATTAATGGAGGAGCTCAGAGCTAATAGGAGCAGAATCCCCTTAATACCTTTAGTCATTTTTTGATCATCAGCTCTTTAGCAATATGTTTGCCTACTAACATGTCTGCCTACTGCAAAGGAGCCAGAAATGAGGATGTTGCATGAGAGCTGCACTCCTCTAAGCACTGGATTCATACATTCATTTTCAGTCATAGTCAGAAATTTAACGAGTGCCTCCCATGTGTCCTCCCCGGAGCTAGGTGCTGAGGACAGAGCTGTGAACAAGGCCGATAAGACCCTGTGCTCTCACAGAGCTTACATTTTCGAAAAATGCATTCACATGGAAAATATGATGTGCAATTTCTCCAGCTCTTGCATTCTATGATCCCATGACTAACACTTCCTTCCTTTGCCCAGCTCTCACATGTAGGGGTGTTGGTTAATAAGGTAATCCACCAAAATTAGATGCACACATGTTTTCTGGTGTAGAGTTGTGATATACTTTCCAGTACTTGGTCAATATAGTATCAGGAGTCCCATGAAGAAACGATGCTGTGGAATTTCCAAGCTTCTCTTCCGTATCCATCATCCCCTTTTTCCAGTGATTTACCAGGGCCGGGACATACCATCTGAGATGTGGACCACTCCTGGGACAGAAAGCGCAAGTGGGCATGTGAAGATCAAGACTGAAATACTCATTTGGAAAATAAGAGAGAAAAGTGTTCTAAAATTCAGGATCCCAAGAAGATTGTGGAAAAACTCAGAATTATAAAGGTGTGGCATTTTTCAGTACTGCCAACTTTATTTCTCCAGCCAAGTCAAACATGACACAATGGAAGCTAGCTTCCAGACTCCCCACATGAGAAAGAATAAATTCTAGGCTCAGTGTGGACATCAGGATTGGGGTCTGGGAGTTGTCTGGTTTCATCTGCTCAGGGCGGGGTATGCTTTGCAGGCGTGTGTCCATGCACATGAGCACATGTGAGAGCTAGTCAGAGGAAAGGCTACTCATACTGAATCCGATCAGCAGTGCTGAAGAGGTCATTTAATCCATCTTCTCATTTTGGAGATGCAGAAATCAGGCCTACAAAAGGGAGGATCTTGCCCAAGGTTACAGAATAACTACTATTGACAGAATTAAGACTCTAATCCAATAGCTTGACTCCTAGCTCACTACTCCAGTCTATTATATCTGCCCTGCAAGTGTTATAAAGATGTTGGTTGCCTTCCTCATTTGGATTTACTTGACTTTCCTTTACATGTTGAATTGGTTAAAAGGTGGTCTCCAGATCTACCTGGAAACTGTGAATGTGACCTAATTAGCAAAAGGGTCTTTGCAGATGTAATTAAGGTAAGGGTCTTGAGATGAGACTATCCTTAATGAGGGGGCTCCCTGAATCCAGTGACAAATGTCTTAATAGACATCTTAGGGAACAAGACACACAGAGAAGTAGGTACTATGAAGACAGAGGCAGAGATTGGAGTGATGCATCTATAAGCCAAGGGATGCCCAGGATTGCCTGCAGCCACCAGACGCTTGGAGAAAAGCATGGAATGCATTTTCCTTCAGATCTTCCTGAAAGAGTCAACTTTGCTAGTGCCTTGACTTTGGATTTCAGACCGGTGAGAGAATAAATTTCTATTGTTGTAAGCCACCACGTTTGGGATAATTTGTTACAGCAGCTGTAGGAAACAAATACACGTGTATTTCCCAGTTCCCTTCACTACCTTTGTCCCATCCCTTCCTCACTTTGGAAAGGAGTCCCTTTAGCACAATGTCATGATAGTACTATTGGCAGAAGAAAGATTGCTGAAGAATCTGGAAATGTTGGACTAAGGAACTGAAACCAGTCTTTAAAAGCCCTCAAAAAGGATGCCCCCCAGTATGACCCAAAGGAGAGCCAACGGGAAAAGAAAATAGGTTTCCTCCATCCTAGGTGTAGTCATGACTAGCTTTTATTAGGAATGTGTTCTCTCTGCTGATGTCCTGTATCAGGGTCTCTCGCCCACTGCGGTGGAGCTTGGCTTATGGACCAGTGCTATGGAGCAGTGTCTGTGTCCCTCCAAAGCTCATATATTGAAATTCTAACCTCCAACATGATGGCATTAGGAATTGGGGCCTTAGGGCAGCTAATTAGGTTTAGATGAGGTCATGACGGTAGAATCCCATGATGGATTAGTGTCCTTGTAAGAAGAGGAAGAGACCAGAGTGTACACACTCTCTCTGTCATTAAGGAGCCAGCAAGAAAGCAGTTGTCTGCAAGCCAGAAACGGGGTTCCCACCAGAACTTGGCCATCCTGGCACCTTGATTTCACACTTCAGCCTCTAGAACTGTGAGAAATGAATACCCGTTGTTTAATCCCCTTAGTATTTTGTTATAGCAGCCCAAGCTAACTGAGACAGATGAGAGACACACTCGTAGTTTCCTCGGCACTTCTCTACAGATACACATTAGGGCCAGAAACTTAAAAGCCAGTCTCAGTGGTTAGCGCCTAGAGAAACGACAGAGCAGCCTGTCCCATCTGGTGATCAGAATGAGGAAAGGAAGGAACTTTGACCCTTGGAGAAAATGCCTCAAGTCAACTATGAGCATGAAAAACACTAGAGAGAGACAACAGCCAGTGGTGGTGACCCTGAGGGCTCAGGAAGGAAGGACGAGAGCTGCCCTCGCCTTCAGCAGAGACACTGACAGATGTACAGCCAGGAACTTGGCATCTATCCCTGTCCTGTCCCTGATTTTTCTCTTTAGAAAGTCCTTTCATCCCAAGGACACCTTGTCTTGAGCTCTGGGATTGGCCTGTGCACACGGATAGGGAGCAGGATCTCCTTCTGGGGAAACATGTGGGTTAAGTGGTTTCGGTTACCATCCGGGCTATGAACAATCCCCTGGAAATCCCAGGGGCCACCCACCAGGAAAAATAGGGCAGGAACCTGCGACTGGGCAGCACAGGAATGGTTCCACGACCCGTGGTATGGATAACCCAGGTTTGTTGCTTCTTACCCCCTTACACAAACCTGTTCCAGACCTCGGGAGCAGGGCTGAGTAGGAGACCCTCATCAACTGACGTCTAAGTATAAATGGCCTGGGTACCCGGGCGTGAAGACCAGGACTAGGCTAGACCCAGCAACGAGGCCATGGCCAGGGTATCTATCTAATACCTCGGTTCAGCCTTATTGCCCATACTCTCAGAGAGACGGGAAACGATGACATTGGTCGAGTACAAGTTATCACAAAGAGTCCCTAAGATTTGGATTGAATCACATAAACATCAAGAAAAAGTACAGATGTGCCCCCACTTTGAGAAACCCAAAGTGGGAACTTCTACACAACAGGTATACTACGTAAACAGTGATTTTTCACTTTATCACTTAGGTCTTTTTTTTTTTTTTTTTTTTTTTGCGGGGGTGTGGGGGTGGGTTGACTTCTTATGGAGGTGAAGACAGTTCTACCTCGAGTGAATTTAAAATGGAAATGCAATTATATATTACAAGGCAGATCTATGGCACAGTACAGTGCCTTCAGATTCATTTTTCCTTTTCATGTGGTTGTTGGCATATATCTGGATGGGAAACAGGACCATCCTTTGGGAGGCTTTCTCTTTGTGTTGCTCAATGTTGCAGAAATAAACACACAACTTTAATTTGTTCCCTAAAGAGGAGATAATAAAAAACAACCACTCAAAACTAGTTAGAGTTGCTGGAGGAGCCAGGAAATAGCTCTTGTGGTTTGTTAGTTCGTTTGTTTTTCTTCCTAGTTTTCCGGGAAATATAATCAAGACAGTAGCTGCCCTTTGGGTAGCACATTCATTCTAAGGGCCAAAGGGATGAATGCATTTCCTGAAATTGTCTTATATCCTGAGCACATCTTTCCATCGGAGCTTATGGCACCCTCAGGGCTGGGCTCAGAGCCATGAACAAGTCCATGGTGTCATTCTGAAGAAAGCAGGACAGCTGATATCAAGCTTGGTTAGACTTCCACCTTGAGCCCAACAGGTTCATACATGTCTGAGAATGTACCTAAACTGCTGGGTAGACAAGAAGAGTCCATTTGTAAGTTTGTTGTATGGAGGAGAAGGGAGGAAATGTAGGAACCACTGGTGAGAGGAAAATGAGAGTCCAGCATGAGATTTGTTTCCTTCCTGGTACCTGAGCTTGGCGTCTGAGTCCTATGGGTAAGAGTCTGTGAGCCAAAGCTGTAGCATTGGTCTTCATGAAGGACTCTGTGAGGCCTGAGGCAAAGTAGCATTCTTACATCCTCAAGGGACCAGCATGACACAAGCATTCTGGCCCTCGTGAATCGACAGCTTTCGTCCTTAGATTTAGTTGCCTTGGCTTGGATGCTGGAATTCTGACTGTTGTAGCTAGAAGCTGGGGCCCTGAAGAGGTACCCTCCGAGACTTTGTGGACAGAGAACATGGGATGGGGTTGGGGACTGAGAACAGGGGATGCATCAGGGGGAATGTGTAGACTATAACAACATGATCATGGTTCATTGGAACATGTGAGATAACTCTATGGAGTCTGGGTAGGGCCTTGTTGAAATAGGTAGAAGGTTCTCGTTGAGCACATGGCAAGAAGAGTCAGTAAAACTCAGATTATTACTGTCAAGGCGACCCCCTCTGTATCTAAGGACAACCAAGGTTGAAATAATTTACACCTTGCCTATCAGGCTATGGTGTTCATGTGCTCCCTAGTAGCCTAAGTGTTCTGAGGTGACCCTTGGGAGAGACCTTGAGATTGGGGGAGTAGGTCATGCAGGTTCTGGGCCTTTCACCAGCAACTCAGCCACAACAGTTACTGTTTCATCTACTTTCCCTATGGTGAGAAAGGTCTTGTAACAAAAAGGTCCTTATCATTAAGAGAAAGGTCTTGAACAGCCCGGCGTTAGGATTCTCTTGACTAAGCCTGGTGACTTGTACATGGCAGATTTTCAATGAAATCTATATTTACTTGTATACACAATCTAGCCAAAATAGGATTTGAAGTGATAACAGCTTTTTTTTTTTTTAATGAATGAGACCAGAACCAGTGATTTATTTCTAAAATACATTGAAGAGAACAAAGCAATTTAAATATTAAGTGTTAGGAATACTGTTTTATTTCTTTTGCACAGACCAGAAATGAACAAATACAAATCTTAATGTAAGACATTTATATTGATTCTTCTCATTGGAAATAAGCAAGACAGTGAAAAACCATGAATGCACTTGTTATTAACTATACTTCAAAGTTATTGCTGGTTGTTTGAGTCTGTTGAACTAATTTTCCATAACAAGAAAGAATAATGACCAACTCATAAATTGTGTCCCTGCATCCATTTTGATTAACAGAGATTATTACTCATTTTTCAAATGGTTTGAAAAGATTAAAACTCCATTAATAAATGAAAATTGTCCAAAAGTTAACAGTTTTGAATGTCACTAGCCTAACATTTCATAACAAATAGATTGAATAAGTATTTTCCTTTGCCCTAGCTGGTTTGGCTCAGTGGATAGGGTGTCAGCTTGTGGACAGAAGGGTCCCGGGTTTGATTCCAGTGAAAGGCATATGTCCCGGTTGCAGGCTTGATCCCCAGTGGGGGGCATAATTGTTTCTCTGTAGGGTAAATTGATGAACCACTTGCAAGACCCTACCCATTTGGGTAACTACGTCTGACCAGGTGGGCCTGCTCCAGGGCAGAACATTCTTTTAAGGGCCAGTCCAAGCTGGCCAGATCAACACATTTGAAAAGGGCCGTCATAAATCTATCAAATCACCTCTGACTTGAACTAAGCCACTGAGCAAATATAACCACAGGATCTTCTAGAATGTTCTTGGGAACTTTACTGGGCAGACTTTGAAAGGTACGTAAAATTCTTTGAAAGTCTTCTCACCTGATAAGATTTCTCCACAGGTCATGACTATAAGGAACTTTTCTGAAAGGGCGGGTGGGTTAGCATTACCGAGATTTCCAGATTAGAGGCAATTGCACCACAATCTGGGGGACAGGGTAACTTGAATCAGACTATATGGACCAGACGTAGCCTTCCCTGTGCAGCAACAGGCCAGTCTAAGAGACGTGGCACAACCACTGTCTGTTGCCAAGCAGGCGAAGTGATACAGCAGGGTCTGATCGGAAGGGGCCAAATGGGAATCCAGTTTCATGAGTTCTTGGCAACAGTGATGCTCACTGTTAGGGGTAGACTGAAATGCTAATGGGAACCAGCCAGCCCCATGTGAGGCGTGAGACTGGGATTAGACCCAAGTCCTGGGAAACTGAACTGGCAGCAGGCAGCTAGGCGGCTGGAACACAGGCTCAGCCTACCTCAATGCCAAAGACCAGGGCAGAAGGGACCAAGCAGACAGCCTGGCTACTCATATGCTTCTATTTTTTTTTTCTTCTATTTTGCAGCCATGGTCAAGGCTGTGCTCATAGCCACAGGCAAAAGGCAAAGGGTCTTCCCATCCCTGTCTTGATGGAGAGGAATGCAGCCTGTAGGCTGGCCTCTATGGGCTGTAACAGGACAGGGTAGGATGGGACTGGGGGTCAGTGCAAAACGTAGGGTGATGCCGGGCCTAGAACGTCCTGATTTCAGAGTGGCCTAACTTAGGCAGGGCAATTCCCAAATCACATGTACTTCTTGGTAGACCACCACCAAAGCCTTTGATTTTGCATCTACATCTTGAAAACGTACTTTTATTAAAAAACAAACAAAAAACACACACAAAAAAACAAGCTCAACTCTTCTCTGGCTGAATGCATGCAGGTGAATTCTACATTCGACGTAGCTAACCATACATCCTTTGAAAAATGAATCCTTGGGAAAAGCTTGAGGAGGCAGGGTTAGCCTTCCCATTTTCCTCCACAAGTGCACCACATCTTTGCTTTTGTGTATTTTACCCAGAGGCTGGGAACCAGGCCCAAAAAATGTTGAAAAGAAAGGGTTTCCTAATGTGAAACAAACCCAGGGTCATGTTTTGATGACACTAAATGTACATGGGCAAAATCACATCCCGGCCTCGCTCTGAATTTTTATCCGTCCAAACAGCAAGAATCCAGAAGCTGTTCCAAGTCCTGAGCCTAAAAGTAAGTACCTTTCGCTGTCTGGAACCAGTTTCCACCATGCCACATAGCCCCCTGGAAGATTGGCCAAGATCGCTCTCAACTTACTACTTGCAGCTGCTTGGGATTCCACACGGATGCTCTGCAGAGAGCAGAGCCGCACCGGGAGAGCCACGCAGTAAACACATGAACCTCTGCCAGCGCTGGCATCCAACAGCACCAGGATTTGCAAACATGTTGAATTGCTATTTTATTCAATAAACGGAACTTACAATGGAAAATAGATGTGGAGGTTACATCAAACTTGTTTATCCTCTTACAGTGGGCTGGGGAAAGCGATGGTGCTTTGATTATGAAGGCGCTTCTGTCTGGAAGAAGCAAGAGGAGTTTCTGCCTTGCTTTCCTAGACTAACATTAAGCACTTGGGACGTACCACTGCCATACCTCTTCCTTCAAGACCTCTTCTCCCAGCACTAATCCCATCGCTTAGGTCAGTGGTCGGCAAACTCATTAGTCAACAGAGCCAAATATCAGCAGTACAACGATTGAAATTTCTTTTGAGAGCCAAATTTTTTTAAACTTAAACTTCTTCTAACGCCACTTCTTCAAAATAGACTCGCCCAGGCCGTGGTATTTTGTGGAAGAGCCACACTCAAGGGGCCAAAGAGCCACATGTGGCTTGCGAGCCGCAGTTTGCTGACCACGGGTTTAGGTCAACTGATGCTAATTGTGCCCTTAGCTTCAAGTCCCAGTGTTATTCATCCATGCCATTTTCCTATGTGTTCTAAGAAAAAATATATTGCCCAGACGGCGTGGCTCAGTGGTCGAGCATGGACCTATGAACCAGGAGGTCGCAGTTTGATTCCCGGTCAGGGCACATGCCGGCTTGTGGCCTGGATCCCTAGGGTGGGGTGTGCAGGAGGCAGCCAATCAGTAATTCTCTCTCATCATTTATATTTCTCTCTCTCCCCCCCTCTCCCTTCCTCTCTGAAAGCAATAAAAATATTTTTTAAAAAGAAAAAAATATGTTTATTAATATATAATATTTAGTGGAAAATTATATGCATATGTATGTGTCTGTATATATGCATATATGTACATATATGTAAGTTTCCTCATTGTCAAGGCTGTGCCTTCTCCATCAGCTAATTGCTCTACAAGGCCAGAGGGCTTTGTCTCCTCCCTCAGTCTCAGAGATTCCTGGGAAGATGTTCTGCCTTCCCTGTCAATCAAGAGGCACGCTCATCCCAGGACTGGGAGCTCCCTGACCCTGCCAGGGAGGGCTCAGGAGAGAAGAGGCAGCATTTTCTGTATGTGGCCCAATGAACAGCGGGCAGTGAGCACACAGCCGAACACACAGGAGGAGGAAGAAAGTCAAAGATTGGCCCACATAATAGCTACACTTACTTTGCCAGCATTTTCTGTCTGAGCAAATGGGTGTGGTCATGATAAGAAGGTGACTATTCCCTCAAGTAAGGAGGGTATGCTATTTGGTGGAAAAGGAAATTGTGAGAGAAAGTGGCTCATTTCTGCAGGTTGAAAGCAGGCAATGTCTGTAGTCTGGGTGTCTATTTACACTGCTTTTCAGCAATAAAGGGTAACATTACCTTAATAACCCGCTCATCTGAGGCAGAGAGGATACTTAAGGCATCAGAGAAAGAGGCATTTACTCTGATGAGCCACTTTCCCCAAACAGAACAAGATCGACACCATTTGCCCAGGAGGTTTTTTTTTTTTTTAATTTCTAAAAATATTTCCTGGTTATGACATGTGATCTAATGCACAGGCACCCCTGGCTCGCTTTCTGCGATGGCTAATGACACCTCGATTCCCACCCCTGTCAGAGAAGGGGGAAGGGAAAAATCAATGTAGCACTAGACTTTGAAAGAGGAAAGTTTTACAAGGGAAAAGCCTAACTGTGCCATTGTGAGGCAGAAAATGGCTCAGTAATTTGATCTCGGTGCTTCCAGAAACACCTCTGGGAGGGATGCTCAGTCAACGGGCTAATGCCAGCCCCGCTCTCCCTTCCCGCCTTTGTCTCTGGCAAAGAGACCCCTGGACATTCCTGACCCAGGCCCTGCTCTCTTCGGGCAACAGGAGCATTTATTTCAAAATGGCCCTTTTTTGACACCTGTTCAAAAGCTGCCGGATGACAAGCCACACCCACGCCCACACCCATAACCACAGGGCATTGTTCTTGGTTCCAGCCAGCTTAGAAAACCTCGTCTCAACTTGCACTTTTGAAAGGATCTGAGGACAGATTCAGGGGAAGGTGTGGGTTTTGTGTTTTTTTTAATTTATTTGATATGGCCTGAGGCATACTCTGTGTGGTTTTTTTTTTTTTTTCTTTTTGAGGGGGGGTTGTTTTTCATCTTCAACAACTAGTACTCACAATGCAAGCAGATGCCTTTTCTTTGACGGAAAAAGCATTGCTGGGCATTGTGGCAGTGATGGGGATGGGGGGATGCGTACACACAGTGAACGCATTCATTCGGGGACGCAGCTAAATCTAAATCTGATCATTTTGACCTTTGGAGAAAAGGTTGGGTCTTTTTTTACTTTTTTAAAAAACCTGTTTAAAAAGGGAAATTGAAAGGCTAGGCAAGATCAGAGAAGGCGCGCTCAGTCTATTTGGCACGCTTCTAAGTGCTGTCGGATACTGCCGGCGTGGAAATGGATGCTGCTCAGTACAAAACCGTCTTATCTGTTCATTAACCGGCTCCAGAGAACCGGGAACGCGCCGCTGGGAAACCCAATGAACAGCTGACTCAGTTACGATCGTGAAACTAAAAATACTTGAAATGGACTCAACAGTCTTTAAAATGATTTTGTAATGCAGGTTGCAGTGAGGCAGGAGAGCATAGGCTGTGGCTTCGGAATTCCTGGGTTCGAATCCTGGCTTACCCGCTGTTTAAAAAACATTAGGTAAAATCACGTTACCTCTCAGAGCCCGAGCTGCCTCCTCCTTCGTAAGAAGTGTTTCATCTGCAAAGAATAAACGAGAGGTTGTCAAAGTGTTTTGTAAACTGTAAAGTGCTGGACAAATGTACTTTGCTCTAACCACCCTGTTACTAGATTATAAGATCTTTGAATTTCTTCCCATGGAGCTCAGAAATCTGTATCTCCCCCGCCCCCTGCAATCCATCCCCCCTCCTTGCCCCAAACACACCTTGCCTTTTTTTTTTTGTAATTCTTACCCGAGGATAGTTTCCCATTATTTTTAGAGAGAGTGGAAGGGAGGGAGAGAAACACACACAGAGAGAAACATCGACGTGAGAGAGACACATCGATTGGCTGCCTCCCGCACTCGCCCAGGCAGGATCGAGCCTGCAACAGAGGTACATGCCCTTGACCTGAATCGAACCTGGGACCCTTCAGTCGCAGGCTGTCGCTCTATCCACTGAGCCAAACCGGCTGGGGCAGGAATCTGTATGTTTTAACATGATTCCTTAAGTGTTCGTTGTGCCATTAGGCTTGGGAACCAGCTCAGTGTGACCCCTACCTGGACCAGCAGCGGCTGCACCATCTGGGAACTTATCAGAAATGCAAAGACTCAGCCACTCTAACCTCCTGAATCAGCAACTGGGAGGGTAAGATCCTGCATCCGGGTTTTTTATGAGCCTTACTGGTGACTGAACCAAGCAAGATTGAGAACCATTGGTCTAGGAGGCAGGCATTACCTCGCAAGCCATAGTGTTCATACAGATCACCTGCAGGCCTTGTTAAAATGCCTGGCGTGTCTGGGCGGGAGAGGTGAGGAGAGTCTGTGTGTAAAGGAGCTCCCAAGTGATATTAATGCTGCTGATCTGTCTTTAGGGAGCAGCAACCTGGAAGGCCCAGCTCCCTTTGGCCGAAGGAGTGCCCACCTGCAAGGTCACCTCAGGCCAACACCTGACAACATTGCGGAGAGAACTGCTTGCCCTGCACACATCCCACAGTTGAGGGGTGGGGTAAGCGTAGGGGGTCCTTTCTAAGTTGCCCAAAGGTCTCTGTGCCCAGTGGAGAAGCAGGAGGTATGGAGTGGGAGGGTGATCCCTTTATATGGCTGGAACCCTGCTCGGACCCTGACATCACAGCCGAGGCTTTATTGAGTCACCCCAGCCCCAGAAGGATCTGACTCCGTGTCTTCTGGAATCTTTTTACGAGGATGAGTTTTCGATAAGGAGAGAAAGACGGAAGTAGAGCTGGTTCAGGGTTCCCCCAAGATAATTGTTTAAACCACAACCCAGTACCAGCTCCCAATTACTGTCTCCCTCCCAGGAGCCCGCCTCTGGGGAACATGTGGCCAAAGGAGACTTTGATTTCAGACTCAGGGGGATATTTCCAGGGATGGAAAAAAAAAAAAAAAGATGCCATAATTCCAACGAGGAAACGCACTTGACAGAGCCCCGCCCTCCGTCCCCGGCTCCGGGCCCCAGTGCCAGCCTGCCTGACACGGCGCTTGTCAGAGAAGGAGGTGTTGAGTGGAGGCTCTTCTCGATGGGGAGAAGCATCCTTCTGGGTTTTAATGAGATCATTTATTGTCTCTTTGCTCTGACGAAGATTGTAAATGTGACGGGTGAAATATAAAGAATAATTAGTCCCAGAGGTGAACCCATCCCCTACAATATGTCTTCTCTCCCTCTCAGCCTGTTGAAAAGTTTACTGCTTCCAGATGCGCCTGATTTCAACAGTTAAGAGGCGCGGGTTCCTTCTGAGCTGCAGACTTGTCAGGGGAAAGCTGGTTTTCGGAGGAAAGGCCGACGCTGGAGAGAGGACTCCTGCAGAAACAGTTGCCATGGCAGAAAATAGGGCCATTGCTGGCCTCCCAGGGGCCTTGACCGCTAGGAGGAGGCGGGGGAAGGCCCAGGTCAGTGCCCATCACAGGAGCGACTCCTCACTAATTAGCTGTTAAGGAATCCGGCCGCCTCTGGAGGAGAAATGTGTGAGCAATGAATGCTCCCGGGATCCTGCCTGTGCTCCCACAAAGCCAGCGAGGAACTTCCTGCCTCCACAGGGCTTGGGGCAGGCCTCAGCCGCTGTCTGGAGCCCACACATCAGCCTCTGATAAAGACCAGCCTCCCCCTCTTTAGAAACATAAGCTCTTCGCCCCTGCCAGTTGCCTGGCAGCTTGGAGAGAGTCCTGAGCGTCCCCTGCACCCACCTTGGGGGGTGTGCAGGCCCCAGCCCTGGGACTTCAGACTGGAGAAAAGCGAGTATCCTGCGGGAGCTGCTTTCCCCCTCGTGCCCACTTCCTCCCTGAGGCTCTGAAGCTGAAGGGCGCCCCCAAGGAGAGGACATGGCCAGATGTGGGCGTTAGGAGGCTGGGCTACGAGGGAGCCTCCGGGGCCTGAGAGCGCCCCTGGCAGGAGGGGAAGGCATAGGGCCCCACAGATGCCTGTCTGTGAGGAGGGATTGAGGAGAGGGGACTCTGGGGGTGGGGGGGCCTCACTTACTGGTACTTGGCCTGGGTGTGAGCTCAGGGAGTGGGAGGAAGACAAGCCTGGTGGTGCCGAGGACACACCTAATGCTGGGAAGCACCACCTGCGGGATCCTGCGGGGAAGTCCAGCACAGCCACCTTCTGCGGGGGCGGGGGGCTGAGTCTGTGAAAGTCTATGCGTGTTGTTCCTCTCCTTCTGACCCCCATCCGCACTCATTACCTCATTACCCTCTCCGCTCCACAATTTCTTTGCTGGGATTCCTCAAACGCAATAAGTATAGCCCCTTTGTCTTCGTTTACTCCCAAAGCTGGGAGGTATACACACACACAGGGCTGACATCCATTATCCATGCCGAGGGCCCACAGAACTTTTGGGGGCTCACGGAAATGCGTTCTTTGCAGAAACAGAGGAAAAATGAAATTTTAGCTAAACAAGGTTTAGTACATAATATTAGTATAGTCATCTTTGTATCAATGCAGTCATAAAATATATTCTTAAAAAACTTTAAAAGATTTTCTATTGATTTTTAGAGAGAGATGAAAGGAAAGGGAGGAAGAGAGAGAGAGAGAAACATGGATGTGAGAGCAGAACAATGATCGACTGCCTCCTCCATGGGCGCCTGCAACCCAGGCATGTGCCCTAGCCAGGAATCCATCGAAATGGCAACCTTTCCGTGCACAGGCCAGCATCCAACCCACTGAGCCACATCGTCCAGGACTGAAAAAAAAATTTTTTTTGAAGGAAAGGTGCCCATGGCCACAAAGGCAAAAATGCCCAGGACCCTGAAAGTCAGGGTGGCCCCGGGAACAGTTCTGTGGTCCCCCGTGTGACTAGGAAAGAAACCGAGGCCCAGAGAGCTGAGGTCTTGCTCCAGGCCCAGCTTAGGAGCTGTGCCGTCGGGATCCCAGCTCCCATGGGGCCGACTCCCATAGCTCGGGTTCTTCCCCACGGTCTGGAGGGACTGGGAGGACTTGGGCGGGGGGCAGGGAGGAAAAGTTTGATGGGGAAGACGGGCCTTTTCTCTCGGCTGCTCTCACTTCTCAGAAACGGGCCCGGGGAGGGCACCGGAGCCTCTGGCAGCGAAACATCTGCAAACAGCCGTCCGGGTGCATCGCCACAGACTCCTGGCGCTGCTCCGTCTGCTGCGGCCAGATGCGTATTTGTGGCTTTCCTCCTTGGCTCCTTTCCCCAGGTTTTCATTCCTTTTATTCTGAGACGGAGCTGACATTTTTCCAACGGGGCTTAGGGTGGACACCCAGAAGTCAGTAGGGACTCCAAAAGGAAGTGAAGGCCGGCGAAGGGGGCCAAGAAGAGGGGGATCGGCCTAAAGCACACAACACTCAATCCTTTATTACTCACATGTGGCCTGACCGCTGGTGGACCCGCTCCAGGAAAATCTGAACCCCAGACGAAGCCTCACTTCAGGCTTCAGGCTGTCCAGGCCTGGATGTCTCCCCCAGAGCCAAGCTTTTTCTTTTTCTTTTCTTTTTTCTTTTTCCTTTCATAGCGTCGCTGCAGAAAGCGCTGAGCTGATGCTCAATAGACTTGGTCCCTCTAGTCCCAGAAGTACCACAGACGTGAACTGTGTGACCCAGAGCAAGACACAAAACCTCCCTGGTTTTCTGTGAGTTCCCTCCTCTGGGAAAGGAGAGGGCTGCTGGCCTTGGTGACCTTTGAGGTTGTAATAATGAAACAGAGAACCCGTGTTTCTAAGCTGATGAGTCTAGAAAGGTACTTCTGTTGCTACCAAAAAACAACAACAACAACAAAACCCCAGTACCCAGAGCTGGCTAGTGTGGCTCAGTGGTTGGGCTTCCTCCCTGTCCAAAGGGTTGCCGGTTTGGTTCCTGGTCCCCGCTCAAGCCCAGGTTGCGGGCTCCAACAGGATGGGGGTGTGTGCAGGAAGCAACCCTTGATGTCGATGTTTTTCACTCTCTTTTCCTTTCTCTCTCTCAAAAAAAAAAAAAAATTGAATAAAAGACATTTTTTATAAGGCAGTTCCCCAATGCCCCAAAGGCCACGGATGTCCTCTTTGGAGAGTGTCCTATTGAGGACAATCCGGGCACTGCCCCCGGTTCCGGCGGGATAACGGAGGGTGGGGACAGATCATCTGCGACAGACACCGGCCCAGCCCAGAGCCTCCCGGCGTCCCCTCCCGCCCGGCCCCGCGAGGCTCCGGCTGGAGCAATCGCTTCTTCTTTCTTTCTTTCCCCCTCGTTAGCGGAGCTGAAATCTGATCGCGGAAAGTCTGGGGCGGGTCTCTGGCCCGGCCGGCTCGGGCTCCCAGCGCCTGGGGCGATTCCTGCTGGAGGAACCCGGGCCGGGCCCGCGAGGGGCGGAGGTCGGACACCCGGGGAACAGGCCGCTTTGTCTCGGGGCAGAGCTGGGAGGGAGCTAATTGCAGGGGCGGGGTGGGCGGGGGATGGGGGCCGGGGAGCCAAACGACACCTGACAGCTCCCGAGAGCGCCCCCGCAACCCGCCGCTGGGGGGTGGTCCTGCTAATCCCCTTCTTGAGAGGAAGCTAATTGCTGCAGCCCGAGAAGGCAGGATAAAAGCCACCGTGGACCCACACCCACCAGGCCTGGAGTCATGGTATTTGCTGCTAAATTAATATAATTATATTACCTAATGCAAAAACCACGTTAAGAACTCCGGCTTTTGGCTCCAACTAAGAGCTGCTGATGGGTTAAAGGCTACATCTTGGTTTAATTCCCCTCTTTTTCCCATCCTCCTCCCCCCCGCCCCTCCGCCACCACCACCAGCAACTACAAATGTCAGAAATAAATTATCGAAACCAGATGTAAGGTTTTGGGTGCACATTTTCGGGCCGCCCTGTGCTAACAGATGCCTTGTATTAATAATGTACAGTTGTGACAGGAAATATGGTTTAGAATCCTGGAAAAACATGAAAGCTAATTCCATTACCCCTTTTCATGGTACCTACTTCTTCTCAAATGCTCAACTGGTTTGGATTACAGCGAAACTTTAGAGGAAAAATGATTTGGTCTGAAAGGGTAACTGAGCCCTGTTTTCTAGCCTCTCCCCTCAAGCAGCACCCACCTTCCCAGGCACCTGCACTCCTGCATCCTATGAGCAACTAACCAGAGAGGAGAACAGCTGGACCAGGTCACTCCTCAGAGGAGACAGCCCCAAATGTTTCCCACTTTCCTGTTTGGGAGGGCCCAGTAGACAGCAGAGCGGGGCCAGTGATCCCAGCTTCACACTCTTGCCTGGGACCGTCCCTTTAAACCTGGCCTACCCCCTCACACTTCACTTGGAGCAAAAATAAAAACAATAAAACACTTTTATGCTCCAGGAACCAGATAAATCCTGGTAATTGATCTCAGGAGAGAGATTATTAAGGGGCTAAGTGCAATGCTTTCCAGAACCGGGGGTGTAATAAGCATGAAGCCAAACAAATGCACAATTTGTTATCTGTATTTCATCACTTGATGCATTATAAGCAACTGGCTTGAAAATGGCTTTCCTCCAGGAGGGGAGAAGGCACTAAAATAGCTGTAACACATGCATTGACAGTTATGCTCTGTTGCTGAAAAACGCCTGCACTATCCGTGTCTCACACAGGCACGCACGCTCAAGAGGGTCGGAATGTTCCTACTCTGTTCATTCAAGGGACAGGTTCCCCTCCACTTTCTGCCACTGCAAATGCAAAAAGAGAAAGCTCTTGGGGCCTCCCTGCCCCCCTGATTTTGCATCTGTGAAGAAACAAGACCACCAGCAAGGACATCCTAACTGCCCTGGACCTGTACATGAGAAAGGCTTTCCCAACCCAGGAAAGAACAGTTAAGTTGGGAGACTATCTACCAGTTCGGTTGGGTGGGACCACCGAGTCACGGCATCCAAAATAATAGCTGATATTTATTGAGAGCTTACAATGTGCCAGACACTTCCTATTTGTTCACACACTTGATGGCATCTAACCCTAACAATGCCCAAAAGGTATGCGCTGTATCATTACACCCCTTGCTTACCGATGAGAAAACTGGGTTTTAGGGGTGCTCAGTCATCTGCCGAAAGCCACAGAGTTAGCAATGGAACCAGCACTCAAAATTAAATCTGGCCAAAACCGGTTTGGCTCAGTGGATAGAGCGTCGGCCTGCGGACTGAAGGGTCCCAGGTTCAATTCCGGTCAAGGGCATGTACCTTGGTTGCGGGCACATCCCCAGTAGGGGATATGCAGGAGGCAGCTGATCGATGTTGCTCTCTCATTGATGTTTCTAACTCTCTATCCCTCTCCCTTCCTCTCTGTAAAAATCAATAAAATATATTTTTAAAAAATTAAATCTGTCTGATTCCAAAGACAGGTTTTGACAACCTCAACCATGATTCACCCTGATGGGTGAGGACGTGGGGCCTGAATTACGGGCAAATCCAAGTTGTGTCATTCTTTTAGCAAAACTTTTTTTTCAGGCAGTGTGCACAGTGTCCAAAATAAATTAACAAAAGGCTGCCCTGTAGAAGTTTTGTGTGAATGGCACTGATAAGGCCGGGAGTAGAAGAAGCTACTGGGAGTCAGGAATCAGAGTCCCGGCTACACTCCCTGGTTTAGCCCTCACTGGCCATGAAGTCAAGACAACTAGCCTCCTTGTTTAGTTTCCGGACCTTTAGGGTTGACATGATACTACTTGCCCTGCTTGTGAAGATGGTGTGAAATAATGGCTATTCAACCTTTGGACAAATACTCAGTAAACAGCTCTGTGATCTTGAGCACATTCCTTTCCCTTTCAGATCCTCACCGCTGCCACTGTAAAATGATGGGATTGAATGAAGAAAATCCAGCTTCCTCTCCGGCTCTGAAACTGTACATTTCCAGGCTGAGTGTTGTGGCACAGTCCAAAGGAGCAAAAGCCAGGAAACAGAGGGAATGCCTCCCAAGAGGGTAGAGCTGGAAAAATTACTGCATATCCACACATGGAATAGTATGAAACCAAGGAACATGGAAAATCAGAGCTATGCCAGATAACTTAGAGGAATGTCTATGAGGTGGTATGGAGGGAGAAAAGGAAGACATGGGGTAAAGGTGAATAAATGATCCCACATTTGCAAAACAATGAACGGCACTCCCTCCAGTGTGTGTAGACGTATATAGTCTATATAGAATTATATGAGCATAGAGGAAAGTATGGAAAACCATACTCTACATTAAAGGCATTAAGGTGGGGAAAAAATGGGGCCAGGGCTGACCATAAAAAGAAAATGGAAAAAAGATGATTGCATTAAAATTAATTTCTTTAAAAGCCTGCATATGCTCCATGGAGACATTTGTGTAAAGATTATGTATGTGTGGATATGCTATTTTTTAAGAAGATGAACCATTTATAAGTTATTGAAAATAAATAAATAAAAATTTCATTTAGACTCTGTCTAGATGCCAGAGACTGCTCACATCCATATACTAGTAAGTACCAACCTACTGGTGCTTCCATCCAAGTTGGCTGTGTATCAATGGGTATTTAAAATAGGAACTTCCCTGAAACTAATATTGCATGTCAACTATCCTTTAATAATTAATTGAGTATATTTTGTCTGAGAAGTCAAATAATTAGGCAAATAAATAAAAACAAATAAAATAGAATAGAAAAATTCCCTAGTATAGTTCAAATATTCCCCCTGCCCTTTAACCATACATATTTGCATGGGAAACCCTTTTCTCATATAAAGAAACCCTTCCCAGCTCTCACCCAAGTGCTTTGTGTGTTCCGCAGAGGCAGGTGGTGTGAGTGAGCAAAGCCCCTGCCCTCAGGCACCTACCTTCTAGTGGGGGAGCCAGGATAAAAACAAGTAAATAAAACATAGAACAGGAATGGTGCACGCTATAAATAAGAACGAAGAGGGGAAGGGAGCAAGAGAGAAGAGGGTACTTGGCGCTAAACTCATGAAGGTGTCGAGAGAAGACCTCCCAAGGAAGGGATAGTCCAGGCAGAGACTTGAATGCAGTGAGCTGGTGCGTGGCATGCAGTCCAGCCAGAGGAAATAGACCAGGAGGAGGAAGGGAGTGTGGTGTGTTGAGGAACCGAGTTTTCACGCAGGGTGGAGACACAATCTGATTTGTCTCATCCCCACCGTAGCCACCGCTCTCTCTCCCACCTGGTCCACTGCTCTAACCTCTAGCTGGTTTCCTGGTTTCTGTTTCCTGTGTTCCATGGTCGATTTTCCACACTTGCAGCCTGAGTGATCCTTTTCAAACGCAAGCGAGATCATGTTACAACATGTGCAAAACCCTCCAAGAGCTTCCCATCCCCTAGAACGGCGCTCAAAGGCCTTACCTTGGCTGACAAGCTCCCCAGGATCGGGTTCCAGCTGCCTCTCTGGCCTCAGCTCACCACATTTTCCTCTTTATTCACTCGCTGGCCTCCTTGCTTTTCCTTGTGCAGGCCAAGCACATACCTGCCTAGGCCTGGAGTTCCTGTAACTGGACCATGATTCATCTAATTGCTCCAGCCATGGATTTCAGAGTCATTCTTGACTCCTTTCTTTCTCACACTCCACAGCCAATACATCAGCAAGTCCTGACAGGTTTACATTCTAAAGAGATCCCAAATCAGATTACTTATTATCGCCTCTATCAACCACCCTAATCCAAGTCATCACCACCTCTCACCTAGATTGCCACAGCGGCCCTCTAAATGGCCACCTCGCTTCCCCATCTTGACCCCTTCATAGCCTGTTCTTCACCCAGTAGCCAAAAGGAACCTGTTAAAACATTTACTCAACATGTAAAAGCCCAGCTGGCGTGGCTCAGGGGTTGAGTGTCGACCTATGAACCAGGAGGTCACGGTTCAATTCCCAGTCAGGGCACATGCCCAGGTTGTGGGCTTGATGCCCATCAATGATACTCTCTCATCATCAATGTTTCTATCTCTCTTTCCCTCTCCCTTCCTCTCTGAAATCAATAAAAAATATATTTAAAAAAGAATAAAAAATATTTATTTGGCCCCGCTATGTGGTAGGGTCTATATTACATGCTGGAGGTTCAGCATTGGAAAGGGAAGGTTTGGGGGTAGGGAGATGAAAAGTTTTGTTTTATAATGTTAAAATAAGTAGTCGGCTCAATTGGTCAATATTATAAAAAACGTTTGAGTATGTGGATATAGCACTAGCCATGGCACTTTATTGTTGTACTTTGAAAACTTTAGTTTTACAACTTCAGCCCTCAGGATGCTCTAACTTTCCCCAGAACTGGGAGGCTCTGCCCAGTTGGTAGTAGATACCTTGATATCACATTCCAAACTATAGTGTCTGCAATGGACCTAAAATCTAGTTTGGAATAATAAAATTTTCAGACATTTAAAAACGAAAAATAAAATTCTTTGCTAAAGCATATGAGCCCAAGCACCCCATTTGGAGAAGGTGATCAGGAAGCAAGCTTTTCAGTAAAGCACATAGTCAAGGCTACCTATCTACTGACTCATGTCAGTTCCAAAAAAGATTAGAGGGAACAACTGAACAGAATTGGTTAATTTTAATGGTCATCAATCGCAATTTAAGCTTGGTCTAATTTCCAAACTTTGATTAAAATGTTTCTTCTAAGTTACTTCATTTTATTTTTTATTTTTTTTCTTTGGATGTTTGCCCCAAGTACCTGGAAGGCAAGGATTATGTTCATTCCTCATTTGACCCCAGTGCTTGGTACAATCCCTGGCACAAAATAAGTGCTTGTTGAATGACAATTCAACTTTCCTAGGGCAAGCTTTAAGTCTAAGCCCTCTATCCAAACTGGAATAAATATTGGCATAAAGAAATTTTAGCTTTTTATGGGCATTTCAGCAAGAAGAGTGTTATGACTGCCCCTCTCCATGGGCAAAAATTAAAAGTTTTTTCCATTGTTTTCCACTTTTTTTTTCTTTTAAAGCTTCCTATTTAAAAAAAGTTCAGTTGTAGGAAACAGAAACAATTATACCCATGTTAAACAGAAATATTATTTACTATCAGGAGTTAGGTGGCTGAGTTTGTTAGAAGGGCTGAAGGAGCAGGCTCTAGACTGCTCCTCCTAAAATGTCTCTCAGAACACCAGGAATGGCCCAGTGAGGGAGCTGCCACCTACTATGGGTGAATCTGAAGCTGATGAATTAAGAAACCCATGTGGTGGTCCTAGATGGATTCAAGGATCAAGAATCTGTCATCTTCACCACCACAGCCACTACCTCTTGACACCTACAAGGCAACACTGGAAGGCTGCTGTAGAAAAACACAGTGTCTACACAGCCATGCTTGCTGCTAGTTCCAGGATTCCTCTGGGCGAGACCCTGAGGTAGGACAAGCAGGGATGCGTGGTTCTCAGGGAGACGCTCAACAGCCAGAGTTGCAGGGAAAGGGCCTTAATCTACTTGCATGGAGTACTGTAGCTAGTTTGCAGAACCTATTCCTTATCCAGTACCCTAGCTGCAAGGGAGTCAGAGAAATGAGAGTTGAGTTTAGCAGCCTCTGTAATACAAGAATTCATATTCAGAATGGTGGAATAGATACTGAAGGCCAATCAACCATAACCACCACAGTCCTTTCACTTATTTGGCAGAATCACAGTAATTCAACCAAAGCAGCATTTACTCTATGTCAGTGGTCGGCAAACTCATTAGTCAACAGAGCCAAATATCAACAGTACAACGATTGAAATTTCTTTTGAGAGCCAAAAACCGACTTCTGCGCATGGGCCACGAAGTTTCAATCGCACTGTATGTGCGTGCCCGCACGTGGTATTTTGTGGAAGAGCCACACTCAAGGGGCCAAAGAGCCGCATGTGGCTCCCGAGCCACAGTTTGCCGACCACTGCTCTATGCCTATTTAAAGAAGAAAGAAGCATCTGTGGCAAACCTGGCATGAGAGCATTAAAATCCCCTATAAACAAACAACTACCCACTTTAACAGGAGGAGGGATTACAACTCAACTCACACGAGGGCACACACCATCCTTGCTGAAGCTGGAAATGGGCAGCAAGAAGCAGAGAGACATTTTAGATGGTGAAAAGGAAGGATGAGGGAAGGAGAAGAATTTCCCACTTGAATAGGAATCTTTTACTTCAGAATGACTTCTCTGTGGCTGTGCCGAATGTCTTTCAGTCAGTGTGCTGGGTGGGAAAGAGGACACAGCTGTACCCAGTCTGAGGGGAAGAACCCATTTCCCACTTCTAGAGGCCTCTTGGGGTCTGGCTCGGTGAACTTCTCTATATATAATTGGTTATAATTAAACACAAAATTTGACCAAGGAAAAACATAGATAAAATGGAGAGGGCCGGAGGGTAGGAATTAAAGGATTCTGAGGGGGTCTTTGGGGAGAACACAGTTAAAATAATCATGGGACTGTGTACAGGCAGTGTGTACATGACAATAGAACCCAACAGTGGTTGAGCATTTTCTTGAGAACCAGAGGTGCAGGAGGAGGCCCAAAGCCACTCAGCTTGTCTGCACAACCCAGATAGGGTTCTGCCTAGAACCATCCCTGGCACCAGAATGCCCACCTGGTGAAGGTTGATGAGTCAATGGCAGGACTGCTCCCTGTTGTGGTGAGACCCATTCAAGGATATTGGCCAAAGACTGAATAGGTTTATAACATTTATAAAGTCTCATGATCTTCTGTGAACATCTCAACCTGGATAGTGGAATCTTTTCTGCACTCTCTTCAATAGTGATATACCATATCTGTAACAGGATTGCACTTCTATTTTTTTTTTAAATTGGGTATATGTTTCTCCAAATGAATAAAATTCATGAGATTATTAGAGAGAGAGAGAGAAAGAGAGAGAGAGAGAGAGAAAGAGAGAGAGAGAGAGAGAGAGAGAGAATGACCTTTGGGGAGCAAGACTGATTTGGTCAGCTATGGAGATGGTGAAAAGAAAGAGGGGCAAGGTGGAGAATAAATGGAATTGATTCTTAGGAAAGCGTGTAGGGGGAATTCCTTCTGCTTGTCCCTTGATAAGGCTCAACAGCCTGGGATAACAAGCAGAACAGCCAACTCTACTAGGGCTTTGCTCCTGGACCGCCTGCTGCTCACCTTGAGCAATGGGCACCATGCTGCCCTCCCCAGGTAGGCTTCCAGGGCCGTCAGAGACAAGCTAGCAGCTGCCCCTGGAACCTCCCTTGTCATATAGAGCCTGGCTTTCACTCTCTTCAGTGACTTTGAGGACTTCTCTGTCCTTGCCTGTCTCTGTTCAGGATTTCTAGAGTCAGGATCCTTGTCAGATTAATGGTTAGATTCCTCCCTTCTCTGTGCCTGAGATTCTGCATCTCCAAAATAGAGGGAATCAAACTGTTTACCTCAAGGGGTTGTTGAAAGGTTAAATTGAGGTGTAATTAGTTGACATTATATTAATATGTAATTAGAACCAGAAACTGGCCCCATAAGTGCTGACTATATAGTCAGCATTTGTTGTTTTATTTCAATGGATTCCTTTCAGAAACTGGAGATCATGGATTGTCTAGAGGCAGGCCATGGTGGAGAACTGAGAATGGGATGGGGAGGGGAAGGGGATTGGATGGGGAAGTGATAAAAGCTGCAGTAAGGGAGAATGACTGAAGAAACTTTGGCAATGGATTTGTGGTAGCAAAATGTCAAAGGCTGACCAGCCGGATGGAATGGAGCCTAGAAGCAGATAAAAGTAACTAGGAGGAGGGAGTAACATGGCTGGACCACTATGGGTTAGAATACAGATTTGGCTACTCTACTAGAGGTCAAAATAATGGTGTAGCTAAAAAGAGTATTTCTGTTACCTAAACATCAGGATTGATGGCGCAGGGCTGGGAAGGTGATTCTGTGGAGCTGGAGAATATATGCTTCTTCCGTGTTGTTGTAGAGCCCGTTTTCTTCCATCTGCTCCATGTGGTTTCACCTCCTGATCTAAGATGACTACTCCAGCTCTGGCCATAACTTCTACATTCCTGCCAGTGAGAAGGGCAGAAGAGGTGATGGTGGACACATCCTTTTCCTAAAGGAATGATCTAGAAAATGCACATATCACTTCTGCTTAGGTCACATTGGCCAAGACTCAGCCACACATCCACACTGAGCTGCCAAAGAGGCTGAAAATGTGGTCTTTAGCTGCGTAGTCACGTGCCCAGCTAAACCTTGGTGGGTTGTTTCCTAAAGAAAGGAAGGCAAGCCCGACTGGTGTGGCTCAGTGGTTGAGTGTGGACTCAGGAACCAACAGGTCACCAGTTCGATTCCCAGTCAGGGCACTTGCCCGGGTTGCGGGCTCGATCCTCAGTAGGGGGTGTGCAGGAGACAGCTGATGGATCAAGTTCCTCTCTCGTCATTGATGTTTGTATCTCTCTATCCCTCTCCCTTCCTCTGTCTACAAATCAATAACAACATATTTTTTAAAAAGGAAAGAAGGTGGGTATTGGGACATTTTAAGGATTAAATGTGCTATAGGACTAATGTATATTTAGGGAACTAAATGGAAATCTTATTCCTAATGATTTCCAAAAATACCTGGCAAGATTGTACCATTTCATTTTTTAAAAATATTTTTTATTGATTTCTTACAGAGAGGAAGGGAGAGGGATAGAGAGCTAGAAACATCGATGAGAGAGAAACATCGACCAGCTGCCTCCTTCTCACCCCCTACCAGGGATGGATGTGCCCACAACCAATGTACATGCCCTTGACCAGAATCGAACCTGGGACCTTTCAGTCCGCAGGCCGACGCTCTATCCACTGAGCCAAACCGGTTTCAGCTGTACCATTTCATTCGTGACAAACATTCAAAAGGCCAAACTGTATATGAGGTTGGAAGCTGGAAGCTTCCTACAATGACCACACTACTACCTGAGTACCAAAGCCACTGCTCTTCTTATTGTTGACGGAGAAAGACTTGATTTGTCTGAATCCTCTCCAAGAAAATATTTTGAAGACTAATTAAGTCAAATGACTATTAAATAAACTTTCTTCCTCTCGACTGATTCCATCCATTACCACTGAGATTTATTAAGCAGCTCACCTTTTCTGAGCAAGGATTATTAAAGGCCAGACTATGCCAAGCTTTTTAAGTCTGACAAAAATGCTCACTTAGATTATTATTAGATTCTGAGATATGCTCGAAGGTGATGAAGGAGCTTTCTGGAATGGAGCCAAATGCTAATGCTGATTTCAACAGCTGAGCAAGATCTGTGCAGGCTCTCCAGGATCACTCCCCTGTTCTCCACCCTGCTGTTAAATGCCTAAAACAGAGGTTTGCATCCGTTGAAACGTTTTTATTTGCCCCAAGTCCTGTCTGGAGGGAACTGGGATACAAATAAACCACAGGATGGATATTTCCCCAATTTGAAAGTGAGAATAGGGTCCTTGGTTTTTCCCCCATTCCTCTTCTGATAGGGATGTATCAATTTTTAACATGAATATATCAAAAGTATGCTATTTCTGAAAAATGGATCAATATTAGAACCAGAGGGCTTTTTTTTTTTTTTTTTTTTTTTGGTCTTGCAATTGCCCTGCTATGAAAACTGAGAAAGGAGAGAAGAGAAAAAGAAGGAGAGAGGAAAAGAGGCACTAGGTTCTTAACCTTTTGACCTTTTGGGACCACAGACCACTTTGACGGACTAGGGAAGCCTATTTCCAAATGTGGCGTCAAATATATAAAATAAATATATTGGTTTATCCAGTATTGAGATAGAGCTCTACTCAGAGAATCCTTTAGATGTCTGTAGACACCAGATGAAGATGGTTCAATAAAGTTTTACTGAAGTACAACTTTGCTCATTGGTTCGCCGACTGTGCTATAAAAAGTAGAATTGAGTAGTTATGACAACAGAGAACAAAGACTGTATGGACCTCAAAGCCTAAAATATTTACTAATTGGCTCTTTACAAAAACTTTATCAACCCAATGTAGTAAGGACTCTATAAATTCTTCTTTCTCCTTTATTTTCCTCCTTTTTCTGAAAAGAGACCAACAAAAAGAAAAAAATTTGGAAATGAAATGTACTTTAGATTCATCTCATTTAACCCTTCTACAGAGGTATGATGTCGATGTCCTGAAGGTCATACAGTTATGCCTCAGTTTCCTCATCTGTAAAATGGGAACATTTTAAAGATTAAATTTGCTAAAATATATGCAAAGCAATAAGATAAGTGCCTGGGCCATAGGTTTCTCTCATTGTTATCTGTTCTATGAACATCTGAAAACTGTGTCTTTTTTAGTTTTTATATAAGTAATCCACATCCTTCCCTACAGAAAACGGGAGAGAGAGGGGCCGAGAGGGGGGTGGTAGCTGGAAAAGCAGAGACCAGCAACCCAAAGCAGCTGCTGGCACCAAAGGCTGCTAGGTGGCTCCCCGCTTACCCCCATCCCCAGCCCAGCCGGCCTGTGCTAATAGAATTCAGAAGGTAATACAATCCCCAGGCTCTGAATTCCTAGAGGATGCTGGCTGGGGGCTACTGGGAAGCTGGCAGGAGGCTGGGAGGCAGAGAGGGCTCAGATAAAGATCAAGTACCCACAGCCCTCTCCCTTCCCTTCCCCCCCCCCCCCCCCCTTCCAGTGGGACTGCCTCCCTAAGCCAGGCCTCAGCACAGGTTTGCAGATTTCCTCCAATTGGCTGCCTGGGGGAAAAGTGTTCAAGTCCAGAGAGCCTCAGGAATGGAGTGTAATCAGGCCCAGGTGTAGAGAAAGCTCCCCTCCCTGCCTCTCTTCTTGCTGCTTCCACCCCCACCTGGGAGCAGACAGAAGTGGCCAGACCCAGGAGGGCCTGTCCTAGCGGGGGGGGGGGGGGGGGGGGCGGGGGAAGAAACCTGGTGGCCAGGGTTCCTCTCGCCCTCCCCAGAGTCCTGCCCCATGGTGGAGCTTAGAGACGCTGCTACCTTGCCAGGGAGCCTGAATCTACACAAGGCTTTTGTATTTTTTCTTCCTCCAGGATTAACAAAAGTGGAAGCAACAAATACAAGACAGTTGGGACAGAGCAGGAAGGAGGTCAGAAAACACACAGAGAGGACTTTGCACCCCAGGCTGTAAGGACACACAGTCTCTGCTTAGATCTTCCTGGGTGGGGCACAAGGTGAGGCACCCCCAGGATGGGAGAGGAAAGCAGCAGCTGGGCAGCTGGGACACTGTCTCTGACAGGAGAGGATGGTGCGGGGACGTGCGGAAATTCCTTTTTGACTCTTAGGAACCAAATTCCTGGCTAAGCAGAACTATGGCAACAAACTGCCTACAGCGCTTCCTGCCTTCTCACTGAACGCTTGTCTGCACCAGGCGGCATGGGTGCTTCTACAGAAGTCGATTCTCAGTGTTCATGGGAGCTGTGCTCTGTGGAGTCGCTGCGAATCCTGAAGGAGCAGCACTGAACCATCACTCCTGGGGGAACACCGGGTTTGGTTCCTGGGAGCCCCTGCTCACAACATTTTGGTTAACCCTTGTTTTATGTGTGCTTCTGATTACTTAGAGCAGTGGTTCTCAACCTTTCTAATACCGCGACCCTTTAATACAGTTCCTCATGTTGTGGTGACCCCCAACCATAAAATTATTTTCGTTGCTACTTCATAACTAATTTTGCTACTGTAGTTAATGAATCGCAATGTAAATATCTGTGTTTTCCGATGGTCTTAGGCTCTACAGCAGCGGTTCTCAACCTGTGGGTCACCTAAGACCAGGAGTCTTCAAACTACGGCCCGCGGGCCACATGCGGGTGTTTTTGCCGTTTTGTTTTTTTACTTCAAAATAAGATATGTGCAGTGTGCATAGGAACTTGTTCATAGTTTTTTTTAAACTATAGTCCGGCCCTCCAATGGTCTGAGGGACAGTGAACTGGCCCCCTGTTTAAAAAGTTTGAGGACCCCTGCCTAAGACCATCGGAAAACACAGATATTTACATTACGATGCATAACAGTAGCAAAATGACAGTTATGAAGTAGCAACGAAAATAATTTTATGGTTGAGGGTCATCATAACATGAGGAACTGTATGAAAGGGTCGCGGCATTAGAAAGGTTGAGAACCACTGACTTAGAGTATATTGACCTCACAGCTGACAGCAATGAACTCACGGCCTGAACTCACAGCCGGCAGCTCTGTAACTCATGCCTGACCCACGCTTACCTAACACATGTGTTTTCTCTGCAAGGCACATCGAAGCCTACTGTGCTCAGGAACACCGGACAGCACGACAACACGACACTTGGGGGCATTTTAAACAGTGAGATGGTCAACAAAAAGCGCAGCAATGACAAAGTAGACCACAAAAAGGACACTTGTCTACGGCCTGACAGCTGAAATGAGAAGGCAGTGTGCCTTGTTCGCCGTCAGCGGGGAGCATGGGGAGCAGGGGACACATTTTCTGCCACTTGGTGCATGTTCAGGAATGATGCCGAAAGCCCGGCAAATATTGATTTGGCGCTTACAAACCAATTTCAGTGAGTAGGTGTATTCGCAAACACGGAGCTTCGCAAATAATGAGGATTGACTGTACATTACCTCATTCACGTTTTCTAACAATCTCATGGTAGGAATTACGACTCCCATTTTAAAGATTGGAAAACTGAGGCTCAGAGGGGTTATGCAACTTGCACAAGGGGATACAGCTATCAAGCGATGTTTTGTACTTCTCCTGCATCAAATTCAAGATATTTCATTTGGAAGAAATACTGCCAGAGAGGACCATCCTGCCTCAGTCGATCCTTTAGTCCAGTGGTCGGCAAACTCATTAGTCCACAGAGCCAAATATCAACAGTACAACCATTGAAATTTCTTTTGAGAGCCAAATTTTTAAAACTTAAACTTCTTCTAACGCCACTTCTTCAAAATAGACTCGCCCAGGCCATGGTATTTTGTGGAAGAGCCACACTCAAGGGGCCAAAGAGCCGCATGTGGCTCGCGAGCCGCAGTTTGCCGACCACGGCTTTAGTCAATATCTATTCACTGTACCTAACTGGACTTGTTGAGCTATTGCTGTGAGTTGGTGTGTTCACATTATCTGATTTGGGGATGCTTCTGGGGATGGGGAACCATCCCCTCTTTCCCTCATCCCCATATTGATGCTACCTGAGTAGAGACAGGGTCTCTCCTGCCGTTTATTCAAGCAGATTCTTGAAAAATCAACCCCAAGCTTTGGGCAGAACTTTGGTAGATGTGGGGATCCATGAGGGCTAGCGTGGGTGTTCATGGAGAGGACTCTTGAAGCAGGCCTCAAATGGTGAGTGGTATAGATGAAAGAAAGACAGGAAGGAAGGAAGGAAGGAAGGAAGGAAGGAAGGAAGGAAGGAAGGAAGGAAGGAAGGAAGGAAGGAAGTCCAGGTGTCAGGAAGGTAGAAACAGGCCAAGTATGGCTGGGTTTGGAGGCTGGGGCTGCACAAGGCAGCACATTCTTTCAGTTTCCTCCCAAACAACACTGAGTGGAGCCCAGGGAAAATGCGTCTAGGTGCCTTGCCAGTTACAATAGGACTTGGGCCTTTTCCAAGTTCTGAGCCCCTGGGCATAAAGGGCCAACGCAGATACCCAGCCGACAATAGGTCAGGCCACAGAGAAGATGAAATTCCCTGGCTGGGGTTCTGTGGCACCCGTCTTTATCTTCAGAAACCCAGAGCTATCTCTTCCTCCCTAATCTATTCCATTTGTTACTCAATCCACCCTAATCTGGCTTCTGCCCCCTCACTCTAAATAAAGCCATTGTCGTGACACAATGACCTTGGTGTCCGTACATCCGTGGCACATTTTTTTCAGCCCTCAACTATTTGGCTACTTCTCTCCTAGAATGGAATCATCGTGAAGCCAAGGAATTTTGCATTCACTACCATAGTCCCGGAACCTAGAAAAGTCTGGCTTGATAAATGAATGAGTGAAGCTTCTTCCAGTGGCTTCTGTGACACCACACTCTCCAGTTTTCTTCCTATCTCTTTGTTGCGCCTTCTCTGTCTCCTCTCTACACTCATCTTCTTCATCCTGCCACGTGAGACCACTCCAAGCCCCTTCTAGGCTCTCTCCTCTTCCCATACAAATTCTCTTTCCTTGGGCTCTCTTAGCCACTACCTTCAACGACCATCCACGACAGATGGTCACATCTATATAGTCATTCCATCCCCTGTGGGCATCTTACAACTGAAGACACTCTTCCACTGAAAAGTGGGGTCTGAGTTTCTTCCCCTTGAATCTGAGTGGCAGCTTATGACACCCTTGGCCCGTGAAATACGGTGGAAGTGACCCTGAGGTTAGGTCATGTAAAGGATACAGTTCCCATCTGGCTTTCTCTCCTGGGGTTTTGATTTTTGGAACCAATCCATCCTGTGGTGAGGAAGCCCAGGCTACAAGAGGCCACATGTGGGTGCTGCAGCCAACAGCTAAGCAGCTAAGCAGCTAAGCTAAGGTCTCAGCCAACAGCCAACATCAACATCAGATGATTCCAGCTCCCAGCCATTGAGTCTTCCCGCTGAGGCCTTAGACACTGCAGAGCTAAGCCATCCCCTCTGTGCCCTGTCCCGAGTCCCAAAACACCAAAACCGTAAGAGATAATAAACGATTGTTGTTGTTTTAAGTCATTAAGTGTTGAGGTAATTTGTAACTAAGCGAGAGACAACCAGAATACTACCTGAATGCTGATATCTCCCACATTCAGATTTCCACCCCACTCTTCTCCTTTGATCTCTAGATCCATATTTCCAAATGCCTACTCATCATCTCCACTGGGAAGTCCCAAAGGAACCGAAATCTCACCATGTCCAAAACTGAACTCTAATTTTCCCACAAGTCTGCTCCTTTTTCCGTGTTTTCTTCCTCGGTAACCGGCCCTGCCTTTCTACCATTTTTACAGCCCAGAAATATAGGACTCATCCTTAACTCTTCCTTCTCTCCCCTGGCCCACAACGTACTTTGCTCATTTTATCGCTTAAATGTCTCTCTGATCTGACAGCCTCTGTAGATCCTCACTACCAGTCTGGTCTAAACCACCATCACTACACACCTGCCCCAACCCCTACAGCTATTACCCATCTTCCCAAATCTCACTTGTTTCTCCCCAATTTGTTATTCACACTTCCATCAAAGCGATTCTGTGTAGGACATCAAGGTCAGAATCATTAGCATGTGCTACAAGGCCCTAGGACAGTGGTCAGCAAACTCATTAGTCAACAGAGCCAAATATCAACAGTACAACAATTTCTTTTGAGAGCCAAATTTTTTAAACTTAAACTTTTTCTAACGCCACTTCTTCAAAATAGACTCACCCAGGCCGTGGTATTTTGTGGAAGAGCCACACTCAAGGGGCCAAAGAGCCGCATGTGACTCGCGAGCCGCAGTTTGCCGACCACTGCCCTAGGAGACATTGTCTAACCTCTAAAAGTCTATGTCATCTTCCCCTGGGTCTCTGCTCTGCCCTGCACTGCCCTTTGTTGATTCCTGGGTTGAACTGTGTTCCTCCCAACAGAAGGAAGTACAGAGGTGGTCACCCTCCCAGGAAAATCTCCTCTGTGCCCGTCTTTCAACTTGTTCATTTCTATTCCTGCTTCAGCTCAATCCAGGAAGCCTCTCCTGCCTCTTCCCTCACCCTTTGTAAGGTCTCCTGTTAAGTGTTCTCGTAGCTCCAGGCACTCTTTAACCACAGCATATCTCTGTCTATAATTGCATATCATCCAAGAGATTAGTTGATCAATATCTCCCCTACAAGACCAAAAACTCCAGGCCGGCAGCAACCATTTTGCTCCACCCCCAGCACAGCGAGAAGGCAATATCCGGAGCATCTGCTGCTTGTGGAGTGAATGATGTAGGGAGTGGGTCCAAGGTGGATAACAGCAACAAGCTCCAGCCTTGAGAGCCAGGAGCGCCTTCCTGTTTTACGAGCCCCGTAAGCCAGGGAGACTTTGTCATGAACTGCACAGCACCCTTGGCCCTTTCCCGAAGACCTGTTTTCTTTCTAACAGAATATAAATGTCCTTCAGGTTTTAGATCCCAGCACCAGGGTGGGTGGGGGTGAGGGATCTCAATTAGTTTAAAGCTATCATGGTAATCCCCTGGCCCAGAACTGACTTAGGAATAGGCATGGGACACAAGGCTAGTGAGGCGGGAAGGGAAGCTGAGTTTCTCAGAGGGACAGGAGAATGCACTTGGGTGAAGATGTGATACTTGGGGTCGTTGTGGTCACGTGGCTCCGAGGGAACACAGGCCCCCAAAATGGCTAAGGCAAAGCCTACCAATGGAGAGAACACAGCTCTTCGATGAGCAAATAAAATAACCAATCCCAGAACTGCCTGGGAGATGGAACAATAAATTGTTCCTTATTGGTTTAAGCCAGGGTTTCTCAACAAATCACCACTGACATTTTGGGCCACGTGATTCTTTGTTGTGGGCAGCAGTCCTTGGTGTTGTAGGATATTGAACAGCATCCCTGACCTCTACCCTCTAGATACCAATAGCAACCCCCTCACCCCAGTTGCAACAACCAAAAATGTCTCCAAACACCTCCACATGTCTCCCAGGGGATAAAATCATCGCCAGTTGAGAATCACTGAACTGAACTAAACTGTCTATTACTCGAGACCAAAGGCATCTTAATAAGTAAATGTCTGAACTTTTTACTCATAACAGACTAACGTCTTTTCACCTTTCCATACCCACCTCTGCCTCCAGACTCAGACCTGCTCACAGACTCATTCACATGATTACACCTTCCCATCATCCCCCTTCAATCCGAGCCTTCCTTACCTCTGCTTTACATGAGCTCTCCATACTCACGCACTGCTGCTACCTCATCCCAACCATCTCTGCTGTCACCGTCTCCTGCCACTTGCTGTGGGCGCTGATGGGAGTGCTCTGTGTCATGCTCCTGCTCTGACACAGTCTCTGCTACTTCTCCCAGTCATCAGGGTGAGGCTGCTAGAAGTTTCCTTTAAACCTCCCCTGCCAAGGCTCTTTCCCATCCCTCCTTTCTGCCTCATTTGCTTCATCATCTATCCTTCCTTTCTTCCTTTCTCCTTCCTTCCTTCCTTCCTTCCTTCCTTCCTTCCTTCCTTCCTTCCTTCCATCCACCCATTCATCCTCCTATTCATTCATCCACCCATTCTATTCGTCCATCTGTCTGTCCAACTGCCCATCCATTCATTCACCCATCCATCCACTATTCAACATTAATTCTGCACACTTACTATGTGCTAGGGGCTACAATAGGCACTGGACGGCAAATGGATTAAGATACAGAACTTGTCCTTAAAGAACACACAGTCTGGCCCTAGCTGGTTTGGCTCAGTGGATAGAGCATCAGCTTGTGGACTGAAGGGTCCTGGGTTTGATTCCAGTTGAGGGCACATGCCTGGGGTTACAGGCTTGATCCCCAGTAGGGGGTGTGCAGAAGGCAGCCGAGCAATGATTCTTTCTCATCATTGATGTTTCTATCTCTCCCTCTCCCTTCCTCTCTGAAATCTATCTATCTATCTATCTATCTATCTATCTATCTATCTATCTATCTATAGCACACAGTCTGGCTATGAAAACAAACAACTCACTAAGTCAATGAGAAGTGCTACTAATGGTGAAGATCTCAGACCTATTAAGAACAAATGTGTTTTCACACCCTATGTTGCCCTCACATTTAATTAGGTATTCAAAAGGATGCTAAAGACGACCTTCATCTATACACGAAGCAGGCCTGGTAGGACTGCATCTGCCAATATGGTTAATCCAGTTCCAGTAACTGCATGAACTTGGGAGAAAGAGAAGGCCCAAGTTTAAACATATTCTGTTAAGCTAGACTTTTTTTTCCTTTTTCCCCTCTGGTCTTTTCTCCAACTGGTCTGAATTAGTGAGGTCCAGCTGTTTCTATTTAAAGAAAAAGGCAACAAAATCTTTAGGGCGTGCCTCCAAAACTCATGCCAGAAGACACACACACACACACACACACACACACACACACACACACACACACCACCGCCACCACCAACTCCATCATCCACACACTGTGCCCTAGGGACAGGGACGCACACTGACACACACTGTCAGGCAGTTAAGGAAAAAAAAAAAAAATAGCAACTGGGCATCAGCTCAAACAGCTTGCAGCTAAAGAAATGGAAGGACAGCGGTGAGAGGGCAGGGCCGGAGGGGGGTTGGTGAAGAAACTGTTCCAAGCACAACAGAAAGGTCTCGCCTGAAGATTTTGGATTTCCTCTTTGGTTCTTTCAAAGAATAAGTCTCTGGTTCTGTTTGGCTGGGGGACCAGCGCTTGTGGGGTGTGGCCTTGGGCTCCCTCTTCCCCTGCACAGTAACCCTATTGTTCAGAAACTGTGGCCAATTTATGGAAAGAGGTGGAATGTTTATGTAACTGACTCTGCGTTAGACAAGACGTTTGAAAGGGGGGGAAAAATGACAGATGGAAGCGGGCCAGTCCAAACAGGGTTTTTCTTCCTTTCTGGACACAGATGTTGGAAAAAGGAGGCGAGGGAAGGAGGGAGGGAGAGAGAGAAGAAAGTCAGGGACTGAGAAGGATGCCAAAGTCCGAGCTGGCCAGAGACAGCCAGCGTCTGTCTTTGTGGCCGGGGGCAGAGCCTAGGAGCAGAACCTCCGTTTTTGGAAGCTGCTGTTTTAATTAAATAGGTCAACCCAGTCGGAGCAGCTCTGGTGTGAGTCTGGATCTCATTAGCCTCCAATGGGTGGGGTAGAGCTGGCCGTAGGGGAGTGGATCCCCTGGTGTGTGCGTGGGGGGTTGGGGCCAGGGATGAGGGAACTTCTTTACTGCTTTCCCCAAAGCCAGGCCCCAGGCAGCTGGAGCTGCCAGGAGGGCCAGACCACAGATGGAGAAAGCGCTTCATTAAGCAGGAGTCCGCTCTGCAGCCCGGAGGCCCAGGCAGACTGGAAAAATCAGAACTGCTTTAACGGGGGTGGGGGTGGGGTGGGGGAGCAGGGACAAGAATTGCCCTCCACCCAGCCCAAGTGGGTGGGGAACCGGAAGAAGGGGCCTCATAACTTTCCTTGAACCTTAGAGGTGACGTGGGACTGTGGGACGCAGAAGACAAAGGCAAGGAGGAGGTGAAATCTTTGTCTTCCTGACCAAGTCCTGTCCTTGGGAGCCCCTATCTGACAGGGGAGACAGTTTCCTGCCCTTAGGGAACCCCAGTTCGATGGGGGAGACCTAATCCCTGCACCTAGTAGATAGCCCTGACCCTGGGGTCACTGGTCTGATGAGGGAGGCAGGAGGGTAGTAAGAGAAACAGACATCAGATTCACACGAAATTAGCATGAAAACAGGCTCTGGTGAATTTCATGCCCAATGAGGACTTGGTATAGCAAAGAACTTCTATTTGCAGTGGGAAGGGGTGAGAAATGATTCCTAGAGGAGGCCAGATCCCAGCAGCAGGACAAGCTGAGTGGGACCGTCTGTGTGTTGCACATTCTTAGCTCTCAGGGAATAGAGCTTAGGAGCCCACATCCCCAGAGAGCTGAGTGTGGCTAGCTGGGGGTGGCGAGGCAGGGCCTGGATGTCCAACGTCGGATACTATGAGAATAAAGACAAATCAACTGACTGCCAAGATTTCCCCATGGAATTCAAACTCAGCCACCGGCATGGATGGGCCAGGCTGCAATGACATCTCTGTCAGCACATCCTAGAGGCCACAGGCCTGTCAGGTGTCCCCCAAGAATAAGATGACCATGTAATTTATCATCTGAATGGGGACACGTTGGACAGAGTGGTGCATGTTGTTAACAAGTATGCTGGGCCCACAGGCATAAAGCAGGCCTCTTCCACATAAACCACAACATTTTGTCACCTTCAGTTCCTAAAATCTTTAAGGGCTTCGGTGTGTATGCAGCTGAGATTTTAAGAAACCAGAAGATTAGCTTCAAATACCCTCTTCAGGGCCTCAATTCAACTCCAAGATTTTTGGAGAAACATGATTACTATGCTAAATAAAACATGTGTATGTGTAATGTGTACTTATAGAACAGTGTATTTGTATCTATGTCTATATAGGTACATAGAGATCTAGACACATGTATCGATGTCTAGATAGGTAAAGAGCTATACACATACACTGAGTGGCCAGATTATTATAATCTCTGAATGCATAGTAATCTGGCCACTCAGTGTATATCCTATATAATAAAAGGCTAATATGAAAATTGTCCCCTCGACCAGGAGTTCGACCAGCAGGCAGGCCGGCCAACCACCAATGTCCCCTCCCCCTGGCCAGGCTGGCTGGACCCCACCCATGCACGAATTCATGCACCGGGCCTCTAATATATATATATATATATATTGAGTGGCCAGATTATTGTGCATTCAGAGATCATAATAATCTGGCCACGCAGTGTATAATATAGAAGTCTCATGAAGTTTCAAATTTTATTTAAATTAAAATGAAAGACCCCAAAAATGTAGAGCGTGTAGCAACCTTCTTGGGACTATATCCCCAGCATCCCATTTGTGGTTAGCCAAATCTTTTCGACACCCTTTCGATATGTTAATAGATCTTCAGAGTATCCATCCCACCTTCTCAAGGAAAAGTCCAACAGAATTAAAATGCCCCCATTTTCCAGTTTTCCTAGCTGCTAGGGGAGAGGGGTAGGCAGGTAGGTGCTTTAAGTTCCACCAGTCAGATGCAAAACAGAATTACCTGGGGACGGGCGTGGCAGGGTGGTCGCAGCGGGTACAGGGAGCCCTGGATGTCCTTCCCCGCAACCCCACCCCACCCCAGGGTCGGCAACTCCACCGCGTTTCCAGTCCTTGCATCCTCACTCTGCTCCTCAGAAGTAAGGAGTCAGGAGATACTTCTCTCGATCATGCAGGTCAGTCACGTGAGATCCAGAGAGGGCTGGTCCTGGCCTTGGTTGTGCAGCCACCTAAGGGGAGAGGCGGATGGCACGTCCATCTTTCCTCTTCATCTCTACATCCAGGAGCTCCCCAGGCCGGGACTCCCTGGAGCCATGAGCAGCGCAGGCATCCTGGGACCTCGTTAGCTTGGTGACTGCCCTTTTCACTCATTCTTAACCTTTTCGGTGTCAGAGACTCTGTTAAAAGTCAGATCCTCTTTCTCCCTGCCTCCACCTCCCCCAAATTACACACACTCTACTTTCTATAAAATTTCAAGGGGGTTGTGGGCAGTTTAAAGTCCATTTCTTTGGGGGAGGGGATTCGACGTTTTAGTCAGACTCCCAAGGAGATCTGAAACCCCCCAATTATGAAATGCCTGCTCTAAGGCCTCGGCGAGGGGTGGTTCGGAGAATGGAGAATCTATGATGTCTGCCTGCTCCTCTTGGCTCTCCCCCTTGTAGTAGTCTTCCACTTTGTCAAACCACAGTCTTCTCATCTGTAAAATAAGGACAATAATACCTGCCCTACCAACCTCATAGGATTGTTAGGAGAATTACATCGTCATAGAGGTAGGTACAAGGTTCTGCAAGCTATACAATGTTTTACAAATGGGAGAGATCCATGAGCCAATTTACGTTTCCCTTTTCTAACTTCTGGGGGATGGTGGTGACATCCGGAGTTCTTGGCATGAGAACTGGCCCCCACTGATGGTCTCTCACCAACAGGTGACCTCCTTCCCACTCACAGGCCACACTGAGGTGGCATCATGTTCCACAGTCCAGGCCTGTGCCTATCACTTCCTCCAAGTCTTCCTTCCACTGCGCACGCTGCCCGTGGCTGCCTGGGGGCATCTCTCAGACCCCCGCCCCGTGGGGAACAGTCACGCGGTCACTCACCCACTTCTGCTGCACAGAGCTGCAGGCAGGGAGGGAGGATGGACTTGCTGAGTACGGTGCCATCTCTCCCAGCCTCGTGGTCCTCTCTCACACACTCCCCTTTCTCAGACCTCATGTCTACATTCAGGGCTCAGAACAGATGAACCCAGGGCCCATTTCCCCTTGGGGTGCTCTCAGACTGGGGGCGGGGGGCGCGGCCTGGTTAGGGTCCATGGCACATCCTCACTCACCCAGTCACATGCACACACCCAGTCACACTCGCCTGGGGAGGGCTGTGTCTGTCACAGGCCCTGACCTGGCCTGCATGGCACCCAGGCACTACATCAAAGGAGGGGAGTGGTGGAGTCCTTGGTTACTCGGGCATGAGGCTCACCTTCCTGCCAGGATTCTCCAGACAAGACTTGACTTGCCAACCACATCCTCCCTCCCGGGTAGCAGAGAGGATTAAAGACCGCTCTGTTCTGACAAAGGCCCCGCCACCCTGGGAACACCACCGTCTACAGCCCTCCCGCCACCTGCCTGCCCGGTCCTGGCACCGCTCCCTCTGGGACGGCCCCGCACATCCCCTTCTAGGGAGCGGGCAAGATGTGAGGAGGGACGGAGTGGACCAAGGCCAGTCCCGCCCTCCCCCAAGATGATGACCCTTGCGTGCCTGGGAGTTTTACTGGGCAATGCCTGGGAATGGCAGCAGCTTCTACTACCTTCTTGTGGTCCCATGGCCTTGAACTAGAGGGCTGGGCCTGAGGGTCCCCAAGAAGCAAGAATATGATGCCTGGCTTAGACCCTCACCCAGGCCCTGGCCTGGCCCAAGGGTCCAGGACTACACTGTCCAATATGGTAGCCACTAGACACATGTGGCTACTGAGCACTAAGTGATAGGCGTTGTAAGTATAAAATCCACACCGGATTTCAGAGACGTAATTCAAAACAAAAAAGAATATAAAAATACCTCATTCACAATTTTATGTTGATGTGTTGCATAATAATATTTTGTATATAGTGGGTTAAAGGCAATGTCTTATTAAAATTAATGTCACCTGCTTATTTGAATTTATGTTTTTAAGGTGGCTACTGGAACATTTAAAATCACGTATGTGGTTTGCATTATATTTCTACTGAGCAGTGCTGGTCCTGTAGATGCAACCAAAGAGTCCCCAGGGCAGTCAGCTTTGGAGGGAGGACCAGGGAGGGAAGACCAGGGAGGGAGGGCCCGCTGTGCCCCCTCACAGTCCTCACCATGCATTCAGCTGGGAACAGGAGCCTCTGAAGAGCTTATCTGAGAGTGACCTGGACCCGGAACCGAACCTGACACCCATTCCAGTGCTCCAGTCCCTCAAGCCAAGCTCCTCATTCCCTCTCTCTCGGGGCTGGGCTGAGGATCTTGTGGCTCTCGGTGGAGGGGAGGAAGGCGGTGCCCCCAGGACTCTGGGCATCTGTCTAGGGCCGTGGTCGGCAAACTGCGGCTCGCGAGCCACATGTGGCTCTTTGGCTCCTTGAGTGTGGCTCTTCCACAAAATACCACGGCCTGGGCGAGTCTATTTTGAAGAAGTGGCGTTAGAAGAAGTTTAAGTTTAAAAAATTGGGCTCTCAACAGAAATGTCAATCGTTGTACTGTTGATATTTGGCTCTGTTGACTCATGAGTTTGCCGACCACTGGGCTAGGGGACCTTCCCTGCTGGACCCAATGCAGTTTCAGGGACCAGAGGTGAAAGGGTGGGGGGTGGTACCTGTTTCTCCCTGCCAGCAGGGCTTGCCACAGCCCCTGAGCGCAGAGAAGAGAGATACCCCTTCCAACACAGGGCATGTTCTATTATTTATTAACCCTGCGGAGGGCTGCCCACGCTGGCCTTCCAGCTGGTTAATTGGATTTCATGACAACTTTTTAAAGGGAATGTTCTGAGGAGCAGTGTTGTGTCCTGCCCCAGGGGTCCTGGGAGGTTTTCCTCCATCTCCTTGAAAACACAGCCTCTGCTTTAATCATACATGTCCGGGTAGTCCCAGCCCCACCGGAAGCTGTGCTCAGGAGTGGGAAATAGGTCCCTTTCTTGGCTGAGATGAAAAAAAAATAGACACCGTGTCTGATACGCAGGGGGCTGCCGCTTAATGCGTGTGCCACTTCCGCTTTGATTCCAGCCCCTGGAAGTGTGCTGCTTATCCGAATGAGAATGTCAAAGGTTTGCATTGCCTTCTGGCGAGGAGACGCTAATAAACATAAGGTCTTGTGATGATAGTTATTATCAAGGCAGAGGCCTGTACTTAAACAATTATTTTGAGAATAGGCAGCAAAACACTAGGATGTCACGGATCTGTTCATTTCTTGCCTCTGCGGTCAGTTCTGCAGCGGTTCAAGCTTCATCCAGAGGATGCTCAGGGGTGGACCAAAGAGGAGGGGGCGGGGGCTGCTGATTCATGGCCGCTCACTGTTTCATGGCCTTCGCAACAGGTAAGGAGAGACACAAGGCCCGCTGGGCCAAATCCACGTACAGCCCCACCTGTGTTTGCAAGGACAAGCAAGAATTCCTGGGTTTATGGTAGGCCTTAGACCAGTGGTTCTCAACCTTTCTAATGCCGCGACCCTTTAATACAGTTCCTCATATTGTGGTGACCCCCAACCATAAAATTATTTTCGCTGCTACTTCATAACTGTAATTTTGCTACTGTTAATGAATTGTAATGTAAATATCTGTGTTTTCCGATGGTCTTAGGTGACCCTGCTAGCGGTTCTCAACCTGTGGGTCGTGACCTAAGATGGTCTGTAGAGCCTAAGACCATCAGAAAACACAGATATTTACATTACGATTCATTAACAGTAGCAAAATTACAGTGGTCGGCAAACTGTGGCTCGAGAGCCGCGGTTTGTGGCTCTGTTGACTAATGAGTTTGCTGACCACTGACCTAGACTCTCGATTCCAATAATTACAGGCTGTTGTTGTTCCTTGTGGTTAAGCCCTAGACCAGTGATGGCGAACCTATGACACGTGTGTCAGCACTGACACGTGTAGCCATTTCTGATGACACGCGGCCGCTGAGGCGGCCGCATGCCGAGGATAAAACATTTGCTGCTCCTGAGGATGAAACATTTGTGAAATAATGTTTTTTCCTCAGTGACACACTACCCGAGTTATGCTCAGTTTTTTGGCGAAGTTTGACACACCAAGCTCAAAAGGTTGCCCATCACTGCCTTAGACTATTAGATTCCTGCCAGAAGGGGTTTGCTTATAGGGAGTGTTGCTGAGGGTGGATGCTGAGGAACTTAAAGCAAGAAGGCAAGGAGCTGAACCCCTGTCCAGTGTGTTTCTTGTGTTAAGTCCTGACACTAGACACCCCTGGTAAGTATGTGCCCATAAGCCACTGTCTCGTGGACTCCAGAGAAGAGTCCGGTCTTAGGGTTGAAAGGGACTCTGAGATGAGGGAGGGGAGGCAAGCATGGAGACGCTGAAAGCCCTAGAAATGAGGCGGGTGGGGGTGCAGGCAACCAGGGGTGCAGGCAACCCTTGACTGTGGGCTCTCTCTTCCTGGCGCACATGCTCACACCCGCTGGATTGTCCCCACATCAACAAGGACAATGACCGCAGAGCGGTTAGTATTCTATGCCTACATTGCAGAAAATGACTTACGTGTACCATCCACTTACACATCTCAACAACCTAGTGAGGCAGGTATTATCATGAGTCTCACGTGACTCATGAGGAAACCTGAGTTTCGGGAAGTCAAGTCATTTGCTGGGTACGAGACATTTATAGTATGTGCCCATTAACCACTGTTCCATAGTCACAACATTACGTGAAGCCAGCCTTGTAACTAAGGCTTCTGATTTCAAAACCCATGTTTAATTCCTACTTTATAATGCCTTTCTAAAAAAAGAACCTAAAACCGAAAAATATACATATATATGATTCTAGTTAAAAAAAGTCGTCCTAGAGAAGGGGTATGTATATCACATTTTATATGTCATAAAACAGGTATAGAGTAGCCAGGAAGGCTTCCTACAAAATGTGGACCTTGAATTGACCTTGAGAGGAAGTTACTCTTTGCGTACCATATGAGGAAATAGGCGGAGGTTGTCCCAGGCTGAGGGAGAGGCCGGTGAAGGCTGGGGAACGGGAAGGAGCTGGTCAGCAGGAGAGGATGCTGAGAGGATGCCCTCTCTGGGCGGGAGCAGAAGCTTCCCTACAGGGATCGGAAGGTGGGGTTGGGCAAGAGCCTGGGCCGAGATCTGGAAGGCATTGAAAGGCAGGTGGGGAGGAAAAAGTAAAAAATAAAAAAAGCCTGTTAGGCTGGTGCTTTAGGACAATCAGCCACAGAACGGAGGGGAGGGAATGCCTGGGACTGATGGGGAGTTTCTGGGAAGGAGTGAGGTCTGGGGCAAGCCCAGGCTCCCATCTTCAATGTCAAGGTAGAGAGAACTGACCAGTGTGGGAGCTGAAGGAGAAGTTAGGGTGACTCTGAGACTCCAGCTGGAGAATGTGGACAGAGGATCCCTCCCTTCAGCTGCCCCCAGCATGGTATGAGGCTGCACCCAAGTCTGAGGATGCCGGGCCCCCCCCCCACCAGGCGCTCCTACCCTGCAGGCCTGGCCTGGGGCTCCCTGCAGGCCTGGCCTGGGGCTCCGGTCTCCCTTCCCTGGCTTCCCTGCCCCCTCTGCAGAGAGGCTGAGAGTTCCCCATCTCTCCAGCCTCTTGTTTCTCTAATTTTATGATTGTATGAAAATAAGGTTCCCAAATTGCCTTTAATTAGCTTTAATAAGACAGCCTTTTTGCTAATTAAAATGATTATTACGAAATCATTTATGGAGACGGAACAGAGTTGCTAGAACTTAGGAGAATTCTGAACTCTTAATAATAATAACAGCAGCCACCACCAACCACCTGGGGCCATCAAGTCACCTGACCCATTCCTGAACTCAGATGGGGTGGCTCTCAGGCTGGGGTCCGGGGGTTTCACCCTCTCCCTCTCTCCCCGCATCCCCAGGGCGGCTCCTTTCCCCTGTAGAAGGTGGCCCCCCATAAGTAAGCACTGGGGCTTGCCCATCAAAGGGGTTGGTGCAGACAGTGCAAAGCTGGGCCGGTAGTCAGAAGGCTGTGCAACCTCCAGACTCACTTCACCTCCCCGAGCCTCTGTCTCCCAGGCCTGGAGGAGGGTGGGTGGGCCTGGGAGGCCTCAGAGGCTCGGGCCCTCCAGAGCTGGTGATGCTAAGGTCGGGTGGAGCCGGCGCCCGTGGAACCACACACCTCCAGCGAATGAGGGAGCTTGGGGCTGGCGGAGCCCGCAGCTCGTTTCAGCTCTCTGCTCCCTCTCCCCGCCTCCTCCCCCCAGAAGAGCTGCGCAGGCAGCCAAGGCCAGGGACTGCCGTCGCATCACGCGTGAGGAGCCCCAGAGACGCCGCGTTCCCGCAAGGAAGAAGCCCGCGCGCGCGGTGCAGCGAGGCGAGACCCCGGCGCTAGGCCCCAGGCGCGGAGGTGTAGCTCTCCGGTCCCGGGGTCCCCGGCTGGGGCTCTTCCCCCTTCCCCCTCCCCACTCCGCCCCTGGCTGCGCAGCTGCCAACAGCTCCAGGGTGACAGCAAACGACTTGTGCTGTCATCTTCCCTCCCTGGGAGGGGCTGGAGCCGGAGTCTGGAGGGGCCGGACCGGGACCTGGTAGCAATTCCCGCGGCGGCGGGGGAGGGAGCAGGACGGCTCGGAGCCGAGGGGTGCAGCCGTGGGGGCCCGGGAGGCCTCCGGCTTTCGTTTCCAGGGACATCGTGGGGGCCCTGTCTGCCGTCTCAGACCCTGGGTCCTGCTGCGCGCTGACCTCCCTCCCGTGCAGGCCTCCCAGGGACCTGCTCAGTTTGAGGTCTGACGGCGCAACTAAAAAGCAGTGGTTTTTAAAAATATATATATATTTTCATTGATTTCAGAGAGGAAAGGAGAGAGAGAGAGAAACATCAATGATGAGATAGGAGCATTGATCAGCTGCCTCCTGCACGCCCCACACTGGGGATGGAGCCTGCAACCCACTCCCCCCATCCCGCTCCGGGCAGGTGCCCAGACCAGGAATCGGACCCTGACCTCCGGGTTCATAGGTCGATGCTCAACCACTGAGCCACGCCAGCCCGGCAATAAAGGAGTGTTTTTAAGTTTTAAGATATTACAGCGGAAAGAACGTGGGCTTTGAGGCCCACGGCCCTGGGCTCCAATTCGGTCGGCAGCCTGACTAGCTTTGCGCCCTTTGTGACACTTAGCCTTGGTCTCTGAGCCCCCCTCCCCCCCCCCCCCCCCGCCCCAGCTGCTGTACAATAACATGCAGCCACGAAGTGAGGTTGCCCGTCAGCAGCTTGAGGCCAGCGCAGGTGTCGGAGGAACTCGCACTTGGCCTCAGTCAGGGATGGCGAAGGCCCATCCTGAAGGCCCTACACCCCAGGCTGCGGCCGCGTACTCGCGGGTCTCTGGGTGGGGTTGGGGCCTGGGCGCTGGCTCCCCAGGGGGTTCCGCCGGGCGGCCCGAATTGAGAACCGGTGCTGTCTTCCCTCCTCTTCCCCCCCCCCCCCCTCCACTTGGGGGAAGCGATAAACAAAGAGGGCCTGGCGGGGAGGCAGGGAAAGGACCTGGTGGGTGCCCTTGCGTCTGCTGGCGGCCCTTGCACGCCACACTCACGCGTCTGCACCCTCGGTCACGTGCACGCCTCTGCACACACGCACGCACCTTCAGAGCGACCCACACTCGCCCACTCACGCGGTCCCCAACGCTCACACCCACGCCCACTGTTTTCTCCTGGATGAGCTTGGAGGCCGGGACCTCCGCAGACCCCGGGGGGGGGGCCGGGAGGGGGGAGCAGGGCCCGGCCGCTCCGAGGGTCTCGGACCCGGCCGCCCGGGGCGCGCTGCTGCGGGTGACAGCTCCGTAGAGCCCCCGCCGGGCCGCGCGGCTCTCGCTCCGGCTCTTTGTTATGCTAATTCCCCTTCCCAGCTGGTGCCAGCTGCCTGCACAATGAGCGCCCGGAGCCCTCGCCAGCCCTTGCCAGCCAGGGAGTGGGGGCGGGGCGCCTGGGGCGGGCGGGGGGCGTAGCGGGGGGGGGGGGGGTTCGGTGCCCTGCGTCTGGGATCCCGGCTCGGCCCAGCCTGGAGAGGTGGTGAGAGGTCCCATAAGCAGCCTTCCTCCGTCCCCCCTCCCCCACGCTGGCAGGGCCGCGCCCCTCGGGGTCTGCAGGGCATCCACTGATTCATTCCAGTCGCCCCGGCTGCCCGCCCTCCAGGTGCCAGGGCTTGATGAAAAGTAAAAGGCTCCTCGGCGGCTGGAGAGCCGTGCGGATGAAAGAGAAGCAGCCGCCTCCCAGACCACACAGCTAATCCTCCTATAAACCTCGAGCAAATAAGGGAAGAGGAAGAACAGGCCGCCTACAGATGTGGAGCGCAGCCTCCGGGGATCCCCAAATTAAAACTCGTGCAGGGGAAGCACTTGGACCACCACCAAATGACACTAATTGGGTTATGGGACCATAATCTTGGCTCGTATGAAAACACACACACACACACACACACACACACACACACACACACAACAACAACAACAACAAAACACCTAACAGTTACAGTCACAGCTGCAAGGACTGTCTTCATGAAAAGAGGGGGAAAGTCCGCTATTTTATGACTCATAAATGAGAGAGGAGAGGGTTCTCGGATCTCCTGCCTGTGTGGGGCAGGCTGGCTGGTTGCTTGAAGGGGAGGGCGGTCTTGTGCCAGGGGGAGCAGCGCTGTGCCTGGCTGGCTCTGGATGTGTGTAGCTAATGGGCTAATGGGTGTGGGGGAGGGGGGGTAACTGTACCCAGGCACCACCGGGAGCATGGCCTATCTGGAGGAATGCATTTCAGACAATAGGTTGCAGCCATATGCAGAAAACATCATTCTGGACAGGAACACTGAGAGATGTATTCTTTAAGAAATATCCAGAAGCAATTTCTCAGTTGTGCTTTGGGGGGGAATGGAGGGGAGGGGGGGGGGGGGACAAGGGAGAGGCTTCCTGAGGAAAGAAAGGAAGGGATGAAGGGTAGAAAATTCAAGTGAAAATCTTCAGAAAGATCATTATTGTTAGAATCACAAATGTTAGAGCCAGGAGAGACCAATCTTAGAGGCCCTTTGCATGCAGCCTCACCATGGAGGAGAGGACATTGATTCAAGTCCAGGGGCTTGCCAGTGGTTAGACAGCTAGTGGGTGGCAGAGCTCGGCCAGAGCCTGTCTCCTAACTCCGAATCTAGTGCTCTCAACATTAACTTGGTTATCTTTTTGTGGTTAAGAAACAGCAGTCATTTGACGGAAAACCAATGCCTTAAACTAAGGCAATAAGTAAAAAGCTCGAAAATGTTAGAATGGCTGAGTCCACGCTTGTTTGATCTATACTGAGAATAAGAGTTGGAAATCAATGAATTCTTACAAATGCCATCCCCGGGTTCTTCCTGGCCTGCGTCTATGTACTCATCCATTACAACACCAAGATGGCAGACGGCCACAGGATTTCTTTCTGGGTCCCTTTTGTGCGGAGACTAATACTGTTTTCAGCCAGAGGGATGCCCTCCATCCGTCGCATCCCTTGTGCATTAAGTCATCTTGGCTAAAACCAGCTGGGTTAAGGTTGGACTGGTTGAGAATTACAGTTGATCATTCTTATTTATTGGAATCCTATCCACCAGGAAAAAAAAATCTACTCCAGCTGCAGAGTTTCCAAACAGAGAGGACAAGGGGCTGGAGGTGGCTAACCTGGATCTTCCCGGGCAGGCTGACTCTGGTGCCTACTTCTCATTCTCAAACCAAATGGCTCAGTTTTGTTCTCATTTCAGGTCTACTGATCAGCAAGCGTCACTACAGATATACCTCACCTTATGGAAAAATATATACTCCTTTTGCTTTCTAAATTTTTAACAATCCTCACCCAAGGATATGTTTATCGATTTTAGAGAGAGGAAGAGGAGGAGGAGAGAAACATCAATGTGAGAGAGAAACATCAATCGGTCACCTCCCGTACTCACCCTGACTGGGTATCGAACCTGAAACCTAGGTTTGTGCCCTGACCTGGAATTGAACCCACAACCTTTTGGTGTATGGGATGGCACTCCAACCAACTGAGCCACTCAACCAACTGAGCCACTTAGGTGCCTGAGAGCTGTGCCAGGTGCATTTCAGTTATCTACTCACTTCTTGATTGCCAGGACACAGGGGCAAAAAATATATATTCTTAAAAAAATTGAGAGATATAAAACTCTAATTTTTAAAATGGAATCCTATTTTGAAGCAACCAGTTGGACTCTGAGTTTAAAGGCAACATAGAAAGGGATGAGATTTCGAAGCAGGGACAATCACACCCTAGTTGATCTGCTTTTTAAACTTGGATCTTTATAAGTGGAAACTGCATGTTACTTATTTTATGATAGACCATGGTCTCAAAGTTATACGTATACAGAAATTTCTGCTTTGGCCTCCTTTACCAGATACAGGAACACTAGCCATAATGTTTGCTTTAAATTTATTTACTCAGTTATGTACTTTTTTTCTGAGTAAAAACTAGGTCTAAGAGAATCCCTCAATATAGTAATGAAATAAACTTGAACTTTGGCAAATCCTGGGGATAACTCAGAGATATGTGGTTTTAATCTTTTCACTTGTAAGGGACACCTCTTATTCCCTTCACATGGCCAATGTTCTGACGAAAGAGTCTATTCGTAGAATTATATTTATTCATTTCCCCATCAGAGTTCTTCTCTGTCTGTGCTAACTCTGTTAACCCAGAGCTGATTTAATTCCAGCCAAAGGTAAAGAAATCTGACATGGGTTCGCCTGGGCAAGTGCTTCTAGAAAATTTTATGATTTCCAGTAAGCTCTTCGAAATATTAAAAATTTCTCAGGGATACCAATGACTACCTTCCAAACTCTTTAAGGGTTCTGGGTCCCAGATTTAATTTCAAGCTTTCTGTACAGAACCCAGGAGGCTGAGTACTTGCCACAAAAAGGAGGATCTGGTACTGCCAGGCCCGGGCTTCAGGGTGCCCAGGGACAGCAGTGGAGAAGTCCTAATAACCCATAGCACCCATCATGGGCACCCAGGCAAGGTCAAGTCACTTCCTAGTATCAAAGCCTCTAATCTTGACAGCTCACAAGGTGGGCACAGTGTGCCACTCCATCTTACAGCCAAGGAAATCACGGCCGTAGGAGGTAACGTGGCTTGCTGGTCAAGGCCAAGGTTGTACAGCTACAGTGGCAGAGCTGGGACTTGTGTCTAGCCAGTGTGACTCCAAACCCCTACTCTGAACCCTCCGATGTATTCACAAGTAACCCACAATCGCTGTGCCTGAGCTTAAGAGAGAAGTGCCTAATGCCTATACATAATCACAAAGATGTTTTGGTGGGTTCATTGCAAAGCACAGCATCCAAGGACTTGGAGAACAACAGTGAGAAACCTTCCCAGCTCCTAGAAAGGGCAGACAAGGCATTTCTCTCTTTCTGCACAAACATAAAGGAAGCCCGTTAGTCCCTGAAATGGTTGTTCTTGTGTTCTTAAAGAGGTCTGACAAAAAAAAAAAAAAATTGTCTTCTTTCCTTCTTAACTTTAAGACATTTCCTTAAGGAAAGAGAATTCGCTCTGCAATGTATTTCTCAGACTTCCACTCTGCCACGCTGCTCCATCACAAATCAATGCCCAACCTTTTGCTGAAATCCCTTGCCTTTTAGCCTGCCATTCTCTGTCTTTTCCTTACTGTGCACTGAGGGGTTTCATGAGTTTTGAGGATGGTATAGATGCCTGAGTGCTGTGCCAGGTGCATTTCAGAGATCTCTGCTCACTTCTTGATGGCCAGGACACAAGAGTTATGTCACATCTGAGCTCCGCTCATTACAATGGCTCAGAAGGCATCTGCAGAAAGAGCTCCATGTCTAGAAGTTTCCAGGCTGGGTTCAGGTGTGAGCCCACCTATCAGAAGGGGCAGCAGAGGATCACAGGCTGATGCCTGGACTCAGCCGCTGCCGTGGAATTAGCCGGATGGAGGCAGTACTTGCTGAAGGCCCTGTCCCTCCTCCCCAAAGCTCTGCTATTTGCCCACTGTCTTGGGATTTTAGCAGGAAGCAAGACCACAACTTATGTATCTGCAAGTTCTTCTCTATGTGTGTTCTCCCCTCCCTTCAAGAGAGGGCATTTTATAAGATTTTGTAACTTTAAATCAAGGGAATAGTAATAGAAGTGCAGCTCAGAAACATGGGAAATTTCATGAGAAATGACTCGTTCATCTCCATACATTCTATCCGTTTCATTGTGGTCAAAGGCAGGTGTTTCCAGCCTATGAATAAGTAGCTTGCATTTTAAAAATTAAAAAATTGCACCTACACCGAGGGGGGAAAAAACAACAACCATAGGAAGCCCACCAGAGAACAGTTTACCAAGGAAGATGGAACTCCTGGTGGTGGTTTGCAAACAGCAGCAGACTAGCTAGTGCAAATTCCCTTCATTGAGTCATCGGTTCTTCAGCCTGTCACAGTTACTGAAGGGAAATGCAGAAACAGGAAATTACAGACTATTTTAAACAGCATGTTTTATTAAACTCACTTGCTGATGCACTTTATGGCAGGATGCGAGACTCAAGTGTTCATAACTTACATTTTTTTTTGCAAGTGCTTTTCCTAAGTGAGTTCTCCCAGCTAAAATATGGCTTGTACACAGACCTGGAAACAAGCTCTAAGCCAGTCACTGGCCGCAGGTCATGTAGCTGTGTCACATACGATGGAGAAGTTTTAGCCATGTGAAGAGAATATACCTCGCTTATCCACTGCAACGCTAAGAAAACGATGTATCCCAAGAAAACAGAAACACCAATCAGAAAGGATATATGCACCCCTATGTTCACAGCAGCACAATTTACAATAGCTAAGATTTGGAAACAGCCTAAGTGCCCATCAGCAGATGAGTGGATTAGAAAACTGTGGTACAGCTACACAATGGAATACTACGCTGCTATAAAATAGAAGGAATTCTTATCGTTTGCAACAGCATGGATGGACCTGGAGAGCATTATGCTAAGTGAAATAAGCCAGTCAGTGAAAGAAAATACCACATGATCTCACTCATTTATGGATAATAAAAAACATTATAAACTGATGAACAAAAATAGATACAGAGGCAGAGAAGCATCGAACAGACTGTCAAACTACAGCGCAAAGGCTAGGGAGGGTTGAGGGGTGAGGGGAGGTAAGAGATCAACCGAAGGACTTGTATGCAATGCATGTAAGCATAACCAATGGACAAAAGTCACTGGGAAGGGGGTGAGGGCATGTGCTGGGGGGTAGGGGAGGCTGGGGGAAGGTCAATTGGAGGGGGGGGAGAGAAAGGAGACATATGTACTACTCTTTGTAATACTTTAAACAATAAAAAAATAAAACGATATAGTAATTTAAAAGACTCTGAATGCATTTATTTTAACCCACAGAATCAAAACACAGCAACCTATTTTTTAAAATGTCTTTTTATTGATTTCAGAGAGGAAAGGAAAGGGAGAGAGAGAAACATCAATGATGAGAGAGAATCATTGATTGGCTGCCTCCTGCATACCACACACTGGGGATCGAGCCGGCAACCCCAGGCATGTGCCCTGACTGGGGAACGAACGTGACCTCCTGGTTCATAGTTCGACGCTCAACCACTGAGCCACGTCGGCTGCGCAAAACACAGCAATCTTAAAATAAATTACTAGAAACCGTACATTGTCTCTGTTGTTATCTAAACAGTGATTTCATTCTTCCCTTCATGGGACAATTCTGCCTCTAGCTTAAACCATCATTGCTAATGCCATGCAGAATCCTGGTTTTTGAAACTGGCAGAGATGTGATCACCTTAACTACAAATGAAATGACTTCACACTTAAGGGACTGTCATAAAAATGGATTTGATCAACTTCTTTTCAAGAGCGTTTTCTGCTCACAATTTGAGGGATAGGAACGCCTATCTATGTCCTTGTCTGACATTGACGGTGAGGGTGACATCTCTTCGGCTATGCCCATGTCTTTTCTTGAAGTTGTCAAGTGGAGCTGTTACACAAGGTCATGATTGGAGGGGTGGGTAGTCACGCTTTGACCGAGTTCTAAAAGTATCTTCATTCACTTGCTTCAGCATTTACTTAGCAAAGTAGCATGCAAAACGGTCTAAATGTCTATTGTCTTAAAAGATTATGCAAAAGATGCTTTGCCCTAATGATTGATTCATTGTCAAATAGTCAGTTCCAATGGTTTTGAGCAGGGGTCCTCAAACTTTTTAAACAGGGGGCCAGTTCACTGTCCCTCAGACCGTTGGAGGGCCAGACTGTAGTTTAAAAAAAAAACTATGAACAAATTCCTATGCACACTGCACATATCTTATTTTGAAGTAAAAAAACAAAATGGCAAAAACACCCACATGTGGCCCTTGGGCTGTAGTTTGAGGACGCCTGGTTTTGAGTTTTTATCCCTTCCTCCCAGATCCCCAACGCTGCAATCTTTTTTAAATTTCAATAGACTTTATTTTTATGAGCACTTTTAGGTTCACAGCAAACTGAGCCCAAAATACAGGGATTTCCCACATCTCTTCCCCACCCCCGCCCCATGCACAGCCACCCTCATCTCAATACCCCCACCCCCACAGAGGGGTGCCTTTGTTACAATCTATGGACCTGCATTGATACATCATCCCCCAAAGTTTACATTGGAGTTCACTGTTCATCCCTGCAATCTTGTTCCCAGGACCCCTTTCAAGGTGAAGTGTAGAATAATAGGAGTTTAGAGTGGAAGCATCTGATGGTGATTACCTTTGCCCTTTTCAAGTGCCTTTACACACCATCTTCTACATCACCCACTTTTAGAGAGGAAGGACCAGAGACAAAGGTTCGTGATTTGGTTAATGACATGCACCTCGCTGCCTAGGGGTAGCAATTAAAGGCACTCTTGGGGAGCTGGGCCATTTTCTTAAGTGAAGATTTCCCCTCATTTAACTTCTTAAAAGTCTGGATTCTGCCACATCAGGTTTCCCTTACAGCTGAGCGCAGCAAGGAGAAAAGGTGCTATTTCCGTGGGGGAGAGAGCAGTGTGAGGTGAAGGAGGGTGTCTTCGATTTCCCAGGCTCAGAGGATGCAATCTAGGACCCAGTTCATAGATTTAACTTGCTGCTAAGGGGTGCCGTGGCCATTCTGGAAAAGCCCAGCTTCGTGTCTCCTGAGCAGAGATGGCAACGCGGGCACGTAGGAGGCCCTGCTGCTCTCATCCCAACAGGAACCTTTTTGTTATGTAGGTGGCTGGTTCGGGATTATTTTCTTGGTGATGAGAGAGGTGTTCCTTTTACTATGTTGGGAATGTCGTGAAACTAAAGCTTGATGACTAACAATGACAAATGTGCTGCTGCTGGATCCACAGGCATCGCTGCTCCTGCAGGGGAGCTCTAGGGGGCTCTGCGGAGCAGGTGCCGGCCCGCAGTCAGGTGAGTGCTGTGGAAACCCACCAGCTCCGCCATCTCCAGATCTGCCATCAGGAGCAACATCTGGAAGTGCTGGGCTTTTTAAAAGCAAAAGGATAAGTCCTTCCTTTCATATTTAAATCTCCATCATGTATTACCCTCGTAACCAGGATGGCACCTTTGACAAATTAATTAGCTGCCAACTAGCATCCCCCTTTCTTCAGATAAAATAGTAGCCTCTTAGAATAACATGAATACGGAATTGTATGGAATACCACCAGCAATCATCTGTAGCCGGGTTAACCACTTACGCATAGGTCATCTTCTTGACAATTTGACATTTCCTAAAGGAATGAACTAGGAGTCAGTATTTATAGATTCATCTTACGCTTTTTTCCCCCCAGAAACTCTGCCAAAGCTAAAATCTCTGGGTTCTTTAAGATAAAACCTTGCTGATGATCAATTACATTGTGCTCTTAATCCACAGAAATCTAAACGTATAAACCAGGACCATTCGAAAACACCTGACATACTGACTTCAAGTAAAAACTCCCATGTGGCCACTGCCCACTACAGTTTCTAGACGTTTTGAGTTGTCGTGTTTTTTTTTTTTTAAGAAGAAAGAGCAATGGAAAAGAGAAACATGGCCGATAATCATTAAAATAAGAAAATCTTAATGAATTTTGATCGTTTTAATAAATATATATCAAGAAAACCTCACTTTATTACAACAACACATTCATATACAAGCGTCTATCATCTAAGGTTTCAACATCAAATGTTTATCAAATATTTAAAATAAAGGACAAACTTTACTAGACTATTTAGCCATAACACAAGAACATGTTTGAAAAATTGGTCCTTGTGGACATTGTCCAAATGATGATCCTACTCATACACTGTATGAATGAGACCTATATTTAATATTAATAGCAATAATAAAAAAAAGCTTTATCTTGGAGAAAATGGGAGGACGTACTTAATTCCTCCATTTGGCATTTGGTTCGCGCAGTCCTGTTTAAGGAGGCCCCATCAAACAGTGACCTTGACATTGGAACACAGTTAAGCAGGAGGAATTGGCTGGAGCAGAGGGCAGGAGGGTTAGAGGGGCGCTCTGAACCCTCTCACAAATGTACAGGTTAAAGAAATGACTGAGAAAAGTGTTGACCAAATATGTAGTCTGTCGCTATTGCTGGCTGAGTCCCATTTCTCCAAAATAACTTTCCCAAACCTAAAATCTTTACATTCTTTAAGATAAAACCTTATTGATCACCACATCATTTATTAACATTGTGCTTCTTAATCAACAGCAAAAGTTATATATAAAAAAACCACATGCGTTTATAATCTAAACGAGTGAAACGATGCAGAACAGATTAAAATATAATGCATGCCACTGGTTCATGAATTTCATTGGACAAGAAAACCAAACCAAACCAAATGACCCCCAAACCCAAAACACCCAAACCCAGCAACAGACGGTTGCCATAGAAAAGCCCAAGCAGCTAGCGCTGGTTCCCAACAGCTCTCTCTATTGTCTCCTCCATCCCTTTCAAAAAATGCCAAATTCAGAAACAACGGGGCATCAAAAATAAAGGAACAATAGAGATGTCGGATCAAAAGTTTGAACGCAACAGCTCGAAGGTAACGGTTTCCAAACAATATCGATCCACCCTGTGTGTGTGTGTTTTTTCCTGTTTGTTAAATCCCTGCTGTAACTCTGATTCATCCTTAATTTTCACATTGGCAAAAATTAAGATAAAGTAAGGCACCGAAAATCGCCCTGTATACCACTTCTCTAAAAGCCTCGTCACCCATCGCAGGCAAGCGGGAACTTGCAGGGAGCACCCTCCACACATATAGTGCTGATTGCCGCCCCTAGACAGGTGTGTTTCATTTACGTTATGTCCTCTTTTCATCTGTCACACAAGACCGTTAAGTACAAATACTTAACAGCACCATGAAGCCATTTCACCTAGCACCCTGTCTTCAGTCTTCCGTTCAGAAAAAGAATACGGTATCCTATAGACGAAGCAGACCTCCTTTGCTGGTTATATTGATTTGTTTACCAAATACCTACCTCATTCATTGGCAAACGAAGTTTCTTAGCTAGCGACAGGCTCCTTGGGGATAATGGACATGTCACAAGGGCGCATTGTCGCATTGTCCCCAACCCCGGTCTAATCTACTGGTCTTCTCTGTAAGAAAACTAAGATAGACTTTTAAGCATGAAGTCAACTGTTTTCTTGGAAAAATTACCACACTTCTAAGTAGCTCACTGATGCCTACTATACAGATGTTTTATGCAATCTGCTCTCCAGGCATTAAAACGACACGGCATGTTCATGGCATAATCGTATCAGTTGTACAAAAACTAGAAAAATCCATTCAGAATTAAAATGTAGGAGCGCTAATTGATCATGCGGAGCATGCGTCAGAGTTGCGGTGGGAGGATGGCTCGTGTTTTACTTCCTTTTGCCGCAGCACAGTTTGTTGCCTGGTGAAGGTTCCTTTCTCCTCAAGGACTTTTTCCAGGACTCACTGACGCTGTTTTTCTCGTTATAGCCAGTCTCAAAATAATCATAAAATTGGCCTTTGCACTCAAAAGCGAGGTCATTTCCCACAGGTTCATGGCTGAGGGGGCCACCAGCCCTGTCAGTGTCATCATTTGATTTCTCATCATTTAGTTTGGCCTTTTCCTGAACACCAAGCGACCTGACGTTAGTAACAAAGATTTCGCTGGCAGGTATATGGCCATCGCCCTTGTAAATCGGTGCACTGCCTACATCAAAATCCACCTGGTGGGAACAACTTGGTAAAGGCAGAGGGGAAGAGGAGGAAGAGGAGGAAGAAGAGGAGGAGGAGGAGGAGGAGGGGGAGGAGGGGGAGGAGGGGGAAGAGGAGGAGACAGTGGTGGAGGCACTTCCAACATTAGCATTGACAGAAAGGGGTAAATTTAGGTAGTGACCACCACAATCTTGGTAAAAGCAGCAGGCATGAATCTTTTCACACTCCTCTTTGGCCATCCGCGGTCGTTTCCGGTAAGGACAGTCCTGAGCCACGAACCACTCCTGGGCAGGGGCGCCATTGAAGGAGCAGGCAGGAAAGCACCAGTTATTCTGCATGATAATCTCTCCATGGATCCTTTTCATCAAATTGTTTATCAGGACAGATCTTCGGAGGTACACTTCAGGATCGTCGATAAACTTGAGCTTCTCTAAGGACATGTAAAGGATGTGGGCTCGCTCCTCAAAAACGGAGATGGTCTGAAAATCACAACGGGAAGAGAAAGCTTAGGAAAGGGACTCGGTGTATATATCATCGCAGCATCATTCTCTCTGGGCCGTGTCTGCACCTGGGAACGTGTGGCCCTGTTTCCCCAGGTTCCTTTAGAGAGGTTGTCCCCGGTGCTGCTCATGTCCCCTTGCTGACTCACTGGTGTGGCCAAGTCCCAGGGAATCCAGCCACAAGTCAGACCTCAGCAGGGACAGCCAGGTTGTTGCCTCTTTCATGGCACAACGAGGAGGACGGAAAAGACACTTAACTGTGCTGTAAGAAGTCATGAGGGTTGTTTCTCTGGAGGGCAGAGAGGCAGTGACTAGAAGGGGGCCATGGAAGGGTTCTGGGTTCTGGTGATGTTGCTTCTTTTTTTTTAAAAAAAAAAAATCAGGGTTCCTGATTTCAGAGAGGAAAGGAGAGGGGAGAGAGAGCTAGAAACATCAATGATGAAAGAGAATCATGGATTGGCTGCCTTCTGCATGCCCCCTACTGGGGAACAAGCTGGCAACCCCGGGCATGTGCCCTTGGCTGGAATCGAACCTGGGACCCTTCAGTCCATAGGCTGACGCTCTATCCACTGAGCCAAACCAGCTAGGGCTGATGTTGCTTCTTGATCTGGATACTAATGACATAGATATGATCACTGTGTGAAATTCTTCAAGCTGTACTCTTATGATACTTGTGCAACACACATGCATATAGACACACAGACTCACATATTGCATGTCAACAGATACTTTTTAAAAGATGCCGACATGCAAGTCATAATGCGTCCACTTCAAAGCCTGGCCTAGCCATCCAGGGGCATGAGACCCGGTCTCCGTGTTGTCCCTCTTTCAATCCTCTGGGTTTCATACTTGCAATGATCTTTGCTCGAAAGGGGGACGATGATTAAGGAATGAACCCCAGAACCTGAAAGGATCTGAAAGGCCAAAGTAGGCGTCCTTTTGGGCCTGGCAGGAGCAGGGATGCAGAGAGGGAATGAGAGGACTCACTCCTGAGCTGGGGGATACCATCACTGTGTGATGGTTGGTACAGATCCAGCAGCAACTGGAAAACTGCTACAACCACAAAACAAGCTAAAGAGGGAATACACTGCTTGTGTCCTGGGGGCCAGCTATTCCGGCTCATAAAAAAGCCAAGTGGTAGCATAACCCGAGGAGCGGGGAACCGAACCAGCCCAGGCTGACCAACGGCAGGGATACACACGCAGGGAGAAGCCCAACACCTGCCAGTGTGTGCTGATGTCTTCATGAGCAGGGTCAAAGTGACTTCTAAAGGACAGGGGTGGTGACAGGGGAAGAGGGGGAGAAAGAAGAGACAGAGAGAAAAACTAAAAATCCTCTCTGCCTTTCAGACAACTAGGGTCTGGGCTGATTAAAGCAGCAGCTTTTTTTTTTTTGAAGAAAGATAACAGCCCTAGCCGGTTTGGCTCAGCGGATAGAGCGTCAGCCTGCAGACTGAAGGGTCCCAGGTTCGATTCTGGCTAAGGGCACATGCCTGGGTTGTGGGCTCGATCCCCAGTGGGGGGTGTGTGTGTGTGTGTGTGTGTGTGTGTGTGCAGGAAGCAGCCAATCAATGATTCTCTCTCATCATTGATGTTTTTCTCTCTCTATCCTTCTCCATTCCTCTCTAAAATCAATAAATATATATATATATAAAAAGGAAAGATAACAGTAAGGAAAAAAAGATGGTGTTTGAAAAGCTTAGATGGCCAGTTCCACGCTTCTACACACTGTCCCGATCCTGTAATTTTCTTATAATACGTGCAAAAAGTTAGCTTTGGTGTTTTCTTGGGCATGGATGATATATCTGAACAGACTGAACATATGTAACAAATGTGCAATGAAGTGCAGGTTTCTACTTCCATGCACACATTGGAGGGAGGGTGAGTCCACCCCTGAGGGGTCGGGCAAAGCCAGGAGGAAGCACCCCACGTGGGCACACGCAGAGGGGGCATTGTCGCAGGAGCCAGGGCTGAGGGCGAGAGCAGGCCAGGGAAGGGCATTTCAGCACACGTGAACACCAGGACTAGCCACAACCCGCAACACAGCCCGAGAAAAAGGAAATCATTTGTAAAAGAGACGCTCCTTGGATTATATAATTCTGTTATTTCTGGGCAGTGGAGCGCCTGCTGGCTCTTTTTTTCAACTCCTTGTGAAAAATAACGCAGGACCCAAAAAAAGTGACAACGACTAATATGGCTGTGATGAGAAGTAGCTCCCTGTCATTGCTTGGGGGGGAACAATTTGATTTCTGGAAATGGATCAAGCAACTGCTACTCAGTATCTTAAACTCTTAATAAAAATAATGACTATTAAAAAAACATACTTTATGGCTACAGCTGCTGAGTGGTGGGTGAAAATCCTCTTCTTCCACATACTTCCTCTTAAAGTATGTGATCTTGGATGTTGTTATAGGATTTGAAATTCCCCTGTAATGTGATCCTGTGGTAATAAATCAGATATGACAAATGACATGCGGTTTGCCAGAGGTTCTCCAAACAAAATACTTTTCTTTCCTTTCCTTCTAGAAGATAACTTGGCTACGTATCTCTCTGTACATGTGGTGATTAAAAACAAACACTTGTCTTAATAATTGCTATCATACAGAATCCTGTGACCCAGGCCAGGCAAGGCTTTCTAGACAATGATACAGGAAAACGACATATTTCAGCATTTACTAAATACTCAGATTCTTTGCACAGGCAAACTCAAAAGGGGAGGACTGTAACAACTCCGAAATAATATTAATATTTACTCAGATTGTTCAATTAAATCCATGATACCATAACACCGCTGTTCAAATACAGGGTGCCCCCCCCAAAAAATGTATACACTTTAACAGCTGATAGTTCAATTTTGAAAATGAAATGTATTTTAATAAACACCGTCTTTATAATTATTCAGAGTGTGTGTATACATTTTGGGGGATACCCTATATACACATATACTAAATTACAAGCACTAATAATTAAACAACTTTAAAGTATTATTGGCTTTAGGTAAGGAAAGAAATGATTATCTGTACATGGGAGTTACAATATTTCTTCTTTCAAAATATGAAATTTAAATTTTGGGTAACTAAAGTCCTTTTGGCTCTCAAAAATGTAACATGTCAACCATGAATTCAAGTAGGGTCTACTTTTTAAAGACCACAGCTTTTAATCCTTTTTAGCAAACCAGACTTCACAAGTACTTGTTTTATATTGTAGGGTTCTTTAAAAATTGCTAGTACTACACACAAATCCAAAGGAGCTTACCTTAAAATATTAGAATAAAGGATGAGAAAGAACATAGTTCTGTTTTCTGAGCTTTGAGGTTTTCCCCCCTACAACACCAAAGCCAATTGTGTGCTTAATAAGAAGAAGAGACACAGCACTGCTGGCCCCAAGTGCAGATTCCTTTTTGTCTCCTGGGACCAGGATTTCATTGTCAAACCCACTGGGGCTTGCCTGGAAAAGCCCCTGGAGCCGGGCTCAGCTCAGAGAGGCAGAGGCGCTGCAGACACCACCTCCTCCCACCAGTCTGGCCTCAGAGGGCAGCGGGCGAAGGTCAAGAGCAGTACCTGCCAGCGGGGGGCCGGCTCCCCGGTCTCCCTGCAGAGGAGCCTGCGCTGGCCCCGGGGGGCTGGGGCCTCCGTAGCTGTCAGCCTCCCATAGTGTCTGGTACCCTGCAATTTCAGCAGCTCCTTCCGAGACAATGGGCTCGCAGAATCTATTCATGGACAGAACCAGAGTCATCTCTGACAGCCTCAGATCTGAAAAAAACAGAAAACAGCCTTGATCAGGAGGAGGCCAGGCCACGGCCTTGGCATCTTCATCCCTTTGCTCTGGGAAACTTTTACTTCTGGGTCCTCCCTTCACCCTGAAACAGTTGGTTATTTTTCTCAAAGAGAACCTCAGCAAACTCTCTTGCTGCTGTTCGCCCAGCCTCTGTGTTCGGCAATCTGCATTTCATGGGCGGATCTTTAAAACCCCATTTCGTATTGTTCTCAGATTCCCCTCAGCCCTCTCCAAGACAGCTGCTTTGCCTCCTAAACACATTTTCCTCCTGACCTTGCCGCAGAACATGTACCGCTAGGAGGCAAGGCCAAAACCCCTGCGCTTCCTTCCTATTAATAAGGCGAAATCAATTTTCTAGCCAATCCCCCGAGAGTCTCCTTTGATGAAATCCGCTAATCAATCAAAAGAAAGGGGTAAGGGAGGCAGAAACCTCCACCAGCAATCCCTACTGACGCTCTCAGGTTCCTCTGTTCCGCCGCCCCCTCCTCCTCTCGTTTCCGCGGGGCCAGTTCCTCTACAACATTCTGGGGCTCCCTCCACTTTCTTCTCCCAAAGCGAAGCAGACAGGGACACACTTGGTAGTTGTTTCCACCAGCCCTGATCGGCCTGAACTGGATCTGCCTCCAGTCAAAACACTGAGAGATGAAGACAGAAAATTGGCTCCAGTTTCAAGCCGTGAGTTGCAGTCCCACAGGAGCCAAGCACAACATCCACGGAGCAGGCGGAATATTAAACAGGAGCCAGGGCTTTGGGGCCAGAGGCAGCCGGCAACTCTGTACACTGCAAAGCCCAGACACCAGGCAGGAACTTTCCAAGAGGCAACACACCACTGCCCTTCTCTCCAGTTCGTATCCTTCCCCAGGGCCTCCAGGGAGACAGGGAGCCTCCTTTGCTCTGTGAAGTGAGCTGGGCCCCTCCATAACTCAGGTTTGGGGGGTGGGGGTGGGTCATTTCCATGGGGGCTCAGTGCCTTCACTTGGTTCTAAGTAGGCCTCAAGGTAGGGTCAAGAGTGAGTCCAAGGGAGGAAAGGGTCTGATCCTAAAGTGAAAAGACCCAGGGGCCACAGATCGGCGGTGACAGAAGAGCAGCCTCGGTGCCTCACTAAGGGCCAGGTCCTTTGGGAGAGCCAAGCCTTCACCCTCACTTCGCAGTTTAAAGAACTGTCACAAAGAGTGATGTCAGGCCTGCTTTCTGCAGACTGACTGTCTTGCAACTATGCATGAAGGATCTAGTTCTTGCTTTCTTCTCCAAATTATACAGCTTATAATGTTTTGGGGAAAGGGTGACTCGCCTCCCATTGTCTCGTGGGAGGCTGTTATTACCTACATGTTATAACAAGGGGCCACTTCCAGGTAAAAGACACCAGGGGCAGGGAAAAATAGCTTCATTAAAGTGACAATGTCCTTCTGACCAACACAGCAGCTCTTGGCAGCAGTGACTCCATTCTTCACCCAGGCTTCTCTTGGAGATCCTAAATTCCCTCCCAACCTCACCAGAGAGTGAAGCAAAGCCTTCTGATAGACAGGGGAGGTGTCTGGGGGCGGTCAGTGGCTGGAATTAGGACCCAGCTGATTTGGGCTTCTAAACCACTTACCCCTTCTCTTTCCAAATGCCCTCCAAAGAGGCAGCTGCTAGGACTTACTAGAAATATCTTATTGCAAGAGAAGAAGAAGAAAAGAGGTTCAATGAATTCTCTAAAAAGAAATGGTGGGACACGTCATTCATTTTGTTCTTTGAGTCATCAACCAAAAAAATTTAATCTGTCACACCCTCAAACTCTGCATACGAACAAGTTACAAAACCTCGGGGTAATTTATTCCCTGGAAGACTCTCATGAAATGATCCAAACTGAAACTCTTAACCTATTTTAAGACAATTGCATCAGGAAGTGCTATTGCCATGAACATATGAATTAGAGGTTTTTCTGAGGCAAGTAGCCCTCTCTTAGTGACTGCAACAATATTTTCCAGCCTGACATTTACCCTCCCTTTTGAGCTGGATTCTAGGAATAAGATCCAAACTTTTTGCCCGAGAAGAACTTTTATTACATGGAAACCAAAGCAGGTTGACAAATCCATGCCCCATAAGAGAGGAAAGTATTGGCAGGGCCGAGCAGCAATTGCCTTTGTTTAATAGGACATTCTGTGGGCCCTGGGCTGTGTTATGTCAGTAAGAGTTTGTTTACATTTTGAGGACTTATTGTTGTAGCTTTTCTGGTTAAGGATTTCAGTGTTTCTATTTGTTAGTATTGTTTCCAGTACATAAATATTTATCATCACGCATTGGAACTTGAAACGTGAGCTTGAAACAAGGCAAAATTGTTTTTATTTTGGCTGTTTTTTTTCCTTTATGATACTAATTTCAGTAAGTTTTTCTTTTCTGAATTGAAAACTTGGACACACAAAATCCTAACCTGGAGAGGCTGAGTTCCACAGCAATTGAGTCTTTCTAGTCTATTTAGAATTTACAGTCGAGGATGTTAACAAATGAAGAAGGCAAGTTTAAGGTTCAGGAAGGACTGGAGTGTGCAGCGCTCAGCACCGATGTTTCTCGTGATCCTTTATTTGTGTTATGTGTGCAGACCCACACTGTCATTATTCTCTGTACGATGCGATTTACATATCATTCTACTACTGAAGTCAGAAGTTGAAGTCCACAAATTTATGTGCTGTCAATATGAAATACAGCCACCAAGATGTAGTATATTAATGGCAAAATCTGCTTAACCTGAGAGATGAGTGGATTAAAAAAACCAAAATAAAACAAAAGTGTGTTTTGTCACCCTAACCGGTTTGGCTCAGTGGATAGAGCGTCGGCCTGCGGACTCAAGGGTCCCAGGTTCGATTCCGGTCAAGGGCATGTACCTTGGTTGCGGGCACATACCCAGTAGGGAGTGTGCAGGAGGCAGCTGGTCGATGTTTCTAACTCTCTATCCCTCTCCCTTTCTCTCTGTAAAAAGTCAATAAAATATATATTTTTAAAAAGTGTGTTTTGTCCATACATTGGGCTTTAAAAAAATCAAAAGGCTCTAACCTTTTATCCTCAGGCTCCTACCTGCCTGTTTTGTGAGCCACGTGGATGTAGCGGCATGACCCCTCAAGCATCCCCAGATGGCCGAGGGCTCAAGAGTTTCCAGCAAATGCTCCCCGTAAAGTTACCAGGCACTTCTATTCAGTTTGGTTTTTCCAGATGGGTTGGGCTTTTTTTTTTTCCCCTCGGAGCCATTATGATGCTAATAGGAGTGACTGGCACATAGAACAGGGGAGCCCCAGATTCAGTGGCACCTTGAATCTAACTGAGGCCTCTGGTGATTCTTTGCCCACCCCCCATCTGTCCTTAGAAATTAGAGAACATTTTATTAAGAGCATTATAGCAGTGAGAGGTCTGATGCCAATCCTGGCAAGCAGGGAAGTAAAGGGCTTGATCTTTTCAAACCACTGACATTGCCAAGTCTTCAACGCCCATCCCCAGTGAAACCAAGCCCCAGGCCTCGACATTGTCCCTACTAAGATCTCAACCGTTCAACCCAGCTCTTGATGGCGGTGGTTGGAAGAGGCTGGATGGGCGCAATACAATCCTTCCAAACCCTTCGAACACAGACAGACACCGCTCTCCTGCCAGGCCTGGCAGAGAACACCTGTCTGCCCTGAGCCAGCACCTTCCTCAGCTGCAGCTCTAGGTCCGGTCCTGGGCTGGAGGAGGAGAGGAGGAAGGTGGGTGTCCAAGTCCCTGCGCCAGGTCTTCCCATCCCCAGGGCCCAGCCTGGGATCCGAAGCTCCGAGAACCGACCCCCTGCAGGCTGGCAGCAGCCCTCAAATCCCGGCTCCCAAACAGACACACCCCCCCCGGGGTCGTGCCCCAGCCTCCGAGCCCCTCCGTGGGGGCAGCGAGCAGAGAGCCCGGTCTCCCGCCGGCCGCGGGAGAAAGTAAACAACACCCCAAGTGTCTGGGAACAAAGGCAAGTTGTCTTTCCACAGTCTCTCCTGAAGAATAAGAGCTATTATTATTCTTTCTTTCTTTTCTCTCTCTCTCTCTCTCTCTCTCTCTCTCTCTTTTTTTAAAACCAAGTTTCCTTCTAAGGGAAATAAACACCAAAGGTGGGATTCCAAGGAAATGACTCAGGGCAGTTGGCCGGGCTCCGGCGATGCTGGCCGGGTCCGCGCTCAGCCCGCAGCCCATCTCGCCCGCCCGCCCGCCCTCCCCGCCAAGCCCGCTCGGAGCCCGCGGCGGCGGGAGCGCCCTGCGCGTCGGGAGAATCGGGGCTGCGGGTACCCGACCGCATCTCCCGCCGGCGTCCGCCGGTCTGCGCGCCCCCCCCCCCCCGTCTCCCCATCCCCCTCCCGCCTCGACCGCCCGCCACCGCCGGACACTCGGGAAAGTTGCTCGGGCCGCTGGGGGCGGGAGGGGGGAAGGGAGGCGAGGGGCGGAGGCGTGGACCAGGCGGGCAGCAGCCGAGCCCGCCGGGGAGGTGAGCTGAGGACAGAGGAGCCGCCGCCGCCCGCAGCGCGGCTGGGCTGCCGGGGCGGGGAGTGCGGGGGCGGAGGTGGCGGGGGCCAGAAGGTGTCGGCTCCGGCGGCGATCCCTTTTTCTCGCAAGCGCGCGCCTCGGGCACCCACACGCCTCCCCTCCCCACCTGCCAGGTGCCGCGGCGTCCAGACCCGGGGGCATCCCTCCCACCGGCCCGCGTCCTCCAGGAGAAGGGGACCCGCGGCCACCCGGGACCCCGAGGTCTCGCCAGAGCCGCCGTAGCCACCTGCCCCTGCGCTCGGCTCGGCGCGCGCGGGCGGCGGCTCCCGCCCCAGGAAAAGGCGCCGCGGCGCCCCAGCCCCGGGAAAGCCCGGGCCACCTCCGCGCCCACGCCGCCCCCCGGTCCCGCTCGGGCCTGAGCGAAACCACCCGGGGACCCCGGCGCAGCTCGGGTGCCGGGAGGGCGCGAGGAGGCCGCGCGGGGGCCAGTCCTGGCGAGCAGATGCCCGGGGGGGACCGGCCTCGGCCCCGGCCCCGCCGCCCCCGCCGCCCACGCCCAGCCCGGCTCTTACCGCGGGGTCAGCCGGGAGGCGGCGGCCGCAGCAGCGCTCCAGCGGCTGCCTGTCCGCTCGGGGCTCGGCGCCAGCCCGGCTGCCGGTGCACAGTCGCGCCGGTCCCGCCCGGCGGCCCGATCGGCGGCGGCCGCTGGTGAGCGGCGGGCGAGGGTCCGGGCAGGTCCCGCCGCCGCGACTGGGGCGCCGCGCCGCCGTCGCTGCAGACGGTTATGGTAATGAGCGGCTCTGTCTGGCGAGGTGCGTGTGAAACCCGTCAATCCTGTTTGCCATTTCCCCGTGGATTTCCGAGGAGAGGTTGTGCAGGATGCCCCCAGGGTGAGAGAGGGAACATGACAGGCGCGCCCGCTCTCCCGCCCGCCCTCTGCTCCCGCCGCCGCCGCCGCCGCCGCCGCCGCCGCTCCTCCGGCAGCACACGGGGCGCCTTCCCCTCACCCCCACCCCAGCCCGCCCCCTGCCTCCTTCCCGCCCGCCCGCCCTCCCCTCTCCCTCCCCTCCCCTCCCCTCCCGGTGCCCGGGGACAGGCGGGCCCAGCTCCAGCCCGCAACCCAGACCCCACGCGCTCCCGGCTCCCGCCCTAGCCCTCGGGGCTCGGTGTCAGCCGGATAATGTATTCACTCGGCAACCTTCTGAGATCGCTTCTCTCTCTCTCTTTTTTTTTTTTTTAAATTTGGTTTAGTTTTGTTGTTGTGCGTGCGTGTGATTTAAAAAAAAAAAAATCTGTGCTTTCCCACCCTTTGCAAAAGACTTTCTTCTCCTTTGCCACGGCAAACGGAGATGAGAAACAGATGTCTTTGCAGGACCGAGCACTTAACTCCCCCCTCGCCGCCCGCCCCCGCCCGGTCCCCTCCGGAGCTGCCTGTGTATAAAAAAGCAACCTTGGTCTTGCTGCAACTTCAATTGGCAACACTTTCTGGCTGGGGAGCCTCCAGGGAAAACCTCCAGGAAATAAAAAAAAAATAAAAAATAAAAAAGTAGTAAAGGAGGCTATCCTTGGTCCAGAGAATGTAATTTAAACCACCCCGGAATCACATTATTTTGCAAATAGTCATTTCCCCCGTATATTGGGCTCAATTGGAGTTTTTTGTGTTTTTTTTTTTTGAGACATTAATTCATAACTTCTGTCTAGGGACCCCTCGGTAGTGGAGATGGGTCATTTCAGGTGTAATGAACGCAGAGGCTTGGAAGGCAGAGACCTAATAAAAGCAGGGGGCGAAGCACCTGCGCAGAAGTGTTACAAAGACCATAATGTTTGTTTACTGCTACTGTGCCAGATGTGCTAAATATAACACTTCTTTAAAACAGTGATCCTCCGACTGTGAAAAAACCAAACCTCTGGCTGCCGGGCTCCCTGGGAATCCAGGAGAGGCACAGACTGAAAATCAGGGGGGGAAAGGAGCAAGATCAAGCGTGAGGATTAGCATCTGCAAATTGAACTCTATCTAATTTGCATGTTTATTTCTTAGAATTGTAATTAAATTTGTGTAATAAATGTTTTCCATTTCATTTGTACACTTAAAATTTGGGTGACTGACATGCAGTTAAGTGAATTTCTTTCTTTCTTTCTTTTTTAAAGCAAATGTAGTTTATTCAATAAAGCAGCAAACAAATATTAACCATAATTAGAACTAATCTGCTTTGAAGGTATTTTTGTTGAACTTTGTACACGAAAGCCCTCTCAGAGGTTTTAAGGGTATTAGGAAGCCGAGAAAAGGCAATTATGCCGAAAACAAGACAAACTCAACAGACTTCCAGGAGCAGAATTTAATTTTTTTCCAAAAGACATTTCAGGGTTGCATGCCTAAAATTGGGACTGGGCATTCGTCTCGGCTTTATTCTGACTCATATTAAATTGCATTGGCTCAGGCATGATATAGGCCATTATGATGATAATTTAAGAATTGTAAAGATGCCATTTTGTGCAATCAATGGGTGTTGCATGCCCAGATTATGGGTAGAATATAATTTTCATTTGGGTGGGGGAGGAGGGCAAGGAAATGCACAAGGGCATTTAGAGCTGTGCAAGGACTCGAAAATCTAAATATCAAAAAGTGGTTAGTGCTTAACGCAAATGAAGAACTAGGCTTGGAGGCATGGCTTACTATGGTTTTTATCTCCCTATATTAAAGTTTTATAGCATTTAAAGGACTATGGGGAAATCCCCTCATACACTTGGCTGTGTCAAAATACATAAAACCAAAAGGAGTAAATTAAGCATAAAATTGAGAAATAACATGAGACGAAGTATCAGCATGGGTTGCATTGGCATCTTCGGAGCTTTGGCTCTGAGAAATGAGCCTTCTGGGAAATTGGCATTGCCCTTGGGAGGGGAGGACTCTTGGCTTTAATGTTACAACAAAATGACACCACAACACAAGTATGGGATCATTGTACTTCACAGCACCCCTTGTGGTTCTGAGTATGAACTTGACCCTGGCCTGTGCAGAGATGTTAGGTTAGCATGTTTTACTGACAGCTTTTCCTGCCCTGCCTTTCATCTCAAGCTTAATGTTTTCTGAGATTCAGTGCCCAACTGTTGACAATGTGAACCAAAGTCTACAAGTAGAAAAGGCCGTCAAACAAATGTCCATGGAATGAGAAACATTATTTAAACATTTTAAATGATAATCAATAATGAGATATTTGGAATGAGCTAATGTAATTTAGTTTGATAAATCAATAATGAGATATTTGGAATGAGCTAATGTAATTTATAATGAGTTAAAATATTCAACCTGAGAAATATGATGTCATCATTTCATGTGTGTGTGTGTGTGTGTGTGTGTGTGTGTGTGTGTGTGTGTGAAGTTCCAGGATAGAAACTAGATGATACAACTTAAAATACCTTGAGCTGCAAATTCACTGAAGGCAGTGATTGTTTTTCTTCAGTTAAAAAAGAGGATGTCAGATTCCCAGCTGCTGAAACCTATTTCAGAAAAAGTTTCTGTCATTTGAAAGGGGGATTTCTCAAGTAAAATTTGACTAATTCAAATTGCTGTGGATACAATGCTCATTTGGATTAGTAAACTATCTGAATTGTGGGCTTTTAAAATAAAGTACAACCTTTTTACAACAAAAAGAGGTGCCTCTGTTCAATTGCTCTCCAACAACTCTTCTCCAGCTCTCAAATCTTCTCCAGTTAGGCTTTCTCATCCCATCACTCCATTGAAACCGTTATTGTCAGGGTCACCAATGACCTTCGCATTGCTAAGTTGAAAGCCTTTTTCTTGGTTCACATTTTCCTTGACCTACAAGCAGCATTTGATCAAGTTGATAACCTCCCTTTCCTTGAAACATCTTTTATGCTACTTCCAGGAAAGCATACTCACCTGGTTTGCCCCTGCTCTTCCTTCTCAGTCTCCTTTGCTGGTTCCTTGCCTTCTCTACAACCTTTGAATGTTTGAGTGCCTCCAGCTCCGTCCTTGAACCTTGCCTCTTCCTTTTAGCCACTCTCTTGTAGATCTCATACAGTTCTGTGGCTTCAAATGCCATCTTTATTCTGACTCCCAAGTAGATCTCCAGTCCAGACCTCTCTCCTGACCTCCAGATTCCACTTAGATGTTTCCTAGATATCACAAACGTCACCTATCTAATACAGAACCCCTGGTTTTTTCTCTCCCCCAACTCTGCCACTCTAAATATTCTCCATTCCAGTTAATGAATCATACTATTTTTTAGTTGCTCATGCAAAAAAAAGAACAAACTTTGGAGTAATCCTTGACTCTCTTTTTCCTTTATGCCCTATATCCCATACATCAGGAAATCCTTCAGTCTCTACCTTTAACATTCTAGACTCTGATCACTTATCTCCACTGCCACCACCCTGGTCAAGCCACCACCATCATCTCTTGCCTGGAATATTTGCAGTAGCCTCCTAACTAGTCTTCCTGCTTCAGTCTTGGACCCTTTTTACAGTTCAGTCTCAACTCAACAGACAATGACACCATTTTTTTTTTTTGCCAAGACTCTCCCGAAGGCTCCCATTTCACTCATTGTAAAAGCCAAACCCTTACAAAGGCCTACACAGGCTGGAGGTCTCTCTTCATTTCTCTGACTTGTCTCTGTCTCCAGCTCCTCTGGCTTCAATGTGCAGGCATGTGCTTACCTCCGGACATTTGCACTGGTTATTCCCTTTGCCTGGAATGCTCTTATCCCAGATAGCTGTACATATCAACGCTTCACCTCTTCCAAGGCTTTGCTCACATATCACCTTTTTAACAAGGCCTGACCACTGTGCTTAAAATCACAACACAATCCATATCTTATTTTATTTTTATCCAAAGGATTTATCACTTTATAAGTTCTATATTTTGCACATTTATTCTATTTATCATTTATCTCCTCCTACAAGAAAGTAAGTTCCCTGAGGGCAGAGATTTTTGTCTTTTTTATTCACTCATGTATCTCTAGCACCTAGCACAGTGCCTGGCACACTGAAAGCTCTCAGTAAATTGTGTTGATTGATTGAGACATGGACCAACAGTTAGTTTCACATGTGTACATAAACATGAACAAGGCTACTAGAGCTACTCTAGCTAGTTTAGTGAGTGGAGAGTAGTTAAAACAGGCAGTTCATTTTTATCACTAACTCATTTGCCTCTTTTAAAAATATATATATATTTATTTATTTCAGAGAGGAAGGGAGAGGAAGAGAGAGATAGAAACATCAGTGATGAGAGTGAATCATTGATTGGCTGCCTCCTGCACGTTGGACCTGGCCTGCAACCCAGGCATGTGCCCTCGACTGGAATCAAACCCGGGACCCTTCGGTCCACAGGCTGACACTCTATCCACTGATCCAAACCAGCTAGGGCTCATTTGCCTCTTATAGAATTCTCTGGCCCAGTGCTCTGATCTGACCTGCAGTATTCTAGGACCTGAAGACATTCCCAAGTTCCCCAGGTGCCCAATGACATGCTGCCTTTCTGCCCAAGAGTCCCCAATCTCATCCAAGTGGCTTTCCATTTATTGCCAAGATGCTTGTCCTGAAGCTATAGTCTTAAAATGACAAAGTGTGTAAAGTTACTCTCCTGGACGCTGTAATGTCACTTCTTGGCAAAGCCACCCTTTCAGAAGCCAGAAACTCCTCCACTGTCTTTCTCATCATCCTTCCAAATGCAATAACAGTTTAATAACGGTGTGCATTTTATATGCAGGCATTGAGCTAGGCACTGCAGGTGAAGTAGAGATGAATAAGACACTGTTCCAAGATTTATGGAGTTGTCAGTAGAATGAGCAGCATAAGACAAGCATAAAAATAATGGTACTACTTAGCAATTCAGGGCATAATTGATACCATGGGAGTTCCGTGGTGGGACAGATCACATCCAGCTGAGGAGAGCCAGAAAGACTTATTTAAGAAAGTAAAACATGAAGTTGACCTTGAAGGATAGGTAGGCTTTCAATGGGTGAAAATGGGATGAAAGTATTTCAAGCAGAGGAAACCACTTGAGGCACATAGGTTGGAAAGCCAAGGGCATTTTTAGAGAACAGGGAATATTCCAGTCTTGCTAAAGTAAGGTATGTGAAAGAAGGGAGGTGAGGCCATCTAATAATACACATTTAAAAGCAGGATGAGTTTGATTTTAATTTAAGCAGTGGGAAGCATTAAAGGGTTTTGGACTAGAGAATGACACAATCAAAGCTGAGCTTTAGGAAGAGTAAGTACAATGGAGAGGGGTGTTGGGAAGGTCGTTCAGCAGTTTAAGGGAAGGGAAACGCTGGTCTGTGTTAGAGTGGTGGCCCCTGAAGGGGAAGGCCAGAGGTGGGAGATAACACAGATTTGGAATCTTTAGGATGAAATCATTGATTGGTGGTGGGGAAGAGAAGTGTGAAGATGACTCTGAGGTTCCTACCTGAGTTATTATGTGGCTGAGTGAATCCAGTACAGATGAGAAGAGGCAAGTTTGAAGGGAATATAATGTGTTGGTTCTGATTATGTTGAGATGTTCATGGTACAGACACATGGAGATGTCCAATAAATAGCTGAATATTCTGGTCTAGCTGACTATGGAATTTAAGAGCAAATTATAACAATTTATGATTATTTCAATAACTATTGAGATTGTAGTCTTAGGACTTAATGAAATATGTGAAGACATAACAGAAAATCTAAGAGTGAAGGGCTTAAGTCGGCACCATGAAGAATCTGATAAATTTATTTATTCAGAGGTGAAACTAACTCTATGGCTTAATGTATGACCTCTTTCAGGGATATTTCTATTTAATGGTGTACAAAGACCCTTTTGGCTTACATTTAAAAGCAGAAATTTGGGGTGGGGTGGTAGATTTGGGGGAGCAGGCAGTCTCTCTTAACTATCCTACATCACAAGACAGAAGTGGTTATATGCTATGCTTCCTTCTGTGGTTTAATCTATTGATTTACCATCACAGGTGGAAAGGGATTTGATATTTCATCAGGGATCCCTGAAATAATCCCCCCCAAAAATGTAAATCATTGGTAATGAGCTTGAAGTGTTATCTCTCTCTCTCTGGGATATTCGTATTATAATAGGCGTCTCCTAAATGCCACACACACACAAAAAAACTTTAATCAAAGCAATTAATATAATTAATGACATGATTTTAGATGGACTACAAGCCAATAAGTATTATTTCTGAATGGTTCCTTGCTCAGACTACTATGTGGAGGGACCTATATTAGTGAATAGGAAGAACAGTTTACAGTAAACAAACCAATTATTTGTAAAGAGATGTTCTAACATACTTGGTAATTTTTGAAATTAAAAATTTCTATTGAAATCATTTTAATGCAGTCAATATCGTATTGGCTAAACAAGTGTGGTGATCAGGTGTACATCGATCCCAACACTCATCCCAAGTCTTCAGAGGAAAGATGGGCCATAAGTTAGGCAGGAAAGTTGGGTGGGACCGGGATAACCAGAGAGGAGGAGGGGGGAGCTCACCATGAGGGTTAAGGGATAACAATCCTTGATCGCACATTAGGGCACAAGCACAGAGTGAGGAAATGGATCAAGGGCACAGGATGAGGGATGGGATCAAGGCTTAAATCTTCATATTTGGAAAGATGGCAGTGCTGTTCTCAGAAGCACAGGAAGTAGAAGAAAGATCTATTTGAGCAAGAGAGGGGCGAAGTGTGGTGTGTATGTGCACGTGTTGTGTTGGGGGTGAGAAAGGCTTAAATTTTTTACAAAATGAACTGAGATAAACAAAAAAACAAATAAGAAAAATGGCAATAAGATGATAGAAATATTTTCAGAGAATATCACATTTTCTGTTCTAATTTCCTTTTCCTCTTCCAAGGAGATTTTCCCTACCATATTCTTTTCATTCCTGTAGGGGGAAGGGCCTGTACAGTTTTTTCTTGACTGGAAACCTAAACACATAGGTACACACTGCCACACACTAGTTCAGAAGAACAAAAGAATGAATTACTGAATAAGAAGGTGCAATGCTTCATCCAAAACCTTAAGACAGACTTTGCTGAGGCGAGGAAGAGGCTATGCAAGGTTGTGTGAGGGTATCAGAGCTAGACAGCAGAGTGTACCTCAACTAATGTTAAGCCTAAATATAAATCTCACTGTGTAACAAGGTAGGCCCCAACATTCCTAATTTTGTCATCCTGTTAAAAAAAGACATAAGTCAACAGTAGTAGAGAGTCAAACCAAAGAGAGATAGTCTTTAGAGAAACTATAGCTACTTGTAAATTTGATTTTAAAACCTTTTTCTCCCCTATTTACCTTACCTGTACATTGTTATAAAACAAGTAAGCTAAGCATTTTATGAGGCTTAATATTAGGAGAGCAGATTGTATTTATAACACTATGTCATCATATCAAAAAGCATTCATTAGGTGACTAGTAGTTGCATTGGCACACAGATAATTAATTCAACATGGTTCTTGCAGGAACCAGAAGATTTGTATTTTCTTGGCCTCAACTTCTACCTTATATACATGTAATTTCTAGAAGTCTTTCCACCTTAGTGGTTAGCTATTCTATTTTGTTTGTTTTTTAATTTTTTAAAAGATTAAAGCCTCAAAGAGGAGTTTTGGTAACTGACAAAGGCACTAATATAATCTGATAAAGTAAAAATTTAAGCTATATAAAAATTATAGAGATTTAAATATGATTTTAATTAAATTTATTAAATATTATTCAATGTGCTTTAAGTAGTATGCTCTCTCTGTACTAAAATAGTCTATATGGATTTAAGTAAAATGTGTGTTTATATAAGCATGCTTGATTTTCATAGGTCAAACATTTTTTTTAATCCTCACCAACAATATGTTATTTTTGTTTACTTATTTATTTCTTTTAAAATATATTTTTTTATTTCAGAAAGGAAGGGAGAGGAATAGAGAGACGGAATCATCAATGAGAGAAACATCATCAATCAGCTGCCTCCTGCACGACCCTGACTAGGGATCAAGCCCACAATCCGGGCATGTGTCTGACCGGGAATTGAACCCTGACCTCCTGGTTCATACGTCCACACTCAACCACTGAGTAACACCGGCTAGGCAACAATATGTTATTTTTAGAGAGAGAGAGGGAGGAAGAGAGACAGAGAGATCTGAGAGAAATATTGATCCATTGCCTCCGATGTATGTGCCCTGACCAGGGATGGAACCCGAAATAATGGGAATGTGCCCTGATTGGAATACAACCCACAACCTTTTGGTGTACTGGACAATGCTCCAAATACTGAGCCACCCAGCCAGGGCTCATAGGTCAAACATTTTATAATAGAGACCTAGAACACGGAAGTCAGTATTATGAAGGCACAAAGCTCTAATTAGGATGAAAGCATAAGGGAACTATAGCACATGGTAATCATTCTTTCCATCTGTAGGCATTGGCCTTGCCTTGATTTAGAACTATTTCATATTATGTCCATGTATAGAATGCCAACAGAGTGAAATGCCTGTATTAGCAACTCGTGTCAGGAAAAGGGAATGAGGAATCCTGTTCTGACAGGGGGATACTTGAGGACAGATTCATCTTTGAGCATTTCATTTTGTATTCCTGTGTCCTCAAGTGGTACAGGGTGTGCAGGCAAAGCAAAGTTCATGACAAAAGCTGCTTTTGCCATCAGGAAGATGTATTTATTTTCAACAATGTAAAGGGAAATACAATTGTACAATTGGAGTGGAGAGAGAGAGAGAGAGAGAGAGAGAGAGAGAGAGAGAGCGAGCTGCGGCAGACATCACCTGAGCAGGAAATGACACAGCCTGCACACACACACACACACACACACACACACACACACGCTCTGCACACACACATGCACAGAATTCATCTCTGACAATTTAATTGTTTAATGGTAGGACTAACAAGGAATCCTTTCTAAAGTAATGGCATATAAAGGCTTCCTAGTGAAGTTAATATTCCTGCTGCATTTGATGGGTGTTTCCCATTTGTGCAGTTCAGCCCTAGCAGACTCCTGGCGCATGACGGGGGAGGCGGGAGGGCGGCGGTGTCTGTGTTGAAGAGCAAGATCTGGAGAACGCCTCGGCCTGTGACCTTAGCCGTGAAAGCAGGAAATCTGAGGCCACGGTGGGCACCGGAGCAGCTGCTCACATCGCTTGTCACGTCTTGGCCGGCAGTCCTAGGATCTGGGTTTCTGGACCAGAGGCTGGTGTTTGGAGCAGACTCCTTGCTGCGGAGTTGTCTGTTTTCTCTTAGTTCCCTGGAACCCGGGTTTGGCAGCCCTCGGTGCCGAGGTTTCAGGACCTCGGTCTGGCCAGTCCTCTAGGTAATGAAATGCACCATGTTGCAGAGACCGGGGTCCGAATTCTCATCGAGCTGCAGTCTCTTCTGCTCCTGTTTCCGCACGGTTTAGCCTGGCTGGTTTCTGGGCTTTAATTGGGTCCCTGGGTGGCGGGCCGGTCCCGGCCGCGGACGTGACAATGGATGATCCGCGGAAGAAGATGTGTCTCCAGAAACCAAGTTCTCAAACCAGACCCAAATGGTCTCTCATTTGGAAGTTTCCATCCTTAAATCAAATGATTATTGATTTAAGGACGGAACATGTATCACTCTGGTTACTTGGCTTTGAGAAACAAGTTTTCATTGCTGCACCGGAGAAACCCAGAGGAGGCGCTGGAGATGGAATGTGACCACAACAGAGCCGCCCCTGGGCCCCGAGCGCGGTCTCCCGGGCTGTGGGCCGGCTCCCAGGCAGGCAGTCTGCTCCTCTCGCTGGGGCTCTGTCTGCGCCTTTCAGTCTAGGAAAAGGCTTAGTAGGCAGAGTTGAAAATGACAGGCTATTTTTAACACGAGCTTTATATTCCACAGTTCTGGTTCTTACTTCTATTATCATGACTTATTCATAGACTTTTATCCCCAAATATCATTACCCTTTACAGTAATAGGATCAGCAAAGCAACCGCTTAAAACCAAACAAACAAATGCAGAACCATTTCCCCCTTCTCTTCAGCTCTCTGCTGCTCTCTGGCTGGGAGGGGAGAAGGGGGGGGGGGGGGGGAGAGGGGGTTAGGAATTCTTACCAATCACTAAGAAGTTCTGCGGCTTCAGAAATCCCCATGTAAAGGCAGCTTGGCCGCGGGGAATATGAAGGCACAGGCAGTCTAAGGGAAGAGGAAGGAGGTAAGGAATTTAAAAAAACACAAAAGAGGGAGTGGAGGAAGGTGGGAAGCTCCAAGTGTGCATTCCCTAAACTCGGTTTGAGCAGACGAAAACCCATCTAAAACGGACCCCATTACAGTGACTCCACAGTGGAATCACGTCGTTACTCCCTGGATAGTAACAATACCTAGTGTTCTGAGGGCCTACCCGTGCCAGGTGCTTTCTATATGTTTCTCTGTGTACAACTTTCAATAGTGGGTACGATTAGCCCCCTTTTACAGTCAAGGAAATTGAGGTTTAGAAAGCCCAAGGGACTCATCTAAAGTCATGTGTCTCCATTGGGTGGACCTGGCACATGAGATTGGATCGTATCAGTCCAAAAACTGTGTTTATAGCCACGACACCTTTTTCATACTGACACCCACCATGCTATATTGCCTTATATTTTATTTAGTCATTTGTCCCTCCACTCACATGTTTGTTTACTATACACCTTGCTCCAGAAATTATTTAGGATGGTGCAAATGCCTCGGAGCTATGCACATATCTAAGTAGTCAGGACATCTTACTAATTGGTTGTTTTGAGCTGAAGAAAATCAATTGTCAAGAGTCAGAACTAGTTCACTGTGGAGTTCTCCTTGTTTTTTTTTTTTATATTTAAAAGTAAACCAGCCAGCCTGGCTGGTGTGGGTCAGTGATTGAGCATTGACCCATGCACCAAGAGGTCATGGGTTCAATTTCCGGTCAGGCCACATGCCCAGGTTTCAGGCTGGATCCCCACTAGGGGGTGTGCTGGAGGCAGCTGATTGATGTTCTTCTCTCATGGATGCTTCTATTTCTCCCTTTCCCTTACCCTCTCTCTAAACACACACGCACACACACACACACACACACACACACACACACACACACGGGGCCCAGTGCATGAATTCATGCACCTTGAAAGGAACTGTGGGCCAAGATGCTACGGTAGACACAAGGGCGGGTCTTGGCCCATTCTCCGTGCCCCCGCCCAGCCCCTCCCACCATGGCCCCTGGTCCCCTGTCTAGCAGCAGTCCCAATCCTGCCGCTACCACTCGCACCTGCTGACAGCGTGGAGTAATTGGGCCTGGCACCAGCAGAACGAGCGAGCGTGGCTGGTGCCTTCAGTGGGTGGGAGTGGCGGCTGCTGCCCCGATCGCCCCTCAGGAGCAGGGGGAGGTGGAGAAGCCCTCAGGGGCGATCAGGGCTGGCAGCTACCACTTGCATCTGCTGATGGCACCAAGTGATCAGGACCAGCGCCGGGCATTGGCAATAGGTGCAAGTGCCGGGTGGGACCACGGTGTGCAGGAGCAAAGAATTTTCAGTAACCACCAGAGACTCGCCCCGATGACAGCGACTGGTGCCTTGCATTGGTCTAGCATCCCGCTCACCTGCTCCACCATCCTGCCACAGCCAATGCCTGTCATGTTCTGCACATGCCCCCTAGTGATCAGCACACGTCATAGTGACCAGTTGTTCAGTTGTTTGGTTGTTCTGCTATTCCGTCTATTTGCATATTAGCCTTTTATTATATATAATTAATATATATATTGTTTTTTAAAGTAAGCCAGCCAGAAACTCATCTGTGCAGGATAGCTTGGCCCAGAGACTGGACTAACTAATCTCCCCAAATCTCTCCTAGATCCACACTTCTATAAAGGGTTAGATTACCATGCTTTCTGGGAATGATCTTCTCTTCACTAATTAATTACAGAAATGTAAAAGGTAAATTGGCAGGAGGTAAAAAGAGAAACTCTATTATAAGTAACCTGACAAACACTACGTCAGCCAGGTGAACTAGGCCAACATCAACATTAATTAGTCCTATTGCTCTTGATCCAATGCATTGAAAATGGCACTTTACCTCTTAGGTATTCCTCCCCCAAACCCATAACTTCAGTCTAATTGTGAGAAAAACATCAGATAAATATAAATTGAGGGACATTCTACAAATCACCTCACCATTACTCCTTAAAACTTAAGGTCATTAAAAACAAGGAAAGTCTGAGAAACTGTCACAGTCAAGAGGAGCCTGAGGGGTGACTGATTGTAATACGGGATCCTCGTACAGAAAAGGACATTAAGTGCAAACTAAGGAAAACGGACCTAAGTATGAGCTTTAGCTACCATAATGTATCAATATGGGTCCATTAATTGTCACAAGTATACCAGACTAATGTTAGATGTCAATAATGGGAAACTGATGCAGAATGTATGGGAACTCTCTGTACTACCGTCTCAATTTTTCTGTGAATCTCAAACAAAAAAAAGTCTATAAAATATTTACACACACACTCACACATACACACTCACACAAACACAAACTGACCAAAATTACTAAGAGGCCCAGTGGTATGACTAGAAGTAGAATATATGTCCCTGGCTTGAAGGCCTAAGCCAATAAGATGAATGGCTCTATTGAATAATGCAATTTTGTTTCCTGGTGACCTCTGGATTTTTATGAGTGCCTTTGAATATCTGAAGTAGGGTCAAGCTCTGAAGAGGGGTGCACTCAGTTCCTTGTTTTCAGCAGATGATTCTTATTGAATGAATAAATGCCATTTATTCAACATTCACTTTTGGAGCCTTCTGGCTCTAGGATGCATATCTCAGCGTGGGTTCCAGACCTTTCAGAGAGGGCACCCTGCACCCCAGACCATTATCAAGGTCAGTCTTGTTCTTCAGAACCCAGCAATCACTCCAGAGACCGATCAAACAAATATTTCAATTCAAAGGTCTAATGCCACCTTCTGTTTGGATTTCTATTTATTGGGAACTGCCAATGTCTTATATGTTGCAATATCAGTGACTTTGTCACCAACAGAAATCACAGATATTTGCATATCACTTTACAATTATTGTAGACTAGAGGCCCCAGTGCACAAAATTCATGCACTCAGGGGGTTCTCTCAGCCCGACCTGCACCCTCTCACAGTCTGGGAGTCCTCGGGGGATGTCCAACATCCTTAGTGCTGCCCACCACTGCTGCTGTGCTTGCAGGCTGTGAACCCAGCTTCTGGTGTACTGACCACCAGGGAGCAGATCCTCTGTTGAGCATCTGCCCCCTTCTGGTCAGTACACATCATAGCAACCAGTTGTTCCACGGTTTGGATAATTTGCATATTAGCCTTTTATTATATAGGATAATTTTAAAAAAAATCACTTATACTCATCACTACTTTGGAATTGTGTCAGTTATTAAATTTGCTACTGTATCTTGATATTGAATGCATTAATAAAGAAGCATATGTAGACTGCATCAAACACATTAAGTATTTTGATATTTGTACTTTAATATAACTGGTTTCCTTTGTAACCTGATGGTGCTTTTAAAAATACAATTATAAGCATTTTTCTGAGAAGAGGTCCAATGCTTTCTGCAGATTCCCAAAGCGTGAGCTCATGGCACAAAAAGCTTAAGAACCCCTGATGCAGTGGAAAGAACACTGAAACCACGAGTCATGGGCCCTAAATTGTGTAATCTCCATCAAATTCCTTGATGTCTAGGTTCCTCCTTTTTCCCACCAGTGCCCCTCTCAACAAAATAAAAATAAAAATCTGAGCAGATCCAATCAGATGGAACATAAGGAAATGCATGTAACTTCAAAGCCACATAAGTGTAAGGAATCGCTGTTATTATTTATTATGTATGACCATTAGATAAAAATGACTTTTTTTTTTAAACCAAGGTTTTAAATGCAGTTCATTGCTAGAAATATTTCTCACCCAATGATTTAGACCATACGTACAAGACCAAAAAGAAATGGAAAATTGAGTCAATTCTCTGGGTAATAATTCATGCTAATAGGTTCTTACGTTTGCTTGCAACATCCAGATAATAAAAGAAAATGTGTTTTTAACTTGAGTTATCAGCATAGCTGTATCACAATTCTCAACTCTCCTTTGAATGTATAGCTTCAACGGCCAGGACTGAGGTTCTTAATAGTAAGAGGAATAGAATTATTTTCTGCCCCCTATTTTAGAGATACTCCAGAGGTGCACACTGAGATAGCTCGTGTGTTCAGAGACATCCATGGTTGACTGTGCATCTAGACACATACATAGCATTGATTAGAAATTTCATTAGAAAGGAAATGTGTTAGGTCAGTGGTCGGCAAACTGCGGCTCGCGAGCCACATGCGGCTCTTTGGCCCCTTGAGTGTGGCTCTTCCACAAAATACCACGGCCTGGGCGAGTCTATTTTGAAGAAGTGGCGTTAGAAGAAGTTTAAGTTGAAAAAATTTGGCTCTCAAAAGAAATTTCAATCATTGTACTGTTGATATTTGGCTCTGTTGACTAATGAGTTTGCCGACCACTGTGTTAGGTAAACATTTTTTCAACTCCATTTGTATTCGCAGATGCCTAAACCACTTGAATTTCTGTGTAATACATATGTCTTAGGATGGTGTTGCCTAGTTATACCCTCAGCAGTTTGCCAGTGGGGAACATTTTAAATGGAAAGGCAGGTTACTCTTGCCTTACAGTGTATAGATCCTACACAATCTATACACAAATATGTGTATTCATTTTTAAAAATATATATTTTTATTTATTTCAGAGAGGAAGGGAGAGAGAGATAGAAGCATCAACGATGAGAGAGAATCATTGATCAGCTGCCTCCTGCACGCCCCTCCTGGGGATGGAGCCTGCAACCTAGGCATGTGCTCTGACCGGGAATTGAACAGTGATCTCCTGGTTCATAGGTCAATGCTCAACCACTGGGCCACACTTATTGGGCCACACAGCATTTTAAAGAAAACTTACAAACCAAATGTGAACAGAAAGGACTTGAGTTAGAAAATAAATGTCTCCCAACTAGAAAGACTTAGTGATTCTGAGCCTTTCCACTCTCTGATATAAAAGTAAATTTATTCATTCAGTCCAAAGAAATCAGTAATTACATTTTCTTTCTCTGCTGTCTCCCCCCATTACTTTATATACAACTATACAAATGTAACTCAAGAGGAATTTAATTCAATTGATGATGCAATTATGTTAGAAGATATACTATCACTAAATTGACACCCTGGGAAAGATTTGCAACAAAAACAAAATCATCTGGGGAATAGCCCACCACTTAATAGAGAAAACACGTTACACACCATATTCGTTTGCCAGGGCTGCCATAAGGGAGGACCACCAACAGGGTGGCTTAAGCAACAGAAAATTATTTTCTCACAGTTGTGGAGCCTAGAAGTGTGAGATGAAGATGCTGATAGGGTTTGTTCCTTCTGAGGGCCATGAAAGAGAATTTGTTCCATATCATGCCCTTAGCGGCAGGTGGTTGCTGACAATCTTGGGTGATTTTTGGCTTGTAGAAGCATCACCCCCATCTCTGCCTTCCTCTTCACAAGGCATTCTCCTGTGTGCGTCACCATGTCCAAATTTCCCTTTTTTATGAGGATACCTACCATATTGGATTAGGGTCCAGCCTAATGACGTCATCTTATCTAATTATATCTTAAATGATGCTGTTTGCAAATGAAGTCACATTCTGAGATACTGAGATACTGAGATACTGAGGATCAAGACTCCACATGAATTTTTTGGGTGCACAAGTCAACCCCTAACACACATATGAAATGTTCGGCATACAGTATATCTGACACACTGTATTGAAAGGGAATAGACTTGCAAAGAGCTATAGGGGCAAGCACTTCTTGAGGGGAGGCAGGCCAGACGATCTCTGATGACACTGGAACCATGCATGGAATTCAGCAGCTAAATTAACCCAAATCTCTATCCATCCTTAAAGTAACTTCTAGCAGCAGTTCTTAATTTTTATTCTGAAGTGTCGTCTAAGAGTGAAGGATGACTACATCTCCTGGGGTTTTATCTAAAAATGTATTGGAATCTTCCACCATCATCCCTAACACAGCTATGTTTTCTAAGACAGCAAAGAAGCTTGACATGAATTACCCTTGGGTAAACTATTTCAAATGAGAATAGGTAATTTTTTAAAATATAATTTTGTTGATAAAGGAGAGGGAGAGAGAGAAAGAAACATCAATGATGACAGGGAATCATTGATCGGTTGCCTCCTGCACCTCCCCGCAACTCGGGCATGTGCCCTGACCAGGAATTGAACCGTGACCTCCTGGTTCATAGGTCAATGCTCAACCACTGAGCCATGCCGGCCGGGCATGATAATAGGATATTTTAAAAGCTCCTTTTTATGGGCTGGGCACTATGCTAATTACTTCACATGGATTATCTCATTGTTTTTTCACAGTGTGCAGTCCTAAAATAGACATTATTTCACAGAAGGGCGATAGACATTTAAAGAAGATAAGTACCTAGCTGAAGGTTGGTGAGTGTGGAGCCGGGGAGGAACCAAGTCAGTGTTTTTAAGAAATGGTGCTAGAAATTGGACACCCATAGGCAAACCAAAACAAAACAGCCCTGACTGGTTTGGCTCAGTGGATAGAGCGTTGGCCTGCGGACTGAAGGGTCCCAGGTTCAATTCTAGTCAAGGGCAGGTACCTTGGTTTTGGGCACATCCCCAGTAGGGGGTCTGCAGAAGGCAGTTGATCGATATTTCTCTCCCATCGATGTTTCTAACTCTCTATCCCTCTCCCTCTCTATTAAAAATCAATAAAATACATTTAAAACAACAACAACAAAAAAACAACCCACACAGACGAAACTAAATACCTCTGCTCTACAAAAGCACCGAGAAGAAAATGAAAAGAAAGCCACAGACTGGGAGAAAAAAAATTGCAAAACACAAAACTCCTAAAGGACTGGTAATCATATTATGTATACAAAGAAAACTTAAAAAAATAACAAACCCACAACCTCAAAGATAGAGAAGCAACCCATTAAGAAAATAGGCAAAAGATTGAACATACACACCAAAGGATAGACAAATGGCAAATAAGCCCTTTAAAGGACACTGAACATTATTCGTCCTTAGGGAAATGCAAATTATAATCATAATGTGTTACCACTACGCACCTATTAGAATGGCTAACATTAAAAAACAAAACTCAACCTTTCATACATTGCCGGCGGGAATGCAAAATGTTATAGACCCTTTGGAAAACAGTTTAGGAGTTTTTAATAAAGTTAACATATACTTACCATGTGATCCTGAAATCACACACTGAGATATTTACCCAAGAGAAATAAAAACTTACGTTCACACACATGCACACACAAATTGCAGGTGAATGCTTATAGCTGTTTTATTTCTAATCGCCCCAAACTGGGAACACAGCAAATGGCCATTAGGTGGTGCGTGGTACACCCACACGAGGGAACACTGCTCAGCAATAAAACGGGACAGACTGCTGACAGACACACGTGGGTGAATGCATTCTGCTAAGTGAGAAAAACCAGCCTGGCAAGGTTAAATACGTATGAGTCCACTAGAAGCACCGGGAAAAGGCTGGTGGTGCTGGAGGGCGGAAGTGAGGACAGACGCATTTACAGAAGTGTGAGGAAAGGCCTGGAGAGAGGGAGATGCTATGTATCTCGACTATAGTAGTGGCTATGTGACTGAGCATTTGTTGGAACTCACAGGACTGCGCTCTACTCACTAAAAGTGATGAATTCTATTGTATGTAAATGATTCCTTAATGCACCTGAAAGAAGAGCCTACAGGATTAGCATGGTAAGACAGTAACCTAATGAGTCCAGGTAACCTTAAAATATGGAGAAGGTATCTCTTTGTTTAATTAGTAAGTCGTCCATATGAGAAAAGGAAGGTTACCAAACTTAGCTCACATAGAAGGTGCTCAGAATTTAGAGTATCTCCTTAGCATAAATCTAAAAAAACCCTCTTTTGGTCATATTTATAGGCATGCTCACATTTTTTTTTTTACCTCCCTAATAAAGCTGTTAAGAATGTGAAATCTTTCCAGTTTCCTCTTCAACGACGAGCACTTTTCATTTAGGTGTTCTGGTGTGCATGCTATATAAATTCTGTTGCATCACTTTATACCTTTGGTTGTTTCTGACGGCAGCATTTGCAAGTCATGTTTAATTTTGTTTGCCTGGAAAGACAATGAAATGCTAAAATATATGTGTGTTTATATTCTATTCACGCTTCACTCTTACAGCAACAGAAGAGCCTTAATGCACCCCTGTCCTCTGAGGAAGCTAGTGGTAGAACAGGAGAAACATTATGAATAATTAAAAATATGCTATTTACTCCAGGAGAAAGAAAACTCTTTGAAAAATCTCTGCTGGCAGAAAGCTTCCCAATCAAGTACCGTATCCTTATAAATAAATTGCTAGTTTTTCAGGTGTCAAGGGATTTCACAGTCAGATATTAATAAGATAAAAATGCTCAACTTGATCATTAAGGTGAAGAGGAATGAGGATTGAGTTACCTCTTGTTCATTCTTATCATTCTTCATTGTTAACTAGCAAGTAGGTACAGGTGCTTAGTGTTGTGCCAGAACTGGAGTTATAAAAAGAGAAGGAGAATTTCAGGGTGAAGAGTTAATTCTGAGAGATTCCATTTCATAATATTCAGACCTTAGGATGAAAACTTAATTTGTTTTCATCACGAAGAGCTGATCTCTTTTATGTGATTGGCCTTTTGGCCTATCATTTTTTTATATATTATTACAGAAAAAAAATATCTCTATCCTCTAGGTAAGAAAGAAATGGTGGGTTAGTCAATCTGGCCAATCAATGGATATGGTAATCAGCTGGGGTTCAATAGACGGGCTCCAGCTCTACTATGACATTAACTAGCTGTGTGACTTTGGACAAATGACTCAACCTATCTGGTTTAAAATATATATATATATCGTATTTTCTGGCGTATAAGACGATTGGGCATATAGAAGATTTTCCTGGGTTAAAAAGTCATCTTATACGCTGGAAAATACTTCATATATATATATATATATATATATATATATATATATATATATATAAATTCTCACCTGAGGTTATGCTTATTATTTTTTAGAAAGAGAGAGAGAAAGAAAGAGAGAGAGAAACATCAATGTGCAAGAGAACATTGATTGGTTGCCTCCCATACATGCCCTGACTGGGGATTGAACACCAAACCTAGGTATGTACCCTTGACTGGGAATGGAACCCTTTTGATATATGGGAGGATGCTCCAACCAGCTGAGCCATACTGGCCAGGGTGGGCCTTACTTTATTTTTATCTCTTTATTTTAGAGAGAGAGAAAAAAGGAGAGGGAGACACACACAGAGAGAGAGAGAGAGGGAGAGAAAGAGAAACATTGGTTTGTTGTTCCACTAGTTGATGCATTCATTGGTTGCTGCTCGTATGTGTCCTGACCTGAGATCGAACCCCAAATCTTGGGGTGTCAGGACATGCTCTAACCAACTGAACTGCTTGGCCAGGGGCTCGGCCTTGTTTTTCTTATGTGTACACGATGTGGTTGGATTTTATAATCTCTAAAATCAATTATAGTTCTAAAATAATTGATGATTCTGCATGCAACATCAATTTTCAAATTATTTGAATATTATGTATAAACCTATATTAAGTATAATTAAATCCTCAATAACTCAGAATGCATTTCAAAACACTGCACGGTGTAGAGTCATCACTAAGAATGCCTAGCAAAGTGCTGGTTAAATAGAAGTTCCAGACAAATGGAATACTCATTAAATTAGCTTTTAAAGTGTTTTACACAAATATACAATTTTAATTGTAACAAAAAAGTTTTCCTCATTTTAATAAAACAAAATCTAATTCTGCAATTAACCAGGAACAAAAGGCATGTGAACTCCTCACATATGGGTTGACAAAGTTCACCTATGGCATTCTGACTCACTTCTGGGAAATGGAGATTATGAGCTATGGCAGTGGTTCTCAACCTTCCTAATGCCGCGACCCTTTAATACAGTTCCTCATGGTGTGGTGACCCCCAACCATAAAATTATTTTCGTTGCTACTTCATGACTGTAATTTTGCTACTGTTAATGAATCGTAATGTAAATATCTATGTTTTCCGATGGTCTTAGGCTCTACAGCAGCGGTTCTCAACCTGTGGATCGCCTAAGACCATCAGAAAACACAGATATTTACATTTGATTCATAACAGTAGCAAAATTACAGTTATGAAGTAGCAACGGAAATAATTTTATGATTGGGGGGTCACCACAACATGAGGAACTGTATTAAAGGGTCGCGGCATTAGAAAGGTTGAGAACCACTGAGCTATGGTTTATAAAAAAAACTTAGACAAGACAGAATTTTCCAATGGTTCTATGTAGTTATCTGTGATGCAGTTTATGTGGATCTCACTCTAGTTAGAAGCCAACAAATTAATTTTTTTAAAAATATTTTTTATTGATTTCAGAGAGGGAGAGAGAGATGGAGACATCAATGATGACAGAGAATTATTGATCGGCTGCCTCCCGCACGCTCCCTAATGGGGATTGAGTCAGCAGCCTGAGCATGTACCCTGACCGGGAATTGAACCCTAACCTCCTGGTTCTTAGGTCAATGCTCAACTGAGCCATGCCAGCCATGCTTAAAACTATGTTCTTTAAGTTACTGTTAAAAACAGTTGCTTGTATTCTGTTTGAGACTGAGCAGGTACGTGTTAGTGATAGCATATATTAACATGTATTTGTAGAAATAGCTTTTTATTATTAATAGTCTGAGATTCATGGCTTCTAATTAGGCAGAAAATAAACATCATTAACTTTACACATTGTTCAAGATCATATTATGGGTTTACTACCATATAAATTGTTTCTGTAAAATCTATATGACTTATTATGCAATCCCACTGGATGAATTTTATTGCTTTCCTATGGCTTTGTGCTTTGTCTTAATATTATTTTTGAGCACCCCTTTGAGTTTATATGATAGCATTTAAAAATCATCGGTACTGCCCTAGTCGGTTTGGCTCAGTGGATAGAGCATTGACCTGCTGACTGAAGGGTCCTGGGTTCATTTCTGGTCAGGGGCACATGCCTGGGTTGCGGGCTTGATCCCCAGTAGAGGGCGTGCAGGAGACAGCTGATTGGTGATTCTCTCTCATCATTGATGTTTGTTTCTATCTCTTCCTCTCTGAAATCAATAAAAATATTTTAAAAAATAAAAATAATCAATACTAAATAACTAAACAGAATGCCTAACACAAAAATAGAAAAACCAAGCTACGTGGCATCTTTACACCAAATCTTCCTTATCCAATTATCTGGATATTTTGGTGAGAATTAATTGAGATCAAGGTTGTGCTGACATCTTTTGTCTAAATATATTTGAGAAAGGTTTTGCAATGTTTAAGGAATCCAAATATGAAACCTAATGTGTGGCTATATTTTCACCATTCCAAAGATTTAAATGTCTTCTTGATTATATTCAACCACCCATTTACTTTCCATTTGCTCCCAAACTCTGTGCTATTATTTGGTGTTGCAATATAGAAAATTGTTCATGCTCCAAGTAATGAAATCATATTATAAAAGTCTATCTCTTTAATGGCTACACATTCTCTGTTACTCCTATTAAGAGAAGGTGTCTAATTTCACTCCCCTTGAACCTGAGCTGGCTATAGTGACTTGCTTGACAAATGGAATGTGGCAGAAGTGACATTCTAGGACTCCTGAGGCTAGGTCATAAGCAGCCTTGCAGCTTCTGTTTGGGCCCTGGTATACTCATCTGGAGCTCTGAGTTACCCATTTAAAGAGACTGCTTATCTTTTTATTTTAATATTTTTTTTATTGATTTCAGAGAGGAAGGGAGAGGGAAAGAGAGATAGAAACATCAATGATGATAGAGAATCATTGATCGGCTGCCTCCTGCACGCCCCCTACTGAGGATCGAGCCCACAACCGGGCATGTGCCCTTGACCGGAATCGGACCCGGGACCCTTCAGTCCCCAGGCCAATGCTCTATCCACAGAGCCAAACCGGCTAGGGCAGTGGTCGGCAAACAGCGGCTCGCGAGCCACATGTGGCCCTTTGGCCCCTTGAGTGTGGCTCTTCCACAAAATACCACGGCCTGGGCGAGTCTATTTTGAAGAAGTGGCATTAGAAAAAGTTTAAGTTGAAAAAATTTGGCTCTCAAAAGAAATTTCAATCGTTGTACTGTTGATATTTGGCTCTGTTGACTAATGAGTTTGCCGACCACTGGGCTAGGGCAAGTCTGCTTATCTTGAAGCCACCATGCTGTGAAGATACCCAAGCTAGTTCCTATCCTGTTCTAGCCTCCAGCCACTCAACTCCTACCAGCTCAGGCCCCAGACATCCTGGGGTAGAGAAGAGCCATTCCCACTGTGCAATGTCTGAATTCCAGAGCCGTAGATTTATAAGCAAAACAAATGATGGCTATTTTGAATAGTTACACAGCATAGGTAACTGGGGCATGTTTCGATGCCTTAAAAAAAAAAAAAAAGGGTGCTGCCTTAACAAAACCTGTAACGTAGGACCCTGGACGGGGACTGGGTGGTGTGTGGGACCTGGAAGGGCCCTGGTGAGACTGTGAAAGCTGGAAGAGCCTCCTGAGACGCTTAGTCAGGCCTTGAGGGATGGCGGGGTGGAAGGAAGGAGCGTGCAAGGTGTGTCCTGGCAGAACTGCTAGCCAACCTGTTGACTGTGGTAACGTGGGGGAGATCCTGAGGATCTGGCTAAGTGGGTTTCCAGGCAGCACGCTGCAAGTGCTGCCTGGCTTTTTCTAGTTGCCTATTACAAAACACGAGAAGTAAGGAAAAAGCTAAAAATGGAACTGTTCACGTTTTGAGGATCTCTAGAGGACATATCAAGGAGTCAGGACTTTTGGGAGTTTGAAAATACAACTGTCTTATCTCCAGTCTCTTTCAGCAAAAGATTCCCAATGTAAGAAATAGCTTCAAAGCAAAGGAACTCTTGATATGGGTCTACATGGATTTCATGAATGGTGTGGACCAGTAACTACTATGAACCTTTTGTTCCATCCTTCCCCCACTTTTTTTTTTTTTTTTTTTTTTTTTGCTACAAAAAGCCTGTTTCCATTTGGTCCAGTACATGGGAGAGGCCTTCAGGATGGTTAAAGGGATGGTCAGTAGTTTCAGAGAGAGGCTCAGGCAAAAGGCAGACACCGGGGGATGCAGAGGGGCCCCTCAAAGGCCTCCGGGCTCCACGGGCTCCTAGTGGTGCTGGAGGGGGAGCCTTTCCTAGAGCTTCTGACCCCGCCCAGCCTGGGGGCCGGCAGCCTGCGGAGGGGAGCCAGGTGTGGCCCATCTTCCTGATGAGTTTCACCTCCTCACCCGGAAGTGGTTCTGCAGGAAGGTCAAAGCTGAGCGTCTGCGTGGGCAGAACCAGGGCACGCAGGTCCAAGAGGGAGTGGGTCAGGTTCCTCTCCAAGGCCAGGGTGGCCTCCCTGGCGCCCTGAGTTCTGCCCGCTCACCTGGGGGAGGCCTCAGCGCGTCCTGGGGGAGAGGGCGGCCACCGCGCTGGGTTTGCAACTTAAAAAGACACTGAGCCCTCCCGCTTCTTCTTCGACATCTCGCCCAGAGAGAGGTAGGTGTGGGCGGCCCGCAGAGGCAGGAGGGGAGGGGAGCTGGGCGGTGGATGGCAGCCTCCACCTCAGTGGGATAATTCTGACGCATTTGGGAGCTCATGGTTGTTCGGCAATAAGGAGTTAAGGTAGAAAAAAAACTGGTTTGTTGGCTGGTCCCGGAGGTGGTTCTGAAGGTGGTTCTGAAGGTTAAGACGCTGGATTAGACGCTGGAGGGTGGCCAGAGGCTGGGAGAAGGGGCGTCCCTGGGTCTGTTCGTCCAAACACTGTTGAAGCAAGAGGCAGATCTGGGACTGCTGAGGGCACTCCATCCTCCCCCCACTTTTTTATTGGCAGTGTTGACTGCAGTTACCTACTCTTGTGCCACCATTGGATACTGGGTGTGTGGAGGAGGCAGAGAACGTGTATCTTTGTGTGTCTGTGGGAGGGGGGGGAAGGGGGGCCGTCAGATCCAGAGGAACTGTATTTAAGGAGCTGCCTCCTGATTTCATGGTGAGATGCTGGACTTTGGGTCAGTGCTGAAAAGGGTTGAGACTTTCGGGAGCCTTCAGAGGAGGTAAGTGTGTTTTGCATGTGGGATAAACGTAAGAGTTGTGGCCAGAGGACAAACCGCAGAGATGGCTGTACATTCCTTGCTACGCTTTCCATGGATAGGCAGAGTCTGTTTCCTTCTCCTTGACTCTGGGTTGGTCTTAGTGATTACTTAACTAATGGAATGTGGCAGACGCGACATTCTGGGACTTCTGAGGCTGGGTCATCAGAAGCCTTGCAGCTTCCAGCCGGAGCGCCTAGAACCCTGGCTGCCAGGTAAGAAGTCTGACATCACCGAGGCTGCCACGTGTTGAGGATGCTCAGGCTCGCCCTTTGGAAAGGCTGTGCGCAAAGAGAGAAACAAGGGGCAACGGGGAACCAGGTGGTCCAACTCCAAAACATCAGAATGACCCCAGCTGAGACCTCAGACATCATGGAGCATAGTGAACCCATTCTCTGTGTGGCGTGTCCCAATTCCTGACTCCTAGTTTTGTGAGCAAAAGAAATGATTTTTTGTTTGTTTGTTATCAGGCATTTTAAGTTTCGAGGTTGCTTATTATTTAGCAATAGATCATCCTTCACTCTTAAGGGTCCCATTACCATTTCTGTGATCCAGACTTGATTTGAGTCTACCCCAGTTCACCAAAAATGTTATTTTATTCTGAAACTTCAGTGGGTGAGAGTGAAATTCTTGCTCCTCGGTTTTTATGTAAATCAGTACATGCATCACCAATCAATGCAATTTAAGCTGATTGAATCCACACGTTAGTACCTATGAACTAGGCTCGACCCCAAAAAGATTCTAGCAGTGAGGGGTAAAGAGAAGTTCCTGCCCAAATAAAATTACTGAAGCAATTTTAGAACCATATTCAATGTACAATAAATATATTTCAGGTCTATAGTAAACATTAAAACCAGGTAATATTTTTTAAACTTCTAGAGATCACACATTCATTTAAAGCCCGATGCTGCTGGAGAGTAGATTCTACACCTGAAGTTTCTACATTACATCAGGATCATCAGGATTCAGCCCCAGGTTCAGGCAATTTCAGAAGAGACATTTAAATAGTTTTCAGAGGAAGAAGCTAGACAGAGTGATTCTGCAAAGTTGAGACGAGCTGATGCCTAGATCCAGTTGAGAGTAATTCATCCCTAATTGGTTTGGCTCAGTGGATAGAGCGTCGTTGGTCTGAGGACTGAAGGGTCCCGGGTTTGATTCTGGTCAAGGGCATGTACCTGGATTGCAGGCTCGATCCCCAGTAGGGGGCGTGCAGAAGGCAGCTGAACGATGTTTCTAACTCTATCTCTCTCCCTTCCTCTCTGTAAAATCAATATATACAGTGACTGAGTGGCCAGATTATTATGATCTCTGAACGCATAATCATCTGGCCACTCAGTATATATATATATATGTGTGTGTGTGTATATATGTATATGTATATATATGTGTGTGTATATATATGTATATGTATATGTGTGTGTGTGTGTATGTGTGTGTGTGTGTGTATATATATATATGTAATTCAGTTGGCCCAAGAGGAAATCTAATTGATCTTTGGGGTATCTTAAGGTGCCTCTGTGAGGATGAGGCCTGAAAAATCTGTGTTTTAAATATGCCTCCATCCTCAGGTGAATCTTAAGTACGTGAAAGCTTGAGTAAAACTGAGAAACCTGAGATTTTTTCCTAGGCCTCCCTCCACCGCCTAACCTTCCAAATACCCTTCAACAGTGGTCGGCAAACTCATTAGTCAGCAGAGCCAAATATCAACAGTACAACGATTACAATTTCTTTTGAGAGCCAAATTTTTTCAACTTAAACTTCTTCTAATGCCACTTCTTCAAAATAGACTCGCCCAGGCCGTGGTATTTTGTGGAAGAGCCACACTCAAGGGGCCAAAGAGCCGCACATGGCTCATGAGCTTCGGTTTGCTGACCACTGCCCTTCGAGATAGTTCACTCTGTTGCTGTCAAAGAGAAACCCATTTAGAGCAAAATCAGAACAAGAAGAAAATCAGAAATAACTCTATTGGGAACAAAGTGATTATGTTTGCAATGTCAATGAGTACGAAATGATGACCAGCCACTAAAGGCTTTCAAGCAATGAATACTAAAAAGCCTTGAGTAGCTAGCTGGTTTGGCTCAGTGGATAGAGCATTGGCCTGTGGACCGAAAGGTCCCGTGTTCTATTCCAGTCAAGGGCACCTCGGTTGTAGGCTCCCCCCCAGCCTGGGTCCTGGTTGGAGCACCTGCAAGAGGCAACCAATTGCTGTTTCTCTCTCTGTCTTTCCCTCTCTCTTCCACTCTCTCTCTAAAAAAAAAAAAAAAAAAAGCATTGAGTAATCCAAATGATTTTTTTTTTCTTATATGCTGCAAGCCCTAGGCACATTTCTATAGTTTCTAGTGCGTTTGGCATTACTTTTGTTAGCCTTTCATTTTCAAACCGTGAACCCCATTATATTCCTTGAAATATAGCCCCGTGACTCATATATTTCATTTCACCCAGAGATTTTCATGGAAAATATCTTCACTTGATATTAATACTGCTGCGTTCACGCCCCTATCTTTTAATTATTTTATAATAATCTCTTTTAATGAGTGGTAGGAGTGTTGGATATTGACTACACCACCTTCCCATTGGGTTTAACTTGCTTAAATGAGTGTTTATATAACATAGGTTATACAATATATTATGGGTGTATAACAAATTTATCCAGACTCCAAATTATTTTAAATTTGATGAACCACGAATCCATGTCTTTAGCTCAGATTTTTCTTCTGAGCTTCAGACCTTCATATGCAACACCTGTTGGAAATCTCTGGGACGTGCCCACAGGCACGGGAAACAGACGTGCTCAGCATCTCTTCCTTCAGAGGCTCACCCTGTTTCCTGTTCCTTAGTAGACAGCAACATCCTCTGTCCAACTGCCCAGACCTGAAACTGAGCATCTTCCCATACTCCTCTCTCTCTAACCCTGCACATACAGTTACTCCCCAAGGCCTGTCTTCTTGAGCACTTCCGCGTTCTCTTGGCACCTTAGTTCAAGCCCCCGAGGTTTCTCACCAGACTTCTGGAATGGCCTGTGTATAGGAGGTTCTGCTTCCAGTTTTTCCCTTTGCTCAAACCATCCTCCAAATTGTTGCAAGAATGGTCTTAATAAAATGAAAATCTCATCGTGTTACTCTCCGGTTTGAAACTCCCCAGGGATTCTTCACTGCCTACTGTTACGTGTGGAACTCTTAGCCAGGCTAACAAAGCTCTCCATGAGCCATTCCTTGCCTGTCTCTCCAGCATTATCTTTCATCCTATGGTTCTCACATGTCACACTCCAGCTATGATAGATGACTTATGGTACTCATAAAGAAGCATGCTCCCTATGTCTTCATGCCTGTGTTCAATCTGCGACCTCTCTTCCCAACTCCCTAGAAAATATATACTCCTCTCTCTAGACTGCACTCATGTATCAGATCCTTGTTAAATTCTTTCTGATGTGCCCCCATCCCAAAGGAGAACCAATCACTATGGCATGTGAGAGCCCTTGGTACCATTGACAGGTTTCCCTTATTGCACTTTTAACAGTTTTTTGCCTTGTTTTGTGTTCAGGTCTGTCTCCCTCCACCAGGCCACCTGCTTCATTTGGGAAAGAAACATATCTTGTTTGTATTTATAGCCCTTAGATAAATAAAGTCCTTGACACATAGTAGATGTTTAATAATTACTTGGCAGATAAATCAAAACCCAAGTAGAAAAGTTTTCTTTGATATTCTACTTTTATAAAAGGGGCAAATGAGAAAAACTGATATCACAAAATCCATAGTATGGATCCAGACTATAACCTGCTCTAAAAAGTATAAAGATTTTACACACACACACACACACACACACACACACACACACACACTTTCATACTCACATCTAGTCTGAAATCCTATCACTTGTAAATCTGGTATTCATAATAAGTATTCCAGAGTACTGTTTCTGATTCATTTAAAAATACCTCCACTGAAGTTTAACATTTTTTGTCTCTTTGAAATTCTCTGGGTAGCTATATGTATGTATGGTATGCAATATATGGCAACTTCTAGTTAACAAAATGTGAAACTAATTTGCGTGAACAGCTGTATTGTATAGGTTAAGTAGCAAAATACTAGCTAGTGGTAAAAAACAATTCTCAAATTTTTTGTTTTGTTTAAATAAATGTTTTGTATAAAAGCCTGTAAGTAATTAATATTGAATCCTCAGTCATTTTGTGCTTCAAAAATAAAGGAAAAGTAAGATAAGTGGTATAAAATATTGAGACATAAAGTAAGCCCTTATGTTACGCCCCTCGACAGATAATTGGGTACAGGCTCAGATTTTACAGATTAAGGGGACGTTAAGATAGTTCAAAAGGATCTAGAGGCTGGAAAGGCTGGAAAATAGGGTTTATTAAAGTTATTAGTATTATTCAGAATAAATACAGATGATTTAATAATAGTCCTTCAAGCATATGAAGTTACTAATGAGTTTCCTTTCATTAAGCAGAAGATGAAAATAAAGAAATAAAATTAGCCCTGGCTGGTTTGGCTCAGTGGATAGAGCGTCAGCCTGTGGATTGAGGGGTCCCGGGTTCGATTTTGGTCAGGGGCATGTGCCCAGGTTGTAGGCTCGATCCCCGGTGGAGGGCATGCAGGAGGCAGCCAATCAATGATTCTCTCATCATTGATGTTTCTCTCTCTCTCTACCTCCCCCTTCCCTCTCTCTACCTCCCCCTTCCCTCTCTCTACCTCCCCCTTCCTCTCTGAAATCAATACAAATATATATATACTAGGGGCCCGGTGCACGAAATTCGTGCACGGGTAGGATCCCTAGTCCTGGCCAGCGATCAGGGCCAATCTGTGGGGGCCCTGCGGGGTGATTGAGGAGTGGGGGGACTGCCCCTGGCACCGCCTTGGCTGGCCTGGGGCCTGTAGGCTGGGGGCAGCTCATGTGTTGAGCGTCTGCCCCCTGGTGGTCAGTGCACGTCATAGCAACCGGTCGTTCTGCCGTTTGGTCGATTTGCATATTAGCCTTTTATTATATAGGATGTTTTTTTAAAAAATAAATAAAATTACATGAACACTTATTAACTAAGTACTAGATAAGTAAACCCCAGTCAAGTCGCTTCAAACTCATAACTGTGTGCTGAATAAGTCATATCTCCAGATGAAATAAGCTCAAGTGATTAAAAAACTTTCGGCCTGATCGGCATGGCTCAGTAGTTGACCTATGAATCCAGAGGTCATGGTTTGATTCCGTTTAGGGCACATGCTGGGTTACAAGCTCGATCCCCAGTGTGGGGCATGCAGGAGGCAGCCAATCAATGGTTCTCTCTCATTATTGATGTTTCTATCTCTCTCTCCCTTCCACTCTGAAATCAATAAAAATATATTAAAAAAAAAAACAACTTTTTAAGAACTTCTGGTTTTAGTTCCAAGATACTGGAAAGTATCTACTACTCAGGAATAGTTTCTCATATCCTTAAAACAGGGGCAAGCTAAACAAACTGAAAATCAACTACTTTTCTGGGTTTGGAAATTAAATGCATGCTTCTAAATAACACATGGGCCAAAGAAGACATCTCCAGAGAAATTTCAAAATATTTAAATTAAACGAAAATGAAAAATATAACATCAAATCTGTGGGATACAGAGAAAGCAGTGCTTAGAGGGAAATTTACAGCTTTAAAGGCATATATTAAAAAAAAAAAAGATCTAGCCCTAGCCGGTTTGGCTCAGTGGATAGAGCATCAGCCAGCAGACCCAAGGGTCCTGGGTTCGATTCTGGTCAAGGGCACATACCTCGGTTGCAGGTTCCTCCTTAGCTTGGGCCCTGGTCAGGGCAGAACCCCAGCTTCTCTCTTGGTAGGGGATTTTTTCATTTATTCTGGATCTTCTCTGAGAAGAGCTCCCTTTTCCATTATTCTCAGTCGTACCCCACTCTAACTCTGGGAAGGTTTTCCTTTTCCATTAAATGCCGCATTTTCATTTGAACTCTGTGTTGAGAATCCTTTCCGTGCTGGGGGCTGGGCACCATTCAGGGCTTGCTTCATAGGAATCGAGTTTCCCTTGAGTTCCTCCGAAATAAGAGGCAGCTCTAAAGTTCTGATCTTTGGCACGTGGCTGTGTCCCTTTGTGTAGCTGGGCAGTCAATAGGCCTTTCGTTTTAGTCTTAAATTTACTATTTGGGGTTCAGAAGCAGTAGACTTTTCCTTCTTTTCTTTTCTTCTTTTCTTAATTTTTAAAAACTTTTTCTTGAATGTATTGGGGTGACGTTCGTTAATAAAATTATATAGGTTTCAGGTGTACAATTTCAGAAGCAGTCAACTTTTCAAACCCCTGAGGCACTTAATCTCTGGGCTCTCTCCATTCCCTTCGATATCTGCTTGAAAACCATTGACTCCTTGACCAACTTTACTGCTTTTTTGTAATATCTTTTAGCAAAAAAAAAAAAAAAAAAAAAAAAAAAAAAAATATATATATATATATATATATATATATATATATATATATCTATCTATCTATCTATCTCCTGGCTCCTTCCATCTGTTTTCCCTAAACTACAGGCTCAGCAGTCACAATGACCGCCTTTCAAGCAAAATAGGCACTAATTTTATCAAATGTTTTGCATCACATGGGTTAGTTTTTCAGCCTGCTGTATCTACTTCTTCACCGCAGCTTCTACACTAGTGAACATATTGTAGGTTTTCATTCTCAATATTGGTCTTAGTTTCAATTGCTTGCAGTAACAAATGGAGTCTAAAATGTGTAATGGCTCAAATATAAGGTTTTTGCCCAGCCAGCATGGCTCAGTGGGTGAATGTCGACCCATGAACTAGGAGGTCACAGTTAGATTCCTGGTCAGGGCACATGCCTGGGTTACGGCCTCCATCCCCAATAGGGGGTGTTTCTACCTCTCTCTCCCTTCCTCTCTGAAATCAATAAAAATATATTTAAAAATTTTTTTAAATTAAAAAATATAAAGTTTCCTTCTCATTTATGCTAACTTGCTAAGGTAGATGATACCTGGTTGTCTCTTTCCTGTGAGGTGACTCAGTGACATAGAATCTTCCCAACCTGTGGCTCTGCCTCTGTTTTTCTCCATATCCTGCTGGTGGAAAGGGAAAGAAGGCATGGAGGCATATTTGTTTCTTAAAAAGCCTCTTTGAAATTGGTATATGTCACATCTGCTCATATTCCATTGGCTAGAACTTGGTCACATGGCCATACCTAATTTCAAGGGCGAGGCTAAGAAATATAAGCTAGCCATACGACTGAGAAAAAGAGAAAAGCATAGATTTGGTAAAGAGTGGGAGGTTTCTACCACCTATTAAAAGTACTATTTGGAAGATTTTCCTTTGGATATATTTTCCTTATGCCAACTGAAAATAAGCCTTCATTTTTTCTTCTTACTAATTAATGTAAGTTTATGAGATCCTTAATATAATTTGTCTCCATTTATTTGGCATTTAATTATGTAGAGGTATTTACTGTATTATTATACTATTATAATTCATTATAAAGTACTAATCAAACAAAATATTTCAGTATTTTACTGAGACCTTTTATTTTAAGATTGGGAATGGTTTTATTTTCAAATGGGAGACATCAAGGAATAGTTTGATAAATCTACAGAAAGAAAATATATTTGTTTAAATACTATTAGAGATCAAAGGATTTACAATCAATTTGCAATTAAAAGTTAATCTTAAGCATATAAGATGAATATGATGAATAACTAGGTAAGTCCCTCTGTAAACAATAAAAATGATAATTTAATGATATACCAGTACTAGTCAGAATGCAGATGTACCTGCTTTCTGCTGAAATTGCACTTTATTTTTTGTGGTTTATATTTAAATTTTTATTAAGTTGATTTGGGTGACATTAGTCAACATAAACATGTAAGTTTCATGTGTAGATTTCTATGTTAACCAGATCTGTATATTTCACTGTGTGCCCACCACCTAATATCAAATCTTCCCCTGTCACCTCCTATTAGGACCCCCTTCTCCTCCCACCCCCTTCCCTCTGGCAACCCTCACACAGCTGTTTGTGTTCAGAAGTTTCAGTTTTATATCCCACATATGAGTGAAATCATATGGTTCTTAGCTTTTGCTGTCTGACTTATTTCACTTAGCAAAATGTTCTCAAGGTCCATCCATGTTGTTGCAAATGCTGCTATTTCATCCTTTCTTATGGCTGAGGAGTATTCCATTGCGTAGATGTACCACATCCAGTCCTCTATCACAGGACACTTTAGCTGTTTCCATATCTTGGTCACCGTGAATCATTCTGCAATGAACATAGGGGTGCATATATCTTTGAGAATACATGATTTCGAGTTTTTGGTATATACCCAGGAGTGGGGTTGCTGGGTCATATGGTAGCTCTATTCTTTTATTATTATTATTCTTTATTAAGGTATTACATGTGACTCCTTTACTGCCAGTGCCCTCCCCAGCACATGCCCTCACCCCCCTGGTGTCTGTGTCATTGGTTATGCTTATATGCATGCATACAAGTCCTTTGGTTGATCTCTACCCCCTCCCCCACCCTCTGAATTTTGACCGTTGAACAACATAAACTGATGAACAAAAACAGATCCAGAGACAGAGAAGCATTGAACAGATGCTTCTCTGTCTCTGGATCTGTTTTTGTTCATCAGTTTATGTTGTTCATTATATCCCACATATGAGTGACATCATGTGATATTTATCTTTCTCCGACTGGCTTATTTCACTTAGCATAGTGCTCTCCAGTTCCATCCATGCTGCTACAAATGGTAAAAGTTCCTTCTTCTTTTACCGCAGCATAGTATTCCATAGTGTAGATGTACCACATGTTTTTGATTGTTTTTTAAATATATTTTATTGATTTTTTACAGAGAGGAAGGGAGAGAGATAGTCAGAAACATCGATGAGAGAGAAACATCGATCAGCTGCCTCCTGCACACCCCCCCACTGGGGATGTGCCCGCAACCAAGGTACGTGCCCCCGACCGGAATCGAACCTGGGACCCCTCAGTCCGCAGGCCAACACTCTACCCACCGAGCCAAACCGGTTTCGGCTGTACCACATGTTTTTAATCCACCCATCTGCTGATGGGCACTTAGGCTATTTCCACATCTTGGCTATTGTAAATTGTGCTGCTATGAACATAGGGGTGCATATATCCTTACTGATTGGTGTTTCTGGTTTCTTGGGATATATTCCTGGAAGTGGGATTTTTGGGTCAAATGGGAGTTCCATTTTTAATTTTTTGAGGAAACTCCATACTGTTCTCCACAGTGGCTGCACCAGTCTGCATTCCTACCAGCAGTGCACGAGGTTAGCTCTATTCTTAATTTAAGGAATTGCCAGACTGCTTTCCATAGTGGCTGTATTTAGTCTACAGTCCCACCAGCAATGAGGACCTCTCCAACACTTGTTATTGCTTGTCTTGTTGATAATGGCCACTCTAACGGGTGTAAGGTGGTATCTCATTGTAGTTTTGATTTGCATTTCCCTAATTGCCAGTGAGGTTGAACATCTTTTCATATATCTATTGGTTGTTTGTATGTCTTCTTGGGAGAGGTGTATTTTCAAGTCCTCTGCCCACTTTTTGATTGGACTGTTTGGTGTTGAGTTTTACGAGTTCTTTATATATTTTAGAAATTAAACCTTTGTCAGAGCCACTGTTTGCAAATATCATCTCCCATCTGGTTGGCTGCCTGTTTGTTTTGTTGCCCGTTTTTTGATTTTTTTTTTTTTCTGTGCAGAAGCTCTTCAGTTTGATATAGTCCCATTCATTTATTTTTGCCTTTACCTCCCTTGTCTTTGGGGTCAAGTCCATAAAATGTTCTCAACGACCCAGGTCCATAAGTTTGGTACCTTGAAATTTCACTTCTTATCTATCTACTAGAGGCCCGGTGCACGAAATTTGTGCACGGAGGGGGGTTGTCCCTCAGCCCAGCCTGTACCCTCTCCAATCTGGGACTCCTGGAGGGATGTCCGACTGCCCGTTTAGGCCCGATCCCACCAGGATCGGGCCTAAACGGGCAGTCGGACATCCCTCTCACAATCCAGGACTGCTGGCTCCCAACTGCTTGCCTGCCTGCCTTCCTGATTGCCCCTAACCGCTTCTGCCTGCCAGCCTGATCACCCCCTACCCACTCTGCTGCCAGCCTGTTTGCCCCCAACTTCCCTCCTCTGCCAGCCTGGTCACTACTAACTGCCCTCTCCTGCAGGGTTTATCACCTCCAACTGCCCTCCCTTGCAGGCCTGGGTCCCTCTCAACTACCCTCCCTTGCAGGCCTGGTGCCTCCCAACTGCCCTCTCCTGCTGGCCATCTTGTGGTGGCCATCTTGTGTCCACATGGGGGCAGGATCTTTGACCACATGGGGGCAGCTATATTGTGTGTTGCAGTGATGATCTGCATATTACTCTTTTATTAGATAGGATAGAGGCCTGGTACAGGGGTGGGGCCAGCTGGTTTGCCCTGAAGGGCGTCCCGGATCAGGTGGGGTTCCCTTGGGGTGTGGGGTGGCCTGAGCGAGGGTCCTGTGGTGGTTTGCAGGCCGGCCACGCCCCCTGGCAACCCAAGCGGAGGCCCTGGTATCTGGAATTTATTTTCCTTCTACAATTGAAACTTTGTAGCCTGGAGCGGAGCCAAGCCTGGGGCTCCATCCGAGGCCGGCAGTCATTTGTGTTGGGGTTATAATTGAAACTTTGTTGCCTTAAGCGGGTGGGCCCGGCCAGGGTGTGTGGAAAGCTTTGCTTCCCCTGTTGCCGGCGGCAACCCTGGCCTGCTCTCTCAAGCTCCATTCTGCCGCCATTTGTTTGAATTTGTTTACCTTCTATAATTGAAACTTTGTAGCTTGAGTGGAGGCTTAGGCCTGGCAAGGGCAGGCAGAAAGCTTGGCTTCCTCTGTTACCTAGGAAACCTTGCTCTCTGTGGCTGTAGCCATCTTGGTTTGGGTTAATTTGCATACTCGCTCTGATTGGATGATGGGCGTGGCTTGTGGGTGTGTCAGAGGTATGGTCAATTTGCATATTTTGTCTATTATTAGATAGGATTGTGATTCTGTGAAAGACAATAAGCCATGATCCAGATAAATGTGACTTGTTTTTGGAGTAAACTCATAAGCAAGTCTATTATTTTTGCTTCTTCTTAAACACCTTAATAATGGAAACCCAATAATGTTTGAGAGAAAGGGAGAATTCAGCAGCAAGTATTGGGAAGGGATACGAATTCCTTAAACTTAGTTGATTAAATGATGAACCCATTTATTTTAAGAAGTGTTCCATGTCTTCATTGTGTTCAGTTCAGACAATTCTTACAAAAAGAAAGAAGATTAAACCAGACCCGCTGGGCACTGGTGTTCTACTCTAAACAAAGTTAACTAAAACTGGCTTCTGGTTAATTTATCAGTTGCCTCTTGTATGCACCCAGACTGGGGATCGAACCCACAACCTTTTGGTGTACGGGCAGACACTCCAACCAACTGAGCCACCTGGCAGGGCAACGCTTACTTATCAATGATGAAAATTAGGGCTGATTTTTATGTATCATTATTAGAAGTCAGATGCTTACCCATTCCTAGTGAGTACTAACACGTGAAGAGATTTCTCACAGAAAGGTGAAGAAAAGTAACCTTTAACCCACGCAAAAATTTATTTTCTGGAAAATTAAACTGCCATTAAAATCTCTTTAGATTAATAATTTTAACAGTTTGTACATTGTTTACACAGAGGTCAGTAATTTCATTTTGTAATACAATTATACAAAAGGAAAAGGGCACCGAGACAATCGGTGTATATAGATAGTAGAAAAGTAGATGTGAGAATAAAATGCAACATGTAGCACATTTTCAATTACATGAAAATGATGAGATATATGATCATTCTATAAAATGAGTTGTTTCACACACTCATCTGTTTATATTTTGACAAAAAATGCATATTAATGTGACAATAATACAACACTATTGATAACCATACAGATACTTGTATATATTAATAAGATCCATTAATGTTGTAGAGTCACTGGAAACTATGCTGGAGACAGTTTAAGACCAAGGGGAATGGTGAATAGTAGTGCATTTCTTCAGGTTAATAGTTTTGCTCACAGAGCATTTATACGTCATCACACTGTTTTAACCATTATTAGAAAAATAAGTAAGAAAGCTCTGTAGAAACTCTATTAAGGAAGTTTCTTGCCTCAAAAAAATGAAATAGGAAGGAAGTAGAAGGAAGGCGGGGAATGGAGGGAGGAAGAAAAGTAGGGATGGGATATTGACTAAAAGATTCCACTAACTGAGTTTTCCATGTTACATCATTTTGAGAAATAAAACACAATGCACTGAACAGTAATGGACATCATGAGTTTTAGAAAAAGAACAGAACTCAACATTTATCAAGACCCTTAAAACGCACATAATAGCTGTTCTTCAGCAAAGACTAACTGAACTGAGAATATTGATATACTTTCTTATTTCAAAATTTTAGTAAAAATCCAAAGGTTGTTTGCCACTCTATGACAGCTTTAAAGATTCCTCAAAATTGTCGTCACTCTATTATTTTCACTATAAAAGCAAAAGTCATCTCAATAAAGTTACGCAGGAAAATTATAAATTAATTTTGCAATGCGAGCTGTAAGTTTACTTAGTTAATTTAAAGTAACACTTATAGTTTCAAAATAACTATTTGAAGTATCAGCTTTATTTTCCAGCTGTACTTCAAATAATTGTTTAAACATTCTTAAATACGAATAGAGCCGATTTATATGTAAAAGCTACCTTGGTCTCTCCTCACAGAACAAATGGGACATGATTATAGGATGTTGTAAATATTCCTAATATTTATCCAAAAGACTGCCCCAAACAAAAACCACCACCATTCCCCTGCCCTGTCCCCCTCCCCGCAAAAGGCTTTCTATGATTGACTTTGGTTTCCTTTTTATGAAATTGCCTGGGTAAGAACATTGAAAAATTGAAAACCAATTTTTAAGGCTTTCTCATAAATTTTTTTGAAATGTGCAAGCTACTGGGGGAGGAGAGAGGACAAAAAGGAGACAATGTCGGACATAAGGACTTAAACTCTCATTTCCTAGGAGCTGGCTTCTACTGCACTAGGACTGAAGCCACATTTAGGTGCTAAAGCTGCCACCCTATACCAGGGCTCTAAGGTACTGGTTCTTTACACGTCAGGGATCTTTCTTCCTGTTGGTGCTTATGGATTTCTTTCATCAGCATTCATGGGGGTTTTGAACAGGCATCACTGGTGAGACCCTCCCCTGAGGGTATAAGAAGTTTGGTTGTTACTGAAAACACCACCTGGAGATGAGCACACTCAGACACTGACAAAGGAAGTGTTGGGAAGAGGTTCATAGCCAGATGTGAAAGGCAAGAGAAACAGATCTCAGGGATAAGGGAAGATTCCTATTTTCTCATTACACAAAATAGTCATATTCAATATTAACTGCTTAGATTTAGGGAAATAGGCATTCTAGCAATATCTGCATATATAAACAAATTTCAGAAAGTTACATTTTTTTCAGTGTATAATGGAGTATTATATTTCATCCATTGGGTATTCATTTTAAACAGTAAATGTCAGGTGAGCAATCACATGTTAAAGGAATAAACAGGAAGGGATTTCCCCTCCCTTTTAGAGTAGTCCTGAATATTTAAAGGACAAACCCAAATATCAAACAGTAATCAGAATAATAAAGAAAAGGGTGAGCCCTTTTTCCCCCTTTGCGCTCCATGGCCCTAGCCTGTTTCTTCTATAGGGAATTTAGTTCAACTCAATATTTACCATGTGCCTATGTGAGTAAGGGCCACATAAAGATAGCAAGACAAGGCACTAACTACTATCAAGGGGAAAAGAGAAACATGTGCCATAAAATTAACTGTGATCCAGTTAAACCATAATGAAGGGTACAGGAGAAACACAAGTAAATTGCAATGAGAGCACCAGAGTCTCTCCTCTCACCATTGACATTGAGAGACGAATACAGGCTATCCCTCTATCCACTTCATAGGGTAGAAAGGTGCTCAGACATAATTCAACTGTCTTGGATTTCCAAAAGTATGCAATGAGTAGAATACATTGATTAATACATTTTCAGAATATAAGTATAGGCTAAACTGGCAACGTAAATTAAACCCCCAAGTCTTTGAAAATCAACTACAAATAGGACACACAAGTACCATTTGTGTCCTGAGAGGAGAAACGATCTAATTTTCTTTGTTTTGCATTTCCTTTCCCAAGCTCTGTTTCTTTTCTTCTTTTTTTTTTTTCTAGTTCTGCCATTCAACTGAGGTGGGTAGGGTTATTGATGAACATAATGTTGTCCTATTTTTTCTTGTAGCTAGTAAAGGGGGCTGCAGCTGCAAGATGCATAGTATGGGTTTAGAGCAATTTATGCCGGGGTTCTAACTCCAGTTCTGCTTATTGAATGACTTTGGGAAAGTCTGTTTAACCTCTATGCTGCAGTTTCTTCATCTATAAAAGGTTAATATTACTTACCTCATACTGTTGTGAGAATCAAACAAAATAACTTATTGTGCTAGATCTTAGTAAATTATAGCCATTACCATTATGATTATTATGTGTTTTGATGGACATAGATGATGATTTAAAGACAAATTTTTAAAAATGCTTCATAGCATGTTCAACTTTGTGCTCAATATTGAGTTTGGTCGGTGATGAGTGATACTGATGGCTCCCTCCAGTGTTGGCCATGGATGAACTGGGGACAGCGAATGGGAAAAAAAAGTCTGAATAATAATTATCAATGTGAAATAATGTAACTATCAATGAGAAAAATCTCTATGAATTGACTAGTTTATGTAGGAAAGTGGCAATTTTATGCGAGTGGATTTGTGTCATTTCTTCCTATCTGGATAAAGATCTTCAACAAAATTTGTTGGTGACTAGTATTCTTAATTCACCTAAAATTTACACCTTCAAATAGCCTGTCTCTCAGTTCACTGGAAAAACTATTATATCATTTGGTCTCCAACTTCATCTTGAAGAATACCCACAATTCTATGACCTCTTCCCCTACTGGTGCTATCTTACTTTGCAATCCCTGATTACGCTTTTTATTAGACTGAAAAGTGAAATGAAAATGATGATGGTATCAAGAAAATGATTTAACATATGGATGACACTGCCTTACCAGGCCCTACACTTCGACATATGTATATTAATCAGGGCAGTTTAGATATTTTCTCATTGGTTTTTCTTTTTTAAAATTACAGTCCAAATTATTATTTTTTTCACTAAATATCCTATTATTGAGAATTCACTGGATGCAAAGTAAGAAAATATACAAATGGATTTCACACAAAATGTGGATAGTGCAGAAGATACAAGACTCCAGAAGGAAGTTTCTGAAAGGTACAATGATAATATACTAAAATTCTTTACTGATTTGAAATACACTTTGTTTCCCGGGCAGTAATAAATAACTATGTTTTGCAGCTCATTTGGGAGACAAAAAGTCTGTAATTCCAGGCTCAGGAAATTATATGAGTGCCAGTCAATTGCCATATTTGGATTATCTCATGTTATTATAAAACTTGGGGGATTTTAAGAGAACAATAAGAAAGTGTGTTGCCTTTCTTGAGTTTCTGAGACAACACCTGCTGCCCACCAGTGGGCCCCTATTTGCTATAATTGCTGAGATATAAGATTTCGCCTTTAAGCCTTCATGCAAATTCAAGCACACAAAAGAGCAGTCGGACTGCCTGGTGCAGCAGATTCAGTAGAGTGAAGGGGGTCTCCTGAGCCATATGTAATCCTTTTTTAAAAGAATAGACCAACTTTTGGAAGTAATTACTCTAATTTGTGTCAGTCCACAGGAAAGAAGATACATACACTGAATGACCAGATTGTGATCTCTGAACACATAATAATCTGGCCACTCCGTGTGATATATATATATATATCACACACACACACACACACATATATATATATATATATATATTAGAGGCCTGGTGCATGAATTCGTGCATGGGTGGGGTCCGGCCAGCCTGGCCAGGGGGAGGGTACGTGGGCGGTTGGCCAGCCTGCCTGCTGGTTGAACTCCTGGTCGAGGGGACAATTTGCATATTAGCCTTTTATTATATAGGATATACACTGAGTGGCCAGATTATTATGCGTTCAGAGATCATAATAATCTGGCCACTCAGTGTATTTTGATGTGTGTGGAGGAGAATGGCAGCAAATAGCACCCAGAAACAAATATAATTTCTCGTAAATATATAGAGGAGAAAAAGAATGCATCAACTTGATAAATGTTTTTCTATTTCATTTTCTGAAAAAGCCAGGGCACCTTCACCTTTACATACATACATACATGCATGTGTGTGTGTGTGTGTGTGTGTGTGTGTGTGTATAAATGTGTGTATGTATACACACATATACATAGTGTGTATGTGTGCAGGTGTGTTTATACAGATACACATACACATAATCCATAATCTTTGAGGACTTGGCAGCTGGGATGGAGACAGGGTCCTTGTTGAAAGTTTTTAAAATGGTTAATTACTTTTTAGGCCACATTGGATTTGATACTTATCCCAGGCAAATCCCTAAGGATACATCAGAGCACACACGCAATTCTAGGCATAGGCTGAAGGACAGATTTACCAAGTAACAGCTAGTGAGGTCTTTCCTCACTGGAGGAAAAAGCACCGAGCTGGTTTTATAACGTGTGTGATTAGGCTTTGTTACAGCTACACATAAGACTGAATCGCTTTTTATTAGGAAGATCCCAGGTGTTAGCAATGCAGGCAGCTGTCTCAAAGCCAGGACAGATACCTCTGGCATCAAATGCCTAAATCTAATTTCTCAGGAAAATCTACCTCCCCTCTCCCCCTTAAAACCCTTTCCATACTGTTACATGATATATTGTGCAGTTTGATTCATGTTCTAACTTTATAACCTAACTCAATTACAAAAAAAACCCTGGGAAAGCTGAATAATATAACAATAAAAGAACGAATTTTTCCCTTTAATGCAACTCTATAATAGTCTTAAAACTCATGTCATATAGCATTTGCATTTTATCTTATAATTCATGTGCATGAATGCATAGAGCTGCCATTTTTATACTAAAATATACCAGGAGTTTATTGTTGTTGGTTGTTTTTGGATTTAAGGCCTTTCAATATAGCCATGTTGAAACAATAATATGTACGCATGGTTTTGTTACTGTGATAATAACAAGCCCTTGCTTAAAATAATATATATAGTGCTTAGTTGGGACTAGGAGCAATGATATACTTGCTTTTTAGTAATTGGCAAATATTTTGCTTTCGTCTAGTTTAACTAAAAATTAGAGAAAAATATTGTTCATATATACAAAACATTCTATTTAATAAAGTGTATGCATAAAATTATATATTGGTTAAGAAGCAAAATTAAAAAGAAAACAGCTTATAGTATTCCTGATTAATCAGTGTTCCTAAATATAAAAACAAACAAAAATGCCTTGCGAGTTAAGAAAAAAAAAAAGCACATTTTACAACTTTCACACACTTCAGGAGGAAACAGAGAGCTTGTGACACTGTTCTGAGGAATCTTCCATTTATAAAAATCGGAGGCCTAACTTTGCAAATACAACTTTCGAGCTGTATGAGCAAATTTAACTTACACAAAAGGCACAGGATGACATCACGTTGAAGAACGTATCTGTAAATTTCATAAAATCTAGTCACAAGTCACTAGGAACTTCATAAGGAATCCCAGAACCTTTTTGAACATGATGTTCTGGTTCAAACCGAGAAGTGGAGAGTCTTTATATCAGAAATACAAATTGAAGTGAGAGAGCAGAAGATTTAGAGAGAGAACAGTTTCTTAGGTGAATGCTACCTTGCTTTATGCAGTGCTTGCTACTAAACACTCAGAGCAGGTCATTAAAATGTTCTTTAGCTTAAGTTGTTTCCAATTTTCAACAGCTCATACCATATTTTTTAGTTTGTAGAAAATGTATTTGCACATTACTACAATTTTAAAGAGTCAATCATTGAAAGGAGCTTTAAAGTAAGGTCCTGTTCTATTAGCTTCCTACACTGGAATACGAGAACACAGGAAGTGCTTTCAACAGAAAGCTACAGAGTCCTACAGTACAGCCTGTCTACAGGACTTGCAGTGACTGGGTCTCTTTGGATCGGGCAAAAGCAGAGGCAAGTGAAGAAGTGAGTTTTGAAAATAACATTAAAAATGCCTTTATGACAATGAAACCTTGCTTGCACTCAGATTTAGTGCTACTGAGAACTGAGGGACCATGAAGCTAAGTGCATACAGGGAAAATATCTGAAAGAAAACAATTTCCAATGTGACTGAAACCCTTCAACATCAGATATGACTTACAATAGAGTTGGAGAACTACTTCCTCTTATCAAAGTACATTTCCAACAGCAGGGGCGAGCCAGTCAAAATATGCTTTATGGGTAGTATGTAGGGTGACCCTAAAATCGTGTTGCAACTAAAAATTGTAACCTAAAAAAAATCACTGACGATTTCGATTTTTCAGGAAATGACTGGCTCTTTTGCTAAAGAAAAATTAACTTCAACCCAAAAGCATGTTCTTAAAGCTCTGGAGGATCGGTAGCTTAACCGTGATGACAGAGTTCTTCATCGTCCCAAACAAGCTCTGCCAGACCTACAGCCGGTCTGCATTCATGTCAGGATGAGATGGTCTTTGCACAGAACTGAAAACGTTTTGGGAGAATGTGGAAGGTGATCCTTCAAAGAATAACTCTTCTAACGATGGCCAGGTAGAAAACGGCAGCGGTGTCGCTGGAAGCATCGCTGCCCGGGGTGCCAATGCCTGCTCTCCTCATCATGACTCCAGTAGCGCGTGCCATCTGCACACTTGCTGTCCTTTCGACTCTTTCATTTCGGTCCAGTGATTGAGTTCCTCCTCTCCAGAGCTGTTCAGACCTAGAGAAATCCAGCCTATCATCTCCTTTCTTTTCATGCTGCGCTTGTTATACACGGACAGGATCAGGGTCACGTCAGAGAGCTGAAACAGGGCCACTTGAAAAACAAAAGTTTCCTTGTACACGGGATTTGGCTGCCCTCTGCGGATGGATGTCTTGCATTTAGACATTTCTTGACCCATGGAATTTAGTAGAGTTAATTTAACATATGTATCTGTAGGAAAAAAAAAAACACACAGAACAACATACCACAAATATCATTGGAAACAAACTCAGAAAAACATCTTTCTTGTAACATTTGCTGAGAAAATTACTTGTGCTTTATAAGGATATGGTGTATACCATGTTTAATGGAAATTCAACTAATTCCATTTTGATGTAGATGCTTATAATATGTGACAGGTACAGAGAATGCTAAGGAGGCAGAAAATCTTTTGGGGACGCTAATATCTTAACCTCACTATTTCTACATTATAGTTAGAATTTAAAGGTATACCTCATAATCCTTCCTCCACCCTCCCAGCCATTCCTTGACCTCCCACGACCTCCCACAACCTCCCACGACCGCCCACCCCCCCGATCCCATCCCCATTTAGCTTCACTAAGCAGGACATCATAGCATTAATAAACACTTAGCAAGCTCAATTAGCCACAACACTGTAAAGCATTCCACTGTGTTTTCAGAGAATAAGAATAAACAAACAAATAAGACATGAAGGCAAATGATAAAGAGGAAAAGAGGAAGACAAGAATGCAAAGATGACATCAAAACAGCTTAGGATGAAATGTCAAAAAAATCTCTGCATGGATGTGGTTTTTAATTATATTTTAAAACTATTTAAGAGCCAAAACGAAGCCAAATGCATTAAGGGCTCATCAGCAAGTCAAGTAAAACGTTCTCCTGGTTTCATGCAAGAGTACATTTAATGTGCTTTCTGGACAGTCAAAATAGATAGATACTACAGGGTTCCTTCTTTGACACAATTCAACGTCCAATTGTAAGAATGAATCTGAACTATGTTCATGAATTAGAAAAAAAAACCTGATGTGATGTTTAGTGTACAAAGTGAAACGTAACAGTCCATTGCCTGATTATTTGGGAGATAAACCCTCTCTTCAAACAACTGTGTTTTCAAGGTCATTTGATTCATGCAGATGACCTTCAGCATGTTGATCCATCATGTGTACTTTTTATCAAAATTTCAATTAATTTTAATGAAAATTGCAGTATTTCTAATGAAGTAACTATTTCTGTTGTATGAGTCAAAATACAATGAATGAAAAAAAAGCCTTTAATTTAAAAAGTTTTGCTTACTTCATACTCTGAATACCATCATCCATAATCAGAGATAAATTCTAAGTTAGTTTTACTTAAAGTACCACAGATAATAAATGTGCATTTTTTGAAACCAACATGGTGGACAGCTTCACTGCTGGCAAGTTTTAGGGTATTTTTTTTTTTTTTGCATGAAAAGACAACATCCAATTAGCCTCTACAGGAACTCACCTCGGATTATATAAACCTGTCCACCTATCAAGTGTTTTAGACAACAGAACAGTCCATCTGACAACAGGGGGTGGAAAGCAGTAAAAGAAATAATGACCAGATGTCAATTGTTGGGTGAAAGAGGGTCAAAGGTTAGAATTAAAGAGGAAACACTGTTCACTGGAGTGGAAGAACACAAAAGTTTAGCATTTTAATTCAGGTAGAGGGTTGAACAAAAGGGTCGTTGGGCAAAACTCATGAAATGAGAATTGTTAAGGTCATTGTGTAATCTGAAACAAAAATTACAGTGTTTTAAAGGGGGACATCTTTATAATGATATCCTCTTGGACTAAAGCACATTGAACATAGAAGCATGCAAATTATCAGGCTATAAAAGACTGAATAAAAGTCATTATAGGATCACTGTTATTATTATCCTAAATTTTTAAGTTTATCCATGCAATACTTAGTATTTCAAATACTTTTATTACTCTCAATGTAATATAAAATTAAGTGATGAAAAATAAAATAGAATTACCAAAAATTTTTCCCTTTAATACTGCTATTGTTTTCTTTGGTTAAAAATTGGATTATTCAGTTTATAACACAGTTCAAAGCTTAGTACCTAGGTATATGTGAAGGGTCACAATCTTATATAATATATACAGAATAAGATGAACCGACAAAACTGTCTTATATTTCACTTTATTATTTTACATTTTACCCTGTATAACTAATTTTAATGTTGACTTATATTCAGTTCAGCTAAACATCCTGATACTGAAGATCTAACTCTAAAATAATGGAAATTGCTTTAACTTACTCTTTAAAACCGGAAAGATCGGCCTTATATTGTGGATTCTAATCTCTTAACCTCTTCTACTCTGCTCCCTTCATTTTGAGTCTGATTAGTGATTTTCTGTTTCTATCAAAGTGGGTAGAACAAGGACAGAAAGGCAAACATCACTTCATTCTGCTACTTTTTAGCATCTCAAGTTAAATATTTGTCAAAAAATGAAACTATTAGCTAAAGCAAGAATGAAGGTCAAACTGACAACTTGTGGCTAAACGGAACCCCAAAAGTATCTTATCTGTTGTGGTGCTAAAACTTCCAATCTGAATGTCTAAGCCAGTGATGGGCAACCTTTTGAGCTTGGTGTGTCAAACTTCGTAAAAAAACTGAGCATAACTCAGGTAGTGTGTCACTTTGAGGAAAAAAAACATTATTTCGCAAATGTTTCATCCTCAGGAGCAGCAAATGTTTCATCCTCGGCATGCAGCCGCCTCAGCGGCCGCGTGTCATCAGAAATGGCTACGCGTGTCAGTGCTGACACGCGTGTCATAGGTTCGCCATCACTGGTCTAAGTGCAGGGTGTGCTCTCCCCCATTTGTCACAGGCCTCACCATGCTCCTTATCTTTCATCCACAACCTTTGCTCATGTAAGTTACTTCCCAGGCCATTAGAGTTTGCATTCTAAGTGTGTATTAATGAAGACAACCAAGTAGCTGTTTATTCTAATAACTGTTTCTTTACACCCTCTGAAATTTTCGTTCTGAAAAGAGAAAGGGGACAATTATAAACCCATCCTTCTTTTATGCACCTTTGTCTGTTTGAGTCTCACAGTTACCCTGTGAGAAACACAACCTTAATTTTATGTATAAGGAAACAGACTTAAGGGGAGTTTGGGCACTTGTCCAAGGGTAGAAATGTGAACATAACTTTGGCCTTCTGACTTTGAATTCAGGGATAGATACAGTTCATGATGTATGTAAGAAGCAAGGTTTCCAAGACTACTTAGAGCAAATCAGATAAGTATTTATGACTTTTCAGTTTGATTGAAAAAAAATGTTAATTCAAGGGTAGAAAAAGTTTCTTCTCCTTCAAGAACTATTTGATAATTGGAGTAAAAGATTGCTTTAAGCAAGTCTGAAAGAAACCTTTAAACAAATTTAAAGTGACCATTATTTAAAATTTCCAAATTTTTAGTTTGGGGCATTAACAGCTTTAATTTGGAGAAGTATAAAAAAGCTGCTATTTCCCAGTTTGCGTCCATAGATTTCAACAAATAGTTTTGGGCATACACTGAGTGACAGTTCCTCTGTTCTCCCATAAACTTACCTTGAGCCGGAAGAGAAATTAGGAGTTGGAAGAGTGAGAGGCATAGAGACAGGGCAGAGGTATACTATCTAGTTTCCCTTCCTAGCACTTGGGGCAAATACAAAAATATTCCTTACTCTGTTGGTCCTGGTAAAGCCAAAGCACATTCCATTTAAGAAAAGACTCTGGTGACAGTACCGACTTATAATGTTAAAGAAGAAAAATGTGAAGAAAAAACCCAACAACACAGTTTCTTCTTAAATTGTTAAGGGAGAAAAGTGTGTAGTTCTGCATGCAGACAGAGAACACAGCATCAGTCTTCAAGTAACAGCAATAACTGCCCATATTCCTGATTCTCTTGGTGGACTATTGGTAACTTAAAACGACCCTGTAACTTTTTCTGGCATTAGAAGGTAATGGCTACCATGGGGAAAATTTATTCCACTGACATTAGAAAAATTAAGTCTCGACACCTTACAATTCATATTTTGAATTTCAAATTTTTCTACTTCCCAAATGACTGGAAATAGAAATCATGAAACAGATTAGCTGATGGTTATTACACCATTTCATTTTGATCAGTTAAGACTAAATGGTAGGACGAAAGCTCCTAACACTGAGATTCCCATAAGTGCAGAAAACATTAGAATTAAAAAAAACAAACATTTTCCACTCACTGGGTGGTCTGTTTGCTGCCAAGTTTTTGAAGTGGCTGCCTTTGATGACTTCTGCTGATAGTCTGCCAGTGGTGGCGTTATAAAGCAGGCCAATGAGAATTTCTGGAACTGAGCCATGCTCAAGAGACTGACAGGAGGATGTACTTCTACTACAGGACACTTCTGACATGCTCATTTGGGAGTCACAGCCCTGTAATCAAAAGTGAAATCTTTATAATACTTTGTAAAAAAAAAATAAAGATATATTGTTAATGCCATGTTTAGTGGAATTAGGCAAGTAAATCACAATAAAGATGAAATTTTAAAGATAAAATTTCCTTATACATTCCTTTGAAATGCAAGATCTAATGCAAACACTAGAGTAGAAATGTTGTTCTGAGCATATTTTAGTCTCTGCATCTTTTTTCATTATATAGCAGTCAAAGAAATGATAGATGAGGTTTTATAAATCCATGCATATTTATATACAAATCAGAGAAGCTAAATTTCTTAAACTCATAGATGTTAATAAACTGTCTATTTTCTGAATGTAAAATATTGTGTTGTTTAGAGACTTATTGACCTTAAAAGACTGACACAGATTTAGATTCAATTACATTAAATGTAAACGTTTTAACAATGTCTTTAAAGACAAAGATTAGCACACTTTCATTAAATAAATAAAACAATCTTCTATTTATAAATCAACATGTAAAACACAGAAATACAGAAAGTTGAAAAAAAAAGGATGGAAAAATTAACTATGCAAATAATAACCAAAGGAAAATTGATATAGCTACATTAGTCAAGGTTGGTTTTAAGGCAATAACCATTATTTAGAGATGAAGAGATACACTCAATAATGATACAGCTTTCAATTTACAAGGAAGATAAAGTAATTCCAAATTTACATGCACTAACAACACAGGGTCAAAACACATAAAGCAAAAACTGCCAGAACTAGAGAAACAAATTCACACCAGTAGAAACTGCAGTATGTACACTTGTTTCAGTAACTGACAGCACGCAGAGAAATAAACATAGTAAAAGAAAGAAGATTTGAGTATCACAATAAGAAAATTGACCTAATGGTAATACATAGAACACCATACCTTACAGAATATACATTTTCTCAAGCTCACAGTGGAATTTTTATAAATATTTACAAAAATAAAAGCAAATTAACAATGAATTTCAAATAATGGAAATCTTCAGAATGTTTTTTTAATCTAGAAATCTAAGCTATCTTCTTGTAAAGAAAAAATTCCTATATCACTGGAAATTAAGGAAACACTTTTAAATAACCCATAGGTAACAAAATGATAATGGAAATAAGTTACTTAAAAACATTAATAAAAATAGATAAATGTTGGAGAGTTTAATTAAGAAAAAGGCTTTTTTACGAAGATCGCGCCGAAAGCTAAGAAGGAAGCCCCTGCCCCTCCCAAAGCCGAAGCCAAAGCAAAGGCTTTGAAGGCAAAGAAAGCAGTGTTGAAAGGCGTCCACAGCCACACAAAAAAGAAGATCCGCACGTCACCCACCTTCCGACGGCCAAAGGCACTAAGGCTCCGGAGGCAGCCTAAATATCCCCGAAAGAGCGCACCCAGGAGGAACAAGCTTGACCACTATGCCATCATCAAGTTCCCCCTGACTACCGAGTCAGCCATGAAGAAGATAGAAGACAATAATACACTTGTGTTCATTGTGGATGTCAAGGCCAACAAGCACCAGATCAAACAGGCTGTGAAGAAGCTCTATGACATTGATGTGGCCAAGGTCAACACCCTGATCAGGCCTGATGGCGAGAAGAAGGCATATGTTCGACTGGCTCCTGACTATGATGCTTTGGATGTTGCCAACAAAATTGGAATCATCTAAACTGAGTCCAGCTGCCTAATTCTAAATATAAAAATTTTACACTGTATAAAAAAAAGAAAAAAGAAAAAGAAAAAAGGAAGGTACAAATGCCAAATATCAGTAACAAGAAAGGAGACATCACTACATAGCCTGTAGACCATAAAAAGGCAAAAGGATAGTATGAAGAGCTCTCTTCCAATAAATTGGAAAATTTTAAAAAATATATATTTTATTGATTTTTTACAGAGAGGAAGGGAGAGGGATAGAGAGTTAGAAACATCGATGAGACGGAAACATCGATCAGCTGCCTCCTGCAAGGTACATGCCCTTGACTGGAACCGAACCTGGGACCCTTGAGTCCACAGGCCGACGCTCCATCCACTGAGCCAAACCGGTTAGGGCTAAATTGGAAATTTTGATAAAATAGACATATTCATAGAAAACGATAAATAAAACAGACACAAGAAGAAACAGAGTAAACAGTGTTACTGAAAAAGTTGAATTTGCAATTAAAAACTTAAAAAAACACACACACACAAAAACTAAAAACTAGCTATATGGCTTCACCAGCGAATTCTAATTAATAATGCTAGTCTTACCCACATTCTTCCAGACAGAAGTAGGAAAGAAGAAACACTCCCTAGCTTCCTTTAAAAATCTAGCAAAAGCACCAAACAAAAATCAGACAAGGACATTATAAAAAAGTTACAGGATTTTCTCATTCATGAACGTAGATTCAAAACCCTAACTAAACAGTTAGCAAACCAAACCTAACAACCTCTAACATCATAGTTAATAGAGAAAAAATTTAACGTTTCCCCTTTGAAACTGGGGATGTGACAATGACGTCAACTATTACCACTTCTAGTAACAGTGCAGTGGAGATCCCAGCCAGTGGAGGCCTAGCCTCACAAAAACAATAAAATGAAATGAAAGGTATAATGATTTGGAAGAGGAGGTTAAACAGTCCTATGGGCAGATTATGTAATTATGTACACACGAAATCTAAACAAGTCCACAGATGAGTTACGGCGGCATACAAAGGTAAAAATTTAAATCTATACATTGCTGAATGCCAGCAACAACTTTGAAAATAAAATTTATCTTAAAATAGGATTTATTAGAGCATGAAATACAAAATACTTAGGAATAAATAAATGATATGCAAGGCCGCTCTATAGAAAACTACAAATATTACTGAGAGAAATTTAAGTGTTTCGTAGGTGTTAATATATGAAAAGGCTCAATTTTATAACATTCTCTCTAAATTGCTTAACGGTAATCACAATAAAAATCTCAACAGATTTCTTTGTGGAACTCATAAGCTAATTCTAAAATATATGTGGAATATACATAAAATGGAATATTATTCAGCCACATATGACAACATGGATGAGCCTGGAGGACATTATATTAAGTGAAACAAGCCAGTCATAGGCATTTACTGCATGATTCCACTTATATGAGGTCTTTAACCCTTTGCACTCGCTTGCTTTTTTCTCGAGCTGCTACCGATGCTAACCGTGTCGAGTCACACTCGACATCCGAGTGCAAAAGGCTAAGACAGTCACACTCAATAGAAGCAGAGAGTAGAATGATGGCTGCCAAGCGCTGGGTGGAGGGAGAAATGAAAGTTGCGTTCAACGGGTACGAAGTTCCAATTATGCAAGATGAGTAAGTTCCAGAGATCTGCTGTACAACATAGTACCTCTAGTTAACAAGACTGTATAATACACTTAAGCATTTGTTAAATGACATATGTTAAAATATTCTTACCACAATAAAAATAATATACAAGACAGGAGGCCCTGCTCTAGTATCAAAATTTATTATCAAGCTATATTATTTAAGACAATGACAAAAAACACAACGTAAAACAGACCAATAGAATAGAAAGCCCACAAATTAATCTGTGCATATAGAGACACTTAATTTACAACAAATATGGAACCACCAAGTAGTGGGGAAAGGATAATCTTTTTAACAAATAGTGGTAGGACAATTGGTTATCCACATAGAAATAAATGAAAATTAACCCCTCCTTCAAAACATACCAAAAATTCAATTCTGGATTTAAATGAAAAAAGGAAAAATAATAAATCTATACATTAACATAGGGGACTATATTTATGATTTCAGGGTAGGGAAAGAATTCCTAAAGAGGACACAAAAGCATTAATCATAAGGAAAAAGTTTGGCCCTAGTTGGTTTGGCTCAGTGGATAGAGCCAAACTGAAAGGTCCCAGGTTTGATTCCAGCCAAGGTCACATGCTCGGGTTGTGGGCTCGCCCATCCCCCCCAGTAAGGGACATGCAGGAGGCAGCCAATCAATGATTCTCTCTCATCATTGGTTTTTCTATCTATCCTCTCCCTTCCCCTCTGAAGTCAATAAAAAATATATTTAAAGAAAAGTTTGGTCAGGCTGTAACATTAAAATTAAGAATTTTTGAGCTTCAACAGAGACTTTTAGGATGGCGAAAAAGCAAACAACCAAGGGGGAGAAGATCTGTAATACATATAGTTCCATAATTAGCTCAAATCCAGGATATGTAAAGAACACCTATAAGTCAGTTAAAAAAGATAGCACAATATAAAAACAGCCAGACACTTGAACCAGCAATTTTATGAAAGAATGGCCAATAGCCTGGCCGGTGTGGCTCAGTGGTTGAGTGCTGACCCAAGAACCAGGAGGTCATGGTTTAAGCCTACCAGACCACTGTACCAATTTTTCAGTAATTTCCGAATCTGCCGCTATACCGCTGTATCTAATTTTCGGTACTTTGCCTAGTACGTGAAAAAAATGCGTTACAAACTAAAAATAACGAACCAATCGTGGTCAAACCTCATGGTTAGCCATTGCAAATGTCTGCCCCCATGTGTTTGAATTGACTTTGTGTGGTTTGACGTGAAAAAATTCTGAAAATTCACAATGAAACGAGCAGCTGATGAACCAAGCACTTCAACAGGAAAGTGAAGTAGGTCTAGGCTTATCACAGTCCAACAGGTGATCGATACTTTGGTTGATTCAGACTCTGAGCTGGAATATTGGCACTAGATGAAAGGTAGACCTATTTTCTACAATGTCTCCAAGTTCCATCTTATTCTAACCACTTGTTTGCATGTAACTAACATTTTTCTATATCATGTTGATTTTTTTCTCTTTAATGCTCAGGAGCCCAGGTATAGGGGACAGTTAGGTTCAGGGCCTCAGGTCTGGTAGGGTTAATTCCCAGTCAGGACACATGCCCAAGTTGCAAGCTCGATCCTCAGTAGGGGGCATGCAGGAGGCAGCTGATGGATGATTCTTATTATTGATGTTTCTCTCTCTCTCCCTCTCCCTTCCTCTCTGAAATCAATAAAAAACATACTAAAAAGTAATAAGCAATAACTAGAGGCCCGGTGCACAAAATTTGTGCACTTGCGGGGGGGTGTGTGTCCCTCAGCCCAGCCTGCGCCCTCTCGCAGTCTGGGAGCCCTTGGGGGATGTCCGACTGATGGCTTAGGCCCGCTTCCCACGGGGAGTGGGCCTAAGCCGGCAGTTAGACATCCTTAGCGCTGCTGCAGAGGCAGGAGAGGTTCTCACCACTGCCACTGCGCTTGCCAGCCATGAGCCCAGCTTCTGGCTGAGCGGCGCTCCCCCTGTGGGAGCGCACTGACCACCAGGGGGCAACTCCTGTGTTGAGCATCTGCCCCCTGGTGGTCAGTGTGCATCATAGTGACCAGTCATTCCACCTTTTGGTCAATTTGCATATTAGCCTTTTATTATATAGGATAGAGGCCTGGTGCACAGGTGGGGGCCGGCTGGCCTGCCCTGATTGGGGCCCCTGATTGGGGTGGGAGTCCCTGCTGGGGTGTGGGGCCTGCAGGGGCAAGGGGCCATGGTCGTTCTGGTCATACTGGTCGTAAAGGTCGTTCCGCCGTTTCGGTCACTGGGCTGTTATTATATAGGATGGCCCCAAACAGTAGAATGGATAACTTGTGGTGAGTTCATACAATAAAGTAACTATACTTTATAATATACACTATACAGCAAAAATAACTACCGTATTTTCTGGCGTATAAGACAACTGGGCGTATAGAAGATTTCCCTGGGTTAAAAAGTCGTCTTATACGCCGGAAAATACGGTAATTATAACTACATCTACAAACATAACTTTGAGTGAAAAATGCTGAATCTAAAAGGATACTTAGCTGTATAATTCAATTTATGTAAATTTCAACAACAGCAACAACGACAAAACCAAACCTTACTTCCCTTAGGCGTGCATCTCCTAACCTCTAAGGTCCCCAGGAGACTTGCAACCAGGGAGCAATGGGCAGCAGCAGGTCCTCTCGGTCTACGCCCCTGAACCTGTCTCCATGGCCCCCTTTTCTCCGACTTACCAGTGAGTCAATAGCAGCCCCACCTAGGCCCATTTCTTCCCTCTACATTTCTAGAGAGCCAGGCAGCCCCGCCTAGGCTCTCCTGTTGCTGCTTCTATCCGAAGCCCGCCCTTGTTCCACTGCCCCGAGCTTTAATAAACGTGCCCTCAAAATAAAAAACAAACACACCAAAACCAAAGGCCAGGCCAAACCAAATCATAGTATTTCAGAGCCATGAATAGGTGGTAAAACTATAAAAAAATCACAAAAGTGATCACTATAAGTCAAAACTGTGGTTAACTCTAGCGGGGGGAAGAGAAGGACTAGTGATTGGGAAGGGCAGGCGGAGGGCTTCTGGGTTACTGACACTTATTTCTTGACCTGGATGTAGTTCCATGGGTAGTAAATTTTTGTTTTCAACATTAATGTGTGTTGGGTTTCATAAGAAAAAAGGTTTCATGAAAGAATTACATGCTATAAGGATATAATATATCAAAACTAACATACATGGATAAAAATACATATTTAGGATTTTCATGGAAGATCCCTAAAGGGATCCACTCCATGAGTTAAATAAAAAGACTATAACATGTTTTTTTGTAACAGATTTTTAAATTTAACAAGCTTTAGATTAAAAAAAAATCTGAAAATGCCTTAAATGAATCTTCAAGTTTGAATCTACTGCTGGCTATGTAAGTGAAGAAGAATTAATACATACTGGGACTGAATGAACTCACTAGACTAATATTCAGAGGGATAAAATCTCGTATTTTCACATTTAACTCTAAACCAGTGGAGAAAGCCAAAGGAATATGCAGCTTACACTTGTAAATCATGGGTCTACAAAGCACATAACTTGGTATGTTTTCATGACAGTTGGAGGAGAAAACAATTTTAGTAAGTTTCAATTAGCCTGTATCATCACTTAGGAAAACAGTGTCAAAAACACGCTCGTGCACATTTGGTGCACTTGCTACATTGGGCTATTATCCTCGCAGCATCTGTTAGATGCTGTGAAATACATTCTTCATAATATAGTATTTTTCACATTAACCTACCGTCAGATAATAAGATGTGACTCTAATATTTTCTTATCAACACAGACGTCATAGTGCCAATTTTGAGCAACAACGTGAGGTCCCAGGAAATCCTGGAAACGGCCTTCCTGGTCTTCAAGCACAAGAAAAGAGCAAGAGTGATGCGATCCTTGGTGACCACATTCTATTTTAGGGAGCCCCGCTGAAGTATAATAGTGTTTAGCAGAAGAAACTAGGGTCTGGATTTACACCTTGGGAAGAGTGCTAATCGCGTGGCCTTCCCACTGCCATCCCTGCACCCGCCTGTCCCAGGAGATCAGCGAGCACCGCCACGCAGTGCAGAGCAGCTACATAAATAAAGTAGCTGCAGCGAAGACAAATTAACTGCAGACACGATATACTCCAGCGGCACCTCTCCAATGACTGTTCCTCAGGGCGGGCTGCTCCATCGGTGTGCACTCGGGAGGCCCCGTCTAGTCTCTCTGCAGACCCCAGCGCTAATTTACCACTGGGGCTCGCCTCGGTGGCAGCAACTGCAGGTGATTAACCCAAAGTCAAACAAATCCCAGCCATAATTAGGTCTACTTCAAGGAACAGTCCCACAGGCTCCCCAAAGTGAAACTTCCTCCCATCTCACATAGTATTTTTTTTTTTTAAATATTTCCTCTCCTTCCCCCTGAGTCCTCTGTCTTAGGGTGAAGGAGTATTGTGTGAAAGTAGAAAAAAAAAAACACTAGTTTTTCAGAGAAATGAATAAGCTCTATGTAATGTTTACCATAAGGAGAATTATTATGGTGCTAATAGGTTAAAATTGGGTGGGAACTTCTAACTATAGAGAGAAAAACAGAAGATTAAAAAGACAGCAGCACTTTTATTAAGTAAATGTCTGGACTTTTATTAATACTAAACTGATTCCATCTTAGACTCCGTATTTTTAAGGTAAAACTGAACTGTACAATGATAATTACTATCCATTTGAATAGTTTCTGTTGACTTTATTTTCACTGTGGCTGGGAGATATTCTCCGTTTTTTTGTTTTGTTTGTTTGTTTAATTTATGCATGAGATGCTTCCATCAGACTTTTCTGAAAATGGGGCGATGAGGACACAGAGGGTGCTGAAGAGTCGCAAGGGGCGGGGGACAGTACTCATGGGAGTTCCGTCTCCATCAGCAGAGCCCCTCCTCGGGGCCTTTCCCAGCCCCAAGGCACTGAACCCTCACCAGCCCAGGTCAGGACAGAGAAAGCAAGAACAGCCGAACTGCTCCAAATCTTGTCCCCCTCCAGCCCACTCCCTCCCCAATCTAGTGTAGTCTGTAAGATAAAAACACCAACAGACTCGACAGGATAACTTAATAGGGTGAGCAGGGGATGGCCAAAGCGTTTAAATTGCAGAGTGCTGCTGGATTCAGGAAACATGTGGCTGCAAACGATAGGATAACCAACTTTACCTGCCACAAGCAACACAGGGGAATTCAATGGCTTATGGAACACGACAGTTGGTACAGAGGTACTACGTCAGGTACTCACTGACCCAGGCCTCAACCTGTGTCCCTAGGAACCAGTTCTCCTGTTCCATTTTCTGAGTTTGTTTCCCAAACGTGGCTTTATTCTCAGGTAGACTTTTCCCTCCTAGTTGCCACCCTGTTTTCAGCAGCTCTGAGTGTGGTGGGAAAGAGGAGGACAGCATCCTGATTGCTCTAACCAAAACCCCAGCAATGGCTAGCTAGGGCTCATGAGATCTCTCATTCCAGGGCTTTGGAATAAAGTCACTTCATCAGAGGTGCACAGGCAGATTGGCTCTCAAGCATAATGTGGATACTGTGGCCACAAGAAGAAATGGATGCTAGGCAGAAAAAAACAGGTGTTCACTACAAAAACTGAGTTGTTTGTTGCTGCATTTTCCCCCTTGGCCTTCAGTGGGACTGTTACCCATGTTACCAAGGAGCCGACAGTGTCACTGCCATTGCTCCCATTGTGACTACTTCCCTCCTGCTCTTGGCGGGTTTGGTCTACAGTCATCAGCCTTGCAAGAGCCAAGGAAGAGGAAAAGGCGGTCCAGGGAACAGAGCTCTGACATTCAGGTCAGGTAACAGAGAGTGGGGAAAAAAGTTTCGTAAGAAAAGCTTTTTTCATATTCACACCGAGAACTTAACATATTAATAAGATTTAAGATATAAAAAATTATAAAACAAATAAAAACAAAATGTTTTATATTACCAGTGTTTGACTACAGCATCATGTAGAAATGGTCATGAGGAAGTCCTGTTCTGATCAAAATTTGCATTGGATATACATAGGTCTATACACTTATGTATATACTAGAGGCCTGGTGCACGAATTTGTGCACCAGTGGGGTCCCTTCGGCCTGGCCTGCAGGATCTTGGCAGAAACCAGCTCTCCAATATCCCCCGAGGGGTCCCGGACTGCAAGAGGGTGCAGGCCAGGCCGAGGGACCCACCAGTGCACAATCGGGGCTGGGGAGGGACGCGGGAGGTTGGCCAGCTGGGGAGGGACCACGGGAAGGCTCCAGAGTGTGTCTGGCCCATCTTGCTCAGTTCTGATTGGCCAGACCCCAGCAGCAAGCTAACCTACCCAGCGGAGCGTCTGCCCCCTGGTGGTCAGTGCACGTCATAGTGACTGGTAGACCATCTGCCCCCTGGTGGTCAGTGCATGTCATAGCAAGCAGCTGAGCGGCATTAGCATATTACGCTTTGATTGGTTGAACAGACAACCAGACACTTAGCATATTAGGCTTTTATTATATAGGATGTGCACAAATGATTTTTTTACTGTATTCAATATGAACATACTTAATGTGTTTCTGCATATATGCTTGTGACATTAGTTTATAAAGTTTATGATTTTTTCCCCACACTCTCAACTCCTATGCTATATAAACTATTTAAGAGGATGAAAAGCAAAAGTAGATAACTTTTAGAATTGTGTAATTTTGATACCAATTAGACAAGAACATAAAAAAATTATAAACCAATCTTACTTATAAGCATATATGCAGAAATTCCAAATTAAGCGCTGTTAAATTGAATTCAGCAAAAATACATACATATATACACATATACTAATACTTATATATATAATCATACATACTTTTTTTTTCATCAAATATGCATTATTCTAGAGAGTTATATGCTCATTGAAGTTGGGTACAACTTTCCCTTGAAACTCAACCATCTTCCTTTTATGAAAATTGTTTGGACTACTGATTGACCTTTAATGGTAATAAGTCTTTTTAAGTTTTCATTATTGCTAAATCACTTTTTAGAAATTTACATTTTAAAAAATGTTCATCTGTTTTCCTAGAGTTATTCTCTTTATGATTTTGAAATTTCCTCTTAATTGGTGGTAACATGTTGTTTCTTTTCCTTTCCTGATCATTATCTCCAGGGGTTTACCTATTTTATTAGTAATTTAAAAAAACAACCAGCTCTTGCTTTTGTTAAACCTTTTGACTATTTTTTTCTTTCATTAACTTCTCTTTATTTTCCTTTTCTAACTTCTTGAGTTGAAGAATGTTTACCTCACCAATTTGCACTCTTTCTTACCTTCCTACAAATATATTTAAGGCTATACATTTCACTATAATACTGTGATACCTGCACCCCACAAATTTAATAGTGCTTTCATTTTGTTTGGTTCTAAATATTTTTAATTTCCATTATGTTTTCTTTTCTGACTGTGGGTTAATTGAGAATGTTTGTTTGTTTGTTTGAGTAGCTAAATGTATAGATTCAGGTGATGGGAGTGGTAGGTGCACTGTCTCTTTTACCTCACCTCCTACTATTCTACTCCCCGGTCATGGAGTTCTAGCTAAAAGGGCCTCCTGGGTATTCCTTGAAGACAACACGTACACACTCTGGGCTCTCAGGCTTGTCTGTTCCATCTGCTTGCAATGTTCTTTCTCCAGATATGCCCATGGCTAACTCCTTGTCTCTTCCAAGTCTTTGTTTGCATGCTACATTCCCAATGAGCTCTTAACTCTTATTTAAAATTACATCTCCTTTCCCCCTAGCATTCTTGATCCTGTTCACCCTGTTTCTCCTCCCACCCTTAATACTCATAACCTTCTCATATACCGTTTACTTATATTTATTATGTGTAAGGTACCTCTCTCCCTCCCCTCTAATGAATTATATTTTATGCAGGTCCAAATCTATTTGTTTTCTATTAATGTACACCAATTAACTAGAACAATGTCTGGTATGCAGTATGTGTGCAACAGGTGTTTGTTGAATGAATTTCTAATTTCATTGCAATGTGGTCAAAGAATGAAATTTACATGATATTGATTCTTTGATATTTGTGGAGACTTCCTTTGTGGCGTAGCATATGGTTGACATTTGTGACAGTTCTACCTGTATTACATGTATTAAATAGAGGTCCCACATATATTCATAAAATAAAACTTAAGTGTTACTTAAATCTTCCATATCCTTACTAGCATTTTCTTTTTTTTTGGCTTGGTCTATCTCTGCTTATTTAGATTTTCTACATGTTTAACAAGCTCTTGGTTCATCATCATGTCTTCTATCTCTCCCTTCTTTTGAATGCAATGTTCTTCTTATAAAAGTATATGCTTTAGTAATTATTCCAGCAATGAACTATGTGTGGTAAACTCTCTTGGTCTTGGCCTGAAAATATCTGGAGTTCACTTTTTCCCTTAAAAGATAATATTCTAAGTTGGTAGTTCATCTGCCTCGACACCTCAGATATTATACCACTGCCTTCTGTTCTCTAAGGCTAAGAAGCCTTCTGCTAGACAAATTGTTGTTCCCTTATATTTTCCCTACGGTTATGTCTATCATTTTCCTTTGGTGCTTCATCCTTATGCTGTAATTTTTATAGGTGTGGATTCATTTTCTATAATCCTGCTTAGGGCTTGTGCTTTCTCAATCTGATGACTTACTATGTATTTCAAATACTACCCCTCATTTTCTCTAGTCTCTCATTCTGGAGTTCTTATAAGAAAATATACTTCGCATTCTCATTCTACCCTCCATTCTCCTTACCCTCTTACTCATATTTTTCATTGATTCTATTTTTAAGAACTCAATTTTTCATTCTTGAAGTTCCATATGGTCATTATTTAAATCTGCCTCTTTCCCCATATTGTCATGTGTTGTTGTTTTTTTTCTGTGTGGTTTCTATTACTTCTTTCAGCTCTTTATTCATTTAAAGCATACTTATTTTATAATCTCTTTCACAATGTGCTATTAATTCATGTCCTAGAGATGCCAATATACTTATCTTTTGGGTCTGCTGATTGTCATTCACAGTGGATCACTTCTTTCTGCTTATACTTTCTTTATTTAATGTGAATTCAGCTTCAAGGGGGAGTCTTTTTTTTTTTCTGTGGGGATTCCTTATACTCTAAGTTTGGCTATCTGAACAAAGCAGGATGTCATTTAAGGTGAAAAGTAATGGGGTTGGTATCCTGGTAGAAAACGAACAGTGTCCATTACACCCTTGGAGCTAATATTTATATTCTCAGTTTCATGATTTTTAGAAACACTCCTATTCTTCTCACAATAGGGTTTTAATTTCATTTCTGACCAGAGTTCAGTGCACTGTAACCTTTACTTGGTCTGTGTTTCCTTCTTGAGGGCAGAACCGTTGGTGTATATATCTTTGTATGTCCCAAAATTAGTACAGTGCCTATCATTTAGCAGGTACTTAGTCAGTATTATTGAATGAAAATCATAAATTGTAAAAGACGTGAAATGTGGTGGTAAGAAAAACTGGACCTACTCTCTAAGCCAGGGGTGGGAATGTCCGGCCCCCAGGCTGTATAAGGTCCACGAAATCATTTGGTCTGGCCCTGCCAAGGCATTAGGGGTGAGTTAATGAAATGTTTGAACACATACAGCAGGCTAATTTTTAAGTTGATAATTTTGTATGGCCCACGAATGATGCTATAGATATCCAAATGGCCCTCGACAGAAAAAAGGTTTCCCACCCCTGCTAAGCAGTGGAAAGCAATGTGGCCCTTTGAACTGGGGGGCCCCATGCTTAGATCTACGCCTGAGAAAAATAACGTAAGGCCAAACATGTGACGTCACCGAGCTTGGGCACAGGCCACAATTACTTTGCTGTGTTCATGATAGATGTGTCTTTCTGAGATATTACTTGTAGTCTGTCTTGGTTGCATATTTTACATTTTACTCAAAAAAATTGCAATTTTTTACCCTGTAGCAAAACACAGACTTTAAAAATATCAGATTTATTCCAATCAATCTTGGAGATCTGGAAACATGTTATAGCAGAAGTAATTGTGTACGGTTTCTGTAACCTAACTGCTTTCACAAATATTAAGAACTATGACTTTTATTTCAAAATTAATGTAGCTGACTTCCCTGTCTTCTCACTGATCACAGTTCTGAAAATTGCAAAAACTTTCCTTCTCTGAAATATCTGAGTCACTGGCAACACATACTCGATTACTAAGGTAGTAAAGACACTGCACCCCAGAAATGCCCTTACATTTACATCTGGGGGAGGTGAGAGCTTTTAAAAATTGGTCATTAAGCTTGTAGAGTGCTGGAATCAGAGTTATCCCTAAGCTTACAGTATCTTAGTAAGTTAGGGTAGTATTCCAAATGTCTTAAAGGTTCCCTTTAATTTGTTTTAAATGAGATGATTGGATTCTGTCTTTTAAAATATATGTATATATATTTTACTATTGGAAAACTAAGTAGAGTGACGATTAGAAAAATCATTGCCCAAATTTATTTTTAAGTGCCTTCTGAGTTTTGGATTATATTTCAGTGTCCACAGGATACTGGTTTTCCACCTGCAGTTAGTAGAACCCATTAAATTCAGTTTTTAAATATACTTTTAACTACCGTATTTTCTGTCGTATAAGACGACTGGGCGTATAAGATTTTCCTGGGTTAAAAAGTCGTCTTACACGCCAGAAAATACGGTATTAAGCTTAACACTGAGGGGGCATTTAGCTTGATTCTTATAGCCCCAATTACCGTATTTTCCGGCATATAAGACAACTTTTTAACCCAGGAAAATCTTACACGCCGAAAAATATGGTATTTAAAAGCTAAAATAATAGATGCAGAGAGATGAGTATTAAAACAGAGGCAGTACAATATGCTGGGAAGGAAAGCCAACTCTGGAGCCAGGTCTGTCAGTCATGGGAATGTGACTTTGGGCAAGATCGTTAGCACCTCTATGCTGTATCTTAAATGTGGAATAACTGTCTGCTGCCTTAGCACTTACACTGCTTGCTAACATGTTAGAGAACACTAGTGAATTTACTATTTGTATGGTAGGTTTAATCCATTACTGTTTACATTTTTTACTAAAGATTCATCTGCCATTTCTATCTAATTGAGAACGATTTGGAGATTGCAGGGCAAGCTGTTTAAAGAAGAGTCACCATTTGTTAACTCCTTATCTGTGTGAACCAGCATTTCCTATGTATTGTATAATTAAAGACATAAATTGAGTTGCATTTCAAAGCTGAAGACTAAAACCTATGATCAGCAATTGTGTAATTGTAGGTACCTGTGCTTTGGAGTAAGACAGTTGGGTTTATATGTAAGCTCTGACAGTTTGCCATCTGTATAACCTTGGACATATTTCAAAATTCCCTTGAGACTCAATTTCCTTATCTGTAAAAGGAAGATAGAAATAGTACTATCTCCAAAATTTTATTCTAAATTTTTTGTTCGTCAAAACAGCTCCATATATTTTCAGTGTTTGACATGATAAGTCAATATTATAAAATTAGATTTCTTAGTAAAATATCACTTTTATTTACTTTACACATTTGGGTTACAAATAATAGTTCATTTGAAATAAAGGGTGTGAATGCTGAAAAACTTGAAAAACCATGTACCATATTCTTTATATACTGTTTCTGAATAGTCCCTTCAAATGACCAAAATTTAAACATTGTAAGGCTGTGCTGCCCCCTGCTGACCTAGTTTCTCCAACATATTTTGAGTCTTCTAAGAAGTCAAAACTTACACTTCAGTATTGCAATTAAGAAACGCTATAGTAGGCTGGAAGACAATAATAATGTAGATGGCAAATACTGCATACACCTCTAAATAATATATGAAATTTGTCAAAATACTGAAGTTCAAAAAAAAATGATGGTGGAACAAATAAACATAATACACTCCCAAATGTGTAATACTTAACAAATTTAGATATCCCATTCCAAATAAGTGCTGCAATTGCTATTATTTAAAGTGCTACTGACACCTTGTGGAAAATTAGCAAAATATATACTTTTTTTTTTCTTAAATTAAATCTTTGGTAATTATTTCCCTGATATTTTTATTTAACTAACAGCCGCTTGATCTTTATTTTCCCACATTAGAATAGCATTTGTATTTTGGCTGGTCACAATGTACTAAAATTATACTTTTAATGCTAGAAATCTTGGGCATCTTCCCCCTCTTAATCTCACACATACAACTGGTGACTTTCCTCCAGAAATCATCTCAAAATTGGCTCATCCTTACTACAAAAACTCCTCAAAAGCATCTCATCAGCTAGTAGTGCAAGGTGTACTTAACAAGAAATAGGAGAGCTCAGAGAAACAGTGCCTATTTCTAGCCCTAAGTCTTTGGGTAACTTACATATTGAGAGGCTCATTGTTCATGTAATGTCCAGTTATAAGAGTACATGAACTAACATATAAGTGCTTTGAAAACATCATTATAAGACAACTTTATTTCTATAATGCAATAGCATGTTAACTTTTCTCTATTCTGATGCTTCCTATATACCACTATCTATGCACTCTGCCACCGATGTATGGAGAGGAAAATGAGGGATGGGACGGGTGGGGAGAGAGCTACACACAAGTCTCCTGTGTTCAATTAGGGCATCCTCCTCATTGTTCACTTGTTACTTAACAAATTATATACTTTTTTTGAACCTTTAGCCTTGTAGCTTTCTTCTGATAATATTCTTAGGTCTTACTTCATTGGATGACCATTTGAATCAGCTTACCACACCTTGTGTGACCAATCTCTATGCTAAAGAAAAGACATGAAGCACTGGTAAACTAGACTTCTATAAAATTGGCTTTGATGGTGACATGCCTCTATTAAAAAATATTTAAGAACAGAATGGTGAAAGAACCGAACTCCAGAAAAATAACTAAATAATATGGAGACAAGCAATCTAATATACCAGATGGCAGAGCTCAAAAAACTGGTTATAAAGATGCTCAATGAACTTAGGAACAGGTAGATGAACTTAGAACATCAATAAAGATATAAGAAACATAAAATCAGAATTAGAAAACATAAAAAAGAACCAGTCAGAAGTGAAGAATACATGAACTGAAATGAAGAATACATTATAAGGAATCAATAGTGAGTAGATGAAGCAGAGGATCAAACCAGAAATTTGAAAGATATGGAAGCAGAAACACCCAATCAGAACAGCAAAAAGAAAAAAGAACCCTAATAAGGATAATATAAGGAGTCTCTGGGACAACTTTAAGTGTACCACATTTATGTCATGGGGGTGCCGGAAGGAGGAGAGAGAGAGAAAGGAATTGAAAACCTATATGAAAAAATGACAGGAAATTCCCTAACCTGGTGAAGGAAATAGACATGTAAGTCCCAGAAGCACAGAGAGTCCCAAACAAGATGAACCCCAAGAGGCCCATATCAAGACACATGATAAAAATGCCAAAGATTAAAGACAAAGAGGAAATCCTAAGCAAGAGAAAAGCAGTTGGTTACTTACATGGGAGCTCCCATAAGACTATCAGCTGATTTCTCAACAGAAACTTTGTAGAGCAGAAGGGACTGACAAATTTTCAAAGTGATAAAAAGCAAGGACCTACAACCAAGATTACTCTATCCAGCAAACAGTCATAGTTTTTAAAATATTTAGAATTCAAGGACATGTAAATAGCTTTCCAGAAAAGAAAAAGCTAAAGGAGTTCATCACCACCAAACCAGTATAACAATAAATGTTAAATGGTCTTCTTTAACATGGGAGGGAGCCTAGGGGATGGGTGAAAAGGTGAAGGAATTAAGAAGTACAAATTGGTAGTTACATAATAGTCACATGGATATAAAGTACAGCATAGGTAATATAGTCAATATTGTAATAACTATGTATGGCATTGATGGGTACTAGATTTATTGGGTGCTAATTTAGTAAGTTAAATAATGTCTAATCACTGGGTTGTATACCTGAAACCAATACAGTATGTCAACTGTAATAAAAAAAATATATTTAAAGTAAAAAAAACACAAAGAGAGCCTCAAAGACCTGTGAGATACCATCAAGCACCATCAGGCACTTGAAATGATGCTCAACATCATTAGACATCAGAGAGATGCAAATCAAAACCACCTTACACTCATTAGGATAGCTAAAAACAAAACAAAAACACCAGACAATAGCAAGCATTGAACAGGATGTGGAGAAATTGGAACTCTCATACATTGCTGCTCGTGGGATAGTAAAATAGTGCAGCCACTTTAAAACACTGTTTGGCGGTTTCTAAAATGATAAGCGTAGAGTTACCATCAATTCCAGAACTAGGTGTACACTCAGGAGAAAAGAAAGCATACGTCCGCACAACAACTTTACACAAATATTCGCAGCACCATTATTCATAATAGTCAAGAATGTAAACAACCCAAATGTCTATCAACAGATGAGTGGATAAACAAAATGCTGTATGTCCATACAATGGAATATCATTAACCCTAAAAAAGCAATGAAGTGTGGATACATGCCAAAACATGGATGAACCTTGAAAACATCACTTTAAGTAAAAGAAGCCAGATACCAAAAAAATACAAATGGTATGACTCCATTCATATAAAATGTCCAGATGAGGCAAAGCCAGAGAGACAGAAAGCACATTAGTGGTTGCCAGGGGCTGAGATTTAATGGGTGTAGGATTTTCTTTTTGGGTGATAAAAATGTTCTGGAATTAGCAGAGATGATGGTTGCACAACTCTGTGAATATTTCAAAAACCATGACTGTACACTTTAAAAGGGTAAAATATTTCATGGTATGGGATGAAATTCTATTTCATTGTATTTCAACTAGAGGCCTGATGCACGAAATTCGTGCAAGGGGCTCGGCCCTCACAGCCCCGGCTGCCTCGGCCAGCCCTTGCAGCCCCTCATAGCCTTGGCCAGCCCTCGCAGCACCGACAACTTCATCTGGAAGGTCGTCCGGACGGTTGTTCTGCTGTTCGGTCTACACTGAGTGGCCAGATTATTATGATCTCTGAACACATAATAATCTGGCCACTCAGTGTATATCCTATATAATAAAAGGCTAATATGAAAATTGTCCCCTCAACCAGGAGTTCGACCAGCAGGCAGGCCGGCCAACCGCCCATGTCCCCTCTCCCTGACCAGGCTGGCTGGACCCCACCCATGCATGAATTCATGCACCGGGCCTACACACACACACACACACACACACACACACACACACACACATATATTGAGTGGCCAGATTATTATGCATTCAGAAATCATAATAATCTGGCCACTCAGTGTAATGAGCATATTAACTCTTTATTATACAGGATAAGTTATCAAAAATTATTTAAGGGCTCCCTATTTCAGAATAATATGATTTTAGAAAGTACCTCAAAGAGAATTCAGCTAGTGGTTTTCACAAAGCTTTAGTAACAGTACCCTTTGAAAAAAATTAAATCTTATTCTAGCTCTGCCAGTGTGGCTTAGTGGTTGACTGTCAACCTATGAACCAGGAGGTCATAGTTTGATTCCCGGTCAGGGCACAGGCCCAGATTGCAGGCTCTGTCCCCAGTGGGGTATGTGCAGGAGGCAGCTGATCAATAATTCTCTCTCATCATGGATGTTTCTATCTCTCTTTCCTCCTCCCTTCCTCTCTGAAATCAATAAAAAAATATTTTTTAAAAATCTTATTGCAAGCTCAAACACATAAAACAGATAAGTGTAGTATTATATTGGTAAATAGTTATTATTGAGTTCTAACTTACCACAGTCTATTTTGATAAAAAGTAAGTTTGATATTAAGGTTGTAGGTGACAGTAGTAGTCAATATTAGTTTGGCATCCAGTGTTAAGTGTTTTGCTTTATGTAAATATTATAAAGTCCTGATAAATTGTGGGTTATCTTGCCTTCCAGTGTCAGAATATTAATCCATTTAACTGACTGAGAAAAGTGAAAGATAAAGTTATGGAAAATAAAAAAAAACTTAAGTTAAATCACTTAAATTTAATTAACAATTATTAGTATTTTTGTATCTAAGTATTACTTACATTTTAAAGACTGTATCACCCTGAATTTACACAAATCATTAAAACGACCTAACTAGCGCCAGCCAGTGTGGCTCAGTGGTTGAGTATCAACCTATGAACCAGAAGGTCTGGGTTTGATTCCTGGTCAGGGCACATGCCGAGATTGTGGGCTTGATCCCCAGTAGGGGGCATGCAGGAGGCAGCCAATCTATGGTTCTCTCTCATCATTGGTGTTTCTATCTCCCTTTCTCTTTGAAATCAATAAAATGTAAAAACAAAACAAAACACACCACTAATTAGTATTGACTGTGATGCATCAACTCAGTAAAATGTTATGGGCAGACATAGATAAGACCTAATTAAGCAATGAATCAACACCAAGTTATACTATGCCTAAGCAAGGACATAATGTAAGAATTTTAAGTATAGAGAGAGAGAGATGGCAGAAGCAGCCTTGTTAGTAACTCTACAGGAAAAAAAAAAAAATATATATATATGTGATGTGAATTAGCATATAGTTTCCAATGAATTAAAATTTTGTACCTCGTATGTGTTTATACTGATGTTTACAATCCTGAATTACACTCTAATTTTGAAAAGAAATTTGAAGCAAACGTTTGCAGAACCCCAGAAGCATTTCTGTAGAACATGGTTCAAGCCCACCTATTGGACCTCATGTGCTTAGAGATGGGAGAAGTCAGGCCTGGAGAGGCTATTTTTCTCCAAGTTCCATATCTAGTTATCACACAGGAAACAGACTGGGCCTCGGACTCTGCTCAGGATTCTCAGTCCCACAGTCGTTTCTTACAAGTCTAAACCTCTTCTGGTTTTCAAGGACCTCTATTATACTGGCTTTATTCAAATACTCAATCTTATACTTTTTTCCTCCATAATTTGGAAGAGTAGTGAGATCCCAAATTTTCTACTGAGAAAGAATGGGGGAAGCAATCGTTGGAAGAGCACTGGTGGGATGATGAGGGGGACGCTGGTGGGGAAGTTTCAACAGCTCATCGGGAAATGAACACAGGAATGGGGGCTGTGCCTTGTGCATTTCCCTCCCAAACGAGGGGGCCACACCCTCTTCCTCTTGAGAGTCCCCATTCTTACTTGGGAGGGCTTTCAGAGGGCTCTGACAAAAATTATGGGTAGGATCAAGTCCCCTCAAACCTGCCTATAATACTGACACAAATCTATTTGTATGAAAGTTTGAAGCATATGCTTCCATAATCCCAAAACATTTCTGCCATCTGACTGTACCACCTCTTTCCCCCAGCAATGTTTCAACTGCTAGTCACCTATAAAGCCCGCTCATTTGCTGAAGATTTCCAGTGGCTCACTGCCTTCCTCTTTTCCCCATCAGTTTTGCCTCTATGAAAAAGTGGTGTAAGCCATAAAGGATATTTAGTATGGTCTATACTGTATTCATGTAAAATTAAGACTTCAAAAATTTACATTTTTTATATTTTATTTTTTTGTAATATATTTTTATTGATTTCAGAGACGGAGAGAGACAGAAATATCAATGATGAGAAAGTATCATTGATTGGGTTCCTCCTATATGCCCCACCCCGGGGATCGAGCCCGTAACCCAGGTATGTGCCCTGACTGGGAATCTTGACCTTCTGGTTCATAGGTCGACACAACCATTGAGCCACACACTGGCCAGGCTTGTTTTATATTTTAGAGTAAGTTCTACCTCTATATTAATAAGACTATCCATATCAAAAGTGAGAAATATTTTTTTGAAAAAATTATCCATCTATAATGTTAATAAGGACAAACGGATTGTGAAGATAATGAATTATCGATTCCCACCAAAAAGAAACCAAATTAGACTATTCTTTTGGAAGAAGTAGGTAAAAGGTGAAAGTAATAATGGTGATGGTAGTAGGAATGTAGTGATGATATTAGTAAAACTGATATTTATTGAGTGCTTACTAAGTCCCAGGTGCTGTAACCACTTTACACTGTTGATAATCTTAAAACACTCTAAGACAGTGGTCGGCAAACTCATTAGTCAACAGAGCCAAATATCAACAGTACAATGATTGAAATTTCTTTTGAGAGCCAAATTTTTTAAACTTCTTCTAACGCCACTTCTTCAAAACAGACTCGCCCAGGCCGTGGCATTTTGTGGAAGAACCACACTCTAGGGGCCAAAGAGCTGCATGTGGCTCGCGAGCCACAGTTTGCCAACCACTGCTCTAAGACATTAGGACAATGATGGTTTTAGTTTAAATTTATGAACACCTTGAGTTTCAAATTTCATTTCTGGAAACTTCAAAATGGCAATTCTCTTATGCCACAAAACACATATTTGAAGATTAGTTCTGAGTCACATTTTTAATGTTATGAATAATTTAATGACAAATGAAACAGCAAAATATGATTTACATGTTCATTAAAATATGAGTATAGAAGGATAATTCTGAGAGTCTTAATGCAACTCGTAGTGAATTCCCTAGCTCTCTGAGTTATTCCACACGATGGTATCACTCCTGTTTTGTACATATCCTCACAGAGCACTCAAAGCATTCCCAGGAAATGAAATGTTAACAGCTAGAGAAACAGCGATGCTTCTTATTTCACTTTATCACGATGTGTACTATTTTGGAACAAATTTTTAGATGCTATTTTCATTCCCTACCTGTCATTTTACAGGAAAGTCCAGGTGGGCCTATATTCTAAAGACGGCCTTGAGGACTGTTAATGGGCCACTTGGCATGTTTCCCCAAATCTGTGTTCCTGATGAGGCCCAGGAAACGCTGAATTTGTCAATTTATGAAAAGTTAGTTCTAATGTCTTGGTGCTATAATAAACTTTGTTCAAATAAACTGAATCCAAAGGAAATCTATAATATTCTAGGTTACATATAATAAATATTTTTTTTGGTAAAACATTTTTCTTATAGCCATAAGGGCTTAAACCCCTTTAAACTGTTATCAGAATATTTCTGTTATCAGAATATTTCAAGTTTCTCATGAATCAAAGAGATAATCTTAATATTTTATAATATATATGAAATATTAAGTTTTGAAAGAAGCCAAGGACAATGAAATGTAACACTAATGCACATAACCATTTCAAAATAACTTATAAAAATTCAATTCTCATTACAATATTTAAATAAAACAATTTGTATTAGAGGTGATTATTATAGTTTACATGGTTGTAATTTGAGCAGATAATTTTGGGGAAAGATTTTATTCTATTAACAAGTCTGAGAGTTGAGTTTTCTGAATGTTATAGTATCATGTTGAATATTGTGGTCAGCTGCAACAGATGTTTAACGTGGCAATTACTCATTTTAGTCCTCTGACTTTCCAGGAAATAGTGGAGATATGATTCCATAGAGCAAACAATCAAGGATGTTCAGTCTTTAGTGGCTCCTGTAAGAGCTTTTTAAAGATAGATACTCTGGTCCAATTCCTTCAAGTTTTTGACTCAGCAGTTCTAACTGGGGGCCTATTCATCTTTACTTTAAAAACTCCCCGAGTCATACTAGTGTGATCAGGACTAAGAAGCACAATTTTCAGGATTTAGCTCATAGCCAATTAAGACACTAATTGCATTGCAGCACAGAATTCAAGATTCCTAAAGTGATGTGCAAAAAAAGTATGTTTGATTCTGAGCTATTTTCAAGTTGATTAAAATAGAATTTCACCCATGGTATGTCCAATCACTAACGTTTCAACGTTTTTTCTTTGTAAGAAATTTAAATAAATAATATATTACTATTAGTTGGTTGTCTCCTTAGCATCCAATCACCACTTCCTCCCAGTAGTAAAGGTACTCCTTTCTGTCTCTTATCTAATGTCCTTTGGGGGGTGACCCTGTTCTAGGGCCGAAGCTCATCAGTACATTAGTTCACTTGAAACTAATAGAATCTTAACTGATGCAAATATTTACTCAGTGTAATCTCTGGCTCTTCATGGATGTGTAATTTTCTTAAAGGAAACTTGTCTTCATATTTTTGCTATCATTTCACTAACACTTCTTTATAATTCTACTCCCCTTTAACTACTTTATGAATGCCCAAAGAACATATAATGCTAAATATTTGAAAAGGAAACCAAGACAATAAAGGATGGAAAGATCAATGAAATACAGAAAATAGACAAAGTTATATTCTCTGAACTTACCCCAAGGTATAGCATCCCGCAGCTCACTCAGATCTGCAATGTTCTTTGGGAAAACACTTTTTATACCAATGGTCTTATAAGTTTAGTGTATTTAATGATCACCTGGGGAATTTATTTAAAAGAAAGATTTCTAGGCTGCTTCCTAGTGATTCTGATTCACTAAATCTGGTTAAAAAAGTATTCTAGATTCTGATGCAATTGGTGGGAGAGTTCACTGAGAAATTCTGCTTTAAGTATCATCTCTTTTTTTTTTTCCTTGATTTGATTACATATGTGTCCTTATCCCCCCATTGCCCCCCGCCCTCACCCCCCTGGTGTCTGCGTCCATTGGTTAGGCTTATATGCATGCATACAAGTCCTTTGGTTGATCTCTCCTCCTTACCCCCACCCTCTCCTACCTTCCCTCTGAGAAATTCTGCTTTTAAACTGCAGGAGAGAAGAGGGTTGGGTAGTAGGTCTGTTTAGCTTTTAACTTTACATTTTAAATATTCACTTTTTTGATGGGTATTTCTAATATGTATGTAAAAGTAGAATACAAATAAACCCATAGGTAACAAAAAGTTCTTACTAGTTCTTAGAAACGTAGATAAAGTCCAAAAATAGCTAACGGCACAGGCTGTGGAGGCAGATGGATTTAAATCCCTACTATGCAACTAAGTGTGTGACCCTGGGCAATTCAGTTAACCTTTCTATGCCTGCTTTCTCAGCTACAAATTAAGGCTAAAAGTAACTATTATTAGAAGTAACTGTGAGGATTAAATGAGTTTATACAACAAATGCTAAAAATTGCACCCAGCATAAGGAAGCACCATCACAACTGAAGAAAGTAACTTTTATCTTTTTCCTTTTACTAATGAAATTATTCTCAGGAATTATGTTAAAAATTATTTGTTAGAATCAAACCCTAGTTATAATTGACAGTGTCCTTGTATAGCATGAACTGCCTTGATATAAATTCAAAAATCTTATTCCAGGGTTAACACTCAACCTTTACTGTGAACTTTTGTCAGTCAGGGTTCAGGAACAGAATCAGAAATCACTTTAGGTAGAAGCAAGAGATCGGATTCACAAACTAGGTGCTTACAAAAGTGTTGGGAGAGTTGGAGGAAGAGTGTTTGGCTGGGCCTGCAGGAATGACTCCTAGAACATTGAAAAACTGACCCACGAAAGGAGCTACTACATTCACCAAGAAGGTGGTAGATATGGGTTAAAAACACAATTATTTTAGTTTGATCAAGGGATCAGGAAGTCATCACTGCCATTGCAATCACCTCTTCGAATCCATGAAGCTGTAAACTAGCTATTAGAACGTTGCTGGAGGGAGAAAAACATCTTTCCTTCAACTTGCCTGCCCTGAAGCAGAAGGAAAGCGGCTTTCCTTTCACTTTGCATATCATGCAGGAACAAATTTAATTGGTGGAACCTAATTAGCATTCGGAACTCTAGGGAGTCTGGGAAATGCACTCTTCAGAGGTAGAGGAAAGAAACTGGAATGGTTTGGGAATACTGATAGATTGCCAATCCATCGAATATTACATAGTGACTTGAGATAGGCACTAGAAGATATTTTTCTCATCTATAAAATGGGGGAAAACAATGAGGATTTAAGGAGGCAATAAATATAAAACACTTACTATAGTGGAAATAACTTTACCCTTGCAATTTTGAGGCCTTCAGCTTCATGGTCTTCCAGCATCGAGCTCTGTAGTGGGGAATTCTGATGCCATTCTAAACTTCGTTCGTTTTTATGTTACTTGGGACCTTTTAGGACTTTCTCTTTACCATGGGATTCTGAAACTTCGCAATGATGTGTCGAAGCCTGGATTTTTTTGTTCAGGTCCTTTATTTGGAGACTCAAGCCCTTTAGCTTTGGCAAATCATTTTTTTTTTCAATTACAGTTTACATTCAATATTATTGTTAGTTTCAGATACGGCAAAGTGGTTAGAAAATCATGTACTTTACAGACTGGTCATCCTGCTGCTTCAAGTACCCACTTGGCCCCATATATTTATTACGATATTGACTAGAGTCCCTATGCTGTAATCTACATCTCTGTTCTCTAACTACCAATTTGTACAGTTTAACCCTTCACCTTTTTCACTCAGCCCCATTTGTCCCTATTCCCTCTGACAACTGTCTGTTCTCTGAATCTATGAGTCTGTTTCTGTTTTCTTTTGTTCATCAGCTTGTTGCATTTTTATAAAAAACATTTTTATTGATTTCAGAGAGGAAGGAAGAGGGAGAGATAGAAACATCAATGATGAGAGAGGTTCATTGATTGGCTGCTTCCTGCACCCTCCCACAACTGGGGATCGAGCCATCAATCTGGACATGTGCCCTTGACGGGACTCAAACCTAGGACCCTTCAGTCCGCAGGCTGACACTCTATCCACTGAGCCAAACTAGCTAGGGCAAGATTGTTGCATTTTAATACAACTTCCTTCCCTCTGTTTTCTTTATGAATCACCTCTGAGGCATATGTTATAAATCCTCCTAGGTTGTCTAAGTCTCTAACATTTATTTATTTATTGTATTTTCATTTTTTTCTACTCTTTTCATTTTCTATTTCTGGAGATTTTTTCATTTCTATCTTGTAACTAAGGGTCAGCAAACTTTTTCTGTAAATATTTTTGGATTCATGAGCCATATGATCTCATCATACCCCACTCTTTTTTGTAGTACAAAAGACAATATGTTAACAAAAGGACATGTCTGTGTTGCAATAAAACTTTATTTAGAAAAACAGGTGGTGAGCTGGATCAGGGCTTTTGTTTGCTGCAAGTTTTTTTTTTTTTTTAAATTACTGCTTCAATTCATCAGTAGTTATTGGCCTATTCATTTTTTTTTATTCTGATTGAATTTTGGAAGATTATATTTTTCTAGGAATGTCCATTTCATCTAGGTTGCCCAGTTTGTTGGAGTAGAGTTGTTTGTGGTATTTTTATATAATCTTTTGTATGTCTATGGGGTCAGTTGTTACTTCATCTCTTTCATTTCTGATTTTATTTGGGTCCTCTCTGTGTTTCTTGGTGAGCCTGGCTAGAGGTTCATCAATCTTGTTTATCCTTTCAAAGAACCAGCTCTTGGTTTTATTGATCTTTTGTATTTTTATTGTCTCTGTCATTTATTTCCACTCTGATCTTTATTATTTCCTTCCTTCTGCTTACTCTGGGTTTTTCTTGTTGCTCTCTAAGTTGTAGGGTTAGATAATTTATTACCATTGTTTATTTTTTGAGGCAGGCCTGTAGAGCTATGAACTTCCCTCTCAGGACTGTTTCACTGTGTCCCATAGATTTTGGAATGTTGTGTTTTCGTTGTCATTTGTTTAGTAATCCAATCATTGTTTAATAGCATGCTATTTAGCCTCCAAGTGTTTGATTTTTTTAATTGTTTTTATTGTAGTTGATTTCTAATTTTATGCCATTGTGAAAATTCTAAGATTTTTAATAGACTAATTAGGATTGGAATTGACATTTGAATACCCACTCTCACCACTATTATTCAATATAGTATTTGAAGTCCTAGCCATAGTAGCAATCAGACAAGAAAAAAAAAATACAAGGCATCCAAATCGAAAAGGAAGAAGTAAAACTGTCGCTATTTGCAGATGACATACTATATAGGAAACCTTAAAAAATCTATAAATATTAATACATTTCAGTACAGTAGCAAAAGAAAAATTAATATAAATAAATCCATCATATTCCTATACACTAGTAATTAATCAGAAGAAGAAATTAAGAATACAATTCCATTTACAATTGCATCAAAACAATAATCTAGTAATAAATTTAAGGAGGTGAAATACCTATACTCTGAAAAGTACAAGACACTGAAAAAAGAAATTGAAGAGGATACACATAAATGGAACAATATATCATGCTCATGGATTGTTAAGGATTAATATAGTTAAAATGCCCATACTACCAAAAGCAATCTGTAGATTCAATGTAATCCCTATCAAACTACCAATGACATTTTGGTATAATGTAAATGAGGGCAAATCCCTGATACTGGCCATCTCTTTTACTTTAATATCCATTCTGTAATTCTCTGTACTTCTTCACTAACACAAACTTCCATTATGCTCCTCTTCTCAGGATGCCTTTTGGTATTTCTGACCTATGATAAAACTCCTCCAGAACTTTAGTATCTTCTCTAAACCCCCACCCAACACCTTGTTTCACTTGAAATCCCATTCTTCCCTGAGGACACATCATCCTCTTCAGACTTTTTATCCTGGTTATTTCCTCATACCCAAAAGGTGTTAGGGTCAGGAAGCAAAGTTCTCTGCTGCTGTGTCAAACATCACTCCTCGAAAATTGTGGAAAAGAATAACTATTTTCCTTTAAGGCTCATGTCATCCTGTCTACATAAACATTCTGTCCTGGACATTTTATCTTCATTCCTTGAGAACAATGACCCTTGATTCAACCTTCTTTTACATTTCAATTTCTACCACCATCTTTTGTGACTTCAATATCCACGTGGATAACCCACTCAAGAACCTGGCCTCTCTTGACCAACTTGTCCATTTCCAGTGATTTTACTTTCTATTTCATCTCTGATGCTCATTTCCACCACCACACTTTGGACCCTTGTTATCCCATCACATTAAATGAAAAAATTCTCCTTTCTAACCACAGTTGCCTAACTTTCTATATTTCTTCCTCAACTATTCCTCTCATATCTGTTCCTTGATATATTTGGGACTTTCAGTCCACTAACTTTCCTTACTCCCCCCTGCCTATCAGTCCCTTTGTAGCTTCACTTCTCTCTTTATTACACTTAGATTTCATGGTCCACAATTTAAATAAATCTCTTGAAAATATTTTTGCTTCTCTCTGTTCATCCCAGACACATCAATTAATATCTTTCTTCAGCCCTAGCTGGTTTGGCTTAATGGATAGAGTGTCAGCCTGCGGACTAAAGGGTCCCGGATCAATTCTGGTCAAGGGCACATGCCCAGTTGCAGGCTTGATCCCCGGGGGGGGGGGGGGGCGTGCAGGAGGCAGCCAATCAATTAATCTCTCTCATCATTGATGTTTCTATCTCTCTCCCTTCCTCTCTGAAATCAATAAAAGTATATTTTTAAAAACATGTTATATTTCTTCAATTAGCTCTCCTATATCTTATACTCCATCTTTTTATTATATCACTTGCAGAGTATTTAAGCATGCCCAAATCTCTTCTAACCTCAAAAACATCTTTCTAACCTCCGCCCCCCCCTTTCCAAATACTGTCCTCTCCCTTTTTTTCACAGCCAAATTTGGTAGACAAGTTGTCTACATGATTGCCAATCTAGTTGGACTCTGGCCCCTGTACCTCACCAAAACTGGTCCTTCTAAGGCAGTGGTTCCCAACCTTTCTAATGCCGCGACCCTTTGACATAGTTCCTCATGTTGTGGTGACCCCCAACCATAAAATTATTTTCGTTGCTACTTCATAACTGTAATTTTGCTACTGTTATGAATCGTAATGTAAATATCTGTGTTTTCCGATGGTCTTAGGCGACTCTGCTCGCGGTTCTCAACCTGTGGGTCACAAGTAAGTTACTTCAAACTTTGTATGTTTAAAAATATCCACTTATTATCTCACTGTTTCTGTAGGTCAGAGTCTGGGTGGGTTCAACTGGGTTCTCTATAAAGGATCTTACAAGGCTTTGATCAAGGTGTTGGCTCAGCTGGGGTCTTATCTGGAGGCTCCGGGGGAAGAACATTCTTCCAAGTTTAATCAGGTGTTGGCCAAATTTAGTTCCTTGCAGTTGTAGAACTGAGGTCCCTACATTCTTGCTGGTGGTTGGCTAGAGGCTGCTCCTCGGTCCTTCTACCATGACCCACTCATCTCAGCAACAGAGAACTTTGTGTTGAATCTCACTAATGCTTTAAATCTAGTTTTTCTGCTACCAATCATAGAAAACTCTTTGCTTTTCAAGGGTTCAAGTAATTGAGTTAGGCACACCCAGATAATACATTATCTTAATGTCAACTAATTAGCAACTTTAATTACATTTTCAAAATAATACCAGGGAATGAAGGTCATGAAGACCATCTTAGAACTATGCCTACCACAGTCTGCCTTCTGGCCTCCATGATTCAAATACATCCCACCTGTAAAATGTATTCCCCCAGTACAAGGTTCCTAAAAGTCTCATCCTATTACATTATCAGTTCAAAGTAATAAGTCCCTATACTTGAATCTAAACCTCATTATCTCAAAGTCCAAAATCTTATCCAAATTACAGCTCTTGATGTAATCCATTATGCACAGCTTCTTCCTATTTATGAACCTATGTAACTAAAGAAGTTATCTGCCACAAACACTTCCAACATTTAAAAACCAAAAGGTGACAATAAATATAGTTGTATCCATATGGGTTTGTAGGATAACACTTAAGTCTTTATAACAAATTATCAATTTAGTTTTAAATTTCAGAATTGATAATTTCAGAAAATGCCTTTTAAAAAATTAAATCAGGAATTTATTAGAGGAGAGAAAAAAATGAAGGTGAAATAAATATTCTCCCACTTTTTTTAAAAAAATATTTTTTATTGATTTCAGAGAGGGAGAGATAGAAACATCAATGATGAGAATCATTGACCGGCTGCCTCCTATACGCCCTCCACTGGGGACCGAGCCCGCAACCCAGGCATGTGCCCTTGACCGGAATCGAACCCGGGACCCTTCAGTCCACAGGCCGATGCTCTATCCACTGAGCCAAACCTGCCAGGGCTATTCTCCCACTCTTAATGAAAAAATTTAAAAATCACATTATTTGGTCTGCATGGCTAGTAGGTAAAATGGTATGGGGTTCTACTGTGAATGACATTCTGATATGATCAAAAGCTGCATGGTACAAATTCAATGAGACTCTAATCTTGGACTTATGCTTTTTCAAAGCTTAACAACAACTCTAAAGTATTATATTTTAAAATAATGTATCTCTTCTGAAATCTATATTATAAAAAGGTTTTTAATTAGTATAACAGATGAGCAAATATCATTCATAATTTAATTTATAGCATATCACAGATTTTCTCATAATCTAAGTAACTATGTGGCATAATGCACCTCCCTGATTTAAATAAACAGTGCAACTCTCTGGTGATCTGCAATGGCTTGTAGGAATTTAGTTTAAAAATATGAAGAGAGGGAGGCTTGTGATTAGAACCTGGAGGAAAATAGAGAAAAGGGAGAACAGATGATGGTACTAAATTTAAGTATTTTTCCAGAAACACTACAAAAATCTTTGTATAAAAAGGTGGAAAACATAATGAGGCCATGCTTTTGAAGCTTTAAAAATTATTTCATAGCAATTCTGTAATTATAATCAGTCCTGACCTAGTCAGCAGTACATATTCTATACGAGCAAATAATATCAAACATATGGAGCTAGATCGTTCTTAACGTATCACATAGTTTTAACCTGGAAAGAAAACAATGTTTTCTATAAGGAGTTCAGATGATGTCGGAATCAACCGTCTAATAAATGTTTAAGACACTGGGCTAGACCCTGTGAAGGATAAAATACATAAGATAAATCATATATAATCTTCAAGGGCAACTTATAGATGAGAAAAAAATTATACCTACCTATTCAGGGCTTAGAAATTTTGTAAAGGTATGGCTACCTTTACATGTGGAAATTAGAATTAAAGGTTGTTGGGCTTATCATATTAAAATTGTGCATATCATAGACCTTGAACTCAAACTGTATTTGGGCTATTTGATCAGATACTCACAGAATGATTGTAAGAAGGTTCCAATATCACAGGTAATGACATTTTCCCTTGAAGATTCAATTTTGTTAAATAAAAAATCTTTTCCCCCACAATCTTTTCTTTTTTCATGCGATGTACACCATACAGTCTAAATCGAACTGCATAATTTCCAATCATCTCAGATTCAACATGGTTAAATTTGAATGTTTCTGTGAAGACAGGGCATGGTCCTCTCTGGATGCTGGTTTTTGCTCTCTGTTTCTTTATAGGTAGAAGAACAAGGTGTACTTGCCATGAGTTGCCACCTGTCCTGTTATATGTTGGGATATCTGTGACAGCTGTCACCGTTACCAGGAGCTTCTGTTCTTGTGAGTCATAGTCAAAAGTCACATCCAGTGTGCCATACTTAGCTTCTGGCTCAGGATCAAAGGGTTTGGGAAGCTGTGAAGATGATCCTTGAGCTGACATGTCCTAAGAAAAGCAAATTTAAATGTTTTCAGTTTTAACTCTGTTATTTAATCTGGCATGTAATTAAATACCTGGTCTGTCTCAGGAAGAGGGTGTGAGAACTGGTTGGTTGGCTACCACAAAGAACGTGATAACAATCAACAGTTTAATACAACCAGAAGCTACTCTACAGGGCCACAGTCGTATAGGTGGTAAGCTAACCTCAAAAACTTATCAAAAAAGAGAATTTTGTATTCACCATTACAATTTTGAGAAAGTTGAGATATGTTTTTATAATGAGAACTGAAAATATATACTTCAATGGGTATCTCTGATCCTGTTGTAGGAACCTATTAAATTTTCTTCCAACATTATAAACAATGCAACTGACAGGTCAACATTAGGCTGGAGAGAAAGAGAACATAAAAAAAAGTATAATGCTATTGGAAAAAATTGGTCCCATTTTCAGAGTTTGTTCTAAAATGCTCCCATTTATGATAGAATGTAAACACATTTAAGCTTGAAAATCACTGGAAATGTGAAATTATAAACACAAGGGCCTCAAAATATTTGTAACCAAATACTTTTCTGTAACATAATTTTAATCAGAATTTAAAACTTATTTCTAATACTAATTACTGTTGAAAATGGCCGAATAATACATACTTCAGAAGTTCAAGAAGGACCAAATCTGTTCATTTTAATTATGTGATTAAAAGAAATTGGAATTGTCTCAAAATTCCTGCCAGTGTTAACTACCTGGAATGTGAACAGAGTTTCAGCTAGTTATTGACTGACCTTTCAACTCTACCACTTGTTCCTTCAAGTATTTTAATAAATGTTAAATGTTTTTCATTTTAAAATGTGGACTAAATTTTTCTGAACTTTTACTTAGTAGTCCCTACTATTGACTGCCAGTCTTCTCTTTTTTGCACTTCTCAAAGGAACTACGTGAGTTTTAGCCAGTGACACACAGTCTAGTAAAAGACCGTAATTCTAAATTTTCCTCATGGCTGATATGTCCATGAGGCTCAGCTTTGACCAATGGGCGGCAAATAGAGGTTATGTATGAAACATCCAGATCAGGTTTATAGAAGAAATGCCTTGCCCTTCACTTCCGTTCTCTCCGCAGACACTGAGATAGGATGTGTGGGTCAGTATGGACCACGGGGACTAAGACAGCACCCTACAGATGACAGTGACAAAAAAGAAGGAACTGGGCCCCTGAGCAAAGCCACCTACTCACCCTGGACATTCGTAAGTGAAAGACAATCTTCTGTGAGTTTTACTCACGGCATTTGACTCTTTGTTATAACAGCTTAATACAGATCCTAACTATTAGACCTACTATGTGCAGATCCTAACTATTAAACCTACTATGTGCCAAGCTCTAGTTTAGGTGGGAGGGATGCAGTAGTGAACCAAATACATACACGTTTTTGACCTTATAAATATTATATGTCCATGTACTATGACACCCTTGGTAACATGTATGGAAAAGAAGATGAAAAATTAAGAACAATACTTGGTGGGGAGGGACAAAGTCTCCTACAACAGTGGTCGGCAAACTGCGGCTTTCGAGCCATATGCGGCTCTTTGGACCCTTGAGTTTTTAGCAAATGCCAGCTTAGGAGTACCCTAATTAAGTTAATAACAATGTACCTACCTATATAGTTTAAGTTTAAAAAATTTGACTCTCAAAGGAATTTCAATCGTTGTACTGTTGATATTTGGCTCTGTTGACTAATGAGTTTGCCGACCACTGGCCTAGAAGAACTGTTTTTTATACAATATAATTCAATCAGAATAAACATATTCTTGCTCTGTAAAAAAAAATTAGAGCAAAATGTTTTAATGCATGCCATTTCATAATGGTAAAGATAATTAACTGCATGGCTTTGAAATTTCAATTATTTTTTAAACCAGTGTCATGACAGCTATTTTCAGGGCAATAAAAAATTTTTTTAAGGTTCTAGATAGCTATTTCTGAATTTTGTTTCTCTTGGTCCATTCTAACAATTCTCATGACCTTAGAGTAAGCTCATAGGTGTATTCAGCAAATCAGAAAATAACCCTCCCTCTCAAGGTATCTTAGAGTTGTGAACAGTGCCCACCAGCAGGAAGTCATCAGCGGAGTCTGAGCTCCTTGCCAGGGCTCTTCTGAACCCTCACTCCTTTCCCAGCTCAGCAGTGTGTGTGGAGAGGCTCTAAGGTAGCCACATCCTGAATTAAGCCAAGAGGAAAGTCAAGATTTTGTATTTCTTACTACGTATGAAAGGGATGGGAAGTAAAATAAACTTAAAAAATACGGGAGTGAGCTTCATATTACCAGAGGTTATTGGCATGTAAATATTTGCTCTACTTGAATATAGTCAATTCTACGAGAGGAGACTGGTCAGAAGTGTTAACACAGATAGTAAGTTAGTAGCTTCTGAAATATGGGCAGAACTCACCAGCTGTATTAACTACAGATATTAAATAATGAAGCAGCTTTAGAGAGACAGGCAGAATTCTGAAGATGTAGTAAATACAGGCACTAAGTAAGTAACGTGTAAGATAGACAGAAAAATAGAAAATAGGATATTCACTTGTTCGATTACTTATTAAAAGGGATGGGAAGCCCAGGCCATGATCATGCCACTTCTGGGCTGGCAGCTCTGTCACCCACGTGTTCTAGTCAAGAAATGCAGGTCAAACCTACGCCTGTTGGGTAGGCTAACGGGCAAGTTTCACTGGTGACCAGGACTACTTGCCCCCGCACTGCTCCCATAAAATAAGGTATGTGTTTCTGGCCCTTGGCACCTCTGCTCCTAGTTCAACTCTTGTCCTTGCTGCCACACCGTAACTGGGGGATACGGATGGAGCAGAGTGAGTGAGACGGGACAAATGGGCATTACATACGCCAGGATTCACATGGTGTGGCCCTGCCACTGTGTCTGCTGGCATCCTGTCCTAAGTGTGGAGCCTACCTCACCTGGATCCTCTTACTTCTTGTCTTATATCTGAACACTTGGCAGTGGAGGCAAATTCAGCTAGTAAGAACAGTGACACACTACAGTTCTACAAAATGTTGTCTAGGACAGAAGTTGTAAAAACTGGCAAATCTAAAAGAAAGAAATTTAAAAGTAAATACTACCTTATAAAACCCTCTAGATGACCTTTATAATTTTTATCTTTACAGAAATATTTTTATAAACTTTCTAGAACATGGAAAGACTTCAAATGTGTAACACCCCTATTTTTGGTGTTAATTTTCACATTTTTGCTCCAAAAGAAGAAATAACTTAAAACACAACCAACTGACACCACGAGTTCAAATTTCGTTAGTGAAACTGAGCATGACTTATCTCTTCCATATTCTATGATAGGAAAATGCAAAACCGTTATTTTTTAAAATATTAATGGGCAGCCTCCCAATATAAAAATATCCCAAATAAAATAAATTTTTAAAAGACACAAACATAAATAGAAACCTCACTCATTATGAAACCGACAACTACTTGCAGAATGTTTTTTAAAAAAGATCTATCTTGAGGTTGAAACTTGGGGGAAGTTAATTTTTCAATATTTTATGTATTGCTCTCATTTTCAGCTATCCATCTTCCTGGGAGGGGGCGCTGCAAAATGGTTGAGACACCCTCAGTAAGTCCGCTGGTTAAAGATTAGATCGAGGACAGAAACTGGCACAATAAGCCACAAAGTGCTAAGACCTTCTCCTTACCAAGAGGAGGAGCACAGGATTGTTAGTCTTCCAGACAACATTCACTCTAAAAACTCTATGTGCTTTTACTTACTTCAGGGCTCAGGACCGCCGTGCTGTCACTGGGAACATCTTCTTCATATCCTTTATTATGGAAACTTTCTATTTCGTGACCCGTGCTTCCTTCACTCGGGCACTTGTTATATGAGCGTCTTGGGCTGTTGCTGCAGTGGGAAAATTCACATTTACTGTCCCCAATTTCTGAGGGTGTACATGAGAGGTGGGGAGACCCGCTGTCATCCTGATACGGCGGGGGCTGCAGTTCGTCCAGTGGGGGTGTTCTTCTCATTCTCTGAATGCAGTTTCCTGATAATGAGTAAGAATCTGGTCACTGTTTCCAAGTAGCCTCAACACGCAGCACAGTCCACAATCATTGCAAATAACTTTTTTAAAAAGACTGATTGAAAATGTTATGCTTCACTAGTTCAGATGCAGAAGTAAGCTAATCGGATTTCCCACTCTCTCCTCCTGCACAGTGGTATTAGGAAAAAATAAAATATACTCTCAAATACTAGAGAGAGCCAGTTATATAGCATAAAAATGGGAATGATAAATATTCGTGAAATAGCTTACCTAGTTCGTTCTTTCAGAACAAACCTGAAGCATCAGACTTCCTTATGATCTGTGTTCTCTCTAGCCATAGTAGGTAAAAATATTGTAGGTAAAACACACATAAAAACTTCATTTATTTTCCTCAATTACTGAAATGAACTTAGTAAACTAGCATTCAGTTCAACAGCATCAGAAACCATTCTTATCACGTCTACCCGAGATCCGAATCCTGACAGAGGTGCCCTGGAGTCAAGGCCCCATCCATCAGCAAAGGCGGACGAAGGCTGCATTCCCTCCCATTCCACCTCCATCGTCAACATCGGAGACCACCCCCTGCCCCATGCAGCCTGGGGCTGTACTCCATCTAACGGTGGCTCCACCTTGTCCTCAGCAGGCATCTCTGCCTCCATCAGTTAATGTGCAACCGCTTTTCCTTCACTCTTAAACGATCCTTTGAGTTTTTACCTCCACGCTGTATCTCAATGACTGAGGACATGCCTGTGAACAGGATATACGTGGGAGCAGGAGGTGGGCATAAGGAGACAGGGTTCAGTTTACAATTTCAGAACAGCTAAGTCTGTGTAGATAAACCCTGAATGCAACATCAGGTATTACATGTAAATACTGCTCAGTTTTTCTCCTAATGGACTATGGATCTCCTCCTCAACAGGGACCCTGAAAAAAAAAGATAGTTTGTACTAGTCTTTTTTCCTCACTAGCTGCTGCACTATAATAATCCTCTGAAATTCCTTTTGATGTGAGCGGCACAACATAATTTCTGTCTGTTAATACTGTTACACCTTACTTCCTTTGGTTTATTTATGTTTGTTTATGTTTGATATCAGGTAGCTCTCTAGCTGCCTGCCAGCCAGGGTATGTCTACAGCTGAGCCCCGTCACCTGGCTCTTGTCTAGATTTAGTGTACCTGTGCTCCAGACAGGTTACCCAAAGGAGGGTCAGTGGTATTTAAAGATGCTAAGTAGGCTCCACGGGTAGACCTCACCACTGTTTGTGGATTTGAGAGAGACGATTTTAAAGCTGTGAACTGGAATATGCAAAATGTTTTGGAATATACAAATGACATACTACATATATTGGAATGTATAAATATAAATTATTATAAAAATCCTCAACGTGTTGAAAATACCTCCCTTTACTCTTTACTTTTCAAGTAAAAAATGCCCAAATGTATGTAGAATAGGAATTTCATTAAAAAAATAGTTATATGAGGATTTCTCCTTTTTTAAAACTTTTGCAGTAAGGCCTTTTTCTCAAATAGACAACCATGTCATATTGTCCACACAGTGTAATATAATATAATAACTAAGAGTTGGCTTAAACTTAATTGGTATTGGAAAACTTTAAAACAATTGTTGGACAAAATAACATAATGTACGTTACAGTTGTTATATCACACTGTGAACATCCAACCTTAAGAAGAAATTCCTGGTGGGACGATGAAACACCAAAATGATGCTGCCCTATATTACTTTATCCCTCGTTTCATACCTAATTTCATGCACTGTTTTGTGGAAATAACATATCCATATAAGGGTTCATGCATGGGTACATGTTAAGCATTTAAATTTGCTACCTACGGATGGTACAGCACCTACGAAATAAGACAAGGTATCCTCCAACCCTCGAGAAAAACACTGCATGCATGTCCACAGTGACCCGTGGTTCCTAACTGCAGCTCTGGGAGAGGGGGGCCATCCAACACCTGGAGAATTCCCTTTGCAAACGTCTCTGGAAACTTGCCAAAGTTGATTACAGATAGTGGGTCATAAATTAAGGCTCAACACATTTCACAGGACTGGAACATAAACAGGATGTTTTCTGACCACAGTAGAATTAAACTAGAAAAAGAAATAGAACTTTAAAAATTGATAGACATGTAGACAAAATAACTACAAGTCAAAACATACTGTTAAATAACCCATGGATCACAGAAATCACAAAAGAAAGTAGAAAAAATGAAGTAATATGCAGCAGAAGTCAAATAGAAAACATGCTTTTGATAGAAAGCATCAGCAAACCACAAAAGAATTCTTTGAGAACACTCATAAAACTGACAAACTACTGGAAGAGCCTGATCAGGAAGAAAAAGAGAGATGGCATAAATTACTAGTATCTAGAATAAAAATAGGACATCATTTCAAATGCCGTGTCAAAGCTCAAATAGGATACAGAGGGCGTGCACACCAAGGTAGTCCTACCCAGTGCAGCACATGGAGCCTGGGCTGGGTGAGGAAGCCCAGCGCAGAAGCCAGACCTCAGCAGGGAAAGAAGGTTCCCCACTGAGGAGGGCAGCCAGCCTGGGGCAACAAGCTCAACCAGGGGGAGGAGTGTGTCTACCCTGAGCGAAGGAAGCAACCCTACGAGTGGAGTCACTGCCCAAGTAGGATCAGAACCCTGGAGAAGAGACTGGTGTGGGTTGTCAAAGCCCAGGAAGAGGCATCTACACAGGCGTACGTCCCTGGGGAAGGAGGCAGGCATCCATGCAGACAGGCGGCCTGATGTGGGAAAACCAGAGGTAAGTGGGAGGAGGAGGGTGTCCGTGTGTGGTGGTGGCCTGGATTGTGGTGTGAGGGCCCAGGTGGGGTGAGGAAGGCAGCTGTGTGAGGAGAAGGGGGAGTCCTGGAGCTTGGTGTCAGACCTCAAACAGGAAGTTAGAGCTTAGGTGGAGTGATGAGAACATCCCCTGTGGGGCAAACCCACCTGGGTGTCAGGACACGTCCCGAGGACATGCACCAAGGACATGCACAAGTGGGGAAGTCTGCACGGGATATCAGAACCCAAATGACGTGAGGGGACGTGCATACAGAGAGGGGAATTAGCCGTATATATTTTGGTTTCCATTATTAGAGAAGGGAGTTACAAATATGGAAAGGGAGAAAAAACTAGAACAAACTCCATGGTGTTGAATTAGAATTGAAGACATCAGTGTGAACTCAGCTTCTAAATAATAGGCAGAAGCAAATATAGTGTAAATATTCACATAATTTGTATGTATACACACACACATTTCAGAGTACCCTAGCTCTGTCCACTGTGGGGATTGAAGAACAGTATTTCAACAGCAGTGAGCATACCTAGTGCCAAGATCTTGGCTTCTAAATCTATTCTTTACTAAAAGGAACCAGAACTCCAGGAAGAAACGGCTAATTCCGGGGCTGAGAAAGGGAAAGCATGAGACAGACTTAGAAAAGCTCATTGTTTAGGGTAGGGGCACACTCAGAGAATGATGGGGACACGTTCACAGGACAAAGAAGCCAGCTTGCAGGGGTTAGCACTGACCAAATCCCACTAACAATCTGAGTTTCAAAATAAATAATTTTAGTAACTACTTACAACCCATTGAGGGAAGGAGGAAAGCCATGAGTCCATCTAGATATAAATATTTGAAAGAACTTTAAGGAACAGGTAATGGACATAGTGTCAAAGTACCTTCTGACCAAGTACTTAATTAATGAGAGCAACTTTACAATGAGAGGCCTAGTAGATACACCTCCCTCACGGAGAAATCAACGTGAACATTATGAGGAATGGGACAAATCAAAATTGTGCATCACCTCGTATGATGCAGTGAGAGGCATACAGCGCCACTCTGTGGCATTCCAGCTCAGGATGCACAACCCGAATCTAACCATGAAAAATGTCAGAGAAACCTAGACATTCTAAAAAGGAAATGCCTGCCATCTTCAAAAACCAGTGACTGAGGAACTGTTCTAGATGAAGGAGGCGTGACGACTAAAGGCAAAGTATGGTTTTGAACAAGACCCTTTTGCTATAATGGACATTATTTGGAGAGCTGTTGACCATGAATGGGTTCTGAGGATAAGATATAATAATACATCAATGTTAGTAACTTAATTTTGATGGTTGTATAGTGGGTATTTAGGAGAATACTCTTGTTTGTAGAAAATATACACTAAAGTACCTGGGGGTGATAAAGCAGCCGGTCAGTGGGCCACTTATTGTCAAATGGTTCAAGGGCATAAAAGGGACTCTAATATTTTTCCAACTTTTGTTAATTTTGTGAATGTTTTTTTAAAATCTCCATAAAAAAGACACCTTCATACTTTCTGAAAATAAATGTGAAAATCAGATGATATAGACAAATTCCTAGGGAAACACAACCTATCAAAACAAACTCATGAAGCAGCAGGAAAATTATATATTATTATATCTCTTACAGAAATTGAATGCATACTTTAAAACCTTTCTAACAAAGACAACTCCAGACCCAGATGGCTTCACTGGTGAATTTACCATTTAAGGAAGTAAAAAACACGAATCTTATACAAAACATTTCAGATAATATGAAAAAGAGAAAATATTTCTGAAATTAACCTTACCACCAGCATAACCTTGATACCAGGGCCTGATAAAGTATCTTATAAAAAACTAGAGGCCCGGTGCACGAAATTCGTACACGGAGGGTGGTTGTACCTCAGCCCAGCCTGTACCCTCTCCAATATGGGATCCCTCTCACAATCCAGGACTGCTGGCTCCCAACTACGTGCCTGCCTGCCTTCCTGATTGCCCCTAACCGCTTCTGCCTGCCAGCCTTATCACCCCCTAACCACTCTGCTGCCAGCCTGTTTGCCCCTAACTGCCCTCCTCTGCCAGCCTGGTCACTACTAACTGCCCTCTCCTGCAGGGTTGATCACCTCCAACTGCCCTCCCTTGCAGGCCTGGTCCTTCTCAACTGCCCTCCCTTGCAGGCTGGGTGCCTCCCAACTGCCCTCTCCTGCTGGCCATCTTGTGGTGGCCATCTTGTGTCCACATGGGGGCAGGATCTTTGACCACATGGGGGCAGCTATATTGTATGTTGCAGTGATGATCAATCTGTATATTACTCTTTTATTAGATAGGATAGAGGCCTGGTACAGGGGTGGGGGCCAGCTGGTTTGCCCTGAAGGGCATCCCGGATCAGGTGGGGATTCCCTTGGGGCATGGGACGGCCTGAGCGAGGGGCCTGTGGTGGTTTGCAGGCTGGCCACACCCCCTGGCAACCCAAGCGGAGGCCCTGGTATCTGGAATTTATTTTCCTTCTAAAATTGAAACTTTGTAGCCTGGAGCGGAGCCAAGCCTGGGGCTCCCTCCGAGGCTGGCAGCCATTTGTGTTGGGGTTATAATTGAAACTTTGTTGCCTTAAGTGGGTGGGCCTGGCCAGGGTGTGCGGAAAGCTTTGCTTCCCCTGTTGCCAGCAGCAACCCTGGCCTGCTCTCTCAAGCTCCATTCTGCCGCCATTTGTTTGAATTTGTTTACCTTCTATAATTGAAACTTTGTAGTTTGAGTGGAGGCTTAGGCCTGGCAAGGGCAGGCAGAAAGCTGGCTTCCTCTGTTACCTAGGAAACCTTGCTCTCTGTGGCTGTAGCCACCTTGGTTTGGGTTAATTTGCATGCTCACTCTGATTGGATGGTGGGCGTGGCTTGTGGGTGTGTCGGAGGTATGGTCAATTTGCGTATTTGTCTACTATTAGGTAGGATAAGCCAATCTATCTTGTAAACACAGATACAAAAATTCTATACAAAGTATTAACAAACTAAACCTAGAGTCATATAAACAGGGTACCACATACCAACCAACTTGGTTTATACTAAGAATGTAGAGTTATTCTATAAATGTAAGGTGGAATTAACATTAGAATATTTAATTAATTGCATTAAAAGAATAAAGGTAAAAATTATTAAATGCTCTTTTAATCGTACTGAATAAAAGAGCACTTGATAAAAGTTATTATCCATTCATGACAAAAATATCTGCACAACTGGGAATAGAAGCCAATTTCCTCTAACTCAGAAAAGGTATCTTTGAAAGTCCTATAGCAAACATCACTTTTAATGCTGAAATAAATGCTGAAAGCTGTACCTCTAAGGTAGGGACTAAGACAACAATGCCTGTTATCAACACTTCAACTTAACAATGTACTGGAGGTGCTAGCCAGTGCACTAAGGTGAGAAAAAGATGATGCAAAAGAATCGGAAAGAAATAAAACCCATTACTCTCAGATGATAATTGTGATATAGAAACACCAAAATAATTTTAGAGATAAATTAGAGTTAGAAGCAAATTGAGCAAGGTCACTAGATATGAGAGCAATATCAAACATACACACACACACACACCATGAGCAATTAGAAAGTGAAATTTAAAAACAATCCCACATATCATCGCATCAGATAACATCCAATACCTAAGAAGAAATCTAAAATATCACCGTGCATTATTTTCCCAGTTCTTGGGTTTACAATTAGAATGTACACTCTTAGCAACTGGCAGAAGCCACACGTTGGTTTTCTACGCAGTGGCTATTTGGTAGAGGAAGGGACAGCTGGAGACCACTGGGGCTTCCTTTCTCTAGCAACAGGACACTCCCAGGGAAGAGCAGAGACTAGTCTACCATCACAGACTTGAGAACTGCTGATCTCATAAATGTCTTCACTAGCTTGGCCACTGCAAAAATTAACAGGCCTGACAAATGATCATAAGCTTCATTAGAAGATGGCTGCAACTGGAGATGTTCAGCGAATTAAGGCGCCTTGGTATTTGATAGGCAGCTTTAATTTAGCAAATGATTTTTCCTTCAGAACAATCCACAGAGAACAAAGGTAACAGGTTTTCATGGGGCAAAGAGAGCAATACGCCTACTGTCCTGCTATGGGGATTCTTGGGATATATTGCCAGAAGTGGGATTGCTGGGTCAAAAAGCAATTCCACTTGCCGAAACCGGTTTGGCTCAGTGGATAGAGCGTCGGTCTGCGGACTGAAAGGTCCCAGGTTCGATTCTGGTCAAGGGAATGTACATTGGTTGCGGGCACATCCCCGGTAGGGGGTGTGCAAGAGGCAGCTGGTCGATGTTTCTCTCTCATCGATGTTTCTAGCTCTCTGTCCCTCTCCTTTCCTCTCTGTAAAAAATCAATAAAATATATTTTTTTTAAAAAAGCAATTCCACTTTTAATTTTTTTGAGGAAATCATGAAGACAGTTGTTTCTTATCATTTTTCCCAGTGTTCTAATTATTTATCAGAAAAGCAAGTCCTACAGTAGTAATTTCCTCATAGGTTGAAGTGGAAATTCCAAGTCTTCTAATTTTAAATACAATTGGAATAAGCTAGATCACATATTCTTAATGAGAGTAATATTATACCCAAGGGGGTTAAAATAAGCGCTGGAGTGGGGGACAAAAATTGTAGGTATTACAAATTTTGACCAATCAAAGCTTAAACCTACCAAACAAAATCTTACTTAGTAATTTTATTTAGAAGTTAAATTCAAATTAAGTTGATTTATATAAATTAAAATGATCTCTGTAGGGAAGCAACAATGGGAAAAGGTTGAGAAACACTGATCTACTTAGTTTGACAAGTCATTCTACTGAGCTCTAAAAAACATCAGTGACTAAAAAATATATAATAATAAAAGCATAATATGCTAATTAGACCCGACAGCTGAACAACCTTCTGGACGAAGCTGGGGCTGTGAGGGCTGAGGCAAGCTGCCGTGGTTGCAAGCCCCTTGCACGATTTTCATGCATCGGGCCTCTAGTATTGTTATAATCCTAGAGCAGTGGTCGGCAAACCGCGGCTTGCGAGCCACATGTGGCTCTTTGGCCCCTTGAGTGTGGCTCTTCCACAAAAGACCATGTGTGGGCACGCACGTACAGTGCCATTGAAGGAGTACCCTAATTAAGTTAATAACAATGTACCTACCTATATAGTTCAAGTTTTAAAAATTTGGCTCTCAAAAGAAATTTCCATCGTTGTACTGTTGATATTTGGCTCTGTTGACTAATGAGTATGCCGACCACTGGGCTAGAGCTTTAAGCATTCACATCTGTGTCTCACACTACACAAATAGTCAATGAAAAGTCTCCTGACATTCTATTCAACTACTTGACAATTCTAGTGTACACACTCTAAAGAAACATTTTCACATCTTTTTGTTTTAAACCACAGGAACTAAGTAATGTTTATCCTTACTATGTACAAAAATTATATTTTATGGTCAACATAATTTCATTTTTTAAAATGTTTTTCAAGATCCATAGAATTGATTTCATGATCTATCTGCAATTTGAAAATCACTGTACCAGCTTTGCCAGACTACTCATATTTTTTAAAATTGATGGGTATTATCATGCCTCACTAATGTTGGACATGGCTCAATACATTGTTCTTTGTTTTCGATGTCAACCTACAGATGTCCTTTGTTTCCAAGATCCAAGACTCCATATTTCTAGCGTAAAACGTTTCCTGTTCTGTTTTAACAATTCCATCCTTTGTGCCAACATTCCATACCTTTGCACTATATGTAATTCTTTAACAACTATTTCCCCAAATCACAGAAAAATACAACATCTAATAAAAGTGTTTACAACATGTGAAGAAACTGGAACCTTCATACACTTCTGATGGGCATGTACAATGGTACGACCACTTTGAAAAGTAATTTGGCAGTTTCTCAAAATGTTATACATGGAGTTATGATATGACCCAGCATATTCCACTCCTACATTGCATGTACCTAAGAAAAATGAAAACATACATTTCATAATGATTTATACATGAATGCTCATGGCAACATTACTCATAATAAAGAACCCAAATATTCATCAAGTGATGAATGAATAAATAAAATGCGTTTATCTATGCAATGAGATACCAAAATAATATAGTTCTGATACATGTTACAATATGGAAAACCAGTGCAATCATTATGCAAAGTGACAGAAATCAGTCACAAATAGCCACATATTACATTATTCCATTTACATGAAAAGTGTGTGGAACAGGCAAACATTACATATAGACAGAAAATAGATTAGTAGTTGCCTTGGCTGGAGAGTGGTATTGAACAATGACTGCTAATGGGGACAGGATTTATTTTTAAAGTGATGAGAATGTTCTAAAATTAGATTATGGTGATGGCTGCACAGCTCTGTAAATACACTAAAAACCACTGAATTGTACACAAGTGGTTTTTATGGTATGTGATTTACATCTCAATAAAGCTCTTAAAAACATGTATTTCTCCTACTTGTTCTGAGATTCTGAGTAGAGAAACTGACTCTTAACATCCCCCAGGTCTGCAATGTAAGGTCTCAATAGATAAATGAATATTTATGATTACCAAAGATATGCTAGTTGTCGGCAACATAAAAGAAAAAAGATGAAGGCCTACTATCAAAATGCTTAATGTTGCTGAAGGAATGAACCTATGGGAAAGAAAGTTACATAAAATATAACATTTGCAATATTTAAAAATAAATATGTCATGTAGGTACTGCTATCCACAAATTAAGTCCCAGGTTAACATCAAAGACATACTGTTGGTGTCATAAAATCTATGCAATAGAAACATTATGGAGAATTAGAAAAGATATATTGCTTTCTGGAGGGCATTTTCTTTTGATAGAAAAGAATTTATAAAATCTGGACCCAAGTCATCTGTAAACAATCTAACAGAAATTTTTGAAAGAGTGTAGCATGCTTCCTCTAACATTATTAATAAACAATGTGAATGATAGAGCCGGGGTTGCAGGCTGACAAAGAGATGCCTATGTTTGTGTCAACGCCTTATGCTCATACACTAATTTATGGTCTATTTGATGCTTTACAATACTTCACTGTGTAAGAGTGTAGGGTTTGGCCTGGCCAGTGTTGCTCAGTGGTTGAGCACTGACCTATGAACTAGGAGGTCACAATTCAATTCCCATTCAGGACACATGCAGGCTTGATCCCCCAGTAGGGGGCATGCAGGAGGCAGCCCATGGATGTTTCTCTCCCCCTCTCCCTTCTCAAAAATCAATTTTAAAAAGCATATTAAAAAAAAAAAAAAGAATGTGGGGTTTGGTATTAGACAGCCTGGTTCTAACTCCACTTCTGCCATTTACTAGATGTGTGACCTCCTGGTTCATAGGTCCATGCTCAATCACTGAGCCACACCAGCCAGGCCAAACCAAATCCTACACTCTCATACAGTGGAACTTAGAAAGAATAAGTGAATTAGAGCCAGATATTTTTCATTATTTAGTGTTCCTGAGAAAAAGCAACAGAATTTCTAAGTTAGTTTATAGATTAATTTTGCAAGAATTCTGCCCTGTTAAAACTGTACAGAATGCTATGTCACCTTGTTCCAACTGTACAAGAGGCCACAACAAAAAGTAATCAAACAAGGATTTTTCAAAAAGCAAAGTACAGGATTACTTCCCATATCAGAGTCATTTAGCAATATGCTCCATGCCATCTACATTAGCATGAGCATCTTAATTTACAACTTTTACTTTGGTTCTGTCTAGTAGTCAATATTAATCATGACCCTAAATTGTTACTAAAGATCTAATTAAGCTAAGCATAAGAAACAAATCAGAAAGATTTCCATTAAAATATTAAAGAATTCTCATGCATAAGGAATAAATTCCTAGTTATCTTTGAGGGATATAGATAACCACGGGTTTATAATACTCAAATTCCATCAGAGATGTAAAGAATCTAATAAAATAGAGCTGATTTATTTACAAGTACAAATTTTAAATAATATGGTACCTTCTCAAGTCCGCAAGATTTTATATGCTCCTAGATTTTCATGCTCCTGTCAATCAGCATATGCTCATCAGTAAATGAAAGTAAAAAATTAACACAGAAATTAAATCATATCTGCTACCTTTCCCATTGTGTTTCATTTCATCTTTATAACAGACAACAAATAGCCTTTTTTACAAGTCTGAGTTATAACTTAAATCAATCAATATGAAATTATAAATTTCAGCTTTTATTGCCTTATTTGATATACCAAATCAGAAAATAAAATTGGTAAGTGCTGTATATGCAATAATATATACTATAACATACCAAAGATTTCATTTTAGAATTAGTTTAGGCCTTCTGGAGTTCATATATTACATTTTTTGCTATTAATAATTTGGTGAGAAGTTTTTATATTTGTTTTATGAAATGGAAAAGAACCCATGCTCTTAGAAAGACAAAATATATAATTCAGTTCTGGCCTGTAATGTAAACATAGATTTACATTAGATGATGCTAACAGTATAGATTGGTAAGGTGGTGGTTATATATTAATAAAGACAAGAATGAGAACTAATTAGCTTTTTCTTATGACATAATCTGGAAATGTGATCTCAATTCCTGGAGGATAAAAGAGGAAGGCTGTTCTCGTTCCCATTTTGTTTTAAAACACTTCAGGCATTCTGAGGACTTTTTATTTTTTCATTTTTATAATACCAGCAACCAGACACTTCAAAAATAGATGGTTGAAATTGTAGCAATTTAGAATTATGAAGCAGTTAAGTGCTTCATAATGTTGATGTAACACAGCAATTATAGACCTTTGTAATTCAGTAAAAAGGCTTTGTTTTGTTGTTCATATTGAAACTATACAATAAGAGCACCTCTCTATTTTCACTGGAAAGGGCTCAAATTTTTAAAAAATCTTTGCATTAATGTTTGACCACTGTTATCGGCTCACCATTGAAATTTATTATTTTGTAACTAAAAATAAAATGAAGCACTAAGGAGGAAAAGGTTGTATAATGTTAGAATTTTGATTAGCAATCACAGCTGCACCAGAATTAGTTTCTATAGCAACAGGAAGAAATAATGAGTTGAATTGCAATGCAATACAAGATTATTCTTTACAGATTGCAATTCAAAAAGAAATCTTTAAAGAATTTTGTCTCAAAAGAGTTATTAATCTTTCATCCATAATAATTCTCTCACAGAAAATACTTAATTATTATAGTCTACTTTCCCTGAATCCTGTTTCAACCCACTCAAAGTTAATATGTTCCCAAAAAGGTGGAAAATTTAATATGAATGAACAATAAGAATTTCGGCTATTGTCTTACTTGCATTTTAAAACAAAAACCCATGGGCTCATTCCTGCACATTGTATAGACAGAGGATGTTTCCTAATAAGTACATTAGACTCAACAAGGAAAAGCCTAAAAGGTGCTGTTAGGAATAAGCGATGTAGAGGGGTAAGAATTAAAAAGGGTAAGCGAATTCTACATTTCTATCAATATGAAACTAAGTGTCCCTTTTATTCTGTGTGCACTCCCTTGTTTAAATTATGATTGAGAAACTACACTACTATGAGTATTCAAAGTGTACATCTCTCGTCCTTTAGTAAAAGATAATCATTAAATTTCAAATGCTGCCCATACCATTTCTAATAGTGAAAAATATTATTTCACTGCATCCTCTCCGATTTCTAGCTATTTTTGGAAACTTAATTAAAAACATATGCCTGAACCTTTTATGTATTTTGCCCTTATAATGAGACCTATTACTGTGGCTTACTCTCTACCCATTTGAGTTCCATATCTTTGGAGTCACCATGGATACCAGTGACAAGCATTCTCCCACAACTGCTTTATGTGTCTCATCAAACACGAGGAAACTGACATGGCAGGAATCAAGCCATCTAGACACCCTGAATTTCTAATTGTTTGTACTACTATTCATGCTTTTTACAAAAAGGTGTGTGTGTGTGTGTGTGTGTGTGTGTGTGTGTGTGTGTGTAGGTGTGTAGGAATTTTTAAATTAAACAAGCCAGGGGAATGGAATGTTATTTTAAAAATCTGAGTAGACATCAAATCACGAGGTAAGAAATGAAGAGGGATTAAAAAAGAAAGGTATAAGCATTAAAATAAACTAATATGTAACAGTCCATCAGTGAGTACAGGGTCCAAAGTGAAACCTGAAGCCCAAAATAAACTGGTTTTCAGATCTCCAGTAATGAAAACTAATTATATTAAAGACAATATCTCATAGCAACATTCATATCTATATAGTCCATAATAAAAATTTTCAGAACAACTCATTTATGAGAACATATAGACTGTCCAAGGTTAACTGCTGGCTTATAACAAAAACATTGCAAAATGGAACAGCATTTTAAAAAATTATCAGGCAAAATTACCAATAAAAATTATTTGGACTATGTCAGAAATCCTCTCATTTTATCTTTACCTTTTTTTCCCTTACTGTAGCATATTTTCTTAATAAAACCTTCTACTACAACACATTTTTTTAAAAATCAGAATTGAATATCAGATGTGACTTCTAACAAGAAATATTTTCAGCATCTCCTTTTGTGACTTACAGTTTTAAAAACAGTATAAGTATGTAAATGGTGCTGAGGTCACTTCCTATCAGAGATATAGTTTTACTTTTTAAGACAAATATGCATATAAATCTTAAGTTTCAGTCTCTTCACATGACATAACAATTCACAAGACATCTATTAAATGTGGTATGTCCCTTTAATCAATGTTTAATTATTCTAATTTTTCTAATGAAGAAACATCAACCTAGTAATATTATTATTCCTACAAGGACTTGTGACCTAAAGATCATATTGGCTGGGTAAACACAAATATTTTTATTACCTAAAATGCAAAAGCTGATTTACTAAAAGAAAGCTCTTGAATTTATAAGCAGCACATACAATGTACAAAAATTCAGTTTGATAAAGTAAGTTCCATGAAGAGGTTCTAGGTCAGTGATGGGCAACCTTTTGAGCTTGGTGTGTCAAACTTCGCCAAGAAACTGAGCATAACTCGGGTAGTGTGTCACTTTGAGGAAAAAACTAACTCCAAGACTCTAGTCGCAAATGTTTCATCCTCAGGAGCAGCAAATGTTTCATCCTCGGCATGTGGCCGCTTCAGCGGCTGCGTGTCATCAGAAATGGCAACGCGTGTCAGTGCTGACATGCGTGTCATAGGTTCGCCATCACTGTTCTAGGTTAAACCTCATAATGCCTCAATTTCTTCATTTGTAGAGAAGGAAAGCATCTTTTGTAGCCATTAAAAGACTGAAAATTTTCTAAGTAGAAAATATAAAAACTGTTCAAGGAAATGGGAATACTCTGTTTAAATAAGAGTTAGCTGAGGGGAAAATAATACATCTCTGAAAGTCTAAACGTTTAGTATCTGTTTTCCTTACCATTAAGAACTATAGCGAAAGTCGGTAGAAATTACATTCAAAACTATCCTTGCTGAATGGAGTTGAACAGCAGGGAAATTTATCCACCTAAACCAGCTTCTCTCATGAGTGCCACAGAGGCCCAATGCCATGTTCTGTTAAAAATGGTTTGGGAAAATAGCGTGTGGGTGGACCTACACTAAAAGCACCCACCTGACTTCAACGTGCCTCTTCTGTGCCCCCCCTATAACAAAGCGCAAACCACTTGACACAGAGCAATTCCAAGTTTAACTGTCTTTTTCTCCCAGGAATTGTTAAACAAGATGCATCTGCTTTAGTACCTATTTTGCTAGGCACAGAATTTGTGAAGGTTACATGTCAGGAACAAGGAGACTAAGAAACATCAAACAGGGAGGGAGCAAACTTGGGTTTGAATCTATGGTCTGCTACTAAGAAACTAAATTAGCCTGTCAACTGGTTCTGTGCACAGAAAGTGAAGAAAATGAGCTAGATCACTAAGATCCTTGCAATTGAAAAAACATCTTTGCAATTCTAACTACTATAATTCCATAACATTTAACAGTTCCATTTGGGGCTGGTTTAAAATAAGAGATTAATTTTCTTAAAGTGGAAATTGCTAATGATGCATTGGTTTATAAAAGGAAACTAGAGAATCTCCTTTCTTGAACAAAAAACCCCAAAACTTGATTCGCTTAAGCCAAGTTTTATGTTTTGATATTTGAGGTGTAGACTTTTCTGCATAATGACATGTAACTTTCAAGAGCCCATCTAGCTTTGTGATTCTACAACTAAATGACTGTACAATGCAAAAGGAGATAGAAAGCTGGCCAAAAAGATTGCATATAAAGGTTAAAGGAGGAAAGGAAAAAACACACATTTCCCTTCTGAGAACAAGAGGTTTATATCACGTAATGGAAGTGACCACTACATTATGCAGACATTTTATAAATAGTTATCATTAATAATATTAATATGTAATTAATATTATGCTAAATCTTATAAGTAATTTCAACTTGAATGCAAACAATGTTTTCTCTCAGTGTTTCTAAATTTCTAAAGCTGTTTAGAATCATCCCCTTTTCTATGGCTATTTCTAGATACAAATACCATCAAATTTGGAGACCATCAAAAATTTTTGCACACTACATTATGGCCCTAAAAATTACATCAGGCCAATATGGTATTAAAAAAGACCCCGAATACCGCAGCAATCCTGAGAAAGAAGAACAAAGTTGGAGGGAATCACAATACCAGATATCAAGCTATATTACAAAGCCACTGTTCTCAAAACTGCCTGGTACTGCCATAAGAAAAGACATATAGACCAATGGAACAGAACAGAGAACCCAGAAATAGACCCAAGCCATTATGCTCAATTAATATTTGACAAAGGAGGCAAGAGCATACAATGGAGTCAAGACAGTCTCTTCAATAAATGGTGCTGGGAAATTTGGTCAGATACATGAAAAAAAAAAAAAAAAGAAACTAGAACACTAACTTACACCATACACAAAAATAAACTCCAAGTGGATAAAGGATTTAAACGTAAGATGGGAAACCATAAAAATCCTAGAAGAATCCATAGGCAGCAAAATATCAGACATACGTCGTAGTAATATATTTACCGATACAGCTCCTAGGGCAATGGAAACTAAGGAGAAAATAAACAAATGGGACATCAAAATAAAAAGCTTCTGCACAGCAAAAGAAACCATTAGCAAAACAACAAGAAAGCCCACTTCATGGGAGAACATATTTGCCAACGCTATCTCCGATAAGGGTCTATTCTCCAAAATTTATAGGGAACTCATACATCGTAACAAAAGGAAAATAAACAATCCAATAAAAAAATGGGCAAAAGACTTAAATAGACACTTTTCGAAAGTGGATATACAGAAGGCCAAAGAGACATAGGAAAACATGCTCAAAGTCACTAATCATCCGAGAGATGCAAATCAAAACAATAATGAGGTAGCATCTCACACCTGTCAGAATGGCTATCATCAACAAATCGACAAAAGACAACTGCTGGCGAGGATGTGGAGAAAAAGGAACCCTTGTGCACTGCTGGTGGGCATGCAGACTGGTGCAGCCACTGTGGAGAACAGTATAGAGTTTCTTCAAAAAACTAAAAATGGAACTCCCATTTGACCCAGTAATCCCACTTCTAGGAATATATCCCAAGAAACCAGAAACACCAATCAGAAAGGACATATGTTCATAGCAGCACAATTTACAATAGCCAAGATTTGAAAAAAACCTAAGTCAGTGGTCGGCAAACTCATTAGTCAACAGAGCCAAATATCAACAGTACAACGATTGAAATTTCTTTTGAGAGCCAAATTTTTTAAACTTAAACTTCTTCTAACGCCACTTCTTCAAAATAGACTTGCCCAGGCTGTGGTATTTGTGGAAGAGCCACACTCAAGGAGCCAAAGAGCCGAATGTGGCTCGCAAGCTGCAGTTTGCCGACCACGGACCTAAGTGACCATCAGCAGATGAGTGGATTAAAAACCTGTGGTACATCTGCACAATGGAATACTACACTGCTGTAAAAAAGAAAGAACTCTCACCATTTGCAACAGCGTGGATGGACATGGAGAGCATTATGCTAAGCGAAATAAGCCAGTCAGAGAAAGAAAAATATCACATGGTCTCACTCAATTGTGGAATATAATGAACAACATAAACTGATGAACAAAAATAGATCCAGAGACATAGAAGCATCAAACAGTCCGTCAATCATCAGAGGGAAGGCAGGGGAAGGTGGGGGTGGGGGTAAGAGATCAAGCAAAGGATTTGTATGCATGCATATAAGCGTAACCAATGGACACAGACAGTAAGGGGATAGGGGCATGTGCTGGGGGGTAGGGATGGCCAATGGGGAAAAAATAAGACATATGTAATACTTTAAACAATAAAGAATTTTAAAAAATTTTACTCAGGCCAAAGACAAAAATGGGAAGAAAAAGCAGCATGGAAAAAGTGGAGTGAATAAAATAAAATAATATGGCAGAAATAAATTCAAACACATGATTATAATATGTTGCAATAAACATAGGGGAGCTAAAGTATTAAGAGCTATACTTAGAATTAAGAATATAGAAAGGTTGAATGTTACAGCATTAAAAAATATATGTATACTTGATAAATATCAATAGGAAAAAGCTGTATTGGTATAATATGTCAAATGAAATAGAAATTTTGGTCCCTCCTACAAAAGGCATAAAAGTAAAAGAATAAAGAGGGTTATTACCATGTAATTATAAATGGGATGATTTAACAGAAATATATAAGCCTTAAACATGTTGAGTCCTTAAAACATAACTTTAAAATATTTAAAGAAAAGTCAACGAAATTCCAAAAGTCTTGCAAATCCACAATCATACTGAAAGACTTAAATCTTGCCTAATAAGGTAAAGCAGAAAAATATTTAGGAAGGATACAGCAGATTTGAACACAATAAGTTTGACTAAAGGACATTCTTAGAACCTTGCAATCAAGAATTTAAGAATACATATTCTTTTGATGGACACATTAAGTATTGACAACTTGCCCCTCCCCCCAAACAAATACATTAGCTATAAAAAGCAGGGTTTGTTCGTTTTTTAACAAATGGGAAGAGCTAATATCACATATATTGTTATCTGATCACAGCATAATTACTTAGAACTCAGAAACCAGAAGAGATTTTTTAAAAAACTCAATACATTTAAAATTTTTCTATAGATTTGGAAATTTTCTAAACTTCAAATTAACTTATGATCTAGAAAAAAATTATAGGAATCAGGGAAGACATAAAAGTAGATGTAAGATAAAATATTATAAACTAAAATCTGTGACAGTTAAAAAAAAAGAGAAATACATATCCTTAAGTGTATATGTCAGAAAACAGAAAAACCCTGAAAGATAATAAAGTATTCAGCTCAAGAAATTAAAGGAAGGTTAACTCCAAAGAAAGAAAATATTAAAGAATACAAAATTAATAATATTTTAAAAAATATATTCAATAGAGAGGATTCATATAAACCCAAACCAGGTTCCTTGAAAAAAAGATACCCCCCCCAAAAAAAACCCCACACAAACCATAACAAGGTTAAACAAAGAGTACTATTAATACCTTTTAACCATAATTCTAAAACTTATAGAAAATTCCTGGGAAAATAAAATTCACCAGAAACCAATTATACATACAACATTTAGGTACTGAATAAATAAAAATCTACCCACAAAAAAGAAAAAAAGGTAATGTAAGGTGATTTTACAGATTGATTCTACTGAACATTTCGAGAACAAATACACTTGATTTTATATAATGTTCTAGAAAAATTAGAAAGAGGAAATAATCCAAGACTTATTTATCTCATTTTTATGATTTTGTGAAACTCAATTCTAAAACTCAAACAAGGAGTGTACGAGAAGGGAAAAGTTTACAGTAAGCTCCTTTAGAGCTTAAACGTACAGAAATAAGAGTCAACAAATTTGATTCAGGAAAATCTCAGGAATGTAAAGTTGGTTGAACACAGAAATATCTTTTAATATAATTTAAAACAGATGAAAGTATAAAAATGTGTGATTTCATAGGAAACAGCAATGATAACATTAAACATTAATTAATAAACCAAAACAAAATAATTTTAGTGAGGAACAGAAGGGAATTTCATTACCTCAATAAATATCTTCCAAATACCTAGAGCAAACTTCACAAACAAAAAACATGAGAAGCATTCCCTGTAAAACAGGAACAAGCAGCATTCACTAGTATTCAACACTGTGCAGGAGTTCCTAGCCAGAGCTAGAGGCAAAGTATTACACATATTAGAAATAATGAGCAAAGCTGCTGGATAAAATATTTCCTAATAATTTGCCTATACAGTCTGCTTCCCCTTCTAGGCAGACAATCATAACATTTCCATATAATGCCTAGTTTAGTTCTTCTTTTCAAATCTTCACAAATTTTATTTTTTGTCTTATCTGTTGTACCTAGAAACTCCATCACAATATTTAATACCATTTAGTAGATTGCCAAAAATGCATAAGTCTGGCAACTATAAGTGTTGATGAATATATAAAAGATTAGTAAAAACTGCTTGCACACTGTTAAAGCAGCAGCTTTAAAAATTTGGTTTTTATAAAATATATTTTTATTGATTTCAGAGAGGAAGGGAGAGGGAGATAGAAACATCAATGATGAAGGAGAATCATTGATTGACTGCCTCCTGCACACCCCCTACTGTTGATCAAGCCTGCAACCCAGGCATGTGCCCTTGACCAGAATCGAACTCGAGACCCTTCAACCCGCAGACCGACATTCTATCCACTGAGACAAACCGGCTAGGGCAAAAAATTTTAACACAAAAAATGCATGGGAATGATATACACCTTATGAGAGATCTTCAAGTGTTTCATTTATTAAAATTCTTGGGATACAGTACAAGTTACAATCTTAAAAAGCTAGAGAATACATGCATCATTATGACATTATCCTGCACCTATCTGTACGCTGAAAGCATACAATTTAAAAAACAAATTAATAGAAGACCAACTTCCAGCATGACAGCATGAAGAGCTTTATTGAGCCACTCCCCAGTGAAATTGATGGAAACTATTTTTTAAAAATAAAGACCACTTAGAGTGTCTAGAAATGAACAACAAATGAAGAAAGGATCTATTCAATATTATCCATGAAAATTCACTAAGATGACAGTCTATGGTATTTGACCCAAGACCATTCTCTCCTTCCCAGCTTAGCAATGTGGAGACTACTCCATTCTGCTGCAACCCATAACAAGGGTCTCCATATCTCATCACCCACACAGAGAACTTTTTCCTGGGGGGAAGTAAAATGTCACCATTTTTCATCCTGTCCTCAGCTACCTGTTGCCGAGGCTAAGTCCCAGGCCAGTGTAATTGAGAGACGGGGCTCCCTTCTCCTGCCCAGCCCTCAATGAGGAACAGAGAACTCTAACTTTGGGCTGAGAATAATGCAGCTTTGATTACCTTTACCCAGGTCAATGTGATTCCAATCAAAACAGCACAATAATTACTCTAAAGTTCACCTGGAAGAATTAATGTACAAGAATAATCAGAAAAACATGAACAAAAATAATATAATGCTACAATATATCATTAGACACTGTAAATGAGGAAGTAATTGGAACAGAATAAAGTTCAGAAATAGACAAAAGCCCAAAAAGAAATTTGGTATGTGAGAAAAGTAGTACTTCATATCAGTGATTAAAATACAGTAAATAAAATAGTGATGAATGGTTAATAACTCGGGGAAAAAAGAAAGCTAGAGATCCACATCAGTCCTTGCATCAAAATAAATCCCTGCTGGATCAAAGATTTACATGTAAAATATGAAACCATAAAAATCCTAGAAGAAAACCTCAAAATATGAAAGGTCTTTCTAAATGTAACATAAAATCCAGAAGCCATTAATTGAAAAGGCTGAAAAATCTTAATATAATATTAAATTTCTGAGTTGGAAAATCACTATTAATAATATTAAAAAATCAACTACAAAAATATTTTTAACATACAATAACCAACTCCATGAGCCCTTATGAATCAATAAGAAAAATAACATAAATGCAAAGAAAAAAATGGGTCAAATTTACCAATAGTTACAAATATACATATATGTATCAGATATAATACAAGCACATAAACTTTAGCAACTAAAACACTTCATATCAAATTCTACAACTAGCGATTATTTTCACAATGAAATAACAATCATGGATTTATAGGAAATTTATATTTAGAAATGTAAAGTAAAATAGAGGTGTCAAAGATATGGACTGTGCTTCAGATTGACTTATTTCCCAATTTCTGTGGGAGTGAAAGGTACAGATTTTTATGAGACTAGAATGTCAAATTTCATTTGTGAACTACAATGTTTAGTTGTAGCCATTCGCAATTCTAGAATTCAAAATGGACATGCTGAGGGTAGGGTGCTATAACTAGCAATGAAAAGCTTCCTGCCTATTTATTTTAAAAAATGTATTAGAAATGGCAGGCCTGAACAATTACCTCATAATCTGTGACAGGTGATTCTTATCAGTATTCGCTTGCCCATTACCGTGTTTTTGTTTTCTACTGTCAAAAGTTCAACAAATTAGAAAAAAAATCACTGACTTAGTACACTTATTAAACAGCATCTTTTATATTTGTAAAATACAAGAGAAGTTATTATATTGGCAGTCAACCATTTGCACAGATCATCCCTGTATAGTTTTACACTGTAAAAATCAAATTTCCAACTATGCACTTAGTTATTAGTTCTATTTTTAACCTGCCACTCATCTACTGTCATGTACTTAAAATTCAGAACATGTTTACATTATCCATCCAGCAGGCTAATGCAACTGCACACCAGACAGTCATGCATAATTCAAATCAATATCCTCAGGCTTGCAACTCTAAGTCAAAGCTGCCTTTAAAAAGGCTAGGGTGTGACTTTAACATGAATAAAGTATATCTAATTTTTCTTTTTATGTGACAAATTGATACTTTCTGCAATGAAATGCCAAAAATGCAAAGCCACTGTATAATAGATCTTTGCACTATTGAAAAAAAAAGAGATAATTGAAAAAATAAATAAGGCAACAACCTTCGTCTATGAAAATTAATTATAAATAGTGAAACAGATACAGCTGAACAAGACTCAAAGAGCAAGGCTCACAATATAACAACATATCATATGAAGTTTTCCAATAACCAGAATGTACAAATATTATAAAATCAAGGATCCCACTATGAACTGGGAGCTATTTTTACAATTAAATTCAAATTATGGTTTTAATATCAGTAAAGTCAGTTTCATTTAAATTCCTTAAATAAAAACTCCTTTACTGGCCCTAACTGGTTTGGCTCAGTGGATAGAGCACCGGCCTATGGACTGAAGAGTCCTGGGTTCGATTCTAGTCAAGGGCACATATCTGGGTTGTAGACTCGATCCCCAGTGGGGGGCATGCAGGAAGCAGCCGATCAAAGATTCTCTCTCAACACTGATGTTTCTCTCTCTCTCTCTCCCTCTCCCTTCCTCTCTGAAATCAATAAAAATATATTTTTTAAAAACCAACCCCCCCCCCAAAAAAAAAACACCCCTCCTTTACTGAATTTCTTTAACCAGTAATATGTCTAGAAATGGCCCAGGTCTAGAAAAGCTTGAGTCTATCAAATTTAAATTGAGGTTTACCAGCTAAATATGTCAAGATACAGCCCTGAATAATTACCACACCACATTCTAATCCCTGTCATCTTCCCAGTGGTATTTGCTTTTCAAAAAAAGTAAGATTAAGAAAGATAACTGAGTCCTACTTTACAAAGGTCTATTTTTGAGGCTACTAAAAAATAAACATTTACCAAAAACATGAAATGTGACACATAATTGATTAGCCTGTGGATTAAAATTCTCATAAGCAAGAATAAATGTATATATTTTGATAATTTTTCATCCCAGAAGCTTCAAATTTGGTTCGTCATTTAAAGAAACCTTCCAGATATGGGCGACATCATTGCTCGGGCAACTCAACTCAATTATGAAAATTTCATGTTAGTCCTATTCAATATTACAGACATACCAAACATAATATCCTCTACAATGACAGTCCATTAATGTCAAGGTGCAGTGATATGAAGGATGAAATTAATGGGATAGCGAGAAAGGATTCAATGGTATCTGAGATAATGAAAAAAGATTAAATGGCAGGCCTTTGGGAAATACCGTCAAGGCATGGAAGTCCTTTCAAAGAGGACAGAGAATTTAGTTCAGGTGAATAAAATATTTCTTTTCAGTTTTCTTGTAGAGATGGAAAATTTAAACAAAAGTGCAAATGACAGAGTAGATAAATCAAAGACGTCTTCATTGATTAAGACCTGAATTTAATTAGGAGCTTATAGATAACTGTTAGCCACATCTGTCCAATAACTATTCTGTAAGGAAGTAGCATAAAAAAGTCTTTTAGCAATTCAACTACTGATTGTTTTGATGCACAAAAATTCAAAATTATAATAGCAACAGCAAATTTTAAAAATACCCTAAAAAAAGAAGCTCAATCTCACCTAGCAGTAATAGTGGCATGGACCATAATTTTTTTTTCTTTTCTTTAGAGAATATTTCCCTTTAAATTTCCATATTTCTTGCCCACAATTACAACCAAGTAGTATTTTTAATGATCTCCAAGGATAAGTAAACTATTAGCCCAGAGTTTTACCTTCATTTACAAACCTACTTTGGAGAATATTTGTAGTATAGCTTCAAAGTTCAAAGAGCAGAGTATATCATATTAATTTTAACAAAGACTAATAAAAAGTTTTAGATAAATAGCCAACACAAAAGAACTAACAGAATTATTACAGACTATAAACTGCATACATACATGATTTATTTTTCATAACTAATTTAAATATGACACTGAAAATTATAAAGGCAATAAAATGAAATTTTAGTAGTTGTAGTTTGAAACACAGAAGCTCAGAATGAGAGAACTGGAATGAACTTTATTAGATCACTAGAGGCCTGGTGCACAAAATTTGTGCACTGGGGGTGGGGGGAGTCCCTCAGCCCAGCCTGCATCCTCTCGCAGTCTGGGACCCCTCGGCGGATGTCCCCCCGGGGATCGGGCCTAAGCCAGCAGTCAGACAACCCTCTCGCAGTCCAGGGGTCAGACATCCTTCTCGCAGTCCAGGGGTCAGAAATCCCTCTCGCAGTCCAGGGCTCTCACAGTCTGGGACCCCTCACTCCTTACTGCCCGCTTGCATGGAGGCAGGGGAGGCTCCCGCCACCGCCGCTGCTGTGCTTGCCAGCCATGAGCACGGCTTCTGGCTGGGTTGTGTTCCCCTGTGGGAGCACACTGACCACCAGGGGGCAGCTCCTGCATTGAACGTCTGCCCCCTGGTGGCCAGTGTGCATTACAGCGAACGGTCATTCCACCGTTCAGTTGATTTGCATATTAGGCTTTTATTATATAGGATATTGCCCAACCCCATCATTTCTGCAAGAGAGACTGTGACGTGCCCAAAGTAACAGATTAAAGGAAGGGCAAGATTAGAAGTCAGGTGTGTCACTTATGGGACTGCTGAGCACCAACCTGTCCAACCACATGATGGCTCGAACCTTTTATCTTAAGTTTAATCAAAAGAAATAATGAAATTCCATATAACTTTTTTAAAAATATGTTTTTACTGACTTTTAGAGACAGAGGAAGGGAGAGAGAGAGAGAGAGAGAAACATCTATGAAAGAGAATCACTGATCAGCTGCCTCCTGCCCACAATCCCAGCATGTGCCCTGACCGGGAATCGAACCAGTGACCTCAACCACGAGCCACACCAGCTGAGCTCCATATAAAGATTGAATGGTAATACAGATACAGCAGGGGCCAAAGCTAGACTAGAGCTGAGATTCAGGTACAGCTCATAGGTAGATTGGAGGAACCCTTATCCCCCCAACTTCCAACCTCTCAATCTCTACCCCTTGTGGATCTACCTGCACCCACTGATTTTACAGGGTGAGAAGCCTCCCAGGAAAACACCTTCACTAAGACTATATGGAAACATGTCTGGCTTATTGGAGGGTGGAATGAAGGAGACCATCCCAATTTCTGACAGGAGCACTGACACTCGACAGTCATAACAAGGGAAGGCGACATCTGTCACAGAAAAAAAGCCATTCTAAGTAATAGTGTCTGGAGCCAGAGTAGAGTCTCTCATGCAAGGTGGTGCCTAGTAAACGAACCCACCTTTGTCAAACCGCTGTGGCTATGGATTCACACTCCGTGCAGAAAACATGCTGTGGATGAACTAGAAGAACAGCCTCTCTAAACTCCGTTAATACTTTGGAGCCCACGACTCTGACAGGGGACTAAGCACTGCACAGAAGGAGAATTCCGTTTCTCACTTGCAAAAGAAAGCTGAACTGTCATGTCCCTGGGACAACCGGGAGCCATGCTGGTAGAGGCCAGCTGGACAGCTAAGAGCAGTGCTGACAATGTCTGGGTGCAGACCTGGCCGGAGAAGAACAGTTCAGAGCAACAGGCCCAAAAGGAAGCAGCAGTCTGGGCTAATCTGCGAGCTACCGAATGGCACCCCTTAGGGGCTCCCTACAACAGTTGAAGGAATGGGAAATGCAAGAGATTGAAATCTCCATGTGAATGAGTATGTGAAGATGGTACTAATAAGATTTGAGCATTAATGTTATTGTGATTCTATTCATGTCCATATTCAGAGAAACTTGACAATATTTTTGTTTCATCTATGTATACACACACATACACAAACATGCTCTCATTCAGATTAGCAGGGAATTTATCAAATCTTAACCGCCAAATTCATTCCCAAATTAATAAATATTACATGCTGTATATAACTCTAATGTTGGCCCTAGCCAGTTTGGCTCAGTGTATAACTCTAATGTATTTCATTAACTACAGATTAATATAACTGGTTTTTGTGATATACTATATACATTTATATTTATTACATGTATGTTAAATATACTAAAGCTGAGCTCAATTAATATTAGATAAGTAAGCAGCTTATTAAACAGTCTCAAGTGGAATATAACATGAAGCAGCTTAATTTTCACTCTAATTTCTATGTTTTAATTGTATGATATGGAATTTCCCCATCCTGCCCTTAATTTGACCTTAGGGCAGAGTTCATACATTCCCAGTCACTTTCTGTGAGTCAAGAATCTCCAACTAGTAGAATTTAAAGACTCCATTCCCAAGTCTAACTCAAATCTCATTTCCACACCTAAATTTCTAATGTAAAACAGAGTGAGTAACAGTCCACAGCACACAGACCTGTTAGAAGATTAAATGAAGTAATATACAAGCTTCAAACAGTGCTGGTCACATAGTAAGCACTTTAGGTGTTAGCTTTCATTACTCCCTCCCACGGATGGCAACTAACCTTTTGCTCCTGGAACTCTGAGTGGCTGACAAAGTGAGGTCGGCAGTCCTCCTACTCCAGAACCTTGGCAATTTAGGTTGGAATCCTTTTCCCCTTTCTCTCTTGCTAGTCTAATTACTCTGACGTACAGGGAAAAGAAATGGCAGGAATTGCTAGGATTGCCTTCCTGGCTGCCCGCAGGCAGCAGGAAGGTACCCTCACCTCATTCTAGCTTTAGTCCGCTGGGATAGCTTTTGCTGATGGGATGGTTAAGTCACAAGTGATGCAGGGACTTCATCTCAGCCTCCCCAGGAGAGGGCAGCCAAGCCTTCCTTCCCCTGCCTTCAGCAGTCCATGCTCCCATCCCCTTAAAAGGTCGGGCGTCCCCTGGCCGGCTGGCTGCCCGCTATGCCTGACCCCCACAGCTCCCATTTCCTCCCCTGCTGCCCAGGCTCCTTCTCAGGAAGCCTCAAAACATCCCCATGCCCTCCCGGAATTCCAAGTGCCCACTGCGAAGTGAGATGGGGGAAGAGAGCTGTTAATTTCCCCCAACTTTCAAACTCCGACTCTCTTTTACTTCTCAGTGTATTTATTTGCTAAGGGATAGGACTGGAGATGGGGGGATGGAATGACATTTGGGACTAACAGAACCATTTGGGGCTGTAAATACTTAGGGAAGTGTTTGACTCAGACTGTCAGTGGGTGCTAGTTAGCTATAGATTTGGGATAGGGTGTGGGGAATTCAGTAATATCACCTCTTTATTCCATCTTTGGGCCCCTCGTCACCAATAACAAATGTCCCCAAGAAAAGTCCCACTAAATCATCCTGAAATAGGGATCAACTATCCTCTCCAAACATCACTCTAACCTATTGTAGGTACAGGTCCTGATGCACAAACTAAAACGATCACATGCCTAGGTGAGGGCAGACAGGGACAGAAAGTGGGTGTATTCTATATATTTTGAAGGATGATCCTCTTTGCCCCTAAATACTTATAAGAAATGTATATAGTAAAAGAGGATGCTGTTGTAGCAGGAATATAGCTGCCAAACATGAACGATTTATTTATCCCATTCTGTGGGCAAATCAAGATGAATATAAAAGAAGAAAGAGCATAAAACATGTTAAAGAATCAGACTCAAGAAGTCCAAAATAGCCCTGACTGGTTTGGCTCAGTGGATAGAGCGTCGGCCTGCGGACTGAGAGGTCCCAGGTTCGATTCTGGTCAAGTGCATGTACCTCGGTTGCAGGCATATCCCCAGTAGGAGGTGTGCAGGAGGCAGCTGGTCGATGTTTCTCTCTCATCAATGTTTCTAACTCTCTATCCCTCTCTCTTCCTCTCTGTAAAAAAATCAATAAAATGTATTTTAAAAAAAAGAAGTCCAAAATATAAGTTATTAACAACACTAATCCTTCATGATAATGAGGGAAAGAGCTTGTAACTAAGGAAGTCAGATTCATGACTTCATTTCAATTAAATATAAAAACCGAGTTATTAAGTTTGTAAGGGAACACTATGTGAGAAAGTGAAAATTCACACAGAAGTGAAGTGAAATAAATGATTGAATGCAACAAAAGAACAACCCAAAGCAATTTAATTGAGAGCTACAGAAATTCTGAAAACGGAAAGATCAATGTGTGTGCGTATAAATGAGAACTTTCATGGCACAAGATGGCCCTAACTTTCGCCTTGAAATACAGAGCTAAATAGGCAGAGACTCTGATGTGCCACATTAGGGTACAATATCAAGGAAGGTACAAAGTCAGGAGTAACCATGACGACCATAGGGAACAATGAAGAGACTAGCTAACTGGAGAAGGTGTTAAAACAACAATAGAACAAGGAAAGCTTAACTTAGATATTTATATACTTCATGCTCAAGCTTGTCTTCAATATTTGGATTTCAACTATCAATACTATTAACTAACGGCTTTCAATAAAAAAACTTTCTAGTGACAGGACTTTTTGTTCAAATAAAATCTAAATTATTTAAACCAGTATAAGAATAGATAAGAAGCTACATCTGTATTCTCCTTGTTTGTTTTATTTTTTTATTTAAATTCTTTACTGTTGAAAGTATTACGTAAGTCTCTTCCCCTCATTGACCTCTGCCTGCCTGCTCCCACCCCCCAGCACATGCCCTCATCCCCCTACTGTCTGTGTCCATTGGTTATGCTTATATGCATGCATACAAGTCCTTTGGTTGATCTCTTACCCCCTGTGTTCTCATTCTTATTCCCCAGCCCTCATTTTATCTTATTCCCAGAGCAAACTGCTACCCACAAGCCACAGGATTCGTTCTTGGAGCACAGGTTTAAAAATACTGTGGGATGTTTTTGGGGTCTGAACTAACTTTTAGTTGGTCCCATTCTCATCTAATTTCATACCCTATAGGTTCCTCCACTCATGGTTTCACTGCAAGCTCTAGGGAGGCATATGCTCCACGAGGCTTAATGTTGGGAATGTTTAAGTCAGTACAACGTTTGTAATATAATGTCGTCAAGTGTACTTTAAAGAACATAAACTGCCCTCGCTGGCTTGGCTCAGTGGATAGAGCATCGGCCTATAGACTGAAGGGTCCTGGGTTCGATTCCAATCAAGGGCACATGCCTGGGTTGCGGGCTCCATCCCTAGTGGGGGGCATGCAGGAGGCAGCCGATCGATGATTCCCTCTCTTCACTGGTGTTTCTATAGCTCTCTCACTTCCTCTCTGATATCAATAAAAAATATTTTTAAATAACATAAACTTATGAAAATAAGGCTTTGGTTTAATTTATGTCAATATTTTAAAATAAGCAAGTGTTGTATAATTATAGAACTTTTATCAAAATCCAGCTTAGTCTTAGGCAAAAGAGCAAAATACTTTGTAAGTATAGCATAAAAAAAAACGTATTTATATGGTGTTCATACATGTCCTACAAGAAGAGAGACAACCAGTTTAGAAACAGCTTCTAAAAGGTTTGTCGAGGTGAAGTGACAAGGGTAACTGGGAACTCAATTTAAATTTTTAAGAGTAACATTCTGATAGGGGGGAGGAAAGAGTTACTTTGCCTTCTTGACTAATAAAATTATCAGTAAAAAGACAGATGTTTCCATTTTTTTTAAAGATAATTCCAAGTTTATAAACTCTTTTCTCAATAAATTAGACTCAGAAAAGTTAGTTATGTCACAGATAATAACGATCAAAGATAAATTTGAAATAAATTCGTCCACAGTGTGTTCATTTCCTGACTTGCATGACTAAGTCAGAATATGATGAGAAACAAGCCCATGCACTCCCCGGAGCTCACCTGGGTGGGGTCTGTGCTAAAAACAAGAAAAGGTGAATGAGAGCCTGCACAATCAGCAATGAACAACACCCCTACCCCAACTGTGTCCTCCATACTAAGCACCCCAGCATCCCACTGAGGGACAGCGGACAGGGGAGGAAGAGAGGAGAGGAACTCTACTGACAACAGACCATTAAGTGCAAATCAGTGCGATGAGTGGCGGGATGCTCAGCCACCCTTTATGACCAATTCCAAGGGTACTCGCAGTCAAGCATACACCACACGCCACAAAAAGGAAGGATAATGGAGGATCCTTCTAAAACACAGTATGGCCTCACAGGCTATACTTATAATAAGTTGTGCCCAAGGCACATCATTACAACATTTTATAATATAGGGGAGGAAAATATTCTGAAATTTCCAGGGAAAATAAAACATCTAAAAATGCCGAACTAAAATGAAACAGGCTTCTTCCAGCAACACTCCGGTGAGAAGACAATGGCCAAGTGACTAATCAATTAGGAAGTTAGAATAGGGAGACTTCCGTAAGCGCAGCACTTCACGGAGCTCAATACTTCTCTGGAAACTACTGGAAGATATATTCCACACCAGAAGGAGGAAGTAAGCCTAATAAGGCTGTTGACTTCTTATGTACTTTTATTTACACGAATTACTTTCATAAGAACTAAAAGTTGTTCGTAAGACCAGGGTTAGAAAGATGGTTAAGGGCTTTAGGTTTTAATGAGATTGGTAGAAACTGAACATTTAGGCACTCACTCTACAGACACAATCCACAGAATTGCCGAACGAGTGCTAGGAACTGTTACATTTAGCTACTTAACAAGACTCCTATTATTGCTAAACTAAACTATAACAATTTTTGCCTGAACAGTTAACTTATCTCCTAATTTCTCACATCTCCAATCCATTACAGACTTACAGTGTTACCTTCCTCCAACAAATGTCAGGTCATGTAATGCTCCCATTTAAAAACCTTCTAATGGCTCTTCATTGCCAAAGAGTGCAAACTGCTTATCCCAGCAGCTTAGACCTAAATGATCACCACCAAGTTAACTTTTCCGTCTCATGTTTTACTCTTCCAGCCACACACGACCACCTGCTGCTTCTCAGACTCAGCAGAAAGAAGTTAATTTTCTCTAAAAAGCTAGTCTCCTATCTCTGTGCAGAGCAGGGCAGACATTTCAGAAAATACTAGGGCATGAGTTAGTGATTCACTGTAAAGCGTTCCCTACAATATGCTCATATCTTGTATATATAACCATAAAAAGTTGAAGTTACGTAAAAATATTTTTGTCTATAAGTATAGATATCAAATTTCCATGTTTTGGTGTAATTTGGCCTTCATTAATCAAGGCTATGTATTTACATGTAAATAAATGAAAGTAGAAAATTTGTAGTCATGTAGCAGATATCATATCCTATATAATAAAGAGGTAATATGCAAATTGACCCTCACACCCTCACACAAGATGGCCACCCCCACGTAGTCAAAGATGGCTGCCACAAGATGGCTGGCAGGGGAGAGTAGTTGTGGATGATCAGGCCAGCAGTGGAGGGCAGTTAGGGGCAACTGGGCCTGCAGGGGAGGGAGGGTAGTTGGGGCAACCAGGCCAGCAGGGGAGGGCAGTTAGGGGTGACTGAGCCAGCAGGGGAGGGCAGTTGGGGGCAATCAGGCCGGCAGGGGTGCAGTTAGGCGTTGATCAGGCTAGCAGGGGAGTGGTTAGGGGGTGATCAGGCTGGCAGGCAGGAGAGCAGTTGGAAGCCAGCAGTCCTGGATTGTGAGAGGGATGTCCGACTGCCGGTTTAGGGCCTAAACCAGCAGTCAGACATCTCCTGAGGGGTCCCTGATTGGAGAGGGTGCAGGCTGGGCTGAGGCACCCCCCCCCCCCCGTGCACAAATTTCATGCACCGGGCCTCTAGTAAAACTATAATACTGGAAATCATAAGAAAATGTAGAGAATGACCTTGACATTCAATAACACACCTAAAACTTCAAGAAAACACAATAGGTTAAATTTTATAAAAAGGGAAAAACTTTTGACAGACAAGTGAAATTATTTAATTAATTAACATACCTTGTTAATTTGCCAATAATCTGTTGAATGGATCCCTAACCATTTACAATGCTTCCTGCCTGCCAACTCTATTATTTATTAAATCCCTAAAAATGCCACTGTTTCTGTGCATAGAGAGCTAAAATTGGTCCCAAACAGTTTACCACGGTGGGGGCCCAAATATACTAAAAATTCTGTAATTAAGAGTTTTAAAAAAATTACTCTTTACGAGTAACTTAACAGACAAGAGCTTGAAAAAAATTCAGTAAGTCATCGTTAGTAATTTGTTTGAAAGCAAGATGCTCCAGATGGATTTCGCTTCAGAACACAATCCAAGAAATTTGACTATATATACACAAAAGAGTCCAAAAGTTAACATACAGAGCAGACAACAAGAAAGTTCAATAACCTGCTGAAAACAATGAAGATACAGTTAACAATCTCAATTCTATCTTCTATAATAATAAAAGCACAATATGCTAATTAGACTAGACGTCCTTCCAGACGACCTTACGGATGAAGCCACGGTGGGCAGGGGCCGATGCAGAGACCCACGGTGGCGGGGCGGGAGTGGGGGGAGCAAGCCCCTTGCACGATTTCGTGCATTGGGCCTCTAGTTAAGTATAAAGTAAACAAAATAACAGATATAAGGCTAGTCTTTCAAAGAAATTTGATATTAATATTCTACTGAAAGTAGTCTGAGAGGTATTTCCTCTATATGTAGGAGCTTGGTTGAATAAGCTACGTACTTACTCAAGAGTGTAAACTGAAGATTAAAAAAAGGAAGATTGCTATGACCTCATATGGAGTGATTTCCAAGATACCTAAGTTCAAAAGAAAGATGAAAAAGAATATATATATATATATATATATATATATATATATATATATGTGTGTGTGTGTGTGTGTGTGTATACACATTTATACATAAACACATACATAGTATACTACCTTTTTATATAACAACAAAGGGGAAATAATAAAATGCATTCTTAGTTTTGCAAAACAAAACACAGGAAGGATAAACCAGAAACGAATGAAAGTGGTTACCTACACAGATAAGAGGGAATGAAGTGGAGAAAATAAAAAAGGAAATGGAATTTATCCGACTATACCTTTTACTTAGCTTTTACTTTTAAACGACATTAATGCTTTATAAATTGAAAAGATGGAAAACAAACCCAACACTGGATGAAACAAAAATATGAACTGAACTATATTTATCCCAAATAAATAACTACAATGAAGAAAATAAAAAGAATTAATCAGGTAACTTTTGGACACATTACTTATACACCCTTACTGGGATGTATTCTAAGGCTAATAGAAGCAAACAATTCTTGAAATTTATTTAAGAGGTTTGTGTGGCACTTCCCGAACTGTTTTGTGGTAATGTGGACTGAGCAAATAAATAAGTACGGGAATGTTGTTGGGAGCCACAGCTCTTCCTGCGGGTGAAAGGAGGTATAAACTCAGAACAGCGGAAGGAGAGGAAGAGCCCGGTGAGCCTGGATTCGAAGCAGTGGTTCCAGAATGGACTGTGTCCGCTGAGAGAGCCCAGCAGCAATGACAGCCAGTGGAAACAAGCACTTCCAGAGCTACGTGTCTAAATACCATTCCTCACCTACAGAAAGCAGGGCTACTTTAAAGAATGATCGATTCTGGAATAAGCCAGTCACAGAAAGACACATACCATAGGATTTCACTTATATGTGGAATTTAATGAATGAAATAGACAAAATAGAAACAGACTCATGGATACAGAGAACAGACTGATACTGTCAGAGGGGTGGGGGTTAGGGGCTGGGAAAAAAGGTTGCGGGATTAAGCAAACACACACACACACACACAACAACAATAACTCATAGACACAGACAAGAGTACATTGATTATCAGACACAGACAAGAGTATATTGATTATCAGAGGGAACTGGGGTTGGGAGAGGTAGGAAAGGGTAAAGGGGGTTTAAATGGTGATGGAAGGAAACTTGACTTTGTGTGGTGAACACACAATAAAATATACAGATGATGTATTATAGAATTGTACAGCTGAAACCTATACAATTTTATTAAACAAGGAAGGCCATCCCAATTAATTCAATGAAAAATCCAACTAGGATAACGAGTTAAATTTTAAGACAATTACCAATGTCATTTTATTCAACTGAATATGCACCAATTTTAAATTAGGGTGGTTTTTTTTTTTTAAGGAACACAACAATCTATTCACTCAGGTATTCGACATTTACTCCTACAGAAAAGCAGATTTCTTATTCAAAATGCTATTTCTCACTATTAGCAGTTTTGCATGTATAAATTATGTTTGACATTTGATACTGAAGTTAGCAGAAAACAAAACATAATAGCATAATAACTTTAATGAGTCTGTAAGGGGGGAAATGTATTAAAGTTACTTAGATGGGCATCATCCACACATTTTAAAATATCAAGGAACTCCTTTTCATGTTCGTACAAAGCTTTAGTATTGATCAACCACTTCAATCATGTCAAAAGGAACAAAATGTACCAAAAGAGAGCAACATTTTGATGTAGAGAATAACTACAAACTGTACGTTTTTGATAAGGTATAAAATGTAGCCATTGTAATTTTACTGAACATTTTCTGTTTGCCTTTATTTACTGTAACCACTTAGTAATTAAATTGTAAGGTCAGAAACATTACTAATGTCAACCATCTGTATATGTTCCAGCAGTTTCCAAGGCATTATCAGCAACACAAATGAATGATGTGCTTTCTCACACTTTCTTTCTACATCTCAACAGTCATCACAGCAAACTGCCAAAGAAATGATTCGTGAAATAATCATCACTTTAAATACCTAATTGTTACTTTAATCTTTTCAGAGAAGTCTGTTAGTTACTAGTCAGATGAAATTATCATGCTAGTGATTAAGATTCTTCCTAAGCAATATCTCCAGTGTATCCTATTCTCAAAATGCTAATTTGTAATATTTCATACTGCTGTTATTCATCGTGCTCATTTATAAACACAGCGCAAAAAAAAAAAAAAGGCACCTATCTCTCTTGTTATCTTATCCCTGGGGCTTAGAGATGTACAGAATTTTCCTAAACAATAATTTCTAATCTCCCAGAACCCGTCACATTAGGGAAAAAGTGCTATTTAACATACATGGTGCATGCTGGTATTTTTTTCCTAATTTTTAAATTTTGTCATACATCTCATACAAACATAATCTATATGAAACATAAACATAATGAGATTATGTAGAGATTTTATTTATTTTGTTTAGCTTCTCTGCACTCTTTCATTCCTCTTATTTAAATCTCTCCTCTCTTCCTCATTACTCCCCACATCAATATCTGCACGGTGTATTCCATAATAACAACCCAGTATATTTCTAGGTCTTCTGCCAAGCTCACAGAATCATACACAAACATGAGCAAGAATGCACACACCAGTGTGGGGTTTGGCGGCACACTACCAGTGTCCCCCGATATCTACTTCCCTCTTCCTTCTTTGGGGCCCAACAGCCACCACCAAATATGGGCAGGGCACATGCTGTGGCATAAGGAGGCTGCATGACCATGTGACTAGGTCTGGTCAAGGGGGATGATGAAATAGGAATGATTCAGGCAACGTAGACTGGACATTTTCAAAACGAAAGTGGCTTTCCCCCTGGGCTCCTTTCCTTCTGAAGGATGGCACTGAACGATAAGGTACTGGCGAGCCACCGACACCTCAGACCCAGAGACTGACGCCACCTGCCGAGGACGGTGGGACTTCCCCACTGGCCCGGGTCCCCGATGACATCACTGAGCGCAGGACTCCCTGCACACCCTGGATTGCTCAGGAGAGCTCACAAATTCTCTTCTTCAAAGCACTACACCCTTAGCAACACATAATTTTATTAGGAATGTTTCACATGCAAACAATAATTTTTGCATCTCGCTTTTCTCTCCTCAAACAATACCTGCTATAGTTTTATTCATTCTTTTTTAATGCTACCCATTATTTCTTAGTGAGGAAAAAACAAAATGTGTTCAACCATTCCCCTTAATAATTATTCACTTTATAGTCAGTGCTTTTAAGCCACAAAAAATACTGTCAGAATGCATCCTGCACACTGGGCTTTGATTTCTCCAGGATGGATTCTCAGAAGACCTGCAGGTGAGTCAATGGTGGATATACTACCTTCAGAGAGTTTGCCCTCTATTAACGGTAGGTTCACGTTTCTACCAGAAGAGGATGGAGGCCCCGTTTTATTTTCTCCAGGTAAATGACAGGTTCCACCAGCATCATTTATAGTCTGTTCTCAGTGTATTGATAATAACCTTTGTTACTAAAAAAATTTGGGGGGCTGGGCAGGGAAACATAACCTGCTCTGCCCAAAGCATTTAAAGTAAGGAAGTGTTCAAGATCCGACAGGGACATGTCCAAAAGATACCGGAGCCAGCTTGAATGAGCAACAAAGAGCCAAATCTGGAGCAATTTGAACATCCAAATGGAAAAATGACAGGAATGGATTATAACATTGAATGCAAAAGATGAGTACTAATGCTAAAAGATAGTAATAAGTGATTTAGGCAAGACTCATCAATAAATGCTAAAAACCACTGAGTATGGGGGAATGGGATAGTCACACAGTCTCAATGTACCAGCTCATTAAAAAGTGTGTGGGGGGAAACCTTTCAAATGGAGCAATCTAGTGGAGAGCACACCACTTAAATCAAGCAAATTCAGTAGCAACAATAATGTGACCAATTGAGATCATGTGGTCCCTACTGTGACACTGAGGACACTTCCCGCATGCAAAAAATATCACCCGCAAGAAAGGCAAGCATTTTTATTATTCATATTTTGCATAACATAAAACTTGCATTCCCAAGTCTTGAGCTATAGTCAATCTATGTTTACCAACCTATGTTTGTATTTTAAAACATCTGTAATATTCTCAGGATATTTAATCAGACATCTATTGAAACCATGATCTACATTAAATTCTTCAAATTAGGATATATAGAAAAAAGGTAAATAAGTAATGAAGGTGGAAAAACACTATATGACATTAATTCAATAAACATATACAGGCTACTTTTCTATGTGCTATACTATTTGACAGGTGCTAGGCAAACAAGCATGAATCTGGCAAAGTAAATGCCACCTTTATTCTTTTCATAAAACTTTCTAATCATAATAAATCCAATGGGGAAAAAAAACAGTATTAACCTAAATTCTGGTTTTAAAGGACTCTGTAATGGTGGATCTAAATTAGTTAGAATCCTCATTTAACTATATTAATCAATATAATAGAAATACTGTAATATAAAATAAGTGTTATATTAATTGATTCGTTACAGAAGTAGAAAATATAGTGATTAAAAACAGGGGATTTAGAATCAGACTGGCTGTTTGCATCCTGGGCCCACTGTAATTTTACAGTTCCTCTATCTGTAAAATGGAGCTGATAATATGATGTTATGGAGATTAAATATATCAGTGCACACGAAGATCTTAGCATACTTAGTGGCAACAACACAAACACCATATATGAATGTTCATAGCAGCATTATTTGTAATAGTCAAAAACTGAAAATGCGCTAAATGTTCATCAATGAATGAATGGACAGAGACTATGTGGTACATCTACCACAATGAAATACAGCTCAGTAATAAAAAGGAACAAACTACTGCTCTAGCCAGTTTGGCTCAGTGGACAGAGCATCGGACGCAGACCATAGGGTCCCGAGTTTGATTCCGGTCAAGGACATGTACCTTGGCTACAGGCTCCTCCCTGGCCTGGGCCCTGGTCAGGGCTCGTGCAGAAGGCAACCAATCGATGTGTTTCTCTCACATCTATGTTTCCCCCTGTCTTTTCCTCTCTCTTCCACTCTCTCTAAAAATCAATGGAAAATTATCCTTGGGTGAGGATTAAAAACAAAACAAAACAAAAGAAACAAAGTACTGACACATCTACATCAAGAAATGAACCTGCTAAGAGAAAAGAAACCAGACAAGAGACTACAGATTACATGGTTCCATTTATATGAAATATCTACAATAGGCAGATTTATAGAAAGTAGGTTAGTGACTGCCTGAGACTGAGGGTGAGAATGAAGATTAACGGTAAGTGAGCATTCTTATTAGGAAACGAAAATGTTCTAGAGATAAATTATGGTGATACCTGTACCACTCAGTAAAATTACTAAAAAATCAATGAATCATACACTTGAAATGAGTCAATTTTACATGTAAAATAATCTCAATAAAGTTGTTTTAAAAAAATAGTTACTACATGATCTCACGCATATGTGGAATCTAATGAACAAAATAAACTAATAAAATAGATCCAGAGACATAGCACACTGTCCAGCTTAAAAACCTCCCAGGACTCTCTATTTCCTATGGGACAATGTCCAATCTCCTGAGCATTCAATCCTATTACCTGCCCATTCTCTAAACACAGACCCTAAATTAGACCCCGAAGTGCACTCTCTTCTGCTTTCACTCCATCGCTATTCCCTGGTGCTGAAACAGCTTTCTCTCAAGTCCAGGTCACCTATCCCGTGAAGACTGCATTAGACATCCCCACATGCCCACCTCCCAAATGAAGTCTGAGTCACCTCCTGCTCTGTGTTTCCACCGGTACTTGGTTCATGAAACCAGAAGACCTCTCATCACATTACAGTACACATGTACTCACGGTGTTCCTCCCCCAGTCCCTGGCTCTTTGAAAGAAGCTCGTTTTATTCCTATTTCACCCATAGTCCCTAGAGTGGCACATAAAAAGACTTCAACAAGTGTTTATGAAATAAATAAATCTCATTTCAGAATGCCTAAAATCCATCTACCCTGGATGTTTTATCAAATAATTGAGGGCAGTGGTGGTAGACAAGTACAGATGGGTCCTACATATTGAGGTAGAATATTCGCCAGCTCCAGCGGTTTCGGCAAGAACAGAAGAGCCACTGAGGTTTACGCTCCTCTCCTCACTGCGCTGCCCCAGACACAGAGCCACGCTAGGATAACAGGACAGCAGAGACGTGTAGGGAACGCGGGAGAAGGAGAAATAAATAGGGAAAAATCCCAAACTGAAGCTACAAAAAGAGACGTGTTGAGGGTCACAGGTTACAAACTCGGGGCTCGCTCATGACTACTATCATCTCCATCACTGCTCTCACCACTCCCCCTGACAACAACCATTTACGGATCGCTTCCCTGTTAGCTGTGGACACTCTGCTGACAACGACCACACATGTCATTCAGCGTTCATAACAGCCCTATCACAGAGGTATTATCCACATTTCAGAGACAATAAAACAAACCTATCAACAATGAACTGCACTGCCCAAGGTTTCATAGTTAATATGTTAAGTCATAGAGCCAGGATGTGAAAAAGGGTCAGGCTTCAAACTTCTCTTTCGGCTCTGCTATCCACGTGCCAGGGGTGTGAACAAGTTGAGGACTGGCTTGACTGCTTTGCATTATTTGGTTACCTTTGTGAACACAAGTCTTATTTTCGTCATCGCTAGAAAGGTATCTATGAGGGCACAGTCCATGTCTAATATGCTTTATTTCTTCTCTAGCACCTCAAAATGATCTTTCTATATAGTAATTCCTCAGTACTTGATTAGTTTCTATTAGAAATATTGGTTACTAGTAGAAATAAAAAGAGGTTTCAATCTTTAGTTAGCATTAAGCCAAATACAAAAAAAGATGATGTAGCTCCTTTGACTACAGTATGTGCTGGGGTAAGACTTTAAGCCATCGATTGGAATAGGCCCTAAAACACCAACCACAGCTATAAAATTAAGGATGGTTTGGTATAATAATACACTAAGATATACTGCTCTTTTCTTTAGATCTGGGTATAAAGATCATAATTATATATGAGTAGTCATATATTATAACAAGCACATGAACAACTTACTTAAATGTGGAAATAAATAAGCTTTAATTGTTAAAACCTATTTCTCTTGTAGAAAGATGTAAAAACATGTGAGAGAGGACTTATGACTTCTATATAATTTTAAAGTCAATGTCAGTACATGAGGCAAAAATCAATTAGAGACAAAATAATCTTTGAAAGTCTTTAAATCATCCTTAAAGCACAGTATAATACAGTACCAGCTCTCAATGAGCCCATCTCGACAGTTTTTCCTCCTGCGCGGAACAAACATCACCATTTCCTCTGCTGTGTGCCACATGGAGTATTTGGCTCATGCTCGGAGGCCACATTGAAGGAAAGCGCACACATTTACACTCAGGCACCATAGTCAACACTCTGAGGTACTTAGACCGTATCAGTTCCTGGAACAGGTATTCAGGAGCTGATTCCATCTGAGAGAACAGCATATCCCCGTCTTTCGCGTCATGCTTGCTAGGCATATGCTCATGGTGGAAAAAGAGCTAGAATTACTACTGTATTTAAATTATTTAGTGTTTTGTTTTGGGTGTTTTGGTTTTCAGCTTGAGCCCAAAGATATAAATTTGAATAAGTTATATTCCCAGAAATGTGACTCTCCTGTACCTGCTGTTGTTGATTGTACAGCCACAACACAGATGCCTAGAATTTTCGGCACAAATTATCTAACACTATAGTGTGTCATCTAAAAAAATAAAACTGATCTTACCTTCATCTATTGATGCTTCACTACTATATCCATCATACTCTGCAGACAGAGGACTGTATTTTTGTCTTGTTTCCCAAGTATAGTTCTTTTGTCTAGAATCAGCCAATGGTAGTCTGGAATTGTGTGTTCGGGATAAGGCCTCATGGTATTTACCCAGTGCTTCATCTTCACTTTCAGAGGATGAACCATGCTCATCTCTGTCCATGTAGGAATTATCTATTTGCAACAACAAGGAGAGCAAATCAAAATTTTAATGCAATAAAGAATGATGAATTTGTTATAGTTTTATATATATATATATGTATATATATATATATATACACACACACACGTGTATATGTATATGTATGATATACACATGTATATATGTCATATATATCCATACACACACAAATATATAAATACATATAAACAAATACACAAGCTAAATTTTCAGTTTTAGAGAAGTATAAACTTTTCACTTAAAAAGCCCAAGACTTTTTTTTAAAGCTCAAGATTTAGATTTTATGGGGTTTTTAAAAATATTTTTATTGATTTCAGAGGGGAAGAGAGAGGGAGAGAGAGATAGAAACATCAATGGAGAGACTCATTGATGGGCTGCCTCCTGCATGCCCCGTACTGGGAATCGCGCCCGCAACCCAGGCATGTGCCCTTGACTGGAATCAAACCCCAAGACCTTTCAGTCCGCAGGCCGACACTCTATCCACTGAGCCAAACTGGCTAGGGCTAGATTTTATGTTTTAATAGAAAAAGATTCATTTGTATACTCCAATTACATAAATAATGTTAGTCACAGGGATTTTCCTACAATGTTACACATAAAGAAAATAATAAGGCCCGTCATTTTACACAATTTTTCTAAAGGATCAGTAGTATACAAAGGATGTTATAGGTATTGCCAAAACATACGGACATGATTCAAATAATTCATGTTACAAAAGATATTATGATCTTAGCTGAAATTTTCAAAATTGATAGTTCTTATACTAGAATTGAAACAGACAAATGGGCAAACATATACATGAGTGGGCAAAAGTAGGTTTATAGTTGTGTATACGTGAAACAGACATCTAAAGAAACAGAGTTTATTTATTTTTAGTTCTCACCTGAGAATATGTTTTTTTATTGACTTTAGAGAGTGGGAGGGAAAGAGAGGGAGAGGGAGAGAGAGATAGGGGAGGGGGCAGAGGGGCAGAGTGGCAGAGGGGGAGAGAGATATGCATCGATCAGTTGCCTCCTGTACACTCCCTGATGGGGTTCAAACCCGCAACCTTTTGGTGTATGGGACAACACCCCAACCAACTGAGCCACAAGGGCAGAGTATTACTTATTACTATTGTATTATTTGTATTACAACTGTAAGCCTACTTTTGCCCACACTGTATTATTAGTGAAATTATAGTTGGTAAAACTTTTCTAGAGAGCAATTTGGTAATGCATATTAAGCTTTTAAATCTGTACAGTATTTGATCCATTTCTAAGAATTTATCAATTCCATTTCTAAGAATTCAGCCTAAGAGAGTAATAGGTGAGCAAACATATATATTTAAGACAATTCAGTGCATTGTGTTCAATAGCGGAAAAAAAACAAAAAATAAAGTAAAACCTAAACATCCGTCACTGGGCCTTGGTTAAGCAAATTATGATATATCGATGCAATGATATACTACGCAGTGAATGAAAATGAAGTCAACTTATAAGAACTCACAGGGAAAAAATAACTAAGGTCATAAAATAGAAGGTATATTCATAATCTCATTTTAAGTATATATATATATACACACACACACACACGAACACTCGCCTACATGCAGTAGATACACACATACATGCAGTATATATTTATATACACATACAAAAATGTGTGGAAAGATATACAAAAACTTAACACTTATTATCTGCAAATGGTGAAATTACTAGGAAAAGTTTTTCTTACATATACCTATATTTAATATAAAAATTTTAGGTGTCATAAATTCTTTATTATCTTTAAAAGCACTAGTGGTTACCTTTTAAAAAGGTAAAACTTTTAAAACTGCAGCATGCTAAGATGCATTTAAACTAAGATGCAACCTCCTTAGAATTATAAATCAACTCTAGAAAGATGAAGTGACCACAGAAGGTAGAATTTGTGAGGTCTAGATATTTTTTTCTTTATATTCAGTTGAGATGATCTGTACTAAAGAAATCAAGGTTTGAAATCCAAGTGGGGAGTCGCAGGATAAGTAATTTTACAATATGGGACAGGAATTGAATGTTTAGAGTTAGAGCTTAGGTGTCACCTGGTTTAAGTCCCACCTTTTAATCCAATAAAACCAAATCACAATAGGGTAAAACTATGACCAACATTTCTGCGTTGCCAAACTTTTCACTAGCCACGTGCAGCTATTTAAACAATTAAAAGTAAAATTTTAAATCCAGTTCGACAGTGCTACTAACTACATTTCAATTGTTCAGTAGGCATGTGAGACAGTGGTTCTTATACCAAGTAATATGGATAAGCAAAACTCGTCCATCCTTGCAGGAAGTTCTATTGGGCGGTGACAAGATAATGGCAGATCTGGTCCAGAACCTAGGCGTTGTGACTTCCAGTTCAGAGCTTTCAGACTTTTGGGGATACCATGGGGGTGATCTTAAGGCACTGAGGACAATAACTAGAAATTCCACAGTCACACTTCATATATTATAAAATACTGCCTAAAGTAGCCCTGCATTCAGAAATAGAGAAGGAAACTCTCCCTCTCTTTTTGTACCTGATAAGCTTTATGTCAGAACCAAGTACACGGGAACTAGTAATATCACAGTTTGGCTACATAAAGAGATAATCTATGAGTCAAATAAGTTTTAAAAGGATTTTTAGAATATAACCTGTTTTAGTGCTGATTATAATCTGGAATATTTGAAAGCTATTTGGTTTCTTTAGGTACCAGAATGCTTCTTAATGAAAACAAATCAAGACAAAATTTAAAACTCTGTACTGCTACTTGTCAAGTATTTATTTCCAGAGTGCACCCTACTCATATTTTATGAACAAAATAATATGTAAACTATTCTACTTAATATTTATGTCTTTCTTTATTTCTGCTACTTCATGTAATAATAGGTTACCAAAAACCTCCGAGCCTAACATTCAAAAGGCTACTAGAAGAGTAGATTAAAAATGGACATAAAGTTGACCTTTGGCATTCACAGAGGATTGGTTCTAGTACTTTCTGCAGATAGCAAAATCCAAGGATGCTCAGGTCCCTTATGTACATCCTGCCACATACTTTAAATCATACCTTAATTAATAAAGAAAAAATTAAAAATAAAGGGATAATATGCTCAAAAATAAATAAACCATCTCTAGATTACTTATAATACCCAATACAATATAAATGCTATATAAATACTTGATATACTGTATTGTTTAGGGATTAATAAGAAAAAAAAGTGTATACATGTTCAGTACAGATACAACCATCACAGGCCTAACTACACAGTACATGTCAGCGACAAAGTAACATTTAATATGTGTGTGTGTGTGTGTGTGTGTGTGTGTGTGTATATATATATAATATATATTGAATATATATATTCAATCTTTAGTTGGCTAAATCCACAATTATGGAATCCATAGATGTGGAAGGCTAACAGTATTTCCGAAAACTGGTGTTCCCTTTTTAGTTAGCTCATTCATCCTGAGTCAGCCTCTATTATATCATTTAAAAAAACATTCATATAATTGATAAATAGCAGATCCTTATTCCATATAAATCCATGCAGAACTGAAAAAGTCTTCCTCATTTCTGCTATTACTCATATTTTGTTATTTTATGAGAATCTAAATTTATTGAAAAGTTCTAGGTACATATTTTATAAATAAAAGCCAGTATACTTTTGGCCTTGGGATCAGACCAGCAATAAATGGAAATTATGGTATTAACAGAAATAATTACTAGGATTCTGAAGCAATTCTGCAACCAAAACCAAATAACTATTGGTTGTTTTGAAAATTGTTATACATATTGTGGTGGAAAACTATAAATGTTTAATTGGAATCTTAATTCTGTAGAGAATTCATGAATAATAATAGATTGTTTATGTATATTCACTGTATGAACATGTATGGCTAACTGAACAGACACATATCCTGAAGCATGTTACTCAAAAAATAAAATCTATTGCTCCCAAAGGAAAATATAAAACAATTGATATAGGTACTGACTAGGATGGACTTGAAGAGCAACACTGTACAAAGGACTTTGGCGTTAGTTACAAAAATAAAAATTTAAATGCAACTAAAAATAAACTCCAACTAAAGGATTCACACTACTTAAGAAAGCCATGGAGTTTCTGGTTGTAAAAAAACAACAACAAACCAGACATTTAAAAAATTAAGGTTGTTGAAAATTGGCCAAATAATGCAGGGACCAGAGGCAATACTTAGTGTGTGTATTGCTCTTTGAAATGATTGTGAGAGAAAAAATGATTTTAAATATGTCTCCCAGTAAGAAGAATAAAGAAAGTCTCAAAACAGATATATAGGCATGTATAGGAAAGTTCAGAAATTTGGATGATATTTTCCTAATTTCAAAAATCAAGAGAAATTTTATCACTCAAATCCACAGTAGGAGACCTCACCTTTTCCTGGTATTATCTTAGAATATTTTTCATCTTTACTCTTTGCTTTTCCTTTCTTGGCAGAAATGGCTTCACTTTTCTTTGTTTGTATGTCTCCTTTCACTTTGTAGCCTTTTGTTGCATTTATATGTTCTTTGATTTTTCCATGTAATTTATCTTTAGAGCTAGTTGATGGTGCTAGATGTTTGTCTTCTTTCATAATGGATTTCCTTATCACATGTCTATTGCTCTCCAAAATATCTTTTGGAGAGTTCTCATTTCCTGAACACTCATTTCCTTTCGATCCTTTCCTTTTAATATGGTTTTCAGCTTTCTTTAAATGTTTTTCTCTCGTTTCTTGACACCTTACCTCCTTTAAATCATTCTTACCATTACTAGAAATTCCTAAGCCAATGTTTTTATACCTGTCTGTAGGTCCAAGTTCTTGGCAAATAGATCCAGCCCTTGCATTCTGCTCAACAACTGATATCCCACCGTCACTCACATGGCCTTCCACAGAATTACCAGCTTTATTGGTTTCTTGACATTTTGATAGCATCTGTTGCCTATCATTAATCTGTTTAAACGGTCTTTCTTCATTTGTTCCTTGATCTTGCCTTTGTGGAACTGAAGTAGTATAACAATTCCTTTGATTTGCTGTGTGCTCTAAATCGGATGGTGTTTCCTGACAATCGGTGTTCTTGGAGACTTCTGGTGACACGGCGTCTTCTTGTTTAGAAGTATCCACAGCTCCCGCTGCTGAAGACCTTTCCTCTTCTGTTTGAAAGCCATTCATCATACTTGTCACCTGTTCAGAAACCGCGTCACTTAAAGCATAGCTGACCTCCCCGACAGCAGTGGTCAGGTCTTCCACAGCGTTACTGATCGTGTCCACCAGGGAGGACACGGAGGGCAGACTCCGCTGCAATTTTCTGAAAAATGCCATTTTCTATTTCCTTGTCCCTACAGGGTACAAGAATGAAATTTTCTCTTCTCAAAATATCAACCACTTGGAATTTGAATTTAACATTTGCTTAAATGTTGCTATTTCTGAGCTCGATATTAGTATTTCGCATGGTGGCTTTTTAAATCTTTCTGTAAATGCATTATGCATTTGAAGAAGCATGTCGAAGCAAAGACTCTTCCAGAAAAAGAAAAATCAAACCACTTGCTTTTAAGTATAATATTTTTTCCCACTCCAAAGCTATCATAACAGCAGCAAGACAATTATTTTCCCCTCAAATACTACTGGTTTTTAATTCTATACCTGTAAGAAGAAGTATAAAAAGGATTTTTACTATTTACTTTTTGTTAATTTATTCATAGTCTATGCAGGGGAACTACCCTATCTTATAAACAAACTACCAATATCACTTCAAATTAAGAAAAACAGTAAGGGGAAAATATGTAAGCAATTGTGCACAGAGGTTAGAAAGGGGGGGGGGGGAGCAGAGGGTGAACATTTTCTCAGTAGCTATGACATGCAAAGCATTGTGATTTATAAATTTTACTTTATTTAATCTTATAATAACTCTAGGAGATAAACACTGTTATTCCTATTTAATAAGTGAAAGAAAAACCAGGCTCAGAAAAATTAAGTTCCCTGAGAACTTTCCAATGGATTCTCAAGGTCAAAACTATTTTTATAATAATAGTAAGGAGATATTTATCCTCTCATTTTTATTTGCTCACAAAAGAACACTGGAGTCTTCAGCGACTACATGACAGACTGAATGCAGAAGCAGATGTGAGAACCCAGCTGTCCCTTTCTTCTATGCCAGTCATCAGAGATGTTCCAAAAATGTAAAACAATGTCACTCTTCTCACCAAATTTGTTTTAATAAATATACTTTTTAATTAAAATGTTATTTATATTAACATGTCATAGACTTATTGTTGTTTTAATAAGTAAATTGAGAAATATATTTTAAACTCTCCTCCGCTTTAACTTCTAATATGATGCATATCAATAGATACAACTCATATAAACAAAAGTTCTTTGGGGACCTCAATAATTTTTAAGAAAGTAAGGGGTCATTGGACCAAGAAACATCACAAATGCTGATCCAGAGAATTACTGGAGGCCGCCTAGAGATAGCTTTAGCCAGTTCATTTTATACAAATGATCAAAATGCAGGGTTGAATAACCAGAAACAAATCAAAACCGCATAAAGTACTACAGCTTCCTAATGCAAGTGACAGATGTAATTCAATAGCAAATAGATTTTTACAATGAGGCGATCACTTTTTAAGTTACCAGAAGAGAAAAACATCTCTCCAATACATGCACTTTGACCAGGAAAGCAAAGTTTCTCTGTGTGATGCCTCACAATTCTTCCACACTAACGCCCTGCCATGACAATGGTCAACTTGCTCCTGCTGTCATTTATACAACCCAGTCTTCGGAAACAGCAAATAAGGAACTCAATAACTTTAAAAAATAACTCCAAGGAAAATGTTTCCTTAAGAGAAAGAACAATATTACAGCCCTCCCTCGTCTTTCCTAATATTGAGTAACAGTAAGTGATACAATGCCTATACATGCCAAGGAAGGGAAAGGAACACTAATTTTTCTAACCAGACTTTATACACCAAGTTACTAAAGAAAACCTTCTCCAAACAATCCAATTATCTATCAGCTGAGAACCCAACAGCAGGTAAAGAAAAGAGTGAGTACTTCCAAAAGCTTTCTAGGGACATGGGGGGAAAGCTAATTCAAGAGTTATTTGGATAAGAGATTTAAGCTAGACAAAGCAACAAAAAATTCTCCCTTCTTCTTAAAGCATATCTATTAACTTTATAGTCTCAAAAGTCAACATTTTATCTTAAAAATAAGTTATTGTGTAGTAGTAGCAATTCATCTTTATGCAATAGATTAGCAATTTGTGGACAACAGAAAGATTACTAAACCTAATTTACTTAATAGATCTTTTATTCTCACAGAATAGTGGTTCAAATGTTCATTTATAGTATGTCAAAACCAATCTTTTTAGTATGTATTTTTAAAAATAATAGGATAGCACAGATACAAAGAACAAACGAGAAGCAGTGATGATACTTACAAATTTTATCTTGTGAATTCTTCCTTGTACTGTATCCTGAACCAAGATCTGGAAATGCGCCAACATTTTCAAAACAGAACTTCTTATTAATATAGAGAAAAAGGAGCAGCATCAAGATAATAAACACCCCAACCGCTGACAAAAATCCAACTGCCTCTGGAGATACTAGAGAGAGAAAAGTCACAGCTGTAAGCATTCACTCCTCTTTTAACTACAAATAAGGAAACCCCCATAGAAATGTTAGATTACTATCTTTTTAAAATTATATTTTAAAATTGTCATAGTTCACAAGAGTTTAGTTTATAAGACAAACGGCACAGTTTAACAAGTTATTCAATTCACTCAAGAAAATTTGTTCAACTCTTCTAAAAGTTTCCCTATAAATTACGTTAGAACAATCTTAAAAGACAAAGTCTTCAAACTTGGCAGTTTTACATTTAGTTCATTGAAGAGTATTACAAACATTTTAACACAAGAATTACAAAAAATATTTCCCATGCAAGAGCGTATTATTTAATCAAATTTGTGAGAATGTATATCATTACTCATATCTCTAAAAGCTTCAATGGCCCTTTTTTTATTAAATAAACTCTGGACTTAACCTGACATTCAAAGTTCCAGCCTCTCCCTTCAATATTTTACTCCAATCAAATGGTCCCACTCATTGTCTCAGAATCAGGTCCATAAATTACTATACACCTTGTTTTTGCTCTATCTCTTCCCACTGCTGTAATGAGCAAGTCTCTTCTCTACCATATCCCCCCTCTACCACATCCCACTCATCCATTCAACCAACCAATATTTTTGGAGCATCAGCCATACACCAAGCATGATCATATACACAGTTTCTGTCTTCCATGAACAGTCTGATGAAAGCAGTGACAACATGGCATAATAAAGGCTATGATGTGGGGGAGGGGAGAGAGGTAGGGACTATGAGACCCATAGAAAAACCTGATCCAGTGCTGAAAAATCAAGTAATCTTTTCTGAAAGTTATGACCTCAATGATTACATTTTAAGAATTAGTAAGAATTAGCTGAGTTAACACTATTCCAGGCAAAAGAAACAGCATGTGCAAAAGTGCAGAGACAGGAGATCATTGTATAGTCTAGAAACGCAGTAAAACTTTGTTGTGATGAACCCCCAGATTCTCAAGAAGATCTGATCTCAAAGGAACACATGAAATCATCCATGGAGATCTTGTAGCATAGAAAAACAGACAAAATCTTCTCCAACTTCACCAATCCTCAGCAACCCCTCTTTCCTTTCAACATCTGCATTATTTGTCACTATGCCAATCATTTGGAGGTAACAGGAACTCAAGTTTTGTATCCCCAGTGCCTTAAAGAGAATACTCAAGTATCAACTGAGAATAAATCCTAAGCCTCAAATACCCTCTACAACCTACAACCTGCTTTCTTCCTCCACAACTAAAATGTCATCTCCTCCAAGATTCTTTTCTTAGTCGGAAGAGCCTTGACAATTAGCATCCAACTCACTTGTTTAAAATGAAGTCACCAACCAGCCAATGAGGAGTGCTCTAATCTCCTGTGAAAGCCAGACATCCCAGGTGTAGAACGGATAGGACACTGCACCTGTTCACAGCGGGGCCAACGGTCTTGTGACAGAGGGTGGGAGCAGAGAGTGGTACTGCCAGGGAGGGCACTGAGAGTGAGTGCAGGAGGGGATAGGAATGGGAGGTGCTATGTGAGTATCAGGCTGATGCTGAGGAACAGCTCTTGCTACTAGAACTAAGAAGACAGCTATGTCCTGCCCCCCTCGCTTTCGGGCTGAAGAATAGTCAGGAAAGAAAATAATATTTTAATACAAAGACCTCAGGTAAATGACAAAAGCAGTGGTATGCACCAAGCCAAAAGGGTGCGATAACAATGAAAACAGAAGAATCATCATCAGGGTTTCTAAAAGCTAGGAAGTTCAGAAGCAAGACAGAATCTGGTATGAAAGGGCAAAATGCTTACTAGAGTTCACGAAGAAGCAAAATGCGCAATATCCTTATAGTCACTATTACACTGTAAATAGCAAATATGTATAGGAGCTCCGCTCTACCCCAGGCCCAAAACTCACTCAGAAATTTGATGCCTTAAAAGTGATAATATGTGGCCTGAAAATCTCCCATTTCTTAGAAAACGAAATGAGAGAGAAAACATAGCTCATGTCACTTAAGCTATTGCTAACAAAAACAGCAATAAACACACACAGCATGCACTGTTTTAAACACTTTACTAGTACATATATGAACTCTTTTAATCTTCACAATTATGCCATTATGATTCCCACTATAAACTGTGATACAAAGATATAAACAATGTGCCCAGCCAGTAAAGTCGAAGAGCCAGGATTCAAACCCTGTCTGGCTTCAGAGTCTGTTTTCAACTATTTCTCATCCTGCTTGTCCTGTTTTCCTTCTCTCCTTCCCTTCTTGCCTCAATCCTGATTTCTGTGTTCCTCTTTCATCTCCCTCCTTCCCATATTTAAATTTAACCTAGGGGGAAAGATCAACTATAGACAAGTATAACAGGGTAAGTACTAGAGGTATGAATATCAAGTATTACTGGAGCACAAAGAAGAAATACTACTTGAGGTAGTGACGAACACTTCAGAAAGGAAATGACACTTGAGCAGGGCATGAAAAATTAATAGAATGCTATTAAACACCAGAAGAGCAGATGAAAGAGCATGGTCAGAGACAATGTGCGCACATTCTCTACGCACTAATGGGGCACCCTCATGGCTCTCTTGGTTACCTCTGTCTTCTCAAAGCACCTAGCACAATGCCACGTAGCTGACATTAAATAAACAACTGCAAGTGAATGAATTGTTTGTTCAGGAGAGATAAAATATACCCGCCGAGCTGTGACTGCAGATGAAAGCAAGGTCTGAAACGTCCAAGAACCTTCAATGTCATCCTAAATCTTTGATACTTGTTGAACTGTTCTGCTTAAAACAATTAGAAAACTGAAATGCAGTAGAAAGTGAATGGCAGCAAAATATGAGGTTTTGGGTTCGTTTTTGTTTTTTTTTTTGCTTCCCCCCCCCAAAAAAAAAATGGAAGAGAGAGAGAGATAAAATGTGAGTCCTTACATCAAGTGGTAGCAGTGACACAGAGAAGCAAATTTCAGTCTTTGTTCCAGGAAACGGGTAATAACCCAACGTAGAGAGTGTGGGTGAAGGGGAGGTTAGGATAATTCTAACGTTTCCAGCTTAAGTGGATGGTAACACTATTAACCAAAGGAAAAAATGTAAGGAAGGCATGTGGTTTAGGGAATGGGGCTAAAGAGAGACGTAGACAAAGAAGTCAGTGCTTGACACGTTACATGGGAAAGGCCAGCAGGACGCTTCCGTGTGGATGCCTGGGAAAGAGGTAAGAGCCTAGTGCTCTGGCGAGGCGCAGGCCAGGTACAAACCCTCTGGGAGTGTTCCCTTTGCTCCCCCTGGTCCATGCGAAAGACTCCACTGACTCAACACAGCCCAAGTGGCGCACGACAGGCAACAGGCTTTATTAATGGTAAGTCTCTTACTTTACACATGTTTAGATAAATATATACTGTGACATGGGACAAATTAACAAAAAATCGTTCCCCACGAGGAAAAGAAGAAAGATCCTATCTAATAAAGAGGGAATATGCTAATTGACTGTCATGCCCTCAAAGATGGCAGCACCTATAGCCACAAGATGGTGGCTCTCAGTCCCCTTAGCCCCACCTTCGGGTGGGCCCAGCCACTCTGTGCGCCTACCTCTGGAGTCCCCCAGTCACCTTAGCCCCCAGCCACCAAGGGCTGGCCCCAGGTGCAGGCAAGTCTCGGATGGTGGCTACCCAGCCGCCCAGGGCCGCCTGAGGCTCAGGTAACCAGGGCTGACAGAGGCTTGCACTGCCAGCACTGGCAGCAGCAGAGGTGTGATGGAGTGTCACTTTCCCCTGATCGCTGGGTCACCTCCTGCCCCTGAGGGCTCCTGGACTGTGATAGGGGGCAGGCAGGGCTGAGGGACAACCCCCTCCTGTGCATGAATTTTCATGCCCCGGGCCTCTAGTGTCTAATATAAAGATACTACTCACAGAGCTCCCATTTTATCCATTGTCTGACCAAATGTCCATTTTCTACCTTCACTGAAAAAATCTTACACACTTAAAATTTTTAAATGATAACATGGCTGTAGATAATAAATAACATAGTTTCTAACAGAAAGTATTAAAAAGCTTCAGGCTTCTATTTTCACCCTTATCTCAGGATTAGAATAATATTTATTTCAAATGACATGATGTCACAAGTTGGCCAGTTACAGTTCTAAGTGTGAAAACATTGGATAAATGCCACCTGTGCATAAAACTGCAATAGAGATACACTAAAGTTAAACTAAAGACATAAATGCTATAACCCCATCAAAAAACTGAAATTATACTAACTCAGGTCTCACTAATATAAAATATATTTTCATCCAGAATAAGAGGGAAATTTACTGCCAACATTTTATTTCTATTATGAATCTGCTTCTGAAGCATAAATATTTCTAAGATTCTGGTTAATCTACCTACACATAAACCTACTTGTTTTCAAAACATTCTAGATCATCCACTGCAAACAAGTAAATGATATTTTAAAATGCATACATAATACCTCTTAAGGGGGATCTTCAAAAATCTCTAACAGCACACAGCCACAACCTCAATACAACCCAAGTGTATAGATATGGGCATTGAAGCTCAGAAAAAAAATACAATTTTTGAGTTCTTAAAATTATTATTTAGCGACGGAATCTTGATTTGAATGCAGGCACACTGACTTCTGAACCCCGAACGTTAGATATTAATCCCTATTGCTTCCTATTTGCCAGGCACTGTTATACTCTCTTCCAGTTTAAACTTTAATACTGAAAACTATTTTATGACAGTTAAGTGCCATACATTATCTTAGACTTTAGATTAGCAAACTGAGGCCCAGGGAGTAGTTAGCTCGTCTAAGGTCAGTCACAAATCTAGGAAATGGCAGAACCTGGATTTGACCCCAGTCATTCTGCCTTCAGAGCCCATGGTCCCAAACACCAAGCAACACGGCTTCCTTATCTGCCAACCTGCAATATAAAAAGGGAAAGCTATGTGATCCAAGTAATGTGGCTTACTACATATATTATGGAAACATATTTTGTGTTTTACCTTTTATATATGTTAAAAGATAGCAAATTATTTCAACTTTCTCAAAATAGCTATGTAAGTTATAAAACTGGAATCATAATTTTTATATTCAAGATACTTTTCAAAATTTCTAAAATTAATTTTAGCACTATGCTTAGAAACTAAATCAATGTCACATTAATATGTAATATAGCATGTTTGAAAAGTTTATAAAAGTTTAAAAACTAAAAGTATTCTATAGAACAGTAAGCAGATGTTCATTAGTAATGCTCAACAAAAATATAGATAAGGTTTCTGTGAGCTATATGATCCTGTATATGAAGACAATACTGCAAAGTGAAAAAAGTACAAGAGAGAATAATGTCACCAGAAAATAACAAAAAAGTTTAGCTTATCAAAGATTACTGATTATTTATGTTCTGTATACTTACTGGCTTTAGTTGTTATCTTTACTATATACTCACAAATATATATATACACACACAAATACACACACACACACACACACACACATATATATATATACACAAAAGATAAATTTATAAAAATATAATTTTTGTCAAAAATTCAAGCTTCAATAAAAACAATAAAATTCACTTGACCATGACAAAGAAAAAAAATGACAAAATAATAGTCTTACAAAATAAAAACCAGTGCAAATCCACTTTGACTTGAAAGTATTGCAGAATTCACCCAAATTCTAGTTGGCATTTTATCACGAAAGAACATTTTCTAGTAAAGTTTATTAAAAAAATACTAGGATATACATAAAAATAAGTATAAGGGAAATACTTATTAAGCCAACATATTTTCAATATTAATGTATATGTACAATACTCTTCTCTCAAGAAAACATTTTTATCCAAACAAATCATACATTGTAAAACAAATTTTACCAAACTATTCTGTCCATTATATTTTAAATGCAAATTTAAATAAAAAGTACCTATGCTTCTTATAGTTCTTTTAAAAAGAAGGATAAAAAGAAACAACTTACAATTTGCATTATAAGGTCTGTATTGCTGCTTTGTCCTTCTGGGCATGAAACACTAGTCCTCCAACTACATGTCATGGAGGCTTTAATAATTAATTTAATAGATGCAACTCTAGCTCTTCAACAAAATGTGAACTATGTAAGAAGTCAACTTTCATTTAAAAGAAAACAAAACACTTTCCATTTAACAAGCCCTAAATATTTTTTCTAATCAGAAAAATTCCACAATATGCTTTGCTCCGGTTTGAGCAGAAAATAGAGAAATTATCAGTATTTTTACAAAACAATGTAGAAAGATAAAAGATCAATTTAATGTGTTTAAACTTCCTTTTGTAACACCTCAGCTACTTGCATACATAAAATCTCTCTTGAAATTTTTATATATTATGATAGAAATGATGCAAAGCTGGAAAATGGCATATAATCAAGGAAAGGTATATAATAATATATAACTATTAACTTGATTTTATGTTTAAAAAGTCAGTGGAAAAAAAAGCAATTATTCAGAAGTGATATAATTCCCTGCTGAGTAACTTACAGGGACAACAGAGGGGAAGGCACAGATGGCAGTGAGACCTAGGATGTGAGAAGTAAAACTGGCCTCTGGGGAACGTGACCTGACAACGTTGACAAAATAAATTCTACCCAACTTGTTTGAAATGTCAAACCACATAGAATATTTCTTTTAAGCGCCGTGTAATAAATTAAAACTTCATTCAATATTGTAATAACAAAAAATCCTAAATCAATGTTAAAACTTTTGTTATTCAGTTGTAATATTTTAGATATTAACCACTTAGCAGATATATGGTCTGCAAATATTTTCTCCCCTGACATAGGTTACCTTTGCACTCGGATGATTGTTTCCTTTGCTGTGCAGAAGCTTTTTAGTTTAATGCAATCCCACTTGTTTATTTTTGCTTTCGTTATCTTGCTTTTGATGTCATATAAAAAAAATCCTCCCCCAGACCAATGTCAAGCTTCTTCCCTATGTTTTCTTCTAGTAGTTTTACAGTTTCGTGTCTTACATTTAAGTCTTTAATCCATTTTGAGTTGATTTGTTATATGGTTGTAAAATAAAGGCCCAGTTCATTTTTCTGCATGTAGATATCCAGTTTTCCCAACACCATTACTGAAAAGACTATCCTCCTCTCCCTCCTGTGTTCTTGGCACCCTTGTTGAACAGTTGACTGTAGATACATGGACTTAGTCTGGGCGCTCTATTTTTTCCACTGGTATATTATCTCTTTTTTAATGCCAGTATCATGATGTTTTGATTACTGCAGCTTTGTAATACAGTTTGAAATCAGTATGATGCTTCCAGCTTTGTTCTTCTAGCTCAAAATTTCTTTGGCTATTTGAGGTCTTTTGTGGTTTCATGCAAATTTTAGGATTGTTTTTTCTACTTCTGTAAAAAAATGCCATTGGGCTTTTGATAGGGATTCCACTGAATTTATAGGTCACTTTGGGTAGTATGGGCATTTTACCAATATTAATTCTTCTAATCCATAAACAGGGGATGTCTTTGTCATTTATAAAAAGAGATACTTCTTCCTTTCTAATTTGAATGCCTTTTATATCTTTTTCTTGTCTAATGGCTCTGGCTAGAGCTTCTATGCTAAAAAGGGGAATCCTTTGCTGTACCTTATACTGAATCTTAAAAGAAAAGCTTTCAGTTTTCCCCGTTGATTATGATGTTAACTGTGGACATATATAGACGGCCTTTATTGTAGTGAGGTTAAGTTCCTTCAATATCTTTTGAGAATTTTAATCATGAATGAGGATATTTTTTCCATTGCTTTTTCAGAAAAAGTAAAAGGGAGGGAGGGAGGGAAGGTAAGAGGAAGGGAGAGAAGGAGGGAGGGAGGAAGGGAGAGAAGAAGGGAGGGAGAAATATTGATGCGAGAGAGACACGTCAATCAGTTGCCTCCCACCTGCACCCGGACTGTGGCCAGTGATGGAACATGCAACCCAGGCACATGCCCTTGACTGGGAATCAAACCCATGACCCTTGGGTGCGAGGGCAGATGCTCTAACCACAGAGACACATGAGCCAGAGCTATTCTGTTCCCTTCTAAGGGGAGGTCATAGCCAAGGGAATCCCTTTGGGTGTCAAGCTCTGGAGGACTAGAGGTCAAGGTGATGCCAGTAAAATGCATCCTATGCTTTTCTATGGAGCTGTACTCAGTTGTTTTGTCCCACTGGATTGCAGCAGCTTCCTCACTATAGTGCACAGCTGTCCTGGAACTATTTTCATCTGTAGCTGTTTAGTCGTTTGTGTGGACGGAAAGTGTGGTGACCTCCTAGTCCATCATCTTGCTAATGTCACTCTCTATTTCTCTTCCTGAAGTGATTAAAATATCCTTTGCTCACCTTAAAAAGTCTTTCTCTTTTTTGTTTCTTTTTGCCCTAAACTTGGTCCATTTTGAGAAGACACCATCTTTACTAAAAACACTGCACAGTTCAAGGCATATGGATGTACTGTGTCTGACTACATATGTATGCAATCAAAAGTCCATCTACCTTAAAAGCATTATCATGTGTTCTTATTTCCACTAAACAGGTCCAGCACGTGAGAGTGGTGGTAAGAGCTCCACATCTTATTATGCTCCTACTTTCATACAGGAATTTGAATGTAAAGAACTATTTGCTTGAATTCTCAACGCAGTCTGAATAAAGAATGTGCAGCTCTATTTGCAAAGTGATGCCTTTCTACCTTTTTTGATGATATATATATATATACATACATACCCACGGATATCATGAAAGCAAAAATATTTTTAAAACAGCTGTAACCCACTCCAATTTCAGCTGCAGACAGAGTTTCTGAGCAATCAGTGAGCAAGCGCGGCAGTGCTGGAGCAGAATCAACTAGGAAGCGGCTGGAGGTTGGGTCTTTCAGAGGTTGTAAATACAAATTTTCAACCATTAAAGTAAGGGACTAATTTCAATTTAAATTGCTTTATAAGATAAGGAGTGGTGCTGCAGGTTAACCAAAGCAAATGTAACAAAACCAGCACTACTCCCAGGGCTGAACAGAAGCAGTGGCTGGGTAAGATTCGGTGGTGTCTACTTCAGTTGGAGATTTAGGAAAGTATTACACAGTTTAAGAAGGAAATGTCTTTTTATTTTAAGTTGACTTTAAAAATTCTCTTTTCTTTCAGTGGAAAAGTCTGAAAAGTACCAACTTGACGGTAATTTACTCCCTAAATTGCAAGCAATAGGAGTGAAGTCGGAACAAAACAAGTTGGTCCCTGAACTCACCGACGTAAATACGACAGGGGCACCTAGCCTTGACTTGGGAGACAGGAGAAGACTTCCTGGAGGAAGTGACTCCTACAGGAAAGAGGAAGATTCTAGAATGAGAAAGAGCAAGGTGCAAAGCAAAAAGGTAGGAGAGTATTTATAGCAAAAAGGCCCGGAGGCAAGAGGTAATGGCACGGTGAGGGGATAGAATAAAAGACAAAGTGTGGAGAGAAAAAGCTGGGTAGCAAGCAAGGACAAAACCATCAAAGTCCTTGGAAAAATGGACTTTGAACTTTATCCTGAGGGCAAAGAGGACTCAATAAAGTATTTTAAACATGGAAGTGATAAGTCACTCTAGTAGAAATAAGGTTGGGAATGGAGAACTAGACCTCAGGCTGTCTCCTATATACAGACTAGTAAAGGTATAAACACATATCCTGGATTAATCTTAAAAATGCTTTTTCTGTACTTGCTTCATTGATGCTTCTATTTCCAACAATAGAGACCTTCCAATCCATGGCATCCTATCACAATCACCTAACAACACATGAATGACTTAGTGATTTTGTGAACATATTTTAAAAGTTGCAGATTTAAAAAAAAAAATACCATGGCAGTTATATGAGAAAATATTAGTCCAAGTTATCAAAATACCAACGTTCAATTATCTAGAAAAACACGTGAAACCAAGGAGCAACCTTTACGTCTCAGAAAACTGTCAAGATAACTTAATTTCCTTCCATGAAAGAATGACTAATTATGTAGACAAGGAAAACATATGATGTCTAACTTTCCCAAATAAATACCACAATTTTCTCTAAAATGAAACTTCAGTTTAGTCAACAAATTTACAGATCAGATCTAGATTCTAAATTAAGATCTGAAAGCCCAAGTAAGTCAGGAGGCTTATGGCAGCCCTACCACATGGGATCTGATCTCTCTGAGACACATACTGGTACAGAACCGATTTTGTTGGGGTTTGTTTTTTTTTTTGCTTGTACAAACCTCGCTGCCCAGACCTTGCCCTTACTGGTGACTAGGTCTAATGCTAAAGGGGCCATTCAAGTCACTCCCTCCCCAGCTGAATATTCTTTTTCTGGCCCAGCAACTTGAGTCAGGAAACAGCAAATAGTTGTGTAGGTGACAGGGTGCTGAAATATATACATATATGGGACAGCATAGGAACCTGGGCCTGGGATCCCCAGGACACTGGATAAAAACCCCACAGAGCTGGAGCCACCCAGCACCCAGCAGCCCCTATCCTGATCCCAAGAAAGCCAGGTGGCTAGAAGAAACACTGATAAGTCAGCCACAAGAATGTCATCGCCCCTCTACTTCCTGTTCAAAAAAAAAAAAAAAGCAAAATTTTCTCTCTCTTTTAACTGCCTGCTTCTCCAACGGCACGTGGAAAATTCCACGTGTGAACCGGCTTTGTCCCCAGCTTATAAAAACAGCCCAGCAGAGCCAGCCCCCAAGCCAGTTCAGAGGCCCTTCCTTTCCTCCGTGCTGCCTCCCTTATGCTCGAGCATAAGCTTCATAAAATCTGTCTGGAAATTCCTCTGGGATTTCCTCTCGATTTCTGTCTTGGGGAACCCCAAATCCCCAAACACCAGTAACGGATAGATGATAGGTAGGTAGGTAGATAGAATGAATATATACAAAAGAATGTAGGATTACATCTAAAACGCAATGCCTCATAACCAGCTTAAAGAAAGTCACTCTACGTACTGTTACCTAATACCTTTACCAATGACCTGGATGAAGGAATTGAGAATATGTTATTAATTTTGTAAAAGGTCCTAGGAACACTAGGTTGAGCGTGGTTGCTAATTCATTAAAAGAAAGATGTATCCATGAGGGACCTCGATATATTAAAGGAATAATATATCAAAATAAAATTAAGTTCAATAGGGATAATTTCACGTTACTATCCCTCCAGGGCCCAAAATACTAATAAAGGTTAATGAAAATGTTGGCTTAGTAGAATGCGTCAGGAAAAAATAAAAAATAAATAATGGTATGACAAAAGTCAAGTAGAAATCAGCAGTGTAAAGTTTCTGACAGGTGAAAACTAAGCCTTCTTTTATGCTCTCAGATTCTTATTAAAGCAGTCTGGTCTCCAATTTCCAAATAAAACTGAGAACATTAAAAGACTCAGAGAGAAACAAAAACAAATTCACTAAACATATGTTAAAAGGCCTAATGTAAAGGTTGAAATTAATTTATACTATAGGAGAAATGACAAAAAGGTATTTATCTAAGGTTTAGTGTACACAGTTAGACCACATAATATAGAACTCTCAGATTAGAAATATAGAAAATGACCTGTAATGATATCCAAAATATCAGTTACAGAAATACTGTGGGGATTAAGAATGCAAACAGGCCATCAAGAAAGGCTGTAAGATGCCCTAGCTGGTTTGGCTCAGTGCAGAGAGTATCGGCCTGCGGACTGAAAGGTCCCAGGTTCGATTCTGGTCAAGGGCATGTACCTTGGCTGCAGGCACATCCCCAGTGGAGGGTGTACAGAAGGCAGTTGATGGATGTTTCTCTCTCATCGATGTTTCTAACTCTATTCCTCTCCCTTCCCCTCTGTAAAAAATCAATAAAATATATATTTTTTAAAAGGACAGACTGTAAGAGCATAAAATTTAGAGGACTGAATTAACAATTTGCTTGAGAGAAAGGCTAAGGGGTTCTATTTAAACAAGTCCCAAATGGCTAAAGTTACTGTCATGAAAATATTTAACAAGTTCATATTCATAAAGGAATTTTGAGAATTTTCAAATCAACAAATAAATTAATGGTAATCATTATAATTGCATAAAAACACTAAAGTACATCCAGTAATTCAGAAGGTTTTTTTATTAATTAAATGATGGATTAGGAGATTTCACAATAAGAAATAAAAGAAAAAAGCAAACAAAAAAAATTTGTCAATGAAACTGTATATAAAGGAAAAAAAGCATTAACAACATAAACAGATATTTGTAAAAATTTGGCAATCTATATACACTGAGTGGCCAGATTATTATGATCTCTGAACACATAATAATCTGGCCACTCAGTGTATATCCTATATAATAAAAGGCTAATATGCAAATTGTCCCCTTGACCGGGAGTTCGACCAGCAGGCAGGCCGGCCAACTGCCCATGTACCCTCCCCCTGGCCAGGCTTGCCAGGTCATGGTTCACGAATTCATGCATCAGGCCTCTAATGTATACACACACACACACACACACACACACACACACACACACACACACTCAGTGGCCAGATTATTATGCGTTCAGAGATCATAATAATCTGGCCACTCAGTGTATATAAAAGGCTAAGTGACTGACTGTCCGTCCGACCGGCTGGTACATATGACACGCAACACTGACTCATGCATGCTCTCGCTGGCGCCAATCGCGCGTGACTGACCGGCCCGTACATGTGAAGGGCACTGGCAATTTAAAAATAAATGTTTACTGCATGAATCTTTCTTCTAATTAATTTCCTTTCAATGTGCACAAATCCATGCACCGGGCCACTAGTATTTAATAGGTTTTAGAGGGAAACTGGTTTAGATGCCATAGTAAAACAGAAATAGGGTATAGATACAATATCATCCCCTTTAGAAAAACTTTTAGAATACTATTAAGCTTAATTTTTGTTTTGCAACTTGGAATAGGTGCTACTGGGAGCTTGATATTTTCTAAGTAAAGTTTGTCTTTGCTAGCACAAGCAAGACCTAAAGGCCAGGTCAGTCTATTACAACTCCGACTGCTAATTTATTTAAAGAGAAAATATCAACTCCTCCTGTCTCAGACTTTCTTCTTTAAGTCTCTCCTCCTCAGTTTTCTCTAAATTCAGGTGGTGGCAGCCAAACCTCTGTAAATCTTTTGAAAATTATTTCCATCTTTTTTGCTTCCTCTGGACACCCAGAGACATATATATTCTCCCACTTAGCCTCAACTTCAAAGCACTGCCACATTCCTAAAGGAAGAAAACATTTCTGAGAACTAGAGTTCAATTCATTGTGATGCTTATTAAAGCGACAAGTCACTCTCTTCTGGTTAAAATAGTGACTGAGGTGAAATACTAATGAAGTTTGGAACATTAGCCTTCTAGGTCATTTAGAGTGAAAAGACCAAAAGATGAAGGGATGGGGTGTACCTCTTGATGGGTGTGTGTCGCTTAACAACAGGAATATGTCCTGAGAAACGTCGCTAGGTGATTTCGTTGTTGTACGAACATCATAGAGTGCACTTATCCGAGCCGGGCTACAAGCCTGTACCGCGTGTTACATACAAAACAAGAGACTAAATCAAGCACAAGAGAAAATGGTGCGGTCAAGAGACATAGTAAATACAGGCTGTCTAAGACTGCTACCAGTGCAACATGGCATAGGGTGCTATAACAAACTTTTTTTAAGTACGAACTACTTTTACATAACAATAAAAAGTATAGCATAGTAAATACATATGTTACAGGATAATAAAGAAACTAGGGAAGTTCCAGGGCAAGTGGAATAGGGAAACTAAGACAAGAAAGCTAAAACAAGGCCAAACAGTGTGGGCAATTTGCAGCAGGCGTGTAAGTAACAAGCCATTATCTTCCCCAGCCAAGGACACGGAGCAAATGGCTAAAAGCCTCCCTAAGGAGAGCGTGCAGGAAACTAGGGTGGGGAGGGGAAAGGAAAAAAGGGCAGTTTTATTCCCTATACAGAGAAGCCAGCAGCCTCAAGGCTTGGCAAGATAAAATTGCCAGGTGCTTCCCATGAATTCTGGGAAGGCCACAACAAAGTGAAAGGGGGCCTTGAGAATGCATCGGTACCGAAAGTTTCAGCAGAGGAATTCTGAAACCTACAGGCAAGAGGACGTGTAACGCCTCACCCTCCCACCCAACCTGCTCTTCAGATTAGCCGAGAGCCCGTCTGCCCTGCATAAGCCAGCTGTATAGATTTGCTTGCCTCACTTCTTCAATAAACTCGCTTGCTTTCGTTGCTTTAATAGAATTGGCTTCATCACAATGCAATCCTCTGGAATTTTCTCATTTAAATTCATTTACACGAAAGACAAGAATTTGATCAGGTCAAACAGGGAAGGCAACCAATTAATGTTTCTCTCCCTCTCTCTCAAATCAACAGAAGCATGACCTTAGGTGAGAATTTAAAAAAAAAAAAAAAAAAAGCTTTTACAACTGTCCAAGATAAATTGCTGAGTACTTCCTACGAATTGGGAATGAAAATTTCTAAGACAGAGTTTCTGATTTATAAAAAGTACTAGAGGCCCGGTGCACGAAATTCATGCATGGAGGGGGGGTGTCCCTCAGCCCAATCTGTACCCTCTCCAATCTGGGACCCCTCGAGGGATGTCGAACTGCCCGTTTAGGCCGGATCCCACTGGGATCGGGCCTAAACGGGAAGTTGGTTATCCCTCTCACAATCCAGGACTGCTGGCTCCCAACTGCTCACCTGCCTGCCTTCCTGATTGCCCCTAACTGCTTCTGCCTGCCAGCCTGATCACCCCCTAACCACTCTGCTGCCAGCCTGATTGATGCCTAACTGCTCCCCTGCCAGCCTGTTTGCCCCCAACTTCCCTCCTCTGCCGGCCCGGTCACCCCTACCTGCCCTCCCCTGCAGGGTTGATCACCTCCAACTGCCCTCCCTTGCAGGCCAGGTGTCTCCCAACTGCCCTCCCCTGCTGGCCATTTTGTGGTGGCCATCTTGTGTCCACATGGGGGCAGGATCTTTGACTACATGGGGGTAGCCATATTGTGTGTTGGAGTGATGGTCAATCTGCATATTACTCTTTTATTAGATAGGACAGAGGCCTGGTGCAGGAGTGGGGGCCAGCTGGTTTGCCCTGAAGGGTGTCCCGAATCAGGGTGGGGGTTCCCTTGGGGCATAGGGCGGCCTGAGCAAGGGGCCTATGGTGGTTTGCAGGCCGGCCACGCCCCCTGGCGACCCAAGCGGAGGCCCTGGTTATCTGGAATTTATTTACCTTCTACAATTGAAACTTTGTAGCCTGGAGCGGAGCCAAGCCTCCTGCATGCTCCACGGCTGGCAGCCATTTCTGTTTGGGTTAATTCACCTTCTATAATTGAAACTTTGTAGCCTTAAGCGGAGGCCTGGGCCCGGCCAGGGTATGCGGAAAGCTTTGCTTTCTCCGTTGCCGCGGGCAACCCTGGCCTGGTCTCTCCAGCTCCGTGGCTGCCGCCATTCTGTTCGAATTTGTTTACCTTCTATAATTGAAACTTTGTAGCTTGAGTGGAGGCTTAGGCCTGGCAAGGGCAGGCGGAAAGCTTGGCTTCCTCTGTTGCCTGGGAAACTTTGCTCTCTGTGGCTGTAGCCATCTTGGTTGGGTTAATTTGCATACTCGCTCCTGATTGGCTGGTGGGCGTGGCTTGGGCTGGTGGGCATGGTTTGGGCGTAGCGAAGGTGCGGTCAATTTGCATATTACCATTTTATTAGGTAGGATTATGTTTCCAGTGTGTCCCAGGCTCTTTGCAAAGAAGAAACTCCAGGTTTCCCCATATAGTAACTGAACTGCCCTTCTCTGCCTTCTTTCTCTCGTCACTTGATCTTGCCAATTCGAATCTCTTACCTTTTGGGATCCTGATCAAGTGTAGATTCCTCCAGAAAGCCTTCTCGGACTTGATTGGATGAGTAAGACACCTTAACTGTATTCCCGCATGGTGCCCTGAGCATGCCTCTTTCACAGGACTCATCACAGTGGATCAAAACTGCCAGTGTACTTATCCGTCTCCTTCACAAGACAGCTCCATGAAAGCAAGGCCTCTGGTTCCCTTCCTAATACCTAGCACAGGGCCTAGAATATGCTGATACTCAGTATTTGTTTTAGGGACAGGAATCACTTGTTTCATAAAAAAAATCATAATCTATGCTCAAAAATTTCATATTCAGGCACTTACAAATCCTAACTGCTGAGAAGGATCATGTAATGGTCTAAAGGGAGCTAGTTGTCTGTTTAATTTTTATTGATTGATTGGTTTTAGAGAGGAAGGCAGGGAGAGAGGGAGAATGGGAAGAGGGAGGGAGGGAGGGAGGGGGAGAAAGAGAGAGACATCGATTTGTTGCTCCACTCATTTATGCATTCATTGGTTGGTTCGAAAGTCAAAAACGTATCAAAGTCTACAGGACCTACATGAGAAAATGAATTTAGGCACAGAGGTATTAGTCAGATTCAAATGGGGAGATATTAGGAACAACTTTTTTTAAAACTTACACTGGAGAAATCCCTTAAAATTGCGGAAATGTTAACAGCATGTGAAATCGGGACATTCATCTTCCTGGTATTAGGGCACCTAAAAAGCTAAAACAGTAATTAAAACGTTGCTTGGTGAGCACAAAAATAACAACCTGTCTGGTGATGCTGTATGAGACATCAAGAATTATTTTAAAACTGGAATTAAAAAGAGGGAGTGTTGGCGCAGGATACACAATAGACCAATTGCACAGATTAGAGGTCAGAAACAGACACATGCACATGTGGATTCTGATATGACAACGAGGGCTGCAGAGCACTGGAGAGAAACCATCTTTTCAATAGACTGTGTTGGGAAAATCAGGAAGATGAGGGGGGGAATGAATCTACATACAAATCAACTCCAGGTGTCCAAAAAGTCGTAATGAGGTTTCACTAAACCAAGTATTAAAGAATATATTAACAAATTGTAATTAAGTAGTACAATATTTAAAGGATAGAACAAAGAAACAATATAAAAATAATCAGCTATACAGAGTAAATTGGTATAGGATAAATAAATTTCAAATCTATAGAAAAAATAAAATTTGCTGGCTATTCAATAAATAGTGCTGCCATCCTGGGTAGAAGGATAACACATGCTATTTTTCTTTTCTTTTTTTAAAAAAATATATTTTTATTGATTTCAGAGAGGAAGGAAGAGGGAGAGAGAGATGGAAACATCAATGATGAGAGGATCATTGATTGGCTGCCTGTCACTGGGGATCGAGCCCACAATCCAGGCATGTGCCCTGACTGGAACCTGAACCATGACCTCCTGGCTCATAGGTTGATGCTCAACCACTGAGCCATGCTGCCTGGGCACACATGCTGTTTTTAATGTTTCCCAAATGTTTACTAGTGAATTTATAGTCCTTAAATAATCAGGAAAATATGTATTAACTATTTGAAAAAATTAAGTTCAATAAATTTTTATTTTAGGTAAAATTTATAAGCATGAAATAAAATAAAGAATCCATAAATAAAATTATCATTATATTATCCCTACATACAAACATGAAAATCTTATGTATCAAAATATGCCAAACCAAAATTCAAAGCTAAACAATAAAGAGGAGGGCAAAAATTAACATATAGCCAAAAAAGGGGAAAATGTTATCACTCTAAATACATCCTTAATATTTTAAATAAAAAATTAATAATCTACAAGAGTAATTGCCAAGGTAGTCACCAAAGAATTTTAAGTCATCATCAAACATGAAAAATTACCTTACATTAATCAGAGAAATGTAACATAAAAGATTAATATACCAATTTGACAAAGTTTTAACCAAGAAATTAAAAAAGTTCTTTATGATATTATTATCAATGTAAACTGCTAAAAATTTCATAAATGACTTTAAAATGAGAATATTCTTGGACTTAGTCAAAGGAATTTTTTTGTCAATATAAAAGATTTTTCCCTAAGGAAATAATCAGAGCCATTACAAAATTATAAAATATTGTACTCACTAAAGCAGTATTAGTAACAGTATAAGACTATATACATTCAAAATCCAGAAATAGTAAATTGGTTATTAAATAATAGTATGCCTATATAATAAAATAACATGTGATCATTAAAAGTCAGATAAACAATCCTATCTAATAAAAGAGTAATATGCAAATTGACCGTACCTCCACTACATCCACAAGCCATGCCCACCAGCCAATCAGGAGTGAATATGCAAATAAACCCAACCAAGATGGCTGCGGCCACGGAGAACAGGAGGGAGGCTTGGGTTTCCCCGGCAATGGAGGAAGCCAAGCTTTCCGCCTGCCCTTGCTGGCCTTGGCCAGGGGCGGAGCCGGGCGATCGGAGCCAGCTGGGGGTCCCTGCCCAGGGCCCAAGCCTTGGCCAGAGGCTTGCAGCCTTGGCTGGGGCGGCGCCGGGCGATCAGAGCCAGCTGGGGGTCCCCTGCCCAGGGCCGGAGGCTTTAGGCCTTGGCAGGGGGCGGAGCCAGCGATTGGAGGGAACTGGGGGGGGGGCGGTCCTGCCCAGTCCTCGAGGCTTTAGGCCTTGGCAGGGGTGAAGCCGGAGATTGGAGGAGATAGGTGTGAACTACAGAGGAAACACCTTTTCTGACCGCTCATTGGCTAAGCTCCCTGTATGCCACTGGTAATATTCTTAGTAACTTGGGTATAAGAATCCAAAAAGGTGATCTAGGGCTTTTCCACCACACTCCTGGAGAAAAAAATGAAGGTCCACTGCTGGCGGGCTAAGAAATGTCATACCCTGCCCTAGGCGGTTTGGCTCAGTGGATAATGCCTAGGTTTGCCAACCGCAGGGTCCGGGTTAGATTCTGATCAAGGGCATGTACCTAAGTTGCAGGCTCCTCCCTGGCTGGGGCCCAGGTCAGGGCTCATGCAGGAGGCAACCAATCAAAGTGTTCCTCTCACTTTGATGCTTCTCTCTGTCTTTCCCTTTCTCTTCCACATTCTCTAAAAATCAATGGAAACATATCCTCAAGTGAGGATAAAAAAAAAAAGAAGAAAGAAAGAAAGAAATGTCATATCCTATGAAAGACACATCTTCAAAATGCCTAAAGAAAGTTGCCATTTTTCCATGGTGAAGGGACTGGAGTCAGTGTTGATGAAAACACCTTGGTGGCTGCAGTGACTGGCAGTGGCTGCAGCAGTGGGGTGATGGGGCTGGTGCCTTTCCCTGATCAGCCTGGTCGTCTCCCACAAAGGGAGGCCAGTAGGACATCCCCTGAGGGCTCCCAGTATGTGAGAGGGGACAGGCTGGGCTGAGTGGGGACCCCCCCCCCCAGTGCACGAATTTCGTGCACTGGGCCCCTAGTAAGAAAATAAAATGAAAAATGGCCAATAAGATAGGTAAATACCCATAATATTAGGTAAGTGAAAACTCTGGACACAACAATTTACAGAATATTATATCCATTTTGTTTAAATAGTGTATATAAAAAGGCTATATAGTAACATTTACGATAGTAGTAATCATCGGTGCCATTATCATATGACCAGATAAAAAAACAAAATATTTTATTCCATTAAAACAAATAATATATATATTCTTTTATTCTTTTTTTTTTTTAATCCTCACCCTAGGATATGTTTTTCATTGATTTCAGAGACAGGAAGCAGGGGGAGAGAGGGAGAGCAAGAGAGCGAGAGCGAGAGCGAGAGAGAGAGAGAGAGAGAGAGAGAGAGAATGCACAATTTTGATGTGAGAGAGAGAAACATCAATCCACTGAGTCCTGTACATTGCCCTGACCTGGGATCAAACCCGCAACCTGAGTATGTGCCCTGACTGGGAATCGAACCTGCCACCTTCCAGTATACAGGACGACACTAACTAACCCAGCCACACCAGCCAAGGCTATTCATTTATTCTTAAAAGGGAAATACAGAACACTTCCCAAAGTAAGGCCTAAAGAGCACCAGATCAACAGAATTTTAACGTGTTATTTTTTTAAAACAAAGGTAAACAAGGGTTCCATGATGAGATGCATTTAGGAAACACCAGGCTGAACGGGGTTGAACAGTCTTCTTTTTCACTGCAGGGCTTATAGAGTCTATTTTTAAAAAAATAGGTTTTTATTTATTTCAGAGAGGAAGGGAGAGGTAGAGAGAGACAAAACATCAATGATGAGGGAGAATCATCACTAGGCTTGCCTCCTGCATGCACCCTACTGGGGATCGAGCCCAAAACCTGGGCATGTGCCCTGACCATGACCTCCTGGTTCATGGGTCCATGCTCAACCACTGTGCCACACCAGCCAGGCCTGACAGAGTCTTTAAACTGCCAATTTTTCTAACCTGAGTCACCTCCATGATAGCCTCTGGAATTGCTCCACAGAAATCCAAGAATCTGAAGAACCACTTAAAAACTGCCAGTCTAATCATTATCATGCTCTGGACACATTTTATAAAAAATACAAAGAGGGAGAGGGAGGGGGAGAGGAAAAATAAATTCTCTGTTTACAACAGAAGTGATGTTCCACATACCATTAATTTATAAGTACATACTGGAACCAGGAAGAGGAAACAAGAACTAAAAAGGATAGCCGTTTGCAAGGTTTGCAAACTTGACACGCTTCTTATAACTGGTTTTCCATGCAAAATTTGTTTTGAATATAACTTAAAATATGCTAATTGCATACATATGACTTTATATGTAATGAAAATCAGACACTGATAGAGCATCATATATATGTGTATATATGTATGTATGTGTGTGTGTGTGTGTGTGTATGAAACCTTAGTGTTGGAATAAAATTGTATCTTGGGCATTTAAAGCAAAGATTTCAACATTAAATTTAATCAGCATATAAACAAACTGCTAAGCATTTTGGCACTTACTAAAGAGATTTTTATATTAGCCATTAGATGGCACCATATACCTACTAGTTAAGAAAACTGTGCACTAATTTCCCCAATGTGCTTAGAAAGTATAACATTTAACTTTTAAGTAAATATGATATGCATTATCTGTTATCATTGTTAAAACTTAAGTTTTAAAGTGAAGAAAAAGATATAAGCAACTATATTTGTGTCACATTTCTGGAACATGACAATTTAAAATAAATAATCCCTTTCAGAAATCAAACTGTAATGTTCTAAGCCAACTACTCAGAAGTTGAATGTCAGCTGGCTAAAAAATGTCTTCCCTTAAACTAACTCTGAGCCAAAAACTAATTGTCTACCTTCACAAATTTTTTAAACTTCTTTTCATTCATAAACCTACACTGACCTATCAATTCCTATCAACTTAAAGTGTAATTTCCCCATCTCTATCTTAAAATCCTCTGCTCCAGATTTTTGTATGGGCTCTTTACATACCAAAAATGACCCCATTCTGATAATCACTTTATCCAGTTAAGATAGAGTAACAAGGATAAGATTTACCCTACCACCTGAAAACACTGAGGCAATATATAAAACAATGGCATAAAAAAACTAAGCATCAGGAAAGAAAAAAATGAGATTATTCTTTTCCAAGCTTACTGCCTGGAGGAAGTTTCCAAGCAACGGCACAGAGAGAAGGAGCCACCCAGGCTCCCTGCGCTGAGGATATGAAGACCTGAGCACAGCTAAGTCACATGGCTGAGCACCGGAGGACAAGGAGCTGGAGCTGCACACAGTGAGAACTCTGAACATCGGCACCGAGTAGTCTGAGAGCTGAGGACTGCTTGGGCCATTTATGAGGGAACTCTCAGAGGCTGGGAAAAGAACCCCTCAAAAGAATTAGAGGGAAGAGTGATCTAAACTCACACAGGACAAGAAACAGGGCCTAATCTCAAGATCCAAAATGAAAAAACCTCAAGGCTTATGGGGCACTGAGTACTGAGAAAGATCTTGTTCACAACAGAGAAAAATTTACTCCAGAGTAAATGTAGGTATGGTCCCACCTAACGTTTCAAAAGACCAAAAACAACAACAAAATCTGATCCCAAGTAACAAGCTATTACACAGGTCCCAGTGGGCAATCTTCCCAAGACTGTTGTGGCCTCTGACCTCAGGGGCCTTGCTAATGCCACACCTCTCCCATGGGTTCTATTCTGAGACCTCAGTCCCAGAAGTGGGACTTGGCAACCCTCCGGCATGGCCCCTTCCCACCTGAGCCCCAGGACTGTTTCTGAGGACCTGGAGATTCGACCAGAGAAGCTCTGGACGAGCTCCTCGGCCCTGCTGGAGTTCTGGGCCTTCACTCTGGGCTCTGGAGATGACCCGTCAGTCTAGATCTTTCCAGTCCTGCTATGGAGCTGTCAGCCACAAGAGTGAGGATGCTTGGGTTTCCTGGGGGTCCTGAGGGGAAGCCCATCATGCACACAAGCCCCCCATCCTGACTGCAAGCTGCTGTGCCGTGATCGGACCCCCTGTGCTGTTCCCCCCAAGACTGCAGCCCACACCAGGTTTCTAAATGAGATTCCTGCTGGTTAAGACTTTTGGTTCCACTTGTTTCCTTGGAGATGTTTGTACATTAAAGAGCGTAATGTACATTCAAGTATTTGAGTTGGGACTAAAAATAAAATAAAAATAATTATAACAGTAAATTTTACATTTTGTATATTTTACCACAAAAATGGGGGGGGGGATAATCAATGCTTTAAACCCAAAATAATAATAATGAAAAATTATATGTAGAAATAAAACATATGATAACAACAGCACAAAGGCTGGGATGGGAGGAATAGAAATATATACAGTGTTAAGGTTTTTGTACTACATATGAGGTAGCAAAATTTCACATTAATTTTAAACTGATAAGAATATGTATACCATAAATCATAAAGCCACTAAAATAATACAAAAAATTATAAAAAGCTAAAAGTTAGATACAGTGGAAGAATAAAAAATACTTAACCCACAAGAAGCAAATAAAAACAAAATGGGGAAAAATGAGGCAAACAGAAAACAAATAGCAAGGTGCTAGATCTTTAAAATCAACCATTAAAAAAAGCACATTAAGTATAACTATCACAACATTTCAATTAAAAAGGAGAAACTGTGAGGCAATGAAAATGCCAGACCTAGCGCTGGCCAGGTAGGTCAGTAGGTTAGAGCACAGTCTCAATACACCAAGGATGTAGGTTTGATCCCTGATCAGGGCACATACAAGACTCAACCAATAAATGAATGCATAAGTAAGTGGAACAACAAACTGATATTTCCCTCCTTCCTTCTAAAATCAATTTTTTAAAAAAATTTAAACACCAGATCTAACTACAAGAAATCTAATTTAAATATAAAGTTAACAAATAGGTTAAAAAGTAAAATGACAGAAAAAATATACCATGATAATAAAAGAAAACTGAAACAGCTATACTTTATTGATATCAAATAAAGTACATTTCAAAGCAAAAACATCACCAGAGATAAAAAGGTCATTTTGTTATGATAAAGGGATAAATTAATCAGAAGGACATAACAATTCTAAATGTTTATAACACAGTTCCAATATAGGTGAAACAACATAGTTTCAATATAGGTGAAACAATAAACTTCTAAGAAGCAGACAAATCCACAATTATCATTGGGACATTCAGCACCCCTCTCAATAATTGATAGACCAAAGAGACAATCATTAAGGATACAAAAGAATGGAACACTATTAATCAACTTGACATATTGACATTTATAAAACACTCCACCCAACAGCAGAATAAACTTTCTATTCCAGTGCACACAAATACTTATCAAGACACACCAGATTCTAAGTCATAAAAAATTCTCAATAAATTTAAAAGAATTCAGGTCATTTACGTATATTTTCTAACCATGATGAAATTTAAGTAGACATCAAACTCACAAATATAACTGGAAAATAACCAAGTATTTAGAAAGTAAAAATACATTTCTAAATAACCCACAAGTCAAAGAAGGAAGAAAATGATAACATAAGAGATTTTGTGTGATGCAGCCAAAACAGTGCCTCAAGGAAATTTTATAGCACTGAATATTTAAGAAAACAAGGTTTCAAATGATCCATCTTAAGAAACCAGAAAAAGCATACGCAAACAAAACTCAAAGTAAATAGGAGAGGAAATAAAGATTACAGAAGAAATCATAACCAACAAAGCAGACATATATTAGAGAAAAATCAATGAACCCCTACCTAGCTCTTTGAGAACACCAAGAAAATGGATAAATCTGTAGCTGGAATCATCAGGGGGAAAAGAGAGAAGACAGAAATTACCAATAACAGGAATGAAAAGATTACATTACTACCAATATTAGTAGGATAAGATAAATATTGTGAACAACTTCATGTCAATAAATCCTTAGATGAAATCCCTTTAAAGACAAACAATAAGAGCTCACTCAAGAAGAAATAGATAACCTGAATAGTCCTATTAAAAAACCAAATGTGTGCCCTGGCTGGTGTGGCTCAGTTGTTTGGGTGTGATCCCATGCACTGAGAGATCACTGGTTCAATTCCCAGTCAGGGCACACGCCCAGGTTGTGGGCTTGATTGCCAGTAGGGAATGTGCAGGAGGCAGCTGATTAATGTTTCTCTCTCTCCCTTGCCCTTCTTCTCTCTCTAAAATCAATAAAAACATATATTTTTTTTAAAAAACTAAATGTGGCCCTAACCGGTTTGACTCAGTGGATAGAGCGTCGGCCTGCGGACTCAAGGGTCCCAGGTTGATTCCGGTCAAGGGCATATACCTTGGTTGCAGGCACATCCCCAGTAGGGGGTGTGCAGGAGGCAGCTGATTGATGTTTCTCTCTCATCGATGATTCTAACTCCCTCTCCCTTCCTCTCTGTAAAAAATCAATAAAATATATTTAAATAAATAAATAAAAATAAAAAACTAAATGTGTAAATGTGTACTTCAAAACCTTCCCACCAAGAAAACTCCAGATTTCTGTAACCTGGTGCAGCATACTATGAAAAACAGTATGGAGGTTCCTCAAAAAATTAAAAATAGAACTACCATATGATCCAGCAATTTCACTTCTGGCTATTTATCTGAAGTAAACAAAAACACTAATTTGAAAAGATACATGCACCCCATATTCACTGCATCATTATTTACAATAACCAAAACATGGAAACAACCTAAGTGTCAATCTTAGGATGAATGAATGGATAAAATGTGGTGTAAATACACACACACACACACACACACACACACACACAGAGGAATATTACTCAGCCATAAAAAGAATGAACTCTTGCCATTTGCAACAACATGGATGAACCTTGAGGGCATTATGCTAACTGAAAATTCAGACAGAAAGACAAATATCATATGTTGTCATTCATATACTCATATGTGGAATCTAACAGAGCCAAACTCACAGAAACAGGAAATAGGATGGTGGTTGCCAGGATATGAGGAGCGGTAAAATGGGAAAATGTTAGTCAAAGGGTACAAACTTCCAACCTATAAGATGAATAAGTTCTGGGGATCCAATAAACAACTTGATGACCATATGTAGAAACTCAAAAACAAAACATGAAACCAATCTCATAGATACAGAGAACATATTGGTGGTTTCAGGGGCAGTAATAGGGGTGTGCAAAATGGGTAAAGGTAGTCAACAAACTTCCAGTTATGAAATAAGTACCTCCTAGGGATGTAAAATGCAGCACAGTGACTATAATTAATACTATTTGAAAGTTACTAAGAGAGTAAATCTTAAACGTTCTTATAAAAAAATATGTGTACTATGTGTAGTAATGGACGTTACCTACACATACACACATACACAGGAATATTGTTGTGGTGACCACTTCACAACATATTCACATATTCAATCATAAAGTTGTAACTAATATGATGTCATAATCTCTTATGTCTCAATTTACAATGAGATTGCTGAGAAAGCTACAGTAATCAAAACTGTTTAGTACTGGTAACAAGGGGCAAACAGATCAATGGTGCAGAACGGTGTACAAAAACAGACCCATAAATATATGATCTACTGATTTCCTACAAAGGGGCGAAGACATTCCAATGGAGAAAGAATAACCCTTTCAAAAAACAATGCTGAAAACAACTGGATATCCATATGCAAAAACGGTGATCTTTGATCCATATGTCACATCATATATAAAAATTAATTCAAAAAGGCTGCCTTCAAAACACGGCCTTTGTCATTAACCTTTGGTATAGAAAAGAGTTAGCACAGCAGGCCTAAGATTTACCCTTAGAAAAGCCGGCTTACAAGGTTGGCCCTTGGCTGGCTGGCACCTGGGAACACGGCTCTCAAAGTGTTCCCCAGTCAATAATCCACTAGTAAGAGTGGGTCCCTGTGCCAAGACCTATGGTTTATGCAGAACCTCTGCTGCCCTTCAGAGAGTCTGGAATTTTGTTACAAGCTAGATAGAAGGTGTCTGTGTGATCAGTCCCATAAAATAACCTTAGGCTGAGGCTTTCATGGGGTTCCTAACAGACAAAAAGAACCATTGCCTATGTGTCACTACATTTTTTTTCTTGTTGTTGCTTTGGGAAGTATGTCCTCTGTGTGACCTCATGTGAGGGAGAGAGCATAAGGAAGCTTACATGTGAAGTCCCTCAGATTCTACCCATGTCTTTTTCCCTTATGATCCAACTGTATATCTTTATTACATCACTGTAATAAATCTTGGCCATGAGTAAAAGCATAGTTGAACAATACAGGGGTAAGTGATGCCAACACCCCCATGCAGTCAAAAATCTACATATGACTTTTGAATTGCCCAAAACTTAACTACTGTTATCTCTCAGTATTGGCAGGGGATTGTTTCCAACCCGCCCCCCTCCGCCATATCAAAATCCACAGATGCTCAGTCCCTTACATAAAACTAGAGGCTCGGTGCACAAATTTGTGCATGGGTGGGGTCCGGCCAGCCTGCCTCTGATTGGGGTGGAGGGTCCAGCTGGAGGGAGGGGCCATGGGCGGTTGGCTAACCAACCCCGCCCCCTGGTTGAACTCCCGGTCGAACTCCCGGTAGAGGGAACAATTTGCATATTAGCCTTTTATTATATAGGATGGCATAGAGCAGTGCACACAGTCAGCCCTCCACATCAATGGGTTCTCAACCACAGACTGAAAACAGTGGTTTCAATCCTCAGCTGGTTGAATCTGTGAATGCAAAATCCAGGGGTATGAAGGGCCAACTGTATACTTATTGAAAAAATTTTGCATGTAAGTGAACCTACACAGTTCAAATCCGTGTGGTTCAAGAGTCAACTGTATATACGAAGTCCTAGCAAATCACCAAACACAGGAGTTGCTCCTGGGGACCCTCAACACCTTTGAACACAAAATACATTAAATCAATACTATAGCATGCTGTTTCCCCTAACTAAACCATGCCTTCATTCATAGCCCTGGTTGGTTACGAAATATATATATAAATCAGTAACTTCTTAATATGCAAAAAATAACTAGACATAAATAAAAAGTCCCATTCACAACAAAACAAATAAGATGCAATAAAAATAACAATAAGAAATATGCATGCCTATAAAATTCTACTGGGAGACATAAGAGGAAATGGAGGAAGCTGCATGTTTCTGAATGAAAAAATAAATGTATTTAAGAATTTAAGTTGATCCCATTAGGATTATTTTAGGGAAAGGAAGTGTAACATAAATTGCAGGAGGGGATACTTGACAAGGTGATTCCATAGTTCATCTGGAAAAATAAGCATAAGAGAATAACCAGGAAATTTTTTAAATAAACATTCATCAAGAAGCCCTTTTCTACCAGATAATAAAAGCCACAAATATAAAAGCAATGTGCTGGTGGTGCCAAAAGAGACGATCAGTAAAGAAAAAATACAGAAACTGACCCACATACGCATAACAACTTAGTACATGATACAGTGGCATTTTAAATTATCAAGGAAAGAATGAATTATTCAATAACTGATATTTGTATAACTGTCTAATCAGTTAAGATAAACATAAGGCTGGATCCTTCCTTCACAACGTAGACTGAAATACATTCCAAGTGGATGAAAGACTTAAACGTTTAACGATGCCCACATTTTACAGTAATTAGAGATTCACTGAGCTGAACTACCAGTTCTTTTGGGAAATCATCTGCAAACCTAAGCCACATCAACCAGACACATCGCTTTAACTTTGTGGATATATTTCTTTTCTTTTTTTTTCTCTTTGTGGATAAATTTCTTAAAGGTTTGTTTTGTTATCTAACTTTGGGGGTTGGAAGGTAGAAAAAATGAAGCATATTACAGCTGATACACAGAAACTGTCCTCTGCAAATATTTTCCCTCCTCTTGAAAATGGTCATAGGCCAGCAGAAATAGCCAGAAAATTAAATTTATTTATTTTTTTAAAAAACCCTAGCATATATTTTTATATATGATATTCATTTAAGTAAAAGGCAGTATTAATCAGCATATATTCCACTCTTCTGTTTGGGTCTTAGGATGAAACAGGTCCATAGGAAAGAAATTCTCCCTTCTCCCCTACCCTGCTTCTAATGGAAAAAAAAGTTAGGAGAGAAAAACCAACTAAATTGGTAACAGGAGTGAGTATTCTGTAGAATGCTTAGACTCTTATCATTGAAAGGGGCTGTAGGGATTGGTATGTGAATCATCCATTCTCTCAGGATAGTATCAGGAATCCATCCCTAATACTCTTCTCTCAAGTTTTTTTTTAAAAAAAGAAAGAAAAAGAAAAGAATAGGTAGATACATCCTGGGCATCTCAGCTTCAGATCTATCCTGAGCAAAAGTATGCATGGACACCTCTCTTGGACCAAGGGCTGGGCAGTTAAGAACATTCTGGTCCTCTGTCCTAGTACCAATCAATGAACCTCCTTTTTCAGGTTAGTTATCAGAGCACATAATACAGCTGAACAATGCACATGGGCTAGAAAATACTGAAACATGCTTTAGCGTTCTGAAGTTGTTCCCCAGACATCATGCTGCAAAACACCATAGTTTTATACTCACAAAATTCCAACTAACAACAGGCTTTTAGAAAAAGAAATAAGTGGAGAAGAGAGAAAATGGTACTTTTAGACATAAGTATTTCAGAGGAAGGCAAACTTGGTAAGGTCAGGACTGGCTCTCACCGCGTCTTCATCATGACTTTGCTCTCCGTTTTTATGACTTTTCCAGATGTCACCTTCTGTCACCTTCACATTATACTCTTTCCCCTCATCTCCAGAACTTCACCCACTCGCTCCCCTTCAGATGCCAAGGGTCTGCCTTTCTTAATGCTGATATGAACTTACAGCAGCCTCAGTTTGGAATATAAAACTAAAAATAACAAGCATGAGTCAATGTGGAAGGCTCTTTTCCCTCCGGGTGCACATAAACCTCTCATTAAGAAGTTCAAGGAAGCTGAGAATGAATCAAAGAAAACGGAGCTCCATGATAGCCACCTTCTATTAAATTGTAAATGAAAGTGTCATTTTAATTATAGTAGTAAAAGTCGTGTTCTCTGTTACCATCAAGCAAGGCTCTATAAATTCACAATCAAAATGAAAATTCTTGGGCCAGAAAAAGAAGCTTAAAATGCACTCCACCAGAGCAGCTGCAAAAATATATCAGTCCCCTCAATTCAAGGAAATCTCTTATTAGCACTGTCTAGAAGTCACTGAACTATACCAAAGGGAAAGATATCTATCCTAAGAACCAGAAAAAGTGAAGATAGTATAGATGGGGAGAACTATATTACCACTTTATTTTTTTTAATAAATTAAATAAATTATATGCTGAGAAAAAGAGCTCATTCTATATAATAAAAGGCTAATATGCAAATAGACCGAATGGCAGAAAAACTGAACTGGTCGCTATGACGTGCACTGACCGCCAGGGGGCATGTGCAGAACAGGGCGGGCGTTGGCCACGGCAGGATGGTGGAGCAGGTGAGGGGGGGTGCCAGACCAAGGCAGGGAGACAGTCGCTGTCATCGGGGTGAGCCTCTGGTGTTTACTAAAAATTCTTTGCTCCCCCACACCGTAGTCCCTCCTGGCGCTTGCACCCACTGCTGGTGCCAGCCCCACTCGCACCCGCAGCCAGCACCAGAGCCATTGCTCGCACCCGCTGCCCGGTGCTGGTCACGATCACTCAGCGCCATCAGCGGGTGTGAGCGGCGGCTGCTGGCCCTGATCGCCCCTGAGGACTTCTCCATCTCCCCCTGCTCTTGAGGGGCGATCGAGGCAGCACCCTCCACTCGCACCTGCTGCTGGCACCGGCCCCAATTGCTCCATGCCGTCAGCGGGTGCAAGCGGGACCGGCACCATCAGTGCGTGGGAGTGGCAGCGGTGGGAGTGGGGCTGCTGGCAGACAGGGGACAGGGGCAGGAGCTTAGATTAGGGTTGATGGGCCAAGACCTGCCCCTGTGCCTACCTCAGCCTTGCGGCCCACAGTTCCTTTCAAGGTGCACAAATTCGTGCACTGGGCCCCTAGTTATATATAATATACTATTTAGTCAGAATAAAGAAATAAAGCAGAGGAATAAGACAGAATTACAAATTTTACATAATTTTTAGAATTTCACATTTGAGTGCTGTTCAAACCATAGAAGAAAGATTTTACTGGATTTGCATTGAAACTGAATATGAAGGTCTGCTTATATGCCAAGATCCAAAAAATAGTGGTCAGAATTTTTCATACTAGGAGCTACTTCCTTGTTCAGAGATCAGCAATGTGGTTCCTATATACATATTCCATCATTTAAATAAATTACTGAAACATGTTTGAAAGATTCAAGTTACCAAATCACTATTAATTTTCATACATTCAAAATCCTGAATGCCAAACCACTAAAAGAATGAGCAATAGAAAGAATCAGAGCATACCTTCCAGCTTTATATATAAAAAATGCATCTGATTGATCCCTAAGATTCTACAAATATCAAGAGTGTCCCTGCCCTGGCCGGATGGCTTAGTGGTTGGAGGGTTGTTCGTACCCCAAAAGGTTGCGGGTTTGATTCCCGGTCAGGGCAGTTATATGGGTTGTGGGTTTGATCCCCAGTTGCAGCGTGAAGGGGAGGCAACCAATCGATGTTTCTCTCTCACATTGATGTCTCTCTCTCTCTCTCTCTCTCACACACACACACATACACACACACACACACACACACACACACACACACACACATACACACACACCCCCCCACTGGGTTCTTTTCTTCATAGCACTTATGGTTATCTAGAATTATTATATTTGTTTACTGTCTGTTTCTCAACATCCCCAAGAATATAAGCTATATAAAAAGTTGTGCCAGGCCAGTGTGGCTCAGCGGTTGAGTGCAGACCCAGGAACCAAGAGGTCACCAATTTGATTCCTGGTCAGAGCACACGCTTGATCTCCAATAGGGGGCATGCAGGAGGCAGCAGATCGATGATGTTTCTGTCTCATCGATGTTTCTCTCTATCCCTCTCCCTTCCTCTCTCTAAAAAAATCAATAAAGGAAATAAAAAGAAGGTAAGTTGTCGTATCACTACAATGTCTCCAATACCTAGAACAGTGACTAGCACTTAACCATTTGCTGAATAAATTAAATATATAAGAATACAGACAATAGAAAGGTAAAACAAGAAATTCATTCTCTTATCTGCATAACCAGAAGGCATTCTACAGGCTTTGGTTTCCACTAACTATACAAGGAGATAGCTGAAAAACTCTAAAACTGGCTCCCTGCCACTCTTTCCTGGCACTGCCACCCCTAAACCCCTCCACCCCTTCCACCCAAGAGTAAAATATTACAGGATGGTAGAAGACCCAATAAAATGCCATAGAAGCCAACTTTGGAAAGGAAAGCAAGAAAGAAAGCAAACAAGCAAGCAAGAAAGCCAACGCCTGTCTGCACTTCTAGGGCCTGAGATTGAGAGGTTGTTGAGAAGGGGGTGGGGAAGTTACAGTATCACAGACCCAGTAGGACCACATTACTAATATGGCCTTTCCCTTCAGCCTTCAGACTTCAGACTCCCTTATTCACCCCTCGTTAAGAGAAGGTCGCGAATACCCAGGGAGCTTTGGTCTCCTTCATACTTTGAAAAAAGAGGCAATGCCAGGGAACTCCAGGAGAGATGCAATTGTCTTCAGTGTCCTCTATTTAGAATGCCCGTGGCATCTGACAACTTCCCATTCTGGACATTATCCTAGACTGTCCCACTTCTGCTTTTCACCCACCAACCCAACCCCTTCTCCATACTGTCCTGGTTACCACGCCTTCACATATATAATTTCCCACTTTCCACAATGAAAGTAAAATAATCTGATATACTGTGCTAATATATTTAGATGAAAAACTCCCCACCTTCTCAATCCACAGAATACATTTTGAATTGAATTTCTGAAGATTTGATAGATCCTAACTCTAGTGAATGTCAGGGGATGAGAAACCATGGAACACTGATGGGAAAGACATTTCAGAAGAAGTATTTGTCCTTCAAATCATTCCATGCATACATTTGTATGCTCTATAAACAGAAGTTAATGAGATAGTCAACCTTACTTATAAAAGAAATAAAAATTTGAATCATGCTGAACTACATTTTTTTTATTTACTAGATTAACAATAACAATAAGCCCTAGCTGGTTTGGCTCAGTGGATAGAGCGTCGGCCTGAGGACTGAAGGTCCTGGGTTCGATTCAGGTCAAGGGTACATGCTTGGGTTGCGGGCTCAATCCCCAGTAGGGGGCATGCAAGAGGCAGCCGATCAATGATTCTCTCACATCATTGATGTTTCTATCTCTCTCTCCCTTCCTCTCTGAAATAAAAATATATTTAAAACAAACAAACAAAAACAATAAAAAATCCAAAAGCCGCCCTACCCAGTTTGGCTCAGTGGATACAGCGTTGGACCGCGGACTGAAGGGTCCCAGGTTCAATTCCGGTCAAGGGCATGTACCTTGGTTGCAGGATCCTCCCCAGCCTGGGCCCTGGTTCAGGTTCATGCAGGAAGCAACCAATTGATGTATTTCTTTCACATCGATGTTTCTCTGTCTTTCCCTCTCTCTTCCACTCTCTCTAAAAATCAATGGAAAAATATCCTCGAGTGAGGATTAAAAAAAAAAAAAATCCAAAAGTTTTATGACACATTCTGCAGGCAGAGCTGTGAATTCATATATTTCTAGTGGGAATGCAAAATGGTACAATGCATAAGAACGAGAATTTTGCCATTTCGAATATAATGGATTGTTCTTTAACTCAGCAACCCCACTTTCAGAATCTACCTAAATAATCACAAGAACACATGCCCAAAGGTCTTCATTGTGGCATTATTTTAGTAGCAAAACGTTTAAAACAAAGCAATTTCCATTGGTAAGAAATTAGTTGAATAGCAGAAGCGAGATGACAAAGAGAACATCCTCATTGGAAAGTGTCGCAATTAAGATGCACACGTTGAGCAGCCACTGTGGCTCTAAGGCCTACCACCTTCAGAAGTCTACCTGGGCCAATGGGGCTACCCTGCCAAGTGAAGGAAAAGGTATAACTGGAGTGCCAAGGCTAAAAGACGAAAGGCCACTGGGACTGATGGAATGAGGCACCTGAAAATGGAGGCACTTGGAATGGATTCCAAGGAGAACACCGGAACCCCAGAGGACAGCTGTGGCAGCACCCAGTTCATCTGAAGGATTTCGATGACTAGTCATGCAACAAATGTTCTGGGTTTGTTTTTTGTTTTTTTGTTTTTTTAAAAATATATTTTATTGATTTCTTTACAGAGAGGAAGAGAGAGGGATAGAGAGTTAGAAACATCAATCAGCTGCCTCTTGCACACCCCCTACTGGGGATGTGCCCGCAACCAAGGTACATGCCCTTGACCAGAATCGAACCTGGGACCCTTGAGTCCGCAGGCCGACACTCTATCCACTGAGCCAAACCGGTTTCGGCAAATGTTCTGGTTTTAAAACACAAAAAAAGAAAAGGGAAAGAAAGTAGTTGAATAAATTATGGTATGTATTTTCACATCACGGAGTGAAAATACATACCATAATTTTCTGTCACACAATGCAGTCAGAAAAAAGATGGAGAGAGATCGTTATCTACTGATTTGAATGTAACTCTATGGTTAGGGGGTGTTTTAAATAAAAAGCAAAATACAAAGTAATATATATAGCAGCTCATCTTTTGTAGGAAGGAGGAGAAATAATAATATATATCATTCTTACTTGTATATGTTATATATATTTCTTACATATATATATCTTATTTATATTTCTATAAACAAATATATTATGTATAAACAAAATCCAGAACATGGGACATTCTAAACTCTGCTAAGTTGGTGGCTAGACAACCTTTTCCAAGTGCCTCCAAATGAACAAAAGGTCACAATGCCCAGTGACACAGAGGGCTCTCAGAAGAGATGAGATAAGTGACTCATGGATTCCCCTCAGCCATCTGAGCAGAAGCCAAAAGCAGAGATGGACTTATTTAGGAGAGACCTGTGAAGGAACATCTTGTCTAACGGACTGAATCGCCAGGACATACTGAGAAGACTCACCAGACTCTTTTTTGAGAATATTGTAGCAGCAGAAACACCACCAGCTTGAAATGAAGAGTGAGAGAAGACAAGATGAAAGAAGACCGACAGACTACCAAACTTTTACAGGCAAAAATAGGCTGGAAAACAACTTAGTGCAAACATACACTTCCTTTTGTGACAAAGGAAGGATGGCTCCAAAGGCAGAGCCTTAAGCCCAGAGAGCAGAGCCTCAGACCTCAGGAATAAGCACCAGGAAGTATTAGTTCCAAGCCTTGAAACCTGAAAGGTTCTTCCCAGTTGAATTTCAAAAGTGCTTGGGACCAGTGACTCCTTCCTTGACTCCTTCCTTGACTCCTTCCTTGACTCCTTCCTTCCTTCCTTCCTTCCTTCCTTCCTTCCTTCCTTCCTTCCTTCCTTCCTTCCTTCCTTCCTTCCTTCCTTTTATCACTTTGGGGATGGAAATGTCTATAACTATTAACCTATGCCTGTTCCATCATTGTATTCTGAGAACAGGTAAATTGTTTCCTAGTCTCTCGTCTTCAGAAGGAGAAATTTTGAACCAGGATGGATCGTATGAATTTCGCCCATACCTGATGGAAATGATTTAGACGATGAGACTTCTACGTGACATGACAGATGACATTTTGGACTTTGAGTTGATGTTATAATGTAAGGCTTTGTAGATCAGGGTAAAGCACTTTAATCTTATCCCATGTATAGTGGGAATCCACAAGACAATTCCAACTGGCAAAGTGACACCACCTAATTTACATTTAAAAAGATCTTTGGTTTGTAATGGAAGGAAGTTAAGAACGGAAGCAGGGAAACCAGTGAGAAAACGATTCCAGCAGTGTAGGCGCGAGAAGGTAAGGACCCAGCCTACAATAACAGCAGGATGGAAAAGAGGATAGATTAAAAATATATTTTGAAGGTAGAACTGACAAAATTTGCCAATAAATTAAATGTGGAAGAGAATCAGAGAAATATAGAATAATTCTTAAGTTAGACCTTGAGGAACCCAGTAGACTGTTCTGTTTATTAGCTGAGATGGAGGAGACTAAAGAAGGGAGATGCTCACGTGAAGAAATCAAGACTTGCATTTTAGACAGGTCAGGTTGTTCTTCTAACAGACATCCAGACAATAATATTAAGAAAGTAGGTGAATTAAGAGCAGGGAGCTCAAGCACAGCTCAGACCTGGATTTATAAACTTGTGTGGCATTTAAAACAGAACCAGATAAAATCAAACGAGAAAAAAAGACAGAAAAATGACGCGAACCCCGTACCAAACTCTGGTACATTCCAGTATGTGGAGGTCTGACTGAGAGAAGCCAGCAAAGAGAAGGAAGGAACAGCCAGACAGATAGAAAGAAATGGAGTATCATGTCAGAGATGCCATTTTACCAGAATCACTGAGACCAACTACAATTATTCTATTTTATGTAACCTTCATATACTCTACTCTATAAAAGTCCATCTTAAAATGCAACAGCTTTAGCATTCATTTTGAAAAGACTCAAATCCTATGCAACCTCCACTAGGATAAGACACTGTACTGAATGCTGAGGGGATATCGAGCAGTTTTCCATGGCATGACTACAGCGGGATAAATTTTTCAAAATTTTAATCACCGATTTAACATTCTATAGAAAAATGGGAGAGAGACGTCGGGGCAAGGCGTGGCCTGAGAACTACCTGGAGAGGAATGGAGATAGCAATAAAGAATAGCAAGAGGAGCCATAATGAAAAGGTGTGCTCATCACCTAGCCCTATCCAGGCTGTTTTCTCCACCGCAGCTTTCTGTTCCCACTGTAGCTACAAAGGGCCTTCACCCATTTCATTGTCCTCCCTCCTCGCTCTCTATTCTTGTCTTGATTCTCTCTTCACCTCACCACCGTTTTGATAGCGTTTGATTCCAAGTGACCTGTGCAGTGCCTTTTGCTTCCCAAATAAATTCTGTGTTTTAGAAGTTTTAGTAAGACAGGTAATAAACTATAAAATTACTTAAAACTTTTTTATTAATTCTGGATTAACGTATTCTAAAAGACTAAAAATGTTTGCGTGGAGGAAGAAAACAATGTATGAATGTGTTCCCTCTGTCCCCCATTTTAGATAAGAAGCACTATTAACAGTGTGGAAATCATAATCCTAAATTTGACATTGCAGGGAACTTATTTCAATTTTCTCCTTTGTGGTAGCAGAGAAGCATGTAGATAAGCTACACTTTATTATACAGAAAAGAGAATGTTTTTAAATGAACAGCAATTGCAAGCAGTGACACACAGATAAGCTAGTATGACCATGTCAAATTCACCTAGAAAGGACTTTTTCCCAACACTGAAGCAGCTGAGGCTTTTCAGACCTGTTGAAGACTTACTGAAAATACGCGGACATCTCCCTGACATGCCAACCTAACTCATGTATCACATGTACCCACCGCCACCGCCACAAACCTTTTTAGGGGAAATATTAGGGAGGGGAGTGCATCTAGTTGGCCAGACTCAGGAGGGCCAACTCAGTGTTCAAGAAAGATGCAAGAAAAAGGAAGTCTCCCAAGTTTAAAAAGAGGAAAGAATAGTAAATTTATGATGATTCACCCTGTGACCTCCCCGGGGATATCTTTTCCTTTTTTTCATACCATTTCACAGATCTGTTATCACTTGTAAGTGTGGAGACTCCCACGTTCCTCCTGATCCATCCAAACACAGAGAATACCTGGTTCCTTGCCTCCCGCCTAGTAACTGAATGACCTTGCCTGGGGCCACCTTGTTGAACCCCCCAGTTGCCAGGTGGTCCCTTCTAAGGAAGCACGGACAGATGTTGGTTTCAAGAGATGTTGTGGTCTTTGGACATGTTCCCGATTTGAATGTCAACAACTCCTCACACCTCTCTGATGGGGTACAGTAACAGAACAGAAGTCAATGGGAGATCAGCCTGCACTCAGACTCCAGACTCTGAAAGGGAGCAAACGTCACACCCTCCATTCTCTGCCTCTTCACCACGTCCAACAACTAACATGCTAGGAACCAGGCTTTCACAAACCCTCAAAACTAACTATAAAGCAACAACTCCCAATAGCCACATAATAAGCAATTGCACTTTATGGGTGCCCACGTCTGTAATACAAATAACGAACATTAATATTTATTCAATTTTATAATTTGTAAGTCTAACTTACCCGCCATATGTCATACACTGTGAAATGTTCATTTTGCATTTAAATATCCATGCAGAGCATTACTCACCTTTTCTAATACAGATAAGTTCATGTACTCCACAGGTTCTTTCTCCACCTTAAAAAAAAAGAAATTGTTAGGCGTTAACAAAACAACCTGACTTTGACTATCACAAAGAACCGTTTCAAATTAGCTTCTAGACATTAACTCAGGAAAAGAGTTTGCTAATTCTTCTCTTTAAACTTCACTATATGAATATGATAACCTAATACCGAGAATTTTCCTGAAGCCATAAATTAAGATTTTATAAAGTCTTATAATTCATGGGGAAAATAAGACTTTTTGGGGGGGGGGGCGGGGGGGGGCTTAGCAGTCTGAATCTGTGCCAGTAACCTGCCTTCTAACGCACATTCTTGCTTGCCGATAATAAACTCCATTTGTGAAAGAATGTAGGAGGCTAGCAGCCTGACTCTGTACCTAGTTCATCAATATCCCTAATGCACATTCTTGTTAGCCTATAATCAAGTCATTACCCATTCCTTAATTATCTGGTCTTGCAAGACCTATTTACCTAAATACTCCCATTTCACAGAGGCCATAAACCATGAACCATACACACACCCCGGAGGGGTTTATCAGCGCTGGCACCAGGCCAGGCCTTTAGGTGTGGTCTCACTGCCTCCATCCCAACACACGGGGCTTTTTGCAGATCCTGTGAAAGGTCCGGAAGTCTGATCATCATATTTGGGGGACAAAGAAACCAAAGGGTATAAAGGGAAAGCTTCCTCCATATTGGGGGACTCAGGATTTGAGAACTAACCCCTTGAGTCACTGAACTAGTACACGTGAAACTTCTGAAAAGAAATGGGTTTATCCTGAATCTCCGAGTACTCCTGTGTATTTTTCGGTCACCTGGTAAATCCTGTAACAGAATGAAGAGTTTCGCTCAAGTATTTCTTTTAAATGGCAAGCTTCCCAAGAGCAGAAACATATCACCATTTCCCCAGCACCTCTTCACGTCATCTAGATTACAGTGGTTCTCAACCTTCCTAATGCCGCGACCCTTTAATACAGTTCCTCACGTTGTGGTGACCCCCAACCATAAAATTATTTTCGTTGCTACTTCATAACTGTAATTTTGCTGCTGTTATGAATCGTAATGTAAATATCTGTGTTCTCCGATTGTCTTAGGCGACCCTGCTCGCGGTTCTCAACCTGTGGGTCGCGACAGGGTCACCTAAGACCATCGGAAAACACAGATATTTACATTACGATTCATAACAGTAGCAAAATTACAGTTATGAAGTAGCAACGAAAATAATTTTATGGTCGGGGGTCACCACAACATGAGGAACTGTATTAAAGGGTCGCGGCATTAGGAAGGTTGAGAACCACTGATCTAGAAGGAAGCGCTGCAAGGCAAGACCCACTTTTGTGTCTGGGCCTTGATATATACAGGTAAGCTATTGCGGAAGGGTCAGCCCTGTAAAACACTATTTATACTTTATCACACAGACTCATTGTAAAATGAAATGTGATCCTTTCCCCATTCTCCAGCTACCCGCTCTTATAAATCTATAATGATAAGACAAAGTTTATAAAGAAATACGATGATGATAAAAACTAACAAATTTAACCCAAAACTTATTTTATCATAAGTATTATCTAAAATTACTTTATCCTAAGAGTAATATTATTAGTTACTATAGAAATAGTATTTATTTCATTCTGAAACATAGTGCCACTACTTTATTTGTTAAATATATTTTTACTGATTTCACAGAGAGGAAATGAGAGATAGAAACATCAGTGATGAATCATCAATCGACTGCCTCCTGCACGCCCCCTACTGGGGATCAAGCTTGAAACCCAAGGAGGTGACCTGACCAGGAATCAAACCACGACCTCTGGTTCATGTTGTGACCCTTAATCACTGAGCCATACCGGCCAGGCTAGTGCCACCACTTTAAATGAATGTAAGCTAGCCCTAGCTGGTTTGGCTCAGTGGATAGAGTGTCGACCTGCAGACTGAAGGGTCCCAAGTTCAATTCCGGTCAAGGGCATATGCCTGGGTTGCAGGCTTGATCCCCAGTATGGGGCGTGCAGGAGGCAGCCGATTCATGATTCTCTATCATCATTGATGTTTCTATCTCTCTTCCCCCCTCTCCCTCCCTCTCTGAAATCAATAAAAATATATAAAAATAAATGAATGTAAGCTGAACAAAATTTTGTAGTGTCCTATATAATCATGACCTTATAATTATGCTGTAAATTATGTTTAAACTTTGCATAGTATAAATAATTTAATCATCTTAGTTCATTATAAAGCTCATTATCAACAGTTAAGTTATAAGAAAAATAAATCTCTTATAGCAATAAGATGGGAAATAAAAACCATAATTGTCCACTAAAAAAAAAAAAGTAGGTCATCCAGAAACCAAGCTAAAAAACTAGAAAACAGTATTCCTATCACCAAAGTAGGTTAGATCTACATTCTAACTTGGTTGTAACAATGCCATTGCTTCTTTATGATCAATACCACAGACTAATCACTGGTTATCAGGAAGAAAAAGCACCTCATGTAGCTATGATACTAAAAGAATTATTATTCAGTAAACCTCAGTGTAAATACAGTGAGACCTTATGAACTGATTATTACCACTGAGCAACCAATGATCACTTGCTGAAGGGCTACAGTGACTATACTTATACAGCCCATATCTTTAAAATGGAGAAAGACACTAGTCAAATTACTGGAAGGAGAATATTTACCAAATTATAAGAAACAAGCCTCAAGAAATTAAAAAGAATCATGTAATAACAACATTGAATCATGTAATAACAACATAACTAAAATGTACACTGACGCCATCACTAATGTTTGCGTGCGCTTAGAAATATTCTTATGTAATCATTAAGGCCGTTCTCTAGAAGGTAACACTTATAGCTTAGTTTGAATTACGTACTTAATTCATGTAACAAGGCTACACTTTTTAAAACTTGTAATTACAACTAGACTTTCCCCAATATTTAATATAAATTGGTTAGGTTTTACTATACACATCTAACCTTAAATGTAACTACATAGGTTTTTTTTTTAAGACTTAGTATTAGCAGTAACAATAAAAACTGTTATATTCTACGACTTTTCTCCACATGCAGAATGACAATAAACACTAACTTGCACTTTTAAAAGTATTCCATTTACCTACACATGAAAGAATTGCATAAATAAAAAGCTAGGTCAATAATTAGTATATTTTAAATTTAGAATTGGTAATTGTCAAATCTGGCAATGTGTGCACAAAAATCACATAACTAGAGAAAGAAAAAGCTCTACTCCTCTTGCTATTTGTTCTGAAAATTCTAAACAAGTGAGAATCCACTGATGTACACGTGGGACTCAAGAGCAATCTCTATTATTACTGAAATGGAAAGGAATATTAACGACAAGCAAATGCCAAAAATTAAAGTAAAATTTTGGGGAAAACTTACTTTGAAAAGTACAAAAAAAAAAAAAGCCCTCAAAAAGTTAAATAAGCTTTATTATAGTATCAGACACTTTTCAACAGTCCTTTTTTCCTCAATCCTTCCTAAGACCAGGAAGGCTGTAAGGGAAAAAAATATGCATTCTATACGGTAAATGCATGTTTTAATATATACACGTTTGGAAGTGAAAAGGCAACAAATTTTATGCCTTTTTAAAAAATCTCTAAAAGTAGATCTGAAAAATGTCCAATTTGTAGGAAAAAGGCAAGTCGTACCTTAACTGTGATATGGTGGTAATCCAAAAAGGAGTTCTCTGATTTTAAGAATATAATTCATAACAGGAACAATTAATTTTTTTAATTTCAGCTTTATTGAGGCATAATCACCCTATAATATTGTAAGATATTTAAACTGTATATTGTGGTGATTGGATACACTTGTAATCAAATATATATATATATATATCTCCAATATATAGGGGAATGATTATTTTTATTGAAATATATTTGACACATAACATTGTGTAAGTTTAAGATGCACAACCTGTTGATTTATACATTTATTACTGCACTATGATTACCACATTAGCATTAGATAACACCTCTATCATGTCATATAATTACCTTTTTGTATGTGGTAGAAACAATTGAGATCTAGTCTCTTAGTATCTCTGAAGTTTACAATACAATCTTATTGTCTATAATCATTATACTGTGCATTAATCTCCAGGACTTATTTATCTACTGGTTGCAAGTCTATATCCTTAAAAAAACAGCTCAATTCCTGCATCTCTGAGTCCATGGTAACCACCATTCTACTGTTTTTATGAATTAGGCTTTTTAAATTTCACATATAAGTGATATCATACAGTATTTGTCTTTCTCTGTCTGATTTATCTCACTTAGCATAATGTCCTCAAGGTCAATTCATGTTATTGCAAATGGTAGAATTTCCTTCTTTCCCATGTCCGAATAATATTCCATTGTATACATATATATACCACATCTTTATCTACTGATAGGAGACACTTAGGTTGTTTCCATATCTTGGCTATTATGAATAAGATTGCAATAAACATGAGTGTATATATCTTCTTCAATATATTTTCATTACCTTTGGATACATTATACCCAGGAGTGAGATTGCTAGGTCATATGGTAGTTCTTTTAATTTTTTGAGGAACCTCCAAAATTCAAGACGTGGTTAAAACACTTTGAGAGAATGATTACTTAAAATAACCAATCGCTTTAGAAAGAAATGAATCTTCCGCTAAAATAAATAATCATCCCCCAAATGAACTCTTATACAATTTTTCACTGGAGACCATAATAGAATGACAGAATGTAAGACTCTTGAAATCAGAAAAAAAAGCTGTCCAGCTCATTATAGATAAACAAACCAAGGCACTAAAAGTTAAGTAAAGTTGCCCAGGGTCACTAGTTAATTGTCAGAAAAAATAATTACAATACTAGGTTTAACAGAGTCAGAAAATAAAAATTGATTTTTCAATTGTTTTCTAACCCTTTAAGGTAAATAAAGTAAATTTCTCAAAACTATTCTTGGAGATAATAGTAACAATGCTCTTGAAATAATCATCTCAGCAACATGGAAATGAGAAATAGGCAGAAAATGACAAGTTTAGTCACAGTTACCATCTTTTTCCCTCAGGCAAACCCATGTAGGACCCTAATGTAAACTGGCATAATCCTTTACAATTGGCATAAGTAATAGGTGTAAGAGGAAATAGATGTGTGTGGATGCACACACATGTGCTGTGAATGCGTGCATGTGTGTGTTTGTGTCTGAACATGCACATACTTGAGACTATGCCTGGGAACTGGGGATTGATAAGGGGTTGGGGGGCTTATAAAGTATGTGCTTTTCCACATGTCTACACAAAGAAAATAGGTGGTGATGTTGCATTCCTATCAAAATACACCTGGAGATACAAAAATGGAATTAAACCCAAAGACTGAGCTCCTTCAAACTGGATCTAGGAGTCCTTTTTAAAACTGACTTTATTTTTTTACTACCATGTTTATTTTGACCATTAGCCTAAATCACTACAATTTACAGATTTTATTAATTTCTTCTCAAACACTGCAAGGCTACTTTATAAATTTCATCTCATCTAAAGTTTTACCTCCAAAACACATGCATTAATGTAGTCGCAGCCTTTAAATTAATGGCTAGCTTTTACTTGTAAGCTGTTATAGCTAACTAGAGGCCCAGTGCACAACATTTGCGCAATCCAGGAGCCCTCGGGGGATGTCCAATGGGGGATGCCCATGGGGAGTGGGCCTAAGCTGGCAGTAGGACATCCTTAGCGCTGCAGTGGAGGCAGGAGAGGCTCCCGCCATCACCTCTGCACTCACCAGCTGTCAGCCCAGCTTCTGGCTGAGTGGCGCTCCCCCTGTGGGAGCGCACTGACCACCAGGGGGCAGCTCCTTCGTTGAGCGCCTGCCCCCTGGTGGTCAGTGCACGTCATAGTGACCGGTCGTTCCATCGTTCAGTCAATTTGCATATTACCCTTTTATTATATAGGATTCTTAAGCAGAATTACTGTATGTAACAAGCATGAAACTTTAACTATGTCCTGTTAATACTGCCAAGTCCCCTAACCAACTTAACCCATTTAGACCAGATAATAATCACTAGACACTTTCTAGTTTTGTCCCTAATTAAGTCCTTCAAAGAATAACACCAACTTTAGTCCCTAACTGAAAACAAGGTGTTCGATTTTGAAGTCAGCATCACCTAGTATTATATATGTCTTTGTAAACCACATACTTGTTAATCTTGGGAGTAAGAAAAAGAGTAAAAGTAACTAAAGTCATTTGTAAAGTAGTAATAATAACCACCCCAGGAAAGAAAATAGTTTTTATCCTATATACCAATTCTATAAAAGTAGCTGCTAGAGTGGGGACAGAGGGCAATGCTGAGAATGATTCTGAAGCCAAGTCCACAACTGGTGGGGGCAGGGAGGGGGCAGGAGGAAATGCTTTAACAAAACAGATGTCTGCTACAGTCGAGAGAGGGAAAAGTAGTGTCATGCATCCAGCCTCAACGGAGATGATGGATGGATGGATGGATGGATGGATGGATGGATGATGCCTGGCCCATGGTGAGCACCAAAATATGTTAATGCCCTTAGGAAGAATACAAAATTCAGAGAAAACTTTTATTTACCCTGGAAACAGAGGAGACTATGTTTTCTTCTTTCCACAGTATCAATTATTTCATTTCTAACAACCACCTGTGTAAATATTCCAAAATAAATGCTACTCTTCTCATGCTTAACCTGTCCTGTTTTTAGATTTTTTTCTCTAAAAAACAAACAAAAAAACAACCTTTCAGGCTTCCAACTCTCTGAGAATTATCCTCCCTAACTGCAATTCCTATACTTCTTTATTACTAAGCAATTACTGTAGTTAAAATAGTCTGAATTAGTCTTTGCTATATTTACTTTTACGAGCTCCTTTAATCTATATTCCTATCCAAAAACAGTCTAAATTTTGAGACTACATACCACTAAGTCAGTATCACATAGAATAACCAACTATCCCTTTTCAAAACAATATCTTAGAGCACTTTATGATTTGCAAAGCATGCTAAATATTTTGATCCATAAGTATCTCTTTTAATTCATATGTGCTTCTATGAATTTATTTGATAATTTTTTCTAAGAGGTATAAGTTTTATCGTATATAAGTAAATTTACTGTTCACAAATGTAATCAACCTTTCCCACTTTTGAGTCACTTTTTAATTCAATATTTTAATTATGTTTGTGAGTGTTAGAAGCTCATTAAGATACCATAAAGCCCTGAATAACATAGGCTCACAGAAAGGCATTCTACTTAATCTTCTAGTTCACTGAGAATGCCTTTTGGTTTTACCTACTGCACCAGATCATTTTGTAAAGCTACTAGCATGCATTTTGCATAGTAATAAGTTCAGAATCCAGAAGATAATTTAATATTTCATTAAAATCCTCATCCTCTACCTCTTGATGACTCACATTACTGTAAATGAGAATTCTAATACAGCCCACGAGAATTCTAATACAGCCCTCAAAGTGTGAAAATAAGAAACTCTTTTGAATGTACATACAGATTCTAGTTTATTTTTAAATAAATTCCATATAACAGCTTGCTGTGCTGTCACTATGTTCTCTTTCTAAAAAATGGCAAATCAATGGTTCCAATTTCTTAGGTTTCAATTAAGATTTAACTACATATACAAAATATGCATACCAAGATTTTACTGCATATATAACATATGCATGTAATCATTTTACTCAAAAGCTTGTAGTGTTTTATTTATAGTAGTTTGTCCAATCCTCTATAGACATTTTCATGTTAGGTAGTAACTGGCGAGGATTTGTGGCAGAAAGAATAAAGTCAGCAAAATGGAAATCAAATCCATGAAGACAATCTACTACACTACTAACATAGGCTATGTGCAAACACTGTATTCGATTTAAAGAAAGCAATAATGCAGATAATATTACTCAACAGATTACATAAATCAATCTCTCTGCTTTCCACACTGGCATACGCTGTTGCATTCTAATACCACCTAAAACAACAAAAAATGAAATACAACTGTTTCTATAGTGTTCCCTATTTTTTTCTAATTTTGTTTAGTGAATCAGAAATGAAATCTTAAATTGTCAATTACTAAAAAGTACTTACAGAGGTCTCTGAATAAATCTACCTAATATCCAACATGTCTTAAATCTCTGTAAAACATCAGAAATTTTATTGCTACCTAAAGTCCAAGTACTTGTTGTAGGAACATCATTGATTAAACTATAAATCCCCCCAAAATAAAACTGTTCAAAAAATTGCCTCACTCTGCCCGAATGTGGATAGGTGTTAAATTAGAATTATACTGTTCCCTATTACATTGTAATGATATCTCTCTAATAATAACATGAAAAGCAAAGAAGAAATGTGATATTTTATCTCAAGACTAATAATATAATATGTATGCTTTTTTTTTTTAATTCAGTATTTCAAATGGCTTTTGGAAGTCCAAATTCTTCCTTGGAAATTAACTTGGGTGTAACAACAAATCTTCAAGAGCATCTCAGAACTGTACTGATGATTTTAAAAATATGTGTGAAAGTGTGTGGTTAACTATAAGGTGCATTATGAATACAAATATATACATACATACACAAATTTATCTTTCTTTTACAATTTAAAAAAATGCTACCCAGAAAGGTTAAGTAGCCAAGGTTAAAATATAGCAAGTTAACAATAAAAATTATTATTTTTACTTCACCAAAACATTTTCAAAAGGAGTCTTCTGATATTCTTATGTAAGAGACAGAAGAATATGGAATGGATGAAAAAAGGACATTGGCCAGATCATTAAAGACCAGTTTTTAAGACTGGCGCTAATAAGACAAGTTAGTAAACTAATACAAGTCTCTTAATGAGAGAAAGGAAATAAAAGGAAAAATAAGCAATAAGTCAAAAATTAATTTGAGATGTAGAATTGGTAGAACTTAGTGATTAACAAATGTAGGGGGGGGGGTGAATTATATCATAATTATAATCTATCTGGATAGATTGCCAGATTTGTAACTCGGATGTCTGGTTACTTAAAATGCCACTCAGATAAATTTGCATGGACTGGGGAGTATGGAAGCTGGATTTGGTGGCTGGGATGACAACTTTAGTTCAGGACATTCTGAATGTCCCAAGTTAAACACTGTGGACTGCTATGGGACATCCAAAATATCTAACTACTATCTGGAAATATAAACTAGAAAATTTCTGTGTATTTTTAATTAATTATGAACTTTTAATTTATTGCTTCAGAAAGCATAGGAGGATGAGTAGGTAGAAGTTACTAGTACTGAATAGCAGATTTTTGTCCAAATATCTTGGCAATGGATGCAATCAATGTAAACCCTATATACTAAAAGGGTAATATGCAAATTGACCCTAACGGCAGAACGACCAGAACGACCGCTTGACCAGTCACTATGAGGCACACTGACCACCTCTCAGTCCCTTTCCCTGGCCGGCAGGCTCTGATCACCCAATGGCGAACGGGGAACTGGGGGTGGGTGGCGGGAGACACCGGTGATGCCAGGCCAAGGCCCCTGCCCCACCAGTCACCCCCCACACAGAGGGCAACCTTCGGCAGGGGCGGGGCTGGCGAGCGGGTGGGAACGGCCAACCTCTCAGTCCCTACCCCCAGACGTCAGGCTCTGATCACCTGATGGTGAACAGGGAACCGGGGTGGGTGGTGGCGTGGGGGGGCGGGGCCAGTAGCAGGCAGCAGGGGAAGATGGCCCTGATCGCAGGCCAGGCCTAGGGACCGTACCAGTGCATGAATTTCATGTGCCAGGCCTCTAGTAATGTATTAAATTCCATCATAGCAATTCAAAAACCATATGTTGAGTACATACTATATTCAGATAAGTGAAAAATCTAAGGACTATAAAAACAAATAGTTATACTCTAGAAATCTACAATCAGAACTGAGGATACAAATTTAAAAACACGTGTTTAGAAAATTATTCAATGTGTGCAATCCTAGCAGTGGGTATAAAATACAAAGACCATTAGATAGACTGAGAAGTAACTAATCAAAAGAGGAAGGGGAAACTTCAAAAAACAGAAGATAATCAACAATGTCAGATTGACAGAAGCCAACTCTAGAAGATTTAAAACACTGGATAACAATTACAGGTCTTGATAGGCTAGGCCAGCAATTTTCAACCGGTGTGTCTTGAGAATTTTTTTTAAATGCAATACCTGACTATTTAATCAGGGGCGCTGACCTCTTTTCCCTTAGATTGTCAAAAAAAAAAAGAAGAAGAAGAAAAAAGACGCCCAACAGCCAACACAACAATAGCCTTCTGGTGTAAATGCCCTGTCTTGAAAAATAAATATATAGATCATATAATAGAATTGCATCTTACTGATCACATCACATGATAAGGCTGCATCAGATTGGTTAATTCTTGGTACCAGAAATCCTTATATACAAGTATAGGCACCTGATTTTCTAAAAAGTCACTTTGGAGCAAAAAGGGTAGGTAATTAGTAGTAGTAGTAGTAGTAGTAGTAGTAGTAGTAGCAAACCAGTCAAATTATAACTATTTTTTGTCAGATTGGCAAAAAAATATATATTTTTTTGGAGTACCACAGAATTTTAGTAATTACTTTATGTGTGCCATGCGATAAAAAAAGGTTGAAAATCACTGGGTAAGACTAAACCAATGATTCACAATCTGGTATCACCAGACCTTCAGGGCAGTGGTCGGCAAACTGAGGCTTGTGAGCCACATGCGGCTCTTTGGTCCCTTGAGTGTGGCTCTTCCACAAAATACCACGGCCTGAGCGAGTCTATTTTGAAGAAGTGGCGTTAGAAAAAGTTTAAGTTTAAAAAAAAATTGGCTCTCAAAAGAAATTTTAATCGTTGTACTGTTGATATTTGGCTCTGTTGACTAATGAGTTTGCTGACCACTGCTTTAGGGTAACAATAAGGATCTGTAAACTACTCTTAATATTTCAAAGTACCTTTTAAAACTTGTATCTTTACCGAGGGTAGGACTAAATTCTTCACCTTTGACTGAAATTATGTTAGCTCAGTGTGGTAACACCATCACCTTATATTTGTCTGAAGTACTGATGAGCAGTTACCTGATTGCTAAAAGAAAATGAATAACTACTTGGTATTGTAAAATGAGAATTTTACATACATGAGGAAATAAAAGTGACCCTTAATACTTAAAAGTCTAAACTCATGACTAAAATGTTAGGCCAGAGCTAATTAAGAGTATGCTTAACAGATATAAATGATGTTTTTCAATTAAAAATACTAGTCAGCTAGGCAAGAAATTGAAGATACATGACTTGAAAGTAGTCCAGGTAAAAGAGATTCTTTCTGTGGTTTTGGTTGCTACTTCATCCTAAGCCAACATGAAGTTTCAAAAAGGCTATTCTAATATTAAGCTACATTAATAATATTAGCCACAAGTCAGGGAGTGGTATAAGTTCTAACGTACGCTATTCAACAGTGCATCTGGAATAGAATATCATGTTCCGAACTTTAAAACATACAACTGTAGACCATCCAGAGGAAGAATTAGATATTTTGTCTAGAAAAGAGAATGCTTAAGAGATGTCTTCAAATGAGAGAAGGGATGTTTGAAGAACATAAGAACGGTGGGCTTGTAATTTATTACTCCAATAGTAGAACTAGAATGACTACATAGACAGACATTACTGAATGTCATATTTTTGGTCAAATACAAAGGCTTTATGGACTATAAGAATTATAATTCCACACTGACAGACTGTTCAATAATGTTCATCTGCATATGAATTCAATGAACTCAACATCATTGAATGTTTTTACACGAAAGGAGAATGACCCATCTCTTGGAGCTCACGCTATACTGTAATTGCATGGTTACGATTACCTGTCTCCCTCATTAGAATACGTGCTCCTTGAGGGCAGGAATGTGTCTTATTCATCTTTATAGTCCCAGTGTCTAGCACAGAACACCGAGTACAACTAGTGCTCAAGAAGTCTACTGACTTAAATGAATGAAGTAACTGGATGTTTTAAGAACCATTTCATTGGGAAGAATGTTGGATGAGACGCCCTCTTGGGACACTAAAATTCTAAGATGCCTCCAGTACGAAGTCCTCATCAGAGCTCATTTTACTTTGTAACACAGCATTAAAAATATGCTTTAGGCCCTGGCCAGTGTGCTAAGTGGTTAGAGCACTGGCCTAAGCTCGGAGGGTCTCAGGTTCCATTCCCGATCAAGGGCACGTACCTGGGTTGCAGGTTCGATCCCCAGTCTGGTTGGGGTGCATGCAGGAGGCAACCAATCTGATGTGTCTCTCACATCCATGTTTGTGTGTGTGTCTCTCTCTTTCTCTCTCCCCCTTCCCTCCTGTTACTCTCTCTAAAAATCAATGGGAAAAATAACTTAAGTTATAGATTAACAAAACAACAAAATCTGCTTTAGTATGTGAAAATTAGCATTTAAACTAAACTAACCTGACATCTTTATTTGAAATGTTAGTATTAACTATAGTTTCTTTGCCAAACTGGAAAAGACATAATTCCTGATCTTTATATAATAAAACCTCACACAAATGCTTAAGTATGAAATTACTTATAAGAGTATTTCACACACAGAAGAATTTCTAGAATATGAGACTTTAACAATCTTGTTCTTTAAACATAGAAGCACTAGTAGGCAGAGCAAAATGTCATCATCTTGATATGAAAAAGGAATCCTATCTAATAAAAGAGTAATATGCAAATTGACCATCACTCCAACACAAGATGGCTGCCCCCATATGGTCAAAGATGGCTGCCCCCATGTGGACACAAGGTGGCCGCCACAGGATGGCCAGCAGGGGAGGGCAGTTGGGAGGGACCAGTCCTGCAAGGAAGGAGAGTTGGGGGCGATCAGGCCAGCAGGGGATGGCAGTTGGGAAGGATCAGACCTGCAAGGGAGGGCAGTTGTGGGCGATCAAGCCTGCAGGGGAGGACAGTTAGGGGTGACCAGGCCAGCAGAGGAGGGAAGTTGGGGGATACTGGGCCTGCAGCAAGGGGCAGTTGGGGGGGACCCAGGCCTGCAGGGGAGAGCAGTTGGGGTACAACAGGCCTGCAGGGGAGGGCAGTTAGGTGCAAACAGGCTGGCAGGGGAGCAGTTAGGCATCAATCAGGCTGGCAGGGGAGTGGTTAGGGGGTGATCAGGCTGGCAGGCAGAAGCAGTTAAGGGCAATCACGAAGGCAGGCAGGCGAGCAGTTGGGAACCAGCAGTTCTGGATTTTGAGGACAGTCGGACATCCCTTGAGGGGTCCCAGATTGGAGAGGGTGCAGGCTGGGATAAGGGACACCCCCCCCCATGCACAAATTTCGTGCACCGGGCCTCTAGTCAATTATAATTAACCACGGTAGAGGGTGGGGAGAGAAGGGAAGTACTGGGAAAAACGGCAAAATATTTAAGAAATTATAAATTATAGTCGAACTGGTGTGGCCTAGTGGTTGAGCATCAACCTATGAACCAGGAGGTCACGGTTCAATTACCAGTCAGGGCACATGCCCAGGTTGCAGGCTCATGGGACATCCTAGAGCAGGGATCCTCAAACTTTTTAAACAGGGGGCCAGTTCACTGTCCCTCAGACCATTGGAGGGCCGGACTATAGTTTAAAAAAAACTATGAACAAATTCCTATGCACACTGCACATATCTTATTTTGAAGTAAAAAAACAAAACGGTAAAAACACCCGCATGTGGCCCGAGGGCTGTAATTTGAGGACGCCTGTCCTAGAGGCAGCCAATCAATGAGTCTCTCTCATCATTGATGCTTCTATCTCCCTCTCCCTCTCTCTTCCTTTCTGAAATCAATAAAAAAATATACTTAAAAAAGAAATTACAAGTTATAGAATCAAATCTGGATACTATTTGGCTAATTCCCCCTCACCTTCTGCATACTAATAGTCCTTTTTAGCTTTATCACCTGGGAAGAAATCCTACCACAAAATGGTTGGGGAAACAAAGTACAAAACGTAAATCAGTGGATCTGGCTTCTTGATTTTTAACTCTAGTAAAAAGTACAGTGAGGGGGAAAGGTTGAAATGACTGACCTGGATAACAAGAATATCAAGGATTACAGGTAAATCTTATTCCCGGCGCTCTCCAACATTTTAACTAAAGTAGATATTTAAAACTGTCTGAATGACCAATCTCTTACCTAAATAAGATAAATGTAAACACACAGCAAATTTGGAATCCACAGGCTCTGACAAAAAAAAAAAAAAAAAAGCCCCCAACATGTGTACTACTAGCGATTAGTCACCTAGAGGGAAAGTTTTACTTAAAGGATCACATAAATTTAGGCTAATAACGATAGAGCTATGGGCGCATCTGTACTGATGAACACACACGGGGAAATTTTACCAACTACTTTCATTGAGCTGGAAGAGGCTACAGCCTTTCACCAAGTATCCTAGCCACGTGATGGTAATTTTCACAAGACGCTCCTTAAACACAAAGCAAAATGTAGGCACTTCATTCCAGGTACATGTTTTTGAAACAAGAGAAAAATACCCTCTGATGTCAACTACCTCATCCAGGAAATTAATTAATTTTCGAAACCAGGAGAACTGCTGGCACTGTAACACTGAATGGACTGAAATATACACAGGCTTCTAAGAGTGTGTACTTGTTGTAAAGACGTATTTACCTCTCGTTGTCGTAGAGGAAAAAAGCAGTTTGAGTGTTAAGAAAAGAAAAAAAAAACCACTTGGGGAGGAAATTAACCTCCATGCCAATTCCCTGGCCCCTCCAACAGCAAACAGAAGGGGAAGGGGCGAAGGGTGCTGCGTGCAGTCCAGCACCAGCTCCAGAGCCAGGACCGAGGAGGGCTGGCTGGGGCTGGGACAGCAAAACTGGACTCCCACTTCGGTGAGAAGGCGGGTATTGCGGGAGGACGGTTTGCGGGAGCGAGGTCAATGGAAAGGGGTACCCCCCGCGGTCCGAGCTCCCCAGCCCGTCCCGCGGGGTCTGCAACACCGCACGGGAGCCCCGTTGGGCACCGCCAGGAGGAAGCGGCGGCCCGCCCTGTACCGGCCAGCCCGACCCGCTCGGGGACACGGGCCGAGGCCGCCGGATCTGCGCGGGCCGAGCGCGAGCGAGAGTCCAGCGCACCCACGGCGCCGCTCCGCCCACTCGCCTCCCGGGACGCGGCCGGGACCCCGGCGCCTCCTCTGCCCGCTCCCCGCCCTCCGGACACGGCCCCCGGGATGCCCCGAGCCCCCGCTCCCGGGGCGTCCCCCTCCTCCCACCCGCGGCCGGCCTCCACTTACCTTCAATCGCCATGATGTGCTCGCCATGGACCGCACCAACTGGATGGCGGGGACGCGGGCGGGCGGGCGTGAGCGCGGAGGACGCGCCGAGGCCGCCAGCGGGAGGGGCGGGCCCGGCCCCGCGATCCGCGGGCTGCGCGGCCGGGAGGGGAGCCGCGGGCGGGGCGGGGCGCGGGGTGGGAGCCCCGAGACACGCGAGCGCGGGCCGGGCTGCGGAGGAAATGGAACCTTCCCGGGCCGCCGCTGGCACGTGATGCTGCCCCGCCCCCGCCCCCGCCGCCCCCGCAGCGCCTCGCGCCGTGATTCAAAACAGGTGCCCAGTCCTGAGAGCCCGAGCATCCGCACCTGAGACCGGCCGAGCCGCACTGAGCATGTGCAGGCGGCTTGACCGGTTTGGTCCCGGGCTTCCCGGGGCCTGGACCACCTCGCAGGGGCTGGCTCCTCCGGCGCGTGCAGCTTCTATAGCCAGGAGGCAGTGGGAAGGATGCGGTCAGCACCATGGACAGGTCTTCCTGGTTGAAGACGAGGCTCAAGGATTCCCACTGATTCTGTAATCTGAAGGTCTGTTTTGTTGTTTACTCGCCTCAGATCTCTGCTGTGGGGTGGAGAGACAGCATGTAGGCGAACAGCAAACCGGAGAGAGGGATCCTGAGGACAGCAGCTCCTCTCTCCCTCTCACTCTGCCTTCCTCTCCTCTTTCTCCTCCTCTTTGTCACACACACACACACACAGGCGCCCGCACACTTCACCCCTTAGCCTCGCTCCTGATAAACCTTGATACTACCCTGAGCTTGGTTTTCCCCTTGGAAATAGGAGTTAGCATTTGTCTGCACATTCTAAACACGCATGTAAGGCCATGCAAAAGTAGGGATCAGACAAACGTTTTAACAAAGGGCCTGAAAAGCATGCCACGCACCGGATTTTAAACTTCACAAACCTGTGAGCATTATGAACAATCACAGGCCAAGTCTGAACACAGCAACAACTGGCCCCTTAATTTTCACCTGAGGTGCTTGAACCACAGCCAGGTACCCCACTCTCAACTTCACTTGATACTCTGAGGACTTACACAATCAAGAGCAGAAGCAACATTGGGGAATAAGGAGTTAGTGATTGTTCCTTGTGAAGAAAATGCTAACTCCCAGTACAAAATCGCTATATTGGGGCGTAACACAAAGAAGAAAATATGTTGCACTTATGTAAGTGAGGTTGGACTGTAAATCTAGAGCAGAAACTTTCTTGCCTTTATATAATCTCTCCCTTTGTCAGTTTGTGTTCAATTGAAATTCATTCTTTACCATTTTCGTTAGTTCAGTGAATATGTATTGAATCGGGCACTGTGCGAAAAGCTGACTATAAGCAAGAATGAAATGAAATACCATTCCTCTCAGAAAATATTACCTGTATTTTAGGAAAGCTCTGTGTATGTGTTTACCATTGGTATCTGTGAGGTTCAAGAAAAATATGTATAATGCCAAAGATGTTTTCTCCAGGCAACCTCCCTTAAAACAATCTTGAGCCCTAGCCAGTGTGGCTCAGTTACTTAGTTGGTCATGATCTATTGCAGTGTTCGGCAAACCGCGGCTCGCAAGCCACGTGTGGCCCTTTGGCCCCTTGAGTGTGGCTCTTCCACAAAATACCACAGCCTGGGCGAATCTATTTTGAAGAAGTGGTGTTAGAAGTAGTTTAAGTTTAAAAAATTTGGCTCTCAAAAGAAATTTCAATCGTTGTACTGTTGATATTTGGCTCTGTTGACTAATGAGTTTGCCGACCACTGGTCTATTGGATTCCTGGTCAGGGCATATGTCTGGGTTACCAGTTTTAGGCTCGGTCTCCAGTAGGGGGCATGCATGAGGCAGCCTGATAATGTTTCTCTCCCTCTCCCTTCCTCACTCTCTAAAAAAAAATCAATTAAAATTTTGTTTAATTAGCCTTGGCCAGGGTGGCTTCATGGGTTGGGTGTCGTCCTGTGTTCCGAAAGGTCATTGGTTTGATTCCCTGTCAGGACACATGCCCAGGTTTCGGTTTCGATCCCTAACCGGTGTGCATATGTGATGCAACCAATGTGAAAGATTGATGTTTCTCTCCTTTCCCTACCCCCCTCTTCTTTTTTCTCCAAAATCAATAAAAACATATTTTTTTAATTTATATTAAAACGGAATTGAACTCCAAGGCATTGGTTTCCACTTGAAACCACAGTTCTGGTTTGTGGTTTCTGACTGGCTCTGAGTAATTTGATTGTTCAACCTTTAAAATTTTTCATATTGAAAGCCAGAAGAACTTAATGGTCATTTCATTACCAGCTACATAAGTTACTATGTATATGACCAAGTTATATGAGCATCCATAACCCAGGTTCATATCACGATAGTGTGCTCAGAAAATTAGTGTGTGTGTGTTTTATAAACTTGAGCTTCAAACTTGTCAAATCTGGGAATTTAGGCCAAGGCTATTCAATATTGATGGCATTCCCCCCCCCCCCGCCCCCCCCACACACACAGATTATAATGCAGACTTCTTCCTGCTAACATTGCCTTTTAAAAAACACAAAACTGTGCTCTCCAAATACTAGTTGGAAAATTTCTATGAGACTAGTGTTGGACAATATCATGTGGCTTGCCTTAACTTTCCAATGTTTCGTATAGCTTCTGAGTTTGCTTAGCAGCCACTTGGAATTAAGATTTAGCTTCTTACACATCTCTACTTCTAAAGTATGTTATTGGTTTGATACTTTTAATTTGGGGGAATGTCAATTATTTATAATTTAAATGTTTTATATCTTATTCACTATGTACATCCTATGTAATGACACAATTATTTTCTAATTTTGACCTTATACTTCTAAACTATCTTTAGTCTATACTGTTTTATGCACTAGGGCAGTGGTAGGCAAACCGCGGCTCGCGAGCCACATGCAGCTCTTTGGCCCCTTGAGTGTGGCTCCACCACAAAATACCACGGCCTGGGCAAGTCTATTTTGAAGAAATGGCGTTAGAAGAAGTTTAAGTTTAAAAAATTTGGCTCTCAAAAGAAATTTCAATCATTGTACTGTTGATATTTGGCTCTGTTGACTAATGAGTTTGCCGACCACTGCAGTAGGGGATGTTAAAGAACTGCTTCATTTGTAGTTCTCTATTAATTAATTATTTTTCAAAAACAGCTTTCATGCATACAGCTCAAGCAATTACCTAATTTGCCCATCATGTGTTGTGGAGGTAGTTAAGGGCTGAAATGGGGGAAAATTTTTTAAAGTCAAAGTAATTCCCTTCCCTGAGACTAGGAAATGGAAATGTGTTTTTGGTATTTTAAGTTTCAACTCAACATTTCATAGAAATATTATTTAAAAGGATAGTTTGACTTCCAGGAGGACCACAAAACTTCATTTATTAAGTGGTATTGCTGAAATATCAATGGAAAAAGGAAAGGCTGACGGTGAATGATGTGGAAAGTGGTAATTTCACCTACATTAGTTAAGTAATTTTCATGTGCCAACCAAAATAACCCAGCACCATTAATAGCAACACTATACTAGTATTGATGGGAAAGTATGTTCCAAGTTACAAAAGTTTCCAATGTACTTTTAAGAAAGAAATGATTTTTAAAGTTGGAATCTTCCTTTATTTAAGCTATTCAATTGAAAAAGACCAAAATCACTAAAAGGAAGAAAATAATATCTAGCAATATATAGTCGCATACATAAAAATGAAGATTTAACAAGTACCCATACCAAAAAACTACATTTTGAAAAATTTAGTAGATGTTAAATTATATTATTCAAGGATTTTGAGTTTTTTAGTAAGGGAGACAATTTAAACTGTAAGATTTGTCAGCAATTGCAATTATTTGAGAAGATGTAGCTGGGTATACAGATCTAATGAAAAATCTAGTAAAAACTACTAATATTACATTTCTTTCATGAATCATGTCATGGAAATGGTTATAATATTAGTTATTTATTTTGGTAACTTTGTCAATGAGAGCAACTCAACTTGAACTAGCTGAAGAAAAAAACTACACACAGAGCATTCTAGAATTGTTTTTATTCACTTAAGTCAAATGGTAGTTTTCCTTCTTGCCACCTAAAGCTTTAGAGATAGAACAAGCTCTAACAAAAGAAAAGAAAAAAAAGAGCAAATAGCACAGTCACTAATTTACTACCCTACACTCACTTTCCTTTATATTTCCTGAGTCTTCTATGCAGACTGAAGGGCCACCTACATTTTTCCTTTCCTCTCTAAATATGATGTGTTCCTGTATAATTTGCTATAATTTCTTATTGATCAATAACGTTATTTCTATTGGCTAAATGCATAGAGGAGTACATTGTGGTTTGTTGACACAATTACAACACACCATGATACTGGCCTGTCAGTGTGGAAGAGTGAACAGAACTTCCAAATATATAGACCAATTTAACACAAAGTGTTCAACAAATATATGCTTAGTAGGATACAAGCTAGAATAACTAGCCTTCTTATTCACAACAAAGAAGTATACAATTTTGTTCTACATAGGAGTGTTTGATTATACGTAAAGCTTTTTTTCATAGCTGGATAGTCCCATGATAATGACAAGTGATAGTTATATAATAATTTTCACTCACAGGTCAAAAAATATGCCACATACCTTTTAAATGGCATAAATATGTCACACACCAGTAAATGCAGCCAACCATCATGTACAAAGCAGGAAGCAACCTGTGGAAGGCCTCAAGAATGTACATACACAGGAAGGAAGTTGAATTCTACATTTAAGAAAATACATTAATAATCTGAGGTAGATGAGAAAATCATCTTATGCAAAAAAGCCATTCAAATCTCCTTCGTTTATATAACTGCTTATAATAATCAAATATAAGAATGTCAAACACAATCCTATATAATAAAAGGCTAATATGCAAATAGACCGAACCGTGGAACAACTGGTTGCTATGATGCACACTGACCACCAGGGGGCAGATGCTCAACAGGAGCTGCCTCCTGGTGGTCAATGCGCTCCCACAGAGGGAGCAGCGCTCAGCCAGAAGCCCTGAGCCAGGCTCACAGCTGGCGAGCACAGCGGTGGTGGCTCACAGCCTCTGCAGCAGCTCTAAGGATGTCCAACTGTTGGCTCCATGGGGAGTGTGCCTAAGCCGTCAGTCAGACATCCCACGAGGGCTCCCAGACTGCAAGAGGGCACAGGCCAGGCTGAGGGATCCCCCAACCCGCCAAGTGTGCAAATTTCATGCACTGGGCCTCTAGTTCTTTATATAAAAGTAGATAACTCCAATTTTGATTAAATGAATAAATAAATCATAATAGGCATAGTTTCATGGAACCTTTATATTAGTAGTTCTTAAATTCTGATATGTTAAACTACACAACAGATAACATAACCATTGATGTTTGTGATAAAGAGAAAGTTAAAAGAACTCTATCTAGAATCATATCTCTCATTGTCATCTTTCCAATGATTTCTTCTCAATATGGAATTTCTTTTTGCTTAACTACATATTGTTACGAATTAAAGGGAAATTTTTCATGGAGTTTAATATGATATGATATTCTCTGGGATTTCAAAAGTTTATCTGTGCTTTTACTTTAAAGTGAGGCAATTTATTAAAGAAATTGTGGAACATCTGTTGAGGAATCAGAAAGATGGGCCCCAATAATCAATTATAGGAAAATGATTTGTAAGAGTATAATTTCTTAGTTTTACATGATACGTTAAGGTTTGAAAAAAAAAGATTCTAAGCATATGTTTCTATCGCTATGATGTTGTTTTCATTTCATAAAGATGCTCACTGGATTTCAAAAACACTACAAAATTTGATTTAAATATACTTTATTAACTTCCTAAGCAATCTAATTTCTCTCCTATAACAATATGCACAATATTTTAACTTTCAACAGAAGAGATGACATAAAAATAATAGATGTGCTATTAGGGTACCTGCTAATTCTACCACTTTGTCCACTACATCTTATTGTTATCAATTTACATGGGGAGGGGTGTACTTTTTCACATGCTAAGCCCTGCCTTTTTCCTTCTCCACTCAGACTCCTCCCCTAACCCAAATATACTTTGTTAAAATTATCCCTATATTGCTAAATATTCATCCAACTTCACTCCAGAGGTGGAATTTGTACCTGGGATAAAATCATAGGACTCTAAAGATAGCCTCCAAGAGCTAAGTAAGATGAATGAATTAAAAATCACATCTAGATACATCCCATCAAATTTCAGAATATCAAGGATAATGAAGATTCTGAAAAATTCCAGAGATGGAAAAAAAAGTCAACTCTCTCTCAAAAATGAGATTCAAATTGGCATCAGCAACCTCAACAACAAAGTGGGTGTTAGAAAAGAATGGAGCAATGCCTATGTATTACTGAGGAAAAAATTATTGTCAGACTACAACTCCCTGTCCAATAAAACTCAATCAAGAATCACAAAATTAAATTATTCAAGAAATGTATTAATGCCCAAAATCAACTTTCATGCACATTTAACTTTTTTAAAATTTAACTTGATGATATAGCCCAAAAAATGAGAACAGAATCCAAGGAAGAGGAAGCTATGGATCCAAGAAGCAGAAAAACTAACCTATGAGTACAGTGAAAAGAAATCATAGACGACAGTTGGGCTGCAGGCCTAGAAGGTGACAAATTCAAATTAGAACAGAAAGTCTGAAGGACATGTTCGGGAAGAAAATTCTTTCCATTTAACAACTAATCTACTACAAAGCTAGATGATCTTATTATCATAAAAAGGCATATATTTCTTCTCTCAATAGAAAAAAAAAGGAAATTAGATACTGTGAAGGGAGACGGTCATTTGGTCCACATATGAAGGAAATTAAAGTTGGCATGATTCTGAGTAGTTGTCAGTTAATAGTTGGAATATTCTCTTTGGGGCAGCACTGATTTTGCAATATAGTGTTACATTTTCCAATTTAGGATGCTACACTACAACTTGGGTCATAGTAAATAATTTTTATTTAATCATAATATTATAAATGCTATCTATTTGTTCTAAGGTGTTTGAGAAAGTATGAAATATTTACTGTACAGAACAAAATGTAAATGTTATCATCCTGACAATGCCAAAGTAAGGATAGATAATGAAAGCAAAGTGATGAGAAATGAATAACAGTTTATGGATGGTAACTTCTCTCATCTTACATAATGGAGAATTAGACATTACTTTTAAAAATTGAAGGACATTAAGTAGAAGTTGTATATATTTTTATTGATATAAATGAGCAATAGAAGACTCTATGTATATTTTTCTATTAGTAGAGGACCAATGAAGAAGAGGTAGGAAATAATATATATGAACCAAATTTCTCCTTTTATAATCTGGAGTCAATAGTTGTTGAAAGTTATAAATCAAAAAATATAATTATAAGTATATTCTTTAGAATTATGGTGATAATTTCAAGAACCAAAAACAGAATCATCTAAAAGAAACTTACCTCTTGAGAATATGTGAGGTGTATGGGGTCTCAATTGGAAAATGTTTATTTTTATTTTGTTTTATACCATTCTATACCTGTATATGTTTTACTTTTATTAAAAACAAAAAACAAAAACATGCTCCAGCCGGGTGGCTCAGTTGGTTGGAGCATCATCCCATGCACCGAAAGGTTTCTGATTCCATTCCTGGTCAGGGCACATACTAGGTTTTGGGTTGATCCCTAGTCAGGGTGTGCTTGGAAGACAACCAATTGACGTTAATCTCACACCGATCTCTCTCTCTCTCTCTCTCTCTCTCTCTCTCTCTCTCTCTCCTTCCCTCCCTCCCTCCATCTCTTTTTCTCTTTTCCTGTCTCTCTCTCTCTCCCCTTCCCTCCCTCCCTCCATCTCTTTTTCTCTTTCCCTGTCTCTCTCTCTCTCTCTTTCTCTCTCTCTCTCAAAAATAAAAAAAAATCAATAGAAACACAGCCTTGGGTTAGGATTAAAAAAAACAACGACGACGAAAGTTAAGTGGCTCCCACTTCCACTGTCCTCAGGATAAAAATCCATACATACAAGATTATTGAAAATCTAGTTCCAAATGACCTTTTCAAGCTTGTCTTCCAGAATTCCTGCATCTGATCATTTCACTTATTCCTGAATGTGTCCTGCTTTTCACTCCTTCCTGAAGTATTTTGCCCACGATCGTCGTTCTATCTTAAGATGGAAGATAGGGATCTTGTTTGCTGGGGAAATTTCTATTCTTCATTTAAGAATAAGATCAGCAAGAAATCATTTAAAAAGGATAAGTGTGAGCCTGGATGGTTTTGCTCAGTGGATAGAGCGTTGGCCTGCAGACTAAAGGGCCCCAGGTTCGATTCCAGTCAAAGGCACGTGCCTGGGGTGTGGGCTCGATCCCCAGTAGGGGGCATGCAGGAGGCGGCCAATCAATGATTCTGATCATTGATGTTTCTATCTCTCCCTCTCCCTTTCTCTCTGAAATCAATAAAAATATCCTTTTTAAAAGGATAAGTGTGACTACATAAAAATGTAAAACTTCTGTGTAGAAGAGACTCACTATACACAAATATACATACAAATTGGGAAAAGAAAAAGTTGCAGCATATATGACCAAGGGTTGGAAGGCAGTAGAGAGAGTGGGTAGAGCATGAACTCCTAACTACTCCATGAATCAAAATGCCTATTAACAACTGTTCTACCACTTACCAGCTGCAAGATCTTCGGCAAGTTATTTAACATGCATGTGTCTCAGTTTCTTCACCTGTAAAATGGGAATAATAATTATACCAATTTTATAGGATATTTTTGAGGAATAAATTAGAACATGTGAAGTATTTAGAACAGCACATGACATATACTAAGTCCCATGTAAGTTTTAGATATTATTATATTATTGAGAATTTTAAAGAGCACTTAAAACCAATAAGAAAACAACATGTTAGCATTCACTAGAAAAGGGATTGCTGATATGAAGAGTCAAAGACGTACAAATGGGCAATATGTATGTGAAATTGCTCAAGTTTACTACTTATAAAAGCAATGGAAATTAAAACAAATGAGACTTACTTTAAGTATCAGATTGCAAATATTTAAATGATTGATAGCGCTTAGTTTTGGCAAGCATATGGGTCAATGGGCATACTCCCAAATGTGGGGCTGTGGGAGGAGAATGGCAGGGAAAAATTGCTATAACATTTATGGAGACCAATGTGGCAATATAAATCAAAATTAAAAATATATAGTATATTTTTGACGCATCCATTCTAATTTTATGAATTTCTCTTAAATAAATAAGTTGGCAAAACTATCTCTCTCTATTTTTTTTGTTTAGGACAGTAAACAATTAGAAATAACCCTAAGTGTTCCTCAATAGGAATCCGTTAAATAAACGAGGCTTCATCTCTACAATAGAATGATATGCATTTATAAAAAATGCATGAAGTAGAGCCACATTTATTGACATACAAAGGCATTCAGAATATATTGGGATATTTTAAGTCTAGCATTTGAAGGGCTTATTCTCCACTAGGTAATTTAATTGCAACATTTCATTTAATTTTCCCCACAACTCCGTAAATCATACCATGTTATTAGACCGGTATTACAAATAAGAAAAACGAAGGTTCAGAGCCATTTGGTGACTTAGGTCACAACTCAATCCCTGGTCCAGCGATGCTGAAGCACATGTTCTTATTATCAATGCCATAATGCATATAGGTTATAGGTCAGTTCACATGTTTATATGTTTCACTATTATGTATCAACTTACTGAGCCAGAGGGTGCCAAGATATTTGGTAATAATCTATTGTGGGTGTGTCTGTGAGGGTGTTTCTGGATGAGATTAACATTGGAATCGTTAGACGGAGTAAAACAGGTTGCTGTCCCCAATGCCTCATCTAATCAGTTGAAGACTTGAACAGAACAAAAGACTTAGTAAGAGCCTTGAGCTGGGACACCAGTCTTCTTGCCTTAGGATTCAACCTGAAATACCAGCTCTCCTTTGGACTCCAGCCGCCCAGCTTCTGGACTGGAACTATACCATTGGCCCTCCTGAATCTCCAGCTTGCCAACTGCAGGTCTTGGAACTTATAAAAATGTGAGTTAATTCTCTCTCTCTCTCTCTTTCTCTCTGTGTGTGTGTGTGCGTGCATATATATACATATATATACATATATGTGTGTGTATATATATGTATATATGTATGTGTGTATATATATGTATGTGTATATGTGTGTATATGTATATATGTGTGTGTGTGTGTGTGTGTGTATATATATATATATATATATATATATATATATATATATATATTCTTGGTTTTTTTCCAGAACCCTAACTAATGCATAAGAAATAAAAACATGTTTGTCCTAGCCGGTTTGGCTCAGTAGACAGAGTGTTGGCTCGTGAACTGAAGGGTCCCACGTTTGATTCCAGTCAAGGACACGTACCTCATACTTTGGTTGCAGGCTTGATCCCCAGCCCTTGTTGGGGTGCATGTGGGGGCAACCAATTGATGTGTCTCACATTGATGTTTCTCTCTGTGTGTCTCTCCCTCTCCCTTCCACCCTCTAAAAATCAATGGAAAAATATTCTCAGGTGAGGATTAACAACAACAAATAATAAATAAATAAATAAATAAATAAATAAATAAATAAATAAATAAAACATGTTGAAGGTGCAGGAGTGTTGGATGGATATATACCAAACTGATAACAGGTGTTTCCTCTGGAGCCAGAAGCATGGAATAAACTCACACTTTATATTTTATCATTCCTGCCCAGCCGGCAAGGCTCAGTGGTTGAACATCAACCTATAAACCAGGAGGTCGTGGTTCGATTCCCAGTCAGGGCACATGCCTGGGTTGTGTGCTCAGTTCTCAGTGTGGGGCATGCAGGAGGAAGCCAATCAATGATTCTCTCTCATCATTAATGTTTCTCTCTCTCTCTCTCTCTCTCTCTCTCTCTCTCTCTCTGAAATCAATAAAAGTATATTTTAAATATATATGTACATATATATTTCTTATCATTCTGTGATCTTTGAATTTTTCACAACTAGCAAACATAGCATTTAAAGTTAAAAGCATATAGTTATATTCTGAAAATAAAGTTTCAAATGGTTCCTCCCCTCTCTCTAATACTTCCTAACCCTTTCCCTCTTTCCCGCAGCCAATCAGAGGTAAGAACTCTCCTGACATTTTGCACTTACATATATTATAAAATTTAGAGACGCTTCATAATTGAAAGGGCCCTCGACTAAGTCCTAAATGAGTAACCCCATTTCATTTGGCTTCCTGTTCCCCTTTCATGAAGGAGGCTAAAATGGGGGAGTTCCTCACATAGGTTTGATTTGAGCTACACAGGGCAACCTGACCTGAGGGAGGAGGCATGTATTCAATTCACCTTTGCCTGTTCTCTCTTCCTTGTCTTCCCAGAAAGGGTTTTACTGCTCTGTTAGGGAACATTTTCTTTTGATGTAGCCTCCTTTTATGTCTGGGACTTAGTTATATAACCACGGCCAAAGCTCTTTCTTTTCTCCACACTTCCCATGCAGGGCCTTTCTGTCTGTGCTGGTCACAGGAAGTCGTTTAATGTTCTGAGCTATCTCTCTGCAGAATGGGAGAATCTGGATCCAGGGGATAATTTGAAAGAAAAATTTGGACAATAATATCAAAGATCCACAGCCCTAAGGAAACACCTGAGTATAAACGCCTCCAAATTGGGGACAAAAGTTGGATTGGTAGGTTTCTTCTCTCTCTCTTTACTGTATGGGAAGGTCTAGGAAAAAGCCCAATCTTGTATTCTGAACTCCCTCACTCTGACATATACCAAATAATGACTAACATTTCACCAGTCTATATTAAATACGAGTTTATGCTTCGGTGGTTGTTTGTGCAGAATATAAAAGTACTAACTCTAAAACTTTGCTCTAGAGTTAAAATGGCCAATACCTAAACTAATCTATATTCTCAGAGTATCCAAAGCAATAAGCTGGGGAGGAACCTGGTTAAGAACTCTGAGCAGAATACGTTTGCACAAACCTGAGAGTGAGCGCTTCTGTAAGTTTTGCACCTTAGGGCCTAGACGTCTTGCTTGGCTCACCCCTAGTCTGTATCCTGCCACCTCTAGCTTCCCTGGGTTACAGCAATGGAGGGGGTCCCAGTGGTGATAAATCATTCCCGCTCCCAGTGGCCAACCCACAGTGGTTCCTCATTAGTCACAATGTATTGAACGAATGAGAAGTCTCCAGGAAATGAATGAATACACAATAGAGAAGACCTAGGCCAGAAGCAGCACCTACTGTTCATTGAGGGTGCATTTAATTTTCATATAGAGGGACTTACTAAAAGTATTAATGTGATTTTTAGGCTGAAATTTAGATGCTTATTACCGATCACAAAGAAATCAGTAATCTCACTCTTCTCTGCACTGGTAAGAAAATACCTGGAGGCCCAGCCAGCCTGGCTCAGTGGTTGGGTGTTGACCTATGAAACAGGAGGTCACGGCTCGATTCCCCATCAGGGCATATGCCTGGGTTGTGGGCTCGATTCCCAGTGTGTGGCGTGTAGGAAGCAGCTAATCAATGATTCTCTCTCATCATTGATGTTTCTATCTCTCTCTCCCTCTCCCTCTCCCTCTCCCTTCTTCTCTGAAATCAATAAAAAAATATATTTAAAAAAAATAGCCAGGCCAGTGTGGCTCATTGGTTGAGCATCGACCTATGAACCAGGAGGTCATGGTTTGATTCCTGGTCAGGGCACATGCCCAGGTTGCAGGCTCAATCCCCAGTGTGGGGCTTGCAGGAGGCAGCCAATCAATGATTCTCATCATTGATGTTTCTATCTCTCTCCCTCTCCCTTCCTTTCTGAAATCAATTAAAAAAATATTTTTAAAAAATAAAGAAAGAAAATACCTGGAGTGAATTCAGCAACAAGATATTTTAAATTGTGTTCCATGAGAAAAGGTTAAAAAGCTGATAATGTTTTGTCTGAAAAAGAAATGACTCAGGAAGTCCATGATAATTGTTTTCAAATATATGAGTGGTTGCCAGATGAAAAGGAATCAGGCTTATTCTGTGTAATCACAAGGGGTAGAGCCAAGGCCAGTGGGCGGCAGCTGCACAGAAACGGATCTTGGCTTGTTATAAGCCCTGGAGCCCAGATTATTATTGTCATGGATAATCCCTCTTGGTTTAGTGTGTAAAATAATTGGATTTTCCAACCAGGGTAAACCAGACTGTAATCATACCCCACATGTAGCTCTATTGGAACAGAATTATGCCAACAGGCCTAGTCAACAAACACATTTAGATGGATGGCAGATTTGGGAAACTTCCATCCCTCCTTCCTTCCATCCCTTTCCCCGCTTACTCACTTGTCTCTCTCTCTCTTTTTTTTTTAACCTTTTTTTACTCTGTATTGGTGGAGGCATTTGGGATCATTGAAGATGATGTTTTCTCAGATGGGCTTTTTTCTTACTATAAGACTTTCCTGAAACCCATCCCATACTTTCTCCATCCCTCCATCTTCCACAGTCCAGGTCTCTAGTGGCTTCATTTTATCCTAGCCACCTGGTCTCTACATCCTAAGGACCTCATGCTGGTTTTGTCTCAGAGACCAGACTTTAGATTTTGTACCCTTTCCCTCATCTATTCCTATCTCTCTCTCTTTCTCTCATCTCCCTCCTCTCTGTCTATGCTTTTGTTGTAAGCTGCAGAGATTCACCTCTAACCTCCCTAAGATCAAGAAGTTAAAGTGGAGAGCAAATGATGTTCACATAGAGACTTTCCACCACTGAGATCCTATGATTCTAAAACAAGTTGGGGATGGAAATATCATAGTGTGCCTGAAGGACAGTGATATTTTCAAGATACAAACATTGCATTAGGGAATAGTAAGAGTCATGTTAGAAGCTTCTGAATGCCATACTGAGAATTTGAGACTCCCCCAAAATTTTGTAGGGCTTTTAGTAAGAAAGTGATACATTGCCCAGGTGGCGTGGCTTAGTGGTTGAGCATCAACCTATGAACCAGGAGGTCATGGCTCAATTCCCTGTGGGGGCACATGCCCGGGTTACAGGCTCAATCCCCAGTAGGGGGCGTGTAGGAGGCAGCCGATCAATGATTCTCTCTCATCATTGATGTTTCTATCTCTCTCTCCCTCTCCCTTCCTCTCTGAAATCAATTAAAAAATTTTTATAAAGAACTACTTGTTAGCCTTCCTAAACTTTCCACAGACTAGACAGTAATCAAAATCCAACCCAATCTCTCTCTCCTTCCCTCAGGGTCAGACTGCATCTGATAGCTTCCCAGCTCTCTCCCTTTCACATAAGCATTTCCCCAAATAAAATCCTTATACATTTCATCCTGTTTTGTCAGCTGCTTCTCAGAGGGCAGGATTAACACAACTTGCCATTCACAAACCTAGTTCAACATCTCACTAGCCACAGTGATTCATGCAAGGAATAGGCACATGGCCCAAGCTGGACCAATGAGAATACCTCCCTGAACTGGCTGAATTTAAACTGGAGGCCAAGTCAGTTTTCCTTTATACACATTGAGCTGTAGGCACAGGATATCAAGTCTTCTACTGGCATCCAAGGCTGTGGGAAATACTTAGGAAGTCTATCATCCAGACAGAAAGAGCACATTCCGGTGGCCCAGTTTGCTGGTTCCAGTTCCAGAGGTTTCTAGACCTGTTCTACTTCCTGCAGCTCTTTCTTTGATTCTGTGAACTACCCCTGGAGGCTTCCAGCAAATCCCCCCTTTTCCTTAAGCTAAATGGAGTTTCACTTCATTGCTTGCAACCTAAAGAGTCCTAACTAATGCGTATAGTGACAAAACAGATATAATTTTCCAAGTATTAAAAAATACTGAAGCCCAGTTGGTCAGGACACATGCCCGGGCTGTGGGCTCGATATTCAGTAGGGGGTGTGTAGGAGGCAACTGATCAATGATTCTCTCTCATCGTTGATGTTTCTATCTCTCTCTTCCTCTCCCTTCCTCTCTGAAAATCAATAAAAATGTATTTTTAAGGATTAAGTATAGGAAAAAAACAAGACTAATTCTAATGTTATCAATGTAAGAAACCAAAATATGGTGCTATTCACAAGAATATGGGGATTAGAACCATTTTATGGAAGACGATTGAGTCTCAATAGGAAACCCAAATTAAAATGCGCTGTAGCTTATGGCGGTAAATAAAAGATGGAAGCCTAGTGAGAGGTCTCAGGAATAAGATACAGATACAGCATGACTTCCTACTTGAAACTAGAATGTGGAATTAATTTACCAAGGTAGTACATTGGGCGTGTACAGTGTAATGAGATGATTATTTCCTCTATCTTCCTTTTGTATCCTTGTATATAACATCTATGAAATTGTTACTGACATGCATATCCTTCATTAATGTAATTTGGTAATTAGTTCAAGTTAACTATATTTTTATTTGTCAAAGGTTTAAAAAGGTTAAAGCCAAAATAATGGTTGAACAACACAAACAACAGTATGCACTATAAATGTTTTCAGGGGGGTGGAGGCAAAGCAAAATTATAATTACTTTAACAATCTCATACATCTAAAGGAATGTGAATGAAGAGTGAAAAGAAAATATTCTACTGATGTGTCATTCTATATGTTTGTTTTTTTAAAAAAAACTAAGAAAAGGAGGAAATTATATGCTAACTCATCATAAAGCTAAATCAACAATGGATTACGTTTTTTAAAATTTACCTCAGTGAATCCCATTTCTGAATTACATAATAGCATAGCTTGCACTTGCCTTAAAAAATGTAAGTCCAGCCCAGCTGACATGGCTCAGAGGTTGAGCATCAACCTATGAACCAGGAAGTCATGGTTTGATTCCCGGGCAGGGCACAGGCCCAGGTTGTAGGCTCGATCCCCAGTGTGGGGCGTGCAGGAGGCAACCAATCAATGATTCTCATCACTGATGTTTCTATCTCTCTCCCTCTCCCTTCCTCTCTGAAATCAATAAAAATATATTTTAAAAATGCAAGTCCAATGTCACAGTGATACATTTAGGGACACAGAATTTTAAAAAATATATGACTTTTAATAAGAGATAAGAAGCTTCTTTCCCATAAAATTAATTAAGTGATGAGGTGGCTGTGCGAATTACGATAATGTGTCATGCCCTCATTGATCTGAATTTTTCACTAAGAACTTTTGGCAGCAACCTCATAACTCTTGCCAAGAAGAGTTTGCCCTGGTGGCCATCCAAACTAGTTAAGCAAAATATCCCCCAAAAGGTTTTAAATAACTGGCTTTCTTTTAAATACCTATAATAAAATCAGATGTTTTAAAAATATATTTTTATTGATTTCAGAGAGGAAGGAAGAGGGAGAGAGAAATAGAAACATCAATGATGAGAGAGAAACATTGATTGGCTGCCTCCTGCATGCCCCACACTAGGGATTGAGCTCACAACCAGGCATGTGCCCTGACCAGGAATTGAACCCGTGACCTCCTGGTTCATAGGTTGATGCTCAACTACTGAACCATGCCAGCTGGGCAATAAAATCAGATTTTTATTTGTAGCATAGGATAAAAAAGAGCTCTACAGGTGTTTCTCAAAGTGTGGCCCTTAATACTGCCTTAGTACAATCTAAGATTTGATAAAAACACAAATTCCCATACATCCATCAAATGAATCAGAACTTTTGTAGGTAAGGCCTGAGGATCCACATTTTAAAAAGCACCCCCTCCAAGTGATTCTCATGTATGCAAAGCATTACTCTATAAAGACTGATTTTAAATGCAGAATATTTCCTCCTCCATAGAAGATTTTAAGTTAAGAAATCGAACACACAATGGAATTTTTCAAGTATTAAAAAATACTGAAGCCCAGCTGGTCAGGACACATGCCCGGGCTGTGGGCTCGATATTCAGTAGGGGGTGTGTAGGAGGCAACTGATCAATGATTCTCTTTCATCGTTGATGTTTCTATCTCTCTCTTCCTCTCCCTTCCTCTCTGAAATCAATAAAAATGTATTTTTAAAAATATTAAGAAAATATTGAAGAAGAGTTTCTCAGTATCTTCCTATTTCAAGACACATCTCGCTGATCTAAGAACAGTTCTGCCAGCTACCAATGGTGAGACCCAGGGCGTCATGTTTGTGTAGTCTTTGGATTATCGAAAAACTTGGGGCTCAGGTTTTAAAACTGCCTATATCCATACCCGTGAATAGGAGAATGCTATTCATTGTTACAGGAGAGATGACATAGCCCATGGACTAATGAATCCGGACCTGTAGTGGGTTCAGTTTTCACAGTCACATGGGGGAGTGGTGTACAACCAAACAAAAAAACGGTCATGGCAGGAGGAGGGAAGTGGGCACCAGTTGCCATGTAGCCAGCACAACCTACACAATACAACTTTCCTATTTCCTTTTATATATGATTCTGGAAAGTCTCCTTGAATCCACTCTAGACTGAGGAGCAGTATAATAAATACCCACATACACGAATACACACACACATAAATGTTATCGGAGGGTGTGAAACACAGTTCAAGGAATCAACATAGTTCAAACAAGTTACTGATACGTTCTACTTAGCCGCTAGGCCTCGTCACTATGTAATATATTAACAATAGTCATATTCATTCAACAAATCATATTAATTTAATTAAGTTAATATGGAGCCTATTAATAAATAATCATCCTAACCCTGTGTTTTGTATATAAACTTAGTTTTCAGTTGGTTAAACTACACTAACAGGTGCTTAGCCTTTTCAGCTTGTGACTCTTGCAGAATAGCTGCCTCTCGACACCTTTCTCAGCGCTGGAAAAGACGCCAGGTGACAGGAATACTCCACTGCCCACTGTGCCTCTGCCTGGGCTCCTCGCATCCCTTCCTCCCTCCCCTGTTCAGTGTGTCTTTCCTGTCCTGTCCGTGAAGGGAAAAAAAAAGGGGGGTTATTGTGAAGAGAAAATGTGGAGGAACGGAAAAGAGAAAAACCCAGAAACTACTACTTGGAGGATATTTATAATCAAATTTGAACTGGAAACCTGCAGGGTGTATAACCCATTGTAAATTTGCTTATATAAAATATTTCCTTAAAAAAATCAGACTATATTAAAAATACGGATTAGACTGTTTCATCGCACTATTTCAAGGCCTTAAGAATGACTCAAGTGGGGGAGGAGAGGGGGACATATGTAATACTTTCAACAATAAAGATTTAAAAAAAAAAAGAACAACTCAAGTAATATATCAGGTTAAAGCATGAGAATTTATCATTATAGCTATGATTTAATTGAGACTTTTTCACATTAAGTCATTCATTTTAAGTGACATATTAAATACCATTTTAATAGCCAGATATTTAGTTGCTATAAACTTTTATCTCCCTGAAACAAAATGTAGTTATAATTTAAAATGATATTGAAAATAAACCAAAAATAGTAAATTATCTTGGACTTTTAAAAAAATGTCTCAAGGACATTTATTATACCTCATTGCTGGAAGTATAAGCTATGCTATTAGTTGAAGAATATTTTATCCTGTGTATAAATTCCCTTTCATTAAAAAACTAATTGAATATTGTTTTAAAACTGCAGGATATAATTTTAATGGCATTTCTAAACGCAGTTATTTGCAGACTAAGAAAATTAGTCCATGAATAAGCCAGTGAAAAGACTCAAGTAGCAACTTTTTAGAATACATAGTGTTATGGGAGATGACTATTTTGTTCATTAGCATTTTTAGGGTTTTAATAGTTTAAAATTATTCCTTCTCACCCAAAGTTAATGGTTTTCCACATAATGTGAGTTGAAGATAAATAGCAATTTCACCCATTGTTTTCCCTTCTGTTTATGGAATTATTGTGTGGAAACGAGGAATAAGATGCGCTGTTCTGTGGGGCCCACTTGGCCTAGGCATTCTGGACGGTCCCCAGGGAGCAAGGCAATTTGACTTGTTAGAGCTAAAAAGTAAGTGAAAACAGAACAACAGAAATATCCTGAGTGTCACTGGAGTGCAACCACCCACACCTTCTCGGCGTTAAACTATTTTTTAGGAATTATAATCCTGCCCTTTGTTTTTATTTTGTTTGGGGTTTATGGCACAGCAGTTACAAAAGTCCCTGTAGCTATAGTTTTTTTTTTTTCTTATTATGTGCCTCCACCACTCCAAGCTCCATCATGGTGCCCACCTGAATCTCTGCAGTCCCTGGAGCCAGGCACCATTAGTTTAGGGTGGCATACGAGTTGAGCATCGACCTATGAACCAGGAGGTCTGGGTGGGTGAGGGGGGGAACAACCTGAATGGACAGGTGCCTCCAGAAGGTTTATTGGGAGTCGTGTAGAGGGACAATCCAGGGGAAACTGAGGAAAGCAGGGCTGGGCAGAGGGAGAAAATGACCCACAATGAGGAGCCTGAGGCCTCAGTTGATCCTGCAGGGAACCTGGAGCCCAGTTAAGCCAAGGTGGGGGTGGTCTTTGTGTCCCCTCGTTCAGCCGGTCATTGGCCACCAGCCATCTCTGGCAAGTGATGGAGCCTTGGGTGAGGGAGTCCCCTGCAGCTGGGGACACAGCTCTGAGGCATCGAGCTGATATTCCCAGCAGCTAAAAGGGGGTTGCTTTGACCCTGAAGAGGGTACCTGGGTGGAGTGACATAGCATCCAAGACGTTTCACTCCTTGCTTCCCTCAGGTTCACTTGTTTCCTAGACAACGTTCTCCCTGACAACAGCTTCTCCAGAATGAACGAGGTGTAGGGTTGTTCACTAGGTGCCTGGAAGGGTAGAAGAGAACTCCAAGCTATTAGGAAGTGAGCGGTAGCAGGAAGTACCACCCCCAGGGCTTAGGGAACAAATGGAAGAGGTCGAATTGTTAATTCTTAGAAACTAGAGGAGCAGCTCTGAGGAGCGAGAAACTCAGGCCTTGGGGAGGAGACACTGCTTGGCCAGTGTGGGAGGGGTAAGGAGGGGGTTCCGGGCAGAGGGGAGTCTCCGAGTCAGGAGGAGAGACTCTGAGGGGCTGGGACACAAACCCCAGAAAAGGTGCACTTGCTGGCTGATGCTGGAGTCTGAGGCGGATGTGATGAAACATATTCTGCAATTGTTAGGTAACCGCAGAGCAAATGTAACCGCTGTCATGGGAAGGACCTGCTGGTGCCAGGGCAAAGCTCGCAGGACTTAAGTCTGAAAGATTTGAACTATACTGATGGTCGTGGGAATAAAAGTAATGGGTACATAGCTGTCCGATTCCTTTGAAAGAAAGAAGAACTTCAGGACTGAATGTGTTGATTCTAATTGAAGGAAAGGGAGAGGACCCGTTGAAAAGCACCAGATTCAAATGGAAATGCCCGAGTCTCCTCCCAGGAGCCTTTTAGTGACCTTGTGCCAGCCTAAAGAGATCACTCCAGTGATCAAAGAAATGCACCTTAAACCAAGGTTGAGGTCCTGTTTTCCATGTGCTTAACCATAATTATTCACTCACAGCTTTCGCGAATGCAGCCGAGACTGTGGTGAGCCTGGTGTGCATGGACACTGCTGGTGGCTGGTCAGTGAATACAGCCCTTTGAAAAGCAATATGGGATCGTTGTCAAAAATGGTTTAAATGCTCATTTTTAATAAGTAATTTAAAAACTGAAATGCACAGAGAGATGTTAGAAAGGTACAGGGTACCTCAGTGACCTTAGACAATCACTTCAGGGGCAGCTACTACTGATGCAAGGTGTCCTTTGGCAACAAAATTGGTTTGACCCAGAAAGCCGTGCTCTTGTTCTCACTTTTCACCCTGAGTTCTATAAATGAACCAATGGGCATTTTGTTAAATAGAGTTACATAGCCAATCTCAAAGAGCAGGCACCTTCCTTCTTCCTTGTCTGTGTGGTTAATAATTTACAGGTATATGGATGGGTTCTCTCGGTTAAATTATATGCTCTTGCAGAAATAGCATGATGCATCGGGTTTTTAAAAACACACACACAATGGCTCAGGCTCCAGCCCCAATCCTCTGTAGCATTAGGGCAGCTCTGGGCTCCTTTCTCCTGTTGTCCCCCTGCCCCCCTTCAAAATTCCATCCTGATATATCGCAGCCATTCCTGTCGCTGCTGCTTGCAAACTTCTGTTTCTTGCTGGTGGAAATCATGTTCTTTCACGGGATCCCAAGGAAAACATTTCAGGAGACCCACGTATGGGAGGTTATGGTGTGGTAAGGTTTATTTGGGTGGAACTAGAAGACTGTCCCCAGGTTCCCAATGTCTCCATCTATCTCGCTGTGGAAAAAGTCCAGCCTTGTCTTTATCAAGCCCAGAACAAAGACCAGGGTCCAGAGGGTCTGTGCCAAATGAACGCTCAATCCTTTGGAGCCTGTTCAGTCTGCCCCAGGCCCCAGGCAGCTGCTCGACCAGCCTGGCTGCTACAAAATGCACAAGGGCATGGGCGAGCATGTGTTACTGAGTGAAAGTGAGAGAGAGAGAGAGAGAGAGAGAGAGAGAGAGAGAGAGAGAGAGAGAGAGAGAGTTTTGTTCAGCTTGGATTATATTATATATTATCTTTGGCTAGGTAGGGAAGGATCAGGTACCCTTTCAAACTAACCAATCAACTTCCCAAGCTTTCCTAGCTGGTGCTGGATTCTCCCCCTAACCAATCCATTTCCTAGATCTTCCCAGGTTCTGTGTCCCTTATCCAATCAGATCCTTTTCCCCCCACTCCCCATTATGGTCCTCATCTTGGCTCCCACTGCACATGCCTCAATGTGGAAGCACCTCCCCCTGCACTATGTTGGCCTCTATTGGGCATGCACCCAGCAGAGGAATCCCTCCTGCTGTTTTTATTTCTCCCTTCTTGGTTGGTTAATGATCTTCCTGCCTGTGCTTCAGGGACTTGGAGGTCCCCTGGGGAGTGTGTGAAGCTGTAGCTTCCTAGTGAAGCAGTAGAGTCGGTTTCCCACTCAGCTCCCAAGCCCATTAGGCTCAACAATGTGCCATTCCCCTTGTTCCCTCCCTTTACTAATAGTTAGCTACCTACCCCCACATGTTGACACTTCGGTCAAAGGAGTAGAAAGGCATCATCATTCATTATGACCAAAGTAATGCACTAAAAATTTTGTTCTGTCATGAAGTTTGAAAATATTACTCAAATTATATTGATTAGATGGCTGAAATCTAGAAAATCCACTTCCCTCTCTAGCCTTGCCTCAAAGTCATACCTTTCATGTCCTGGACCTCCTCCATGAAGCCCTCCTCGTCCTCTTCAGCCTATGAGAGACACTGTCTATTTCCTCAATGTGCCTAATATTGCACAGACCTTCATTACAGAGGTTCTTCTTTTGAAGTAATGACATTTACATGTTTTTATTCCCCTCTATACTATGAGCTTCTCAAAGTGGCTTAGGAGAGGCAACACGTTACCTGTACCCTCTTAGGGCAACTGGGCCTAAGAATTAAGTTGATACAAAACAGATTAAGAGGAGAAAAGCATAAAAATTGTATTTAATATTTGTATTTAATGTTTCTATATGAACATGGGAGCCTTCGCAGAAAAATGAGGACCCAAAGAGAATTTAGGCCTAAGTGTTTATACACTAGGTTGAACGAAGAGTAGTAATTGTGGGAAAGTAACTAAAATATAGGGGGAGGCTAAAGGAAGGTAAGTGTTGTTCGGACAAGGTCTGTTTGCACAGATTTCTCTCAGCCTCAACTCCCCATCTCTGGTGATGAAACGTTCTTTTCCTTCTGGGATAAGGATGGCATCTTTCACAGGGGAGTCTCATCTCTTGCTTTTAGAAAGAAAAGGGGAGGTCAGAGAGCCCTTCTTGCATCTGCTGTTTTTTAAGTGCCTTCAGCTCAATATAATCAATATAGCAAAGTGGCATATTTGGGAGGGCATATTCAGTGGCATATATTAGGTACTTAGCAAGTGTTTGCTGAATGTCTGTTGAAATAATTTAGCTCCTGTGCAACTCTAACACTCAGTCCGCTTCCAGGTATCCCTGCTAATGAAGGGGAGGGGAGACTGAGGCTGATGTAAAATGACTGACAATTCTGAAACCCCAAACCCTCGGTTGGAAAGGCTTATTGTACTCAGTAATGCAGTCACACACCCACACACAAACAGCTAGACCATTAGGAAGGGTTTAGAGGAAGAAGTCAATGGATTCAGACTCTCTGCAGGATGGCGTAGCTAGTCGAGGAAAACAGTAAAACGGATGTGGCGGAATTTGCTCTGCCAGACGCCTTTGCGCCAGATTCCCTGCCATCAGAGGTTTTTACTGTCACCGCTGCAGGCCAAACGCTTCACTCCATTAAAATCGCAGGTGATTAGTAATATCCTACACGGTGAGACACCAGCTTAAGCCTAGGAGGCAGAAGAAATGCAGTTGAAGAGGTAAGCTGGCCTTGCCCACTAGCAGGGCCTTGCCCGCCACACTCAGAAATTTGGGTATGAGGGGATGGTGAGGTATTACAGCAAGAGAGTACGTGGGGAGATGTGCCTTAATGAGCATTGGTGGACGGCAATGTGAAGGAGGAGGGGGAGGGGAGGGGCAAGGTCACCTTGGAAGGGTGAAGAGAACAAGGGAAGAGGAAAATCTTTGAGTGGAAGTGGAGCACACACCTTTAAGGCAGAAAGAGAACAGGAAGAGGAAAAGGAAAAAAATGAAGAGTTGGTGATAAAAGGCCGCAAAAATCCCCTCAAATTGAACTCCTTAGTTTATTAATCTGCAGAGCTTTGCATCCTTTTTCTGTTCAGGGCCATCTAGTAAATACTTTGGGCTTTGTAGGTCACATGAGTATGTGTCACAGCTACTCAAGCCTGCTACTGCAGTGTGGAAGCAGCATGATCAGGTGTCCTTAATGACCAGAGCCGTGTTCCAATAACACAAGAGTCAATGAAGGAGACGGAAAACTGAAGTGAGGCCAGGGAAGCCGAGGGAGTTCATTTTAGCTGGTCTTCAACTTCTCAGGCGGGAGGGAGCCAGGAGAGGAGCATAAGGTTTCGTCCCTGGGAGGACAGTTGCGTGAGAAACTAGCATCTGGGGAATTGGAGGAATCAGCTAAAGTCAGTACTAATAGGGCTTCTCACCCAATAAGAACTGTTACCCCTGCAGTGCAACCCAGAGGCCTCTGCTTGGGAGAAAAGGACAAAGAGCATGTCTCAGACCAGATGTGCTGGCTGTAGCCACCTCTGCCATACATGCCCTAAGAGCGTGTCTCTTTGTTTCTCTCCATCTCTTTTCCCCTTTCAATCGCTGGCAAGGGCGTACTGAGATCTTTACTCAACATTCATTCATTCTGTTCATACTTAGAGGGTGTCTGATACGCACTAGACACTGTTCAAGGTGCTGGAGTTCAAGTGAATAAATCACATGAGTTCACAAATCCTGCTTACATTCCAGTTGGAAAAACAAACAACAGATAAGTAGAAAATTAATGACCCTACTTACTGGTAAATGCTTCAAAAAAAAGTAAATTTGGGTAATAGGACTGGTTTGGAGAAGGCATCATTTGGAGCTGGTGGTCAGGGAAGACCACAGATGAGCTGAGATCTGAGACAAAAAACTCCAGCATGTGAAAACCGGAGGCGAGACCCTTCTGGGCAGAGGGGACAAGGGCAATGGCTCTGAGGTAGGAATGGACTTGGAGTGCCTGAAGAACAGCAGGAGAGCCAGTGTGGTTGGAATACAGTAGCTTCCGGGAGAGGGTAGGAGATGAGTGTGGAGAACTAGGAAGCAGGAAGACGTAGCCTGGGCACGGCCTGGGGCACTGGGAGACTGCATTCTCCTCCAGGCTTTGCCACAGATGTCCTGTGTGACCGGAGGACAGTCACCCTGGATCTCAGTGTCCTTGTTGCAAGAACAAGATGACGTGAAGTCTAGCCTGCCACTTAATGATGTGTGTTTAAAAGGAGAATCTTTAAGGTTCTTTGCAGCAGCCTATGTTCTATGCCCAGTGCCGCTCAAGGCCTATCAGGGCTCCCTGCTCCTTTTCTAATAGCGTTTCCCTAACTTTTAGGACTCTTTAGCGGGGCTGTTCTCCCTGTAACCAGAACAGAACACTCTCTGCCTGCCTCCCCAGGTCTGCGCATGTGCAACACTCTCCTTTCTTTGTTCTGTCCATCTCTCATCCGTTCTTTAAGCTCCAGATTAAATCCCACTTTGCTCATAAAGCCTTCCTTGACCACTTATCCTCCTAACTCCAAGATACTTTATTCCCACCCATTTATTCAATCTGCCCAATGTCATTCTAACCTTCTCAGGGTGCTATATTAGTTCAGCGTTCTCCAGAGAAACAGAATCAATAGGATGTTTATACATGTGTATACACGTAGGGAAAGAGATAGATTTTAAGGGCTTGGCCCACACAATTTTGGGGTCCGAAATCTGCAGAGGAGGTTGGCAGGCTAGAGACCTAGGGAAGAATGGATGTTGCAGTCTTGAGTCTGAAGGCCTGGAGATGGGATTCTCTCTTCCTTGGGGGACCTCAGTCTTTTAAGGCCTTCAACTGATTGGATAAGGTCCACCCACATTCTGGAGGGCAATCTGCATTACTCAATGTCTACTGGCTTATTTACTCATTTTTCCAGTTTTGTTGAGATATCGTTGACATACAATGTTATGGAAATTTAAGGTGTTCAACATGTTGATTTGATACACTTACATGTTGCAAAATGATTGCTACCATAGCTGTTAGCTAACATCTGCATCATGTCACATAATTAATTACCACTTCTTTTTTGTGGTGAGAGCATTTCAGCTCTAGTCTCCCAGCAACTTTCAAGCATAGAATACTGTATTATTAACTGTAATCACTATGCCGTACATTAAATCCCTAGAACTTACTCATTTTATCTTTGGAAGTTTATACTCTTTGACGACATCAACCCTTTGCTCCAATCCTCAGCCCCTGGCAGAACACCATTCTGGTCTGGTCTCTTGACATTTTTTAATGTCTACTGATTTAAATGTTAATCACATCTAAAAAAAATACCTTCGCAGCAACATTTAGTCTAGTGTTGGGCCAAACAACTAGACACCACAGCCTAGCCAAGTTGACACATAAAATTAACTATCACAGATGAGGATGGAGCCTTATGAATATTCATATTCTTCACTGGACTCAGCACAAATGCATTTTGTGTAGCCAGCACTTGATAAAGAGTTAACTAAAGGATTCTAATTAGTGCTATATATTCCTTCATTCAGGTACTGTCATAAGGGCTAGGCAAACAGCCATGAGTAAAACTGATAATAATTAAATCTGACTCTTTTTCATTCATGTTTTGACATCTTGTAGACCCAGTCGGAGAGGTTGTTGTTTGCTTTTAGTTTTAATTTTGTTTTATTTTTAATTAGCTGGTGCTGTAAAATTATAATAAGTGTGTAAACCCTTTGAAGATGTAGTCATCAAATCCATCAGAGTAGGACTCTAAACCACCCGAGGCTTGTAGAGGTTAGATCATTTGCTTAATTGTGTTAGAGTAAGCGGTAGACAGAATTCTAAATATGGTTGCTCAAGATTCTTGTCCCCTGGTTATTCAGTCAAACACTAATGTAGGTAACGCTGAGAAGGGATTTTGCAGATATAATTAAAGTCCTAAGTAGGTTGATCTTGAGATAGACAGATTGTCCAGGCAGTAGATTGTCAGGTAATCCAGAGATTGCCTGACGCAATAGATGAACCCTTTAAAAGCAGACAATTTTCTCCAGCTAACAGAGCTTCAAAGCATGAAGGGGATGCGACTCACCATCGCTGGCTTGAAGAAGGGGTTACGAATCAAGGAGGTGAACAATCTTAGGAACTAAGGGTTGCTTCCCGTCAATACCCAGCAAGGAAATGGGACCTCAGTCCTACATTCTGCCAGCAAGTGAAATGAACTTAGAAGCAGATTCTTCCCCAGGTCCTCCAGGCAAGAGTCAGATGGCCAACACCTGGATTTTGGCCTGGTCAGACTCTATGCAGAAAATCCCATAATGCTCACACAGACCTCTGACCTATTGACATGGGAGCTAATAAAAAGTTGCTGTAAGCATCAAAAGTTTGAGGTAATATGCAGCGAAAGAAAACTAATGGAGAATGTACAGCTAAATAGTGATATGACTCGTTTTAAATTCTTATTTTTTAAAGTGCTTAGAAAGTAAAATACTTTCTCATATGAATAATCTTTAACAAACATTTGCATTAAAAAGTATGTTTTTTGTTATGTGGCCAGTGGTACTTATCTATAAAAATACTGCAAGTCTGAGACATGTCAGTTATGCTTTGGGTTGGGGAAAAAACCTCTACAGTCTATGGTAAAATATTAAGCTATTATGCTAAAAGCAAAATAAATTAATGAAGATCCATAAGCCATATCCACTGTCATTGGTGTAAAATATTTAGTATCATCTTTATCACATGTTATGAGAATAACTAATAATATGGGCAAACTCCTGGTGTTCAATACCCCAAGGACTAAAGAACTTATGAAGGAAATGAATAATTTGTTACTGCTTTGGAAATGAAGGCTTTAGGCAAGCAGAGCTGAGCTTCCTGTTCTTAATAAATGTAGATAGATGTGTTTCATGATAATTTAATATGCCTGGAATTAACTCCCACTTTGCATCTGGCAAGTTTCTCCCTTTATATTTATTACATTTTCCCTCTAGACTCACTCATCTCCCAAAACCTCTAAGAACCACCAACACACCCTGAAGGAATCTGGCCCAAATACTAACTTCTGCATATAAATAAAATATGAGGGAAGGACAAGGGTCATTGATGGTCTGAATCAAACACCCATTGTTCATATGAGGAAAGTGAGGCCCAGAAAAAGGCCTTGTGAAAGTCACAAGAATTTAGTGTGAGGTTGGAACTAAAACTTTATTTATTTTTAATTATATATATATATATATATATATATATATATATATATATATATATATACTAGTGGACAGGTGCACGAAATTCATGCACGGGGGGGCGGGGGGGGGTGTCCTTCAGCCCAGCCTGCACCCTCTCCAATCGGACATCCCTCTCACAATCTGGGACCGCTGGCTCCTAACCGCTCACCTGCCTGCCTGCCTGATCACCCCTAACTGCCTCTGCCTGCCTGCCTGATTGCCCCTAACCCCTCTGCCTGCCTGATCATCCCTAACCTCTCTGCCTGCCTGCCTGATCGCCCCTAACTGCCCTCCCCTGCCAGCCTGATCTCGCCCCCAACTGCCCTCCCCTACTGGCTTGATCTCGCCCCCAACTGCCCTCCCCTGCCAACCTGATCACCCCTAACGGCCTCTGCCTCAGCCCCCACCACCATGGCTTTGTCCAGAAGGAAGTCGGACATCCAGAAGATGGCTGGTCGACCCAGTCTAATTAGCATATTACCCTTTTATTAGTATAGATACAAATTTATTTCAGAGAGGAAGGGAGAGGGAGAGAGAGATAGAAACATCAATGATGAAAGAGAATCATCCATCGGCTGCCTCCTGCATGCCCCGCACTGGGGACCGAGCCCAAAACCTGGGCATGTGCCCTGACTGGGAATCGAACCGTGACCTGCAGATGAGCTGATATGTGAAAATAAAGTTGGCTTTGCTATAGAACAGACAAAGCAGCATAGAGCTGTGCATAGAGCTGTGCACAGAGCCGTGCAGAAAGACTCTGACCCAGTCATGGAGCCAGGAGTCCTGGCCTTACAATGACCCTCTTTCTCCCTCTACATTCTAACTGATAGATAATAGATATAAGATCCATTGGCCAAAAAAGGACAAAAATATCAGGTTTATCAATGGCTTGGCAAGTGCCCTATAATCTCCACAGAGTGGGGATCCATGGTACAACTTGCAATGGATAAAGCTGCTGAGAACTGGAGCACAGGGGTGGACTTTCACCTCCACACTGAAATCTGGGCCTTGGGATCAGCCTGAGGATCTGGGAGGCAGGAGACACATGGTGAAAGGTCGGCTCTGTGCCAGCTCACAACAACCCTATGAGGCCCACTGTGTTATCCCCCTCTTGCAATCCAGGAAACGAGACTCACAGTAATAATCTCCCCAAGGCCACACCCTAGACCTCTGGGGGCTTCAGTTTCCTCATCTATGAAATGGGAGGGATGGACTAGGCCTGAGGTCCCTCTTGGCACTCACATCAGGTGTGTGCGAGACTCTTGGACTCTGAGGGAGATAACAGAAGTAGCATCCCCAAACCTAATAACTAAGCACTGGAGGGCTGGTTGGAGGTATCCTTCGAAGAGGATACCCAGGTGGTTGCGTGGATGGTGAGGTCAGTAACAGAAACTGACACGACAAAGAAGGAGCATGTTTAGGGGGAAACCTGCTGAGTTCCAATCTGAACGCTTGGACTCTGAAGTGCTGGCAGGATATGCAGGTGCAGATGCACTCGCGGGAGATCACACACCTGTTCAGCCCTCCCCTCCTTTCTTCATCTCTGGGTACACTTTGCATCCTCTCCTTCCCTCCCTCTCTCCCTCCTTCCTGCCCTCTTTCTTTTCTCCTTTTAATCCTTTTCATCCTTTCCTTCTTTTTCTTTTTCCCAACTGAGTTAAAACAGGCAGAAGCCTTTTTGAACCGAAAAGCTACAAAAATATGAGACTATTATTAATATTCTTTTTTCTCTGTAACATTTGGCAATGGCTGAAGACTTTTTTTTTTTTTTTTTGGTTGCCACAACCAGAGCGGATGATACTGGCATCTCGTAAATAGAAGCCAAGAATGCTGCTGTCCTACAAAGCACACAACACCCTCTCTTTATAAAGTTAGTTGAGTGCTCAAGGATCTAATTTGGCCTCATTAGCAAAATAACTGCATTGTGTGTCCGTTTTCTCATCTGTGGAATGGAGACATGAACCACATCGTAGGATTTTTTTATGAGGGCTGAATGAACTAATGTGACTCTTCAACACATGTGCTCATGGGAAGGTTTGTTATTAGTCCTTGGGGAGATAAGCAATGAAGAATAAGCTTTTAGAAACTTCTATAGCAACTTGCCAGAGAAATTTTATGTCAGTTAAATCTTATAGTAAAAAAAAAACAACCAAAACATAATTAAGCTTAACTTTTGCATTTTTTAAAAAATTCACTTTGTAGTAATTAATTTTTATTGAATTCTATGGAAGTATTTGTCCATGGCAGATAGGAAATTTAAAAAACAACAACACTGGTTTAGATAGTATGGCAAGCATGGAGTTAACGTGCAAATACTTAAAACAGCACCTGGCACCAAGTAAGTACTTCATAATTGTTAGTTAATAGTAATAATAGCAGGATACTCTAACCAAATGAGCCATCTATCCCCAATATATATGTTCCTGAGCTTTATCTTCCATGTCATTTTAAATTCATCCTCAATTCTGTTAAATCTTTTTCCTACAGTGTGAGCCATTAGGGAAGTGCTACTCTACTCCTGACTCATTTATCATATATTATCAGACACTAAATATTTTAACAGCCAGTGTCTGCCACTGGTCCCAAGGGGAGTATTACCAGCAGCGTACAAAGCTATTCTGGTTGTTACGTTGCCACAAACGGTGGCATAGTCTTACCCTGAGCCCCGCTGCCAAGAGATCAGTCCCCCTGACCCATCACCAGGTAGGTGTCAAAGAAAACCAGAGCCGGACAGTGAAGCGGCCCAAACAGATTTTATTCAGGACTATTGCAATGGGGGAAAAGAGACCTCAGTATAGAGCCAGGCTCTCTTCCAAGTACAGCGCAGGCCAGTGGGAATGTATGGGAGCAGGGTTTGGGTCGGTGGATGAAAAATTACTAAGAGGCCCAGCCGGCATGGCTCAGTGGTTGAGTGTCGACCTATGAACCAGGAGGTCACGGTCCCCAGTGTGGGGTGTGCAGGAGGCACCCGGTCAATGATTTTCTCTCTCTCTCTCTCATCATTGATGTTTCTACTGCCCTCTCCCTCTCCCTTCCTCTCTGAAATCAATAAAAAATATATCTTAAAAAATTACTAAGAGGAATAATCAGGGGGGAGGGGTGAACTGACCTCACCAGATTCTTGCTGACAACAGGGTAATCAGACATCACTTGGGGGATGGAGGGAGATGAGGAACCCGGTCAGATTTCAAGGGTCAGGGATTCTTGCTAAACTGACTTAGCAGGGTTCTTGCTGAAACTGGATTTTACAAGGCTAGAGCACAGATGGGCTGAGGGAGAAGGTCTGGCTGCCTGACTACAGTTTGGTCAGGCAAAGCATCCTTGTCAGAGGGAGACCACTTACTCACCCCACCCTCCTGTGGTCCAGCGGCCCTTCCTAAGGAAACAGGCTATTTCCTAGTCCAGGCTTCATGGGATCATCCCAGCTCGTCCTCGGTTCCCTTCACTGAGGCACCAGAGGCACATGTTTCAAACAAAACAAGTTCCTGGGTAGCAGGAATATTAGTACTGAAATGGTTCTACGTCTCCCTGGGGTTATGGACTACCTACCTATAAGTTTCACTTAGTGGATAGATGAAAGGGGTGGGAGACGTAGAAGAAAAAATCCATCACATGCAAGCAGTTCAGCACATCTGACTCCCCGGACCACACTTTTCCTCCCTCCCTCTGACCTACTCTGTGCAGCCTATTTTCTCTTTCCTCTCTTGAACCATTAGACTCTTATCACCTTCTCCTCTGACACCCAGCGGTTTTACAAGGTCAGTTCCTCCAGCTTAAGGCTGTCACTGTACCCTCTGAGTTAAGAATCTCTTGAGAATTTCTTGATGCCCTTTTAAGACAGCCAAAAGCACAATGAACTATTGCAATCACAACACAGAGCTCTGGAACAATTTTCCTCAAGACTCGCTTGGCTCACCAGGCCAGGTACCAAACTGAAAGTCCTTGTGGAGCGTGTTCCGTGTGTCCATTCCTCCAAGAACCCTTCATGGTGAATGGGAGAGCCGGGCACAGGCTCACACATTTCCTCCTTATTGAAGCTCCGAGGGAGGGCCCCTGGCCTGCTTAATCATTCACATCATAATAAAATCTCTTTGCCCCAGAGGAACACGACTAGATTTCTTTTGTTAAAATCTCATTAAAGCCTGCCTCGGCCTGTAATAATTTGTTAATGGATGGCAGTGTTATTTGGCTGCTCTTGGGCTTTCTTTCATTTCTTCTCAGGTCTCATCATTGTTGGCTTGTCTCCCAGGCATCTGGGTGCCACTGGAGTGTAAAAGCTGCTCTCGCCACTGCAGACCACTCTGCGAGGAGCCCCAGTACCTGTGAGGAAAGACATGTCTCACTTGTTTCCTTCCTTCCTCTATTCCCTGTTCAGATTCTTCCTATTCAGCTGAAACATATGGTTCTTCATATAAAGCCGAGCCAAATTCCCAGGTAGTTTCCCTGCCTGGGGGTTTGAGGTAAGCCTATTTGCCAAAGGTCCCTTTCCGTTGTGTCTCCACAAAACCACCAAAGCAAATATTTAGGTGTTTTCTGAATGACCATCCAAACAGCCGCAACTAAAGCATTTCCAAAGGCATGTGACAAAGTCTGTCTGTGGGTGGGGAGGTCACTCTGGGAATCACGGAAGATCATGGAGGTAGAAGCGACTTATAAATTGCAGCCTGCAGAGGTGTAGACCATGAAGCAATCTGAAGTATCCTGGGTTCGGGCTGAATTGCAGAAGACTCTGGTGGCCTTAAGCCTAAACAGGCGGGAAGTACTTGTTCCCAACACCATGTCTACCAGGCCATGAGTTCCCTTAATGAAATATAAAGTAGGGTGGGGTGGGGAGGAATGGGTTGTGTGTTTTCATCTGCATCGCTGCACCTGTCCATCAGTTTCTGCAAACAGAATGCAAACAGGACAGCAGACTCACCTAGGCATCCCATAATCTCTACAATAGTTATGGGGTAAATTCCTTCTGATGGTTTGATAGGTAAAATGGAGTTCTAGCAATATTACTACCACTACTACTGACAACATCAATAGCTAACATTTGCCAAGCACTTACTCTCTGCCAGGCACTGGTCTAAAATCCGGGATCTTCACTTGCATGATTAATTCATTTACTTTCACAATACCAGAAGAGATCGATATTATTGTTATTCCCATTTTAAAGGTGAGGAAATTAAGGGTGGAGCTTCAGAACCCGAGCATTCTGACTCCAGAGATGGCTTCCTTATCTATTTAAGCTCTTTACATTAGCTACGCCAAAGTGTGTTTCTAGTTATACTAGAAATAAAGGGTCAGCCCAACCTCATTATCCCAAACTACCACAATGGACCTGAGAATGGGAACGTAGTTGAATTTTCCTGAGCTATTGGCCAGCTACATCACAGCTATTGTTCTACCCTAAATCTAACGTCAGATCTACCTGCTAGAGAAGGAGGTTGCTTTGGGGAAAGTGACTTAGTTAGGTATACTGGGATCCGTGAGTAGCAGAAGACACAATAAACAAGGCATGGAGGTATAAAGAAGGGTGGATGGCCAGGGAACTGGGATGAGGGAGGGGGGTTATTCACCAGAGATAAAGTTGGAGAGACAGCAGAGACACTCGCAGGCTACCTCAAAGACCATCATCCCAAGAAGCTCGGATTATATGCTGAGGGTTTTAATCAGGAGGATAACATCAGCACATCTGCCTCGTGGAAACTGTTCTATAGTAGCATCGAAAAAGATGGAGCAGGGACAGCTTTTACTACTGAAGCAGTGAAAGGGAGAGATAGTGAGAGCCTGGGGTTGGAGAAAGTGGTAGAGAAGGGAGCGGTCAGGAACAGAGGTGGTGAGAAGGGGAAAGATTATGTAGGCAGATAAGACGGTACGAGGGGGAGGGGAGCTGGCGGGGGGGGGGGGGGGGGGCATGAAAGAAGTTGGCTGGGAAGGTTCCCAGGTCTGGGGCTTAAGTGATTGTGTGGATGCTGAAGCCAATAAAAAGAATCAGGTGGGCCCGGCCAGTGTGGCTCAGTGGCTGAGCATCGACCTATGAACCAAGCTGTCATTTTAACAAGCCAAATGACCCAATGTTGAGAGATGGCATCGATCCGCCATTGCCTGGGTGGTCCTCTCTGCAGACCTACAGCTCTTCCCCTCCATGGAGGTAAACTTTCCTGCAGAGTCTGTATATAAGGCAGAGTCATTTGTGCTCCCTGAGCCTGGGGGAGTCTTCTCCTTACGCGTTACTGCTTTTGGTGAAATAAAATCCAGATCTTTGGAATACAAATCCTTGGCTCGAGGTTGTTTGAGTGGAAATTTTTAATGAGCGGTTCCCTCAGCTACGGAGTTGGGCAAAATGCGATTCTCTTAATGTGTGTGTTCCCACAGAAGCTAATAAATGGGCATTACTCTGGTATGGACACATCCTATTACTCAGCGTGATCCTAGTAGCGCTGGCAAAAAAAACCATTAGCTGCACTGGCAAACAGCTGAATTCATTATGTCCGGCTACAGGAATAATCCCCAGACGATTCCTGTTGACACAGAGAGAACACCAGTCGCCAGTCTGGGGGGAAGAGAGGGGGGGGAGGGGGAGGCGATGACAGGGCTGCCAGCAGAGCAGCCAGGGTTGGCACGGCCCCTTCCGCGGCCCTGTGCTGTCCCACTAATCAGAAGTCACCACTGCTGCTGAGAGCATGATGAATGGCCGATGCATGACACTTCGTCATATTTGAGACAAAGAAAAACGGACACCAGGAAGGAGGGAATCTCTGGGTTTCGGTTGAGAGAGGGGAGGATGATGCAGCAGAAGATGAAGGGTTTAACCACTCCTGCCATCACTCAGGGAGCCGAAAAGTAGGTCATCAGCATGCAGCCAGTTGCACATGTAATGCTGGCATCGCGGGCTGAATGGGCTCACCGACAGACATTCCCTACCTTGAGGCTGAATCATCCCCACACCCATGCCAGCCTGGGCCAGGGAGACTTCCCTGAAAGGAGACAGCCTAGTCACCTCATCCCTCATTCTGGGACAGGCACAACCCCATAGAACAAATTTGGGAAGGGTTCCTGAATTCAAGGAGCGACAGCACCCGTCATCCTCTGTGAGAATTCCAGCGTTCCATGGAGCCCTCAGTGAGCGGCCTTGCCCTGGGGAGTGGGAAGCGACCCTCCAGGCGACCAGGCAGGCACCTTGGCAACCCCTTCTTGGCCTGAAGCTACTTCCATTGTCCTGATAATTGTCAGACTGTTCCATTGTATTCAGAAGAGTTAATTGCCAGAGTGCTCATGCTTTCAGACCCATTGTTTCAACTGGCTCTGTTCCCTATTGGTTCTCAGCAAAGTTATTTTCTTCCTCAACTGTCCCTGGCTCCAGGCAAATAGGCTGCTAACTCTTTATGGAGAAACCTCCTCCATGCAGCTCTTTCTAAACCAAACCCTGCAACCTCATGTAATTTCCCCCTCGTTTGTCCTCCTCTGTCAATGTGTATCCTACTGTCACTTCATTCATTCAACAAGAATCTACTGAGCACCTACAGTCTGTAGACCAGGCACTGTTCTAGGCAGTGAGGACCCAGCCATGAACAGGACAGGTAATGTCCTGATCTCCTTATGCTTCCAGTCTAGTGAGGGAAGATTTTCAGTAAACAAGTTTTACCTATTGATGCTGAGAATAAAGTCACAGTTTTACAGCTGAAGAAAGGACAATTTTAAGCTCTTCAAATTCTCTGATTCAGGCTTGGTTCAAATGATAACCACAGGTCACAGAGGTGTTTGACAAGCCTTAGGCGGATAGAATCGCTAGTGAACAGTGCCCTTTTGCTGTTCAAAGTGTTTTCCTGAGGCTGCCAACCTCCAAAATGGTTTTCTGATACCATTTTCTCTCCTCCTCCTCCTCCAACCAGAATCTTTCTTTTTACAGGGCAGCTGCTTACCTCGGTATGAGAGAGAAAGCAATCTTATGGAATTAATTCACACTGATGTGTGAATGAATGACTGATTCACACATAATCCTCAAAGAGTTTTATGGTGTGCTTTTTAAAATATATTTTTTATTGATTTCAGAGAGGAAGGGAGAGGAAGAGATAGAAACATCAATGATGAGAGGGAATCATTGATTGGCTGCCTTCTGCACGTTGGACTGAGCCTGCAACCCAGGCTTGTGCCCTTGATTGGAATCCAACCTGGGACCCTCTGGTCGGCAGGCCAACACTCTATCCACTGAGCCAAACCAGCGAGGGCAAGTTTTAGTTTTTGGAAGAAAATTTTTACTAACCCTAAATGATATCTAGATATCTCCGTCCTCAATATAAATTGGAAAAAAGGTGTTATAGGAAAAGTTTCCACTAGGTTGTCAGCTATGGGTTTCTTGAGAGCAGATACCATATCACTTTGGGTACTCAGTCATCTAGCCCAACCAATTGGATACCTAATCAACACGTATGAATTGACAGGAACAGACAGAGGGAATAGGAAGGAGAAGGGAGAGAGAGGAAAGGAGAACCAGGGGAATGAAGGGAGAGAAAAGATAAGAGGGAGGAAGGGAAGGAGGAGTCAAGGAGAGGAAAGCAAGGAAATCAGAAGAGAGAGAAAAGAGAACAAAACACACTCCAAATGATGGCATAGCTTCTGTTTTCTTCCCACTACAGTGAGGAGGGACTTATTCCAATAGAAACGGTGGGAAATGCTGCCCTTTAAAGTTCCAACAAGAGAATGGAGCCAGAAGATGCCGAGCCCTAAGGAAAGATATTGATCAGAGCCACACGTTTCTATTCCCCAGCACAGTAGAAATGACTCCAGACAGATGGCTGCCCACTATCGAGTAGCCTCCCAAGGGACCCCTGTCCCCGGAAGAATGGGTCCAAGATATCTAATGATCACAGGAACTCAGGCACTAACCCAGTTAGGGTTATAAAAATTGATCTCTGTAGATTCAATATGATTAGAGAGACTGCATTCATCTGTAGAAGGCCGCAGTGGGATTTTCCACTCAAACCAAATGCAAAGGGGAACTTGAGAGAGAAGTGGAGGTCAGAGGTGGGGAGCCAGGACCACCAATTTTCTTTTGGGTCTCAGGACAGAAGAGAAGAAATCTTTTTTAGATGCTAAAGAAGAAACGTGAAGCAGCAGATCCTGGCTACAGAGAACCAGCGACCAGATGTCCCGGAATTCAGAGAGAAATGGGCTCAGGCGCTCGGAACAATGGAATCCTTGAGCAAGGTCGGCCCAAAAACCAACGGGTATTCATTCTTTTTTTTCTTTTTTAATATTTTTGTATAATATGCTTATTAACATACCATTACTTTAATATATTTTATTGATTTTTTAACAGAGAGGAAGGGAGAGGGATAGTTAGAAACATCGATGAGAGAGAAACATTGATCAGCTGCCTCCTGCACACCCCCTACTGGGGATGTGCCCGCAACCAAGGTACATGCCCTTGACCGGAATCGAACCTGGGACCTTTCAGTCCGCAGACCAATGTTCTATCCACTGAGGCAAACCGGTTAGGGCAAAGGGTATTCATTCTTGCCAAGATATCGAGAGAGCATACTCTTTATCCTCTGGGATTAGCCTGCTTTAGATAAGTATATCAGAAAGAGCTCGGCTCAGCTCACAGCCAGTGAGATTGGATGTGTTTAAATGCTTGCTTCCATCTGTACCAGCAGGGAAACCATGGTGCCTGGATTTAGTTTCAAACAGAATCCTGACCCTACCACTCACTGGTTTTTATGACTTTGGTCAAGCCCCTTAATCCCACTAATCCTTCATTTCCTCGTCTGTAAAGTGGAAAAAACTTCCCCTTTCTCTGTACCATTTAATAAGCGTTTTTCTATTGCTAGACACTCCGCACTCACGAATGCAATCTCCTTTACTCATGACCACCACCCGACCGGGTAGCATCGTCTTTTGACAGATGGAGAACATGAGGCTCGGAGAGATTGCCGCAGTTCCAAGGTCACACAGCTGGGAAGTGCTGGACTGGAATTGACACTTGGTCTAACTTCAAAGTCCACAGCCTCAAACTGGGTGGCCTGCCCCCACCCCCCACCCCAAATGTCCTAAAACCACACTGCTGAACAAAGATAGAGGTTTTCCATGCTTCTGTTCAAATACAGCTGAGGGAGCATGCTCCTTCTCCCATCCCGATACCGTTGTGCTTAACCCAGTCATTAATAACAGGAAAGGCGCCAGGGGAGAAGACCACGTTAGTGGCATGTCATTTGGACAGCTTCCCCAGGAAGCCACATCTTGACACTCCCAGGGGCCCATCAAAGGGGAGACAGACATGCCCAGAAACGCTGGGATGACTAGAGAAGATGCTTGCCCTCAGCCACACCTGAGAACAAAGGTCATTGGCCAGAATGGGCGTGGCCACTGCAAAGGCACAAAATGTGGGATATGTAAGTCCCTGAACATAGGGGTTCGCGCTCTCGTGCTCTTGGGACTCCTTTTTTTTTTTTTTTTAATGTTTTTTGTTGATTTCAGAGAGAGGAAGGGAGATAGAAACATCAATGATGAAAGAGAATCATTGATTGGCTGCCCCCTGCACACCTCCTATTGGGAATCGAGGACACAACCTGGGCCTGTACCCTGATTGGGAATTGAACCGTGACCTCCAGGGCCAATGGGTTGACACTCAGCCACTGAGCCACACTGGCCAGGCTCTTGGGACTCTTCAGACTTGTGTGACTGGGTGTGTGGGGCTCTCATGCATTCGCCCACGTGGCCCTCGGCCATTCGAATCCCACACACAGTGGACTAGTGGACCAGTCTGATGCTGTGCTGGACCCGGCTCCAACCTGGAAAGGAAACTCTGGACACTGGCTTTGCTTCTAGCCTCACTGAAACCCCAGCCACACTTCTATGACTGGACAAAGGGACATGGGACGTTGGAAGCTCAGGGAGGTAATTCCACAGAAATACTAGTGAAGCTTTCTCCCGTATCGCATCCTCCCGTGTGGGCCTCCGGAAATGCTTACTCCAGTGGTCCCCCAAAACCCCCCTCCTTCTGATAACAATCCCAGCGAGGTCTTCAAAAGGGAAGCCCTGCCCGGCCGGCGTGGCTCAGTAGTTGAGCATCAACCTGTGAACCAGGAGGTCACGGGTTCGATTCCCGGTCAGGGCACATGCCCTGTTTTGGGTTCGATCCCCAGTACCGGGTGTGCAGGAGGCAGCCGATCCATGATTCTCACACAACATTGATGTTTCTCTCTCCCTCTCACTTCCTCTCTGAAATCAATAAGAATATATTTATAAAAAAAAAAAAAAAAAGGAAGCCCTCCCCTGTTTATCTTTCAGTTAGCAAAAGGCACAGGGGCTTTTCTGGTTTTTCTTTTATCTCAGTGGCACAGAAATATCCTCCACCTTCAGGCTGGGAAAGACAGAGCTCAGCCCCAGGTCCCCAGGGAACAGAATTATTGTAAGGAACTGCCGTTTGTCAGCTTTCCTCGGTCCCCTCACCAGGGCAAGGGCATTGCCAAACGTGGTCCCCGCCTCTGTCCACCCTCAGCGGCTGCAGCCTTGGCATTCAACCGCTCCAGCTTATTAGAGCAACAAATTATCAACGTGAGAACTGCGGAGGCACTCAGATGGAAAACGGTCTCTTTTTTATGAAGTGACTTCATTGGGAACCGTTTTCCCATCAGCTCAGGGGTCAGAGCTTGGCGGGGGCAGCCACTGAGGAGAGCGTTTGGCCTCTGCCTTCCTGGCTCCTTTTTCTGTTGCCGCCTCTTGAAGAAAGGAGGAGATCGAAGCCACTTTAGGAGAGACCTTTTCAGGCCTGAGGGTCTGTCCATTTGTAAGGTCTGCTGAGAGTCCACCGTCTCCGGCTGTGATTCTCCGATTCGTAGCCCGATTCTCCTGTGCAAGGATTTTTAAACCTTTTGCTTCTTGCACTTCTCCCTTCGGCTCCTCGCCCCTAGCCAAGACCTCCCGCAGCCCTGGTGGCTGAGAAAACAAAATGAATTTCAAAGGGATCCTTGCTGGACAGAACTCTGAAGCACGCTTGGGGTGGAGGATTGGAGAGAGGTTGAAACTAGTTGGGTTTCTGTTATTCAGATCCTGAAGTTTCTAAAATTGCATTGGAAATCTGCTTATCTTTTCAGAAGCCTGTGCTCCATTCTGGACCAGCTGGATTTTGACATTTTTGTTGCATTCCCATCACGTTTCCAGCACTCGAACACACAGAATTCTGATCTGTAGAGCTGACACGTGATCCTCCATCATACAGAGGAGCCTCCATTCCCCACGAATCCGGAATAAGCAGGGCGAGCCTCCTACACACCAATGGGATATTTCTCTCTCTCTCTCTCTCTCTCTCTCTCTCTCTCTCTCTCTCTCTCTCTCTCTCTCTCTTTTCTTTCTATTTTCCCAGAAGAAATGTGAAAAGGGTGAGGTTCAGGATTAAAAAACTGCCCATCAGTGTTGAAAGAGTCACTGCTCCATACGTTTAGTCTGGAAAGAATTCATGGAGAAAGTGAGTTTCGAACATGCTTTGAAAACACTTGACAGATTTGTGGCTCCTTATATGTCCATTTACACTTTTTTTGGTCCAAGAAAACCAAATAACCACACATTCTTTCTTCTCGCCTATGAAAATGGCACAGAAATGCAGTCTTTCAGAGGGAAAACTTGTTCACGCCGTTGTAAGAAAGCATACAGTCATGACGGCACGTGAGTAATTCTGTCATCTAGAGTTTCTAAAAATCGGAGCTGAGCTGAGACCTTTCAGGGGGCTGTGAAGTCAGTTGAGCGGATCATGACCAGCCCTTTTGAAAGGAAATAATCGAATAGGAAAGAACAGAAACCACGAGCGTAGGAGTGCAGGTGTGCTCTTGCACGGCACACAGGGTCACAGTGTAAAACCAACATGTCAAACTCGAAGGCTAACACGGGCCAAATAAACGAGGCATGCGGCCCGTGGGCCACGAGTTTGACATGCTTGGTGTAAAATGTAGTTCTTACTGCGGCTCATAGAGCTCTAAATGTGGCTTCAGAAGACCGAGGTTCTAAATTTGGTTCTTCTATTGAACTGTTACCTTAAGTAGATGCCTCTTCTCTAAGCTTTCCTTTCTTTCAGCACGTGTAAAATGAAGGGCTCTGGTAAAACAGGAAAAATTTGCCCTGGCCAGTGTGGCTCAGCTGGTTGAGCGTCATCCTGTGCACCAAAAGGTCGCCGGTTTGATTCATGGTCAGGGCTCATCCCCAGGTTGTAGGTTTGATCCCTGGTGAAGGCACGTGAGAGGCAGCCAATAAATGTTTCTCTCACGTCGGTGTTTCTCTTTCTCTCTCTCTCCTTTCCTCTCTCTCTAAAATCAATAAAAACATATTTTAAACATTGGAAAAATATAAATTTATTTCTGCCAAAGTATACTACATCCCAACGTCAGCTGGAAATGGATTGAGGGTTTTCTGAAGCGACTGCGTAACTGCTCCTCCGGTGACATCTCTGTGGCTACCCAAGACTTGACTAAGGTAAGCCTTTGGAGCCATCTAGCCCCACTGTCAAAGGAACTTGAAGTTTATTGCAGGTTTTATGGAAGGGCTATATTGAGTGATGATGACGTTTTAGAAGTGAAAATGTCAAAGACCAAATTCTTAGCACAATAACTCGCTTGTGGTCTAAGCATCTTCTCTATTGACACTTCATCTCCCTTTAAGAAAAGAAATATCACAAGAAATGCCAAGCCGTGTGGATCCTGCCTTGTGACTGTTACAGCGCAGCTCTGCCCGCCGTTTCCCATCCACATGGAACGCCAGGTGCCACACTGCAGAACCCGAGGTTCCCTTCACATGCTTTGCTCTATAAGCCACTCCTTTCTCTGCAGCTGAACCAACGTCTGACTTTTCCTGCATCTGAAGGGCAGTCTGTCGCGGCATTGCTCTGCGGACCAGTCTCAGTCTGCGTCAGGACTTCTCGGAGAAGGCACGACCATCCGTTCTCGCAGGAATGCACTGCAGAGGACCCGCCGATGTTCAGTAGATCCTGCACATGTTATGCTGCAATGTCCTTGAACCTGGTCCCTGCTAGCATCTGAAATTGGGATGTAATGGAACTTGATTTAAGTTTTGATAATTGATTACAGTATAATCATAGCAATAACTGTAATGTTTTGTGGTTATTACTTGTATGTCTTTTCATTACCTTGTGAATAATTTGAGGTGTGTGATTTAATCATGGGTATTGTTAGATTCCCCTCCAGCAAGACCATCAACTGGCACATTCCGGCTCATGATAAATGATGCTGAGATGCAATTTATTACTGGAGAAAAGAAAAGGTGTTATCTAAAAAAAGAACACAAGTAAACTGTTGGTGTTATTATATTTGGGATCTTACACTTAAGTGTGTCACATGTGTGGGATCAAAGTAATTCGCTTCTAACCTAAAGGAACCGCTGAAACTTCAAGGGACTTTGGAGACCACCGAGACCTGGGGCTGGCAAACTGGCCTAGGGGGGTCAAGTCCAGTCTACCGCCTGTGCCTGTTAGCCAGGTTTTCTTGGAACACGGGCACGTTTTTCTATGGGTACTTTCATGCCACAACTGCAGAGTTAAGTAGCTGTGACAGAGACCGGATAGCCCACAAAACCTCCAATATTTACTATCTAGCCCTTTACGCAAAACGTTTGGTGAGCCCCGATCTAGACAGAATCCTCTGGCTTTATACGTAAGGAAAGTGAGGCCAAAGAGAAGTGACTCGTCCAGACTCATTAACAGCACAGCTGAGATGATACTGGAGGCCTCCCTGTCCTGTCTCTCTGTTTGACTATCCCACTCTGTCTTCACCAGCCACGAAGCTGTGCCTGCGTCCCTCTGCTTCTCCAAGGCAGTGTCCGTGAGCCTCTCAGGGCTGATGGGTGACGTCTTGTTTTCCCACGCCTGTCCATTTGCAGGTGGAGTGACAGGGTCTCAACCTGAACCTAGACTTTGTTCACCCTGGATCCAGCCATCCTCGGGCACGTTTGGAGAGTCACGGCCTGGGCCTCCCAGGAAAGAGCTCATCTTCAGGAGCAAAGGGTAGAGTCGCACAAATCTGGGTCCGGGGGAGAGGAGCAGAGAAACTAGATGGTCCTCCCTCTAGGCACGCATGACACCTGCCTGAGCCCTCGGGAGAAAGGGCTGCAATAAGGAAAGAATTAAGACGAAGTGAGTTGTTCCACAGAAGCTGGCAGGGGTGTGGAGGGCATTAGGCAGTGCAGAGGACTGGTGGCCGTGGTGCCGGTGGCTGTGGCACACGAGAGGTGGAGAGTGGCTGACTCCAGGTGGCTTCACTGGCATACGTGATCTGTATAACAGAACTCAGCACAGCAAGCCAAGGCATGAGGAAAATGATGGATGCTGGCCATAGCCCAGAGGACTATTTTATGGACACACTAGAGGCCCAGTGCACGAATCCGTGTGGAGGGGGGAGGTCCAGGCCAGCTGATCAGGGCCAGGCCAGCTGGGGGAAGGGGCTGCGGGCGATTGGCCAGCCAGCCCTGCCCCCAATCGGGCTGGGTTCCCTGGCTGCAGTGAGGATCATATGGTCGTTCCAGTCATTACGGCATTATGGTCTCTGGCTTTTTATATATATAGATGTGATGTGCTTCTTGGGGTCCCCTAGAACCAGGAGGGAGAACTATGAGGAGGCTGGAGGATTCATAGTAGCAAATGGGACCGAACAAGAGAAATGCTATTTTTAAATCTCCAGCTGGTCCAGCGGGTAGCAATAACAGTTACAAGTGCCAATCAATCCTCTCACCTGCCTTTGCCAGGTTTAGAATGCCACAGAGGCGAGTTGGAGCTCTTCCCAAGCCATACCCTCAGAGATGGACAGTTATGCCTCCAAAGCTCCATTGCCGAGTTCATTAACCCTGGTTCAACAGGGCAGGGCTATCCTCCCAGCCATTCGACAAGCAATTCCCTCACTGTCAGGTACCGCGTGCCTATAAAGACTGTCATTGTAGTTGATGGTATTGGCATAGCCAACCTACACTTGAGTGGGATCCAGAGAAATGGCTTTCGGTCTATGAAGGGAAAAGCAAAAGAGAACAAATACATTTTTAACAACTACAATTCCCATTCATAACAGGAGATACTGGCTTATAAACCTAGGGCTTAAAGTAAGTCAGACAGAGAGAGGTAAGTCTATTCATTCCACGCGGATGGTTATTTCCAAGGAACATGGAGGAAGATGGGAAAATGGCAAAAGCGGGAGGGAGGTAAGTCAGCAGGGGCTGCAGTTTGGATCCCATAACTTCTGAACACCATTTTCTGGCCTTACGTGTGGTCATGTACGGTGACTTTAATAATAGGCAAATGGCCTGTGGATCTTATAAAGAGTGAAGTTGTGTGTTAAGAAAAATTATCTGAAGTTTAACATGTACCCTTTAGTGTCATGCCGTTGCATCGTCTAACAAGCCCACCCAAGGATCATGTGATGTCTGCCCTAGGGAGGTGATTTAGTTAGACTTACTAACTACTAATGGTTAGGGCCAGACTCTATAAAGTTAGGTGTTAAGAAGATTGCTATGTGGCAAATGACCTTTATCCGGTAGAAATGCAAATGAATTGTATCAAATAGAAAACATAACCCCAAGTCTGATCTTATCGTCATGTGGGATATTATCAACTTTTATGTAACTTTGCAAACCTACTTCCCACATCCTTTCTTTTAATGGTCATATGTAAAAGTCTCTTGTGTTTGCCTTTGATTTGGCTTTGTCGTCCTGCGGTTCCCTCCCTAATGAGGTACATAAATCTTCGACTATCTGAGCATCATGTTTTCAACATTTTATAGAACCTCTCTCCTCCAAAATTCACCAGGGGCCTCCCTGTTTATAATTATCCATCGTATTCCGTGCATCATAACAAGTTAAATTCATCTGGCTTCCATTTCTCAGCTGGCAGATTAGACAAAGTCTCTTTATTTTAAAAATGAAAGGAGAGCCCGGCCGACGAGGCTCGGTGGTTGAGCACTGCCTTATGAACCAGAAGGTCACAGTTCAATTCCCTGTGGTGTGGGCTTGATCCCCAGTGTAGGGTGTGTGGAAGGCAGCCGATCAATGATTCTCTCTCATCACTGATGTTTCTATCTCTCTCTCCCATCCCCTTCCTCTCTAAAATCAATAAAAACATATTTTTAAATGAAAGTTCAGAAAAAAATAAAATAAAAATAAGGAAAATAAAAAATGGAAGTTCATTTCCTCTTTGAAGTCAGTTCACTTTGGCAAGTTGCTCTGTGACCTTTTGGGTCCAGTGTTATACTGGCTACTCCAGGAATTACAGAAAAAAGGTCATAGCTCTGTCCTTACGTGTCTTACAGACCAAATGGGGAGATGAATCATATGCATTTGTTAGTTACAGTCATCTGCCTTGAGACACTGCTGTGGTATGCTCAGACCAGTGAGCCACCTTGAGCTCTGAGGCTAATCTCATTTTATTCCGGGATCCAGGGGGAAAAAACTTAGCAAGAAAGATGAGTGGAGCTGTAACAAGTTTCTGCCTCTCTTGGCTCCCACCCAAACTAATCGGCCCGGGAGACAGACTTCCCCTCCAGCCAGCATCTTGTTCAGCATTTCTGCTCATCACGCTTCTGGCACCGCTTCCTCCGAGGACCGTCCATCATTCCTAAACCATCGCCCGTCTTCTTGATAAATCAGCAGACAGATGCCGGGGGTGCAGGATGGAGATACAGAAAAGACACCTGATTCAGACTCACTCCTTCCTCCTCCTTGTTACCTTGGCTTCTCATATCAGAGAGAATCATAGGGCAGTCTGGTGGTGAACCAGGAGTGTGTGTGTGTGTGTGTGTGTGTGTGTGTGTGTGTGTGTGTGTGTTGGGGTGGAGCTGTTGGAGCATGTGTGTGTGTAGGGTTGGGGTGGGAGCTGTTGGAGCAAAAAGATTCCTGGGTCCAGCCAGCATGGCTCAGTGGTTGAGTGTTGACCTATGAACCAGGAGATCACGGTTCCATTCCTGGTCAGGGCACATGCCCAGGTGGCAGGCTTGATCCCCAATGTGGGGTGTGCAGCCGATCAATGATTCTCTCTCATCAATGATGTTTCTATCTCTCACTCCCTCTCCCTTGCTCTCTGAAATCAATAAAAATATATTTAAAAAAAAAAAAAAGATTCCTGGGGTAAGTTTGAGGGAAGAAAGCTTCTATATGGGGTGTCCGCTAACCCCTCTGAATTCTTATAGGCCCATCTTTGAGAAAGATTTTGGAGATTGATGCTGACTTTACAGTCTCTTCAAGGTCAGAAACAAAGGCCCGTGTGTTCAGTGTTAACACAAAGGGAGCGGAGGAACGAGCGGCTTTGGCACCACATGTTCATTTGGATAAGAGGCCAAGAACTGGCTGGGGGTGGAGTGGGGAGAAGGTGGAGACAAATCTGTCCATGCTTCTGTTAAACGATTCCATAAATGAACCCAGCTGGGGTCTCCCGGTCCCTTGAGATCCAGATAAGGTTTGTTTGAAGTGTCTGGATTATTCAAAAGCTAGAGCCTTCTTGCAAGTTTCTGTGAATTATTAAAGGAGCCATGATCTGCTTCAGCGCTGGCTCCAACTTTCTGCCCCTGCTGAGTTGTTGTTCTCTGCCCTACATCTTAGGGCTGTTCCTTTATTTTCACCCTGGTTTTAACTCAAAGATGAAAGAACTGGGCTCCCTTTCCGCAAACTAACCATTCACACATGGAGATGAAGGAAATTTATATGCAGCAACATAAACTATTTAAAATCGAGCAGCAGATATTCCTCTCCTTAAAAGTCCTTTGGCCACTCTGCCTGTTGTCCCCAATCCTCTTGCTCTTTATGCAAAGGCAACATGGTGGACTACTTAGGGGCATGAAAGCTGACTGAGAGCCCTAACCGGTTTGGCTCAATGGATAGAGGGTTGGCCAGTGGACTGAAGGGTCCCAGGTTCGATTCTGGTCAAGGTTGCGGCCATATCCCCAGTTGGGGGCGTGCAGGAGGCAGCTGATCAATGTTTCTCTCTCATTGATGTTTCTAACTCTCTATCCCTTTCCCTCTCTGTAAAAAAAAAAAAATCAATGAAATATATATTAAAAAACAAAAAAAAGAAAGCTGACTGATAAGAGTTCTTGGTTGCGGCCACATCCCCAGTTGGGGGGGGGGGAGGGGGGTGCAGGAGGCAGCTGATCAATGTTTCTCTCTCATTGATGTTTCTAACTCTCTATCCCTCTCCCTCTCTGTAAAAAAAAAAAAAAAATCAATAAAATATATATTAAAAAACAAAAAAAGAAAGCTGACTGATAGAGTTCTTGTCCTAGTCTAACCCTCACCCGCTGTGCACCTTAGGTAAGTCACTTCACCTCTCTGTGCCTCATTCTTCTCATCTATAAAATGGAGGTAATAATCCACCTACCTCATAAAGTAGTTGTGAGCATAAAACAAGATATATATACCAATAAAAAACATTGAAATTCAAATCAAAACCACTAATCATATATCACTTCACATCCAATAGGATGGCTAGAATAAACAATTCAGATAATAACAAGTGTTGGTGAGGATGCAGAGAAATCAGAACCCTCAGATGATATCAGAAATGTGAAAATAAGCACAGAGTCACCACGACTCTGCAATTCCCTTCCTAGGTATATGCCCCAGAGAAATAAAAGCATACGTATGTCCACACATAACCTTGTACCTGAATGTTTATAGCAGCAGTATTCATAATAGCCAAAAGGTAGAAACAATTCAAATTTCTATCAACTGATGAATAGATATTCAGCCACAAAAGGAATGAAGTACTGACAAGCTATAACATAGAAGCATCTTGAAAACAGTATGCTACGTGAAAGAAGCCAATCAGAAAAGACCACATACTACATGATTTTTTTTTTTCATTTCATAAGAAACATCCAGAACAAGGAAATCTACAGAAAGTAGATTAGTGACTGCTTAAAGCTAATGGTTGGGGTGTGGTACTAAAGGCATTAATAGCTAAAGGAGATGGGGTTTCTTTTTCTTTTTTTAATTATTTCAGAGAAGAAGGGAGAGGGAGAGAGACATAGAAACACCAATGATAAGAAAGAATCATTGATTGGCTGCCTCTTGCACACCCCTCACATTGGGGATGGAGCCCACAACCTGGGCATGTACCCTAATCAGGAATTGAACCATGACCTCCTGGTTTATACGTCAACGCTTAACCACTGAGCCAAGCTGGCTGGGCTGGGGTTTCTTTTTGAAATAATAAAAGTGTTCTAAAATTGGCATGGTTCAGGAAGCCTTGGGCTTTTTAGAAGAGAGGACCACTATTCTGCCTGCTAGGAAACAGGATTTTCCCTTCTATCAGCCTTCATCCCTGCCTCTGATGCACACACACACACACACACACACACACACACACACACTCTCACACACAGTGCGATGTTTCATTTGGTCCTTTGTTTGAAAGTCTGTTCCTTTGGCTCCTGCAGAGGTTTCAGGATACCTTTCCCTTTCTCTCCCCACCCTCAAGCCCACCCTGAGGATTTGCCTCTTGCGAACCAGTACATCAGGGCGTTGCTCGGGCTGATAGGATCAGCTTTTCTCTTTGGCCTATCTATCCAAGGAGCTTTTCTTGAGGGTGGACAGTGGTTTGGAGAATGTAACAAGGAATGAGATAGAGTAGGGTCCCCAGCCTCACAGACAGGTTTAGACAACCAACGGGAAAGTCTGGAGGCGGGCATGATTACATTTGATAATAAACTGATGACTCCACAGAGATGACCATGGGAAGGGGGCCTGGAAAGATGAGTGAGGGTTAACAGCTTGGACGTGGCGATGGGGCATTCCATGCAAAGGAAGCAGGATGGCCAAAGACCTCCATCCTCTGACCCTGCTTCATCTTCTTCCAGTATTTAGCTCCATCTGAAATTACATTTTTGCCTAGCTTCTGTTTATATTCTGTCTCCCCGTTCCAGCTACACCATCCTCTCTGAGGGCAGAAGCATGTCTGCCTCACCCATTGCTCAGGACATATTTGTAGAATGAACAAATCAATGGGTGTGCATGGGAAAAGAAGAGAATTCCTATGATCTCTACAAGTATGTATGTGGTTTCATGTCATTCTTAGCAATACCACTCTCCAAGAAAGACATCATTATCTCTACCTTGCAAATAAGCAAACTGAGGTAAGACAAAGGTCAGCAACTTTGCCCGCAGTCACACGCTCAGTAAAAGGTAAAGCTGGGATCAAAGCCTAGGCCACCAGGTTCCAAAGAGAGGACTGTACCAAGAAGAGCCTAATCAAGGCCTGAGCGCTGACCCAACTGACCAGACAAGAAAGGGAGAAACCCCCTCAACGATTCATCTCCATCCAAGCCGCCGGTCCTGACGCGTGGCCTTGGCCACTAGCTATTTAACTTTGGGAGAATTACCTAATTTCTCTGAGCATCTGTTTCTCCTGCAACATAACAATGGATGCTACATTTAAGGTGGTTGTGAGATGATGCAGGTAAAGCACCCAGGATGGTTCCAGGCCCATAGTAGGTGTTCAATAAATCTTTCCCCATGACCCCCTGCTGTCTTTTGGCCGGGCAAATGCTATTCTCCAGAGGAGGACCAAAGAGGCAGGAGGTGTTAGGACATCGGGCCCCAGCATAGGTGAAGGAGTGAACAGTCTCATGAAGGAAATAAGCCAACAAGCTAGGCCTGGGAGAGGTGGGTGGATAAGAAGCTAGGAAAGTCCCCAACCGAGAAAACTTCCGTCTCTGCAAGATAATCTCTGACTCCTCCAGAAGGAAGGTTCAGGAGAGCAACCAGAATTCTAAGTCACTGTGGCCAATCTCTTCTCTGCAGAAAAGGTGTCGCCACAGCGTGGTGACGGGGTGCCAGGGGGCCATTTGGCTTGGGCCTCATCTATACAAATGTGGTGGTGTCTCCAAAAGAAGTTATTCCAAGTTATAATTTTGGGGGTTTGTATTAGAAGTGTCTATTTTAGAAGTGATTTGTGAGTTTAATTATACACTGCACCTGCTTGAGACTTTCCATTTCTTAAAACACAGCGTTCACTGCTCTACAAAAATTGTTTCCTGAAATAAACGCACCATCTGTGGAATCATTTTTATAAGGTATTAACGTATAAATATAAACAATGAGTTATGCCACAAGTTTTTGTGCCTGTTTCTGAATGTCTGCGTTTGCTGTGTGTTGGCTACGGATCTCTGCAGCTCGGAGCCCAGGACAGCAGTAGCCCAGCGCAGCCAGAGGCGAGGGGAAGTGCCTGCTACTGTTCTTGTTCACAGCGCCACCTGGTGTTTGAAACTCATAAAATATCAAACTTCCTCATCCTTAAGAACTGGAATTTGCTGAATAAAATCCCCACAGCTACTTCCTGAAACTTTCTCTCTCCAAAATCTCATTTTTATTCACTTGAAAAGAATGTGGCTTATAAGCAAGAATGATCCAAAGTAAGAGTAGACGTGCCAGGACTTTCTGATGGGTGGAAGTTTTACAAAGTCTCTAAGGATAAGAGCTGATGAAAGGAGCCCAAGTGAGTAAGTACCTCATCCGTGAAAGCACTCACGCAGAGGCTGGCGACTGCCTGCACAGGTGGCACACGGGTCACGTGGCAGGTTGGATCACAAGACCATTTCCTAATTCTGCTCTGAAATATACCTGGAGAGATGAAAAACAGGTGGTCACTGGCTTTCAGGGTTGAAGTCTGTTTTCTTGCCACTTCTTTTTCTGCTCCTATCAGTTTCCATAAAGCCTAGGAGAGGACACTGGTCCTCCCCAATTTTCATGCATCCAGTATGGGCTGGACATGACAGAGGTGAATAGTGCAAAGTCACAGAGGCCTCAGCACTCCCTCCCCACCGTCCCCAGGTGGCCAGGCATTTACCCTCAAGTCCAGTCCTTCTGTTGGTTTCTGCAGAGGACAGAAGAAAGAACAGGCAGTTTTTGGACTTTAGGACTGCGTGATTCCATGTCTCGTCTGTATTGGTGAGGGGCTGCTAACAGCAGAGGCCTGGCCTCCGTGGCTTCAACAGATTAGGGGTTTAGATTTCACCTAAGAGGGCAAAGGGAGGCCGGTAGGACCGGCGTGGCTGCTCCAGAATGTGATCAGAGAGCAGGCTCCTGACTTTCTGCTCCACATCTTCTATGCACAGAGCTTCCGTCCTCAGGAGCCTTGGCGGCAAAAGGGAAGAAGAGGGAAGCGGGTGCTCCTCCGAGCTGGAGAGCTCCCCTGGAGGTCTGCCCAATGGTTAGTGCGCACTTCCCTGGCCACACCTTATTGCAAGGGGCCTGGGAAATGTGTTAGCTGCATATTGTGCCACCGCAATAAAATCCAGGGTTCTGTGAGGGAAGGAGGAGGTGAACACAGGCAAACTACATCTCTCTCTCTCTCTCTCTCTCTCTTTTTCTCTCTCATCCCTGTCAGCGGAGTGGGCATTACTCTCTACTTGAGAAAGATGAGGAAGCTGAGAAGTAGCCAGGAGCACCTGCAGTAGGTGGGTGGTGATGTGGGTCTACGCATTTCCACTACATCCCTCTTCCTGAAGCTCAGTGCCAGCTTTGAAAGATAATGAGCACAAAGTAGAAACCAATGACCATCTGGACAAACACCAGCTGTGAGCCCAGGGCCATCCCTCCGGGGGGGAGTCAAACTGACAGATGAAGGGGTTGCAGAGGGCAGTGAGGACAAGGGCTGCAGGACACTGGGCTCCGTGTCACTCCCTGGGTTGGCAGGAGGTAGCCAGCTGTGGCCGTGACTCAGCTGGGAGGACAGATTGGCAGGAAATCAGTGCAGCTTCCAAGTCAGCCAAGTGGCAGGCAAGTGAGCGAGGCTCCGGTTCCCACCGGTCACAGCCAGCTGCAGAGGCCCAAGACTGAAGAACGTGACAGCTGGGCCAGGAGCAGCCCAGGAATGTGTCACCCCTCCCGCTGAGGGGGGCCATCAAGAAGATGAGCAAGCGCAGATGTTTCTCCAGCAGAGGGTGACACCTGGGTGGAGCTGCCTACCAGGTGCAGGCTCCAATGTCCCTGTGCAGGGGAACGAGCCGTGTGGCAAGCAGACCAGTCAGGACCCCTCTGGAGACTGTCGAGACAGCCAGCCCATTGTTATGAGCACAGCCTGGAGCTGTTCCTTCTCATGCCCTCAACTCCCACAGGAGTTAAGGACAATGTGGCCAGAGGTGTAAGGGAAACCCTGGGATTACATGGGAACACACGCAATGCGAACAGAGGCCACTCCTTCCCACGGTGAAGAAAGGAAAGTCCTCATAGACGGGAAACACACGCAAGCAAACTTGGGAGAATAGGACCGTGTTCAGCTCCAGGAACAGGACAACTCTCGTTCGAGCACACGGTGTAGGAAGAAGAAATCGTGTTTAGAAAGAAACACACTTTCTCCTGTCAGCTGAACGTGGGGGAGTTCACTGGGGAGGGAATGTCAAGGCCCAGAAGAAAGAGGGAGCTCTCCTCTCTTTCACCTTCCAAAAACTATACCCATTATGGTTATCTGTGGAGCCTCGCCCGATGCCCTGGCTCTGTAATTAACAGCTGACTGAAGTTTGCTTAGAACTCCATGTAGCTAGGCTTCCAGAAAAGCTTTTTCAACGAGAAGTCTGGGGTAGACGTGGTAATGAAGATCCCTCCTCTAACGAGAGAGAAATTGGGAGAGACTGGAAGGAAACAGGTGGAGGAGAGGGTGGGCTGGCTGTGAAGGCCCGTCCTTGGAGGATGCTCCCTGACAGGCGAGGTCTATGCATTTCCACTACATCCCTCTTCTCGAAGCTCCTGGCACCTCGCAGCCACCTGCAGGCTGCCCAGTGAGGCTCTGCAGATGGTTATAAACAACTTGCAACTCGCTCCTTCACCCCAGGCCCGCTGCAATCTCGAGACCCTAAGCTCATCCAATCTAAACTCCGCTGTCCGAAGACCTGCTCCTGTGGCCTTGGAGAGGCTGTGCAGAAGGCGGCCTGCAGGCTCTCACACCTCCTGCCTCCCCTGCCCACCTCGGCAGCCTGGCTTCTTGCCCCCACGAGGGCACAATCAGCGCTGAGCCTTCCCGAGCCCGCCTTGGCCCTCTGGGGTTCGAGAAGTCAGCGGGGACACACTCCCCCATCCAACCCGGGCCATCTGCACTCAATTACAAGCCTTTGGGAGCCAGCAGAGGGCTGTTTAGCTGCTGCTGGTTCTGTGTGATTAGCTAGCTCTTGCTTTTTGAATGCTGCACATGGTGCAGCCAGCTGTAGGAAGCATTCATGATTCAAAGCTTTTTCCCCCGCAAAAAGAAAAGTGCTAAGCTAGTTATTACTATGGGGAAGAAAAAAGTTTAAAAGTCTTTACTTTCTGGGTAAGTTCCTCTTTCTGTCTAATAATTCCTCATCCTCCCAGGATTGGGACCGTTCCTTTGTCTATTTTCTATAGGCACCATCTCGCCACTTGCTGCAAAGAAGCTTGCTAAGAAATATCAAGACAGCGTGTACCCTAGCTGGTTTGGCTCAGTGTATAGAGCATTGGTCTGCTGACTGAAGGGTCCTGGGTTCGATTACAGTCAAGGGCATATGCCTTGGTTGTGGGCTCAATCTCCAGCAGGGGGTGTGCAGCAGGCAGCCAATCAATGATTCTCATCATTGATGTTTCTATCTCTCTCTCCCTATCCCTTCCTCTCTGAAATCAATAAAAATATTTTTAAAAAAAAAACCATAAAATGAAAAATAAAAGACATATAATTCTAGCTCAGGCATTATTACCCATGGTACAAAAGACCTGATGCTAAGGCATCCTTTTAATGAAACCATTCCAGAGACTCGAGTGGAATGTTGTGGAGCCAGGGCCAACTGCTGAGCTTACCTTCTTTCCCAGGTGCTGAGCCAGGAACAAAACCCAATACTTTGTTCACACTTGAAATCCTGTGTTCTCTGCAGGCAAGAAGCAGTTGCCTGGCTACAAGCTGGCACCAAAATCACCATGGATGCTTACTAAAACATGTATTCCCCAGGCTACACAGTGGACTTGAAATCGGGGCTCACAGATGAGCGAAGGAGCAGAGGAGCTGGAGATTTGGGAGTCTTGTGAATGCTGATAAGGAAAGCCAGATTAGCTACAATCCACAGGGAAAAGAAAATGAAATAGACGATGCAGGTGATCAGCATTCCTTCTTCCTCTTACCTCTGAACTAGACAAATAAACTCATTTCTTTTCTCACAATATACAAGCTCGATGGTAAACAACAGCACCAATATGCCAGTAAGCACAGGGCACTCTATAGATATAAAAAGTTCTTTGTTGCATAGGTTCGGTAAGCTTAAGACTGTCACCTAAATTTTTGCAACTTTGGGAACCCATCTATATATGGAATAAATAGTTCTCTATTTTCCATGTTAGGAAGAGAGAAATAGCCCGGCGGGCATGGCTCAGTGGTTGAGTGTTGACCTATGAACCAAGAAACCACGGTTCGATTCCTGGTCAGGGCACATGCCCGGGTTGCAGGCTCAATCCTCAGTCGGGGGTGTGTAGGCAGCAGCCGACCAATGGTTCTCTCTCATCATAGATGTTTCTATCTTTCTCTTCTTCTCCTTTCCTCTCTGAAATCAGTAAAAATATATTTTTTTAAAAGAGAAATAAAAATGCCTATTGAAATAGCAGGAAGACCCAAAAGTGCTTTTACTTTTTTTTAATAAGCAGTTTTAAGTGTGTCCAAGAAGAAATTTTGTACCAATTAAGGGTTGTTCCACTGAGGAAAATGGGAGCCACATATGCCCCTCTCTGAGGAGGGAGTTACAGATACGAAAAAGGAGAAAACTAAGAGGAACCCTGTGGTGTCAGACTGGTATCAGAGGAGGATATGAATTCATGATTTTCAATATATAGAAACAGAAATAAATGATGTCATGTAAACATGTGTGTGTATACATGTACACACATGTAAATAGTCCCAAGCTCTGACCACTGAGATGGCTTGGGACCAGTGGCTCCACAAGAGTGTTGAACACACTTAGCATTCAAATCCTAGCTTGAAAATAATTTTCTACTGTAGGGCTGGAGTAGGAAAAATACAAGACGAGCGTGGAATGTCTTACTGTGCCAGAAAGTAAAGCAATGTCCAAGTATACGGAGGGCGAGTCAAAAAGTCACAGGAGTCGGCTTGAAGGTGCTCCTGCTCGTCCTACCTGAGACACTGAAACATCTAAAGAAATAAGGATAGTAGCGGATCACAACCCAATGAATGATAGATGAAACTACAAGTCTGTACGGATACAAGTTAGTAAGGAAAGGGGGAAAGTGATTCTACAGCGGAAAACCTGCAAACGCTTCCGGAAACAAGCGGTCAGGCAGCGTCCGCAGGGATGGGACTCCCGAGAGAGCAGTGGGCACACAGCATTGCTCCTGAGCTGTTCCTGCCAAAGATGCGTAAGTTAACCCAATCACAAGGAAACACTCCAAATAACTGGCCTGTGATCTTCAAAAGGGTCAAGGTCAAGAAAGCCAGTGAAGAGCTGAGGTCCTATTCCAGAATGAAGGACATACAGAGACAGGGTAAGTAAAAGCAGCATGTAATTCTGACCGCACCCTTTCCCTATGAAGGTCATTATTGGGACATTTGGTAAAATCTGAATGGGTCCAAAGATTAGATGGCAAGATACTAATTGCAACTTCCTGATTTGATGGTTGTTTTGTGGTTCCATAGAAAAAATGTCCTTCGGTGGTTTTTAAGGAGTGAGAGGCCCATCAAGTCAACAACTTACTTTCAAATGGTTCTGGTTCTGTACTTTTAACTTTTGTTTAAAAATATTTCAAAAAGTACCACTTCCTTTTTATCTGTTATACAACTTAAAGAATGACTACAATAACGATGAAGATGATGAGGTTGAAGATGGATATTTCAACATCAAGAGTTTTATAAAATTATTTCTTGAAACAAAATAGAAATTATTTTATATAATATTTTTAGTGTATATTTTAACTAAAATATTTACTACTGTGACTTTAAAAAATCAGTGAATAAATGCACTCTTCTAGGTTGAATTAAAATAGAATATTTACAGTTTTTAAAGTTTGGTTGGGGAAAAATAACGTTCTACAAAACCTGTGCAATCCAAAATTAAGATGATATTCAGCAGCGAGAAGTCTTCCAATTTCTCATCACCAGTTCTCACAAGCAATGACACGTATGCCTTACTTTAAGAAAATACCAAACAGAAATAGGCAAATCTGAACAAATTTACCAAGTGTAATAAATTAGAGGTAAAATCACAATAAAAGAATTTATGGCTTAAAAAAATATTCACAAGTAGAAGTCTGCTTTATCAACTTCTAAGAGTCCCTCCCATTGGTTTCCTCCTGAAGATGGGAGTTACCAACATTTGGTTTACGTTGAACTTTTCGGGGACACGTGACCTGAAAAGAAGTGTCCGACATGATGCTGCTGGGTGCTCCTTCCTTACGGCAGTCCCTGTCCCATAGAAGTGATCAGAATCCGGTCCACGTGCACAGAATCAAGCCTAGGTGTCACGCCAAATACCATTTCCTGCCCAACCAATTCTCATCTTTCTCCAGTGATGAAGAGGTGGACGTTCTTCTTGGACTGCAGCATCTGCGCGGCCCGCTCCACGCCGACCACCGCAGCCAGCCGCTGGGCATCGTACTTGGAGTAGAGGACAGTGCAGGTCCAGGCGGCTTCCTCTCCTCTGGTGGCGGCTCTCAGCATGTTGCAGACTTCGCTGTAGAAGTGGGGATATGTTGGCAGCTCATAGAAAATCAGGTTCCTGATGCCTTTTATAGTGTACCTGTCAGAAGGGGAAAGAGAGGCCAGGTCTACTTGAGAAACGTACAGGAAAGCTACCTAAGAGATCTGCAGGGGCGCAGTTCACTCCGGCCGCTGCGTCTCGAGTGGGAAGACAAGGGCACCAATAACAGACCAAAGGTTACGCTCACTAGAGCTCGAAGGGATTATTTCTGTGACAACATATTTGAATTCCTAATATTTGGCTTAAGAGATGATAAAATAAATCACATTTCTTGAGTCTGCTCTGGGTAGACTTGTGTATACTCTGAGGTAGAGTAGAGAAGATAGTAGACTTGGGATTAGCAGTCTGTCATAGAAAGCTTAAAAGGCAGGCACTTACAATTTAACATTATCCTTATTATAATCAGGCAGCACAGACTGTTCTGTAATGAAGATGAGGTCAGAGCCAGCACATAAGATAAACTGCATAAACTGTAAATGCTTTCCCATTAGTCTTTTCTTGTCACTCTACAGACATGTTAACGCCATGGCAGATGTCCCAAGTTCATCCATTTACAAAATCCTGCCTGAGGACCCATTAGGCATTATGGGAAAGCAATTAGTTTAACAGCTCATGCAATTCTTTCCCTGCTGCACAGTGGTGGTGGGAGGGAGGAGGGAGTGGTGGACCCTAGGGACTCACCATATGGTTAGGGTCGAGGTCAATCATTCCCTCTGGGGTACCATAACAAAGATTTTGTATGTTGACAAGTTTCTGATTTTTCCTGTTAGTCTCGCTCACACATTGCTGACGTTATAGACTCCCCTGGGAATTTTATTTTGTTCACAGAGAACAAGCTCTCATTGCCTTTTTATCCCACGGCTCTTCCTGATCTCTCTGGAGACCCTCCTCTTTCAAACTGTAACTGCAACCCGTTCCTTGGTTCACGTTGCAACATCACCTTCCATAAAGGAATTCTAATGGCTAATGGACTTGAGTAAGCTGTTCTACCTCGCTAGTTATTAAAACAAAAACAAACATTGAGCTCCACTTCAGATGTAGGAAACTCAAAAGAACATTGCTCCCATACCAACAAGAAAACTCCAGATCATATACGAAAGCGTTTTTCTTGAGCCTAGACAGCTGATGTTACGAGGCAACCAGGTGAACTGATTGGATGGGGTGCTGGGAAGGGAGGGTACTGATTTGAAGCATTTGCCAATTTCTGTGGTGTAAATACTCCCACATGGTCTATTTCAAGCTACCAATGTCATGTTGCTGAACTTGGAGTTGGGAAGAGACATGTAATGAAATCTCAAGAGCCAGGATAGGCCAGCTTCAGGCCACTAATGACTATTCCAGAGTGACAAGCCCCTCTGAAAAGAGGACATGAGAACTATTTCCCCTCTGGCAGAGAGCAAGAGGAAAAAGAAGCTGCCAAGGAAGTGGGCAGGAAGAAAACAGCTACACTTTCAGCAATTTTTAAAGGACAAGTGTGGGCTTGGATGATAGCTTAGCTTTCCTGGGATTCCTAGACACTCCCTTAGTTCACATTCGCTCATGAGCTATATATATTATATATTGATTTCAGAAAGGAAGGGAAAGGTAGAGAGACAGAAACACCAATGATGAGAGAGAATCACTGATTGGCTGCCTCCTGCATGCCCCCTACTAGGGGATCGAGCCCACAACCTGAGCATGTGCCCTAACCGAGAATTGAACCATGACTTCCTGGTTCACAGGTCAATACCAACCCAGAGCCACACCAGCTGGGCACTCATGAGCTCTTTTCCACAGGCCTTCACTGGTGGTACAGACATGAACCCTTATACGAACTTTCCCAGACCCATACCTTACATGAAGCAAAAACCTGAAGCCAGTGGGAGAAGGCAAAGGTCAACTGCTGATGGGGGAGGGGAGGTGAAACAAAAGTCATCTGCCCTAAGAGAGGGGCAGTAACCATCCCCCAACTCCGTCCATCCCCACAACTTACACCAAGTAAAGAGCAACAGTGGCCTGTTCCTAGGGAAACAACATGAAACCCATTCGGCCAGAGATCCCACTGCCGTGAGCAAAGGTCTGCCACCACAGGGGAGAAGCAGGAACTCTTGCCATGAGGGTGTGCAAGAACCCAGAGAAAGTCCCACCTCCAAAACCCAGAATGAGCAAGGCCTGCCAAAAACCGAGCTGGACAGAGAGCCCCGTCTCCTGCCTTAAGCCTTGCAGTGGGTAAGCAGGGGCAGCCTGCTGCTGGGGGAGGGGCGGGAGTGTGGAGGCAGACCCTCCTCTGCCACTGGATACCAGCCTTGGTGAAAGCTGAGCGAGCAGGACACTGAAGAAAGGCCCTGCTCCACATGAAGCCATCATCTGGGCTGTATCCTAGGTTACTATAGTAACAACCAAAGCCTGACTAGATTCCCAACTCACACACTAGTGGCCTCACACAAAGAGGTATGACTGGACATAAGTACTACTGGCCTCAGCCTCTACATTTAACTGACAATTACAAAAAACAAACAAACAAAAAAACACAGAAAAGCAAGAAAAATACATTAAAACAATGAGGCTATCATTTTGACTACCAAGTCACTGGTAACAAGCGGGGTTTTGTAGAAATGGGCCAGTGTATAAATTATTGTGTATTTTGGATGGCAGGGGTGAGAGGGTAGGAGGGAAGATAAGGGGAACATGGGAGTGAGCCAATAAGTGGTAATGCAGAGCAAATTTTTAATTGTGTACAGCCTTTGAGGTACCAAGTTTTTCTTTTCAAATTTATCCTAAGGAATTAACTAGGCAACTATGTCATCAACTATGCATATGAAAATACCAACGGCATATTTCAAAGATCTAGAACAAACTATCCAAAAATTCATCTGGAATAAAAAAAACAAAAAAAAGACCACGAATACCCACAGCAATACTGAGAAAGAACAAAGTTGGAGGGATCACAATACCAGATATCAAGCTATATTACCAAGCCATGGTTCTCAAAACTGCCTGGTACTGGCACAAGAACAGACACATAGACAGACCAATGGAACAGAACAGAGAACCCAGAAATAGACCCAAGCCATTATGCTCAATTAATACTTGACAAAGGAGGCAAGAGCATACAATGGAGTCAAGACAGTCTCTTCAATAAATGGTGCTGGGAAATTTGGTTAGATACATGCAAAAAAAATGAAACTAGATCACCAACTTATACCATACACAAAAACAAACTCAAAATGGCTAAAGGACTTAAATGTAAGATGGGAAACCATAAAAATCCTACAAGACTCCATAGGCAGCAAAATAGCAGACATATGTCGTAGCATATCTTTACTGACACAGCTCTTAGGGCAATGGAGACTAAGGAGAAAATAAACAAATGGGACTACATCAAAATAAAAAGCTTCTGCACAGCAAAAGAAACCATCAACAAAACAAGAAAGCCCAGGGCATGGGAGAACATGTTTGCCAATGATATTTCAAATAAGGGTTTAATCTCCAAAATTTACAGAGAACTCACACAACTTAACAAAAGGAAGACAAATGATCCAATCAAAAAATGGGCAAAGGACCTAGACACTTTTCAAAAGAAGACATACAGAAGGCCAAGAGACATATGAAAACATGCTCAAAGTCACTAATCATCCAAGAGATGAAAATCAAAACAACAATGAGGTACCATCTCACACCTGTCAGAATGGCTATCATCAACAAACAACAACTGCTGGCGAGGATGTGCAGAAAAAGGAACCCTCGTGCACTGCTGGTGGGAATGCAGACTGGTGCAGCCACTGTGGAAGACAGTATGGAGTTTCCTCAACAAGTTAAAAATGGAACTCCCATTTGACCCAGTAATCCCACTTCTAGGACTTTATCCCAAGAAACCAGAAACACCAATCAGAAAGGATATATGCACCCCTATGTTCACAGCAGCACAATTCACCATAGCTAAGATCTGGAAACAACCTAAATGCCCATCAGCAGATGAGTGGATTAAAAAACTGTGGTACATCTACACAATGGAATACTACGCCGCTATAAAAAAGAAGGAACTTTACCATTTGCAACAGCATGGATGGAACTGGAGAGCATTATGCTAAGCAAAATAAGCCAGTAGGAGAAAGATAAATATCACATGATCTCACTCATATGTGGGATATAATGATCAACATAACTTTATGAACAAGAATAGATCCAGAGACAAATGGCAGGGAGCAACCAAAGGACTTGTATGCATGCATATTAGCATAACCAATGGACACAGACACTGGGGTGGTGGGGGCTTGCCCGGGGTGGGAATGGCAGGGTGGGTCAATTGGGGAAAAAGGAGACATATGTAAAACTTTAGACAATAAAAAAACCCCCACAAAAACTATGCATATGGATGTTCTTGGCATTATAATAAAAGGCTAATATGCAAATCATGCGGAATGACCAGTCACCATGAAGTGCACTGACCACCAGGGGGCAGACGCTCAACGCAGGAGCTGCCCCCTGGTGGTCAGTGTGCTCCTACAGGGGGAGTGCCGCTCAGCCAGAAGCCAGGCTTACCACTGGCGAGCGCAGCGGTGGTGGTGGGAGCCTCTCCCCCCTCCCCCTCCCCCCTCCCCCTTCCCCCTCCCCCTCCTCCTCCTCCTCCTCCTCCTCCTCCTCCTCCTCCTCCTCAACAGCACTAAGGATGTCCCCCGAAGGCTCCTGGATGCAGGCCAGGCTGAGGGGACCAACCCCCCCCCCGCCCCCGCCCACGCCTGAATGCACGAATTTCATGCACCAGGCCTTTAGTTGTACTATATAATAGCATAAAATAGAGGGGGAAACCTATAATCCTATTAAAAGAAAACTGGGTTAATTACATATCCATATAATATAATACTATGTAGCCATTAAAAGAAGCAATACACACCCCATAGATAACATTAATTACATAGGAAAGGTATTTTTACAATGGAGAGATGGATGAAGAACAGGTCAACTTTGATCAAGTGATTACACTTAGCATCACAAAGAATGGGATGAATAAGGTGCAGTGGGAAGTAGACAACATCCTCTAGGTAGAATTCTTACCAAAAAGTGTTTCACCTAAATCAGTAGTCCCCAAACTTTGTTGGATGTTGAATCACCTGTTTGTTTTTTAAAATATCTATGCTTGGTCCCAGCCCCAGGCACTGCGATTTAACTGGCATTGAGGTACGACCTGGCAAGGGAATTCTAATGTACAGCAAAGTTTGGGAACCACTGGTTTAAATAAGAAAACAATTAGACAAATTGAGACTGTGGGATTTTCTACAGGAAACTGGATTGGACTCTTCAAAAAATGTCAATGTCATAAAAAAAAAAAGAGAGAGAATTATTTTAGGTCACGATTTCTTCACCACGGCGCTACTGACATTTTGAGCCAGACAATTCACTGTCCTGTGCACTGTAGAACGTTTAGTAGCATCCAGGCCTCGACCCACTAGAACCATGAGGCCATCAGAATAACCCTTCAGTTATGACAACAAACATGTCTCCAGATATTGCCAAATGTCTTCTGGGAAGCAAAACTGTCCCTGCCTGTTAACTAAGACACATAAAAGAAACACGTTCACCAAATGCAATGTCTGAGCCTTAACTGAATCTGGGCTAAGGGGAAACAGCCACAATGGTCATTTTGGGGACAACCAGCAACATTTGAATAGACACTACATATTACATGATATTACTGTAGTAATGCCAACTGACATGATAATGGTGTTATGGTTAAATGAAAGAATGTTGTTTTAGAAGCTACATGCTTGCTGAGGGAGGTCATCAAAAAGACTTGACCACTGGTCAGGCCATCGGCTGGCTCATCCATTTGGTCTACAGAGAACAGGCCTACCACTTCTAGAACCGGGATTCTCATGTAGGAGCAGGGGATACTCAGAAATACCCCAGAAGCTCTTCCCAACTCCAGGAATCGCACTTCCAGAGTTTCTGACTTGCCCCCGGTTGGCAATCCTCCCTGTTGTGGAACCCACAGGTAAAGTTCAGAAAAGAACTTGCTCCCTCTCCCTGGAGGGCCATCCTGACAGAGTGCCCATCCAATCCTAAGATTCTACTGGTTTCATATCCCCCAAAGAAAATAAATCTTCAGATTGAATATTTTTTTACTGGCTCACAAATAAACTGTAATATTTCTAACACTGCCTACTTCCATAGAGAACATAAATACAGAATTTTATCCAGAGTTGGATAGTACAGTTCAAAACACATGTACTTTTTCCAAGGTCAAATAAAAAATCAAATCACAAAGGCATTGCTGATCAAAACACCCATCATCACCTTGGTGATCTCTCAAGCAAAAAACTCTATAGTTGGGAACCCAGAGATAATTAGCAGAACTCTGAAACACATTTTTTCCGTTCAACACAGGTACATCTATTAACCTTCCCAGGGTATAAAACAAATGGCACCTGCTAGGTCATGCTAGGTTTGTCTTCATGAGTTTGCAGGCAAACATGGTTTGGTAAATAAATGAACAGTGTAAGACAGGGGGCTGTCCTGTCTACTTAAGAGGAAGGGCTCCTTTCTCTTAAGTAGGACACCATGCCCTCTCCTTGAACAGCTGCTTTATGAGGACAGTCTTCATCCCAGCTTAAAGCACACTTGCTAAGACACACACCGGGAAGTTTTCCAGCCTACCCACATTACCGCAAGGGCTGGCTTTCATCTGTCAAGCTAATAGAAAACCAAGGGCTCTTAAGACCTGCTGAGTACAAGCTCCCCCCAAATATCACTCTCCAACATGAATGAAAAGAACCTTCTGGAACAAAGCAAATAATGTCAACAAGAGGCATTCATTAACACTTTGGCCAACAGCCTTGTCAGTTGGATGGAGCCCACGAAACACAATTATAGCCATTTCTCCACTCTCCACTCAGATCACCTTGTCAGCTGACTACCCAAAGAGGTCACGTCAGGGCAGCCCGCTCTGCCGGAGAGCTGCCGGGCTCCTCCCTCCCATCTTGGTAACAAGAGCGTGTCTGGGGAGCACCATCCTAGTATCAGCATATAGGCGATTCAATGTCAAGATGCATCATCCGATACGCTCCAAAGCCAGGAAGATTTCTCTGAGAAAATATGCCCCTTGTTGGCATATAGGACTGCGAGTGAATAAAACAGTACAGACCGAACTTACATTCATTGGACATTATTGTGAATCAGGAAGGAAAAGGAATCAGGACACGATTTCCTTCTCTTTTGGATGAGGGTTCAAACAAGGCTTTGTCATTTGCAGCAGAGAGAATTAGCCAAACAACTGGGGAAACAAAGGGCTGCAACTGTCCCAGACAGTAAGAGAAGGCTCAACATGCCAACACCCAACACAATTAGAACTGTTTTTTTAGAAAGGCCAATCTGGCTTATTTCCTCAAAGTCACATGGTGGGGGAGCTAAACAGAGGCTGAAACCCTTAAATAATCACCTCTAAGCTGCTCACCTTTTGCCTCTGCAAACATCAAGGGGCCCTGGCCCTGGTTCTCCTGGGTGAGGAAGTAAGTGCATGCCTACCTTCTCAGGACACAAACCTTTCTGAACACTGACACGGTGCTCGCCTCCATCTCGACACACAACAGCTTCTATGACAGGCCCCTCCCCTTCCTGTATTCACTGTGCTGTCCCAGTTAAGAGCTATTCAACTCTGTCTTTCCGAGGTGTACAAGCACAGCTAAGAAAGTACCTGGAGTATGGACCACTCCAGATCTATACACCGTTATGTTGCTGTCACTCATTTATCTCCTTTTTCAACAATGCCCATTTAGGGAGGAAACTAAGCAACCAAAAGAGTCTGTCCAAGCCTCCACACCCTGGCTTCCCTGCAGGAGGCAGAGTGAGGGCAGGTCCTGTAACGCCAAAAAGCCTAGCGTGAGCCGCCATGCTGTGTGCTCAGAGCAGCCCGTGATTTGCTCTGCATTCCCCCGCACACCCTCCGAAACAACACCTGGAGCCTCGCACCGCTGTACCTTTTGTAGAAGTGGAAGCGCTCTGTGAGGAGCAGAAACTGCTTCTCCCCGTGCAGGAAGAAGTGTCTGGCCCTGGAGATAGCGGACTTCTGGGTGTACTCGCAGATGTGCGTGAAGTTCAGGTCCTCCTTCTTGAAGTAATTTCGGAGACGCACAAAGTCAAAGTAGGAGGGGACATAGATGAGCGTGTGAGACATGACTGCATCACGATACTGAGGCAAAATCTTGTTCACGAAAAAGTTAAACCTGATTGGGAAAGGCAAAGGGCAAAGTCAGTGGTCTAGAGGTGAGCCTGTAGCGTCCCCACTAATTGAGTGACCTGGGCAAGTCGAAACCTCTCTCTACCTCCCCCAAGAGGCCAATATGGCTCACCTCATCGAAAAGCAATTACGTAAGATTAAACCTTGATAAGCACATTAAAAAAATAAGCCCTAATACCGTTTATCATAAAGAATAGATGCAGTGCTGGTTATCGCAGAAAATTATTCTAGGAATTATCCAACCATATCACATATTCATTCATTCACTCATTCATTCTGTCATCAGTCAGTCAACAAATACTTGCTGAACACCTACATGCTAAACACCATTCTGCTACCATGGTGCCCCTGACTAAACACAATGAGAAGGGAAAATACAGAGAGAATCAGAAAAATAGTTCTTGCCCTGAAGGGCTTACAATTAAGTTGTTGCCTTGGGATACTTTGCAGCATTAAGCAGTAATATAACTTAAAAATGCCACAGTCTAGGGGAAAGGACTGATTTACCTTATTAACCATGCCACTAACTATGGGAACTAGGTCAAGGCACCATTTCTCTTTGGGCTTCGGTTTCTTGTTCTAACAATGGCATGACTGGATTCAATTCTCTCATCTCATTTGGTAAGTGGTAATCTATAAAACCAGCATGGAACCCAGCTGTAAATTGGCATGCCACTGGGAGGGACAGGTACCTGGCGTCAATCACTGAAGCTAGGTTTTCAGCTTCCATCCTCTGGAAGACGTGCGGGAGCTGCACCAGCACATGACTAATGGAGCCTGTCAGCGGGACGTTCCTCACAGCCACCTGCCAGGAGTCAATGAGAGCATTAGGCGGCGAGCTGTCGCCATCATCTCCTCTCTCCTCTCCTTCCTCCTCATGACCCAAATGACACAAAAGGCTTCAGGAGACCCAGAGGGGGAGAACGCACCTGGCCTTGCACATTGACACAGTACTTGTTGAACACGGAGTTGATCTGGGCATCCTGCAGGGCCCCGAAGAGCAGTGTCTGGCGATAGTACTTGGACCAATTATTGAGGCTCCACATACGCACTCGAGAGAAGTCCACCCCATGTGAGTCCAAGGGCAGCAGGTTCATGTGGTTCATCAAATGCTTTCAACAGAAATCACACTACCATTAATATTTATTGAGCATTACCAACTGGGCACTGCTACGCATTTTACAAGTCTGTCATCCTATTTAACCCCATGGATAAAGTACGTACTGTCGCCGAAACCGGTTTGGCTCAGTGGATAGATCGTCAGCCTGCGGACTGAAAGGTCCCAGGTTCGATTCCGGTCAAGGGCATGTACCTTGGTTGCGGGCACGTCCCCAGTGGGGGGTGTGCAGGAGGCAGCTGATCGATGTTTCTCTATCATCGATGTTTCTAACTCTATCTCTCTCCCTTCCTCTCTGTAAAAAATCAATAAAATATATTTAAAAAAAAAAAAAAAAAAGTACGTACTGTCATCTCCCAAACTGCAAGAAAACTGAGGCTCAGATGAGTGAGTGATTTGTCCATAGTGAAGCGAACAACCCCAAGAAGATAAGCTGAAACTGGCCACCTCGGGGACCTTTTGAAGAGGATCAAATGGTACCTACAGAAACTTTCCTTTAAAAGGAAATGCCCCCTGGTTACTGAGGAAATGCTCCTCAGTCCCACACTTGGTCAAGAAGGAAAACGACATGGAAAACAGAGCCTCTGTCCTTCAATGACATGTTCTCAAAACATTACATTCCTAGAGCCACCACACATGCCTCTTCCTCAAATGAAAGACAATGAACCATTATCATGTCTTTTCTATTTAAACTTTTATCTTGTAACATTGTTGAAGGGTAATGAGTACTGTAAGTTATACTCTCCTTTATAAATAATTACTCCCTTTTGTCCCAAACTTCTTACAAGCCCTGGGCTTGTGGGAAAGGTAAGTTCTCATATGCCTTAAAAAAAAAACAAAAAACCACACCTATAGTGCCGTGATAAGGATTGTTCCAAAGCATAGGTTTTTAATCCTAAAACTGACAACACTGCAGAATATATGGAGAGGGAGAAATAAAAATTACAGCAAAAATTACAGTAGAGGAATAAAGACATCTGCACTTCTCTGCAAAACAAGATCTCACATTAAGAAATTGTGAACAGCCCTAGCTGGTTTGGCTCAGTGGATAGAGCGTCAGCCTGTGCACTGAAGGGTCCCAGGTTCGATTCCAGTCAAGGGCACATGCCCAGGTTGTGGGCTCGATCCCCAGTGTGGGGTGTGCAGGAGGCAGCCAATCAATGATTCTCTCTCATCACTGATGTTTCTAACTCTCTCTCTCCGTTCCTCTCTGAAATCAATAAAAATATATATTTTAAAAAAAGAAATTGTGAACAATGCTCTCCCATCTCCACTGAAGACCAAACCCAAAGAAACCATAAACCGTGAGAGGCATTATGTCGGATGAAGACACTTCTAGTCAGGATGAATAGGCCACACTAAAGGTCTATTAGCAGAAGTGACCTTTCAGGGGAAATCTTTTCTGGAGATTTGAAAATATTGACAAGAATTTCTGTCTCTTTGGACAGTTTACTGACCAATCTGTGGGTAATTAGAAAATGTGGACTATGTCCCTGTTTCCAAACTACCCCTGCATTTTAATCTAGACTCAATTAACCCCACAGGACAAACCAGAGCTTCCTGCCCTCTAATGTAATGACCAGCATTACCAGGACATGCTCCCAATTCTGCATCAGGTAAATGTCAGCTTGATCAATGATGAGAAGCTCAATAGAAGACAAAAAGTCGAAATCCCTCTTCTTCTCCCCTTCTGCGCCAATGATGGTCCTCAAGCCCAGAGGGGAGGCAATGAGGATGTCCGAGGAGTAAAAGGGGGCATAGAGCCGGATGCTTCTCTGAAGTATTGCCACTCCTGCACAAAACAGCCAAGTACACATCAGTTCATTCATCCCTACCCCGCCATTAGCTCCCACCCTCTCCAAGCACCCCAACCTTGTACCTTCCCAACCTTTCCCCTTAGCATAGACCAGTGATGGCGAACCTATGACACGCTTGTCAGCACTGACACGCATAACCATTTCTGATGACACGCGGCCGCGTGCCGAGGATGAAACATTTGCTGCTCCTAAGATGAAACATTTGCGACTAGAGTCTTGGAGTTAGTTTTTTCCTCAAAATGACACACTACCCGAGTTATGCTCAGTTTTTTGGCGAAGTCTGACACACCAAGCTCAAAAGGTTGTCCATCACTGGCATAGACCATGCTCAAACTGACTTATTAAAATCATCATCCCTCCCTTGCACCTGTGGTCCCTGCTGGCTCCCACTCTCTTCCTTTCCTTTACCGTCAAACTTCTCCAGAAAACTGCCTCTACTTTGACATCTCAATGCACCGCAACCGGGCCTCTGATGCTCGGGAGTCACTGAAATGGCTCTTGCTAAGGTCGCCAATAACTCTTAGTCACAATTCAATGGCACTTTAGTGTTTCTTGTCATGAATGCATAAGCAGCACTTTGAACACACCCTCCCTGAAATGTCCTTTTCCTCACTGGTGCTTTCGAACGCTGACTTCCATTTCTATCATTACTGATCTTTCCAGATCCAAAGAGCTCTTCCACAAATCCCTGATTCACCCTCAGGTGCGACTTTCACTCTACATAAAGCTCTGGGTAAATTTATTCACTAACCAGGGTTTTAACATCACCTCTCCACCAATTTCTAGCCCACGTCTCTTTTCTGAGCTGCAGACTCATCACGCACTCAGGCGCGTGTTTAGAACTGCACTTCAGCTCTTGTCCCCATGCACCCCGCTGAAGCCTGAGTGCATTTTAGGTCGTGCCCGGCTTATTCACCCTGAGGTCTCTGCACATGCAGTTTCTTGTCCCAAATCTTTTCCTCCACTCTGACCATGCCCATTTGTAACTGGCTAAATCCTACTCAGGTTTCAACTTAATACAGATGGCACCTCCACCGGGAGGCCTTCCCTAACCACTCTGTGCCCACGCTGGGTAAGGAGATCGTTTTAAATGCTCCCAGGACTCCCACTGCGACCTCTGATCATAACAGTTATTCTGTATTGCCTGTTCCCCCATGAGGCTGGACTTCCTTACCAGTAGGCATCGTAACTTTTATTCCTGTATCCCCAGCTTCTTAACAGTGCCTGGAGCACAGCAGATGCTTAATAAGTGTTTGATGAATGAGCATATTTGACTAATGAATATTTTCCAAGAACTTCTATCTAATATACAACCAACCAAGTACTTGGGAGCTCAATGAGAGACAAGAAAAAGTGTGAATGGTTGAGTGGGAGTCAGGAAGTCTTGTGTGGCGATAGTTGGGGAGAGGAGGGGTGCGGGGGGGAGGGTGGTAGGCAGGAGGAAGGTCCACCACTGTGCAGATGCTGTTTATTCAGCCTCCCCAGACTGACCCCTCAGCCCATCACCTCCAGCTCCCCAAGAACTCCTGCAGCACCGGCTACGCACTGCAGCTATGCGTGTGCTGAGACATTTCTGTCATAACGTGCATGTGCCTTTTATCTGTGCCTTCAGAGATGCTGCACCCCATTAGCCAAGTGTCTGCCCCATCAGCTTCAGCAAGACTCTCTGCCCTGGCCAACAACATGTCTCGAATGCACGCTGGTTCTGTCAGGAGGCTGAGCCAGTGACCCCTGAAAGATGCCTAATTCCAGGCTCCAGCCTCCAGCTATGAGACCCCCACACCTCAGGGTCTCAGTTTTGAGGAGGAGGAATTACCGATCCTAAAGTGGTCATCGATGTTGCCAACAAATACGGCTTCGTAATCCTCAGGCCTCTTCAGGTTGGGTGGTCTCTCCTCGGGATCGGAGCCGTACTCTCCGTTAAACCTCTTCTTGTTGCTCACAATTATTTTCTTCTTGCTGTCGCCCTCAAGGAGGCTGATGAAGAGCTGGACCACCCGCAAAGCAGCTTCCCGGAACGGCACCACTATCAGCACCTGTGGGGGGAGCAACGGCAGCCGTGGTGGGAAAGCGGAAAGGGCAGCTCAAGGTGAGCCTGCTGAGGCTGTGCTGCTGACGAGCCCTCTGTACAGCAGGGGCCCCAGCCCCTTTGCACAGAACCTGACTCAGTACCAGAAGCTGAGCAACTTGCAGATCCACAGCACCACGTCCTGTGGACTTCAATCTCATGGCTCCAGGAGAGGCAATTCTCAAGCAGAACTGGGAAATACCTTTTAGGCTAAGTCAATGCCTTTAACAGAGGAGTCCACTAGCAAAAACCCAAGGACATAAAAGCTCTTTGAGGGCGAGGAATGTGACTCACTTCTGTCTCCCACGAAACTTAGTATTTTTACACATTAAGACCCAAGGAAAGGGACAAATGCATCACTACTTTTCTAGACATTCTGTAGTACATTTTTCAGAAATTATGATAAAACATTTGTGAAATAAGATCCTATTTTAATGGGAAATATAGGCCTTAGTTTTCCAAACATTTCCTAAGCAGGTTAAAGTTACAACTATTGAGGGGAAAAACAAAAATGCTTAAAAAATAAATAATTTCTAACCACCCTTTTGTAAACAATACCGTCAGTGGAAATAATCCCAATTAGATCATGTAATTCACCATATGCTCAATGTGCTTCCTGGGTAATCTGTCTCTTATTCTTTTTTGCGATTCTAAATGGAGAGACATAATCTCATAATCCTGATGTTCAGGACTCTGAAGTAGTTTCTCCAGAAGGCAACCAGCATGGCCAGAGGGGGACAGAGATTCAATGCAGCGACGATGAATCGAGGGTGAAGAGGGGCGAGTACTGTCCCGACTGTGACACTAAGTGTCTAGGCTTCAATTTCCCAGTAATCAAACAAGGAAGTTGGACTAACAAACCTCTAAGAGCCCCAGCTGGTTTGGCTCAGTGGATAGAGCGTCGGCCTGCAGACTGAAGGGTCCCGGGCTCGATTCCGGTCAAGGGCATATGCAGGTATTGCAGGCTCAATCCCCAGTAGTGGGTGTGCAGGAGGCAGCCAATCAATGATTCCCTCTCATCACTGATGTTTCTCTCTCTACCTTCCTCTTATACCAGTTAGAGCCATCCTAACTGGTATGGCTCTGATTGGTATGGCTCAGTGGATAGAGTGTCAGCCTGTGGACTGAAGGGTCCCAGGTTCAATTCTGTTCAATTCATGTATCTTGGACACAGGCTCCTGGCCCTGGTTGGAAGACAATCAATTGATGTGTCTCTCTCACATCAATGTTTCTCTCTGTCTCTCCCTCTCCCTTCCACTCTAAAAATCAATGGAAAAATATCCTTAGGTGAGGATTATAAAAAATATTAAAATAAAAATATATATATTAAAAGAAAAAAGAAACTCCACGAGCCACACCAGTATTAAAACTGGGGAGCTCATTAAGCTCAATGGGAACAATCTAAAAAGGCTGGGGGGGCGGGGGGGGGGGGGTCAGCCGACATAAGATCTAGCTCCGTAACAGCAAGGACAGTTAACAGAATTAAAGGTGTTTTCTATCACAGCCCTAAATCCACCTGCAGCTTGGGTTTGAGCCCAAATAAATATAATCACTTTAAGCAGCAATAACTATACAATGGAAAATGGGGATTTTCCCTTTTCCAAGGTTTCTGTATTTCTGTGGCTTAGTGAAGAGAATCTCTGGTTCTCGCCCCACCTCTGCTACTCCCCTCCTGGCTCTCTTTAGCAAGGCCCCTACGAATCTGGGTCTCAGTCCAGTGTCACATGTGGGGATTAAACAAGAGGCTCAGTAAGGTCCCATCCAGCTCCACAATCACAGAGGAGAGATGGATAATAGAGCGTTATTTATGTACGTTCAGGATTTATCTCAAAGGAGAATTATCATGGAGGGACCGCCTACTCACAAGGTCCCAGTTAGAGCCGCTGTTAGAAACAGCCCACAGAGCACTGCTCTGACACTACCTGGCCATCCGATGTGCTCCCTGTTGGCCTCATTCATTACTCTAATCACTAAAATTCCTGAGTGCCTAGTAAGTGCCAGGCACCTCTATGGCAGTGCCCTGCAGCCTCCTTCTTGAGGGCAAAGCTCTCCTGCTGCCACTCACCTTGGGCCTCGTCAGCCCCTGGTCCCTGAAGTCGTCATCGTCGCCCACCCCAAGTTTCTGGCTCCGGCGCCTGCTGTTGTTGCCAAGCACCTGGGCGTTGGCTTTGAGGACGTGATTTATTGCGTGCAGGCAGTACACGTGGCGGATCTCCTCCCCATTCTTCAGGGCGGTCCTTTCTGGGTAGAACAAGTCCTGGTAAGAATTCATAATCAAGAAGAGCTCTTTCTGGAGCGGTGTGAAGGGGCTACTTGATTTCTGGGGACCAGAGAGAAATTGGCTGTTGGTCTTGGTCCAAGTGGATTCCAGGGGCTTCTGGAGATAAAGTGCCTTTAGGTCAAGGTCCTTTGGGGGTTTAAATGTTTCCAACTTCTGAAACTTGGATGAAAAGACAAGCTGACCCAGAGTGGGCCACTAGGAGAGAGAGAGCAAGAGCTATGTTAGAAATGAATTATAATACCTCATATTCACATAGTACTTTATAATTTACCAAGATCTTTCGTGATCTACAGTAATCTCAATCTCAACCACAAGCCTGAATGCTCTTCTTACAGAGTAGGAAATGCTGAGGTTATATGATTCAGACAAACTTTTTCAAACAGTGTTATAGGAATTATAGCAATGGAGAAGATTAGTGGTTACCAAGGATTGGGAATGGGGCAAGGGGAAACAGGAGGGATCTGTATGGTGCTGGGAATGTTCTGCATCCTGATTGAGGTGGAGGGTAGGGGAACCTACTCATGCGACAAAACAGTACAGAACTAAACACACACACAACTGAGCAGGAGCAAAACTGAGGAAATGGCCCTGGCCAGTTTGGCTCAGTGGATAGGGTGTCGGCCTGCGAACCAAAGGGTCTCGGGTTTGATTCCGGTCAAGGGCACATGCCTGGGTTGCAGGCTCGATCCCCACTAGGTGGCATGCAGGAGGCGGCTGGACATGATTCTCTCATCGATGATGTTTCTATCTCTCTCCCTCCCTCTCCCTTCCACTCTGAAATCAATAAAATATATATATATTTAAAAACGAAAAAGAAAACGAGGAAATGTAAGACAGGTAGACTGGCTCCCACACTCCAGCTTCTCAGTCCCTTTCTAGCTACACCTGTGCCCTTCGAGGCTCCTGCAGCCTCCCTGTGTCCTGCTCCCCATCAAGCCATCCACCGCTGGTGTATGTCCTGTGTTCGGGGAGACCGCAAAACCCAAGACCACTGCTTTACTTCTAGCTTTCCTCCCCCGTGCTGAGCTGACCCAGCGACACTTACTTTTAGCTCGTGGGTAGTTTTGGGATTTGTGGCAACGGCCTGAATTTCCTTTTCTTTCAGCTCCGTGTTTACATGTTGTAGAAACGGATCTAATTGAGGAACAGAGACTGTCAGAACACTTGGAGGAAATGGCAGGCATGTTTTGGTCTTCCCCTGCGAATGACATGCTGCTCTTCATGTTAACTCACCCTTTTCCCATTACTTTCCCCAAACCCTCTCCCAGTCCAGAGCGTGAAAGTTTCTGACAGGTTCATTTTTCTAAAGCACTTTTCTAATCACACTACTTCCCAGCTCAAAAACCTTCAAAAAAACTTCCTATTCTGAAATTTGGGGTATTACAGGATGTACCTTCAATCTACCTCTTCAAAATGTAAATTTTGAATTACACGGCCCTCAAATTCTTCTGCCTCTGTGGCTTTCTTTCCTTTATTTTCTTCTTATTATTATTTTGTTGTTAATCATCACCTGAAGATATTTTCCCAATGGTTTTTAGAGAGAGTGGGGGTGGTGGGAGGGGTGCGGGAGAGACAGAGAAGAGCAAGTGAAGGTAGAGAGGAAAATGCACAGTACTTCTCCCCTTTCTCTTCCTTCCCTACATGGGAAGAAAGTCAGACGTCTCCAATTGTGGAAACGGAGGCCTGGGGAACTGGCCGCCCTTCCTACCAGTCTTAAGCTGTCTGCTTTCCTCAGCAGCTCCCCCACCTCACTCCCGACTCCCCATGCTGCCTAACCATTGAAAAGCACAATCTGGCTGCTAAAGTATCTGTTTTTATTGCTACTCATTCCAGTAACAAGAGATTAGTGTGTGTGAACCCACACCCTCTGTGCTAAGCACCTGATGAATTCTGACCTTGTGATGCTTTCAGAGGACAGTGGCCTCCACTTTCCTCTTCGAGAAAATTGGTTTCCAGGCTGAAAAGTGACTCGTGTTTTGTATCTGTAAACTCCTCCGGCGACTCTTGCTGTGATGTGCCAGGTGGCTCGTCGTCCCCATCTTTTTCCTTGGGGTCAGCAGGTAAGACGTTACCTCCAATTTTGAGAAACATTTTGTAAATACAATGATACGTCTGTTGACAAATAAAATCTAATTCCTTAGCTTTTTTCAACACTGATGTCCATTGCCATCATTTACTTCTAAGCAAATTCAGGTGGAAAACAAATTTCAAGATTAAGCTTGACTGTTGACCCAGTTCCACTTCTAGGAACTTATTCCAAGATGATAACTAGACAAAGCACATTAAACTCTACATGTAACACAGTCAACAAAGCACTGGGTTTTACAAGAAATTACTGGAAAAAATGATTCCATCACTGTCTATCAATGGGGTAATTAAGTTACCACATATCATTTACAATGGAATACCATCCGGTTAAGAAGCTAATGTGAGTCCAGTTACACACATGGAAAAAAGTCCATGTTATATTACTAAAGAAAAAATTAAGTAACAGAAATGTATGAGATCATTATACACATACACCCAAATATATGTACATACTCATACTTATATGCATATCTATAAAAAAAGTAGCCTGGCAGATTATATAAAATGCTAAACATGTTTATCTCTAGGTGGTGGGGATATAGGTTAACTATACTACGTTCTTGGATTTTTACAGTAAATATACATGTTACTTTTATAATTAAAAAAACAACAACTTGATTTTGAAAAATCCAAAACAGAAAAGAAAAATGGAAAAAAAAAACACCTCTACGTCTGAGACAATGAATTTTTATCCTATTAAAACTAATGAATTAGAATACTATGGATGAATCACAAAAGGAGGAGCTACAGGAGCCAGACACAAAAGGCTACATACTATATGCTTCCACTTATATAAACGTCCAGAACAGGCAAAACTAATCTCTAGTGAAAGAAAGCAGGTCAGTGGTTGCCTGGTGCCTGGGATGGGAAAGTGACTGTAAAAGGACGAGAAGGAACTTTTTGGAGCTATTGGAAATGTTCTGTAGCTTCATTGTGATGGTAATAACACAGGTGTATACATTTGTCAAAATCCATTGAACTATATACTTAAAATGGGTCCACTTTATTGCATGTAAATCAGACCTCAATAAAGTTGATTTTAAAGTTAAAGAAAAAAGAAACCTAGGACTCTTAGTGAGAGAGGGTGCCTTTAAGCTTTCAATCCCAGCCCTTCTGATGCTTTCCCTTGTTAAATTACCCTGGCTCGGCAGCTCTTCACCACCTTAAATCCAGCTGTTCCATGAAAACCTGCTTCTTGAGAAATTTTGTATATTTGTGTCTCTTTTCCATTAAACTAGGTTTCTCTGAGGAACAGAAATCCCTTTAATAAATTGAGACCATCGCAAAAGCAAAATTACGTTCTCTTTCCTCTATTAAGAGAAACTTTGGTGAAGTCCTGGAAATCCTAAGCAAAAATGCTACCTCTGCATTTTTCTCGCGAGAAGGTCCTAGGTTTTTCATCAGACTCTCAAAGGTATTACTAAGGCCAACAAGTTTAGGAATCTCTGCTTTGGATCCACATGCTTTCACCAAACTCACACAGTACAGGGCACTGTGCCCAGGGGGCAACCTGTCTATGGTCCTGGCACTGAGGATGAACCCACGGAAGACACTTACTTTCCTGCATCCCAGCAGACTCTGCTGCTGTCTCCTCCTCCACACTGACATCACTGTCGCTGTTCATTTCTGCCTCAGCTAGAGCGTCATCTTCGTCTTCTTCTTCCTCCTCCTCTTCCTCTTCCTCCTCCTCCTCCTCATCTTCCTCAGAAACATTCTTTAATGTGGCGAGTAGTTTGTGGTACCCAGAAACTTGTTCTGGTTCACTCTCTGCTTCACTTTCAGAGTTGGAAGTATCTGAGCTCTCCGACTAAAAGGAAAATGGGAATTTTAAAAACACAATTATATTGTTCTCGTTGCTACCTTATGCCTATCATCAGGCCAATAGCATAACAGGCTCAGACTTTCCTAAATAAAAATGAGCTTTTCTGCAAATACGCAATCCTATCGATTCAAGCAAGCGCAGCACCACATATACTTAAAATAGTTAATCTAGCTAAGACCCTAAAAAACTCGAGGCTGGCAGGCCACATGCCTTGTTTAAATAAAGGCACCGCACCTAAATAAGTGAAGCATGCTTGCCAGCTCTTAATCCTCTTTGAACTGCTAATGTTCCACCCGGGAAGAAAGCTAACATAAAGCTTTAGGTTATGGAGATCTAACCTATTTGTCAGACATTTGGCCCATTTAAAGGAGCAACAGGAAAATTACAATACAAAAAAAGAATGCAGGCTGGTAAGCATCCCTAGCAGGTTCTGATAGATTGATCCCTCAGAGCAGTTCAAATTCTGGTTACTGTTGAAGTTACCACATGGCACTTTAATGACACCTGCATTTAAAATGAAGCAACATCACTAAAATAACAGCTTACATCTAGAATTGAAAAGAATGGAAATGTAGCCAAACTTTATTACTACAAACTAGAGGCCCGGTGCATGACATTCATGCACTGGGAGGGGGGGAGGGGGATGTTCCTCAGCCTGGCCTGTGCCCTCTAGCAGTCTGGGACCCCTCGGGAACGCCACCACAGCTACGCTAGCCAGCCATGAGCCATGAGCCGGGCTTCTGGCTGAGCGGCACTCCCGCTGTGGGAGCGCACTGACCACCAGAAAGCAGCTCCTGCGTTGAGCGTCTGCCCCCTGGTGGTCAGTGCACATCACAGCGACCAATCGTTCAGCGGTTCAGTGGATTTGCATATTAGCCTTTTATTATATAGGAGGATAGGATAATTTTAAAAGTAACAACCCAGAACCAACTATGATAAAGAAGGTAGAAAGCATTACCAGTTGACAAATCTGCGGTTTTGCTTCCTTGCTGGAAACCCTGAGAAGAAACAGGTAACGTTTAACTGTAAGTATGTTGCAATTAGGAAAACGTCTGATGACACACCTATCAATGACAAAGGCAGAATATACACCATTCTAAACACATTATAACTATAGTCATGTAAAAACAACACGTGCACTGGGACTACCATGGTAAGAAGATAGCAAATAGGTAACAGCTGACAAATGAAAAGTTTCACGAGGTCCCATGACAAGCACTAGCGTCACACAACAACTGGCCCTCCTCCAAAAGATGGCTCAATTTGGCAAATACAAGGCCTCAGATTCACCGTTCCTAGCCAGTGTCTTCATTAGAACATCCCTCTCGGTCACGGATAAAGCGGCCCAGGGGTGGGAGCAGCCTGGCACTCAGAGGAACCCACAACTGCCCACGCATCGGTGCGAAGGTCCCAAGCAAGTCTTCAAAGAAAAGAAAAAGCAAACCAATGTGGACAATCTTTCTCCGCACAAACACCAGCCGACGCCGCGGGAGCGTGGTCCGGCATAAAGCCACGGGCTCAACAAGAGGTAGGAAGACCCGTCTCCGGCGGCTGGCCGCCAGCATCCTGCCCAGCGCAGCACCGCGGGGCGCACCCCGAGCACTCGGGCGCCGGGGAGGCGTGGGGACGGGCGGGAGCTGCCCCTCGCCATCCCCGGGAGACCGGCGGGCCCGGCCCGGGGAGCGGCTCCCCGCCGCCTCCCGCCCCGGAAAAGACGCTGGCCCCTCCGTACCTGTCATAGAAGGGATGCTCCTCGCCGAAATCCCGAAGATGCTTCTTCTGCTTCTTGGTCAGGGTGCTGAGCAGCTGGCTCTGGCTGCGGCTGCTGCGTTTACCCATCGCGAGAAAGCCCGCCTTCCAAAGCCGCGTTACCCACCGGGAAGTTGGTTCCTTCCACCCACCGGCGTGGGCTCGCCGGCGGCGCTTTACGGCGGAAGCAAGTTGCCATAAAGCAGACCCGCTTTACGTCGCGCTTTTACGACAGGCGTTAGAAAGTCCTAGTTCCGACTCTGCCCCCTAGCGAGGTTCGCTGGAAGCACAGGCACGCGTGCCCTTGTGTTCTAGTCCTAGAAGTGGGCTGGTAGGCTTGGGGCTGCCAGGCCTGAATAAAACGGGGGGGGCCTGCTTTGTGCTTCTGTTTGGGCTGTGGGAGTCAGCCTGCATAAACATGTAGTAGCGGAGATGGTTATATTATAACATGATAAAAAGACCAACCAATATGTAAGGGTGCCCGCACAGCTCACTTCATCTTTACCACACGGTAGAACTAAATTACCTGTCTCAACTCTTAACAAAGGGGAATGGAAAACATTTTAAGGTGGAGTAATATATATAATTTATATATATATAAATTATATCAATATATTATATTAATATATTAATTATATTAATATATAATATATATTAATTATCTATAATATACTATTATATTAACATATATTAATTATATATTATATATATTAATTATATATAATATATGACATATATTAATTATATATGATATATTAATTATATATAATATATATATAATTAATTTCAGAGAGAGGACGAGAGGGATAGAAACATCAATGATGAGAGAGAATCATTGATCAGCTGCCTCCTGCTCACCCCTACTGGGGATCAAGCCTGCAATCCAGGTACATGCCCTGACCAGGAATCGAACCTGTGATCTCCTGGTTCATGAGTTGATGCTCAACCACTGAGCTACAACAGCTGGGCTATTTTATGTCTTGATCGTGGTGGTAGTTAACTTTGAATACAATTACTCAAAGTAATCACACTGTACATTTAAAATTGTTGGATTTTGATGTATGGAAATAACAACCTCAATAAACAACGAGGAAAAAGCATAAAACAAAACTGGACTAGTACTCCAGGGACATGCAGAGTGTGCAGGCTACTTGAGACCACAAGAGAAACACAATGACACGTTTCTCCTCATGATCCTTATATAAGATCACGTCCTATAAAAACAAACCTGAATTTTTAAGGTGAAACAGGAGCCTGTTCACTTGGCTCTGCTACGGGAGTGGGGGGAGGTTGCTTCTGTGGGAAAATGTGAGCTTTGCCCAGTACCATGTCACACCTGCAGAAGTTGTACTGGCACTACGAGGATCCTAGTCATGTCAGTTCTGCTGGCCATCTGCTCCTCCTAATTGTTTCTGGGAGGCTGGGGTGGGGTAGGGAGGGCAGATAAGGGAGTACCAAGGAAATATGCAAACCGCGGGTGGTGCCAACAGCTGGCCCAGCTAAGGAAACCACAAACAAACAGACATCTGTCTTCTGTCTAATGTCAAGATAAAAGGTACACAGTCACTTATGTGAACAAAAGGCTGTGTGCAGAATGTCATCATATGTTTTAAGGCACTCACCACAGTCTAACCTGGCTGAAACAATAAAGACGCAGTCTTTTTTGTCTTCCTCTCACCCTATGCCCAGTGCCCCAGCTTCTCTCCCCAGAGGCAACCAGTTTCTTGGTATTCTTCCAGAAATCTATAAAAAGCCATGCTCTTGAGCAATTGAGGTGACTCCTTACCCTCCTGGTTCCCACATCCTTGTGGTCCTGTGGACAGGTCTAGACTGTTCCCAGGTTCAGGCAAAAATGTGCCCAGCTCCACCCAACGGGCCTCCTCATGGGTTCACCGAGCGAGGGAAAAGGGGCCCCTCTTCTCCTGAAAATATTTACATTAGCCTTTGACGGCGTAAAAGGGGACCCTTTGTGACATTCTAACCCGAGACTCCAGAATTTGAACTTTTTTTTTTCACGTCTGAAGTCAAAGTTCTCTTAGGAAAAGTCACACAGAGAAGATGTATGTGCCAACTAGTGGAGGCCCTGGGGAAAGTGCGATGAAGGCGACATTTGTTCGTCACTTTCTGCTTCCCAGGTAGCCTTTCTTTTCCTTCCTCCAAGGGTTTTCTTTCACCTTTACCCTCAGGCACACAGCATTTCCAGGGCTAAAGGCACTCCAGGAAATAATCTTTTGTGCAAGTTCGCATAGAGGTTTCTGAATTAACGTTACTTTTCCCAGGCTATTTGCAATTCCCAGGAGACTTCCCAGGATAATGTCCTAGGCATCTCTTAGGACAAGAATTTCAGAATGTTCAGAAAGGTGCTAATACATTTTTTATTTTTATTTTATTTTTTAAATATATTTTATTGATTTTACAGAGAGGAAGGGAGACGGATAGAGAGTTAGTTAGAAACATCCATGAGAGAGAAACATCAATCAGTTGCCTCCTGCACGGCCCCCACTGGGGATGCGCCCCCAACCAAGGTACATGCCCTTGACCAGAATCGAACCTGGGACCCGTCAATCCACAGGCAGGCGCTCTATCCACTGAGCAAAACCGGCTAGGGCAATTTTTAAAATTAAAAACCTTTTTATGTGGAAAATTTCAGGTATATACAAAAGTAGACAGAATTATATAATGCACTCCCATGTCCCCATTGTTCAGCTTCACCAATGATCAGCACAAGGCTATCTTGTTTCATATATGTGCCCACCACTGCCCCTGACACTCTTCTTCATTATTTTTTAAGTAAATCCCAGACATCAGATTATTTCATCAGTAAATATATTAGCCTGCATTTCTAAAGACAAGGGTTCTTTTTTAACATAGCCACATCAGCGTTATTTCACCTAAAAAAGTTATAATTATTTAATATCGTCATATATCAAGGTCAGTGTTCCGATTCTGATTGTCTCATAAACATTTTTTTAACACTTTGCTGGTTTTTTTTTGTGTTCTAATGCTCTCTGTATTTCTCGTGAATAGGTTGTTGGACCTAGGATTTTGTTTTCCCAGAAACTGAGTTTTTCTTTTGAGAGAGAGAGAGAGAGAGAGAGAGAGAGAGAGAGAGATCGATTTGTTGTTCCACTTTCTTATGCATTCTTTGGTTGATTCTTGTACGTGCCCTGACCAGGGATGGAACCAGCAACGTAGGCGTATCCGGACGACGCTCTAACCAACTGAGCTACCTGGCCAGGGCAGACCTAGAACTTGGATCAGACTTCCTTGTAGTTGGCATTTTACATTTCCACCAGGAGGCATATAATGTCTGGTTGCCTTTCACTTTGTGCTGTTAGCAGCCACTGGTGCTTAATGTCTAAATGTGTTCATTCATCCGAGATTGCATTCTACTTCTATCATAGGGGGAGATACTCTAATTCTTACTTTTTTTTTTCTTCACTAACTTGCTGGACTCTTTCCATAGTGACAGACTTGTTCCTTATCTAAATTTCGATTACCCAATGATACAGTTTATATAGGGAAGGCAGAACGAATGCTTGATTCTCTCCCTCCGCTGACGAATTCTCAACACCAGGCGTCAATTCACTCGATCTTCTAATGGTGATTCATGCAGTTTTTGTTTTTATTTTTAGTGTCAGTATTAATTCACGGAGTCATACAAATTGATGTGTTTTAATTCCTTGCAAACATGACGGTGTATGTGGCTTGAGACAGCTTATTTAATATTTAGCTCTGTATTCGAAAAGACATACGCAAGCCTTTCTATTGCAGATTACAGGAAGTAAGCTGAGATTCTTAAGGGCGGGGGGGTGGGCGGGTAGGGAGGTCAAAACTTGAGGATATGAATCGAGATACTGGGGGATGTTTGCATTTTGAAATTTATGTGATAACAGGGCACACAGATTCAAGACATGTTGACAGGGAACCATATATAAGCCAAAGGTATGACTCTCTAACGATGTAAATTCAGACATCTCAGCCACTGATTTGGGAAGATTCTAGGGAAGGGGTGTGTGTGTGTGAGTGAGTGAGTGTGTGTGCGTGTCCAGGCATCTGAGTTTACTAAGCACATGCATGTGTCTATATACACCCCAGAGCAGTCTAGCCTCTCCCTGCGTGTGCTGGCAGAAACCAGTCTTTGGGTGCCCTTATAGTGAAATGAGCTTATTTATTTATTCAAAAAATATTTCGTAAACACTGTGTGCCAGATGCTACGCCAGCAGCCGAGGCGAGGAGAAAGAGGAAGACCCATGCCGGCCTCCTCAAGGAGTTCGCAGTCTTGTCCAGATGGGAATAAGTACACAGATTATCACAGTACACTGGGATACGTGCTGAACCCATACACCCTGGGTACCAAGGACGCAGGGAGGACAGTGTTTGGGGCTGGGGGCCCGGAGGCGGGGGAGGGGGGGTAATCTGCTGCCTTTGGACATTTGTCAGCCAGTCACATTCGTTGAACATTAGTACTGAACTCGAAGTTGCTCTAGATTCTATATCTCAGGCTGTACGAGTTGTTTCAGCTGACTTTACAAACAGCGTGTGTGCGTTCAAGACAGGATATGAGGGATACGGAACAGGAAATTGGAAAGCTGTGTAGACATCAGGTTCCACAGCATGGATGGAGCAATAAGCTTTCTAGGTGGAGAATATTTTAGAAAACGAGATTATGTCTGGGAAAAGGAAAGCTTTGTCCTGCACTTAAACGCACTCTACAGACGCCCTCTACAAATGCAAAATGTCATGTACGGTTCCTACCCTTTCTGTTCATCTGCGCCCTTAAGAAGTTACCCATTGTCAAGCCTGGTGAATAGTGACCCTTAATACATATGTTTCCTCAGGTCTGTCAGAGGTTGATTTACATTAGGTCTAACCTAAAACTGAAATGTTTCATCAGATTATATTAATCTAAGAACGAGCGTAAAACTGTGCTAGAGGGGAAAGGTGTATATTCCTCCCTCTAGCGGAGTATTGGTGTAACTACACTCTATTTTTTTGTATTTTCTGGCAAAGGCACAGCATGCATATGTTCATTCATTTCTCAAACATTTATTAAACTGACACCGTATTCCAGGCCTGAGGCATCCGGGATTTAAAAAGCTCAGAGCTGCCCTAGCTCTCATCGGCCTGCTGATTGAAGGATCTAGGGTTCGATTCCAGTCAAGGGCAGGTACCTGTACCTTGGTTGCAGGCTTGATCCCCCCTGGCCAGGGTGGTGTGGGAGGCAACCAATCAATGTTTCTCTCTCTCTCTCAGTCTCTCCCCCTTCCTTCCACTCTCCCTGAAAATCAATGGAAAAAAGTCCTCAGGTGAGGATTAACAACAAATAAAAAATAAAATCAATTAAATAAAAAGCTCAGACCTCAGATCTTCAGACCTTGAAGATCTCATAATCTAGTTAAGGAAACAAAGCAATTAACTCATTACATTGTCATGGGCTAAGTGCTGTATTAGAAGGAGGTGCAATGGCTTATAGGAACCCAGAGGATAAAGAAATACTCTGGCCCAACGGGTATGGCTCAGTGGTTGAGCAGTGACCTATGAACCAGGAGGTCACGGTTCAATTCCCAGCCAGGGCACATGCCTGGGTTATGGGCTCGATCCCCATTGGAGGATGTGCAAGAGGCAGCCAATCAATAATTATTCCTCATCATTGATATTTCTATCTCTCCCTCTCCCTTTCTCTCTGAAATCAATAAAAATATATAGAGATATTTTTAAATGCTCTGCTGGGAGGCAGAGGGAGGGAGGTAATGGGGAAGTACACAGAGGGTGTGCCCAGTCAGGGTTTCCTGGGTCAACATGCAAAGGAAGGCATGTTCCTGAGAGAAGGGATAGCATGAGCAAAGCTGTCAGGATGTGTTTGGAGAACTGCATATGGTCTGTGTTGGATGGAGGAGAGGGGAGAGGTCACAGGGGCAGGCAGGTGAGGGTCAGTCCGGTAAAGGCCTTTCTCGCCTCGCTGGGGGGTTAGGCCCAATCCCATATAAGGTGAGGGGCCATTAAAGGATTTCAAGCAAGGGAGTCATGTGATCAGATTTGGACCTTAGAGAAATCACAGTGCTGTCTGGTATGAGTGACAAGGCTGTTCAATCTTCCTTGCCAGTGCCTCCCCTGAGCAGTGAGCTTGTTATTGATGCCGCCCACCAACACTTGGGAGACTTTTTCATATTCTTACCAAATGCTTCCTCCCACTTCTCAACATCTCTTGAAATTGGTATCTCAAGATTCTCCTGCTATAATCAGCCTTAGCTGTGGCTGTCGTGAATTCAGTTTTTGAAATCCATGCCATCCATGCTAGTCCCTGTGTGGGACATGGTTATAAGAAGAGGGGATCTCAGGGGTCTGCTCCCCAAAGCTGTTAACTTCTGTCTCACCCCCCACCCCACCCCGCTTTGTCCTTGTGGCCTCAGAGCCCCTGCATCATCGTCCAACAAATGTCAAGATCATCATTTGATTTGCATGTGAAGCCTGAGATTTTTACTATAGACGGCCAATGGGGAAGTCCGGAAGGTAGCCAGATGTGAGTGCACAGCTGGGGTTCAGAGGAGAGAGATGCAGGGTGCGGGATGCCCAGGCACTATGGGAGTGGTCAGCGTGTGAATGACACCAGGTGAGATCACCTATCATAAATACAGAGAAGAGGCCTGAGCTGAGCCCTGGGGCCCTGCACACTTAGGAGCCCAGAGATGGGGGTGGGAGGGGGGGAAGGTGGGGAAGAACCAGCCAGGCTACTGAGAAGGAGCCACCTGGGGGAGCAGGAAAGCTGGTGTTGCCTCTCATTGACGACTGACCCTTCTCAGGAACGGCAGGTTCACCGAGTGGTTACAACCCAGCACTGGCCTCCGATGGATCTGGATTCGCATCTCAGTCACATATTAAGTACTAAACGTGTCTGCACTTCATATGTGGCACTGGGCCCAGTATAGGATCTGGAGGACATCTCCTGAGTCATCATTGATTGCACACTGGACATATGGTGAGCGCCAGGGAATTTATAGGAAAAGCAAACACAGGCCCTGGTCTCGGGCTGCCCACAGTCCAGGAGGAGAGAGCTGCTCTAGAAGCAGATGATCCTCCATGACGTCACAAGCTGACACATTCTTTAATGCAAGCGTGAGTCATGCACTAAGAGAACAGCGAGGAGGAGTCATTCATCCAACCTGCGATGCTGGCTCAGAAGTGATGCATTTTTTCTCGTTTGTCTTTTCTATGCCATCCAGCCCAAGAAAACCTCCACCCTCCTGAGCACCGCCAGTCAATCTGTGTGACAGTATGTGATTTGTTTTTTTCTTTTGGAGAAAAGAAGTAAAATAAAATAAAATAAAATAAAATAAATCCTCAGGGTAGAATTGTGGTCCTTACTTTTTCAAAAATGAAGTGAAGAATTAGCATCCTGCATGAAATCAAGTCTCTAATCGCCTATTTGCCCCAATCAACAGCTGCTGCTGAAATGCTCTCCCACTTTGGACTGTTACCAGATCACTCCCCACTGCGGCCCTCACATCGCAGCTTAACCACCAAAGGAGCCTGTTGCATCTGGAGGGTTGGGCCCCCGCGATCTGATATTCTTTTTCCTGGGGCGATGACTTACCTGCCACTTGGGGGTGGGGGCAGCTTTTCCTTTAGTTTTGATCGTGAAACCCCAGGACTATCAGCCCTGCATTTAACAACCATCCATTTCTCATGAACAAGATTTTCTGGCGTCCTCTTGTGCTTTTTATTTCTCCTTGTTTTCTTCTCTATGTGTTCATGGGGAGAACTAAGAATTTTATGTTTTTCAAAACTAAATCTTTATTGTTGCAAGTGCTACGTATGTCCTCTTCTTTTCCCCATTGACCCTTTCTATTCCCTGCCCCCTCAGGCCTTTACCACCCTATTGTCTGTGTCCAAGGCTTATGCATACATGCATACAAGTTCTTTGGTGGATCTCTTCCCACCCACCCACCCACCCACCCACCCACCCCCACCTTTGCTCTGAGATTCCACAGTCTGTTCCATGCTTCTATGTCTCTGGATCAATTTTGGAGAAGGAAGAATTTCAGAAATAAAATTCGCAACTAAAGAGGTCCTTCCTGAGTGTATGATAAACTCTTGCACTGAAAGCTCCACAGAGGCAGGTTGCAAAGCTGTTTGGAACTCGGTCGAGCGCAGACATGCTAACCTGACTCTGCAGACTTAGAGCGCCTGCAGCTCTGCCCAGAGACACGATGAGGGATTGGGGGCCAGACGAATATTTGGATCAGGGTGTCCTCCAATCCTAAAGCAACTGGAACCACAGTCCCTCTGATGGCTGGCAGGGATGATGGTGAATGTATTTGGGGACAGGGCAGTTCTAGTGGAGAGAGAGATGAGGGTAGCGTAGGCAAGGCTTGAGCATGGTTAGCTGGGTCCAAGGAGAAAACTTTTTATTTTTTTAAATGTTATTATTATTATTATTTTATTTCAGAGAGGAAGGGAGAGGGAGAGAGAGAAATATCAATGATGAAAGAATCATCAATCGGCTGCCTCCTACACGCCTCCCACTGGCACTGAGTCCAAAACCCGAGCATGTGCCCTTGACTGGAATCGAACCTGGGACCCTTCAGTCCACAGGTTGACGCTCTATTCTCTGAGCCGAACCAGCTAGGGCAGGAGGAAACTTTTTCAACCATACACGTATATACCCTGAAATCAGTGTTTTCTCTTCAGAAAACAAAACAAACATCTTGAAAAATCTTTCAAAGGAAAGTAACTTGAGGAAATGCATATTCCTGTTTTTAAAATGAAGAAAGCAAAAGAAAAACAAAATGAAGAAAACACTTGGCTTTTCTCTTGAAAAATATACTAAAGGTTTATTTTCTAAGAAGGGTATATAGTGCCCTGGCCAGTGTTCTCAGTGGTTATAGCATTGGCCTGCCCACCAAAGGGTTACAGGTTTGATTCCTGCTCAAGGGTACTTCCTGGGTTGCAGGTTCACTCCCTGCCACTGGTTGGGGTGAGTACAGGAGGCAACCAGTAGATGTGTCTTTCTCACCTCTCTCTCTCTCTCTCTCTCTCTCTCTCTCTCTCTCTCTCTCTCTCCTTCTCCGTCTCTCCCTTTCTCCTTCCTTCCACTCTCTCTGAAAAAGGAATGGAAACATATCCTCCGATGAGGATTAACAAACAAAATAACAAAGGACATATATTATTTAAAGAATAATCATCCTTCAAAGTTGTCCCTGTGCTTTAACCTTTAACTAAAAGGACTGAGTGTCTTTTAATGTGGGAATCCCAGTGACATTTTGAGTATAATGGACTGAAGAGAAAAATGCACATGTTGAAATCCGGACAACCAATGGGCTGGCATCAGTAGGTGTGGCCATGAGAGGTGAATAGGTCCTGAGGGTGGAGCCCTCCTGAGTGGGATTCGTGCCCTTATCAACGCGACTATAGAGAGCGGCCTCGCCCCTTCCTCGAGTGAGGACGCAGCGAGAAGACGGCTCTCTAAGAACCAGGAAGGGCCCTCTCACCAGACACCGCATCATCTTGGACTTCCCAGCCTCCGTAATTGTGGAAGATAAATGTCTGCTGTCTGTAAGCCATCCAGTCTGTGGTACTCTGTTCTAGCAGCCCAGGCAAACTAAGACATGGAGCTTCTACGTGAGTAGATTAGCAAGAAGTCCTGTCTCCCCCCTGGTTTGGCCAAGTCTTTCAACGATGGGGACCCAATCCCCAAGGGTTGGTCCTGGTTACATGCTTCTTGAGCAGTCCCTGCTGAAGCCTGGCTGTGCTCCCCCACATTCCCTCCCCTCCCCCTAGATCCCGCCAGCTCATTACACCCAGCCTCAGGGGTGCCATGCCAGAGCTAGCTCCCAATGGGACAGTTCTTTAGGGTCCTTTCCCCAGGCACTCCCACAGTGCCGGTCGGGATGGGGTGGAAGGAAGCTTCAGGATCAGCCTCCCATGTTCCCATAGCCAGTTCTCCCCTCTGATGGGCTCTAGGCCCCAGTGCACTGGTCCAGATTCTCCCGTCTTATGGTAAAGTTCACATCAGCGGCCTGGTCACAACTGCCTGTCTTTGGGCCTCAGTCAGCCCCCCCCCTCCCCCCCCCCCCCCGGTTCATCTGACACATTCTGGTAACTGAATCTCAAAGAGACTAGATCAATACTGTTCAATATGAACTGTTCTTGTGGGGCATTATTTGCTGTTGAAGCACAAGTTCCTATTAAACTGAGTGAAATAGGAGGGGTGGGCAGGAGTTGGCTCTCTGCTTTCAAGTGTGTGTGTGTGTGTGTGTGTAGGTTGTGGGGAGATGAGCCAGCTATAAAGACCAGGCCCTGAGAGCGTATGCTTCTTTCTTATCATTTATTAAGAGCATCTAGAGTAGGGCCAATATAAGTGTATTAAAGACAGATTCTGGGTGACAGGGACATTTTATAACCTCTTGCTAATTTGCCATCAACAGAGTCTACCATCTGAAATTCGTGAACTTATGGCCAGTTTGAGCAGAGGCTTTGCACTGCCAATGGTACCCGCATAGATCATTTCTGTAAGTGGAATCAACAGAGGAGAGAGAGAGAGAGAGAGAGAGAGAGAGAGAGAGAGAGAGGTGCTAATTTGGCACAACCCACTTAGTAATGTTGAGGAGGCCATACCTTTAGGGAATAAAATGCTGTGGCTCTTTCTGTGGAAGAGTTGATCACCTTCTTGGGAAAAGCAAGTGAACACATTCCTAGAAATAATTAAAACAGATCTCACTCATTTGTGGAATATAATGAACAACATAAACTGATGAACAAAAATAGAACCAGAGACATAGAAGTATTGAACAGACTGTCCAAGCTATGAGGGAAGGTGGGAGGTGGGGAGGGAGGAGCGGGGAGCGGGGAGGGAATAAGAGATCAACCAAAGGACTTGTATGCATGCATATGAGCATAGCCGGTGGACACAGAGAGTAGGGGGATGAGGACATGTGTTGGGGGGTAGGGGCAGCCGGGGAGAGGTCAATGGGGGGAAAAGGAGACTCATACAATACTTTAAACAATAAAGAATTAAAAAAATTTTTAAAAAAGAAAGAATGAAGACAACAAAGTCCGTTCAGGGCCTCTGGGCATGACCTTCAGCTGCCTGGTGACTAGTGTATGACCAACCTTTGGAGGGAAATACATGCCCTCCCAGATGGTCTCTCTCACAAGAACAACCTGATTTTTGGAATCAAGGAAGAGTTTGCACTAAGTGGTCTGGGCATTTGGGCTGAGAGATGAGATGGCAGCAGCTGACACCCCTTCTGTCTGGTCCAGAGCTGGGGTGGAAACAGTAGCCCCAGGCTTTACCATTGACCAGGTGCTATTGACCCAGGAAAGGAGGCACAGCTGTGTCCCAGGAGAGCGTGGCTACTGAGCCTGGAGAGATGGGTGCCTTGTTGTGGTGAAGAATCCCCTGAAAAAGGTAAAAACAAGTTTAAGTCAGGGTGGGTGGGCACAGGGACTGGGCTTCTAACCCAACCCCAGCATTGGGTTAGAAGAGGTTGGCCATCTCCTGAAAGAGCAAGGTAGGTAGTTTTTGCAAGAAGCGAATGCCTGGCCGGATGGCTCAGTGGTTGAGCATCGACCTATAACCAAGAAGTTATGGTTTGATTCTGGGTCAGGGCACATTCCCGGGTGGTGGGCTCGATCCCCAGTAGGGGCCGTGCAGGATTCTTTCTCATCACTGATATTTCTCTCTCTCTTTCTCCCTCTCCCTTCCTCTCTAAAATCAATAAAAATATATTTAAAAAAAAAGAAGTGAAGTCCCCCAGGTTTCTACAGGGCTATGAGAAAAGTCACTTTTAATGATGTTAATTACAACAACAGAGACTTCATTCCTGGGGAGAGCTTTCATCTTCAAAGGGGCTCCAGGATGGAGCATTAACCCGACATGAAAGTCTGCCGTTTCAGAGCTGCAGGGAGAGGGGCCCTGGCTGTGGGCTGCGGGGCCTGGAAAGACAGTGCCCAAGGAGCAGGTGGGGAGCAGGTCAAGGCCAGGCTGTGTGCCCGAAACTGGCCCTTGCCTCGCTGATATTGAAGAGGTGGTGGTGGTGGGCGGGGGGGGGGGGCGTGTGGAGTCTCAGCCTCAGTCCAGTTCTCCGGAGCCCTGACCCCCTATATCAGGGTTGCCAGATAAATACAGGACACCCTGTTACATTTGAATCTCAGATAAAGAATAAACACTGCATGTCTGCACCTCTCTCTCTCTCTCTCTCTCTCTCTCTCTCTCTCTCTCTCTCTCTCAGTGCATGTGCTCCTACCTGATAGACTCCTACCTGAGAGGTCAGCAAGCCAGGGCGTGTTCCCCCAGGGCCACGGGGAGCCAGCCCTCTCCACACCTGCCCAGACCCGGCCTCTTTCCCACCCTCCCGTGGGAATCAGGGAAAGGCCTCCTCACAGCTGTCCAGGGGCGGGGACTCACCGTGTCCATCCTTCTCCCCTCCTTCGTTGGCCTTGGATTCGGGGATGAAACAGCTCCAGGAATGGAATGCCTAACGTTTCCCTTCCCTTCCTTTCCTTCCCATCTTTTCTCCTTCACACCCTGACCTCCACCCGCCCCCCCCCCCCCCCGGGCCCACCTACCCCCACCGCTCCGCTCTGAACTGCTGGAATAAAAATTCCTCTGTGACAAAACCCAGAAAGAAAGGGTAAGAAAGGGTCGCTGGGCCGAGAGGCGCTTCCTGCCTGGGCGGTGGAATCCTGGGCGGCCGGGACGGGTCTGGGCCTGAACGAGAAATGCGGCTGGTTTCCTGGCTGGGCGGGAAGGGGAGACAAGCTGGCACTTGCCACTGCACAGAATAGTAACTGGGAGGTGGGGACCCAGCTCCGAACCAGAGCGAAACTCCCGGGGCCTCCAGCCATTGACTCACTCGCCCAGTTTCCCAGGCCCCTGAAGCTTCAGATCCAGCCCCCGGCTCAGTCAGGGTCAAGGACAGAGCTGTTACTTTCTTCACGCCCCCAGGACAGACAGATGGTCACACACATCCGGGGCTATGACTGTCAATCGGGCTGTGAGCAAGATGAACATTCCGGAGCACGAAGCTCGAGTTCCCCTCATGACCTAAGAGAAAGGGCAGGAGTGAGACCCATGGGGCGGGGTTCTGTCAACTGAGTGGATCTTAGAAATCTTGACTCATTTTAGAAGCCTCGTGGCTGGTGTTCTGTTTCCCCAAATCCCCCCCTCACTGGCTCTACTATTTTCCCACGTCCTTCCATTTCCAGTTCTGCAGCAGCCTCGCGGGATTCTGCTAATAATGTTTTGTAAATAATGAACGGAAAGAGCTCTGAAGCCGCCAGCCTGCCCCAGGGGACTCAGTGGGCCAGGCGGCTGGCCAGCCTGGAGGGTCCTTCTTTGGATTTGAAAGGCTGCCGCCAGCAGCTCAACGTTCAGCAGATGTCGCTGTGCCAGGGGAGGGACAGGTGGTGTGTGGGCTGCCCCAGTCTCTGATTCCTAGGTCTGGACAAAATAAAGAGTCCCAGAGAGTGGGATCAGAAGTTTCCCAGGGGGGGGTTAAAAACAGGTGGGGCCTCACCCAGGATGCTGGAAACAGGTGGGGACAGCTCGGGGGTGGAAGGTGGTGGAAGGCTCCGAGGCAGCCCTGTTTCCACTCTGAGTCCATCTTTCTTGCCAGTCATTTGGTCTATTTCAAAGTTCAGAGATTTGAACTTGAACCTGAGCGTTGCCACTTCCCACGTGACCTGCATCCTCCACAAGATTGTTTCCTCAAGTGCAAAATACACATACTAATAATGAACCTATGTATAAATGTATTCAGTCAATACGTGTTGAACACCGTGTCCCAGGCCCTGTGTGCAGCAAGTACAGGGAACACAGAGGAACCATGATGATGTCCCCATCCTCCAGGACAGCAGCTCCTGTGGGATGTTTCATATGGCACATGTCAATCAGAAAAATTTTTAAATATTGTTGCAAGCATATATAAAGTTGGGAGATTTCCCAGCGGCAAAACTGGGCCTGTGTTGCCGAAACCGGTTTGGCTCAGTGGATAGAGCGTCGGCCTGCGGACTGAAAGGTCCCAGGTTCGATTCCGGTCAAGGGCATGTACCTTGGTTGCGGGCACATCCCCAGTGGGGGGTGTGCAGAAGGCAGCTGATCGATGTTTCTCTCTCATCGATGTTTCTAACTCTCTATCCCTCTCCCTTCCTCTCTGTAAAAAAATCAATAAAATATATTAAAAAAACCAAAAAAAAACTGGGCCTGTGTTTCTGTATAGCAACCATCAGCCAGAGCTTAGAGGCTGCTTCCTTTAAAGGAAAGCATGCTGCCCAGCCAGCCTGGCTCAGTGGTTGGGCAGGCGTTGACCTATGAACCAGGAGGTCACAGTTCGATTCATGGTCAGGGCACATGCCCGGGGTTGTGGGCTTAATCCCCAATAGGGGGCATGCAGGAGGCAGCCGATCAATTACTCTCTCTCATCTTTGATGGTTTTCCTCTCTCTCCCTCTCCCTTCCTCACTGAAATCAATGGAAATATATTTTTAAATTAAAAAAAAAGAAGCCAATATGTTTTATGAGGGCAGGGATATTGTTTGGCATATACTAAGTGTGCAAAAAATATTTACTAAATGATGAATGAAGGATTGATGCTTGTGTCTCATGCAAGATGGACCCGGTGCTGGGTCTGAGCCTGTCTTAGAAAAGACCTAAACCCGTTTAGCTCTTGACTCTGGGGTTCTGCCTGCCAGGGGTCACATGAGGTCAACACTGAACTCCTACATCTGTATGTACATCTTCCCTTCCTTCCTTGATTGGGGTAGCCCTCCATGGCATTTAGGTTTCAGCTTGTGCAGATTAATTGTGGTTCAGGCTGAGGAATCTGGGTGTGGTTTGGGCAGGGATGACTTTTGAATGACTTTTTAATGCTATTCAGCTCAAGTTTTAGGCGATGTGGAGAAATTAGTGTGGGAGTCTGTCGTGTGAAAATGAGTGTGCCAGACCCGAGCCACTTCATAGCCTTCCTGCCCCAAGAGTAAATATACAGGAACTCATATCTGAATTCTTCAAGTTTTTCTTAAGTGAATGCTGGGTGCCCAGAACTGTGTCAGATCCCTGCCTGAAGATGGGAGGACATGCCCTGACCGGTTCGGCTCAGTGGATAGAGTGTCGGCCTGAGGATTGAAGGGTCCCAGGTTCGATTCCGGTCAAGGGCATGTACCTTGGTTGTGGGCACATCCCCAGTAGGGGGTGTGCAAGAGGCAGCTGATCGATGTTTCTCTCTCATCGATGTTTCTAACTCTCTATCCCTCTCCCGTCCTCTCTATAAAAAATCAATAAAATATATATTTTTAAAAATGAGAGGACACAGCACTGAAGAAAAAGAACTTTTGCTGAGCCTGTTACTGTCGTATTTATTTCATTTAATTATCTTGACAGTCCTGTGAGATAGGCAGTATCCTCAAGCATGAGCTGAGGAAACTGAGGTCCAGCTAGCTCATTCATACAACTAGCAACTGAAAAAAGGATAATTTGAGACAAGTTTTTTTTAAAAAATATGTTTTTATTAACTTTTAGAGAGAGAGAGAGGAAGGAAGAAGGATAGAGAGATAGAAGCATTGAGGAGAGAGGGACATCATTGATCAGCTGACTCCTGCACACCCCCTTCTGGGGATCGAACTTACAACCCCAGCATGTGCCCTGACTGGGAATCAAACCAATGACCTTTAAAATATATATATATATATATATATATAAAATTGATTTTTTACAGAGAGGAAGAGAGAGGGATAGAGAGTTAGAAATATCGATGAGAGAGAAACAAAGATCAGCTGCCTCCTGCACACCTCCCACTGGAGATGTGCCTGCAACCAAGGTACATGCCCTTGCTCGGAACTGAACCTGGGACCCTTCAGTCCACAGGCTGACGCTCTATCCACTGAGCCGAACCAGTCAGGGATGAACCAATGACCTTTCGGTTTCTGTGTCGACACTCAACTGCTGATCCACACCAGCCGGGCTTAAGACAAGTTGAGATTCATTCCAAAGCGGAGGTTGTTTGGGGAAGACATCAGTGCTGCCTCTAGAATTTAGTCGTAAATCTAGGACTGGTTACAATTAGGAGGAATTTGTTCAGCTCCTTGGGCTCAGATAACTACAGGGCCAAGCTGTGCTGACACGGACACTCAGGTCTCTTTCTTAAAAAAAAAAAAAAGTAATGATAACATTTTTCTGACATATTATGCATATCTGCTTTAAAAATCAAATAGTACTGAAAGCTTTATAACCAAAACATTGTCCCTCTCCACGCCCTATATCTGTTGAAATATGCCATTTCTTAATGGTTTTGTTGAAATATCTCATCCCTTTTTAACTCCCTTCCCATGCTTTTTCTCCTGTCTTAACTTTGTGAGTCAAGGTTATCTTTCGACAATTCCTTCATTATTATTATACTGGAATGGGCTAGGGAAGGAGAAGAGATAAAACACTTTGTCAATCAGCCTTATGGAACAGAAGCGCAGTTTCTTACCACACTGCCCTTCCCCACCCCCGCCCAAAATTCTATATGTCCAGATAACTCATTTTTCTGAAGGCAGCTCATGGTCCCGTGCTCACGGACCTTACCCTGAGCCTAGCCCTGTGCCAGGAACTCCTGGCTTACAAGATCCTGGCTGGCCCATGCCTTGCTGCCTTAAGGACTTGACGGGAGGCCTGGAGAGAAGAATTTACATGAGGAAACAAAGAGCAGATAACACTAGGGATGATCTCCCCAGTCGGCAAAGCACTTGACCAATGTCAGAGAGCTTTCATATCCACAACCCCACTTCACAGCAGCATGCAATCACTGGGTAGGTGAGTTGGTGCTGACCATGAAGTCAGAATCAGGGCACTGGTCTGTCCCAACAGGGCAGCAGAGTTGACATCAGAGTTGTGAAGTCCCACATGCATGACAGTTGTAGTTTCTTAGTGGGCTCCTTTGTCTGTAGGGCCAATGGAAGCTTCCTTTGCCAGGGGAGATGGAAGTGGAGCCTCAGATTGACACTGAAGGAAAGAAAGAATAGAGGGAGGGTGCCCCGGGAGTAAGGGTGAGGAGGGGTGGGCGGCTTCCTTCCAAGTGATTTACTGGGTCTAGTTCTTCCTCTTCCTCCTCCCACCTAGATCCAAGTTTGGAATAAAGAAAGCTGCTTCTTTGAGAACATTTGCCAGTGCGAAGCTTGGCTTAAAAATAGAGGCTGAGCCCTAGCTGGTTTGGTTCAGTGGATAGAGCGTCGGCCTTCGGACTGAAGGGTCCGGGTTCGATTCCAGTCAAGGGCACATGCCCAGGTTGCAGGCTCAATCACCAGTAGGGGGCGTGCAGGAGGCAGCTGATCAATGATTCTCATCATTGATGTTTCTCTCTCTCCCTGTCCCTTCCTCTCTGAAATAAATAAAAAATATATATATTTTTCAATAGAGGCTGAACACTTAGTGGGGAATTCTCCTAAAGTGCCGAACCGAAGTCTATTGCATTGACTGAGTTGGAAAGTGAAATTTATTTATGAATTTATTTCTGGTGCAGCTTCTGCTGCAGAATTAGTGATAATTCAAGGTTTTGGATTGTATTCTGGGATAGAATCTATGGAGGGTATGGGGGCAGAGGAAGGGGCAATAACCAATGTGCGTTAAAGTTTAGCCTAGGCAATGTGTTGGGCTCATCTGTACTGTGGCACTTTAAAGCAGTTGGATGGAGCCAGAGAGAAACCAAGACGGAGAGAGGATTTGGGGTAGACCAGTTGGGCTCCAGAATGCCTCGCAGAAGGCTGGCTGGGGTCTGAGTGCCCCTGAGTGCACAGAATTGGGTTGTTTAGCTGGAGGTCCCCACTGCATCTTCAGCAGCCCCAGCAGCCCGCAGCCCCGCCTCAGAGAGTAGTTGCTATCACTGACTCCAGCGACCTTAAGCTCTCCACTGTACCGAGCCACCGAGAGCCTCCCCAGTTGCCATGCCCTCTGCTCTACTAAGAAGAGTGGGATTTGGGCCACATGACCTTACTGTCACAGGATTGATATTGTAGAGGCTAAAGCCTCTGAGTGATGAAAGAGACCCCTCCTCACCAAGTCAGAACTGCCTGGGAGCAGGAGAGGGGAATTCCCCATTCCATGTAGTTGTGAATCAGAGCCCCATGTGCTGAAACATACATCCCACTGCCTGAAACTCACACTCAGGAGTGAGTCAGCATTGCCCCATCTGATGGACGGACAATGGGGACATCCCAGGCCCAAGCCACACCGGGGACGTCTGAATCCTAAGAGAGTCCTTCAAGAGCATCAAAGAACTGATTTCTCCAGAGCCTTGGAGAAGTTCATTCCCTAGACCAAGCCAGATCTCACCATTCAAAGAGTCAGGAAGTTCCTTCTGATCTCTACCTTACTTCCTCCTGCTTCATCCCTTTTCATTGGCTCTTCAGTAGAGTGACACAAATCTTGGGACTTAGTTTTGTTCCATATAGCATCAAAAATGCCTACATACCCTGGTGATTAAAAAAAATTAACAACCAGTGCAGTTCTAATCAGAATAGACTCTGGCTGGGGTGCTGAGCCAGGTCCAAGTGGAAACAGCCCTGGGCTTGGGTTCTAGTCTTGGCTTTGTAGCTAATTTGCTATCTGACCTTGAGCAAATCACTTGACCTCTCTGGGCCTCAGTTTTCTCACCTATAAAAAGGGGGGGTTTGGACTAGAGGTTGCAACCTCATATGCCTACAGGGTCAGGCAATTAAAGTAAATGCGTGAACCCAAGAGGGTGGGGTTGTGCCAACTGTAATGAGTAGGCCCCTCTACATGGGCAGCCATTGCCAGGTAGAACTGCGGGGCCCAGGGTGTTGAGAGCGTTTGATTCTTCAAGAGCTGCCGAGAATCTAGACGTTTCTGTGAAGTCTCCTGGTGTGTAAAATACTGTGTGGGTCAAACAAATATCTCTAAGCCAGTTTCACCCTCAGACTAGAGGATTGGCAGGGCTCTCCCAGCTTGAATTTTCTGATTCTAAAATACGAGTCTTCTAAAGATCTTTAAGAAATCACCTTTGTTGTGGAGATCTCAGCTAGTGCAAAAGTGAATGCCTGCATGTGGGCTTATACTTTTACTAGCGGACCGGTGCACAAAATTCATGCAAGAGTAGGCCTTCCTTTCCCTGGCTGCCGGCACCGGCTTCCCTCTGGCACCCGGGACCCGGGCTTCCCTCGCAGCCCTGGCTTCGTCCCAAAGGTTGGGAAGGACGTCCGGTCTAATTAGCATATCACACTTTTATTATACTTTTATGCCATTGGGCTTTTTAATTTATTTTGTTTTCCCATTGATTTTTAGAGATAGTGGAAGGGAGGGGGAGAGAAAAAAGAGCTGATAGAGACACATTTATTGGTTGCCTCCTGCACACACCCTAACCAGGGCCGGGGATTGAGCTTGCAACTGAGGTATGTGCTCTTGACCGGAATAGAACTGGGACCCTTCAGTCCACAGGCTGACGCTCCATCCACTGAGCCAAACGGGCTAGGGTGTGACTGGGCATTTATCTCCCCTTAAATGACACCCTCCTGGTGGCCGTCTCTGATCCTAACACACACCTGCAGTGGACTGTTTGCTCGGTCTCTGGAGCCTAGCCTTGGGCTATAAGGAAGATGCTGCTTGTCCAGTGAGCTCATCCGTCATAAAGATCTGGCTGTGCTGATGAGATAGCCCTTCCCCTGCATGAAGGCAGAGCTGGTCACACGCAGCGGCTGAGACAGCAGCTGGCTGAGTCAGGCTTGGGCCTTGCTGCCTTCCTAGGCTTTTGTTGGCTGTGTCCCTAAGCTTAATTGGGACTGAGGATCAAGTCCACATGATTACGAATCTGGAGCTCTCCAGCCTACCTGCATTAGGCCGCTAGGTCTACTGAACCAACGTACCAGAGACTGGGTGGCTTAAACAACAGAAACTTACTGTCTCCTAGTTCCTGAGGCTAGAAGTTCAAAATCAAAGCGTCTGTAAGCTTGGTTCCTTCGGAGGGCTTTGAGGGAAGGATCTGTTCCAGGCCTCCCCTTGGCTTGTAGACGCCATCTTCTCCCTGTGCCTGTCTCTAAATTTCCCTTTTTAAATAAGGATCAGTCATGTTTGAGCAGAATCCACCCTAAGGACCCCATTTTCACTTGATTAGCTCTGTAAGGACCCTATCTCCAAGTAAGGTCACATTCTGAGATACTGGAGGTTACGGGACTTCAACATTTGAATTTAGGGGGACACTGTTCAACCATAATACTCCACCTCCATGGTCTCTCACTCAGTGCTTTAACCTCCAACACCTAAGTACTCTGCTTATGCCCATTCTTACTGATGACAGCCCAGTGCAGTCGGGTCTCGTGCACAGCTCACTGTAAGCACGTATTCTGTCTGGACTGGGGTTCTCTCATCAAGTGCCTGTTATGGGATCTACAGGCCTTGAATTTCAGGCAATAACTGGAGATTTCACCTTGTTCTGCGAAAGATTTCATCTTGCTTTGCCTGTATGGTACTTTTTATCCTTATACACTCATAAACATGGCAAGTATTTATATAGCGCTCGATGAGTGCCAAATACTGTTCCGATCACTTTATATTAAAGTAACTTACTGAATCCCCACAATACCCTTTGAGCAGGGAGCTATGATTTACCTTGTTCCAGCTCAGATAAGAAACTGGGGTCTGGGTAGCTTAGAAACTTTCCCAAGCCTGTAGTAACCGAGGGAGTTGGGGTTTGAATCCCAATACTTTGAAATGAGATAAACCATTGGGGTGCGAATCTCCAGACGCCAACCTTTTCATCTTTACCGGAGAGTGACTGAATAGATGAGGAAACTGAAACGCAGTAACTCAGCCAGGGTCCCCCAGGTAAGAGGCGGAGTCAAGGCGGAATTCCTGCTCTGGAAGAGACCCAGAGTCCCTTCCCCGTATCCTGCTTCCACAGGCCCACGGGGAGCCGGGCCACCCAGAATCGCTAAACCTTTACCTGGGGTTAACAGTCTCCACACAGCAGGGTCATTATGGGGCATGAAGGCGGGGTGGCCCCCTCCGGACTTAGATCTGACCTCCCCGTCGCTTCCAGTTCCCTGGACCACCAGCCCCCTGGGCACAAGGGGTGCGCCTGCATCTGCACAATTTCTCGGTGCGGGTAAGAAGCGGGGCGGGACCGCCCGCCAGCACAGAGTTTCATATTCCTCGCGACCCGCCAATCCGGAGCGCGGGGGGCGTGGCCACACCTGGGGGGCGTGGCCAGGTGGCGGCGGTGGCTGCGGCGTCTGGGGTGAGGCGCTGACGTGAGCTGGGCGCACCTGGGCGGAGCAGGTGAGCGCCAGTGCGGGACCCAGAGCCGAGCCCGCACTCCCGACCTGCGCCGAGCCCGGTGTTACCTGCCCAACCTGTCGAGGAGCGCGGCGGCGACTGGTGATCTTAGCTGGGGACATGGTTCGGAGGGACGTCCGCTTCGGGTAGCCGGATTGAGGAAAGGTGGGGACGCCAACTTCTGGAGGCTAATCTGGGGGGGGGGGGGGGGTGGTTGGGAGGGACACGCCCGCTGGTGGAGAAAGGTCCGCTCCTGAGTTTGTGGGGTTAGGAAACCTTGGGGACATCTGTATTTTTTTTGGGGGGGATACCCTGTGGGGTTGACTGTCGCCCTTCTCCTGGTAGCTTTTGGGGTGCCTTAGCCCCGCAGCGCTGGGCGCTCCCGACCCCACACTCGGTCGACTCCCTTTCCCTCCCCGCCCCACCCGCCCTCGGCTCCTACCACCCACCGTCGGATGGGGCTAAGGAGCCTCCACCCTTTGCAGGATCGCTGGGCCGCCGGCCTCTGTATTTCCCAAGAGGGGAATTCCCAGGCCCGCGGGCCTTTGGTGCTGGTGGGTGTTTGGGGAAATTGGGGGTGGGGGGAGTTCCAGGAGCTTTAGCCAGTTTGTTGTCTCTCCCTGGATTTGTTTAGCACAGTCCGGCCCCCACCCTGGGAGACACCAGTGGATTTCCAAGTAGACAAGCGAGGTGCTGGGAGGGTGGCGCCGGGCGGGCGTGGTTGCTGGGGGTGAGGCCTCTTCCCGTCGGGGCTGGAGGGCTGGTGGTGTGGAGAAATGTGGAAAGTCTCCCCGGCCTGGCTGGAAGGGAGGCCCGAGGTGCCACACTTCACAGGGAGCCTGCTCGGTGGTAAAGGGGGTCATCCCTGCCCCAACCCTGCTCTTGATGGATGTCAAAAGCGGAAGCCTGGGAAGGGAGAGGGAGAAGGCGCTCGAGTCCGCTGGTGAAGGCGGGTGGGGAGCCCGGATAGTCCTTTAGGGTTTAACATATGTCTAACGTATGCGGGACAGCAGCACCCAGCACCCTGCACTTCCCCCTCGCCGGCCCCCAAATTCAGTCCAGCAGAGAAGAAGCGCACGGGAATTAGGGCTATCGACCCAGAATTGACCCCTGAGCAGGGCTGAACTAAAGGGAGGGCTGACTGGGAACCTGGAAGTTGGCATTTCAGTTCCCTCCGGGAGGCAGGGAAAAAACAGGACCACCACCGAGGCCTGTCTGCAAGAAATAGCGGTGTGTTTTATTCTGCGGAAAACCTCTGACGGCCAAATCTCAGCTTTGGGGTAGCTGTGCCCCCGGAAACTTGTCTGGGCAGGAGCTGCAGAAGCGGCAGTGGGGTGTTTATAGAGGACCTGCCCCCTGGAATGGGGGTATGAGTGAGCATGGTTAGTGCCTGGGGGAGGTTGAAAATGTGCCTGCTCAGTGCCCAGTGTGAAGGGAGGGGGTAGGTTAGCATTTTTGCTCTTTGGCTGGTTCCACACATGTTGGAGACACAGGCCTTGAATTTCGCTGGAATGGCAGCTAGAGATAGCAGGGCTGAGTTCAACTAGGCCGAGGTGGTTCTGTGGGCATTGGGATTTGGGTGGTGAGGGTGATTGGAAAGAGAACTCTGATTTAGGTGTGTTTGAAGGGAGGTGGGGGTGTCATGCAGTCTTCTCCCAGCCACTTCACTGGCTCTCCATGCTGTTGGCATCTTTGTTGGTGTTTTTGGTTTACTCTCAGTGTGTAGAAGAAGGGAGAGATTTGGATGGCGGGGTGCAGTGGCAGGACGTGGTACAGCACATTGATTCAGGGGTGCTGGATCCAGGCCCCAGATAAAGCACTTAACTTTTCTGTGTCTCAGTTAACCCAGCTACAAATGGGGGTGAGAATAATACCACTTCCAGATCATGAGGATGGAATCAGACACATTAAGTAAAAATACATGTAAAAACTGTAAAGCCTGTGGAGATATAAAGGGTTGTTGTTACCATGGTCTCATCAGTTGAAGGCCATCATCTTCTATACCAGTGGTTCCCAACGTGGGGCACACGCCCCACGGGGGGTCAATTTGATTTTTAAGGGGGGCAATTCAAGAATGAGTTATTAATAGTGAATTTTTTTTGCATTTCTTATGGTTCTAGGGGCCTCAAATACAGTATATAAATATATATTGTGACATATTTATGTATTTCGGTTCTCTATTATGTTTTGAAACTTTATTTGCTACTTTTTCATATCACTTCATATTATTATTATTTTTTAACAATTTCTTCCTCAGTACTTCACCTGTCCTTTCATTGTTTTATTTTTCTCTTTCATGGATGCCATGTTCTTTGGAAGCTTGTTTAGACCAAGTTAATGGCCTTTTAGGCTTCCTCCACGTGAACAGGAGTTCACTTTTTGAACAATAAGAATTATATGTCACAGGGGGATATCAGGATTTTAGAGATGCTTAGGTGGGGCATGAACAGTGGCCAAGAAATGTCTTAGCTTCCTGTGGTTAAAAAGAATACGACTCGTAGTTTTTTTTAAAAAAAAGTATACATTGAAACATGTCATTGCAGGAAAAGATGAATCATATATAAAAGTTTATAGGCAAGTATAAAATTCACTCATGATCCTGTCACCAGGTAACCACTGCGAATGTCTTGTTGCATTGGTGTATTCTTTCATTCCCCTTTTAAAATTCTGTGTGTGCCTGTACACGGATCCACGTGCATGTTGTTACAAGATGGAGATACTACTGGGCAGTCAATATTATATGCTGCATTTTCTCCCTTAACTTCATATTGTAAACATCTTCCCGAATCCAATAAAAATTATTCAGCTGCCCCGTTGTTAATAGCTGCTTAATATTGCAGCCTGTGAACATGTAATTAGCCATTCTCCTCTGTTATTTGGTTGCTTCCATTTTTCCCTTCTCTGCCTGTTTTCAGAGTCTTAGTTACTGGGTGGCAGGTGGGGGAGATCTTGGCTGACTTTCAGAAGGTGGAGGAGGGCAGGCTGGGGCGGGTTGCTCTTGGGTACGGCCATCTCGGGAGAACGCTGAGAACCAGGGCTCTAGATCTTAATCATCCGTCTCTATGGGTGGCTGCTTCTCCTTCCCCATCACTATGTGCAGTTCCTTGTGTTGGCCTGGTTGCCTTAATTTTTTTCTTCATGGGCTGTGGATCAACTAGAATAAACACTTTTCTTCAAAGTCCATGATCCATCAACAGGTCGATTTCATGTGTCAGACAGGCCCAGACACAGGACTTGGATGCTTTGCAATATACATTCTCAAAAGCCCCTCGCTAGGTTGACTGGTTGGCTGCCCATTTTTCTATTCTTTTCATCCTTCCCTTGCCCCTCCCCCTCCCAGTAGGCTAGGACTGAGGAGAAAGTAGAACTTGCCCTTGGGAGAATGTTTCCTCCTCCTTATAAGGTAATGGTCTCCGGGCTTTGATGGCTTGCGTTGCTGCCCTGCAAAACAACCTAAACCAAGGCCAAGACCAGGGAGGTGGGGGGTGGGGGGCACTTGAATTCTGCATGCCAACCAACCTCACCTACCCACTGAGCTGTGCTCCCCAGGGGGAAGGTTTCAGTTGCAGGAGATGGTAATTGGGTCAGAAGGCTCAGGTAAGAGCAGGTCTTGCCTTGCTCTTAAAGTGCCAGGGCTGAGTTGGCGTTGGGTTTTCCCCCATTGGATGGAGGTCTAGCTGGGGAGAGAAGTGGAGTTGGGGTCCAGCCCCTCAGCTAAGGGCCTCTGAATGGGAGCCTTTCGCAGACTCAACTGATTTGGTTTCTGAACTGTGATCCAGGTAGGGGTCTTTCTGGGAATGAAGGTGACTTATTTGTCTTCCTTTCCTCCTCAGGGCTTTATGGGGCTTGAGCAGTTCTAATGTGGATTTCTTTAGGAGGAGTCTGATGAAAACACTGAGCTTTAGTGCTTAGTAACTAGCATAGTGCTTGATACTCAATAGCTGATGACCAACTATTTGTTGAATGAATGTTATTTTTTAGGTGTTTCTTTCTCACCTTAAGTAAAAACAAAGGAAAATAAGAACACCAAAAAATAAATAATAAAAATCTAAGTACAGCATTCCAGGCAAACAATTCTTCAGTGCCTAGCTTTTCCTCTGGGCACACAATCTAGGCAAACCTTTGTTTCCTGTTGTGAGTGCGGGCTGCCTCCAATGCTATCTGCTATGTCTGGGTATTTTTATGAGATTTAATTGCAGACTTTACCCAGGCTGGCTCCTGCAACCAACCAGCTCACTCCAGCCTCTGGGAAATAAGCAGACCCACGTAAGGAGGCCATCCTAGCAGGACAGGCCCTGTCCGTACTGCTCTAGGCTTAGGAACGGTGGTATTTGATTATTCTAGGGTTTCTGAGCTTGACCAGACTCAGCTGCAGGGCAGGGTCCTCAGAGCCCATGTCTCCAGCGTTCCCACATCCTTTTCCACGCACTAGATTGTTCTGTGGATAACCAAGTCAGTCCTCCCCTTTTTTGTTTCTGTACAGAATCTTTGGGTGGCCCAGAAAAAGGACAGCTGATTCAAAGCCCAGCTCTTCAGATCCTGGTGGATATACTACCTGCTCTATGTAAGTGAGGACTTTGGAACTGGGACCCCCCCTCTCCCTCCTCCGCCCCCCAGCCATGAAGGTATTACTTCTTACGAAAATATTCCCATTCATCTTTAGCTGTCTGTCTAAACAGAGAGCATGCTTCAGGTTCGTGCCCACATCCTTATTGTTTCCATAACGATTTTTCTTCCGTCTCCCGAGACGAGTTTGAAAGGAATAATTTTCGCCCGGCTGGTGTGGCTCAGTGGTTGCCCTGTGAACCAGGAGGTCACGGTTCGATTCCTGGTTAGGGCACAGGCCTGGATTGTGGGCCCGATCTCCAATGGGGGGCATGCAGGAGGCAGCTGGTCAATAATTATCTCATTGATGTTTCTATCTCTCTCTCCCTCTCTCTTAAATCAATAAAAACATATTAAAAAGAAAAGAGTAATTTTCTTTCTCTTCCAAAGCCCTTGGTAGTTCAGGAAGGACTGTGTTCCAGCAGAGATGACATCATCTTTTCATTTTTCTGCTCCAGGATTTAAATAGAAGAAATGTGATCTGCTTACACGATAAGTCTGATTTGGCTAGAGCATGAAGTATAAATGGCTTTGGAATAAGAATCAAAAGAACCCTTTAACCTCTTTTCTTTTCTTCCCCACCTGGCGCAGTTTATTCCCATATTTAGTTTCTTTGCTGTAATCTAATGAAACTGTAGCTCTATCATAAGGGAACAGTGACTGGGAAAAGTTCCCAGCAACTGGCCTAATTCTCCTGTTCTCCCCATTTCTTCCCCCTCCCCCACCCAGATCATGGCCCTCCACCCCCGCAGAGTTCGGCTGAAGCCCTGGCTGGTGGCCCAGGTGGATAGTGGCCTGTACCCTGGGCTCATCTGGCTGCACAGGGACTCCAAACGCTTCCAGATTCCCTGGAAACATGCCACCCGGCATAGCCCCCAACAGGAGGAGGAAAATACCATTTTTAAGGTAAAGAGCCTTACCATTTGACTTGAAACGTTTTCCATTCTCTCAGACTCTGTTGGCTTTTATGTTTTGTTCTGGTTTCTCTTTTGACATGAGGAATACCCTAAATCCAAAACGCTGATGCAACAGTGTTTATGATGGGGGTGCCCAAACTTCACAGGCATAGTAATTTCTCTTGTTGGGGCACGTCTGTGATGGTTGAGGTCATTTATTCTTTCCCACTGGTCCAAGGTACTCAATTCACATTCCAAAGGATCCGGGGTGAAGTTGGCCAAACTCTTGTGAGTTGTTCCAAAAGCGCCCAAGTGTCAGCAATTGACTCTTCCTCTTCATTCGCTCAGGGTTCTTGCTATGAAGAAAGGTATTTGGGCCTGGGAATGGCTCTTCAGACCAGGGCAGGACTACTGAGTGTCAGCAGGCTCCTCGCATAGTCTGTAGGATGGGTGTAGAGGACCCTTAGCAAGTTTTTCTTTTGATATTGACATATTTTGCCCTATCCATGCCTCTGCTTAATAATTAAAAGGTGATTTAATTGTGTTTTCATTATGCGAATATCTTTTCTATAAATAAAAAGCAGCATAGGGGATATAGTCAATAATATTGAAATAACTATGTATGGTGTTGGGTGGGTATTACGCTTATCAAGGGGATCACTTCATGAATTATATAAATGTCTAATCACTATGTTGTACACCTGAAACTAATATAATATTATACCTCAACTGTAATTGAAAAATAATTAAAAATGTTAAAAATTGAAAATTACATTAAAATAAAAAAATTTGTTGCGATACAAGAGTAATTTTACTTAACTGAAAACAAGTTTTAATCACCTGGCATGTTACAAATGTTAAGTGAAACCAGAGCTGACTTAGCCAGAAGTAGGTGGGAAGCTGCTGTGGGCAGGGGTGTGATGTGGTTGGTAACTTGCGAGCCTGCACCCCATCCCCAGACCAACTTCTCTGTGCTGGTCAGTCTTCCAGCTCGTGAGTAACTTTTGTTACTGCACCCCCAAGACACCAAGAAGTGAATTCATCCTTTGTTTCCTGACTATAAGCTGCAAGTCAGAAGTGAAATTCAGTCTCTACCGTGGGCCTGTCAAGATCTTGCTGAGATTGGACCAGGAAAGGTGGGCTCACAGCTTAAAGGAGAGCCATCCTGGAGATGTCTCCCACCCGACTCAGTTATGTCAGGTGTAGAGACAAGAGGCAGAGAGAAAAAATTGGCCCGAAAAAGTAAATGAGCACTTAATTTAAAATTAAATAACGATACAATAGGGATAGGAGAACACCTGTCAACCAGCACCAACATTCGAGTTGGCACGGAGCGGGGATGGGCCTGCCCTGCCTGTCCAGCTGGTCTGAAATTGGGTTTGCTGTTGACGTATCTGGTGGTGGCTGGCCATGGAGGAAGAGGCTGGTTCCTGGAAGCCCCACTCAGAAGAGCAATCTGCGTGCTTAGGGTTTGAGAAAAGGGGGCTGTGGGAAGCTGCTTGGTCATTTCTATCTGTGTATCTGTTTGCAGAATGCTAAGGGAAGAGCCTTGGAAGTTAGGAGAAAAGTGAGGTTGCTTTCACAGATCCAAAGCTCTGACCGGCCTTTGACAGGATGGTGGGATAGGGGTGGGGGCACTAGATTTAAGTGGACGCCTGACCCACAGCCTAAGTCCATTATGTCATTTGCTTCTCAGCTAATAGAGAAGTAAGGGAGTTTACTCTCATGGTGTAGATGCAGAAGCTGAGTCTCTGAGGGGCTAAGTAGCTTGCTGAAATCACACAGCTAGTACATGGTGGGGTCATGATTTGAACCCAGGTCTATTTTCTCCCCCATTTTCATTCTGCCCCTTCTGACTGGGAATTGGAAGACCTGTCGTCAGGTTCTGCTACCATCAATTGCATGTGTGGTCTTGAGCAAGTAACCCAATCTCCTTGGGATTTAGATTCCCCTTCAGTAAAATGGGGATGAACCCAGTCTTGCTTGCCTCGAAAGGATTGTTGTGAAAATGGAATGAAAGAATGTATGGGAAGGGACTCGTAAATTACCATAAAAATGCAGAGGTTATTTCCATCTTAGGAAGAAAAATAGGGACCTGTACATTAGCCAGAATCTCAGAAGTATGACTCAGAACAGGTTTGAACAAGTGATATTTATAAATCACAGTGATGGCCTTGTGGTGGGTGCTACCTTCTGCTGCATCAGTACGGATCCTCCATGTCATCTGCGTGGGCCCTGGTGTGTGTGTGTGTGTGTGTGTGTGTGTGTATGCCTGCTGTATGAGAGAGGGTGAACAGACTTTGCAGTGTTTCTGGGCATCAGAAAGGCACTCACTGCAGTTTCCTATTCCTCAGGCCTGGGCTGTGGAGACAGGGAAGTACCAGGAAGGGGTGGATGACCCTGACCCGGCTAAATGGAAGGCCCAGCTCCGCTGTGCTCTCAACAAGAGCAGGGAATTCAACCTGATGTATGATGGCACCAAGGAGGTGCCCATGAATCCAGTGAAGATATATCAAGTGTGTGACATCCCCCAGCCCCAGGGCTCCATCATTAACCCAGGTGAGGCCTCAGCTGCTGGGGAGAAGGTAGACCGTTTGTCAAGTTCTAGGCTGGACTCTTAAAGAGATAGTTGACTTGAAAATTGCCTGGCTTTTTACGTTTAAGACTGGTAAAGCAAGAAAGCCTTTCCCTAGGAGGGACCCAGAGAACAGAAGATGTAAACTCAGCAAAATCTTCTTGCTCATTTAGGGGAATAGGTACTAGCCTGATGGCTTAAAGCATTAGAAAGTAGAGGGAGTATAACATAGATTTCTACCGAAAAAAATAGCTTCTTGGGACTTAACACTAAGGGCAGAGGCCAGGTAGTTTAGAAGAAAGGAGAGAGAAAACCTAGAAGATTTGCGTTTTAAAGCTGGTTCTTGTCCCTTCACTACTTGTGGGACATTGAATCAAGGCATTTGACCTAGCGAGTCTGTTTTTCAGCTGTAAAATAAAGATGCTCCTCTTTCTTGCCTAGTTCAAAGGCTATTGCAAGAATCAATTGATGTAACGTGTAAAAGCTCTTAAGTTCTCTTTATAAATGTTGAGGTGAGTGGCCATTTAGTTGTAGGATACTTTTGCTAAGAGAATACCACCCGATCCTCCTATATACCCAATCCTTAACAAGAAGTGATTAAGAGCCTGATAATTTTTTTTTGGAGAGCCAGATAATTTTGATTTGCCCTCAGCGAATCTGGTGAGGCCCTGCCAGGAGGGAAGGGTCTGTTCTCACATTAAGCTTACAAAGGAGAGAAGTTGGTGTCCTGAATTTCTTAAAAGGGATGCTAATGTGAAGGAAGAGGGTTAGAGTACAAATGAAGAGATTTCTGTAGAAGGGAGTAGCGTATGCAGTTCCTTAATAGGGGAGGGGAAGAGAGCTTACATCAGGGCTCTGTGGGAAGAGCTGGAACCAGGATCAATTTACTCTCAGCTCCCACTCTTCTTGATTAGGGCACTGAGGGTGCACACTGAGCCCGGAGACCCCCTGTGCTAGCTGTCCCTAGTTTGTGCAGTGGGTTAGCTGCAGCACTAACAGTGGAACCTGAGGGGCTCACTTGCAGCTGTGTGTCTGTTTCTTGGTAGGATCCACTGGATCTGCTCCTTGGGATGAGAAGGATAATGATGTGGATGAAGAAGATGAGGAAGATGAGCTGGATCAGTCACAGCACCATGTTCCCATCCAGGACACCTTTCCCTTCCTGAACATCAATGGTGAGTAGGGGTGATAGGTGGTCCAGAGGGGTGAGGAGGGCTTTGACCTTGCTCCTGCTGACCCCTCAGCCACCACTGCACTGGGAGCAGTGACCAGGCCCTGTGGCCAGGCTGCTGGTCCATTAGCAGGGGTCATAGGCAAGGGAACTCTGCTGGCCCAGTTAAAATTTTTTACTAATTCTCAGTCCCACATACAAAACTTTTATACATTTTGCTGATTTCTTTCGGGCCAAGTTGCAGGCATCATTTTCATGAATTGTAGGCAGACTCTTCTGCTCTTTCCCTCAGTATAAATTTTATGTCACTTCCTGAACAGGGTCTACTCAGCTAAGGCTCTGTGATGGGAACTTGTGGTTTCTACAGCCCTCAGTTCTCGGCTCTGATAGGATTGATCTGCTAGGGACTTTTTTTGTGTGGATTTTTAAATACATTTTTAAAAATTAATCTTTATTGTTGAGATTATTACAGATGTCCCTCTTCTCCCCCCCCCCCCCCCCGCCCCAAATAGCTCCCCTCCACCTGGTTTCCACCCCACCCCAGGCCCTCACTACCCTACTGTCTGTGTCCATAGGTAATGCATACATGCATATACGATCTTTGTCTAATCTCTCTCCGCACCCCTCCCACACCCCTTTACCTCTGAGAATCATCAGTCTGTTCCATTTCCATGCCCCTGATTCTATTCCATTCACCAGTTTATTCTGTTCATCAGATTTTTTATTCATTTGATTTTTAGATTCAATTGTTGATAGATATGTATTTGTTGTCACTTTGTTGTTCATATTTTTTATCTTTAGCTTTTTCTTCTTCTTCCTCTTCTTAAAGACTACCCTTCAGCATTTCATATAATACTGGTTTGGTGGTGATGAAGTCCTTTAGCTTTTTCTTGTCTGTGAAGCTCTTTATCTGACCTTCAATTCTAAATATAGTTTTGCTGGGTAGAGTAATCTTGGTTGTAGGTTCTTGTTATTCATCATTTTGAATATTTCTTGCCACTCCCATCTGGCCTGCATAGTTTCTGTTAGAAATCAGCTGACAGTCGTATGGGCACTCCCTTGGAGGTAACTAACTCTTTTTCTTCTGCTGCTTTTAAGATTCTCTTTGTGTTTTGACCTTGGCATTTTAATTATGATGTGTCTTGGTGTGGTCCTCTTTGGATTCCTCTTGTTTGGGGTTGTCTGTGCTTCCTGGACTTGTAAGTCTATTTCTTTCACCAGGTAGAGGAAATTTTCTGTCATTATTTCTTCAAATAGGTTTTCAATATCTTGCTCTCTCTCTTCTTCTGGCACCCCCATAATTCAGATGTTGGTATGCTTGAAGTTGTCCCAAAGGCTCCTTATATTATCTTCATATTTTTGGATTTTTTTTTCTTTTTGCTCTTCTGATTGGGTGTTTTGTCCTTCCTCGTATTTCAAATCATTGATTTGATTCTTGGGATCCTCTAGTCTACTGTTGAATCCATGTATATTATTCTTTATTTCAGTCAGTGTATGCTTAATTTCTGACTGGTCCTTTTCCTTTTTTTTTTTTTTTTTGGCATTCTCACTAAGATCCTTGAAAGTCTCACTAAGTTCCTCAGAGGTTTCTAGAAGATTCTTGAGTAACCTTATAATTGTGGTTTTGAACTCTATATCCAGTAGTTTGCTTTCTTCCATTTCTTTCATTTGTGACATATTTCTTTGTCTCTGCATTTTGGCTGCTTCCCTGTGTTTGTTTCTATGTATTGGGTAGCTGCTAAATCTCTTTTGAGTTGATGGGAGTGGCCTTGTGTAGGTGTCCTATAGGGCCCGTGGCTCAGCCTCCCCAATCACCTGAGGTGGACACTGTTAGAACACCCCTTTGTGGGTTGTGTGCACAGTTTTGTTGTAGTTGAGCCTTGATTGCTGTTGGTGTCACTGGGAGGAATTGACCTCCAGGCCAATTGGCTGTGGGGACCAGCTGTGACTACAGTGGGAGAACTGCTGTGCAGGACACACCTTTATGGAGCAGGACTTGCTTCAGTGGGGCTTTGGCACTCCCTGAGTCTGCCCTTGAATGTGTTGCTTATGCATGTGAAGAGTTGTAATGTGGTATGGTCTCACACTGACCACTGGGTACACTGGCTCTTGGGTCTCCAGGGAGGTGCAAAGTCAGCCACTGCCCGGGGCCATCCAGCAGGAGCTAAAGAGAGATCTGCAGATTCCTCCTCTTTGTACTGGGTTTGGAAATGCCCAGAGGAGGCCCAGCTGTGAAGCAAGGCAGGCTGGTGCTGGTGCCGGGTCTTGGGCCTTTTATTGATAGGTTTAGGAATCCCTGACCCAGCGGTAGCTTGTCTGACAGATTTTTAGCCCGAGGAAGAAAAGACAGTTCATATGCAAAAGCTGCTGCACACAGCTTGGGTGGGGTTATAAATTGGGTGGGATTATAAATTGGGTGGGGCGGGGTCTCAGGGAATCACCAGGGTGGAGCAAACTGAAATGGCTGCCAGTTAGCCCTGCACCAGGGAGGTCCCAGCACCGGAACAAGGACCACTGTAAGCACTTCCATCTGGAAGAAAGTTGCCCCAAGTTCCAACCCCGATGCCAGACAGTCCAGTTTCTCCCTGTATGTGTCTGGGTCCCCCAGAGCCTCGCCTGGCACTGGAGCTCAGAGGAAGTGAGAGCTTGTAATTCAAAGGCCAGCTTGTGCTGGCCTTTTTAAGAGGAGCAGCTGGGTCTCCAGCAGCCCGTGTGTCACTCAGCCCCAATCCGCACTCGTTTTTACAGTCCATAGTTCTTACTTCCTGTAGGGACTTCTTTCCCCAGCTCTGGAACCCTGGGCTGGGGGTCTGGTGTGGGGCTGGGACCCTTCACTCCTCCAGGCGGCCTCCGCAGAGGCTATCTCCCTCCCAAATATCTCCCTCCAGCCCATTCTGTGCCTCTGCGCCTCCTACCAGTCTCAGTGTGCTTTCTTCTTTACTTCTCTAGTTGAAGTACTTCCATTCAGCCAGCTTTCTGGAGGTTCTGGATGATAGCTGTTCTGTATTTTAGTTGTAATTTTGATGCGGATGTGGGAGGCAGCAAGAACGGGCGTTTACCTCTGTCGCCAACTTGGTTCTCTTTTTTGTAGACTTCTTAAATTCAGCTTCCCGGGAAAAATGAGTTGAGAGGTTGGAAGGTCACTGTGTGACAGGGCAGGTACTGAATCTCCCATTGCCCGCCCTGAGGATGCTTGAACACAAACTGAACTGCTCCTCTGCAGCATCTTCGCTGGAACTGCCCACTAAAATTGGTCCTTGACGTGCATTCAGTTGAGCAGCGTTCACTGCTTTTCTAGTTCCATCTGGCCGCTATGGGTCAAATGAGATACTTGCGGGCTGCCTCGGACCCTTTTTGGGAAGATGTGTGGCATATATGAAAAACAAAAAAGTAAAATGGGTACATAGATTTAACCAGACAAAGGGTCCAAGAAACATTAACCTCTGTGCTTTCAGAGCTGTTGGGGCAGAGGAAGAAGAATTGTGGAAGAATAGATGCCTAAGAGGTGAGGCTAGGAGGAGTGAGCCAACCTGGCCAATAGCAAAGAAATAGATGGTTTTTTTAAAATTATCTTTTAAGAATAGCTTTATTCGGGTACTTTTGAATAAATAATACTTACATGATTTAAAATTCATAATGGTACAAAAAGGTAATCAGTGGAAGGTTTTCCTTCCATCCCTGTCTCTGAACCTCCTAATTCCTTCCCTGGAGGGTCCTTGAGTATCCTTCCAGATGTTTAATGCATGTAAAAGTATTTGTTTTTAATGGAATTTTGATAAATTAACACATACTCAAAGCTAATAAACTGATTCTGTTGAGTTCATTTTATGCAAGATAACCAGGTTCTATTTAATTGCAGAGTTCAAATTTTACAACAGGGAACCTCTCATACATGCCCATACTGATTTAACCCCAGAGAAAACTCACTCCTCTGTTAATAATCTTCAGCAAACCCAGGTTTTCACGACTATGAGTTTATGGGAGAACCGATATGATTAAGTTTCCCCAGAAGCAGGTGTTTCTTGTTGTGTTAGTTGTGGGGATCCGTGATGGGCTGCCACATTTATCTCGGTCCAGTTGACTTTATCTTGTCTGTTGACTTTGTTAGGTGTTAGAGCCTCAGACCAGATGCTGTGCATGTGTGGTGCCCCTGCCTGCTCAGCCACATCCTTCTGTTCTAGGTTCTCCCTTGGCACCGGCCAGTGTGGGCAACTGTAGTGTAAGCAACTGCAGTGTGGGCAACTGCAGCCCTGAAGCAGTGTGGCCCAAAACGGAACCTCTGGAGATGGAAGTACCCCAGGCACCTATACAGCCCTTCTATAGCTCTCCAGAGCTGTGGATCAGCTCTCTTCCAAGTAAGTGAGCCCTGGGCTTTCTTGATGGGTCTTCAGCTCCTAATATAGTCCCTTGCTACCTCACCTTCTGCTTCTGTTTCTTTGCCTTGTATAGAAGAGCTACCTTTTCCACAGGTACCTTCTGGCCAACTGATGATGGGTTACCAGGGCAGAAATAAAGAGACATTAGCCTATGCCTAATTGCCCATGAGGATGCTCTGATTGGTTACAGCTCCAGGTTACTCACCTTTTAAGTGGGTGGGAGTCCTGGTTTTATCAGTTTGGCTAGGGCTGTGGTCGGCAAACTGTGGCTCTCGAGCCACATGCGGCTCTTTGGCCCCTGGAGTGTGGCTCTTCCACAAAATACCACAGCCTGGGCGAGTTTATTTTGAAAAAGTGGCGTTAGAAGAAGTTTAAAAAATTTGGCTCTCAAAAGAAATTTCAATCGTTGTACTGTTGATATTTGGCTCTGTTGACTAATGAGTTTGTCGACCACTGGGCTAGGGTATTTGGGGATAAGGCCAGTGGTGGGATAGGGAGGTAATAGCCATGGATTTAGTAAAGGGTTTTTTTTAGATTTTGAGGGGCTTTAGGGTCCAGAGAAAATCTCTTTCTGGATTGGGCAAAATTTATTTCAATGAAGAACCATTGTAGCCCTAGCTGGGTAGCTCAGTTGGTTAGAGCATCGTCCCGATGCCAAGGTTGATCATCGGTCAGGGCACCCTATTGTATGTGTCCATGCAATGAATTTATAAATAAGTGCAACAAGTCGATGTTTCTCTCCCTCTCTCCCTTCTCCTCTCTCTTTAAAATCAGCTAACAAAATTAAAAAATATATATTAAAATAAAAAAAGAATCACTGTCAATTCTCCATCTCCCTTTCAATCTACACATGGGGGAAGGGGAGTGAATGCTAGAATTTTGTCCAAGAGGCTTTCTTAAGACCATAGGAACACTTGCTGAGTGAAAATTTAGTTTGCTGTGAGCTGTATCTTTTTTATGATATATTGTTAAAACAGAAAGATGAGTTGTTAATTTCTTCTTGTTTCTCTGGTTTCTTTAAACAACGAGACAAAAATATGACACAAGCCAGATACCTTAGTTTCTAGCTCCTTCCAATGCCTATAGATACAAAGACTCAGTATGAAATGGGAAGACCAGGACTCACACCTTAGCTTGGAGGAATTCTAGCCCTTAGGGTGTGGTGATTGAGCAGAGATAGGATAGATGGACCTTTGAACTGTTTGCTTCAAGACAGCCTTTTGCGTGACTGTCACAGGGTTGTGTTGATGTCTCCCTTTACTGCAGGAAGGATAACTATGGCAGTGGCCTTCCTGAATGCTGCTAGAAAGGTGCTCAATCTTGATGCACTTGTATGAGTCTTAGGGATAAATGGGCAGAGCAGCAGAGCAGGACTCTCACTGTCCTCTCTCATCTTGCAGTGACTGACCTGGACATCAAGTTTCAGTACCGTGGGAAGGAGTATGTGCAGACCTTGACCGTGAGCAACCCCCAGGGTTGCCGGCTCTTCTATGGGGACCTGGGTCCCATGCCTGACCAGGAGGAGCTCTTCGGTCCTGTCAGTCTGGAGCAGGTCAAGTTCCCAGGTCCGGAGCACATCACCAATGAGAAGCAGAAGCTGTTCACCAGCAAGCTGCTCGACGTCATGGACAGAGGACTGATCCTGGAGGTCAGCGGTCACGCCATTTATGCCATCAGGCTGTGCCAGTGCAAGGTGTACTGGTCGGGGCCATGTGCCCCATCACTTGTTGCTCCCAACCTGATTGAGAGGCAAAAGAAGGTCAAACTCTTTTGTCTGGAAACATTCCTTAGTGGTGAGTCTCTTTTCAGAAGGTTGATGGGTGGGAAGTGGTCCCTGGAAATATGTCTTCCTCCATTCCTCCCCACTTTCCTGGCTCTGCAAAGATTTTAGCCAATTTTTTTTTTTCTGGAGGAAGTAAAGGTCGAAAAGAACCTTAGTTCTGAGAAATGAAAGTGACCTGGGCAACAAAGAAGGTCATTCCACTCCAATGCTATGCACTTAGACGCTACTTTTGGTTGGTTTTTAGCACCTTTAGTGGCAGAAGAGGGAAACAGCCTTGGCATTAGCTCCCAAATGCTACCAGTTTATCCTTAACTTTGGAAGGTGACCCTGTTCATCATGATCAGCAAAACGTATACTCTTCTCCTTTGAAAAATATCCGAATGGTGAATTCAAGCAGGCAAATTTAGGGAGAGCACTGCATTGTGAATTTTACAATGTGGTTTGAACCCCAAGTCTAACTCAGTGGTTTCCTCTGAAATGATGAAAATGTTCTGTATTTGTGTTGTCCAGTATGGTAGCCACTAGCCACATGTGGCTATTGAGCATGTTCATGTGACTAAGAAACTAATTTTAATTAAATTGAATAGCCACATGTTGTAGCTAGTGCCTACCATAGTAGGATAGTATTTATGGAGTGGGTATGAAATGACCCAGTACACCAAAGTTGCTCTCCACCTTTTGCAGAGCTCATTGCCCACCAGAAAGGACAGATAGAGAAGCAGCCGCCATTTGAGATCTACTTATGCTTTGGCGAAGAATGGCCAGACGGGAAACCCCCGGAAAGGAAACTCATTTTGGTTCAGGTGAGGAGATAAGGATGTGCCAATACCTCTTTACCTTTTAATCAAAGCTTTAGCACCTAGGTCTGAGGTAGAGCCCTGAGCAAGGACCCATCAGACTGAGTGGGTTTTAACCCCATCAGATGAAGTAGCAGACTCAAGCTTTGCACATTGCACAGTAGGTCCACAATGGGGAATACAAGGTCCTCAAAGTGGGTGATGGATTTAGTGCAGACCTTAGCTTTCATTCTCTTACTGACATTGGTCTTGCTGAAACCTAACAGGATATGACCCTTTCAGCTTTTTTACAAAAACCTTTCAATTACTTTTAAGAACACAATCTTATTCTAGGAAGTAAAACCACGATCACTTGGGTTTGGCCCCTGGATTTGTACAACAAGACTAGGCAATAGATGAAATCTGGGTAAAAGTCTTGCTAAATCAGCAGTTATTTGTTTAGATATGTGATATGATGCTGCATCTAGATTCTTGACCTTCATTTGAACCAACTTTTAGAGTAAACCCTAGTTGGATAGTTCAGAGAGATGAAGGCATATCCCTATATCTAGAGTGGGGGGATCTCCGAGGGCCTCACTGGTCCTTCCTTCAATCTTGAGTCCCTCCTGCTGTTGAAAAATACCCTTTCCTCAGCAGATACCAGTGTGCTCTGTGTTCTGAACAGGTTATTCCGGTGGTGGCTCGGATGATCTACGAGATGTTTTCTGGTGATTTCACACGATCCTTTGACAGTGGCAGTGTCCGCCTGCAGATCTCGACTCCAGACATCAAAGATAACATCGTTGCTCAGCTGAAGCAGCTGTATCGCATCCTCCAAACCCAGGAAAGCTGGCAGCCCATGCAGTCTACCCCCAACATGCAGCTGCCCCCGGCCCTGCCGGCTCAGTAATCACGAATGCCATCTTCCTTCTCTTTTTTTACAATTATTGTACATATGGATATTTTTTATTATTCAGGTTTAACCAGCTTGTAAAACCTCCTTTCTTTCTAACAATGTGAGTCGTTTCTGATTCTCCAAATATGTCTGGTTCTTAAAGTTGATTTAATTTATGGAAAAATCACCCTTTATACTTTCCCTTTCTTTTTTATAAACATCCCAATGGTAGTAGAATTGTAGTAGAAGGAGATTTGGACACCAGGGTTCTAACTACGGCTTTACTCTCAATGTACGACCTTGAACCAAGTCATTTAACCTCTGGGCTTCAGATTCATTACTGTAAAGTGAAGGGGTTGGACTGATGCCTGAAATAATGCCAGCTTTAAAACTCTGACTCGATGACTTCATTCTACTTGTACAAGGCAAAACTGCCTGGAACAGAACCCTTCTGAATTGTTCTTGTACCACTTTTTTTTTTCTTCTTTCTTGCCTTCATTAAAGTTCCCTCAAGCGCTGATTTGTCCAGGATTGATCTGTTTGACCTGTTCTGCTAGTAGAGTAAGCTGGCTCCCTGATGGGGGAAGTGAGCCAGCTGGTTGCCTAGAAACCAAACATGATATCTAAATAGAAATGGGTGCCAAAGTCTGAAAGTCACCCGACCTGTGGAGTAAATGCTCATAAATTGAGCTTCTAAAGGGAAGCTGTCAACACAGAAGGCCCGGGATCCTGTGGACGAATTGGTTGGCTGATGTTTGCCTCGTCACCACTCCGATACCACTGTGTGTGTGCGCGGCAGATGAGCGTGTGTGACTTGCTGGCAGCCTGCAGAAAGGACAGAGCCCCTTTTTTTTTTTTTTTTTTTTAATTCTCTGAGGAAGACCTGGGGATGAGCTGGGCATCTAGGAAAACTCTGCTGAGTATAAAAGGGACAGTTCCTCCCTGTTTGGAGAATTTTACAGCCTTCTTATCATTTGTGTTATTTGCATTTGGGAAAAATAGGGTGTTGAGCTGGTTAAGGCTGAAGTGAAGAAGGGCTGTGAAGTGTTTTTCTGGAAAAGGCTCACCTTAGCACAAACCTACTTGTCTCCCTAGCGGAGGTAGCCGGATGTGAATAATGAAGGTGTTGAACTTTGCATCTATAAGGTGCCACGAATTGGTCTTATCTGTTAACTTTTGCTAGGCCCCTGACCCTTTGCCTCTTTTTTCTTCTTCTTTTTTTTACGGGTAAAATCACACATGATTTAAATTTCAAGGACATCTTGGAAAACACGATGCTAATTTCTGGTAGCACACCCAATCCTCTTGAATGCTGATGGCTATTGGTGCCAGGCCATATTTATTTATTTATAAAAAATATTTTATTTTTTAAAATATATTTTTACTGATTTTTTTACAGAGAGGAAGGGAGAGGGATAGAGAGTTAGAAACATCGATGAGAGAGAGACATCGATCAGCTGCCTCCTGCACACCCTCTACTTGGGATGTGCCCGCAACCAAGGTACATGCCCTTGACCAGAATCGAACCTGGGACCCTTCAGTCTGCAGGCCGACACTCTATCCACTGAACCAAACCAGTCAGGGTATCAGACCATATTTAGAAAGCCCGTGTCTAGCCTGCTACCCTTAAACCAAGCCACCTCCTACTTGCTACTGGAGTCGAGCTAGCTGAAAAGTTAAGCTTGTTTTATTTCAAAACCATAGCTTCAATTCAATCACAGGTGTCAGTCGGACTTATTTAGAATGCTTCAGCCCCAGTTTTAGGGTCTCTAAGGGACCTAGTAGGATCTGCTACTAAAGTCTGACCAAGAGAAATCTGGGTAAAGCTGAGGTGTTCAGCTGTGAGCTGAAATTTGGCTTCTAGAGACCAGAAAATATTTAAGGCATAGAAACTATATTTTTGGTTATTTTGTGGGGTGGGTGAAGTGCGGGTTTTGGTTTTGATGTCTGGCTGCCTCTGTCTGTGTCTGCATAGCTCCAAAGGATAAAGAACTCACTGTAGATAAATGGATAGAGCAACTGGTCCTGGGCTGGTCCCTTTCCCTTATTCGGTGAGATGCTAACAGCCAGGCTGTCCATCTGGATTGGGGCCCAGGGAATGTGAAGCTGGGTATTGAAAATAGTGTTCTGAAGTGCCAAGAAGCATCAAACTCTTAGTATGTGACTGTAATGAAAACTTTATAAACATGTCAGAGGAATGGATGAGTGGTTTTATGTGGTCTTAACTGGAGCCCAGTTTCTTTTTAAAAATCCTTTTGAGAATGCTGGGAGACTCAAGCAGGGCTCTCCACTGAGCTCCCTCAGCGTTCCTTCTTTGGTCCTGATGGATAGATACTGGGTGTCCTTTCTTTTTTGGAGACCCAGGTTACTATCCCCTTTGGTGGCTAAACCACTCATTCCCTTGGTGTCTTCTACTTCCTTGACTTCACCTTGATGAAGACTGGGAAGAGTTAGATGGTGTCATCAACTCTTCTTTTTCTTCACTGTCCACTCTACCACCAAAGTTAGCTCAAAGTAAAAAGAACCCACTGTAGGTAAATTGGGAGGGCAAGTGTTGGATCGCCACATATAATTAGATCTCTGGTCAATGTTGCCATAGCACCCTGTACTTTCTCTTTCAGAGTCATCAATTCCCTTGTAATTACTCAGCATCTGTGTCTTGACTACAAACTTGCTGAGGGTAGGGGCTGTTCATTTTGGACTTTGATGCCAGCCCTTAGCATATTTTCTGGTAATATAGTATGTTTTCAAATATTTGTTGTTAGAATAAATGAATGAACTAAGTAAGTCTTTTATCTTAGGGATTTGTTGGTAACCACCATGGTAAAATAAATATGGGGCAGGAAAAAAATTCTAAAATTAGTTTCTGGTCTCTGCTTCTGACTCCCTCTGAGCTAAGGACCAGGGAGAGACTGGAAGCCCCTACAAACTAGTCCTCCTTCCAGGCTGGCCCCATCTTTACTCCGTAATGGTCTCTTCATCTTCTCTTCACCCTTCCAAGCTAGGACCAGTAGTGAAACCTCCAGTGTAGGTGCCTGCAATTCCCTTAGCCTCTGCCCTGCCCATGTTATCAATAAATTTGGGTCTTATTCTCAGATAAAAGTTTTCTCAAAGTCTTTCCCTTCAATTTATGGGTTTGATCGCTGGTAGTTAAAGAGGTGTTCACCCTTCGGTGAAATACTACTTTTCTTCTTAAAGACCCGATTGAAAAGCTTCTGCATCTCCCTGTCTCATTTCCCATATGAAGTCAGCAAATTGAATTCCGACAATTGAAGCTGCATGAAGGGGGGGGGGGGGGGGGGTGAGGGGGGGGGAGGGTTGTTTTGTGCGCTGTGACACCTCGGAGAAGCATGCCTAGCACACATTGGTTCACAGGGAGTACTCCTGCCCTTCACACCCTGCTCAGACATGACCAACCTGGACCAGGATAGCACTGGTCCACCCACTTCTCAGAATTGAGCCTCTCAAATTTAGGACTTAGGCGGGTCAAAGTTTACAAAACAAAACAAACCTCTGAAACTCTGTAGCACCAAAGGAGGTGTGGAGATCCTGCAAAACACGTCGCGCCGTCTGGAAGATAAATCTTGTTTGGAGGGGAAATCGCATTTCTCTAGGCACAAATGAAAGTGTTTTTGCACCGCTTGGAGACAGCTGCCCGAAGCCGAGGACTGTAGCAGCGGGCTGCCAATCAATCAGGTCCCGCCTTCTCAGGGCCACTTCCGCTCCTCGCGGTTCCTATAGGGAGGGGCGGGGCCAGCTTCTGGTGGTCGGACAGGAACGGCCTCTTGGCGAGGCGCGCGAGCGGGCTGGTGACGTCATGGAAGGCAGCGAGGGGGGGGGGGGGCGGGAAGGAGTCGCGTTGCGCATGCGCAGTAGACCGACTCTGCCGCCCGGAAGCCGAGCGGGCGGGATTTCCAGTGGGGTGGCGGATCGCTAGGCTCGTGGCTTGTGTGGCAGCGCGAAGGGACTGGAAAAAGAAGTTCCTGAGCCCGCGAACCTGCAGCGGAAGTGGAAGAAGAACGTATGTGTGTGATACAAAGCACGATAATTTGCTCAGAAAAGGGTGTGGGGATTGGAGGGAGCCCTTCCGCGGAGGGTCCGTGGATGTCCACCAGGAGGGATGGCGGAAATTAAAACACCACCCTCCTGCAATTCTTACACATTTCATTTATTTACTTTCACAGGGTAAGATGGTTATCAGTCCACATTCTAGTGTATATCAGTTTAATCAGATTTCTATTCTCAGAACTATTCTGGCGGGAAGAGAAGGTGACATTGGCAGTGGAAAGAGTACATTTGGAACCTAGAACTCTTGTCTCTGAGGGCAGTTTTAGGTGAAATGCTCTGAATTTGGCAAGAGACCGTCTTCTTGCCTCTTCGTTGCCCCAAACTTCTCACAGTTTGAATCAGAGAAAGTAATTTACAAAAGCTACAATTTAGAATAGAAGCCAGAAAGAATACAAATCTATCCCTAAATCCAGGAAGACACGTGAATTTGGGGCTCAGGGAGATGGAGTCAACCGTAGAAATCACCCCATCTTGCCTGGCCTGGGTTAGCATTCCAAAGCATAAGGAGGGACAAAATGACCTTTGGAAGATGCTATAAGACAGGAGAGGGCTGTTGGCAGATTAATAATCCCCTGGTCCTTTGTTTTTAGGTCCTTCAAGTGTCTGTAGCTCAGAGATGTGGCCCAGGGCAGGGAACTGTCTCTAGTTAAAGAGGCCATGCCTGATGTGGCTTCCAGATCCCATGTCAACACCAAGTCCTCAGTTGCTGGTGGCAGCTGCTCAGCGGACCCTGAGCATGGGAAAGAGACGGGGCCCAGCCCGAGCTGTCTGCCTGCACCTGGCCGGAGAGGTCCTGGCTGTGGCCCGGGGACTGAAGCCAGCTCTGCTCTATGATTGCAACGGTGCAGGGACATTGGAGCTCCAGAGCTATCTGGGGGAGCTGCAGGGCCTGGGCTTCCTGACCAAGGGACTTCACATCCTTGATATTGGAGGTAACAGCCTGATCGTCCTACCTGAACATGTATGTCGGCACCTGGAGCAGGTGCTGCTTGGTACTATAGCCTTTGTGGATGTTTCCAGCTCCCAGTCTCACCCTTCTGTCTGCTCCCTGGACCAGCTTCAGGCCTTGAAGTCCCTCATAGCCGAGATCATCACCCATTTGCAGGGGTTGCAGAGGGACCTCTCCCTGGCCGTCTCCTGCAGCAGACTCTGCTCCTCAGACTGGAATCTCTGTACTGTGTTTGGGATTCTCCTGGGCTATCCTGTTCCCTATACCTTTCACCTGAACCAGGGAGATGACAACTGCTTAGCCTTGACCCCACTACGGGTGTTCACTGCTCGGATCTCATGGCTTCCTGGTCAACCCCCAGTCTTGCTCTATTCCTTTAGTGTCCCAGAGAGCTTGTTTCCAGCCCTGAGAGACATTCTAAACACTTGGGAGAAGGACCTTAGGACTCGATGTCGGGCTCAGAATGACTTTTCTGACCTCAGCATCTCCTCTGAGATAGTCACCCTGCCAGTTGTGGCCCTCTGACTAACTCCCATGTAGAAAGTACTCAGTAAATACTCAGCTCTAAGTCAGGGATTACAAATAGGCATCATCTCAAGTGTCAATTCTGAGCATCTTGAGAACACTAGGGAAGAATGCTCTAGTCAACTGGCCACATCTGTGACGGGCACGGGAACAGGTGGTGGTGGCAGCAGCATTGGTAGTACATGCCATTTCTATACTAAGGAGCCCTCTTAACTGAGATGTCTATTCCTTTTTCACTAGATAGAAGATAGAAGGAAAGAGATTGTGGAGAAGGGGAATGAAGGAGTAGATGGAGAAGGTTATAAGGGGGAAAATAGCTATTTTAAAAAAGATTGTGGCCCTGACTGGTTTGGCTCAGTGGATAGAGCGTCGGCCTGCAGACTGAAGGATCCCAGGTTCGATTCCAGTCAAGGGCATGTACCTTGGTTGCGGGCACATCCCCAGTAGGGGGTGTGCAGGAGGCAGCTGATCAATGTTTCTCTCTCATTGATGTTTCTAACTCTCTATCCCTCTCCCTCTGTAAAAAATTAATAAAATATATTTAAAAAAAAGATTGTGGAGAAGAAGGGAGGTGGAGGACAAGTAGTGTACCCTTGCATACTATATGTATGGTATGGTAATGTTGTAAATATACTCTGTGGGTAGTGTTCACTAGAAAATAGCAGGCCTGGGCTTTACTGCATGTTTATATACCTTCAACTGAATTGAACTAAGGAAAGTAGACCAGGATGCTCAAGTGTCTTATATTTGTGATGTGATAGGTCAGTCACGAATAAACAATTCTGGGGAACAGAGATTGTCAGGCGAAGTTTATTTGTTTTACAGTAGGTGGAAAAAAATAATAAAGTTAGAAATCTCAGTTGGGTTGGGAAAACCCACACTTAAAAGTATCCAAACCTTCTGAGTTTTTTATTGAGTTTTTTTTGCTTCTGATTTTCACCCAAGGCAGCTGTCACAAGTTATTCAGATAATCAGGTTGTCCTTGTTGGCCAGGAACACTGCTAGTGCTATAGCAATCATCAGGATCAGCATCGATAGCCATCGGCCACACTGCCTCTGAGGGTGGAGGGGGAGAAAAGAGAAGCCATGGGTTGATTGGAGAAGATACAGGCAAAAACCATTTTCCTTCCCATTCTGGCCCAGTGGGAACTCTTGGGTTGGTGGAAGAGGGGAAGGTTTTCTCTATCACTTTGATACCTCCCTTGGGATAAAACCACTTTGCTGGTAGTCACTGGCCCATAAGCCAGGATCATTGGCCCAGGGAACCATAGCCAGCTGTGGCCAGATACTTAAAATACTGACAAGTCCAATCAAAGGTGGAAATTAACTCAGCAAAATTGTATTGTTCTCTGTTCATACTCCTTGTTACATTTTCTCTCCTCATTCTGTCCTTGCCACTACACTCAATAGGCCAAAAAACACCATTTCATATTTTAGCTAATAGTAAGTTCCTTCAGGCTTAAGAGTTGTTCCATGAAAAAAAAAAAAAGAAAAAAAAAAAAAAAGCCCTGGCTGGTGTGCTCAGTAGTTAGTGTTGCCCTGTGCACAGAAGGGTTTCGGGTTCGATTCCTGGTCAAGGGCATGTACCTGGGTTGCAGGTTCGTTCTCTGGCCCATTGGGCTGTGTGCAGGAGGCAACCAATCAATGTGTCTCTCACTTTGATGCTTCTCTCTCCACCCTCCCACTCTAAAATCAGTGGGAACATATCCTCGGGTGAGGATTAACAACAACAACAAAAGAGTTCCTTGAACATTAAGCTGGGGTGCATAAGCCAGTGTTTCTTTCCATGGTTGCTATACTGTCGGTATAAACCAAGCTGAATGGGACAGGCTGGTCAGAAGATTTGGCTAAAGGAGGAATAGTCCCACCATCATCTAGGGCTGTATGGGAGGATCATGCTCTTACTCCGGGAGGCAGCTGCTGGCTCTGGTTCAGGTCTTCTCGACAGTGCTGCAGCTTACGTAGGCAGGAGAGATACTCATCACTGAGGTTGTCTAACTCTGAATGCAGTTCTCTGCACTGTGGGGGAGAATACCACCAAGGTCATTGCCAGGTAAAGGAGAGGGCCCCGTGTAAGTTACCCATTCATTCATTTGGAATTTGTACCACCTTCCTTCCTTCCCAGGCTGTCTCAGTGATTTCAGTTTGCCTTTTGTTATGTGACCTAGTTTGTCCAGAATGGGTTCATTTACATGAGTGATTATAATGCATGTTATATGTTAGTTACTTATAGGTGTTATATAAGTATGTGCTTTCATGTGACAGTGTGCAAGTGCTTTGTAAATGGGGACATAAAAAAAAAAATGAAATTCTTATAGCACAGAAGACCTGGAAGTAATCACAGTACAAGGCTCTTGGTCAGTAGCCGAGGATAAGTGTCTGTGAATTTGTAGATAGGAAGAGTTTTGTTACTTAAAAGACTATAAAGTTTTAACCTACTCAGTGTAGCGCAAAGTTTGAGGAGTTAATGTTCATTAAGCGTGTTGGAGTTTAGGTTGACTTATTAAAAGGTAGCTGATAAAATGAATAAGGATTGTATAAGGAAGGAAAACGTTGACAAACTAACCCTAAAGCAAGACAGTTTTTACGGTCAAATGAATACCTGGAGGCATCCAATCACAATGTCTGGTGTTGAAATCCCTGCTCTCTGGATGCCTCCAGCAGTTTTCCCTATCTCTGTAGGCTGAGCCCCCCACTACTACCTGAGGTCACCGTCTCACCTCCTTTTCCTTGGCCTGGAGCTGCAAAGTCTTCTTTTGCAGCTGGTCTCTGAAATCCCAGTCTTTCTCCTTCCCTGTACCCTCAGGCTCCACTTCGTTATGGGAGGGCTTTGGACTCCGCACAGACAAAGCCTGATCTAAAAAAGCAGCCAGATTCTCAGTGATGGTGAGGCCCACACCTCTGAGGAAGGGCCCTGTCAATGAGAGGACCCCTGGGAGTGAGGGGAAGGGTGGGGAGGGAGAAAGAGAGGGCCTGTCTTTGGTTAGGCTTCATGGAATGGAATTCTCTGACTTTTAAAGAACTCCCATTGGGACCCTGCTCAGACTGGACAGAGAGCTGGAATTTGAGCCCCACTGAGGGCAAGGCTGGGATCTTACTTTTCTTCATATCCCTAGTCCTGTCTAATGCCAAATACTTTTAGAATATACTTCTTATTCCAATTTATTTGGTTAGGGGTCACATCCTTTCTAGTTATGCTGATAGGCTTGCTGGATGCTTCAATATAACCCCCCTTCCCTTCTGTCCTCATTTCAGTCGTGAGAAGGCAGTCATATCCTAGAATTCATCTTTATGTGGTTAAAGGTGGTTTTTCAGCCACCTGGCAGTCTTAGTGTTGTGAAGAGCCCATTGGACTAGTGGTTAAGTTCTGCATTGTTGTCTTAGCTGTGTCTTTAATTTGTGTGACCACAAGACCTTCATTTTCTTATCCATACTATGTGGGTGTAATAATTTCTGCCTTACATTTACCCAGTGATTGTGGTGAGAATACAAAAGGCCTGGTGTAGTGGTAAGGGAGGAGTTTTTGCCCCTCCATATACATGATGGATTCTCAGGAAGTTAAGGCAGCAGACTCTTGAGGGCTGAGAGTTGAGGTAACGTTTGCATGCAACATGGTTTAGAGGGGAAGTAGGATGCGATTTGGAAAGTCAAGTGTAAAAATTGACATGCAATCCTGAGTTCAAAATCAATTTATTGAAATGTTCAACACAGACATGTTTTCAGGGGAAGTGGAAATTCTTTTTCACAGTTTACATACCTCTCAGGGTAGGAGGCTAACTAGTTAAAGTGTTCTCAGAGCCAGAGGATCAGTCCTTAAAAAGCTTTCCCAGATCCCTGACCTAACAGATGCCAGAACTGGATGGGACTCCAAGAGGCCATGTAGTCCATCCCCCTGCCTCTAGGCAGGCACGGAAAGAGCAAATGTCTTAGAATTTGTGGAAGTAAATTTGCTGACCTTTCTTTATTAAGAGTTTCTCCTGCTCTTGAAGCTGTAAGGCTTGACTCTGAAGCAGACCTGTTGGGAAACACAAGAAACTTGTCTGTGTTGGTATGCTTACTGCAAAGCGTGGCTTTTCAGAACTTTGCTCAGAACCTTAATTATTAAAGATGTTTCCATCTATTATTGGTTAAATTGGTTAAACTGTGTTGAAGTCATAACTTATAGTATCTCAGCATGTGATCTTTTTGGAGGTAGGTATTTTTACAGAGGTAATCAAGTTAAAATAGGATATTAGGGTGGCCCTAATCGAATATGACTGGCATCCTGATAAGAAGGGACATTTGGACACAGACATGCATCGATGGAAGGCATGTGAAGAGACACATGGAGAAGACAGCAGCTACAAGCCAAAGGGAAGTAGCCTGGAACAGATCCTTCCCTCAAAACCCTCAGCAGGAACCAACCTTGCGGACACCTTGATCTTGGACTCTAGCCTCTAGAACTGTGAGAAACTAAATTTCTGTTCTTAAGTCACCCAGTCTGTGGCACTGTTATGAATGCACCATCTTCTATCTCTTCCGACTACGTCTTTACCTTTAAGTCTCTGCTTAATCGTTCCCTTAGAAGAAAGGCTTTCCCAGATGACCCTGTATAAAATAGCAACGTTTTCCTTTAGCCTGCTGCATTTTTCTCCATAGCAGCTCTCACTACCTGACACATGTTTGTTCATAGAAACTCCATACTTTCCTCCAGAGCTTACTTAGAATGTCAGCTTCATGAGGGAAGGAGCCGTATCACTTATGTTCATTACTGTGTCCACAGTGTGTGTAGCCAGAGTGGCTGGCACTTGGTAGGTGCTCATGCCATGTGTATTGAATACATAAATGATTTTCAAGTGACTTCCTGCCCACTCAGCGCCTGCTCTGGAGGAGCACAGCTTCCGTTTTATCTCCCTCTCCCCTGTGCCTGCCTTGCTCTTTTAATATTCCTTGCTGTGTGCAAGACACTTCCGTGTCGGGTGTCAGAGGTTAAGGTGGTGGGCCACCGGCAGAGCTATTAATGGAATCAGGTTCTCCAGCTTCTCAGAAAATGTCTGCTTTTCTTATGAAAAGTCCCTTCTCCTCTTTGGCCCCAATATGTCGTGTTGAAGTGGCATGTGTAGAGTGAGCTTATTTTCTGAACCACTCTAGTGACAAAGATCTATGTGACATATTCATGTACGTAAAGAGAATATACAAAGTAAGAACTACCTTAGAAAACGTAACACTTTAAAAAACCTGTAGTTCTGGGGGAAATGCAGGTGGTTGTCATTGGCATGGAAGGAAAAGAAAGTAGAAAAGAAAAAAAAGGACAGGCTAATCTATAACGTGTGAAGAGCTATGTAAATGACCTCACTTCACGGAACAGGGATGTTAGAGGTAGGGGAGCTGCCAAAGACTGGACCCCAACCCCTCCTCCGGATGCCTTCCATGGGGCAGGAGCCTCCAGGAACACCGACCGAAAGGCCACCTGTGCTACTTTTCGAATCTGGAAAGGGAACTTACTCTGTAACTGCTGTACTTTGGTCACCAGGGCGAGTTTCTCCTCCTCTGACCTCTTTAGTTGATCTGAAAAGGAAATAATACAAACCAAAATAGAAGAACCCAAGATTAATGCACTCGACACACACCCGAGGATGGAAATTCATAATAGGCACTGCCTTGTCCGTGGCCTCTGATATGTGTCAAGTGCAAGTTGCCCTTCCTTCTACTTGTCCCACTTCTGAAGAGGCAAACCAGAACCAAAGCCCCTTGGATGTCATTTGCATTAACAAATGGGGTGAATGAAGTGTATTTGCCCACGGTTTGGTCCTCTCAGCTGACTGCTCAGAAACCTTTCAACTGACCTTTCCCTTTCAAATCAGGAATGTGGCCTGGACACATGTGACTGATGTGGAGCAGCTGTGGTCTGGCCCAGAGGGATGGGCAGGAAAAGAGCTGATACTCCGAGATGCGCTAGTGCCACAAAATCAGTTTTCAGTCATGGATGATTCAAGCAGCCCTGCCTTTCCCTTAAGGTACAATGGAATCTTAAAGCCAACCAAACAAACCAGTGAAAGACTGAACGAAGCCCCTTTCTCCATCCAGCTTCTTTCGCTGGGCTCACTTGGCCAGAGGCCCCCGAGGAGAAGGGTACCTTGGAGGTGCTGTGTGTCTGAGCTGCACAGGTCTCTGTCTCCCTGTAGGCATTCAATCTTGGCCTGCAGTTCCTGGTGCTCATTCTCCAGAAGTCGCAGAGCCTGGTTCATCTGTAAGTCTCTACTGTCTGCTCCCTGCAGGGAGGAAGAGGGGCCGATGCAGAAGCCGGGCAGTGCTAGGGTGGAGGGTGGGGGCAGATCCCATGGAAGAGGAAAATTATAGGAAATTGTAGAATTTTAGAGATAGGAATACTAGGGAAATAGAAAAATAGGGACTTAAAAAAAAATCTTGCCTTTGCTCTGCTCTATTCCTTTTATTACAAATAATGCATTAGATTTTTTTAAATATATATTCATAAGGGACTCATTTGGGTAAATGTCCAAATTCAGGAATACCAAATCATCATTTTTCTAGATGTCTTCACTTTATCTTTACATTTCATCCTAGCATTATCAATTTTTTTTTGTTAGTGTCATTTTCACAAAGAATTAAGGTTAAAAAGAAAAAGATTTGTAAGAGTCGCCTTGTAGGTGATTTGAGATATGGATGCAATGCAGTGGTCAGTAGATTCACTCATTGGTCAGTAGATAAGACACCCCCTTATCAAGTGAACTGTATTCAGATCCCCGTTGCAGGAAAATTAGATAAACCTTTTGATTTGGGTCCTCACAATTCCAAACCAAGTAAGAAAAATCTATGGAAAATAATAGCTAATATTAATGAGGGCTTATATGTACCAGGAATGGTGTTAAGTGCTTTGCCTGGATCACATCACTTACCCCTCACAGCAACCCTATGATATAGCTACTTATTTTCGAGATGAAGAAACTGAGGCTTGAGGTTGGTTAACTTCTCCAAGGTAACGCAGATCAGAAATGATAGTACCCTTGAGAATGCCAGGAATGTGGCAGGATGTGTTACTACCCAGCCTATAAGGAAACTAATGGCATTTGTTCTGTGCCAGTAATGGGCATTTCTGAACCGGATGCTGTCCTGGGATGGGTGCAGAGGATGGGATGGGATCTGACAGGAGGCTGATGAATATTTCAGCCCTTTGCATTTGGATGATGTCATTCCAGTGAACAGTTAGTTTGTCTGCATGGGCAGTGGAAACGTCCTTACTAAACTCAAAATTAGATTTCAGAGCCAAAACAGTGAGTCTGGTACAAAGCGGGCAGTGAGTGAGGAACTGAAAGCCAGATGCTCTCAACTGCCTTTGGGGCCCCCAATCCAGGAGCAGCTTCTCTCATCACTGCTGTTACCAACCCTCTTCCCCTAAACCCGGCCTCCTCTCCCGCCTCCTCTCCCGCCTCCTCTCCCACCTCCTCTCCCACCTCCCCACCTCCAGGGCCTGGTACCTGCAGTTTGGACTGAAGCACGTGGAGCTGGCTCTCCAGCTCTCTGTGCTGGGTCCCCAGGGCCCTCCAGTCTTCCTTCAGAGCCTCGTATTGGCTCCTCCACTCTTCACATTTCTGCTCAGCCTGAGCCAGGGACCGCTGAGGGAGAGCAAGGGAGAGGGTGGTACCTTGGGTTCCCTGAAGTTGTGCAGCTGACTCCCAGAGCCGCCCTGGGTCCCCAGTTGCTGTAGCTATGCAGCACCCCGCACCTGCGTGCTCTGCAGCTGCTGCTCTGCGCTCATTTTCTCCTCCAGCACTTTCTGCAGGGACTCTTTGGCTTTCTGTTCATAGCTGTTTTTCTGGTCTTCCATCTCCATCAGTACCTTTTTCATTCCCCAAGGGGAATATTTCTGTAAATTTGATGCAATTCAACAAATACACATTGAACTTCTGTGTGCCAGTCCTGAGCTGGGATACAGAAATGAAAAGAATTTGCCTACAGGGCAGAGATACCAGTAATCAGGTGGAGCTTTTCTTCCTGGGGAGAGCCGGGCAGGGAAAGTCCCTCAGGTGATGTGCAAGGCGAGCAGAGATAATAAACAGGGCCCTTGGCAAATCTTTCTAAATCTGCTCCTTTCTCTCGGCTTCCCGTATCTCAGTGACCAGCATGATCACCCATCCAGTCTCCCAAGCTCTAAACCTGGGAGTCACCTTGATTTCTCTCTTGCTTTCTCCCAGTATTCAGTTGGTCATCAACCTTGTCAAGTTAAGCTCCTTTACAGCTCACACTTGTCTCATCTCTATCCTACTACCAATCCCTTAGTTCAGACTCTAATAATATACGAATTAATGCAAACTCTTTCAGTGCTGCAGCTACAAGGTTCTTTCTAAAATGTAAATCTGATTCTGTCATAACCTGCTTCAATCTCTCAGTGGATTCCCAGTGTCCTAAGGACCAGGTCCAAATTCCTCAGCATGGTTCCTACTTAATAGGCCCGGGCTTTCATTCTATGCCTTCTCCACCCAAGCTGAGCTGCTTGCACATCCAGTTTATAATTTAGAGTCTGACAAAAGAGGTCATACTGAAAATTTAAAGTTGTGGATCAGCAAATCTATAGACTCTTCTATAAACTCTTCTGCAAGACTCCAACTGTGTGGCCAGGTCTACCTTATCTCCCTAACTCCAGATAGGAGCAGTCTTCCTGCTCCAACTCATTCTCTTATTTGACACGTCCCCACTTATCAGAAACATATCACTTCTAAAGTGTGAAAGCTGGTTTCTTTCTATCTCTTGTAATCCAAGATCAGGCCAATCAAGAGATTACTGAAGCTGGATAACAGTGTCACAGGGAAGCCAAGAGTACAACCTTACAACATTCTCTGCAGGTTGCTACAAGATGAAAGTTGCCCAAGGAATGAAAAGAATTTTGCAAAATTTCATTATAAGATTCAACTCAACTGTTCAAAAAACTGGGACCTGTGTAGGCCTAGTTGGGTGGTGTGAATCTTTACCAAGGGCTCCTCCCTATAGCTCCGGGTATTCTCAAGGTTGCCCTGGAGCTGACAAAGCGCTTGGTGCTGAGATTCCTCCCCAGGGTACAAAGTGAAGGGCACTGGGGAAAAGGGAGAGGAGGATGGAGAAAGAATGTGGGCACATGGTATATTGGGGATCAAAGTGAAAATAGCAAAGCCAGAACTGGGTGAGTAGGAGTGTGCACATTAATCCCTATTAGGTGGCATTTCTAGAGTGTAAGATTGAGATTCAAGCATTCTCCTTTAATTCTAGATTCCGGGGCTAGAAGTGTTCTCCAGAATGCTTACCTGGGTACAGGTGTACAGCTGGTTTTCTAAGGATCTCAGTTTGCCCTTCAATTTGTCTTCATTGAGCTGTCCCTGGAAGAAATGGGATGAATAAAAGAGTTTGGACCAAAATATAGTGTACAAAATGTTTTGTTCTGTATTCCCAGCCTACTGTCTAGAACATGGTCTGTGCTCAATGTTTGGCAAACTGAACTCTTTCAAGAAGTAGGGAGGAGGAAAGATGACAAAGGATTTTTTGGTAGAAGAGGATCTATTGCTCTTTTTCTGGAATAGGAGAAGGAAGAATCAGACTGACCCCCAAAGTCCTCTCTCTATTTTAAAATTCTCTATCAAATGGCTCAGGGATCCTAGCAGGATCCCCTTGAGGGAACCTGTCCTTTCCTGCCCTCATCACCTCTCTCCCTGTCTCTCTGGGCACTTGTGTACTCCTCACCTGCTCTCAGTCTTGTACATGGACCTTTACTTCTAAAGTAAAGGGGACTCCCCTCCTAGGGGGAGTACACATTCTCTTTCTTACCCCTTGTTATGTGCCTTCTCCCCCAATTCCTATGTTGACATCCTAACCACTTGTACCTCAGAATGTGACTGTATTTGGAGATAGGGTCTTTAAAGAGGTAGTTAAGTTAAAATGAGGTCATCAGGGTTGGCCCTATTCCAGTGTGACTGGTGTCCTCATAAGAGGAGGAGACTAGGACATCAGGATACACAGAGGGAAGACAATGTGAGGATACAGGGAGAAGACAGCCATCTGCAGACCAAGGAGAGACACCTTAGAAAAAAACCCAACCCTGTTAGCACCTTCACCTCAGACTTCCAGCCTCCAGAATTGTGAGAAAATAAATTTCTGTTGGATAACCCGTTCAGTCAGTCTTTGGTACTTTGTTATAGCAGCCTTAGCAAACTTATACACTCCCCTCACTACCCCCCTCCCGCCCCCGCCCCCGCCGCCTCACTACTCAAAATGAGAAATTCTTTAAGAAAGCAAGAAATGAGAGTCAACAAGAAAGATACATTAAAGTGTCCCTTAGAGAGCACTGGATGCATGAATGATGCTTTACTAGTTATGCAAAGATGTCCCAGATACTTTAAGAAAATGAAGTAGATCTGTAGGTGCTGGTATGTAAACATCTTCAAACTACATTATACAGTAAGTGTGAGGCACAAAAAATTATGAACAATATATATATTTTATTAAATGTGTGTATGAATATATAGACATATATACATAACACATCTGTATAGGTTATTTATGTATATCCCCCTCAGCCCTTATGCTTAGAAGGAATGATAAGAAACTAATAGTGGTTATGTTTTTGGAGAAGGTCCTATGGGGGGATGTTCATGGGAGAGGAAGGTTTTACTTTTGAAAAGTGATTTTACTAACAATATACACATACTGTGTTTTTTGTCCCAATAAAGTTTATGTGGCAAAAAAGAAAAGAAAGAAAGCAAGAAATGGAGGAGAGATGTTAATGCAGGGTGTGTGTGTGTGTGTGTGTGTGTGTGTGTGTGTGTGTGTAGGGGTAGGTGGTAGAAGGGCTTTCCAGAAAGCTACATTCTATTTACTCATCAGTTGGATCTGCCTAAGGGCATTGTGGACATTGCAAGAGGGATGCTGATCTCAAGGGCGAGGGTAGAGAAAAGCAGGCAGAAGGGGCCCTTATCTGTTCCTCCACTTTTCAGCATTTGAGCTGAGGAGCTAACAACTTCCTTGCTGCCACCTGCAGACTCGTCCTTTTTCCCCAGGTAGGGGTTTTGGTCTTCCAGCCCTGAACTTGACTTAAGGAAGGAATGGGGGAGAGGGGAGGGTGCCATGGAGAGCTAGTTTTTCAAAGAAAAGGATGGGTCTCCTTATGAGTAACTGATGCTTTTGCCAGCCAGGCCCTGTGGGAGGGATACTTGTGAGGCCTGAGGCGCCCCTGCTCCTCTCAGGCGCATTTCCAATGTCCCTAACGGTTTCCAGTCCACAATAGCCTGGGGCTGAAGAGGGGACTCTGTTTTGAGGCTGGGCCCCCCCTCAGGGAGTTTCAGGGCACCTGGGGTAGGCAGGAAGTGGTATCTCACAGCTCCAGTTAGGCTGATTCTTCTAACCCGGGGAGCCAGGGGGCGCCCCCACCCTTTCTGCTTCCTGTATTACTCAGCTGGGCCTTGCAAAAGCAAAAGGCTTTGCCGAAAATAATTTTTCAGTGTCTCCTGCTACTGATGTTTTCCCTAACGTCTCGTGTGAGAGCTGAGAGTAGGGATTTCGTGAGTACAATAACCGCAGGGCTTTGGGACAGATAACAGAGATGGACAAAGACCTCCACTGTTCTGGGCTCCAGAATAGCTGGTTACAGAGCTGCATTCCCCAGAGTGGCCTGTGCATTGTCAGTGCACAGGTCCTGAAATCCACTCTCTCCACACCCGCATCTCCTGCTTCAGATCTTCCGACCGAGCGTTCTCCTCTGCCTGAACTCTTCCTCCGCAGATTGCAATCAAACCCACCGAGTTTAAGGTTTATCTTGCTAGACGTTGGGAAGAAAACAGACTAACCCAAGGCAATATTCTTACATTTCCCCCAGTGTCCTACCCTTTTTCGGTAGCTCCTCTCTCCTCCCTTACTCTGGTTTCAATTCAATATTTTACCTCTTCCAACTGTTTTTGTATTTTAGCCGCACCCCAGATTACATTTCCGTTCATCTTGCAATGCGATACAATTCAGCATAACTCCCTTCACGGGGGATCAAGGGCCACTCAAGTCTTGGGTTAAAACAAAACAAAACTCTCTTGCCTACAGCTCTGCACAGACTCCCCAAGGCAGGCAGGACAGTTGCAGCCAAGTTGTTGCAAACGGGGCATGTAGTTTCCTGGTCTGAGCCCCAGCTCGCCCCACATGAAGCCCCGTGGTGCAGGATGTGGGGAGAAGCACTTGTTACAGGCCTGTTGTGGCCTCTTTTGGGCAGTCACACCCCTGGAGTCCAGGGCTCAGGGAGTCCAGTACCCCCATTTGGAGAAGGGAGCAAGGTGGAGGCCATACACACCTGGTGCCGGTCTAGGGCTTCAGCTCCTGCGTCTAGTTGGCTGTCCCTTGCCTCTGCGCTCCAGGCACGCTAACACCTCACCGCAGAAGCGCCAGCCCCCAGCTCCACTCTGCTCTCGCAGAGGTGGCTTAGGGTTTGCAGCCAATCCCCGGCCGCGCTGTCATCTCAAGATCTCATTTCTACTTTGCGGAACTTAAAAGCCCACTTGTGCCCCACTCCTGTTTTTTTATTGCCCAATTCTGAGAAGTTGCTTTCCTGCTTTTGGCTCTGCAGGTTGTACCCAGTTTAGGACTCTGGTGGTGCCCTAGGACCTGTGCATCCAAAAGGCCCAGCGTCAACTTGGAGGTTGGAGGCCGTGGAGGGAGCTGATCCTTGGGGTTTCTAACAGAGTTTGCTGTGAGCATCTCTGCATTTGAAGTTGGAGAGTCAAATCATAGAGACCAAATGGGAAACATAAAGGCCTGAACTGGGCTGAATGTCCTGTCCGGCCACATCCATTATTTCCCCCAAATACACCTGACTGGGGCTATCCTTGCATTGAAGTTGAGGCTTCCATGGGAGGGGTAGAAGGTTGAATTGCCTTGTTTTGGGGGAAAAGTAACTGAAAAGTCTTTATTGAAAAGTCTGAGACTATTTTCCTTAAAAACAGGAAGCGAGGGGGTTGATGGGGAGGAGGGAGAAGGGGAGGGCGAACAGTGGGAGGGGCAGGAAGACAGAGAGAGAAACCACAGCCAGGGGAACTTCTGCTCACCTGCTGGAGTGTGTGATCTGAAACTGCCCCCATAGTCTACCTCGAAAATGTCTCTTAACACCTCCTCCCCATTCCCATCGAGCTTGCTGTCATTCCAGCTTTGATTGTGTTCTACCTGGGATATCTAAGTGCTCACTACCCGCACACCTACTCCGAGCCAGGGTCCCCACTGTTGTCAGAGAACCTTTTAAAACAGATCTCATCACTCACTTTCAATTCAGTTCCGGAGCTATTGATTGAGCTCCTTCTAAGGATGGACCAGACACTGTAGGACTTTTTTTTTTTAAATCCTCACCCGAGGATACTTTTTCTTTTCTTTTCTTTTTTTTTTTCAGAGCAAGTGGAAGGGAGGGCAGAGGGAGGGGAGAGAGAAAGAGAGAGAAACAATTTGAGACACATCGATTGGTTGCCTCCTGCTGGTGCCCTGACTGGGGCCTGGGATGGAGCCTGCAACCAAGGTACGTGCCCTTGACTGGGAATCAAACCCACGACCCTTTGGTCTGTGGGCTGACACTCTAACCATTGAGCAAAACCGGCCAGGGTGACACTGTAGGACTTTAAACCTGAATAAAGCCTCGTTCCTTTGCTATCCTGCTTATTGTCTACAGCAGTGTTTCCCAAACTGGAGATAACACGCAATCGCATGGATCTGAGATATCTATATTTTTCCCTCTAAAGTGGAGTCCATACACTATTTAAGTTTGAGATACTATGTTCAACAGAAAAAGTCTAACGGTCATAATTCAAGAGACTTGTCTGAGGTCATTTCTGGTCTTATCTTTGTAACCACTCTGACATGATCTCTTCATTTCAGCCACACTCTGCTACACCCGATGCTTTGTCATTCCTAGGCCTGGAACCGTTCTGGTTTCTTTGCCCTTCTGCTTTTTCTGCCTCATCATCATTCCCACTTTTGTCCTGGTAAACTCCCCCTCATCCTCCAGGACCCAGCTCGATGGTCCCTGTCCTCTAGAGCCTGCCCTATTTCACCTCAGGCCAAATGATGGCTCTCTTCTCCTCATTGGGCCACCTTGTAGACACCGCTGTTACAGCTTTGTCACATTGTGCTAGTTGTTTATGACATGTCTCTCCCGTCCCTGCTGAGTGTGGGCCCCTCAGCCACAAAGACCCCGCTCCTCATTTTTTCCCGGTAGCACAGGGCTCAGCACATAGTGGGAACTTATCAACTGTCTCTTGAGTAAAAGAGAGAAACATCTCAATGTAGTTCAGCCCTGGAAACCTTCTGGCCTGCACAGCTGTCTGCCCCAGGCTCCTAGTCTACGGATGGAAAGGTCTTCCTTAGTCAGGAACATAGATACCTAAACCCAGGCACAATGAGGGATGCGAGGAGGGAGGGCTGAGCTTAGGCAATCTTTCTTACATCACTGCAACCATCTCATTTTGGATCCACGCCCTCCATTTCCTCTTTCTGTCTAAGCATAAGCCATCTGCGCGGTGGGCTAGATGGTCACAGAGGCCCTCGAGGGTGTGGGTTCTTTTCTTTGCACCTGGTGCTTTACGCTCTGATGGCGTCAAACTGCTTGTAGCTCCCTAAACACACTAGTCTAGGGGTTTCGATGTGGGATCTGAGGAGCCCAGGGAATCCCCGAGACCTTTTCAAGTGAGATCTTCCCTTTCCCAGCTACAGATCGGTTTGAGGTCAGATTTTCCTCATATGCTTTGACCAAAACAATGTTTTGCAACAGATTGAATGCAGAAGACAATCTGAGAATGTAGCTGTCTTCTGTTCAGCCAGACATTAAAAAAAGATTTGCAAAAGTTTAAAGCAGTGGTACTCCTTTTACTATTTTTAAAAAATATACTTATTTTCCCTAAAAATATAAAGTTTAGGTTAACATGTAATGGATTTACTATTGTTATTTTAAAATTAATATATATTTTAAGATTCCTGTTTTAATTTCTAATATGGTAAATTTTAACATGACAAATATAAAATTTGGGGGGGTTTCATTGTATTTTTTTAAAGAGTATAATGGGGTCCTGAGATTAAAAAGTTGGCGACTCATTGCACTAGACTATATTATGCCTCTTGGTCTTTGCCTGTGCCGTATCCCCTGTCTGAAATATAATTCCTTCTTCCACATTTGCCTGGAAAATATTTATATACCTATAAATATTTCCTTGGTTCTCATCTACTTTAGGGTTATTCATTCTTATATATTTCCTTCTTATGTATTACTATATCCTGAAAACGTTTCTTAAAAAAGATATTTTTATTGATTTTAGAGAGGAAGGGAGAGGGAGAGATAGAAACATCAATGATGAGAGTTATTGATTGGCTGCCTCCTGCATGCCCCCTGCCTGGGATGGAACCCACAACCTGGGCATGTGCCCTTGACTGGAATCGAACCTGGGACCCTTTGGTCCACAGGCTGACGCTCTATCCACTGAACCAAACTGGTTAGGGCTGAAACATTTATTTCTCATATTTCTGCATTGTTTAGGCATCTGACTCCCTGACAAAACCAGAAGCTCTCTGAAAGCAGGAACCCTGTGTAATTAATCTCACTATTTCCAGTGCTCGGTACAGAGAACATGATCTATGAATATTTGTTGAATGAATGGGCTGAAATCAGGAGGTCTAAATTTTAGTTTCAGTCCTGCCTCTAACCAGCAGTGTGACTTTGGGTGAGTCACTTGACTTCTCTGACACTCAGTTTCCTCGTGGGCAAAATGAGACAGACTGGATGACCTCTAAGGTTCTTTCCCACTCTCGTATTCCCGTCTGAGCTGAGCAGTAGGTGCATGCCGGCTGGGAGTTCATATTGGTATGAGTGCCATACAAAAAATAAGTGACATTTACCACAGCTAGTGATATTCACTGTATTGGGATCTCCCTTCTTCCAACAAATTAAAAATTGGGGATTCTTGCCCCTTTTGCTCCCTGGGTGTGTAGCAGCATAGCCCTCGTGGCCCTGGATTTTGAGCCGTCCCATATATTTACTGTGACCATATATTTGCTGTTTGACTTCTAGGTCTTAGCATCATTCTCTACCTCCTGCCTCTTCAGTAGTGAGAAAAAACACACAAAACCCCTACTCTTGTAGGGATGGCTTGGAAAGAAGAATGAGATGGGCAAACTTAGAAGCCGATGAGCTTTGTTCAGACAGAGGTTTCGTTTTCCTTACCTTCCAAGAACTGTCAGAGGCTCTGATCAGGGTGGACAGTAGGTCTTGGAGAATCACCATTTTCTGTTTTAGAACCAGCTCTCTTTGTAGGGCCTCCTGGGAGCAGAATGCAAGAGGGTAAGATTAACCTGGCGCAGGAGAGAGTACACAGATGGAGGAGTTGAGGGGAGAGTTCACGTTACTTACTTTGAGGTACTCGGAAAGCTGGATGATTTCCTAGAGAGAAAGGAAAGGGTAGTCAAGAAGACTCTAGTTCTCCTGAAGTCCCGGGGCATGGAACCAGAGCCGGAGTTGACTCGTACAGAGTAAACTTTCTTCCTTGGTTCAGACAGAGTCCCTCCAGCCCCTCATGTCTATGCTCATCCAGGGAGAAGGCACCCCTCCATCCCAGCTGAGTTTATCATGGAATCCCAGAATATCAGAGTTTGGAGCAGCTTGTATACCATCTGATTCAACCCCTCCAAGGTAAGGATTTTCTTACCTTATCTAGAACCGCAACTCCACAACTGGGAAGAGAAGAAATAATAACAAAAATGACAATGGAGCAAAGAAACTAACAGGTTAGGAGGTGGTGGGCTGATTCCATCTCTATTCTCTTCTGAAAAGCCTATAGGGTGGAAAGATCTTCCTCTTTAAAAAAAAAATATTTTTATTGGTTTCAGAGAGGAAGGAGAGGGAGAGATAGAAACATCAATGATGAGAGAATCATTAATCGGCTGCCTCCTGCATGCCCCCTACTGGGGAGCAAGCCCACAACCTGAGCATGTGCCCTGACCAGGAACCAGGAATCGAACCATGACCTCTTGGTTCATAGGTTGATGCTCAACCACTGAGCCATACCAGCTGGGCCTTTTTTTTTTTTTTTTTTAAAGCAGGTGGACATGGACATTCATTGTGTTCCCTACATACTGGGTGAGGGTATTCACGTAAAAATGTAGGAGAGGAATGGATGGGATGTGAAGGAGTTGGGGTCAGGAGCACGAAAGGTACTTACTTGGTTTGCTGACTGGCATCATTCTTAATTGTTGGCTGTGCTTCTTTTGCCTTTGTCTGAGTGCCTGAGAGATGGAGGAGCAGGTGATTCAGAACCAGGGGGTAAGAAGTGGGGGAAGTGGGGAGGGGCAGGGACTCTCTGCTGCCAGTGAGCTGGGACCGACATGGCAGGATTCTCTGCAGGCCCCAGTGAGCGAGGGAGGTTCTGCTCTTACCACGATGGTGTTTGGGTGGCTTCTTGATGGGAAAGTCCTGTGGTGGAAGGCCCCGGGCCTGGGAGGGGAGATGATTGGCCAGATCCCCCCAGACGCTTGAGAGAGGATGTTGTTGGGTTGGAAAGACCTCAGAGCTGGTCCCTGGCACCTGGAAAGCAAATGGGGGATGCTGGACGCCTAGAGCCACTAGGACAGGATTCTCCAGCTGATTGCAGAAAGAGGGACTGATGATCAAGTTTCAGGTCCAGAGGACCAAAGAAACATTTCCAGGCCTTCAAGGCTACGTGGTTATTTGTTCTTGCCCTCCCTGTTTCAGCTGGCAGGAACGGACCTGCGCAAGCCAGGAAGCAGGGGCTGGGCTTGTCTCCAGCTCGACTCTCTAGAATCCCCATCTACCTTGTTTGGTCTCAGCCACTTACACAGGCAGCATGGTGATATGGAAAGAGAACGGGTCCGAGTGGGGAGTGAGGGGGTCTGGGATCAGAGCCCACCTTTTCCAAGTCTCGGTCTCCTATCTGTATCATGAGTTTGGAGTAGATGAACTCTAAGCTCCCGTCTGTATTCTAGGGATGGCTTCCGTCCTCTTAGCAATAGCTGGAATATTGCTGAGGTGTGTGTGTGAAGAGAAGGTAAACTAGGGAGTTGTAGGGACGGGTGTAGTAGTAGTTGTCACAATTTAGTCAGCTCTTTTTATTTATATTTTCTTTTTGACATTTTCAAAAATTCTATGCTTTGCTTGTAATATAACACTCAGAAGCTAAGAAATGCCTGTGGTATTTAATCATGCAGACCAACTCAATCTCAATAAAACTTTGAATATATTTTTATTTATTTCAGAGAAAAAGGGAGAGGGAAAGAGAGATACAAACATCAATAATGAGAGAGAATCATTGATTGGCTGCCTTCTGAATGCCCCCCAATGGGGACTGAGCCAGCAACCCGGGTATGTGCCCTTGACTGAAATCGAACCCAGTACCCTTCAGTCCACAGGCCCCTTCAGTCAACAGGCTGATGCTCTATCCACTGAGCCAAAGCAGCTTAAAAAAACTTTAGATAACTGATAGGCTCAGTTGGAATTCTTTAGTTAATTGTGTTTCCCGACCTTTTTAACTTTTTATTTGATTTTAGAGAGAGAGAAGAGGAGAAAGAGAAAGAGACGGAAACATCAATGTGAAAGAGAATCATCAATTGGTTGCCTCCCGTATACACTCTGACTGGGGATCGAACCCACAAACCTGGTTTGTGCTCTGACCAGAAATCAAACCAGCAACCTTTTGGTGCATGGGATGACGCTCAACCAACTGAGCCACACTGGCCAGGGCCCAATCTTTTTCTCCTTAAATATTTTTTCAACAAAAGCATTCAGAAACCTTCTTGCCTTAGAAAGAACACAGTTGCTGCCCAGCCGGTGTGGCTTAGTGGTTGAGCGTCAACCTATGAACCAGGAGGTCATGGTTTGATTCCCTGTCAGGACACATGCCTGGGTTGTGGGCTTGATCCCCAGTGTGGGGCATGCAGGAGGCAGCCGATCAATGATTCTCTCTCATCATTGATGTTTCTATCTCTCTCTCCCTCTCCCTTCCTCTCTGAAACCAATAAAAATATATTAAAAAAGAAAAGAAAAAAAAGAACGTACACAGTTGGTTTTATCTTACAGTTGGGCTCGAGGATCATTTTTCTGAACAGCACCTCCTACTGTGGACAACAGGTCCACTAGTTAAGAAGCCCTGACAGAGCACCTACTCTGGGTAGGGCACAAGGCCAGGCGTTTCCAGGGAATACAGTAGACCCACCCCTGCTGTCAACATGCTCAGCATGGATGGGAAGACACAGATAGTTTACTGGCTGAGGTCATATTTTGACACACCCTGTTTCTTTTGCCAACATAGCTTCCTTCCAGGCCAGACTAATGGGCTCTTGGGTCGTTATTTAATCTTAGAGGATTAATAGCCTCATGAGAACCACAGAGAGCAGAGTTGGAGAAGCTAGGGAAGGCTTCCTGGACAAGATGAGGCCTTAGCTGAGTAAATTTAGTTGAGCTGGAATGGCCCAAGAGGAAGAGAGAAGGTGGATGGGTGCAATAGTTCACAGAAGAATAGACGTGTGTGTGTGTGTGTGTTTTGAGAGAGTCATCAGAATATTGGCCTGGGTACCTGGCATACAATAGGCATTCAATAAATACATGTTGAATGATGGATGAAGGATGTAGAAGATGTATAGATTGCCTACATTTGAACTGATACTAAGAATTAGCTGTGGAATTGTTTTTAAAATTATTTTTTCTCCCCTATAAGGCAAGTGCAAAACAAAAATAGCTAAATAGACAAGCAAAAAACAAAACAACAAAAATCACTGTGAGTAAGTGGCTAAGGGAACCTTTACTATGTGACTGAGGAAGACGGGACTTAATTTAAATTACTTTTTAGTGACCTGGAGCCCACCCATCCCCCAACAGAGCAGCGTGTCCCTAGCCATGCCCACCTGCTGTCTGGGGGGAGGGATCCTGTTGGTCCAAGCCAAGAGCTTCTTGAGTTCAGCCTCCTGGCCTGTCCTCCTGGAGGGACTCTGCTCCCTGTCTGGGGCACTCTGTGTTTTGTCTTTCTCCTCCACCTCCAGGTTCCTTCTCCTGAAGAACTGCTGCTGTCGGGCTCTCTGGAGCTGCTCTGTGTGCTGGGTCCTCAGCGCCTTCCCCACCTGGCGGCAAGTGGTTATGTTGGGGCGGCAGCGGCGGCTTTCACGGGTCTCCTGCCGGCGCTCATACTTGGCCTCGTAGCTCTCGGCCCACCGGGCCAAGGCAGCGGGCGGCCTGGGGTCTGAGCTGATCATGAGGAGCTCCTGAGCACCTGTTGTGCTTGGCCTCCAGTTCCTGGAATAGCTGTCGGGATCTGCCAAATGCCAAGAGGGAGGAGAAGGGGAGGGGTCAGGAGATGGGCAGAAAAATGACTACCTCCCTGGACAGGGGGGCGGAAATAGCATATACATGTGGGTTGAAAACAGAGGAGGTGATGATGTCAAACTGAGAGTCAGGACTCTCAGGGTCCAGTCTGTGCTAACTTCTGCTTTTCTCCGGCCTTTGTCTCCCCCTCTGCAAAGTGGAAAGTCTTTCTGGCTGCCACTTCTTCATTGACCAAACATCTCACCCTGCCTCTAAGTCAGGGGACCATGAGAAATAATTGATAAAAATCATCATGAGTTTGTCACCTTTTGGATGGCAGGGATGTGTTCATTCTTTGGGGAATCCTAGAGAACCAGTTGAATGGCTCCCTGTTCCCAAATCTTAAGGACAAGCCAGCATCTTTACTGCTGTCTTGGCCCAGGCTGTTATTAGAGTAGGCGAGTGACTCTACTCAAGGCCTGGAGGGACACCCAGACCTCTCCAAGGTGTGGCCAGTCCTGAGATCAGCATCCGCTGCTTTCTTCTTAGCCCTTAGCAACCAGCTTGTGAGCTTGGTCCTGGGCATAGTCCAGGATAGAAACCCCACCCTAATTCCTCTAATCATGGTCCATTGGCAACCCCCTCCCAGCCCAGACTCGGGCTCTGACTCTCAGGTGCAGATCAACTCAGATCAGTATTGGCCAAGCACCTGCCACAGGCCCAGTGCTGGCAAAACCCATATCAGAACTTCCAACTCAATAATTCTCGGAGTTGAGAGTTTCATTTTTCTGGAATCACCTCCCTGTCAGAACTAAGTATGGTGTCAAGTCTGCTTTTCTTAGCCCAGACATAGGCTGTGCCATCAAAACCAGCAATCAGCCCAGCCAGTGTGGCACAGCAGTTGAGCGTCGACCTATGAACCAGGAGGTCATTGTTCAATTCCTGGTCAGGGCACATGTCCTGGTTATCAGATTGATCCCCAGTAGGGGGTGTGCATGAGGCAGCTGGTCAATGACTCTCATCATTGATGTTTCTATCTCTCCCTCTCCCTTCCTCTCTAAAATCAATAAAAATATATTTAAAAAAAAGAAAAGAAAAGAATGCATGTCAAGCATCTGACACATAGCACACAACAAATGTCAGCCTTTTATAATAATAACTAGAGGCCTGATGCACGAAGATTTGTGCAAGAATGAGCCTTCCTTCCCTTGGTTGCTGGCACCACCTTCGATCCAGCTGGAGCCACCTTTTTGCTCCGGCCCCGGAGCCACCTTTCTGCTTTCCCAAGCTGCCCAGAGGCCAGGAGCGCCCCTGGCCACTTGGCCCCACATATGCAAATTAACCTGCCATCTTTGTTGGGTTAATTTGTATACTCACTCCTGATTGGCTGTGGGCTTCTCGAAGGTATGGCCAATTTGCATCTTACGATTTTATTAGTGTAGATAAAGATCAGCTATGATCATTATTACCCCCTGTCCTGCTGATCTTGGATACTGCAGACACAGTGCTGTAAGACAAAGGCCCCAGGCTGACCTAGCGCTCCCAGGACCAAGAATGGCACACCCTCCAGTCCCCTTTTCTCTTGAAGGGGTGCTGCTTATCCCACGGAGGGGATGCCAGTCCCGGGACATCCTCCTATTTGCTACTCTGGTTCATCTGGCCTCTGGGTTTGGACCAGAAGAAGAAAGGACTTCTCTGTGGTCGGGACACAGCCACCTTCTCAGTTAGGCCTGGCAGAAAGGCAAAGCGATGGGGATGAAGGACTGTGTCCAGCCTGCGCTCCACCATTACATGTGGGGTGCGAGGTCCCCACCCTGTTTGGCTCCAGGTAACCACAGGCTAAGTAGAGGAGGTGGATCCCTGGGTATGGAGAATCCTCCCCCTTCCTGTTGTGAAGAGGACAGGGCCGTGGAAAGGAGCGGAGTCTGAGGGAAGGCCTCTCTGGACACCACCAGGCTGTCTGTACTAATCCGCTGAAACATGCTGCCCCTTCCGCTTCCTGAGGGGCAGGTGCTGGGCTTGTCACCCAAGCGGGAGGTACGCTAGAAATGGCCCCTTAGAGAAGGGAGCATTCCCCGACCCACAGGCCCTCAGGCCTGGTAGCACTTCTGCGGACAGCTGAGCAGAATCATGCCCAGCTCCCGGGACAGCTGGACTGTTCGGATGGCTTGCACCAAGAGGCCATGTGGGTCAGCTCCCTGACAGCGACGGGCTGTAGAAGAAAAAGGAACTGGTCCCTGTGAGGTTCAAAGATAGGTCACTGGGCCACTTCCCCGGCTTTCTGGCATCAGTGGGGCGCCCCTTGGCAGCATGACAGGGCCCAGTGGAGCTCCGGGGAGACGTGAGACTGGCTGGGGACAGCCCTCCTCACTGCCAGAGGGAGATGTCTGGGTGCTGGCCTTCTGAGTCTCTGTTCCACTTCCTGGCTGTGTGTGTGGTGAATGGCGTCCCAGCCCAGAGCTCTCGGTGTGAGCCAGGACAGGTGGGCCTACACCTAAGCTGCTGGAAAGGCAGCTGCTTGTTTGGGGGACTCCCTGCTTTGAAGAGAACTGCAAAAGTTTATATAATTTACACCCCTGTCACTAGGCAGCCTGAATTCTGTCATTGACTCACTCCTAATTCAATCTCATGGATGGAGGGAGGAGCGATAGAAGCTGTACACTGTGGCCAGTGGCTCTGGAAACCAGCGCGGGGTGCTTTCTTAGTTACCCAACGCTCTTAAGCTACACCATCCGCTCCTGTGTCTCCCCCTTCAGCCCAGGGAAGCTCCAATGATGGAGGGTCTTCTGTTCCACCCCAGAGTCAGAGGACCCCAACCTGAACACCAAAACATCCTCCTCTTCCGTTACCTTGGGTCCCAGGCTCCAACCCAAGCAGCTCGGAAAAGCCTTCCAGCTCCCGGGCAGATCTTGGCTCTGGTCTCAGATGGGGCAAGACAGCAGCTGAATCAAGTGCAAGCTCTCAATCCATGGCTCTGCGTCCCCTTAGCATTTCCCTTCTTGGCACTGTTTCTCTTTGCAAGCCTCGCTGAAACAGGAAACAGATAAAGCCACAATGCTTGCTCACCCCAGTTCCTCTCTCTTGCTTTCTGGCACAATCTGAGTGGGCCCCTGAGCCTGGAGGCCTCCACAGGGCTGGGCCTAAGAGCTCCTCCCATCAGTGGGCACCCCAGCCACCCTTTCTCTTGCTACTGGATTGGTCTGAGCTCTTGGATAGTTTCAAGTTAAGATCCCTTTCCAAGAGTAGACGAGGATGGGTCTCTGGGTCAGACTCACATCTTGCAGCTTCGATGAGATGCTCCCACTGTAGGTTTTCAATTTTTCTCTTTCCTTTAATTACCTCTTCCCAGTCCTGGCGCTGTAAAGAGTTTCTGCTCTTCTGAAGTATTGGTGTTTTTTTCATATTTCTGAAATGAGGCCAACTGAAGCAACAGTATGTGTGTGTGTGTGTGTGTGTGTGTGTGTGTGTGTGTGTGTGTGTGTGTTTATGAAAGGGTGTGTGGCTAGGTAGTGAAGGGAGCAATAGTAGAATCTTCTAAAAATATTTTCCACTCAATAGACTAGGAAATTCGGACGAAAACGAAAAGAAACTGATCTGTGGGCATTACAAAGAAACTATTACAGATGATACAGTCAGGAAATTCCCAAGAACTTCAGGATAAGATAGTGGGAAGGGAACTGGACTGGGACAAGTTAACCGAGTAGCTTTGTAACCTTGTGCAATTCACTTTGTCTGAACGGTACACTCAGTACGTGGTTGGGTGATTTACTAGTACATGGTGCCTATGAATTCCTAGGCCTGACATGTATGAGGTGCATAATGAGACATTTAAATAGCTGTAATAACACTTATTAGCATATGGGGAGTATGTCACAATCTTCATTGCTATTACTTCCCCATTCTCGGAGGAGAAAAAGGACAAGGACTTGGCAGGGAAAAGTGCAGAGGACGGATTCTCAAGCATTAGAACCAAAGGCAGATGGCAGTCCCTCAGGATGAGAGACAATAGCCCCAGGTCCTGTGTTTGGAGTTTGACATATGGAGATGGGAATGAGTAGAGGACAGAGGAATTGGGGAATTCAAGATGCATAATAAGAGAATTTCATTGGCACAGAATAAATAGAGAGAGGGCTTGGGGAGTTTAGGGCACTAGAGCATCAGAAGGGACAGCAGATTGTAATAGGAGCTCCTTTTGGGTTCCATTTAAAATTAGAAAGAAGTGTGTGTCTGGCTGGTGTGGCTCAGTTGTTGAGTGTCAACCTATGGACTAGGAGATCATGGTTGATTTCCAGACAGGGATCCCATGCCTGGGGTGTTGGGCTTGATCCCCAGTAGGGGACATGCAGAAAGCAGCCGATCAATGATTTTCTCTCATCATTGATGTGTGGTGAGGGGAGTTTGGAACTCCAAGTCCTGCAGAGTGGCTCAGGTTGGGCAAACTTAAATCTGTTCCTGTTCAAGGTCTCCCCAGTGAGTGACTTGAAAACTCTCTTCGTTAGTCTTCCAAGTGTCTAGGTGGTAACTATTTAGTCAGATGTCTACGCAAATATCTTAAGCACAAATGTTCTCAGAAGTGCTACAGTATAAACCAGTGGTTCCCAACCTTTTTATTGGCCATGCCCCACCTAAACATCTCTAAAATCCTGATATCCCCCCTGTGACATATAATTCTTATTATTCAAAAAGTGAACTCCTCACCCTAACTGGTTTGGCTCGGTGGATAGAGCGTCGGCCTGCAGACTCAAGGGTCCCAGGTTCGATTCCGGTCAAGGGCATGTGCCTTGGTTGCGGGCACATACCCAGTGGGGAGTGTGCAGGAGGCAGCTGATCGATGTTTCTCTCTCATCGATGTTTCTAACTCTCTACCCCTCTCCCTTCCTCTCTGTGGAAAATCAATAAAATATATTTTTTTAAAAAAAATGAACTCCTCTTCACTTTAGGCCAGTAACTTGGTCTAAACAAGCTTCCAAAGAACATGGCATCCATGAAAGAGAAAAAAGAATGAAAGAACAGTTGAAGTACTGAGGAAGAAATCACCAAGAAATTGTTAAAAAAGAAATAATACGAAGCGACATGAAAAAATAGCAAATAAAGTTTCAAAACATAACAGAGAACTGAAATACATAAATATGTCACAATATATATTTATGCACTGTATATGAGACCCCTAGAACCATAAGAAATGCAAAAAAAATCACTGTTAATAACTCATTCTCGAATTGCCCCCCTTGAAAATCAAATTACACCCCCCTGTGGGGTGTGTGCCCCACGTTGTGAACCACTGTAACCCATCAGGAAAATATAAATATTTCCTTAACGTCTACATGTGCAAGTTTGCAACTTCACACTCATGGCAGGACTGAGTTCTCAGTCCTCTTCTCTCTTTGGTTGTTTTGTGTCATCATAGTAGAGAGAGGACTTTTAGTATAATAAATCTTCAAAGTTATGCTGTAAGAGATGATCAGTATTAGTCAGAAACTTGTCTATTTTATAGATGCTAAGAATCTGGAAGACTTAAGCCTAAGGCCAACCAGCTATAGACCCATTCTTATGGGTCTCGGCATTGAGAAAGACAAATTAGTTTTCATCCTAGGCTCCTGAGAAAGATGGGAACCTCAGGCCTGGGGTGGGGACAGAAACTGTGTGTGTGTGTGTGTGTGTGTGTGTGTGTGTGTGTGTGTGTATGTTACAGAACAGACAGGAAAGGAAAGAGGAAGGTAGACCAGAAAAAGGGCCTCCCAGGCACCCATCTCTGTTTGGACCAAAGCGAAAAACCACATGTTAATCTTTAGAGCAACCTTGTTCCTCTCCTCTAGGCTTCATGTCAGATTTGTCCCCTTGGGCCTGCCAGAATATAAATAAGGCTTAGTTTTGAGTCAAATATAATGACTAGTCCCCTAGGCGTGCAACACCTCTTTCTAAACTTTAAAGATTATTGCCTTTCAGGACTCAGTGAAAGCAACACCCTCTTCTCCTCAGTGTGTGTGTGTGTGTGTGTGTGTGTGTGTGTGTGTGTGTGTGTGACTTATTCAATAACAGGACTCTGAGGACTCTTAGTTTGTCATGAAAAACCTCCATTGATTTAAAAGCAATATGTTTTTGTAAATTACTGAGCTACCAAAAGCCATCATTTAACACAAAATTTAAAATATGAAGCCTCTAGCATGGAATAGACTGCAAAATCTCAGAGGGAAGGCGAGGGAGGGTAGAAAGGTGGGAAGAGATCAACCAAAGAACTTGTATGCATATATGCACAATTCATGGACACAGACAATAGGGTGATGAAGGCCTGGGGCAGGGGGATGGGGGACTAGAAGGGTCAATGGGGAAAAAGGGGACATATGTAATACTTTCAACAATAAAGATATAATTTTTAAAAAAATATATATTTGTCGAAACCGGTTTGGCTCAGTGGATAGAGCGTCGGCCTGCGGACTGAAGGGTCCCAGGTTCGATTCCGGTCAAGGGCATGTACCTTGGTTGCGGGCACATCCCCAGTAGGGGGTGTGCAAGAGGCAACTGATCGATGTTTCTCTCTCATCGATGTTTCTAATTCTCTATCCCTCTCTCTTCCTCTCTGTAAAAAATCAATAAAATATATTAAAAAAAATAATAAAAATAAAAAAATATATTTTATTGGTTTTTTACAGACAGGAATTGAGAGGGATAGAGAGTTAGAAACATCGATCAGCTGCCTCCTGCACACCTCCCACTGGGGATGTGCCCGCAACCAAGGTACGTGCCCTTGACCAGAATCAAACCTGCGACCTTTCAGTCTGCAGGCCGACGCTCTCTCCACTGAGCCAAACTGGTTTCGGCAAGATATAATTTTTTTTTAAAAAGAAAAAAAATATGAAGATTCTATTCATTAACATGTGCTTCCACTCACTTCATTTATATAATGTTTTCTCACCATGGCCTCAGCTGGCAGAGCCACTCATTACCTTTGTCTTACTCCAAGAATGCGGAGGCCTCAAAAGCAGTAACTGTACTCACATTAACACTCTAATTGCAGAGGTGTTTGCTCTCTGGTAAAACTGGGTTAGTTAGCAGTGTCATCCTCTTTCTGAAACTGGGGATTTGGCTCCCTGGTTAAACTGTCATTTCCCCATAGCCTTGGCTCAGCTATCCCAATAATTTCCCGGGCGGCCTCACATTCCACACTAAAAACATCCTCCTGAGCCTTTTCTATACATTTTACACATTTCTGCACCAACCGTTCTCTCTCCTTTATGCTCAGCAAACCCATTATCCATAACAGAGACTATTTAAATCGATGCAGTAAAATGGACCCAAAACTGATCTCACCAAAGCCCTGGCATATTCGATGGCTGCCAGCAGAGAGCACTTTCAGGGCGTTGCAGACGAACAGTGAAAGTAGGTTGATGGAGAAATGGGTCAGAAAACATTCAGGTTTTCCTTTACTTCCTTTTTTCATTTTCATGAAAATTGTGATATGATGCCACTAGAATAACTTTTAAAATTGAAAAATAATCACCTGAATCTTACCACTGACACACAAATTAGTTTTGCATTTTTTCACACTCTCTTCTAGTTTTTGCCGTATGTACATTTTAAAAACATATTTTAAATATAGTAGTCCTACAATTATGTGTTTTTTCCACTTGATACTTTTTATACTATATTATGAATATTTCTCATGTTTTTACATTTTTTCATATTTTTACCTTTCAGTGTTGTCATAATCTTTCATAATCTATATATATATAAAAGGCTAGGTGACCGACTGTCCATCCATCTGACCGGCTGGCCAGTACATATGACGCACACTGGCTATTTAAAAATAAACGTTGACTCTCACATGAGCGATACATATAAAGCTCTTGCTGGTGCCAATCACATGTGTGTGAAATGCTATATGAGGTACAAAAGGAAGCCCAATCTGAAGCAGCAGTGAAAGGTATTGCTCCCATGGAAGTAACAATGGAGATTAAATATGATCATAATAGTGATCCAGGTAGATATAATTATCCCTGTGTAACCAAAGTTGCAGTCATATTCAGCAACTAAGATGGAGAACCTCTTTTTGAAAGGGACTTGCTCATTCATTATAAACCAGATCCCAATAATTTGAATGCCACTAAAATGAAACAAATCAGTAATAGTAAATGGGGTCTTTGTAATGGTACTCGATTTATTATCAAAAGATTGTGACCTAACATAATCGAAGCTGAAGTATTAACAGGATCTGCGGAAGGAGAGGTTGTTCTGATTCCAAGAATTGATTTGTCCCCGCCTGACACTTGCCTCCCATTTAAATTAATTCGAAGACAGTTTCCCGTGATGCCAGCATTTGTGATGACTATTAATAACTCACAAGGACAAACTCTAGACAGAGTAGGAATATTCCTACCTGAACCCGTTTTCAGATATGGTCAGTTATATGTTGCTTTCTCTTGAGTTTGAAGAGCATGTGACGTTAAAGTTAAAGTTGTAAATATTTCTTCATGAGGAAAATTAGTCAAGCACTCTGAAAGTGTTTTTACTCTTAATGTGGTATATAGGGAGATATTAGAATAAGTTTAATCAATTTATCAGTCATTGTTTTTAATCAATGTTGTTTTTATATCATGTTTTTGTTGTTTTTATATCATGTCTTTGTTGTTGTTATTTATTAATCAATTTATATATTATACTCATATACATTTTACTAATTTTCTTTCATCTCTGACACTTCTATTATAGAGAAATGGTGAATATCGATATTAAAATATTTCTTCTAATCAATTTCCTTTCAATGTGCATGAATCCATGCACCAGGCCACTAGTGTTTAATATTTCCTTATTATTGAACAGTAGCCGTGTCTACCCAGCATTGCTCAGGATAATTATTAACCACTGGTAAGTGCAATTTAATAGACATAAGAAAAATGAATAACAGTGTGAACCCAGAGAAAAAAGACACCTACTAAAAAGGGCTCCTGGTGGCTAACTGGGCTCAAATTTTAAAAACAGAGCATAGCTTCCAGGTGGGATAGCTCAGTTGGTTAGAGTGTCATCCAGATAGGCCAAGGTTGTGGGTTCAATCTCCAAAGGGCACATACAAGAAATCAACCAATGAATGCATAAATAAGTGGAACAACAATTTGATGTTTCTCTTCCCCCCCTCCCCTCCCCCCCCAAAAAAAACAAACCACACACAAACAAACCCCACACAAAACACCAAAAAAACAAAAACAGAACCTAGGATCATGTCTGCACAGGGGCCTCTCACAAAAACTGCACTTCACAGAGAAGCCTGGGCTGGACGGCCTGCCTCCGTGCTGCCTGCCTGCCTGCACTGTGTTTCTGCCATCTGAACCAGCCCTTTAAAGGAATTCCTGAAATCCTGTTTCAACCGGGATGCGACTAAGGCTTTCACCATCTATTCAGAGCTGTGGCAGCTCCAGCCAATCAGAGCAGCTTTATTCTGACCCATCAGGACAGTGCCTTTTGGACCAATCAAACAGTGAGGATTTGGAGTCCTTATTTGCATAAGGATGGACCAGTCAGGGACTCCTGTCGGTATAAGCCAGTTCCCCTCTGGCTCAGAGAGTGTACTTTCCCTTTCCATGAAATACTGAAAACTGTGTCTCCCTGGCTGAGCTGACCATCTAGCAAGAGCAGAGCTGTCCAGCCAGAGAGAGGCCTGGCCCTAGAACTGCTTCACAGCCAGGCTGTTTTCACAGTCTTTCTGTTCCACAGCCATGGAATGATGGCAGAAGTTAAAATATGTAACTTTCTAAACTCACCCAACTCAAGTCAACTGGGCAAGTTCTTTTAAGAATATGTCACACTATTCTGTTTGGAAGAAGAATATTTGAGGTACCTCACAGTGTCCCCCCCAATAAGTGTCTTGAAAGCCATTTGACTTCTATTTTATACAGAGCAAACCAAGTATTTTTTGAAGTAAATAGTGGAAGTCATAATAGTTCCTACCTCATAGGGCTATCTATACTCTTAATGTTCACACAGTAGAATAGTGCCCGAACATAGAACTAAGGGAGTGTTTGCTAATACAATGAAGCAAAAAACAAACAAACCAAAAAACCCCCAAATCATCTCAATGTGGTGATGCTCTTTTTAGTTTTTGATAGAAAATTTTATTCTTATGGAGATTATATGGAGGAATTAATTTTATGGATACTTGGTCATTTATAATCTTTAGCTTTTACAATGCTGTAAATGAGCATCTTTGTGTATGCAGTTATGTGTGTGTTTTTTTCTTTTCTTTAAAGATATTTAGGATAAAATCCCAGAAGTGGATATGCTGTAGCAGTTCTGTGAAGAAGCATTTTAGTTCTTTTTTTAAAAAAATTTTTTTTTTATTGATTTCAGAGAGGAAGGCAGAGGGAGAGAGAGATAGAAACCTCAGTGATGAGAGAGAATCGTTGACCAGCTGTCTCCTCCACGCCCCCCACTTGGGATTGAGCCCGCAACCCAGGCACGTGCCCTGTCCAGGATACAAACTGTGACCTCTTGGTTCATAAGTAGACGCTCAACTACTGAGCCACGCTGGCCGGGAGAAGCAGTTTAGTTCTGATGAGAAGGTTTTGCTGGAAGTGGGCAGGAAGGAATAGAGCTAGGGTTTAGGGCATTGCTGGAACAGCTTGAGGGCTTAGTGCTGCTGGATGTTAGCAGAGAGGCAAAAACAGGGTAGTGTGGCGCAGAGTGTAAAAGGCTGGAATCTAGTGAAATGACTTTTAGACCCATCTACACCTCTCCCTTGAAATGCAAAGTTGTTTTGTCCCTGTGGGTCTGTTTTCTCTAAAGCCGTTCCTAGTATTAGGGTCTATGAATCCTTTATTCCTCAAACATTAATCAAAAACTTCATACATGACCAAATCTGTGCTCGGTAAATTAGAGTGTAGTGAACTCAAGTGATAGACAAATGGAAAGTGACAGAGGCTTGGAATGCCGTGGGAAAGCACTCATCTTCCTGGAGGAGGTAATGGTGGAGCTGAGTCTTAAAGGATGAGCAGGATTCAGCGGATAATCGGGAGAGGGAAGAGCTGTCTCCGTAGAAGAGGTGGCATGGGTCAAGGCATGGTGGGAACAGCCGAGTGCCTTGAGTACCAGCAGTTCTGTCCTCAGGAACCAAAAGCAGGGCACGTGGCCCGAGATGTGGCTGGGGAGGTAGCCAGGGTCCTTGCGCATCATTTTAAAGAGCTTGGGTTTTCTACGTACCATTTTATTTTTATTTTTAAAAATATATATTTTTATTGATTTCAGAGAGGAAAGGAGAAGGAGAGAGATAGAAACATCAATGATGAGAGAGAATCATTGATCGGCTGCCTCCTGCACACCCCCTACAGGGGATTGAGCCCACAACCCAGGTATGTTATGTTGCCCTTGACTGGAATCGAACCTGGGACCCTTCAGTCCCCAGGCCAACGCTCTATCCACTGAGCCAAACCAGCTAAGGCTTCTACATACCATTTTAGCCAAGAATGGCTTTGGATGGGTGCCAGTCTCCACTCACAGCCAAGAATCTGGTCCTGATTTCCCCACCCCCTTGAGCTTTCTTTCCCTGTGAGGCTCAGAGCACCTTGCTTTGAAGGGTGACCGCTAGCTGTCGCTATTGAAGAGCTCTAACTCCCCATAGCTCAAAGCCAATGGTGTCTTTGGCTGCTACCAGGTGGCCCTAACCAAATGACTGAGTCCCGCCCCGCCCCGCCCCGCCCCCACTAGGTCTGTTTGTCCGCCCTAGGCGGTGACTCAGAAGGAGGCAGGCTGTGAAGAGCTGGCGGTAGCCCTAGAGCAGAAAGAGCGTAGGCACGCACTGGGGAAAGAAATTGTGGTGCACTGAGGCACACACCACCATCAGCCACTAGGTGGCGATGCTGCCTCTACGGCGAAAAGGAGGCCTGTGAAAAGAAAGTCTTTTCCTTTGAACAGCGTTGCTCTTTGGCCCTGGGGTGCATAGCTCTTCCTTCACTGTTACCTGGAATTCAGGGACCCCAGGACTGTCCAAGGACAGTAGCAGGGAGATCCACCAACCCAACAGTCCCAGGTGAGCCCAGCAGGGCACAGACAGACACGTCAACACTCTGGTTTTCTGGGTCCTTCAGGCCTCAGGTCTCGTGGGTGTGGGTTTTTTTTATTTTTTTATTTGATTTTTTTTTATCTGTCCCTCAGTTTCCACTCTCTGGTTCCAGGTCATGCAACAGGCCAATGTGCCCTCCCCTCTGGCTTCTGTTCCTGTCTTCCTTCTCAGAAACTCCCATCTCCAAAGCCTCTCCAACCCAGTGGGTTTTGATCTGGCGCTTTTCTGTTTGTGTGTTTTTTTTCAAAATCCATCTCCCCCTCCGACCCCCGGGGACATTATCTGTTGCTGCAGTTCCATGTCCTCACCCCGCGTGTTCTGTATCTGTGCAGAGCTGCTTTTCCTGGGTTTTCCCTCCTGTGAGCGTGGGATTCTAAGTCCTGTTGTGCCTTTTTGAAAATTCTCTCTTTTCTCGTCTGCCTTATCCCTTACATCTGCCCTGTTCCCATCCCTCTTAGTTTGTGACAGATACTTCTGGTGGCCTAACAGAACCCCGTTTTTTGGGGGTGGGAATGTGCTCCATTTCTCAACCTCTCTTAAAGGGAGAGGTGATCACACGATGTGTGTCTAGCCCCTGGGATGTGTGAGCTGAAGTCCTGGATAGGGGTTCCCAGTGGGCTCTTCCTCTGGGTCAGATTCATCTGGCATGCCCACGTGCATCTTTTGCCCTTCATGTTCCTGTTTTTCTTGCCTGAAACACAGCGTGATGCTGAAGGTGGAGCAGATGTCCTGTGACCACGCAGTGACAAGGAGGAGGATGGATCGTTGAGTGGAAAGACAGAAGGAGCTGGCTCCGTAAGGCCCTGGTCTGTCCTTCCCAGACGTCTTGTGACGGGGGGGATAAATAAATGTCTACTTGCTTCAGCCACTGACAGTGGGCTTTTCTGTTGCAGTGCTAGCAAACATGAAGGTCAACTCGCTGACCCTTTAGTTAAGGCTGTTCACTTCATGCAAGACGCGGACACCTTGAGAGTTGAGGGGTGTGAACATCCCCTCTTTGGGAGCCCTTGTTCCCCCTCTTTCCCTGGCAGTGGTAGAAATAAGCTGTTCTGTTACTTTCAAGTCCTTGGAGGAGGAGAGAGGCATTGTGCTGGGCCTTTAAGAACAGCTACTTATGTCAAGAATGTGGAGAGAGAAAGTCAGGGTGGTGCTGCTGGAGCCGGCTGAACAGGTTTGAGAGAGCTGCTGGTGCATATCTCTCCTCTTAAACACTGGGTGATGTCAACTGGTGGCTTGAAATCCACCGTGGTGAGAGTGTTTACATCATGGGCATAGCAAATATCACAAATCAGGCATTTCCCCCTTTCCTTTCCTTTTTCTGGAGCGCCAGTTGTTAAACATTCACCAACATATCCTTGGAAAGATCAAAGGTTTCATTTATTAACAACATCAATATTGTTTCATAGCTTCTCTTACTGCCCCCATGCAGTCCACTAAGTGACGAGTGAGCAGAATCAGGGAGCTGCTGATTTATACTGAACACACATGCAACGGAAAGGCATGTATGTGTATAATATTTTAACAAAAATGGATTATATTATACATATTTGTAAGCAACTTGTTTTATACACTTAACAGTATGTCATGAAGATCCTTGCATGTGCGTACACAGAAATCTGCCTCATCCCTTTCTGTCATGATGTAGTGATTTCATAATATTGATGTCCCATGGGTAGACATTACGGTTTTTAATTTTTTGGTTAGGGTTAGCCCTAACCACGAATGTAATGTTTAGAAAAAAATTTTATTTTCCTAACAGGTTCTTGCAGTAAGAGAATATCTTTGTTTCCTTAAAAAATTGCTGGATGGCTTCAAGTTAGAGTCAGAATCCACTTTGCATGATCAATGAGGGGAGGGGAAGGCCAAGGGAGCTGAGTTCCCTGGGGGTCAGAGTCATATTGGAGGTGGAGCTAGGAGGAAGCACTTTGAAATAGACATAGCCAAGGGAGGTCTTTGGAGTTAGATGATGCACCCTGGATGAATGGAAACTCAGTCTTTCTTTTTTAAAAAAATACATTTTATTGTGTTTTTTTTTTGTGTGTGTGTTTTTTTTTTTTACAGAGAGGAAGGGAGAGTTAGAAACATCGATGAGAGAGAAAGATCAATCAGCTGCCTCCTGCACACCCCCTACTGGGGATGTGCCCGCAACCAAGGTACATGCCCTTGACAGGAATCGAACCTGGGATCCATGAGTCTGCAGGCCGACGCTCTATCCACTGAGCCAAACCGGTTAGGGCCCAACTCAGTCTTTCTTCTTCCTCCGAAATATTAGGAACATGCAACAGGGCTCACTCAGTAAGAGTGGAATTGCTTTTGGAATCCACAAAGAAATGCTGGCCAGCGTGGCTTAGTGGTTGAGCACTGATCTATAGAACCATGAGGTCACAGTTCCATCCCCGGTCAGGGCACATGTTCAGGTTGTGGGCTCGATCTCCGGTGTGGGGCATGCAGGAGGCAGCCGATCAGTGATTCTCTGTCATCATTGATGTTTCTATTTCTCTCTCCCTCTCCCTTCATCGCTGAAATCATTATATATATATACTAGAAGCCCGGTGCACGAAATTCGTGCACGGCGGGGGGTTGTCCCTCAGCCCAGCCTGTACCCTCTCCAATCTGGGACTTCTGGCTCCCAACTGCTTGCCTGCCTGCCTTCCTGATTGCCCCTAACCGCTTCTGCCTGCCAGCCTGATCACCCCCTAACCACTCCGCTGCCAGCCTGGTTGATGCTTAACTGCTCCCCTGCCAGCCTGTTTGCCCCCAACTTCCCTCCTCTGCCAGCCTGGTCACCCCTAACTGCCCTCTCCTGCAGGCTTGATCACCTCCAACTGCCCTCCCTTGCAGGCCGGGTGCCTCCCAACTGCCCTCCCCTGCTGGCCATCTTGTAGTGGCCATCTTGTGTCCACATGGGGGCAGGATCTTTGACCACATGAGGGCAGCTATATTGTGTGTTGCAGTGATGGTCAATCTGCATAGTACTCTTTTATTAGATAGGATAGAGGCCTGGTACAGGGATGGGGGCCAGCTGGTTTGCCCTGAAGGGCATCCCGGATCAGGGTGGGGTTCCCTTGGGGTGTGGGGCGGCCTGAGCGAGGGGCCTGTGGTGGTTTGCAGGCCGGCCACACCCCCTGGCAACCCAAGCAGAGGCCCTGGTATCTGGAATTTATTTTCCTTCTACAATAGAAACTTTGTAGCCTGGAGCGGAGCCAAGCCTGGGGCTCCGGCAGCCATTTCTGTGGCAGTTAATTCACCCTCTACAATTGAAACTTTGTAGCCTTAAGCGGGTGAGCCCGGCCAGGGTGTGCAGAAAGCTTTGCTTCCCCTGTTGCCGCCAGCAACCCTGGCCTGCTCGCTCAAGCTCCATTCTGCCGCCATTTGTTTGAATTTGTTTACCTTCTATAATTGAAACTTTGTAGCTTGAGTGGAGGCTTAGGCCTGCAACGGCTATGGAAAGCTTGGCTTCCTCTGTTACCTGGGAAACCTTTCTCTCTGTGGCTGTAGCCATCTTGGTTTGGGTTAATTTGCATACTCGCCCTGATTGGCTGGTGGGCGTGGCTTATGTAGCAGAGTGATGGTTAATTTGCATATTACCATTTTATTAGAGAGGATATATATATATATATATATATATATATATATATATATATATATTTAAAAAAAGAATAGGGAGAGCAAAGTTGGGGAATTGATGAGTATTGGATTTAGTTTCAGGTGGGTATTCAGTGTGGTGGCTTGGTTAGGATTGGATAAGGATCATGATGCAGTGGTTTGGGATTGGTGAGCATAGTGAGGTGAGGGTTCCAAAGACTCATGAAAGGTTAACTGTCATTTTATGCTGTCTGTTGAAAAGTTGAGCATTTAAAATGGATTTGCAACATTTATCTTCCTGGACAAACGTTGCTTGGAGTAGTAAAGCCATGCTGATAAAGACAATGCAATTGTAATGTCATGCTAATGAAGACGGTAAACTAGGAGCCCTCAATGATTTCAGTTCTCAGACCTAATTTCTTGTGCCCTGGAATCCCTAACCATGGCAGCACTACGTTTGGGAGCGTTGAGTTCATGCTGGATATACAGCCTGTCCCTCCAGAACACTCTCCATCCTTTTCCACCCTGCTCTGTGCATGGGGAAAGCTGACCTGTTGAGTTTATATCCATCTGCTCCCTCACAGCTCTGTTCAGCTAATAGGAAATATCAGCAAGAAATCAGAGAGTGACGAGAGTGAGGCTGGGGTGTTTATTCCAACAGATTCCCCCTTCAAGATCCTTAGTGAGCTGGTTGCATTCCTTAACTGAATGGCACAGCTCCTGCCACACGGCACTCTCCAAACAGTTCTTTTTATCTCTGGGTTTTCCTAACAGTTCTCTCCTCTTGTCCTTACCGCGGCGGGCCCAGGCTTGGAAACAGCCTCAACCGGCCCTGATATACGCGTTATCTCTTGTGATTGCCCTTTGGTCTTGCCCACACTTGTTGTAAATAACCCCTTTGTTATTAAACTCTATTAAAATTATCCAATTCGCCATCTTTTTCAAGGTTGGAGCCATCTTTTTCAAGTTTGGTTTTATTGAGTTGTTAATGTAACCGAAGTCTTGTTTTCTATTTGGTTATATTCAGGTGGTCCGTGGCAAGTGTTGGATAAATACTTGTTGACTGAAGGAATGATTAAATGTGTGAATGGCAGGATTTGAACTCCAACTCCTTCTCTCCAAATGTCTAAAAAACAGGTGAGCATTCACATGTAAAGCATTGATGCTTTATGCACTCTGAGTGCAACAGATGAGCATAGGCTGTGTGGCTCAAGTTTCTAGAGACCTCCACTCCGGCGGGGGCGGTTTTCCCTAGTGATTCAGACCCAGGGGTCCTCCTTCCTAGAGGAGCAATAACATAGAATGGGAAAAGTATCTGAAATATACAGACTAGTGAAGACATTATGTCAATTAAATGAAGAGTAGTGTGATTTCATCAACTCAAAAACAACGAAAAGATTCAAACCACAAAATGAGAAATGAATACTGATAATTTTTACTTGTAAAGGTTATGGTTTTAAAGGCACCATACTGAATAGACTAAAGTTATAGCTACCAGTTATGATTTGGAAAGTTTATGTGACCTCTATTACAATTTATTATACTAAGCACCAGGACATTATTATATATGAGGTAAATTTGATATAACTATTTTATAATTTTATACCTATGGTGACTAACAACTTCACAACTGCAGGTTCCCATAGACAAGAAGGAAATCTTACCTTTTGCAACAGCATGGATGGGCCTAGAGAGTATTATGCTCAGTGAAATAAGCCAGTTAAAGAAAGACAAGTACCATATGATTTCACTCATATGTGGAATCTAACAAACAAAATAAACTAACAAACAAAATAGAAACAGACTGACAGCTATTAGAGGGGAGAGGGGCTGCAGGGCTGAATGAAAAAGGGGGAGGGGCTAAGCAAACACAAAACAAACAAGCAAACATCAAAAACCTCATAGATACTGCAGCTTCGTGACATTTAGTATAATCACATGTGCACTGTGCAAGTGTTAGAGGAACTCCTTCAAATTGGGAGACATGAGGCATGACTTGCAACTCTCTGGGGAGACTGACTCATTCACCTCTCTGAGTAGATGCCTTCATGGATGGAGCTTAGACAAACATCTGGCAGAACAGTCCCAAGCTCCCTTATCCTGCCCAGCCCTAAGGACGTTTCTAGTTGTTTATAAATCTTTCCATGTTATAACTTCTTAGGCTGAGAAATTCCAGGAGGATCCTCCCTGGATTTCTCAGCAGGAGATTGGTCCATCCTAATTTGCCATAATACACTTCCTCTTGGCGCAGAGCTCCCCCTTTGATGATCTCCAGGGCACACTCTTCCTTTGGAGATGCATCTATGCTGAGTATCCCCGACACTGCCTTCATGGCTGCGTCTGTTAAATGACAAGAGAAGTGTGGGGTTATCCAAGATGAGTAGAGCCTACATCATTGAAAGAGGCCTGCTGACCCCAACAACTTAGCTGATAGGGGCTGTTTGCCAGTGCTTACTCGAAAAGACCCATGGGCCCTAAAGGGAACACGTGGAGAAGACTGGGTGGGCTTAGGGTCTGTTGGGCAAAGAGAGGCTAAATACAGGCCCTGTCTTCCTGGGTGAAGATTTGTGGGGGCAGTTAGAGCTAATTAGTTGAGAGATTTGTATCATGCTCTTCTCTTGGGTGTTTTGGTTGGTGTGAGGGAGTAATGTGGACGAGCAGAACAGAGAGAAGTCAAAAAGAGTGCTGCATGATGATTTACTGACTCGCCAAAGGAAGAGGACAAGAATCTAGGCCTTTGACTCCTTGTCAACATTATCCACTTTCACTCGGAAGGAAACTCTGCTACCTTCTCTCACCTTCCAGCTTTTCATGTTCCTTTTGCACAGCTTCTCTCTATCTCTTCCTTGTTTCACTGTGCTTCTCTGTCTTTCTCCCTTGTTCTGTAACTGCTACTCAGTTTAATCAATTACTCTTTAAATAAAGTTTTCTTATCGTATTTGCCACATGTTTTAGCATTTGGGCTTACGGAAAACTTATAAAAATTATGCAAAGTGTTCCCTTGCATCCGTCACCCTGCTTCCCTAATCATAATATCATACATAACCATTGCACAATGATCAAGAACAGGTGTGGTATAATTGGAACACTATTACTAACTAAACTACCGGCCTTATTTTTTCACTAATACCTTTTTTATGATGTAGGATCTTATCCAGGATTTCACTTACTATTAAGTTCTTATTTCCCATCCAATCTGTGATAGTTCTTCAGTCTTTCCTTGTCTCTCCTGGGTCCATTGTTTTCTTATAATTGGATCGAGGTGATGCATTTTGGCAAGAATACTATGAACACACACTGCTGTGTCTTTTTTAGTGCATCATAGCAAAGGGTTCATATTTGATATGTCTTATTACTAGTGATGTTATTAAGAAAAACTTGTATTTGATAAGTCTCATATAGGAAAGTAATGGCCATTGCGAGTCCAAGAGGATATAAGGTATTCAGAATAGGATCAAGTGATGCGTGTGGTGTCACTCAGCATACCTGGGGTAAGAATGGAAAGAAGGGTTCAAAGAGTAGTCAGAGGCTCCACTAGTGACAAGAGCACTTCATTAAATGAGGACTTAGTGCTCTCACTGGCTTTTAGGTCATTACACATGAATCGGGGAGTTCACCACCCTCTACCCACAATGGTAAGACAGATGATCCATCTGCAGGCCATTTATTCCAGTCTCTTGACCTTACCTGTGTTTATGAGGCCGAGGATACAGAGAGTGATTGACACATTGACCTTGGTCACTGAATATTCCTTCCTGATGGAGGAGAAAAACCCATCGAGAGCAAACTTGCTTGCAGAATAGGGAGCAACAAGTGGACTAGCCATTTTCCCTAAATAATAAATAAATAGGTTAATGAGGTGATCCATTTCAGCTGATTTTGGCTTTATCTGTAGCAGGTGTTTTAACTCCTATGGTGTCCCTTAACCCTTTAAGGCATAGTTTCTCTACTCCCTATAGACATTATCATGCTGTGTTGAATTTATAAAAAGAAAAAAATTTCTTTTCCAACCTTAATATATAAAGAACTCTTAAAAAATACAAACAAATTTCTTTAGGGAACCACTCCAACTCCAGCCTGAATCATGAATTTTGGCTTGGGATTTGACTCTAATGGTGTGCAACACCGAATGTCCAACCAGACTTCCTGGTACCACTGGGCTACTGACGAACCTAGGGCTGATCCAAAGATCTGAGCAGAAGTGGATTGGTTCGATTTTAGTAAGGTTGGTAAATAAGAGGGACTAAAAAAGAGCCATGTAATCCCACAGCTAACTCTTTTATCTCCAACCAAAGATATCTTTGGATCCAAGGGTTTGGCAAGAGCTCTTTGCCAGCCTGGCTGGGTGTGGCTCAGTGGTTGAGCATTGATCAATGAACCAGGAGGTCATGGCTCGTATTCCCAGTCAGGGCTTGATCCCCAGTGTGGGCTGTGCAGGAGGCAGCAGGTCAGTGATTTTAACGCCTCTACTATTTTTGGCAGCGAGAATTAAATAATTTAATTCTTAATTAGGCCTTTGTTCTTATGTTAACCACTCTTTCTGCTCAACTCCTTTTGTTCTCTTGAAGTTAGTCATAAGCTGCTAATAGGGTGTCTCTTTGTCAAGCAGAAGGAGATACCTTCAGGGTCATAAAGAGAATTTATGAGTTTGTTTTGTGGAGGGAAAGAATGTCTTCAAGTTAGCTGTGAGTAGCTGCTGACGCCCAGGAGTCTGATACATATAAGCATCATCAATAACTCAAGAAACAGACTTCTCGCCAAAACTGGTTTGGCTCTGTGGATAGAGCATCGGTCTGTGGACTGAAGGGTCCCAGGTTCGATTCTGGTCAAGGGCATGTACATTGGTTGCGGGCACATCCCCGGTAGGGGGCGTGCAGGGGGCAGCTGGTTGATGTTTCTCTCTCATCGATGTTTCTAGCCTTCTATCCCTCTCCCTTCCTCTCTGTAAAAAAATCAATAAAATATATTTAAAAAAAAAAAGAAAAAGAAAAAGAAAAAAAAAAAAAGAAACAGACTTCTCTCCCAGTTCCCTGAAACTCCCCCTTCCCAAATCCCCTAGCTGCATAAACACTCATTATATTTGCTTTTTGAGAGACATGGATTTGAGAAATCTTGCTCTCCTGTCCTCTTGCTTTGTCCAAATCAAAGAAACATCAGTGTCACAATGTTTTGGCTTTACTACTACCTGTGCAATGGGCGCTTGAACCTGAATTGTGGAGGAGTGACTCACGTACACAGGTTCAGGAGTTAGGACGTAGACAGGTCTTTTTGAGGGCCACCATTTAGCCTACTACATTAACCCTGATGTATCTAGTCCACAGACCCATTCAAGTTTTGCACTTGTCCTCATAATATCCTTTATAGCTAAAGATCCGATTGAAACTCATATGTTGTCATCACTCCTGAGCTACCTTTAAGCTGGCACATTACCCAGTATTTCCTTGACTTTTATAACCTTGACACTGTTGAGTACTGCCAGTAATTCTGTACAAGGTGATATGCTGGAGCCGACTCCTACTGGGTCACAAGAGCTGATTGCTCAATTTCCATGGATTTTACGGACAGGCTGAGGTCATGTTGAAAAGGCCATCATGAGGTTCTTATATGTGGAAATGCTACACACAACATTTTTTGATTGTCGCCTTTTGGAGAGGTAGTTGTTAAACAGTTACCAGCACCCTGCTGATGAATATCCCCCAGTTTTGATTTTTTCTGTTGTTTCCTCATGATTAGATTCCGGCTATGCATTTTTTTTTTTTTGGCAGGATCACAGGGTTCATGCTAATTTTCTTCCTTTTCATATTTGTAACACTGACGGTGAGAACCTGATCCTCAACATGTGTTATCTACATGTATTATTTATTTGATTAATGCCGCCCCAGTATGTGGTGATTCATCAGTTGTGTCTTTGCCCTCTGTGAACATCCTCATCATCCCCACTGGGCACTGAACCCCATGCCAGGCCACAAGGATGCCCTCTTTACTCCCCACTGAGCTGCCCCATTGTAGTCTTCTTTGCAGAGGCCCTTGTCGCCTGTATTATTAACATCCCATGCCCGGTGCTGCATGGACACCCTCCTTGGTCTGGTGTGAACCAGGTTCCTGGTATACACCAAACTACCATTGCTGCCCCTTGTCTGGATGCCCTTCTTATCTCACCTCGATCTTGACATCCCAAGTCAGGCTGCCATAGCTGCTCCCTGACACAAAGCTGTCCCATTCTGCTCAAGTTTGGCAACCTGAGCCAACAGAGCAATATTTAAGTCTGATTATCCAAAGGATGCACACGGGGCTCAGACATATCTACCGCTGCCTCCCCTGCTTGTAGCCTAACCCTGCCCTCCCGTGGCCTTGCTGATTAGACCTATGTCAATAATTGTCCCTCTCTCGGTTGAATGACTTATGGTATGGGATTGACTTATACAATTCAGCTGAGCCAGTTAGACACCTCTTCTCTGGAAGGAATTTGGAGTCGGGAGACTGAGAGACCAAGAGAGTTGGCAATGAGGCAGAAGTCAAAAGCATATTGAGAGTTGTTATGTTGAGAAAGAGATGTGGCAGCCAGGCTGAACTATGCACCAAATGAAGCAGAGGCTAATAGAGAAAAAGAGGGTCAGGTGTGCTGAGAGAAGCAGGGATGGCATAACCACACTCACTCTGGGACATCCTGAGGTGCTTTATTTCCTGGTGACTTCTCCATATAAGGCCAGCTGTCTCTCCAAGGATGGACTGAGACAAATGTGTGCCCAGTATGGGCCAGTAATTTGGCACCCCTTCAAAATAATATTCATTAAATATTGCTCAGCATTTACTTAGAGCCTACAGGGCAAGAGTGATTTTATAATGCCAGAAATAAAGGACTTATTGCATGTATGTATTACATGGAATTTCCTGACCCAGACATCTTCATGGAAAAACATTAAATAATTTATAACTCCTATAGTAGCAAAATCAAGTATGCCAGACATTAATTGGATTCTGGCTTTCAGGCATATGTCAGCTAACTATTTGCAACATTGGTAACTTTGCTTATAGGTTCACAGTCATGTTGAAAAACATCCTGCCATAAGTGCTCATAAATACATATTTATATTAGTATTTATATCTGTGACTGCATTATATTTGCTGGGTGAAATGATATTGATACATGTTGCCAAAATGCTGTAGACAAAATGAAAAGTGAAGGACTAGATTTAAAAAAATCAATTGTGGAAACCAGTTAAATGAATACAAGAACCATACCCCTTTCCACCAACAGTATATGAGAGTGCCTCTCTCACACCTACTTTGTGGACTTAACAAAGTTTTAAACAATTGACAATTTTTTAGGTAGATCAACAAGCCAAATTAAACAACAAAAAACAACAGCCCACCCCCACCACGGTATTTAGTAGTTTGAATTTGGTAGTTTAGTTGGGTTAGTCATTTGAACTTGTTTGTTTACCTGGGAAGTTGAGACAAGCTCTGTCCTCCTGAAGTCAGAGGAGAACTATTTTGTTTTTGCTACAGGTAGAGACCTATCTCTTACTTTTCTTTTTATTCTAATAAAATTTGCACCAAGCTCATGGTACAGTAAGTAGCCCCGAAGTGTATAAGATAAAAGCTGAAAACCCCTTTCTGTAAGCACAGTTGGGCTCATACTATATATACTGTCCTCTAAATTATTTTTCCTTTGAACATAGGATTTTTATAGTGAGTATGTATACAAATTTACACAGTATTGCACTACAAGAACTTGTTGCTAGTGGTGAATATTCAGGTTGCTTTCAGTGTTGGTTTTTTAATTAAATTTTATTGGGGTGACATTGGTCAACATGAACATATAGGTTTCATGTGCGAATTTCTAAGTTATAAAATCTGTATATAGCACCAGGTGCCCACCACCCAAAGTCAAATCTTCTCCTGTCCCCTCCTATTAGGACTCCCTTCTCCCTACACTGCTGTTTGTGTTCATAAGTTTCAGTTTTATATTTCACATATAAGTGAAATCATATGGTTCTTAGCTTTTGCTGTCTGACTTATTTCACTTAGCATAATGTTCTCAAGGTCCATCCATGTTGTTGTAAACGACGTTATTTCGTCCTTTCTTATGGCTGAGTAGTATTCCACTGTGTAGATGTATCACCTCTTTTTTTATCCAGTCCTCTATCGCAGGGCACTTTGGTTGTTTCCAGTGTGTGTTTGATTCCTGTAAACTATGCTCTAGCAATCGCTGATGCTGGGATATAGGCTTTGTGTGGGCGAGCACCTGACCTCACCTGGCCTCTTTTGCTGGCTGCCATCGCCCAGCGTCTGGCACAGGGCCTGGCTCAGAGTGGACCCTCGACACATATTTTGTGAGTAAATGAACGGATATATTTGGGGAGCACTTGTGCAAGTTCATCTGTAGAATAGAGTTCTCTGCTGTAGAGTTCTGCTCTCTTCCCAGCCATTCCTCATCTTGGGCTTCCTCAGGTGAAATCAATACTGATCTCAACAGGAACCCTCCTTGGGCCAAGCTCAACTTCTGACACTATATGTTCACACCACGTCAAATTCACTTTTCATTTTTTAACTTTATATTTAGGTGTGTGTGTGTGTGTGTGTGTGTGTGTGTGTGTGTGTGTGTGTGTTTAATGCTATGCCTCTGTCAATGTTTGCAATAAGAAGCTGCATAGGAAATCAATTTGCTATATATGCTGTTATAAGAGTGTTGCTAATATCTCAATGGGCAACGCCATGTAAAAACAATTTATAGAACAGAAATTATAAATTGCCTGTAAACACATGACAATAAAATTCATTCATTAATTACTCGACTTTCATTAAATATTTAATACCTGCAAGGTGCGGTTATAGGAAATAAAGACATGATGATAACCAAAAAATAGAATTCTACTGCTCTCAAGAGAACAGGGACCTCACATGTCATCTCACAAGTGAACAAATTTAAATGATAAATACAGCCCTAGTTTGTTTAGCTCGGTGGATAGAGCGTTGGCCTGCGGACTGAAGGGTCCCAGGTTTGATTCCTCTCAAGGGCACATGCCTGGGTTGTGGGCTCGATCCCCAGTAGGGGCATGCAGGAGGCAGTCGATCAATAATTCTCCCTCATCATTGATGTTTCTATCTCTCTCTCCCTCTTACTTCCTCTCTGAAATCAATAAAAATATATTAAGAAAATAAATTATAAATACAGTCTTTCTTCTGTACCTGCGGGTTCCACATTGATAGGTTCAACTAGCAGCAGATCAAAAATATTTGAAAAAAATGTTATGTTGGGAACGTGTATATATAGTTAGGCCTACATCTGTACTGAACATGTACAGATATTTTCTTGTCATCATTCCCTAAACAAGACAGTATAACAACTATTTATAGTATTTATATTATATTAGGTATTATATGTAATCTAAAGATGATTTAGAGTGTTGACTGAGAGAAAAAGGTAAGGCTGCCAGGTAAGAAAAACCCTTATTTGGGCTTTTGAACTGAAATTCAGAAACACAGATTCTGGAAGCAACTAGAAAAGTGTCCTGCCTGAGATTAACATTTTGGTTACATTAGCCATTTACCAAGGATTATGATCAAAGGGAAATTTATCTTTTGGAAGTCATTGGCTTCTCATGAACACTGACTTTCCATTATTGGGAAAGAAATGTTTTTGCATAGTTCTAGGAAGCACAGCTATATGGTACAGTCTTAGAAAGTTTCTTTCTCAGCAAAAAACTTGTTGTTTTTTTTTTTGTGCAAGTCAGCAAGGTTGGTGCAATTTGTTTGTCCAACAAGACGAAGTCCAGAGTATAAGATGATTCCAGTCATCTCTTTTCACAGAAGTATACAGAGGGATGTGCGTTGGTTATATGCAAATACTATGCCATTTGACAGAAGGGCCTTGAGCATGCTGGGGTGATGATGGTGGTGTCCTGGAACCAATCCATTGCTGATACTGAAGGACGACTGTACTAAATACCTTTTACCTATAAAATTGTCACTTGTTGCAAACAATGCCTTGAAAACATTCCCATCATTCCACCCAGTAAATCTAGTGTGTAATTGATGTGATGTACTACAGTTATGAAGTTCATGGAGCTAAAGGGCATGACAATGGAATGACCTTCACTTTTCTAAAGTGGAACCTATGTCATGAAGACCCATTTGACTAATGGCAGATAAACCTTTTCTAGATGTTTCCAAATGTTCTATGTTTAATCCAGTGATCCCCCCTCAATCAAATTGGAATATTAATATCTGTGTCTCAGTTTATTTCACAAATACCATGTAGGCATTCTCTTTCCATTATTTCACTTACCCCCCTGTCCCCTGCATCTGATAGAAGGGGTTTTGTTTTCACGATGGACCTTGGATGTCAGAGAGATTGGGTCTGGGGTGTGTATGTAACGTGTAGGATACACATGTGGGGTGGCCTGCCTTCCAGTTTAAAAAATTCTTTTATTGACTCTAATGGGCTGATATTGGTTAATAAAATTATATAGGTTTCAGGTATACAATTCATCATCTGTATATTGTATTATGTATTCACCACACCAAATCAAGTCTCCTTCCATCGCCCTTTACGCTATGTTACCTTCCCCAACCCCCTTTCCCACTGGTACTCACAATACTATTGTCTGTGTCTATTAGTTTTTTTGCTTTGCTTAATCCCTTCCCCTTTTCACCCAGCTCCCCAACCCCACTCTCCTCTGACAGCTGTCAGTCTGTTTTCTATCCATGTGTCTGTTTCTATTTTGGTAGTTTGTTTTGTTCATTAGATTCCACATATGAGTGAAATCATATGGTACTACCTTTCTCTGACTGGCTTATTTCACTTAGTATAATGTCCTCCAGGTCCATCCATGCTGTGGCAAAGGGTAACATTTCCTTCTTTTTTTTATGGCCGAGTAGTATCCCATTATGTAAGTGTATCACAGCTTTTTTTATCCACTCATCTACTGATGGGCACTTGGGCTGTTTCCAAATTTTGGCTATTGTAAATAACACAGCAATGAACATAGGGATGCATGTATTCTTTTCAATTAGTGTTTCAGGTTTCTTCAGATATATTCCCAGGAGTGTGATTGTTGGGTCAAACGGCAGTTCCATTTTTAATTTTTTGAGGAAACTCCATACTGTTTTCCACAGTGGCTGCACTAGTCTGCATTCCCACCAGCAGTGTCGAGGATTCCCTTTTCTCCACATCCTCACCAACACTTGTTGATTTATTGATGGTATCCATTTGGTCAAGTCCATTTGGACAAATGTGAGGTGATATCTCATTGTGGTTTTAATTGGCATTTCTTTGATGATTAGTGACGTTGAGCATCTTTTCATGTGTCTATTAGCCATTTGTATGTCTTCTTTGGAGAAGTTTGTATTCAGGTCCTTTGCTCATTTTTTTTTAACTGGATTGTATATTTGGTGTTGAGCTATATCAGTCCTTTATAAATTTTGGATATTAACCCCTCATCAGATGTATCATTGGCAAATATGTTCTCCCATTCAGTGGGTTGTCTTTTCATTTTGTCGATGGTTTCCTTGGCTGTACAAAAGCTTTTTAGTTTGATGTAGACTCATTTGTTTATTTTTTTCTTTTGTTTCCCTTGCCTGAGGTGCTATATCAAAAAAAGTATTGCGCCAAGAAATGTTTAAGGTTTTTAAGGTTTATGTTTTCTTCTAGAATTTTTATGACTTCAAGTCTAACATGTAAGGATTTAATTCATTTTGAGTTTATCCTTGTGGTCTAGTTTCATTCCCCCCCCCCCCCCCACAATTCTCTCAAGTTTCCCCAATACCATTTACTGAATACACTATCTTTACCCCATTGTATGTTTTTGCCTCCTTTGTCAAGTTAATTGACCATAACAGTGTGGGTTTATTTCTGGGCTCTTTATTCTGTTTCTTTATCTATATGCTTGTTTTTATGCCAGGATCATACTCTTTTGATTACCATGGCCTTGTAGTATAGTTTGATATCAGGTAGTGTGATTCCTCCTACTTTGTTCTTTCTCAAGATTGCTGTGACTATTTGAGGCCTTTTGTAGTTCCATATAAATTTTTGGAATATTTGTTCTATTTCTGTGAAATGCACCATTGGTATCTTGATAAGAATTGCATCAAATCTATAGATTACTTTGGGTAGTATAGACATTTTAATGATGTTAATTCTTCCTATTCATGAACAGATTTAACTTATTTGTATCTTCTTCAATTTCTTTCTTCAGTGTCTTACAATTTTCTGAGTACAGATCTTTTACATTCTTGGTTAAATTTATTCCAAGGTATCTTATCTTATTTATTTTTTGATGTAATTATAAATGGGATTGTTTTCTTAGTTTCCCTTTCTGATAGTGCATTATTGGTGTATAAAAATACAACAGATTTTTGGGTTTTATTTTGTATCCTGCAATTTTGTGGAATTTACTTACCAGTTTTAAAAGTTTTTTTTTTTTGTGTGGAATCTTTAGGTTACTTTATATACAGTTTCATAAAATAATGACAATTTTACCTCTTTCTTTCCAATTGGGATGCCTTTTATTTCTTCTTCTTGTCTGATTTCTGTGGCTGGGACTTCCAGAACTATGTTAAATAAGAGTGGTGAAAGCTGACATCCTTGTCTTGTTCCCAATCTTAAGGGAAATGCTTGTAGTTTTTGCCCAATGAATATGATGTTGGCTGTAGGTTTGTCATATCTGGCTTTTATTAAATTGAGATATGTTCCTTCTATTCTTATTTTGTTGAGAGGTTTTTTTTAAAATCATAGATGGGTGCTGGATTTTATCAAATGCTTTTTCAGCATCTATTGATCTGATCATGTGATTTTTATCTTTCAATTTGTTTATGTGTTTATTGCTTGCAGCTATTGCACCAACCTTGCATACCCAGAATAAAGCCCACTTGATCATGGAGTATGATCTTTTTAATGAATTGCTGGATCTGGTTTGCTAATATTTTGTTGAAGATTTTAGAATTCATGTTCATCAGGGATAAGATTTCAATGTAATGCAATGCCTAGACATGCATTGGGATAAAAATGATTGCTTATCACTATAATTCTATAAACAACTTAATCCAGTCCCTGGAAGGAATGGTTAAAAACCCAGTCCAATACTCCTTGGCTGACCTCATTTTGAGACTTAGCATCCCATGTTTGTGAAATTCAGATTTTAAGGAGGAACGATTAATGAACATTGATGTTGACTATTTAAAAGAATATGGCATAGAACAGAGCCATTCTTCAGTTAGGGAGAGAGAGCGAAGTTGTCTGGACTTTGGCAGTTCAAAGACATGCTTTAAGCAAACAGGCTGAATTCTTTTGGCTATAGAACCAATAGACTTGAAGGATAGTAGTCCAACTAGATTTCCATCTCCAAGATTTCACAAAAATCACAAAGTGATGTTTAGTAGGTATAGATGATGTGTGGAAGCAGAGGTTATCAACATTTCACCATGCCCTTGGACTTCTACAGTAATTCTTGTTCCTTTCGAGAACAGTCACACTGTGTGTATGTTATAGAAAGTTAAAATTTTCAGCCAAAGATGATGCATGTCTTTGCATCAGTGAGTGTATGATTTAATCAACTGAAATCCTCAAAGCCACCTACACCAGGACTAATGTGAGGGTTTTGGCCAGTGCCCTAGGGTGAACTGGGGATGTGCTCAGCACCCTTCCCACTCAGTAGGCATCTGGAAGCTCTCCCTTCCTTTCAGCCGAGAGGGAGGCTGTGTCTGGGGAGGGTGGGGAGTCTGTGCTGCCTGGGAGGCGCAGGAATGCATATCAATCACTGTTTGGCGGGTAGTGCAGACACATTGCCCTTTTATCCCACCACCATGCAGGCCTCTCCCGTCCAGGAAGTAGAGCTCTTTATAACATCGATGACATTTTCAGTCACAGCAATAACTAACATTTGTGAAGGATGTAAGAACTTACAAAGGCCTCTAGGCTGTTGGTTTCACATTGCCAGGAATGAAATTGAGATGGCTGACATTGATGCTGGTGTTTGCACCTTCCAGCCACATCCTTCTAACTGACTAATCAACAAATCAAAACAACCAATCAAAAATTTTTCTCTGGGACCTATGATGAAATGCACCAAGGCATCCCCCACGCTTTTTACTGGGGACAACTTCTGATGCTGCCACCATCCAGAACATCAGGGACTTCTCTTGATCACACACAGTTCTCTTCCTCTGTACACACTCTCTCCCTACCCCGTTGGTTGTTTAGATTGGACTTTTAGGGTAGCAAGTTCAGATTTGGAGTATACCCCAATTCTAGGCAGGTCTGTTAATAATATGGTGTGTTTGTTTCTGTTTATTTCATTTTGCCTTAGCTTAACCCGCCGATTAGGCAACAGTATGTTGTTAAAATATTTCACTTTTCAGTTCTACCTTTGCATCAACTAACTTCACCTACCTACAGCTCTTGTAGATGAAAGAAGCAAAATTCTTTTTACTCATAGTGGCCAGGTCTCTCTCTTAGTATCAGGACAGGCTGTATTTCTAGCAGTTTCTCGATGTCCCATTGGACTTCCATTTGTAGATCACAAGCCAGTAGGCTTCCGATAGGCATTCTGAACTGCTGGTCTTTCTCCGTTCCTTCCAGGGAACTTGTAGCCCATCTACTTTGAATGATCCCTCATTTTGTATTGCCCCCGTTGTTCTCAATGGCAGCTCTCTTACTCAGCATGCGCGCTCCTCATTGAGTGTGCATGTCCACATCTCTTATTTATATATCTGCCTGCCCACGCAAACGGGAAAATTGACAGTTGCCTTTTGCTTAATATCACTGTGAGCATTTCAACTTCCAGTTTATATTGTGTTATTTCTGTGCATGAGAACTGGTAAAAAAAAAAAAACCTCATGTTTACTACAGAGCCCCCGACATCATCCCTAGCACATCTCCTGCTCCTACCTTCTACAGGGTCCCCTGCCCACTCACCAGCCATGGAGGAGACAACAACAATGCTTCCGTTGCTCTGCTTCAGCATGGGTAGGGCAGCCATACTCAGGACCACATAACTGATGTAGTTGACCTCCATACTTCTGCGCACTAAGTGGATATCACCAGCAAATGGTTGCATATTAGTGCTGGTGATGTGATTGAGAATGAGCATGTCTAGTCCTCCTGCAAGAAATGACTGTGTTGAGAGAAACTATCAGGGGTTGATACCTTTTCTTTCCCCCTCCCCCTCTCCCTTTCCTAACCTCCCCGAGCCAAGTCCCAAGGAGCAAAGACGATAGAGGAAGTCCAGAGGAGGAGAGAAGAGAAGCAGCCTCACCCAAGATCTTTCCAGCTCTGGCAACAAAGTGCTCTGCGAAGGTCATGTTCTCCATGGTGCCAGCAATGTAGTGTGCCGAGGCTGCTCCATGCTCCAAGCAGTCGGCTACTATCTGCAGGGACACAGTGACCTTGGTTTCAGTATTGTAACCGGAATCCAAGGTTGACAGCTTGCCAACACGAAAACCAAACTCATGAGACATGATGCTGGTGAAAAAGGAAAGAGATTTTATTCAAGTGCTGGTCACCTGAGGAGATGCGGGACTCTTGTCATAAAGCCTATCATCTCAGTATAGGCAGAGGTATGTGTTTTTTAAAAATATATATATCCTGCCGAAACCGGTTTGGCTCAGTGGATAGAGCGTCGGCCTGCGGACTCAAGGGTCCCAGGTTCGATTCCGGTCAAGGGCATGTACCTTGGTTGCGGGCACATCCCCAGTAGGGGGTGTGCAAGAGGCAGCTGATCGATGTTTCCAGCTCTCTATCCCTCTCTCTTCCTCTCTGTAAAAAATCAATAAAATATATATTAAAAAAAATAAAAAAATAAAAAAATATATATCTTTATTGATTTCAGAGAGGAAGAGAGAGGGAGAGATGGAAACATCAATGATGAGAGTGAATCATCAATCGGCTGCCTCCGCACATGTCCCACTGGAAATCGGGCCCACAACCCAGGTATGTGCCCTGGTTCATAGGTCAATGTTCAACTACTGAGCCAGCCATCTGGCAGGCCAGGCAGAAGTTTTTATAAGGAGGGAGAGGCAAAGCAGAACAAAGAAATCATGGGGAAGGGGTTGAAGAGTTCTCTAGGTGCAGTCCAGCACAGTGCATTCTGATAAGGATCTTGAGATTGTTCAAGTGGTGGTCTGGTGTGTGTTATCTTGCTTTTGTTTTTTTGTCATCCTGGTTCTATGGTTGAAGGTTAGCAAATCTCCTGGACCTGGGATGACTGAAAATTGGATTCTGTATCTTCTGAAGTAGTTCCTAGGATTCTCATACAAACATGTTGTCTATCTATAAGCTACATGATAGTCAGAGTCAGCCTTACAGACACAATGTCAAAAGCATGGTGGGATGAGGTACAATTACTACTATTGTAGTATTGGCTACAGACCTTTGGGGACAGCCTCTGAAGTAATGGAGATTTAGATGAGTTGTTCACAGCACTGTTTTGATAAGAAATGTTAGCGGGTTTATGTGCATGAATGTGAATTTAGTGAATGTGTGTGTGTGTGTGTTGCTAAATGCAATCCAACATAATCTTTAATACTTTTCTGGAAGTATTTCAGGTAGGGTGTAAATGGATAAGTCACCACCTGCTTGGGTTCAAGTCTATGATTTGTGTATGTGAGTTTCTGTGAATAGTTGTTTTTGAACGATCCTAGTTTCTGTGTAGGTAGCCCTAGGTTTGTGAATGTTTTTATATCCTTGGGTTTGTGAGTCTGAGCATATGAGAGGGCATGTGTGTGAAAGTTTGCATGGGTACAAGAATATTAATTCACGTGTAGGTACTGGAATTTTGATATCTGAGTACATATCTACATATCTGTGACTTTGTGTATAACTGTGTGTGTAGAGGCATGAATATGAGTACATATAACCCAAGAACTTTGTGTCTCTCCATATATATGTGCATGGGAATGAACACTGAAATGCATATTTTCATATTATTGTGGGTGTTTAAACCTGTATGTATGTGTGCATGCGTATGTGTGTGCTTATGTGTGTGTATGCATCTGTGTATGGATGTGCCAGCCTCTTTGTGTTGGCATGTATCCGTAAGTATATATAAAAATACATCTGGGCATGTGAGCATGTGTGTGTTTGTGGACACAGAACCCTCACCTTCTTTAGAGCTTCTTCTGACCTCGCTGTCACCATCACATGGGCTCCCATCTTCGCCAGATGATAGGCCATCTCTTTTCCAATCCCCTTGCTGGCCCCTGTGACAATCACTTTCTTTCCTTGGAGCATCTCTGGGAAACCCCAAAAGGAAGTGAGGAAAAAAAACCCAACTTGGAAGCAACATTCCTCCTCCTGCCCTTGTCACGGGCAGCCTTATCTCAATGCCTCACGGTTATGATTCCAGATCAACTTATTTCAAAGTGCATACATCAGTGGAGGAAAGTTCAAGTCTTTCATAAATATGTTCTGAAATGAAAGTTTGGCTTGGTTGGTCAAAACCAAGTCTACCTACTGTTTCTCCTAAAAATCAACAACAAAACGTAACAACCCTCCATGGACAGACGTTTTAGCGGGAACACTAGAGTTCCAGGTGTTTCTGGACTCAGCCAGTTTTGCTCAATTGAAAAAAAAATGCAAAAAGTAATCAAAACACGTGTGCTCTCAGAAATCCCAGGGATTTTCCTCACTTCTAGTTAGTCATCAACTCCAGACTACTTTCTGCACTCCCACTTATCAGTCCTTCCATGGAGCTCAAATAGCTGGCTGAGTTGTGAATTTTGGAGTTACCCTTATTTTTGTAGGGGATCTGACATTGCTTTTCATTAAGGGGGCCAAGCACCACACGGACCATTTGCTCTTGGCTATGTGATTTCCCTTCCCCACACTCCTCTTACCCATCCCCTGTGGCTGGAGGACACAGAAATCCTCTCCCACCTCAGGGTTCCTTGTCGTTCTACAGCTTTGAGGTCAGGAAATCATGATGATCCTCAGGCACTCCAGCTACCCGTTTTTTTTTTTTTTTGTTTTTTCTTTTTATCTATCTCTTCAAAATTAGACATATTTGTACTTACCTGGTTTGAATTCCTCATTTGCGGAATAGTAGTAGTAGGCCAAGAAGATCCCCAGAATGGGTAGGAGATAGTTTTTCATAAAAGCCATCAGACAGGGATCTGGCACGAGGAGCCCTGTAGGACACACAGAGAGAACCTACACAACTTTTTACAGCCTTCCAGGCAGGCAGCAGACTGAATTGTGACATCAGGGACGGGGAGGCTGGAGTAGTCTCAGACAGTGCTAGCCAATTTCCCTGTAAGAGCAGCGATTGGCTATGGGTGAGATCGCACTTATCTTGGCAGCCTGCATGGTAGATTTCACAATGAACAATATTTATTCCATTGCATTGAGCAAGAAGACACTTACAGATCGCCAAGTTCATGACTGTACAGGACTGAATTCCCAGCATCACTACCCTGAGTCCATGTTCATCTGAACACCATTTACACTAGGAACCGGCGACTTTACAAAAGTGCATGTCAAACCCCCATTTCAGAGCACATTTATGTGTGTGGCTTCTGGGGGGAATATGAGTATAGCCAAGAGAGCCAAATTCAAGTCAAATCTCATTCTCAGTCCCACCTCCTAGTCAGAAGCAATTAAAAATAATAGCCCAATACAGAAAAATAAGCTTCTTAAGAAAATATGTGCAAAATATGTTCTTGGAAAATAAACAAGCCCGATAAATCTCACACAAGTTCAGTGAACATGTATTACAACATCAAAAGGGAATGCAAGCCAGCCAGAACCCAGATGGCAAGACTCTCAGGAAAGCTCTAGCCGATTTGGCTCAGTGGATAGAGCATTGGCCCATGGACTGAAGGGTCCTGGGCTTGATTCCGGTCCAGGGCACTACCTCAGTTGCAGGCTTGATCCCTGTGCGGGAGGCAACCAATTCATGTTCTCTCTCACATCAATGTTTCTCTCTCTCTCTGTCTCTCCCCCTCCATTCTCTAAAAAAAGCCCCACAAAAACAAAAACCCCCCAAAAAACCCAAACAAACAAAAAACAAAAAACCCACACCAAAACCCAAAAATCAATGGAAAAATATCCTTGGGTGAGGATTAACAACAACAACAACAACAAAAAACTCCCAGGAAAGTGCAACGGAATGTACACTTAAGACTTTAATAGCAAATAAAGAAGGAATAATGAGTGCCAAAACCCCAAAACGGTACAAAGCTATTAAACTGGGTCTTGTAAATGCTACTGAGGAATGGGAACCACGGAGAAGTTGCTGCAAGAGGAGGCCTGGTGCAGGAGAACAAGCAGCAAGCACCATTGAGGCAAAACTGGCCCGAAAATCCCACATCCAGCTAAAAATTGATCTGGAACAATACAGGACCATAGAGGAGAAACCCTTAGTCATTTAGAATTTATCATAGAATTATAGAAATAACCACGCTGGTATGTCTATAGTAAGAATTCATTAAGGAGCAATTCTTAAAGAATGAATTGATGATATATTATTGTTAAGTTTTCAACTTAAAACCAACTAACCAAACCATAAAAATTACCCTATCACAGAGCAAATTCGAATTCTGCAAAGTTACCAATAGAACTGAGAAAACCATTTACATGTGATGGTAAGAACGGGTATGGGGCTTTGGACGAGGAATATGGGTTGAGGGTAGGGGTTGGGGGATTCTCATAATATTAAGACAAATCAGTTATGACCCCAAGTACAGGATCTGGAAATGCTCCCTGAACTTTCACTTCAGAGTAAGGGAAAAGAATTGAAGACCCAAAAGAGATAAAATAATTTGTCAACAGAGACCCACAGCTGTAAAGTTCACTTTCAGAAAACAATGGAAATTTGAGAATAGTTAAGGGCTAGATAGAGCTCAAGGTCCATGGAGGACAAAATAGAAAAAATAAAAAGGAAAATTTAAGTAGAAAATTATATTACCTATGGTCAGAACTGTAAGAGTTATATGCATAATTTTATAACTGACTTTATGCTACCAAGGTATGTTAAAGACTAGACTCCATTTTCATCTCTAGAGGGAAGGAAATTTATGTTTCTTTTCTTTTTAAAAAAATATATTTTATTGATTTTTTACAGAGAGGAAGGGAGAGGGATAGAGAGTTAGAAACACCAATGAGAGAGAAACATCGATCAGCTGCCTCCTGCACACCCCCCAATGGGGATGTGCCCGCAACCAAGGTACATGCCCTTGACCGGAATCGAACCCGGGACCTTTCAGTCCGCAGGCCGACGCTCTATCCACCAAGCCAAACCGGTTTCGGCTATGCTTATTTTCTTAATACTGTACTATTAATAATAAAATTATAGGAAGGAACAATTGCTTGAAAATATGATGCTGCTGAAAGGATGGAAAGATGGACAGACTAGGAAAGTTTATTGTCTGATAAAAAAAATTTAAAGTTCACTACTGAAAAGATAATTTAAAGAAATAAAAAATAACAATGAGTAGGATAAACAGCAGGGTGATAGAACATAAAACTAATGCATTGACTATAGTTGATTGTTGGCTGAATTAAAAAATAAAGTCCAAACTTGTGCTGCCTCAAAAGACATATAAACACAGACATCAACTTACACACAGATGAATAACTTGATGACCTAATAGCTACCATGCCAGAAAACAAGGACAGAGAAAGCACCCAACAAAGTAACATTCATGGAATTAGATGAAATAATTTTTAGTCAGTAAAATACATTAATGAGAAATGAGGACAATGCATAATGGTATATATTCTTAGCAGTTCTTAAAATGTTTAGTCTCAGGATCCCTCTACAAGCTTAAAAACTATTGAGGATCACAAAGAAATTTGCATATGTGGGTTTTAGCCTAGTCAATGCCTGAGGCTCAGGCAAGCTTTGGATAGTGGCTGCCCAGCCAACTCCCGAGGCGCAGGCAAGCCTCAGATGGCAGCTTCCCAGCCGCCCAGGGCCGGCCCAAGGCGCAGGCAAATCACCAATGGCAGTTGCCCAGCTGCCCAGGGCCGCCTGAGGCTCAGGTAACCAGGGCTGGCTGAGGCTTGTGCTGCCGGCAGTGGCAGCAGCAGAGATGTGGTGGGGGGCGTCGCCTTCCCCTGATCGCCGGGTCGCCTCCCACCCCTGAGGGCTCCTGGACTATGAGAGGGGGCAGGCTGAGCTGAGGGACCCCCCGCCCTCCAGTGCATGAATTTTCATGCACTGGGCCTCTAGTTACATAATAAACACGGATCACTGTATGTCCATATTTACATGCCATATTTCATTTGCTTATAAACTCCTGGAGGACAGGGACGACATAGTTTTCATCTTTGCTGTTTTAGTGTTTCTGAGTTTCTGCAGCAACGAGAAGATGGCTGACTTCCTGGACTGAGTTAAAAAGCAGTGAAATCCCTGGGATTCGGTGTTCTGGTCACACCTGATTAGCCCCACTCCCTAGTCCTCTTCTAAAGCTTCTAAATGTCCTGCTCCTTCTCCTTCTCAAGTGTTTACCTTCTCCTAGTAGTCCTCCCAGGCCTGGCCCATCCCCCAGAGTCCCTTTCCCTTCAACTCCTGTGTTCCTCTCACTTTGTCAGCCCCACTCCCTAGTCCTCTTCTAGAGCTTTTAAAAAATATGAAAGGAAACACAACCGTTTCACCTCGCATTTCTTTCGAGTCAAATTTTCTCCAAGCAAGTAAAGTTGCTTTCACTGCTACAGCACCAAAGCTAGCTGTGTACTCCACTCCTCTGTGCTGCCTCTCATTTTGAAAAATTAAATTTATCAGGGGAACATTTGTTAATAGTATTATAGAATATTCAGATGTACAACATTATAATATAACATCTGTGTACTCTACTGTGTGCTCACTACCTGAAGTCTAATTTCCTTCCATTAGCATATATTTGACCCCCATTACCCACTGCTCCCTCCCCTCCCCACTTTCCCTTCTGGGACCCACCTGTTAGAATGGCTATTATAAAAAAATATAAGAAATAACAAGTGTTGGAGAGGGTGTGCAAGAAAGGGAACCTTTTCCTTGCTGGTGGAAAACTAAAATAGTGCAGCCACTATGGAAACCAGTATGGCCTGGCCAGCGTGGTTCAGTGGTTGAACGTAGACCTATGAATCAGGAGGTCATGGTTCGATTCCAGGTCAGGGCACATGCCCAGGTTGTGGGCTCCATCCCCAGTGTGGGGTGTGCAGGAGGCAGCCAATCAATGATTCTCTCTCATCATTGATGTTTCTATCTCACTCCCTCTCCCTTCCTCTCTGAAATCAACTATATATATATATATATATATATATATATATATATATATATATATATATAAAGCATAATATGCTAATTAGACTGGATGTCCTTCTGAATGAAGCCGGGGCTGCAAGGGAAGCCCGGGTCCCAGGTGCCAAAGGGAAGCTGGTGCCGGCAGCTGGGGGAAGGAAGGCCTACTCTTGCACAAATTTCGTGCACTGGGCCTCTAGTATATATATAAAATAGTATGGAGACTCCTCAAAAAATTAAGAGTAGAGCTACCATTCTGCATGCCACCACTTCTTTGCAATGCATTGACTATCTACATTTCAGAGCAGGCTTTCCGTGAAATACCATGAACACAACCTGGCAGTTTTCAGAAACCCACAGAGAATGGGTTACCCTCAGCTGGAGGTGCAGGTGGGAAGCCAGCCAGGCATTCATTCCCAACCAACTAAAGGGGGTCCAGAAAAAGCAACAAGGTGAGAGGAACACAGGGGTTGAAGGGGAAGGGACTCTGGGGGATGGGCCAGGCCTGGGAGGACTACTAGGAGAAGGTCAACACTTGAGAAGGAGCAGCCAGGGGGAAATTTGCATTCATGTGGCCTAAACATGCAGATCTCCAGAGGAGTTACTGTCATTTCTGAGACCCAAACCGCTACTGTGCTTTTCAGGGCTGATCAGTAGCTTTGCTAAGAAAGTGGCCTCTTTTTTAAACAATGAATCCTGCCAGGGGAATAGCGAGCAGACCCAGAGTAACTGGTGGGTGAACGCTCCCTGTTGGGAGGCGCTGCCTTCCCTGGGAGAATAACACACATTTGTTGAGACAGGAAAGGATCTTGGCATAACATTAGAATGTATAAAATTCCCCCTTCTCTCCACCCCGCCACCCCAGGCCAGTTCCCTAGGGCTGATTTGGGAGGAATTTGTAAATCTGTGCCAGGCCACTGAAATCTGTTCCCAGCGATGGACACGACTATGGTTTCTTCTAATAGCAGGGACTCCTTCTCTCCTCCCCCTCCTCCCTTTCCTCTCTCTCCCCCGGGGAAGAGGTTATCATTCATCAACTCTCTGCATGACCCTCCTCCTAATGGACAGATTTACTCATATTTTCCACCGAATGGATGGAAGCTCCGATGTGGAACAATGAACTAGGGGTGCCCTGTGTGCGCTGTCAGGTCCCCTCCTGTCATTTGTGGTCTGTGGTGGGGGCGCTGGTGGAGCAGACCACCTGTGGCTGGGAGCGCTAGGAGCCTCTTGGAGAAGAGCCAGTATCCTAATGAGGCCCGGAGCCAGCGTGGATCCCTGCCCCTCAGTGGGGGTGGAGTGGAGGCAGCTCAGAACATGTCCTAGCGGGTTTGTCAGGTTTTTTCATCTGGCCTCGCTCCCATGGACTGGCATCGGCCATGGAGGAGGGCAGAGTCCACACAGTAACTGAAGAAGCCACTGCCTGAAGACTTGGGTGAAACATTGGTACACAAGGGAGTGGAGGGCGAGCCCCACACAGCTGAGAGGACGGACTCCAGCAAAAACCACCTCTCGGCATTGTTCCCTGGTTGCTCTGCCCGGCTTTTAGGGAGCACAGCAAGGTGGCACAGCAGCCATAGCCGGGTGGCTTTCTTAGGGTGCCAGGGACCAGCATTAGAGGGAACCGCTTCCCAGGTGGGAAGCAGGGCTGCCAGATGTAGCAGATGGAAGTACAGGACACCCATTTACATGTGCTTTGCAGGTAAACAATGAATACATTTTTAGGATACCTGTAGTCTCAACTATTGCAGGGGATATACTTATGCTAACACATTTTCATTATTTATCCGAAATTCAGATGTAACCGGGTATCTTATGTTTTATCTGAGACTCTTAGACGTGGCACAGAGCTTAGGGAACACGGGGAAGCTGTGCCTCAGGTGCGGACAGGACATCCTTGACCGTGGCTACTGAGAGTAGAGGTGAGACCACCCATTTACCTTCTCCACCATGGAGCTCAGGAGCCTGGCCACAGACAGCCTCCCAAAGGACTCTGGGTGGGAAAGGAGGACGAGGACACATGCCTCCCACGTGGCTGAGTGGAGGTTGCATCTGCTGACATTTATTTAGTGCCTACTACGTGTCAGGTACTATGAATGAAAAACAAACCCAAAACACAATGCTTTCCTGACAGGCGTGGAAATAAATGAAATGTATGAAGTGTTACTAGTGCTATCGTGGAAGTCTCCGGTGGAAGAAAATAGCCCATCCCCCGAGGTCTCCTTGAGATGGGAGAGGTCACAGCTTCGAAGCTTCTGAGAGTCCAGGGAAGGTGAGAAGTGACAAGAATGCACTGGGTCTGGTGTGTAGGAATCACTGGGGACCTGCGTCGGAGAGTTCTGAAGGAGCTAAAGCCGGATGCTATGGCTAGAAGAGTGAGGTTGCACGAGGAAATAATGTTCAGCGTGGGCCCGGAGGGAATATGTTTGAGGCGTTGAGAGGTGTGTAGATCTAAAGGAGGGTTTTGATGTTTAGTATAGCAATGAGTTAGGTTGTCATGAAACTGTCCCTGAGCATTTTTTCCCAGGCCAGACACTGAGTCAGGCTGAGCGTGTTTTCAGCTTGTGGGAAAGGTCCGTTAGAGCCCACAGACAGAAGGGAATGATTGGCGGAGGGGCATGCTTTATGGGGTCCGGTGATGGTGGCATGGGGTCCAAAAAAGGAGAATGGAGGAGGGGGAGCGAAAGTGGCTGTTGAAACCTTGTCTTCTGCTTCCCAATCCAATGAGCTTCTCAGCCTAACGTGTTTCCTTCCTTTGATTTTTTGAAGGCAGAAGGTTGTGTCTTCCACATCCATCCATCTTTCTAGGTTGAGGGTAAGGAAGAAGGTGGGGAGAAGAACTCCTTAAGCAGAGGTCCTCAAACTTTTTAAACAGGGGGCCAGTTCACTGTCCCTCAGACCGTTGGAGGGCCGGACTATAGTTAAAAAAAACCACTATGAACAAATTCCTATGCACACTGCACATATCTTATTTTGAAGTAAAAAAACAAAATGGCAAAAACACCCGCATGTGGCCCGCGGGCCGTAGTTTGAGGACACCTGCCTTAAGGCCTCCTTTTCCGCAGGAGAAGGTTGACTGCAGTATGTGCCTCTCACTCTTGTTTCTGCCTCGTCATGCTCCCTCCTGATCTTTAAATGCAATTCACACCTGTAAGGCAAGCAAGTCCTTCCAGGTTGGTTGAATTTTCTTTCTGTCTGATGGGCGGGGTCATGACGTTTGAGGGCGTGGAAACAGCCCAGAAAAATGACCTAATTAGGCTTGGAAGGAGCATGGATCTAGGTAGGTGGTTTAGGATGTTGACTTTCTGCCAGCAGAGGGAGCCCCAGGGTTGGGAGAGAAGGCTCAGACTGGAGGGGTTAAAAATCACCAGGGTGGGGAACTTTCTGGCAATGTGTTCAGCAGTCCAGAGGGACTGAAGAGTCAAATTCAGATAAAAGAGGATGCAAGAGAGAGAAGGGGGCAAGCTAGACTTACAATGCACTGACATGTACACAGCAACAGGTACACACACAAATCGCACAGAACCCCCTGACCCCCTTCAACGTAGGCACACTGACAATTTCTGCTCTAGCCCAGTGGTTCCTAAACCTTGGAGTGCCACTGAGTCATGGGGGGAACTAAGGGCAGATTCCCAGACCCCACCGGGACCTGTTGAACCAGACCTATCAATGGTGAGACCCAGGAATCTGTATTTTTACAAAGCTCCCCAGGCGATTCTGAAGCAAGCTGTGGACAGACAGTCTGATAAACTGCTCTGGGTAATTAGGTAAGTACTTTAATTGTAGCTTGTTTGAGACTTAATTTAAGGGCTCCAGGCATCAACATGTTGACTGGTGGATTGAATGTAATCCATGGGAGTCGCCATTATGATTGAACTTTCTGTCTCTCTCTCAAAAAAAAAAAAAATTTCTATAAAGGCTTATGAATAACAGCAATCATTACTCCTCATATCTCCATGCCCTAACCTCGTTTCAGAGCCACCCCTTTCTGTTTTTTAAAGAATGGCTTATTGATTTAGAGAGAGGGGAAGGAAGAGGGAGAGAGGAGAGAGAGAGAGAGAGAGAGAGAGAGAGAGAGAGAGAGAGAGAGAGAAACACATTGATGTGAGAGCACAACATCAATTAGCTGCCTCCTGCATGCCCCCTACCGGGGATCGAGCCTGAAACCTAGGCATCTGTCCTAGACCTGGAATCGAACTGGCAACCTCCTGGTGCAGTGGATGATGCCCAATCAGCTGAGCCACATTGGCAACCCCTTTAATAAATCTTATTTTTTTTCCTCTGAGAATTAACCACATATTTTAAAACAATATGCTTTTACTACTGTTCTTTGATTATGCAATTTCATAAATTATTTATTGATTTTCTACTAAGAAATATTAGGGTTTTGCTTTTTTAACAACACATGTAGAGACTCATTTCCTTTCTTCTAGATTCCTAGTACTAGTCTTCATCATTTTAATTAAATCAGTAGTCAGTGTTCATATTATTATTACCAATTGTTTACAGCTCAGCAATGTAATGTACTGATTGCATTTCTTTTCTTTTATTCTTCCCACCTCCCCCCTTTATTAGAGTTTACAATCACACTTTTGTTTGCTTGCTTAGTCGTCCATGTTCTCCAAATCCTCTGACAAGAGCTAGAAAAATAAATCCGTTCAATTCATTGGATAATCTGATTTTTTTCCTTGGTGGCATCCCTCTTGGAGCCCTCAATCCTGCTTTGCCAGTTTGCAGTAGAAGCTTGATAAGCTGCTGGTGGCTGGGACATCCCTTTGCCACCCACATGGGAACTCCGACTTCTCTCCCGGTTAACTCTTCCTAAGTGGTAAGGAAATTCTTTGAGACCTTGGACGAAGGAGTGCTATTTTACTTTTAACATTTTTCACATGGGCACCCATCCATCAAGTCATGGCCACAAAACCCCAGGGTGACAGCTCCTGCCTGCTCGTCCTTATTTCACCCTCATGGTTTGGCTGGGTAGGGATTTCTAGGCTGGAGATTGTGTTCTCCTGGACGTGGGAGACACTGCTGGATTGCCTTTCCGTTTCCAGCTGCCAGCGTTGACCCTGCAAAGTCCAGTTGCTGCCCGGATTCCTGATCCTTGGTTTGTGAACTGGTTTTCCTCTTTCGAGAACTTTTGGGATTCTTTTATCGCTGGGGTTCTAACATTTATAATGATGTACTTTGGGGAGAGTTTTTTTCATTTATTGTGTTGAGCATACACTGGGGCCTTTCCATAGGGAAATGCAAATCTTTCATTGTGGGAAATTTTGGAGACATTCGTTTTTGGGTTAATGTATTTTACTCCGTTTTCTCTGTGCTCTCTTTTTGGAATTCATATTAGAAGTTGTCAGTGCTCCTGGATCGATCCTTGTCAGTTTCTTATTGTTATTGTCTTATTTTAAAATTTATTTTCCTTTTTGACCTGCTTTCCAGGAGATTCTGTCAATTTTATCTTGCGATGCTTCATTTAAATTTATATTTCTAGTTGCATTTTTATTTTTATTTTAAAAAGCTCTTTCTTGTTCCCTACTACTTTTTAAAAACACTGGTTTCCCGGTCTTCACTCATGGAGGCCCTGTTTTTCCCTTATCTCAGGGGTAATTTCGATGTTGTTATGAATGAACTATTTCTTCTGTTCTTTTGATTATTTTGGAGTTTTGATCTTCAATGTCAGAGGCTTTTATTCCATGATTGATGATCCTTGGAGTCCATTCCTAGGCTGTTGGAAGCTCTGTGTGGACAGGCAGGGCTGGCTAGCTGTTGGCTCTATTGTAGGGTAATCCAGAGGGTACTGGACATTTTCATTGGGGGACCCCAAATATCAGGGCCGTTAGTTGTTTTCCCTTTGGTTGAATATCTTCTACACAGAGGAATCCTTAGTTTTTCTGCCTCGTGTGGGCTGGAGCGGGATATAAACCCGGCTGTTGGTGTTCCGGGAGCTGAGCCAGAACAAGGAGCTGGGGAATCTCATCTTTCAGGATGGAGTCTTTCTCTAATCCTGCTTCTAGCTCCATGCCTAAACCCACGCTCTGCTGAGCCCGCTGCCTCTTAGACCAGTTTCTCCAAAATATAGACTTTCCTTCTTCAGTTGGAGGGCAGGAGAGGGGATCTGGAGTGTCTCCTGTGGATGGCCCCTCTGTCCCTCTCTGTTCTGTGATCCCGATGCCCTGGTTCCTGAGACTCTCCTGGGCTCTGTGACTTCTTGTTGGCCTCCTGCCATGGGCACTTGGGCTTCCTCCAGCGATCTCCAGTTTGCTAAGTCACGTATCACTCGTCCATTTACTTTCCCTCTTGCAAAAGAGTGTTGACATCTCTTATCCGCTATTGTTTCCATTCCAGTTCTCTTTGACCTTGTGTTTTATAGCATGTCAATTCTCCTACTGTGATAAGTGCATTTTGTATGAAAGCAGAAATGAATGTGGCTTTTCAACTCCCACGTTTAACCCTAGGCAGGTAGCTCTTTCGAGTAGACTGTCGGGCTTGAAATGAGGGGAAACTTGTGACATCTTCTATTTCCTCCCCTAAGTTACCCAAGAGTCAAGAGTGTGGAAATGAGACATTAAATCATTTTAATGGAAGGAAAAGAGGAAAAGTATTCCATTTGTTTATTCACCCAGCCTTTCCAAACATGTATTGAGCACTAATAAATAATCTAAGCTATGCTAGGTGCCAGGAATATAAAAGCTGAGCAATATTTGCTATCTTCCTTTAAGGAAGTTGTAGTTAAACATAAGGCAGGCAGGCAAGTAAATTAAAAGGCACAATAGCTAATAATATACTATAACAAGGGTGCGCATATTGCCTTGTGCTAGCCATTTTCATGACGATGATCTCATTTCATTCTTGTTTCCGTTTTCATGGTGGATATCATTAACCATCTTTTGCAGATGAGAAGTTATTAGAGGAGTACAGAACAGGCCATCCAAATCAGCCCAGAGAGGGGGAAGGGCTTCTGGGAGAAGGTGGCCCTGGCGTTAAGTTTTGAAGGATAAGTACAAGTTATGGAGATGAAGTTGGGGGAAGGGCGTTCCAAGCAGAGGGAACTCCCTGTGTTCAGGCAAGGGGCCTAGAAATAGCACAACATGCCCGAGGAACCTCACGTAGACTGAAATTGGAGCACCTGCGGGAGTGGCTACTGAACTATAAGTATCCACGTTAGTCCAGATTGTGATCCTGGGCCTACTAAGGAGAGATGCAGAATATGTGATTCCCTCTGTGAATCTGAGCAAATTAAAAAATGTTATTTGTAAAATGGAGACGTCATGAGATTATATAAAGAGATGAGATATGTAACTCTGGATTAATGGTAGGAATGTAAAATATTCTAGTTCTCTTAAGGACAAACCTGCCTTAAATCCTTCTCCCATGATATCTAGTCCCCTGACAGTTACAAAACAGATTCTGGAAAATCTTAACTATTAGGAAAATCTTTTCTCTCTTTCCATTTTGGCCAGGCCAGGATTAATGGAGCAACTTTTAACAGAATATTTTATTTAATCAGCAGATGCAGTATTTATGAGTTCTCGAGCGTCTGGGGCATCTTCCTGTAAAATTGGGATGGTTTCCTGAAAGACCCAGGGTGGGACCAGGAGAATTGAGTCCCAGACTCCCCTCCACCACTGACATATGTGTGACCTTGGACAAGGCCCTTCCCTTGCCTTGTCTTTAATTCCCTCACCTGGCAAATGAGAAGAATTAAATTAGATTAGCGTTAAGATTTGTTCCAGCTCAGAAATTGGATGCAGGAAGCTTTTAGCTGTACTGAGATAATATAAAGAGCAACCTTGGATTTTTCGGGCTTTATTTTCATATCATGCTACAGAGGGAAAGGCAATTCCTTTTACATCTTGGCAAGCAAGCAGAAGTGACATCCTTCTGTCTCTCCACCCGCCTTCCAGCTTCTGACTTTGATTTACTCACACAAACCCCAACGAGAAAGACAGGCACTCGAAAGCCCACTTCAAGCGTGTCCCTCTGAATTCTTAAGCTCTGTTGGAAAAGTTGGGGGAGCGGGACTCTTAAAAGCCAGCTGTCGGGAAAACACATCACCATCGTCTGCCTGTAGACGCTTTCCAAAGCCTGAGTCTAGCTGTGTAAATCCCTCCAAGACTGGATCAGTAAACCGCAAGCTTCTGGGTGATACTGTTATTGATGGCAAGTGAGGGTTCGGGGAAATGGTGGGAGTGGGGACTGGCATTTCCTGTTCCTGTCAGCATTTCTCTAACTGGCCTGAAAGAAGTGCTTTTGAATCCGCTCTGCACAGGCCCTTTTAAAGCTCAGCAGGCCTCTATCCTAGTGTCCTGAGCAGCCAGGCAGGACTGGGACTAAGGAACAGGTGAAGAGTACGTGCAGAACTTTGACTGACAACTTTAGGCCTCCCTTGATCCATTGAACAAGACTTGTCGAAATAAAATGAGCCTTTCTCATCCCTAACCTGTTTGGCTCAGTGGATAGAGCATCGGCCTGCGGACTGAAGGGTCCCAGGTTCGATTCCAGTCAAGGGCATGTACCTTGGTTGCGGGCACATCCCCAGTGGGAGGTGTGCAGGAGGCAGCTGATTGATGTTTCTCTCTCATCGATGTTTCTAGCTCTCTATCCCTCTCCCTTCCTCTCTGTAAAAAAATCAATAAAATATATTTAAAAAAATAAATAAATAAAATGAGCCTTTCTCAAAGCTCCCGATCTCCATATTAATAATGTTCAACTGGCTGATGATTGGCTGCAAGATGCAGTTTCCAGCACTTTTAGCAATTCCCAGGAGATCGCCTGATGTTTGTGCTCTGTCATCGTGTTAAAGCCAATTTTTAAAAAATGCTTACGACCTGCAATCTTTGTAGGATTTCAAAGAACGTGCAGACATTTTTAAAAACTATTTTTGCAACATTTTCATTCCATCTTAACTTTCTGTCCCAGGATGATCAGAACGCTCTCAGTGCCAGTGACAGGCGTCTGGTTCCATCTGTCTTACATCTTCCCTCCTACACATTTATTTCATAACTCATTGGGCATTTCTTCTTCTTCTTCTTCTTTTTTTCCTTTGATCAGCATTTGACACTGAAATCTCTCGTCAGCCCAGCCCTCTAATTTATTTCATTATTTCAATAGTGGTTTTCTGAGTATATACTATGAACTAGGCCCTGACACAACGGTGATGCTATAAAACATAATGGGATTTTAAAAAGTCTTACCTTGAGGTGTCAACCAAATTTTACTTCTTTTTATGGATCTCCTTTTTCCTTTTGCTTCTTTTCTTCCCCTCTCTCCTCCTCTGCCTTCCCTTCTGTTTCATCTCTCTCTTCCTCTGCGGTTTCCCACTCTTTGGGGAGGGGCAAGATTTCCTGCTCACAAGTTGGTTGGTTTCTGGGAGGAGTCAGAAGATCTGGTTCAGGACTGGAACCAGCTGGTCTGCCACTTGATACAAGAAGGTGAAACCCAGGTCAAGGAAGAAGACCTTGTGCTGGGACCGTGGTTGCAGCCAGGAGACACCCGCCCGGGAGAGGAGCCCTAAAGGGAAGCCAGAGTGGGCCAATGTTGGGCGGCAAGCATCAGGGTTCCCCAGAGGACAGAGGACCTCCTGAGGCAGCCCCAGGGCATGAATGATTGGAAGTGGTCCTGTTTGCCCTGGAGACTTATCCATTACTATTGTGAGCTTTAAACATGCCAGAGGCACACCAGGCAGAACCCCTGTCCCACCTTTAGTAGGAGTTTGCTCTCGGATTCCTGGCTTTGCCTCAAAGAAAAGCATTGAAACAAGAATTGAACAGATTTTCCCTCCCACGAAGAGAGACTCTAGTGACCCAATGTTCTCTGTGTAAGAGTTAAGAGGTCTTTTGCATCAAAGTTATAGCTTAGATATTAACTCCCCTCATTAGATTGGCAGGCAATTAACAATCTAATAAGTAACCAGAAGTGTAAACATTCCTGAAGAAGAGGTCGTTTGTCCCACTCCCCTACAGACATCCAGTCTCCTTCCTTACAGCGCCGCCTTTCTCAGATTAGACATTGGCGCCAGGTGGTAAAGCCACGTCCTTCAGCCAGTCAGGATGCGGTGCAGTAATTCATCAGGGAACAGATAAAAATGAGAGCGGAATCCTCATTGTGTGTGCCTGCCTGCCCTATTGTTGCTAATGGCAGCACACCCTTTTGTGCAAAAGTAAATTTGCCATGCTGACCCATTTTCGAGTATTTGTCTCATTCCCCAACACCATTGAAGAGCATTTCTACACATTTCTCAATTATAACCCCCTTAAGCAATAACCTATGTGACTTATAAACCATTATGGTGATCCCATCAACAGGAGCATGGATGGTAGAGAGGAGACAGGCGCCTACAAGAGGATCCAGGTAGGATAAGGACTCCATAAGAAGGGATAATAATTCCAGCCTGATTTACACCAGTTAGGGATGGAGCATCATACCCAATTCAGAGGTTTTCATTCTTTTGGATTAAGGCATAGACAACAGTGTGTCAACAAAGAGGTCACTCTCTTCATCCATTTATGTATTCACTATTCAACAGAGTTAATGAGCACCTAGTCCATGCCAGGCACTGGCATAGGAGCTGGGAATAGAGTGATGAGCCAAACTGGACATAGCTCTACCTTGATGGCGAGTATAACTGATGTGGTTGCACACCGGCCTCTCTGAGATTTGGGGACATCAATTTAGAGGAAGGGTTGGAGTTGTTGGGTGCTAATAATGTCTCCTTTGGAGCAGCATCACTGGACAGATTTTAGATGGTCATCTTTCTGTTTCTTAGCCAAAAAGGGACATTGGTTCTTCCAATGACCCTTCTGCTTATACTATCTACAGGTGTATTTACCTATAGACTCCCAATTCTCAGAGGATAGAAGACCTCAGAGGATAGAAGACCGTCTAGTCTTGTTTTCCTTTCAGAAGCCAGTTGTCTTATCTGGAGATTTCTAGCTCATTTCCTTTCTGAGGCTCTCTGAAAATGTCTAGCCACATATTGAATATTTTCTAAACAGTTCATTTTGGATTTCAATTAATATTTTTTTCTCATTAAGTCCCCTTATGCATATTTGAGCCCATAAGAAGAAAAGGGAAAAAACAAAACAAAGCAATAATGAAAAAGAAAAGTCTTCTTAACTTCAACTATTGTTCTACTCCAGAATATTCTTGAAATCTGTTTTTATTTTTACTTAGTTTATAATTTTGAATCTTTATTCAATGTAACTTTTTAAAAAAAGGCTCTGGAATTGTCTTTTGTACTGTATTTTAATTTTTTTCTTGCTCTCTGAAGACACTGTTTTCTTCGTTTGATACAGATGAGTTATTACAATGTGTTCTTTCTTACCCTTCTGGTTTTAAACATTTTTTTTTTCTCCAGTTGAAGGACTAACAACTGAACTTGTACTGATCTGTAGTTCAGAACAATAATTAGTTAATAAAATCTTGAATTATGTAACAGATTTCTACCTGGCTTCCTGCAGTTTAGGAAAATCCTTAATTATAACTCTTAATATGGCTCTAGACCAAGGTTTAAATTTAACTTCTTTTAAAAAAACAATTCTATTTATTTGAACTAAAAGTAGCAGCAACAACAAAAAACAACACACACACACACACACAAAAACAAAAACAACAACCAACAACAAAGAATGGTTCATTCAACTTCTTTAGAGCTGTCTTCTGATTTTGCAATTTTATAATGTGATTGCTTTTTTTCCCAGTAAAACTCTGAAAAATGGGTGGCTCACATCAAAGTTCAAGTAAAGATGAGTGGAAAGAGAGAAATTTAATTAAGGTTGGTTTCAGAGTCTTTGAAAAGACCATGCTGGAGTTCAAATTTTGTTTTTTAAACCTCAGCATAGTAGTTAAAGAAGCAAACTTGACCTTTTAGATTTCTGGGGTTCCTCTTAAATGTATTAATTTATTCTGGGGTTCCTTATAAATGAATTAATTTGTTGATTTTGACATGCCAAAAGTTCTCCATAATGGTTATTGTTATTCTAAAGAAAATGCTTTTTATCAAACTAAGTGCAAGAATTAGGATTACAGTGCAACTTTATATGGAAATCCGGAGTTTTCCCAAGAGGAAGTTGGGGTTGTGACACAGGAGAACCCAAGAGAAGCAACTTAGTAAGAGTGTGTGCCTGTAAATGGTATCTTGGGTTCCCTTTATAAGCAAAAGTTAGGAGTGGGCCATGCAGGTAATGACCTGACAATCTGACCCTGGCATGCAGACTAAAAGTAATCTGTCACACATTGACAAGACAGTGCCCACATGAATGTTTTGTAGAACCTAAAGCTAAGTTTGACCAATTGCCCTTTCCCGAACTGGTCACCAGTCTAATGGACTTCCTGCCATTATACCTTAGGACCAGCTTGGACTAGATTGGTGACTTATTGGGCCATTCCATATGAAGTATTCCCTTATTCATCTATGAGAAACAATGTATTCCAGAACAAAACAAAAACACGTATAATGAGACTTTTTAATATAGACAAATAAAAGCAAAAGAAAAATGAGCACCAGGAGAATAAGCAATTTAATGAAAAAATAGTTGTCAAATGGTACCCCTCCAAAACAAAAGGTCTAATATACAGATCTATGTCTATTTATTCAATGATCTACTTTTCAAACCAAATATCTAAGGACCTTATACAAACACCAAGGTATAATTAACCAGAATGCACACCTGCAAACTAAAATTTCCCATTACTTTATACAAAGATTAAGGGCTAATAATTTTATACAATGACCTGCTTGGTTAAAAATCATAGAAATGGTGAGAATTCAATGAAATTAGCTGAGCACAGATTAGTATTGGGTCTGATTTATCTGGCAGTAGACTGAAGGGTAAATAGAGTTTACCCAAGGAACTCAGTAAGTACATTGTTGATTTCTGGGCAGTATGGAGTTCAGGGAGTGGTGTCCTTCCTGAGACCTAAGTGGGCTGACATCATTTATGGAAGCATTTGTTGATGGCTGGCACTCTGACATTTATTTATGGGTCAGTTAGTTCCTGGTTGGCTGACCCTCGGGGCTATCACTGATTGATTGGCTTATAAAAGTGTCTTAACTGAGGTGAACTGTCATTGATTGAGCCAATGGGCTTAAAAGGAATTCTGGGTGCAATGATTATAGAGCAATCAAACTTTCCCCAAGAATGTGGTAACTTTTTAATATTCTCACAGTTGATTCTTACTATTTGTTTTCAATAGAACATAGTGCAAATTGGCATATGATAAAACATAAAATAATATATTTATTTCTGTTCATAGATCAGAGTTCCATGGAGTTTTGTACTGAGCAAGGTGACTAATAAGTGTTTCATTATGACAAAATTTGAGAACCATTAGGTCCAGCCACTAGGTTTAGGCATTTTCTAAGAGGCAAGAGTATTAGTTAGATACATTTAATCAGGAAGTAGTTCATTTGGGGGATTAAATTCATTACTTTTAATTATCTAGCAAGAAGGAAAATCTTTGTCAGCATGCTGAGAAAGAGAGCAAAGAGGCATTGGAAATAGAGAAGAAGGGATGGTGGGTTCTAGAGAAGCAACCCTTACTTGGTGGTTGTACTAAACAGAATCCTATCATCTTATAATTGGATGGGACCTCAGAGGTCATAAGACTAACATCCCTCCAAGTTCAGAAATTTCCTCTCCATGTCATACCATCCCTGGCAGATGATGTCTAAATTCTGCTTGGGTGTTTTTAGTAACGAGGCTCTTACTATGCATCACAAGAAAGGTGCTATGTTTGGAAATGCTCCGATTTCTTAATGACCTAAGTTCTGTTTCCTTGCTAGTCCTAGTTCAAGCCACATACAATAAGTCCATTTGATTGTATTTCATTGGACCAATAGGGCAGCCCTTCAACTATGTGAAGGCAATTGCTATGTGACACTACTGTATATTCTCTTCTCTAGTGATCCATTTGATTCTCCTGTATGTGACAGGGGTTCTGGACTGTTATCTGCCCAAGTCACTCTAATCAAAGCAGTTTTGTCTTAAATTATAGCAACAACAACAATTACAATAACTGTCATTGGCTGAAAGATTACTACAGTTGACCCTTGAACAATATGGGTTTGAACTGCATGGATCTACTTATACGATAACTTTTTCTTTTCTTTCTTCTTCTTTTTTATATCCTTACCCAAGGATATGATTTCACTTATTTTTAGAGAAAGAGAGAGAAAAAAAATACAGACACACACACACACACACACACAGAAAGAGAGAGAGAGAGAGAGAGAGAGAGAGAGAGAGAGAGAGAGAGACATCAATGTGAGAGAAACAGCATTCGGTTGTCTCCTGTTTGTGCTCCAACCAGGGTTGGAACCTGCAATCTAGGTATGTGCTCTGACTGGGAATCGAACCCGCAACCTTTTTTGGGGTACAGAATGATGCTCCAACTAATTTAGTCACCCGTTCAGGGCCGAGAACTTCTTCAATAAATACTTATACATTTTTCAATCCGTGGTTGGGAGTCCACGGATTTGGAGGGCCTACTATATGCATTGATCTACACTATTTTATATAGGGGGGTTGAACATTCACAGATTTTGGCATTCACGAGATGAGGGGGGTAGCTGGAACCAATCCCCCATGGATAATGAAAGTAGTTAAGTTTTGGGCAAGTCAAAAACTACATGTGGATGTTCAACTGCAACAGACGTCAGTGCCCCTAACATGGTTCAAGTGTCCACTGTACTAGTATATGCCAGGCACTCTCTAAGCACTTAACTCATTTAATTTGCAAAATTAAGCCACGAGGAAGATACTATTTTACAGGTGAGAAAGTAGTTTAAGTCACTTGAGGTAGGCAGTTTATAAGTAACTTACTTGTTCAGGGCCTTAGAGCTCACAAAAAGGGAGTCAGATTGCAAATCCAAGCACTCAGGCAGTGGGACTTCACTTCTCTTGTTTCCCGCCTGCAGATTGCCAAGTAAAACAAAACCACCTCCTCTTCCCTCTTCCTGGACAATCTGCTTTTACTAATAAGGTGCTGCTTTGTTTTGGCAGCCCTGTCACAAGCTCTTGTTGGCTCATATTGGACTTGTAATTGGTGAAGATACCTATGTTTTTTTTCCACATGATCTGATGCTAGAATAAGCCTTCACAATTCTGTGAGCATGCATCTGATTTTTTTGGACCGAAATTCTGCACTGTATCTCCTTCCCTATTTAGTTTCAATCAGTTAGGTTCACTGCATGAAGGAAGAACAGTCTGGCAGTGTATGAGTTTGGGGGGGGGGAATGTCCTAGGGGGTGGTTTCAGCTGTTGAGAGCTGGACACAGTGGTGACTAAATGGGAGGAGGAATCTATACTAATAAAAGGGTAATATGCTAATTAGATTGGATAGACAGGACGTCTTCCGGACGTCCTCTGGACGTCCTTCCAGACAAAGCCGCAGCAGCTGCAAGGGCTGAGGAGGGCAGGCAGCCACAGCAGCTGTGAGGGCCAGCAGTGGCAGCAGCAGCAGGGTGATGGGGGCGGCACCTTCCCCTGATCATCCTGGTCGCCTCCCACAGAGGGAGGCCAGACTTTGGCTTAGTAGGACCTCCCCTGAGGGGTCCCAGACTGTGAAAGGGGATAGGTTGTGCTGAGGGGAAAACCTCCCCCCCCCCCCGCAGTGCACGAATTTTCGTGCACCAGGCCTCTAGTAATTAACATAAAAGGAGAGGCACTTGGGTAGACCAGCTGGAAGAACAAGATTGGATGTTTAAGGTGAGGCTATGTCTTAATATAGGGATGGGGTTCCCAATTTGGAAACAGAGAGAACAGGGGTGCCACCAATATTCTTCTCTTCCTTTAAACATGTCTCTTTCCCCTTGATTACTCTCACCCCCTTCTGGTTGTTCTTTTGTTTGGAGCGATAAGGAAACATTTCAGGGAGAGATGACATTTGATCAGGGCCAGGAACCCTGGGTAGAATTTGAGCTGGCAGAAATACAATGGAGGGGTGTGTGGGAGGGGGTGGTGGTGGAGAGGGTCTGATCAGAGGCAAAGACAGGAGCCATTGGTATGTTTGGCAAAAACGCATCGCTATTGGTGACGAGTGACTTGTCTATACCTGGCTAGGGCAGGAGACACATTAAAATTGCAAGGAGAGAGGCATCAAGCCCAAGTCCCTCATTACCTCTTTAGGAGTCATTGTTCAAAATTTCCTTTGCTGAGCCCTATAGACAGGCACACTGAATTAGTTATTACCGCAAAGCCAGCTTGGTCCCTGGAGGAAGAGGACTCAGATCTGTGATAACCAGTCTTTTGTCCTTCTAACCTCAGGGTCTCTTACTGCAATTTGAGTTTCTAGGGAGGAAGGCTGGGTAGAACTAGGCATCCAATTAGGGGTTCTTGGGAGCTTGCCTTCCCTCATTTCCTATCAGCTGGCTGGTTTCCCCCCCCTCCCTCCCCTTCCTCCTCTCCCTCTTTCTCTTGTTAACATATGGTTAGGAAGAAAGAGGTATCAGCCATAGGAGCCTCTGGTGCACAGGTGGGAAATGACAAATGCACTTTCTGTCCCAGAACTGATCCATAAATCCCATTCATGTCTCCTAGCTCAGAAGTTGATCTTCTGATCTTAAAATGCTAAGTCTGGTGGGGCTTATGGAAGTTTCTCTCTTCCCTCTGCCAACGTGAAACAAAACCAAATCCTCAACCGACTTAGAAGCCTGGGATGTGAATACCAGGAAGGGTGGACCTGCATGCCCACCCCCCTCTGCTGCCCGCCCACCCAGGGAACCATGCCCCCCAGGAATCAGACACAGATATAGTACAAAATGTTTTCATTTTCAAAATGCAAAATAATGGTCATTGTAAAAATAATAACAACAACAATAATAATATAAAAAGCATTTCTCCTCCTTCTGCCCCAGTGCAAAATGACAGGTGCACTCAGCTCAAAGACACGTGGCTCTGGACATGCCACCCCTCCGCAGTGCTGCACAGCAGCAAAACCCATCCCAAACTCCTTTTGGTGAATCTGTGAGCTCGTTCAGTTCCAGCAGGCAGCGGCTCCTCCGAAGTCCACACAGCTCAGGACCCTGCGCTCCCCGGCTTGAATCAGCTCCTGTCTCCGTCTCAGTCTCTGTCTCTCTCTTTCTTGCTTGCTCTCCTTCTTTCTCCTCTCGCCCATCCTCGCTCGCACAGTTTCTAGGAGGCGTGCTGCCGGTGGGCGAGGGCCCGGCTGCAGAGGGTGGCTTCGTGCTGCTTGCCCTTCTCCTGCGGGGCCTGTGTCTGCAGGGCCTGGCGCTCCCGGGCGGCCCGCAGCTCGGCCACGGCGGCCTCCTCGTCCCGCAGGCGGCTGGCGGCCGTGAAGGGGCTGCACACAGTCTCCACCAGGACCAGCACCACGCCGAACAGGGCCAGCACGCCGCCCAGCACGTACACCTTCACCAGCCTCCGGCTGGGCTTCTGGCCGATCAGCTCCTTGACCAGAGGAATCAGCTCCTGCACCGTTTCCATCCCGGCTCGGGGCTCTCGGGGACAGGAGGAACCTGGGGGAGGAGCGGAGCAGAAAGGGGGCCGTTAGTCACCGAGGGGTGGCTCGCCCCGGTGGCCGCAGCATCCGCCCCCAGCCCCGCAGGAAGGACCCCGCGCCCCACCGCGCCCAGCCCAGCCGGCTCACCTGAACCGCACAGCGAGCTCCTAGGAGGCAGCGCGAGCTGGGCAGTGAGCGCGTCCGTCGGTCCGGCCGGCTCTGCGTTCTCCTCCTTTGCAGCTGCCGCGGCTCTTCCAGCGGGAGACTCCACAGCTGACACCCCGTCGGCCTCCCGCGGTCGCTTAAATCTTCCTCCTGGACCCGCCTCCGGCGCTCCCTGGGTTGGGGCCAGCGCCGGGCGCGCGCGCTTGCCAGAGAGGCGGAGGAGGGGTGGGGGGAGCCGGAAGGGGGGCCTGGGGGAGGAGCGGGGCAGGGACGGGGTGGGGCGGCCACGAGCTGTGCACGCCCGGGCCGTGTGAACTGGGGGCTGGGAGGGGGAGACCGGGCCAGGGTGCAGGGGAGGGCAGACCTGCACGTGGGAGGTCGGGCTCCAGGTGCGTGCAGGGCTGAGAACCAGAGCCCCGGAGGTAACTGCGTGCCTTTGCCACACGACTCTCTCTTGGCGGCGTGGGTGGGTGCACAGCGTCCCTGGTCCGGGGCAGCCTGAGAAGGACCCCTAATGAGGACATCTGGGGTTCTACCTGAGAGGAAAAAAAACACTCGTTTTTATTCAGAAGGGTTGTCATCTTCCCACAGTTGGGGGGACCATAGGGGAGAAGGCAAGGGGGAGGATACAGAACTGAGCAGGTGTCCAGGCTCTGCCTAAGGCCTTGGGTGCCGATACCGTTTCTTTCTGGCCTGACTGGTTTAATTCACAGGTGCTTGCATTGTGAGGGTCACCTGATAGATAACTTATTCATTGAGGGTGCCCTGTTATACACAGGTGTGGGGTGTGTGAGTGAGTCCCTGTGCCTGCAGGTGTTTGTGTATGTATTTCTGTGTATCAGGGAACTACCATTAAATCCAAATCGCTCCCTTTCCCGAGTGAGAAGCGAAATTGGGGGCTGGGGGGAGACAAAGATGGAGGAGGGGTTGTCTGTAAAAGTTAGTCTGCAGGTCTGGAATGTAAGCATTTCATGCTGTCCTCAAAGGTTATTTGCCACTTCCCTGGATCTGGGGGTGCAACTACTGTGCCAGCTCAGCTCACCATAGTTTAGGGCAGTGGTCAGCAAACTCATTAGTCAACAGAGCCAAATATCAACAGTACAACAATTGAAATTTCTTTTGAGAGCCAAATTTTTTAAAATTAAACTTCTTCTAATGCCACTTCTTCAAAATAGACTCGCCCAGGCCATGGTATTTTGTGGAAGAGCCACACTCAAGGGGCCAAAGAGCCGCATGTGGCTCGCAAGTCGCAGTTTGCCGACCACGGGTTTAGCGGAAGAAGAGTGAGAGTATTGTTTGGTAAGAAGGTGAAGAATGGAGAGTACTCTTAGAAGTGAGAGGATAGTTGGATTGATTGTGACTAGGATTAAACATCATCCTGTGTGTGAGTGGTGGGGGGTGGGGGGGAATAGGGGTACATATGGCGGTTCTGATTTAGCTTTATTCTCCATATGCCAGAGTCAGCAAGTCAGGAAAAGGAGAAACTGGTAGGCCAAAGGGCTCTAAACTAGGAAAGGGAGAGGGCAGGGGGAGGAAGGGGGAGGAAGGGGGAAATTGGAGTGGCCAGAAAATTGCAAAGGTCAGTGATGCAATCTTGCAACAGCCTGTCACAATCATTCAAGCTAAGCCCCGCAGGGAGGGATAGGAGGAAGAGCTGTTTCAGGGATCAAAAAGTTGAGTCTCTGAAAGTTTTAACAGTAATCTTTTTTTGGGGGGAGAGGTGGTCGAAGGCAATTTCTCTGACAATTTAGTTAAAAATGGCATCAATAATTACTTTTTGCCTGGGCTACTCATAGTTCAGGAAATAGGATTGGTTTGTGCAGATTGGTCAAGGTTACCTAACTAGCTAATTTAACATTATACATTTTTGTCTGTACACAGTAGTCAAGGTGACAATGGTCCTAATTGGGATTATTTTTGGAAGATTGTATCCCCTGCTTATCATCCTTTTAACCTTGCCAGGCAGGAAAATTCTATAACAAGGAGAGATTAATATCATTCTTGGCATTTTCTTTGAATCTCTAATAACTGGCAGAAATGATCTGTAGGCTTTCCCAAGATCTGTGAGTGTCGCAAACATGGTGGCTTTTGGGAGAACATGTCACGTGCATCTTCATGTCAGGGCCTTTACCTGGTTTCTGCTCTGAAGGTGAGTCAGCCCAGCAATGAACCCAAAAACTCCGAAATTAACATGTCAGTATTTCCGGTGTTTCTGTAACTCGAAGGACGCAAACCACATGTCCTTCAAGGTCAGCAGATTGTAATGTATCTGGGGTTCCCCTTTCTTGCGATTTTTGGTGGGAGGGCACATCACCAGCTCAGATGAGTTCTTTCCCTCTTTGACCATCTGACTTCAACCCCCAGACCTCACCAGCTTGCTGGCCAGGGCTGGGCACAGAGGGCAGCACGTGGCACGCTTTGGGGTTGCTGTGGAGTTGGTGTTCCTGGTTTAGGTGTTAGCGGGTGTCCATGATCACCCCCTACCTAGGAATTGCTGACCCAGCTCCTGTGTCTGGGTGGGGAAAGAGAATCCAGCCTCTAGGGTGAGGGATTAGATAGGGCTTGGGAAACCAAGCCTATGCGTTAAAGCACTGATGTCACTTTAGAGATGTAAAGTCTTGTGTTGCAACACACAGGTCAGTCACAGGTTATTGCTGTGAAGTTCTGAGCAGCCTTGGTGACCAACTGTCCCTCTTTGCCCAGGACTGAGGGATTTCCCCAAGATGTATGACTTACAATGCTGAAACTGGGGCTGTTCCAGGCGGTCAGGAACAACTCGTCACCCTACCCTTGAGTCTACCCCAATATTTAATTCTTGACATTTCTAGGAAGACAAAGAAGGCTAGTTTAAAATTTAGTTTGCTTTCCAAATCCCTTTCTTCCAAACATTAAGGTACCCAGAGCGACCTACAGAGAAAATAATAAAAAGGGGTGACGTGTTGTCCAAGGGGGAAGTAGGGAAGAGGAAAGAGTTGTCCCTACCACTGTGCCTTGGAGACTGAAGGAGCAGGGGACAGAGGTCTTTTGGGTGGTTGGTTATGTATGAACCTCAATTATTAGTAGCATTGTTTTGTTAACCAGAGGCTTGCTGCCTACTGAAGTCACTACCTAACCCGGGGTTCCCTGCGGCTGGAGGGAGGGTATCATCATAGGAGACATGATAAAACTAGTTGTGGATCTTACACTCCAATTTTTTTCAGTCCTTGAGTTACTTTTATTTCATGTAAATATATTTTGGAGAGAAGGTTACTTATCACTCAAATATCAATAGATGACTATGGAACCTACATTTCTAATCTTTATCTTCCTCTGGTCTTGAAGATTAGCGTTCTAGAGTCTAGACCTTCCTGTGTGGTTATCCTTTTTTTGTCACAGCTTGACACACTCCCCGCATTGTCTGTACTCTTACAAACTAAGTCATCTTCTCAGCCTCCTTATTTCTAGCAACGGCATCTCCATTTCACCTGTTCTCTGGGCTTGAAATATGGTGGCATTTTCTTGGAGGCCTTCCTGACCAGTTCACCCCATCATCCCATCACCCAATGCCTTGCTTTATTCTTCTCACTAGCTGTTAGTACTGACTTTATATAGATACTAGAGGCCTGGTACACAAAAATTCATGTTCTGTAGGGGGGTGGGGGGTGGGGAGTCCCTCAGCCCGGCCTGCCCCCTCTCACTGTCCGTGAACCCTCAGGGGATGTTCTATTGACAGCTTATGGGGAGCCGGCCTAAGTTCCAGTCTGGCTTCCCTCTGTGGGAGGCGACCGCCCATCAGGGGAAGGCGCCGCCCCCATCATCCTACTGCTGCTGCCACAGCTGCCTGCCCTCCTCGGCCCTTGCAGCCGCTGCAGCTTTGTCCAGAAGGACATCTGGAAGACGTCTGGTCTATCTGGTCTAATTAGCTTATTAACCTTTTATTAGTATAGATGATTATTGGTTTGCTTTTTGAGTTGTCTTCCACATTCTTTGGAAAATGAGCTTCATGAGGACCAGGACTTTGTTTATTTCTTCCCTGGGTCTCCAGGGCCCAGTATATTTCTTGGTACATAGTAGATGCTAAATAGGTAACTATGGGATTAATGAATGTCATTCCCACTGGCCTGTGAAGCTTGGTGTGGGGGGAACCATGATTTTTAAGTTTGCATGCAATAAGGTTTTTAGCGGATGTTCAAAGAAGCATTCAACATTTTTTTTTTTTTTTTTTTGGTGGTGGTGGTGGTGTGTGTATGTGGGGGGAGTTTGCTGTTAGTCCTCTCCTCACAAATCCATCTCAAACACTACCACTGAATAAATCTTCCTAAACTACATTTTATTCTTCATCACCTGTGTAAAGCCTGGGGTGATTTCTCACCCACATGATGAATTTCTGGATTCTGCATGTTGAATTTGCTTGACCAATATTCTTGGAATCCAGGGCTTCTGTGATCTGATCTTCTCTACTCATCTAACTTTCTCCCCTACTCATCTCCAACAAGAACCCTTAGCTCCACAGGTGGGTTTCTCACAGCCCAAGAAGTCACTCGTTTGCATTGTTGCTGCCTCACCTTGGCTTATACTCTTCTTCCTCCCTGGAATGCTGTTCCCTTTCTATTCTGTCTTCCCTCCTTCAATTCATGTGCTCCAAGAAGCCACCACCGCCTGTGCCAGCACACCCTGCCCGCTCCTTTCTGTGAACTGCAGCTGCCTTTGTGTCTTGTGCTGCACCGGTTGGCACTGCGTTGTGGACTGTGCCATGCAGCTCTCCGTTGTTTCCCGTGGGCTTGCCCTGAATCTGTGCTAGACCAGATCTTTGTTCCCTTCATGGTGCTAACATATAATAGGGGCCCAATCGATGCTTGTTTCACAGACCTGGAAGTCAGTACTGGGATAGAGACTGCAAAAGGATCAGTGAAGACTCTCTTGGGAAGTTATTTTGGGCACATTGGCTTGTCCTTAGGGTTATAATTACCCAAGCCCTGGCAACTTGGCTTAGTTCCCTCCACTCTGGGTTCCTCACCTTTCACTTGCACTCCCAGCTTAGTGTCTGACGTGGCAGCGATTGGCTCACTCTCGGGCACCCCTCCAACCTGCTCTTGGGACGCCAGGGCCTTGTTAAATCAACTCTGAGGAACAGACTTTTTGCTTTTGTCCCTCATGGCTTCTGGTCACACAGAGCCACTAGCTGCTGGTGCATGCACGTGTGTTGGGAGCTTTGGGTAGCCATGGGCACCCTGCTGCCCACATACCACGTCTGAATTGCAGCGCTGTACTTTACAGATTGCAACCAGCACAGGGACTTCCCCGGCTCAAATATTAGCTGGACTTGAGAGTACAAGGATCTGGAGCCAAGCAGATTTGGTTTCATTTAAGTCTTAGCTCCTCTTCCCAGGGTCTGACCTTGGAAAAGTGACTTACCTTCTCTAGCCTCCATTTTCCTATCTGTAAAGTGAGAGTGATGGTAGCCCCTATAAGATGGGGTGTGGTGAGGCTTGAGTGAGCTAGACCACTATAAAGGGCTTAGTGGTCTGGCACAAATGAAGTAATCAATACGTTATTGATTCAGTTATTATTCTTTTATTATTCAGTTGTCTTTACCTCCTGCTCCATGTCAGCAGTTGCCATGGTCCTTTATCCCACCCCAGGACATTCACATTCCCTGGGGGACATATAGGCAACAATAAGGTCCAAAAACCTTTGTTGAAGCTAGCTATGTATTCAATACTGTGTTAAGTATAGTTATAAAAGCAGAATACAAAATTGTCCTTGCCCCAAAGTAGCTCATATTCTAGTTGAGGACACAGACATTAAATAAGTTGTTACATTATACCAGGATATGCACAATAATGGAAATACTAGTATATACCCGGTATACAAAGACTAGAGTGAGAAATACATTGATTCAATTCAGGAAGGAGGTAGTCAAAGAAGGCCCAAGAGTGGATGATGACTGAGCAGCTTAGGGTATTAAAGGATGGATAGTGTCCACCAGGGAATTCTGGGATAGAGTGGGGGCCAGGGTTGGGAGGTTGGAATGAGAAAGGACTGCATATGAAAATGGGAGGATGCATGAGAAAGCATCGCATGGTCCAGGAGAAGTGAGGCAAGATTGGTGTTAGAGCATAAAGGATGGGTTTCGGGAAATGGAGGAAATGAAGCAATGGTAGGCAGGAGCCAAATATTGAACAATTGCATAAATGATCAACTGCATATGCCATACCTAGCAACTGCTGACCACTCCCTTTGTCTAGAAACACCTTCTCCTTGGCTTCCAGGATATCATAGTCTCCTAGTTTCCCTCCTGCCCTATTCTGGACACTCCTCAGTTCTTTTTCTCACTTTTGCTTTTTATACGACTTATAAATTGTCAGCATTTCTCAGGACCCAGTGCTGGGGCCTTTTTTCTTACTCTACACACTCCTTTAGGTGATTTAGTTTTCTCCTTAGGCTCCCATTACTGCCTCCATGCAGATGACATACAAACCTGAGCTCTCGCCCTGTCTCCCCTGTGTGTGCTGCATCTCCACTTGGATATCTTGCAGGTATCAAGCTTACCATGTCTAAAGCCAAATTCAACATTTCTACCCCCTTAAACTTGCACCACCATCTTTTTTATTTTAGGCTTCATTGTCTACCTAGTAGCTCAGGCCCTAAGCCTGGGAGTCATCCTTTATTCGTCTCCCCCTCTGTCACCTCTAATGTAAACAATCACCAAGGCTTGTCATTCAGCCTCTTAAGTATCTCTTGATTTTATTTCCTTTCTACACCAGTAAGGAACTGAATTATTCTGCAACTACATCAGCTTGAAGGAAGACCCCAAGATCCAGATGAGGATGCAACTCACCAGACAACTTGATTTATTAGCTTCATGAGATCCCGAGTCACTGTGCCAGACATCTGACTACAGAAGTGTGAGTTAATGAATGCATTTTGTTCTATTAAGTTTGTGGTAATTTGCTATGTAGCAATTGAGAACTAATACAGGCTGCATGCTATGAGCTCTTGCTGGGTTGACAGGAGAAAGCCCATTCAAACTTGACCAAGCCCCAGCTGGTTTGGCTCAGTGGATAGAGCGTTGGCCTATGGACCAAAGGGTCCCGGGTTCGATTACAGTCACGGGCACGTACCTTGGTTGCAGGCTCCTCCCTGGCCCAGCCCCTGGTTAGGGCTTGTGCAGGAGGCAACCAATCAGTGTGTTTCTCTCACATTGATGTTTCTCTCTGACTTTCCCTCTCTCTTCCACTCTCACTAAAAATCAATGGAAAAATATCCTCGGATGAGGATTAACCAAACAATAACAACAAACTTGACAAAGACTAGGAAGACTAACCAGGATGGGAAGAACCTGGCTTTGATTCTGTGGTCCATCGTCACCTTGTACTCTCTTGACCTTCTCTGTTTCTTTTATTTTTACCCAGAAAGACTTAACCATGGTTGGAGTCAGTCAGCTATCTGCTCTATGTCAATCTATACCCAAGTAGTTTATTATTGCTGGAGTAAATTACCCATTCAGGCTGACTGTATTTTCTGTGAATTTAAGACCACAAATCTCAAAAGGGCAATCTGTTATAATTTATTGTGTTACTCAAGTCACTTATCTTTATTACTCTCTAAAAAGATTTTTCCACAGACACCTCATGACCTGGTGAAATAGAAAGAATCAGACAGGAACTACTTAATTTTCCAACCACGAAATCTATCTGCTCTACTTTCTGTCACATTACCAAGGAGGAAGCATCCCTGATTCTTTTTAATAAAGAACTGCCCCTCTATCTAATCCAGACGCATCTAATTAAGGTTTTGGGAGTCCATGAAAAACTCAGGTTGCTTTAGGCTACCAGTAAGAAAATCTAATTCAAAATGATTAAATAATAAGAAAAATATATAATTTTACTAAGCGGGGATTTCAGGATCAATTCATTCGGTAGTGTAACATTATCAAGAACCCGGGTTCTTTCCATCTTTACAATCTTATATCCCCGGCATGGAGACTTATTATAGTCTTCACATGTTGGTTCCAAGATAGTTGCCACAGTGCCAGGCATTTCATTCAATATGACAACATCCAGTGAAAGGAGAGAGGATGTTCTTTCTCTTTCATTGCCAAAGAAAGCTTGCCTAGAATCCTTCCAGAGACTTCCTTTCATGGCCAGAACTGGGATGAATGCCCATCCCTAAGACTACTTGAAGGAAAGGATTACCATCATGAGCTTAGACCAGTAGTCTCAAAGGTTGTTCTTGGGAGCAGCGGCAGCAATATCATCTGAGAACTTGGGAGAAATGCAGATTCTTGAGCTCCTGCCCAAACCTATTGAATTATGCATGCAGGACAGGCTATCTTTGTTGTAAAGAATCCTCAAAGTAATTCTGGTACATTCTAAAGTTTGAGAACCACACGTTTAAGCTAATCTCTGAGCTGGAGGAAGGACAACTGCCCCGAAAACTTGAAAAATACTGGGGATCGTTAGCAGGAAGGAAGGAGGGTATGGATTTTGGGTAGGGAGTGAACTTCCTGCCATATCTCTCCTTTCATTATAGTATTCTGTTAGCATACACACATACTCTAATATATATATATTTTAAAAAATACCTTTTTACTGATTTCAGAAAGGGAGAAGGAGAGAGAGAGAGAGAGAAACATCAATGATGAGAGAGAATCATTGATCCGATGCCTCCTGCACGCCCCCTACTGGGGATTGAGCCCGCAACTCGGGCATGTACCCTTGACCAGAATTGAATCCAGGACCCTTCAGTTCGCAGGCTGATGCTCTATCCACTGAGCCAAACCACCTAGGGCCGTGGTCGGCAAACTGCGGCTCGCGAGCCACATGCGGCTCTTTGGCCCCTTGAGTGTGGCTCTTCCACAAAATACCATGGCCTGGGCGAGTCTATTTTGAAGAAGTGGTGTTAGAAGAAGTTTAAAAAATTTGGCTCTCAAAAGAAATTTCAATCGTTGTACTGTTGATATTTGGCTCTGTTGACTAATGAGTTTGCCGACCACTGGCCTAGGGCATACTCTAATATCTGAAAAAGTCTAGTCCACGACCCCAAATCACTATCCAGCTGTTGCATGTTTCTTTGCTCCTCTTCATAAGTAAATCTATTTTTCAGTTGTCTACAATCACTGCAACAGTTTCTTCATCAAGCATTCACTCTTTTACCCATTGCCATATGGTTTCCATTCCCACCCCCCCTCCCCAAAATCCAGTAGGCTGCAGGCTGTTTATTGAATGAAGTGACTTTTCACATCCAACAGATAGAACCATTTCTTCCTTTTCATTTTTACTTATTGCTTTAGGGACACTGCACTCTACTATTTTTCCTCCTACCATATTAGTTCCTTCTCTCTAGGTCTCCTTTGTTATATCTTACCCTCTTTCAATCAGTGGTTCTCAGCCTTGAATGCACATTAGAAACATTGGGGAGCTTTTTAAATTTCTGAAAACCAGGTAACACAAGAGCAGTGAAATCAGAAATCCCTCTAAGCAGGATGCAGACATCAGTAATATTTATTTTATTATTATTATTATTTTTAAAAATCCTCACCCGAGAATATTTTTCCATTGATTTTTAGAGACAGCGGCAGAGAGAAGGAAAGACAGAGAGAAATATCAATGTGAGAGAAACACATTGATTGGTTGCCTCCTGCAGGAGCCCTGACCAGGGCCCGGGCCGGGGAGGGGCCTGCAACTGAGGTATGTGCCCTTGACCAGAATCGAACCTGGAACCCTTCCATCCACAGGCTGACGCTTCATACACGAAGCCAGACTGGCTAGGGCAATATTTAAAAGTCTAAAGGTGATTCTAATGTGCAGCCAAGTTTGAGAATCACTGCTCTTAATGTTGGGGCACCCCAGGGTCCTGCCATGATCCCTCCCCTCTGCCTACATTATTTCCCTAGGTCAGTGGTTCTCAGCCCTGCTCCACTTCAGTCATCCTGGGAGCTTTTATAAATGACTGTTTTATAATTTCATCTTGGGAGTTCCCCAAGATGAATAGACTCTGAATTCCTGAGGTGATTCTCATGTGTAGCCAGAATGGTGAACCACTTCCTAGATGATTTCCTGCAGTTCCATGGTGTGAGGCTCAGTGCTGTCCTATAGAAATCTCAGCAATGATGAAAATGTTATATATCTGCATTGTCCAATATTGAATACTTGAAATGTGGCTTAAGTGACTGATAAACTGAATGGATAATTAAATTAATTTTAATTAATCTAAATTTAAATTAAATGACCCCCTAAGTGTGGCTAGTGGCTACCGCATTAGACAGCACAGCTCCATATGATAATGACTCTGAAGTTTGTTTCTTTCTCATGAACGTCGGGTTTACATATTAAGCTGTCTAATAGGTAGCTCTTCTTAGATAGCTAATGGGTTGTCTTTAACTTAATACACACAAAAAGAAATTCTTTAATTTTTTTCCTTTACAAAAATTCTTGTTCCTTTCTTAGTCTTATCCCTCTTGGTAAATGGCATCACTTTCCATCCAATTCCTAAAGTCCCAAACATGGAAACCATCTTTTATTCCATTAAAAAAAATTTCTCACCCGAGGACATGCTTAGAGAGAGGAAGGGAGAGAAAGAGAAACATTGATCGGTTGCTTTCTATACATGCCCCAACTGGTATTTGCCCTGACCGGGAATCTAACCGGCAACCTCTCGGTGCCAGGACAATGCTCAACCAACTGAGCTACTCCAGCCAGGTTTAGTCCCTTCTTTTCTTCACCTTTCTCAGCCAATTTTTCAGAAAGTCCTGTTGGTTCTACTTCCAAATACATAATTTGTCTTTTTCCACTTTTCTCCATTTCCACTGCATCCAACCTGGGCCAACCTGCCATCATTGCTTACATAGAATGGTCAAAGCTAAAAGCCATTGCATCCCTAAGGCTTTCTAATGTATGGATTAATTTCCTTATCTTATGAACAACTCTACCCAGTGGGTAAACTATTATTCCTGGTTTTTAGATGGGAAAACTGAGGAATAGAAAGCTTAAGTAATGTGTCTCAGATCACACTACTAGTCAGTGGTTGTGTGATCTGTTAGGTTTTCCCTTGCCCTAAGGATCCATAATAATAAATCAATATCTATTTATTGAGCACTTATTATGTGCAAACACTGGGTGATGCACTTCATTAGGGGATAAAAAGAGTGAGCAAGAGTTGTCCTTGTTTGTCAAAGAGTTTGCAATCCAGGTTTGGGGACAAATCACAAAATAAAAGTTGCAAAACTTTTTTGTCAAGCTGAGACAGAAGGGATTCACACAGCAGAACAGAACTGATGGCTAATTGAATGGTATCGGTAAGTTCTGCTGCTGGTGTTTGGGAAGAATTGACAGAGAGCAGCAGAGTAGCCATCACTGGCCCAGGCACCTAAAGCATGCCTTGGATTTAGGACTTAGCCAAGGACACCGAGGTGGAGAGGGCAGCGCAGACAGAGCCAGATGGCTCAAGCCCAAGTGTGGTCAAGGGAACAGCATAGCTGGATCAGAGCACTTGAGTGAAGGAGGCTGTGTGTTAGGGCCAGAAATGCAGCTTTTCCCAGCAGGACCCTGGGTGCCTGGCTGTGGACTCTGGACTTTAATCTGGAGATGATGGAGTGTGTACAGGTCAAAGTGCATTCCGAATCCAACTTAGCAAATGGAGCAGCGGGCCAAAACTAACAAGACAACACATCATAGGTAAAAGTGCAAGGGATTTGAGTGTTTCTACATGTGTGCCTGTGTGTAAGTGTGCATGTGCATGTCCGCCTTAAGAATAGCCCCAAGGCAAGAAGGGGCAACCTGTTTTAACAGTATTTGACTTGAAAAGACAGAGGTGTTAATGCATCTATAAGCTCAGTATGGGTCTGTGGTGTGCTCTGGTTGGCAAAAGCCTCCTGTCATCAGTTCACAGCAGCAGGAATAGAGTCTCCAGAACAAAAGTCCTCTTGGCTACTATTTTCTTCTCTCAAGTCCACAAAAAAGACTGCTTTAGCCTGGCTGGTGTGGCTCAGTGGTTGAGCTTAGACCTATGAACCAGGAAGTTACGGTTTGATTCCCAGGGTTGTCAGCTTCATTCCTAGTAGGGGGCGTGCAGGAGGCAGCCGATCAATGATTCTCTCTCATCATTGATGTTTATATCTCTCCCTTCCTCTCTGAAATCAATAAAAACATAATAATAATAATAATAATAATAATAATAATAATAATAATAGGACTGCTTTACTAAGATGGCTAACGTTCATACAGGAGCTTCCCGAGTTCTTGCCTATGGGGGAGTTCTATTCTCATGTGATGTTTCCATCCAGGTTTTTCTTGGTCTCAGAGCCAGCTTCACTTTCTCAGATCATTATGCACCTTTACGCAGAGCTTACTGAGCCATTTGGGGTGACGCTTTAAAAACTCGTCTGGGAGAAAAAAGTATCAGTGATCAACTAAGTGACTGAGCATTCGTCTGGGACTGAAGGGTGTCCTGGGACACGGAACTTGCAGCGCTTAAACGAGGCGAGTCCTGGCAAACTAGAATGGTTGGTCAACAAACCGGAATTGTCTCCTTGAAGATTTGCCCTGACCCCGCAGTGGTTTTTCCCTTAGAAACTGGAGTGGCATGTATGCCTCATAGATATTTACCCTCTGGGTGCGACTTGCAGAGATCTCATTGTCTCCCTTTCCAAAGTTTTCCAGAAGGGCAAACTTGTGATGTTTCAGGTTTTGCAAACTAAACTCTCCACCGTGGCCCCAGGAAAAGAAAGCGCCCTCTCTCTGTAGCCCTCACACTTGCCGGACAACTGCCCCAAGCTAAGTAACCAACTTGCTGTCCGGAAGGGCTTTGCCTCTTATCTTAAGCAGGTGTGGACTCCGGTTTTACTAACACCTGAAGCCATAAAACTATGTCACTCTTATGCTTGAAGCCATTCGCTCCTCTGTCCACTGTTTGTAAACAGCCCCTACCCCCACCCTCTGTCCTCCCCTGTTCAGAAAGGCCAGAAGCATGGCCCTTCTTGGGGAGCTCAGTCTGCCCCCTGAGTGCCCCGTTTTTCCTTCTGGTCCAGGTCACGGTTCCTGGGAGCCTGCAGCCCTTATGGGACAGAGTGGAATGCACACAGCACAGATTCTCAGGTTGGGACCTGGGGCCGCCTGAGGGGAGTTGGAGAGGAGCAGGCCCGCCACTCACTGCCCCGCGAGTGAGCTGTAAAACGGGAGTGATATTTGCTTTTTGTTAGAACAACGGTAAAGGCTGCTGATCATGGCCCCGAACACCTTTGTGTGAGGCACACACGCAGGGACAGGCGCCCATTATAGAGCAGCACCTGGCCAGGCACTTGGCTGAGAGGTTTACACGCATTGTTTCCTTTCATCTCTACAGGACCCATGAGGTAGCTTGTTAACTGTTCCCATTGGAGGCAACTTGCTTTGCTGCTCCACCGTCAGACGGTCAGAGCTGGTGAGTGCAAAAGCAGACTTGAAGCTTCACCTCTCTCATGGTAAAGTCCAGGCTTTTAACTGCTGTCCTAAACCACCAGCCCCCGAGAACAGCATCCTAGAGCTGGAGGGGGCCTTAGGGCAGCTTGGCAAACATTGAATGTCCTGCCCCTCTGCAGGCCAATTCACTCCCTGTGTGGGGCCTGGCCTGCAGATATGGTCTTACAGGTTCTGTAAGTAATTCTGAGGGGTGGCCTGGGTTGAGGACCAAGAAAACCCAACACCTTTATTTATGAATCATGAGGCTGAGGTCTGGAGAGGGGCTTGCCTAAAGTCATGCTTCTATGGAGCAGCAGAGTTGAAGCTAGGTCTCGGATTTAAGAGAGGTTCAAGTTCAAGCACAGACCCCATGTGGCCACAGGCATTGCAGGGACATGCTGATGAAAGGTCACAATGATGGACTTAGAACCTAATTCCCAGAGGGCACAGGCTACACAGTAGAGGTGGTTGGGGTGGAGGAGGGGGCGTGGCCACGAGCTGGCCTGTCTGCCCGAGGAAGGTAGGGCAGTGACTGTGGTAGAAATGCCAAGATACTCCTCCCTCTTCTCTGGGAAGTCAGCCAGCCATGAGCCAGTATTTGACTCCACCAAGTTGCAGGCTGCCCCTGGCTGTACCCCTTGGGAGGGAGGGGGTAGGACATTTTGGGGGTACCCTGGGAGATAGAACAGAAGGAGCTGAGGCCCCGTCCCCCTTCGCCCCCCAGATGACTCAAGGGCCTGACCTCAGGGGAGGGGATCTCCCTTCCTGGGGTGAGGAGGAAGTTGTGTTACCCGTCATCACGCCCTTTGTGGTCATCACGCCCTCTGTGTGAGCTCATCAGCTCACCGAGATGTTTGTCTGGTCACCTTCTTGTCTTCTCGCTCCTTCTAGGGTGCTGTTGTCCTCACTCACAGTGGCTTCCTGTTGGTATGAGGGGAAACCCTGATGGTATGGACCAGAGTCTCCGGGATGAGGGATCTGGGGGCCAGCACCTTCTCCAGCTGAGCTCACACAAGAGGGGCCGTCAGTATGGAAAACAAACAACATGTGGTGTCTGTTCTAGATGTTTCTGCAGTGTCTCCCCAGGAGCCCCCAGTTAATATCAGTGCTCCAAGAACTGGATCAAGGACTCGAAGAGACATTTTTAGATTGTCTTGGTTAGGTTCGGGAAACGAGAAGTTCAGAGTCTGCTCTGGTCAAGGATTCCCAAGGGTGGAGTCAGAGAGTTTAGGTGCAATTACAGGTAAGGGTCTGGGACCACTTACTAGCTGGGACCAAGCTATTGAAAATGTGCCTCATTTTCTCCATCTGTAAAGGGAGGAGAATTGAGTGTCTACCTCCAAAGAAATGTAGTGGGTGTTAACTGAGTTAATAGATATAATGCCTGGCATGCTGTGAGCACCCGGCTAAATGTTAGCTGTAGTTAATTTAGGCTGACTGCCTGATTTCTCCCAGACCTCAGGCCTAGGCCAATGTGCGCTGTTGTCCGTTGGGCAGACATTCAGGTTGGGGAGGTGAGAGTGGGGGTAGAGAGAAGGGTCTGGAATAGAGTCCCCCCATGACAGGCAGCCCAGGCTCTTTCTGTGCTTACTGCTGGCCTCTGCCCGAGGCTGGTGCCTGCTTGCTCAGTAACACAGCAGACCCACTCTCTCTGGTTCCTGGGGAGGCACACAGAAGAGTGACTGATTGTCTGGGCTCTTGAGCGGTTGTGCTGGAGTGAGGGCCACGCCAGCTTGAGTCACGTGGCGAATCCCAGCACCACTCCTGGAGCCCATCCTGTCCCACAGACAAGGACTCAGCCATGACTCACTGTATGGAGGTGAGGCCTGCGCCTTAGTCACCTGGTGCCCCTTCCTGCAACACCTGAGCATCAGCATGCACAGCCTGGACCAGGCTCTCTTATCCTTCCTAACCTCTTTTCTCCTTTTCCTCCTCCTTTCCTCGCTCCTTATCCTTTGACATCTCATTGATCAGATCTTGACTGATCTCATTAGCAACTTGGACGGTTTAAGTCCGACAGATGGATAATGGAGACAGTAGCTTCCAATGCCACTCCTCTCCCTGTCAGAGACACTGCCAGGAACGCTGATGAGCACACAGAGGAGGAGCCTGCCTACATTAGCATGGGGGCAGTTCTGTCATCTGAAGGAAGCTGCCTCAAAAGATGACCCCTGACCCCCGCAGCTGACTGATGTATGAATTACTACTATTAGCTATTCATTCTAGTGACCAAAAGCCCAGACTGTGCCCTCTGAGAGTTAACTATACTTACAAGGGCATGGAGACTCATTAACCACATCAGTGATTTACTCTTCATCGTGAATCCATTCATTCTACATATATCGAACACCTAATATGTGCCAGGAGTTATTTCTAGGCAGTTGAAAAATAGTAGTGAACCAAATGGACAAAAATCTCTGCCTTCTTGGACACCACTTTCTGGTGGAGGGAGACAGAAAATACGCATGATAGACAGGTAAATTATAGAGTTAGTTAGAAGGAGGTAAGTGTTGAAAATAAAAACCCACAAAACCCCAACCCCAAATCCCAACCTACCAATAATGTAGGGTAGGTGGGCTTGGGAGTACTGGGTTGGGGGACAGGGATGGGGCAGGGAGCTTGGCTGTCATTTTATTTTATTACTTTTCAATGACAGTTGACATTTAATACTGTATTAGTTTCAGGTGTTCAGGTGGTTAGACATTTATATACCTTACAAAGTGATCCCCCCGATTAGTCTTGTACCCACCTGACTTAGTGGTCATTTTAAAGAGAGCCGTCAGAGTCAGCCTCCTTGAGGAGTTACTATTAGAACAAAGAGTTAAAAGTGGTGGGAGAGTTAGCTTTGCAGACATGGGAGGAAGAGTGGTCCAGATGGAGAGAGCAGCTGGAGCAACACCCTCAGATGAAGCAGCCGGCTCATTCAGAAGCAAGGAGGCCATGTGGCTGGAATGGAAGGAGAAAGGGGAGAGCAGCAGTCATGTATAAGAGTGATGGGGGGAGGGGAGTCATATCATATGGGGTCTCTTTAAGGGCTTTGGCTTTAACCTTGATTGCAATGGGGAGCTGGTACAGGGCTCTGAGCAGGGGAGGCCGTGACCTGGTGTGTTGGGGCTGGACTGCAGACCCATTAGGAGGCCACCTGAGAAGTCTGGGAAGAGAGGCTCAGCTGGGAAGGTAGCCGTGGTCCCAGCTGCCTTTGGAAGGGGGGCCAGCAGAATTGCCTGATGGGTTGATGTGGGGGCGAGGGAGTCAGGAGTCAGGGATGACTTGGCAGCCACTTTCCTGAGGGGTAAGTTTACATGAGCCAAGGCTCAGTGGGCACTGAGTGCTGAGGGCTCCAGGGCAGCACAGTGGGAGGCAGGGAGAGAGCGGAGGGGAGGCTGCAGTGTTGGAGCCACGCCCCTGCCTCCCCTGTAGCCCTGGCTGGGTCCCAGCCCAGCCTCTGGCTCTGTTTTAGGCTTCTTGTGTCTGAACAAATTGGGTTCTGAAGTTCAAAGCCTGTGCCCGGGGCCCTGCAGTCCTGGGGGCACTAGATCGACAGGAGGAGGGCTCAGTGTCCCTAAGGAGTGCGGCTGCCTGGGCTGCTCTTGGGCACTGCAGAAATAACGTCCTGTTCCCTGTTCCCTGTTCCGGACTTGGCAGGAGCGCGTGGGAGGCCCAAGCAGAACAATTGCCGTTTCCCTCCTGCAAAGCCGAGCCGCTCCCTGGACTTGCCCCAGCCTGTGATGTCTGAGCCACCGAAGGCTTGTTTGCCTGGCTCCAGCCTCATAACAGGGGAGTCGGAGGGGATTGAAAGGTGAGGCCCACCACCCGCCCGGCCCACCTCGGCTGAGCATCCGGGGTTGCCACCCGGCTCTTCTGCTGAGCTAACTGTTAATGAGCGGTTGTCACGTCCTCCTTCCTGGTGGTGGGCAGAGGCCAGGCAGCTCCGGGAGCGGGGAGCTTCCTGGTAGCCTTGCGTTTAGGGAATTGGAGGAGTGGAGAGAAAGGAGCCAGGCAGGTGGCCTCAAAACCCGGGGTGTCAGCACCTCTGGGAACCCCATGAGGGTCTCTGTGTTTTGTCGGGCCCACGAAGGGAGGCTGCTTGTACTGACTCGGGGTTTTGGGCTGAGCCAGATTTCACTGGAATGCTTATATGGGTCAAGACGCTAATGTTTATTGGAATGTCCATTATGGATCTAAGCAACTTACTACCCATTGGCTAATGATTCCTCCTGCCCACCTAGATTTCTTGGGCTGAATTAGAAACTGAGGGTTAAAGTGCCCAGTTCAACCCACGAAATGCTGTCATTTCTCCTAAAGTGTGCTCAAACCGATTTCTTGGACTGAACCCTCCATTGTGGAGAGAACTTCCTGCTCAGGAGACCGGCCAGGGTTCCAAGTGAAGAGTCTCCTTTAAATAGAAACTTGGAGGCAATACTGTTCCCGAACAATGCCAGTGCAGGCTCTCAGGGCCAAGCTGTGCACCGGTGACCTTCCAGATGTCTCTAAAGCCCTCTGACGCTAACCTGGGGGAAGGGTGTTCTCTCGATCTGGCCTGTTATGCCATTTACAGTGGCTCGGCCCCCGTGGCCCTGAGCCAGGAGCGGGCCCAGGGTCCCACAAAGGAAGCTGTGTTCCCCAGCCTGGCGGGGGGCAGGGCTAGTCGGTCCAGTTAGGCTTCAGCCTTGCCCTCCACCACTTGTGGTCAGGCCTGTTTTCTGGCCCTCCAGGCTGGCATTCCTGCCCAGCAGGGAGAGGCCAGGAGACCAGCCCTCCTCCTAAGCTGGGGGCATGACTCACAGGTAGTTACCTGCCCTAGGGCTCCCTGCCAGCCCAGGGAGGCAGCCGGAGGGGAGGCATTTAGAGTTTAGTCCTGCTTATGCCTCTTAAGCTTCCTCGGGTGGGTTGGGCCTTGACCCCTTCCTGATGAGCTGGAGCCTTTTAAGGTTCTCCCAAATTCCCCAAGAAGCAGGGATTTTCCACCGTTTCTGTTTTCCGTGGGGAAGGGGAGGAGCTGGTGCTTTCCGGGGCCCTGGGTGTTTGGGTCTCCTCACCTCCCAGCCCGGGCCAGGTCTGGACTGTAACACCCTGTCTCCAAGCCCTGATCTTGCGTCCTCTGCTTGGTCTCCTGTCCAGGTGGTCTAGGACACGAGAGGAAGCTGACCCCTCCGAGCCTTGAGAAATGCCAAGCACAGCGCCTGCCACAGATGCCAGCACCCTTCCTGCCCCCCGAATCCTGGTCTGGAGTGACCCTGAATACTTGCCTGGTGCTTTCAGTTTGCAATGCTCCCCTCCACCCCCCAAGGCACCCACGGGCAGGCGGGTACTGCCAGGCTTGCTGCGAGGCCTCCGGGACCGACCCACTTGCCCAGTCCTGTCCTGGGGCTGTGGGGCTGTGGGGCTGCAGTGACGGCAGATGGGCGTGCCAGCTGCCAGATTCCTGAGGCCCGCCCTGCAGTGGGCTACGCCCAGCTTGGGAGTCTCCAGAGGTGAGGCCGTTGTTTAAAAACTGGGAGCCAGGAGCAGAGACCCCCACATTCAAGGGGTGCTCTCAGAGAGGCGATCTGGAGAAAGGACAGTGGCAGCAGGGAGCCAGGTATGTTTCCTGCCCTCGCCTGCCCGGTGGGGGCGGGCGGGGAGGAGGGCTCTGCTCTGGGCCTCTGGGGCCTGGCTGCAGGGCCCCGTTCTTTCTCTTCCTGCCGCCTCACCTGAAGGAGCCACCTGCAAAGGCTCCATGGAATGTCTGCCTCTGTTTGAATTGCCTTTTCACATCTGATAAGCAGAAAGCAAGTTCAGATCGGGGGCTGAGCACAAAGGGGAGTGGGAAGGGTGGGCTGGCGGGGCCAGGGCTCTTCTGAGGCCGCTCCCAATGCCTTGTTCTGGGAGTGAGGGGCAGAGACAGCTCTGGAGCTAACCCAGAAGATGAGTCTTCCTCTTGGGCCATGATTAGCTGTATGACCTCAGGTCACCTGTCTCCCCCCTGGGCCCCTGACGCTTCTGGGAACTGATTGGAAGGAAGGAGTCCAAAGCATTAGGATGTATAATTTAAAGATGCCAGGAGAGCCCCAGTTCCCTCTCTGGCCCTGCCTTGCCAACCTCGTTCCCTCAGCCAACGGAGCTGTGGCTGACAGGAGCAGAGCGAGCATCCAGGCCCAGGCAGAGGCGGGTGCTGCATGAGCTGGGCAGGCCTGCCTGCCTCTCGGACCCTTCCAGCATCCATCCCCGGCCTCCTTCAGTCCCCGCTCTGTGGCCTCCAACCCTACCCTTCCCGCACAGCCCTGGCCCATCATTAGAGACATTTTGGATTGCTTCTGGTTTAGGTAAAATCCTCTAGGCCTCCCCATCACATTCCAGCTAACTGTCTAGGCTAGAGTTGTGGCCGCCACAGCCTTACCCTCGAGGTGGCCCTCAGTGGTATGAAGGCCATGCCAATGGAAGGACAGGGCTCCCTCCAGACTTTCAGCCAATTTGACCCACTCGCCTTTGGACCTGTGGGCTGGGCTGGGCTCTGAGCAAGGCATTCCTCTTTCTTGGGCAGCAACAAGGCCTCACACCTCTCTGCAAAGGGCCCAGTGGTTTATTGTCCTTATGACTATCTGGGGCAGGGCCTCTCATTGCAGAGGAGGAAGCTGGAGTCTGGGAGCGGATGGCATTCCACCAGGGCACCCCATGAGTCATATGCCAGCTGGGACAGTAGTCTAGGGCTCTGGCATTTTCCAAGCTTTTGGCTCCAAATGTACCTGCTGCTCAGAGGTGTCCTAGGTCAAGACCCTAGGTAAAGACTTCTGAAAAAACCTGAGCCCAGAAACAGAAAAGGGGCTAGTGTGCCCCAGCAGTTTGCATGGCTTTACCCAGGTTGCTTTGCTCTGTCTCAGGTGAGGTCCTTTCTGGGGATCACCCCATTGGCTGAAGATGAGGTCAGTCCTTCTCCTGTGTTTCGGTAAGTATCCCTTCCCATCCTGCTGGGATCTGTCATATCCCACAGCAGGGTGGTGGCAGCTATGGGTAGAAGGACAGTTAACCAAAATGTGAGCATAACCTGTCACCCTTTAGCCTTAGGGTTTGGAGCACTTGTCTATTGGGGACACCCATGAGGTTTCTCTGCTCCTTCAGGCCTTCGGGAAGATGACTTGCTGCCTCTCTTGAGGTGTCTTCCTAGTCCCACCTGGGGGTGGTTTCTGCTCCCCAACTTCCCTGCATGGTCTCTCTCCCACCCTTTCACTCCCAGGCTGGCTCCAGTCCCATCATGTCTCGAGTTCTCGATTTTTCATTGAATTGGAGCAAGGCACTCACAAAATGTGGGTCAGCTTTGCAGACAAGGGGGCAGCAAGAATGCAGGTACCTCCCAGTGCCCCACAAGTGGCCAGCAGCCAGCCCTCCTCTGGGCTGTTGACAGAGGCCACGCTGCCAGCGAGGAGAGATGTGGACTGTGTCCTGGTGGCCAAGCGTGTGTCTGAAGCTTGACTTGAAAGCTACATGTCAGGGTCATCCATGGATGTTGGTTGCCAGTTTTCCCTCCTTTTTTCTTTTTTAAGTTGGGGCTACAGAACATGAAATCAGCTTTTTTGCCTAATAGTCCCAGGATTATAATAATTACCTTCACCAGCGAGTGTAAGCAGGAGAGAAGGAGAGGGTCTAGTCTTGTCGATGTCTGCTTCCCTGAGGGACGCGGGGGTGGCCGTCTAGACCCACTGCTCTTCAGGCTGAACCCCAGCACCCCTGTGATTTCAGTCTTGCCCAGCTTCCTGTGTACCCAGCAAGCCTGCTCCCGTGGGGCCTGCTATCCTCCTGTTGGGGACCTGCTCATTGGGAGGACCCGCCATCTCCGAGCTTCCTCCACCTGTGGACTGACCAGGCCTGAGACCTACTGCACGCAGTATGGCGAGGTAGGCCCGAGCTCCACGGCCTCCAGCGCTGGAGGAAGGAGCGGTGGGTGGGGTGGGGAGCCTGCCATTGTTCACTGAATATTTACAGTGTACTTGGTATAGGCCCAGCCCCATGCACTATGGGGAGTGGAGGTGGGGGAGGGGTGCAAGAAAGTATAAGGCTGGGCAAGAGAAGAGGTACTCAGAAGTAGCTGAATAGCTCTTTTCTCTCTTCTGCTCCATACAATTGGAGCATGGGCAGGACAGTTATTTCTCAGCCCCTGGGCATGGGCAGGGCAGTCATTTAAGTCTTGGGGATAGGCGATCAGATAAGTAGAGATGCTTTATATGTAGGGTCTGCCATGTTTGGTGGACAAAGTCAAAGCCTGTGGAGCACAGGGGCTGGGATGTGGGCGCTGGCTTGTGTCTTGCCAGGGGTGAGTGGCACCACGGTCACTCTATTGCCAGCATCTCTTTGGCCAGCGTTGGGGGGTGGCTGTGGACAGAGCTAGCAGGAGAATATATGGTTGTAGGCTGGAGCTTACCTCTTATGCTTTGTAGTTATCACGCATGAAGATCCAACTTCCTTACCTCTCAGCCTCCTTGGTCCAAACGCTTTGTTCCCCGAGGCAGAGGGGGAAGCATTCAAACTGTTGTTAAGGGACATCGATCAGTGAAATAAATGAGGAAGTGATGTGAGGTTAGCAAGGAGGTGCAGGGGCTCAGTGGATAAGTGAGAAAACGAGCTGAGCGAATCCAGGAGCGCCAACGCTTCAAGCTACGCCAGTTAACATCGCCTGTAAGGTAACGGATTTGTTCAAAGAGCCGTTGTGAGTTTTCTTCTAGATTTTTCTTCTATATTGCCTCTGGAGCTTTTTTTTTTTTAGGAACTTCAAAAAGGTCGGGGCCCTTCTTTGCTTTCATGTTCACGAAGGTTGAGTGTTTTTTTGTTTCCCAGCAGTTTATCTCATTGGACCATTTTTTCTGCCTTCAAAATACAGGTTTGGGTGAAGGAGTGGGTGAGGGTGTGGTTTCCTTTGAGTCTCTGCAGCCTTTGGGGGGAGGGGGGAAGAGAGAGAGAGAGCAAGGGAGTGAGACAGATTGATTGCCGGGAAGGAGACTTGTGTTATCGGTGGTTTCCTCTTTCCAGAATGTTCTTGTCCTCAGGACCATGGCTATGTATCTGATACTGCATCTGGGCTCACTCCCCTTCTAGTCCCCAGTTGTTCTTTTGGCAACTTTAAATCACAGATGGTATTGAGTTGTCCTTTGAATGTGCTGAGCAGAGATGGCTGTGGTTTCTGCATCTCACCCACTTGGAAACGGGAAAACCGTCTGACAGTGTTGGGTAAGATGGCCAGCATCAGGCGAGGCCTCCCTGTGGGCCCAGATTACTCCACAAGCATCCGGTGACCTGGTGGTACTGAGCTTTCTGGGCAATAGAATGACTGTAGCTGTCCCTTCTCACACACTCTCAAAATCCTGTGCCGCTGAGCCACGTCTAGAAATTTCAGGGAGACCTCTGCCTCCCTTCCTTGGGCTGACCACCTCTGGGAGAGGAAGCAAGGAGAGATTGGAGGCCACAATGCCGGGCCGTCCCCTCCGCCCCAGGCCTGTCTGGACAGCCTCTCTCCCTCTGGCTCACCTTCTGAGTCCCGTGGATGCCCCAGGAAGCCAACTGCTTTCCCTGCTTTTAAGTAGCCCCTCGAGAGCGAAACAGGGTGCTTGCAAAAGAGAAGTCTAGACTTACAACCCTGGGGATCGATAAATCTCAGCTGTTTTGTAGCTATGACTGTCGAGAAGCATTGGCCCTTTTTCTCAAAGGGGAGTAGATCCATGGGCCCTCTTGGAAAGAGTAGCAGGCAGGGCATCTTGAGTGCAGGGTGCAACCCCAGGTCTGCCACTCACCTGTGATGTGATCAGATGCTACCCCTCTCCAAGTCTCAGTTTTCTCTTCCGAGAATGAGTGTCAGATGAAATGGTCTTCAGGGCCGCTCCTTGCTCCAGCCCTCTTTGGGAATGAGCTAACTTCTAACCAGCTTCTCTCCCACCCGCTCTCTGTCTTGTCTGATTTTGCCTCCCCTCTTCCTTTCCTGCCTAATCTTCCAGAGGCCACGGGTTGCTAGTGGTGAACCCCCACACTGAAGGCACAGACACTCCCTTCCTACGATGTACCCCAAGTCCTCACCGGGTGCAGAGATAGCTGGGTGATGAAAATTAGAAATCCCCCTGCTGAGTTCCAATTTCAGTTCTTAAGTTTATTTTATTAGTAGATTATAGCAGCTATAATTTATTAAGCACATGCTATTCATTCCAGGCATCATACTAAGTGGCTTATCTAAATTATCTCAATTAATTTCTCACAATACTCCTTGAGGTGGCTCTTGTTATCCCCATGAGGTCCTGGGAGGGTGTGTGCCGGGACCCCAAACTTCTGATGGAAACACATCGGGGTTGAGTTTTCTGAGCAGCCCCAGCTGGAAAGAGGGTGGCATGATACAGAGATGCATTGCTAGTGCCTCTCCACTCTCCCCATCCCATGTCCCCTCTCTACCAGCCCCCACTCCCATACACACACCTTCCTTAAGTCAAAGCCTCTGGTTAGTGCCTCTGTCCTATTTCCATCCAGGGGTGACATTGTGAGCCCTGAGCTCAGTACAAGATCACCCAGCACCCGCTGCCTGCCCACTGCCCTGGCACGGATGCAAGTGCCATGGGGATTTATGACCTTGGACATTTCTGCAATGCTCACTCCCCACCCCCCAGCCGCATGGGGACTCAGTGGAATAGGCGTTGCAGAAGCTGGTGGGACCCCTTCCAGTTCCAAAATTGTCTGTCCCAGCTCTAAATATCAGAGCGTTGTCTCTTTTTGTGTGGGCCATGTTAGCCTGTTGGCATGCTACCTCTGCCCAATTTTATCTCAGTGGCTAAATCCTACTGGCTTCGGAGGCTAGCTTTGGTGGGTTTGGGGTCCATATTGCAACCCTCCCGATGGACATAGAACTTGGCCAGCTTTGCCTGTGCCACTCCTCCCCACTCACTTCCAGGCTGCCTATATTGACTACCCATTAGCTGCCTGGGCTGGGCCCCGGGCAGTTTTTTACCTAAATGGCCTGAGGCTGCGGTACCATCCTGTCCCCTTGTTCTCTTTCTTCCAGCTTCTAGATAACCTCTGGGTAACCTCACTGCACCATTGTCCCCTGAAGCTCAAGCATGAATGAAAAGGTCTGTGACCATCCCTAGTCTTGGTTCTCTTCTGTGTGTTCCCGGAGCCTCAGTTCCTCATTTGAAAAAATGAGAGTAAGGACAGTGTCCACTTCAGTAAGTTGTTGTGAGGACTGTAGAAAAGAATGAGCCACCTGGCCACTGGCGTGGTGTCTGGAAGATGCTAAATGTTTCATCCCGTTTCCCACCCACGTCTGGGACCTGTGTCTACACGTAGAGACCACCCCGTCTGTGAGTCACACTCCCGAGCATTTCTTCCCTGATCAGGATAGATATTCGCATGTTTGTTGAAATGAACCCATCCTTGGGCCATCCACTCTCTGCCGCCAAGGTGACAGCCACCGATCTGATTTGCAGTGGGTGTTAGAGGATCTGTAGGAATTCATGGTCAGCGAAGTCGCCTGCCTGGTCCTGGCTGTCGCTCTGGTCCTGGCTCTGACACTTAGAATAGAAACGTGACCTTACAAAGGCTGTGGCTCCTCTCTAGACCACCACTTCCCCATTGATGAAGTGAAAGAGTTGGGTTAGTCAACCTTTACATTAGTTCAGCTTTAATATCTCCGCCAGCTTCTTGGAGTTGGCTGGGCTGGTGTGTCTGTGTGTGACCTTGAGGGTCTGCCATGTTCTTTCTCAGGTGAGCACTGGCAGGGCCTGAGCCATGCCCTTTGGTCGTCTCTGGGCTGGTGCATGCTCCTCAGGAACCAGTGGGCCTCACCTGGAAGCTCTCCAGCCCCATTTCTGCCTCTGACAGTGTCTCCTCCAATGTTGTGTCTGCTCCCCCAGATGCTTTATTTATCCCCCACTCCCTCCTTGGTGGGGGAAAACTTAATTACCCAGCTGCCTTAATAACAGTCTCACGCAGTGCATTCCTCAGGTTAATTAGCTGTGTACACCAAACAGCTGTCTTTTTTTTTTTTTTAATCCTCACCTGAAGATATTTTCCCATTGATTTTTAGAAAGAGTGGAAGGGAGGAGGAGAGACAGCGAGAGAAAAACATTGATGTGCCCTTGACTGGAATTGAACCTGGGGCCCTTCAGTCTGTGGGCTGATGCTCTACCCACTGAGCCAAACCAGCCAGGGCCAGCAGTCATTTTTATCACTTGGAAGCAAGCTGAGGGGGCAGTAGCCAGTTGACATCCCTTTCTCCCCAACACACACACATGCACGTGGGTGCACCCACACCCACATGCACACACCCAACAAGCACTGTCTTTCTTTATTGATTGTTTTCTTGACCTTTGTCATGGCGAATGTGTTTACAGAGGATGGTGTTCATGTAGGTCTTGAGAGTGTCATCCTCCTTGCTCTCAGAGGACTTCAAGACTGTCTCTGAGTCAAATATCTGCTCTCCTGTTTCCCAGAGGCTCTCAGCAGGTCTGAGACTCTCAAAGCAAGGCTCTAACCATTGGGGTTGAAGCATTGTTGAGTTCCTTGTTTAAAATGCAAACACCCTTGGGAAAGGCACCATATTAGTCTATTATCAACTATTTATAACTCAGCAAGGGTTTGCTTATGAGAAAGTTAGCTCTGGGTTTTGCAAACGGTCCCAAGAGAGTAAGACCCAGGATGAGTGACTTTTGAGGAGATAGAAGAAAATGAAAAGGGACATTGAGGAAAAGAGTGGCTGTCAGAGGGAAGCAAAACTTGGGTTGGTGGAATACGAAATTCTTGGGTCCTACTTATTATGGGTTGAGGAGTGTGGCTTATGGAGCGAAAAGGAGAGACGAGAGGGGAAAGGTGTGATGGGAAGGCCTGGACACAAACCTGGGTGGGTTCACAGCCTTGCTGGCCTGACCTTTCACCCCATTGCTCCAGGGGTTCAGATCACAAGAAGTTGCTGGGCAATTTCTTGCAGACCTACTTTGTTCTGTTGTTATCAGGAACTGTAGGAACCATTGTCACTGGTAGAGTCTGCAGAGGTCCAGGCCAACTCTCTGCACTCAGGTGTAAGGGGACCCCTCCTTCTGTAGACGTCTGGGCTGGTCTGCCCTTCCCAGGACAGAGGGGAAGAAGCCTCTTGACAACCAGTTTTAGTCCCTGCAATCTTCCATGGTTGCCAACCTACCACTGTATCCCTTGACTTAGAACAGGACAAGAAGGTTTGGAGGCAGGTAGCCTGGAGCAGAAATCCCTGCTTCCTCTCTTCCTAGCTCTATGGACTTGGACACATTTCTTAACTTCTCTGAGACTTGCTCTCCTAATCTGTGAAATGAGGATACCTACCATTTAATATAGTACATCTGCCTCAGAGGTTTTGGGAGGATGAAATAAGGTAACACAGGAGAGAGCACGGTGCAGTGTAATTTCTGGATGTGTGGTAGACATCATTTTTATAATCAGCTTCAGAAAGTGACCTTTCTGAACTTAGTTTGGATGGAGATAAGGGTGGTATAGAATTAAGGCTTTGGTCAAAATGTACCTCATAGCATTGGGGCACTCCTCCTACCCGCACCACAGCAGGCCCTGACTTTTGACCTTTGCTGGCAACATCCATTGACATAGAAGTGGTGAGGCTGGTGGATCTCATTGGGTTCTAGTGAAGGCCTTGCTGACAAAGGCCTTTAGGGACCTTTCTCTCCCTGTCCACTTTGCTGGGAAGAGTGTTTCTCCAGTATGGGGTCTGGCCAATGGCTTATATTTCTCTTGCTTCCTTCCCATTCTTTCCTTTTTTAAAAAAATTTAAAAATATATATCTTATTGATTTCATAGAGGAAGGGAGAGGGAGAGATAGAAACATCAATGATGACAGAGAATCATTGATTGGCTGCCTCCTGCCTGCCTCCTACTGGGGATCAAGCCCACAACCCGGGCATGTGCCCTTGACTGGAATCAAACCTGGGACCCTCCAGTTCACAGGCCAATGCTCTGTCCACTGAGCCAAACCAGCTAGGACTTCTTTGCATTCTTGTTTGGAGTCTCTAACTTCTGAGCTGACAAGCTGGATGGAGTAGGGGAGAATTCTAATAGAATGTTAAAGCAAGGAGGAACTTCATTATCTCATCCCACCCCTGCATTTAACCAATGAGGAAGCTGAAGTGGAGGGAATGTTTTTTTTCTTGCAGAGAGCTGGATTTTTAAAATTGTATTATTTTTTGTGTATCCTGTTTTTTTTGTGTGTGTGTGTGTTTTTTTTTTCTTTTGGCCCTGGCTGCCAGCCACAACCCTGACTGTAGCTCCTTATATAGACACAGGTGGCCTCTGGCTTGCTCTTGGGAGGGAGCTGGGCCATGTCTAACCAGGGCCTGTTTTTCCATTTCGCCCCCCTCCCCACCCCTCCGAATTAGCTGTGTTCTGCAAAGACACAGAGCTTTACTTGCATTGCTGTCTTTTCCCCACCCATCTCCACGGCGTTGCCTCCTGCTGACTCTTGCTCTCTCTTTTGCCCTCCCTGAGCTCTCTGGGAGGGCTTGTCTTCTGGCCAGACTGAGCTGAGCTTCTAGAAGGCTCCAGGATAAGGAAAGAGGCTCAACCTTGCCAGATGGAGAGCAAGCAGGAGCCAACCTGGCTGGAGGCCTGACAGGCTGGATTGATATTAACTCCGTGTCTCCGAGGCAGCGCTGCCAGAAGAATGCAGCCAAGTGACCCCAGAGAGAGCAGCTGCAGCTGTGAGCTTCTATCACTCGGAGAGACAGAGGCAGACTCACGTAGCACACACCAGGGGAAGAGCCTCACCCTGAGAAACACACACACACACACACACACACACACACACACACACACACACTACATAGAGGCATACAAGAATAAAGTAGAAAGGGACACTGAGGCCCAGGGGGGAAGAAGAAATCAGCAGCTTGTCCTCACGTGGGCTTCTGCCATGAGCAGTTCTATTTCGGGCCGCCATCCCGCTAGCTGGTGGGCAAGCAGAGCTGCTTAAAATACCTGTCGCAAGCCGGCTGGCTCAGCCTGTCTCTAAGGATTGAGACAAATCCCTCCTTTAGCCGTGTTACTATGATAAGCAGCACATAGTGTTAGGGGTACGAGCCATCTGATCCCTCCGTCAGTGGCTGCACACGTGGAGGGAAGGTGGAGAAGGCATGGGCACCCTACACTGTGAGGACTGAGGGAGGCGGCAGGGTAGCAAGTCCACACTGAACACCTGGGACATTTTTAGTTTGTTTTGTTTTACAAGAATGCCTGTTTTCCTGAGTATATAAGTTAATCTATACCCAAAGTATGAAAGGTTTAAATTATTAAAAAATTACAAAGATGGAGGCAAAGTTACCTATAATCCATTTCCCAGAGGTATTAGATTAAACTACATGCAGTTGTCATTTTTGTGGGTTAAAATGGCTGAATATCAGCAATTTTATAATATTGGTGTATTTCCTTCCAAACATTTTTCTGTTCCTTTAATATATATATATATATATATATATATATATATATATATACATATACATACATATATATATATATATGTATATATATATACTTTTGAGATCATGATGTATATTCAAGTCTATGCCCAACTTTTTTCATAAAACATCATAATGTAAGCATTTTCCTCAATGTCAACAGTGTTTTAATAGTTACATAATATCCCATCATTTGGGAATATCAAGGGCATTTCCAGAGCCCTGGGTTGAGCTGCTCTAGCTCCCATTCCCGTGGCCCCAGGAAAGAAAGAGCCTGCTTCTGCCGCTCTCTTGGCCAGGGAGCAGCTGGGATCAGCTCCCAGCAGAGCGGGGAGACGGCTCTGGTGACAGGCCACCGGAAGACAGCGGCTCTTGTCTCTGAGGGACGTGTGCTGAGTGCAGAGGACGGGGAGGAGGAGCGTTGGCCCCTGAGAGGCTGGGCAGAGTGGGGAGAAGGGCGTGCTCTCTGCCAGGGACCAAAATAGGGACCTGCGGGAGAGTCAGGTCCCAGCAGGAGGCTGCTGTTGCCCAGAAAGGAGCATCTGAGGTGGCGTGTCGCTCTTTCAGCCACGGACACATTAGCAGTCTCCGTGCTAACTGAGCTGGGCCAACCCGAGAAGCCGGCTTTCTTCCCCAGGTGCTGTCTCTGCCTTAGCCTCCCCCAGGGGCAGCTTCAGGGGCAGAAATGGCCTTTGGGGGAGACAGACATTGTTTCTCCTGACCATGCTTCCCACGATGGCTGTGGAGAGAGAGCGAGAGCAAGAGCGAGAGTGAGAGAGAGAGAGAGAGAGAGAGAGAGAGAGAGAGAGAGAGAGAGAGACAAGAGGGAGGAGGGACGGGACCCTCTCCGGTTCTGATGCTGATACTGCCTATCAGTCAATAGGAAAGTCACGTAACCTCTTTGAGCCTCAGCATTCTCACATGTAAAATGGGAATCAGACTACTTGTCAGGGGAGGAAGACAATAAACAAACACTGTAAGCAAATAAGTAGATGGTGAATGCCCAGACGTCCCGTGGAGATATGTACTATGAAGAAAAATGTGGCCGGGCAAGGAATGGACAGGGACAGAGAGGGGCGGGGGCAGTGGGTGCTGTGTCTTGCAGGCCGCATGTGCCAGCCATAATGGGCGCATTAAATTGTCCAAAAATTATTATTTAAAAAAGCGCTTTTGGACACGATGAGGACAGCTCCAAGAACCAGGATGGTGCCAGTTCTCTTGCAGATGGGAGGTGAGAGCTGCAAAGGGGTGGGAGGCAGAGGCTCCGCGAGCCAGGACACCTGGCACCCCTTCTGCGGTCAGCATTCCAAGCTGTCAGCGGTGGAGAGGAAGGATGGCGTTGGGCAACGAGTTTATAACTAAGTCACAGGCCTGACATACTAATTAACTGGGTCCCTTTGGGCCAGAGCTTTGGGGCTAATCAGTTCAGGAGACGTGACCTCGGTAGTTCATCACCTTCCCTGGCAGGGTGGAGGGTCACAGCTGGAGGGCCTCAGAGGAGGAGGCCCAGGGGGAAGCAGAGGCATGAGGGGCCGGGGGTTGGAGGTATAGTGGTTTCTACCCAGGAGGACCAGCAGGGCAGGGAGGTTCTTGTCCAAGCCTTGCTTCTACTTATGGGTAATTTGGAGCCCTCTGCACAGTGATCTTTGCCCTGGGCACAAGGTTTGGGATGCTGGTTACTCGGAGAAAACAATTGTATGTGTGTTGAAGGGGCAGCTGGGACAAGGTGATGCTCGCTCCGTGGGGTGCGCTCACACACAAAAACTAAAAGAACAAGGGCCGTGTTCTCTGGCCATGTTCTTTTTCCTTGGCGATCCCTGCCCTCCTGTGGAGCCCGTGGCGCGCAGTTCTGCCTCTTGTCTCCCTCCAGGGCACAGGCTAGGGAAGGCGTGGTTATGGGACCTCACCATGAGGCTGTTTCCTTCTAGGCTGCCCACTTCAGCCCTGATCTTCAAGGGCAAGAGCCATTGTCCTCAGCCCAGGGCTGCATGCTTCTCTGGCCTCGGGACTGCCTACCTCGAGTCCCATTTGGTTGGGGCCCCCAGGATTCTCTCCTGGGGTGGGGGAAGGCCACACCTAGGAAAGAGCCTCGGGTCCCAGACATCAGTGTTGGAAGGCCCTAGGGATCCCCTAAATGTTACCAGAATGCGGGGTCCCTGATGGCAGGGTCTTCGTATTGTTCATTATTATAACACCAGAGGCCAGAGCAGGATCTAACACATAGTACATGCTACCACGTAAGTATGTGTTGAATGATTCGGTGACTTTTCCAACCTCCACTCAATTTTCAGAGGAGAAAACTGAGCTCAGAAAGTGAGTTCCCAGAGCTAGGGCTGGAACCCCAGATTCCCTGGTCCCTCTCCTTGATCCTCAGAAATGCAATTCCCCCCAGGCTGCCAGCATTAAGTGAGATGCGATATAAAACTCTGTAGCCTGCATTTAGCACATAGTAGATGCTAAATTAACGTGTTTTTCCTCCCCCCCCCCCCTTGGCATTATTTTTAAGTTTCTCTTGGAGGCAAGGTCATATACCAATGACTTCCTACCACCTCACATCTCTTTCCCAACCCGAACTTTTATTATTCATTTAGCTATGTCTTAGGATGGACACAAAGGAATTAAGTTTAAAGATGACCATCATCCTTGTTTTAAGAGGTTAATCCTCTCAACTATATCAATGGGAAGGATTTCCCTGGAGGGAGTGCCCTGGGCTCTCAGGATGCAAGGGGAGAATGCTGTCTGGACCTCACCCCTGAGTCTGCTGTCTCCCTGTCCCCACAGTGGAAGGTGAAATGCTGCAAGTGCGACTCCAGGTTGCCTCACCATTACAACAGTCACCGAGTGGAGAATGTGGCTTCGTCTTCAGGCCCCGTGCGCTGGTGGCAGTCACAGAACGGTAAAGGCCGCCGCCTCTAGGGTATAACATGAGAATTAACCGAGCTGGAGGAGGGTCCCACCGGTGGGGTGGCCGAAGGGTGCCTGGGAACTCTTTGGGTTTCACAGGCATTTGTTAGGGCTCTGGGACGTGGTGGTTGACAAGCAGACTATTTCCTCCAGGTGTGAGGGCTGGCAGATGTTACAGGTATTTCACCCCCACTTACCTGCAATGGGCTTGTTGGAGGAATTGAGGTTTGGGAACAGGTCTGTGTTGAATAGACAAGTTGAAACTCCTTTAACATCTCAGGGGCAACAAGTCACGGGGGGCAGGAAGTTTGGCCAAAAGCACACAGGATGCTGAGTAGATAATATAAGTAGAAACATGCTGGTGCCATTCCTCCCCGAGAGGGAAATCAGAGAATCAGGGTCAGCGAGTTTCTCACTGCCTAGAGCTGGGGTGGTCCAGAGCCTTCTTCAGGCTGTGAAGGTGGAGAGTCCCTGGCCTGAAGTTCCTCCTTTTTGTCCTTCCAGACGTGAACCCTGTCTCTCTGCAGCTGGACCTGGACAGGAGATTCCAGCTCCAAGACATCCTGATGGACTTTAAGGTGCGCTTCCCAGGATGGCACGGGATAGGAGAGGGGACCCTGGGTGATGCGAGCTGACTCACGGGGAGCGCAGAGTTCTTGCCTGCCCGGGCTGGGCTGATGGCACCACATGCTGGGTGGGCCTCCCTCCCCTAGGCTGGGCGACACTTGCCCTGAGCCTAAATCGTGGTGACAGCAGAGGCCCACTCCAGGGAGAACTCCAGGCTCCCCGTCTCTGTGGTGCAATGGTTTTAAATCCACTTCCTTGCTGCCCCCTCCCCCACCCAGCACATCTAACGGATTCAGCTCTGCCAAGTACCAATTCCACTGGGGCCGTCACTTATATAGTTGCGCCCTCTTGATTACTCCGCTCTCCCAAGTTTGCTGCTGAGGTTGAGTTAACAAACAGCCAGGAGCGGGCCCATCCATCCACAGGAAGGAGCGCTTTCCGAGCTGCCCTGCTGGTGAGCTGACTGCTCACCAGCGCTGTGACCGCTCAGAGTCCTCTCGGCTTCTGCCGTGGGACTAGCCTTCTGAGATACTCCTTTCGGAGGGAGCATTTTGATTCCTTTGTGACGGGTCATTTTTTTTGGTTTGTTTCAGAGAAGGTTTGATTTTATATTTCTACAGAAATGGTGAAATATTTAAGGATCAAGATTGGTTATTAAGATTAGATGGCCAGGAAGGGTGATACCATTTTCGGGAGTTAAAATGAGCTGAGAATAAAAAGCAATAGAACCGAATTTCTTGTGTTCCTGAGGAAATGAAGAGCCTCACCCCAAGAAAAGGCCAAAAGTGTTTTTGAGAAATGCCAGTGTCGTTGAGTAAATGCCCAGTCTCCAAGGGTGCCTTCATTGGGATGGATACGGTTAGTTTCATATCACTCACCCGTTCATGTATATGTCCATTCTTGCTACAGACACATAGAACACTGATTATGTATTGGGTTTGGTGCCAGCTGTCAGGGATAAAGGATGAATAAAGCTAAATCATGGTCCTCATGTTGCCTTAGTACATGCAAGGAAAGCATTGAACCAGTAGTGAGTGTGCTGTGATATTGCTAAGTAGGGGTTCTGGGGAGCATGGGAGGGGACATCTAGCTTGTTATGTCTTGAAGAGGGGCTGTCAGAGAATGAACCCACAGGAAGATAAGCCTTCCTAGACCAGTAATAGCCAGGGGAGGGGCAAAGTTCTTTCTAGGCAAAGGGAATAGTAAAGAGCAAAGACCAGGAGACAAGAGGCTAGAGGTATATCATTGGGGAGGGGGCAAGGGAGTGGACATGGGGTGTGGAGGGGAAAGTGTGTGTTGGTGATGAGAGATGGGGACATGGAAGGCAGAAAACTGGTGAGAGATGAGTTTACAGATATAAATGGGGAGGCGGAAAGCAGACTAAAGACTTACCCATTTATTCAACAAATGTGTTCTAAGCACCTACTATGCGCTGGATGTTGGAAATACAACTGTGAATAAGACAGACAAAGGGGCCTGTGGTGTACGGTAGTGGTACTCAGTCGGGATGTTTGGCAGTCTCCGGAGGCATTTCTGGTTGTCACACCGTGGGTATTGATGTCTAGTGAGTAGAGGTCAATAGAGGAGGGATGCTGCTAAGCATCCTGCGGTGACCAGGACAGCAGCCACCAGCACATCTCTAGGAGCCTGTTTCTGTGATTGTGTCCCCAAGGTCCTCCCCACCCTCCAGTCACTCAAGCCTCACCCTGACTGTGTCTCCGCAGGGGCCCATGCCCGACGGGATGCTGATCGAGCGCTCCTCGGACTTCGGGAAGACCTGGCACGTGTACCAGTACCTGGCTGCCGACTGCAGGTCTGCCTTCCCCCGCGTCCGCCAGGGCCAGCCTCAGAGCTGGCAGGACCCTCGGTGCCAGTCTCTGCCCCAGAGGCCTAATGTGCACCTAGATGGGGGCAGGGTAAGTAGAAGGGACCCTGGACATGTAGCCCCGAGGGGTCTCTGACATGGCGTCGCTCACACCTTCACCCAGACTCTTGAGAAGGGATGAGAGCCCCCTCAGGCAGTGCGCCTCAATGTCTTTCCTGAGCTCTCCATCCTCAAAATAGTCATTGCTTGTCCTCTTCGTGCCCAGGAAGTGTATTTCAGAAACGTGTTGAGCGCACTGCTGACCCAGCCCTGCCCTCTGCCATGGCCCCCTACCCCACGGCTCATCGGCCGATCCCCATAGTGGAGAGGGTACAGCCGACTTTGCTCCAGTGTGAGGATTTTGAGACGGCGACTTAGAGTCAAGTGAGCAAAGACACACATTTCATCTAACCTCTGCTTTCACCTCAATAGGGTATAACACGAGAATTAACCTTTCCATTTAATCCATTCATGGAGCCCCGTCGTTGCCTTGGAGGAAATCCAGGTCTAAGCCACAGTCCCCTAAACCTAAACCCTGGGCTGGAAATGAGAAAATGCCCCTAGAAACATTTCAATGCCTCTCCTCCGAATCCTCCCACCCGGTCAAATCCCCTCATTCCTTCCATCACTGCGTCCCCCACCGCCAGTGGGAGGCTGTTTGTTCTTTCTCTGGCCCAGGCTCAGGGAAGCCCTCTGAGCTGCTCTGTCCTGTGGGGTGCTTGGATGGCCTCTTTCCTTCGCTGTAACAGCTGCTCCCTGGTTATTATCACACCCAGATCCTCGATGACCACAGTCTCCAGACCCCACATCAAAATACAGGGCTTTTTCCTGCTTTGTGGAGGGTTGATGTGAAAACTCTTCTTGGGGTATGAGATAAAGTCACATCCAATAAATGGCTCTTATTAAAAAGGAAAAGCGTAGTTAAAATTGGGGTGTAGAGGGTGACAGTCACCCCATCCATGCGCCCCTTAGGCTCCGGATCCTGTCATTCATCCTGGGTTTTGGAAAATTAGTATTCCCTAAACCTGTGAATGTACAGTACATCTCTTACTGTAATTTCTGGTCCTAGGAAATCAGGAGATTCTTGGAATGGCTATATTTTCAATAGAGAGGAGAGACTGTACACACACACACACACACACACACACACACACACACGCACACACGCACACGCACGTGCGATCATCTCGCTCTCCGAGGGCAGTTGGCAGGCCTCACGTTCATGGTGGTCTTGGGTTCCAGGTTAGAAGGACTTCAGCATAGTGTGAGGAGGGTGGGACCTTGAGTGGAAGGGAGACTTCTGAGCTTGGGGACACTTTCTACCTCCTCCTCAGTGCCTGCCTCTTTCCTCTCTTAGGTCCAACTGAACGTTATGGATTTAGCCTCTGGGATTCCAGCAACTCAAAGTCAAAAAATTCAAGGTCAGCATGGCTGCCCCTCAAGCCCGTGGGACTGTGGGTGGAGAACAGAACAGGGGTGGGACCCAGGTCACGGAGCATCCCTGCGCTTTCCTGTTTCTGACAACACGGCAGGATTGGACACTTGCCCTGCTGGCCCCGGAGGGTTACCGTGGTAGCCCAGAGTTGCAGAAGGCCTCAATGTGTGTGTGTCTGTCTTTTCTGCCTCGGAGGGTTGAGGATGGGGAGGATGACCCTTGGGATAACCTTATAAAGGCAAGGAAGCGGGTTGGTAAAACCAGAATTCCCTTCTTTTCCCACCTTGCCCATGGAGACACTAATGGCCTCTAACTTCCTTTCCTTATTGTCTTTTCCCATCCCCCTCCCTCCCTGTGTTTGCCCTCTCAGAGCTGGGAGGGATCACGAACCTGAGAGTCAACTTCACCAGGCTGCCCCCTGTGCCCCAGAGGGTCCACTATCCCCCCAGCGCCTACTACGCGGTGTCCCAGCTGCGCCTGCGAGGGAGCTGCTTCTGCCACGGCCATGCTGACCGCTGCGCCCCCGAGCCCGGAGCCCCCGCCGCCGGCCCCTCCACCGCCGTGCAGGTGACAGTCCGGGGTGGGAAGGACGAGGAGCAGGGGCAAGACCAGAACAAGTAGGGATATCTATGAGCCTTCCTTAAAGCAGGGTGGGCACTCTATTTAAGTCGTGAATATTTCATATTTTAGCAATGGTGAGAAAAGTGTAAGTGATTATCCTTTCAAAGGCCAGGATTTTGTAGCCCTGCCTGAGACCTGCAGTTTGGTGTTCTCAGTTACACGTGAGCACGCGTGTGGGCGTGGGGGAGTTTAAGGCAGTGCTTCTCAGCCCTACCCACGCACGATCAGTTCCTGGAAATATTGCCAGGCCTTTGTTTTCTAAAGCTTTGCGATGTTCTAATACCCTCCCAGGGCCGAGCGCTCCTGGCCTGGAAACTCTGAAGTCCCTTCTAGTGGTGAGCGATGGGCAGGGTGAGAGAGAGACCATCTAACACGGATGCCACGTGTGCCCCAGAGCAGCCGAGTCGGATGCATCAGGGATAGGGTTAGAGGCTCCAACATATCCAGCCACCCAGGGGCTATTGCTGTGAAACCAAACCAGTGGAGGGAACCCTGGGCCAGGAAGGAGGGAGCTGTCATTTCGCTGTGCAGGGCTTCCATTCTACTCACACAGGCAGCCTGCTATTTGCCCTCTCCACAGCGGGGCACCAGGAATCATGTGACATGGCCCGGGAGGGAAATACAGGCGAAATGAACATCGGTCAGCTTTATTCTTTCTGCTTCTGGGCCAGCTCTTGCCCCGGCTGCAGAGGAGGCCAGAGGGAGGCCAGAAGGCTCATTGACAAAGGACCAGAGCATGGGATTGCCAACATGGGGAATACGGCGTGCTGTGGGCTGGAGCGCAGGGAGAGGGCTCGCCTAGCCCCAGTGGTTTGCAAATGGTGCTGTACAAGGAAATCGCCACGTTAAAAAGTACCGATGCTTGGCCTTTGTCCCTGAGATTCTGACTGAATTGGTCCTGTTGTTGGTATTTTTTTTAAAAAAACTCCCCATATGATTCTGGAGCACAGCCAGGGTTGAAATCCATGGAACTGGAGAGGCCAGGGAGGCCTGCGAAGGAGGTGCCATTGGGGCTAGCAGGGTTTCGTGGGTGCACAGGGAGAGAAAGGTATTCCAGGCAGAAAGGAGAACATCAGTTAAAGCCAAAAGGTGAGGGAATAAGGGCTGGTGGAGGGTGCCGCTCCGGAGCTCAGCTTGGCTATGCTGTCAGGAGGGAGTGATGAGAATGGAATAAACATACAGGTCCTTGAATGCCAGGCTGGGGGTGTTGGGCTGAATTTGGAAGACAATTAGCACATAATAGCTATTCTATTTTTATACCTTAATGAGTCTAGTAACGATTCATCATGCGGTCCGTTAGCCAAACAACCTCAGTCATAGATTGTTGCAATAGAAAGCTCGACAGGGCCCACCAACTTCTCAAATCACAGTTTACCAGTGAGGGTGTCTGGGGAACTTCCGGGTGCTGCTTTGCACTGGGCATCACGGAGGGGTGTCCAGGTGCAAGGAGTGAGTTTGTAGAAGCCCAGCTAGAGGAGCAGAGCAGACGCACACGCATGCACACACAGGCACCCCGGAGGAGCTGGGGTCTGAGCTGGACCCTGAGTGGTGGACCTAGGAGAAGGTCAGAGGGAAAGGGCAGGCCCATCCTGGGCCATTCCCTTGGTAATCCTTCCTAATGACCGACGGCCCCTCTCCTAGGTCCACGATGCCTGTGTCTGCCAGCACAACACGGCCGGCTCCAATTGTGAGCGCTGTGCGCCCTTCTACAACAACCGGCCCTGGAGACCTGCGGACGACCAGGACCCCCATGAATGCCAAGGTATGACTGAGTGGGGTGCTGGCCCCTCTGGGCCTCAGCCACCTTTCCTGGGACACAGGGAGGACGGATTCTTTATTATTTACATTTAGTCTTAATTGCACCGCTGCAGTGTAAGGTCTCCTTGCTCGGTGGGGATGGAGAGAGTGTTTGGGTTGCAACCTCCGTGTGCCTCCCCATCCTTCTCCTCAGCCAGGCTGGGAGAGATCCTTGCTCTCTGGCCTCTTCACTTGCCCTCTCCTGTGTAGATGTGTCCGGTTTCCTGCCTCAGCTGGTCCCCGAGAGTCAGGGCCTTTCCCTGCATATCTGAGGGGAAGGAACAGGGGTCCCCAGTCCAGGAAGAGGCAGTGACTCAGCAGGAGACCCGCAGTGGCAATGGGGGAGGGTTTGGAATGGACCATTCAAGGCCCTCTCTCTTGGACCCAACACGGACATGATTCTTGGGTTAGTCCCCACACTTGGGGTCAGGAGGCCCGAGTTCTCACTCTATTCTGCTTTGTGACTGGCCATATAACCTTAAATAAATGACACAAATTTCCCTGGGCCTCAGTGTCCTCATTTCCCAGACCCGAGCCTGTTGTCGAGTTGTGAGGGATGCCAACGAGGTAGCAGGGGCTGTGCTCTGCAGATGGCCCAGCATCAGCCCTGGGAACTCCTTTTTGCAGAGTGTGATTGCAACGGCCACTCAGAGACGTGTCACTTCGACCCAGCCGTGTTCACCTCCAGCCAGGGGGCGCAGGGAGGGGTGTGTGACAACTGCCGGCACCACACCGAGGGCAAGAACTGCGAGCGCTGCCAGCTCCATTACTTCCGGAACCGGCGCCCCGGTGCCCCCATTGAGGAGACCTGCATCCGTGAGTTGGGGGCTCCCCGGGTACCGTCTGTCCACGACGCCCCATCTGTCCCTGGGGACACACAAACCCACAGGAAGACTTGGCTGTGTGTCAGGATTGTGGGCCATTGTTTTAACTTAGCTGCGCGCTTGCTTCTAAGCAAGTGGCCTGGGCCACTAGTCAGTTGGTCCATCAATCATATGTAACCCTTCTTTTGGGCAGAGGAGAGAAAAAAAAGTAAATATCAGACACAGTTCCTGCTGTCGAGAAGCACATACACTGTTTGGTAATATAAACCATACACACGGGAAAAGGAGGGGCACAGCCCTGTGTCTTTATATAGGTCACTGCCTTTACATGCTATAATGTGGTTTGCTCCATATTTTTCCATTTTCCCCAAACACTGAGAATCCCTCCATGGCAGGGATTATAGCTTGTATCCTTGGGACCTCGTACAATGACAAGCAAAGAACTGATGCTCAAAGAATGTTTAGTGAATGAAGAAATGAATGGCATGTAAGGGAATGAATGCCCAGGGGTGACTTGACTCGGCCACAGGTCCAGGGGTTCATGCGGGAGAGAGCAGGCTGGACGGAAGCCATCGGCGCAGGTGGGGTTAATCAGGAAAGCCGTTCTGGAGGCAGGGAGTCTGTGTTCGGAAAGGCACGCGAGAGGTCTCGGTGTGGTGGTGGGCCACTTCCTGTTGATATTATTTATTTATGGGGAGAGCGAGAAAAACTTGAGTTTGACTTCTGTTTCCAGCACTTTCTTGCTGTGTGACCCGAGTACATTGTTTACCATCAGTGAGACTCAGTTTCCTCAGCTGCACAATAGGGACGATCATCTCCACCTTTCATGGTTATCCTGAGGATGACCTAGGCCCGTGGTCGGCAAACTGCGGCTCGCGAGCCTCATGCGGCTCTTTGGCCCCTTGAGTGTTCTAACGACACTTCTTCAAAATAGACTCGCCCAGGCCGAAAACCGGCTTCTGCGCATGGGCCACGAAGTTTCAATAGCACTGTATGTGGTATTTTTGTGGAAGAGCCATACGCAAGGGGCCAAAGAGCCGTGTGTGGCTCGCAAGCCGCGGTTTGCCGACCACTGACCTAGGGCAGCATGCCAGAGTGCCTGGCTCAGTGCATGGTGCACAGTAGTTGTTCAGTAAATAATGTGACAGAACCTGTATAGTGCTTAACACCTGCCAAGCCCTGGTCCCTGTGACATGTACTCATTCATTCCTCAAAAGAAGCCTCTGAGGAATCAGGCGCAGAGGGTTTAAATAGCTCTACTAAGGTTGTCAGATTGCGAGCCAGTAAGCGGCAGAACAAGGGTTTTCACCAGGAAGCCTGGCTCCTACAGTGGGCTCATCCCTCTCTGCTCTTCTTTATTCCTCCTGTGGTGGCCGCTTTTGTCTCTCAGCCTGCGAGTGTGACCCGGACGGGGCAGTGCCGGGGGCTCCCTGCGACCCAGTGACCGGGCAGTGCGTGTGCAAGGAGCATGTGCAGGGCGAGCGCTGTGACCTGTGCAAGCCGGGCTTTACAGGACTCACCCACACCAACCCGCAGGGCTGCCACCGTGAGTAGGGGGCCCAGCCTGGCATGGCCTGGGGCAGGCAGGCTGCGTGGAGCCACCAGATCCATGACTTAACCTGCTCACTGTGCGATGCCTTCCAGCAGGTGGCAGCACAGGCCCAGTTTGGATGGTGGGACTGAGTCAACCAGTGGGAGGCAGGGCGGGCAGCCCAGCGGGCAGGTGCTGGGACTGGTGGCCTTATGAGTCAGCCAGGTTATCTGGAGGGATCGGCCCTGCCTACTTCTTCTCCAGGCTGGGCCCCTCCTGGTGCATGTTCTCTGGGGGTGAGCTTTTGGTGGGCTGACCCCCAAGCTCAGCAGCCTTCCCTCCTGCAGGCTGTGACTGCAGCATCCTGGGGTCCCGACGGGACATGCCATGTGAAGAGGAGAGCGGGCGCTGCCTGTGCCTGCCCCATGTGGTGGGCCCCAAATGTGACCAGTGCGCTCCCTACCACTGGAAGCTGGCCAGTGGCCGGGGCTGCGAGCCGTGTGCCTGCGACCCAAACAACTCCCTCAGCCCCCAGTGCAACCCGGTATGTGGTGGGGGTGACTCCGTGGGCCCCCGAACAGGAGAGGGGGGTCTGTCCACCAGCACATCCATATTCCCTCCCACTGCCCTTCTGAGCCTTTCCAGAGTCAGGCTGGGCTGCTCTGTCCCCAGCGCCTTTGGGAGGCCACCCACTCTTACTGAGATTTGGCTCTGGAAGCTTCTATAATTAGTTTCCATTCCCAGAGCCCTCGCTGACGTCAGTACCCAGAGCTGTCCAGGTGTGTGATTGACCTAACTCTCACAATTGAGCAGTGAGCTCCCTCTGTGGCTGGGAGCATTGGCATTTACCATTCGCCACCTGCAGGGCCATCCTGGGCTGAGACTTAAGAGCTTGTCTCTGAGTGGAAGCCCTTGTGTGGGGCCACACCAGGGGGGTTCTCCGAGGCCGGGGCTCCAGGGAGGTTCCCTCATGGTGCCCCCTTCCCCTCACAGTTCACAGGGCAGTGCCCCTGTCGGGAAGGGTTTGGTGGCCTGATGTGCAACGCTGCAGCCATCCGCCAGTGTCCCGACCAGACATACGGCGATGTGGCCGGGGGATGCCGAGGTTCGTGCCCGAGGAAAAGGGGGACATGGAGGCTGTGGCGGGATGAGCACGTGGGTGGGCCCGTGGTGGGGGCCCGTGGTCTGGGATCTGGGAGGATGTCACGTGCTTCATGTGGTGTGGGCCCTGGGGGCCCCGGGAGAGCACAGGCTCCCCACTGCTCCAGCAGCCGGCTTGGCTTCCCAGCCCTGGGCCAGGGACATGGGGTTCTCCCTGCGTCCCCATGACAGGAGGGTGTCAGAGCCATCTCCAGGGCTGCAGCCGGGAGGGACTACATTTCGTCCCTCTTCCTAGATGGAGACAGTGAGTCCTGAGGGAAAGGAGTAATTTGCTCAGAAAGTCCATTTGACAAGTGGCCACGCTCGCTCGGCCTTCCTGAGTGACGGGGGCAAGTCACCCCCTCTGCAGGCCTCAGTCTTCTCCTTTGGGGAAGGGGCACTCGGTACCTAACCTCTCGGTGCCTCAGTTGCCTCATCTATAAAAATGAGAGCAGGAGGGTGGCCAACTGTCGTGGAGCGGCTGTGAAGGTTAAGCGAGTTCCTGTGTGTGTGGTGACCTCGAACAGTGCCTGGGACGCAGTAGGTGCTAAGACAGTGCTGGCTTTGGTTGCTGGCGTCACCATGATTTTATTCTGGTCTCTCATTCCGAGTCAGAAAGACCTCCTCTTCCGACTCTCCCTCCTAGACCCCTCTGTCTCCCTGACCCCGGCCTCCTTCCTCCTCCCCAGCCTGTGACTGTGACTTCCGGGGGACGGAGGGCCCAGGCTGTGACAAGGCCTCCGGCCGCTGCCTCTGCCGCCCTGGCTTGACCGGGCCCCGCTGTGACCAGTGCCAGCGAGGCTACTGCGACCGCTACCCGCTGTGTGTGTCCTGCCATCCCTGCTTCCAGACCTACGACTCCAACCTCCAGGAGCAGGCCCGGCGCCTCCGCGGCCTCCGCAATGCCACCGCCACCCTGTGGCCCGGGTCCGGCCTGGAGGACCCCCGCCTGGCCTCCCGGATCCTGGATGCAAAGACCAAGATAGAGCAGATCCGGGCGATTCTTGGCAGCGCCCCAGCCACCGAGCAGGAGGTGGCCCAGGTGGCCAATGCCATCTTCTCTCTCAGGTAATCCTCTCCCTGCCAAGCCCTGAGAAGAATTAGGTCACAGGGCCTCACACCAGGGCGCCCCAGTCTTTCATCGAGCGGGTAGAGCCCTTTGCTGTTTACAAAGCATTTCCACAGACTCTCTCTTTTAACTGTCACAACGGCCCGTGTGGTTGGTGTGATGAGTGTCATCACTTCCATTTTTCAGGTGAGGAAACAAGCCCGGGTAGATGAGATGACAGAGCCCTGCAGCCACAGGTGGGGGGCAGGGGAGGGAAGACGGGGGGACTCTGAGCCCAGGCCCGAGCCCAAGCCGGGCTTCTTTCCCGTGCCGGGCCTGCCTGGGAGAGGGACTCAGCTCTGGATTAGTCACCCGGCGGGCGGAGGGCATCCGAGAGGCAGGGGATCTAAGAATAACTTGTCGTTTTCTTTGGAATGGGAGCGGTCCCACCCACACCCCTCCTACCAGCAGAGGCGCCTTCTTAGTGAGATTTGGCTCTCGAAGCTTCTATAATTAGTTTCCATTCCCAGAGTCCTCACGGACGTCAGTGCCCAGGGCTGTCCAGGTGTGTGATTGACATAACTCACAATTGAGCAGTGAGTCCGTAGGCGTTTGGTAGGCACGGACGGGTAGTCCGTGGATGGGCGGTCCAGGCCCGAGCATGGGAGGCGAGAGGCCAATCTCTGAAAGCTCTGTGGCTTGGGTCTGGGCGGGTGACCCCCTTCAGGTGCAGACAGCCAGCGGGCAGCAGCTGTAGGAGCTCAGGGGGCAAGTGTGGCTACCGAGGGGAGCCTCGGTGCCTCAGTTACACAGGTGGTGGCTGAGGTCAACCTGTAGGGACCCCAGGAGGAGGGTCGGGGTGCCCCTTAAGGGAGCCAGCTGTGGGCAGGTGCAGGGGAGTCGGGAATGTCAGGGTCACAATCAAGGTGCAGGGGAGTCGGGAATGTTGGGGTCACAGACAAGGTGCAGGGGAGTCGGGAATGTTGGGGTCACAGATAAGGTGCAGGGGAGTCAGGAATGTCGGGGTCACAGTCAAGGTGCAGGGGGGTCGGGAATGTCGGGGTCACAGTCAAGGTGCAGGGGAGTCGGGAATGTTGGGGTCATAGACAAGGTGCAGAGGTGTTGGGAATGTTGGGGTCACAGACAAGGTGCAGGGGAGTCGGAAATGTCGGGGTCACAGTCAAGGTGCAGGGGCGTCGGGGATGTCGGGGCACAGCAGTCAGGGAAGGAGAGGTTTTTCTGGACCTGCCTGCAGAGGGAGGGAGGGAGAGAGGTTAGGCTGCCCTCCCAGCCTCTGCCCAGCAGAATCCTCAGCCTGTGGCGGCCACGTCCCATTGCCTTTGCTGAAGGCCTCTCTGTCTTCCTGACTTGGTAGCAGTTTCTCCAAAGGGAGGGCTGTTTCTGGGGAGTCAGCCCCTCCTCTATGTTAGTGCACTCCTCTCGCATCTCAGGCGGACCCTGCAGGACCTGCAGCCCGCTCTGCCCCTGGAGGAGGAGACCTTGTCCCTCCCCGGAGACCTGGAGACGCTGGACAGGAGCTTCAATCACCTCCTCGTTCTGTATCAGAATAAGAGGGAGCAGTTTGAAAAGATCAGCGGTGCCGACCCTTCAGGTGAGGAGGGGGAACTTAGCCGTGTGCACGCCCACACCACACCTCGCCTCTTGCTCCTCCATCTCCAGACCTCCGGTCCAGGGTGACTCAGTTTCCCTCTCCTCTTCCCACAGGAGCCTTCCGGATGCTGACCGAAGCCTACCAGCGGTCATCCCAGGCCAGCCAGCAGGTCTCGGACAGCTCCCACCGGCTGCTCCAAGTCAGGGACAGCCGGAGAGAGGCTGAGAGGCTGGAGCAGCAGGCGGGAGGTGGAGGAGGAGCCGGGGGCCCCCAGCTCGCAGCCCTGAAGCTGGAGATGGCTTCCTTGCCTGATCTGACGCCCACCATCAACAAGGTGAGGCATGGCATGGAGCCCCACTTCCCAGAGGCCCGGTCCCAGCCTGTCACACACCAACTACTTGTATGCATTTCCTGTTAGGGCAATGTGAATCTACCCCACTCCCCCACCCATCCTGACCCTTGGCCCCTCACGGTGTGCTCAACTGTTGCCAAGGAAACAGATTTCTGGTGCCCAGTTGCCATGGAGATGTCTGGCTCTTTGTGTGGGATGGGAGTGGTTGTTGAGGAGCCCTGGGTACCTCTGATGGCCCCTCTCTGCACAGCTCTGTGGGGGCTCCAGGCAGACACCTTGCACCCCAGGAGCGTGCCCTGGTGAGCTCTGCCCCCGAGACAACGGCACAGCCTGCGGCTCCCACTGCAGAGGCACCCTCCCCAAGGCCGGTGGGGCCTTCCGGACAGCGGGGCAGGTGGCCGAGCAGCTACGGGGCTTCAACGCCCAGCTCCAGCAGACCAGACAGATGGTAGGTGCGACCAAGGCGAGGTGGGCACCCGAAGGAGTGGGCAGAGAGGACAGAGTTCCCTGGGGAGGGCAATTCCCTTTTTACAGACCAGAGATGTCCCCTGACTTGTCCCGGGCCGCACAGCAAGTGAGAAGTAGACTTCGGTGCCAACGTTTTGGGCTTTTTAAAAAAAACCTGACTCCACATCACTTTTCTCTGGGACCAAACTGAGTTAGATACAAATGTTTCCCAGGCAGATCTTGGGTAGCGGGTGTCCTCAGAACCCTGGGGTCTGCGGGAGGCTCTCCTGGGGTTCTGATGATCGCTGACCTGGAGCGCGTGTCTGCAGATCAGGGCGGCCGAGGAGGCCGCCTCGCAGGTGCAGTCAGATGCTCAGCGCCTGGAGACCCAGGTGAGCACCAGCCGCTCCCAGATGGAGGAGGACGTCAGGCGCACGCGGCTCCTCATCCAGCAGGTCCGGGACTTCCTCTCAGGTGAGCCTGGCCTTTGCCCAGCCCTGGGCTGATATTTCCACTCCTGCTGTCCTGGCAGGTCAGCCAGCCGCCTCCTTCCCTTGCCTCCAGGCCACCTGGGCCGGGCCCTGTCAGTCCCCTGGCTGGCTGCTCCCACCTCCCCTCCGGCTCCCTCAGGCCCGTCCTCAACAAAACATCTTTAAAAAATGTGTTCGTGGGATCCCACTCATGCCTAAAATCCTCCCCTGGCTTCCCCTTGCTCTTGCAATAAACTCCCAGCTCCTTATCGTGGCCTCTGCTCACCTCCGGGGCAGGCGGCCCTGTGTCTTCCTGCTTTGCTCACTGACGACCTTGAACAGGCCAGGCTCCTGCCTGTCTCGAGACTTTTGCTTGGCCTTTCTCTGCTTGGCGTGCTCGCTCCAAAGCTGCAGATTCTTGCCCTCCAGGTCTCAGCTTAAATATCATCTCCTGTGCGGGGGAAGGGGGAGGGCTTCCGTGGTTGTCCTACCTGGTCCACCCCTCCTTCCCATTCCCCTTTGGCACCTGACCTTCAGCACGTTGCTCCGAGCCTGTGTTCTAGAATCCATTCATCCAGGAGTGAATTGTTTGTCTCCCCACTGGACTGTAAACTCCAAAGGGCAGGGGGCTGTCTGTCTTGCTCTCTGTGTCGCTGGCACCTAGGATAAGGCCAGACACCCAACGCTGGTTGCATGAATAAGTGAACCAGAGCCCCTCCCACGCCACCTGGGGAGTGCACAGTTCCCTGGACGGGACGCAGGAACCTGGTGACTTTGGGCAAGTCGCTCTTCGCATTGCCTCCTCTTTTGCTTCTGCACACTGGGATGGTAGTATTTCACAAGTGTATTCCGGGGATCGAGTCACTGATGTAAAATGTGTTTTGAAAAATTAAAGGTGCCCCAGGAATATGAGTTGATATTATTAGATTTCTGGTCCCCGCCAGGGAATTTGCTTGGCTGGGAGCCTTGTTAAAAGGAGCTGAGGGCTTGGTGTGACGACAGTGGTTCTTCTTGCTACTATTGAACTGTCTTTGCTCCAAACAGGCTGAAGCCTCCTCCTGAGAGTTGATATTGGGTCAGAGAGGGGCAGAAAGGATCCCTTGAGGTCCCCTGGCTTCTCTGGGGTCATGCTGGAGCCGCCCTCCCAGGGAGCCCCAGAGTGGGGAGAGAATTACCTGGGGATGCAGGGAGATGGTGCCCGACAAACATGGACAGAGGGGCAGGGCAAAGTTTGGGGCTCAGACTCAGACCAAGTCTGTCCTCAGGGTGCAAGGCTCACATGAACAGCAGGGAGTCACGGGCTGGGGGGCCCCTTTCGTCCTCTCAGTTATACTTGTGTCTCAGGTCAAGTCCTATTACAGAGCCAGGGGCAGAGAGAAGGAGAGGCCAAGGACAGTTCTCAGTCTCCATGGCAGGGTCTGGTCTCCAGAGTCCTGGTGCGGCAGGTATGGGTCTAGCTGCAGCTGGCACTCAGGGTCACAGTGTGGGGGCGGAGACCTTGGGGAAGAGGGGTGTCGCCTTTCCTGGATCTTCAAATGGAACTGACAAAACAATAGTTCAGGTTTACTGAGTTCTTACCGAGTGCCCGGCATTGTTCTAAGTGCTTCCCATGTATTACATCATTCCATCCCAACTGCCTACCGCTCTGCCGATGAGGACTGTAGGCACAGAGAGGCTAAGTAACTTGCCAATGGGCATCCAGCTTGGAGGGAGTGCAGAGGACTCATTTTACTCCGTAGTTCACATGGACACACAAGCATGAGCACACACACAAGCATGAGTGCACACACATACAACTCTTGCCTCCTTGCCTTTGCTAATGTTTTTCCTCTCCTTGGATTGTCTTCCCTGCCCCTCTTCTCCTTACCTGCTGATTCCTACTCATCCTCTAGGAACTCTCCAGGTATCTTACTCTCTAGGAAGCCTATCCCGGACCCCTTAGATTGGGTCCTAGGGCCCCAGAGGAGTTCAAGTTCAGGGCAAACCATCTGGGTAGGTGGGTGCCCCCTTCCCTTCCCGACCGCGTCAATAGCAGTGGAATCTATAAAAGTGAACAGGGAGAGATGGGGAGGGGATGCTTTCTCTGTGCTTCTGAGCTTACTCTCTGATCCAGAGATGGTTTGTAAAATTCTTGCAACTTGATTGTTTCATTTCATCCCTTCAGGTTGGGGATGGTTATTCCCATTTCACAGATCAGGAAACTGAGCTGAGAGAGGCCATTTGCCTTGCCCCAGGTTGCTCGACTAGCAGTGGGGAGGCCTGGGTCTGGAGCCCTTGCAATCATTCGTTCACTCTGCAAATACCGAGTGTCCCCACTTGCCGGGCACTGTGCTAGGGGCTGGGGATAGAGCTGTGGATGAAACAGACCCTGCCCTCATGGAGCTCAGGTTCTAGTAGGAAAAGAGACAGAAAACCAGATAAAGGAGCTATGTGTTGGCATGTGGATGGTGATAAGGCAGGGAAAGATAAGCAGAGAAGGAAGGTAAGGAGGGTCAGTGTAGGGTGGAGGTTGTGATCTGAGATTGGATGGCCAGGGTTGGCCTCTCTGAGAAGGTGACCTTTGAGCAAAGACCTGATCATTTTCATCTGCCTTTGCCAAAAGGAGCACTCTGGTCTGAGGGGGAGCACGTGGAAGGAGTCGTATTGCCAAGGGAGCAGTTCCAGTTCCTGGCCGCCCTCCCCAATTTAGGGCTGATTATGTTTGTGCTCCGGGCATTGTGCAGGACCAGCTGTCTGGCACCACCTCCTTCTCCCCAGCCTGCGGTTTCCTGTGCCACCAGACACTTAGTTGTCACAGCTGTGCCGACAGTCACCTTCCCACATTCCGGAAACCCTCCGAGAGTGGGCCGCTGAGTGTGCCTGAGAGGGGGCAGCAGGGCCTTGGGGCACCAGGCGAGATGCCCCAGCGGTGCCCCCGCCCCCATGGGTGCCGCTCAGCCCAGAGAGGCCTCTGACCTTGGGGGAGGTGGCGGGGCTCTCCCAGTCTGACCACCGGCTGCCTTCTAGACCCTGACACCGACGCAGCCACCATCCAGGAGGTCAGCGAGGCGGTGCTGGCCCTGTGGCTGCCCACAGACTCGGCCACGGTCCTGCGGAAGATGAATGAGATCCAGGCCATCGCAGCCAGGCTCCCCAACGTGGACCTGGTGCTGTCCCAGACCAAGCAGGACATTGCCCGGGCCCGCAGGCTCCAGGCCGAGGCCGAGCAGGCCAGGTAGGGCCCTGGGCCTGAACTCCTCCTCCCTGCCCAGGATTGGGCTGGCGTCCTGCTCCCCAAGTCTGTTGCTGGAAGTGAGAGAAGAAGCTCTCCGAGTCAGAGGGGTGCAGGGGGGCTGGGAGACAGGAGGGGGTGCTCACTGTGGTGGGGGATGGCGACGTGAGACACAACAGAACTTTACTCAAGATGACCCTTGCCTTCCACATGGGAAACCGTGCCCACAGGGTGTCTCTGACATAACCTCCCATTCATCATGTCTGCTGGGTGGGGGCCTGGCATGGAAAAGCTACTGAGTTAGTTCCCCCTTGTCTTGGCTGGGAAGAATATTCTCTTGGACTGGCGAGTGGGTAGAACCACTCGCCTCTTCATTCCTGTTCACGCATTCTCTCCCCTCTGCCCTGTTGGCCCCAGGAGCCGGGCGCACGCAGTGGAGGGCCAGGTGGAGGACGTGGTGGGGAACCTGCGCCAGGGCAGCGTGGCACTGCAGGAAGCACAGGGCACCATGCAGGGCACCAGCCGCTCCCTTCGGCTCATCCAGGACAGGGTTGCTGAGGTGAGCTGTCATGGCCTCCTTCCCTCATTTTGGGGATGAGCAAACAGATTCAGGCACAAGGCAGAGAAGATGCCAGAAAGTGACCTGGATGGAATCCGAGTCGGGGCCCCGAAGAAGGAGGGTTGTAGCCTTGAACCCGGCTTTGGGCCTTGGAGACAGGTGCAGCAAGGAGTGGGGTCGCCGAGCTGGAGAAGGGGGAGGCCGGATGCCCTGGATAGACCGGGGACTGGGAGGGGGCGGTAGGGGTGTTCTGGTTGGAGAAAGCTGTAGCTGCCTGGTGCGTTGGAGAAAGGAGGGATCAAGACCACAGCCGGTGAGACCCACCACTGAACCAGGTCTCCCTCTTTCCACAAAGGTCCAGCAGGTGCTGGGGCCAGCGGAAAGGCTGGTGACGGGCATGACGGAGCAGCTGGGCGGCTTCCGAGCACGGATGGAGGAGCTCCGCCTCCAGGCCAGCCAGCAGCGGGCACAGGCGGCCCAGGCTCAGCAGCTCGCGGAGGGCGCCAACCAGCAGGCGCTGAGTGCCCAGGAGGTACAGAGAGGTCACAGTTGGCCCGAGGAAGCGCAGCAGTGGGGGGCTCGCGAGCAGGAGAGGGCACTTTCTAGGAGATACTTGTACACTTTGTAGGACCATGGGCTCAAGAGCAAGTAGAGTGACAGTTATTCTAGAATACCAGAAGGGGCTTCAGGATTCACCCAGATCTGGCCAGACATCTGAATTCTACTCCTGGCTGCCTGGGTCGTAGCTGACTCAGACATGTTGGACACCATCTAGTCCAGTCCTTCTCCTTTTGCAGATTAAATGGTAACTTTGTCCAAAGCAAAGCTCATCTGCAACGCAGGTGTCTTTTCTTTTTTTAATTCTTTATTGTTGAAAGTATTACATACGTCCTCCCCGCCACCCCAATTAACCCCTTCCAGCCCTCCGCCCTTGCCCCAGGCCTTCAGCACCCAATTGTCTGTGTCCATGGTTATGCATATAGGCACACAAGGTCTTTGGTTGATTTCCTTCTACCCCCCCCCCCCACGCCCACCCCTGCCTTCCCTCTGAGATTCTGCACTCTGTTCCATGCACAAGGCAAGTCTCTTGACATCCGATCCAGAGCTTGTCCCTGTCATGGCTGCCCAGCCCGGACACACTCTTGACTTAGCCTAACCTGAGAGCCTCCTCTCTTTCTGGCCAGTATTAGACCAGAGAGAAGATCAAAGAGCCATTCTCAGTGTACCAGGAACGTTAGTACTTAGTCCTGGTACAATGGCCAAGCTGCCAAATACTACTGAGGGACAAGTATATGCCCGACACTGTGCTGGAGGTGAGTGGGAAGTGACAGGGACTATAGATGAAGGGAGGGACATTCAGAAGAAGTTTAAGATAGCTTATGGCCTAGGTTGTTGTTTTTTTATAGGCAAAACCAATCCATTCGGGATATTAGGTGGTGCCTTATTCCTCAGTGTTGATTTGGATGACATCAAGTGCTCTAGCCAAAGGCCTTTAGGACTTTGGATGATGATGATGGTGACAGAGAATGTTCTACCTTTTTCAGGGATTTGACATAATAAAGAGAAAATATGCGGAGCTGAAGGAACGGCTGCGTCAGGGCCCTGCTCTGGGAGAGCAGGGCAACCGCATCCTGAACGTCAAGATGGAGGCAGAGGAGCTGTTTGGGGAAACCATGCAGATGATGGACAGGATGAGAGGTGAGTGCTGGTCCCACCCCAGGGCTTCTGAGGCTCAGTCTTGTTGGAGCTCTCGGTGCTAAGGGAGCGAGGTCAGTCGCAAGTTCCTGAGCACATAGTAAGTATGGGCCACAATGGTGGGGCTGTGGGGGAATGTAGAGATGTTCATACGACGTGGCCTGTTTTCAAGAAGCTTGCAATCCAGATGTAACCTCTCTTCCTATTATACACGAGATGCATGGCACTGTATTTAATAGCATACAGGGGTCTATGATAGGATCCCAAATAGTAAGAGGTCTGGGGATTCAGAGACTAAACAATGTCAGAGAAATGTTCAGTAGGGATGGTCAGAGCAGATCAGATTAGACATGGGCCTGAAGGATGTGTAGACATGGGAGAGGCTGTGAAGAAGGGAGGTATCTCAAGACAGGGTGGGCGGGAAGGATGAGGCATGTTCTGAAGATGGGGCAGGAGCACCCAGCAGGAGAGGAGGGCTGATGAGGCTCAGGGTGGGATGGAGAGAAGTAGCAGGGGTCTGTGCAGCTGGGTCTGTGTGCCTGGCCTCCATGCCAGGACGGAGGCAGACTCAGCCCTGGAGGCTGTAGGGGACCTTTCAAGGGTTTCAAATATGGCAGAGGTGTAATGAAAGGAGCTTTCGAAAGGGTTCCGAGTGTCTCAGAAAGGAGGACAGGGATTTCCAGGGACTAGGCTCTGTCTCTAAGATGTGATGCTGATGGGGTCATTGCACAGGTGTGCCAGCGCACACCTCAGTTTCTCTGAATTTCAGAGAAACAGACAAAAATCTGTTTAGCTAACCAGGTGGATTCTATAGAGAAGGTTGGGCTGTTGGGTCAACAGTAAATAGATGTGATCAGCCAGATCTTAGGCTGAGGTGAGAGGAATTGACCTTGATGGAGGAGCCATGGGCTGGGTCAGTGGGTGCCTGGTCTTGTCCATTGATGTTTCATATGAAGATAAAGAATGTGCTAATCAAATCTGTGTATAACAGATAGTGAATACACTAGATAAGAGAACCAGTGTTTTAGGCAACCTCAGACGTCTAAAAGGATGGGCTGAAACACCATGAAGTTAAATAAGGAGAAAAGTTATCTTCCCTATGGCCTCATTTGGGCCTAAACCCACAAGGACAGCACAGGTGAGGCCTGGCTTCTCAGTGGCTAATGTAATGAAAACACTTATCATTAACCAGTAAATGATAAGCACGTGTGAGTTGTTACTCACCTGAAAATGACTTGAGTGCTGAGTAACTGTAACCTTGACATAAGTCAGCCATGCCTTGTTACTGGCAAAGAGTGAACACATATAAAGCAGCCAAAATACATACTGGCTCAGGGATGATATTAAAAATATTTAGAAACGATGTAAGTGTGTCATGCACTTAACAATCAGAAAAAGCTCAGGTTGTAGCCTTGGGACAGCCGTTTAGCTGCTTGCAGGAATTTACCTTTAATTACAAGTTTATAGGATGATCATGCATAGGGGCCCTAAGGGTGGGTACTGGGAACAGGCCAGCAGCTGTTCAAATGTCAATATTTTATCAGCCCATAGGCCCACATGAGTGCTCACCAGCTGAATGTCAGCCCAGGAACAACCTTGTCGCACTCTGCTGATAGGATCTCACCTGGGGGTGGTGTTCAGTGGTGGCTGCTACACCTTCAGAAAGGATAGTGACAAACCAAACATCAGGGGGAGAGTGACCAGGGTTGGGAGGTAGGGAAGGGCTCTATAAATACATCGAATAAAGAATGGATGAAGGAATTAAGGAGGTTTAATCTAGAGAAGATGAGCCTCAGACATTTGAAGGACTGCAATGTGGGAGGCAGAGCAAATATATTCCTATACCCCCAGGAGATAGACCGGGAACGATGGGTATAATAAGCAAGAAGTGATCAGATTCTGGCTTAATGACTAGTCTTTTTTTATTTTTTAAAATATATTTTTACTGACTTCAGAGAGGAAGGGAGAGGGAGAGAAAGACAGAAACATCAATGATGAGAGAGAATCATTGATCGGCTGCCTCCTGCATGCCCCCCACTGGGGTTGGAGCCCGCAACCTGGGCATGTACCCTTGACCGGAATCGAACCCGGGACCTTTTAGTCTGCAGGCTGACACTATCCACTGAGCCAAACCAGCTGGGGTGACTAGTCTTTTTTTAAACAACTAGAGATGCCTAATGTTGGAGCCTAGGAAAGCAGTGCACTCCCTCCCTATTCCTGGAGAAGCCCAGCTGAGGCTGGGTCTCAGCTCTCATGAATGTGGTAAAGGGTCTCCTCCTAGGGTGACAGGAGAGACCGGCTAGACTAGGCCACTTTGGAGTCCTTCAGATCCTCTATGCACAGCCTGGTGGTGGTGGTGTGCAGAATGGACTGCAGGGAGAGGACTGGATTTATCCAGAGTGGCATTTTGGGGAGAAATTCTGGTCACTCAGCCAGCTCTTCACCAAGGGGCCCACTTGAGGATCATTGGTGGGGTGGCAGCTCTCTGGGTCCAACAGCAGCAGGTGCTAATCTTGGCATCAGTGGCCTCCCTCACTAGTCTGGGACAACTGAGGGAGCCCAGAGCAGAGGAGAAGGGTAGGGTCCATGGGATAAGTGGGGCAAAGGCTTCCTGGGTCTGGCCTCTGCCATGTTTGTTTCTCCAACAGTGGGATAGGGTTGGAGGGGCATGGAGCTCCCCAGAAGTGATTCCTCCTGCAGGTGCTGACTCTAGGTGGGTGGGAGGAGAAGGAAGGGTTGGGAGTCTTTGGGGGGGGGGGCGGTCTCACCAGCCCCACCTCCTCCCCCTGCTGTTCCATCTGCCCTCAGTCATGGAGTCGGAGCTGCTGCAGGGGAGCCAGGCCATCATGCTTCGCTCCGCGGACCTGACGGGGTTGGAGAAGCACGTGGAGCAGATCCGCGACCACATCAATGAGCGGGTGCTCTACTACGCCACCTGCAAGTGATGCTCCAGCTGCCAGCCCCGGCCCCACGCATCTGCCCTCTTTTTTGGGGGGGGGGGCGGGGGAGTAGGGGGCGCAGACTGGTTTGGAATGCTTTCCAGCTCCTTGCATGCAGCCGAAAGCACCGCCTGGACCACCCCTGGCGTGCAGCTAATAGTACTCTGGGCCACAGCTGAGGCTGAGCGGATGGGACAGCCATATGTGAGGGACAGAGATGGCAGAGATGAGCCATACCCTTGTGACCAGGAGCTCTCAAATGGATGGAGGTAGGCTGGGCAGTGTCCTTGCTCTTCATTCTCCCTTGAGGCTGAATCCTGGACCAACACAGAAACTTAACCCAAATGATGTACAAGTGAAAAGGCCCAATAAAACCTTTGGAAAGGAGCCTGGAGGTTCAAAAGGAGTCTGTCGCCCATAAAGTGACGCTTTGTCACGTGTGTCTGCCTCCCCAGGCCTGGTGGTGTAGGAGGTGTCGGCTGCCCCACGCTGCTCCCCAGCTTGCTCATCACCCAACCTCAGGGAGACCCGGCCCCTTTGTCCCAGGGCCTGGCAGATTCCATCCTCGAGAGAACCAAGGAGCCATTTTGTCTTTGAACAATGACCTGATTTCACGTTTGTAGTTGAGGAATAGAAATCCAGAGAAGTGAAGCAAGGTGCCCAAATTCACATGGCTTCTAGAAGCAGCACTACGACCAGAGCCTCTCTGTTTTGGGATCTCACAGAGAAGTTGTAATGGACGTGTGTGTGTGTGTGTGTGTGTGTGTGTGTGTGTATGTGTATGGGGGGTGGATATGGAAATGGCATGAGTGTTTGTGTGCTGCCATAGCCCAGGCACTGTGCTAGACATTTATCTATAGGAACATCTTGATCGTTATTAGGCATACTAGTGGCCCAGTGCACGAAATTCCTGCACATTAAAAGGGAATTAGAGGAAATATCTTAATATTGCTATTTGCCCTCTCTCTATAATAGAAGTGTGAGAGATGAAGGGAAATTAGTAAAATGTATATGAAAATAATATGTAAGTTTATTAATAAACTAGCGTTCCCGTTGCAGGAAAAATCCTGCAATAGGGTTTCCTGCTACACTCTACCCCACCCTGCCTGCTCTCCTCCCTTGTCCCCCGCCCCGCGATCTCCGCCAGCCCCCCTGCTTTTCTAACTTCTCCGCCAGCCCGCTCTCCTTCCTTCTTCCCTGGCCCCGCCTCCGCTCCTCCCTTCTCCCCCGCTCCGCCTTCTCCGCCAGCCCCCATGCTTTTCTAACTTCTCCGCCAGCCCGCTCTCCTTCTTTCTCCCCCGGCCCCGCCTCCGCTCCTCCCTTCTCCCCCGGCCCCCCCCCTTCTCCCCCGGCCCCGCCTGCTCAACTTCCTTCTCCCCCGGCCCCGCCTCCGCTCCTCCCTTCTCCTCCCCCCGCTTGCTTGCTTCTCTGCAGCTTTGCTCCCTTCTGCAGCTCTTGGCTTCTTTCTATGCTGTCGCGATATGCAAATTAGCTGCCATCTTTGTTTGGATAATTTGCATATTCGTCCTGATTGGCTGGTGGGCGTGGCTTGGGCGTAGCGAAGGTGCGGTCAATTTGCATATTTGTCTATTATTAGATTAGATAAACAGTAACAAAAGGATATAACAACAACAGAGGCATGATATAAAAACAACAAAAACATGATATAAAAACAACAGTGATGCAAACAATGACTGATAAAGTGATTAAACTTATTCTAATATCTCCCGTACACCACATTAAGAGTGAAAACACTTTCAGAGTGCTTGACTAATTTCCCTTGTGATGAAGTATTTAGAACTTTAACGTCACATGCTCTTCGAACTTGAGAGAAAGCAACTTATAACTGACCATGTGCGAAAACGGGTTCAGGTAGGAATATTCCTACTCTGTCTAGAGTTTGTCCTTGTGATTTATCAACAGTCATGGCAAATGCTGGCATCACGGGAAACTGTCGTCGAATCAATTTAAATGGGAGGCCAGTGTCAGATGTGGACAAATCAATTCTTGGAATCAGAACAGCCTCTCCCTTTGCAGATCCTGTTAATACTTCAGCTTCGATAATGCTAGGGCGCAATCTTTTGATAATAAATCTGGTACCATTACGAAGACCCCATTTACTATTAAGATTTCTCAATAGCATGATGATTGCACCCACTTTCAATTTTAATTTATGACACAGCATTCCCGAAGGAGTAATACTATTAAGAAATTCGATGGGAAAATTTTCCTTTTAGCGTCATCTGTTGAGTCAATGGAATCATCACTCAAATATGTGTGAAAATCTCCATTAAGTATATCCAAAATTTCTTCATTTAATATTTGAACGTGCTCATTTTTTGGACAAAGAATCGAACGTTTAGATATATTTTTAATATTATCTATAGATATACTATTTTCAAAGGTAGCTTCAATAATAGATCCATTACAAATCATTTCACAGGGGATTTCAATAATATCCATTCCTAAATGAAAACTGCTATCGGGTTTGCCATCTCCAAGTTTTACTAACCATTCCCTATAAGCAGAATCCTCTGATCTCATATTTGTTGTAAGAGACAACTTTCTGGAACATCCCCAAACATCACAGTACTTTAAACTCATTTGTATTATGGCCAATGGCATAGCATGTGGCATAATGCTGAGACATTGTTGAAAATCCCCTCCAAGAAGGAGTACTTTCCCACCAAATACAACATTTAAATTAATAATTTCTCTTAGTAATCTGCCTATGGCGTTTATAGCATGACTGGATGCCATGGTGCATTCATTAATAATGAGAAGTTGGGCCTTTTTAATAGTTTTGGCAACTTCACTGTTTATATCGAGTCTAAAAATTGAAGTTTCATTTAATGGAATTTGTAATTTATATTGGGAATAAATTTACTTCCACCGAGAAGTAAATTTGCAGCAATTCCTGTAGACGCTGTGGGTAAAACAGTACCACCACGACCTCTAATATAATGTATTAAAACTTTATACTGATGTGGGGAGCAGCTACAGTGTTTGGACAGGTTCAAGCCTTGGACTGATGAGAGGGCACAGTCCTCTCGTGGCCACGTGCAAGTCCCAGCTTGGAGGGCAGGGCCCTCCCAGCACAATGATAGCCAACAGCTATGGTTGTGGGCTTGAACCTGTGGTCCGAACACGTGGCCCCATGTGCCTGAGTGACGTGGGCTTGATAGAGTTCAGGTGCATGTACTTGAGTAGGATTGAAACCTATGAGAATGTTGTAAACATCTTGATCACGCCCTTACTTTGCCTCGTGGCATCTGCTGTAAAATAAAGACATGGCTTGTGGGCGCTGGGCGCTGTCTCTCCATCAGAGAAGCAGCATCCCATTCAGACCCAGCTTTCATTCTCTTGTCTGCCTTTTCTAAGCCTTTCACCATCTCCACTCAGGGTCACCCTTGGCCGTGCCGGCACAGCACATACAGATATGCAGGTGAATAGGATTCCTAGCTGGCAGGCCCCTGACAGCAAGCTGGCCACCTGTTGATTCCGTGAGGAATGGGGCTCCCTCCTCCCTCCTGTCAGGGTCTGGTTTGAAGGCCAGCCACGCCCCCTGTTGGGCCAGACCTAGAGTTCTACCACGCCATGGCCTAGGCCTCGGCAACCCAGGACTGACGGCCGCTGGGCGCTCCTGGCGCTCAGAGGGTAGGTTCTTCCCTCAGGCCTCAAAGGAAACAGCTCTGGAGAGGGCGCAGCCGTTGCCAAGGTGACCCCTTCAGGACTGACTTCCTTCAGGTTGGTCGAACTTCTGCCGTGACCGTGTTACACCCAGGGTTTTTATATCAAGAGATTATTTACTGACACTGGGCTGGACACCCCGTCTGCACCATTTCATGGTGTAGGTGGCGCTGTTGTTCTCGTCTGACAAATGAGGAAACCAAGGTGACACAGGGTTCCATCACTTCCCCAGGGTCGCCCATGTGGCAGGGCAGGGCTGGGCCTCAACTTCATGCTCTTCTCATACAGTCATTAGGAGCATGGAGGCTGCAGCTGGACCCCCTGGGCTCCGGGGGGTCCTTGTGAGGAGGAAATGGGTCGGTGTGTTCACTCCAGTCGCCAGGTGCCTGGCACACCGTGTGCTCCGGGTCCATGTTTGCCAGGTCCTTCCTGGCCTCAACCTCCCCATGCACTTTCCTCCCCACACACGCTCACAAGTCCCTGAGCTGCTTCTGACTTTAGAAGAACCAAAGGAGCCCGGCCAGCAGGGCTCAGTGATTGAGGGTCAATCTATGGACCAGGAGGTCACGGTTTGATTCCGGGTCAAGGGCACATGCCTGGGTTGCAGGCTCCATCCCCAGTAGAGGGCGTGCAGGAGGCAGTCGATCAATGATTCTCATCATTGATGTTTCTCTCTCTCTCCCTCTCCCTTCCTCTCTGAAATCAACAAAAATATGTTTTAAAAAAAGAACCAAAAGAAGCCTCATAGAGAAAAATATGTCCATTTTATTAAGCACAACACTGAGCAGGAAGCCGAAAGGGGGTCGGATGGCAAGAAAAGTGGGGGGTGGGGGGTTAAGAACGATGCGCCTGACTCTCAGGGAGAGAGAGGGGAGCAGAGGCAGGGTTAGAATTACTGGCTGCAATGAAAACAGTCAACCTCCAGTTTTTACTCAACCGGATGTGTGTGCGGAGGGCATCTGGCCAGGATATTACTCCTCACAGTACGTCGTCATGGTTTTCCTCCTTTACCGTCTTGGAGGGTGCGGCACTGCCTTTGGACTGGGGCGGGGAGGGAGGTGGCTCAGAAGTGGGCTGGAGTGGGCTGGGGGTCTCGGCACAGTGAGGAGCCAATCGTGGAGTTAGAAATTCCCTTTGAGAGCGCACAGGCAGGCCGCCCAGCTGCCCGTCATTCATGCGGATGGGATGGGCAGGCGACTACACGGATGAGCCCATTCTGGCCACAGGGCTGGAGGCCTGAGAGGCAGGAGCGAGTGAGTGCTGAGCGGGGAGTCTGGGTCGCTGCTCCTTATGGCTTTGCTCTGAGGGTGACACAGCCTGGCCAGCCTGTTAAGCTTTTCAAGACAAACGACACAGACCCGGGCAAGAGCTATCTACGCACACTGCACAGAGCCACGGCACGTGGGGAGTGGGGCGCAGAGCAGCAGGCCAGGGAGACCTGGAAGCCGGCGGGTGCCGTTCCTCCTGCCCACAGCTTCGGAGGCCTTGTCGCCGGGTGGCTCACGCCTGGGCCTGCGGTGAGGGTGTGCCCCAGGCGGAAGCAGTTGGCTGCTTCTGACCAGAAATTGCTCCTGCCACGCCTTGCCCCGCTTGCTCCCCTTCCTCCTGCTGCAGAGTAGACCCAGGTTCAGAGGAGCAGAGAAGAGTTGGCCATCTCTCCTGCAGAGGAAAGGGTGCAGGGTGGAGTGGGGGTGCCCTGCTGGTACCCCTCAGACCCCATTATTCAGACTCTGGGATGGGGCTTTCCTTCTGGGGTAGAAGCTCCCCGACAAAGCTCCCCGCCCAGCCCTCCTGCCTCTAGTCCCCTCACCTGAAAGCTGCAGCGACACAGGGATCACATAATGAGACAGACTCCAGTCTGCCCCGCCCGGCAGTGGGAGCTGCCGCTGGCTTTGACGGGCACCAGGACCTCGGACTTGAAGTTCCTGGAGAGGAAGTGGGGCGGCAGGCTATGATGTCATTGTCACGGGAAGAAGAGCCCAGATAGTTTCCAGTGCCTGTGGCATCCACTCAGCCCTTCCTCTAGGCCAGTGGTCGGCAAACCGCGGCTCGCGAGCCACATGCGGCTCTTTGGCTCCTTGAGTGTGGCTCTTCCACAAAATACCACGGCCTGGGCGAGTCTATTTTGAAGAAGTGGCGTTAGAAGTTGAAGTTTAAAAAATTTGGCTCTCAAAAGAAATTTCAATCGTTGTACTGTTGATATTTGGCTCTGTTGACTAATGAGTTTGCCGACCACGGCTCTAGGACACGCATTTCAAACTCTCGGCCCATGGGCCGCATGCCTCATTTATTTGGCCTGTGTTAGCCTTTGAGTTTGACATGCTTGCTCTAGGCGGTTCAGAAAGTACAAGAACTTGCAGGAAAGACAAGACAAGCAAGCTCCCTTCCTTCCCCCCAAAACACCGAGACCCCAGAAACTCAAGGAATCTAATGCTCATTCATTCACACATACGCCCAGGTTTCTGCTGGCATTTATAATTCCTGTTGCTTCACCAAACTTTTATAGTGCCTCTGTGAGGCAGGCTGAGCAGGTAAATATAATTCAATGAACCCATTTTACAGATGAGCAAAATAGAGACATTGATTTGTTAATGGCCACACAGCTAGTGGGTGAGAAGGACAGCATTTCCCTAGACCCCTGAGCCAGAGCTCTTCCCACCCTACGGAGCTGCCTCGAGTGGGAGAGATCCTTTGGTCTATTTATTTTAGCTCGTTGCCTGAGTTCTTTCAGACCCAGGCTGAGTAGGGCAAGACCTCTGTCTTTGGGTGACAATACATACTTTTTGCCTGGCTGGTATGGCTCAGTGGTTGAGCATTGACCCAGGAACCAAGAGGTCACTGGTTCGATACCCTGCAAGGGCACATGTCCGGTTTGCAGGCTCAATCCCCACTAGGGGGCGTGCAGGAGGCAGCCGATCAATGATGTTTCCCTCTCATGGATGTTTCTATCTCTCTAGCCCTCTCCCTTCCGTTCTCTCTAAGCACCAATAAAACCATATTTAAAAAAGAAAAGAAAAGAAAACACGTACTTTTTGTTGGCCTTTTTGAAGAGTGAGGGCTCCGAGCAGTAGGAGGACTTCGCTTTGCTCCCGATGCTCAAGCAGCTGGCGCAGCAGCCGCAGGGCCCCACAGCCAGGGGCCCGTGCTGCATGGGCACCAGGCTGCTGCTGATGCGGAGGGAGCCGTTGATCAGGCAGTTGAGGGACCTGCCACCAGGAGCTGTGGGCCGGAGGCTATGCTGGCAGGGCAGCCGGGTCAGGGCAGGGAGTGCCACGCGCTGGTCCAGGACGGGGGCTTCAATAATGGTGATCTCAGGGGAGCTGGGTCTCAAAGCTTCTGAGGCTTTCATGACGGGAGGCCTGTTCTCCGCCTCGGGGCGGACGCCGGGACTGTGCAGGTTCATGTGCAGCTTCCTCATGTGGTGCACCACGGCGGCTGCGTTGAAGGCTTGCTAAGGAGACAAGGCCGGCCTTGGCCATCTCCAGGCTCGGAGGACCACAGGGCTCACTTTCCCTCTGCCCTGTGGCCTCTTGAAACCAAAATGCCCACTTCTCAGTGCAGAGAGGGTCCAGGGAGTGCCAGTGTCTACTGGGAATCCTCAAGGAAAGCCCTCCACTAGCCCTGCCCCAGCCCAGCCTCCAGGGGCCCAGAGCAGCCTGCGGGCTCCTGGGAGGACCACTTACCCTCCACTTGCTCTTGGCAAAGTTCTTCTGGATCTGAAGGCTGACTGATGGGTAGATGTCCCGGTGGAGGGCTGTGTTTCCGTTAATCCTGTGGATGCAGAGGGGACACCTGGATAGTGGACGCCTAAGGGAACTCAGTCAGGAGACTGTGCATGTAGGTCCAGGTTAAACCAAGTGGAGCCCAAGGTGAGGGTGGCCCACAGCAGGGAAGGCTGGGATCCGAGCTCCTCTGTCCCCTGGGAAAGTCATCAGGGGTCTGTGCTTTGGCAAAACCCAAATCTGCTTTAGATAGAGTAGGATCAGCAAGTCTACCTATTGCTGATTTTGTAAAAAAAAGTCTTCCCAGGACACGGACATGCCCCTTCATTCAGGGATGGGCTATGGCTGCTTCCATGCTACAGCAGATAGACTAGCTGCCACAGAGGTGGCATGGCCAGCAAAGCCTAAACTATTCACTATCTGGCTTTTTATATAAAAAGTTTTCTGACTGCTGGGTCAGAGGCACTTGGGTTGTCACCATCCATTAGCTCAAAAGTTCACTCAGAACCCACCTCCTCCTGGAAACCTTCCTCAGTGAGGCCACCCAATATAGGCGGCCCTTGTCCTGTCCCCTCAGCCCCTGTTCACGCGTCTCTCAGTGTTCCTCAGACACGTGCCATGTGCACAGTACTTGCAGGTACTAAGGGACCCAGAGAGGGAACAGACGTGGTCCTGATCCCCTAGGGGCTTACAGTGTGGGTGTGGAGCCTTGCTTCACGCCATGGACTGAGGAACCATGGCTTCAGGGAAGGGCAGAGACCATTCTGGATCCGGAAGGATGCTACATGCAAGGCAAGAGGCAGGACCTCCCAGGTGGGGGAAATGGTATAACACAAGGTGCAATTCGGAAAGAGCTTGGTATATGGGGCTGAGGAAGGCAGGGACAGAAGTATATCTCATGGGCTTTTCTGGAATAGAGAAGGTGTGTTGGGAATCCTGGGAAGTAAAGTGGGAGGTCAGGCCAGATTAGGGAAAATCTGGGCAAAGGATTCTGGGATTGCTGTGGTAGGAAATAGGGAGCTATTGTAAATTCTTGAGCAGGGGTGTAGCAAGAAGAAAAGGAGGTGTTTCAAGACTTTATTGACCTACTTCGTGAATTGTGATCATGTTCAAACCACTTCATATGGAACAGTTTTGACTGTAGAGTAGCGTTAAATGATGCTCTGAAGAGTAGACAGAGCTGCCTCTTGGGTAACTAGAACTGAGTGTTGCCCTCTAGTGCTGACACAGAGCCTAGCTGCTGCCCTCTGCACTTGACTAGATGGCCCAGCCGCCACCCTGGGGTCAGAACCCACTTAATTAAATGCTGTTTGCGTCTCTGGCTGGACCCAATGAATACATCTATGTTCCCCAAATGCCACAACAGTAGACAGCTCAGGGCAAGCAGACTCCAGGGAAATATACCATTGGACAGGTCAGTGTGGTATCTGGGGAGCCACGGGTTGGAGATTGAACCCACCCCATTCCTCACTCACCAGGGGTGCCTCAAGGCCTTCTCACAGGTGTACCGCTCACTCGGGTCTTTCTCCAGCAAGTGGCAAATAAAATCCTTGGCTAAGAGGAGCAATCAAAGACACAGCAGCTAAGGAGCAGATTTCATGACTGATGGAAATTCACTTCCGGCTGGTGGGTGGCAGTGAATGCATCTTTTAGCTAATCTTCCAAAGAGGCAATTTTAAGTCTTAAAAAGAGATAAAAAAAAAATCCAAACCACCTAACAACAACCCACCATAAAGCACCAAAGAGAGGCTCTCCTCAGCCTCACCCACGTAGCAGCGCACGTCCAACTCTCGTCACGAGGCATCAACGTGTGTATTTACACCATTCAGGGGCCAGCACCCACACGTGGGCACACATGTGAGTGCTGGCTTTTCCCAGCTCTGATCTCTACATAATGGATCCAACAACATGCAATGATTGCCTTTCACACACAGAGATGTGGCACGGTCTTGGTCTTGGTGTGTAAAAGGCAAAACTTGGCCTTGGTTTTGCCAGTCCTGCTGGAAGACTCCCCTGGCTGTGCCTCCTGCCCCCTCCTATGGACTGCCTCCCTGCTTTTCCCAGGCAGACTGTGGTTCTGTCTCCAGGGAAAGCAAAAGCATGAAGCTTAGATGTGCATAATATATTGGCCTTTGAACCAGATAAAGATTTCTCTACCCTCCCTGGCAGCCTGTTTTCTGTAAGATTCCCCAGGGACTTTCAAGAGCTTGCTGTCATCCTTTGTTAAGCTCTTTTCTCTTGGCAGCCTCTGCCTTGAGCCTGTTATCTTGTCATTCACACCCACCGGCCTTACCTGACTCAGAAATGTCATCCCAGAATGGAGACTCAAACTCATAGTAGCCTTCTTTGATCTTCTCAAAAAGCTTAGACTCAGTTTCTTCATAGAAAGGAGGATACCCGCACAACCTGCAGGGGAACAGGAGGGCCATGCTGCTGAACAACCCTTCCTTCCTGGGCCAGCCTCTCCCCACGGGCCAGCCTCCCACCAGGCACACAGGCAGGCAACAAGGGTCCCCCCCCCAGCAGTGTGACCAGGACGGGGGTCTGCCTCTGACTCAGGAACAGTGCAGGTCCCATCAAGTGTTTATGCAGCACCAAAGCTTGGAACAGGCAGCCCTGGAAGGCCCCTTTGGACATTCTTCCCCCAAACCCTTGCCACCTCTCCCTGTACCTCCCCTGACTCCCAGATGATAGAAAATATCTTTCGCTCCCCCCCTCCCCCATTTTTTTGTAATCCTCACCAGAGGATATTTTTGCATTGATTCTTGGAGAGAGTGGAAGAGACAGGGAAAGACAGAGAGAAACAATGAGTGGGGAGAAACACATCAATTGGTTGCCTCCTGCATGAGCCACGACCAAGGCCCAGGCCTGGGAGGAGCCTGCAACCAAGGTCTGTGCCCTTGACTGGAATCAAACCCAGGACCCTTTGGTCCACAGGCTGACGCTCTATCCACTGAGCCAAACCGGTTAGGGCGATATAAAATATCTTTAAGAAGGATGGTAGAATGTCCATCCTTGAGTGTAAGCTTTATGAGGGATTTAAAAGGCTGTTTTGTTCTTTATTATTTAGTACCTATACCAGTGATTGGCACAGGGTAGACAGTCAGTGAATATTTGTTGAGTAAATGAATGAATGAGAGTCATTATTCGACATAAGCTAAGGAAATAGAGAACTGAATCCACATCAAGTGGTAAATAACAAACAGTAGGTTACTTTTCTAAGAGCAGAGTTCGCTACAGGTGAGGAGGGCTGGAGGGGAAGAGGTGGCAAGCAGGTTTGGAAAGGAGAGCCTGGGAATGTGTGGGGAGGAGCAATGACCAGGTTCACCCAGACCATCGCGTGGCCTTGGGCTGACATCACCAGGAGAAAAATCTTAGATGTGAACATTGTGCCCACGTGGCTTCCGAGCTGCGCTTGGCCTCTCCCCTTTTCACTGCTCATCCCGCAGAGCAGGACTCAGCACGTGCAGTAAAGGGGGCAGGAAGACGGACTACCAGGTGGCTGAACAGTGGGTTCCTATTGAGCTGTTTTCATTACCTAGTAGACACCAGGGCAGGTGGAGCTGTGTGTGCAAGCGTGTGTGTGTGTGTGTGTGTGTGTGTGTGTGTGTGTGTGTGTGTGCTTTGGAGGTGGATGCCGCTTGAGGAGCTGAGACAGAGGACAGGAGAAGAGGGGGTGAGCAGGTTCTGAGAATTCCCAGGAACTGAGCCAATGACAGCTTCTACTCACAATATGTAGGTGATGACGCCAATGGACCAGCAATCCACAGCTTTGCTGTAGGGTTTCTGGGCCAACACTTCCGGAGCTGCAAACCAAAGGCAGAGTCAAGCCTGGGGCACGACGAGAGCGTGGTGGGTTGCGGGCTGAAGGTCAGGAAGAGGCTTAGAGAAGAGGATTTATTGCGGCTGAAAACTCCCCTAGGGCAGGGACTGTGTCTTTCCCATCATACTACATCTTCTTCCAACAAACTAGGAGGTCCCCAGGACAGGGCCTATGACTGTTCAGACTGAAGATCTCAGGGCTATGTGTCGCCCATTGGACTGAGTGCTTTCTGAAGGCAGGTCCTGTATCTGCCCACTTAGATTGGGGATCCCCAGGGCAGAGGCTATGGAAAAATCTGCATGTTAGGGATTCTCTTTGACTAGACCAGGATCTCCATGAAGGTAGAGACTGAGTCTCCCGTGTTAAGTGAGGAACTCTCCGAGGGCCGGCTGTACCTGTCCCATCAGTCTGTGGCGCCTTCTGAGGGCAGGGCTCAGTCTGCCTAATCAGATCATGAGCTCCACGAGGGAATGAGCCATGTCTTCCACTGATTGGGAGCTCTGGGGCACCTATCTGTCTTCTGAATTGATCAGACACCAGGGCTTTGTGCCCAGTGGGACTAAATGCCTACTGGTAAGTACCAACCTCTCTTTTAGGGAGAGTGCCCATTCTCTCTGTTGAGTCGGGGTTGTACTTCCCACTTCCTAATCCCAACCCGGTGAGGACTGGCTAAGGGGGAAGGGGCAGGAGTGGCTGCTCTCAGTCTGGGCTTTCTCCCCCAGTGATCTCACCTGGTATCTTGCCTGCTCTTACTTTTTGGGGGGCTCTGAAAGCCTCCTGCTTAGGCAGGAGGCCCCACTTCTGCCAGTTTCCTAAGGTGTGGTTTGGGGGTTCCTTAGATACAAACTCAGCACTATGCCTCCAGGATACCAACACTTGGGAGGCTGAGGTTTCCTTTCAAGTGGGAGAAAAGAAAGGGGGCTAGTGGACAACCCTTCGCTGACTAAAGGTTTCTGAGTTTGTGACCTTGTCTCTCTCCGTTGTATAGCCTGAAAGATAAAGGCAGAAGTTAGGGTAGGCTGTCTTTCAGATGTGGGCTTGGGAGCAGCAGGGGTAGTTTAGAGATCAATGGATTGGCTGGCCCTGTAAGTGATTGTTCTACTTGGATCATCCCTGAAATTGAACCCTGTCTCCTCACAACTGTGAATCACATCCCTCTCTGTGAATAACATCTATGTGGTCAAATGTAGCCAATTGGTCATCCTGCCTCCTGCTCCCAGACTCACCAACGTAGCCTGGGGTCCCACAGGCAGTGGACATGACACCACTCTGTTCCATTTTGGACAGACCAAAGTCTGTGATCATGATCTTAGAATTCTCTTCAGGGGTGAGGTACAGCAGGTTTTCAGGCTGTGGGGGAGGAGAAATAGCATGTATATAATAATAATCTGAAACACACATCTCTTCGCCTCCCTGATATATAATTTCTTAGGAAGCTGCACCCTGGGCCCCTGACTTCAAGGCCAGACTCATCTCTCCCCCACTCTTCTCTCCTGCCTCCTACCTGCACGCTCAACTCCTGTACCCCATCATTCAGTATTTTGCTTATGGCCTTGACTTTGCTTAGCTTTATAGCCTTTAAGGTAATAATCCCCCTCTCCCGTCATTCCCCAACTACCCTAAGACTGTTTTTTGAAGGAATTAACCTTTGGTTAACTACCTCTGACCTCTCCAAAGTCTGGCACATGCCTGGTGCAATGTTGACCCTCAGTAAGTATTTGTTACATTTGAGTATGTCTGTGGCTGGGTCCCAGAAACCTGTGGATTATCTTGGTAGCCAAATAGGGTAAGGACTGGTAAAAAAGTTCAGGAAAAGGCTAAGATACAAATTGACAATGATTGCTCATTCATCTAAAATTTGTTCAATCTAAGGGCAGAAAGGACCTTAGGGGTGAGCCAGTCCAGCCCTTTCCATTTTACAGAGCTCAGACTGCCCATGACCCTTGCACCTTCCTAAAGGATCATTTCTCTGTCTCTTCCCCCCCTGCAACGAGGGCCCACCCTGGCACCTTTAAGTCTCTGTGGACGATGCCATTCTCGTGGAGGTATTTCACGGCTGACAAGACCTGTTGGATCACCAGGCTGGCGTCCTTCTCTGTGTAGACACCCCGCTCCAGGATCCGGTCAAAGAGCTCCCCACCAGAAACACTGTGGGCACAGGGCAAAGGCAGGAATCCAGCTCTTATTTCGGGTCATATGAATGGGTTTGCTCTGTAGTCATGGGGACACAGCTGTGGCGAAACAGACAGGTACCCCTGACTGCGCAAGGAGGACCTGCCACTCCAGTCTCAGAATGCCTCCTTCAGGTGCCTGGAGTGATATCGCTAGGGAGTCATTTCTTTGGGCCAACCATTGACCTCTCCCTGGATATGTCCTTTGAAATGTAAAATGCCCCTGGTTAGGGTTTCCCAAGAAGCCAGTAATTCCTTTCTGTGGACACATTTCTTATCTGCCTTCTCTCCCGGCCTAGGACACCGGGAAGAAGAAATGATGAAAGAGAGAAGTGAAACTGAAATCAGGCAAAGGGAAGGTGTGCAAATGAGGATTCTGTGCTTATGTTGGGAATTCTTTCCTCATTTTGTCAAATTGGGCCACCTAAAGGTGAAAGTATGGGGTGGAGTTGTAGGGGTAGTTTGAGGCTCACATGGTATGGTATCTTAGGATTTAGGGGACTTTTAAGATCAAGTCTGACCCCCATCTCTTGAGTCCCATCTAGACTATTTTTGCTTAGAAGTTTTCTAGTAAGTATTGGACAACAGAGAACTCACTACCTTTTAAGACAAACTGTTTCATCTTTTGTCACCTCAATATTTCTAGCTCTATGATGAACCGACTCCCTATAGTTTCTACCAGCATACAGTAATGCCACCATTGGGCCCATGAGGGCCACACAGAACAAAAACAACATCCTCTATCACATGAATCTTTTCAGGTGTGTGCACTGAAATGCTTTTTTTAAGGCCTTCTCTGGGATAAATATCCCAGACTACTTCAACCACGAGTCAGGGGCTCCAATCCCCTTCTACTGCTCATGACATAAGATGTGGCTCTGCACCCATGTGAGGACCATGTGGTACTAAGGGTGTAGAATTTCTCCAATAAAAATGCATGACATCCTACTCCTTCTGCTTCTGGACTCTGTTATGGGAGCTGGAAGCCCACGAGAGAAAGTTACTCTTTGTCCACAACTAAGATCTCCTGACTCAGAGTATCCTGGGTCCTGGGGCTGGTGCTCTGGGAGGCTTGGTGGTTCTTCAGAGACTTCTGAATCTTCCCACCCTCCTGCCTCCCTTAGCCATCTGAATGACTGTGTGATAATCCTGGCTTCATTGAAGTGCCACATGGTCCCTGCTCACTTGTTATGATGCTCTGGGCCCTCCCCCAACCTTACTCCCTTGACTGCTTGCTATTGCTATTCACTGGGCCTCAGGTGAGCCCAGGGGTTGATAGGCTACTGAGGCCAGAGTTAGTTCATTAGAGTTTCTGAGGAATTAGCCTGTCAGCCAGAAACATTGCATCCAGTTATGCTGAAATTGCAGTGATGCGTGTGTTTGAGTGTGTGTGTACTTTGTAAGTAGTGTCTCTGAGCCCAGTGCTGAGTCCTTGGGAAAACTGACCAACCCTAAAGCAGCCACCCTCAGGCAGAACTCTATTTGGATATGACAGTGATGGGGAGACCTTCCTAATGAGGCAACATTTCAGTCCTACACATGAATGCACTCACAATCACAGCTTTTTTTTTTTAACTTTGGGTGACTCCCTTTCGAGCAAGTCTTTCTTTATATTGAATTAAAATCTATCGACCTGTGGCTTCTACTCCCATAGTAATTTTACCCTGGAGTGATGTTAAACCATTTAATATCCAGTTTGCTCAACATGACTGGTCAAAATGGACTCAAGCCATAGGGCAAGAGAAGGGTTCTAGAGGCCCCTGCTTTGCCAGGAAGTACCCCTTCAATTGTAGGGTTGTGGGGAGGTCCAGAGGGAAGGGACTGGGCCAGAAGGAAGGATGGATAGGTTAGAGTCACAGCTACTTGCTGACTGGTAGGAAATATTTTAACAACTAGTAAGGCTGTGCTGGTAGGTACCAACTCAATAATCAACCCTAGCTTTATCCCTGGATGCATAAAGAACAGGTCCACACCCAGAGGCATACTGATCCTAAAAGGGCTCTTGGCATTTCAGATTCTCTTGAGCTAATTCTTGATTTTTAATCACCATCCTTCCCTCACCACCAACCAGCCTCCTCCAGGCCTCTGAGGCCCCATGGGCATCTGTGGGGGAAGCAGGTCCCCTTTACTTACAGCTGCATGACCAGGTAGTAGTGAGTAGTGCTCTCATAGATGTCCTCCAGGGTCACGATGTTTTCATGCTTGATCCTGGGGAAAGTAAGGTCATGGTGAAAGGCATGTGGTTTAGGTCATCTAGACAAAGGATGCCGGCCCAGCCCAACTAGAGACTCTTATTTCTGTTGGAGACTTTTGATGACAATATTTAGGAAGAATGGGGTCCTTATGAAGCCTTTCTAACACATAGGCCATCACAAAGAAATCCCAGGAAAAGATTCCCAGAGTGGTGCTCAGTCCATATTTTTGAATGGATAATTGATCATCCTGCCTTTAGGGAACAAATGTTTCATTTGTTACTTTAAGGATTTCTTTCAACTTGATCAAAAGAGAAAGTTAAAAGACCTGAGGAAGGTTAAGGGAGCATTCAATTATACATACAACATGAGTATCCAGGTCCCTTTCAGAAACATTGCATGAAGAAAGGCTACTACAACAGAAGGGACTTAGGTTAGCGAGGCCTCCTCATGGGTAACCATGGAGAAAATGTTGCAAATTTTTTGTTCCAGGATATTGTGAGAAGGTAGATGCTCATTTGGGGGTTCATTTCGGTAGGATGTCTTAGACCAATGATTCTCAGTCAGGGCTGTTTTGTCCCTCAGAGGACATCTGGCAATATCTAAAGGCATTTATGATTATTATGACTGGTGACAGGAGAGATATTGCAGGCATTCACTGGGCAGAAGCAGAAACGCTGCTGAACATCCTACAATGCACAGGGCAGCCCCAACACAACAAAGAATGATCTGGTCGAAAATGTCAATAGAGCTGAGGTGGGGAAATCTTGCCCTGGATGACCTTTGCTGGGATTACTCAGAGGCGGAGGCAAGCAGAATAATCATATTAGCTGAGGGCTTGGCTTTCCAATCAGCAATTCAGTGCATGGCTGTCCAGGAAGAAAATTTCTAGGAAGTTTGACTCATGGTTGTGCAACACAGGGGTTAAGAACTTAGACTCTAAGTCAGTTGTTCAGATCTAGCTCAGGCATTTATTAATTGGGTAACTTTGACTGGCTTACTCAAATCTTCTAAGCCTCACTTTCCTCATCTTCAAAGATCTGTCTTATAGGGTTATATAAGTATTTAAAAAATACATGTCAAATGCTTAGCACAGTGTCTGGGGAGTAGTAAGCACATCTATATATATAAAAGGCTAATATGCAAAGTGTCCCCGCAGGAGTTCTACCAGGAGACCGGGAGTTCTATTGCTCTCTATGATGTGTGCTGACCACCAGGGGGTGGCATGGAATGAAGGGAGGCCCCGGCTGGCAGCTGGCAGCCGGGGAAGGGAGGCCCTGATTGGCCCTGATCACTGGCCAGGCCTAGGGACCCTACCTGTGCACGAATTTTGTGCACCGGGTTTCTAGTACTTAATAATACCTATCATCTTTTAGACATTTCTAAAAACATAGACTTCTTGCAATAGTGATCTGATGGATTGAATTATACGTATAAGCTGACAAAACTAACATCAATTTGTTGATGATTCACTCACTGAACAAGTGTTTATGGCTGTCTATGTATCTGTGCTGTTAGGGACTGATGATACAATGCAATAATATCAAAGACCACCTTGCTTTCAATGAGTCTAGAGTCCCTCTCTGCTTTAAACAAATATTTTTATTGATTTCAGAGAGAGGAAGAGAGAGAAACATCAATGATGAGAGAGAATTATTGATCGGCTGCCTCCTGCACGCCTCCTACTGGATCAAGCCTGCAACCAGGCATGTGCCCTGACCAGGAATCAAACCCTAACCTCCTGGTTCATGGGTCAATACTCAACCACTGAGCCACACCAACCTGGCTCTCTCTGCTTTAATCTCCCTGAAGCCCAGACCTATATCTTTAACATCCTACCAGATATCTTCATGTAGAGATAAGTGGATACTTATATTCATTGTGCTCCAATCAATTTCTTTCTATTTCCTCCAAGCCTAGACATCCTTTTTGCTTTCTATCCCAAGGATGATATTACTGTCCACTTAATCACTCAATCTCAGAGTCATTTTTAATGCTTTTTTCTTTTGTATTCTTACCAGTCAACCCCAACTCAATCACTTCTCTCTCTGAAATGCCTCCTAACCTTGGTCTTCTGGCCATTACATGATCCTGCCACTATTTTGCTTGTATCCTCTTCGCTTGAGAAAGTCGTGTAATTGATCTCCCATCCTCTAGGCTGGCATTCTCCATTCCTGGCTTAATACAGGATTTCTAAGTAGTAATCTGATTATGTGACTTCTTACTTAAAATCATTTGATGACTTTTCTTTGCCCACAGAATAAAGTCAACAGTCTTCATCATGACAGCCAAGACCCTTTATAATCAGGTCCCACTTGACCATTTGGTTTTATCTCCTGTCCCTTGATAACAAGTTCAGGGGCTTCCAATACTTACTCTTCCCCAACACCCCTTGCAACTCCATGATTCTACATGAAAGCTTATGTTATTCTCAGTCTGAATTCCCTTCCTGCATTGCCCCTCCTGCCTCCATAAAATTCTACTCATCCATCAAGATTCCTCTTCTTTGAAAATGTACCTAATAGTCCTTATAAAAAAACACATGCAGGCAAAATGAATCCCTGTCTCCTTCAAACTCTGCCTTCTGCTAGTGTGAGTCACATCTAATGGGAGTATGGTTTGCTACGAGTACTCCTGTCTCTATCCAGAAAATGTGAGCTCCTGAGGGTAAGGAATTTTGTTGGCTTCATCCTTGTGGTCCTGATGACGACTACACTTTTTTGCACACCAAAGGAATCCCACAACAAGCCCTGCTGTAAACATTATGATTTATTAGTGTAGCCTCCATCATGATGCTTAGGGCATTAACCCTACATTTGATTTGGAACAAATTGAGGTTCATTTCCAAGTTTTACACTGCTTCTTTACTTGTCAATTCTTCCTAGGGTTGGCCTTCAACTGAAGTTTGTTCCTTTGAGATAATTACCCTCTGGTCTATGTGCACAAACCAGCTCTGCTACCTGTTGGTTCACTAGACAACTGGCTGGAGAAAAAAAGTCAGCCAAGACAGATTTTTGGCTAAACTTAGCTGGTTAATCAAACTGACCCATTAGCTCAATCAAAGAGAGCAATGCCTTTTGGTATGAAAAACCCAGCCCCGGACCTTCTCGAAGGTGATTTGTGAAGGAAATGATGTGACCCCACAGTTGTACTCAGCCAACCCTAAGACCCACTTACTTTTTCAGCACAGCGATCTCATTCTCGAGGCTGCTGTCCCGGAATGCCGGTGACTTCTTGATGCACTTCAGGGCAAAGAGCTTCCCAGTCACCCTTTGCTTCACCAGGAAAACTTCCGAGAAAGCTCCTCTGAGTAGAAGACACGGGGAAATAAAAATTAGTGCTGGCTGGCTAGAGAGCATTGTTGGAGGCAAAACCGAAGTGTCAATGAAGGAAGATGGGGCAGGTCATTAGTTTCCATTGTCATTATGGGCACCTGATGAACTGTTGATGGCAGAACCTATCTGACATGCCATTGTGCCCTCTCTTTCATCCACCACGTGGGAAAGAAAAAGATTCTGTTACAGACTTAGGGACTATACGGTCCTATTTCCTGGCTCTATAATTTGGGAAGGACTCCCAGAGACTCTGCTTTGCTTTGGAGAGATTTCTTCTCTTGGGAAACTCATTAAAGAGAGGTCACTGCAGCCCAGCTGGTGTGGCTCAGTGGTTGAGCATCGACCTATGAACCAGGAGGTCACGGTTCAATTCCTGGTCAGGGCACATGCCTGGGTTGGGGACTCAATCCCTAGTAGGGGGCCTGCAGAGGCAGCTGATCAATGATTCTCTCTCATCACTGATATTTCTATCTTTCTCTCTCTAGCTTAGAATCTAGTGTGAGAGACAGACACTTACAGATAAGCAGGAGGTATTATGAGAGCACCGAAAACGGAGACTTAAGACATGGCCCCTACTATGGTTGGGCTGGGTGTGTGCTGCCAGTTCCAGCAGATGCCATTCACCTTGGAGCCACTGTATGCTTTATATCAGTGGTCGGCAAACTCATTAGTCAACAGAGCCAAATATCAACAGTACAACGATTGAAATTTCTTTTGAGAGCCAAAATTTTTTAAACTTAAACTTCTTCTAATGCCACTTCTTCAAAATAGACTCGCCGAGGCCATGGTATTTTGTGGAAGAGCCACACTCAAGGGGCCAAAGAGCCGCATGTGGCTCGCGAGCCACAGTTTGCCGACCATGGCTTTATATCATAATTATTACAACATCTCCCCCACCACCCCCAGCAGACAGTAGGCTAGAGAAAAGGGCGATTTTTCCTAATGTGTACAGTGACGATTTGGGATAGCTGAGGAGGATGTAATTCATAGCTGTTGACTTAAGAACACCCTGGCTCAAGTTTAAAGGAATGAATGAGAGTTAGTCCAGTGGGGGAGTGGAGGGAGAGAAACACTTGAAAGTGGTGTTTCAAGTGGGGGTGGGGAAGAGGCATGAGAAAGCATGGAGGTGGGGAGCAGCAGATAGGGGTGAGACTCCACTGTCCTTATTCATAAAAGGAGAGAGTTGAGAAACGTGGCCTTGACAGCTGTGACTTTGTAGGGTCTACCCAGAGAGCTTCTTCCACCTTTACCTTTACAACCACACATGAATGATCCCCCAATTTCAAAGCTGACACCTGCTCTGGGCCCTCTTGTGCAATGAGATCAAATTGAGGCCTTTCTGGGGTGTAATTTACATCAAGGTGCGTGTCCGTGGCACCTGTTGTGGCAATCGGAAGTGATGTTATTGCTTTTCTGCCCCAGGCTGCTTTCTACTGTGTGTGTGTGTGTGTCTGTGTATGTGTGTGTGTGAGTGTGTGTGTGTCTGTGTGTGTGTGTGTGAGTGTGTGTGACAGAGGAGAGGGATTGGAAGACTTAATTGTGCCATCTGTCAGACTGTCAGATTGGGGAGCAGAGAGCTAGTTTTAAGCAGTCAAGGTTGTTCGGGTCAGGAGGCAAGACAGGCAGAGCCTTCAGAGCCAGGAGTAATGGCTTCAATAGTTCTGGTTTGCATTTCCTGCTCTGAGTAGCTCTCCGCTCCTGCTGGGAGCCTGGGTGCTGCCAGAGGTGGGGGCAGGGGCCAAGGAGAAATGTTTTCCTGGGCAGTGAAAGGAGGCGGCCTGGACCTTGGGTGACAGACCTCCTGCTACAGACTAGCTTTGCCCAGGGTCCCTACAGTTGTCCCAGGGCCTGGAATTGTGGGTGGTGTCTGGGCAGATTTAGCAAAAGCCTGTTCTCGCTGGTGGGTTGTTGCAGAGGAGCCAAAGGCTGGAGAGAAGGGGCCTTTGGCCTGGGATTCTGGGGCATCCCCCATGGGGGAGTCTGCTCTGCCCCCTGCTCCCCTCCCCACAGCGCCTCCCCTGGGTCAGCTGTGGGGTCTGCAGCCCGGGCTGCCTGTCCCCCTCCTGAGCACACAGAGGAGCTTTCTCCTTAGCTTCTCCTCAGCCCTAGCTGCTAAGCAGTGACTTGACCCTATCTTGCCCTCCTGGTTGCCCCAAATCACTGTGGGGCTGGATACGTGAGAGCCACTGGAAACACTTCAAATATAGATTCCTGGCTGCTGGGTTTCTGTCTTTCCAAATCCCTGCGGCCAGGAATCTGTTTTTGTTTTGTTTTGTTTTTCAAAACATTGCCTGGGCTAAAATAATAGCAGATTATTTTTTGAGGGTGAACATGATATTGTGGATATGGAAGAAAATGCTTTTATTCCTAGGAGATGCAGACAGAAGGATTCGGAAGTGATGTGTGATGATGTTTGCAACCAGTGTACAAATGTGTGTGTGTGTGTGTGTGTGTGTGTGTGTGTGTGTGTGTATAAAACAAATATAGTGAAGTGTTAACAACTGTTGAATGTAGAGGGGGGTATGTTGATGTTGAACTATTATTTCGCCTTTTCTTAAGCATTTCCGCAGCTATCCGTTAGAGGGCTAAGCTCCAGTGGCTCTGATGTGCGGGGTTTAGTAGCTGCTGCGGCCGGTCTCCCTGAGCGCCACGTGGCAGCCTGTCTGTCTTCCATAGTCCTACCGCCCAAGTCTGGGCAGACGGTGAATAAGCTTCTGTCCACCCAGGCGTCCTTCTCCCTCCTTCTCTTGATTTTTGGGCTGCTTAGCAAACCGTTTCAGATTCACTCACGAGTCTTGTTCCTCTCTCTTCTGCCAAAAGCCCCCTCTCTAGCCACCCCCGTCTTGGCAAAGGCCCTTGATGGAGGGCCCGTGCTTTGATGACTGGCACCGCCGCTGGGACCCTTCTGTGCGCACAGAGCGCAGCCCTGGCCTGGGCGGGGGGGGGGGGGGGGGGGGGGGCGGGGGGTGCAGAGACCTGCTCTCAGGACCCAGCCTGCTCCTCTCCATCTATGGTGAGTGTGGCCAGCCCTCGCTGCCCGAGGTCACTGCCTCCTAGCCAAGGCAGAGGGAGCTAAACTCTGCCCAGCTGGCCCAAGGCAGAGCTTGCTTTCATGGAGAGCCCACTAACTGCCCCTCACTTCCCCAGGCCCCTGGGCCAATTAGCCCAGACTAATTAGCTGACCAGCTGGGGTTCTCAGGCGATGGGGCTGGTGGCCCGGAGGTGCTCCCAGCCTGCGTCAGAGCCTGAGCCCTCCCGGAGGAGAGGCAGGGCCAAGTGGAGAGTCAGCTGCAGCCGAGCCGGCTCTGCTCCGCCAGCCGGGTAATCATTGTCAAGGGGCAGAGGCATAGACACCCGGGGACTGGCGGGAGTGTGGGCTGCAGCGTGACTTTAGTTTCCCAACACAGCACTGAGCCAGGGAGCAGAGGCGCTGGTGGGGTGCGGAGCTGATCCAGGTGTGCGCACCCATCCGGGCTTAGCCTGCAAAGCACGTTTTCTTCCATCTCCAGCAGACAGCGGGGTTGCCCTTTCACTGCCCGGGGAGATGAAGAAGCTGGGCGAGGAGGCCCAGGGAGGCGCTAGGGTCACTGACCCTCCACCAGTGCTCCAGAAAGTCTCTTTCCTCTGACCAGGGTGAGGACCCAAGGGCTGTGGCAGCTATGGACATAGGCAGGGTCCCCGGGAGCAGGGCAGGAGACAGAAGCTGGGGAGGGGCCTTTTCCCTGGGGGCTCCAGTGTACGAAACCGTCCTCTGTATTATCCCGAGGTACCTTCCCTACTCTCCACCGCCGGCCCCTTCTCCACTGCCCTCGGTCCCTTGGAGCTGCTGAGATGATGTCCCGATTGATCAGTCTCTGCTGGCCTGGAACAACTTCTTCCCAGCCCTCGCCCCACCCCGCCCCCCTCCCCCAGGAGGTGCCCCAGCCACTCCCTCGGCTCCCAGCCCCACACTCACGATCCCAGCACCTCCATGAAGATGAAGGTTTTCCGGATGTTGGTCGTCTGTTTCTTCCAGGAGCTGCAGTCATCTTCTTCCTTCCGACCCATCGCCTCCAGAGTTGAAGCTTCCGGGGATGCTTTGTTTGAGGAGGGGAAGAAAGGGTCAGCTCGGCTAGTTTCTCAAGTAAAATGAGATGAGTTGTAAAAAGAATTTATATTTTTACTGATTCCAGAGAGGAAAGGAGAGGGAGATAGAAACATCAAGGATGAGAGAGAATCATAGATCGGCTGCCTCCTGTTCACCCCCTCCTTGGGGGATGGAGCCCACCACCTGGGGCAGGTGCCCTGACCTGGAATCAAACCGTGACCTCCTGGTTCATAGGTCGACACTCAACCACTGAGCCACGCTGGCTAGGCTTTGAGTGTCTACCAACATGCCCACTGTGCTTGCCACACGCTCGAGTTCAGAGTCTAGTCTGTGGGGGCAACTCTATTTTGTCTATACGCATCGATGAACTTGGCTTTATCCACCTGGGCTGAGCTAAGGCATTTCCTGTGTTACCAGGTGATCCCCAAGGTGTTTATTCACATTGCTGAGTCAGCCCAACTTCCTTTTCTATTATCCCAACTCTGCTACCTCCCCGAACCCCCAACCATCACTATTCCCACATCTGTCCTACCTGCTATGGATTAAACACATGGATGCTGGATGAATGAGCACAGTGTTCCCTCTGCAACTCCCACAACATTTAGCACAGTGCTGGGAAGTAGTTATTCATTAGAATCTGAACTGAATCAGGTCCTGACTTTAATATCAGAGTTCTGGAGTTACCACAGGCATTCCATGGTTGACACCTATGCCGTGTCAGGGGCTGGCTGTGTCCTGATGAAAAACACAGCTTCCCTGGGGCTGGCAGGCTTGAGGAGATGGGCAACGAGCAAGTGAACTTAACATGTGCACAGTGTGGGGAAACCACATAAGAACAAAACCCGGGCTTGGAATAGAGACCAACAGAGCAGGTCTTCTTTAGAGAAAGGTCAGGGGCGGCCTCTCTGAGCAGGTCGTATTTCAGGTGAGATCAGAAGTTTGGGAAGAAGCCAGTCAAACACAGAGTGTGGGAAGGGGCCTTTTGGTGGAAGGACTAGAATGTGAAAGTCCTCGGGGGGGGGGGGGGGGGGGGGGGGGGGGGAAGAGCCCAAAGGACTGAAGAGACGTGCAGCTGGAGTAGACTGAACTCTGCTTGGCATGGCGCAGTGGGAGGCAGGGAGAGGTGGGCATAGGGCAGACCTTAGAAGGCCTTACAGATTTCGTTAGATATTGGAATTTCTTCTTAGTGAGACTGGGAGACATTGAAGGATTTTTGGCAAGAGAGCTAAATTAGACCACTAAGGTTTTAAAGAGCTCACTCTAGCTGCTCTGTGGAGAATGGAGTGGAGGGGCAGAGATTGACCCATGGAGAATAGGCAGAAACCTATGCGAGAGATGGTAGGTAGGGACCATGGTGGTAGGGAAGGAGGGAAGTGGGTGGACCTGGGATATATTCCGGAGCTCCAGTTTTCTACGACACTAGGTGATGTGTCTAAGTTGGGGTAAGAGGAGTCTAGACTGACTCTCATGCTTCTGGTAGGAGCATCCTGGGGTGATGGTACCCTTTCGGAGGTCATGATTACTAGAGAGAATCATGTTCTTGGGGTGTGATTGGGGGAGTAGGGTTGGGACTCTCTGCATGAAGAGGTCCTGAGTTTCTGTGGATGGTGAGTGAGACACAAAGAGGAAAGTATGTCTAATGACTGTATGTCTCAGGCAATGTCCCTCCTTCCTCATTAAAAAAAAATGCCAGTAAAATCCATGGGGTCTTCTAATAACTATAGAAGAAAGATAAAGTTGGTGCCTACACAATTTAGCATTAGATAAAGAGCATAGGCTTGGAGGTTAACCTGAGTTTAAATCCTATCTCCACTAGTTACTAGTTAAATTGCCTTAATCAGGTTAATAACCTTGTTGAGTCCATTAACTCATCTGTAAAATGGGGACAACACCCCTTCTGGTTATGGTGAAGAATAAATCAAATGGTGTACACAGAGACTTAGCAAACTGTCTCACCTGTATTAAACAGTTGTAACAGAGATATTAGTTGGGGAATATAAAGTTGATGGTTTTTCATTCCTGGTCATACCCATGTGGAGGACTTATGTCATAAAATAGGTTCTATAGCATAGAAGGAAACCTCTTGTGCCATTAGACATAACTGTGAGGCTTAGACCCTGAGAATAAGAAGAATGTGACACAGTGAGGTCCTTGCTAGAGAGGACAAGGCATGGAAAGACTGCTACTTTGGGCCTGGGTGGATCCTGGGAAGGAGATGGGGAGACAGGGGGTGTAGTTGTCAGAAGCACACACCTTTGCTAGCATCCATCCAGGAACAGATGGGTGGGCTTCCCAGGGCCCCACTGGTGGGAGACCCTAAGCCTAGGGGCAACTCTGGCTGCAGCCCCATCTGAGAGGTCAGAACGTACCTATGGGGCAGACCTAGAGGGAGAAGCTGAGCAAGACGGAGTCGCAAGATCTGCAGAAGTAGCCCAGGGCCTGTACCACCTCATGGCAGCTGACTGTGCATGTCTGTTCTCGGCCACATGCTTATAGCCTCATGTTGTTAGCCATCCTGGGAGTATTTACACCATGGAAACAGGCAAATGCTACAATCAGGGTGTTTCCCCACTCTTCCCTCCACCCTCCAAGGACCAGATGTTAAGCATTTATCGAAACACAAAGAAGCAAACAAACAAACAAAACATTTATCAGCTCCCCTCTGCCCATGGCCCTGGTGAGGGGATCTATTGCTGCTAGAGGGGATGTCACGTGGGGTCTGGATGAAGAGACTGACTATAATCAGGGAGTCTCAGGTGACAGCAAATGGCTGAGATCAGGGCCTTCAGGGGAGGGTGTCAGCATGACATTCCATGGGCCAGATGAGACCAGTCACACCTCAGAGGCCACTAGTCAGTTTCTGACGAGATTCCAGACAGCTGGGATTCGAGGTCCCTGGCAAGTCTGATGCCCCCCTCTCCCATACTAAAACTAGATCGAGTGCCTTATAACGGAAATGCCACCTTGAACTAGAACAGGAGGAGGAAAGGCCATCCAAGGCTGTGTTTTCCTGAGAGACACTTTATAAAGGGCTAAATGAGACTCTTTATTAAATCTGAGATGTTATAATGGACAAGTTCAAATGTGAAGTTTCCTATTTCCTTTTTGCTGCCTGGCGGGTAAGATTTTTTTTCTTTAAAATATCTTTTTATTGATTTCAGAGAGGAAGAAAGAGGGAGAGAGAGACAGAAACATCAACGATGAGAGAGAATCATTGACCGGGTGCCTCTTGTATGCCCCCACTAGGGACTCAGCCCGAACGTGGGCATGTGCCCTGACCAGAATCAAACTGTGACCTCCTGGTTCATAGGTTGATGCTCAACCACTGAGCCACACTGGCTGGGCATACGATTTTTATAAGAAATAAAGAATCTGTAATTTCTTTACACATTTTAGTATAGTGTGTAAATTTGCAACCTGGCTATATAATTAAGAAAAAACACATTTGAAACAGACGAGTGTAGATCTGGTGGCTCGTGCTGGCACCTTTGGGCTCATTTGTTGATTTGCTCCTTTTGGCTTGTGGCAGCCCAGAGGGACCACAGCACCGGCCAGGGGAGGCCTCACCCTGGACTTTGAGGGCAGTCTACAAGGTGGAGACAAATGGGCCCTGATTGGCAGAGACTACTTTGAGGAAGATGAAATATTACAAGAGGGCTATCTTTAGCCAGATATGATTCTGTAGATTCTTAGCCCCAGATCTAGCAGCTTCCACTTAGCAGAGCGGTTGGCATCTGGGCTTGGGCCAAACGCTTCCTACCGTGTAGACATACTGTAGCTGAGAAGTCTGGAAACATGTGGGAACACAGGGTGGGTGTTAAAGGGAACCGGATCAACAGGGTCAGTGTGTGTGGGTCTCTTTCTCTGGCTCTTTCCCCTTCCAAAGAACAGGGCTGCCGACAGACAGCTTTTCCAGGGAGGGAGCGAATCAAAAGCCTTCTTTCCACTTGTGGCCTTCAGCTGGGCGGCCGTCACTCCCCCTGGTGGACCCCCCATGGAATGACGGCTTGCTTGCTCTCCAGGAGGCATCGCTACCTCATTAGCAGATCTGTACTCGCTGTTCCTTCTTCCCCATCTCTTTTAAATAGCTTCTTAAAACATCGTATTCTTAGCTTAAGCTAGGCTATAAGCAAACATCTTTCCCGCCCACCCCTCCTCCCATACACTCAATGCTAACAATTTAGTTCCATCTTCAGAGCTACATGAAAAAGTCCGGGCCGGATCTGAACCCCTGCTTCATTCCCGCCCCTGCTTAGCCGCAGAGAAACCTCAAGGCCCTTTCAGAGGGAAATAGAACAAATTCAGAAAAGGTCGAAGCTCCACTATTGCTCTCATTTGTTTCCAAAGTTCACCCCACCTCTCTGTTTCTGCAATAATTTCTATTGGGCTCCAAAGCTCCACAACAGCCACTGCAGGCTTCTCTGAGAGTTAGAGCTGATTTCCCCAGGCAGCTCAGGAGAGCGGATGCTGGCATTCGGGGCTGGCTTGGGCCCCTCACTCCTCAACAGGGCCTGCCCTTCAGACTGTTCTGCAAAATGGTCCCCGCAAAGGAAATGGCCTCATTACATGGTACCATCTTTGGGTTGTGGAGGTAACACCCCTTCTTCATTCGACATGCATTTATGGAGTACCTCCTGTATACCCACTGGACTAAATATAGACATTTTTTAGGACATGAGGTTACCCTGGAAAGTGCTTACAATCAAGTTGAAAAGACCAAGCAGAGGCATATAAATAAATACCTAAGAACACGGACCAGTGGATGGGAGTTGGCAAATGAATGAGCACATTGGGTCAGGGCCAAAATGGTTCAGAGGCTGACTGCAGGCTGACTGCTTACATGTGGGTTTCCCTCACCAGAATGCGCGTGCTTAAAGGGCAGGGGCCATACATTCCTCATATTGGAATTTCTAGTCCCTGGTACTGAGACTGGGACATACTAAGGGTCTGGCCCATATTTGTTAAATGAGTGAGTGAGGAGCAGAGCCCCGGGGTGAGGGTTGGGTGGGGAAGGGGGCTTGATCAGTGGTCGCTTTGCACAGGAATTGGACTTCAGATGGGTGTTGAAGCTGGGGGCAGGGAGGGGGGGAGATGTAGTCTTGATATTGTTCTAGTGAGGAACAGCATCAGGGAGCCCTGCACCCTGGGAAGGGCAGGCGGTAGGAACTCCTCTCTAAGCTCTCGCCGTGAGACCCTGCCTAAGGCATAGCAGCAGAGAGGGCAGAATCAACTTGCCTTCTTTGTCATCATCATCACTTCTGGGACAGACAGCTGGGCTCTAGGTCCAGTTCTTGGTCAGCAGAACCTTCCTGGGACACTTGAAGAGCCCCCCCTCCCCCCCCCCCCCCGCTCCATTCCCGGCCATTCTATCTAGAGTCATCTTCCCCCCCCCCCCCCCCCCCCCCCCCCGCCCCGGCTCCCGCCAAAGTTCCTCTATAATGTCAGCCTGAGCCGGTCTTCTGTAACACGTCTGGCAATGGGAAATTCTCCTGTTGGTTTGTTTGAGCTCATAGCTTCACTAGAAATCAACTCCTTACGGACAAAGACCTGGTCCATTTCCTTGTCTCCCTTGGGCCTAGCTCAGCGCCTGCCTCCAGCTACTTAGTACTCAATCGTATTTTTTGGATGGTCTTCTTGATTTCTGGGGGGAAGATTTCACAGCTGGGAGGAGACTCCAGAGGGAAAAGTTCTTCCCGAAGGCAGAACACATGATCTTGGGGGTGGACACTGCCTCTGAGCAGGCCTTTCTGAGCTTCTGGGAACAGGCTGTGCAATCCAGCCTGGCTGCGTATGAGGTGCTGGTGAGAGATCTTGGGCTGGGAGCCCAAGAGGCAGGCGTCCTTCACATTGCAAACCAACTACTTCATCTGCTTCTTCCGTGGGTCGCCCCTGTCTTTCTCTCCTTCCCAGGCGCCCAGACAGAACTGCAAGGCAGATGAACTTATCTTCGGTGGCCTCCTCACTGTCATCACTGTCCTCCAAAGGTGCCAGGCCACCTGTGGCCCCACATGGCCCTGGAGCCTCTCTCTGGACCCTCACTCCTGCCTGCCTTGCTCCATGTAACCTCCTTATCAAAAATTTCCTATTTTGAGTCACAGCCACTCAGGACTCTGCTTATTAAATCAACCAGCTGAGCTAATTGCTTATGAGTGTCACCCCTCCTGACAAGATATCCCAGAGTCTTGGGGGCATCGGGTTTTAACCCAGAGGCATTCAATTTAATTCAACTCAATGCAATGTGTTAGCCAATCCACAGTCCAGCTCCCAGTCTGGACACCACAAACTAAGAGATGGGGACAATGAAGGAGAGGATCTTTGAGCAGCACCTCTGCAGCCTTCAGCCCGCAGGTAATGGCGCTCAGCTCCACCTACAGGAAGAGGCACCTGCCTTCCCCGGCGCTCTCACGGGGGCATGGTGAGCAGGCCTCAGAGCCTTCCTGAGGGACCATATGGCCCTGTCAGGCTCCTCAGAGGAGTCAGGCCACCCCAAGACTGCCTTGTGTTTCCACAGTTTTCCATGACTTTGGATCATGACTCAGAAAGGCCTGCAGGTCTTGAGGGGGAGGTTATCAGTTGGATCATCTGTCATAAGAATGTGCTGTCTGCCCTGGCTTGCGTGGCTCTGTGATCACAGCGTCGGCCCACATATGCTCTCTGTGGGTTCAGCTCCCGGTCAAGGGCACATGCCAGGATTGCAGGTTCGATCCCGGCCCTGGTCCGGGTGTGTGTGGGAGGCAACCAATCGATATGTCTCTCTTACATTAATGTTTCTTCTCTCTCTCTCTCTCTCTCTCTCTCTCTCTCTCTCTCTCTCTCCCCATCCCACCCTCCCTTCCTTCCACTGTCTCTAAAAATCAGTGGGAAAAAATTACCTTCTGATAAGGATTAACAAAACAAAATAAAGAATGTGCTATCTGGCTATCTGCCTCCAGGCTGGGGCACTCTGGTTATAAAGGGCCTGCAAGGCTAAAGCTGGGATGCTTTCGTGCCCAGGCCCCGCCATTTCCTGGACTCGAGCCCATACCAGACTTCCCATCACACTCTGGATTGTGAGACAAGCACTAGAAAGAACTCAAGTTCCGGCTGCAGTCTTGACTTGGCACCGAGGAGCTGTGCAGCCCCAGGCAGATCACTGGACATCTCTGGGCTTCCACCTCTCCTCTTGGTGAAAAGAGACAGGAGTACATTAAGTTTCCCTGAAGTTTGTTTTTTAGAATATTATTAGTCCCAGGAGATTCTGAGCGAAGTGGATGTTCTGCCTCTGCAGCAGGTGTCTTTAATGAGCCACATTAGCTTATTGAAAAGGTTCTGGGGACTATTAAAGATACCTGCTTCATGTTATTTAACCTGGCATTCCCCCAAATTTACTAGGCTCTGAAAGTCTTTCCTTCTGCAGCACCTACTAGCATCCAGGGGAATTTAGAATTGCTCAGAGCTAACTTTGGAAAACGGGGACTAGGCCATCTCTACTGCTCTGTGATCCTCCATTTGTTTGAGCAATATGTGGATTTTCCAGGAGCCTGCTGTCATCCCTCAAAGACCTGTCTCCTCACCGAGTCACAGGCACGTGGCTGGGTCTGTGTGAACTGTCAGAACCTGCTTCCCATTCATGGGCTGCCACTCCAGTGGCTGGTCAGCTGGCCAGAGCTCAGATCCTGGGCCCTACAGCCTCCTGGGGACTTCTGGCTGGACAGCACTTCTCAGCAGCGTGGGCTCCATCCCCAGCCCTCCCACGAATCCTGCCATCTCAAAGGCCAACTCTGCTTGCCAGTTGCTGTTTGCAAAATCACTGAGGAAGGACGTTTCTCAATTGCCTCCTGCAGTTTATTTCAGGCTCAGACCCACAGTTACGTGTAACCAGATTCCTCCCGCTGCAGTGACAAGCCAGAATCCATGTGTTGCTCAAGGTGTACTGCGTGCCTCTCATCTAAGAAGCGAGGAGCATTCCCCAGGACCTCATTAGGTGACACATAGGAGTCACTGGAGAGAGCAGGGGGTACTACTTATTATTATTATTTGGAAGATTATTTTTATTGATTTCTACAGAGAAGAAGGGAGAGGGAGGGAGACACAGAGAGTGAGACATTGATTGGCTGCCTCCTGCATGACCCCCACTGGGGATTGAGCCCGAAACCTGGGCATGTGCCCTGACTGGGAATTGAACTGGCAACCCCTTGGTCCCCAGGATGATGCCCAACCAACTGAGTCACATTGGCCAGGGCAGCTACTTGTTTGTTCTTAATGTGCTTCTAACCACAGTAGGCCTCCATGTCCTCATCTGCCGAAGGGAATAAGAACCTCTGTCTATTTCTCGGCATTCCTATGATGCGCAGTCCATCAGCGGGCATGAAAGCACCTGCACCCTCTCACGGGCTATTCCGTGGGCCCACACCACAGACATGTGGAGAGAGAGAGAGAGAGAGAGAGAGAGAGAGAGAGAGAGAGAGAGAGAGAGAGAGAGAGAGAAACAACTAACAATTTAAATAGGAGTGAGCGCAGGACAGGAGCTGTGAATGCTATTTCCTCAGCTGGTCTTGGCTCCCACATGCCTCTCACAGCGTGAGCATCTCTTCTCACTGTGATTCCGAAGTGTTTAAAGATATATACATTCTCATACATCACGGCCCTGAAATGCAAACCAACTACTTCATCTGGTACTCAACCAAGAAAACAGAGATCTGTTGCAACACTGTAGGAAACACTGCTGGTGTTGGATTGTTTTTTTTCCCCATGGGCAATATGCTCATCTCCACCCCGGCCCCTTTCTAAGGAGTTTTCAAGGATAATAGTTTTGCCTGTGTCTGCCACATGCTGCCTTTGAGCTTAACTCCCACGCAGGAGGCGCCTCCTTTGAACAGCCTTGGGGGCTACTGATTGTACACCGCCCCCGCCAGGCCTTCTACTGCACCTTCCGCCTTCTGGAAGGTGAGAGAAGGGATCTCCCCCTGGGGAGGGGGCACAGAGGCACCACAGGCTGAGCTCACGTCTGCTGGGGCAAGAAGCTCTGTATGACCAACCTTCCCTCCGGGGACACCGGTTTGACAATCATCAGAGCCCCTGCGGCCCGCTGGCCCCCCACGGACTTGCGTTCCTTTTGGCCGCTGCTCAGCCCCAGCCCCTGCCATGGACCATGCAGGCAGGCGCGCCTGCAGTTGTAGTGCCGCGCGCAGCCGCTCCACCTCTCTCATTCATCCTGCAGCTCATTCACTCCGGCTCCGGCAGGCTGCGGCGGGGCCCCAGCCCTCGCAGGCACTCCGTGTGGCAATTTATTTATGGCCATGTGCGTGCGTGAGTGGGAGAGAGGGGGCGAGGGAGGCGCTCTCCTCTTAGAGAGGGATTCTTTTCAGTCCCACCCACAACGGCTCCAGTCCTGCCCGCGGATCGCCTGGGTGGGGCACTGCGCTAGGCACTTCAGCATTCTCTCCTTTAATGCACACGCAGCCTTTCAAGGGAGGTGTCGTTCACCCCATAGCTCGAATCCTGATGGGTAGACATGGTAAGCAAAATGCCCCAGATCAAGCAGATGGTAAATGACAGTCCATCCGAGGCCAACAGCAGCCTCCTAGTCCCCCTACCACACAACCTGTTGCCTCTTTCCTGGTGGTGACTGTTGGGTCTCACACCACCCTCATTCTTAGGATGCTTGCTTGCACTCCCAAACCTGGCTGCTCTCCCTCCCTCCCCCCAAACACAGGGCTTGGATGATCTGGGAAAGGCTGCATCCCCGGAAAACTCAGGTGTTCTTAGCACTGAGGCTGGGGCCCGAGGCACCTACTGTGGAGCCAGTGTCTGATCTGGCCCAAACCTTTTCTCTAACCTAAAGCTTCTTTCCCAAAGTTTTGCCCCCTTTTCTAAAGAGTGCTCCCCCTCCGGCCCCCGCCCTCTGCCCACACACCGTAGCTATCTGCAGCATCATGGAAAGGTCACTGATGATGTCAGAAGATCTGGGTTCAAATGCTACTATCACCAAGCTTTGCAACCCCAGGCAAACCGCTTAACCTCTCTGAGACTCAGTGATCTCATCTGTAAAAGGAGAAATGATACTTGCTTCACCAGCCCGCTGGACTCGTCCTAAAGATAATTAAGAGAAAGCACACCATCCACTGGGAAGCGTGGTCCCATATCCGGCATTACTAAGCACTCTGTGTTCTGGCCTGTTGGGTCCCCTCTTTGGCCCTGGTTACGCTGAGGTCAGTAGCCCTGCCGGGGCCAGGCTCTGTCTCCAGCCTCTGGTCTGGGGAAGATCATCTCCTTACCCAAGACGGAACCTGCTTGACCCTCTGGACTCTTCTCGGCGGTTTTTCTCATCATCAATGTCTCTGGCTCCAGAGCAAGCAGCCGGCCAGCCGTGCACGGCAAGCAGACCAGCGCGAGCCCAGGCAGCGCCTCCGGGAGCCTCAGGGTTAAGGTTTGTGCGTCAAAGTTACGTGCAGCGAAGGGGCCACAGCGTGGATGGGGGTGGTGGGGGGTGAATCCAGACCTCCTTTTAGCATCTTTACCTGAGAACTGACCTGGGGAAGTGGAAAGACAGGAGGGAGGTGGGTGCCCCCCCCCCCCCCCGGGGGAAGGGGAAGGAGTGGTCTTGTGACTGAGAGCAGTTCCTCACGCCCGCCCCGGGTGGCTGAGTTCTGCATCCTGTGCCGCCAAGGGCGAGAGCGGGAGCCGGTCCCTGGACCCTGCCAGCGGGGGCCCGAGGCTGGTTTACCTTCCTTGGCTTTGCAGAGCCACAGGCTGTTCACAAACCTCCTTTTAACCCACTGGTTGCCCTAATCCTTACCACAACCCAGACAGGTAGGCAGACGGGGCATTGCCCCGTTTGACAGATGGGGTCAGAGAGGTTAAGAGAGGAAGGCTGTGCAGGCAGGGGTGCAGCATGCTGGGGGTCCCCTACACCGTGTAAAAGGACTGCCCTCCCAGGCACAGAGCCCCGAGGATTGCCCCCGGAATGCAGCCTGCAGCAGGCATTGAGGAGGGGCATAGACACTCACGGGGCTCCCCCTTTTCTGCCCAGAGTGCAAAAGGTTCTCCCACTCAAGCCAACCCTGAGGTGGTGTCCAGAGGCCCCCCCACCGGGGTCCCACCCGGACCTCATTCAGACTTCTTTTCCAAGGCAGCGACAACTTACCCTGGATACCACAAGAATTAGGCAACACTGGACCTGAGGCTGAAATCAACGCCCAAGTTCTTCACAGAAGTGGCTCTTCAAACCCACTCTCTAGGAGCCACCTGCCTCCCACTGAGCAAGGAACCTCCTAAAATCAAACTAAAATCAAGAAAAGAAGCAGGCTCATCTTACCCAGGGAGTCGGAAAGAATTCGTGCTCCTGGTGCTCCCACTCCAGCTCCTACAGGTCTGTGAGGATTAGCTGCTCCAGCGCCTTAACAATAAGCCAAATTAAAGGGGAGGAATGCAGGGGTTTTCTTTCCCAGGACCGTAACCAGGCAGCCTTAAAGGGGAGGAAAAGTAGCTAGGTGGCTTCTATCTCTCCTTTCTTTTCCTCTGCTCTCCCTCCCTCCGAGCAGCATTTAGTCTGGTCCAGAAAAATGCTTTTGCACAGAGGCCCTTTTATGCTGCCTCTGTGTGTGTGTGTGTGTGTGTGTGTGTGTCTGCACGCACATGCCTGTGTAAATGTGTTTGCATTGATGAGTGTGATGGAAAGAGAGAGAGGAAAAATAAAAGCATAATCAGAACATCAGATTAGAGCTTTCCATTGCCATGGATGGGGTGACAACCGAAAATCCAAGAAGCTTTCTAGGTCTGCCTGCCTCAGTTTCCCTCTTAACCACTCAGCTGCTGGGGTGTGTTGTCTAAAAACACCTACCTGAGCAGTAGGGCTTCTACATTGGCTGAAATGTAGAGACAAGAGCCCTCAGTATTTGTCTGGCTTGACATCTCTTACAGAGAAGTCCTTGGATGTCCTGGAGGGGGTCCCTATGTTGAATGGTTCCATTGTCTCTATGTCTCCTTTCCTCTGTTTCTAGAAGCACAGCATTCTGACCCCCAAACCTACCACTCTCTTCTCAGCGCTAACTCATTAGACCCTAGGAGACCATTCCCCTCCTTTGGAAACTCGGCTCCCTCCCACTCACCTCTTCGTCCTGCCCTTGACCAGGCTTCCCGGTCTCCATCTCAGCTTCTCTTTGCTGGTTCTTAGTGGAGAGTCCTTGAACTTCTGCCCTCTTACTTCTTCTCCTCTACTCTCCCCTTAATGTGAATGCAGGGTCTTCAGATGAATGTCCCAAATCAATACCCCCATCTGGGTCATCCACCTTAATCTCAATATCAAAATGTCCGCTGCCATCCACAAACAAAGCTGAATGTGCCGTAGTCTCCTTCAAACCCACTCTCCCCCCATTCTTCCCAGCAAGGCTACCTGCTACCATCTTCCCAAACACGCACGTGCTTCCTTTGGCCACGCTGTCTCTTTCATTGCCCTTCAGATAGAGTCAGCTGTTCTGCTCTTTCAATTGCTCCTTTGAATTAGCTTTGGAGTTGTGCCTTTTTATTTTATATCATTTATGTGTTTTTTGGGTAAATATAGTCCCCAAACTCATCGTATACAGCTCTCCTTGGTTCTTAATGTTTTTTTTTTTTTTTTCTGCCTTGAATTCTAGTTTGCGTTTCCATTGCTTAGATTCTCTGGGTATAGCATCCCAACCAGCAGCTGTCCTCCTCCTGTTTGAACACTGGTCAGCAGAGTTTAATCACAGCCTGAGGTGGTCCAGCAATGCCTATGGACATCAACAAAGGTTAGAAAGTTTATCTGTAGGGTGCTGAATTCCGCCTCTGACATCTTCTCCAGCACACACACACACACACACACACACACACACACACACACACACACTATTCCTTAAATATTTATCAAGCACTGCCTGGGTACCAGGTATTGGGGATATGAAACCAGACCCAGACTCTATACTCATAGAACTTCTACTGTCCAAGCACACAAGCCAGTCCATTCTGTGCTTTGTCACGTGCCCTAGTACTAGTTTGAATTGGGCAAGGAACTGCCTGTCAACACCAGCTCACCAGAATCCCCCTTCCTCGTCCCCTTCCCTCCAATCCGCCTGCACACTGCTCGTCTTGCTGGTCTTGGCGAGCCACAGGCCGGGGATGCATTCTCAGCTGTGGAAACAGAAATAGGTCCTGCAGAAGTCGGGCGCCATAGGAGAAAGCGCTGCCTCTTTATGCTGAGCTCAGAAGGTAGATATCCTGGTAGGTACTGACCAGGCCACATGCCAGACCTCAGAGGCCAGAGTGGGGACAGAGCATCCATTGCTTGAGTATTGGCACAGGTGGCCAGAGAACTGAAGGGGGATTTGGGAATGTTTCTCAAGGAGGTGGGAGAGAGCTTTTGGTATGATAACACATGTACAGCATACATATACACACATGCACACATGCACATACCCATGTTTGCAGTGTTGTCTGGTTCAGAGTCTTTTAAGGGCCTTATCTCTATGTTTTCCCTAATCATACAACCTAATATTTTCCATTCAACCTAGTATTTATTAAACAACCACTCTGTGCCTTGTAGACAAGATAAGACTGAAATACAGAAAGCGTTCAAAGACCCATCCATAGTTAAGTGGGGTGCTATTAGCTCATATGGTCACCAGGGATGGGGCCATGCAGTCGGCCTGCTGTGGGCTGGAGACATCAGGAAAGTTTTCATGGAAGACTGCCATGGGAGTCCGCCTGAGCCTTAGGGATGAGTAGGGCCAGATTTGGGAGGTACAGTGGGTGGGGTGGGATTAGGAGAAACACAGAGGTTGGAATAACAGGATGCATGCTGGAAATGACAAGGTGGGCCTGCCATGCGGTGGGGTGAGGCTGGCGGGCAGGGTGTTTGAGCAGCCCGGCAGGGGGCTTTGGACATGGCTGCAAAGTCAGTAGACAGTCTCTCACTGTAGGTTCCTAAGCAAGGGTGCTGGTGGGAAACCCCTGTGTGCCTGAGGTTGGGAGGTGGAGACTGTAAGTCCCAGCGCAGGAAGGCTCTGCAGTCCCTAAGCTGAGGGACGAGGGCCTGGACCACGGGGCAGCGGGAGTAGAGAGAAGCGAATGGCCTGAAGGAGGTGCCGGCGCCTGCCAGGGAGCATCCTTCTCTCATCCCAAATGACTGAGATGGGTCAGAGCTTATCCAGGTAACGCTGGCAAAGGGAGATATGGCCAAGTGTACTCTCAGGTTCTCACCTCCGCTGCTCCCACGTGGTCACGCTTATCCCCGAAATACACAAAATAAGGGGTCCCCTTCTGGTTTGATGTAAGAAAGAGAAGAGGGGGGTGTGCTCATGGGGGCAGAGCAGTTCTTTCTCACCTCACTTTGGTCTGCATTGTCTTTTATATTTAATTAGATCTTGAGATTGAGCTTTTTCGGTAGCCAAATGACAAGATGTAATGAGGTGCCAGGGTTGAAAAAAGGGAAGGGAAAGTGATCTTCATCATTCATTCATTCATTCATTCATGCATGCATGCATACAACACATGGTTATTAAGCACCTACCCTGTCCTAGGGAATACGCTAGGCTCTGAACATACAGTAATAAACAAGATAGGCACAGTCTTGCTCTAGTACCTCTTATGTTCTAGCAGTAATGTCAGATTTTAAACAAATACATATAATTATAATTGTGATAAGTGCTATGAAGAGGGCATTATGAAAATACATGTTACGGGAACCTTACCTAGCCCTGAGGAAGTGACTTTCCAATGGAATCAGAAGGAAAAAAGAATCAGGTACAAGAAAAGTCAGAGAAACAAAAGAGCAGCATGTGTAAAGGTCCTGGGGTAGATAGGAGCCACGCTTCTTAGAGAGACAGAGAGAAATGCACTGTGGTTGGACAGTGAGAGCATGGGGGGGCGGGGAGAAGCCCCAAGTGCAACTGGTGAGGTGGGAAAGGAACAAATTGTGCACAGCTTTGAAAGGATGACAGGAAGGCTAAGGAGAGGGGCCACCAAAACTCAAATAGCACTTATTTCATAACACTTCCCAATCTGAACACATTCCAATTTGAAGTTGGATCACAGGATGGAGTAGGCACAGGCCGTGGCGGTAGGAGGGAGGGAATCGACATTACGGGACAATAGAGACAGGCTGGCACTCAGGCATGAATCAATGTATGACTTGCTACTTTAGCATTTATTTGTTTCAAAAATAAGACACCAGTTTTCTAGTACTTCCAAGAATAGACACTGCTGTGTCTTGGTGTGCATTGTTCCCGCAGCTTGCGATGTGCTCATCTTTTTATTTGAGCCGGGCCCGTACGCATTCTCCTCTCCCGAGTCCCCTTCCTGGGTCCACAAGCAGATGGATGACCCTCACTGCTCTCCCCAAGCCCATCGCTGCAACGGCGTCACCCTGCTCCCCTGGGGTGGAAACTGGTCTGATACATGTCAGGGTTGCCTGATAGTGACCAGCTTGCTAAGGCAGAAACCACGCTCCTATTGCCTCGATACTACCCTCTCACCAGGCAGAGAGCAGGACCCCCAAAGATCTACAAAATTAAAGGGCTGACTCAAACCTAAAAGGAGAACTTACTGGTGTGTCCTGATTTTGACACCACTGATAGCAGAAGGAGGAGGAGTTCAGCGCGTTAATAATGGGCTCAGCATGGGCTGCCCCCTATACACATGCAGCATCCAGAAGAAGAGGTAACAGCCCATTTTCCCCGATTTGTATTGCATCTTCCAATTTTTTTAGAGTCTGCGGAGAGTTGGGTGTCAGGTGGGCCATTCAGTCAGGATCTCTGGCAGCTTCCCAATGGCCCCACCTCCTAGAGGGGGAAGATATCAGCCTGGACCTTCTCTTCCTTCTCTTTCCTATGACTCCTTCATCCTATGCATCCTTTCCTCAGATCCTCCCCCCTCAGCCTCTGCCAAGGTTCAGCAAACATCGGCTATCTCTAGCTCTCTCATGGGTGGGGCGGGGTAGCATTGGATCTTGCAGGAAGATGTCTACAAGGTGAGTAGATTTTCACCTGATCCCCTCCTCCTATGTTTGCGGTATGCCCATGTACTAAAAGAATCTCACCATCGTTGCCTGAGCCACATTCGCAAATGAGCCCAGCTCCAGGAAGCAGTGCGGGGTGGGATAAACCCATCACCATGGACTTGGGAGTTTTGGCTGATGAGCTAGTCAGTTCTGAAGTGGGAACCTGCTCGGGTTTTCAGCAGGGGTTGCCATATCTTTCTCCTCGGTGTCCATCATTATCTGCATGTATTTCTGTATCCACGGCTGGAGGAATACATCATGACTCTCCAAGGTCACCAGTGTGTGACCTTGAAAGACAGCAGGAATGGACTTCAAGGGCAGTGGGTGGGCAGTCATGAGTATCACTTGCCTCATCCAAGCTTTTATCAAGTTTACTTACAAAGTAACTGATGGTCCAATTTGATTTTAATCTCCTTTTTCTGTTACTTCCTAACCCTGCAGGGAATGAACAGACAACAAAGGGAATGGCCTATAAAGGAAAAACTGTGATGGTGAGAATTTCCCTAAAGCATTTAGCCCACATCACCATGTACAAGCAGGTCTTGGATTTGGCCCTGGACTGGGGTTTAGGGGACCTAGCAATTGTCCTCACAGCATCTTTATTAGCCAAGCAACCTGGGATGCGTCTAAAATACAAGGATCTTTCTGTTTTTACCTGTCAAATTGGGTTAACGATGTCGGCCTGCCTCTCGAGGCTACTGTCGGGGTCAAATGAAACACGAAGGTAATGTTGCATTTATTCCCAGCCGAAGTCACGTGCGCACCTCCAGGTCCTCCCCGCATGGACAGAGTTATAAAGCAGCAGGATTGCTCTTGGCTTCTCCGGAATGATGGCCTATCGGGGCTCCCTCATTCCCAAGAGCGAGCTGCCACTGCCCTCTAGTGACAGCGTTCTGCCCAGACCTGGTGCCTGTGTCCACCCGCCTGGCTGATCTTTTCCTTGGCAGGACTGTTTCTGACTAACCCTCCTTCAAAATGCCTTGCCTCGTAGTTCTCCATATTCCTGATGTGGGTGGAGACTGCTGCTCCTTTTCTAGAATATTATTAGAACCATAAGTGCTTGTCAGGTGTCTGCTATGGGTGAGGATACTATGCCAGGCATTGAGGTGACACTCCTCCTCCTCCCTGTTTCCCTCTGCTCTCCGTTCCCTTAGAAGGGGCAGGTCTCAGAGCAGTCATCCCCACAATGTCAACCTTCTGAAAAATGTCCAGGGATGATTACTGACCCGCTGACCTCTGGGGAAAGGACCTCAGGGGACCACAGGGACTGCCTGCTAGTCTTCTCTGTGCCCATGTGCCCAGCCCAGAGCAGGCACGGAGCAGGCATCCCGAAGGACTAGAATTTGTCTACTGAGTGAATAGCTGACCTTCAGGAGTGTCTTCGCAAACAGACCCTAACATTCTGTAATATGCATACTCCTCCTGGAGGGTTACAGTGAAGAAGCTAAGAGCCAGGCACAGGAGTAGATTCTGGATTGACTTGGGAGCCCTGTTACTAGCGGTATGATCCTAAGCCATTTTCTTCTCATTTCTGAGTCTGTTTCTCAGGCATCAATTGGGCATAAAGGAACACATTTCTCAACAAGAGGGTCATAAGAATTAAATGAGATAACGGTTAGAAAGTGGTTGGGAAATGATAAACACTCAGGAAGAGGACCCTGTGGGGCCATGACTCAGTTTGAGACACTGCTGGGACCCTTAAAGAGAGGAAGGCAGCTCAGGGGGGCTGGTGAGGGCAGCAGACGGGGCTAGGGAAGGGGCAGTGTCAGCACTGGTGTGTGTGTGTGTGTGTGTGTGTGTGTGTGTGTGTGTGTGTGAGTGTGAGTGTGTGTGTGAGTGTGTGTGTGAGTGTGAGTGTGTGTGTGAGTGTGTGTGTGTGAGTGTGAGTGTGTGTGTGAGTGTGAGTGTGTGTGTGTGAGTGTGAGTGTGTGTGTGTGTGTGAGTGTGAGTGTGTGTGTGTGTGTGTGTGTGTGTGTGTGTGTGTACGTGCACTCCTGTAAACCAGATGTCTGGGACAGGGGACGTCCATGTACAGTGAGGTCTCATTTTACGATTCTAAGGAACGGAGATGACAGGTCCTCTCCCCTCCTGATGAAACAGTCTTTTCCAGGAAGAGGAACCACCCTGAGCCCCTGAGCAACCTAGTGCCAGCAGAGTCCAACGTAGGCCCTGGTTAGGGACTTAGTCATAGTGGAGCCAGGGACAGACTAACTTTTCCTTTTTAGTGGGCATGGGAGGCTGACAACTTGAACAACTGGAACGCCTAGGATCTGGGAGCTGGACAGCATTCTGGGAACACACCCACCCTATTGGGGGGGCCCTGGGGAAAGTAGCAACGAGAATCCCTTCTTCCCACGGTTCTCTGCCTCCCACCTTTGGAGGGCAGTGAACCCCTCTCCCTCGCCTCCCCACTTCTCCCCACCCCCTTCTAGGCCTTCAGGAGAAGCAGTGCTCCTGAGGCTGCTGGCAGTCACCACCTAGATGTTCTCAGCTGCTCCTGTTGCTGAGTTGGAACATTTACATAATAGAACTGACGATAAGTAGAAATCAGCAGAAGTAATTCACTCCTGAGAAAGGAAACAATTGCTTGATGGAGACAACAGATCTCTTCTCTAACTGTTCTCAGTGCTATAGTCTAAATCTGACCTTCAGGGATGGACTGAAAGAACATTTGAAGAAGGAGAGAATGCAGGCACCATGCCTCGGGGCAAGGTCTGTGGGCAGAGAACAATGGCCGCCCCCCTCCCCGCTCTGGACAGCGCCTTGGAACAGGCACAATGCGCTCCAAATCCAAGGCCAGTGCCTGCACTTTATGCCGGAGGCAAGTCCTCAGCAGGCAGGTGGGGAGCAGGCAGGCCTCGACACTCTGTGTTGTGGATGGTTTTGATCTCAACTTTCAGCATTTCTACAAGGCCCCCCAACAGGTGGGAGGAAGCAGAGAGAAAATGGTCTGCCCAGGCTTTCCAAAACCTTGGGGGAAAGCAACGAGAATAAAAGATTGCAAAGAGGACATGGATTATCTTCTTGCAGTGGGGGTGAGACCAGCGTACTAGGGAGCACTGGAGAATTATCGATGGATCCTGGGTTCTACATTTCAATTATTACATTTTTTCACACATTAGCGTATTGACAGGGACATGTTTGGGAGTCAGGCCTGCAAGATGGGGTGTGGCAGAGAGAAGGAAAGGAGACATTTCTTCTAGTTATCTCCTGGACGAGGGCATAGCAGATTCCAGAGACTCAGGAGAGAGCAATGCCAAAGGCAGTCCCTGTTCCTTTCACAATCCCAGGACGCGGTGGAAGTGTCGGCCTTTAAAGCAAGTCATTTTGGACATCTCTCTGTATGATAAGGTTGACCTCATCATAACCTGTAACCTAGCGAAGAATGGAGGGATTAGGAGCTCAATATCCAGAGAGGATGGTGATGGGCAGTGACTGGTGTGTCCAGCAAATCCACGCGTTACAAATTCCCACAAGAGGTAATGGGGCATCACAAGTGTGTGCAGAACAGCAGTGGGGAGTCTAGGAGAAGGAGGATTCTGAGGTGCTCATGCCACATGCCTTGGTCTGGACTGCTCTCTCTCTCTCTCTCTCTCTCTCTCTCTCTCTCTCTCTCTTAAAATATATTTTATTGATTTCTCACAGAGAGAGGGATAGAGAGTTAGAAACATCGATCAGCAGCCTCCTGCACACACCCTCACGGGGGATATGCCCACAGCCAAGGTACATGCCCTTGACTGGAACCAAACCTGGGACCCTTTAGTCCACAGGCTGATGCTCTATCCACTGAGCCAAACCTGTTAGGGCTGGACTGCCCTCTCTTTTTCTGCTTCAAGGGTTACTAACTGTGCTTCAAGAACAGCTCACATCCTACCACCTCTATAAAACCCTCCATCACAAAATAATTCACTCTCTCCACAGCATTTAGCAATATCTTATTCAGTCTTCCATTATATTAAAAAAATGTCAATTTGTAAATTATTTCACAAAATTTTGAGACCTTAGAGTAGATAACTGTCTTTAAGTACCTAGCAAATAGTGGCCAGTAATGTATCAATTCATTTAACAAATATAAATTGGGATTCAGGAAGGCAGGCTGGCAGATAGCATGGCAGGGGCGGGGGAGGGGGGCGGTTATTGGGAGATAACAGGATGGGACTCTGAGCCCAGGGTGGGGTGGAGACAAAAGTAAGTAAGTGCCTTTGGCTCTGAGGAATTGGGCACAGGGCAGAGTTTATTACAGGGATCCCCACACAAGAGTCAAGGCTGAAAATGGGGTTCAAGGAGGAAGACTGGTCGTAGGAATAAGGCAGGGATGGACTGGAGGAGGGGGGTTTAGAGCTCAGGTATGAAAACACGTCTGTGGGTGGTGTTTAGTCAACATGAAAACAACCAGAAAGTGAACTAGAAAAGTCTGAGAATAAAGACAGTTCAGGTCCTAGTAGCCCTTTGCAAATTCTTAGCTAATAGAAGAGGTTTCAGTCTAGATCTGAGCCTCAGTTTCTTCATCAATAGAATGGGAATGTAGCCTTGACGGCATGGGGGTCCTATGAGCATAGTGGGTAGCTCCTATGGGGTCAACATAGCATGCCTTACACCAGGCGTCCTCAAACTACGGCCTGCGGGCCACATGCGGGTATTTTTGCCGTTTTGTTTTTTTTACTTCTAAATAAGATATGTGCAGTGTGCATAGGAATTTGTTCATAGTTTTTTTTAAACTATAGTCTGGCCCTCCAACGGTCTGAGGGACAGTGAACTGGCCCCCTGTTTAAAAAGTTTGAGGACCCCTGCCTTACACTTTCTGGGTACACACTCCCACCCCCCTGGGGTTGTCACATAGCTCCAATGAAAGCCATCATGTTTACATAGAACCTAGCCTTGGCCACAGTTGATGGGTCAAGCAGTGAGATCAAGTTAATTCTGTTTAGTTCTGCTGCTAAAATGAACAAATTTATTTAAAATTTTTTTTTAATGTTTTCTGGGATTTTTGGATTTTGGAATTGTAGGTACTAGGTTGTGAAACTGTAGGTAGATGAGCCTAGGCATATTTGGATCAAACATGTCTATTTTCTCTCTTAAAATGTAAACTATTTAAGGGTACTGAGGAACACTACCAGGGGGCCTGCAGCTCCCCAAGATCAGCACGTCTGAAACTGCACCTCAGTGGGAAGTGTGAACAGTGAAGCTGGGAGTGAGAAGCGGCAGTGGTGAAGAGGGCCTATGAGTCTGAACTTGATGTATTGTCCCCACACCTGTTCTTCCACCTGTATCCTGTGTTATCCCCTTAGTCATCCAATCTGGAAGCCTGAGCTGCTTGTAACCCACCCCACCACCCTCCTTCACCCTTCCACATCCAGTAAATCCCCTGTCTTGCTGATTTAATTTCCTAAGTATTTCTTAAATTTGCCCCTTCCACACTCCTTCTGCCTGAATTATAGTGAGAGCTCTGAATTGAGCTCATTTCCTCTAGTTCTGTCCCTCTCCCATTCCCATTCACCAGCCCTGATCGAGTGACTGACCTGCAGTGCACATCCGAGCATGCATGCTTGTTGAATCTGCCCATGGCTCCCCATTGCTTGCAGGATCAAATCTATGCTGTATGGCTGGATGACCTTGCTGTGTCTTGCTTCATGGACTTGATCATGTCCCTGCTCTCCTTTTGCTTAGGACACCCATCCTGTATTTTTTCATCCATAAAACCCATTTAAAACTTCAGCTAACCACCAGGACCTCAGAATGTGATCTTATTTGGAAACAGGGTAATTGCAGATGCAATTAGATAAGATGAGGTCATTAGGAAGGGTTCTAATCCAATATGAGTGGTGTCCTTATAAAAAGAGGAAAATTGGAAGCAGATAAGCCCACAGGGAGCCCGCCATGTGAGATAAAGGGGGAGATCAGGGTGATGCTTCTACAAGCCCAGGAATGCCAAGGAGTGCGGGCAAACCAGCAGAAACGAGGAGAGAGGCCTGAGACAGATCTTCCCTCGGTGCTCCCAGAAGGAACCAACTCTACCAACACTTGATTTGGGTCATGGAGCCTCCAGGACTGTGAGACAAGACATTTCTGTTGTTTAAGCCACCCAATTTGTGACACTTTGTTACAGCAGCTCTAACAAACTAATACACCTCCATAGGGGTGGTGGGGCTGACTCAGGGTAGGATCCTATGCAGTTGGATAGGGTCCAGTAAGGAAGTATCAGGGTCAGCCGGCCTCCCCTGCACACGGGCTGGAACGAGAACTATGGGAGATCCGAAGTCTGCCTTTGCTGACCTCTCAAGACATGGATTTGCTAACAGTGTGAAATGCTCAATCCCCATTTCTTCATCCTCAGTCTGGAGGCAGAGCCCATCGGTGCCTCCAGGAGCCGTGTACACAACATGCGTTACATGTCAGAATCAGCGGAGGAGTGAGCTGTTAGTGCCTGCTTTTCAAAGCACAATTCCCACTGCTGGTCCATCTGACAGGTACTCTTGCAAGAAAGAAAAGATATGTTTCCATGCCTTTTACCACCTGGAGACTCGGCTGGAAAGAATTGCTTTAGTCACCACTCAATTGGTAATTAATGCTAAGCACACTCCTAAACAGGTTGGAGAGCCTTTACAATACAGACCTTCAATGCAGAATAACTTATTTGAGCACTCAGTTAATTCCCAGTCATCTGTCTTCTCAGTCAGATCCCACGTTGCAGATGTGGGATTGAGCTGCCAGCAGAAACTGTGAATGTTGAGTGAATGTGTGTGTGTGTGTGTGTGTGTGTGTGTGTGTGTGTGTGTGTGTGTAGAAGAGAGAAAGAGACATAAAGAGAAAGATGGAATAACTGGCCACATATCATTGATAGCTGTCTAAATAAAATAGCCAGTATTTTTCAGATTGCCCAGAAAACGTAGTGTTTCAAAATCATTGCCAAGGAGATTTTGAGCTTTTATGAAGAAAAACAGGAAATAGGAGGATTGTAAATCCCAGAGAAGACATCTAACTTTTTGAGGCCAAAGACTGGTTCTCTCTGATGCACTGACAAGGACCATTTGGGTTAAACAGATCCCTCTTGAGGATTTAACGCTCTCCCAGAGATGCTGTTGAGTGACCAGAGAGGGCAGGCTGAAGTTCCTGATTTGAAGCTCTCTCAGGCATTAGACTAGCGCCCTCTACTGGCCCTTTAAACAAACTAATCAGATCCAAGGTGTCCAGGTGGGATTATCCTTCCCTCTCCCAGCTATATATTTTCCTAGCTCCTCCTTTCCCAATTTCTGTGGAGTGTGTGTGTGTGTGTGTGGGGGGGGGGGGGGGGGGGAGGGGAGGGGGGAGGGGTCTTTGGTAAGACAGAACAAAGGGACAGTTTTGTTACCATAGCATATCTCCATCACTGGGAGAAAAGCTTATTTTGCATATAGATGATCCACCCTGAGGAACTGTTTTAGCTACTACTTAGTGGGACTGCACCTCAGCAACACTAAGACTTAAAGCCTCTGCCTATGATGTTAAGTAAGAACCTGCCACTCGACCACCAGGTTAGAGGGAGAGAAGATGCTCAGATCTCAGGGTGGGAACACGCAGCTGGATGTGTTTTTCTGGATGAAGTAGGACCAAGGGGAGGGGTTCGGGGGTACTGGGGGGAAGTGAGAGTAAGGAGATTTCTGGGTCTTCATTAAAGGAGAACCTGTATGATATGGGAAGCAATCCTATGAGAAAAATCGAGAAATGTCTTGTCTTGTCCTCCTGATCCCTGACCAATTACTAGGAAGATGGTGTTCTTTTGGGGGAGCAGATACTACCTGCATGGCCTTCTAGCCTTTGGGCGGCCTCCGTGAGTACCCTTAAGGACACCCCAGAACTGGATCCCATTTTAACCTACTTGGCTGAGACAACTCCTTTGGATATCATCAATAGAGCTACTTGTATGAGGATGCCCTCTCTGTAGAACTGTTTATATCCCGATCATTTAGATTTGAACCATTTGCTTATCCAGAAACCAGGCCTTCCCACGATGGTCTCCCCTACGCTCTCTTCAAAATTAAGTCAACTGCACAGCGATGGAGCAGAAGGGTGACTAAAAACATGGACTCTAGTGTCAGACCGGCTGGGCTACAATCCCAGCTCTGCCTCACTAGCTGTGTGACCTGGGAAAACTATAGAACCACACTTTGCCTCATTTATAAAACAAGGATGTAAATGATACTTATCACATAGGGTTGTTGGGAGGCTGATTTAATACACAAAAAGCAGGAGGAACAGTTCCTGGCACATAGTAGACTCTCCGTGGCCGCCGCCGTCGTCGTCATCATCATCATCACCATCATCATCTTTACTCTATGGCCAACATTTAAAAGGACAAAACTGTGTCCCCACTAACCTGTTTTGATTGATTGCACATGTTCCTGAGAGTGAAAAGAGAGATGCTTGGTGGCATAACTGACAGTATTTGTGTTCACCACCATCCAGTTCACCACCAGGCCCTAGGGCCACAGCAGACATCTACCTGGAACATGGGTGGGGCAGGTGAGTAGTTCCAGTCAATGAAATAGGTGGATGTGATCTGTGTCATCACTTCTGGGCTGAGATGGTTAAAAACTCAAACATGACACTTCAGTTCCTTTCCTTTGTTAACCAGGAGGCCAGATGTTCCAGAAGCTGCAGCGATAAGATGGTAGGGCATCTGTTGGCGTGGGTCCTCCAGTGACCTGCACTGACTCTCCCTCCATATGCAGCATGAACAAGAAATAATCTCTTTTTTAAAATATATTTTATTGATTTTTTACAGAGAGGAAGAGAGAGGGATAGAGAGTTAGAAACATTGATGAGAGAGAAACATCGATCAGCTGCCTCCTGCACACCTCCTACTGGGGATGTGCCCGCAACCAAGGTACATGCCCTTGACCGGAATCGAACCTGGGACCCTTGAGTCCACAGGCTGACACTCTATCCACTGAGCCAAACTGGTTAGGGCAAGAAATAATCTTTTATGGTGGGAATCCACTGAGGTTCAGGAGCTGTTACCATAGCACAGCCCAGCCCAGCAGTTCTCAATGTGGTCTGCTTACCTAAGAACTTGTTAGAGATGCACAGGATCAGGTTCCACTGTAGACACACTGAATCAGAGGCTGATGCTGGGGCCAGCGATCTTGGTTTTAACCACTCCCCCAGGCGATGCTGACACGGCTCAAGTTTGAGAACCACTGCTCTAACCTCTCCTGAATAAAACACGGGAGACCCTGCTCCCCAGGCTTCCAGTGGCCCAGGGACTTCTCTCCCCATAGGTGGCCACTGTTTGGATGATCCCTTCTGCTTTACCCCCTTCCCATTGGTAGTGCTATTTAAGTACCAGCTGCCTTAGAGAATGACCTCACACAGATCAAGGCCCAGGGTATATACCTGATGTCAACAAACTACCTGCACAGGGGGTCGCTGATGATTTAAGAAGACAGATGCTTTTTAGTTCTTTACAGGTGTGTCTGAAACACCAGGTTTATTGCAATTTTTCTTTGCTTTACCTCAGGGAAGAAAGAGTCTGATGATCCCCATTTCTCCGAGGAGAAAAATGAGGCTCCGAGTGGTCAAGTCATTTACTCACGGTATGGAGACACTTTGCATTGTCCACTGTGCCTCACGCCAGCAGATCCTCAGTAAATGGCTGTAGAAACATGAAGACAAAGACATTGGCTGACCTAACACATTGCTTAATTGTCTGAGCTTAGCTGGGTTTCAGTCCTGGTGCCCACCGCTGTGCCCGGGTGGGTCCCACCAGCACTAGGTAGGGGCCTCGGTGAAGGGTAGACACAGGAGGGACAAGGCAAGGTCTGTGTGGGACAATCTGACCAGCTCTTTTGGAGTCCTTTACTAACCGGAGCTCCTGGGAAAATGAGACTCGTTGCCAGCAGAGGGCAGTATTGCACTAACAACTACTTTGGTGAGAGGGATGCTCTCTTACAGCTGCTTTGGCAATACTAATGAATTGACTTAAGTCAGAGTCTGGTCCATTGGAAGAATAAAAATAGCAACAAAGATGGACCCTTACACACCCACCACCTATAGTCAACAATGAGCATCTCCCATATAATTCTTTCAACTTTTCCATTTGAAAAATTTCGTATTAAAATGTTAGAAGAAGAAAGAGAATAAAGCCATAAGCTGTGCCACGTTAGCCCTAGTGGATAGCTCACCCACCTGAACCAGTCCCATAGCCACTGGAGGCAGTGACATCAGTCTTCATTAAGCATCTTATTCCTTTTTTTTTTTTAAAGAATAGTTTATTGATTTTTAGAGAGAGAGGAAGGGAGAAGAGAGAATCATCGACATGAGAGCATAACATCAATTGGCTGCCTCCTGCATGCCCCCTACAGGGGATTGAGCCCACAACCTGGGCATGTACCCTAACAGGAATCAAACCAGCCACCTTTTGGTACACAGGACAAAAGCCAATAACTGAGCCATACAGGCTAGGGCAAGCATCTTATTCTTAATATTCATCATATTCTCACTGCTCAGAGAGGTACCCCCAACCAGCTCCCTTCCTCACTTGCTCTCTTTCCTTTACTGTCTGTCCTTCCTCTTTCTCTTTCCCTCATGCTCTCTCCTTTATCCTGTGCTTAGTTGTGAGTCTAAGGGGTAGATGGGTGATGGGCTAGCAGGGCTGGGCCCTGGTGGCCAGATTGTAAAAGGCACAGCAGATCCCTCCCTTTAAGAATACATAGTCTGCTTGGCTGGTGTGGACCAGTGGTTGAGTGTCAACCTATGAACCAGGAGCTCATGGTTGATTTCGGTCAAGGGCACATGCCCAGGTTGTGGACTCAGTCCCCAGTAGGGGGCGTGCAGGAGTCAGCCAATCAATGATTCTCTCTCATCATTGATGTTTCTATCCCACTCCTTCTCCCTTCCTCTCTAAATCTATCTATCTATCTATCTATCTATCTATCTATCTATCTATCTATCTATCATCTACCAATCTATCATTTTAATAAAATGTATAGTCTTAGAAGGACAAGCCACAGAAGCAGAACTTAGAGGAGAAAGGCAGGAGAACACTGAAGTCACATTTTGTGGGCCAAAGGATAAATACTAGTTTGAGCCTCTGACTCAAGCCTTGGCCAAAGCTCTCAAGCTCTTCAGACTTCAACATTAGCTTTCTAGAAGGCACCTCGTCCATGTTTCCAAACATCCTGCAAGGTTTTCCAAGGTAGAGCCCATCCCTATACCTGAGAGAAAAAAGGACAGATTCTATTATTTGGCTGAACGAGTACAATTCAGCTCATCCAAAGGGTCTTAGATAGCCTTCCCCCTGGTATTCATAAACAAGGCTTAACCAGGTTCTAAATCAGCCTGGCTCCCTGTGCCCAGGCACCAACTTAGCCAAAGAAGAAGGCTGTTCCTATTGCTTTGCTGACAGAGGAGCCAGGATGCCCCAGGGGGCTCTGGGTGTAGGGAGGTGAGAGCACCATTAGCACTCGTGGCTACACTGGCATTAGGAGATTAATGAGCCTTTTTGAGTAACGAATGTAGCTACAGCCAACTGTTGGCAATTAGTTAGAGCAAAGCCATGCTGTGCTCTGGATCTGTCAGCTGGGAACCCCAAAGGAGCTGACAGCAGGAAGGGCTAGAACCAAAGGAAGGGTTGAAATTGCACCTTCCTTCTCCTAGGCCAGCACTCTATCTGCAATGCCCCTGAGCTAAGCCTTCCATAACCTGATTAATCTGATATCACTGAGTGAGACACATGTAAGAGATCATCTTGTCTACCTGCCTCCTTAGACCACATAGCAGCATTTCTCAAAGTCTATAGGTCAGTGTATAGGTCATGTAGGTCACCTGGGAACCTGGAAACCCTGCCCACAGGTGATTGCTGGGCTTCTGGTCAGGGGACTGCACTTTGAATGGCAAGGTACACAGCAGAGAGAGAGAGAGAGATAAGAAAGAGAGAGAGCAAGAGCGAGAGAGAGATTTCATTACATTGAGACCTCATTGTTTATAAATCATTCATCATTTATGTGTTCATCCATTCATTCAACATTATCTACCTTGTGCTAGGCAGCTGGATTCAATGCACTGACACAGAGATGGTTAAAAATAGTCTGGAGTAACCAGAGAGATTCCCTGGGGCAAGGAGGTGGCAATGGTGGATGGGTGCAGGGCTGGGTCACAGCAGGTGGGCTGCCTGTGTGCGCCTGCCTTCAAGAATTCCCTTCTAAAGCCACCTTGACTGCAGCCGCCGGCCAAGGCAGGCAGTGGGAGAGAGAAGCAATGCTCACATACATCACCTTCTCTTTAAGAGAGAAAATGCATCTTAAAAGCAGTGGGAGCTAATTTGCTCGTCTGTAATCAATCACCCAGTCAGAAAACAAAAACACACTACAGTGAGCCGGGAACAGCTAGGAGGGGATGCAAGGCTGGCAGGCGGGGAGGGAGGTCCAGGAGAGAGAATATTTTTCTCTTAAAGCTTTAAAATAAAACAAACCTACAGACATATGGCATATGTATGTGTGCATGTGTGTGCATGCATGTGTGTATGAGAGAGAGAGAGAGAGAGAGAGAGAGAGAGAGAGAGAGAGAGCGAGCGACTGGGTCATGTCTAAAGTGATGCCAATCTTTTCCAGCCTTCCCCTGGCATGCTGCCTCTTTTTAATTGAATTTATTGGGGTGACATTGGTTAATAAAAAATTCAACGTTTCAGGTGTACAATTCTATAATACATCATCTGTATATTGTATTGGGTGTTCACCACCCAAAGTCAAGTCTCCTTCCATTTACCCTCTCCTACCTCCCCCCATCCCCCTTTCCCTCTGGTAATCACTGTACTGTTGTCTGTGCCTAAGTGTGTGTGTGTGTGTGTGTGTGTGTGTTTGCTTAATCCCATCACCATTTTTCACCGCTAAAGTGATGCCAATCTTTCCAGGCCTCCCCCTGTCATCCTGCCTCTTTCCTGCCGCATACTTGGGCAGCAGAAAAGAACTTCAGCTAAGGCTTCGCTCTACTCCTCCCTCTGGGAAAGGTACCCTGGAAGCACAGAGCCCTCCCTTTGGCTCATCGCCGGAAAGCTTCTGTTCTGAGCCTCAGTTTTCTTCTCTCTAGAATGGGAGCTTCACTCTCTTTTCTCTGCCCACATTGCTGGGGTGAGGAAAAGTGGGGGCATTATTAAAACGGTGTAAGCTAAACCCAGGAGAGCTGGTGCTCTGGCTGTTTCCATCTGGGCCGTGGGCCTGGGATGCGGAGAACAGCCGGAGCTAGCCTTAAGTGGTGGCTCTGGGAAAAGTACCCTCCGAGGAATACCCCGTGGCACAGGGAGCTGTCTGCAGCTGCCCCCAACTCACTGCTCAGAGAGGTGCCCCAAGCAGGTCCTTGCCTCACTTGCTGTCTTCCCTTCCCTGTCTTCTTTCTCTTTCCCTCCCTTATCCCGTGTATTCTCTCCTTTACTCATGTGTCTAGAATAACCATATTTTTCAAATTAAAGATTGGGACATAGTCTGACAATGGGCCGGAGTATTTGAAATCGGAACATTTATGGGCATTCTCAAATGTATGATCACGCTAACACCCTTACTTATGCCTCCTGCTTGGCCCTCCTGCTGCTCTGGACTATAACTACATGGCCGTAAGCTATCCAGTTGGGGTCAACATGATGCCAAATATCCAGATGTTTAGAAAAGTCCAGATGGTAGATTTAATTTTTGCAGTTTTGCTTATTCTGAGTGCTTGGTGCCCTGTGGACACAATTCAGTAAAAACAAATAGATGAATAAATAAAATAGCCTCTACAACCCAAGCAGTGAGATGTTTAGCATCTTGTTTTCAAAACAACCAGACAGATTGGGATTTTTTTCTTCCTGCTCGCATTGCTTTGATGCTGGGCTATGCAGACTGTGGGTAAGCCGTCTCTGACCATGCCCTCCCAGGAAAGAGACTCGGCCAATGAAAGAACAGCCTGAGGAAGAGACACCATGGTTTGGTTTTCTGGAGCCACGGGGTCCGTGTGATAATGAGTGGAGTCCATCATCCAAATCTTTATAATCCATTCACTCATCTACCTGCCCACTCACCCATCCACCCAGCCACCCACCCACATTCCCATCTACCCATCCACACACCCAGCCACTCATCCATTGATCCATCTTTCCACCCACCCTCACCTACCCACCTGCCCTTCCTTCCTTCCTTCCTTCCTTCCTTCCTTCCTTCCTTCCTTCCTTCCTTCCTTTTTTCCTTCCTTCCTTCCTTCCTTCCTTCCTTCCTTCCTTCCTTCCTTCCTTCCTTCCTCCCTTCCTTCCTTCCTTCCTCTCTCCCTCTCCCTCCCTCCCTCCCTCCCTCCCTCCCTCCCTCCCTCCCTCCCTCCCTCTCTTCCTTCCTTCCTTCCTCTCTCCCTCTCCCTCCCTCCCTCCCTCCCTCCCTCCCTCCCTCCCTCCCTCCCTTCCTTCCTTCCTTCCTTCCTTCCTTCCTTCCTTCCTTCCTTCCTTCCTTCCTTCTTTCCTTTATTTTTTCCTGCTTTCCTGCCTTCCTATTTTCCTCCTTCAAAATGTATATGTCTACTATGCGCCTAGCACTATGCCAGATAGCGTCCTTGCCTGCTAGGACTCACAGTTAATTGGGTGAGACAGATGTGCACACAGCTGTGAAAACACAGTTGTAGAACATACTACACACATGCATTTCTTCCCCAGACCTATCTTATTCCCACCCTCCTCTCCTGGTTTTACACGCCCCCTCTACCCCCCCCCCCCCCCCGCCCCAATACACACACACACTCCCCAGGGTGGGACCTTGTCTCCAGGAGCTCACAGAACCCTGGAGAAGCGCAGCTCCTTTGTGGCGGGGAGATTTCCTTCCCAATAAGTTTGAATGGCTGGGAGCAGGAGTGACTTACATGCAAAAGTCCGAATAACGTCTTCCTCTTTCTTACCTTTCCCTCCAGCACTCTAATTCATGTTTCTCCACAGGATAGCAGCCCCCCCGCCCCTCCCCCCCCCCCCCCCCCCCCCCGTCATGGAGAGCAGCAAACCTCTGATGAAGTGGACATTTCTTCCCGCAGGATGTCCTGCCCTCGCATCACCACCCCCAATGGGACAGATGGACAGGGAGGCAGAGCCTTGTATTTATTCGAGTTCTGGCTGGTGTCTGGCCTGGTGGGAGGGTATCAACAAGCGGAGAAGGCTTGTGGCTGTGGGATCTTAATTAAACCTGTTTGCAGAATCCAGAGCTGGTTACTAGAAAGGCACAACGAGACAGAGGCTGGTATTGCGTTGTAAGATTAATAAACCCATGACATAGAGATGCAGTGGCCTGGCAGCCCCACTGGGGCAGGAGGCGAGGTTGACAGCTGCTCTTTTCTGATGGTTGTCACAAATGTTAGAAGAAAAGACAGCCTGGGCTTCCCTCATTCCGGGAGAGAATGCCCCAGGCTGTTGTCCTGTCTAATCGCTCAACTGCTAGTGGTTGTTTTTCAAGTCTGTAGGTCGGATGTCATGTTTAGCCAACTGGGAAAAAGGAAAACAAAAGCTATTTCTTCTTCTCTAATCCCTTAGAAAAAGAAAAGCACCCGTATGGGACCGTTTGTTTCTCCCCATGATGCACCCATTCTGGGAGCAGTGGCTCAGGCTAGACAGGGGAATTCTGGGAATCCCAGCAGCAAACCCAGAGGAGGCTCCCGGTGGAGGCTCGCCTCCCACTGGTCCACCTCTTGTCCCCTTTATCAGTGTTAGCATGCTCCTCCACAGCTCTGGCTCTCTCAGAATCAAATCTCTGTTTGTATTTTTTTGCAGGTTATATAAGGTTTAAATGACTCTGGTCCACCCCACCACACACACCATTGCCCGGGGCACAATTAATAAAAACAGGCCCTTTGGCACAGTCCAATGAAGAACCTTCCTTTCTGAGCAACAAGGTAAGTACCCCTATTCAGGGAGTGGCAGTGAGGGGTGAGGCCCACACCCCCCTCCTTCTGCAAGACCTGCAGGCATGCCCCTTCCTCTGCTCCCGGGCCATGAGGAAGGCTGTGGACAGACAGGTCCCATCCTGGAGGGCCGTGTCAGCGAGGAGCCCTCACTTTTGTTGATATCCAAAAGCTCGAGAGCGTGTATTAACACCCCTACCCCCCAACCCGCTCAGCTATGCGAGCCCTGTGTGCTTTGGGGCCCTGGTGCTGGGTCAGTAGCCTCCGGTAGTTTTCACAGCTGTCAGATGCCCTCTCCTCAGGGGTTTGGAGAATGCTGATGGGGCAGGGCAAGTCTCAGAAAGGATTATGGGCAGTTTTAGTTTCCTCATTTGCAAAAAAAGGGGGGGGCAGTAACTCTAGAATTAAAATAAAATAATTGGTTTAATAAAATCAATTCTGTCCACTTTATAAAACTGGCAACGAAGCAAGGCGAATACATACTTGGAGAGTTCTAGACAAACACGAATATTGTAGTTGTCAGGCAGTGCCTCAATTCCTTCCTGCAACAAGGTAGGAAATGAATGAATCAGATGGACCTGAGACTTAGCACTTGCCACCTTCCCAAGCTGTTTGAACTCTGCAAGATGCATTTTAACTGGGTGTGACACTTGAGGTCAAAAGTGTGGACTTTGGCGTCATGATCAGGTTTTGCCACCTACTGTCTGTTTAACTTTGAAAGATGTATTTCGACCTTATTTTCCTCATCTGTAAAATGGGAATGATCATAATTCTTATATCATAGGATCATTGTAAGAATTGATAACAGTCACTCATGTAAAGTTTACAGCTCAGTGTCTGCTATGTGATTAAGTGCTCAGTATAATAATCATAACCATATATAATAAGCTTCATTATTCTTATAAAGTAGATGCCTGGTGCATGAAATTCATGCCTGGTGGTGGTGGTGGTGGTGGTGGTGGTGGGGGTGTCCCTCAGCCTGGCCTGCACCCTCTCGCAATCCAGGACTGCTGGCTCATAACCACACACCTGCCTGCTGCCTGATCACCCCTAACCACTTGCCTGCCTGCCTGATTTCACCCCTAAAACTCAAGCTTCTTTTTTTTATTTTTAATATTTATATTTCTTCTTTATTTTTTATTTTAAAATTGAAGCTTCTTGAGAACATGAGGCGTTTAACATTATTCCATATTCCTTACAGAGAGCTAAGCATGGTAAACACAGCAAATACTTAATACTTATGGGCTTCTATACAAACACTTTCCTACCAGGCATGTTTTAATAGGCAGTCTCCAAAAACTTGAATTGGAAAACCTAAAAGTAGAGTGCACAGATTTCAGGCATCAGGTGCTATTAGCAGGATTTCTATCCCAATTAAACTCTAATTCTGATTTCTCAATAGTCTGGACCAGTGGTTGGCAAACTCATTAGTCAACAGAGCCAAATATCAACAGTACAACGATTGAAATTTCTTTTGAGAGCCGAAAACCGACTTCTGCGCATGGGCCACGAAGTTTCAATCGCACTGTACGTTTCAATCACACAGATACTTTTTGAAAGAGCCACACTCAGGGGCCAGAGAGCCGCATGTGGCTCGCGAGCCGCAGTTTGCTGACCACTGGTCTGGACAAACTGCCCTTCACTATCTCCAAAGTTTCTTATTCGTCACTATTCCATTTTCCTTCGCTTCAAACCAAGGTAACAAATGAAACCTTTAATTCTGATCTTCCTCGCTGCAAGGGAGCAGCAAACTTCAATGGAAATAATTTCTTTTCCCGCCAGAAGTCACGTCCAAATACTGCGAGACTGAGGACTGTCGGGCTGACTATGCACATGCGCAATAACAGGCTCACATTCTAGAAGTAGGCGCCCAGGCGTCCTCCACAATCCCACAATCCTCTGGTCCCACACTTCCGGTGTTTCTAGCTCCTCCTGAAGTGCTGTTTCCTTCCGTAGCGTTGCAATGTCCAGGGCCTCTAGTTGGAGAGGATTTTTCTGTTCTTTGACGTTGACAGCTGTTTAGTATTTGGAATCAGCGAAGTTTCGGGAATACTGCCGCTGCCGTGAACATGTCGGTCCCAGGCGCACTCAGGAAACAACCGCCCATCCAGTCCAGTCCTGGTCCTCAAGGAGAAAGGTACTGTGCTGAGCCGTTTTCCAATCGATTCTTCCTCTTCCTTCCCCAGCACACTCCAAACCTACTCCCGGCCGACCACCCCCATCCGCAGACCTCAATGTCAGAGGTTCTTGACTAAGGCACTGAACAATATTAGTTTTGTGCAATATTGAAAGATCCTCTATGTGTCTGTGCTTGTCTGTATATTGTTGTGGGAAGGGAGTGGGGGGCGAGGGGAGCCAGGTTCTGAATGCCAAGTTAAACCAAGTGAGCAGGTTTCTCTGTTATGAACCTTTATTGTGGGCCAGTGTGCAATGGGAGCCCTGACGGACCAGGTGGAGAATTACCCTGTGATATGCAATATTTCCCAGACTTATTCCGAAAGGGGGATTTTTATTTTTATTTTTATAGAATGTCTGTATTAGAGTCAGAGAATCTGCAGTGTCTTGTTTAAACAAAGTGGGGTTTTAGCTTTTTTTTCAGATGAAAGAAACCCAGAAATAAGCAGTCCAGGCGATTGTAATGCCATGATATGATCTGAGACCTAGGCTCCTTTTATCTCTTTCTTCTAATGTCCTTAGCTCGTTAGGTCCATCCTCAAGGTCACTACACAGTTCCAGATGGCTAATGATATCTGGCCATCGCACTCTGTTCCAAGCAGAAAATTGGAAGAAGGGGTGAAGGGCATAACGTATGCTCTCCCTTAGTGAATATCGTTCTTAAGGAGAGTTTCTGGAAGCCCCATCCATGACTTCTATTTGCATCTCATTGATCACATTTAGCTGCCATGGAGGCTGGGAAATGCAGGCCAAAAGTTGGGCACATTTCTGTCCTGAATTAAATCAGAGGTTTATAACTAAAGAGGAATGGAAGGAAGAATGTTGAGTAGGCCAGTAGTCTCTTCCAACTGAACATTCCTCAGGCCAAGTTTGGGAAGTATTGATCTATACTATTTTCCCACTGATCTCCAATGTTTTGCTTATTCACATTCCACTTGGACTTGGTCTCTCTCTTTCTCAATCTCCCTATGTATCTTTGTCTTTCTCTTATATACATATAAACAGAAATACACATATATGCACACATACATGTCCTAGATTATCTATCCTATATAATAAAAGGCTAATATGCAAATCGACTGAACTGTGGAATGACTGGTCACTATGATGCGCACTGACCACCAGGGGGCAGACACTCAACGCAGAAGCCGGGCTCACGGCTGGTGAGCGCAGCGGCAGTGGTGGGAGCTTCTCCTGCCTCTGGGCAGTGCTAAGGGTGTCCAACTGCTGGCTTAGGCCTGCTCTGGGATCGGGCCTAAGCCATCAGTTGGACATCCCCCAAGGGCTCCCGGACTGCAAGAGGGCTCAGGCTGGGCTGAGGGACCCCCGAATGCACGAATTTCATGCACTGGGCCTCTAGTAGACTATAAAAGACTAATAGAATGAGCATAAAGAGACATTCACTGGTTCTAAGCCCTGATTACACATTAGAATCACTTGGGAGAACTTATAAAAATATCTGTGCCCAAGCCCCACCAGTGTGGATTATAATTTTTGGGGATAATGCCCATATAGCTCCCCTAAAACTTCCCAGTTGATTCTAAGATTGAAAACCTCCAGTCTAAGCAAACATCATCATTTTATAGGCAAATTGTCTGTGGAGTTATTTCTTTCATATCTGTTTCCTCCATTAGACTGTAAAACCTAAGACAGCAGGGATAGTATCTATAATGTTATCACTGTGACTACAGAACCAGCTCAGGACGGAAAAGGAGAGGGTAGAACTTGAGGCCTTTGTTCCCTATTCTACCTTTCCTGCCTCACTACAACTAAAACTTGCCCCACCAGCACTTCTGCATATCTCTTCCCCAACCCCTTAAAACCCTTGACCTAGTCCAGCGAGCAAGATGGATTTGAGGCACCATTAGGTCTCCTATCTTCTTGATTGATGCCATCTCGACCAATAAAGCTTTCCTTACTCCCTGATGTTTTAAGCTTTGGCCTTTTGAACCATTGGGCACAGGGACTTTGGTCTAGTAGTATCACCATATTCATCCCTAAAACTTAGCACAATGGTAGCACAAAGTGGAAGGTAGGTAGATAGGTAGGAAGGAAGGAAGGAAGGAAGGAAGGAAGGAAGGAAGGAAGGAAGGAAGGAAGGGAGCAAGGGAGCTCATGCAAGGTCACACAGCAAGTATGCACCGAAACCAGGTCTCTTGACTTCCTGCTTCCTGCTTCAGTTATCCCACTGCTTCCATATAGTCAGATGGTCAGACCGTGGACCGCTTTATTCCAGTGCTGATAGGTGTGCTCCCGTGTTCCTTTAGCACTAACTGCATGCTGTGGTAATTGTTTGTGAGTCCCAGGGAAGGAACCATACCTTCTTTCTTCAAGCATCACCAACCACACACCCTGGCTGGCTCAACATAAATGACTGATAATAGATAACTGGTGTGTGTGTGTGTGTGTCGGGGGGCGGGGGGATGCAAATTCAGTTTAGAATGCCGCCCCAAACCTGGACTTTACATCTTCTCTAGCCAGTGCTCAATTTTAATTACTTGTTTGGTTGAAAAGTTCTGAAAACTAACTCACAGTAAGGTGCTAATGATTGACAAGGTTTGATGGAAAACATCTTTTTGGTGTCCTGACTCAAAAGAAAGTCTAATGGCCAGATTTTAATATAGAACCATAGAACTCATGAGGAGCATCCAGGGGAGTAAGCAGGGTGGCCTTCCTGGAGGAGTCATCAAATCAGTCAGGAAGGCAGCCAGTTGCTCATCTTTAAGTAAGGCTCCTGGGAAGCACCCTTGGGAGTCAAATTTTCAAGTCGGCTTTTAGAGGTCTACTTTGAGCATGGGGTTCCCACTTAGCCCCACTGGGAGTGGTATAAGAGACCAGGAACTTCCCTGGGATGTATGTGGGGGCTTGGCACAGGGGCTCAGACCACTAAGGTCAAGGGGGAAGAGAATGCACATTCAGTGCCTGAGGCAGAGCTCTTAATAAACATTAACTCATTCTTCTTTCTGTAGGGATTGCTCAGCCAGCAGCCCCAGAGGGAACAATTAGGATGTTTATCCAAACCTCAGCCTCTTTGCTATGTAATTGATTTTTCATTGAGTGTATTTAGGAAATGGTTATTTACATGAATATAGACACACCAGGGACATGGCAGCATCTGATCACAGGAAGTGGGAGGGAATCTAGATCAAAGCGGGGAATCCAATGGGAGGGAGTGTGGGCTTGGAGGCTGACAACCTAGGCTGAGAGTCCCACTCTGCTCCTGACTGTGTATATTGGGGGAAGTTATTAACCTTCTTTGCCTTCGTCTCCTCATTTGAAAAAAGGGGTAAATTTACTTCCTCTGAGGATTAAAATAAATAACGCTTACAAAATGTGGAGAGCTGGGCATGCTAAATCCTATTCACTCACTAGACTGTTGTTGTTATTATTATTATTACTATTGATACCCCTATTTTTCATGCTGGGGAAGCTTTTTGGTCCTCTGATTAGCCTACCTCACTCTAACCATATCTCAGTGCTTGGGCCTATGTCTCATCTCTTCCCCAAAGCCTTCTGCTGTGTATTGTTTCACAGGATTTCAAATCCACTTGTTTCTGACAAAAATGAAATTTTTTAAAAAATATATTTTTATTGATTCCAGAGAGGAAGGGAGAGGGAGAGAGAGAAAAAAACATCAACGATGAGACAGAATAATTGATCGGCTGCCTCTTGCACATGCCCTTCTGGGGATCAAGACCTCAACCCGGGCATGCACCCTGACCAGGAATCCAACTGTGACCTCCTGGTTCATAGGTCCACACTCCAACACTGAGCCACACCAGCTGGGCTGAAATTGTTTTTATAAATAAAGTTATTTTGATGTAAGAGTGAAGTTGTGTCAGGTTGTCATAATGGGCATTTGTGCTTGTCGATAAGCACCTGGTAACTCATCTACTGAGGGCACTGCTGAGGGCTTATGGATAAGAAGAAGCAACTGTAGTAGCTATGGCTACAGGACATTCAGACCAGGAGTACTCAGAGTTTATGCGGACCACCGGAGAGTGCTCAGTGTGGGCAAGGAGACTTTGCTGCCTGAAGGGCTCTCGGAAGAGCTTGGGGCTCCTGCCATGGTAAGGCCACTCTTAACCAGCAGCGGCTCCGGGCATAGTCTATGGGGTGGCTAGTCGGGCCCTTTTCTTTAAAAGTTTTTAAAAATATTTTTATTGATTTCACAGAGGAAGGGAGAGAGCAACATCAATGATGAGAGAGAATCATTGATTGGCTGCCTCCTACACACCCCACACTGGGGATCGAGCCCACAACCCAGGCGTGTGCCCTTGACCAGATTCGAACCTAGGACCTTTCAGTTCGCAGGCTGACGCTCTATCCACTGAGCCAAACTGGCTAGGGCTTCTCTTTTCTTTAAACTTGCACCAGTCATACAGTGGCCGAATGAAAGACATTAATTAAAGTACGACAGAACAACTTAATTAGCTCCTAATGGTCACATGCTGCCAATTAAACACCTTGATGACTAGTTGACTCTGGAGCTTAATTAGGGATTTCTTAATAAATCTAGACCCGTGCCACTACCTGTCAGCTTCGGAGCCAAATCTTTTCTTGGATGTGCCTGCTCTCACTTGGGGGGAAGCAGGATGGCTGGTTTGGGTGGAGAAGTGACATCAGATATTGGCGACTCTCAAGATTATTTTCAAGGTCGTTTTGTGTAGTTTAAACTTGGTGACTATCACTATACAGGTAAGATCTCACTCCCTGCCTGTGCTACTTCCACAACCCTGGGAACAGGCATCTGTAGCGTAAGGGCCTTGAGAGGGGAAAACTGTCATGCGCACTGCGATTTTCCCCTTCTGTGGGGAATGCGAAATCCCAGCCTCTGGATCCAGCTGTCGGCTGCCTGCGTGCAGGCTTTCCTCTGAACAACTGGGGATTGAATGGTTATGAATGAGGGCCAGAGTTCAGTGGCACCGCAGGAGAGGAGGCTTCAGGCTCCTGCACACCGGTATGTGTTAGCAGAACCGAGAAACTGCTGAAGATGCCAGACTGTTAGTCCATGGAGAGGTGAGGCCACATGGGACTTGCACCTGAGCACTGGATGAAGGGTGGCATTTTCCAAGGGATCGTGACAAGTGTAGATATTTCCCATGGATGCTGACCAGCTTGGTAAGGGGGCCTAGAAATCAGGTCAGTTAAGGAATGAGAATACATTGAGAATACTTAGTTTGGGGGCCGGGTAATTCTTGGGATTGGGCACTGGGCTAAGGTTACCATCATTCAGTCTGTGACGATCTTATAAGCAGAAGCTGTAAGCATATTCCATGCCGCTCCACAGGGCAGTGTGAGGAAGCTGAGCAGGCAGCAGGTCCAGGTGAAAGGTATGGGTGTGAACACAGGTTGGGAAGAGAAATATGAGGCCCAAAGCGACAGCAGTGACACAATCCACTTTCTCTGGGCCACTGGACATGGGAGGCTGGCCCGGGAGTTGACTTGGGGTGGAGACTGAGGTGGGGGAACATAGACGGGAGCTGAGAAATGTGGCCAGAGGGTATGAGAAGATTGGAGAGGGCCCGGAGGAGACAGGCCAGGGCTGAAGGGACAGCGGGGGGAAGGAGGCTGGCACAGGGCCGCTGATGAAAGCCTGTTCCCATGGAAAGGGCTGAAGGGTAGACACGTGGGAAGGAACAGTTGGGAGGATTCAGTGAGGGTGCCAGACTTCCGGAAGGTTCTGCGGAAACTATCGGGGGTCCTGAAGCCCAGGCCTGAAGGACGGTATATCTATAGAAAGTCCACGTGTAGGAAGAATGTGGTCTAGGAGCTCTGGCTCCTGCCTGATTTTGCCACTGGCAGGTCATTTCCGTTTTCTGCGTCTTTCCTTTCCTTATCTATAGCATAGGAATGTTGAGTGATTGCCAAGCCCTGTTCAGTGCTAGAAATTGTGTGATTTGCTTCCATCCGCATTTGTGGGTCAGGCACAGCGCCGGCACTGAGAGGCAGGTGGACCAGATGCCCGTCAGTGAAGGGCTCACACTGTCTTGGGGAAATGGGCACTTGCACAGACAGCTGGGCTACGGTGTGAAGGGGGAAGAAAGCACCGATTCCGTTACTAGACCTGGTTAAAAGTTAGGGTAGAGTCGTAAAGAGGAGCAGAAAACTCCAAAAATGGGAGCTGAAGGAAGAACTGATTGATTTGGAGGTAAAAAAAAAGGAAACAGAAGAAGGGTGTGCTCAAGACTTCCAAGCAGAGTTAAGAAGGAAGGGGAGGCATGCCGTGTGGGTCTGGCTCGTGCTGCACCACTGGCCTCCCTGGTGACCGGGGCCGTGCTGAACCAAAGGTCCTGGGGAGGCAGCGTCCAGGGCCTCTCCTCCCGGGATATGGAAGAGAAGTGCTCAAATGCACTTCATTCCTTTAAAATATATACTTATTTTTAAAAAGTATTTGCTTTTATTTAGAAAAATTAGAAAATTAAAAAACCCAATGATGTATAAGGTTAGCATCCAATTAACATAGTATATATCCTAGCTCTCTCTCTCTCTCTCTCTCTCTCTCTCTCTCTCTCTCTCTCTCTCTCTCATTCTCCCTTTCTCAGTCAACACACACACAAAGCACACACACAATTATATTATTCTATTTTGTGATTCTCTTACTGGGCAATATATTTGAACATCTCTCCTTGTTGATAAATATAAACTGATTTCTACAGAGGACACTCGGGGCTCCAAGATGGCATCAGTCATACCAGTGACGGAGAAGAAACTCACACATGTAAAAATAAGGGAGATGCCACACTGGATACTGAGCAGGCTTGAGCCCCTAAGGGCATGTTGGAGCATTTCAAGGAGGTTGCTACCAGTATTATAAAACGTTTGCCAGTGTGAAGAAAGGAGCATTGTGGGTTTCTATGGGCTGGCAGTTTTTGTGTTTTCAGCTACTGCCTTTCTTACAAGGAACTCAAATACAAGTGACCCCACAAATACCACCAAAGAGGCCCCAGCGTGGAGGGCATAGTCTGCATCCCTGACCATGAACCTTCTTTGCCTGCTACTCCTGTCTCCTTTTATATGTTAACTGAGAATTAACATCCAGGAAAAGATGACTGGATATATATATATATATATATATATATATATATATATATATATATAGTCAAAAATAGGTTTACAGTTGTTTGGATGGAAAATAATGCAAAGATTAGTAAATAATAATACAAGTGTGTTTCATGTACTCACAACTGTAGACCTACTTTTGCCAAACCCTGTATATAAAAATATATATAAATAAAAATATATTAAAAAATATATAGACATATATAGCAACATCATTTTTAATGGCTTCATAATTTTATTGTGGGAACATAACATAAATTATTTAACAATTCCCTATTGTTTGAACTTTAAATTTCCTTTTTTTATTTTGCTAAATAAAGAATGCTTGAATGAAAATAGTGTTATGCATAGATCTCTGCACCCTCACCTAATTATTTCCTTGAATATGATGAGATTTACAGCGTCTGCTGTGCATTACCATATTACGCTCCAGAAGATTTGTTCCCACCTATTCCCAGTAGCAGCATATAGATGTCCATTTCCCACCTCCTTGCCCACAGCAGGCGTTATAATTCTTTTTAATCTTTGCCATCTGAAGAGTAAAAAGGGCACACCATTGTTTTAAGTGACACTTCTTTCATTACCCCTGAGGTGGAATGCTGTTTACATATCTTACTGTATTTGCATTTCTTCTTTCATGATTTGCTTTTTGGTAGCATGTTGCCTTTTTACCTCCACAGTGTGTGTCTTAGTTTCCTAGGGCGGCCATAAAAAATTACTACAATCTAGGTGGCTTAAAACAACAGGCATTTAGTCTCTCATGGTTCTGTAAGCTAGACGTTAGAAATGAAAGTGGCGGCAGAGCCGTGCTCCCTCTGAGGGCTCTAAGAAAGAATCCTTCCTTCCCTCTTCTTAGCTCTTGGTGGTTACCAGCAATCCTTGGTATTCCTTGGTTCATAGCTGCACTACTTAAAACACACACACACACACACACACACACACACACACACACACACACACTCTCTCTCTGAGTGGCCAGATTATTATGATCTCTGAATGCATAATAATCTGGCCACTCTGTACTTCTCTTGAGTACCTCATTTATTTGGCATCAAAGATACTATAAATCATGCACCTGATCAATTTTCTCCTTTGCACTGGCTGATAGAATACTTTTGGTACCCATTTGAGATACAAATACACTGAGTGGCCAGATTATTATGCATTCAGAGATCATAATAATCTGGCCACTCAGTGTATATATTTATTTCTGAGAGGAAGGGAGAGAGACATAGAAACATCAATGAAGAGAGAGAATCTGCCTCCTGCATGCCCCCTATTAGGATCCCTGGCCTGTGCCCTTGACTGGAATTGAACCCAGGTCCCTTCAGTCCGCAGGCTGATGCTTTGTCCACTGACCCAAACCAGCTAGGGCTATTTTTTTTAAAAAAGTTACTTTTATTTTCATGTGGTCTGATGTCAGTATATCATGGATCTAGCAGGCCTTGTAGAACACGGTTAGGGTGACTTTGCTATGGAAAGTGGAGGAAGAGAGCCAGCTAGGGTTCAGCTCAGCTCTGGGAGAGCGGGCCTGAGTGGCCTCCTGTGGAGTCACAGTGGATGGGAGACAGCACACACAGGAAGGGCGCAGGCTGTCTAATCTCTGTTCCAGGCAAATGGGAATCTGCGGGTCCTGGGAGATTGGGGTAGAATGTGAAGATGAGGGCATTACCAGCCTACAGGTGAGGACCATGGGACTGCGAGTGTCATCTTGGGAAGCAGCTGAACCCCAAGTCCAGGCAGACTATTGAAACAGGTTATCAATGTGAAGGGGCTAGTCAGAAAGGAGGAGTCCAGGAGGGAAGAGCAGGCAACAATGTCTAGGGAAGCTAGCGGTGAAGGTTAAAGCAAGGGTGGACAGAGGAGACTGTGCTATGTCTTGAGACGGTAGCTGCATAGGTGTTTCAAAGTGAGCCTGCAGCCTTGGGCAGGAGCAATGATGATTGGGTGGAACTATTAGGACTTACCCTGCCATCCAAAATCTGCCTTGAATCCCCACTTCCCTGATCGGTTCTAATCACTTCTTGCCTCTCATCCTAAGGGCGAGAAAACGACTCCTAACTGGAGGCTCCAATCTCAGTTGTTCCTCCTCCTCCTCCTCCTCCTTCTTCTTCTTTAATCCTCACCAAGGACATTTTTCCTATTGATTTTTAAAGAGAGTGGAAGGGAGAGAGACAGAGAGAAACACCGATGTGAGAGAGACACATCGATTGGTTGCCTCAGACCAGGGCCAGGAACCTGCAACCGAGGTACGTGCCCTTGACCAGAATCGAACCCAGGACCCTTTAGTCTGCAGACGATGCTCTATCCACTGAGCCAAACCAGCTAGGGCCCTTCTTCCTTCTTTGAAGCATGACTGAAGGATCCACCATCAGAGACCAAGGAATGAAGGCCAGTTTAGTGAGCGTAGATTAATGCTCCCAGAAACCACCCTGTTGCTTTGGAGTAACTTTATGGGATTGCAGTAGCTGGGAGACATACTCAGAGCGGCTGAGACACTCTGGCCTCAAGGCTGAGCTCCCAGGAGCGTTGGCCCCCTCAAGAATCAGCCTTTTGAAGGATGAGGCATTTTCATCATGGGGCGTGGGCATGAGATACCACATAGACTACTCTGGTCTTCATCTTATAATTCCATAGACTAAGAACCTGGGCGGGGACATTAGCCTCTGTGCGATTAAATGTGGGATTCATTTGACACTGAGAATAAAACCAGGTGGAATAAGAAGAAAATACAAGCCTCAGAGGATCTGAGGAAAAGCCTTGAAATCACTGTCGAATCATAAATTAACACCCACAATGAGAGTAGAAATTTACCCTGAATTTAGGACACTGTTCTTTATTTTTTTCCCCCACTGAGTTTAAATGCTTCTCATAAATCCCAAATATTTGGGGGTTGTAAAGATGATTAAACACCTGAAATGTAGTTCCCTGGGACATAAGAAGAAAAATATTAAGCACTTTCTTAAAGTCCATGAGTGAGGACTGAGTTATGGTTTCTTGGAATAGCGAGATTTGTACTTTCTCTACTTAGGTCAAAAGGAAATGAAGAGAAAGGAAATCAATAAGAAAATGACTCTCATGCTTGAATCATTATTTTATTTTTCCACCAGGGACTGGCTATTGGTTTGTAGACGGAATAGTAAAGTGATTAAAAACATACTAAAACCTGGAAACGGAGTGTGGGGCAGTGGCCTGAACAGAAAGATTCTTGCTCCTTCATCGTTCTGCCCTGTTGGTGCCCCTGTCCCCATCCTCTTCATCCATCTTTTGACTCATGCCTTAATGCTGCTATGACGTTACATATTTATATGATGATTTGTCTTTTGACAAGACTGGTCTACCAGTGTGCATTCTATCAGCTCTTCCTCCAAAAAATGACCTATGGCATCCCTGGTCATCCTCCCACTTGTTATAAATGGGTCATTGCCTGCAGCTTGATGTCAAATGGTCAAGTCAATAAGTCTGCACCGATCACCAATTCTCAGATCCTACTAGTTGATGTGTGAGGTAGAAAAGCATGTTGGCCACAGTTGGCACCAGGGATTGGTGGCAGAGGGCTCTTACCCACAGGATTTATTGTCTCCATCTTTTGGAGAGATTGATTAACTTACCCAAGGTTCCAGGCTAGTAAGTGGCAGATTTGAATTTAGGTCTCTTGTTCTTAAGGGGAGAGTAGGGAGTAACAGAGGATACCTGGGAAGTTTAGGTGGATTCTGAAGCTGGCCTACCATCTCTAGCGGGAATTTTTCACACCCTCCAGGTGTGCACTGGCTATGGTGAGCTGAGTTTATTTGATGTGTTGGAACAGGCAGACAAGTACGTCCTTCACACAATTCCAGGTACTGTGGGGCTTAGGAGTGCCAACTAGGACCTTACTAATACAGCCTCTGCCACCGCAGGCTTGACTCAAAGGGGAACAAAGTTGCAGTCTTGGATGATGAAATCTTGAATATCAAGAAATAACTCACAGGGTCCGGCAGATGGCTGGGACCAGCTACAAAGAGAAGAACTGGCCAGAGATCTCAGGTTGGGAGGGAGAGGGAGTCACCTCCAAATCCTGGAGAAGTCTCCAGGCCAAAGGAATGCCAAGGATTGCTGGCAATCACCAGAAGCTAAGAAGAGGCAAGGACAGATTCATTCCTAGAGGCTTCCAAGAGAACGTGGCCCTGCCCAAAGCTTGATTTCAGATTTCTAGCCTCTAGAACTGTAGGAGGATATGTTGTTTTAAAGCCACCCAGTCTGTGGTAACTTGTTACATCAGTCCCAGGAAGCAAATACATTTACCACCAAGTTCCAGCATCCTTCCCTTCCACCTCCGCAGCTCGTGTTTTCTGATCCAAACCTTAACCTCATCCATTGCGTCTCGGCATCAGGTGTCAGCCAGCTCTTTCTCTTTGAGGGCAAAGCTCACACCTGCTGGACTCACAGCTCAACAACTGTGTGGACTGTTTCTCTGCTCCGAAGTGTCAGGGTTTGTAAATATTTCATGAACGGAACCTCCTTCTGACCCGATCATCCCAAGTGAGGGTGCCTTCTGTGAAAAGCACAGAAAGACTCAAGGATCTGGGTTTTAAATCTCCATGTGGCCTTAGGCAACTCGCAACCCATCTGAGCTCCAGTGTCTTCAGTGATAAAATAAGGAAACCACTAGTCTTGCCAGCCTCCGGAGAACGTTGTTAATGGGACAGAACCTTCAAAAGCAGAGCGTAGGGCGCTGTGGACATTTTGTAGCCCGTTATAATCCAGACATGGGAATCTGGGATGAAACAAATGTTTACTGAACACCCAGAAGATGACAGGGACTTTTTGGAATATTGTTAAATTGAATCTTCAAAGCAACCTGCTGGGTGGTGATTCCCATTTTTAAGTGAGGGAGAAATAAATTGAAGAGCAGTAAAGAAACATTACTTGCATAAGAAATGGTGAAAGACCTAACTAAACCTGATTTCCTAACTTCCAATCCAGAGGTTTTTCGACTACATTACACTATGACCCTCTTCTGCTTTAATTTATTCTTAATGACATGCTTCCTGCCCACTTTGAAGTATTTCTCTGACCCCTCAAAAGATGATACTAACCCAATAGAATCTGGTCCCTAGTTTAAGGTGAGGTTTAATTTTCAAGTATGAATTGTACCAAAATGCCCAGAAACCACAGAGGAAACATTTTGGTGGAATAGTTGATAAGACCGGTCGGGAGTCTTGAGGATTTGTAAAGTTGAAGTTTAAGCACACCTGAGAGGACACAGAAAAGACTGCTCCCAGAAAGGAGGAGGGGGCCAAATTCAGGAGTCACAGCAGATTAGAGAATTGCAAATCTGGGCCCACACTCTGCAGTTGGAGGGGCAGTTTGCAGGTGTAGAATATTACCTGCATAGTGTGTGTGTGTGTGTGTGTGTGTGTGTGTGTGTGTGTGTGTGTGTGTGTTACAGGAAAAGGATTTTTTTATGTCCTCGGCATCTTCTGAAAAATATATACTCTTACTCGATTGGTGTGGCTTAGTGGTTGAGCATTGACCTATGAACCAGGAGGTCATGGTTCTATTCCTGGTCAGGGTTACGGGCTCAATCCCGAGTGTGGGGTTTGCAGGAGGCAGCCAATCTATGATTTACTCTCATCACTGATATTTCTATCTCTCTCCCTTCCCCTCTCTCTTCCTCTCTCAAACCAATAAAATACATTTTAAAAAATATACACTCTTTTTTTTGTTTTTTTTTGTTAATCCTCACCTGAGGACTTTTTTTTTCATTGATTTTTAGAGAGAGCAGAAGGGAGGGAGGGAGGGAGGGAGGAAGGGAGGGAGAGGGGGAGAGAGAGAGAGAGAGAGAGAGAGAGAGAGAGAGAGAGAGAGACAGAGAGAGAGAGAGATATGTGAAAGAGACACATCAATTGGTTGTCTCCCACATGATCCCCGTCCAGGGCCAGGATTGAACCTACAACCTACAACCCAGGTACGTGCCCTTGACCGGGAATCTAACCCATGCACGGGCAAATGCTCTACTAACCATTGAGGCACCAGCCAGAGCTGAGAAATCCAAGTATACACGCTTGAGGAGTCACCACTTCCTGCACAGATGACTTGCAGTTTTTCCTTTCCTTGCAGAGCAACAGGAATGCCCGCTCCTCTTTCAGGGCTCTCTCTGACATCCCTCCCAGCGAGGAAGCAGAGCCCTTTTCTTCCCTTCTGTCCCAATTGTAGCTTCCATCTTCCCACCCCGAGTGTAATTAGGGCGGAAAGAAAAGCTCTTAAAAAAGAAAATCAAATGTCAGGTAATTATGGCCCATAATTTGTTTGTTTTTACGAAGCCCATACGGAGGAGCATCACTCACTCTGAGGATCCTGGCAAAGGCAGGTGCATCATTTATAGTGCGTATATTATCTGCTGTGATATTTATGGTGAAATGAGTTTGCCAGCCATCATCTATCAGGTCATAAACATCTTACTCAGGCTTGAAACATGGCTTTTAATACCGCCTTGATGCAGGATGGGGGTGGATGTACAACGGGTGACTCTCCCAGTTCTGCTCCCAGGAACAGGGTGTGCAGGGCTGCGTCCCAGGGTGGGAAGCCACATACCTCTGCCTCATTCACCCCCTACCCTCTCCTCAGTCCAGTGACACCACGGGTCCTTAATGACAGAGTCTATATCTTGCTCTCATCTTTGTATCCTCTGTGTGTGGCACATAGTTGATGACAACAAATCAATAAAATGAACTGATTCACATATGAGGATATTTAGATTCTAGGATTATGGCCTGATGAATTCCTGGGGAAAACAAAAGAAATACTTAGCATCACTTGAGATCACTTATTTATTCATTAATTTATTCAATGACGCATTTGATCATTTGTTCAACATATACTCATCAAGAACTGCTGTGTGCAAGGTGCTGGGTGCTGTGTGGGCTAAAATGATGACTAAGACATGGATTCTATCTTCAAGGACCTATGAGCTAGCATTGAAGGTAAGAGAGAAATCAATGGTACAGAGAAGACAGTGGAGTCATAAGCATGCTATGGAGCCCAGCCAGTGTTGCTCAGTGATTGGTTGTCAACCCATGAACCAAGAGGTCACCTTTTGATTCTCGGGTTGGGGGCTTGATCCCCAGTATGCGTGGCAGGAGGCAGCTGATTGATGATTCTCATCACTGATGTTTCTATCTCTCCCTTGACCTTCCTTCTCTCTCTGAAATCAATAAAAACATTTTTTTTAAAAAAATGCTGTGGTGTTCTGAGGATGAACAGGTCCCTTGTAGCTGGAGGCAGAAGTGGGTGTTTCAATAGGATTAGAATGGATGGTGTAAAATGAATCAAAGATAATCTAGCTTTAGATGTTCAGAGGGAGTAGGTCTGTGGTATCGCACAGACTTTAAGGAAGTATTCAACAAATAGGCCTCAGGTGGGGTGGGACACAGAGATCCCCAGGGACCTCAGTGGTGAATGGGTGTCTCTCCCCTTGAGAGTTCCTCTGTCAACAGGGTTCAGTGCCAATGATTCTCTGTCTTTCTCATCCAACCTTCAACTTCCGAGAGCTATAATATGATTAACTGAGATGAGTATCAGAGTTCAGCCCTCAACTAATTAGCTATGGCCAAGGGAACTAGAGACCCAGAAACACGGCTGCTAAGACCTCCTTTGGGTGATGGAAGCAGATCCCTGAGAAGAGGGGCTGGCCAGCTCCTTTGGGAGGCGGGTAAGATCTGAATGTACGTAGACGTGACTGTGAGGGCCATTTCAGGTGAGGGAAGGACAGAGCTAAAGCCTCACCAGGACTCTCTCCCTGGGTTCCCATCGGTTTTCCCAGCCTCAGCTTTGGTCATTCATTCCCTCTTCCCTCCAGATGGGCGCGTGCGCATGTGTCACTTGTGAACGTGTGTGGCTGTGATATATGAGTGTGAGTATGTGCACGTACATGCAAGTGTTCAAATGTGTGTGTGTGTGTGTGTGTGTGTGTGTGTGTGTGTGTATGTGGGAGGGGGATTTTGTGTGTGTGCACCTCTGAATTCTGCCATGGGCAGGGCAGTGGGATGAGGTCACGATCAACAGCCAATCTGAACCTTCTCTTGCCCAGTGGGTTTCTCCTTAGCATAGCTTTTATTATGTGAGATGAGTTTCTTTCCTGCTCCTGAGAGAATTACTAAAATTACTAACTGCTCTTTTGTTCACCTGTCTTCTGTATGTGCCAGCCCAGACAGTGGAGCAGAGGTAGAGCAGGGGAGAGTCATTTCTAGTCTCTAACACAACAATTTCATCAAGTCCAAATCCAGTAACTTCTTTCCTGCAGCATAAATGTATTTCATCCTCTTGGACTTTATATGTTCATCAATATACAAATGTCCAAACCTGCAGATAACGTTTATAAGAGTTTATTTGAGCCAAACTAATGACATGCTGAAAAGCAAGATCTCAAATGCTCTAGAGAATGAGAGTTTTACAGTTCCTTTTATACATTTGGATTTAAGGCTGGAATACATAAGGAAGATTACATGAAGGTGGGAGAAAGCAAGGGTGGGTGGATTATGATTGTTTTACAGGGTGGTTATCAAAATTACCTGCTCTCTTGAGGTGGTTATACCTCTGAGGGGTCTGGAAAGGGGGATGACGTCAAGTTTCAAAGGTGTGTTAACCTTGATGCACAGAACAATGGACAGGGCTTCTTGAGAGTAGCACTAGTGTGAAGAAAACCAAATTGCCCGACTTGGATTCCCGTTCCCGCCATGATGTTCCACCCTCGTGCCCATGTTTATGCTGATCCTTCCCTTTGAAAGAAATTTTCACTTTCTTCACCCCGTTAATTCTTACTGAGCCTTCAAGATTCAGCTCCAGGTTCAGGGGCAAATATCTAAATCAAATTCTGCGGAGTCCCCAGGATTCGCATAGTCCTCAAGGCAGACATACAAGTTGGTTTTGACAAATCACCCTGAGTTACATCAGAGGACACCTTGAATGTCACTGGGTTTTCCTCTCCCTTTCCCGCCTCCCCTTCCCTCCCAGGCTTCTTCCAGTCTTCTTCTGGGGCCAGCAGTTTCATACACTGCAAGCCTAAGAGTAGTGGCTTCAAACTGAGCCGATTCCCTCCCAATGGGGTTCTGCATGGAGGTACCCAATGCCACCCCTCACCCTGCCTGGAGTTTCTCAGCCTCTCCACTGATCTGCATTGACTTGTTAGAAGTCAATCATGAGTCAAAATGATGACCTCACATAGGAGAACATTGCTGTTTGGGCCCAGGAGCTCTGGAATCAATACCTTTAATTGTGGAAACTAAAGTGAAATAAAAATAGGAAGGAAGGCAAGAAGGAAGGAAGGAGAAGGGAAGGAGGAGGAAAGAAAGAAGAAAAGACAAAATATTTATTGAGCTTTTACTATGGACCAGATTTTGCACCAAAGGCTGTTAGTCCATAGATTCATTCAACGTTCACTTAACAAGCACCTACGCTCTTCCAAATACACCAGGCACTGAGGATACAGAGGTGGATAAGCACTTGCTGGAGTTTTGCAAGTTTACAATCTAGTGGGACAGACGAGCACCTACCGAATACACACGGGATGATTGTTCTGTACAATAGGTTATGGAAACACAGGGGAGAGAATTTCCTCTGGGAAGAAAGGTGGGTCATGGGAGACTTCCTAAAGGGCTGGTAGGAGTTTCTAGGCAGAGATGGGATGGAAGAGTATCCTAAGCAAAGATCTTCAGGAATAAAAACAAGGGAGCATGCGCGCGCACGCACACACACACACACACACACACACACACACACACACACACACAAACACACCCCTGCCTGTGTGTTTGGGGTTTATTGAGTACTTTGGTGCAAAGTGGCTCCTATTTTCCAGAATCCAATAGACTAGCTCCCTGAATATTTACTTTCTTTATTTGCTTTAATAATTAAGCACTAAGGAAGTGGCTTTGATTGTCAGTCCCACTCTTGGGGTTAATTATATATCTCCAAATAACTTGCCAAATGCTTGCTTTTATCCCAAGATTGCCACTGTGCTCCCCGCCCCCTTTCTTTACCTTTCCCCAAACACTGATTTCTCTGGGGAGCTCTTTTTGGAGAATTGACTGGAGCTAATTATTTCAGATAATTAAGATTGCTAAACAAAGCAATTTAATTCTTTCTTTCTTTTTTTGGAGAAATGCATGCCATCAATAAAACTCCTTTTAAAAGGTTAAGTTGGCTGACTGCACTGTTGAATTGAGAGGGACTGAGATCAAATGAAATCCAGTAAAGACACTTCGCAGAGTAATAAAGTTTATTTGGGAATAAATGGCTTTCTCTTGTCAGTTTCCTTTTACTTGTGGCAGTGTTGGAATGGGGAAGAACTGAGTCAGCCCGAACCTCTTGTATCCAGAGAAGTTTGTTTGCTGGGACCTCCCACTTACCTTCTCTGCCAGCCCTGCACCATCCTCCTGCCTTTGCTCTCACACTGGCTCCTTCCTTCCCCCCCTCCAAGCATGGGTCCCCCCCCAAACCTGCAATTCCCTCAAATGTCCTGTGCATCACAAACAGGTGACACAGAAGTCAGAACCCATGTGACAGTTTTCGGAGGAGGGTTGGAATATACAATATTGGGAAAAGCAACCTGAATTTGCTGCCAACATTTCAATGTTTGGAGGTCCAGCTTTTGAGCTTCCAGAGCCTGGCAATCCTGAATGGTAGCAGCTGCGTGGAATGGACCAGCTGCGGTCCCCTCCCGACCAGGCACGTGGGCTCTGGCTTTGCCAACACCCCACTCAGCCTTCTTCATTTATTATCTGACCTGGTTGGCCCAGTAGGTGTGTAAGTTTGAAGCCCCTGGTGGAAATTACTCTTTCCTCTGTCTCTCTTCCCTATTGCACCCACACTAGCATTTTCTCTTTCCTCGAACAGATTTTAATTTTGTGATAAGGAAACAATCTGATTAAACAAATCCATTTGCTGAGAGTAAAAGACTGATAGTCTGCATGTGCCCACCAGGGAGATTGCATTTTCAAATTATTTCACTTGGATCTCTATTAAAATGTTGGGCCATGTGACAAAGGAAAATGAAGAATGTTAGGTGGCCTAGGAGAAGTGTCGTTGGCTGGCCAGGCTTTCTTTCCAGGGTTGTCTTCATATACTTTCTTTAGTGTCCTTTAGTGGCGAGAGAATGGGATTTGTACTCAGACAGGTCTGGGCTCACATCTGGACCATCCCTTGTTGTCTCTGGTGAACTTCACGCGGTTTCTGAGCCTCAGCCTGCACATCTGGAAATGCAGTTGGTTGCTAAGATTGTTGAGAGGCTCTGCTGGGATGGCCAAGGTCAAGTGCTCACAGCACAGTAGCTGCCCCAGGAATGCTCTCTTCTCACTGCCACCTGCCCTTTCGCTTGGGCTAGGGATAGACATTCTGAATGTGTCTGGGTGACAACAGTATCACTGCCTCATTTTTCATTCAGAAAGAATTATATTCCATATTAATGTGAGAAAACACACTCACTGCTTTGAAAGCACATGCTTAAATTAGTGGATTTGGTGGTGTATATACCCAGCCATCATCCAAGCAGGAATTGCACACGGCACACTTCAATCCCTTCTCATTCTTTTATCAGTGCATCCAATTATTCAGCAAGCCTTTAGCGGGTATTGCATTAATCGGCTCCCTCTAGGTTATAATATGGGGAAGAAACAAGTCCCAAACCTCAGTGGCTAACAACCAAATACTTATTTCTCCTTCATGCTATGTACTGGCTGCAGGTCGGCAGTGGTTGTGCTCCTGTTCCAAGGAGTGTTTCGGCTTTGGGGATCCAGGAGAAGGGAGCAATCTCTGTCTGGGACGCGCTGTTCTCATGGCAGAGGGAGAAGGGAGCTGGTGAAATTATGCGATGCCTCTTGAAGCTTCTTTTAGGAACTGGCCCACTGTCACTTCTACCTACATCTCATTGGCCAACACAAGTCATGTGATCACGTGGGATGCTGATGGGCAGGGAAACCGCTGCTCCCTTAGGAAAGCACTGCAAGTCATGGCCAATGGGGAGGGAAGAGAGAAGCAAATGTTTGGGAACACTACACTTAGAGCTCAGCATAGAGGAATAGATGAGTAATAGACTGTTCCCTCATTAAGCTCACAGCTTAGAGAGGAAGATGGACTTGACAACAATTACAGGGAAATATAATAAATGGCTATAATAGCTCTCAATGAGCAATGCTCTCAGTCATTTACATGTATTAAGTAATCCAATCCTCACAGGGCTCTAGGAGGTAGGAACTGTCATCATCTCCATTCCATTTTAGAAGTGAGGGTTAGAGGTACCCAGCAGTCAAGAAACTCCTCCAAGATCGCACAAGCAATAAATACACAGAGATTAGACCCCAACCCGGGCTGTCTGGCTCAGCACTGGACTGTCGCTTTGAGTATGACGTAGAGTGTCACAGAGGCTCTGATCCAGGCTGGAAGTGGGACACTTGTGACAGTAGATGAGATGGTGCTCAAGGACTGAGAAGGCTTCAGCCAGGTGTAGGAAAAGGCACTCCTGATGGAGAGGAAAGAAGAGACAGAGGCTCAGAGTGGAGCAGTGTCCTGAGTGTGGCACCACGAGCAATTTGGTGCTGCTGAAGGCAGAGGTGTGTGGCTGCAGAGCTGGAGAGGGGCCAGATCATGGGGGTTGGGGTGTACCTTTCTCTCTGGGGAACTATTTAGGGTGGATTTGAGAGCACAGGCATGGAAGCAGGGAGACTAGTGTGAAGTGAGGTGACTGCAGTATGTCCCCCTGTCCCTCTCCCCAGGGATTTCCTATTAGGAAATTAATTTTCTCCTTTGCACGATCATCTTTTCCTAGCTGCCTGCCTCTGTCTTCCTGGGGCAGGGGTGTGGAGGGTGGTGTAGGGGTCACTGGGCCCTGCGTTAGTAATAGACACCCAGTCTGAATGGGCTGCAGTATTTCTTCCGCATCACACAATAGTCCACAGGTCTGAAGAAATACTGAGCATTTATTTTTGTTTTCCCTGAGAAGCAGAATGCCGGCAACTTTATTTTTCTCAAGGGTGTAGCGCTGACTGTTATTTATTGTTCTGACTCTGAATTCAGTGGCATCTTTCTTCTGTTTCCTGCTGACAGATGATTTGCTCTTGAACAATTAACAGACTGAAGGCTGTGTTCCACCTCCTCATGGGCCCCCGCCAGGCACCCGTGGGAGCCCAAGGAGGAAAAAGGCTTTCTTCTTGATCCTATGACTGCTGCCCAGCATTGAGGAGGATTCATTAACCCACCAGGTTTTGCTTCATTACCAGGGAGAAAGAAAAGCCAGTGATAGTGGAATTCAAACATAGAGAATGTGGAGCCGTGGCTGGGCTGTGACAGAGCGGCAGGTGGGGTGACCCGGTGCAAATTACAAGCCCTCAAACCCTGTGTCTCCATCCTCAGAAGTCACACTTCAGTTTCGGAAGTCCTTGTTCTCTGAGCTGAGCTCCACAGGGGCCGATACGAAGCAGCCTGGTCCCCGGACGCTCACTCTCTAGAAGGAATTGGGAGCATTGTCATGTCCACCTCTCAGGGTTGTTGTGAGAGTTAATTAAATGTGGCATCATGGCGGAAAGTACCTTGTAACTAAGCATTATGTAAGCATTAATTATCATCACCTTAACATTTGATACACGGACGTTCGAACAACTATCGAGCACTTATTAGGGCCAAAGACTGTACTAGAGCTAATGGTTATGTGAAAAAATTTAGACATTGGCTTTGCTGTTCAGGAAGGACCAATAGATGCAGGCATGTAAATGTCACTACACCATGGGAATTTAGCAGGGGTGTCTGTGCAGCCCGGGCTGCCAGCCTGAGCCCAGAAGGAGGGCACAGGCCTGGAAGCTGGGAGACCCACACCCTAGCTTTTTCTCCTCTGGGCTCCATTGCGTGATCGCAGGCAAGTGGTTTAACTTCTCTGGACATTGTTCTTCAGAAATTTCAGTGGAGATGATGACCCACTGTCTTTCTACTGGGAGACGCCGAGGAGAGAATTGTTGAGCCCAGGGCGAAGAGGGCAGAGGCACCTCATCCACCTGGTGTCGTGAATATAAACACTGTGTGGCTTAGTCTCCCACGAAGGTCCTTCCTTCCTTATTGCTTACTCAGATTTCTATTCCCGGGGTTTTCAAAAGTCAGCTGAAGCCACTGAGCCTATTTCAGAGGTTGTGATTTGATACAACCAGTGCTTAGTAACAGGCCACAAAGACCCCAATACATTCCGAGCGAGTCAGATCTGGCTCAGCACCCGAGAGTCCAGTTGGGAATGAAAAGCACTTGAGTTTCCAAATCCCTTTGACCCAGGCTTACCCATGAAGGCAGGCTGGAACCTGGAGGGTAAGCTGGAGGCGAATGTGGCAGATTAGCCGTAGGCAAAAAACATGTGGTCCATGAAACCTATCCTGAGTCTGACAACATCTGGGAAAGTGAGTGATAACAGCTGGAAGTGATAGTCCCCAGAAGGGTATGTTAAAGGGGACCAAATCTTTGTGCTAAAGGTCCCCTTTATCTGGGAAGCACAGGAGGGATAGCTGGGAGATACTCGAAGTGCTGGAACTAGAACAGGGGCATTGAGGCAGCTGACACAAGCAGTGTTGCAGGCAACCAGCAGGGCACAGGACTCCATGAGCTGCAGCTGGACACTTGGTATATACATTTGCAAGATGAAGTCCAAGCTTGCATTTTGCACTGTGAGGCCGAGTTTGCATCTTGCACTTTGGACCCATCTACCTGTTGTCTAGAATAGATCCAAAACTGTAATGAAGTATGAGTACCAGTAGGTGGCGATGCATGAATGCTTTGCTTTTTCTTTCATTTTCTGATCCTAAAAGAAGAGCACTGTGGGTTTGTCCCCAAGCGAGGAACTCATCCATGCCCCCTGCATCTAACAAAACAGCTCTAGCCCTCATGAGTGCCAGCTGCAGGGAAGATAGTGTGCACTTGTGTGTGTGTTTGTTCCTGAGCCCGTGTGCATACGTACCCATTGGAAAGTACTTTTACTTCAAAGTCAGTGATCAGCAAATGAGGCAGCAGGGACACACGACAGCAACTGAATGCTTGGGGCCACACTCTGTGGACGTGGACTGCTCTGTCTTCTCTGCTTGCTCTGTGCTGGGGAAATAGAGTTAAACTAGATTTCAGGGAGTGCTTCACCGCAGCCCTGCGCAGAACAAGCTCCCATTTCCATAGATGATGAGTCTCCTGATTTGCAAGGGCCTCCTTGTCCCTTTGCCTTAGACAGATGGGACCCCTTCCCACCTCCACTCCTTTGCCTCTGTGCTGTCATTCTGTGGCCAGGGAAGCCTCCTCCCCATTCTGCTAGTCTTTCTCTGGGTTTGGCCACACTGCTCACCAGTTTTGGGCCTTAGGGCAGGATTCATATGAGCTTCCTAAACCCATGGAGCACCCAGTGTCAAAGGAACAAAGCCAGCCTTTCTCTGTTCATCCAGGATGTACAGGGTTCACCCTGGGGTCACAGGAGGGGGGGTACACATTGTTATTAATAAGTCAAAGCCAAAGCCATGTGTTGGTCCAAAGGCAAATGCCTCCTGGTGAAAGAAACACTTGAAATGGCTGAGAGTTCCATTTTGTCCTTGATGGTCAACAATTTTGCCTCATCTTCTGTGGGTTATAGTCTTGAACTGAGTCTAGATCTAGAATAGATCTAGGGAAGATCTTCCAGTTCAAGGGAAGAACTTCCCACATACTCCTTGAATTCCTGCCTAAGTAAGCACTGGGCCAGGGGCCACAGGGAAGACCCAGTGTGTAAAACTCAGTCACTGCTCTGCAGTAGATTTTGCCCAATTAGAGATATACTAGCCATGTACCCCCATGAACACGCAATGTGCTGAATGACATGTGTGCAGCTCACTCCCCATGAGCAGACCCAGGTCAGGCACAACTACTTTCTGTGTGGTCCGGAACACCATTGTTTCCTTCCCTGCATGAAAAACATACAACAAAACACAAGTATGAGTGATCTTGCAGGAATACTTGGGAATCTGCCCCATTTTACACCTTCACAACATCTGAGGCTCTTTAGCCTAATAGATAAAAATGGTATGCAAATGACTAGCATAGAAAGCAGAATGTGGGAAATGAAAAAAGAAAAAACATCAGTGAATACTGGATTTCAGAAGACGGAGTAACTGTGGCCAACTGGAAGCAGGAAGGTGGGCACTGGGAAAGGGCCAGTCTCTGCAATAATCTTGGATGGCTGAACTTTTTTTCAAGGTGTTTTTTCATATTTTTTGAGGTATATAAATAAAAGTATAATATGCTAATTAGACCAGACAGCTGAACAACCTTCCGGATATCATTCTGGATGTGGTTCCTGATGAAGCCACAGCGGCAGGGGCCGAGGCAGAGGTGGTTAGGGGCAATGAGGCAGGCAGGCGAGTGGTTAGGGGCAATGAGGCAGGCAGGCAGAGTGGTTAGGGGTGATCAGGCAGGCAGAGGCAGTTAAGGGTGATCAGGCAGGCAGGTGAGCAGTTAGGGGCTATCAGGCAGGCAGGCAGAGTGGTTAGGGGTGATCAGGCAGGCAGGCAGAGTGGTTAGGGGTGATCAGGCAGGCAGGCAGGCAGGCAGGCGAGCATTTAGGAGCCAGCAGTCCCAGATTGCGAGAGGGATGTCTGAGGGGTCCCGGATTGCGAGTGGGTGCAGGCTGGGCTGAGGGACCGCCCTCCCCATGCACAAATTTCGTGCACTGGGCCTCTAGTTGGCAAATAAAATTGTAGGATTTAAAATGGTAATTTGATATACATATACATTGTGAAAGGGTTCCAACCATCAAGTTAATTAACACCTCATGTATTTATCTTTTTAATTTTTATTTATTTTTATGGTGAGAACATTTAACTTCTAATTTCTTAGCAAGTTTCAATTATATAACACAGTGTTATCAACTATAGTCACCATGTATTTCATTAGATACTCAGGTTTTATTCATCTTATAGTGAAAGCTTGTATCCTGTTACCAATCTCTCCCTATCCCACCTCCCCAACCCTCAACCCCAAGCCCCTAGCAACCACTTCTGTGCTCTGTTTCTGTGAGTTTGACCTTCTGCTTTTTTTACTTTTTAGATTCCACATATAAGTGTTAACATGCAGTATTTGTCTTTCTCTGTCTGCTTGGTTTATTTCACTTAACGTAATGCCCCCAAGTCCATATGTATTATTACAAATGGCAGGACAGCCTTCTTTTTATCCTTCTGTTAACAATACTAATTCTTTTATGGCTGAATAATATTGCATTTTGTGTGTGCATGTGTGTGTGTGTATCACATTTTCTTGATCCATTCATCTGTCGATGGACACTTAGGTTGTTTGCATGTTTTGGCTATTGTAAATAATGTTCCCATGAATATGGGATATCTTTTCAAGATAGTGATTTCATGTTCTTTGGAATGGAAATGGAATTGCTGGATCATATACTACTTCTATTTTTTATTTTTTGAGAAACCTCTATACTGGTTTTGATAGTGGCTGTATCCATTTACATTCTCACCAACAGTGTATAATATTTTCCCTACATCCTCTTGTCTTTATGATAATAGCCATTCTAGCTGGTGTGAGGCACTATCATTGTGGTTTTGATTTGCAATTCCCTTCTTGATGATTAGTGATGTTGAACACCTTTTCATGTACCCATTGGCCATCTATGTGTCTTCTTTGGGTACTTCATTTGGTCACTCAATTTCTTCAGCCACAGAACAAGGGGTGGGATTTTTCTAGGGCAGAAACTGTTTTATTGGTGCCTTAGAGCTCACTTCAGGGGGTCTGCTAGGTGCTGAGTAGAGAGAATGTGAATTGAAATCTTTCTTTCTCAGAGTCAAGCTGGAATCACCTCTCTCTAGCTTTCCTGGACAGTTAAAAAAAAAAGAAGAAAAAAAAAGAAAGAAAAGGATCCAACCCTGGGAGATAGCATGTGTGGTGGGAATCCAAAGTCTACTTATACCTAACCATCTGACCTTGGACAAGTTACTTAACCACTGTAGCCCTCAGCCTCCTCATTAAATTAGTATGTTGGACTAAGAGCTTATTGGCTCAGGTTCTATGAACCTTTGCCCTTCTTCTTGCTGTCTGCTCCACACAGGCTTGACTGAGTTCTGGGGGCTCTGCTCTCAAGATAGTAATTTACAAAGCAATCATTCATCTGGACATCCTCCATTGGGAGGGAAAGCAGGGCCTGTGGTCCTGCCAGCCTGAGTAAAGGTGACACAGAAGGGCTTTATCAAATAGAATGGGACCGATGGGTGGCGGGCTTCCCAGTGTCAGGGAAATATTGATTCAGGCAAATAGATGATCTATCGCATGAATATCTCAGAGGCTGTTACAAATAGAGACACTGCGGTGTGGAAAGTGTTTTTTACATGATGAAGGATGGCTTTTTGGTGCCGCATCATTGCAATGAGAAGTGATGCGTAGCGCCCTAGCCTCACTTCCCGGGCCATGTGTGATGGAAACAATGATGCTCTTTCATCACCACAGGTAAGTGGAGAAATGTCCAATTATGATCCTAATCAAATCCGAGGAAGAGAGATGATGGCAGCCTCTCCAGGGACCCAGAGCTGTCCAGGACCAGGCGGGGTGCAAGGCTGCTAATTGGACTTTTGGGCAGCTCCCCGTGGAGGAGCTGTGGGGTAGCTGCTGACTCCTTGCATCAATTGTCTTGCCAGTGAGCACACAGGAGCCCTTTATCAGGCCTCCATCATGCTAATTATTGTAACATCAATGGACTTATCTTAATCAGGGGTGCCCTAACTTTCCATTCACGCTATACCCACTCCATCTCTCTCTATTGGCATCAGAGCCTATAAATGGACCTGCTTTGCTGATACAGGGGCTGGACTCAGAGCTTCCGGGACTCATTGAGGCTATTCTGCCTGTCAACAGAGATCAGACCAGGATTCAGCTTCCTAAGAAACCCAGGGCTGATTTCCACCATGTGTCTGGCTGGAAGCTCCCACAGAGAAAGCCCACCTCAGGGAACACCCCGTGCCCCGATTGCAAACCTCAGACACCGCCCTCCGTCCAGACTAGTGTGAGAGAAGGAGACAGCCATTGGGAAGCCTTTCTACTACGGATACAGGTTTTTTCCCGTCTCAGCTGTGCTGCGTCCTATTCTATGGATCCAATACGATTTCTAAGCCTCAGTCACCACATCTATAAAATGGAGATGCACGCGTTCACCATGTATTACTTGAGCTTGCATGATGTGTCAGGTTTTGTGATAGATGCTAATAATAACAGTGCCGATCTCCCAGGTATTTTGGCAAAAATTAAATGAAGGCAAGAAGCATGGTGCCTGGCCGACGATAAACATTCAGCTGGTTTTGGCAGTTAACATGAGTGAAGTTCCCCTCAATATCCCTACTGCCTCCTTTTACAAATATTTCTTTGAGGGCCCGGTATGACCTGAAGGTCAGGAATGAATGAAGCACAGTCCCTGTTGCTGAGGAGCTGTGTCTTCCAGAGTAGGCTACCCTGGGCCTGAGTCCTGCCTCTGCCATTGGCATAACGGTGCGGGCTTATCTGAGTGTCCAGATTATATATGTCAACGTTTAGCCCAGTGCTTCAAACACAATTAGCATTCAATTAATGCTGCCCATTATCTGTATTATATTATCATTAGATTATTATTAAACAGATAAACAGATTCTTTCCATGCAATGTGAACATACTGGATACTTAGAACACAATTACGATTCAATTAATGACGCTAATTATCATTATTGCTAGATAAACAGATACTGTCAACGCCATATGCATATACCAGAGGAACAAAAAGCAAAGGGACTGTAAAGGGGTGAACTGGTCCTTGGCAGATATGTTGAAATTGCTCTGGAGGGAAAGGAAATGGAGGGCCCCCACAGTGGAGGGGACAGACTTTGCAAAGGCTGGGATGTTCAGGGGAAGGGGACACGTTCTGTGTGACTGGAGGAAAGGGGGAGTTGGGGAGGGCGCCGAAAGGTGAGACTGGAAAGTAGGGCCAAGTTGTAAAAGACCCTGTAAGATGCTAAGGCGTTCGTCCTGTAGAAAGTGGCATTGGGAGCCACTGCAGATATTTAAGGGCATGTTTTGGGAGGGGACACAGAGACCAGGTTGATTACCTGCAGCAGGCTGCTCTTTCTGGCCCTTCCCGTCACCCCACCTTATTCATCCAGCTCAATACCCAGCTTCTGGCACTGAAATGCATGCCCTCCTGTCCCTGTTCAATGGGGTGCCAGGCTGGGGTGGAGTCTATGCTCACCACGCCCGCTGCATCACCCTATCTTGCTAGAAGGTTCTCTGAGCCAGGCTGTTTGGCCTCCTCTTAGCAGAACTCAGTGGCTGAAGTGTTCAAGTTCCAGAGCCCTCCAGCTGGGGGAGCATCCCTGTAGGGGAGCATCCCTATAGTTTGATGTGGAGGATCCTGCCAACCAGCCTCCCTGGGGCTTTCAGGAAAACAAGAAAGAAGCAGCACGAGCAGGAGCACCCCTGCAGGCCCACCGGGTCGGGGGTTCCAGATCCCTCACCATTCTCCCTGTTCCTCTTTCATCTTCCTTGTAAGTTGGGTGTTTCCCAAGGGCTGCCCTTCTCTTCCACGTTAATGATGGATCCTTTCCAACTTACCCCTTTGAGATGCTAGCCCTGTTATTAACTTGCCAACGGGTCTCCCTTCCATTTTAATTACTCTTGCTCAGCAGCAGATGGTGGAGATGGGCACAGCTGGTTTCTAAATCGCTTCCCCCTTTCAGGAGTGGCTGCTTCATCTTTCCTGGTGACCTTGTGAGTGGAGGTCACATTGCCAGTGCGGCAACTCTGCCGAGCCCAGTTCTCTCCCTCGGCACACAGGAAATCGCTTTCCGCGGCAGGGAGCTCCTTTCCTCTGCTGCGTCCCAGTTGCTGGAGGGGCCGTCAAGCTTCCACCCCAGAGGGCAGGACCTGGCGTAGGAAGCAGAGAATCTAGGCCCTGCCTAGAGTAGATTCTCCTTCCTCTGTCTTAGGAACGACCTCCCTGGGTAAAATGTTGAAAAGGAGAAGTCTCCTGGTATCAGCCTTCGGATTTGTTATCCATCAACTTAGCTATTGGCATCCGAATCGCCCAGGCGCTTAGCAGCATAATGCAGATTCCCAGGCCCGCCACAGTCCCTCAAAATCAGAATCTCTGATTGGAGCAGGGGAACCGGCATTTTAATTAGTTCCTCCGCGTTGTTGCCTGCTCTGCCATTGTATGCATCTGTAAAACGGATTGAAGTATCAGCTAAATTATCAGCAGGAACTTTCCATCAGGCCTTGAGGGATCCTGGGGCAAGGTAAAATAGTGTGTGGGGCGTGTTACTGCAGCATGAATTTTCCATCAGGAAAGTAATTGTAAGGAGTTCTTCTTTAGCTCATGCCAGGACATCTAGGTCTGTGGAATGAATGTACTTCTTTCTTATGCCCACAGGAGGTCAGTGAAACATTAGGCCTATCTTTTTGTGTGTTTTCTTTATATAATTGCAGAACAAAAGAATTTTGAACAGTGCTGTTCTAGAAGTAGAATGCTCACATTACAAAGGATAGGCCTTATTTACTAATAGGCTTCTTGGGTGACTGAGTTTCTACGCAGTCTAAAGCCCAGCAGTACCCTGCTCTTTACAGAGGAAGGTACATTAGCTTTCAGGTTCATAAACTTTAATTCATCAGCAGGTTTTCTAAAATAACTGTCCTTGGAACCCTGGGAGTTAGTTTAAGGCTAAGAGAAAATTCTCTCCTTTGAATTTCTCTAGGGGGCCTCTTTAGAAGAGTACAAGATGTCTGGATTGGATTGTTTCACGTGTCTACCCAATGGACCTAATGCAAAAGGAGTATTAGCTGAGGGTAGATATGGGCTAATAGAGGCTCAGAGAGGCTAAACAACTGGCTGAGGACACACAGCAGTAGAATGGAGATTAGACCCCAGGTCCCCTACCTCATCATCAAGGGCCTTCATGACAAGATCTGATTAATGTCATGGGGTGTTCAAGCCAAGTGTTCTCTTAGGCAATTACACCATCCTGCTTGTCTTTCATAGAGTTTCTGTCTGGAGGGGTCTTTTCCCTAGCTCAGTTTCCTTTTTTCTTCTTTTAGAACCAAGTCATCAGGTGAGAGTGGAAGAAGTGGGAGCATCAGGGAAGAGCCCACTGTCATGTGCGTAGGGGTCTGTATCCACTTCCCGAGCCTTGTCACTGCCCTGGCACCAGACCCTGGGCTGGCCCTTAGAGCTGCTACAATGCCTCGCTGTGAGGCTGCAGGGCTCTGATGCGTTTCCTTCTTTCTCCTTTGTTTTAACTGCATGCAGGTGGGCTACTGACTGATGCATCAGAAATCCAGGAAGTGCCAGGTCACAGATACTTGACTCAAAGTGAAAGATCATGCTGATCCACATTAACTAACTTATTCACTCATTAACTAGCTTACTTGCCAGATATTGCAGGAGGGACTCCTGCATGCCGGGCATTTTCCTGTGCACTAGGGTGTCAAAGAAGAGCAAGGTGTGGACTCCGCTGTGAAGGAATCGTTTTCAAGCGGAGGAGGTTGGAAATAAAACCAATGACTGTGTTACATTCTGAACTAGGAGAATATAGAAACATAAACAGCAGGACTTCTCTTGCTTAGATAGGGTAAGTTGATAAATGACATTTTCCACACATCCTTGAGAGCATCCCATGTATGCCTTGTGGTGGGGGTGGAGTGAAAGACCAGGAGAGAAGGAAAGGCATCTCTGTGGGCAGGGCCTCGGACTGAGAGATACATTGGACCAGTCCCACAGAATGAGATTTGTTGGCAAGTTCAGTGTGAAGGGCTCCTCCCCTTGGAGACATTGCTGGACTGGGCAACGCCTTCCAGACTGCAGAAGGGGGTGCTCCTGTCACCTACCATTTTCTTCCCAAGAGTTCATGGTCAAGATAGAGGGTCTGTATGAATCCTGAGCACCAGTTCCCCTGAATCCAATGAGAAGCCCACCTGGCTAAGCCAGAGGATGGCCAAGGGCCCCAGGTTTGGATTGACCTGGATTGGTCCAGACACTTCTGCGGACATGTTCTGGGGGCAGATACCTTGCCCATCTTGTGAACCTTTCTTTTTTCACTCAGATGTTTTACTATCTCTTGTTGTGTGACCAACTCATCCTTGTTTGCCTGGCATTGTCTTGGTTTTCAAACTTGTGTTCCAGTAACCCCCTCAGTTCTGGGCAATTTGTGATGGTTGGCCATTCTATAGTCCCTCCCTCCTTCATTCATACTTCTCTCTACACATTCACTCCCCTATCTTTTTTCCTTTCCTCCCTGCCTGGAATATAGGCATTGTAGTCATTCCTAGGGTGATCACCCATGCAACAGGTCTATTTCACAGCATGCCTGCACTATATATCCTTTTGGGGGATTTCTTGCTTTGACTTCTCTGTTACTCTTAAGATCTCTTTTCTTTATGGGGTACCTCCTCCTTTGTCCCAGATTTGACTAAGAGTGATTTCTGGTTGGCAAACAGTGACTTGGGGTGAGCTGGGCTCTGATCTGCTCTCTCTCTAGTTTCCATTGCATTTATGTGTCTCTAAAGAAAGGGTGTGATTGGCTTGTTTTGCCAGCAATAAATGGGAATGCCCAAGTGGACAGAGTGTGCCAGGCTGGCTCAGAGGCCCCCAGCTCTTTTGTGACCATACCCCTACCCATGCCCAACTGATCTGCTGAGTATCAGGGATGATTTCTTTAGCAAAACCCACTGCTGCTAGCTCCAGAGCAAGTGTATTGGTTTCCTAGGGCCACCTTAATAAAGGACCACAACTGTGTGGCTTAAAACACCAGAAACTTATTGTCTCACAGTTCTGAAGGCTAAAAGTCCCGGATCAATGTGTCAACAGGGCTAGTCTCTCTCTGAAGCAGGAAGAGGAGAATCCTTCCTTGCCCCTTCCTAGCTTCTGGTGGTGGCCAGCAATCCTTGGTTGGCAGCTGCAACACTTCCATCTCTGCCTCATTATCATATATTGTGTTCTCCTTGTGCATCTCTGTTTCTTGTCTCTCTTTTATGAGGACACCTGTCATATTGGATTAAGGGCCCATCTTACTCTAGTATGACCTCATCTTAACTAATTACATCCGCAACCGCCCTATTTCCAAATAAGAGCATGCTGTGAGGTGCTGGAGGTTAGGGCTTCAGTATATCTTTTTCGGGGAATACAACTTGACCCATACTAGCAAGCAAATGTGGAAGGATGGATCGAGGCAACTTTCTTTAAAAGGTGGCTTTTAAAGAAAGCACTGAGTAGGCACTAAGGCTCTGAGTGGTCTTCCTTCAGACCACTTAGTTGGCCAGTTGAGGAGCTTTCTGTTCTTGTTTTCATTTTTTTTGTTTCTTTTAGTTGTTTCTCTCCTTTCCCCTTTTCCCATTCCCAACTCCCTCTAAGCTGCTGCTTCCAAGCCCTTGCTGTACCTTCCTCTAGGAAACTCATTGCTTTCATAGCTGCAGGACTTAACGAATGCAACCTTCATATCAGCTTAAACCCCTTCGTTGGAGTCATTGCTTTTTATACTCAATCCTGGGGGTCTACAGAAGGGTATGAGGTGGGATAGTGATAACAGCAAGGGGACCCAAATAAAAAAAGTATTGCCAAATAATGAAGATTTAATCTGCCCAGAAATCCATTTATTCCTTTGACCTTTTCTTTATATTGTGTCTTTCCTATATGACTTTATGTAGGGAAGGAGTTCTGCTATTTTAAAAAAGCATAAAAATTACAGCTCTGGTATATACAGTGAAAGGAGGCCTCTGGCCACAAGTTGCAAGTCCAACCTGGAGAGTTGTTAAAGAACTAGGTAAGAATTCAGTGTTATCACTGACTAGAGATGTTAGGGATCATCCCTTCAGTGGTTTTCACACTTATTCAATATGTGGAATCACACTTCACCTGTCCCTCCCTTATTAAAGCTAAGTGGAAGCCCATGGTAAGAAATCTAACACTTGACCCATGTTCTCTTGGCTACCCAGAGCCCCGCTTCCTCTCCATTCCTTTGGCCATGGCTGACGGTTGAAAGAACTCTACATTTTAAAAACTGCCAACGTATAATCCAACCCACAAGTTTTAGATGAATATAGGGCCCAGATAGGAGTGGCGGTTTGTTCAAGGCCCCATAGTGATTGTTGGCAGAGCACCAAGTGGGGGAGAGCTTTCCCATGGTGACAGCAGAGCTCGGGCCAGCAGCCAAGAGCAGAACAGGCCTCTTCTTGCCTTGACGTTCATCATCCTGTCCCTTGGCTGGGAATTTTATCCTTTCACTGCTCCACCCATCCAGCTCTGACTCATCCTTCAATGTTAAGCCCAAGCATTCCCTCCTTTGTGGAGTCTTTCTCAGCTGCCCATGCCAACTTAACTCTTCCCGTATTCCCACAGCCCTCTGTCATCCTTAAAGAGCAGTTCTCATACTCTACCACGCCATTACATGTATGGGTCAGATTGCCACTTCTTATTAGTTTATAACCTGCCTCATTCCAAAAAGGTTTCAAATAGATGTTTTCCTACTATTCTGGGGGTTCAACAGTGTAACTCTTGCACCTAGCACAGTGTCACCACATAGTAGATGCAGAATTGTTATTTTTAGAATGAAAGAATTATGCAGTTGGGTAGAAATCAACTTATATTTTAAGCCAATGTTCCCCAAACTTTAATGTACATTAAATCATCTGGAAATTTCGCTAAAATTGAGATTCCAATTCACCAGGCATAGATTAGGGCCCGTGATTCTACATTTTGACAAGCACCCAATAAACATGGATGCTGCTAGTGCTCAGACCCCACTTTTGAGTAATAAAAGAGAGAAGGTTGCAGTATGCTCTGTTAACCATACTGAAAGGGACAGGAGAGCAGGGATAAAGCAGGGATGGCCAAGGAGTTCAAGGCACAGCCTGAAGGAGTGCAAACAGCTGACACTGAGAATGAGCCTTAGATAGGTACTGCTGGTCAGTGTTTCCTGTGTGCCATGTTTATTGGGGGCTCAGCCAGAAATGGACTTTAGCATTGTTGATTTTGGCAAAACTCAAACCATCAGGAAATTCTCTCACCATTCAGCATGATGGGCTCTTCAGAAGGGAAGATAGACTGGGAATCTCTTAGCAATACTTTCTCATGTTTGGGCAAGAATATGCACTTTAGAAAGTGGTATACATATATTACGTCTAAGACCCTTAAGGGAGAAATATGATATTCCATTGTAGAGTTGACAAAACTGAGACTCATGCACATACAAAAAACCTTGCCCAGGGTTATTCAATCCACAAGACATTGATGGAAAGGATACTGCGATTGGAGTTTCCTTACATTCATTCCTATAGTACTTCCCCTATCCTAACACCCTTAGTGCTTCACTGCTATAGTGTGTTGTAATAATTATCTTCCAGGCAAGTTAGGACCTTGTCTGAGTTGTTTATCATCAGACCTTTAGTACCTAGCATGCTGTCTCACATCAAGAAGACACTCCATGAACACTGGTTAAGTAAATGAATATAGAGTTTCACCATTGGAGAGGCTCCACGTACATGATTATGGGGTTGTGTTCAGCTTATTACAGCATAGCACTAATGAGGTCAAGGCTGTATGTTGGGTTCCCCATAGCTTTGCCCTGTGCCCTATTTATGGCTTTTCAACACGCTTAACAGACCCCTTGGGAATGGGACCTAGCAGTGATCCAGAAACTTGGTGAGAATATGACTGTGCCAGAAGAAACACCTCAAAGTGTGTTCTGGGAATGGCAATAGCATCTTCTATGAAGACGGTAACTTATGTCATAGGTGTTTTGCTGTATCTCATCAGTGATGCTCCAAGTCAAACCCATTCTGCATCACCTGGTGAAGAAAAGCTATCTCTGATCTTGTATGATGATCTGCAGAACACAGCCTTGTCCAAAGAGGGGGTTAAGGAGGAAAAAAACAGGCTTACCTCCAATTGGAAGGAAAGAACTGGGTCCTCCTTTTGCATTTGTTCAACCCTTATGCTTCCTTTGGTTGCTGTCTTGTGCTTAAAATGCATTTCTTAGAAAGTATACAAAAATACTCCAAAGAAAGATTTAATTTATGTAAGATTCAAGAAAACTGCAAAGGAGACTGGAAAGCATAATCTTGTATGCCTGGGAAGAAGAAATGGAATGGGCGAGCCAGTCTCTGTCAAAATCACTAAGCAACGTTTCCTCCTCCGCAAAAATCCTTCTTCTAAGGTATTCCATACATACATTGATTTTTAAAATTCATATTAGTAATACTAGCTGACATTTATTGAGCACTTAGTATGTGCCAGGCACTCTACTAATCACCCAACATAAATTAATTTATCAGAGCCTGACAAACAACTTATAAGGCAGGCACTGCTTATATCTCCATTTCACAGATTAAGAAAATCAGGCAAAGGGAGATGAAGTGACTTGCCCCAGATAGCACAACTAGAAATTGGCAGAGCCAGGCTAGAGCCCAAGTCTATCTGATACCTAAATCATCACATGATGCTGTGTTAACTGACATTTGGCTTCCTCCCGATAGGGCCACCTCCTTTGCAACCCTCTCCTGGGAAGTTACTCATTTTCCTTGTGTCTTATTCACTGCCCCTCCTCCAGCTACAGTGTGGAGATCAAGTTGACATTCTTTAGGCTTTTACTTCTGCTTTCAACCATCACTGTCCAAATTTGTTCCTTCCCCAGCCCCTCCTCCTTTGACACCCAGGGCTTGCTGTCATCTACTGAGCTGGTGGCCATGGCCATCTCTTCCTTGAAGTATTTAGCTTCTGGCTTACAGCCTTCCTCTGCAAGCCATTTCTTTTTTTCTTTTTCTTTTTTAATTTCTTTATTGATTAAGGTGTCACATATTTGTCCTCATCCCCCCATTCCCCTCCCACACCCCTCCCCATGGATGCCCCAACCCCCTGTTGAACTTAACCATTGGTTAGGCTCATATGCGTGCACACAAGACCTTTGGTTGATCTCTCCCCCCTCCCCCCACCCTCCCCTATCCTCCCTCTGAGGCCCGATAGTCCGATCAATGCCTCCTTGTTTCTGGTTCTGTTCTTGTTCATCAGTCTATGTTGTTCATCATTTCCCCTAGATGAGCGAAATCATGTGTCACTAGAGATATACTTATAGGAATTGAATGTGCGAGGAGCAATAATAGTTATGCTGACAGGCAAATGAATCAGTCTGTAGTGAGTTTCTTTCTGGACCAACAGTTCTTTTGAGACCCAATATCAATGTCCACCAGTTCCTTATGAGTACATGTCGGTACTGACCCCTCAGCTCTGGATGGTGGACAAATGGTGGTAATGCAGGTCCGACTCCCTCTGGTTTGGTCTCGGCCGGACCCAGGGGCACGGCTTCACCCGGATCCAGGGGCCCACGGCCTCACGCGGACCCGGGACCCAGCCTCACCCGGATCCAGGGGCACACGGCCTCGCCCAGACCCAGGATTCAGCTTCACCCGGACCCAGGGGCGCGTGGCCTCTCCCGGGCCCGGGATCCAGCCTCACCTGCAAGCCATTTCTTATCATTGTCTGAGCAACTTCAATGTCTGTGTGGGTATGTTCAACTCCACAGCCTTAGAGTCTGTCTGCTTGTCACACACAAGTTCACTTCAGCTCCGATTAGTGGAAACATCTGGATTCTGCTGTCACCAGGGACTGCTTGGCTTCTACCTCTCTCATAAACCCCATCATTAACCTTGCGGAGCACTTGTCTACCTTTCTGGGCCATTGCTCTCTCCTGGCCTCATTTCACTTCTATATTCTGGAATCCATGGGCAACTATTTCACAAGGGCACTGAAGGAGTAAGGGTGGATAGGGTCCCAGGGTAGAAAAGAATCTGAAAAAGGAAGTCAGAGATAGGGAAGATTTCTCCTTCTCATCATGTTGTAGAGGTGCAGTAATGGTCTGGGAACAGAGCAGTGGATTATGAGGGTTGTCAAGCTCCTACTTGAAATGAGTTTTCTCTGTCCAGGTAAAGTGTTACTAGGGAGGGAATATGTGGGATTCCTAGCCCTGGATCTGGTCCAGGCAGTCAAGGTATGATCTTGTGGACCATCCTATAGAATGATCTGGGGGTCCCTGACATAGGGCAAATTCTGATGCCCCATCCCAGGCCTCCCGAATGAAATTCTTTGGGGATGGGCCTAGGAATTTGCATTTAACATAAAATCCAATATAATTCTTATCCATTCTAGGATTTGAAGACCTTTGATTTAAGCTGGTCAGAACATCTCCAGAAGGGGTTAAAAATATGCCACCCCCTCTTTTTTACCCCACTCCCCCATGACTCACTCCAACTTGGATAGGATTCAGACTTGCCAATCAGTCGTGATTTTTCTTTGAAGCCCCTTAGAACTAATTCCCCTCCCTTCCCTAAAGGACCTAGAGTGGGACAAGCTTACTTGGCTCAGGAACAAACAGAAATTCCACTCCAACCCCCCCTCTTCTCCCTTCTTGCTTTCTCCTCACATTGAGAAACAGCTTCAGTCCCTCCCTTACGTGTGTTGGTGGAGAGGAGAGCCATTGTGATCTGGAAACTGATTAATCTACAGGGTAGGCATCAAGAGATAAAAAAAACCCAGTCTTTTATAACTTCTTAAAACCTGCCTCAGGGAGAGCACAATAACTAGGTCTTCCTGTGCTCTGAGGACCACGGTAGTTCCTTGTCATTGAGATGAATCAGATCAATGAAGTCCCCTTCATGCATAGCGTTTCTTTTTCTGCTTGGTGCTTTCCAAATAGCTTTTCTGCTGCCAGGTCTCAGCAGTCTCCTCCCAGTGCTGGAAAGAAGGGGCGTTACTGCTCTGTTCTGGGCCAGGTGATTGGTATAATTTGAAACAACACAGAATTTGAACTCAGAAGACCCGATTCGAATCCTAGCTCTAATCCTTACCTGTTACATGACCTTGGGGAAGTCACTAAACCTCCCTCTCTATTTCCTCAGCTCTACAAAGTGAATGAGCCTATTCCTCCTTATCTTCTCATAGGGCTTTGAAGACAAATGAGATGATTTTTGTTTTGAGAAAGGTAGAGCTTGAACTATTATGAGCATTAGTTGACATGAGCAATATTTTGAAGCACCCTCCACCAGGAGTTCCATCAGCAGCCAACAGAAGGTAACTCTCTGGTTGCCCAGCAGTCGAGTATTGTCAAGGATCAGAATGCTGCCATTCTTGCAAATTCACATGCCCTGGTTCTGCCAGTGAATCAGTGGTGCTCCATGTGGTTCTAGGGCAGATAGGCCAGTGCTCCAGGTATCACATCTCAGCAAACTTGTGAGAAGAGAAAGAGATGGAAAGACAACTCTGCCTTCTATCACCTTCCAGGGACTGAGCTATAGACTTTGACTTTATAGCTGCCAGTTTGCATTAAGAGATGGGAAGTTACTTAGTCAACTTTCCAATAGCTTTCAAATACACCAGAGTAAAGTCTCAGGGAGTTAGGCAGACTGACTGCTCAGGCTATTAGACGTTGAGGGACACTTGGCCCAACCCATCGCCTGGGCCTCTCCTCACCTGTGCCCTCCCCAATCAGCACATCGCCATGCTGGGTCTTGTTACCCCAGGCCCATGAACTTGGAATGATTTATCTGGCCAACTGGTTCTGCAGTGCCAGGACTGACACAGGTTTAGTGGGCTCTGATCCCTTCATGTTTTTATTTTTAAGAGGTTCATTGTTTTCTTTATCTCAAAACAATTCTTTCTTGGCAAGGATTTCAGGAACCATGGCAGGAGCTTTCCTTTCAGATAACATGACGGAGAATCTGGCCACTTGGCTTTTTGAGAAAGTCTTAGCCAGGAAAACAAATACATCTCATCATTCCCACCCAAGCTGTAGGGGCCAACGGCTCTTCTTAATGAAGGATGGTGTCAGTTTCCCACTTAAAACCTTCCAATGGCTTCTCATTATATTTGGAATAAAACCTAAACTCCTTAACTTGGCCTTTGCCTACAGCCCTGGGCTCATGTCATACTCTCCCATGCTGGCCTTCTTCCTGGTCCTCAGACATAAACCAGCCACCCATTCCTGCTTTGGACCCTTAGCAGTGACAATGATTCCCCTTTCTTTTTCCTTTGTCAGAGCTGGCACTTTCTTGCCCTCAGATCCCTTCTTAAATGTCACTTCCTCAATCCTGACTACTCAATCAGTTGTTGCCTCTTTCTATCACATGATCCTATTTTATTACTCTGATGTTTTTCATATTTATCTCCTTATTTCTGTCTTTCCCACTAGAGTGGAAGACAGAGATATCACATTCATGTCTATATTCCCTGCTCCAGGACAGTGCCTGGCACATAGCATGTCCTCAAAAAAACACTGGGTGGCTCTGAAGGAATTGCCTTTAGAACTGGGGAGTCTAATCTTAGGCTTCCTCCTATTAGCTGGGCAATCAGAGCCTCAGTTTCTTCCTTCTTAAAATGGAGATAGTAAGACTGACTTTGAAGATTTGCATTTAATAGGAAAGAATATGGAAAAGTGCCTTGAATATAGAAGATACTCACTAATTAATTAATTAACCAGTTAATTAATTGGAATCCCATTTTTTCTCCTTTCCCTGTCCCTGGTTCTGCTACTTATGAGCTCCATGGCATTGGGGAGTCATTTTGTTCTCTGGGCTTCATGAGGGAAGGGATTGTTACCAGGTCATCAGCACAGATAGTCCAGGTTTACTTTGAACTTGGTGGAAGGAGACTAAGTATTTTTTTTTCTAACCACATGGCCCATAAAGTTCCCCTAAATTATTGCAGGCTCTCCTCTCTTTTGTAAATGATGAGTACGGTGGGCACCTCGAAAGGAAGCTAGTGAACGGGACCACCCTTTGAATACTAAGCGGGATCTTAATTTCTCCTTGAATTGGCAAGCTTTATATTATGGCCCTGCCATTGGCAGATAGGGGGGAAACCTTGATGGTAGCTGAGTTAAATATGGCTGGGATTTACAGTGGAATAAAAGGTGCCAGATTAATAGTGTTTCTTTTCTCTGAACCATAAATTGGAAGCTCTGGTGCCTGGTCGACTACTAAATCTTCAGTCCCAAGGGCTTCCAGATGGAGAGCTCTGGGAACACCCAGCTGGCAGCTGAAGGTTGGAGCAAATAATGATCTCACAAGAGGCTTTGCCCTGCAAGGGATGCTGGGTTGAAGGTCTAAGGGACCTACCATGTTGACAGTGATGTCCGATGTAGCCTCTACACACTTGCTGAGAGGACTTCAGCCTTTCCCCATCAACTCAGAAGATGACCTGAGCAGAGGGCAGCAGACCAAGGGGCTGGAGACAGCACAGACCAGTGGCCTCATGGTTCAGCTCTCTGGAGTTATTTGAACAAGTTCAGTAAGCATCTCCTCCTCCCGTCATAGATGAAGGATGCAGAGAGACTGTAAGCCCCCAAGGACACTTGATTGGGGAAAATAGCCTGCAGCATTTTAAGGAGCAATGGATACAGCAAACTGTCCTCACTTGAAGTCAAGGGGTGGGGAGTGGGCAGAGAACAAGATGGAGATAGTTCTGATTGTTCCTCAAGACTGAAAGGCAGGGCATTCATTTTATCTCATTGCCACAATAAACTTCAAAGTAGGACTGTGATCGATTTCCTTTTAGGAATAAAAGATCCAAGGAGATTAGGTGACTTGCTCAGAATCAATCACACAGTAGGGTGGCAGCAGCTGAACAAGAAACAAATTCCCTGGAAACCTCAGACCCCATGCTTTCTCCTTACAAGCTGCCTTCAATCCCAGTGTGTAGAGAGAGGAGTACCGGCCGTGGTGGGAGGATGTAGACATGGTGATCATGCTGGATTCCATCCTGCTGCTCCAGCTTTGTCCAGGGCAGGGAACCAGCCCGTGGAGTGTGGGACTGGAATGACAGGAGCAGCATAATCCCAGAGCTGCTTCTTAGCAGGCATTGTTAACCCATGCAGTGCCTTTATGGGATTTAGAAGAGATACCTGCTTTGGGTAAATGTAGCCCTTGGGGAAGGCCTGCATTTTAGCCTCAATTTGCTTCTTTGGCTATGTATTATTTTTAATTTAATTTAATTTTTGCAGAGAATAATATACACATCCACACATAGCTGCCCTGCTGATGGGAATTCAAGGATCAGCTTCAGAAAAGAGACTCTTCAGCACACAACCCTGTCATTTACCTTTCACTTTTTTTCCTCTGCTCTTTTAAGCATCCCCTGTAAGGAAGTATCTGCTAAAGACACCCAGCCAGCCTGCTCAGTTGCCTATCTGGGACTTTCGGAGGAACCCATCAGGCCACTCTATCCAGGCAGGAAACAGGAACAGCAGCAGAGGTTGGGGTAGACGTGCTGAGGTTGACAGTCAAGTGGGGCCCATCCCAGACACCCCCTCTATCAGTGTCTCCTACCATCTTCATGGTATCTTCTGCTGTCTTCCCACCACACTCGGAGCGTCCCCAGCCCTTCTGTGAGCCAGCAGTCATTAAGCTATTTTGGCTGATCCTCCATGGATGTAGCAGAATATTTATGTCCAACCTGCTTTTTTTATAAAAATGTCAACAACTCAACTTACTTTTTTTGGCTGTTTCATTACTGCATTAGAAGAAGTCAATTTCTCTTATGGACAGGAAGGTGACCTTCTCTTGAATAAAATACAAACATTTCCTCTACTAGCAACTGTGCTTCTGAAGACCAAACTCTCCCTGCACCTGTGTGTGTCTATGTGTGTGTGTCCATGTGTGTGCATACACACATGTGCATGCGTGGTAATTATTTTGGATGACATTAAACTTGCACTTCAGTATCATATGAAAGAGAAGAATAAAATAAAACTTTTGGGTGGAGGGCAATGCAAGTATGTTCGGCAGTTGGGGAGAGACTGGGAAAGAAGGGAAAAGAGGGAGGCCCAGCACCAGGAGTGTGTAGAGTGGGTGCTAGGCAGTTGGACAGAGAGGACCATTATGGGGTCCTATTTAAGTTTCTAGGAGGTAGGCTAGATCAGGACCTTTACTATGGAACAAAGTATCTGATAGTCAAGTCACATGAGGGGGTCACCTTACTTGTCCCTAACATCTTCATTAGCCAAAAGTCCAGTGAGTTGCCCAGTCTGCAAGTGTTTCCTCTACCACCATCTAGATGGCCCATGAGGCCACCTCTATGCAGAGGTCCAGGTCGACTGTAATGGTGGAAAGGGATCCTGAAGAGACAGCTAGGAGATGAGGAGGAGTTGATGTACATGTGTGAAGGGGTTAAGTTGAGCAAGAGTCTGTTGTCCAGGAAGATCCGGTACCGATGTCCCTTTATCATAAATGGTCAAGTTCTAAGGTCCTCCAATTAAAACTTGCCCTGTCAGCATCTCTGCTTACTTTTGCCCCATTAAAAGCTCTTAACCTAGTCCAGTAAGCAAGATGGATTTGAGGTATTTCGAAGACTCCCATTTTCTCAGTTGGTGCATTCTCGATCAATAAACCTTTCCTTACTCCAAACTCTTGACATTTTGTGTGTTGACTTTTCAAAACATTGGGCACACACTGAAGTCTGGTCCCATCAGCAGCTCCTTGGTCACCTCTGGAAAAAGGCTGCTTGCTAGCTCAGAAGGCAATATATTGTTTTTGTAGAGCTCTATGATTATTAGGGAGTGGTTTAAAGTGAGTCAAAGACTGAGTCTCTGTACCTTTTCGACATATGCTGGCTCTGCTCTCCGCAGGCAGCTAAGAAGCCTGTGCCTTCATTCTCTTGCCGTAGCTTTGGCCGTCCCATTTCTTCTGGTGCTCTTTCTTCAGCAGCCAGTGACCCCGTGCTTGTCCCTGCTGATCTGGAACATATAAAGTTGTGCTCAGCGCACAGATGGCTTGCCAGGGCAGTGCTCCATGATTCAGGTCTCTCCTTTTCTCTTGGCCCTGTTCATGTTGAATAAACATGTTGTAGGTACCATCCTTTCTCAGCTAGCAGCTATTATAGAAAAGTAGTTAAAAGGGAAAATATCTCTGGTGGTAATATTATTAGTGATGTTTATTTTTTTTCTTTACATTTCCTTGTAATAATGAAAAATGTTTACAACAAAGAATGCCTTCCTTTAATAACCAGGAAAACACACGCCGATAAAGCTATTTCTATTGTGGAAGAAAGGTACTGATAAACCAGTTTATAATAGAGTGTTGATAAACAGTATTGACTTAGAGGAACTTTATCCAATAGCTACTAAGTACCAGGCATTGAGATAAGTAATACAGAGATGAACAAAAAAATAACCTTTCCCTTCAAGTAGCTCCCAGTTAATTTGCTCAAACAATTATGTCCTATGAAAAGAAAATGCACAGGTTGCTATGGGAGCACTGACAAAGCGCAGTGAGAGTAAACTGGGAGGGCAGCAAAGAACGTAAAAAAAATAGGTGTTTGATAGGATAATGAGGAAGAGATAATGAAACATAAAGATGCACTGACGTAGGAGATCATGGCCTCTTCAAAGGATGTCCAGGGCCTTGGTGGGCTGGGAAGACAGGGTATGAAGCAGGGAGAGGCAAGAGCTGAGCAAGAGGGAGTTGAGATCATGGAGGATTTTTTGCTAGAAGGTTAGACTTCATTCTGTGTGCAGGTGTGTGGGGTGGGGTGGGGTGGGTAGGTAAGGAGACAGGTGGAGTGAGAGCCTTTAAACAAGGGAAACTAATAACTTTTTGTCTGGAGAAATGACCAGTAATGGCAGAATTCCTGGCAGCATGACAGTTAGTAGGAATGATTTCTCCTGGGTGAGGAGAAGGGATGAATGGGAGGGAAATACTCACTTTCATCTTTCAAGTAGTACCACAGTTGTGTCGACTCAATTTTGTCTAGGCAGGTAAGGGAGGGGCAGAAGTTTCTCTTGAGCCTGAAGCTAAAATTGGCATTAGTTCCAAATAATGCACACACCACAGAAGCACATCTGGGGGTGGCTTGTTCTCAACCACCACATTGCTCATTGATGGATGCTCCCATGTGTACATGGGCAGTGCACCTGTTAATAAACGTCTGTATGTTTTTCTCTTGTTAATCTCTTTCGCCAGTCACTTTGACAGGACTCCCGTGTGAAAACTTAAGATGGGTGCAGGGAAAACCATTTCTCTCCTACACTTCTTATTATTTTTCTATCTATGAGGAAGGAAAAAGGGCCTAATGGGATTTGGAGTTAGAAGCAGCATGCCTCCGTCACTGATTGATTATGTGACCTGGGCAATTTAACCTCTTCCAGTACTAGTTTTTCTGTTGGAAATGCAAATGATGATAATTTCCACCTCACAGGGTCTTGTGAGGGTCAAATAAGATAATGGATGCAAAAACACTTTATAAATTATAAATTGTTGAATGCCAGCCATTAGATTAATATTCTGTCACCACTCCTATAAAGAGGACAGGATAGTTATCCCTGTTTAACAGAGAAATAGGGGGCCAATGGGGTTCAGTCATTTAACACAATTTTCCTGCAACTTTGGGTCAGGTCCGGCCTGGGACATGCGGCTGCACTCTGCAATTTCCCTACACTGTCAGGTCAAGTGTGCTCTGCTGGCCGCATCCAGACCTAAAAATCTACATACAGAAAAGCGAAATTCTGGGTCAGACCCTTCCTGCCACTTCACTGGGTCCTAAGTGCCTATTCAGAAACAGAAATAATTAAACAGAAGCTTTATTTTAATAGGCCTCAGGTCTGGTTTAGCATTTTGCATCCTTGGTCAATTTTCTCATGTTTCTTAGCTAATCTGGGGGACAGGAAACTGTCCTGCAGTGGTTCATTTGCATGAAAACATTATAATTTGTAAATAAATGGCATTGCTTTTAAATGCAAAGGACCATCCTTGAGTTAACAGAGAAGACTGACTTTGATTTTTCAAATAACTGCAACCCCTAATGTTCTGGAAATAATCTTTCCTTCTCTCCAATTACACTCATTTCAGAAGGAGCCCCCTTAATCCTTCTAAATATAGCCACCTAAATTTTTCCCATTGGTGCAGGAGGATTGGGTTGATGGGGTTTCTCCTTCACTAGTGGAAGTGGGGTGGCTCTTGCGATATCTAGAAAAGGAATTTTCTAAGACTCGCATGGGAGAATGAATGTTTTTTATTTGCCTAGAATTACATTCCTCAGGTTGTAAAGTCTCATGTCTTTTAACCCAGTCCCGAACAAGGTGCAGCTGGGATTTCAGTAGCGCTAAAGACAAAGCCAGTGACCAGAGTTTCCGTTCCATGGTGGAGTTGAGGCCGATGTAGCATTCAGCTAGATTTAGTCCATCAGTCCATTGTATGGGTTGTACATGGCCATGAGCCATGAGGGCGAATGCAGGGCATGGGAGCCCCGCAGGCCAGGAGTCAGGCGCGAACAGTTAGAGGGAGAGCCAAGAGAGAGAACTCTCTGTTTAGGAGTTCAGTATCTCAGATTTCATGCCTCTGCAGTGGCCAGGCTTATTCTGGCCACTGACTTGCTCCTAGGTGTGATGACAAGTTAGCATCTTCCCACGTTTCTCAGACCTTATTGGGCATGTGTCTAAAGTGCCTTTGTCCAATCCTTTTTCCTATCGATCTGTGGGGGACAGACTTGGAGAATCTTAACTGCAGTTTCCTGGCAAAGCTGTATAAATGGTATGCCTATAGTATCTAGTTTCCCCTTTACTCCTCTCCTGTTAAATAATAACTGGGTTATTAACAGTATCACCATCAAGGACAGTTCTCTTTGCCTATAGGAAGATTTATTTGAGGGACAATTCTCAACTGAACAGACACATTGAGATTCTACTAAGTACCAAGCAGTTGGGAAACAAAGATGAATAAGACACAGTCTTTAGGAAGTTTGCAATCTCCAAAAGTAGATAAGGCTGCCACATATGTAATGGAAGGCAGAATATGGTGTTTAAAGAGAGCTGAAAAGTGCTTCATGACATAGATTCTAAACTTGTTTGGAGGATTAGGAAAGATGTGTAGAGAAGATGGTTATTCAGTTGAACCTCCAAGGCTGATAGGATTTCTTCACCAAGACAATTCTCCACTCTTATCCATACCCCACACTCACCTACAGTCTCAGTCCAGCTGCTCTACTCAATGGTTGGTATTTAACATTTGACAGTCCCTTCTTAGTGTCGTGAATGGAAAAGGGGCCACATACTAAACCTGACAAGCTCAGGGAGGCCTGCATGGCAAGCCTTACAAACTCAGAGATCTAAAGTAACCACATAGGCCCTAACCGGTTTGGCTCAGTGGATAGAGCGTCAGCCTGTGGACTGAAGGGTCCCAGGTTTGATTCCGGCCAAGGGCATGTACCTTGGTTGCGGGCACATCCTCAGCAGGGAGTGTGCAGGAGGCAGCTGATCAATGTTTCTCTCTCATTGATGTTTCTAACTCTCTCTCTCCCTCTCCCTTCCTCTCTGTAAAAAAATCAATAAAATATATTTAAAAAATAAATAAATAAAGTAACCACATAGGATGGTCTGAAATTAAAACTTCTTAGCTAAAAATGAATCATTGTGGGTAGTCATGTCCTAGGCTGGTATCTTCCTTGGTAAAGGTCAATCTTTACCTTAACTAAGCCTGTCTATTGTCTTTGCATCTACAATAACATGCCTTTAGAATGTCAGAGTAACCCCCTTTCTCCAGATCCCTGAGGGCACAATCTCCCACCAAAGCATGAGACCACAGAACCTCCCCCCACACCATTGTTATCTTGTTCTCCCACATACCCTCTCCGTGCGCTGTGAATTTTAATTGTTAACTATTTTATACCTACCAATGAAAAAGAAGTATGTGTCTATCTGTTTTACTTTTAATCTAATCTCAGAGATTTCCCTACTTTGTTTTCTCCTGCTTTCCTAATCTACCACCAAAAGATTTCATGTAACCCCCTCTGATTCTGATGTATGAAATAAGGTACAAAATTGCCGTTCTTTGTAACATTTTCTCAATCCATGGGAGATTTTGCTTGCTGGCGATTGTCGTCAGATCGGCTTAAATAACTCATAACAATTCTTAAAGGTTTGGATGTTTCTTATGTCGACTGTTAATTGCTCCCTCCAGCAGTCCACTGGGAAGAAACTTTGCCATCTACAGTGAGTGTGTATCCTCTTAGCTAACTTCCTACCTTTTTTTCTGGCCTTTGTTCTTTTCACTCTGCCTAAATTCTTCCACACTGTGGACAGATTCCTGAATGCTGAGGATAGATGATTCTATGGGAGGTTAGAACTAAGAGTAGGTTGACATCCATGCTCTGGTTCTTGCCTGCTGGGTAACATTGGGAAGACTATTCAACCCCTAAACCTAACCTTACTCACTTAGAGCACACTCTTGAGCTAAGGACATAGGCTTGGGTACTCATGCCCTCTTGGTTCCATGTACCTTTCCCTATGGGTAGGGTCATGGCTGGAGATGAGTCAAAAGGCGTCCTCCTAAATTGGAAGGCCTAGGGCAGGGGCCCCTTTTCCTGACTCTAAGAGTGACTGTATAATCCACAGTCATGATCAACATTGATTGAGCATATCTGATGTGCCAGGCATTGTTCTCAATTCTTTACTGATGACGAAACTCAGGTATACCTCTTTATTTGCCCAGATCACACAGGTCATAGGAGGCACAGCCAGGGATTGAACCTGGGCAATATGATCTCGGAGCCACTGCACAGAGCATGCTACACTGGCGCTAGAAACTCACAGATCTAACTGAGCCCATCTCCTGTTTATCAAAATGCGCTGTGACCCAGGGGAAGGGGTATGGAAAAGACCACAAGATTTGGAGCCAGAGAAGCTCGCTCTATCATCAGCCAGCTCTGTCTCTTAATCAGGGAATTTTGTCTTTCTCTAAAATTAGGAGTGTAATAATATGTCTCTCATGGGGGATTAAGTGAGCAGTGAATATAAAAATCTATGAAGCCCTGTTATTATTAAGCTTGTTATTAAGATGATATTCTAGTTGCTATGGATACATAATAAATTACCCTAAAACTTAGTGGCATAAAAGAACCATTTATTATACTCCTGAATTCTATAAGTCAGACATTTCAGCAGAGCCTTTCTTTACTCCACAATGTCTGGGGTCTCTGAAGGCTGGGAGCTGGAATCATCTGAACGCTTGTCCCCTCCCATGTGTAGTGGTCGATGCTGACTGACAACTGAGATCTTTACTGGGGCTGAGGGCTGAAACACTCACGTGAGGCCTCTGCAGGTGCCCTGGCTTCCTCAAATCATGGCCATTGATTGCATAGGAGAGAGAGAGAGAGAGAGAGAGAGTCGAATGGAGAGAGAGAGAGAGGAGAGAAATGTTGAATAAATCTCTGCCCCTCTTGGATTGCATCTCCTTGGAGTGATATTATCTCACCACACTAGCTGGGAACAGATTGCAAGGCCTCCTAGCCATGGCATAAGCATCACAAATCGAGATGGATCCCTTTCTGCTTGCCTGAAACGATCCCTCATCTTTCTGGCTCATATTGGATAAAATTTTTGTTAAGAGCAGGTAATTGGCTGTGAAGCTTTGCTTTTAAATGGAGGAATTTATGGTGTATCAAGCAGCAAACATGCCCTCCAACTACATATTATGTTAATTCTCCTCCATCATATGAAGGTGATTTGACACAGCTTAATGTGATGTGACTATAAAACATCAAAGGAAAATAGACAGGGGCTCCTGTTCCTGAAAGGGAAGATGTTCCCCAGGGATTGTCCTAAACATCCTGAGAGCCCAAGGCATCCTGACTGTTGACAGGGGCCTTCTGTACACAGCATCTTATTTACTCGTCACACCACAGTCTTGTGAGATAAGCATGCGTATCAGTCACATTTTCCTAATGAGACAGTGAAGACTCATAGTCTAAGCTATTTTCCTGAAACCACACAGAGATTAGGATGTAGAGCTGGAAGTCTGGGGAAACAAAGAGGGTTGTCCAGTGAATGAACCTGGAAGCTTGGGTTGCCTGATCCTGAGCTAGCTGGGATCAAGGAATCTCCCTTCCACAGAGGGAGGAGCTGTGCCCAAACTTAGCTTCCCACAGGTCCCGCGGGCCCCAAGTATGATCTAGGCAGTGGGCATATGTTTTTCTGAGTATTGCTCTGAGTCAGCACCTAACCTTAGACTACTAGACGTTTGAGCCCCAAATGTTTATCCTCCCATACAAAGCTGCTCCCGTGTTCACCCCACAAAACAATGAGCAAATAGAGGTGGTGGTGCCTGGGCTGGGGTCCAGCCTCATGGTGCATCCAGATGTATGCTGGCCACTTGTCCACAAGGTATAGGGAGAAGGCCAGGTGTGAGCACCTGCTGAAGTCCTGCCCAGAGCTCCTGCACCCCAGCGAGGCTGGCTGGTGTTGCGGGAGCCCTTCGTTTGACAAAGACGAATCCAAGTCTTTGACTTGAAATTCTCTGCTTCTTGTATTGTTGGAGGCCATTGCAGTTCATGTGGACACGTTCACATTTATTCAACTTTTATGTATATTAGCCAATGGCCTACGCAGTGTCAGAGAATCCAAATGGGTGTTGGAATGTGGCATAAAATAGGATTCTACATCACAAGGAAATTTGTTCTTTTAGGTCTGCATCCTAAGGAAGTGCCTAGAGAGAAATAGAAATAAACTCAGCTTTCTTTCTTTCTTTCTCTTTAAACAGAACTGCTCCCTGTTGGCAATTATTTTTATAAACCTAGGTAGAATTATGCTCATGAGGTCAGACTAGATATTGCTTTGGATTTGAAAAATCTGCTCAGAACAGTGTTTGAACCATCATCCCCAGAGAGAACCTCTGTAGACAAACTCCCAATGTAAGATCGAGTCCTAACAGGAAAGGTAGCTCCCTCGGCTCCCTGGGAATGATGTTGCTGTGTTAATTTGGACAAAATGAATCATTTTGAGATGACACAGACCAACTGACACACTGTAGATTCAGAGTTGAAGCCAGGAGATCTGGGCCTGCTTGAAAATGGAATGGGCTGCCTCAGAAGGAAGCGCATTCCTTTTCTCAGAGGAATTCAGATGAACAACCATTTGGTGAGGTTACAGAAGAATGACCAGAAGAATTAGATGTGGGCAGTAAATAGTAATGATGATAATAACGGTAACTTTTATTTTTTTGAGAGAGTCTAGGCCAGGGAAGATGCTAAATACATACCGTATATTACTCAAGCCTCAGAACAACATCATGGAGCAGATACCAGTATCCCCATTTTGAGGATGAGATCACTGAGCTGCATAATTTAAATGGTGTGTTCAAGCTTAACCATCACAGAAATAAATTTAAACCCAGGTCTTTCTTATTCTAAAAGCACTTGTTCGTAGCCATTTAGTCTTTTCTGGTCCTGGGAGTGAACGCCATTTTTCCAAAGCCATGCTCTGGCCCCTGCTAAGTCTTCTGGATTTCACACGCATGGAGTCAGTCTCCTTCCGAAGGAAGTGCAGAGGCCTCGCACTGTGTGTGGTTACTTTGGAGATTATTTTCCTACAATATTTTCTGCTCAGTGCTCCTTAAGGCTCTACCAGCAGAGAGAGATGAGCAAAGGCTTGCCCAGTGTTCATTGAGCTGGTGGCGACCAACGGAGAGGGATGACCTGCTGTGTGGTGAAGGGGAGGGCTGCTCTGCTCCAGGCCAGAGTCTGCAGGAAGCTTCTTTGAAGCAGACTGTGTTGTTTCTTTGGGGAGAGTTCCCCAGTGGGTGTCCACTGCACCAGTCCCCTCAGCTAACTAGGCAGCAGAGCAGCCAGGCACTAGGGTGGCCAGAGCCTGGATCCAAAAACCCGAATGGCCCTTGACTACTAACAGCCCCTTCTGGGTACCCTAGTGTCATATAAAAGCATGATTTCCTTCAGATGCCTTGATGTGAAAACACAGGGAAACCTTTCTTAGAGCATCTTGCAGGGGGCACCTTAGTAAAGAAAAAAAAATCATTGTTTTATGAATGGGGAAACTGCAGGTCAAAGAACATACTCTGGAAGCTGTTCACAAGTTCTTCTCAGGCCGTGAATGACAGTGAGGAGAAAACAAACAAAAAGCAAGAACAGCAAAGGGAGGAAGAGGCTCTCCACTGTCAAAGGGAGGAGCTGCAGTGAATATTGAGGGGCCTCCAGACCCACCAGAGCCAGGCAGGACCTTCGGCTGTGATTTCATAACGAGGACAGATGAGTTATTGAAACATCAGCATTTAACTTGCTATTCTTACTAATAAGCTCTTTTAGCAACAACCCCAAAATACCACTGGATGTCAAGAGGAGATTCATAATGACACTTAAGTTTGCAAAGGCTCCCGTTTGGAGACCGCAGCCATAACACATTACCCACGTCGTGCTGAGCTCATATTTAATTCCGACAAAGGACAAAGCCGAGATGGGGAGACGTGCTGCTTTCACTGCTGCCACCGGAGAGGAGAAGTGTCGGGCCACATTGCTTCTGACACGGCACCTCAATTAGGCCTGAAAGAATAGGTGGGACACACCTGACGAAATTGGAGATGCCACACTGACGTGGGGAGGATCCAGCTGCTTGGTTTGAGCTTTAAGTTTGATGTTTTCCCACCGGGGACCCACCAGTCACAATAATTACATTGCTGTCTTCCCATAATATGATTTATTTAGATGTTGCTTTATGAATTAATTCCCTCTAATTGCTGCTCCTCTCACTGTAAATCAAGGTTTCTTGCTTTTTTTGTAATACGCGGAGCATGATCCTACAGTGCAGTAATTAGTCCAATTAGGAAGCGAGGCAGATGTGGAAAACCAATTAGTTTCAGGAATATGCCTGTGCCTCTGTATCCCAAGCACCGTTCAATTGAAATTTAATATCAACTTAATAAAACATTGTTTTATACGTAACCCAGCTCCTCCTTCCAAGCTCCCCTTTGTGTGCTTGTCTGTTCCTTTCTAAAGGAGCCGGCGCCAACTCGCTGCATGCTTGGCGAGTCTCCTTCCACGTAGGGGTTGTTTAATCCCTGTGGCTGGATTTAAAGATCTTGGTTTGAGAGGGAGGTAGAAGCTAGTGGTTTGGGGAAGGACTAAGATTTTGGCATCTTTGCCATTTTTACTGTCATTGTTACCATCATCTCATCCAGGGATGCAACATATACATGTACATACATATACATGCATAGAAACATACACATTTATAAGTACTCATAGATACACACATGTGTGCACATGCAGACACATGTGTAAATATATAGCATACATACACACAGAGACAACATACATATAGATATATGCAATTATGCACATGTGCATGCACACATGTACGTGCATACATGCACACACATTCACATGTACACACGCTCCTAGTCATAGCCCCTCAGAGGAACCCTGTGCCCAGGCTCCTCTCTGAACCAACAGTCTTGGTGGGATTTCTGCTCCTTGAGTCTGGGTCTGAATCAAGGGACATTGCACTTCCTGAGGTTTAGTTCATTGGGAAATTGGAATAAAATGAATGATTAATCCCATGGATCCAAAATATAACCTCTTCCCCAAAGTTCCTAAGTATCGACTCACAAATCACCAATAAACAAAGTGGTTTAACACCGAAAACATTCTAACTCAGGGAAACTACCGTGAATGACGCCACTCAGTTCCACGCACAGGCAAACCTCTCACCAGGTGTACAAAGAGAGAGGGTTATACCATCTTGAGTTAGTGTCAGGTCTGGGGAGGGAAGCAGTGCACCCACAGTGAGTCAAAACTCACGTTTCTCCAGTTGGTGAAGGGCTGGCTGACTTTCATTAAAGCTGCTGCTAGTTCTCTCTGCAAAGGGGAAGGCAGAAGGAGTAGGTAACACAGAGTCTCAGAGAGAAGGGGACCCTTAAAGAATGCAAAGCCCCTTTTATTAGACAGAACAATCTGAAGACCAGAGAAGGGAGCTGGTTCTTCCCGGAGAGGAGAGCTAAAATTAGCTCGTGGGTCTCCTGACGCGTCCTGCCACTTTCCTTGCACAGCATTGTGCCGCCTCCCCTTAGGACAGAAATCCCCAGTTTCCAGAACATCTCGGTAAAAGAGTTATTAAAAAAATCTATCACAAAACAATCACAGTAACGCAACACCCCTATTCACTGCTCAGTCTGATAGGTAAATTACGGAACTTTTGATTTATGTAACTCATTATCATTGCACAGTCGCTGCAGTGATATGCTCCATTTGTCTCCTTGATCATTATGTGGTTGGTTCCCGCTCTGTTCTGAAAGCAAGACCTTAATAATAACCAGCAAGGGTAACGCAATTAACAAGATGTGGTATTAGTGTGTTCAGTTAGCCATGCATATGTGTGTGTGTGTGTGTGTGTGTGTGTGTATGCGCGCGCGTGCGTACGCATGCATGATGCATGGGGGAGAGGAGAGACAGAGACAGAGAGAGAGAGAGAGAGACAGAGAGAGAGAAATTAGTTGAGGCGGTGGATGTGCAAGTGCTCAGGATGTTCAGTGCAAGAAGAAACTAAGTCCATCTTCTTTTGGGACCCAGTGGCCCCCTTTCCTGCAGACCCAGGGCAGGGATGGTGCCTGTAAACCTTCTGTTTAGATCCTCAGATATTCCAATCAGGGCCCCCTGGGTGCATGCTGCTGTGTGGGGGGCATGGGAATAGTGTCAGCATAGAAAGAAGAAAAATAAATCTGTGGTAGATTTTGGAAAATGGTTGCCCTAGTGACCCAAGAGATGGGGTCGTTCATCCCAGCTCACAGAAAGTCATCATTGCGCTTCTGATTGCATCTCTCCCCGGGGGCACATTGTGACCTGGCTTGGGTTGCAAATGCCCAGCTCCTCTGGAATGGCTGCTGCACCAACCGGAGCTGATTGAGGAGATTTCAATTTCCATGGGAGGAGCAGAAGCGCTTTCCTTGCCCTTCCCAGCCTTTCATCTGGACAGGCACTATTTTGGGGGATAGAATGGGGTAAACAAACCAGTGTGATTTTTTAAAAACTCAGACACAATATCTGAATGTTCAATACAATTTAATTTGAAAAACACTATTGAAGGACACATGACAGCTGTAAGGATTATTGATATTATAAATAAGCATATACTGTGCTATAGAGTTTATAAATAATTTAAAGAATAATAATAGGTGATTTCTGGCCTCAGGAGTTTACATTCTACTCAGGCAAAATCAAATGGTCCAACCGCTTCTAAGACAATGCCATAAATAATGAACGATCCGAGAAGCATCCCAGTGTGGTGAGGGGTCTGAGAGAATGGCTGAGGGGGGCAGAGGAAGCTTCGTGAAGCCATGTGCGCTGTATCTTGAGGAATGGTGGGTTTAGGGCGAGCAGAGAGGAGGGCATGGCAGGCAGGAGGAACGGCACGTGGCCAGGTGGTGGTGGGAGAGTAGCGATCGCTCACTGTCAGGGATAGCAGGTATCCAGTTGGTCTAGAACCAGGATGGCAGTGGGCTGTGAAGGTGGAATCGGCCCTGTGTTTGGTGAGCACTGGGCAACAGCGGAAGCCTCAACCAGTTTGCCGGTCAGATTCTTGAGACTTTTTCTAAGACAGACGCCACTTCTATAACCGTGGTCGGCAAACTGCGGCTCGCGAGCCACATGCGGTTCTTTGGCCCCTTGAGTGTGGCTCTTCCACAAAATACCACGGCCTGGGCGAGTCTATTTTGAAGAAGTGGCATTAGAAGAAGTTTAAGTTTAAAAAATTTGGCTCTCAAAAGAAATTAATCGTTGTACTGTTGATATTTGGCTCTGTTGACTAATGAGTTTGCTGACCACTGATCCTAGGCCATCTGCTCTGCCAAATGAATGTTTTGGAAAATAAAATGCATCCCTTTGTAAATGATGTATTTAATCTGTGCCCCTCACAGCTCTTATAGATGAGTCTTCAAATGCACACACCTTGTGGTCTTGTCTACAGTGACAATATTGTATAATTTGCGAGTCAAGAGATTTGTAAACTATTGCTTTAAGGCAAGGTTTATAATGACAGAGCAGCATGATTTTTCTCTCTGACTGATGTGGGGAGTGGATAATAGAAAAAGCAGGTACTTAAGTTATTTGAGGGGCCACATTTCTCCTCTGGTCTATTCCTTGGAAAGAACTGAAAACCAGGACAAAGGCTCAAAGACTCTTCCTAGCCTTCCCAGGAGGCCTCATTGATTGTGGGAAGAAGTGGCTTTGGGGCATCTGCTTTCCCAGGCAATCAATGCAACAACACGAGTGAGAAATGAGTAACAGCAACTGCTTAGCATCCATTCTTTCTTGTAATTAATATCACGTGGCTGGTGAACAGCCTGGAGCTGTCTGGTGAAGAAATGCTCATTCAGGAAACCAAGCAACAAACAAACAAACACGGAAAGGCGTGCTGACACATAATTCTTGCAAAATGCAGAAAGAGAAGGGCTGACCCCAAAGCTGTCTATAACCGAATTACCAATGGGGCTTTACGTTTGGTCTTTTTTCTTTTCCTCTGAAAAATCAGCTCATATATTTCCTTGCAACCCAGACAAGCACTCTCTTAATTGTTCCATTAAAAGAGGTGTTGAAATGTTGCTAATTGTCAAATGCAATTAAGTGCAGCAACATGTCACCGGTAAATTAAGGAGAAGCCAGGTGCTGCGGGAAGGGGGCGGTTGGTTGCACAGCACTCAGGCTGCTGGGAAAAATCTCCATCCTTCCTGGAGGTGACTCCTGCTTGCCTGACCAGGGAATTATATGCATCGCACTGGCCCCAGATTACAGCTTTTAAGGGTTTCTGACTCATCAGTGGCCATTTGCTGTGAGTAGTTTTTAACTGCTCTGTCTCTCAAAGCTTGATGATAAGGTTATGAGCCGAGTGTTGGCAACTTAAAAAGGAAAGTTGGTTGCTATCCTTGAGTAACCCAGGAGTCCCCCTTTATTTGCAGGGAGTATGTGCCCAAGACCCCCAGTGGATGCCTAAAAACACAGATAGTGCCAAACCCTACTATATTTTTTTCTTATATACTAGTACATACCTATGGTAAAGTTTGATTTATAAATTAGGCACAATAAGAGACTCACAACAATAATTTTTAACAAAATAGAATGATTGTAACAATATACTGTAATACAGGTTATGTGAATGTGGTCTCTTTCACACACACACACACACTCAAAATATATTTGTACTTACAGTGCAGGGGACAAGGGGCTGTGAGAGGAGGGGGAGGATCCAGACCCTCTGTTGCCACCCCCCGCGAAGCCAGGCCCTGAGAAGGCAGTGGAGGCAGTAGAGGACTACGTCTTCCAGACTGGCTGGGCCTTTCTGGCTTGAGGACACAGCCATAGGAGGACCGTCGTATGAAGGCCTGTGTGGTTCTTCCTATAAGACATGGCTTATAGTTTCCATGGCCGAAAGCCTTTTCAAAAGGAAGGATTGCCCTGGATGCTGTGTCTCGGTTGGTTGGTTGCCATCCTGGCCACTGAAAGACTGCTGGTTCCATTCCTGGTCAGAGCACATGCCTGGGTTGTGGGCTTAATCCCCCATGCAGGAGGCAGCCGATCAATGTTTTGCTCTCATGGGTTTCTTTCTCTCCCTTTCTGTCTAAAAATCAATATAAATTTTTTTTTAAAAAAAGTGTTTATTGGATCATTGCTAGTGATTAAAAGACCAGATCCCAGAGTATGAAGTCTAACCAGAAGCGGCATGGTTATGTGAAGAAGGCAACATGTGAACCCTCCTGGAGTTGATGGACGGGAGCATGTTGGAATATCTCCTTTAAAGTGAAAGATAATGTATTGTGTCTTGCCCCTCCCTCCATACAGAAGAAAACACAATACCTGTTTTGGATTTTGGAGGCAGATATTCTGCACTAGGGAGTACGGTACAACCCACATACCAGGTGACATCAATGACCGTCAGCTTTGAGTGGGACCGAGAGCAAGTCTGGGCTGTAGTACAAGTGGTTCTGATGCTTGAGCCACACAGTCAGACCCAGTGGTATCAGGGTGTCAGTGATGGTAAACGATGCACTGGAGGGTTTTGGGGAAGTCCAGAGAGAGGATCGAACCAAAATACAGGCACCTGGGATTCTAGGACGAGGCCATGTCATCTGCAGCAGAGAATTACACCCCTTTTGAGAAACAGCTCATGGAGTAGTACTGGTCCCCAGTAGAGATGGAACACTTGATCATAGGCCATTAAATGACCATGCATCTGGAATTTCCCTTCATGAGCCAGGTTTGAGCAGATTCACCAAATCGAAGGTCAGGAGAGCCCAGACTTCCTATGATGAAAGCGATACACCTGGGATAGAGCACAAGCAGGACCAGAGGGCACAAGCAAGTTGCACAGTCAGTAGCCCAGACCCCATGGCCTCTGCCACAGTTGCACCAGAGCCTTTCCCTCAGCTCACATGTGTGGTTACACATGTGGTGCCTAATGACCACTTGATGAAGGAGAAAGAAGCCCCATGTTGGTTCACGGGTAGGTTGGCTGGGTATGAGGGTATGTTTTGCAGTTGAACTATAACTATTCAGGGGTGGGTTTGAAAGACAGTGACGAGGGGAAAGCTTCGTGGTGGGAAGAGCACAGGAAGTCCTCCTAGTCATCTGCTTTATGTTTAAAAACAATGGCCCACGGTTAGAACATTTATGGACTCACAGGTTTGCTGGCTAATGAGGAACCTGGAAAGATTGGAAGATTGGGGACAAGAAGGTATGGCTAGAGACATGAGGATGGATATATGGAAGTGGGCCTAACATGCAAAGACCTTCATATCTTATGTTTATGCCTATCAGAGAGCGTTCTCCCGTAGAGTAGATACTGTAGAACTGGGTACACGGAAAACCTGGCCAGGATCTATGTCATTAGCCACCCTGCGTTGGCACCATGGGCCAATGAATGTAAGAGCCATGCTGGCAGGGATTATACAAGAGCACAGCAGCACCAACTCCCAGAGCTGATTTATCTATTGTCACTGTCACCTGACCAACCTGCCAGCAACAGGGAACAACGCTGCTCTCACAATGGAACATCATCCTTCAAAGAAACCAACTGGCCACGTGGTGGCAAATTGACTGCATTTGGGCAGAATAGACTCATAGTCCATGGGTCACTCAAGGAACATGTGCTGCTCACCCCCACAACTCTGGACTCTACCTGTGTCAGGACAGTTTTTTTTAAAGGGGAAACCCTGCTGAAATCCCATTGAACTAGAAACCCTTACTTCCTTGGCATCTCAGGCAAAGAGAGGAGTCACTATTTTGGCCAGGGGAGATAGGGCTGCCATTACTCACTGGAGGCAGGGAGAAACATGTTTGGCATTTGGGTGATCCACTTGGGCATCTCTTGATACTTGCTTAACCACTTTTCTTGCATGTTATAATTCATTGTGTGGCTAACCCTGTGTTTTGGGGCCTTGCTCATAATGCCATCACCCTAGAGGCTTCCCTAATTAACTTTTCTTCATTCTCATCCATCTTTATACTGTGGGCTCCAAGGCCCCTCCCTCCCCTGTTCTGTACCCCCTATTGCTGCTTTCCTTAAATAGTGTCAGATGGTGACTCATAGAAGACCACAAGAGAAATTAAAATAGAGAAGTTTATTTCTCACAGGTCCTGGGAAAAGTACACAGCATACCTGGGGGGGGGGGGCACACAGAGAGGTCAAAGCAGGGTGTAGACAGAAAGAGAGGCAGGACCTAAGCACGTGCCGTTATTAAGGCTCAGGCCTGGAGTGCTTTGGGTGTCCCAGCCTGGGGCCAGCCAGGTTGGTCCATTTAAACATAAGAGAGGGCTTTTGGTAAGCCTCATGGGAGTCTTCTCTAAAGGGCACACAAAGCAGAGGTGCTGGAGGGCAGAGGAAACTGTTGGAGAAGTTATGTAAATATTACAATATCAGTGACTTACATTTGCTGTGACTCTGCGGGCTGCTATCTTGGGTATGCACTTGAATGAGAGGGCTAGTGTCCGTTGAAGGCTCCCGCAGGCTGCTGACCAAGCTAAAGGAATGCTGAGGCAGCAATGGAGTAGCTTAGCTAAACTCTCAACGGTAGGAAATGGGCAAGTGCAGCAACCCTGGTGTGAGGAGGGAGCGGTAACCAGGCGTTCTAACTTCAGGGAATAAGGGTCCGAGTCATGCCACCACATAGGCCATGAAGAGCAGCAGAGGTACTCCCTGAAAGTGAGGGAGCCTATAGTGACAGCAGAGGAGGGGACAGATAAATGTCGGGAGTAGTCGTTCCAAAGCCAGCTGTGTGTGTACTAGTATGTGTGGGGGGAAAGTGGAGGAGGGGGACTGTGCAAATCATTCACTGGTCTCCTTCTTCCAAGTTTTCCCCCAAAGAGGTGCTCACTAGAATCCTAGCGGAACTTCTGGAGTTTATGTGCAGAAATGGATCCAAGCAAGTCTGCTAAGACATGCTGCCCAGATCCCCTTTCAGGAATAGAGAACTGGTTCCCTCAGCTGCTGAAGACAGCCGTCTGCTGTCAGCTCTTCTGGGGGATGTTATCCGCTATGGAAACCTGCCTTCTCCAAGGTCATGCCTCTTTCTGGGGAGTCCCACAAGCAATGACTTATCATCATGGGAGTGTGAAGGCTCGGTCCACTCACTTCAAGCAGGATAACTCTGAACGGCCATCCAGCTCCAGAACTTTCTGTGAGGTCCCTGAGGCTTTTGTTGGGCCTGCATCACATCTTAACGTCTCCTGTCCGATCTTGTTTTTGTCCTCTCTTCTGCATTTGAGAGCAATTCCCAAAGGGCATCTATGTCTCCTAGTCTGCTTTTTGGGAAACTCTTCTGCTATACCCTACCTTGCAAATCCCACCACTATCACCATAGCTGGAACTCTCTCTCTCCTCTCCACTACTCCATGTTCTTTGCTGCCTCTATAGTTGACAGGCAAATACTTTGTTCAACATTATAATTTATGGTGTGGCTAGCCCTGTGTTTTGGGGCTTTGCTCATAATGCCATCACCCTGGAGGCTTCCCCATTAACCTTTCTTCATTCGGATCCACCTTTATACTGTGGGCTCCAAGGCCCCTCCCTCTACTGTTCCATTCCCGCTATTGTCATCCAGTAATCTGTTTGTGGGTCTGAATTTCTCCCTCCTCAGTGAATTCCTGGCTGATGAGGACAGGACCATGTCATTTTCTCCTTTCCAGCCCTAGGACCTAACACCTTGCCTGGCATCGCAGGCTCTCAATCCATGTTGATGCATTTGCTTTTTACTGCGGGTCATCATTGTCTAATTATTCTTGGGTGTGTACCTATTTATCTAATTTAAAAGAAAGCCTTCTGACATCGCAGGAAGGGACGTTTTTATTTAAAAGTTCCTTTTCTTCTTTCTGTGGAGCTTGGTGATCGAAGGTTTTCCTCTTTTCCCAATAGGGACTTGGTAAATGCTAAGGGACTCCCAGAAACAGCCGAGCTTAGCCCCAGGCGGAAACTGCGAAGTGGCAAACGTTTGTCTTCAGTTCTCTAGCATCTCTTTCCCGTGTTCTCCCCATTACCTCAGCCATTTAATTCTCTTCATAAAACTTGGCTCTAGGAAAAGGACTAATTTATAGCTTGTGCGACGTGTACTCCCCCAATCCATTGATTGTATTCTTTTTTATTTAATAGGAAGTAATTTCTTTTTAAATAATGTGTTTTTATTGATTTGAGAGAGAGAGAGAGAGAGAGAGAGAGAGAGAGAGAGAGAGAGAGATCCGCTGTTCCACCCATTTATGCATTCATTGGTTGACTTGTGTATGTGCCCTGACCGGGGATCAAACCCATAACCTAGGCATTTGGGGACAATGCTCCAACCAACTGACCGACCTGGCCAGGGCTGTTTTCTTTTGAATAAAGGTCACCAAACTCATTACTAAGTTGTTTTAGTTTTGTCATTTGACGAATTACATACTCAATAAATAGTGTAATTATTTTCTTAATACCTTCATTTCTTAATTTGACCCTTCTATATACTCATGAGTGTAGGGACCCTTTTTTGTTTGTTTTAAGCATTCTATTTCAGCACCTTGCATAGAGCCTGGTACACTGTAATTCATAATAATGTTTAATATAAATTTTATAAATTACTAGAGGCCCGGTGCATGAAACTTCATGCACTGGAGCGGGGGAGTCCCTCAGCCTGGCCTGTCCCCTCTTACAGTCCGGGAGCTCTCAGGGGCGGGAGGCATCCTGGTGATCAGGGGAAGGCAACGCCCCATCACACCTCTGCTGCTGCCACTGCCAGCAGCACAAGCCTCGGGTGGCCCTGGTTACCTACGCCTTGGGCCGGCCCTGGGCAGCTGGGCAGCCGCCATCAGCAGCTTGCCTGTGCCTTGGGTGTTGGCTGGGCAGCTGCCATCCAAGGCTTGCCTGTGCTTTGGGCTGGCCCTGGGTGGCTGGGGGGCTGAGAAGACTGGGGGACTCTGGAGGCAGGCTCATAGTGGCCAGACCCGCCTTGGGGAGGGCGTGACAGTCAATTAGCACATTCCCTCTTTATTAGATAGGATAAATGTGTAATTTATAATAGGTCATTGAGAAGGTGTGTTGGGTAAGAGGAGAAGCTCCGCCCATAGTTTCCCACTGAGCTCGCATCTCTGGCTCTCACCCCGCATGTCCAACCCAGGGTTGGTCCCCACTATTTCTGACCTGAGCCTTTCACTTTGCCAGTAGCTCGGGGAAGGACAAGAGAAAGGGTGGGCAGAGTCGGAGAGACAGAAGAGTGAGGCGTACCCATAGCCTGTGTGGCCATGGGCAGAACGCACCTGTTAAAATTATCCAGCAGGGTGAAGACAGTTAAAGAGACAGCACATGTGGGGCACTACACTTAGGAAGGGCCCTAGACTTCTAGTTCCAGAAACCGAGACATATCGAAGTCAGGAATTTAAACAAGGACACTGTATTAGTTTGCTAGGGCTGCCATAACAAAGAACTATAGACTGAGTGGCTTAAACATCAGACATGTATTTTCTCACAGTACTGAAGGCCAGAAGTCCAAGACCAGGTTCCTGGCAGGGTAGCTTCTTTGAGGCCTCCCTCCTTGGCTTGAAGGTAGCCAGCTCCTGTGTCTTCACATACATTTCCTCTGCGCCTAGTTTTGTCCCAATCTCCTCTTCTTATAGTCATATTGGATTACAGCCCATCCATATGACACTTTACCTTAGTTATTTCTTTAAAGGTCCAATCTCCAAATACAGTCACATTCTGAGGTTTTGGGGGTTAGGACTTCAACATATGAATTTTAGGGGACACGACTCAGCCTATAACAGTCACCCAGCCAAATAAAGGTTGTGTAGCTCGGGGATTAAATAAGCTATATTGAGTCAGAGAGACTAGGGTTGGAATCTGAATTTATACTCATAATCACTTGGACATGTTATTTAATCTCTTGGAAACGTAGCTTCCTCCTCTGTTAACTGGAGATAAAAATACTTATGGCATCCTGGCCAGTTTGGCTCAGTGGATAGAACATCAGCTGCGGACTGAAGGGTTCCAGGTTCAATTCTGGTCAAGGGCACATACCTCGGTTGCAGGCTTAATCCCCGGCCCTGGTCAGGGTGCATGCAGGAGGCAACCAATATACATGTCTCTCTCACATTGACGTTTCTCTCTGTGTGTCTTTCCTCTTCACTTCCACTCTCTCTAAAAATCAATGGAAAAATATCCTCTGGTGAGGATTAGCAACAACAACAAAAATACTTATAACACTAGCGCTATTAGATGAGGTGATGGATGCAATGTAGACTGTTAGGACACAGTAAGTCTGCAGTAACTAGTGGTAGCTGTTGTTATTATTATATTTGTTGTCAACTGTGGCTAATATGATGTCTATTTACCCAGAGTTGCTGTGAGGATCTTATAAGATGGTGCATGCCAAGAAGCTGATCCATTGCCCTCCACAGAGCAAGATCTAAAAAAAAAAAAAAGGTAGTTGTGCTACAGTATTTACAGGATAAGAGCCCAGTTTTCCAAGCACCATATCTTCCTTTTATCCTGCTGAATAGTTGCTGTATAGGGTCTGATGTAGCAAATCTGTGTGTATAGTTAATAAAATGCAAATTTTCTCATTGGGGCCGTTTTAACCAGAAAAATGCCTCTTTTTATGCAGAAGCTCATATTTTAGTTATTAAAACCTGAAATGAAGCTACAGAGGAAAAAACACAACTCATCAAATTCTTCAGCTCCGGGAGGTGGGACCCATGTTCTGAATTACAGAGGAAGGAAATGTTCAGGTTCAATGTGGGTGATTAACCGTTTGATACCTTGTCAGGTTCTGACAAGGGCTCCCTCTATTTTTTTTCACCTCTCGCTACGTCTTGTATGATTAAGAAATGGTGCTGAGTTCTTGTCATCCACCATTAAGGACTAGTCACAGATAGTTTCATAACATCTGCTTCTTGCAACCTTCTAATTATCCATAAAGATCTGGCAGAGGGAGCTGACAGTTTATCCGGAACACAGACTATGAATACAAAACAGGGCACTTTGCTTCTAGAGAGAGAGCGAGGCTACAAAACAGGCTCCCGCTAACCTCCTATTTTGAATGCAGCTCTGTTGCCTGTTTAAATCAGAGTTAGGTGCGTGTCTTCTCAACAAAGACTCAATTCTGAAAAGCATCTTTTGACAAAATGAATGTAGGTCAGGAATGCGGAAATGGCGCCGCGTCAGAACTTGCTGTCGGTTGCTGCTCCATTATTCTCCTTACCATCCAGCCAGACACTGTTGCTACCCGGCTGTATCTGCAGGCTTTGAGCTGCCCCTGCCTTGGTGGGAGCTCTTGACTGAGCCAGTCACTGCCTTCTAGCAGCATCAACCCCTAGCCTCCTGCTGCTCGCTTCTTATAGTGGGTGCCTTTCTTGCCTGCCCACCTGCCTGGCTTTCTGGCTCATTGTCTCACCTTGACTCTGGGAAGTGAATCTTCCTGAACCCTGACCTTGCGTGCTTTCGGTCTGCGGACCCACTATTTCATTCTGATTAGTGATCACAATGTGTCTTCCCCGGGGCTGACATCTACCTCTAACATCCACTTGGACCCAGGGATGATCTGCTCACTCTGCCCTTTGCTTCTGTCGGCCCATGCGGTTTTAGGCCCCACTCTGTGGAAGCTGCTGGTCCTTTGGGGTCTTGTCATCTCTGGGCTATGACCTCACAGTCTTGCCTCAGCTTTCCTGGTCCTGTTGTCTTTCATTTTCTCTATGTCCTGCAAACACTATCAATACGCATGTTCCTCTTTATCATGCACCAAGGGCTTTTTGGACCTACAATGACCTTGAGAGGGAGGGACTGTGATTTGCTTTGTAACTTTTTGTGAACTGAAGTGCACATAGGTTTATTGTTTTACCTAAGGACACAGAACTGCATGGATTTGAACCCAAATTTGTTCTGCCTCAGCTTTGAGTTCTTTCCACCCAGTCACTGACTTCATGATCCAACATGTTACTGCTTGGAATAGCCATTTATCGGTGGCATTCATGTCTACAGTACACACTGAGAAAGTAGCTAACCATTATAAGTATACTTTAAAAATATATATTATATTGAATATTTAATTTTAAAATTGTAATCAACTCTACAGTTTCCATTTCACAAAAAGTAAATTGAGGCCTTGAGTTCCAGTAACAGGTCCACACAGGAAGTCAGCAAGAGAGGAGGAGGTTCCGAGCACAGCAATGTCACAGTGCCTTGTTGAAAACAACAGCAGACTCAGAGGCAACAGAGCAAGGTCGGTTCCTGGCCCAGAATCTTGATCTTTGGTAACTTACTCGACTTCTCTCTTTCTTTATCTTGAAAGCTGCTCACTAAGGTGAGCTCTGAGTGTTCTGGCCGCCAGAGTCTACTCATGGCTACTTGTTCCAGATGGGCGATCAGCAGCCAAGATACCTGAGGTGCTTCATGTCAGTCCCTCGGTCACAGAGACTTCACATCTAAGTAACCTACGTCTTAGTTTAGGCATTGGTGTACTATTACCATCCTCAACTGCAGTGACTTCTCTGAGTAGGGGTCACCTGGGCCATTTTCATGTCCAGGAAAGACTCCAACTTCCTCCTCACATGTCAGTACCTGGGCTGCCATGACAGCCCCAAACCACCCTCCTGCCCTCGGGGCACTCATGTCTCCCTAGAGTGGCCGAGACACCAGGGACTTGGAAGAAAAGCCAGAGGAAGAGCAGAGCCGAGCAGAGCCGCGGGCCCTGGCCTTCTGCGGGACAGAGCCAGCGGTGGAGAGGTAACTGGGCTTTGAATCTCCAGCGCTCTAGTTCTTTCTATTCAGTGTGGTCCCTGCCCCACAGAGGCACCGTCGGGGAGCTTGTTAAACCTGAGAATCTCGGGCCCCACCCCACATCTGCTGAATCATTTTTGTAAGATTCCCAGGTGACTTGTAAGCACATTAAAGTGAAAGAAGCGCTGCCTGTTTATGAATCTATAGAAACGAAAACTATCCTCCAAGTGGCAAGAAAGGTTTCATAGAGCTCCCTTAGGGGTGTGTGGGGAAGTTGTTGTCATTGCTGGTTTGGGAGAAAGGAAGGCATCTGGACCTAATCGCAGTAGATAAAGCAACTTTGCTACAAACCAGGCCTCCTGGGGGGCAAAGGGGAGTGATGTGGGCTTTGGAGGTGAGCTACTACCAGTTGGATCATAATGCAATGCGCCATAATGGTATAGTGATGAAATGTAATTGGCATGGTTATGTTATTAAAACGGACACTTTCTGTCTGAGGCTCTCTTTCTTCATTGAAGGGAAAGGGTCACAGGGTAAGGTCATGAGGCGAAAGTTTCTCCTTTGGCCTGCTTTGTGTCCAGATTCAGGCCTAAGTTCCCCAGTGCCAGCAGCTGCCAGGGGAGCGGTCTCCAGCCCCAGCCCTCTTACCGTAGATCAGCTGGACGCCCTAGGAGGGAGAGGTGAGCTGAGAACCAGGGCTCGAGGGTCCCAGTGGCTCAGTTACCCCCACTCTGGTCTCTGGAAGCTCTTACAGGTGAGCGCCAGCCTGGGGATGGCATGCCTGGTGTCAGAGCTGCCCCGACCTTGGCAAGCTCTTTAATGGGACCAGCAGGCACGGCTTCAGCTCAGAGCTGCTCCTCAAACCTGACACTGGCTTCGGGCCTGGGGAGCAGCTTCCCTCACTGATCATCTGTTTCCTATTTCTTGATTAATTTCTCTTGATTGTTCCACTTTCTTGGGAGCGTGAAAGTTTTTTTTCTTTATTAGCTCTTCATCGGTTTCTTTTCACAAGTACTTTCCACCTGTCCCTGGAAAAATGTAGTAAAATTTGAAATGGCACTTACCCTGGAAAAATGGTTATTTCTGATTTACGCCATGCCTATTTTTAAAAAAAGTCCTCAAGGCTCCCAGAGTATGACACGTACTGAATATGAAGCTGAAAAATAAAAACTCACCTAAAATGAAGGTGATGGGAAGAGGAGATAATTATTCTAAAGCTAAGAATAATTGTGACTAAATTGTACAGTAAATTGAACACTGAGTTGCTGGCTGCCAAAGATGTATATATAGTTACTAATTTCTGGCTGGTGGATACTAGACAAGCTTCTCAAAGATACTTTTTCTTGATACCAAGGTTACAATGATAAATTATATATATGTATTTTTGTTAATCCTTACCTGAGGATATTTTTTTTCATTGATTTATAGAGACAGTGAAAGGAAGAGAGAGAGAAAAACATCGATGTGAGAGAGACACAAGGATTGGTTGCCTCCCACACATGCCCTGACTGGGGCTGGGGATTGAACTTGCAACTGGGGTACGTGCCCTTGACTGGGAATCGAGCCCACTGAGCCACACTGGCCAGGGCTAAATAATATGTTTTGAGTACTTAGAGTCTACTAAGCACTTGTAAAGCCCTTTACATGTATTATCTATCCTGATACCATCATTAAAAGATAGCCTGGCTAGCATGGCTTAGTGGTTGAGCGTCGACCTATGAACCAGTAGGTCATGGTTTGATCCCTGTTCAGGGCACATGTCCCAGTTGTAGCTCAATCCCCAGTAAGGGATGTGCAGGAGGCAGCCAATCAACGATTCTCTCTCATCATTGGTGTTCTAGCTCTCTATCCCTCTCTGAAATCAATAAAAAATATATATTTTAAAAAAGAAGATAGGATAGAATAACAGTCCCATGTGTGAACTCCATAGGGAGAGAGCCTGGGTTTGGAGCTCATCTTGGCTGTTCACAAACTATGTCACCTTTGGCAAGTCCCTTATCCTCTATTTGTGTCAGTTCTATCACCCATAAAACTTGAGTATCAGTCATACCTTATAAGGTGATTGGGAGCATTCAATGGCTTAATATTCACAAAGCAGTGTCTGGTCCTTCGTAAGTACTTGTAATTATTATCATTATTTCCCCAGGACAGATAAGGGAATTGGGTCTTAGAGAGGTTAAGTGGCTGGCCCAAAGTCCCCTGGCCAGATCAAATTGGCACCAGATCTAATCTGTAACCATTTTACACGCTGACTCCAAAACTGTCGGCTGGGCTGCCAGTAATGCACTTGGGTGCAAATAAGGAATCAGTATTAGCCTTGAGCAGTCAATGTTTGATTACCTTCATAGGTGAGAATTTCTCAACTACAGATTATTGTTGGGGGGAACTTCTCCCAGATTTACAGCTTGGTGAGTCCTGTGGAATAATATCTACTTTCAATATGACTTTAGGTTAACTTCAAATAATGAGGGAGTTGTTCTGCAAATCTTAGTGTGTATTTGTTGACCTATGGGTTCTATTTATATTTATTCTTAGCCACCAATTCTTAATTCTTCCCATATACAGTTCAACATAGCAGAAATGTAGGTCAGTGTCTACCCAACTGCTACTATATTTAAAGTTTACTTCGATACCACATACCCCAGGGAGCGGCTTGCCTTGTTATTTTTCATGATCTCAGGATACATAGGTTTCAGGCCTGCTTAGTGATACTTGAGACCAAAGTTGGGTGTAATTCCCCTACTTCCCACCAGGTGTCCCACCCAGACCTGCTATCTGACATGCAGCCAGGAAAAAGGCCTTCACTCTTGGAAAGGGGAAAAAGAAATAAAGGGGGGTGAAGGGGTTGAGGGGAAGGGGGAGGGTGATTGTGACAACACTTTCAGATGCTGCTTCTTGCCTCTAGGCAAAGGGACTTTTTCAGAATTGTTTTTCTTTGATGCCTAGTTGTCTTTCTCCAGAAAGCCTGGTCAGTTCCCTGCAATTTAGAAAGCTTTTATTTCCTCTAATAGGTGTTGTCTGGCAGGCCCTTTCATCACTGAGCTTGGGGTTGGTGCTGCTGTCTGCATCCCCTTCCTTTTGACTGAAAGCCCCTGACAGCCTCCCAATCCTCTACGGGTTCTCCTTCTTCCAGCGTCTGATTGAAAAAGCCATATGGGCATGGCCGGTGTGGCTCAGTGGTTGAGCATTGACCCATGTACCAAGAGGTCCCCAGTTCAATTCCCGGTTGGGGCACATGTCTCGATCCCCAGTAGAGGGCGTGCAGGAGACAGCTGATGGATGTTTCTCATTCATGTTTCTGTCTCTCCTCCCTTCCTCTCTCTAAACAAATCGATAAACATATTTTTAAAAAAGAAAGACAAAGCCATATGGAAGGTATGGAGCCAGCTGGCCCGTCTGATTCCTCAATACCTCCTTAACTAGGGAGGCCAAAGACAGGAACCAATGTGTGGTTGGGCACTCACCAGCAGTCTTGGAAATAGTAACCTATTTCTCCTATGGTGGTACTATTACCATGACAGAAATACTTCCTCCCGACCCTCAGTTAAGATTGTCATTTGCTTCTCCTGGTGGGAAGAGGAAGGGAATTTGGGTCCACTGACTTTGAAAACCTGGGGTCATTTTAAATTCCAGAAGACACGTTGTTCTTTGCAGGTGGTTGGCTCCTTGCCTGCCCTCAGTCCTCCCTCCCCTCTGCCTTTCTGCTGAAGAAACTCCTGCGGTTGGAAAAGCTGGGGTCGGGATCAGGGTGAGAGGGATGTACTGAGCGCTGTGTCTGAAGCCACGTGGCTTTGCTCTCAGACATTGCCGCCCGCACCGGGGCTCTCGGCAGACCCTTGTCCATCCTGTTGTCACCCCAACAGACCTTAGACACTGACCACGGACCTGAGGCTCCAGATGGATGCCGTGCTCCGAGTGGCCTGGCAAACCAGTGCCCTGACTGTCCCTTACCTGTGAGGGCAGCTCCACCGGAGGCCTGTGGGGAACGAGGACTCGATGTCTTCATTCAGCACTGGTTTCAGAAGCTCCACTGTGGGCTGTTTCCCTCGTAAAGGACCTTGGTCCCAAAGACCAGAATACAGTCCCAGGAGCGTGTCTAGCTTCTGTACCCACAGCCTCATTATATTCATGGCTTTTAATATTCGGAGTGCCTTTTGCCAATACGCATTTTCTCCCGAAGTGGGAACCTGGAGCCCAGACGCGATGTATTATTGATAGGATTGTAATTCACTCCTCTGGGCTTGTATCTACAGTGTATACCATTAGCACAAAATATTAAATTACCAGCCCTGGTGTATGTTTGTCTATTCAAGTTTGGCTCAATGATATTTGCCTTTCGCCTCAATAAAAGAGCATGCATAAAGGAAGCAGGGCGATCTTGTTTGTTGTTGTTGCAGGAGAATTTTGATGAAATCATTTTCTCAGTCCCGTGTTTTGGCGGGCCATGCTTTGCCATAAAGATAGGGGACATAAAACAGTGGGGGTTGGATGGGGAAGGGGGTTGGGGCCGTTTATTCCAGCGCTCAGCACACACCAGCTTCCCTGGCCGCCTGCTCGGGGCCGCACTCAGGGTTGTCTCCCTTTGCAACGGGGCGGGAAGCAGTGGGTGGTGGGCAGTCCAGAACGGGAGCCAGAAATACAAGCCACGTATCCTGCTGTATAGATGGCACTGCAGTGGACTTGGGGTGTGGGAGCCCACCAGCGGCGCGTCAGGTACAGCCCTCTGTAGTCACAGCAGCACGTCCTGGCTAGACTCTGACAGTCAGCCCTCAGGTCACCATTGCTGGGTCCAGCCCCACCTGAACCAGGTCTCTCTCTCTCTCTCTCTCTCTCTCTCTCTCTCTCTCTCTCTCTCTCTCTCTCTCTCTCTCTCTCTCTCTCTCTCTTTCTCTCTCTCTCCTTCCATTAAAAAGACTCCAGGTCATAGGGCTCAGGCCAAGCTGCCAATGGAAGTGCCGCCTCCTTTCTGCTTTGGGTTCCTGCAGAGCCCAGAATGGAGGTGTCTGCTGGTTAGTTACCTAAGTACTCCCAACCCCTCCAAACCTCATTCACTGCATCATTTTTATGGGTAAACGTTTTTTTTTTTTAAATATATTTTATTGTGTGTGTTTTTTTTTTTTACAGAGAGGAAGGGAGAGGGATAGAGAGCCAGAAACATCGATGAGAGAGAAACATCGATCAGCTGCCTCTTGCACACCCCCTACTGTGGATGTGCCCGCAACCGAGGTACATGCCCCTGACCGGAATCGAACCTGGGACCCTTGAGTCCGCAGGCCGACGCTCTATCCACTGAGCCAAACCAGTTAGGGCTATGGGTAAATGTTTTTTTAAAATATATTTTTATTGATTTTAGCGAGGAAGGGAGAGGGAGAGAGAGATAGCAACATCAATGACGAGAATCAATGATCGGCTGCCTCCTGCCTGCCCCACACTGGGGATCAAGCCCCCAACCCAGGCATCCAACCCTGACCTCCTGGTTCATAGGTCCATGCTCAACCACTGAGCAATACCAGCCAGGCCAGGTAAACATTTTTTTTTTTTTTTTAATGCCCGTGGCTTGTCCTCCTCTCCCTTTTGTTATCCGTGAGCCTAATGTAGGGGCGAGGGTGACAGGGACAGAGAAATGCTTTTTCATCTTGGCTCCGGCATCAGTCTGGGAGCCCTTAATTCCTCAGGGGCAGAGTCCCAGGGAGGAGGTGGGGGAGGAGGGAGGGACCCCTCTCCTCAGAGGTCACTGGCTGGGGGAGGGACTCAGATACCCAAGTGACAGGTTATGCCTCCACAAAGCTGGAATCTCCTTAATAGGGAGTGCCTAAGAAAAACACCCTTTGCCAGGCCAGGGGGCTCTATTGAGTTTTGCTGCCTGGGGCACATTCTGGAGGCGAAAACCGGTTTTTCTGAAGACTCCGCATGGCCCGGGCTTTGTTCAGAGCTTGCCTCCTTAGCCAGACTGGCTCCTTGGACTCCCTGTTTACCTAACGAAAGGGCAATTAAGAGAAAGCCTTGGGCATCCCCCACCCCCCTCCATAACTGTGGACTTCCTTGGGACTTAGGGGCCTGCCCCACCCCCCAGCACCACCCCCTCCCCACATCCTTCTCCTTCCCTAAAGGAGAGACGTGGAGTTTTTTTTTTTTTTTTTTTTTTTTTAAATCACACAGGCTTGTAAAGCCAGGGAAATCAGTGTTAAAATCCATCAAAGCAAATCACAGGCCCTGACAGCTGAGGCGTATTATTTGTGTTTTTCCTCCCAGATTTCTACCGAGCCTGGTGTGTTCAGCATGTATCTTGGGGAGACGAGACCCATATAAAGGCAATTACAATTGATAAAGGATTAATGTTGGATCTGACATTTTGTGTGTGTGTCAGATATGTTCAAGCATGTTAATCTTTGCAGAATTGACACCCACTCCCTCCGAGATACAACTTGTTCAGCGTCTGAAATCTCTGCACCTGCCTTCACTTAAGTCTTATTTACATTTACTTTATTGCAATGTAAGTGGGTTTAAAAACATCTTCCGGGAGTTTTTACCCCATTCTGCAGGTCCTGCCGGCACTGCGGGCTCCTTGCTGATTGCAAGTCAAGTTTCAGCCACCTGCCTGGAAGCCCCAGATTGTTCCCCCTCAGGCCTCCCTTTTAACCCAAAGGGGAGGTGACTTCCGTCAGGGAGTCAGCATCCAACAGCAAGAAGCACAGACGCAGTTTTCCAGCAGACGGACGACTCTTTAATGTTTGTAAGTTACAGAAAACACGCATTTCCGTTGCATGCATTTAGAAGGTGTTTCCTATCTGTTGTGCTCTTCCCAATCTGCCTACACCGGTCCCCTCTGCAGAAGACACTTGCTCCAGTGTCTCCTCATCTCTCCCATCTCTCCCTGGGGTTTCGTTTTCTAAGTCAGAGCTCCCCCGGCTGCCACTGTTGGGGCTGCGGCGGCTGCGGCGTCAGCTCCATGCCTCCTGAACTTCACTCCACTGAAATCTGGTTGGGTATGAAACAGACTCCGGTGGAATGAAGGACAAGAGAAACACATGGATCGTCCGGGGGTCTTTTTCTCGGAGGGTGGGCTGCACGCCATCCCCGGCCTCTGCACGCAGGGTTACTGCCTGGTCACAGGCCTTCGGGATCTTTGAATCGCGGATGTGGGAGATGTGGGGAACCTGGATACTCTCTGCCCTCCCAGGATCACTGCCTTCCACGGGCTGCAGAGAGCAGGCTCACCAAGGCACCCTGTGTCTGCAGCACGGACGGACGGACAGTGCTGAGTGGCGGGCTGGGCTGTGGGGCTGGCACTCTGCTGTTTCTCACCCCAGAGGCAGCCGTCCAGGCATATCCGTGGGGAACTTCTCTGTGTCTACCTCGTTGGGGACCTGGCCATCTTCCCCCTTTGTCCGTGTCCCCCCGTGTGTGATGTGACTGAGCTCGGTGTGGAAGTCAGGTGTTCTGAAGTTACTTTAGGAAAAAACCCATCACCTATGGACCTGCTCACCAAGGTGATGGGATGCAGGGACGGGGCCTCCTCTCCAGAATGCACGGTCCAGTGAGCGTGGACAGCACTCTGCAGGCCCATCTGCCAGTGTGCAATCAGGAGGAGGGGCTGAGGAGCTCGGGAGGGACCAGGACCCCGGCCTGAGCCAGGCCCATTCCTGGGGTGGTGGCGGGGGTGGGGGGGGGGTAGAGAAGGGTGAGACTCCTGGGTCTTGCTCCTGGACCTAGACTTACTCAGGATGTCTGCTTTCTGGTGGCCCCACATCCTTTCCTAAGTCTGTTTGGAAATGGCACAACCTCACCTTTTGGCGGCATAGGGTTGGGGGCTGTGGCGGGGGGGCGGGGGAGGGAGGAGATGGCCTGGCTTTCAGAGACTGAACTAACTCGGGCTCTGAGGCCTCCCCACCCGCCTAAGAGAAGTGCCCACGAACCAGTGGCTGTGTGGCTGCTGCCGGGCCTCCTCCTTGCTGTGTTCAGACACGCCCGTGGCTCAGTGCAAACCCCATAAAAGGCTGTTCTCAGCACCAACATGCACACGGGGTAGTTAGGGCAGATCCGCCCTGTTGTTTGGAATACTTTCTTCCTGGGGCTTGTTCTGACCCGATGCTGGGAGGCAGTAGCTTAGAACGTGGCTCCTCCCCTGACATCCAGCCTCCCCAGCCCCGGGGAATCGGGCCTCTGAAAAAGACTCCTCAACAAGGGCTGGGGGTCCTAGCCATGGCCGGGGAAGAGCCCCGCTGTCCTTGGGTACTGAGAGGAAGAAGCCTGCCCCTGCTTCTCCACTCAGCCTCCCTCACGAACACTCAGTTCAGTCATGAGAGAGATGCAGGCTGCTTGTGAATGATCTACACCACATAGTCCTGCAATGACTTTGGTCTATCTTATAGACCTCCCGTTGGGCTCTGATAAACGATGGCAGGAGATGGTGGAAGGAAAGAGTTCTGGGACGGGAGAATTCTCTGCATTCTCTCTGGATTTTAGCCCAACTTGGAAGCAAAGGGGCCAGTGTGTCTCCCTGCAGACCCTCCTTACCCCACTCTCATCCTCCCACCATAGATGGCCCACCAGATTCTCCAAGTCCTCGGTGGGAGTGCCTCGCCTTCACGTGGGGTCCTCGGCCTGCAGGATGGGTACTCCGGAGGCACTGTGTCTGTAAAGCAGTTGTGAAAGACAATGCAGACAATAGGCAGCACTGATGTTGTTTACCCCAGACAAAGCAGGCCCTTTCCTAGCGCCCTACCCCCACCCTGCAGACCTTCAGTGGCTACAGACAGGTGAGATGAGCTGTATCAGGAGCCTGGAGCACTCTGGACCCCTCGCCTGGAGTTCAAGATTCTTCTGTCCACCATGCCTTTGCCAACGTGATGCCCCACTGACCTCTCCTTGGCCACTTGCAGAGGAGGGTTTGGGCACAAGAAGCAAACCAGGCAAGTGTTTGGCTTATAGAGGAAGTTCATTCGGTGACTGCTTTCCTGCCCCAACTGCCCTCAGGACTGGCCCCAAGTGGCTTCCTAATAAAACCAACTTGGACACGAGAAGCAAAAAAGGGAACCAGGTCCTTAATTTCCTGTTAGCACCGCACCTTCCAGGCCAGGACTGAAAAGCCCGCCCACCCCCAGCTCCTCGTGTTGTGTAAATCTCCACGAATCAGACAGAGCTGCAGTCCTGGTACCTAACTGCTCAGCACCCCTGTTCCTCGCCAGCTCCCATTAGGGATGAGCTTTATTGCCTGGGATCAGTGGAAATCCCCAAGACAACCCCGAGCGAGCTGGAGGTTTGGTTAGAACAGCAGGGTCAGCCACTTTCGCCTTGGAGAAGGTGGTGAGTAACTTCCAGTGAATGTGGCCTTCTCCACAGTCCAGCCTCCGCTCTTCCTGCCCAGTGATTCTGCAGAGGTAGTAGCCTCTCGGCTTTCGTTTCCCCAAGCCCCGCAAACCCAGAGATTTCGGACTCACCTGTAGGTATGAATGTCGGAACCTTCAACACAGCAGGACCTACTATGAGCTTGATTCGAAACAATCAATAGATTTTTCATAAGAAAACTCAGACAAAGGGGAGGCTACAGGCTCACGCGCACGAGAGAAAGAAAAGGAATTCCAAGTCTTGGAATGTTCTTCCACTCCTAAGGTTCGAGGACAGGAAATGAGAAAGGAGAACTACTTACTGTATAAAGTGTCCAGTGCGGCAGACCCGTGCAGAACAGAAATGGCTCCTGAGGGAAGGTGGGCGGGGAGGGGGGGTTCCCAAAGCCATTCTCCCTTTAGTAAGAAGGCATATGAGAGCAGAGGAAAGTGAGTTGGAGTAGAGGGGACTAAAAGGTAGCTGGAAAAGAGAGTTTGGAATATGGTTGGGGTTCCGTTGATGTTTTAGAATAGAAGTTGGTAACAGACAATGAAAGAGAGAGAAACTGGTTTTTCCAAGGCGAGGGGGAAGAAGAAGGACTGGCCCCTTTCAAGGAGGTGGCCCTAGTTTCACTCTTTATTTATGCACCTCACAGCAAAGCTTCGGGTTACCTGCTGGGCCCAACCAATGGAGAGAGGGCCCGGGCTGCTGGCCCCGCCTCTCAGGACCCACACCCCAGGGGGCCGTGAATGGCGAGGCCTCTCTGCAAACTAATGCTTCTTTCTTATTGTTCTGTGAACACCAGAAAGGGAGGGAAGGGAGGTGAGGGCTGCATCACTGGGGAGTCTGCAGGTTATCTGAGTGCTGGGCCTGGAGGCTTTGGCCTCTGGAAGACCTGCAGGAAAGAAAAGGGAATGCTGAGATCTTATCAGGGCTGGAAGAAGCGAAGGGTGTGTGTGTGTATGTGTGTGTGTGTGTGTGTGGTGTGTGCCTGTGTGTAGGCAGCAGGAATCGATGGTCCTTTGAGCTTTCAGCCGTGACCCCGTTTCTTAGCTCTGTGCAGTGCGCTTCAGGAATCCAGCCCATCCCAGACCAGCCATAGAAAGAGGCCAAGGGTCTGAGCAGAGGCCCGCCTCCTGGTTATTGATAGGAAGCACAAACTGAGTTTGCTGCTCTCCAATGAGAAGCAAGGGGCTTTTGCAACCCAAGAGACTTTGCAACTTGCTTTCCTTCCATTCCCAGGGTGGGGAAGAGACCCTCTGTGTGAGGGGAAGCTGCTCAACTGTGCCCCCACCTCAGCCCCCTCTTCCCCGTGCCTGCTCCCCCCTCCCCACTCGCCCTCTTGGCAGGAAGGTAAGGGAAATGGAAGCCTCCTCACGCGTAGTGCACTTCGCCGGAATCCTTGCCTGATTTCCACGTGTTTTCAAGGCGAACCTGGGGCCCAGCTAAGGTAGATGCCTCCCTCCTCCAGGTAGGGGAGGGATGGAAGGCCTGGTCCAGAGGACATCGTGGTGCAGTCCTGTCCCACAGCCCGTCATAGACGTTGATCCTAACTGCTCAAAATCTCTTTAGAAATCTGCTCATCCAAACCTCTTACCAAACAGGTGGGAACCTGAGGCTCTGAGAAGAGAATTTCTGTCTCACGTTCATGCAGGGTCACGATTCTAGTCTACCTGGACCTGCTCTTAAGGGCTCTTCCCTGGTTCTGGAGGGTCTCGCATTTGTCTGGGGGCATTCAGCACTTTTTCTGGAAGAAGAAAAGGCTCCATGGAGGGTGAGGGGAGGGAGATTTTCTGGGTGATAGCTTTCTTAAGTGTGGGGATTCCTCCCCAAACTGTCAGGGCACACAATTGTGCTGCCAACTGGACCCAGATTGCCTTAGTGTAGCCTCAGCTCTCCCTTTTTCCAATTAGGAATGTAGAGAGAGAAGCAGAGTCCCTGGTAAGACGATACACATATACTTGTGAGTTAGAGACCCTGGACCCTTGTCCAGCCCTCTCTCCTTTCCTGTAATTCATTCATTCATTCATTCATTCATTCATTCATTCATTGATACATGATCTCTCTCACCGCCTCACTCCACCTCACTCAACCCTGCACCAGGTGCGTGAGCTCTTTACCCTTTAGGAACTCCCAACTTAGATATACATATACATGCACAGATATAAAAACAGGCCCATGAGAAAAACACTCTGAACACTCCCCCAAAAGGCTATGTCAACTTTTGTCCCTGAGGTTCAGGGAAGGTCCCACAGAGACGGCGACATCTGAGTTGGCCCTGGACAGAGGAGGGAGGCCTGGAGGTGGGTTAGGAGCCGCTGGAATGGAAACCCCGAGGAAGGAGCCCTCACCTGCCTCAGAAGCTCACTGTGCTCCAAGGGAGGACTGGAGGCGGAAGGCCGGCTGCTAGGGAGATGGCTGCCCCAAAACGTGGGGTAAAGGGAGGGCAGGAGTGGCACCTAGGGGGGAAAACAAGCAGAGGTCCTGCTGGTCCTATTCTTCGCCATCCAGGGGGCGTCTTGACCTCTACATTTGTTTAGAAAATGGAAACAATAACACAGCCAACACAGCCGGGACAGACTCACCTGCCTGGAGTTATTGTGATTATTATTTACCTTCCCCTCGGCCTGATTCACCGTGGTCCAGGAGGATGCTCTGTGGACTGGTCCAAACACACTGGTTTTTATGGTGGGTTTGCGGGGGTGTGGTGGGGGGGGGAGCATAGCAGGGTGGCTTTGCTGGTAGCCTCCTGTCCCCGCATCCCTCAGTCTGGCTCTTTGTTCCAAAGTCACTTAAGAGGCAAAGGCTCTAGATGTCCTCCCTTCCCCTACATCTACCATCGGCGTTTCCCAAGCTTTTTCAAGGATCGCATGCCTGTGGGAGGGAGAGTGTGAGGGCAGAGAGGAGTAGAGGGGGCAGGGCAGGTGGCTGGGCTGGAGCACAGGGCTCCGTCTCCACTCAGGAGCTAGCCACATCACGGTGTGTGCTCACTTTCTCTCATCTTGGGCTTCATGTTTTGGTTTGATGTCCTGTATGCATATCCCTCCATCTTCATTCCTTCTCCCCCTCAACACGACCTAGCCAGGGATTCTCTACTGTGAGAAGATCTTTGGGCCCCACGGGGATCTCTGGTCTGCCATTCCCTCCGCTCTGACTTCCAGCGCCATATGTGACTGTCACATCTTTAGCTGTTGAGGAAACAGGTAAAAGATTGCAAACTCTCCCAAGTGTTCTAACACCGGATTAGCGTTCGTTACCTGCCACTCTCTCCTGACTAAATTCTGGTTATAAGCTCCTCTCATCTTGCAGCTCCGCCTTCATGCCTAGCACGGGTGCCCACTGTCCTCCTGTGCAGTCAGTTCTTTCTCCTGGGTAGGGGCACAGAACAAGAAGCAACCGAGGTGTCTAAGGAGCCCATTTGGAGTGGTCATTGTGACCTCTTAGGAGTGAAACAGGACGGGTAGTGTGACAGAAGGAGACAGCTTGTTCCCAGAAGCTGCTGGGAACATCAGAGCCCATGGCCTGGAGGTGTGGGGGAGGGTGCCCTTTGGGCTGCCAACAGACTGGAGCCTTCATCACCTCTCACTCTCAGCCTCTTGCTCTGTCCCACGTGTTGAGCTTAGGAGGGCCTCACCCTACAGGTTTATCAGTAAGGGCCCAAAGCCAGGAACATGCCTGCTAATTTTTTTTCTGCCACTTCCTAGGTGGTCACTTTGGCCCAGAAAGTAAGTGCATCAACATAAGGGGAGAAGATGTGGTTTAGCAGCAGAAATGAAAAAAACAACAACAACTTAGGGTTTGAGCTTATAGTAAACTTTACAAGATTCAATGTTATAATGCGGCTGTCAAAGAGTAAATTCTATCTTTGGTTGTATTATTAGAAATATGAGCGAGAAAACAGGGAGGTGATATTCCTAGTCTATTCTATATTGCTTAGATTACACCTGGATTATTATGTTCAGTTATAGGCTTCACATTTGAAGAAAGGTACAATACAAGTATGAAAGGGAGAAAAAGGTGATCAGAATGGTGGGTGGGCTTGAAAATGTATCATTCTGAGGAAGGATTAAGGATGTTTAGTCTGGAGAAGTGATGACTAGGGAGCAGCAGGAGGCATAGGACAGGTGTTTTCGAGTACATGCAGATGCTCCACGTAGAAGGGGGTTATATTTGTTCTTAGTGGCCCCATGGGTAGAATTAGGAACAATTTCTTTTCCTATCACCTGTTCCCCGTAGAACTACTTTCTTAGAGACAGACCCTGCAGGACACAGGCAGGTGGAAAAAGACACCTGGTGATTCTGGAGTTAATATAGCCCCTTGAGAGAGGGCAAGTCCCCCGCTAGGGGTACATGGAAGGAGCAGGCATGCTCCCTGCATACCCCCACCAGGTGGAATAGAACACCTGTCTGAGCAGGTGGGGCCAAACCCCTGAATCCAAGTCAATAAATCAAATCGAAGCCCCTTCCTGCCGTCTTGACGGCCCCTTCCCTCCCACGTGACTGTAGCTCTTCAGTGGACTTGTCCGGTGCCAGTGCTGCGCATGGACGTTGATTTTGGGTTGGTCTTCATTGGCAGGCCTCTGTATCCCGAAATCACATCCGCACTCTGCACATAGCATCCTGTGCCCTGGGCCTGTGTCTACAAGCGTCATCTTACAGTTCCCGAGGCCCCATCTTTCTCTCTCACTAGGCCATGGATCTTCTAAGAGAAAAGAAAGCCCTACATTCCCTGCGCTGAGACCTTCCCGGCACCTGGTAGATGCTCAGTAATCATCTGTTAAATGGGTAAAGGCAGTGGTCGGCAAACTCATTAGTCAACAGAGCCAAATATCAACAGTACAACGGTTGAAATTTCTTTGGAGAGCCAAATTTTTTAAACTTAAACTTCTTCTAACGCCACTTCTTCAAAATAGACTCACCCAGGCCGTGGTATTTTGTGGAAAAGCCACACTCAATGGGCCAAAGAGCCGCATGTGGCTCGCGAGCCGCAGTTTGCCGACCACGGGGTAAAGGTGAAGAGAGGCTGTGACTGAGGAGACTTGGGGTCCGGGTCTTACACCCCCTTCCCTTCATTCTCCTGGCCCCTCTCCACTCCAGCATTGATCAGAACCTGACCCAGAGTTTCAGGAGCTGTGACCAGATGTTTTCCTGCTCCGCGGGGCTGAAGGTCCCTCATCCCTGAGGTGGCCACATTCTCTGGAGACGGTAGAGGAGGGGAGCTGGGACGAAGCCTGCCTGTTGAAGGTCTCCTCTCCCTGGCCCCTCCCTCCCAAGGCCTAAGCTAGTTCTCCAGGTGAGGGGAAAACCCCAGGACCCCCCTGTCCCCTTCCTGCTCAAGGCAGAAGAAGGAGCCCAGGGGATCCTGTAGCATGCAAAAGCAAAGTCATGGTTTTAGCTCAGCTCCTCTGGACACTGCCCACCGTTATCTGCTCCACACAATCTCTCCTACCTGCCTGGAGGCTTTCTGGGTTTGGGGAACTTCCATTTCCGTGGAGAATGGTCATTGGATATTTTATTTTTCTGTGTTTACAACATCCAGGGACGACTTTAGGAAAGCAGAGGAATGGGGAAGTTTCTAATGGAAGATGCTTTGATCAGCCGAAGCAGCTCGTGCTCCTGAACAGAGAGGGAGATCCGGACACAGTGAGCGGGAGGTGGCTGTGCTCCTCAGACCTTGACTCCTGGCTCTCAGCGTTTGGGGAATTAGAGGGTATGGACAGCACAGAGGAAAAGCAGGGGTCACCTGTTAATTCATATCTTCGTTCAGCCTTTATTGGGCACCTACTACATGGGAGATACTTGACCAGGTGCTGCAGATAAATGGACGACTAAGAGCCAGGCCCGCAACACAAAGACTTTGCATGCAGAGAGGGACCTGGCATGCTGACCCATGCTGCTAGAGAAAGGGACAAGTATGGTAGCCCCTGGACTGGCACTGCAGGAGCCAAGAGAAGCCTGTCTTCCTGCCTTGCATATTAGGAAGGCTTCATGGAGGAGGTGCCACCCCACTGAGCTCCGAAATGCAAGAGGAACTGTGCCAACGAGAGAAAAGAGAGAATTTGGAGCGGGGGCTCCTTGGGGTAGTGGGGTTTGAGCAGAGAGGGGCAGGTGGTCTTATTCCTTAGAAAAATGCCAGCTCCAGCCCTAGCTGGTTTGGCTCAGTGGATAGAGAATTGGCCTGCGGACTGAAGGATCTTGGGTTCAATTCCAGTCAAGGGCACATGCTGGGTTGCAGGCTCAATCCCCAGTAGGGGGCGTGCAGGAGGCAGCCAATCAATGATTCTCTCATCATTGATGTTTCTATCTTTCCCTCTCCCTTCCTCTCTGAAATCAATAAAAAAATATATTTTTTTTAAAAAGAAAAATGTCAGCTCCACCCTCGGTCAGATGTGGATTTACCACTTGGGGGGTCTAGAGTAAAGAATGGGAGGGGATTGAAGGAGCCTAGCCTGCCTAGGAGGGAAAAAAAATCTAAGCCAAACTCTTCCGCATCAGCACCTCTGCGAGATAGATCTGGGCAGGTAATCGAGGTTGGCAATCTCTGCTGGCTTGCCTCACTGCATTTTTTTGTGTTTCATCAGATGCCAGTTAGAATTTGCTAAATAAAGAGGGAAGATCAGCAGCAGAGGGGCAAGTTTTAATGGGGAGAAACTGACCCGGGGAGCTGCTAAAGGGTGACAGGCAAGCTTGAGGCCACCAGGCTGCTTAGCTCAGCACCAGTGGGCTGGTGCGCATGCTTGTGTGCACACACCTGCGCAGACGGACCTGTGGCTAATTATACTGTTAAGAGCATTTCAGCCTGGCTTGCCTAATAGTCCCAGAAAGGAGATTAGGTGGGCAAATGAATGCGGTGCACAAAGAGGGGGAGGGTTGTATTGCTGCAAAACTTTTCAGACATCTGATGATCTGTTGCAGAAAGAAGCCACGTTTGGGGCCCTTAGACAAAACAATTAGAAAGCAGACCTCCAGCTAGGGAATGGTTTTGGGGCTCAGAGGACTGGTTTCTGCTCTCAGAACACGCTGGCGGGTGCCAGCGCATCCATCTCGCCGAGTCTGGAGAAGTGAGCTCTGTGGCTGAGCTCAGCAGTTCTGAGCAACAGAGCAATAAAGCAGCCCGGGAGCCCTGTCGCTGCAGCAAGAGGGGTGATCCCACAATTTAATAAGCGGGAGGATGCAGCAGGGCCAAAGCAAATTGTCTGAAGGTGATGAGATTGCTGTGCCTTCCTGGGCCGCAGCGGAGCCCGTGGGAAGGGGTTTGGGTTTGTGATGCTGGGGTGGGCGATGGGCTGACAAGGAGCTGGGGAAGAAGAGGAACCGAGCTTGAGGCTCAGCCCTGGGATCCACTCTCCAAAGGCAGGGACGAACCATCGCCTAAATCTATGCAGCATCTTTGGAAACTGGGGATGGGGAGGAGCTAGGGAGGGACTCTTCATTCTTACTGAACTGGAATGAACCAGGTGTCAGGGGTGACACCTGTTGGGGTGGGAGAGGCAGAAAGGGAACAGACTGACGTTTGAGCCCAGACTCCCAATTGCTGATTGTGCCGTTTAGTTGAGTCACAGCGACTCTGACACTGTGTCCTCATTGAGGAGTGGACATGACGGTAATGCCTGGGTAATGCCTGGGGATGTCCCCCAAAACAAAGAGCTGCACTGTCGTTATGAAGCTGAGTGCAACCCAGAGTCCAAAATGGTAAAATGCAGACTCGGAGTCACCCGGTGGACCCAGTTTCTAGGCTCAGTATCTGGTCCGAGGATCTGCTGGCATTCCCCAATTTTCCTCCATCCAACCCAGAGCTGAACTGCAGCTGGCTAACACCTGCCAGGGAGAGCCGCTTGTTAGAATTCCAGGGAATCGCTTGCCATCTGGTTGTTAAACACATTGGTAGCTTGAAATCAGCCCTGGTGAGAGGACTTGTACCATGCTACAAGTCAGGGTCCACCCGGGAGCCAGTTGCTAAGCGTTTACAGCCCAACTCTGTCCCCTCCCCCCCCCCCCCCCCCCCCCGCCCTGGCTCTCCCCCGTCCCTGGCTCTCCATGACCCCCTCCCCCTTCACTGGCTCTCCATGACCCCCTCCCCTCACTGGCTCTCCATGACCCCCTCCCCTCACTGGCTCTCCATGACCCCTCTTCACTGGCTCTCCATGACCCCACCTCTCTGGTTCTCCATGTTGCCCCCCCCCCCCCCGCCCCCTCGCTGGCTCTCCATGTTGCTTTCCCATGTCTGAGGGCTGGCTCCCCTGCCCGCTTTGCTCTCAGTGACACTCAACACATTGGGGCAGCAATGCTGAAGGCCCTAGTTCTGGTCCTGAACCCCAAACTGCAGCCCCACAGGCTGCTTTCTCTTTCCAGGAGATGCAGCCCCCTGATGCTTCTGCTCTGTGCTCTTGCTTACACTCATTCCTCCATCTAGATTCTAGAACATTTCCTCTGAGTATTCTGAATGTACTGTCCCTGAAGCGCTCTGCCACCCCTCTCTCTTTCCCCACTCACCCCCCCCCCCCCTTCTCCACGTGGGCCTCCCCACGAGCCTCTTCCCCGTGGTGGGCAGGTGGCTGCTGGCTCTCCCTGTCGCTGGGCCGTCACTTCCTCCCGAGGCAGGGCCAGTCCACGGACATGCCCCGAAGGTCTGTCTTAGGTTATTATACAGGGTTTTCCTCATATTTCCTCCTGTAATCCCATGGCACAGTCATTTCAAAGATATGGAGAGTGGGGTAACTCACAGGAGGTAACATGACTATTAGAATTCGGATTTGGGGAAAAGGCTTTCTGACTCCTCGGGGCCGAGACTTCCACCTTTCGTCTTCCCATTACACTTTCAGATTCTCAGCCACTTTTCTCTTCCATATAAAACCCACACTGCCCTGCACGAGGTCAGGGTTCATGCCTGCTTGATGAATCCATTGAAACTTCCTTTCAGTCACGTATTTTGTAGCAAAAATGAGATGGAGATTAGGGAGGAATTAGAGATGATATTACTTCCACAAAATTAACTCTGTCCCGAGGAAAGCCCTGAACCCTGCCCCCCCAGCCTCCCCCTCCCTTCCTCCCTCCCTCAGCCCTCCCCCCGCCCCACCCCCCACTGTAGGCACTGTGCTAGATGGTCCCTTCAAAGTGAAGCGAGGAGTTTTTGTTTTTTCCCCCTTTATTTTACATTTTTATTGCTTTCAGAGAGGAAGGAAGAGGGAGAGATAGAAACATTAATGATGAGAGAATCATTGATTGGCTGCCTCCTGCACACCCCCTTCTGGGTATTGAGCCTGCAACCCGGGCATGTGCCCTGACTGGGAATTGAACCTTGACCTCCTGGTTCATAGGTCTACGCTCAACCACTGAGCCACGCCGGCCAGGCAAACCAGGAGTTTTTGTAAAGATGGTGAAAGGGTTTCAACAGGGGCACAGACATGCCCCCGTGACTTTCAGCAGGAGACTATTGTTTGACAAACTGTGCAGTTACAATATTGCACAGATCAAACCCTCCAAGTTTAGTGTGAAGCTTATCTGCCTCTTGTTTGAGTTGTAGCCAACAACAATGACAATTTAACATTTCCCTCAAATCTGAGGGCCCTGGGCACCTGTGAGGATGAAAAATGGACAAGTTAAACAGGCTCTTTTGCAATGACTGAGAGACACCTCGAAGGTTTCCCTTGTAGTTTCAGATTTGGGTATTGTTGTTGCTTGTTTTTAAATCTAGTGCTTTCTTCCCCACCTCAAATACTACTACTACTACTACTACTACTACTACTAATAATAATAATAAGAAGAAATGGTAAAGATTCTTAAATGACTGAGAATTTCCTTTTCTCCATAGGCCTAGTGCCTAATTCTGTTGGGTTTGGAAATATGAGCCGACCACTATTTTCTGACAAATTGGAAAGGAAATAAGAGATACCTCCCTCTCCCATCTTTTCTGAGCCCTAAGAGAGCCAGTAGCACTCAGCAGCTAGGAGGTGTCCACGGGGCTGTCCTCTGATGGAAAATCGAGAGCTAAGTGTGCCTTCTTTCCCATGAAGGTTCTGCCAGGATGACAGGCAGCGAGATTATAGTTTACCTCTGGCCAGCGTTTTGAAGAACTGTGGTGTTCCTATTCTCTTCCAACGGAGCTCTGATGTGTGCAGACTCCCTATAATTATGGAATAATTGGATTTAACTATAGGGGTAGAGCTAGTTTCCAACCAAGTGCTCTCAAATAATTTGTTGCTTTTTAGAAAAAAAAAAAAAAAGGATACTCTTACTGGCTTTAGTGGCATGTATGTATGGCTCCCCTCAACTCACCAAGAGAGGAAAGGATGGCTGGTGTGAGTCCCAGTCATTTTAGTGGGGTTGATGGGATCCTAGTACCCTAGTATCTCAGCTCTGAACATTCCAGAAAGTTCACTTTCTCTAAAAAGGAAATCCAGAGAGGAGGCCTTCCCAGGGTCCCAACGTGAAATGTTTCAGTCTCATGCCTACGGTTAGGACGTTATGCTAAATGTCCAGAGTTTGCATGTAGCGGCTTGTGGGTAGAATCTAGGTGTGGGTGGATTGTTATTAGGTTTGCATGATGTTTAGAGTTTTCGTGAGTTCGTTGCTGCAGATATTAATTAGATGGTTTCACATAAAATTCTGGATTTCAGCCTCCACTTAAAAAAGAAACAGAAAAAAAATCTGTCCATTCAGGGCCTGAATCCCTCCATCACCATACTCTGCTCAACCTGAATTTCTGGTCCTTTTAAGAAGGCAACCACTACTTTAACATGTGCCTTTCAGCTCTCACCACACATTTACTTACATTTTTTGACTCTTGGTGTTTGAATCACCTGTATCCTTGGGTCTCTTCTCTTCTCTTCTCTTCTCTTCTCTTCTCTTCTCTTCTCTTCTCTTCTCTTCTCTTCTCTCTCTCTCTCTCTCTCTCTCTTTCTCTCTCTCTCTCTCTCTCTCATATTTCACCCTCCCCATCAACCTCTACGTAATATGAACTTATCTTTTATTGAAGGTAGTATGATGTAGGGAGACGAGTAAGAACCTTTGAATCACAGAACCATACTTAAATCTCAGCTCCTTTGTTCACTAACTGTGTTACTTTATATAAACAACTTTACATTTCTGATCACTGTTTCCACATCTTGGGCTTATATGACACCACATTTAGGCTAGAGTGAGCCCCAGCACAATCCTTGATACCCAATGGATGTTCAATGACCGTTAGTTTCCCATGCTCTTATTCTGCTCTGAATAGAGGCAGAGAAAAGCAAATGTTGGCCTAAGTCAATGTCACAGACCCTTACACAGCACGGCACCTGGGAGTTTGTTCACTCTCCCACCCGGGTGAAATACAGAGGAACCCTCTTGCTCCAGGTTACTCAGGGAACAACAAAGAAACCCAGGTGTCCTGGGCTCTTAGCCCAGTGCTCATTGCACTCAGAACAGCCTCCCAGATCCACACAGATTCTTCCCAGCAGAACTGAACATGGTGTGAGCGTGGGATATTTGTTGCTTGGGGCTTGACAAAACGGTCGCAGACAATGAGTGGTTTGAATGTCTGAAAAGAAGCATTAGGGAGGGACCTAAATTAATCACACAACTGTTGCAAGATATAACCTGGCTGTTAATAAGCTCTGCTTTGCCATTTCACTCTTTAATGAGTCAGTTTGTGCAGACTTCCCTTTAATATGCCTTGCCTTCTTTCTTGAGGTGACTGTGCAATAAAGGTGTGCCATCTTGGTCAGCACCTTAATCTTCTCTGGCTGACACTTTAAAGTGAAGTAAAATAAAGTGAAACAGCTGACCCAGGCTCATCTCCTTCCCACCAGAATTCCTTATGTGGTCATCAGACATGTGTCTTCACTTACAAAAGGCTCAAGGCAAACGGTTAAGTGGAGGCCAGGTAGGGTCTTGAGCAGTAACACCATCTTCTCATAAAGTGTTTCAAAGTCAAAGTCCCTGGGGTCTGGGAGTTGGAAGACCAGGATTCAAGTTCACACCCATTACCAAGGATCTGTGTGACCCTGGACAAGTCACTTCCCATCTATGGATGTTAGTTTTCTCATTTGTCCAGCTCCTTCCAGCATCAATGACTATTCATGTAGAACTTCACTCCTCAGAAGGTTGTCAGTTGACTTTGGGAAGGATCCAAATCAGGTTGCTGCAGGACAGTAGAGAAGTTCTGATGCTGGGTTGGGTCAGAGAAAGGCTGGGGTCAAGGAACCAGAGTCCGAGATTTGTTGTTTACAACCTTTGTAATTCCAATGAACTTGAAGAATTCCAGGTCACTGAATTGCTTTGGCTGAACACAGTGCAGGGGTCAGAAGATAGTGCCATGGAGGTGGGCGATAAGGTAATGAGGCAGGAAGTGGAAGGATTTGCAATTTCATTCCTAGACTGAGCAGTGCATCCTTGGGAAGTGAGTTTCACTAAAATTTACCTACCTCAGAAATGTAGATGTGGGAAGATTGTGAGTGAGTCAAGGATGAGATTTTAACAAGACTCACTCTTGCTTTTTAAGTTCAGGTCAGACCAGAGACAGGAGTGTGTAGAAAAGAAGGGCTGATGGATTTGTTCATCCTAATTGACTGAGTGGTTTCCAACAAAGCATTTAGTCGCTTTCAATCTCTGGGGTTGATGTCCTTTCTGGGGCTGACATGATTCTATTCTCTGGGTATATCCAAGTCTTTGGATAGAGAGGCATTAGCTGGAGCGAGAAAGAATATATGGATATGGAATTTTGACACATGACATTGACCTTGGCTCAGGACCACCATGAAGGGGAGCTCAGCATTTCTCCCGCTGCCTGTAATCCTAGCTGAGCTCTTGGAGTTGCCTAGTAGTTTGGGAAATTATGAAAGCCCTGTAGAAATGCAGAGGCAGATGGAGATTGGGCTGGACTGGATTGGATCAGTTGTAGCGTCTGATTTCAAGCCAAATACATTCTTCCTTGCTTTTTTGTTTTGTTTTATTAATCCTCACCTGAGGATATTTTTCCCATTGAGAGAGTGGAAGCGGGGGAGAGAGAAAGAGAAAGAGAAACATCAATGTGAGAGAGACACATCGATTGTCTGCCTCCCTCAAACCCTGACCTGGGCCAGGGATTCTAGCCTGCAACCAAGGAACATGCCCTTGACCAGAATTGAACCAGTGACCCTTCAGTCTATGACCAGGCACTCTAACCACTGAACAAAACCAGTTAGGACTCCCTTGCTTTCTTAAAGATTTAATTCATGTTGCTTTCTCCCCTCTTCCCCCTCCCCCAGATGCTGTTGATAGCAACCACTGGCTCTTTTGATCACATTGATCACCATCCATGACCTCTTTCTCTCTTGTCTTGATCTACCCAGCCTCTATGCTGCAGTGTGGCATTCAACACCTTTCCCCCCAGGTGCTCCTCTAGCCCATGGTGACCTCTTTTGCGCTGACCTACAGTGGCTGTTCCATGCTGAACCCCCCAGTGTAGCTTTTAATTGCATGTTTTTGTGTTGTTGTCTAATAGCTTCACATATATTGTTTACCTCTACAAAGCCTCTCTAGATTGTAGGGTTTGGGGAGCCAGGGACCATGTTTTCTGCTTTCTTAAATCATCCCGGGCAGCCCTAACCAGTGTTGCTGAGTGGATAGAGCGTCGGCCTGCGGACTGAAGGGTCCCAGGTTCGATTCTGGTCAAGGGCATGTACCTTGGTTGCAGGCACATCCCCAGTAGGGAGTGTGAAGGAAGCAGCTGATAGATGTTTTTCTCTCTCATCGATGTTTCTAACTCTCTATCCCTCTCCCTTCCTCTCTGTAAAAAATCAATAAAATATATTTAAATCAATCAATCAATCAATCGTCCCGGGCCGAGCATGCTGGCCTCAGAGTGTCTGATCTTTCACGGTCACATGCTCTTCATCGGAGACTTCCCCCTGCCTCCATGTACCTTCCCCAGCTCCTGCTTTGCTCCTGCCAGTGACAAACTGTCCCTTTCAGCAGGGGGTCTGCAGTTGCCCTAGCATGCCTGCTACAAATCAGCTTGAAGGAAGCTGTCTGGAAGTGCCCTGGTGAGTCAAGTGGGCCCCTCCTTAGAGACAAGGAATTCTGAGGTCTAGCAAGCACATGCCTGCCCATCTGTGGACCAGTTCCAACCCCCGTCTTGCCTCGGGGAACACTCCTTATTTTTACCTCCAGTAAGCTTCTTCCCTCCTCCGCTGGCTGCCCTGACTTGTTAGGTGTAGATGGCAGGGCAGCTCTGAAGAGCCAGCGCTTGGTGTGGGGAGGCAGGATGTCTCCCCGCCCCCACCCCAGAGCACGAGCATTGCAGGATTCTGGTAGGTTCACTTTGGTAAACCCAAGAGCAGGAGGAGAAACCACAGAATCATGGCATTTTTGAAGCCTGAGCCCAGAGAGAGGAAGAATAGGATGGAGAAGAAGAGAACAGAAGAGCTCCGAATGGACTTGACCACCAATTAGCTGTGTCATCTGGTGACTCATTCATCCTCTCTCTCTCGCTCTAACTCCTCTTCTGGAAAGCAAAGTAGTTGGATTAAAGCAGTAGCTTTCAAAGTTAGAAAACAAAGGAACCTTTTATCAAGCAAAATCTCATGAAGAATTTCAGTTTCTAGAATGGAAAAGCAGAGCCATTCTGGTTGAAGCTGGGTGCAGAGGGCCTCCCGGTTTCCTCCTGGTCATTCAGATTGTCCCCTGAAACACCTCAGTCAGAACTTCCCAGGATCACAGTTTGAAAGCACCGAGGAAGTTGATTTCGATGGCCCCCCTAGCTCTGCCTCAAAGTGTGGTCCTTGGGCCAGCAGTAAGCGCCGGTAGCATTTCAGGCCCTCCTTGCCACCCATTGAATCAGAATGCATGTTAACAAGATGCCCAGGAGATTCCTGCAGGTTTGAGAAGCACTGCTGGACCATTCTGTGACCCAGAGAGCTGGGTGGCATGAGGACCAAGGGTGCATCATTACATCCTTCATTGTGGTATATGGGCCCGGTCAGCTGGGGCCGGAAGTGTGGGCCACATCTCCTTGTTGAAAATTTGAATGCCTCGTGCATTAGTTGTCCCTGGGTGGGGAACCAGCATGGAGTACAGTGAGGCTTGTTATTGGGAAAGGCAAGAGAAGAACACAGGATTTGCTCATTAAGCCTCTGTCCTTTGGAAAGTCCAGCAGCCCTTTCCTGCTGTGATTTTTTATTTTTTAAATTTGGCAGAAGTTGGGATGAGATGGGGTCTTGAGTCAATTCACTATTTTTCGCTGTCTTTGTTAATGTCCCAGTGGCCACTTCTGTAAAAACTCTTCCTGGTAACAAAAAGCATGTTTGTGCTGTGGGTGGGGATGTTTCGGGGAAATTTGTATGTTTCTGATGCTTTTATGTTGACAGAAGAATTTAAGATTTAGTAATAAGGCCTTTAGGATTTTTCCTGGTTTCTCATTTCTTCTTTCCTTTTTGAAAACCTGAGATCCTCCTCAGCCAAGAATAAACAAAGTTGAGCTGCAAAGGGGTGGGCTGGGTTTGCCCTCAAAGCCCCTGGAGGAGAGGTAGGTTCTTAACTTGGCACCAGCCACTGGTCGTGCATGGTCACCCCACTCTTCTCCCTTCCCTTCCCTCTGCTCAGCCCCCACCATTTCATCCCACCTCGCCTACCAGTGGCCTTCATTCAGAAGGCATCCACAGAGCTCTGTGCCTTTAGAGAAACAATGCTCCTTGGGGAACTCTGTGCTACACTTGGAGAGACTCTTTGCTTATTGTGCTGTTGCCACATGGACACAGGCAAGTTCAAGAGAGATTGGGAAGATGTTAATACTCTTGGAACGGAGCCAGGTGAACTTTCCTTAAAAACATTTTTTTAAAAAAAAGTATTGATTTGCCCTAGCTGGTTTCGCTCAGTGGATAGAGCATCGGCCTATGGACTAAAGGGTCCTGGGTTCGATTCAAGTCAAGGGCACATGCCTCTGTTGCAGGCTCCATCCTCAGCCCTGGTTGGGGCATGTGCGGGAGGCAGCCAGTTGGTGTGTCTCTCTCACATCGATGTTGCTCTCTCTGTCTCTCCCTCTTCCTTCCACTCTCTCTAAAAATCAATGAGCCCTACCTAGTTGGTTTGGCTCAGTGGATTGAGCATTGGCCTGTGGACTGAAAGGTCCCGGATTCGATTCCGGTCAAGGGCACATGCCTGGGTTGTGGGCTCGATCCCCAGTAGGGGGCGTGCGGGAGGCAGCCAATCAATGATTCTCTCTCATCGTTGTTAGGTTAGAGTTAGGGTTTAGGATATAGGGTTTGGGCTAGAATTAGGGCTTACTGTTAGGGTTAGGGAAATGTGTAGGATAGTGTTTTAAAAAAAATCAATGGAAAAATATCTTCGGGTGAGGATTAACAAAAACTTAATTTAATTTAATTTTTTTAAGTATTGATTCTTCGGTTAAATTCCCAAGCTGGGAAGTCATTCTGGGGAAGCTGGTTTGGCAGTGCTGTTCAGCTGAGCTCCGTGATATTGGAAAGGTCCTGCCATCAGTGACCAGGCCCGGCAGAAGGGGAGGTAGGTTTTGTGCAGCTGGATCTGCCCAAGCATGTGTGCCTGTTGCTGAGAGATGCTGGACTCCTCGGCTAACCAAGACGGCATGGGATTTTCTCAGTAATTTAGCATTTTTCTTCGAAATCTAGGCTAGTGATCGATTCCCAGGGCACTGTGGGGTTTTCATTTGGATCTTCTTGTCTCTTTGAGGGCTGGGAAAGAGACACACACCTCCTCCAACCTTCCTTTCTTTCCCATGAACAAATCGCCTGAATGCAGTGCCTCCCACATTCGTGTCTTTAGCCCAGATTGTTGTCCTAAGCATAGGACCCATTTGTCCAGCTTTCTCTTGAACATCTCCACTTGGATATCCCACATGCAGTTCGAACTCAACCTGTCTGAAATGAAATTAATCAGAATTTCCCCCAATTTGCTTCCTCAAACATGCCTTGTGTTCCTTTTCAACTTTCACCCAGTTGTTCATGCCAGAAATGTCAGACTCACCCCCGATTCCTTTCTTCTCTTACTCTCTGCATCCTATTGGTCATCAGAACCTGAACAGGCCTGACTCCAACCATCTTTGTCCATCCCCATTGCTGCCGCACTAGTAGAGACCACAGATACAAATTATGTAGGAGAAGGTTTCCCATCTACCCCTCCCAGTTCCAAGCACAGAGACTGACACAATAGATGCTGAAGAAATGTTTGCTAAATTAAGAAATGAGAAAGGAAGGGAAGACAAATGAAGCGATTACCAGCTGCTGCCTCTGAAAAGTCCAGGCGAGACACAGGAGAGAGGAGAGAAAGTGCACCTCTGGATGAGATGTTTCATAACATTGCTTTGTTGCAGGACCATTGACAGTAACTTTATCTAACCTAGATCCGAACAGTTACAGCATAAACTCATTTTCACTGGCTCTGTCCTTAAGACGAGCTAGTTCTGTTTCTTCTGTGTGTGGCTGAAGAAGCTACAGGGATGAAAAACCTTTGTGCAAAGCCAGCTTCCAATCCAAGCAGCAGACCTGAATCCATTTTATGGGAGAATAGCTGCCCCAGGGCTGGCTCTCTCTGCCCAGTAATTAGCAAAAAAACAGCAGTTGAGGTTTGGGCTCATCTTCCTATGTCTGCAGGATAGCTGCGTACATATCAGCCTCTTGCATATGTGTCCCTTCACCCTTTTCTGTGCAGCTTCCAAATCCTTTGTAGTGTTTCCCCTGCCCCCAAATCAGGAAGGAATGAGATAGCAACAAGAGAGGCCAGAAAGAAATCTTAAAGCTCCTCCGCCCTGTGCAAAGTGTTTGAATTCTAGTCTCTCTCTGCCTTCACACCAGAACAGGACATAACATGTTTTGCTGATGCTAGATCCTGGAACTGTTGCGAAGGGGAAGGAAGCCTGACAGAATGGCATTGTTTTAAAAGTACTCCTCCCCATTTTTACTCCCCTACGAATGATAATTAAAAAAAAATAAAAAATGGCGCCTTCAGTTTTACAACCCTTTCACTCTGTCTGGACTAGCTCAAAGGCCTTGGAAGACTCAGATATTTTTGCAAGAGTGTGGCCTTTTTCTGCTTTGAGAGGAAACCGCTCTCTGCACATGTTGGCTGCAGAGACCCCTGCATTGCCAATTTCTACTCAGGGGAAGCCAGCGGGTCCATGGCTCTGTGTCTCCTGGTTGGTGGTGGTGGTGATGGGGGTAAAGAGAGGGGTTGGTGTCTGTGGGGAGGGTAGGAGTTGGGAGAGAGGCAGGAAAAGGATAAAAAAAAAATAAGCCTTCTTGGAAGGCACAGTGTTGATGGACTAAATTATTTGCTCTGAGACAAGGCACATATTCAGTTCTGGGCAGGAAGATAATTCTTCTGGATTTGGGGGAATTCTTTTTATCTGCAGGAGAATTTCAAGGTACAGTAGAGACAAAGAAACTTGTTAGGCTTTTACTCCTTTAAAACAAAGGAAAAAGACACAGACTTAGATTGTTTTTCTTTGTTGTGATACGGTGATAAGAGTTTGTCAACATTTTTACTCATCTGGGCTCTTCATCCAATTGACTTAAGTGATTAATTGTGTAATAGCTTTTCTGAAAATCTAGATTTGTAATCCGTTACTCCTGCTAATTTTAAAAAATTGGATAAAAATGTTGCATGTCTGCTGAAATGGAACAGACTACCTTTATTTCATCCAGAAAATGATTTTCAATAGTGTAATATGTTATTGACTAAAACTTAACTTAAAGTTATTAATAATTTAAAACTCCAAAGTTTCAAACAAATAATACTAAAAATCAACCCTCCCAATTTTCTATCTGCAAAGAATTATAGACCCAGGAATTCAGAGCCGAAAGGGACATTAAAGATCATCTGTCAGTGGGTCTCAACCAGGGGCACTTGGGTTGTCAAATGGCAATGACTAATGGGCACAAGTGGATTTAGTGCCCTGGAATCCTGATGCTAAGCATTCTGCATGCTTACATGCTATATGGTGTGATGTAGTTCCACACAACAGAGAAATTCCCCTCTTCAAAGTGACAGGTGTGACCCTGTTTAGATTGAGTCCAACTCATTGAATTATGAAGATACTAAGGCCTGATATTCCCCAGGTCAATAAAAGGGCAATGACTGAGGCTGGTTTATATCTTTAATGCAATCAAGTTTCTTTTGTTTCTTTATGCCCATTTTAATAGTAGTTGCACAGCCAATGCAAAGAGACCTTCTCTAACATATAGTGAGAGAACCAATCAAAACCTCATGCATGTCTTGGTACCTAGGTATTTGCTTTTTCTTTCTTCCACTAAGCACTACAAATAAATCTTATTTTCCAAATCAACAAAAGGGCTTAAATGTGCAAGAAGAACAATAGAAATTAAAATTAGAAAGAATGGGTAGGCCAATTGCTTGAGGAAATTGTAATGCTAATGAATGGATGAGAGAAGGTGGAAGCCCAATGTAAGTGTAAGTTCAGTCTTCATCAAGAATGGGGAAGTCCAATAAGGGAGGTTAGAATATATGAAGTAAGGGTGGTGGGAAATATTAATCTGTAGTCATTTTGAGTCAGATCATAGCCTTCAAGTCCAGGTGGTTACATCTTCATGTATTAGAGACATTTGCAGATTAAATCTAAAAATTCTTGTTTTCAGCAATCATGAAGAATTGAAAATCAATCAGGGCACATGCCCAGGTTGCAGGCTCAATCCCCAGGGTGGGGCATGCTGGAGGCAGCCAATCAATGATTCTCTTTCACCATTGATGTTTCTATTTCTCCCTCGCCCTTTATTATATATTTCTCAGAATACTGGAAATAGAAAAAAAATATTCTTCTGATAAAAAACACACACACATAAACAAAACAAAGAAAAAGTAGTTTTAGAAGCCACCTCGAAGGGAACTTGACATTGGATCTGGTAAAACTCTTCATCAGTACATTAAACTCACGCTTGATGCATGCTTATAAAATAATGACTCTGAGGGTCCAAAAACCTAGCATACATTGATTTCCACAACATGTTTGACAAGGTCCTTTATGATATCCTAAAGGATAAGACTATGATAGGTGTTTTAAGCCATATTTATGGTTGGATGAATTTGTGTATTTAAAGAGTGTTATATGAGTGATAATCTGGAAGGAGAGGTCGGTGGAATTTACCTTTGACTTAACCATGCTCTGTTCAATACATACATCAATACTTTGAAGGGCCACAGTCACAAATATGACTTATAATTTCTTTGTATGACATAGAGTCATGTGTCTCTCAGTAGACTAGAAGTCTGGGTCAATTCAAAAGGATGAGATTTCATGCATGTAAATGTTAGTCTGCTGCATTGTAACTCAAAATATCAATCGCTCAGCCACAGAACCAGGAGACCTGATTTTGTACATGTTAATATTGAAAGGGAGAGGTCTTTCTAGGTGAAGGGCTTTTGATTGGACCATGAGCAGAAGATGAAACAATAGTGGGATGCAGTTTCCATACAAGTTAATGTACTCTGAGCTGTATCCAGAGAAGCATGTTAAGGTGATAGGAGGCTTGGAAAACATGTCATATGAGGAATAATTGACATAACAAAAGATCTTGTAATATCTGGGCTAAAGAAGAGGAAAATAAAATGTCAAGGTTGTCTTCCAATGTTTGAGGTTTCCTTGTAAAGAAAGGGAGAGTGTTTGCCTTGTAAGAACTTAAGGTAGTAGAATGAAGATCAATAACGGAAGTCATAAAGAGACACATTTTAGTTGAGTATAAGGAAAAATTTACTAATAGTCAAAAAGAAATGGGCTTACACCCACACTCATAGCAGCATTGTTCACAATAGCCAAAGAAAAGAAGCAACCCAAGTGTCCATCAATAGATGAATGGATAAATAACATTGGGCAAACACATACAGTGAATGGGATATTATTCATCCTTAAAAAGGAAGGAATTTCTGACACATGCTACAACATGGATGAAGCTTGAGGACATTCTGTGAAGTGAAATAAGCCAGTCACAAAAGGACAAATATTCTACTTACATGAGGTACCTTGGGTAGTCAAATTTACAGAACTAGGAAGTAGAATGGTGGTCGCCAGAGGCTGAGAGAAGTGGGAAATGGGGGGCCATGTGTAACAGGTACGGAGTTTCAGTTGGGGAAGATGAGGAAGTTTTGGAGATGGGTAGTGAGTGGTAGTGATGCAGAGCATTGTGAATGCACTTAGTGCCACAGGGCTGCACACTTAAACAGGGTTGAGATGGCACATTTTTGTTATGTATATCTCACCACAATTAAAAATAAATAAATTAGGGGCTCATTGCCCCTAATGGAATCAGCCCTAAAAAACACAAAGAAGAAACAGAAGGCTCTGAGAAGTACTGAGTGTCCTGCAACTGTCGGTATCTAAGCAGGGGCAGGACAGTCTCATGATGGCATATTCTAGAGGGAATTTCAGAATTAGAAGAGATCAATGCCAATGCTTTCAGAACTTCCGTAACTCGACTTGAACACGGGCTTATCCTGTGCCACCGACTGAGCCAGACTGTATACTTCCTTGATATTGTATCACATACTCAAGAGTGTATTCATATATATCATTCAAACATAAGACTGTTTTATAGCAAATACATATGCATTTCAGTGTACACTGTTCAATGGAAAATTTAAAAATGGATGTCTATTTAGCCCCCATCCAGGTTCAATATTAGAACACTGCCAGTATTGTAGAAGCCTCCCACCCCTGCCATGTGCTCTTTCCCAATCACATCCCTCCCCCTCCCAGAGATAATCCTTCTCCAGATTTTGTGACCTGTTCCTTGCCTTAAAAAAAGAAAAGGCTTGCCCTAACCGGTTTGGCTCAGTGGATAGAGCGCCGGCGTGCGGACTGAAGGGTCCCAGGTTCCATTCCGGTCAAGGGCATGTACCTTGGTTGCGGGCACATCCCTAGTAGGGGGTGTGCAGGAGGCAGCTGATGGATGTTTCTCTCTCATCGATGTTTCTAACTCTCTATCCCTCTCCCTTCCTCTCTGTAAAAAATCAATAAAATATATTTTAAAAGAAAAAGAAAAGGCATAGTACCTGTTATGCATCCCTAAACAACACAGTTTGGTTTTGCCTGCTTTGAATGGCATGCTTTCATTTGTTATTTCCTTCTTTAGCTCGTTATGCTTCTAAAATTCATTGATACTTGCATATGGCTGGAATTAATTTATTTTTAATAGATCAGAGTGTTCCCTTGTGTGTATGTGCCATGATTTATTTATTATTTCTACTGTTTATTGGCATTTGGGCTGCTTCCAGTTCAAGTTTTTATGGACACTGTTGCTAGGAACATTCATGTTCATGACTCCTGGTACCCGTGTGCAGGAATTTCTCTGAGAAAAGTACCTGGGAGTGGAAATTGTGGGTTGTAGGTACACACATCTCCAAATGTTAAGATAATGCCAAATTGCTTCCATAATGATTAAATTAATTTACATTGCCACCAGCAATGTACAAGAGTTTTCATTGCTCTGCATACTCCTCAGCATCAGGCTACATTTGGTGTTGCTCAGTGGTTGAGCATCAACCTATGAACCTGGAAGTCATGGTTTTATTCCCGGTCAGGCTTGTGGGCTTTATTCCCAGTGTGAGGTGTGCAGGAGGCAGCAGATCAATGATTCTCTATCATAATTGATATCTCTCTCTCTCTCTCTCTCTCTCTCTCTCTCTCTCTCTCTCTCTCTCTCCCTTCCTCTCTGAAATCAATAAAAATATATTTTAAAAAGAAAAGAATGAAAGGCAACTACAATAGAAGGCTCAAAAGCCAAAAGCCAGCCAACTCAGGAATCTTTTCCTGTAGGTTACCCATGTGGCCCAGATACAACCTGATAGCTTCAGTTAAGGTTATTCGGATGACAGAGTGACCACAATGAATTTGTAGTAATCAGGCAAAATAAGACAGTTCCTCTGAAGCATCATAATGCTGTTCACTTGCCAAAGTATTAGTACCTGTTATGTAGTGACATCTGCAACACCAAACTGGACACCATTTCGTTTTCCAGACCTTGCTATACTCGGACCATTCTGGTTTGAGTCGCTGAACACAGTACGGCTGAAGTTTCCCAGCTGCAGGTGGACCAGATCTGGCAGCTCTATGTCCGGGCTTCGGTCCCTCTCAGGACTCTGTCTGCGGTTCCCATGGCAACTTAGTGATGGAGTTCTGATTGGATCCTAAGCATGCAAAGGGTAGGCAGTGCCATGCGTCCTTTGGCTAGCTGTCCATTTCCATTTTGCCCCTCAGTCCTAGGTTTATGGTGCCTGCTCATCAAATACTAAGGAACTTGTCTTCGAAATGCAATCTTTAAAGAAAGAAAGTTCAAAGCAAGGCATACTAAATTATATCAATGGCACAGTTTGGTGAAGCTTAATGGATTCGGTTGAAATGAACTGGCCTTAAGAGGACGTTGTAGGCCACACAACATTATGTGGCTTTGGGCTCTGGAGCTGACAGCCTGAACTTGACTGTAGCCATTCTACAGCCATGCAACCTTGAGCAAGTTAGTTGATCTCCCTGACCTCAGTTGCCCCACCTGTAAAATGGGTGGAGTAATAGGGCCAACTATGTGTGTTTGTTTGGGGAGAGGGGGTTGTGAAGATGAGATAATTATTGTAAAGTGCTCAGCTCAGTCCCTGGCATTAGTGTCCAATAAATGTTACACATATTATTAGGATCTGTATCCCTGAAGAAACACTTTAGAGTGGCTTCCTGGATATATAAGCATGAATTTGCCTGGAGAGATGGGGCAGGACTTGACCTGTTAGGGTTTGTTTTTTCCCCAGCCCCCAAGACTGGTAATTTTCAGCAGTGAACATTTAGAATAAGCTCCGGTTTTACTCTCCATCAAACCAGAAGTGACAGCAAAAAGAGACATTTTTTCAGAAAGGAAATTAATCTCCTAAACAGGGTGATTTTACCCTTTTCTTTAAATACTTCTAAACTCAGGAGGGAGAAGCAGAGCACACATTATCCATCAGAATGAAGCATCACCCAGCGCTGCGGAGTTTCATTGACTTTAAGATTGCCCTCTGAGCTATAGGCGTGTTTTTTTCTTTCCCAGAGTACAGTTAGCAGGAATATTTTTCTTTAAATGGCCCCATTTCATTTGCATTTTTAAGCTTTCACTGCGGAGAGCAGAAGCAGTTGTAAATGGCTCCAAGAAGGTGGCTGTGATTTCTTCAAACTCAGCGCTGCCTGCCTGAAGCTTCTGAAATTGAGTGTCAGCTTCCCTAAGAGTAGAAAGATATTACTTCATATTTGTGCACGCAGTTCGCTGCTCTGCTCTTGGTTTGATGGTCTCATTTAGCCACAGGCATTCTCCAGCAATGATTCGTTCTCCCCAATAAAATTAAATATCACCTTCCTTCTTCCTCCCTCGCCCACCCCCCCTTTTTTAATAAGACATTTTCTTGTTTAGACTGAAGTTGAGAAACTGCGAGTTTTTATCTGATTCCTTTTATTGCTCTTTTTTTGACAAGGAGAGAACAGCAAAACGGTAAAAGAGGAAAAGCTATGATCGGAAATCTAAATGGAAAGCCAGACCAAGATCACAGATCCGTTTGAGTTTGTTTAAGATTCAATAGCAAGATATTAGGAGAGAGGAAGGGCATAGAGAGAGGATGGAATGCTTTACAATGTTGTAGAATGAGGGACCAACTGACCAGCATTAGCTTCATGCTGATTCTTGAGTTCACACCATTTACCCCAATCACCTCCACAGTTAGGGGCCAGTCTGCAGGGAAGCCCAACAGGGCCACTGTGTCTGTGGGGTCCTGACACCTCCCAAGCCACTTCAGGAGAAGGCTGGGCTGAGTCCAGAAAGGGGTGGGCAAGCAGGTCTTAGTAAGCTTAAAAAGAGCAGGGGGTCTTTGCTTTGATGAATTCATTGTTAGAAGGTGCAAGCCTTGACTGATAGGATCCATGAACAAAACAAGTTGAAACGGAACTCGTTTTCTCATATCTGGTTTAATAAATAGGTGCTCTTCACCATACAGATGAGCTGTGTCTGAAGTTTACAACTTGGGTGTTTCGAACCCGAAACACAATTTATTTGAAAATGGCCCTTTAATGGGGATTGTCAGGTTTCTTGGCCTGCTCACAAAAGTCCATTTAAGATATGTAATTTTGGCTGAAGTTATTGTTAAGTGTTTTACTGGGATGGGAACAGGAATCCGTGTGGTGAGGGAAGAGGGGGTAGAAGAAAGTATCTTCTTGAATCAAGCTCTGGAGAAATTTTGTAGTAGACTTAGCAAGTTTGGGGCATCTGCCCTTTCTGCTTCTTTCTCCCTTGGCTGTCAGAATCCTGTATTGCCCCAATGACTCAATGCAGCTATAAGGGATGTTCTAAAGAGGATTCTCACTTTGGATAACGGGTGTGTGAGCCAGCTGGAGTGCAGATTCTATGGACAGAGTGGAGGAAAAGAGAATTAGAAATTCAGTCTGGCTCAGTGTTGAGCATCAATTTATGAACCAGAAGGTCACGGTTCGATTCCCGGTCAGGGCACATGCCCAGGTTGCAGGCTCAATCCCCAGGGTGGGGCATGCTGGAGGCAGCCAATCAATGATTCTCTTTCACCATTGATGTTTCTATTTCTCCCTCGCCCTTTCTTTCTGAAATAAAAAATATGTTGAAACACACACACACACACACACACACACACACACACACACACACACACAAACAGCTTGATTCCCTTCCTGGTGATTTCATATTGGGTTATTCTTAGATGTTCCTCTTCTATCTTTGGGATCTTTGCCAAGGTGACTTGAGTGCCCAGAGTCCAGGTCAGTGACTCTACCCCAACCACCAGGCTGCTCCCAAGAAAAACTAGTTAGACATTTTGGAGGTTTCACATTCGGTGCTTCACTTCTCAAATATTTGTTTTCCCAGGGGCCTTCCTGTCACCTGCTTTTTCCTGTCCTTTGCTATTTCTCTGTGCTTCCTCTCACTTGGCTCCGCTCCGACCAAAACTTTCATGTCTGTCCTCTGGAATGTCCACATTCAATACATCCATTCATAACCTCAGACTTATCACTGACTATCCCCTTCACCTTTTTTTAAATCTAAACCTGCCTCTCCTTTCTCAAGGGGAGCTGATCATTCTTTCATACCTCAGGGTCAGCAGGTGGCATTGGCACCATCTCTGCTCCCCACTCGACTCCCCAAAACGAATCTTGTAGAAATGCCTGCCCCCTTTAGAGTCACCAAGAAATGCCCTCAGGGCAGGCTGGTTTCTTAAATGAGTGAAGCAAGCCTGTCAGTCTGCAGTGAATTGGAAACCACACAATGCTCCAAAGGGGCACAAATGTGACTCAGTTCCCGGGGTCACAGTGGAGGGAGAAGATCCATGCTGCCAGATCTTCATAGTTTTTAGGAGCAGCCTTCCAAAGAATACAGACTTTTATATGAACTCTCCTAATTTGTAAATGATAGGAAATAATTTATCATAAAACAAATAACAAACCCTGAGCAAGCCAAATAAAATCCGGCTATTGGTCTGACTTGGCCCATAAGCTTCTGATTTGTGATTTCCACTCAATTTTTTGGACATTGTATAACAGTCTCGTACTCATCCTCCATCTTTCACTGAGACATCAGCATGCGGCACAGTCTTCCTCTGCATTTGAATCCCCAGCCTCATTCTAGTTTAGTTCGGTGTTCATGGGGGTGCCCCCACAACACTCTGACTTCCCCATTCCCTGATCTTCTGACGTACAATGACCTCCACTTTCACTGTACTTGAGCCACTCACAAGCATGGCCCCACAGTGACCTTGTCATCTCCTAGATCACATTCTAATTTCTGACCATAACTTCCTATCTTTCTACTTTTGTAACTCAATAATTTATACTATTTCTATCTTTTAAATTAGAGACTCTCAGACCATTGATCTCTATATTCTTCATGTCTAGAAGCCCCTTCCTCATTTCCTCTCCAGCCTCACGATACTTCAACCTCTGTCTAGCCAATAGAATGGCTCCATTGGCTTTCTTTCATAGTTGGCTGGTAAAAACTTAATCCTGGATCTAATTACCTATTATCCTTCTCTGCCAGTATTGCTAAGAGAGGCCCACACAGTTCTGCAGATTAATTTCATGGCAGCTTCATGGTTCTGAGACTCTACTGGCTCTCCATTGCTACCCTGTAATCATTCTGTCATTCCTTAGTTGGCTCTCTCTCTAGTTCTCTAGACTAGCTCTTTCATGCCTCCTTCACTCCCCTTCTCTCCCAAATGTTTGACTTTCACAAGTTAAACATGGCATTGCTTCCTACTTCACAGAAAAAGTAGAAGTCACAGATGAGAACACTCCCCAACTCTCCCTTAACTTACTGCCACCAAACCTAAAATTTAGCTACAACTACCTCCATGTCTCCCTCTTTCACTTCTGTTATAACGGAAGAGTAGCATCCCCACCTGGGCTGACTCCTCCACATGTCCTCTGGAGCTCTTCTCTCCTAGTTCTTAGCAGCCTGGCTTGATCAGTGTTCCCTCTCTCTTCCCTGAGAGTCACCATATCCCTTCCCTTTTGGCCTCTTCCTACCAGGACAAGTCTTTCATCCTGAATATCAATTCCTTTTAGGCCTCATGGCACCTTTCAGCCACAGCTTTCTTTTTAAAGAAACATATTCTGCCTCTCTGCTTCTTTACTTTCCATTCTCTATTCTACCCACTGCACCCTGGCTTCTGCCCTTATCACTCCACTGAAACTGTTCTCAGCAAGGTCATTGACGACTATTTTATGGCTGAATCCAATGGAAACTTTTAAGCTATTACCTTCCTCGACTTCCCTGTTGTAGCTGACACTTTGCATGGTCTTTCCTTGCATGTTGAAAGCTCATTTCCTGGGCCTCCATGACCACACACAGCAGCTGAATTCCCCTACCTCATCAGGCTCTTTACTAGGCTACTCTTCCTCTTCTCACTCTTAAATATTACCGTGGATTCTGTCCATGGTCCTCTTCTAGTCTTATTCTTGTGCTCCTGAGGTTATTTTAGGAGTCCACAACTTGTCTAGGGAAACTGAGATAGGGTAGGAGGGGTAGGGTGCATCTTTTGTGATGAGAAATAGTGGAAAGGAGGTTAGTAAAGCATGACGGTGCCAGAAGATGAAGAGACTGATATGTCAGAAAGGAAGTGTTCGGCTTGCTGAAGTTGGCAACAAATGAACAAGTGTTGGGTCTAGAGTGTCCATATCAAGTGTTTTAGATGTTAGGACCTGATTGATCTCTTATTGTATAATACAGTATATGTCTAGACTTCATCCTGGGTTCCTGGGATGGAGCTTCTAAACGCTTGGAATTTCCAAAATGATAGTAAAGTCTTTGCTATTCATGGTGGGCCCTTTGGACCACACTTGAATTTATGCTAATGAAGTAAGTGCAGTGAACCCTTACATAGTTTCCGGATGGTGAGTGATCATGCTGGGAAGGCCAACCATGTGACTGGAGTATTGGGGCTTTGAGCCAATGACATTGGTCCAGCCCTCAGGAGTGGAGGGCAGCTGGAGACTGAGTTTAACCACATGGCCAATGATTCAATTAATGATGCCTACGTAATGAAACCCCAGTGAAAACTCTGGATACCCAGGCTTACTTTAGCTTCCGGATTGGTGAACATCAGTGTGGTACATCCTGATGCCACAGGGGAGGACACAAAAGCTTCACAGTCAGGACCTTCCCAGGCCAGGCCCTGTGTATCTTTCCGTTTAGCTGGCCCAGGGAGTTGTGTCCTTTATGATGAAACTTTAACCATACATATAACACATTCGTTAAGTTTGTTAATCATCCTGAATGATTGAACCGAGGGAGCTGTGGGACCCCTGAATGTGTAGCCAGTTGGTCAGAAGTGCAGGTGGCCTAGGACCTCTGAACTGAGGCTATTGTCTGATGGCAGGTCAGTCTTGTTGGAGACTGAGCTCGTAACTCGTGATGTCTGAACCAGGTCCGAGTAGTCAGTGTCAGAATTGGGCTGCTATGCTGCACCTCACTAGGAGAAAGGGTACAGACTAAGTGAGGGAGTGAGGGCCTCATCTAAATGAGATCTGGTAGAGAGTAGAGAGGAATATAGAGGACTACACAGTCACAGGACATTGGAGGCAGAACCGGCTTTATTTAGAAACTGTCTCTCTAGTTTGGGGGTAGGATAGCAATAAGGAGATTTCCAAAAATGGCAGACAGATTATTCACTTTAAGTCTGGTCTTACTTTCCTTTAATAGCCTTTGTGCTTCTGAGGTCTTGGATCTATCCCTCAAAAATTCTCAACTACTATATATTTCCAAGTTTAAAAATATGCCTTTTTCTTTCATCCCCTAGAAAAGGCAGAGAGCAACTCTTGGGGATAATAATGACACCGTTTAAGCTGTGCTCTCTTGTAGTCAAAATTGTGTCAGCCATATTGACCCCTGATGGGATTTATGGTGGCTTAGATCTCTGTTGGAGAAATGAGTTTCAGGCAGTAGGCAGGAGGAAAACGGTCTCGGGCTTGGAGCATATTATTTTAGTGAAATTGGGAGAAAATTCACTTGAGCCTTTTCCCCCCTCTCTCTCTCTCTCTTTTTTTTTTAGCTGTAAAACCTAAAAAAGAAAAAAAAAAGATTGTCCATATTCTCTACCCCTGTCTGCACCCTGATCTCACTGGGCTCTCTTACATCCAGGATATTTCTATTCTTGACAGTAATATGAACTACCATAATGTGTTGATCTTCTATGATGTCACTGGTCACCAAGCCAGCTCCTTATAGACCCTTCCTCTCTGCAACAGTTTCAAGTCAGAAATGTCTCCATTTTACAGATGAGGAAACTGCAGCTTAGAGAGTTCAGTCACTTTGTAAATGGCTCTTGCTTAGAATGCCACTCGGTTGGAGTCCAGGTCTACCCAATTCCACCTCTTCAGGGTGAGACAGGTGCTGACCCTGGAGCTGGAAAAAGAGAATGTTCGAGACTCTATTCTTATCTTTCTAAGGAGCTTGCAGTCAAATCAGAGAGACTGACTGCTATTTTCTGATGAAGGTACTAGTTTGGGGCAAGAATGGTGGAATAAAGACTTTTCTTAAAATCATGGCCTGCTGTTAAGGCTAAAAAGAAGGATCCCTAGTAGCAGCTTAGTTTGGAAATAGCTTGCCTCTATACTTGAGCCTTCTAATGATCATTGCATATACAGTTGACATTTGAATAACACAGGTTTTAACTGCATGGGTCCACTTATACATGGAATTTTTTAAATAAAGACCTATACTGTTTTCCATCCATCATGATAAGGACTCTGCGGATGCAGAGGGCTGACTGTATGCATTAATCTCCCCTTTTTATAGGGGACTGAACACCCATGGATTTTGGTATCTGCAGGGGTCCTAGAACCAATTCCCCATGGACACCAAGATGCCAAGGGACAATATAAGTTTTGGGGAGCCAAAAGTTATACAGTTGACCCCTGAAAAATGTGGGTCTGAACTTACACTCCAGTGTTTTCAATTGACCTGCGCAGTTCAAATCTGCCTAGTTCAAGGGTCAGATGTTGGTTGAGAACCTGCAAAGGGCCAACTTAAGTTATAAGAGGATTTACAGTTGGTGTTGTTCAAGGGTCACCTGTATTTGAATTTGAACCTTATTGTCTTTCCTTTGTAACCATGCCAAATCCCACTTCTAACACTCCATGTAGATGGAAGCCAATGCTGGTTTTAAAATTTCCAGGTCAGGAGGCAGAAAGTAACATTATTGACATTTACTACACTTAGAGAACTTCATACCCTTTAAAAATATTTTTAATCCTTTTAGAGATCAAGATGCAGCAGCTCTGTGTTCAGCTTCCCTAAGATTTTACAGCTTTAAGAATGAATCCATGATTCAACCTGACTCCAAGGAAATGCTAGTCAGCATCTCAAGGTTCTTTTTTATACTGCATGGGTAGTAATCCTATAATGTCAATGGCACTTTTAACTTTTGCAAGCGTTTGCTACTGTTCTGTTCTTAGTAAATCTAAAAGCCCCAGCTTTATGAGGCGGCGGGGACCCATGCCTCCATTTGATTGAGGAAACTGAAGTGGACATGTAGTGTTTAGTGACTTGGGAGAGACCACTAAACTCCTAAGGGAAGAGACAGAAGAACACAACTCTTTCTATGCCACCAACTTTTAAGTGGACTTCCTCTTGAGAGAGAGAGAGAGAGAGAGACAGAGAGAGAGAGAGACAGAGAGAGACAGAGAGAGAGACAGAGATGGCCTGAAATCTTATAGGAGCCAGTCACTGCACTCTGCATTTTAATTTACTCATTACAACAACCATTCAAGTCAAGGGTGATTGTCCTTGTTTTGCAGATGAGAACTGGGCCCAGAGAGGTTACAAATGGCCCCAAGTCACACAGTAAGTGCAGGTCCACTCTTTTATTCCAGCACACTGGCTCACATGTCTAACTTTGTCTACAGGATCTTCCAGTTGAACTTGTTAAAAAACATGTGCAAGTCTAAAATCTAAAAAACAAATCCATTAGTCCAGTTTGCTCTTTTCTCCACCATCCCCCCTCTCACCTACCCTCTTCCAGGTAAGCACCCTGACAGGTGAATCTACCTGGTCAGTCTGTCCCTTCCCCAAACATAATGAGTTCACTACCATTATGTTTCTCCTTCAGCTTCCAAGTGCCATGGATCTTGCTAATGACCACCTCATTGCTATCTGACCAAGTAGCACTCACTGTTTGTTTCCTTAACTTCTTTGCAGGCTTTACACTAGTCCCTTTTCTGAAAACTCAGTTCTCCCTCGGTTTCTGGGCCACCAATCTCCTTGTTATCTCCCATCTCTCTGACTTTGGCCTCTCACTCTCTTCGTATGCTCTCTTAAGAGTCTGTGTCCTCAATCTTCTGCTTGGATTGGTTTACCCAACCAATAGTTATTGCATGTTTATCATGTCAGGCCCTGTGCTAGGCACTGACGATCAGAGACAAGCGAGCGGCCGCCAAGTGGCCTGCAGTGTGAGAAGCTGGCCTGCTCTGGTCCCTCCATGCTGACCGCCCAGCCCATTCATTGCCCGCTCCTCTGTCTGCACAACTGCTGCTCTTCCCAGAACTCAGTGAGCTTTCTCTTGCCTCTGGGCTTTTCAGGAATAGTTTCCTCAGCTAGGAATGTCCTCTGCAGCTCTGTTTGCTCAGCTCTTTTTCATTGTTCAGGATGTGGCTCATGCATCATTTCTTCTGAGTCTTTTCTGACTCACCAGGTGGGCCAGGAGCCTGCCTCTGTACTCACGTTCATCTCAGAACCTCCATACAACGTAACTGAACTTGTCTCATAGTCTGTCCACTCCAAGAAGGCAAGAGTCAGGTCTTAGGCTCCTTTGTATGACCAGCACCTAACACAGTCCTTTGTATGTAGCTCTTTGCAGAACGAATGAATCAAGCTGGCCACGACTGCTTCCTGCCCCTTTCAAGCCTGGACTCCTGTCCCTCCTCCTTTGTCTGCATTATTCATTGTTGTCCGCCGTGGTTGCACATTCCATTAGCACCTAGCACAAAACTTTGCACACAGTGGGTATTGAATAAAGCTTTCTAGAATAACAGCATGGATGCCTAACCGCCTAGCTTTTGCAAATTCAAATTCAAGCCAAGTGTTTCCTGTCCCTGAGCATCCACACCCAGAAAGCTGATTCTAGGAAATGTTGCTTTGGCAAGATTTGGCTCCTGAAATATGTTACTGTGTTTAGTCCCCATTTCACAAAATAAAGTTTTCAAAGCCCACATTGGTTGTTGATTTGTGTAACCAAGTGACACATAATTTTTGTTTTAACTTCCAGAAAAACAGTAGTCAAGGAGGTGGGGTTCGGGTAAGACAGGAGGACGTGGAGATTACTGGCTTTCATTATATAAGAATTCATGCAATTTGCCATGGTTTCTGGTAAATGCTGGCAAAAGTTTGTTTGGCCCCAGGCCCCGTAAAAGCACTAAGCTGCTTCCTTTCTGATGTTTCTGCAAGATGGAGCCAAGTCTGGCCGGACTGGAGTAGGGCAGGGACAGGGTGGGTGCCGGGGATGGGTGACGCCACCCAGCTGTCCTCAACTCCTGTCCTCAGGTCATATCTGGACTTACTAAGCCTTTGAAAGCAAAGTCGCATGGATGTCTATTGCACTGTGGCTCAAAACTCTGAGGGCAGACACTTGCACACCTTCCCGCCCCCCCAACTGTGTCCCCAAGTGCCTAGGACAGAGCTCAGATATCAGGGGGCTTAATCATTGTCACTGACTAACTGCAACACCTGTATCATGACCATAAACTTATTTAATCTTCACAGGAACACTCAAGAGAGGTGCTTCACCCCATTTTATAGACAACAAACTGAGGACCAGAGAAGCTCAGTGACAGTGGCCAGCTCCTAAGTGGCCGGGCTGTGCCGTCATCCTGACTTTCCAGCTGGGATCATTGCACTGCTGTGAAGGTGACCTGAGCTGGGGAAGACAGCGGGCACAGACTGGCAGGAGACGGTTCTTGGAGTGGCCCCGTGAGGTGTGAGACGAAGCACTGGAGCAGAGGTGCGGAGGGCTGAGTCTCTAGGGACAGAAGAGGGGACACTCTGGAGCTGATTCTGTTGGGCAAAGAGGTGAGTGTCAGCCTGCCGGTGTCGTGGCGGCCTTGCTCCATTCCAGGAGACCTGCCAGAGAAGCCTTTAGGCTTCTTCCCTCTATTTGGAGTTTGGGGAAAACTCAGTGTGAACAGGCCCATAAAACCGACCTGAGCTGGTCATTATAACCCCAGAAAAGGTTAAGAAACAGGTGACGGATGGCAGGAGAGTAATCGAGCGAGCTCTCAGAGTAGCCGGCTTGCTTACCTCTGGCTTTTTATCTGCTGGTGCCGAGCCTTCCATTTGTCAGGCGGTAGCGACAGCAGCTTTTATGAGTAAGCAATTTTTTAATGAACTTGTTCCAAATGTGTGCTCCGTTCTTGGAACTCTCTGTGCTCTGAAGCAGCTTTATCATCGTGGCCTCCGGAGGAGCAGCCAGGCTCTCTCTGGCCTTTATGGAACCAATGTCATTTGCTCTGCCTCTTCCTCCTCTAACTTCCACTAAGGAGGATGAAGGGGTAGAAAAACATAATAACAGTAGCCTTTTCATGTGCTTAGTATATACTGGGCATTGTTCTAGATGTTGTGCATTCATTTTTTTATTGTGTCCTAACATCAAGTTGGGCCTGAGATATTTCTATAGCCCCATTTTATGGAGGACACTGTCTCAGAGACATTGAGTAAGGTGTCTAACGTTTGGTAGTCAGTGGTAGAGACAAGATCTGAGCGGCACAGGGCTGTCTGCCCACAGAGCCTGCGCTCCCGACCCCGCTGCTGTGTGGGGTGGACCGGCGGGGTGGCTTACATCAGCCTATGCCAAGGAGGAGCTGGGGGGTGGGAGGATTATCTCAGGACATTCGTTACTGCTGTGCAATCACGTGCCATGCTGGCCCATGCAAGAGCTGTTGTAATTCAGTGCTGATGGCTCTGTAATTATGGACAATTTTCTGGTCTTTTGCTTTCAGAGAGGGAAATAGAAGAGTTTAGAGAGCTCCCTAAAACTTGTTGCTGTGCATAATAATGCTACCTTCTGTCTTGGCGAATGGCCGCAGCATTTATCCCAGAGCTCAAAGAATTTTCATATTGTAAATTGGCTTCTTTATGGAGACAGGATCTGTTGCCATCTTATTCCAAACCCCGCCCCTGCCCAACTGGACTGAGGCTGTTACGAGTCCCCTTCCTCGCCACCCTGTAGGCTGCTCCCAGTGGACAAGGACAAAGAGCTTCTCCATCCCCTCCACCGGCTGCTGAGCAGTGCGGGCCCTGCGAGTCCAGCTGTGGGTGCAGCGGCGGCTCAGATCTGCTCCACCACCTTCTTTCTCTGTGACTTTCCACCAGTCTCCCTGAGCTTCTGTTTCCTCGTCAGTAAAATGGGAATAATGATAAGAACAATGTCTCTCTCAGAGGACTGTTGTGAGGGTTAAAAGAAATGATGCATGCAAAATGATTGGCTCAATAAAGGTTAGCAAGGTTATTCCTTTAGCTCCTATCTAAACCTTGCAGTTAAGTATTGGGAGCCACTATTAAACCATTGCTAGTATTTTCCGTATGTCAACAAATGTACACAGAGTGCCAGGAGCCAGGCTCTCTCTAGGACCCTGTTCCTTAAGGCATTTTTATTTCCACTATCCCTTTATGGGGTGAAAAGTGCAATGAGCAGAGTTTGTTTTGGAGAGAGCCCCTCATCGCCCATTCCTCCCATCTTCCTCCTTGTTGCACAGGCTCCCCTCTCTTGCACCTGGTACCCTCCCACTGACCCCAGGCTCCCCAGAGCTCCACCCTGGAATACTCAGGCACCTGGGCCCTTACCTTTTGATTAAGACACAGCCAGGCCCTTTACAGAGAGGGATACATTTGCTTGGTGTGACCCAGAAGTGGATTTGTTTCCCTCCAATTAGTTGGAAAATCGAACTTGATCTATGAAGAAGGCAGATTTATAGCCTGAGCTGATACATGACTGCCCTGGCTTTGTTGTAATAAAAGATGAAATTGCTCCAGTGGGGGCTTGGGTGGGCTTCCGGCTGGGCTTCTAATGACTATTCCCGCCAATATTCAGAGTCTGAGTGAGGCCGGCCAGGATGATCAAATAGCCCTTCATAGTAGATAAAAAATAATTTGGGAGCTGGAGAGGAAGGTGGTTGGAGTGTTTCACTTTGTCTTTGCTTTCCTGAGACTTGATGATGCTCCTGAGGTGTGGAAAATAGAGCTGTTCTGGCTAATTTTTCAACAAAAGTCCGTGGAGATTACGTACCCTTAGGGCAGATGGCTGCCATCATGGCCTCCACCCTGGATTAGGCTGTTTCTCTCCACTTCACTTCTGAGCTCTCCTTTCTCTGCCTCTCTTCAGCTGTTGATCTGCTTTTGTTCTGTTTGCTGCCTCATCCTTTCTGCTCCTGCCTTTTGCTCTTTGCCTCTTGCTATCTATTTATACATCTTTTTATTTCCCTCCCTTTCTCTCCCTTTCTCTGCCCTCCTCATCCTCTTTGCCAGTGCATCTCATTCTCTGTTTTATTTGCCTCCCTTCCTCCACTGGTCTTATTTTTGGTTCTCTTTACCTCTGATTCTGGTTCATAATATCTTGAAAGAGGGTTTGATAATGCTTGCCTGACCCTGCCTGACACTGGTGAGTGATTCTCCCCAGCAGCTTTTGATGTGGTCTGTGTGTGAGTGATGAAAGCTGCTCCATTTGCTCTTCAAAGCTCTGCTTATGGGAAGCTTGGGTGCATCTTCTCAGGATTTCACTTTTTGTCTCTCCAGAAACCAGTCCATAGTAGAGGACAAAGCCATGCCACTTCCCATTTGTTCATCCTCCTCACAGATACCTTAATGCTTATAGGAGAAGGATGACATTGTACAAATCCACTTAAATTAAAAAAAAAATCCATTTAAAAAATGCTGTTATTCCTAGAGTCCTTATGTCAGAGATTTTTAATTTAAATATAACCATTCTCAACCCAAATGTGGGCACTTTGATTTGGACACTGGGTAATAAAACAGAAGAAAAGTGCTGTTGATGTTAATATCAGAATCTAAGCACCTTGGTACTTGGCTACTTAGGATGTGATCAGTGAAAAATCAGAGGAGCTAAAATGGAAAGAACAGTGGGCCAAGTCCTGTTCAGTACTAATCACCCTGGATCCCAAAAGCATATGAAAAGATGAGGCGCATATTTCACCTGGATCAGGTTTCTGCTATTTCTATTTTTCAGCCTAAGATTAGAAATCAGGCACCTGTGCTTTACACATCCAGTGCTTGAAGAAAGAGGATGGACAAAATAGTCTGTAAAACTTTTTTCTAGCTCACAGACTCCCCCATTTTGAGAATCTAATACGTCAGGTATGATAAATACAGTGCATAGAATAGATTAATGAGTTTTGTGCCAGAATACCTGAACTTAAATACAGATTTGGAAATTATGTGTTGAATGATCTTCAATGCATTAAAAATTTTTAACAGCTTTACTAAGGGGTAATTTACATACCATAAAATCCAGCCATTGTTGTTGTGCAGTTCAATGATTTTTAGTAAATTTATAGAGTTGGGCAACCATTGTCACAATGCAATTTTATAACATTTAAAATAAATCTTTTAACCTCTCTCCATTTTCTTTCTTCACCTTAAAATTGGACTCATGTGGTGGATTGATGGCAAAAGTGACCACAATCCTTCAACACATTGCAACGTGACTTCGTTGCTTCTTCCGTAGAAGAGGTGGAACCGATTTCTCCAGCTCTTGAGTGTGGGGCTGGCCTTGGGACTCGCTCTGACAAATGAAGTGTGGTCCAAGTGAGGGTGTACCAGTTCAAAGCCTAGACCTGAAAAGGTCTTTCTGGCTTCTGCTTGCTCTTGTGGAAACCTGCTATCTCTGCCATGAGTACAAGGTTGGGCTGGCCTGCAAACAATGAAAAATTGTATGGGGAGAGGCCCCAATCATTAATGCCACCTTAAAAGGTGATCTAAGTTTAGGCCAGCTTAGCTCACCTTCCCCAAATGCCTTCCAGCCAAATATGGGTATGTGAACACACTCCCCTGAGATCAGCCAAGCCTAGCCTAGATCAGCAGAATCGATGAGCCAACCTGTAGACCCACAAGAAATAATGGAAGGTGATAATTCTAAGCTTCAGTGTGGTTTCTAAGTCATCATTACTGTGGCAATAACTAACTGATACAGTGTGGTCATGAGAATCAATTTTTTAAAAGCTATGAAAACATCTAGTACTCTGCCTATTACATAGTAGACTCTCACTATATTTTAAAAATATTCAACTTAAACATTTATAGAAATCCTCAAATGTGTAAAGCACTATGTTTGAAGTTGTGAGGGGGGGCGGTGTGTGCAGAACTTGAAAAAGACATGATGGAAATCCTTCAGGAGTTAGTTCCAGTGGGGAAAACATAAACAGTTATAATATAGAACAGCCTGTCCCTCTATTATAATATTTATGTCTAAATGGTTCCTACATTGTCTGCAAATAGCCATGTTCTTCTTTCCTTGGTATTTCACTTTGCTTGAAAATGTATTCAAAGGGATATGGTTTATTGAAAAAACACCTGAACAGCACATTGACCAAAATTACATTTTATTGGTATGTCCAAGGACCATGTTTGCATTCACAGGAAACAGCCTATATCAAAGCTTGGCCGTGTGAAATGCCTCATGTAGCCAGGAAAACAGAAAAGCAGACATGGAATCAGAGCCAGGGTTGGGAAGTGAATGAAAGTGGAGAGAGAAGTGGGTGGGAAAGTCTTAATTTCTAAAATGACCAGAAGCTTAATTCCAAGAATGCCTAAGGAGCAGGGCACTGCCTACCAGATTTGTTTTGCTTGCCCCCAAATATTCTAGAGGTTTGGGAGGCTGAGATTGGGGTTGGGAGGAGAGGAGGAAGTGGGGGTTCACAGACAAGACCTCTGGTACCCAGTTGCTGTGGTTAGTTGGGCTCAAGCAGATTCTCTGAGTTCACACTCTCCAGGGAGTAGGCCATCTGGGTAGTGTGACAGCACAGTGCAGAGCCTGAAGCAGGAGCCAGCGGCCCTAGTTCTAGTCCTAACTCTGACACTAAGGAATACTTGCTGTGTGACCATAGACAAGTCACTTTCTCCTCCCTGCTGATTTCTTAGGTCCACTTGCTGTGTGACCATAGACAAGCCACTTTCTGACACTAAGGAATACTCTGGCCCTAGTTCTAGTCCTAACTCTGACGCTAAGGAATACTTGCTGTGTGACCATAGACAAGCCACTTTCTCCTCCCTGCTGATTTCTAGTTCAAAGCATTTGTAACTTTGGGTCTAATTCACCCACTGAGTTGAAGAAGGAGACAGACATCAAAGCAAACAGAGGCAGATGGCAAGGCTTTCTCATAACATGCACGGACCCTTAGAAAATGGGGCTATTCGGGAAAGGGAATCAGAAGTCAACAGGTGATCTGGGAACCCTCTCCACTTCTCTGCTGCGTGCATTGAGTTCTCACCATGTCTGTCTTCATGGACTCCAGAGGTCCTGCATACTCCCCCACCTGGGACCAGATGGCAGGGTGAGCTCCCAGCTTCCTGGCTGGGCCTCTTGAGGGCAGCTTCCCTCTTCTTGTGGATCAAGGATTTCAAAAGGAGTTTCTTAAAATGAACTTGAGCTCTAATAAGGGACTGTTTAAACACAGATAAAGATTCCTAGCAGTCTGGTGGGGGTGAGAAGATGGTCCTTTTTTACCAGGAGGTGCAAATAAAAGAAACTCAAAGAGTAAAGAGAGCTCCTTGCACTGAAGCTGGGTGAAATCAGTGCTCTCGGTGCTGGTTAGGGTCTTTTAGGATGACTGTCCGCCATCGCAGGGATAACTGGGATTCTGGGACGCCTTTGGGGGACACAATCCTTGAATCCTCCTGAAGCCCCACTGGGAGGTGGTGAAAGAAGAAGCAGCAGAAGCCCCAGCTTCAGAAGCCCCCGCCTGGGTCTGAATCCCCAGGAAGTGACATCTCTCTCCTGCTGTGACTAATTTTGACTGCCATCTTTCAGATCAGGTCCACTGAGTCCCACTGAGAAGTCATTTGGCCTCCCACCACAGGGGGCCCTCTGAGGCTTGAGGCTCGCCTCTCTTGAGTAGAGTGGCAGTGAGGAAGGAGCCAAGCTACAGGAGACTGGACTGCCTGGTGTGGCTGGGCTAGATCATTTTTTTGCATTCACTAAACTTCCTGTATTAAAGCTGTGGAGAGAAAAAAGATGAAATTTCTTTTTTGGTTGACAAGAAATTCACAGTCTAGGAGAAGAAGACAGCATCTATACAACCATATGGTAAGAGCTATACATAGGCATTAAGTTAAGAACCAACAGGGGCATCTAATGCAGCTATGGAAGGTCAGAGAAGACTTCCTGGAGGAAGTGATGTTTGAGCTGAGGGTTTAAGGATAAGCAGGAGTTAGCTCCGTGAAGAGGAGCTCTGGAGTGGGGCAGGGCATTCCAGAAAGAGTAGGCAGCACGGAACAGGCATGGGATGAAAATAGAACAGCAAGGTTGGGAACTGTAAGCAGTCTGTTGCACTGGGGTTGGTCCAATCAATGGGTTTACTGACTTCAAATGCAAGCACTCTTCTCACTGTGCTTCCTCTCCTGATTATCCCCCCCGCCCCCCCCCCCCCCCCCCCGAAGGACACAGCATGGGGGCTTTGAATGCCCAGTTTTTACTCTTTAATGCAAAGTTCTTATGGAATTAGCAGAATGTATTTCCTGGAACTCCTACATTGTGACTTCCCAGGAGGGCGTAAAGAGCCATTGACTAATTGAGGGAAAGTCATTCCGCCCCCACTGCTCCATAACTACCTGTGCAGCAGTTGGGAAGAAGTAGGCCAGAGGTCACCAGGAAACAATGGCTCCTACCTCAAAGCAAGCTGTGATGAGTCATAATGAAGCAACAGCTACATACACCAACAGGTCTAGTTGGCAGCACATAAAGCTCTTACCTCAGAGAAAGACCAGGGCTGAAAGTGGATGTGCTGAAGATCTGCTGCCTTCTTGCTTTTTTATGATGGCCATGGTGGAAGTGGGGTGGTGGGGAGGGAAGTGGGGAGACATATGATACATGTATTTATGCTTCTAGTCACAAAATAAACAGGCAACCCCCAAAGTTATCCTCACCATTCGGCTTTTTGATCTCCTTCCTTAAATAGGTCTTCTCCTTGGGTCATTTGTAGAGGACCTGCAAATGCTCTCGGGGTCTGTCAGGAAACACCTTATCCCACAACGCAGGCGCACTGCAAATTGGTAGATTTTCTGTCCTGCTGTGAGAAGTTCTATAGGAAGGGTACTTGTGATACTTTAAGAGGACTTTTATAAGAAAGAAGTTCTTTCTGGTAGAGGACTTGGAATCATAGTACTAGGAGCTGGAAATAACCTGTGTCATTTTGTAGGTCAGGAAACTGAGTTGAAGATAAAAGGGAAGTGACTTGCCACATTAGACGGGAATAAAATCCGGCCACTTGAGTCAAACCTCCTGCTCCGTGAACACCTTTGCCTGCCCCCATGCTGCTGTTCTGGCCATTGTCACAAAGCATAGCATACTGTTTAATTATGTTTTAAACGAACATTGACGTTAAAAGAAGCCACATAAAGAACCCCAATGTATTGGGATTTGTAAGTTCAGTGCTCAAATTATCTAAAACAAAATTGACACTAAAAATGTCCCTCTAATATTCCTTGAATATGCAAACAGAGACACCACTGGGGGCCTAGACTTGGTGGATTATTTTGATTCAAGTGGGAAATCATGTTTAACAGGTCTTCCTGTCCATTGTCTTTTCTGGTCCCTGTTCAAATATACCTATATTTTCTGGGTTATTTTTGCATTCATAATTCTTGACAGGAAAATCTTCCCATAAAATCTTTGCTTTATTTCTTTGTTTCAGCAGATTACCTTTGTTGTCTAATAGAGCAACAAGTCACGTCCCATGACTGCAGGCTTGCTATTTCACAGCATACCAAACTCAACCACAAGACTTTACCTCCAACCTCACCCAAATCAAGGGTGGCAGTGGGACAGCTCTCTGCCCCCTGGGGAGGTGAAATCTCTGACCAAATGGGTACGTTACTTTTTTTCATTTTTTTTGTCAAATAGTTTTCTGCATCAATTGATACAATCTTTTTTCTCTTTTTTTAAAAACTGTATTTTTATTGATTTCTGAGAGGAAAGGAGATGGAGAGAGAGACAGAAACATCAATGATGAGAGAGAACCATTGATTGGCTGCCTCCCACAAGCCCCCTGCTCGGAAGCAAGCCCACAACCCAGGCAGATGCCCTCCTGACCAGGAATCAAACTGTGACCTCCTGGTTCCTAGGTCGGTGCTTAACCACTGAGCCACACCAGCCTGACCAAATGGGTATGTTCTTTCTTGATTTCTCCAAGTTCCCCAGGATAGTAGGGGATGATGGAATCCAGAGAGCTCTGAGATTAACTTTCACTGAAGCTACACAAGCTCAGATATGGGGAAGAATTGTCCATGTGAGTGTTGCTGAAATATTGGTGAAATACTACTCCTTGCTATTTAAGTCATTCATCCGTGATAGAAAAGACGTCTCTTAGGGATGATTTAGGTCAGTGGTGTCCAACCTTTTTTAGTATGGAGAGCACATTTTAATCTCAAAAAATTTATAGACCTGCAGATAAAGACACTTAACAGTTTAGGAATGCATTGGTAGAACAAACGCTTAATATCACAGGCCATCACCTTTCAAGGAATTTGAATGCTATTAATCACAACCTTATCTATATAATATCCCAAATCTGAGTTATTGCTCTCACTGTGTTTCTGTAACTCTCTGTGCCTGTCTTCACCACTGGACTGGAAACTCCACAAGGCCAGAGCTGTTTTGACTTGTTTACTATCTATTGTATACTCAGCACCTAGCACAGTTCCTGGCACAAAGTAGGCGCCTTATGACTAACTGTAGAATGAATGAATAAATACATCAACTATATGTACATGAGTCATGCATGCTATTTAGCCAAACTATAGGTACTGATTCATGCCAATGTGGTGTTCCCATGAGTTTCTAAGGCTCACGGATTGGAAACCATGGATTTAGGTTTACATTCTTGTGTCCAATATTTTGTTTCATGTTCTCTGTAGGGAGTTTAATGTTTAGTAGACCACAAACACTGGTCTCTGGGTTTAGAGACAAATGATAACTAAAGATGGGAGCCTGCACCAGTTGACCTTCCGGAGTCCTTTCCAAAACAGAAAGTCCATCATGAGAACAAAAGACGCAGCTAAAGAAGCTGCACCTACCCAACACCCACAGAGACAGGGGGGCTGATGACAGCTTCCATCAAGAGTCAACATCTGTAGGAGCAAATTCTAAGCTAATCTCTGGGAGCCTCTAGGCATGCTAGTTGTTATTTCAACCCCAAACAGGCTGGTGAAGGTACTTCGCCTCTTTCCTCTGTCAACCTCTTTGCGTGGGGCGCTGATAACTGAAGTGACACCCAGTAAATAGTCTTTGTCTTGTAAGACTTGAGCTGGGAGTGGAGATGAGCAGGGAATGGAGGAGTTGAAAGAAAGAATGCTTGCTTTAAAATATGCCTATGTGTGCATGCCTCACAGAGTGTGTGCATTAATATTTAAATGCTGACATCCCTCTTTTGTCTTTAGACAACACTTATTCTCTTGATTCCCCTTGCTCCTTTCCGCACTTCCCAAACAAAGAGAGAGTGATATTCCAGGTGTGAACAAATCAGGGAGGTTTACTGCTTAACATTCAGAAATTCATAGCCCCAAGGAAATGAGTAAAAGAGAGGAGGGGCGAGAGCAAGAGAGATGAAAAACAGACTCTTCCCACCTGCTATTTAGTGATTAGCTCCCAGATAAGAAAGGCAAAGATGGCATTCCAGGAGATCAGAACTTGCCCAGACGGAACTCAAAGTAAAGTAGGGGCTTGGAGAACAGTGAAGCCAGAAGTTGGAGGGGAAGCTGGGCCACTGAAAGCACCATCCATCAATTTCCTCTCAAAGCCCCTCCATTCCACGCAGCTCTTTAAGTCCCAGACTTGACCCTCTTTTTCACTCACCCCTAACTCACCTGCTTTGGTTTATGTAAAGGAGTCTTGTACAGATTAGCTCTGCCACTCACTAACTGTGGGACCCTGGGGAAATCACTTCCCTTCTTACAGGTCTAGTGGTTGCTATCTATCTGAGTTTAAATCGTTTACTCCAAAATATAGGAAAAGAAGTCAACAGTAGCAACCAGGCAAACAAACAAAATCTCCTCTAATCCCGGGGGGGGGGGGGGGGGGGGGGAGGCCCGGCTGAATTTGCAGGCGAGCAGCTTCTGTTCTAGTTCTTACTTGCACGCACACCAGGCTGTTTGACTAAACCACATGAAAAACAAGTGCTTATTCATTCCCTCACCAGGGAGCAGGCTGCTCAAATGAGGTGTTTTCCCTTCTCAGGAGAAAAAGGGGGCAAACGATTCCTGTTCCTTTCTACCCTTCGGCATGTAGCACCTGTGGCCACAAACACGACCCGGGTTCTGAGCAGAGGGCGCAGGATACTGTGTTCTTGTGTGTGAGTGCCTGGCCTTTTCCCTCATTAGCCTGTCCAGCTCCCTTTCTTCTTATGACTGAGAGTGTCTTGTCCTTGACAACAACCGTGTGTTCAATTTTTCCAACACGGTGAGGTCAGCACCTTAGCTTTCGCTTCCAGAACAGGTAAGAGCCATCAAGCCCTGACAGATACAAGATCAAGTTACTAATTCACCCTGATTTTCATTTTGCACTGCTCCCATTTAAAAAAAAATGTGGAAGCATAGACAAGTGTGCTATGGTAGAAAATAAGTGCTCTGGTGATTAAAAACTGGAAATCACTAGCTTTGAATTGCTCCAAAAAGACAGCCCCAGATGTCATGCAAACTCCAATTGCACATGGAATGTAAAAATCAGACTGTGGACGTTGCCTTGTAAAGTGTTCACAGATGTAACAGCAGAAGAAATTCTCACAGCCTAGACAAGCAAGACTTCAGCTTTCCCCCTTTCTTTCTGTCTTATTTGGGGGTGGGGTTATTCATCAAAATGTTCATTTCAATATATAATTTGCTTCAAAGACTTTCTGACTTAATTTATTTTCTCACCAACCTAAATCCAATTCAAAAAAAACGTTTATTGAAACCCAGACAATCTACTGTTGGTTGATGAGTGCTAATAGGTGCAATGTTACCCTGTCAACTTATAAGATCACATACTGAGCTTGGAGCTAAACAGGAAAAAGGAAATTAAACTGGAGTTTGAATCTGTTTCCTTCTAAATTCTCTGCCACAGTTGGATTTGTACAGTGCTTAATGAGAAACAAAATGCATTGTGAGCATTTCTTTATTAAAAAACATTCTTTCTTTGTCAAAGTTGGAAGATGTTCACATGTTATGTCTGATGGACCTCTAACACAGAGGGGATGTGTCTATGGAAAAAAGAAATACTGTTGAAAAGTCTCTGTGTTTTCAACATTTATTTGCTAGTTCATGGGCTAAAAAAATGTTTCCCATAAAAAGTGACACGTATAATTGTTTTTGGACTCCATTTTCCCCAATAGAGCAGCCTTTCTGCTTTCTTGGGTTCCATGGATACATGGATTTCCCTGAGAAACTTAACAACATCATGTATTTTTAGTTTGAGAGCATTTGTTGAGGTATCTAATAGGAAGGGGCAATAGGAGGACTTGAGTGTGTGTATGTGTGTACTGCTAGCCATGGTGTATCCCTATGGGACTAAAATTTCACACCAGCTTTTTAAATAAATCATTTTGGTCAAAATGGTTGGCCCAACATTGTTATCTCCTTTCCCCCTTGATTTGTAGTTAACTAAGAGAATGTGGCCATTAAGTGTTAATATTCTAGATTTCACTTGTCCCTGGGGGCCATATCAAATATCATCTCCTGCCTCCCCCTGTGTGCGGACTACTTCTGCCTATCTGTAAGGGACAGCCAGAATTGAATTGCTTTTCAGTTCATTCATTCACTCACTCACACAATAGGGAGTAACCAAATACCAGTTCCATACCAGGCAGTCTTCTAGGTGCTGGAGATACTACAGAGAGTGAGACGGAGACAGTCCTTAACCTTATGGTCTTACATTCTGATATACGAACACAGCCAATAAAATAAACAAATACCATAGTCTCAGGCCATGATCATTACCATGGAGGTTGAAAAATAAGGAGATATGATAGCTGAGGGTGTGTGTATGGGAGGCACTATGTTGGTAGGGATATCAGAGAAACGCTCTCTGAGAAGGTGATTTGTGAAGATAGGCAGGTGGAGGCAGGTGGGAAGTGGCATGCAGGGAAGAGCGTGCATGCAGAAGAAGCAGCGAAGATTATAGCACCTCAGCAGGACACATTTAGTTTGTTCAAGTGAGTGGTCCCTGCACTACATTCTTATGAAGGGGATTTTTTGGACCCATCTATAAACCAGGTGGGAAGTTGTATTCTGATAGGGATGAATGTGAAGATCTGGGATACTCCCTTAAAGGAAATGGAAGTGTTTTGCTTAGAGAGGGAGGAACTGCTGGAGATGTTGAAAAACTTCAGAACTCCTGTCCCACGTTTGCCAGAGAGAGACTATGTGCCTTTGGAGAAGTCTCTTTCCCTGACTTCAGTTTCTCCCTGAAATAAGGATGCTAGATTGAGACATCTTAAATTCCCTTTTGGCACAGACAATTGCTAAGCCCTCTAAGAACAAAAGCTGGAATTGCATTTTCTTGCTTCGGTATATCCTATTAATGTAAACTTGCTCACTGGGAGTTCAAAGCCAAGATCTAGGTAAAAATAAGCATATGAACTAGAGTTTCTAGACTCTAGAGTACAAAAGAGCCACGTTCAGACACTTGAGATCCTTTAATCTTCTTGATTTATTCTGCATTATGACTTTAGTCAGTAGGGAACCTCTTCAACAGGCAACCAATAGAGAGACTTCTACGGATGGGGTGGACCTCCCAGTGCACACTGATATGAGGCATCTGGTCCATATGCAACTGTGTGAGAAAGGGCAGGTCTGATAGCAGAGAAAGGCCAGACAGGGGCCCCAGGGACTTAACCTTCAATAATGTGTGATCCTTTCGAATAAAGGTCTTCGGTTAAAGGCAGCCCTTTACTACGATCCCTTTGCTTGCTGACATGGAAGCAGTCTTCTTTAAATCCTGCTATAACGAGTAGGAAATCCCATGGCTTTCTTTCTCTTTGGGTCTGTTGCATGCTGTTTTATTAGTTTAGGGTAAACTATATCCCAAAGCCCAGTAAAGGTATAGGATGAGGGGGTATCATTTACCTATGTGTTTAGTGTATGAAAGAAGGTATTTAGAGAGACACATAGTGAATCAGATGTAGTCCTTGACCTCAAAGAACCTCCTCAACATAGACCCATAGGCAGATACCTAACACTAACACAGGCCTGAGAGAAGGGAGTGATGAATGCAATGAAGCGGGTGTGGTAGATGCGTTGACAATTGGAATCAGTCCTCAATGATAATTAGGACTTTAAGGTAAGATACATGGGCAAGGAAGGACATTCCTGGTCAAGGGAACAGAATGAGTAAAAGCTGGGCACAGCATAGAACTTCCAGGAAGAAATTCAGTTTATCTGGGCTTCAAGGGGAGGGACCCTTAGAAGTTTATATTTAAGCTCCAATGCTTAACACAAAGGAAGCCAGAGTTCTGTCCCGTTGGAATGCATCTACTTTGAGTCCTGGAATTTCCAGTTCCCATTCCAAAAGAAGCTCAGAACCCTCCTTCCCTCCTCTTCTCCCGACTCCCCCCTGCCCCCCTCCCCGTCCCCTATGACATACACAGGGAACCTGAAGGCGGGCAGGGCTGATTTTCGGTAAGATAGCTAAGCTTGCATCATTTGTGATCAGGGAGATATTTTAAAATTCCATTCTATTTTGGCATTCTTTATGGTTTGCTTCAGAGTTGGAAATCAACTTTAGCCTTTGGATGCTTCATTGTTCCTTTGGGGTGATTTTGAAATACCAGTTCTGTCTCACCTTCCTCCTTCTAGATGTGCTGCATCTCAGACACAAGCCTTTGGAAACTTCCCTTTTCTTCTCTGATTTCAGTCCCCAGATTTTCTGCAAAGACAGTTAGTCACCTGTCTGTATTCCCACGTACCAATCCTCATCATTCCGAGGTCTCTGAGAAACAAAACCGCCTACTTCCGGTCCCAGCAGCCATCCCGGTCATTCCCACATCACCATGGCTTTGTCCCACCCTAATTCTACCTTGTCATTCCGTCAACATTTTCAGCTCAGTGGGTGCCAAGCAATGGGTTTATATTTACTCTTGGCATATATGTGATGAGCACACAGGATTTTACCAGTGGGGTTCTCAAACACCAGTGGGGTTTAGAATTATGGGGCAGGTGGGGGGGGGCGGGTTGCTTGTTTAAAGCACAGAATCTCCCTCTCTCCCCCATACACATTCTGATTAAGTGATGGGGACCTAGAATTTTCATCATTAACATGGACCCCCTATGTGTTGGTGCAGGAGCTGGTGGTGAGAAATTTCGAGCAAAATGGAGAAGCTTCAGTCTAATAGCCTAAAAATATGCCCTCTTTTTCATTTACCCTTCATTGTATGCAAATTTAAGTTCATTCAGGGAAAGAGAGTTTGTACTCTGCTTTAGTTCTCCTAAAGTATCACTGTAATCTTATTTTAAACGGCTGCATTTCTGGAAGAGACCATTTTATCCCAAAGAGAATTTCATTTCTGATCGTTTTAGATAGGTCTCTTATTTTAATTCTCTGTTCCCTTCCTTTAATATGACATAATAATCCTCTCTGCATCTCGATTTTGTGCCATATTGGTGTGTTTTTTTTTTAATAGAATATTGCCAGTGCTGGCATTAATGATGGAGTTGTCAGAATTGTATTCTAAATGAGAACGAAATTCAAATAAGGATCTAAATGGAAAATATGCCTATAAATATTTTAAAAGATCTCTCTCTCTCTTTTGGCAGTTTTTCCCCTCTTAGCAACGAAAATGTTGATTTATATATGTACCTTAGGATATGCATTTTACTGTTTTAGGTATCATCTTAAGAAATATTCAGCTAAATTCTGCCTGTCAGAACTCCGATAGAGGTCAGAGCACTGGGTAAAAATCTGAGTCCGGTTTTGATTTCCTTGTATAAATGGTTTCTCTAGGTATGTCCATTATGCCAAATTTACTGATTCTAATAACCACTCCAGACCCATCTAATTCAATTTAGTCTTTCCTGGTCAAAAAATTCCAAATGATGATTTGAAAGACAGAGGTCAGCTCTATTTCTACAGCTAAAGAAAATGAGAAAGGTATGAAAGAGAGGTGACCTCAGACAGCTTTAATATTGATCTCATCTCCCTTTAGTCTGATCTTGTGCATGTTACATAGAGTGAGATTAGGCATGGAAATATGCATTTGTGAGGCCCAAGGAAAGAGAAACAAATTGCCCCTTCTCCCTCCCCCCCCCTTCCCGCTTTGGCAGGAATATTCCTTTCCTTGGGGTCAATGCAAAGATTTGAGCTCAGTTCTCTCGAGATTTCAGATCATTGCCGCAAAGGCAATTTTTTTTCCCCAAGCTATGGCTTTGCCATCTTGCCCATTGAGATAAGAGTTAATATTTTGCATAAATACTATTTTCCAAGAAATAAAATGTAACCTCTCTCTTTACATATGTAGTCCTGAAGAAGCGATGCTTTGGATGATGCATTTCAAGCCCCCGTATAGTCTAACGGAAGAGGCCCTGTGGCCAGTCATTCACACTCCTGCTTTCACTGACCCTCTCTTTGCAGAAGGCTTAAACCATCTTGTGTATCCTTGTAGGACAGATTTTTCCCACCCCTCCCCGTTGTTGGCTCCATCCAAGATGAGCTGAGGGAGAAGCTTGTGTATTTGTGTCTCCTGGGGAGCAGAGTTCTTCAAGCAAAGGCAGGAAGCTTGGTGACATTAATGAATGCTCTCAGAGTGTGGTCTGGACCCTGGGAGCCCAAAGGAGCATGAGATGGGCTCTCCCTCTATTTAAAATGATTATGTTCTACTTAGAGGCTTCGAAATAAAAATAGCTCTTCTTCATTGAGCGCTTGCTTTGTGGCACCCACTGAGCTAAATCATTTCCCAAAGGCAATCAGCTTGTGGCCTCACAGTAGCCCAGTGTTTTAGGTGCTGTATTCCATTTCACAGATGAGGAAGTTCAGGCTCACCGTTGTGTTGGTCCCTGGAGCAGGTGTCAAGTTGACATTTGAACCCTAGTCTTTTGGACATCAAAGCCTCTTCACTATATATATGCTACCGGGCTGAAAATATAAATAATAGTCCATGACTGAGGACCAGGAAAGATCAACAGAAAAAGAAATTCATCTACGAGGTCAGAGGGATTAGAAGCCGGAAGGCTTTTTCCATTCCAGTGTGGCAGTGCCTTCTCTTTTAATGACTTCCCCTTGCAGGCTAAATTCTCCAGAAGGATGCTGTTGACAGCCTTCAATGCATCATAAATAATGTCCCAGGTGCTCCACCTGCCTTGGCCACAACTCTCTGGAGAGCTGCAGTGTTAACCCACTCTCCACTGACATTCCTTCTCGTCGCTGACCCCCATTTCGAACTCAGTGTCATTTGTTCGTGTTTGATGATTGCTTTGTAAGTGCTCTTACATATTTTTGGTAAGCAATTTTTAGCTCAAATGAGTGGTTATCTCCACAGAGCCAGGATCTGTTGCTTCTATGTAGTTAGAATCTAATAATTCTGTAAACATTTTTTTTGTTTGTTTGTTTTTTTGGTGGGAGAGACTACCTACATGCTAGGCCCTGAAGTAAACTATTTACCACCATCATTTCATTTTGTCCTATAATTTAGACAGGAGAGACACTACTGACACCCCTCCCCTAATATTCATCTCCCCCTTTTAATAAGGTTCCATTTCTTCTTATTTCAGCTGGGTACATGGGCACTAGGAATTAAAAACTCCATCTCCAGCTCCCTGACCCTTTGCATAGCAATGTGGTCATGTGACTAAGTTCTGGCCTGTGAACTAGAAGAAGAAGGGTTATGCAGAGCTTCTGAGAAATATCCTTAAAGGGAGATGGGACATTCCCCTCCTGCCTGATGACTGGGCTTTGATCTAAATGCTTGGACCTTGCAAAGCCATCTTGAACCATGTGGTGTAAGTGTGTGGTGCAAGAAGGCAGAGCAACCAGATCTAAGGAGTCTGTTTCCCTGATGATTTGTGGAGCCCCCATGCTCATCTAAAGCTACTTGCATCCAGATTATTTTTATTCACTTTAACATCTTGTTTAAGTCACTTGGGAATTTAGGGTTTCTCTCACTTGTAGATGAATCTTATACTAATTGATACAATAGGTTCAAATATTCCCATTTAAAAGAGGAAGAAATCAAGGCTCAGAGAGATAGATAACTAGAGAAAGATAGATTAACTAGATAATAGAGAAAGTTAGATAAATTGCTTAGAATTTCATAAGTAGCAGATTGTAAGTGGTGGAGCCTGGTTCTCTCTAACTCTAAAGCCCACTGCAGAGCCCTAGCCAGTTTGGCTCAGTGGATAGAGTCTCAGCCTGTGGACTCAAGGGTCCTGGGTTCAATTCCGGTCAAGGGCACTTGCCCAGGTTGCAGGCTCGATCCCCAGTAGGGGGCATGCAGGAGGCAGCCAATAAATGATTCTCTCTCATCATTGATGTTTCTATCTCTCTCTCCCTCTCCCTTCCTCTCTGAAATCAATAAAAATATATTTAAAAAAAATAAAGCCCACTGCAGAAACTTCCTACTATACATACGCTTGCTAGAGAGTGCAGGCCTCCAAAGTGAGTTTCTTGTCTTCTCTCCCAAACTGGAGATTCTCCTAGGTAGGCAGACTCTGGTTGAGCTGCTGCCCAGAGAGCGGTTCAGATGTTCCTTCACTGTTTGGAAAGACGTTCCAACCAAACTCTGTACCCCTGACCAAGCAGGGACCCTGGACAGACTCATCCTCTAGCTACTACCTGATATGTTTGCCAAGTAGCTCATTCTTAAAATGCAAGGTAGCTTGGGTGTCTTGCACACCTGTCAGATTGCTGAATCTGCCTGTCTGAACAGATCTACTCTCCTGTGACTTTATTCTCCTGGCGTGTTAACACACATGCTTCTCCCACTGGGGCTTAGGGCCCGAGCATGTCTGAGAACTTGAACGGCAGCAAGTTTTCCTGCCAAGAACATAGCAAACATCCCTGGAAACGAGGAAAGGGTGAGTCTTCTTGGGAAGTGTCCTGTCCTGGCTTCTGTGCGGGTCTTCTGCCAGAGGATACCAGAAACTTACTTCAGACACAGAGACCCCAAGGTCCTTTAAATGCTCAACAATAGTCTATGCCACAATCAAAGACAATTCGAGTAGAGAAAAATGAGTCTGCTTTTGGCTTGTGTGAGTGTATAGGGGTCTCTCCTACCGTCTCTGATCTAGTTTACTGTGTGCCTTTGAAGAGAGGGAACATGTTATGTTTGAAGAGCACAGGGAGATTCTGAAAGCCTGGCTGCTGGTTATAACACCCACGCAATACAGTTCAGTCTTGGGACGGTCATCTAATCTCTCTGAGCCTCTCAGCTGTGGGTGGGAATCCATTCATTCACCCACCTCTCCTTCTATGCATGCATCTATCCATCCATCCAACTAAATATCTATTAAGTGTGCAATTCTCTGGGTTCTGGGCACACAAGATGAACAAGATATGGCTTCCCCACTGAAAGAGTTCACCTCCTACCTGACAGCAGTATAGTAAAGGTCACAGTGTTAATACAGATGATGGTCCTTGAGAAAGTATAGAGCTAGGCATGCAGTTGTGACTTATTTTTTCCTCTTTTTTTGTGTGTGACATTTTTAACCTTTGGTAACCTCAACTAAGGCAGGTACTCCAAAATATGCCAAAGAGAGTCAATGGACAAACAAACATAGAATGAATGAATTGACCACTGGCAATAGCTGGATCACAGATGTAGCATCAAGTGGTGAATGTGGACTCATTCTAGGACAAGTATGTACTGAGAAGCACCTTGAAACTCTCCATCCTCCAGGCTCCTGCCTAAGCTCATATCTAATGGGAGCCACAGGCCACAGACTTCTATCCTTATGATTGGGAGATGCAGCTGTCAGCCAGGAGAGAAATTTCAATATTTTATTGAAAGCATTTTGCAGCAGGAAGTTTTTTTTTCCCCGGTGCCAGCATAATTTAACTATGATTTAATAGCTTCTTTCATTTACTTGTTAAATTATGCCTCTCCATCACCTTCCCTTTGGGTTTTCCCGCCTTTTGGTCCTACAACCTCCCATTATTTATTAATGCCCCATAATACATGATCGAGGCAGGCAGAAAGCAGCCATTTCCCAGTGATTTAGGAGGCTCCTGGCAGTGCAGCAACATGAACGGGAGCATATGCTCTGAGAGTCTCCCCTATACTTGCCTTATTGGAACAGAGTTGGACAGTTCTTAGCCATCATCTATGTGGGTCCTCCCTTCCCCTCCCCATCCCACCTACCTGGCCATTTTCCTGCCCTAAGCAAATTCAAAATACTTGGCTTTAAATGACTGGTGAGTCACAGCTCGTGTTTTGTTTTGTTTTTGGTGTTCCCCTTCCCCGTACCCCCACCAAGTGCCAACTGCTAGAATGAGCATGTGCCTCAAGTTGTGCTTAACCTAGAGGTAATTTGGTTTTCCCTCCAAGGGAGGATCCCTGTGTGGGATTATGAAATTTCAGATAATTTGAAACTTCCGGGACTCGGTTCTTGGAAGGAAGACTTGCATCTCCCACTTTTTTTTTTCTGGGGACTACTGGGACTGTTTCGACACATGGAATGACTCTTACGGAACAGAGTTAGGAGGAGGAGTTCCTAACTAAGTACAGGTGGGGAAATTGAGATATTTCATGACTTGCTCAAGAATATAGAGTGGGTCATATCTGGGCCTCCATCACAGCCTGCTTCCCCCAGGCATTTGTGAGTGGCCCATTCATTCACTTCCCTGGTCCAGGTTTTCTTTTCCTCTTCTCTTCCCTCGTGCGTGGGACTAGGCAAGTACTCATTCTGTGATTTGCTGGATGCCACATGGAAGCTCTACAGGTGACATGGAGAGAATGACATCTGGGAAAATGCAGTGACTAATCCAGTCAAAAAGTGTCAAAACCAGAATTAGAGCCCAACTTTCTGTTTGATTAAACTTTTATTGAGGTTGGTTAGCATTTAATATTTGGGAGATGATATATAGTCACGCTCTTAGCACAGTGCCTGGCATTTAATACAGGTTTGCCTTCCTTTACTAAGGACTTACTAGGAGGGACAGTGCTCTTTGTGGACTTCGATTGCTGATTGGGTGAGCTTAGATGAGTGTATTGCCTCTCTGGGTCTCAGTCTTCTTATCTGCAAAATCAGCAGATTGGGTTAGATAGTCTTTGAGATAATTTCCTGCTGTAACTTTGTTCCTGAGATGACCTCCGTTGAGATTACAAAGGACTTAGGGCCTGTTTTGGGACCCTGGGGTCTGAGGAATGAGTTGGCCAAAGTGGAGTAAAGAAGTCATGACCAGCTCAGAGTACTTGGAGCTTTATGCTTGCTGTGCAGGGTGATGGTCAATCAAAGCAGGAGAATTTCTTCTATTTTTTGGTAGTTCAGCCTGTTTCTCTTCTCCAGGTCCTGGTTGCCACTTGCCATATACCGCACCAGGTACCCACTGATTCCCTTTTGAGCTTGGACCATGGTTGCCCTAAAGGTTGGGCATATTTACGATTTCTCCTTCATCCTTGAGTACACTCATCTGGTTCACCCTTCCAGATGGCAGCAAGAGCCTTGGAGCCTGGGCCTGGCCCCCTGGGGATTTGTCCTGACTTTCCCCGAGGGCCCAGGCAGCCATTGCCCATCTGGTGGTCTAGACTTAAAACCCGAGGGCAGGATAGGAGATTTTAGATAAAATAACAACTGGAATATTGACCCTACTCCCTCTGCTCTTCCATGGTATCATCTCTTCTTCTTGCCCTGCCTTCTGAGGGTGGCAAACGGAGTAACTGAGTCCAGAGACTGGAGCTTTGGGTCTCTCTTTCTCACCCCAAGTTCTGTTCTCTGCAGCAAGCCCGACTTTGTGCTGATCTCTGCAGCCCCTCCTTTTGTTTTCCTGCAGTGCCCAGGTTTGCGATGACACACTCTGTTCCTCCCCAAGTTTTCATCCCTGGGGTGCCAAGGCTGGGAAACTTCAGAAGGCCAGGCGATTCTGTAACTTACCGTCAGTGCAGAATCTGCCTAAGCCTTGACTAATGCATTCCGTGCATTATTAAACACAGATTAAATATATATGGATATTTAAATGTAATGTGTTATTTTCCTCAATCTGGCTTTACTCGATGTTCCTTTGACTTACGCCTTTTCATTGCTCAGAATTGTGTCAGGGATCATGAATTACAGGCAGGCAGGAGCTGGAGCTCCCTCAGCACCAAAGACTTTGCCGTCTCATTTCATTTGCCCAAGAGATGCAGGGGCACTTCTCCCGCCCAGGAAATGATTGCTGGGCTTCCTCACATGGGAATTCTTTCCTTCCTAGAGAGAGCTTAGTTCAATGATTCAAAGGCTAGGGCAGCCAGAGCCTGGCAGGGCTGTGGGTTTGTTTCTGTTCTGAAAGAAAGCTTGTACCCAAGGCAAGTCATTGAATAACAAATTCAGACAGAGTCTGAGCTTCAAGTTGGTGGCACCTTCGCCCTTGTGTGGATGAGATATTGGTCTTGATTAGCTCCAAGGTCTTGGCAGACTCTGACCTCCCATGGTTCAATGCGCTTCTGAGGAACCAGAAGGGGGAGTACTGTGCACAGTTTCCACTTAGCTGTGCATTTTTCTTGCTCCCCCTGAAATGTGTCCCTCTCGGGGTCTTGGTGAAAGATTTTCCGACTGATGCCAAGCAGTCAATGGATCAGGAGAGTCTGCCTGTATGTTTTGTTTTAATTAGAATATAAGACATTGGTGTTCTGGGGGCAGTTCATATCAGCAAGCAAGGGCTGATTGTGTGCATCTCCTCCCAACTCCTCATGTTGGTATCTTATAATCAACTATTGTGGGAGTATTTACACCATGGAAATAGGCAGAAGCTAGAAAACATGGCCTTTTTCTCCCTTGGAGAACTGGTTGATCAAATTTGTAAGCACAGCTCCCTGAGAGCACTGATCAATTCCCATAGCTCTCTTTATATATTACTAAACACATATGGGAGTTTAGTTTACTGAACCATCTTTTTAAAGATGGCCATAGAACATGTCAAGTCTCAGATCTTTCTGTTTGACTATAAATAAGTTCTAATCTTCGTTAAGTGCCACAGTCTACCACCCTGGCCTCCTCCCTCTAGGATTGGATTATTGATGTTCAATTTTCTCATTGGGGAGACATGATTGTTCCCACCACCCATGTCTTTCTGAGTGGATTCTCCCTCTTTGGGTGTGCTGACCAGACCTCCCTATTAGGAATCAGAGGGGTTGTTTAAGGAAGGAAACTTGATCCCATCTTGTCCGGACCCCAGGACAATTACTGATAATCTCCCTCTACTGACAGGAGAGTTACCAGAGCGAGGTGACCTAAGGCTTGACTGGGACGGATGAAAAGGAGCAGATGTTGGTTGTACTGGTGAGGAAGAAAGACACTTGGCTGGACTGACTCCAGCCGTCAGGCCACTTGTCAGCTGGATTCGTGAAAGCCCCAAAGAAGGAAAGGAAAGACCACGTTCCATGCTCACAGTGTACTAGTATCGTGCTCACCATGTTCATTCACCACACAATTAACAGCACAAGACCCCTCGTGTTTCTTGTGCTTCCGGACTTGGAAGTTCTTAACAACGGCTTGACCATGGTGGTCCCTCTGAATACCTAGTCTAAAACCTGAAACATAGGAGACATTCAACCAACATTTATTGAATTAACGACTAATTTTATTTGACACCCATGGCTTTCAAGGTTTGGAAGATGAACGTAGCTGTGGGTAGGGGGTAGGAAAGGTGGGGAGGGGCTCTGTCCTCTTCCTGAACCCTGCTTTATTCTTTATGCTTCAGTCCATGTGGTCACCAGGCCCCTCAAAGGAAAGGAGGTAATTTTCAGGATGCTGAGGATGCAAACATGAGAGAGAAAGGCTGAGGCAGGAGGGCTTCTGGGCCTTTGTGCATCGCCACTGCTAACGTTAAGGGGCCTTTCAACAAAAAAGTGTCTGCAGCTCAGGTGAGCAGGGAGTTAAGGTCTGAGGAGAATGGAATTTTCCTTGTGGTTGTACAGACTTGTTTCAGCCACAGGAATGAACACAAGATTCAACTTGTTCCCTCAGCTATTGTCTGGAACTCTTTTCCCTCCAGCCGCTGGCAGCTGGAGCCTTTAATGTGACATTTTTCTAAGTATTAGCATTGCTCTCTGGCCTTCTCTTGATAGTTTTTTTTCCCCCCTCCACTCATACCCTCACTGCCATCTCCCCCTGCCCCCCAGCCTTCAGATCTCTCCAATAAGCAGTGCTCTGCTCTCTGCCACCCAGCCAGGGGAAGATATCTGGGGGTGGTTTATTTACTTTTTAAAAGATGTGTGTCTCCTCTCCTTCCTGAACCCCCACCCTGCAACTCCTCCTTGAAACCACAAACCACCATCCTCCCCACATCCCAAATCTCAGAGCAGAGGGCAGAGATGTCTGCAGGATGGTCAGCCCAATTCATCTGCCGGTTGAGCCATCTTAGCAAGTGTTTCCAACAACCTCATCAACACAGAAAGGATAGCACTTTTTTTTTTCTTGGTTAATTATTGTTGCCAGTCCCCATGCATTTAGTTAGAAGTCTCACTGTGCTTTAGTTAGAAGGTTTATTTCATGAATTTTGCTTTGGATTTTCTAGTCGGTGTATGCCTCTTCCCCCTCCCCCCCTCCACCCTGGGACTCTATCCAATGGCAACCCATCTTCATCCATTCATCTTTAACTGAGGAGGAGCACAGAAAATTTACCCCCAAAGGGACTGACAAATTGGGGCTGGGGGAGATAGATTATATCACAGATCCTCTTCCTTGATTGCCTTGAAATTCTCACTGCATCTATTTCATCTTTTTGCCTAGTGTCTGAGTTCTCCCTGCGTCCAGGGATGACAAATAGCAATAGAAAAGTCAGCATGCCTTGGAACCTCAAGCAAGACGAAAGCTCGGGGCTCACCTTCTCTCTGCCAATATTGCAGTGGAAAAGCATTCCTGCAGACAATTATATTTTGTATTTTGTTTTAAAGCAGCATTAGAGAGATTGAAACAGGTCTTTTCAAAGCAATCTCTTTTGATGAGGTGCAAAAAGGTTAGACAAAAAGCCAAACTTTGGTTTCAAATATGAGACACCTTTATTCTAATTATAATCATAATGATCCAGTGTATTAGGGATTTAATTATTTGGAATTAGAATTAAAAAAAGAAGACATCCTGTAATTACCATTGAACTTATCTTGAGGCATAAATCTAATAATTAAATACTTTCAGATGTCACCCAGTGAGTAACTAAACTTAAAAAAAAAAAATACTGTGAATTCTTTTCCACCCCTGTAAGGAAAGTTCTAAAATTATCAGCGGATTTCAATGAAAAGATCTGAATATTATTGAGTATGAAACACAGTCTTAACAAAATTATAATTTCAGTTATTTGTGGTTCTCTCCCCTGGTGATCAGGGTGTTTGAGCAGGTGAGAAATGATAGAGTTAGGGGTTGGATCTGAATGAAAAATACTTCCTTCAAGAAAGATAGCTCCCCGAACTCGAGCTTCATTTTTATTGCCAGTAAGAAAAAGGAAGCAGGTACCATGCAATTTTTATGAGAACTAAGTTCTGTTTTCTGATCTGTTTTGGCAAAAAATAACAGTCCATATGCTTTCCCCTTCTGGACGTGGAGCATGGGAGGAGGTTTGGCAGGAGCAGATGACTATAAAATCCAAGGGAAGGTCTTAGTGGAGAGTGTGCTCGAGGGAATTTAGCTCCTTTCGTGGGACTAGGCCCCAAACTGGACCACACCAGATGCATCAGCTCTGGATGGGGAAGGGCAGGAGCTGGCTAGTGGGGAAGGGGGAGGGACAAGTCTGCTGAGGTGTTATAGTCTCTTGAAGTTGAGATCTAAGCATGCTGCCCTTCCCTCAGCCCCCCACTGGGAATAGAAACAATGACATTGACCTTGTTAGAAGGGCAGACCAGAAAGAAGAAGGAATGACCATCTCAGGATCAGCTGCATAGTTTATCTAAGCAGGTTGTCTCTCTTCACGTATCCAAACCTCTTTGACATTCCATCACTATAAGTCCCCTGTAAAATGCTGCTTCCCTCGGAATGGGCAATGCATTAAATAAAGAACACTACAGGGAAGTGATGCCTGAGAACTCAGGCTTACAGAGAGAAATTTGGAATGGATTCAAGGAGAGGGGGGAGCTCAAGGGAAGGTGGGAGAGTCCCATTAAGAATAGCAATAATAGTTCTAGCACATAGGCACCTTGCCCTGCTTTCCTATTGACCCCTTATATTGCAAGGTAAATGGTTATCTCCACCTGAAAAAAAAGGTAACTAAGACCCAAGAGATTAAGCAATTAGTCCATGTGTTGTCAACACTGAGGTCAGATTTGCTATTAACCACTGCAGTATGTAGTATCGTTCTCAGATTAAGTGCTCCCAGGATCACCCATAGAGATTCAAAAAATAAAGATGTTTGGATCTTACTCTAAATATACTAGAGACTAGTTAAAGGCACGATAAGAAGTTAGAGTTTGATTTTTGGAGCCAGACATCCTGGGTTTGTTGATTAACTGTTAATAAACCTTGGGAAACCATTAAAACTCACTGAATCTTAATCCTTCATCTGTGAAATGGGTATAATTAATGTACTTATATCATGTGGTTATGGGAAAGAGATAATACATAGAAAGTGCTTAGCACAGTGTCTGGCAACCAGCATGTATTTAATAAATTCAAGCTATTAACAATTGTTTTGTGTAAAAGTTATGGTAGACCTTGAAGAATGACTGTAATTGAAATGAGGGAAATCTCAGAATATTACAGATTAAGGGAAAATGTCATATGCAAATGTGATATTGCTTTATCTTGGTTTTTCTTCCTGTTTCTACTCCCGAAATTGTAGACATTACTTAAGGTTCTGTTCTTGGCCCTCTTTGATTCATATACTCTATCTTTGGACATCTCTTCAGTTCATACAATTTTCATTATCTCATTTATGTGGATAAACCCTCATGCTTTATCTTTGGTGCCAATCATTTTCTTAATCTTGATCCTCTTGTTTGTTTCTGATTCCTCCTGGGTGGTTTTTCTTCCTGGGCTCTCCAGTCCTGCATGTCAAAAAGCGTTCTTCTAGCCTCAGCCTGTTTGGCTCAGTGGCTACAGTGTCGGCCTGCAGACTGAAGGGTCCTGGGTTTGATTCCAGTGAAGGGTACATGCCAGGGTTGTGGGCTCTATACCCAGTGGGGGGCGTGCAGGAGGCAGCTAATCAGTGATTCTCTATAATCATTGATGTGTCTGTCTATCTCTCCCTCTCCCTTCCTCTCTGAAATCAATAAAAGTATATTTAAAATATTTTTTTAAAAAGTGTTCCCCTAAAGGTTTCTATTTCCCTTAATGGCCCCACCATGCTCCAAGTCACTGAGAGTAAGTTTTCTTTCTCATATTTAATCCAATTGCAATCTGGGTCAGTTTTATTGGCTTCAGAATTAAGGCTATTTTTTTTTTCAATATGAATGATTGCATTACTTTCTCAACTGACCAATGAATTCCTTCTAAACACTACTGTATGCAATTACCAAGTTGATTCTTCTAAAGATAATTCTAACAATATCAGTCCATGGTCAGAAACCTTTGGTTTCTGAAGCCTTAAAACTAAAATATAATAAAACGACCTATTTTTCAAATAGCTCTGGTGGAGCCTGCTCTGTTTTGTTCTTATAGCCTTCCTTTCCCTCCTTCATCTTTGGCTCACAGAGTTTGCTCAGTCATACCCGTCCTTCCCACAAGCATTACCTGGTAGACTTTTACCCATTCTTCAAGAAGCGAATGCTCCCCCTTCCATTTACTTTTCTGGGCCATTCCAGGTTGACAAGAACTCATTTTTCTCCGTACTGCTGAAGCATTCAGTATCCCTTTCACGATAGTGATATTGTCTTGTGTTATGGTTTTAACCAATTGGAAGCCAGAGACCTGCTTTTATGCATCTCATGGGTGATCTCGTTTAATCTGCAAAGCAACACCCTTATGAAGGTTAGTATACTTTCATCTTAGAGATGAAGATGCTGAGGCTCAAAACTGTTAAGTCTATATTCCAAAGGTTCCAATGGACCAAGTGATCAGGTGGAAGAATCAGTTTAAACTCAAGTCCATTTGGTTCCAAAGCCACTATTTCATACTGCTGGGTTGATGGAGTTGAGGGGAGGATGAAGAAGGAAGGACAGGAAGGTTGGAAAGATGGTGAGAAAGGCTTTACGTTAGAGGCAGATTTTGAGTTGGGCCTTGGTAATTATGACTTCAGTAGGTGGGTGCAGACGAAAGCATGCTGGGCAGAGGGAACAGCATAAACAAAGGTGTGAAAGTAAGCCCTCATCAACTGCTTGTTGAATAAATGAACTAAAAAAGCAGTTGTGGCCTGCTTTCCTCCTTTGGTGAGGAAGATTGTTAGTGATGGGGCTTTGTCCTCAGCAGATTCTCTACTCACACATACTTTTGTAGACTTAGGGAGAGGAGAGTCTGTTTTGCACGTCGTCCCTCCATTCAATGGAAAGTACTGGTACTCAGATTTTCAGAAAGATAGAAGTACTTTCATCTAAAGCTTTAGCTTTGCGGAGTACAGTGAAACCCGTTGAGTAAGTAGAGTCTACTCCATGCCAGCTGTGTTTCCTGCTTCCACCTGTGCCCAAACTCAGTAGGAAACACTGGCTGAATGGGTCCACAGCTCTCCCACCAGATGAGGTCAGAACAAAGAAACGTTCCCCTGAGAGGGGAGCAGTAGTCCATGGGTCTTTTGCAGTAACTTCTTTAAATTCTACTTTCAGTCCGATTCTCCTTGGACACAGCCAGAGCCAAGAGCTCCACAGACTTGGACCCCATCTCATAAAATCTCTGCCCACACCTCAGTGGTCCTAAGAGCAGAGGAATTAAGTGACAGGGAAAACGGAACTGCTCCACCAGGACAGGCAAGGGCTGGGTCATATTTATGTCAGCTGAATGGAAAGAGGTGGTAGATAGGTCCTCTCTCTCTGAAGGCTCTTCGCTTGATTTAAAAATCACAATGAATTAAGAGCTCAAGTGTAACCCCAATTAGAGGCACTGCTGCCAAGCCTTTGGACACAGCCACACAACATGGACATTATTTAGAGCCTGATGCCAACCCTAAGGGAGCAGCATCTCATGTTTCCAGTGGCTGCCTCACAGAATCCGCTTAGCTAATGCCACTAATATATATTTTAGGCAAAACAATCAAGATGGATTCATAACCCCACCAGAGAATATTTATAGAATATTAGGGTGGGTGAGACCCGTGATACCGCAGTACCACAATACTAAGCATGAAACCAAAGGCAGGCACTATGAATAAAAATACTGATAGATATAACTACAAAACAATGGAAACCTCTGTGCAATAAAAACTCAATAGAAAAACAGCAAACAGAAAATTATTTGTGGCAAATATTACATAGGTTAACATAAGATTGATGAACACTTATTAAGAAAAATACAAGCAATTTAAAAGAAAAAAGAGATAATAACAAAAAAACTGAAAGTAGAAAATAAGTATATAAAATTTTCAATCTTACTGGTTGTCAAAGGAATATGAATTAAACCAATCAAAAGATTTCAATCAGCCTGTCAGCGGATAAAAGTCTGACCCTGGCCAGGGTTCTGGGCCTGAAGGGTAGAGATCCGCTCTGCAGCGCAGTCTGTGAGTTGGCCCTGACTTCCTGCAGGGCACTTTCTCCATATGCATTTCGAGCATTAAAAGCAGCCACTGCCATTACATTTCTGGGACATAGCCTCAGAAAATATAAGGCAAGTATACAAATGTACATTAACAAGGATGTTATAACATCTTTATTGTTATGTACAGAAAACTGGAAACAACCTCTGTGTTCAAAAATCACAGTACAGTATCATAAACGAACATCGCATCGTCGTTAAAATGCTGCCAGATAGAGTTACAGCTGCTGATGTGGGAGGATGATTGCATTACATCGTGATGTGAGAAAAGTGCATTAGATAATATTTCGTAGGCTTTTTTTTTTTAAAGAACAAAATGGAGATATTTTAAAAGTGGTTGTATTCTCCATTTTCTAATGTTAAACTTTTCTGTATTTTTTAATATTTCTATAATGAACGTAGATGATTTGTGTTAAAAGAAATGACACAAGTAGTAGGCAAAATAAAGGGCGCCCCACTCCTCAAAATGTTCACATCCTAATTCCCGAAACGTGTAACTATGTGACATTACATGGCAAAAGGGCCTTTGCAGGTGTGGTTAAGTTAAGGACCTTGAGATAGAAAGATTGTCCTGAATTATCTAGGTGGGCCCAGTATAATCTTTATGGTTCCTGTAAGCAGGAGGCAGGATGGTCAGAGTCAAAAAGATCTGAAGATCCTATGCAGTTGGTTTTGAAGATGGGGAAGAGGCCATGAGCCAAGGGATGCAGGAGGCTTCTCGAAGCTGGAAAAAGCAAGGAAACACAAATTCTCCCTTGGCGTTTCTGGAAGGAACGTGCCCCTGCTGACACCGATGTTAGCCCACAGTGAGACTTCTGACCTTCAGAACTATGAGCGAATTCATGTGTGTTGTTCGAATCCACTGCGTTTGTGGTAATTTGTTCCGGCAGCCCCACTAAATGAATAGAATCTGTAAAACCGCTGCCCACAGTCTGCCCCCTGGGTGAAGGGGTAATGTGACGGGGTGTAGAGATCTTCTGGTTTAGGGACAATCCTCCTCAGGCCATAGTTCAAGTTGGGGAAAGTGTGTAATTATGTGTGGACTCTTCCCTGGTTTCAGCCCTGTGCTTGGGCACCTAGGAGCAGGGGGTTGGTATTTACACACATGTCTCTGTTGCAGGGGCTGTGTGAGGGGTTTTCCCATTCATCTCAGCTGATTAAAAGTCTCTTCATCCTCGGGGGATACAGGGACTCTAGAGCATGACACCCCATTTAGCTGCTTGCCTGTTGAACCCATCACTGTGGGAAGGCAGGGCCTTTATTTGAAAACTAGAGGCTTGATGCACGAAATTTGTGCAAGGGGCTCAGCCCTCACAGCAGTGGCAGCTTGCCTCGGCCCTCGCAGTCCTGGCTTTGTCCTGAAGGTTGCCTGGAAGGATGTCTGGAAGGTCATTTGGCTGTTCGGTCTAATTAGCATATTATGCCTGTGCCCTCTCACACTCTGGGAGCCCTTGGGGGATGTCCAACTGCCGGCTGTCAGACATCCTTAGCGCTGCCACGGAGGTGGGAGAGGCTCCCACCACCACCGATGCACTCACCAGCCGTGAGCCCGGCTTCTGGCTGAGCAGCGCTCCCCCTGTGGGAGTGCACTGACCACCAGGGGGCAGCTCCTGCATTGAGTGTCTGCCCCTGGTGGTCAGTGCATGTCATAGCGACCAGTTGTTCAGCTGTTCAGTCTATTTGCATATTAGGTTTTTTATTATATAGGATTGCAATGGGCAGCACACCTGACCAAGAGTCTTTTGTTTTTGCTACTTTAACAGTGATATCTTAGTACTAACGTGCAGTAGATCTTGGCCATGATGTGCCTCTGACTCTTCTAGATAAATTCAATAGACCAAGGCCCGGCTTTACACAGAAATAACAAAAGGGCTAATACTTGTAGTGCTCAGAGGTGACCAGATCCAATATTCCTGTGTTTTCTCTTTTTCTGTGCTACTTCTCTGTTTTCATGCCTATCCACAGCAGCAGGTACTAAAGGCACTGAGCACAGGGCCCAGGAGCTTTACAAATATTTCCAAATTAGAGTAATGTTTAAGAGTCCCCCAGAATGCCCCCTCACTGGATCCATAATTCAAAAAGAAAATTGCAAAATCAAAACAAATGTTTAACTAAATTTCTACAAAAACATAACATGTCAACCAACTCAAGAAAACTGAACTCAAGTCTTAGATAATTGCATGTCAGTTTATTGAGTGTGGGATGTGGGCACATTTTAACATACTTGATGTGATGGAGGATGTGACCTCTAAAATAAGCTCGCCTGGGACCGGTGAACACTTTGCAGCCTCCTTCTCTGTGGCCTCGGATGCCTCCAGCCCCCACAGAGCCCAGGATGTTTGCCTGGCCTCCAGCAGCTCCTCCTGCACCTGCTCTCTGAACACTGGGTGGCAGCACGGACCTTCCTAAGCTTTCTCCAGAGTCTGAACGTGAACCTGAGCGATTCCACCTTAAGAAGGGGCATGCACAGAACCATGCAAAACAGTGCAGTAATTCTGAGACGTGGCTAATCTCTAGAATTCACCCGATTGCAGATACCAGTGACAGGTGCAGTGGGGGTGATGTTCTCTCATTCACTGTGCCACTGGGATGCTATTTGGAATCTTCCTGAGATGAGAGAAAGGATTACCATGGCCCCCGGGGCCTTGCCATGTAATTTTTATCAGTCTTGATCTGTGAGTTCCCCCAGGCAGAGCATGCACTTGTGTGTGTGTGTGTGTGTGTGTGTGTGTGTGTGTGTGTGTGTGTGATGAGCAGGCCTATGATGGATGTAAGGCTTCTGAAGACAGCAAGGCCCACTTTTCCTACCACTGGGCTGTATTTCCAGATTTGTCCCCTACTCCTAGACTTTTGCCTTGTCACCTTTGCTAAGGACTTAGTGGAGAGCAGGGCCAGCTTCATGGACATATGACCTGTACAGTTGAACAGGACCGAGTGCTCGGAAGGTCCCTGTCTTTGGTTTAATTATTTGCTGTCGCTATCCTAAAATTCTGAATAATTTTTTGAACAAGGGTTCCTGTACTTTCACTTGGCAATGGGGCCCAAACATTAAGAAGCCAGTCCTCCTGTGGAGAAGCCTGGCCAGAGGTAGATTTCTCTCTAAGACTTGACTCCAGCCTTATTTCAGCGACTGGCTTGACTTAGAATTGAGAATGCAGAGAGGAGGGGCATTTTAAGGCATAATTGCGTGCTGGTTGGGAGCCTGCCACTCACTACCATGTGACCTGGAGCACCTTCGTTCATCTCTGCAAGGCCTTCTCATGTGTTAGAAGGCTGCAACTGTCTTACTTTGTAGGGGGTGGTGAGTATTCAATGCCAGGACATATGGCTCGGCACATTGTAGACCCTAGTAAACATGGCTTGTGCCCTTGTCCCCATCACTCCTGGAAGTCAGCAGTGATTCTCCCCACGCCATCTTCCTCGCCCAGGTTAACCAGCTGTAGTTGGAGTTAAAGCTTGCTTTTGTCAGTGGAGCAGGAATAAGGTAAATGTTCAGTCTACAACCCAACTCCCTGTGAGTTGAAAGCCAGGTCCCATTGTGTTCAGGTCTCTGTTCTGAGGAAGAGATGCATGGCCTCCTGTGATTTCTGCACCACAGGAAAAGCTGGCTCTACAGAGCCACCTACTGTCTGGGGAGCTGCTAGGAGAGCTTCTGACTGAAATGCCATCCTCAAGGAGTTTCCCCTGGACTGATCAGCTTAACATGGTGGGTGTTTATAATGCCTTTTTCTCCAAGGACCTGTGGACACTTGGCAAATAACCAGGAATCCTGCTTTGACGTCAGATAACTGCAGGTGACACATTTGTCTCTCCACCTGGATGGGGAAGTGGGAGGCCCTGGGTCCTAGAGCCCCTCTTCTCATGACTTTTGTGTGGTCTTGAACAACTTTTTGGATCTCATTTACTTCGGGTGTCCACTGAGGTTAATAATTTCTTTTTGATCTCAGAAATAGCTCCCAGATAAAAACACTCTTCCAAAAAATAGAAATAACTTCACAATTGTGAGAGACTGCAATATCATGTTTTGACAGTTAAGTTCAAGCTTAAACTCCAGTACTATACCAAACAATATGTTTGTAGGCATTGAAATTTCCAGTTGCTAAAACTGAGGTCCAGTGTCCAAGAGGCAGATGGAGAATTCCTTAGAACACTGAGATGTAATTGGCTTTCTAACAAGGTTCTACAAGCAGTCCATTGCCCATAGCTAACAAAATACCGAGCAGATACCAGAGGCTCAAGAATTCCCGCTGGACCTTTCAGAACTTCGTTAATCATCCATACATCAGAGTTCTTTTTCCCTCTTCTGTGTTTTTATAGCTCCATAATTCTGTGGTATTGAGGTCCGGCAAACTTGGGGTGCCACTTGTGACTTGAGACATAGCCCTGTCATCTCATCTTTGTTTGGGGGTAAAATATTTTATTTTATTTTTTTAATGTTTTTATTGATTTCAGGGAGAGGGAGAGAGAGAAAGAAACATCAGTGATGAGAGAGAATCATTGATCCTCCTGTATGCCCCCTACTGGGGATTGAGCCCACAACCCAGGCATGTGCCATGACTGGGAATTGAACCATGACCTCCTGGTTCATAGGTTGATGCTCAACCACTGAGCCACACTGGCCAGGCTGTTATCTCATCTTGATGATAAGTTCCTTGAGGGAAAGTATGGGGTAAAGTAGATTATTTGCCACCTGACACCTAGCACGGTGCTTTGCAGTAGTAAGTCCTGGGTAATGATTGTCAGTTCTAAAGAGGATAGCTGAGCTTGTTGGCCACTTCCATTTTTTTAGGCTCTACAAATGCCCAGATGTTGTGTAAAAAGAAAACTTTTGGTAGTGCCTCTGTGTGGTCTGAGCCAACGTCTCCCATCCAGGAAGTCTTTCCTGAACCTAATTTAGCCTTTACTCTGCGAGGCAATTAATAAATCCAATCACTTTAATTAGTTATTTAAAGGATTTTTGGTGACTTTCATGGGAAAGTTTATCAAAATTATACCCCCACTCTTTCAAAAATACTATAAAAAAGCAGAAGGCTCTCAATGAGGGAATTGAGAGAATAAGATGCAGTTAGGAAGTATCTGGAGCTTCTGGGTATTAAAACAAATGACAGATAAGATCTCAGACTGCTTTGTCATTATAATCCATCACGCTAAGTATAGCAACATCAGCTTCTCCTTCTATATTCCTGTACATTTGTATTGTTCTTAAAATGCTTTACATTATCCTTCCCCACCAGCTTGCACAGTCCTTTCCATACACATCACACAAGGAAAGAAGCTGACATTGTAGATGACTGATGGTTAAAGATTGATATGATCTCTCATGTAATAAAAGGAGATAGCTTTACAATTTGACCAAGAGATAAACTTAGTGTGTATCTGGTAAGTTACAGAACAGCAGGGAGTAGACCTCAAGCCATCTGTCCATGATGAACCAATCTGCTATAATAATTAAGACTAAAGTCTTTTTTTTTTTTAATTTGGCTGCTGAAGGGGGCCAGGAATCTCATGGCATTAAATGACCTCAGAGGCAAAAGGCCAATTTCTTCTAGTCCCAAATCATGAATTCCCTTTGGTATCATAACTCTAATTCCTCGTCCAAATTGTCTTCCTTTCCGGCAGAAGAAGGCTGACCTTAACCTGTTCCGTAGCTCTGACTATGTCATCGCAACCTTTCACTGGGGAGGGGGTGGAATAGCAATCTCTATTTCAAGCAGAGGTTTTCTGAAAACTAGAAAGCTAATAATCCTAGAAGTGGCTTGAATAATCTAATTCTACTGGTAGAAAGGAGCCATGGTAAATCATTTAGTCCATTCCCCTGTCTCGGGCTGTATTATGTATTGAAAGTTCCAGAAAGGTGGAGTCATAGCAATCCTTACGTCTGATAGCACTTTAGTGTTTTACCAAGCGTTTTAGATAATTTCGTTTTGTGCTTTCCCCAAATACTTCAAGTTGTTTATCATTGTCTCCATGTTATAAAGCAAGTGGAAGGTCAGGGAGGTGGTTACGCACTGAGAGTCACGCCGCTTGTAAGTGTCAGAGCCGGACACGGACCCGCCAAAGTCCTTTCTACCTGGTAGTGTTACAGAGAACCGGAATAATCAAACAATGCTCGGAGAGTTTGGAGTTACATTTATTACGCGCGGGTCCAGAGGAGAATGTCTCTCAAATTCTGGGCCCCAACATGGAGGAATTTTCCCTATTTATATGTTTTTACCTTCTTTGTCTCCCAAATATGGGGTGTTTCCGGCCCCTTTTGCAAGTTCTTAAAGAGCCCCTATGTGCTGGGGCCTTGAGACCTCAACCAAAGTCCTGGCCTGGTGCCAGCACTGATAATTTTGTCTGGGAAAGGTTTAATGGCCTCTCTGAAGTGGGAGTAGTCCTATTTTCCTTATTATTTAAGCAAGCAAGCATTTACAGAAGCCAAATAGCAGGGTTAAAATTTCAAACAGCAGTTTTTATATAAGATGGATGCTTCAGTAGTAGATTGAGGTCTTCATAGGGGTTTCTGCCACTTCCTTTTAGGTCCAGCAGCCCTCAGAGACGACCACTACCCATTCCTCCTGAACCCAAAACCTACATTCTTTGTTTTCTTCTGACCTAATGCAAACAAATAGGTTTCCATTCTTTTGTGGTTTCTAAAATTTTTTTAAAATTGATTTTAGAGAGGAAGAAAGAGGGAGAGAGAGGCAGAAATATCAATGATGAGAGAGAATCACACCCCTTACTGGGGATCGAGCCTCAATTGGGCATGTGCCCTGACTGGGAATCGAACCATGACCTCCTGGTTCATAGGTCAATGCGCAACCACTGAGCCATGCCGGCCAGGCTGGGTTTCCATTCTTTAAGGAATAATCCTAGACTGACCTAAAGTTTATGAGCTGTTCTCTTAGTCCATCTTCTAAAGGCTGAGTGCACTAAGCTTCTTCAGCTTCTTTCACTGGCTTGGAAGTGAACCAGTTCTGCTACTGGACAAGTCATTTCACTCACATATGTTTTCTTACCATGTCACGTATGTCACAGGGCTGTGATGAAGACTAAGGAAATGCATACAACGTGCACATGTGAGATGCACAGCAAATCAATACACTTAAACAATTTTATGACAAAGCAGTCTGAGATCTTGAACCTTCCTCTCAGCTTTTTCATTGTCCTGGTAGATCCCCAGAAAGAGGGCATGCTCCCCATTGGTGGGCCTAGATTGGTAGCCTGGCACTTTTCTGAGAGATTCTCCTTCTGATAAACTTCCCCAACAGATCGTGGAGAGAATCCTAGACAATACCCGAGAGGCACGTCCCAGGGTACCAGTCTCTCCGCTGACGCAGTGCCTTTTCTTCGTGTATTATCCACGCGCACCAATTATAGGCCTAAAACATAGCCGGGAGGCGCCACTTAACAGCATTTGATTTATTAGTTTTATTAAACACAGATGCCCTTTAATGTGAAGTTGTTTGTAGCCTGCGCTGGATTTCTAGCTGCTTTATCGCATCTATTGGCCAATGTATGAATTATCTTCAAAGGACACGGCTTTTGCTTTTTATCACACTTTCTCTCCAACTACCAAGGAAGAGGTCACTTGGGAGACACATCCTTTCATGGCAAGAAAGTAGCCTCGTAGATCAAACGTGTGTTTGTTCTGGAATGGCGAAGCAGCCAGGCCAGGCCTGGGGAAGAGGCTGGCATTGCTCAGAAATCCTCATCAATCACTCCGCAAATGGGACCCGTGGGGAAAGGCTTTGCTGGGAGATGAGTCCAGAGAACGGAGGGAGCGGGAGGAGGGAGTGCCGTGCAGTGGGTAGTGAATCTGCTTTGGGGCCAAAGCTTTGTGACTTTAGAGGCAAATTACTGAACCTCCCCCAGGCTCAGAGACCTTATCTCCAAAATGGAAACACATTTTGGGCATGTTGCCCTGACTGGGGAATCGAACCATGACCTCTGGTTCATAGATCAATGCGCCAGTATCTTGCCAGTAGCTCACTGCCCCACCCTCCTGTAGCTCCCCCCCACAGCCCCCCCTTCCCCTACCTCCCTCTCATAACTTGCTGCCTCTGCCTCCCTCCTGTAGCTCTCCGCCACCCGCTTGTAGCTCGCTGCCCCACCCTCCTGCTGATCCGTGATCCGTGGTTATGCTTCACGGGTGTAATGACCATTTGCATATTACATCTTTATTATATTGGATGGCCTCACCTGAGGGACTTAGTCTTGAGGGTTGGTGCTGGTGAAGGAGAGCTTGGTGGGGGGCCACGGGTCTTTGTCTCATAGTTACAGTTTATGTTTGTATTGTGTAAATTTGAAAAAAAAGAAAAAAGAAAAGAAAGAAAAGCCTTTCCCTAACTTTTATCAGTGTTCAACATTTATTTCGTTATTCCATCTTTCCCTGTTGTGTTTAAATTGCATCCCCCGCTGGCATGGCTCAGTGGTTGAGCATCAACCTGTGAACCAGGTCACAGTTTGATTCCCAGTCTGGGCACATGCCTGGGTTGTGGGCTCAGTCCCATATAGGGGACATGCAAGAGGCAGCTGATCAATGATTCTCATTATTGATTCATCTATCTCTCTCTTTCCTTTCTCTCTGAAATCAATAAAATATATATTTTAAAAAATAAATTGTGTGAAAACAGTGCCCTTGTTTTTATTTATTTCTGACTTTCACCCAGCACCGAGCACACAGGACAGGAGGTCAGAAAACATTTATGAGATCAAGTCAAAGGGACCTTTTTTGTGTGTGTGCATTTCTGGGATTATTTTGTTTCATTTCTGTCTGACCCAGCAGACTGGGGAGGAAGCATCTGGGGTGATGGCAGCTGATATTAGCTTTGAGTTCCAGGCAATAGCCCAGTATTTGGAAAGAACACTGAGCCATGGTGAATCAAGAGACCTGGCCCCACCTGAGCAGGCTTGAGTTCTCAATCTGGGTGGGATTTGGGAAAGTTACTTACCCTCTTTGGGCCTTAGTTTTCTCATCCAGGAAATGGGTATAATAATAGTATCTATTTTACAGGGTTTTGTGCAGAACAAATTAGTACTATTGTGTTTAAAAAAACAAAACCACATACAAAACAGGCTAAAAAATGGAATCCCTTTTGCTTCACCAAGCCAAAACTTAATAATTACTAACTTAGCCCTAGCTGGTTTGGCTCAGTGGATAGAGGGTCAGCCTGTGGACTGTAAGGGTCCTAGGTTCATTTCTAGCCAAGGGCACATGCCGGGGTTGTAGGCTCGATCCCCAGTGTGGGGGCGTGCAGGAGGCAGCCAATCAATGATTCTCATCATTGATGTTTCTATCTCCCTCTCCGTCTCCCTTCCTCTCTGAAATCAATTAAAAAAATATTTTAAAAAATAACCCACTCTTAGTTCTACCCTCTCTCTGCCTTTAGTAGCCTTCTATTGTCTTCAGTCATCTCTTCTAGTTGCTGAATGGGATGCTGCGAGAATGAAGTCAATTAGATCTTTAAATTCACTTGGTGGAATTTTGTTCTTTAACAATATATTTTAAACCTTAAAATCGTGCCCGGCCATAGTGAATACTGTCTGGGCTGATGCTATTACTACGACTATTGCCATTATTTGTAACTAGCTGTGTGTTGGACAGCGCTCAACTCTTTTCCAGCGATAATATTCCTGGGCTCTGATGAGACCAGAGGGAATAAAGAGGAGCAAGAAATGGGGGAACAAGCAAGGCAAGACAAGGCAGAGCTTGTGTGGGGGTGGCCTGAAGCTGAGTCTACCTCTGGTGCTGGGCTCTGAGCCAGAGCGTATGTGAGTTCCTGGTGGTGCCATCAGCTAGGGGACACGCGTCCAGGCAGTTGCTTTACCCCTGGGTTATGTGGATGAAAAGGGGGCCGCATGCTAACCTGACAAGCTCAGGGAAGGTCTGCATGGCGTTCTTGCAAACTCGAAGACCTAAAGTAACCACAAAGGATGGTCTGAAATTAAACTTTAACTAAAAGCAGGTATGGTGGGTGGTCACGTCCTAGGCTGGTATCTTCACTGACAAAGGTCAATCTTTACCTCAACTGAGCCTATTGACTCTTTGCATCTTCAATAACATATCGTTGGAATGTCAAAGTAATTTTCCTTTTTCTGGACCCTCAAAGCATAGGCACCACTCTGGTGCTGAATTACTTGTTGACTCACTGTTACTGAATTACTTGTTGACTGTTAACTATCCTGCATCCACCTAAGTAAAAGAAGTGTTTATTGTTTTACTTTTTATCCAATCCCAGAGGTTTCCCTGCTTTGCTTTCTCCCTCCTCCCTAATCTACCACCAATGGATTTCATGTGACCCACTTACATCTCCTCCCTTAATTATAATGTACAAAACAAGGTGAATGCTGAGATACGCTTAGCATATGAACTCTTCCAGCCTACAAAAGTCTAAACTCATAAATGCTGGAAACATAACCCCAACCCTCTGAAACTGGCAATACACCTCAAAAAAAAAATGAGAGCCAAGGTGGGAGCTTCCATCCCAGGAATGTTCTAGAAAGTCACAGATCTGGAAGCCGAGGCTTCAACAGGGGGCTAGAACTCTTCAGGTTTTGTTATTCCAAACAGACTTGTACCTTGAGGGGAGAATGGAGCAGCAATAGGTAAGTGGGCTTAGCTGTCATTTTTGGCCGTTAGCATATTCTGTCATCAAATATTTAAGACTTAGGTAAACATGATGTGTGGGATGAGGTCATGGGGGCATGTGGGGGCGACAAAGCTTCTTGCTTCAGGCAACAGCTGTCATGGGGATGGATGGACTCTCAGAGAAAGAGCAGAACTTGATATCTGCCACCGCGTTGTGGAATGCAGCCCCGGGAGAAACACCCACCAAGGAGAGAAGCATTTGTAACTTTTGAGGGTGGGGCAGGAATGGAGTAATTTATTGCTGACAAAGGAATGCTTCTCTTCCATCAAAATGAGAATTTATTGTCTGTGTGACATGCCTACTCAGACTGGAAGAGCAACCTTTCCTTAGAGGTGTTTGCCTGGCACATCCACCCCAGACACCAGGATTATTTTAAAAATTCAAACAAACATTTTTCTTTAAAATGAAGGCATGCTAGTGTAAAAAATTCATGCATGGAACCATATAGAAAATCTTTCATAATCCGACTGTCAAAGATCAGCAATTAGCATCTTGGTGGAATTCCATATATTTTTTGTAACTTTTAAACATGGTTCAAAATGTTGAAGCATTTCCGTGTTATTAGAAAGGTTTGTAAAATGTGACGAGGTTATAATGTTCTGTTTGTTTATGAAATGGAACTTACGAAACCATAATAATGTTGGCAAACTCTGCATGTCACTTCCTATGTGCCAGATGCTGTTCCAAGTGTTTTACAGACACTAACGCACTGAATTCCCCAAACAACACTGTACGGCTTACACTGTTAACATCCCCTGTTTTACAAGAAGAAATTGAGAAGTTAAGTTGCTGGAGGTCACTCAGCTGTTGAGTGATGGGGCCAAGATTTGAAACACAGGCAGTTAGTGCTCTGGGGGCTAGTCATAGTTCCTCTGCACTTTTTAGCCACTCTACCGCTGTGGGCCCTCAGATTATAGCGTTTCTGAAGGAGGTGTCCTCTCACTCTTACAAGTGATGGGTACTGAACACAGGCAGGCTCTTGGGAATCAGTCAAGCTAGGTACTTGGACGGAGGGGCTGCCCAGCCAGTGGGCTGCTGGGTACGTGAGAGACCGAATTCTGGGGACAAACCACAACATGAGAACCAGACATTGCTGCCAGTCAGAATTAAAACCCCATTTTTCTGACTTTCCTACTTTGCTTTGCTTTCTACTACTTTGTGTGTAAAGACACACAAATATGTATGGAGATATTTTTATTGATTTTTAGAGAGAGGAAGAGAAGGAGAGAGAAACATGATGTGAGAGGGAAACATTGCTTGGCTGCCTCCTGCAGGCCCCCTACCAGGGATTGAACCAGAAACTCAGGCATGTGCCCTGACCAGGAATCAAACTGCACAGGACGATGCCCAACCAACTGGGCCACACGGGACGGGGCCCCAAATATTTCTAATAAGAAAAGACCATGGCATCTTTTAAAAGATGGATGTCCCGAATGAGCCTTTTGTGAGCAGAGGCTGTCGCTTATTAATTGTGGCAGATTATTTTCTCCCAATTTTTATATCTTAGCAGGTAGTGGGGCTTCTTTTGAGCTTTGTCAGTATTGGGAAGGGGTTTTGCACCCTTTTCTTTGCATTGGATCATGGGAGTAGGATGACTTCTCTGATTGGGGAGACCGGATGAAGGGCAGGGGACAGGTGCGGCTCAACCCCTCAGAGCCTTCTCACCATGAAGGTGTACCCTTCCCTCTGCTCCTGCTCCCCTGAAAGAAGGTCTAGCCTGTTAGGATCTTGGTTCCTTTGGGCTCAGTAATCAGTGTGGCAGAACAGTCCTCCAGGAGGCCAGCTGGGTGAAGTCTGCTCTTCAGACCCCATCTCACCTCATCTGAGCCCTAGCGGCTAAGTATGACAGAAAGCAGTGAGAAGGCTGATTCTGGCCACCGGTCTGAGGTTCTGCAGCTCAGGTTCACCAACAGATACATTTCTATTTGGACCTCCCTAAAACGATAGTGCTATTTCTCAATTGGTTTGGAATCTGTAGGGAGAGAGAGGTGTGTGATTAAAACTCCTTTCAGTACTCAGCCTTCATTTTGTGTAGTGATGACAAAAGTATTAATGTGAGAATCATAGCTCCCTCCACAGCCCCAAACACTTAGGAAATACTAGTACAATTAGTCATGCCCAGCTCCTCCGCATCTCCCATTCCCTATGAAGAATTCTACCTTGAGAAGCAAATTACTGAATCTCTCTGAGGCTCAACTCTTGGACTTCGGTGATGCAGAATTCCAACAATGTCTGGTGAGAGGCAGACAGAAGAAGCAAGGATAGGAGAGCTGCATAGAAAGAAAACCTCCCTGAGATTTACTCGTGGGGAGAAGGAAAGAATAGAGATGGAAGAATAGGGGGAGAAGAAGGAAAGCCAGGAACGCACACAAATAATGACAGGGCTCGTTGGGGGAAGCATTCGGATCAGCTGGGGTATGTGAGCCACACTAAGAATGAGAAAAATGGGGAAAGATCATTTTAAGAACTTTTTAACAGGGGCTAGAATTGGATTCCTTTGATTTTGTTTTTATGGCGAGAAACTCTGTTATATATTAAAATTCTCTAAATTTGGAGATACTGGGAATCTTTGAATATGACTGTATTTGTAGAATGGGTCATGACTTGGCCTCAGTTGTAACTGGGCTACTTACATCATCCCAAATAGTAACTCTGACTCAATAGATGTGATCAAATGGAAGTGGAAGGAACACCCCCTAAGTACCCTAAACCCTGGGAGGTGTGGAGGTCAGTGTCTATGTGTTAGGGATGGGGCGAGGTCCTAGATTAAGCCCAGGCTGTTTTACACTAAAACTGGGTGCCTGGGGAGACCTCCTCACTGTCCCTCTGGTGTCTACTTCTTTGAGATACTTAGTATATGCTGAGAAAGAGGATGTCCTAGAGAAAGAAGGTCCAGGGGCGCAAGTTTGGTCAGGGACAATGCATTAAAGAGGAGGCAAGAGGACATCTGACACCTATCCTTCAGAACCAGACCCTAACATAAACCCAAACTCTTGGGTAAGGGGGCTGTGGTAAAAGAAGGGCACAACAGAAACACCTGCTTCACTGGATGTCACCAGCACCAGGCGGCACCAGGGAATGCTTGAGCCCTGCAGCCAGATTTGCAGCAGAGGCGATGGGAGGTCAAGGCCTCTTCCGGGTACCTGCAGCTTTGTCTCCGGTACCTGTGGTTTCTGGTACCTGTGGCCTCAGCAGCAGCTATGACTGGAGGAGTTGAGAGAGTCAGAGACATCACCTGGAGTCCCAGAGATGTTTGTGATCACATGGAGACAGAGGCACAGAAACACTGTTCCACGACTGACCTAGAACAGGCTAACGGAGTCTGGGAAACACAGCTTACTTTTCTTTTCATCCACCCTCTTTACACAGGGTCGGGGAAACCTGACATCTCAATGGGCAGAAGGAGACAGAAACTTTCCAATAGGTGTCAGATGCACAGGCAAAGTTTTGTAGCATTCTGGCAGCAACCCCAGTCAGCAGTGACATCTGCGTTCGTGACATCGGGTTTGTAATATTTGGATTCTAGGCCTAGGCAGATGGACCATTTGCCACGTGCCTGCTTTTCCTGGCTCCTGTTTCCCAATAGCCCTTGCTAACATGGATCAGGCTATTAACACTTCTGACTCCCGTGCACTCAGCACTTACACACACATGCGTCCCCACACACGCAGTTTTCTGGTGATCAGTACAAGGACATGAACGGGTAAAGAATGAGGCCCTTACTCTCTAACCTAGTACGGGGTCCCTCTGCCCACCTAAAACAGGCTTGGCTCTGCGTTGGAGCTACTGACACAGATTCTTCACAAGGCTCTCATTGCTATGTGGGCGTGTAGCAGTACATTTTGGGGCTGTCTGGGGAGACAGAACATACATCAAAGATTTATACCCTAACCTGTGGGAGCTGGATGTCACAGGGCAGAAAGAGAGGATGGTGACTAAAAGGCCTTGAGTTCATCATGTCTAACGCCACAGAATAACAAATCCAAATACAGCTGGTGCAAATTGGCTGTTAGTGGTACCTCACCGGTGGGAAGTGCATTTTGTTCCAAGGAGTTAATGGCATGGTTCAGAGGAGGAACAAACACACACATGTGTAAGTTACATTTCCACGGGAACTTTCCAAACCGACAGCCCTGACAGCAGCCATGGCTGTCTTCGGTTATCGCACGGAGGTATTAGGTCCTGGATTGTCTGGGCCAAACCTGGCTTCAAAGGGCCATCTTCTTAGCGGACCAGGTGCCCAACCAGTATGTCCCCATTGGGGTTGGATAATTACGAAGATTCTACTCCTATGGCCATAGGCAAGTACCCAGTTGTGTTCTGCTACCATTTCCATATGAAGGAACAACACAAAGTTGAACAGAAATGAGAAATGGTTTCTAGGTTCTTGACGTTATTGCTTGAGTGAGTGCCCACTGGCAACGTAATTCGGAGCGAGGGATCAGCTCTCTGGAGTGTTTGCTAAAGGCAGTTACTTTGTACTTTGGAAATCGGTTTCTTTGTACTGTGGTCTTGGAATTCCGTTCCTACCCTGGGGGCTGAGATCAGAGCGAGGTATTAAACTTCATCTTCCACTCTTTGCTCCACCGAGTAGTTACAGGATGGCTGTGTTTTTAAAACATGAAAATCAAAACGTGAAATAAAGAGGGATTGGGAGAATGCAGCTTAGACTACCTGAACCATCTAGTGGACAGTTTCAGATTCTAAAATAGAGGGGGGTTTATGCTTTGCTTAGGTTTTGGGGGGAGACAGTGTAGTCTTCTGGGTTTCTAAAAGAAGAGAGTCACAGAATTTCACAAGCTGACTTTCTGTCAACATTTGGAGCTGTGAGAATGAATCAGACAACAGGGCCAAACATTCCTAGAAAAGCAGAGGGGCTGAAAATCGAGCTGCAGAGTGTGTTGGCAGTTTGGGATTTTGGAATATTATTAGCACTGTCCCACCCCAAATGCCACCAGATAGTTGACTGTCTGTATTCAGCTGATGTGTTTGCCTGAGACAAGTGATTTTTGAGAGACACATTTCCCTGGAAATGTTTCCTGTTTATTTATTTACTAGAGGCCTGGTGCACGAAATTCGTGCACGGGTACGGTCCCTAGGGCTGGCCTGCAATTCACCATCAGGTGATCAGTGCCTGATGGCTGGGGGAAGGGACCGAGAAGTCGGCTATTCCCACCCACTCACTGGCCCCGCCCTCTGTGTGTGGGGCAACCGGCGGGGTAGGGGCCTTGGCCTGGCATCACCCGTGTCCCCCACCACCCACCCCCAGTTCCCCATTCGCCATCAGGCGATCGGAGCCTGCTGGCCGGGGAAAGAGACTGAGAGGTCGTCAGTGTGCCCCATAGTGACTGGTCCAGCGGTCGTTCTGGTCGTTCTGCCGTTAGGGCCAATTTGCATATTACACTTTTATTATATAGGATAGAGGCCTGATGCACGGGTGGGGGCCAGTTGGCTACCCTGATGGGGGCCCTGGATTGGGGTGAGGGTCCCCGCTAGGGGGTGGGGCCAGCCGGGGTGAGTGGCCGCAGGCAGTTTGCAGGCCGTCCACGCGCCCAATCGGGGTAGGGGTCCCCACTGGGGGGCGGGGCTGGCCTGAGTGAGGGGCTGTGGTCATTCTGGTCTCTGGTCGTTCTGGTCGTTCCGCCGTTTTTAGTTGCTGGGCTTTTATTATATAGGACTAGAGGACCGGTGTGCACATATTCATGCACCAGTGGGGTCCCTCGGCCTGGCCTGTGGGGATCAGGCCGAAACCAGCTCTTCAAACCCCCCCGAGGGGTCCCGGATTGTGAGAAGGCAGTTCTCGGGTGATGCACCCTGGAATTGGGCTCCCTCCTCTCTGGTTCTGGGTGCATCACCCAAGAACCGCAGCTGCCAAGTCACCACAGCTGGGCAGCTCTGCATTGAGCGTCTGCCCCCTGGTGGTCAGTGCATGTCATAGCTACCATTGGGACAGTCGCTTAGGCTTTTATATATAGAGGTTATTTATTTATTTATTTGTGTGAAGTATAAATCAGAGTTTAGTTCGTTTGGAGAGTGATTTTGGTTTTAAATCTTTACAGACACCGGCCCCCAGATCAATGCTCCCAAGAAGGGAGCCGTAGTTGTCACAGACAAGCCTCATGGCCCAGCTTTAGTAAAAGGACCAAGAAGCACAGGAGTCACGAAACTCAAGTGAATCTGATGCCCATTCCTACGTTTGCTGCTCGGATCAGCAGGTTATTGATTTTTCACCCGACCCCGACCCCACCCCACCACCCACCCACCCAATAAGAAGACCCGCAATCTGGGAATCTGAGGAAACTCTATTTACTTTAGCATCTACACCTAATGCAACTTTGAATCACTAAGCCTGTTGAGCTCATTGTTTTCTTTATTCTAAGAAGCCGATAGTCGGGCCAATTGAAGGCCAGGTGATCAATGCTACTCCATTAGCTGGATAGATTGCACAAAGAGTACCTGATATTAAGTACCCTAGAGCAGGAGGGAAACACCAAGGAAGTCTGCGAGGGAAGATTTCTGGTTGCACTGGGAACGGTGTGGAATCTGAGAACCAGGTACCCCAGCTTCAGGGGAAAAGCACAGGATTTGAATCCTCTATTGTCCTGTCTTCTTCCATCGCGGAAAGAGGACAGTGTTGACTCAATTAGGCCATCTAGTAGCCTGATGCAGCCATCAGCACTAGCATTCCTCAGTGGTGGGCCTGGGCAGGTACGGGGGTGGTTTTAACCATTTATCTGTGGTTCCTGTTTCATTTCTCTCTTCTTCTCACCCTATTTCCTACCTTACCCATTTTCCTTTAGGAAACTGAGACCACCGTCTCCACCTCCTCTCAGCTCCTGTGCCCTCTCCACCTGCAATTTTGGGCATATATAGATTTCTCTTTTCCACTTGGAAGTCGCACATTATTGCTATCTACACATTGTCACCAAAACCAATTTGTGCAAACTAACAGGCTTATCAGCGCTGCTGAAATGAGATTAAAACTGCTTCCAATGAAACAGATAAAAATCAGATGAATGAAGCCCTCTAATAAGACATTAAAGATAATGACAAGAATGATTAACTAGCATGATATATTGAGCACTTATGAGGAGTTGAGTGCCCAAGATCAGTAAACTAATAAAAAAAAATCCACCTTTAATTCCCTTTAGTCAGTGAGGTATAATCACATTAACATTATTATTTTTGGGGTTATTATTTATCTGTGAAAGCAGCATCACACCTTTCCTCCAAATTGCTCAAAGCTTATTAACAACAGAGGGGAGAGAGAAAGAGAGAGAGAGAGAGAGAGAGAGAGAGAGAGAGAGAGAGAGAGAGAGAGAGAAATTGCTTTGGGGGGTTAGTTCTCATTTCAGCTCAAGAATAAAAAGGACTGCTTAATACTCTGCTTGCATTTACACACTGATTATGTAGACACGCTCTCATTTTTGTTTCATCTTGGAGCGTGGCCTATTCATAGCCAGGCTGTTTTACATTATGCAATCAGTTCGTCAATTATTGCATGATCAAGTCACATCAAGACAATCTGAGAATTACATTTCTACCGGGTCATGCTGCAGGGTTGGCTGTGGTGGCCACCTTGGAGCACTCCATTGTGGGAGCCGCTCTGGCCATGCTTTCACTAGGTTTACCTTCCTGCCTTGTTGTGTTTGAGTCCATGAGGAAGGAGCATGAAAGAGAGCGAGTCATAAATTGTTAATTTATAATTTTTTGAACCCTACTCTGTGACAGGCCCAGTGCTATGGTCCAGGGAGACAGGTGAAGAAGAACTTGGTTCTGTCCTCAAGGAGCCCATAGTGTAGTTGGGGGCAAGAGGGCAGGGAGACAAGTGGGCAAACCCATGTGACAAGTGACTCTGATTAACGCACGAAACATGGATCCCTGGAGGGGAAAAAACTCTGAAGAAGCTAGGAGGAGCCCTTGGAGTTAGCTATGGAGGGAAGATTGGGGTTTTGCTAGAGAGAGAATAGGACTAGGGCAGAGATGAAGTGTGTGCACAAACAGCCATGCTAAAGCCTGCTGTGTTGTGGGAATAGATGCTTGGTGGGGAGTGGCAGCCTGGGAGAGTTTGGCAAAGGAGCCTGGGGACTGTCAAGAAGGACCCTGTATTGCACGCTGGGGTTTGCGTATTTTATCCTAAAAGCCGAGGTGATCTATTAAGACATTGTAAAAGTAGCTGTATAATTAAACCTGTGTATAACTTCGATGAGCTGTGGAGAAGAAGTTAAAGGCAGAAGAGAAATGAGTCAAGGAAACTGCTAGTGTCATGATAGAGAGAGGAAAACAGACAGGTGTGCATTTGTACCTGAAAGTAGCTACCAACTAGCCCTGTGATCTTGGGGAAAATCATCTCTTGAATTTTCTCATCTGTAAATCAAAGCTAGTGGCATTTATTTCCTGAGCTTATTGGAAATATCAGAAATAATATAAAATAGGGCTCAGATACCTAGCACATGATAAGCACATAACACTCAATAGTGATAATTCTTCTTATGGACTGCTAAGGGGTGAGGAAGGGGATGGAGTAGGATGGTGGTGATGTGTGTGTGTGGTTTACTGTTAGGAAATTTGATGAATAAAATAATATGAAATTGTCACAATGTTGAGAATTCACAACAGAAGGGAATCTGGAATTTAAAAATACATGCTCAGATGGATATATTGGTTCTGTCATTGATATACTTTGCTGAATGAAATTGCACAAATTAGACATTTTTGCAATATTTTAGAGACCCAGCAGGTCACAAATAACACCCACTTCACCCATTGCACAGGGTAGCTGTGAAATTAATTTTGAGGACTTAACATTAATTGTGAAAATTTTTTATTATCTGATACCAGTTCCATGAGGACATTTCTATAGTCTAAAACTGAGTCCATTAAAAAATACATTCATTTTTACAAAAATCTGCATGGTTCCAGGATGTACATTTTTATGAAGTGGGCACTTACAGTGATAGTACTATTTAAAAAAAAGAATGTTCTTATTGTTAGAGAGAGAGGGAGTGAGAGGGAGAGAGAGAGTTAGAAACATCAATCATGAGAGAGAATCATAGGTAGGCTGCCTCCTCCATGACCCCCACTGGGGATCAAGCTCACAACCCAAGCAGGTGCCCTGACCAGGAATCAAACTATGACCTCTTGGTTCATGGGTTGGACGCTCAACCACTGAGCCACACTGACCAGGGGACAGTACTGTTTTTAGTTGAGGAAATACCTTAGGTATTGAGGTATCTGGGTAAATTTTGCTGAGTGGAAGACATTTTTCATTTAATTTTTAAAAAATATTTTTTTACTAGAAGCCCGCTGCATGAAATTCGTGCACAGGGGCTGGGGGTGAGGGGGTCCCTCAGCCCAGCCTGCACCCTCTCCAATCTGGGACCCCTTGAGGGATGTCCGACTGCCCGTTTAGGCCCGATCCTACCAGAATTGGGCCTAAACGGGCAGTCGGACATCACTCTCACAATCCAGGACTGCTGGCTCCCAACTGCTCGCCTGCCTGCCTTCGTGATTGCCCCTAACCGCTTCTGCCTGCCAGCCTGATCACCCCCTAACTGCTCCCCTGCCAGCCTGATTTCCCCTAACTGCCCTCCCCTGCAGGCCTGGTCACCCCTAACTGCCCTCCTCTGCAGGCCTGTCACCCCTAACTGCCCTCCCTTGCAGGCCTGGTCCCCCCCAACTGCCCTCCCCTGCTGGACTGATCGCCCACAACTGCCCTCCCTTGCAGACCTGGTCCCTCCCAACTGCCCTCCCCTGCTGGCCATCTTGTGGTGGCCATCTTATGTCCACATGGGGGCAGCCATCTTTGACCACATGGGTGCAGCCATCTTGTGTGTTGGAGTGACGGTCAATTTGCATATTACTCTTTTATTAGATAGGATTGATTTCAGAGAGGAAGGGAGAGAGAGAGATAGAAACATCAATGATGAGAGAATCATTGATTGGTTACCTCCTACATGCCCCCTACTGGGGATTGAGCCTGCAACCCAGACATGTGCCCTTGATAAGAATTGAACTTGGAACCCTTCATTCCACAGGCCAACACTTTATCCACTGAGCCAAACCTGCTAGGGCTCATTTCATTTTTAATATGTAAATGTATAAATATTTTATGCCAGATATTTTCACATGTACTGTCTTTTAGCCTCCATATCCTAAAAAAATAATTTCACAAAACAAAACTCATAAAGCATCTGCAACATTTGAGGGCTATCTCAATATAGGTCCATTCCAGTACAGAATATAAATTTGCTCAAAAAAATTTCTTAAGTGCTTCATTAAAAGATTTTCTCTAAAGATAAAGATATTTCAAAGTATAATAGAATTTCGAAGTTAAATATTTTATGCTTTTCAGCTCTTATAATTTAGTTTATTCATTTTTTCCTTTGCTTTTATGGGATTACATTTCATCATCTTTCAGGTTTCAAGGTTTTCTTTCAGTAATTACAATTTGCTGCTAAACATTTCAAAAGCTGAAGTTGTTTGGTATTCCATTAGTTGAATATTTTGATTAAAGATTTACAATTTCTTTAAAATAAAATGCGACCTTTATTTTGACGACTACTTTACAATAAGGTTCAATACCATTGCAGAATGATCTACAGAGTAGTTCTTTAAAAAATGAAAACATGGTGAACACACAATACAATATACAGATGATGTGTTATAGAGTTGTACATCTGAAACCAATATACTTTTATAATTTTGTTAACCAATGTCACCCCTATAAATTCAATAGAAAACGAAACAAAAATAAAACCATGTACAAACTAGCAATAGAAAATATGTGCTTAAGCTAGCATACCACTACATTTTGCCTGAATGCTTCTATTTATTTTACACATTGCTTCTTTATTATATTTGTGCATTTTTGTCTCATAGAATAGTAACACTATTTAAAATGAATATATGCAGAAAAAATATTCTCTCAGTGTTTTTGCAGTGCCAGGTATATATTGATTAATTCAATAAATCTCCAAGGTCCCTTGTGCATTTAGTGAAAAACTCAGAACTATTTGTACTTCAGTTAATGTCCAATTCACTAAAATCTGTTAAGCAAAAAATTTTAAACATTTCTAAAATCTGCTGGTGACAGACAGCAAAGCGAATAAGCATGCACTGCCATATTGAAACATTTTAAAATACATCTAACATGAATTTCATCAGAAAAGTTTATAATTTATCTGACTTCAAATATAGGATGGGGCAAAAGTAGATTTACAGTTGTTTGTATGGAAAATAATGCCGTAATTAATAAATGTTAATACAAGAATAAACTGTGTTTTTCATACTCACTGTAAACCTACTCCCCCCAACCCTCGTACAGCTTCCTATTTTGACAGGTAAACTATGAAAGCTTGTTTGGACATACTCATGAATAGTATGTGCGCTAGAGCCGATTCCAGCCAGAGTTGTGCTCTAACAGGCTTCTTAATTTAATTAGAATATTATTTTTGCTACACCATTGAGCTCTACCAAAATTTGTATCATATTATCTCTGCAAATACAGCAAATAACTTGATCTTCAAGGTTGAGCTTTTAAATCCAGATTTATAATAGCATTTACAATGATGTTAAATACTTTACCAAGATGGAATGAACTTCTCAAAGTTTGAGTTTGAATTCATGAATTGGATATAAATAAAATACACTCTTGGAATTAATTGATTTTTCTATTTGAAGAATCTCATTAAACTAATGCAAAACTGACATCATCTCACTCTGAATGAAGTTCTGTAGCTACTGGAGCCAATACTTTTAATAGCTATCATTTCACACATACATAGGAAAAACTTGGAATGAAGAGTGAAATTAATTTAGAAAAATACTCATTTGATCCCAATAAAAAGTCATGCTTTCCAGTGTTGTCAATGAACCTTCTGCAGCTGAACTTGTTAAATTGACATCTTTGGGAATAGTCTTCTTAAATTAACCACTGACTTGGAAGTAGATGCTAAGGATTTAGAATATTTGTGTTTTCTGGTGGTATCAGGTAGATGGTAGGTATAAACCAAAAAGATGTGCAGTTTACATCTGCATCACTGAGTTTCTTAAGAAACAAAATGTTAGTAGTTAATATTTCATTAAATGTGCACTTTTTTGAGATAATTGCTTTGAAAGGGACAAAACAAAACAAAGTCTAAACAATAAATATGTAATGGTAGATTTACATCGTACAATACATAATAAAAACCTCTGAACAAATGCATTCAGACTCTTCTCTCTTTGGCCTATGGTAGGACAGTCAAGTCTATATTTTCTTCACATATTTCAAACCCATAATTCTTGATGATTTCCACTGACCCTGATAGCTTCATGCAACTTCCATCATCCTGGTCACAGCATAACTGGCTGCTGATGCACTGACTGGCCAGCAGGGGCAACAACACTGGACACTTCTCCCATCACAGCCAGACCCGAATAATAATCTGAACCCACTTCTTTTTATCAGTGAGTGCATGCTGTCCTCGAAAGGAAGGTGTTAGTAGCATATTTCTCAAAAGGGGAAGGAAAAGTAGGTTGGATTATTACCTGCCATCTTTCAGATTTAACCACAAGCTAATCAGATATATTACATACTCTTAGACAAGACCCTGGCAGATGCTAGAGGTACAAACCGGAAATACCGAAACTCATCTTAGTTTATCTTAATGCTTTGTTAAAAAAGGAAAATATAGGGTCCATGTTAAACTGTGCAGGATCTGGCACAACAACTATAAATTGGGAATGTTCCAAGCAAAGTAGGATGTATGGTCACCCTAATATTAGGAATTATTTTCAATTGTGGAAATTTAATAATTATTCAGTGTTGGTAAGTAAACAAAGGGCTAAAAATTTAAAGATGAGTTTTATCTGCCCAAATTGACAATTAACGGAAATGTGCTAATATTAGACTAGCTATATTGTTGAAGCTAGTGGTTTTCAGCTTGTCTGTGTTCAAGATGCAGGTTTGAATACTGAACAAGTGAACAATAATTTTGAAGCAAGGATTGCTACAGGAGAACAGGGTCTCCCAACATCTGTTAAGTCATTCACAGTTACAGCCCTATTCATTTGGTCGCCCTTCAGCTCGGGGTTGCTTTTTGAGCTCAGTTGTTTACTGCCTTGGCAGTACTTGGGCTCCCTTAAATACCCAGGAGGCAATGTTCTCACACTTCGCTGTAAATGTGCAATCTTTCTTCGGTGCCTGCTTGATGTGTGCTAGGGCTTTTGCCTATTACTCTCCTCCAGTTGATCTTACATCTTGCTTCACTTATGGCAAGGCTCCATCTGACATGCATCTTCATAATATCATGTACGCCCATTGTAGCAAAAGCAATTTTTATGAACAAAATGATGTTTTATGAACTCATTGATAGACAGTGAGAAGAGCCTGTAATTTGGTCTCAATTGATTGGAGCAATTCCAATTCCCATTCCCCTGCCTCCTTGGTTCCATCTAAAGGAAATTTACATCTTGGCATGGGACGTCTACGCATTCAGAGAAAATTTAGCTTTTCTTAAATGCTTCTATCACCTGCAGAGATAAGATAAACAGGTGAGGTAAAGCTGGACTGTGATGGTTATACCAATAAAGACTTGCCTGATTCTTGCTAATTCATAATCTCAGAGTTTGGTATGCTTGTAATATTGTAGGTAACAGAAGTTTTGGGGAAGTTCTCCATGGTCTTATCTTTTATCAGTACTTGTACTGAGGTGCTATAGAAGTGAACATGTAAAATTTTCATTCAACTTTCAACATTTGTTTCCTAATCACATCAAACTTGTGTACAACCCAGGGCAACTAATATATTGTCACTATTCTACCACTTCACTCGATTCAATGTCATTCATTCATTCATCATTAAACATTCAACACATATTAGTTGCATGTCTAACTCCTGGCAGCCACTAATCTGTTCTTCATTTCTAAGCTTTGTCTTTTCAAAATCTTATAGAAATGGAATCATACTGTATGGAACCTTTTGGCTTTTTAAAAATTCAGCATAATTCCCTGGAGATTCATCGAGGTTGTGGGTCTCAATAAGTCATTCCTTTTTATTGTTAAATAGTGTTCCATGGTGTGGATATACCAAAGTTTGTTCAACCTTGCATTCATTGAAAGGCACCTGGGTTGTTTCCAGCTTTTAGCTATTACTTATAAAGCTATTATAAGCATTCATATACAGGTTTTCACTTATTTTGTGAACATAAAATTTTATTTCTCTGGGATAAATACTTGAGTGCAATTGCTGGTCATATAGTAAGTTTATGTTTAATTTTTTTTGTATGTTTACTTTTTATAACAATCTGCCAGACTGTTTTACAGGATGGCTGTACCATTTTACAGCAATAGATGAGGCATCCAGTTTCTCCGCATCCTTGCCAGTATTTGCTATTGTCACAATTTTTTATTTTGGTCTGTTGTGTTTTTTTTCTGTTTCTCAATTGGTCTTGATTTTTCTTTTTTAAAAATGTGTTTCTATTGATTTTTAGAGAGAGAGGATAGAGAGATAGAAACATCCATGAGAGAGAAACATCATCAATTGGCTGCCTCCTGCATGCCCCCTACTGGGGATCGAGCCCGAAACCCAGGCATATGCCCTGACTAGGAATCAAACTGGGGACCTCTTGGTTCATCGGTTGATGCTCAGCCACGGAGCCACATCGGCCAGGCTAGACTTGATTTCTTTTTTAATATATTTTATTGATTTTTTTACAGAGAGGAAGGGAGAAGGATAGAGAGTTAGAAACATTGATGAGAGAGAAACATCAATCAGCTGCTTCCTGCACACCTCCTCCTGGGGATGTGCCCGCAACCAAGGTACATGCCCTTGACCGGAATCGAACCCGGGACCTTTCAGTCCGCAGGCCGACGCTCTATCCACTGAGCCAAACCAGTTAGGGCAACTTGGTTTCTCATATGACAAATCTTCATTTCCATTTTTAACTATTCTTTTTAAAATTCTCGCTCGAGTATATGTCTTTATTGATTTTTAAAGAGAAGAAAGGTGAAAGGGAGGGAGGGAGGGAAGGAGGAGAGAGAGTGAAAGAGAAAGAGAGAGAGAGAAGAGAGAGAGAAACATCGATGTGAGAGAGAAACATCATTTGGCTGCCTCCCGCTCGTGCCCCGACTTGGGATCAAACCTGCAACCCAAGTATGGGGCCTGATGGAGAATAAAACAGCCACCCCATTAGTGAATGGAGCAACGCTCCAACCACCTGAGCCATAATAGCCAGGGCCATTTTTAACTATTCTTACCATATCGTTAAGAAAATGACAAAGGAGGGTGTGTAAGCAAATTGGACCTAAAAGTATAAAAATATTTCTGTATTCATCTTGAGTGTAAGTCTAGCTTGCAAAACATGAATAATATAGACATGGGACATGAAGGATAATTGATAATGATAAATACAGAGTTTCATAAAATTTAGTGATTTATGCCCAGTGGGAATGCCTTTTATTTTAGAATGAATAGCTCTTGAAGTTTTGATTTGCATTTATTTCTCTGGTGATTGGTGATGTTGAACATCTTTTCATGTACTTGTTGGCCATCTGTATGTTTTCTTGGAAAAATGTCTATTCAGATCCTCTGCTCATTTTTAAATCAAATTGATTTTTTTTCACTGTTGTGAGTTCTTTATATATTTTGGATATTAATCTCTCATCAGATATATTATTTGCAAATATTTTCTCCCATTCATTAGGTTGTCTTTTTATTTTGTTGATGGTTTCTTTGCTGTGCTGAGCTGTTTAGTTTGATATCTTCTCACTTATTGATTTGTATTTTTGTTGCCTTTGCTTTTGGTGACAAATGCAAAAAATCATCACTAGCACCTATGTCAAAGAGCTTATCACCTATATTTTCTTCTTAAATTTGCTGGTTTCAGATCTTACATTCAAATCTTTGATCTCCTTTGAGTTAATTTTTGTATATGGTATAAGATAGTGGTCCACTTTTATTCTTTCGCAAGAGACTGTCCAGTTTTCCCAACACCACTTTTGAAGAAACTGTCCTTTCACCATTGTATACTCTTGGTTGCTTTGTCATAAATTAATTGACCACATAGGCATGATATTTTTAATCCTCTCCCCAAATTATTTTTCCTTTGATTTTTCTAAAGAGAGAATGGAAGGGAGGAAAGGAAGGAGAGAAACATCAATGTGAGAGAGAGAGACACATGGATTGGTTGCCTTCCACACATGGCCTGACTAGGGCCAGGAATTGAACCTGCAACCTAAGTAGGTGCCCTTGACCAGAATCGAACTCATGACCCTTCTGTGCACAGGCCAATGCTCTAACCACTGAACAACACTGGCCAGGGCTACACAGGCATGGTTTTAGTTCTGAATTCTCAATTCTATTCTATTGACCTGTCTGTTCTTATGCTAATATTATAGTGTTTTGATCACTCTTGCCTTGTAATATAATTTGAAATCTGTAGGCCTCTAGATGTGTGTGGAACCCCAAGCTCCAGGGCCAGCACAGAGGCCTCTTTGACAGAAAGACTGGGGGTGTCTCATTGGGCTGTCTGTGTCCTGGGGGTGGTAGCCTGCCAAGAACTATCTCTCCGATAGTTTCAGCCCTCTGGGACCAGGAATGAAAGCTTTTCGTCTACCAGAGACAGAAAATCAAGGGGTGTTCCCTGGGCAGCAACTGCAAAGACGGGTGCACCAGGTGCATGTAGAAGCAATAGGGTCAGTAATGTGGACATCACGGGGCCTGGGGCCAGGTGGCTGCTTGGAGCAGCTGGGGGACTAAGTACATGGCTATCCGGCCACTTTGCTGTCCATTGAAACTGGTGCGGCATGGTGTTGAATGTAAACTGTGGTTGAAAAATAACAACAACAAAATAAAATTTAAAAACTAAAATGCTCCTTCAGAGAGATATTAGCACTGGAGCAGGGCAGGGGCAGCACCCGCGGGGGGATAGCGCCCCCTTGAGGCACTCTGAGGCCTCTGGAAAGGATTCCAGTCTGACCCCAGTTGTGTTTAACCAGAAGCCTGTCCCTCAGGCTGCAGCCCTGATCAGAAGCTAACAGGCCTCTCCCACAAAGACTGAGCTCTGGGGTCTGCTGCCTCTGGCTGTGCCCTGGAGGTGGTGGCCATTTGAGTACAGCCCTGAGGGCCTGCAAGAGAAAGCCTGACTGGCCACCAGAGCCGGGCCGTGGAGAGGTGCCACTGGGCAACAGCAAAAACCTGAGCAGCGCATGTCCAGATATATGTCCAGAGCTCCCATCCGGGAGATACTGGGGGTCTGGAAAACCTAGACTTAAAAAAAATCGATGCTCCACAAATCCGCAGACTGGCCTCGCCCACACCACGTTCAGGCCCCTCTGTGGGTGCTCCCTGCTGTCCCCCCTACGCCCCCTTCCCCCGCCCAGGTGAGTCCCTGCAGGTTCTCCAGTCTGTGGGTCTTGCAGTTGGTTTTCCAAGCTGGGTGTTTGGGGGGCTCATTGCTCAGGTGCAGGATTTAAAAGTTGGAGGTGCTGGAAGTGGGGATTAAACCCTTCGCTCCTCAAGGAGCAACTCGGGGTTAGCGTTTCCTCCAGATGGTGGGCCTCTCTGGGGTTTGTGGTGAGATCGTGTCCCAGTCTCTCCTACCTGTTTCCTTGTGGGCCTTCTCTCATTGCAATTCCATGGAGTCTAGGTGTCACCAGCCAGTGTTCCGTTTTAGTGTTTTTCGATTTGCGGTGGGGGGGGTGAGCTCAGGTCCTCTTACCTCGCCATCCTGAACCAGGACCCCTTTTGGCTTATTGACCTAACCCATTAGTATTAGACTTGTCTGCATACCAATGCAAAAGAGCTGTTATCAGCTCCAGGCGCCACTTCTGCACACTGCTGCTCAAATGCAGGCTTCTCCTCATGCAAATCTGTGTAAGGGGCCTAATAAATATTTTTAATGGTGACATGATGATTCAGAATAAATAAGCTCAGATGCATAGGGTCCTCAAGGGGTGGGGTGGGGTGGGGTGGGGCAGGGAGACTGAACGAGGTCACCGACTGTGGGCTTGGTCTTTGTTAGAACGAGCCTGGTCCTTGCCTTTTGGCAGCACTCACCCCAGCAGTCCTGCCTCTCCCTGTGCCCTGCAGGAGGGGGAGGGCGATGTGTGGATTAGAACATCTGGTTAATGGAGGAGATGGGACACTCTGGTTTTGCCAATTCCTTTGCAGTTGGATTTTAAAAGGGAGACTAAATTAATTAAATGCAATAGGATTTTGCTGCTTCCCCTTACAAATCCGGTACTTACTGTGGAAATGTTAGGGGCAGAAATAGAATATTGGGGACCAGCTGTAATTATGAGAAATATTCATCATGCTCTGTTTAAAGAAAGCACATTCTAACCTGGCTGGGAGTTGCACGGGGACCTGGGAGCTTGCCTGGAAATGCGGCCCATCCTCCACATTGGGGAGATGCCTGTTATCATGGAAAGATTAACAACCTTGTTGCAGAAACCGGAGGCACCAGCCCTTTGAAAACCCTCAGCCCTTTGCATACCTGCAGGCCCTTGCATACCCCTAGCCTGCATTGCCTGTAAACTACCCATTTTACATACCCATTCTTACCCCTTTTGCCTACTTCCCCATGTAATCTTTGTCCTTCTACCCAATATAAGCAGCTGGCTTATGGTGGGGGGCGGAGCAGATTTTTGTGGATGACCCGCTGCTCTCCCTTACTGCTGGCAGTATTGGAATAAACGCTCACATATGATTTAACCCTACCTCTGCGGAATTGGCTCAAGTAGTGACAGGCAGCCTGGACCCATTGATTGTCCAGTTACAGAAACACTTACTGGGCACCAAATATTTACCACTCATCTCTTCATGTGTACATGAAAGGCGATGTGCCTGGTGATTCTAAGTGATCATGGAGTCACACTTGTGTTCAAGTCCAGTTCTACTAATTATCTGCTGTAATTAAGTTACTAATTGAATCCCCAGGTACCTTTTAGAGCCTTGGTGTACTTGGTTATAAAATGAGACTAACATTTTCCTCAGAGTGCCAGCATGAGGATTAAATAAAATAATTCCTATAAAGCACTTTGTACACTACCAGGCATGTGGTCAGTACTCAGTAAATAGTAGTTTTCATTAGCAGTTCATGTGCTGGCTCCTACTAAACTATTCCTTGAGGGGATGATCTCCCGACTTTAAACTTTGTATCCTGAGGCATGGAGCCTTGAACATAGTCCACAGCCATTAGTTAGTTGTTCATTGATTCTCTAAGATCATGCTGACATCGCTTAAGAAAAAATATAGGCAATTATCCATTTAACCTGGAAAATTCAGTCTGCCGAATGAAATTTTTGTTGTGTCTTAATTTGGTTATCTGCCCTAATTAACACTTAAATAATGGCCATGTATGTAATTTTTGAAGACCACTATCATTGTTGCTTTTGCCCCTATCCCAAACAGACAAATCCATCTGTTTTAACTCAGTAATCTAGAACCTGCTTTCCCCTCCTTTGCTTACACAGTTCTGGGGAGTGTGGGGAAGAACCAATTTCCCCTTAAGGGGACAGAGTTTCCAGATTGACTGCCATGTTGACTCAACTGCACCGATAACTTGCAGCTCCTCACCTCACTGTCAATGTGGGCCAACCTGGGCTGGCTGGGATGTATGAATGAAGAGCTCAAAAGTCAGTCCATCAGCTTGACGGTCACACACATCTACAAAACAGGCAACACGGAGAAAACACATCGGAATGATGGGCTGTATTTTCACTTTCCAGCTGGACTTTTTCTTGTATGTCACATAGAGAGGGGGCTCTGGGGATTCACAAAGAAAGCAGCAATCGATGCTGCTGATATGCCCAGCCCTCAGGGACCTGGCAGGGGAAGCGAGTGGCAGGGAAGGAACCTTCTTGGGAGTACCTCGGTGTCTTCTGCCTGCCAATCCCAGCAGCAATGTGGCACCGGCCACCCAGACCCAGCAAGGCTTAATGGCTGCATGCTGACTTAAAAACACAGGACCAGAAAAAGGCATTAGCATTCTGAGCTCAGCTGTGTCACCCCGGTTGCCATAGCAATGCTGGGAAATATATTTTGTGTCCAATGGTTATTTCTCCACACTAATGAAATGGACATTTTTCTTCAGTGAATTGAATCAAAACTAATTGAGTAGTAATCAGCACAGACCCTGAAGTTCAGGGAAATGTAGTCTGACTAGTGCTTTGTAGAAATGCAGAAACCATTAACTATCTTCAAATGAGATTTTTTTAATTAGTGGAATCTTAGCAACCTATTACAGACGGGCATGTTATCACACAAAAAACTCCTCATTTGTTTAGTGCTGGGAGGGGAAATTTATTTTCAATTAATTCAAGGGCTGATAGGATTCTATGATTTGTTGTGTCCTTTCCCTCAACAAATATCCCAGACTGATGAGTGCTCTGAGATAGACTTTAAAAAATATATGTATAATTTATAATTTGGATTCTGAGATGTTTTCAGAAAGGGGTGGTGTTTTCTTTGTTGTTTGTTTTGTTTTTGCTGAGACCAGCTGTTCCTGAAGCCCACGGAGCAGTGGAGATGAAAAAGTGATTTTTAAAAATTTGTTTTGTGCTATATCTCAGAGCTAAATCTGTTCAACTTCAGACCTCACTGTGATAGAAGAAGCTACACAGAGAGAAGGCTAGGAGCCATATAGTCATGATCTTTGTCTTCGGATACATCTACAAAAGCTTCTTTGATTAATCTAGTATTTCTTTTTGCTTCAGTTTGGATTGTGGGTATAAGCAAAAATATAGGTACAAATGAATCCCCTGTCTATGTGTTAATACTCCCGTCTAAGAAGGTACTATTGTGCATTATTATAAGCAGTTCTTTATCTCCTTTGGATATGGGCTTACCTCACACTGAGACATTTGGTTATGTGCAATTCACTTCACTGTAATAGACTAGAACTTCCCCCCTATATTTTTAAGACAGCTAGCTTGGTGGTTGTGCTCCATCAGCGGGTGGTTAAATAAACTCCCCAAATCATATGTCCTGGATTCTTTATTCCTGGAGTCCACTGAGTTCCCTTTGCCCTCTGAGCTTTCTCAGTGTCACTTGGCCTTGGGGAGCAGGACCATCAATCTTTCTTTCCTCCTGTTAGGATAATCAGCAGACCTGAGTTTAAAAAAAAGGAAAAGAAAATCAGAGAGGCAGGTTCCTGAGGTTGGCATGAGCAGCCCCAGTAAGGGGGTTCCTCCCTCCCTCCCTCCGTCCCTCCGTCCCTCCCTCCCTCCCTCCCTCCCTCCCTCCCTCCCTCTCTCTCTCTCTTTCTTTTTTCTTTCTTTCTTTCTTTCTTTCTTTCTTTCTTTCTTTCTTTCTTTCTTTCTTTCTTTCTTTCTTTCTTTCTCTCTTTCTGAGAGGGAGAGAGCGGGGACAGAGAGGGAGGAGAGAAAGAAAAAGAAACATCGATTTGCTGCACCACACATTCATGCATTCATTGGTTGACTTCCATATGTGCCCTGACCGGAGATCAAACCCACATAGGGGACAACGCTCTAACTAACTAACTGAGCTACCCGGCCAGGGCAAGGCTGTTTTCTTGAAGTTGGTATCAGAGCCAGGTTCAGGTAGGTGGGTTTGAGAAAATGCACCCCAACATTTGGCAAATGGATAAACAGGTGAGTCATTTCCTTGGGACTTGAAGTCTAATGCTTCCAACTAGCACTAAATTCACATTAAAAACTATGCCATCGTTTTTAAGAATAGCCAGACCTGATGGCGCCTGTTAGCATTTCCTTGAGGTGAGATAAAGCTGCTTGGAATCAGTCTCTCAGCTGGTTGGCAGGAGAAGGTGGGGAGGAAGGAACAGCCAAGGAAAGGAAACAGGGACTCATCTCCTCCACACACACCTTCCTCTGTTATAGTCTCTGGATCGAAAGGGAGAAGATGCTCTGAGGTCATCACCATAGCAACTTCAGTACATCACAGTGAAATTAGGGGGTTGAAAGGCAAGAAATGCCAAGTTTGGAGGAGTTAGGAGCAATAGTAAGGATGGGCTTTCGCTAGAAATAAACACAATAAGGTGCCAGGGCAATAGAGAAGAGTGGATTTATGGTTTATGACGTTCCTAAAATATCTTTATTTAATAATGAAAACTTCATTATACGGGCCTGGCTTGAAGTGTTGCTGTGGGCCCTCTGAGGATCCCAGCAAAGATCTTTCATTTTGACAGAAGTTCTAAATTACAACATTAGTGTTCTAACCGAGAGGCTGTTATTGCCTATTTGGTCCGTCCAGGGAAATGAGACACACGTTGCTGGAGAGTGGGTTATTGAAATCTAATAGCTTGGAATATTAAAAATGGGGGCTGGGGTGAGATGGGGGGAGGTCTCTCTCTCTCTTTCCCTTTCCCTCTCTCTCTCCCCGTGAGCTGGGGATAAATTAAGTGATAAACCTGGAATGTTTACCAATGTCTCATTATTTTTTAGGGGGAAGAAAGTAATTCATCTTTATTATGGCCAAAACCATTATTACTTTTCACATCATTAAGAAACCAACATAAGGAGACCCCTAAAGCTAATTTTCAGACCAACTATATGAACCTATTATGCCTTTAGTTTCATCCCAGGTATTTCTGTCTCCTTTCCAGCCATGCAGCCTGACCTCCAAAAAAATGTTTGGTCTTTGGATGTTTCAAAGACAATTAGGTCTTACTGGCTCCCAGTGTTTGACTAATGGTCAGAACCGATAGCTCTCCAGATCACAGTTCAATTTCCGCTCCTTCTGGCAAGGCTGGGAAATGGCTTCGCTGGGCCAGTGGAACCAAAAGAAGGCCATGGGGGCGAGCCAGGGCTCTTTGCTCTTCTTCCCTTTGCTCCCTGCATCCTCCTCCTTATCTCCCACCCCCACCAACACAAACACATTCACCTTCATTTTCTGACACCAGTTTCTAAACACCAGTTTCATAAAAGGGAAGGCAGTGCCTATATAATCTATACTAATAAAAGCCTAGGTGGCCCTCCCATGCGACATCATCACAAGATGGCCATGTGCACAATGGAGGTGGGGCCCGGCGGCCACTCATTTCGGTGAGGCCTCGGGGTTCTGCAGCTCTGTGCAGTGTGGAGGAGGCATCTCCACCGCATCTCGAGGAGGAGGCGGGTCCCAGCAGAGGAGGCGGGTTGTGGCAGGAGAGGGCAGTTGTGGGTGATCAAGCCTGAAGGGGAGGGCAGTTGGGGGTGATTGGGCCAGCAGGGGAGTGGTTAGGGGCAATCAGGCAGGCAGGCAGGCAAGTGGTTAGGAGCCAGTGGTCCCGGATTGTGAGAGGGAAGTCCCAGATTGGAGAGGGTGCAGGCCGGGTTGAGGGACACCCCCGCCCCCTGCATGCACGAATTTTGTGCCCTGGGCCTCTAGTACAATGATAAAAGAGTGAGCTTACTGTGTGCTAGGCACTTTATTTTTTATTTAATTTTGTTTTTTACTTGGTATTTTACAGATACAGAAAGGGAGAGGGAGGGAGAGAGAGAGATAGAAACATCGACTGGCTCCCTCCTGCACACCCTCTGCTGGGGATCCCGCCACAACCTTGGCATGTGCCCAGACTGGGAATCGAAGTGGCAGCCTCTTGGTGCATGGTCTGACGCTCAATCTCTGAACCACACTGGCTGGGCTGTGCTAGGCACTTTAAGTGAACTTTACTTATAATTCAACTTTCAGTTAAGGAAGCTGGAGTCAGAGAGATTAAGTAACTGAGCTACGGCCACCTATACTGGGTCTTGAACCCAAGCCTTCTCATTCGAAAGCCCAGACATGGTGCTCTTAGTCACTACACTGCATTGCCTCTCATACAGGGCAGTGCTGACGGTTTTCTCCTGCCAAATTACCACACTCCCACACTCCACCAGGCTTTCCTTAAAACAAACCCACTATCAATTGCTTGTTTGCTTTAAGAAAGAGGTCGGATACTCTTATAAAATAGAAACGCATTCCCTAGGGGTAGAGCAGCAAGTTTGCTGCATAGCTTTGGTCAGTGATGACGTGTCCTCTCTTTTGTGTGGATAACGCTGCACAACCGTTCAGTTCTGCTGGAAACGCTGAATGAGATAATAACGTTGGAAATGCCTTTTTAAGCTATGGTAGTAGACAGGGCCATATCTTTACATGTGAGCTGTTATGGTTATTTGGAAGGGTGTTCACCAATTAGCAGAGAGCAGGTGCTGGTCAGGTCAGTGTTGCTGGAGAAAGAGATCAAGGAAGAGCTGCTGCACCGGGCACAGCTGGGGAGAGTGGGCCAGAGAGAAGCGCTGCTGTAGGCACCTGGGCAAGCAAAGAAATAGGCATTATGGGTATGTGTGTGTGTGTGCGCGTGCACGCGCGCATACGCGCACACGTGCTATGGGCACGCTTGTGCATGTACATGTACGAGATGGGCGTGACTTGAGGAAAAGAAGGGAGATATGGAGGGTAAGCAGAAGAAAGGCAGTGGCCTCTGACAGCAGAGAAGGGCACACTGAGCACAAAACCTTTCCTTCTTTATGCAGAGCAGACCCTCTGTGTCTCATGCAGTGGTTTCCAAGCCTGGCTAAAGTTCAGAAAGAAGACAGGCATCTCCCATGCACTACCCCATACAGGTTTAGTACGTCTGCAGTAGGGCCCAGGCTTTGGAGTTGGGTCCTTATCTCTCTTTTCAGGTGGGATGCTAATATGTTGAGCTGTTCACACTGCGCTACGAAGGTTTCCATGATAGTGAAGTAAAATGAGAATATAAAACTAAGGTTGGCACCTGCACAATCCTGGAAGTAAGCGTCTTCATAAATTGTGCGCCCAAGCACCTCTTTTTTCAATCCTGTTAAAAATACCCAGTGTGATATTTGGCGCAGCGTAGATCATCAGTAACCAAAGTCCCACCTTCTCCTTCAATCTCGGTTACATTGGTTAGAGCCATTTACACCCTTTCCCCTCTGCTCCACCCCAGAACCCTCAATGTTTCTCCTTCTCCTTCTCTTGATCTTAAAGTCCTGCCCAGCATAAGTCCATGTGCGGATGGAGAGAGTGAGATGTGGGGTCTTTAGAAAGAACCCAAGGAGCTGCGCAGTTAAAGGAGATCCAGAATGCCGTCCAGCTTGCGCCTCTGGCAGGACAAGGAGCCAGGTGGCAGAGTCAGCCACAGCCCCAGAGGCAACTGCAGCTTTAAAGGAGACATTGAGAGTATGATTTGGGTCCTGAAGAGGTATTGGGTTAGGGAAGCAGGCTTTTCAAGCATTCCTTTTTTGGTTTCCATTAGATTGAGCTCCTCACCTGAAGTGATTCAGGAGAGACTGCCTGTGATTAAAATATGTTTTTATTGATTTTCAGAAAGGAAGGGAGAGGGGGAGAGAGCTAGAAACATCAACCATGAGAGAGAATCATCGATGAGCTGCCTCCTGCACGCTCCCTACTGGGGATGTGCCCTGATGGGGGATTGAACTGGGACCTCCTGGTTCAAGGGTTGATGCTCAACCAGGGAGCCACACCGGCTGGGCCAGACTGCCTATTTTTAAATCTGGGCTTGCCACTCACCTTGAACATGCTGTATGACCTTTCTATGTCTTAATTTCCTCACCTCTAAGAAGGTGATAATATGGTATCTGTTTCACAGAGGATGTGAGACATATCTGTAAAGTACTAGCACAGTATGCACAGTAAGCTCTCAGTTATTCAGTGACATAATTATTGTTATTTCCGTGCCCACATGGAAGAGGAAGGCTATCACTCAGCCATAGACATTCTCTTGTACAGCAAGCTCTTGCTTTATGCACACTTGTTATGGGAAGGGAGGCAGTTTTGCTTCACAGAAGAATGCGGCACAGGAGAATTTTAAACAGCCATACCTTCCACTATATTTAAATGACTCATTTCTCCAACCTAATTTACACCCTTTATTTAGAAACACACCTTTGGAAATAGCGCATACCTGCAACATATATTAATAGCATCCACTGCAGAAACTCAAGTTGAGAAAGAGGAAGACATTGAAGGCGCTAATATTAATGGGGCACCAAGCACATGTTAGGGAAACATACGTTACTTTATTGATTTTTCTAACAAGTCATCTAAGGAGTCTGCTCTTGAGCCTCTTTTATAGATGAGGACATAAAACTAAAAGAAGTAGAATTTTCCAACGTCAAAAAACTGGTAGATGGAAGAGCTGTTATTTGAATCTGTCTATGCTCATTTTATTAGATCATGGAACCCTTGACAAGAGTGATCATTATTCTTTTTCCTAGTTCTTTCCTGGTAACCCCCTTCCCATTAACCAATCCTGCTCCCCTTGAACTCTTACTTAAGGATCCTCCGGGTTCCTCAGAGAAGAAAAATGAGCCTCATTGGCTCAGGAACACATTCTTCTGGGGTGTGGGAGAGCATGGTGGACAATAGGAAGCAGGGATACAATGCTGTAATGCAGCTTAATTAAATTAGCTCAAGATAATGGCAGATTTGGAAATGGGAACACATCCATTAATGCTGTTATTATTATCAAGGACATGGATGGCCCATTGAGGATTGATGAGAGCATAAACTGTCCATATGCTGTGAACCATAAGGAAACAATTGATAGGGAAAACCTCACTGAGGAACTTTGGATGGGAGTGATCGTGCATCCTCCATGATAAAACACACACACACACACACACATAGTAAAGGGGATATATGCTTGGCATCTGGTTAATCGATGAACTGTGAAGGAACTGAGGCAATAAAGTGAGCAGGTTCCACATTAATATTCTAATATGATATGTTTATAGGATGGGAGCATTCAAAAGTGATTCCAGCAGCAGTGTGTAGGAACTATTTTAATTGAGTTTGCGTTCTGCCACAGAAGCACAGGCTTCATCCATCACTCAAAGTGGGTCATGGGAAAGGAAGATTTCAGCCTTGTTTGCCTCTATAAGTGACCTCTGGTTTTTATTAGACACAACAATGCATTACTTGGCTATTGACTGTGAAACCAGAGAGGGTGTTTAGAAAGACACAAGCCTTGGCTGCCCCTGTGCCCAAAGGATGTTAAAATAAAATATGCATATCTTAATGCCTTTCTGAAGCCATAAACCTGTTTTGGTTCACCGGGGCTCCATCTCTGCCCGTCTGATCTATGGCGTTATGGACAGAGGAGAGCTGAATGCAACCAATTATACCCATGGAGCAAATCCCAAGAAAAAGAGATGTAAATGCAGCCTCAAGGAATGATTTGCTGCTGGAAAGGGCTCCAGTAGCTCAGGAAAGAGGTTAGAGGGGGAAGGTTCACAGCATAAGGATGCAGACGCGTGCCAGAGAATGTCATGAAGGGCTGCCAAGGGTGAAACCAAGGGGACCTCCCCACCTGGAGAATGTGCCTTCTGACAGCAACCAGTTCCAGGTGAAATCAGATGGTTTGCAAAAATGTGCCGGGAATCACAAACGTTTTGTGTGTTTGGGATGTGAAATTATTCCATGATCAGGCCTTATGCATAGCCTATGGATGGCCATGAGAACTGATCTTTGGATCTTGATAGGACACTCTGGGTTTGCTCTCAAGCCCACACGTTCAAAATGGAGATATTCTCTCCAAGCCTGTTCAAGGGAACGGAGTAGCACCCTCCTCCCGATAGCCTCTAGCCTCTAGCCTCTACCCTCTGCTGTCAAGCGCTGACATGTCTTGGAAAAGTAACCCAACACCAGACTTCTCTGTTGGCCTTCTCCAGGGGCCTTAACTAGGTTGAGGGCTGGGGGAACTACCCTGAGGGTATTTACTTCCTATTTCCAGGGATGGGAGGTGGGATTTCTTCTGCACATCCCAGGAGGAAGCAATAGGGGAAATTACTTCTAGTCTCTCTGTCACCCCTTCATTTGCACCTCCCTGTAGAATATTTACCTGATTGACAAAAAGTGAAGTTCACTCCCTTTCCCTCTCCTCTGTCTTCCTCTTCCTTCTCCTCTCCTCTCCTTTTTTTTTTTTTTTCATTTCCCTGCTCTCTTTCTATCCATCATGACTTCCTTCCAGTAGAGCACATTCCATCTGCATTTATTCCCATGAGATCAGCACTTAAAGCCTTGATTGACACTAAGTCTCTGCTGTTCCTCGGAGACCGCAATGCACATATGCATCCCTCTTCCCAACATCTTCACTCTCTCCCTCTCTGATGGCTTCTCACCTCCACTTTATTTACAGACTCAATTGTACTCAGTCATAAGAGCAATAACAACCACCACTGTCCCTGGATGGCACATTTCCTTCCTTGTCACCTAAAGACTCCCTTGCCTTGCATTGAAGCTCCTAGGAAATTAACTTCCTCTAATGTGATCTCATGTACCCAGTCCCAGCTCCAGCTCTGCTCACTGTAAGGAGCCTCTGTCTCCTGATGCAAACTGCTCTCTCGAGTTCACAAGTGACCCCTTATTTCTACTCCTCTGGAAATTGTACTTCAACTCTTGTCTGAGTTTGATCTTGTTAATTACATCCTTTACCTTCTCCAAATTCTGTTCTGTAGTCTCTGAAATGAAACTCTCCCTTCTTCATATTTCACTGGACATTTCTTTTTTGCCTCCCTTGCTGACTCCTGAATTGCCCCTGAATTGTGAGTTTGTGTCCCTAGGTTTCTACTTTGGTCCTCTTTCATAGAAGTCTCTCATGAATTTAACTATGTATTACTTAAATGCTAATGACACCTCATCATTTACCACCTTCCGGCCATAGGACCTCACATCTGGACCACTGGGGCAGCCTCTTAACTATCTCCCTGTCTTCACACTGTTCCCTCAGTCCATTCTTGTTCTTGCAGCCAGAGACAGCTCTCTAAAATGGAACGCTGATTATGTTGGTCCAGTCTTCAAATTTCTCCAATGATTCCCCATTGTGTTTGTGTACCACTAATTGAGTTGTGTCTCCATATGCCAACCAGTGTGGGGGCACCTAGTCTTTGCCAGGCCCCATGCTGAGTTCTGGGAATACAAAGATGACCTCGATAGACTCAATCTTCCTCTCCTAGAGCTTAATTATAGTTAGTGGTGGAGATAGTTAAATCAGTACTTATAGTAAAGTGTGGTAGGCTCTAAGGTAGAAGTTCAAGTTACCATAGCAGAGACTCTTCATCCAGATTATAAGAGCAGGGAAGGTTTCCCGGGGTAACAATATTTAAGCTGGAAAATAAGAAAGAAACTATTTCACAAAATTGCTCATTATTCTTGCAAAGAGCAATGCTATCTCTTCACTCTCATATCCCCTTTCCTCACCTCCTGCCCTCCAGCCCTGAGGAAACCCTGAGAGGTTCCTGGGAGGGCCATGCTCTCTCACATCTTTGAGCCTCTTTTTTATGGTGTGCCCTTCTCACAAGTCAATTCCTATCCACTATTGAATACTCTTTTCATCAGGAATTTTACAGAGGTGGTATGCTTGGTAGGTAGTGCTGTAGCCCAGTAGACGGGGATTCAGTCTGATTCTGCCCCTGAGTTGTGAGTCCTTAGCTGAGTTATTTTGCTGAGACCCGCTTTTTAACTTACAAATGGGAATCGTAACACTACTTAGTACTGTGGGAGTTCAAAGGGACCCCATAAATGGTAGCCCTCCTTCCTACCCAAGATTTGAACAAATGGGAAAACATGACAAATTAATAAAGCGGATGAGAAACTGAACGTCCTCTTTATTAGTAATTAAGATGGTACTAAAGAACAGGCTGCTGTATTTCATTGATTCTAAAATGTACTTTCTGTTCACGTTTAACCTCTCCGAGTTTACAGTGCATTTCACAATCAACGGCTTTTACAAACGCTGCTGGCCAGGTGGCAGACATGACATAGTTGTTGGTGCCTATACCACATGAACTTGGGTTATTTTTGGTGGTAAGAGCAGGTCACTGCACCTCTTGATGTTTCTGTCAATAAACTATTAAGGATCATTTAAGGAAGGAACATAAGTCCCGGTTGTTGCCCGAAAACCTTCCATTGATACCATCTGAAAGGTAAAATGCAAACATTTATATGTGCGGAGTGGATGTCTGCAGCTTGGAAGAACACCTCAAAGCAATATGCAAATTGGTAGATTTTCTGTCCTGCTGTGAGAAGTTCTATAGGAAGGGTACTTGTGACCTGATACTTTAAGGGGACTTGGAATCACTGCTATACCTTTATGGCAAAGAGGAAAATGGTACAGTGTAAATGAAGGATGTACTAGTAGGTAACTCCTAGGCAATGCCTCCCAGTTAATGATGTCTTCCATGAGATGAAATACAGGGTACCTGCAAACAAGCTGGCTTCCCAATGCTTCCCAATACTGAACCATAGAACTAAGGGGACTTACCCTTGAGGATGAGAGCTGGTGGCTTTGCAGTAGTAGAGGCAGAGCAGAGTTATGCTTCCTGTGGAAGTTTGCTCCCAAGAAGAGGGAAGCGGAAGAAGATGCTGGGATTACACATGCCCAATTCCTTCTTCCAAACGCGCAGGTCAGAAGAAGTCACTCTATCTCCCTGAGAGAGGGTGGGGAGAGTTTAGGAGTGTGATCCACATGGAGGCAACTCCATGTGGAAGGAAGCATCAGAGGCATGGAGGAAGTGTCTCCCAGCAGCGATTTCATAGGTTTGGTGTGAAAATAACATAAAATGAGTGATTTAAATATTGCTCTATTGTCTTTGAGCTCCATTTGGTGTTGCTGATAAGAAGTTTGATGCCAGTCTGATTTTTGTCATTTTTATCAATGGCCTGTTTTATTTCACTCTCCAATCCTTTTGGTAAAATTTTAATTTCTCTTTAGCCTTAGTATTTTGAAATTCCAAAAAGGTCTGTCTAGGCATGTTTTTTTTCCCCCCACTTAAACGGTTTAGAATTTTGTTTGCACTTCAGTTTTGAAGCTAATGTGTTTGTTCATTTCTGGGAAATCATCTGTTATTTACTTGATAATTTCCACTCCTCTGTGTCTCAGCTCTAAATTTCTGGAATTCCCCTTAGACAGTGCTGGAGCTTTTGGACTGAATGCCTGTGTCTCTTATATTTTCCATCTCGTTTTGATTTTGATTTTTATACTTTTTGAGACCATATCATTCTTTAATTTCTAATATTGTCTGATGGTTTCTTTTTTCATAGTATATTGTCCTTGTTTTGTAGATGCTGACATGGGTTTGATGTGATCCTGATTGCTTCTCCAGGTAGTGGGATGGTTTCTGGTGTTACACATTCTGTGGAGCAACACATCCTGTGGAGGCTGTTTTACAAACTACTGCTTTCTGATGCCTCACCTAGTCAAGGAAATCTGTATAAGGAAGTCCCATATACTTTCTTGGCACCATGTGTTTGTCAGTATCAGCGCATAGATTTATTGAGTAGCTACTATGTGTTAGATTGTTTACACTCACCCTTGACCCAGCACCTGGAACATCAGGTGCATTCAACAAATGCTTGTTGAATGAATGATTCCACTTAAATGAATTGGAATGACTCTCAATTAAATACCTCCTATTTATGTGCCCAGCAGAAAACAAAGAAGTGTTGTAAAAAACAAGAACAACAGAACAACAAGCATCAACAACAACAAAAATCACCTCCAGTGCCACTGTGGACCTTAGAGTTTAGTAGAGGAATCAAACTAGCACAGGGACAAAACTCAAGAACTCTACAAGAGACTATTCAGAATGTACAGTTTGGACTCTAGGTGCTATAACTGCTCAGAAGTTGATGTTGCTGAATATGCACATTTGGGGCAGGTTTCAGGGAGGAAGATTGCTTTGAAGGGACCATTCCCATCAGGGGGCCACCAGCAGCAAAGCTATAGAAAGATGGGAACATGAAGACCCGAGCATCACTGTCCCTCCCTTGTCATTCACACAGTGCTATTTACATCACATGTATTTCTTCCAGGCTATCGAGAGAAGGGAAGTGCCAAGGCATTAAGTATGCTCTGCCACGTACTGTTTGGATCCAGTACTAAAATGAGTGGTTATCATCTTCCCAGCAGTCTTCTGACCTGTGGCAGCTGTTGCTTTGTGGAAATGTGGCCATGCGTTTTCCTTCCTGCTCTGTGCTCATTTCCCAGGCTGCATACAAGCCCATGGATCGCCATCTCTTCGATTTGTATTCCATGATGTCTTGTTATTTTTCCTTCATTGTTTTCCTTTTCTGCATAATGGCAGGTGGCAGTCGCTTGGATAGGACTCAAACTACTACTACTTCTCCTTCTGCGTAGATTTCTTCTATTATTCCTACCAAAAGCTATTAAATGTTGCTCTTGACATTTTCTTGTTGGCCACATGACAATAACGACAGATCTCTAGCCAAACACCTGCTCAGGAAATATGTTACGAAGGAATTTGAAGCCTTCCTTCTGTCATTCTTGTCCCATACACTTGGGTGGCATTGCCCTCCTCCACAGCATGGCTTTGAAGTTCATACTTCTGAGCTGGAACTCATGGTCCTCATGGTCATAATCCTCATGTGCCTTCTCACATTTGAACAGGGATGTCTAAGGTCACAGGACTAGGTAAGGAACTCATCAGGACAGAATCCAGATCTTTGATTTCTAGTACAATGTGAGTTTCTTTTCACCATACATCCTGCCTTCAGTCTTCATCTGCAGCCAGCAGGGACTCCATAATATGTATTGACACTTCCTGAAGAGATGCTATAGTATATACTGACTGTGTCTCTCAAGTGACATTTTTGGGGGGAGTGATTTTGTTTTATTTTTTTAATGGCCATACAGTAAAATTGACTTTTCTTCTTTTAGCATAGAGTTTCATGCATTTTAACATATGCATAGATTTGTATTAAACTACTGCCATAAACAGGATACAAAAGAGTTTTATTACCTCCTTAAGAAATCCTTTGTGCTATTTCTTTTTTTAATTGAGATACAGTTGACATATAACATTGTGCAAGTTTATGGTGTACAACATGATAATTTCATACACTTATTTATTGTAATATGCTTATCACTGTGGAGGTAGCCAGCCCCTCCATTATGTCACATCATTTCTGTATGTGTGTGTTGAAAACATTTAAGGTCTGGTCTCTTGGCATCTTTGAAGTATAGAATGTAGTATTGTTAACTAGAATCACAATGCTGTGCATTAGCACTCCAGAATCTATTTGTTTTCTAACTATAAATTTGTACCCTTTGACCCACATCTCTCCAGTTCCCCCATCCCTAGCCCCTGGTAATCAACTTTCTACTCTGTTTCCATGACTTCAGCTCTTTTAAATTCTCAAGCGACATTTAATCAAGTAGTGCTCTGCATGCTTAGTTAACTTTGTCCAGAGTTGATTATCAGCTGGTCTGTTCCAGATGATGAAAAATCAAAATACGTCTATGGTGGTTAGTAAATAACTGTTACTCTGAATCCCTAAGTAAAAGGAACACTGGGGAAGGGACATCACCAGTCGCCCACTGCAATTTCTGGTTAGATCTGGCCAACACCTTCTTTTGACACTTTCCCCCTTTATATTTTCTGATGTCATCCAACATAGGACTAGGAACCTTGTCAACATTTAATATAACTTCAATTAATGAATGCATGAATGGGTGCATTTCTCTGAGGGGCATTTTAGCTACAGCTTACACTAGGGGCTTATACTACACTAGAGGCCCGGTGCACGAAATTCGTGCATGGGGGGGGTGTCCCGCAGCCCAGCCTGCACCCTCTCCAATCTGGGACCACTCAAGGGATGTCTGACTGCCCTCACAATCCAGGACTGCTGGCTCCCAATTGCTTGCCTGCCTGCCTTCCTGATTGCCCCTAACCGCTTCTGCCTGCCAGCCTGATCACCCCCTAACCACTCCCCTGCCAGCCTGATTGATGTCTAACTGCTCCCCTGCCAGCCTGTTTTCCCCCAACTTCCCTCCTCTGCAGGCCTGGTCACCCCTAACTGCCCTCCCCTGCTGGCCTGATCGCCCACAACTGCCCTCCCTTGCAGGCCTGGTCCCTCCCAACTGCCCTCCCCTGCTGGCCATCTTATGGTGGCCATCTTGTGTCCACATGGGGGCAGGATCTTTGACCACATGGGGGCAGCCATCTTGTGTGTTGGAGTGATGGTCAATCTGCATATTACTCTTTTATTAGATAGGATAGAAGCCTGGTACATGGGTGAGGGCCGGCTGGTTTGCCCTGAAGGGTGTTCTGGACCAGGGTGGAGGTTCCCTTGGGGCATGGGGTGGCCTGGGCGAGGGGCCTGTGGTGGTTTGCAGGACAGCCACATCCCCTGGCGACCCAAGCAGAGGCCCTGGTACCTGGGATTTATCTATCTTCTATAATTGAAACTTTATAGCCTTGAGTGGAGCCAAGCCTCCTGCTTGCTCCATGGCTGCAACCATTTTTGTTGGGATTTATTTATCTTATATAATTGAAACTTTGTAGCCTTAAGCAGAGGCCTGGGCGGGCCAGGGTGTGCGGAAAGCTTGGCTTCCTCCATCGCCAGGGAAACCCATGCCTCCCTCCTGCTCTCTCCGTGGCTACAGCCATCTTGGTTGGGTTAATTTAATTTGCATACTTGCTGCTGAATGGCTGGGTGTGTGGCTTGTGGGCGTGGCTTGTGGGTGTAGTGGAGTGATGGTTAATTTGCATATTACTCTTTTATTAGATAGGATGGCATAAGGCTTCAGGGATCTTATGAGCCTCTTGAAAATATAAGCAGAGATTCTGTATATGTGAGATTTTTTGAAAGGGAGAGTCTATAGTTCTGTTCCCCCCTACCCCCCTCCCAAGATTTTCAAACAAGTCTATACTTACCTCCTTTAAGGAGTCCTTAAAGGTAGATCTTGGGGCTCTTAAAAGGGTCTTCTTGCTCAGATGAGATTGCTTGATATTTAATGTCTCTATGTCTGAGTCTGGAAGAATGTGGGTGCCTAGTGGGAATAGACTGCTCTCCAGTGTTACTCTATCTTAGAAGAATAGCAAATGCTTTGCGTTCTTATTGGTTAGATTTGGCACCTTTGTGCCTTGGGCTTTACTGATGTGGAATCCTCTCTGTGACTCTCCCTTGTCAGCTTGGCAGTCTACCCAGCCATGCTCATGTCCTGGTCTATCTGTGTCCCCATGATGAGTGTCACTGTGCATTTTCAAACAGACTGTCTGCACTTGATGTTTAGATCATCTGTTTTTGGTAATCAATGGAAGGCTCCCGGAACACATGGCTGAGTTCTTTCCTTCAGAATTATACTCAGAGGGTACACTGAGCCAAAAAGGTGAGCCATGTTAATGACATATTGTGTTGAAAACATCCTTGAGATTATCTTTTCTAATCTTAGAATCCTCAAGTCAGATGACCCCGAATCCATGTTGCTTTTAGTAAGCTAGGATATTGTAGAAGTAAAGTATTCAAAGTGGGCATGGGGATGGGGTCTTTAATTGTGAAGCACTTCATCAAACTGATGTAATTACAGTGCTTTTTCCATGGGAACTAGCTTCTCCAGCATTGAAGTATCAGGACTTGGCATTGCCCCTCTCTCTCAAAATTGCTCTTACTTTTAGAGCAACTGAAAACAGTCTCAGCACCCCGGGCACTTCAGAAACGGAAATAATCACGATTTTCTTCTTATAACAATACCTATAACTGGCTAGACATTCCTAAGACGTTCACAGTCTTTGTATTTCACTGTTTGTGGGAGGGATCGATGGGAAGAAAAAGAGAAACGAGAGTCAGGAATGGCAGACAAAGGTCTCAGTGGGAGGCAGCCCTAGATGGACCCTCCCTCATTTTCTTCCAAGAGGATGCTATCTGGACCATAAATTACCAGCCCTGGGGAATCGGCTTGTCCCCTTTAAGGCTATTAAAGGGACCAAGATGAGCAGGATTTCTAAATGAGCTTTGAGGATTACCGTGCCAGGTGGAAGGTGGCTGCCCATGGTGGGGGAAGAGAGATTGGCTTCTAGTATTTCATTTTGGAGCTGTCAGCGTTAATCCCCAGGCTGATTTAAGCAGGAGGAATTTCAGATAGTGGTGGCCAATTGGCTATTGCCTCTTCCTGATAATAGCCAGTGCTCTCAACAATAGCCGCTTAGCCCCAGGTTTGGGACTGTGAAAGGTGGGAGCCTTAGACCTGGACATGATGATAAAGGAGTGAAGTGGGTGGGCGCCTGGGGGGTGGGGTGGAACAGGTCTGGGGAATGCAGGGATCATCTCAGCATCCACACAGAGCCGCCTCTCTGCAACTAAACCCTGGGAAGACAGGCCAGGCCTGCTCTTGTTTAGCAGAGGGACATAACTACAGGCAGATGCCACTTTTCAAAGGCAGGAGCTAATTTCTCCCAGGATTAAGGAGAAGAGTCAGGAGGTCAATGGTGCAGGCTACTCAGAGGCTGTCCTCGAAGCATCAATCAAGCCCGGGGCCAGCAGTCCAGTCGTGACCATTGGCAAATATCTATTTTAGGCTGACCCCAACCTCACTTGCTGGAGGCAGGAGATGTTATTCAACGTGTCAGGGAATTTATTAAACTACTAGATGGCAGGTTTTTAAAGTTAACTTTTTATTTAAACACGTCCTCAGCATCTGAGCTTTGAGAGGGTCTTGGGATGATTTTCTGACAGGTGGAAGCCCTAGCCAGGGCCTTTGGTTGGGTGGATGAATTAGTGGCTTCACTGGCTCTCCCACAAACAATTGCAGTCCTCCCTCAAACCCCCATCCCTTTCATTTCATTCCCGCCCCCCCCCCCCCCAAATGGCCTCATCCTCTGAGGTCTCCCCACATCAGTGTCTCCTCCACACAGCTGTCAATCTACCTCGTAAAACAGCATAATAATGAAATGCCTGTGCTTAAAAACCTCCAGAGAGTCTCGGTTTCTATCACTGATACAGTCTTAATTCCTTAGCATGTCTATTACCTTACTTACAATCCAATCCCAACTTCCTGGTCCAGCATTGTCTCCTATCACCTTTCTCCCTGCAGGTTCTGCTCCAGCCACGAGAATCCACCTGCTTCTCTGCACATGCGCTCTTCTCCTTCATACCTTTGCTCATGCCGGTCCCTCTACCCAGAATCCCATCTCCTCTACCTTTTCTCTGGCAGGTGGATTCCCCAGAACCACTTCCAATGTTACCTCACTTGAATAAGTCTCCGCTGGTCCCCACCACCCACCCTGGCCCACCCTTTCCTATTCAGGCAGATTTCATTGTTTCCCCAAAGCATTTTTGATGGATTTCTGCTAGAACACTTATACCGACACTAAACACATTATATTGTAATTTTTGGTTTACACATCTGTCTTCTCCACTGAACTAGAAGACTATTCTCATTCACTTTCCCCCCACCCCCACCCTAGCTTTAGCACCTAGCACAAGACCTAGCAGAAGGGCACTCAGTAAATACTTAACTGGAAAAGAAATGAATGAAAGCTGAAAGCTTGAATGAAAGTAGAAAGTGGGGCACAGATGCAGAGGTTTAGAATTTATAGATGGAAAAGACCTAGAGAAGGTCACCCAGTTCTGTGCCCCACCGTCCCCTCCTTCAACCCTCTGCAGGCAATTTGCACCTAAACCGTCTTTTACGTTTCTGTTCCATCGTGTCTTGTTGCCCTCAATTGCTGTGGTCTGACATTGACCCGGCATGACAAGCAGATCAACTCCTAATCTGCAAGAGCCCTGGTTTTTCTGGGACGTTTGAAAGCTCCTGACAGAAGAGGTGGGGAGGAAACTGTCAGCCCTCACTTGTCAGCTCCTTGAGCAGCCTGTCCAAGGCTTCATTTGCACCTTGAAATCCCCTGGGGCCATGGCCGCTCAGATTGCTGGTTTAGGCCCCTTCAATAGTTGCTCTCAGGAGATAAGAAGGGTAGAAGGGTGGAGGATAGGGAATAGTTCCATGTTCTTCTTGCATCTCTAAAAAGCAGTGGTGGTGTAAGGGTGTGGAGAGGGGATCATAGGCAGGAAAACAGAAAATAAGGAATGAATAGACTGGCTTTAAGTTTCACATCCAATTGGAGTACTAATGGGGAGATCAAGTGGGGAAACATTTGAAAAACACCAAGATGAGCCAGTGTAAACAGCAACATCCAAAAGGCTGTAGAACATCCGCCCACGGAGAGGCTGTGCGTGCTAAGCTCTACTCGAGTGATAATAAAGGAGGCAGTTAAAAATCAGAGATCTCCCCCGTCTGCTGGGTTTCTATCTCTTAATCAAAAGTGACTCCAACTACTGCAGCTGCAAAAAAATGTTCCCAACCTTCCATTCATTTCCATACAATAACCCTCTAATGGGGGAGCAGTGCAGGGGAGGAGGGCAATCAATCTGGGCTAATGACACACGGGAGACCTGGGGAAAATGCAAACTTGGAGCAATTTCATGGCAGGTGCAACCTTGGAAAGCATTACCATTTTTCTAAGTTAATTTGTTCCCTTGATGTGTTTGAGATCCATATTTGTACTTTAAAGGTATAAAATGCAAGATGATTAAAAAATATAACCGGATTTTTGTAAACCTTTCAGCAGTAGCAGGTGATGTATTCGCCATCTCCATCCCTCCTCTCCCCTGTGAGCGGGGACCGCTTTGCCTTCTTTATTCTTTGCTGTCATCTGAGAGATTGTTGGTTCTCTGCTTTGCTTACTATTTTCCCGTTCTCCCCTGGCTCTGAGGGCTGGAACCCTTTGATGTCCCAGGCAGAACCAATCTAGGAAATTGCCATCAGAAAGGCTAGCTCTGTGATGAGGTTCCAGGCACCTGAGGAGGAGGAGCAAGGAACCCCCAGCCCAGGATTGGTTGCTAGAGGCTATGATGTTTCCTCTCTATTTCCAGCTCCCCCTCCCTGTCTGGCTTTTCCTCCCAGCTGGGTGGGTGAGGAACCGTCCAGGGAAATGAAATCAAGACCTCACGCTTGGCCTCCATTCAACCCTGTGATTTCTCAGTTTCATTAGGTCTCTCCTGGCCTCAAACTGGTCAGCCCTTGCAGCTTCAAACTAGCCTCCACAGGTACATAGATAGCCTTCCTAGAGGAACTTTTCAATTCCCTTTTCTCTTAGAACTTGTCTTAGGAAATAGAAGGAAAAGTACTCCGCTCCACTGAAATGCATTCTCTCCCCAGCCCCTCTCTTCTAGAAATGCCCACTTGCAATAAAACAATAATGTGCGGATTTCTTATCCCTCGTCTCCCAGAAGTCAAGTAGACCAGCTGTTTGTGGAACAGGCAGGCCACTTCCTTCCCTCCCCTCTACCTTAATCTGGGGAAATCCATTCTGAAGAAACCCTTTCTAGATTGTTGGAGATTCTTCTTCCTATTCAGTCACTTCTCCTATCCCAAGAGCAAATGCATCAGGAATCCTGTTTAGCTCTCATTGGCAGGACAATTCCAATAGCCAGAACCTCACAAGGTCTCGCAGCCTATAGAAATATGGTGGTATCTCATTCCTTTTAATGTTAGATTAACCCCAAAACTCTCAGGAAATGCATTTGCCATTACATTCAAGGATTTGCAGATACTGTACTCAGGGACCCAGGTCCAAAGCTCAGGAGGGTGCCTAGCAATTGAAGGTTTCATAGTCCTTAACCCATGGTACCTAGTGCTCTTGGATGAGTTGACCCGGAGAGAGCATAGATCTTTTAGAACTAGAAGTTGAGGGACAATTTCTTCTGAACATTCATTAATTAGTTCTTTGGGATTTTAGTTTTTTGCTCAGAAAAAGGGCATTTACATTTGTCATATGCTTAGGAAATACTCCCTTTACTACCCTGCATTGGTGCTATCCCTGCACCATGGAATTCTCAGTAGCAACTGTGAGAATGTCCTAGCAAACCTTCAACTCTAGGGAGTATAATTGACCAAGGATCCCAACAGCTGGACTCTGAGCTCCTTCAATGCATTCAGGTGGCTCCCAGCCAATGGCTGAGGTTGGCAGGGATATTAAAGTGGGGACCAAGCCTTGATTTTTGCTTGATGACTCCATGATGGCCCCACTGTCACCTTCCTGAGGCTGCATGTTGTTCTAAGACAGTGGTCGGCAAACTCATTAGTCTACAGAGCCAAATATCAACAGTACAACGATTGAAACTTCTTTTGAGAGCCAAATTTTTTAAACTTAAACTTCTTCTAACACCACTTCTTCAAAATAGACTCGCCCAGGCCATGGTATTTTGTGGAACAGCCATACTCAAGGGGCCAAAGAGCTGCATGAGGCTCGCGAGCCGCAGTTTGCCGACCATGGTTTTAGGACAATTCCTTTATCTCTCCTACCTTTGGAAGGCTCAGACTTGCCATGTGGTCTGATGACTCTTCAAGGCCCCTGAGCTCACTTCTATTTTCTTTCTTACAAAATTCCTTCACCACGTTTAATCTCACATTGGTGTCTGCTTCTCAGAGGACCTGGACTAACACACAGAGTCACAGGCACCAGGGATGTGTCTCTCTGGGAGATGAGAATTCGATTAGTTCAAGTTCTATTGGCCTCTAGGAGTTCGGATAGCAGTATTCATTTTTAATTTAAAGGTAAGATCTGAAATATAAAGCAGGGCCCAAAGAACCTGTTGAACTCCTAGATTTTTCCTTTGGTTTTGGGACCTCCCATCTGTGTGCAGAATTCACTTCATTCCAGAAATGTGTTGCCTTTCAACTCTTCATCATGGGATCTGTGTATGGCACTCTAGGTAACAGGAGCTGACATTTATTGCTAAACCTGCTTCTTGAATCACTCAGAGGAAGACTGTAAATGTCTCAGATGCTATTCCATATAGAGACTTAAAATGGCAATGTTATCTTTATGTGCAATTATGATTCTCCTCTTCCTTTTGGGAGATTACCTTACCAGTGCTACAAAGAGGCTGAAAGCTTTTTTCTCTAGTGAGGTAGGGTGGACAATAAATTCATACAAACACTGTAGGGTCATGAAAACATTATCCTGGTCCAGCTTCTGGGACCAACTTTATTTAACAGAAACACTTCCTTAGATCAAGAGTGAAGATAACCTGGATAGATTCCAGGAACTATAGTGGGTCTTCCATCTGGTACACTTGGGTATGCACGAGTTTTAACGTTATCATTTCACCTTTTGCACTCTACACATAACCCAATTCTGGTTTAAGTCTCATAGGAAAGACTCTAATATTTTTCTAGCTCCACTATATAACTCTTTTAATATTCTTCGGCCTTTTATTATCACTTGCATGAAACAAGAAACATATAGGTAGACTGATGGTTTCCAATATCTCATCTCTTTTTCCTGGAAAAAAATAAAGTCAGAGTTTGTTAAGGTAGTATTTTATTTTGTAGCAGAAGCCAATATTTGATCCGAATATTCAATCAAAGAAGTTTTATCCATGTATGACTTCTTCCATCCTTTTGGGCAGAATATATCTGACATAGTTTACTTCTTTGTAACATGGAAGAATTGAAAAATAGCTTTTGTCTTTCTTCTTATTATAGAAGTAATATGGGTTTGATCTTTGGGTTCTAAAATATTATCAAAAGAAACTTTTTTTGGTTCACCCTGGGAGAAAGCATAGCAACTGATGTTCTCTATTATTTATTTAAAGGCAAGTTTGAGATATCCTGCACTCATTTGTTCTTTCTTTCACAAGTATTTGTTTAAATTTGATGCAACAGATATTTATTGAGCAACTGTTATATGCTAAGTGCTGGGGATACTGGAATGAACAAGATGAACAAAATTTCTTTGCTCATGGAATTTATTCCTAGTGGGAGACACAGACAATGAACAAACAAATAAATACACAATCAGGTAAAACCAATAATATTTCTAATGGATTCACTATGGGGATGCTAGAAAAAGAGAGGAGTCAAGGATGAGTGTAGGGAATTTAGCTTAAGAAACTGCGTCAATGTACAGAAAAGAACTCCGAGGTTTGGCAGTAAGCAGGCCAGGAGGTGGATCAGGAACTCTGTTAAGTGGGAGATGCCTATGACATATGCTGGTAAAGATTTTATGGAGGAAGTTGAATGTATATGTCTGAAGTTCAGCATATGAATTGAGACTGATAATACGTATTTAAAAGTGTCACTTAAGGCTTTGGGTCTAGATGAGAATCTCAGAAGTGTGTTGATGGAGACGATAAATATTCCAAAAACTCAATTCTAGGGACTTCCCAACACTTAAGAATCAGAAAGAAGAAATAGATTCGTTAGAGAAAGCACTTATCATGTGCCAGGAACTAAGCTAAGTGTTGGATATAAAAGAAGAAAAGACATGAGCTTTAAGTTCTTTGAGGACAGGAAATATATATATATGTTTTTAAAATATATTTTATTGATTTTTTTACAGAGAGGAAGGGAGAGGGATAGAGAGTTAGAAACATCAATGAGAGAGAAACATCGATCAGCTGCCTCCTGCACACCCCCCACTGGGGATGTGCCCGCAACCAAGGTACATGTCCTTGACCGGAATTGAACCTGGGACCCTTCAGTCCGCAGACCGACGCTCTATCCACCAAGCCAAACCGGTTTTGGCAGGAAATATATTTTATTTGCTTTGGATTCCATAACTTGGCACAGTCTCAGCCACACAGAACATTGTTTACCAAAAAAATAAATAAAAATGGAATGGAGGACCCATGCAGAATTCAATGGTGAATCAAGGATTCTGCTTAATTGAATTCTGTGCATATGAGGTGCTACTAAAAAAATAAATAGCCCTAGCTGGTTTGGCTCAGTGGATAGAGTGTTGGCCTGCGGACTGAAGGGTTCCAGGTTCAATTCCGGTCAAGGGCACATGCCCGAGTTGTGGGCTCAATCCCCAGTGCGGGTTGTGCAGGAGGCAGCCAATCAATGATTCTCTCTCATCATTGATGTTTCTATCTCTCTCTTCCTCTCCCTTCCTCTCTGAAATCAATAAAAATATAATAAATAAATAAATAAAGGCCATAGTCCTGTGGGTTAGAAGTCATTACAACACAGAGTGATTGTTTCTCAAATGGAATTCTGTCCAGACTGCGTTGGGAATGTAAGAGAGGCACAGCTATTTCTGACTAGGGCTATCACCAGGGGAGCTGATGCTTCAGTGGAGAGGAGAATAGATGGGTTTTCACTAGGCAGACAAGGCTGAGGAGGGCATTTGTCAAATTATTGAGGCCCAACCATTTTGTTGTAGAATTTGGTGTCATTGCTTCCTGGATGGAGTGAAATTCTCTACTATGAACTCCCCATATTTCTCAACTTGGACCTCATGCTTGGCTCATTTTCCACTACAATTAAGTTTGTCTCTTTTAAACATTTATGTAATCCAACATTTATTTAGCGCCTCCCTAATTAAATTCCTACGTTCATTCAAGAAGCTTTCAAACAAACAAAAAAATTAGAAATAGATGTTGGCAGTCAACAACAATCCAAGTCAAGATAAAAAACATTCTAGCCCTAACCGGTTTGGCTCAGTGGATAGAGCGTCAGCCTGCGGACTGAAGGGTCCCAGGTTCGATTCCGGTCAAGGGCATGTACCTTGGTTGCGGGCACATCCCCAGTAGGGGGTGTGCAGGAGGCAGCTGATCGATGTTTCTAACTCTATCCCTCTCCCTTCCTCTCTGTAAAAAAAATCAATAAAATATATTTTTAAAAAAAGATAAAAACATTCTAAACAGAGGTGTGACAATATGTTACAGTCCTGGGTGGGAATGAAGCATTGGTTCTGACCGAGGATGAAGGAAGGGTACAGAGAAGAAGCAACATTGGGCTGCTAAGTGGGGTTTTAGAGGATAAGGGAGTGGAGTATATTTCAGGCTGATGAAACAGCATGAGCAGCCATAGAGGTAATACCGTGTTTGGCGTAGTAGGAGCAGTGGGGTGTGACTGTTGATGTTTGGAGGGATGCTCCCGGGAGATTGGCACAAATGCTGTGTGCAGTCAAGTCATGGCGGACTTAGGATACCATTGCGAAGAATTTGGACTTTATTCTGTAGGCAACAGGTTACCCCTTCACAAAGGAGAGGGAAGTTTTGAGCAGCTCTTCAAACATCAAATCAATAGGAGAAAATCCTTGGTAAAGTTGGGAAATTTTCTTTTAAATAAAGAGCAGGGGTAGAGCATTGCATGCTACCTCTACTGGAAAGGATTTTTGTAAGTCAGAATTATAACTTCTACAGTTCCATTAAGTCTTCTTTTAGTCCATCAGTTTGGGGATGTTAGGCTGACATGTTTAGTCATGTGACCCTCAAGCACTCTCAGAGATATTTCTATATTTCTATAGCCAAGACAGAAAGGCAAACCCATAGCCTGGCCATGGGACTTCTGAGTAAATATGGTGGATTGACAACACATTTATCTCTTCTTATTTAAGCTTTCTGAAACAACCACAAAGAAACAAAAGAGCATAGTGATTGAGGCAAATAACAACAGTGGACAGAATGTAAGTTCTACTTGTATTGACTTATATTCCCCTAGAATCGGGCATGCAATAGGCAAACCATTTTTGAGCTAATGAAAAGGTAAGAAAAAGAATTAGATAAATTCTTCTGCAAGAGGATGAGATAATGAAGGAGTGATAACTGCAGGTGGCAGAAAGGAGGTAGTTACAAGCTATGAACCTACAGAGGGGGATACGGATGCTAGGAAAGATGATGCTCTTTCTGTCCTGCTACCCCTCAAGGACCGGCGGGTGAAGAAATCCTACTGAAGTTGTTAATCTTGTTGCAAGTTCAGTCTTATCCAATTCTGCATGCTCCTTCGATCCAGAAACAGGCGTGCCATGTCCTTACGGATCTATCTGCTCTGCCTGCTTAGATATTGTCATCCTTACCCAGGAAGAATCCATTGGCTTCGGTTAAAGCTTTATATTCAATCTCAGCCACGAAGAGAGTGAAACAATTTCAAATTTGGTACCCTGGAGCCTGTCCCAAGGCCTTTGCTGAATGTCTGCAGGAAACCACCCTCATCTTCTGCTTCTGTGTCCTTGAATTGAGGGTGATTGGTGTTGGTTTTTTGTTGTTGTTTTTTTTTCCTGAGCATAATTTATTAGCTCTGGTACCAGGCCAGAACTCCCTTTTTTCTGTGAGGCTCCAGTGCAGGTTTGGCCTAGCCATTCCTCAGCCCTGTCTGGGGCCCCTGCAGGGAGAGCAGGAGGGGTGGGTGGTCTTGCAAGTCCTGCTTCTGGAATTCCCCTACCAGACCTTACACCCAGCACCTCCTGGGTCAAGGGGCCAGCTCTTTCCTGTCAATAAAGTGACTGTCCTGGCAAGAACCCTGCAGCCAAGACTCCTTCCCAGCCTCTGGCATGAGCAGGCCACCCTCAGAGGCAGCAATGGGCCCCAGGTGAAGTGACAAGTTGGGAAAGGAAGGTATGGGGTCCCAAAAGCAGCAAGCTTCCTCCCACCATGACCTGGCTCCTAGTGCCTGTGGGTAAGGGAAGGGCAAGCTTACTTTCTGGGTCCTTTCCTGCACCGGGCAATTGCTGGATATTCCCCCTTTTATGCCTCTTTATTTTCCACCCAAATCTTAAACATATGATTCTCCAGTGAGCGCTAAAATAGTAAAACCCATACATAATACACGTGATTATCCACTGGTAGAAGAACCTGGAAAGATAGCCTGTAAATGGGCAGCTGAGTGACAGTGGAGGGGAGGCTTTGCTGGGCTGGCCTGGAGTGCAACTGACTCAAGACGGTGAAGCCCAATGACATGAATCAGGTCCTTCCTGAAGAGACCACAGCGTGGTGCTGATGAGCGTGACCTCAGGAATACAGGTCTGGATTTTCTGCCCATCTCAGGTGACTTAGTGCAACCACTTACCCTTCATGGCAATCCGTTTCCTCATTGGTTAAATGAAGATGATTGACGTCTTTGGGGTTATGTGCTGATCGATTAGGTGATATCTATAAAGCATTTGGCACTGTGATATCTATAAAGCATTTGACAAGTGGGTCTGTATGAAGCTGAAAAAAGGAGGCCACCAAAGTACCAAAATTTGTCATTGTCCATCCAATACATCCAGAGGACAAAGGCACTGAAGTGAAGGAAATGGGCGTTCAGGTTCCTGGGGAGTTGAACTCGTGGGGGACTGGCATGGCTGCTCAGGATTTCCTGTGGCCTCCAGGAGTTCTTCAAGACTCCCCACTCACTCAGCCAATGGCACTGTGGCAAATGACTTAGCGTGCAGGCTTTCTGGTGCCTGAAAGGGAGCTCTAAATACTGGATTCTAGTATTCTGGTTACTTGATCCCCAGACCTTGATCTTTCTATTTAACACTGTCTGTCAATTTCATTTTAAATAATTTTTGGGATTCTCCCGCTAACTTGCTCCTGTAGGAGGCCTAGATTTATCCTGCATTGGTTTTGGTTAATGAGAAGATTCTAGTTAAAGACTTTTCCATTTGTAGATTATACTTCAGACTCCTGTGACCCACTAATTAGGCTTTTTATCCCACCCACATGTCCCCCATACGTTCAGAGATGGCTGAATGCCTTCATTATCCCAAGGAGAGCCCAGGCCAGGTACATCTCCAGTCCTGGGACTGTGCTGTGCACATAATTAATGTTTATCCTGAGGGGAAACACAGTAAAACAGAAAATAGGAAATAGGTTCGTGTTTCCTTTTAAAGACTTGGGTTAGATATTTTGAAGAACTTCTGACCCTGAGGAGGAGTGGAACTTTTTGACACAAGGGGATTGTGGCAGCCCTTGCTGATATTTTTATTTTTTTAAAGAAAGGAAAACAAATCACTTTCCAAAGATAGTTTAAATGCCATCCTGCCTGGAGGAAGGGCAATGGACTAAGTGACTTCTCAAGGTCTTTCTGAACCCAAGGATTTTTATAGGCACTCATCCAGAAAATGTGAAAGTCAGCTAGCTGCACTTTTCCAAGTAAGAACTCAGATACACTGTTTCTCGAGGGTTCAGTGACATATTGCTGCTCCTCTTTATAAACCAGAGCACCTTCTCCCGGATGCTGGACTCTCCTATTACCAGGACAAGCGAATGTCCATTTGCCTCGGACATCTGAGATTCCCAGGCTCTTTGAGTGAGTGGAGAGGTGCAGCACTATTTGCTGTGTCCTGAGCACCTGGGAGAAATAACAGATTTTGTTCATTCAGGCTCAGAAGGGAGCAGTCTGCACTGGTGGTTTAAGGGGGCTCAACATTAGGAATTGGGAGACTTGAGTTTGGGCCAGGCTCAGCCCCCCAATAGCTGTGGCACAAGTTTCTGAGCCTCCTTAGACCTCGCGGTATAGAGGATAGACATGCAGATGTTGGAGTCTACCTGGGCCTTGCACTTAGTAACTGAATAACCCTTTACTAGTACAAGCTACTGAGACCCCTTAAACTAAGTTTACAGCCTTCCCTTCTGAAAAATTTTGGTAACAGTGCCTACTTCATAGAAGCATGGTGAGGATTAAAGGGCATCATTGATGTGTATTGCATATTCAGTCAAAAATAGTAGGTGCTCTCTCCCTGTTCGATAGAGTCATTAGTTTAGTTTTCTTACTTGTAGAATGAGGAGATTGGGTAAAGATAGCAGATCTTTTTCAGCTTTGCGCATCCGTCCATGATCCAGTTACTTTTTCTCTAGTGGCATCTACTAGTATTTCATCTCCTCCCCCATCCTCTTCTGCTTAGGATCCCCACAATTTCCCCCAACCATAGTGCCGGTGGTTGTATTAGCCCGCTGTGCTCACTTTCCTCTTTCCCATAGCAAAGGGCCCCTCCCATTCCGCTCACTGCTCCACGTGGTGGTCCAGCGTTTGATGAAGGATCCTGTCGGGTCTACAAGAGTACATCTTCCTCCTCCCCAGCCATTAATCCCGTCAAGCACTGAGCAATTGTGTTGCCAAGACTTCCTCTCCTGTGAGCAATCTGCGAGACTGCCTGACATTCATAAGTTCCCGATCTGTGTGTTTTTTCTCTCCCCCTAAAACAAAGTCATCTCCAAAGTTTTACATTATAGATCATCCTGGAGCTTTATTTTCACCATCACTGAGCTGGAAAGGGGACTAAAATATCTCATATTTCCCTCCTCCTCAAAATCAAGCATCTCAAATAAAAACCCTTTTGCCTCTCATCTTTTCCATTTGCTCTCCTCATGCTCAAATGAAAACGAGACTTTGTCTCTTGATTTCCACTCCTTTGTCAATTTTCCAGTGGCTGCCAACCCGAGAGCGGTGGGGACACACTTCAGCAGCTCCTCATGGGCGCAAACGGGATGGTAGCAGCTGCCTGTCACCAGGCAGACGGGCAGCCTGGGGGTTCTCTTGGTGCCAGTTTTGCGAATGCCCCAGGACCAGTTTGATTAAATCGCTTTTACAACCATGACATCTGTGAGGCATTCTGGGAGCTAAACTGTTCTCAATAGCATGGGTGGGCAGAGTGTGCTCGTGTATTAGGTAGGCAAGCCGGTTTGAATTTTCAACTCCTCCTGGGCTTCCCTGTGTTTTCAGGATCATTTAACCCTCCAACCACTGGAAAAATTTAATCAGGCTCCAGGACCTCCTCCTCCTCCCCCCCTTCTCCCCCCCGGTTCTCCACCTATGGTTCTACTTGCCAAATTGCACAAGAGGTTGCTGAGAAACTTCAACCGTGAAACCAGCATGAAAGAAATGGTGAAAATGCAACCAAGGCCCCGCCGGATGCCGGGAGGGGTTACGGGTGTTCCCAACCCTTGGCTCTTGGAGGAGCCAGAGGAGACCAGGCACCCGGGTTTTGATGAAATCCAGCAACAGCAGCAGAAAATCCTCCAAGAACAGGATGCAGGCCTTGAAGCCCTTTCTTCTAGCACAAGGCGCCACCACATCAAATGGAGCAAGACATTGGGAAGGAGCTGGATGAATAAAATGAGAAGATGGGTGGTCTTGACAACCTGGTGGAGACACAGACGATAAACTTCTCATTGAAACCGGGCCTGTGAATACGGTGGGCAGAAAGGCAGCATCCTGTGTCAATGGTGGACAGCGGGGTGGGTAAAACAAGTGGCATGTCAGTCCGGTGCAGTGTCCCAAGCAGGGGATGGAACTAATGATGACTTGAGGCCTCTTCCCTTGGATGGCAAGCCGTGTGTCTTTAAACTAAAACCAGATGTGTGGTTTCTCCTTTAAAAAAGAGAAAAGAATATACTCAGAGGTCCTAATCTATGAAAGGGTGCTAATAATGTATTGTGCTGACCTACCAAGGGCATGTGCCATTTGAAGGAAGACCACATAAAAATAGGCTTAGCCTCCAGTATGCTTCTCCAACAATGCAATCTCAGGGTGTCCACTAGAATCTACTGACTAGGTGATTGAGGAAAGTATATTTTCTCTGGATTTTCTCCCTGGTGTTTCTCAAATCATACATGTAAGTAGCCATGTGGCTCTAATTATATTTCAACCTGATTTTACACACACACACACACACACACACACACACACACACACACACTCACACACACCTGCCTGGAGTGAGACTCTCCCCAGTCTGCCACTGCCTGAGGTACCTGGATTGATATCATAATGGCCCAGACAGGCAAGAGCTCTTTGTTTTATTAATAAACGATTATTAAGCTTAGTTCTTCCTCCTCTTTGAGCTATTGAGATACTGATTTTTATTCTACCCGGCTCTTCACTGAAGGAAAGGAAAAATTTATTTGTCAGGTGCAGTTCATTGTTTTGTCTTTTTCCCTTGGAATCATCTATTTACATATGTTTGCACTGTATTTCTATTTTTTACTTTACTTTCTTGTCCTTATTCCTATACCTCTCTCCTCCTCCTCCTCCTCCTCCTCCTCCTCCTCCTCCTCCTCCTCCTCCTCCTCTTCCTTCTTCTTCTTCTTCTTCTTTCTCTCTGTCTCTCTCTCTCTCTCTCTCTCTCTCTCTCTCTCTCTCTCTCTCTCTCTCTCACACACACACACACACACACACACACACACACACACACACACAGATAGTTTCTTGGTTGGATCACTTTGATTTTTATAATTTTTATATAAATACTTCCTCCTGCCATGTTCCATAAGCTCTGATGCCTAAGTGATGTCACTTGATGAGCTATTTGCTTACTATTACCCCATGGGTGGCAATGTTCATGGTTAGAAAGGGGTTTTGCTCCTGTTTCCTTCCTCTGCTTAGAATAAACATTCCTTTGTGTTTGACAGTTTTAGTTGAGACTTTATTGACTACTATCTTGGGATTTATTTTAATAGAGAGTAACTACTTATATTCTTGAGACAGAATCCTTTGGCTAGCCTTAGTAGTTAGCTTGGCAATGCCAAAATGTAGAAGTAATCCTGAATTGTGGGGCCTAAAGGCACAATAAGAAAATGAATTGAAATGTACAAATAAAAAATTATATTCAGAGCCTTAAAAGGGACCCATACAAATGTAGAGCCCAGAAGTTTCAGCTTCACTGATTTCATGATAAAATTGTCTCTGCTAAAGTGGGATCCTCTTTACAAGACCCTGAAATATTTTGTTTCTCCAAAAATGCTTTATTCTTTGCTATGGTTCTTTAAACCGCCCCTGGTCGTCTACCTTCCAGGTATCCACTTGCACTTAAATATAAGAGAACTGCCATTGGGCTTTTGAGCCTGTTTTCAGGCCACCTCGTGGTTGCCCCCCCAGTGACATTTGTTCCTGACTCATGATTTTGGTTCCAGCTTCTGGTCCCTACAGTCTTGGCCTTCTCTCCTATTTATCCTTGGATTTATCACTTCCTTTTCTAGACTGGATTAAATTTCCCTACTGATACAGGTAGACATTTCTTGTTGTACTTTAAACCTCAAGAAACCCGAATTCCACCCGAATTTCACTGCTGGGAGTAGTATCTTGATAGGCTAAGTCTGGTTTTCTGGTTAGAAATGGGGGAGAGGCTTTAATTCCATCCATAGGGAGTCCAGGTAAAAACGTATATAATTTTATTTACCAATGTCACCCCAATAAATTCAATAAAAGTTTTTTTTAAAAAAAAGGGGGTCCAGGTCAAGCTCTTGACCTGTCTCCATCCGTCTTTTTAGTCATGTGTCAGCTTTCCCCACCATAATAGAGAAAATATATTTTTCCCTTTAACAACTGTTACAGTCTTATATTATGTAAAAACAAATGCTTCCTGTTGTATCATGCAATACCTGAGGTGTACCCAGGGGATTCTGGGAGCAAAGGTGAAAGGAACTGAAGCCACCCTAAGAATTCCAGGAGGTTTCCATGAGGAGGTCACAGGAGACCATGAATGCCAAGTCAACCAGCTTGAGCTCTATCGTTAGGAAAAATGGAATCCTCTGACCAGGGAGGTGCCTTCATCAGCTCTTTCTTTTAGAAATCTCCTGCTAGCAGCTCATGGAATATGGGTTGGAGGAAGCCATACTAGAGGTGGAAAAAATTGTTGGTCAACCACTGCCATCCAGTTGAGGGACTAGGACGGTGCTGCCAGGGAGGGAGAAGAGACAAAGAAAGTACTTAGGAAACAAAACAAGTAGAACTGAATATATCAGAGCTTAAAATTTTAAGTCACAGTCCTTTGCAAGACCACACAAGGTCCTCATCTTTCCTGCCCATCTTACTCTACCTCATCCCATTTCTAGCTAGGCCAGAAAAAAGATGGGAGAGGCATGGCATGATTGTTTTTTGTAAGATTAACTGTGTTCATTTGGCCAGTTGTGTTACCGGATATAGCCCATGGCAGGTCAGAGGTGAGTGAATGAAACACCACTCAGTGGGAACCCAAATCCTAATCAGTAACAGACCCAGTTCAGCTGCCACTGTTGGGGGCTCCCCACTGTCTTCCTTGCCCAGCTGTTCTGTCTGGGCCTGTTTTCTCTCCCAGGCTGCTGATTTAAGAGGGCAGCCTTGCCTCTCACTGCTGTTTATGACGGGTGCACACGGACTCTGGAGGCTGAGAAGCACTGTAATTCACAGAGCTCACAACTTCCACTGGGAGAAGCTCAGATATATATACCCTGGACTGCAAACCAAGGCCTCCCAGACTCTAATCAGACAGGCCTGATTCCTCTCCTTCCAGTGGCTTTTATGACCCATCCTTGCCTGAGATGACAAAGTTCCTCATTGTCCACCAAAAGGTAAAAATCCGTAAGAGGCAATTCAATTTCACAGGTCATAAAGTTATATGTCTACTTCTTGCACTTCTTCTTCTTGTTTATTATGGCAGAAAACTTCGGAGTTCACCATCTATATTTTGTCAGTGGGATAGAAATTATTTTATCCTACATGTTTACCCTACCTCCTGCCACCCTCTCTCTCCTCACCCTGGCCTTGCTTGTATCTCATTCTGTTCCTTACCTACGAGACCCCGTACTAGTAAATCAAGGCTTCCCACTTCCTGGCAGATAAAAGCAGCATGCCTGTTTCTGAGACTAAGGATGCATTCCCTCTGGGTGGTGGGGTTTGTGGTGAAGAGAAGGGCAGGGGAAGTAAGCAAAAGGAGGAGTAGGAGATGCTCCCTTTTCTGAGCAGCACTTAGAGAGTACTAGGAAGTCTATAGTTTTTCTTTTCCCCTTGGCCCCAAAGTTTTATACCAAGGTACAGTGTACTCATCTTGAAGATGATAAAAATCTGCCTCCATGTTCATTGTCCCCTTATTTCCATTAAACCTGGCATGGAGGCATATTTTATGGCATCAATCTTGCACGCCACCCCTTGAGGGAGCAGCCTTTTGTCTCATGTGACTTCTTGCCCCCCTGGCCATGGCTGACTGAACCAGATATAAACCCCTGACCAGAAAAAAGCCAGCCATCTCATTATCTTGCCTAGGACTTGTAAAACCTAAGTCAATCAAGTTCTTTCTTTTGAGATTTTTTTGGCATGATTTTATTATGAAAAAATTCAAACATTTAGAAAAATTGAAATAATTATATACTTTAGAGACCTATAAGTCCACCACTAGATTCTATAATTAACATTTCACTTTGTTTTCTCACATATCTATTCATCCAGCCATTCTTCTGGTGGTCCATTAATACATCTTATTTCTTTTATGCTGTCAAAGTAAGTTGCAGACATCACTGAGAGACACAGGGGTGGAGAGTGTTGAAGTTAGAAGTTCATGTGGACTAGGGGATAGAGATGACTGGGTTTGAGTCATAGGCAGCTGATAAGTGCTTGATTCAGATTTCAGAGAAAAGAAAACGGAGCTGATGTATTAGAGAAAAGCAGAGATGTAGAGAGAAACTGATTTTGGATTTTTTTCTAGGACTCAGTTATAATTCTCATGGGACTCTGATGAACTTATTTTTCAAATTTATTTTTTGGATACAAGATTTCTGGATCCACCTTATTTTACTCGAGTCAGTTCTGTATCTGGCAACTTAGAACTTCCCACTTGGAACACCCTGTTTATTTCACACAGTCATTGGGGCTACTCCCATGGCAGGGGCTGTTAGGCACTCTGAAGACCTGCCTGGAATGCCTCATGACCTGCCTACCAACACCTGCTCTTCCTTAAAGGCCCGTCTCTTTGACGCCTTTCCTGACTGGCCAAGGCAGAAGGAATCTCTCATTTGTGCGCCTAGAGGCCTGTATGCATACCTGTGCTGTACTGATCTCATCATTGTGCCATAGCTAACATGTATGTGTCTGAGTCCTCTGTAGAGTGGGAGTGACACTGTAGGTGATGTGGTCGTTTTTGTATCACCATGAACGAACAGGTTATTTGGCACACAGTAGACCTGCAATAAATGTAGCAAGGTTGACGTATGTTTTCTTCCATTGGTATGACCTGCATAGTATTCTGAACCTCTTCTGCTAGGGTTGCGGTAACTGTGGAAGTGAACTTGGTCAGATCTTGCATCAGGAGAGAGGCTCCCAGGGAACTGCAGTGTTTGGGATCCGTCGTGATGTTGCCGCTGAGGACATACACTCCTCCAGCTGCTGCAGCCATGACTGAGCACAGGCTGTGTGTGTGGGTGCAGCAATAAGTTCTAGCTATTTCTGCCTAACATGGGGCTGTTCAGAACTGCACTGCAGTCTGAGGCTCTTCCTACCCACGCCCCCTTCCTTCCCTCTCTCCTTTCAAGGTGATGGATCTGTGTCATGGTCTGAGGGCCACCTTGCTTATTCTTGCTTCATTATCTTTCCTAGGTATTATCCCTAAATAAATATATTGCATTTATATGTCTGCCTTGGTCTCTGCTTTTTTTGTGAACCCAGACAGACCCAGTTATTACTAGAAGTGGTAATAAAAACAGGTCAGGTGTGCCCTACCTGGTTTGGCTCAGTGGATAGAGCATCAGCCTGCGAACTGAAGGGTCCCAGGTTCGATTCCAGTCAAGGGCACATGCCTGGGTTGCGGGCTCAATCCCCAGTAGGGGGTGTGCAGGAGGCAGCCAATCAATGATTCTCTCAAATCATTGATGTTTCTATCTCTCTCCCTTTCTCTTCCTCTCTGAAATCAATCAAAATATATTTTTTAAAAACTCAGGTCAGGACCCTGGTTGGGAAAACTTCAGACCCTGAAATATGTTTACAAGGACATCTGGGTGGACGCCATGGGGATTGTAACTCTGCAGACCCCCCTGAACGCTCAGAGCCCACAGGGCTTAACTCCTCCTCCTTAACTAGAGCTAGCACTTCCGTTTTGGATAACACCGCAAGGCCTTGCCTTCACAAGGCAACAGGTGCCTCCAACAGGCGCTACCTATGTTCCTTTCCCAGTTGCCAGGCCAATTACTATGGTTAAATCCTAACACAACCCCCCTGGGGAAGTGTTAGGCCTGATAAGGAAGGAAAGCATCTATATCTCATAGGACAGTGGTTGGCAAACTGCGGCTCGCGAGCCACATGCGACTCTTTGGCCCCTTGAGTGTGGCTCTTCCACAAAATACCACGGCCTGGGCGAGTCTATTTTGAAGAAGTGGCGTTAGAAGTTTAATTTTAAAAAATTTGGCTCTCAAAAGAAATTTCAATCATTGTACTGTTGATATTTGGCTCTGTTGACTAATGAGTTACTGACCACTGCCATAGGAGATGCAAGAACTAGCCAACATTTCCTGGCAGATGCCAGAGGAGTACCCAGGGGGATGCATCCTGAAGGTATTCAGAGGCTGGAACATGAATCAGGAGTGTTCACTTATTTGGGGTACTCTCTCAGGGTGTGGCTTTATACACTGGCAAGGATTTTAAGTTCTGGGACAAAGTACTGCTAGAGCGAGTCTTAGAAGCCTGCAGAGAACGATAGCCTATGCTGGGCAGAACGGAAAAGCCTGAGTTGCTGTAAAAGATGGTGTAGGAATGACTTAGGAGGCTTGGGCTCAGGGCAGTGAGCATGCGGAAAGGTATGAGTTATCAGAGGCCGGGACATCCCCCAGAAGATTATGGCCCATGAGAGGGCCAGGGGGACACTCTATTCACAAAGGCCATGAGAACTGTGCATAGCATTGCTAACAAGTTCAGTGGTGGCTCTCTTCTGCAGGTGAGGGCTGACACGAACCCTGGCTAATTAATGCAGTCGCAACAATGGGTCCCAGAGCAATAGAGGCCAGCTAGCAGTTCTTAACCTTTCAGAAGCTGGTAGGATTGGGGGGCAGCCACAAGGAACTGACCTACAAGGAGTTAGGGAGATTTTTACTTCTTCCTGGAATCTTTGATTTTGTGAGAAAAAGTTGTATTTTTCCAACCCTGTAAGTGTTGGAATATTTTAAACTTTCTCTCTATTTTTAATTCTGTTTGTACCCAAGGCAATTCTTGCCTAAATCCATACCTCTCTTGTGGTATCTTATTAAATACAGCCAGCAGAAGACAGCTCATATTTCCACATTTTGCCTCAACATTACTCACTCAACCTGACCAGTTCATTAAGTATATTTTCTGTCTCCCAGGTGATCACAGGAGACAGTTTTACCAAATATTTCACCACTATGTAGCACAGGTCCCGTTTCTTCAGCTTCACTTAACAGTTTCCTTGAGCCAGGTCCATACATTGTAGGTTTTTGCTGACACAAACATACATTTCTAAGTACAAATTTCTGTATCAGTCAGCTTTTGCTGCATAATAAACCATCCCCAAATTCATGGCATATAATAATAATAACCGTGTGTTATTTTGCTTACAACCAGCAGGTCAGCCCAACTGCCCTGCCTCAGTCTGTGACTTGCAGATTGGAATTGATGGCTGTGCTTTGAGCTGCAGGCCTGTGGGTCAGCCTCTGCTCCATGTGCCACCTGTATTTTGGAACCAGTGGGCTGTTCGAGGCATGCTCTTCCCATGGCGATGGCAAAGCCCAAATAACATGCCCCACGGCACAGACACAGCTTTCTCCTTTTCTCATATCACATGTGCTCACCTTCCACTGGACAAATCAAGTCACGTGGCCATGCCCAACCCACAACAATTGGGCAGTATATCCTCCCACAGGGGAAAGGAGTGGACTGAATATTTTGAGAACACTAGTCTGAACTATCATTAGCATAGGTATGTTAATTTGGGGAAGTTTTATTAGACATTAAGGAGAGTATATAAAAGTTTGGATTTCAAGACAGGGGTCTAGGCCAAAGGTAACAATTTTGGAGTTAGTAGCAGCATTAGGTTACCAAGGGAATGTGTGAAGATAAAGAACAGAAGAGGTCCATCTACTGAGTACTGGGGCAAATGACTTTCAGAGACTGGTAAAAAGAGGAACCGATAAAGGTGACCAGGAGAAAGTGATCAGTGAGGTACGGGGAAAACCAGGAGAGCATAGCATCTAGGATTATTTATAGGATTTATTTCAAAAAGTACTTAGAGGCGGTGCAAGAACTGGGTGTTGGGGGACAAGGGGGAGAAAGAAAGGGGGACATCTGTAATAATATCAACAGTACAAATAACTTTTAGAAAAGTACTTAGATGAACATTTTAAGCCTTAAATACTTGTACGTTAGAAAAGGGAAAATGACTGGAAATTAATAAGATGAACATTCAACTTAAAAATTAGAAAAAAGAGCAACCAAAAAAAAACAACAACAACCACAAATAAAAGAGCAGAGAGAAATGATAATGATAGAGCTGACATCAGTGCAACATAAAAACAAAAATACAATAATGGATTAACAACATCAAATGTTTATTTTTTGAAAAGACCAATTTAAGTGAAACAACTGTAGTGAGTAACCAATTTAAAAGACAGAAGGCCCAAATAAGTAATATTAGAAATGAAGTAGAAAACAAAACGGCAAGTGCTACAGAGATAAAAAGAATAATAAAAGGAAATTATGATCAATTCTATGCCAATAAAGTTGAAAGTGAATGAAGTGCATAAAATATTCCCAAATAAGTTAAGAAACAGAAAGCCGACTACATTATAACAATTAAAATATTGACTCTATAGTAAAAAATCTTCCCATAAAAATATTACCAAGCCATAAATTTTTTTTCTTTTCTTTTCTGCCAAATTCTAAAATTCAAAGAAATACTTTTCTGTTTACCTGAATTGCAGAATATAGTAAAAAGAGAACACTTTTCAACTCATTTATGAGGTTTGCAAAATTGATACCAATAACTGAACAATGGTAGAGGGAGTAATTCTTATAGGTTAATATCTCTTATGAACATAGAAGCAAAATTCCTAAACAAAATACTAGCAAATAGCATCTAGTGCTATATTAATGAACAATTTGGGTTAGATTCTGCAGTGTAGGATTAATTTAACATTGGACTATCAATTACTATAATCCAATGGATTAACAAATTAAAAGAAAAAATTAAAAACCACAAGGTTATTTCCATAAAAACAGAAAAGTTACTTAAAGAATTCTGTACATATATACTCTTTTTAAAAACTCTTAGAAAACTAGCAAAAGTTGAAAATTTCTTTAAAGTTAAATACAATTCACAAGACACTGAAAGCAACTGTGATATTGAGTGGTGAAATGTTAAAAACATTCTTAATAAAATAGACAAGTCAAGGATGTTTATTCTCATAACTGAAATTCCTAGCCAGAATAAAAATGTAAGAAAACACTAAAGCATTGCACTGAAACTCCCGGCCAAAATGGAAAGGCAAGAAAACACAATAGCCAAAACCGGTTTGGCTCAGTGGATAGAGCGTCAGCCTGCGGACTGAAAGGTCCCAGGTTCGATTCCAGTCAAGGGCACGTACCTTGGTTGCGGGCACATCCCCAGTAGGGGGTGTGCAGGAGGCAGCTGATTGATGTTTCTCTCTCATCGATGTTTCTGGCTCTCTATCCCTCTCCCTTCCTCTCTATAAAAAATCAATAAAATAAAAAAAGAAAGAAAACACAATAAAAGGTAGGAGAATTAGAAAGGAAGAAATGAAAATGTCATTTTTCGCGATTATATTATTGTATATGTAGAAAACCTACGGTGATCTAATTTATTAGAATAAAAAAGAGTCAAACAAGGATGTTGGATATACATTTAATATGCAAAAGTCAATTGTATTTCTATACCCAGCAGCAAACATTTGGAAAGTGTAATTTAAAGATGACATTATTTGTTCTGGCTTCTAGTAGCAGTAGAGTAGCTTGGCTGAACTAATCTTTCCTCAGATAACAGCTGGAAAGTATGGAAAAATATTTTTAGAATTATCCTACATTTTTGAAAAACAGGAGTTACCAGAAACAGAAAGAAATTAGTAAGGAGTCAACCCTTGAAGGATGAACTGTGATTTAGATCATTTCGTTTGTGGCACTCCCCAATGCAGTAAAGCTGCTTGGGTAGAATGCCACAGCCTTATTGGCTTACTGTTTTAGAGAACAGAAATCAAGACTAGTAAAAAATGGTAGAAAATTAGGTGAAAAATCCTAGGTGGACCCACAGAAGGGTGAACCCCCAAATCTACATATGTAATCTACTGCAGTCCTAGATGACCATCAGCTCTCCTTGCCCAGGGGAGACTCCAGCAGAAGGTGTGACAGAAACAAACACAACAACAACAAGAACAGTGGAAGCTGAAAGAACTGAGGATTTAAGCTTCTGTCCATTGCAAGAGAGACAAAATTTGGAGGTTGAGTCCAGCTAAGTTTAAAAAAAAAAAAATCATTCTTCAGGGGAAAATAACGAATCCAGACACTATACAATTTGTATAATGTCCAGTATCCATCCATAATCAATAGACATGTGAAAGAAACACAAAAATGTGACCCATAGCAAGAATAAAATAAGTTAATAAACCCCAATTCTAAGATAATGCAGATGTTGCAATGAGGAGAGGGGGACTCTAAAGTAGCTACAGTGAACATGTCCGCGGATTTAGAGGAAGATCTATTCATCACCAGCAGATGGGAAATATAAGCAGAGAACTAAAACCTATGAAAAAGAACAAAATGGAAATTCTAGAGCTGAAAACTACCATAACTGAAATGAAAAATTCATGGAATGGGTTTAACAGCAAATTGGAGATGGCAGAAGAGTCAGTTAACATAAAACTAGGACAATAGAAATTACAGAACTGAGAAAGAAAGAGAAAATTATTGAATAACTTTTTAAAAGCTTTAGAGACCTATATGACAATATTAAGCAATCCAATATATGTGTAATTGGTAGCCAGGAGAAGAGGTTGAGAAAGAAGCAGAAAAAATATTTGAAAACATATTGGGTAAAAACTACCAAGACCGAATAGAGAATTTAAAAATATACCCACAATTACAGAGTCAATTGATTTTTGACAAAGACACCAAAAGCCTTTTCAACAATTATGGTAGGAAAACTGGATGTCTATGGGGAAAAAATATATAAACCTCAAACCTTGTCATACAAAACCATTAATTCATAGATTTAAAATTAAAATGATAAAGTTTTAAAAAATAATATAGGAGGATATCTTGACAACCTAGAGTTAAAATGTTTTCTTAGTTATACACTGAAAACAGCAATTTTTAAAAAGTGACTAATAAATCATATGTCAAAATTGAAACTATCTGCTCACCAAAATAAACTGTAATGTAAATGAGTAGGCAAGCTACAGACTGGTGAAATATTTTACGCATATACAGGCCATCCAATGAAACTAGATTAAAATTTAAGTTTTATTTTTCAAAGAGCAACATAAAGGAAATTAAGGAAACTAGATGCAAATTTTGTGACATGCAACATAACGATCAAAGGATTCATATCCAGAATCTATAAAGACCATCTCAAGAACAACACAGATACCTATAAAAATGAGTTAATTATAAGAAGACAAAGATGAATCCAGTAAAAAATAGATAATCACTTCTGAGAAGCACCAAATTAGAAAAAAAATTAACTTTTTTAGTAGGAAAATACAAATTGAAACCATAATGATATATTTCACATTCACTATATTGGTGAAAATCAAGACCTGACCATATAAAATTTGACAAGAATGTGGATTAATCAGAACTCTTACACAAAGCCTGTGAAAGTAAAAAATGGCACCAACATGTTGGAAAAAACTTGGTATTATCTAGTATACTTGAAAATGCACACACCTTTTAACCTAATAACTCTTATCCTTGATATATACCTTAGAGACACTCTGGTACATATTAGGCCAGGTGACATGCATAAGAATGTTTATACTAGCACTCTCTGTGATAGCCATGTATTATAAACAGCCCAAATATCCATCAACTATAGAATGAATAAACATATATTGTTGAATAAATGGAATACTATACACCTGTGAAAACAGATGAACTATAGCAATATTCAGCAACATAGATGCACCTCAGGAATATGAAATGGGACAACAAAAATAGCAAGATCCAGAAACATATAATGGAATTCCATTTACATAAGATTTTTAAATATGCAAAACTAAATAATATATTGTTTAGAAATAAAGATATATGTCACAAAATAATAAATAAAAACAAGAGATTGATTAAACTGAAAATACAGTGAAGTGGTCTCTAAGAGAATAGGAAAATGAATGAGATTGGTGATGGGCACAAAGACAGCTTCATGGGTAATAGAAATGTTCTATTTCTTAACTGGGATGTGGGTAGGTGTATATATGCCAGAATACACAAATCTATATTTATGTTAATTCAATAGGGAATAAAAATACAGACATCTTTCTTGGTAACATTTATTAACCTCATGATGCTCACTACAGTTCTGGATGTGGGAAGTATGATTTCTGAATCCCAGCTCACAGGACAGTTTAACAAGGGTATGTTACATACTTGTTCCCATCTCTTAACACACCATATGACGATGTACTTGGGCATTATCAGGAGAAATGATAAGAATAAGCTTTAAAATTAACCTTTCTCTGAAGGTGTTTGTTTTGAGGTCTAAGTTCAATAGCTGTCTTTCAATATTTCAAGAACTGTAAAGTAAAAGAGTGATGAGACTGATTCTGCATAGCTTCCGAAGGCAGGCCAAGAACAATGGTTGAAAATTATAGAGAAAGAAATTTGATTCAATATAAAAAGATTCTAACAATAATTTCTTACATTTACATAGTGCTGTATACTCCACATATATTCTCATATGCATCATCTCACTTTAGGAAGAACTCCCAAATAATTGGTGATAGAACAAGCTGCCAGACATGTATAAGCAGAGAATAATGAATCACATTAGACTAGTTGAACTTGAAGATGATTTTCGACTCAGACTGTGAATTAACCTAGAGGTACTTCCAAGCCAGTTTCTAAACTGAGAATAACAGGGAACAGCAACAACAACGAAAATAGCATCTGCCATCAATTCATCCTTGTCTGTCTCAGCTTATACTTTTCAAAGTCAAAAAAAGTACAAAGATAAAAAGACTTTGTTTACTAAGGGGAACAGTTTAAGTTAGGCATGTAGGGTATGCAAGGAAATATTGGCTGCCTCTCTTTTGGGGATTTCTGAAAAGGGTAAGATGGACCACATGATCCCTGAATTCCCTTCTAACACCAAGATCCTGTGAAAGTGATATTTCACCTTTGGCTTTGTTGCTTTGTAAACTGGCCTTGCAGAAGTTGTTTTCACTCTCTGGGCCTTGTCTTTTCCTATTAAATGGGAGTCTTGGACTCTGTGATCTTTAGAGAACATATGTTCTACAATTAAAGGATTTATCATAAGTTCTTGGAGGTAAGGATGAATATATTTAACCGTAGAACAACACTAAAAATTGGAGATGTTTAAAAAGGAGATAGTGTTGACAGATGCTGGAACAGTGTCAACTAATAAAACTAACAAAAATGGGAGTAGAAGGAAGAGAGTAAATGGAAAGAATAATTTTACAGATTGCCAGTTATGCCTTAGGTTGGAGTAAGAGACTACAAATTGAAGCTGAAAATTCAAGTAGTTAAGCTTGAACTTTCTTAATGTTTAAAAATTATCATTAAATTAATACCAGTGACTTAAAATGAATGATGGGGGAAGACAGGAGAGGAAAAAAAATGATTATTAGCCAAAATTACTATATTAGGAATAAGTAATAATTAATGATAATCACTAGAGCATAAATGAGACCCTATCTAATGTCAAAAGAAACAAAAAACAAATCACAAAATAAAGGACTTTGTATATATGTTGTGTATATTTATGGACATAAAAAGTCATAGATATAAGTATATATGTACATATTTGATTGAAATATGAAAAGCGCATTTTTGTACTTTCTAAACCATAGACAATCAACAATTTAACATGCTTCAACAAAGAAAAAGCATAAAATACAATGTGAGTGAGTCAAGGAACAATATTGATTATATCAATAAATGTAAATGGGTTTCACTCACCTATTTAAAGAAAAACATTTTGATTTTAGCAAAACAAAATCCATGCTGTTATCTGAGACATACTAAGAAAATAAAGTGAATCAGAAAGGTTAATAAAACTATACATAAAGATAAATCAGGCAATAGAAAATAAAAAGAAAGCATAGGAAATAATCTGAATATTAGAAAATATAGATATTATGCCAAAGAACATTGAAAGAGATGAAGAACATGTTATAAATTTAAAGAGTACAATTCACAGTAGAGTATAATTGCTAATATCTATTCAGAAAGTGAAATTGTAACTTTACAAACAGAAAGATGGACCTGGAGAATATTATGCTAAGTGAAATAAACCAGTCAGAGAAAGATAAGTACCATATTATTTCACTTATATGTGAATCTCATGAACAAAATAAACTAACATACAAAATAGAAACAGACTCATAGATACAGAGAACAGACTGACGAGTGTCAGAGAGGAAGGTGGTTGGGGGGCTGGGTGAAAAAGGTGAAGGGATTAAGCAAAGGGAAAAAACACCTCATAAAAACACAGATAACCATATGGTGATTACCAGGGGTAAAGTGGGATGGAGGGAGGTGGAAGAGTTTGGTAAAAGGGTGATACATGGTGATGAAAGGAGACTGGCCTTTGGGTGGTGAACACACATACAATATACAGGTGATATGTGATAGAATTGTACACCTGAAACCTATATAATTTTATTAATGTCAACCCAATAAATTCAACAAAAATAAGAAGTTAAAAGAAAAGGACAGAGAGAAAAACATCAGTTAAAATTAGAAAATAGAAATAGTAAACTAGCTTTTTTTGATAAATGCAATTAAACCAGAAATAATAAATTATCAAAACTCTCTCTTAAAGACTCTTGGGTCAAAGGGAAAAATAAAACAAAATTTTAGAATTTCTAGAAGTAATAATAATGAAGACATATATTTGGAAAACGCAAGAGAACCAATTAAAAAGACTATTATAAACTATAATAGAATTTTGTAGAATGGCAGGTTGAAAAATCAAGTGATAGGAATCAATAATCATGCCATATACAAACAATAACTAATTAGAAATTTTAATGAAAGAGAAAACTCCATTTATAGTAACAACAAAATAGAAAAAAATACCTAGGCATAAACTTAACCAAATTTATAAAATGTATATCTAGAAAACTTTTATACATATTTAAAAGATACAAAAGTAGATGTAAACAAATGGAAATCTATACCATCAATGTAACAATATGGTAAAATCTTGACAGTTGTTGAGTATGGGTGAAGAAAGAGTATATCAAAATGCATTACATACTATCCTCTCTACTTTTTGCATGTTTGAATATTTTATATAAACTAATTTAAAATAGTTAATCCAGGTGTTAAAAATAAAGGTATTTAGGTTCTAGCTCCATCCTATCAAGCATACCTAGATAATTATGAGTTAATTAACACAATTTAATTAAATTTTTACTGTCAGAATTACTTAAGCTAAATCTCTTTGGAATCTCTACTTAATTGAAAATTAATTGTACATGCATGCTTTGGATACTTCAAGCGATAGCTGTTTCTTTCTACCTTCTCTCTAACTGGCCAAATGAGGAATCACCTTTCTTCTTGTCTCTGCTTCCAGAGACTGTATACTAACTAGTAAGGTGAGCTGAGAGGCAGAAAGAGAATTACTCAAAACGTTCAACTTACTGATGGAAGTGCGTCAAGGTCTCAGGCCAGAAGGGACTTCACAGAACACCTGAACCCTAATCTGTCTTCTAGATGGGACTGTGCCAAATCCAAGTTATTGTCTTCAGGCTTTTCTCAGTTCACCTCTGAAGTGTTACCACTGAAAAGGTAAACCTGCTCAAACAATCTTCAGAAACAGACTTTGGCCACATAACATGTTTATACTCATTGAAAATTCCAGATGAACAGTTTTACTTTTTGGGGGGAGTTAATGTTTGCTATCCTGAAACAATAGGCTATCATGATCACCTTCAACAAGACAAAGCAACACAAAGGAAGACATGAGATGAATTCTTCGTTCCCACTGGACAAAGCTCAGCCTCCTCACCCTGGCATTCTGGGCCCAGAATTCCCACCCTTCATAGTATGGCTCCAATACTTTTTTTCATTGACATTTTCTATCATAACCCTACTGATTTCCAGCAATTCAGACAGACAAATATAGAAAACTTAAAAACCTAGTATTTTTTTCAATATTTTTTTAGTTCATGGAATATGTTTTTTAGTATATTTCTTATTTAATCCCAACAAAAGCCTTAAGAGCTAGGGACTTCCTTCCCTTCCCTTCCCTTCCCTTCCCTTCCCTTCCCCTTCCCCTTCCCCTTCCCCTTCCCCTTCCCCTTCCCCTTCCCCTTCCCCTTCCCTTCCCTTCCCTTCCTTTTTTTAATGGATAATGTGGTGCTTGAGGAGCTAGAGCCTTGCCCAACATCATAAAGCTAATATTAAGCCCGACTTTTGATTTTGAATTTTGTGCTCATCCCAGTAATATGTTACCACTACACTATGTACTCATTAATCCTTGATTTTGCTACCAGACTCCCTTCTCCAAGTCGCTCAAAATTTCATCCATCCTTCAAGGTTTGGATATGAAATTCTTCTTGATCCCTTGAAGATTATGTGTTCTCTCTCTGTGTGTGTTTCTCTCTGTTCTGTGTCTTTTGGGGCACTTGACATACAAACAATATGTTAAGTGCCCCAAGTACCTTGACAAACAATATGTCCAGTGCCACAAGTACCTTGTGTTGCATTATTGTATTACTGGCAGAGTCTATGTCTTACTCATCTTTCTGTCCCTTCAAAGTTGTGACTACAGTGGCACACAGCAGGTGTTATACTTAAACGTTTGGGCGACTCCATGGAATTTTGCTCAATATATTTGAAAGAACTGCCTTCTCTCTGAGTTTTTTCTTCCTAATAGAAAGTCCTAAGAAAGTAGAAACCATTTTTAGAAAAAGTAGACAGATTTGTGTTAGTATAAGAATAAAATAACACTGCTAATAGTAATAATCCATGACATAATAATAATGGTAATTTTATAACCTTGAATTATAAGGTTCTCTTTCAGATTATAGTAATTCATATCAGTCTCATTTATTTCCCCAATATGCCTGTTAGCCGAGGAAAGGATTGTCAGTATAGTGTTAAGCACAGACTCCCACTATTTTTTGTTTTGAGGGCCAACTCCTCCACTTACTCAAACAAGTTATTTAACCTCTGAGGGTTTCAGTCACCTCTCCACCCTTTACAAAATAGAGATAATAAAATGAAAAAATATGCAAATTTATTGTGAAGAATAAATGTGATTAAGTAAGCTAAGTTTGCTGCATACATTTGTTGCATAGTAAGCACTGATTCAGTGGTATCAGTAATTATTGTTATGAGTAAAGAGAGCAAATTTATGACCCAAGGTGATTGACTTGCTCAAGATGGTATAACAAAATCTAAGTAGGATTTAGGCTTTTCTTGCTGGATTACTTTATCAGCTCTCACTGTACCCTATTCCTCCGCCCCTTAAATGTCTTCAATCACCTTTGCCTGGTATAATAAAGAATTTGGCAGGTCTTTGTCCTCAGTCCCTGGGAAGTAGCCTCTAAACCCGTGGAATTTTCCTTGTAATAGAAGTCTGGGAGGTTGTTTTTACTAGGTAGTTTATGCTAAGGAAAAGATTTAGAATTCGAGCTGGCCATGCTGGAAAGACCAACCATGTGATTAGAAGTTTAGGGCTTTGAGCCATCTTGATATCAGACCAAGCCTGAGGGAAGAGGGGGGAGGTTGGGAGGGGGACCAATAACTTAATCAATCATGCCTCTGGAAAGAAGTCCAAATAAAAACTATGGACGTAGATGCTCAGGTGAGCTTCCCTGCTGTGCAATAATCTGTGCACAGCCACACATCAATGTGCCGGGAGAGTGACCCATGCTGACTCTCCAGGGAGAGGACAAAGAATCTTCATGTTGGGGACCCTCCAAGACAATGCTGTCTCCCATTTGGATACATGGGCTGGTTCTGACTTCTGTCCTTTTGCTATTATAATACAACAGTGAGCGTAACACTAGATCTTTCTTGAGATCCGTGCATCATTCTAGCATATGATTGAACGCAAGGGGATAGTGCAAACCCCGGAATATGTAGCCAGTTGGTCCGGAGTGAGAGAGGCCTGGGGATCTCAGAATCTGTGTCTGGTGAGGGCGTTGTATAGAGAACTTCGTCCGTAACCCGTGACGTTTTGCCCAGCTCCCCTGCGGGTAGTTGGTGTCAGAGTCCTGTCCCCGTCACTTCGAAACTTAACAGGAAGATCAGTGTTCTATAAGGTGCCCACTTTGCAATTTCAGATTCAAAATTGAGAGTCATTTAAAATTTATATATTTTGTCCATTTTGGATGCAGAGTGTTTAAATGTGATCACATTGGCCCTATGCAGCTGACCATTTAGATAACAATTGTATTGAAATTAGACACACACACACACACACACTGAAAATTACTTATATGTGGTACCATCCTATTGTACACTCTTCTCCAAACAAATTAATTCTTCTACACAGTGAGAAGAGGGAACCAAGCAGTGGCCTTGACTGTGAGGGGCACCAGGGCAGCAGGAGTGCGTATGGTGTGGCTCTGACACCCTGCCAGGGACCGTCTCTCTCACCAACAGCTTGGAAATCAAAATAACACCCTGTAGTGACTCAGGGCTTCAAACCCACTCAAATCTACTTGCAGCGTTTTGCAAGTTACTGAGAACAACATCTCTCACATTGAGGTACCTGCCTCCTGTCTGCTGCTCCGCTGGCCCTAATGTATTTAGATTCTTCTTCCGCGAGGCAGAGCTTCAAGTTCATTAGAATCACGCGTTCTGCTTGGAAACCTCCTTTAATCTCCCTAGGTGCTCTTTGAGCTTCTCCCATTGTATTCACTAACCTTGGACGTGGGTATTTAGGAGCAATGCTAATGTTCTTAAATGGCTTTGCAGTCTCCTCTCCTGCATTATACCAGCAGGCCAAGGAAAGAAATGCCAATTAAGCCCCAAGAGTCATTTTGCAAATGCTCTTTCTCCTAAACCAGGGAATGTCTAACTGCAAACCCAAATGGAAACGAGGCAGGATGGCGCTGTGATGTGTTATGCATGTTGACTCTTTTCTCTCAGAGGAATCTAATCTGTTAGAGTGGGCATTAGGTAACGCTTTCAACATGGTCTAAAAGGCCAAAAAGAAAAAGAAAAGACACTTCAGACATTTTGGATAATAACATGTTGGTGCTTTAATAATTCTCATCTTAAAAGGGTGTTTGTTATTCACTATGTACAGTGCACTTCAGAGCCCTGCTTTCCATCAACCTCTTCTCGAAGCAGGAGAGCCAGCCTCAGCCTGGATCTTGAACTTGCTCCAATATCGGGAAAAGTTGGGGGTGCTAGAGTAGGACAGTGGTAATTAGTAACACTGGATGCCTCTAGGAGAGGAACTAACTAGTATGTTTAGACACCAATTTTCCTCTTGCCATAAAATTGTAAGGTGGTACTAGTCTCAGAGGTCACAATTTACTTGGGAATGTTCAATAGGTATTATGTTTAGACACCAATATTCTGACACCAACCGAGTGTCCTAAAATTCAGTTCAATTATGACACTAAAATACCTGGAGGTAGGGTCAGATCCCATGAGTTACAGGTCAAGTTCCCCAACAAGGCTGCTCTTACTTTATTCACCAGCTACCCACATTCCTGCCCAGTTGACTGTAAATTTAGGGTTTCTCACACAACCTCCACAGGTTCTGTAATTCCTAGAATGACTCACAGAACTCAGGAAAGCTCTATGCTTCTAATGACCATTTTATTATAAAGGATGCAAATAAACAGCCAGATGAAGAGATATATTGGGCAAGGTCTAGGAGGGTCTGGGTGCAGGAGCTTCTAGTCCCAGGGAGTCAGGGTGCACCACCCTCCAGGTATTTAAGTATGTTCATCCACCAGGGACACTTCTGAGTTTCAGTGTCCAGAGTTTTTATTTCCGGTTTCATTAAGTAGGTATGACTAATCAAATCACTGATCACGTGATTAAACTCAATCTTTAGTCCTTCCTCTACCTCGAGTGTGTGGTGGGTCTGTGAGCTCCAACTCTCTAATCACGTGCTTTGTTTTTCTGAGTGGCCAGCGCCTCCCTGGAAAGAATCTCAGGGCCCACCATGAAGTCACCTGCTTAGCATAAGCTCAATAGGTCAAAGGGGCTCCTCTGGAAATTTCAAGGATTTTTGAAGTTTGATGTCTAATGTAAGGTAACTGTATCCTTTGCCTCGCTGGCTAATCACCAGCCGTGGGATGTGGATAAGAAGTTCCAAATTCAGCCCCCTGCGCCTGCGCTCCTGCTGGTGAGCTCTCAGATCACCTTCCCTCGGATATCTCTTCAAGCATCAAGCAGCTGTTTAATGCAAGGTTCTCGTGTGTTCTTTTCCCTTTTTCTTGGTCAGTGGATTAGCCAAGATTGATTTTTCTGCATGGCTGGGGAAGGCCTAAGGTTAAAAGATAAAAAGGTAGATTCCTTTTAAATGTAACTTAGATTTTTTCCCCTGACATTAGTTCTGACATCAACCACAGCATCACTTTCATGTTCCAAAAGCACCTGGGTCCCAACCACAGCTGCTGGGGCAGGGCACACCTGGGCTTCCAAAACAGCACAGCTGGGAGGGGCGGTCCAGGCAGAGTTGCTATCAGGTGCCATTCCCCTCTTTCTCTCTTTTCTCTCTCCCCACCTCTCTCTCTCTCTCTCTCTTTCTCTCTCACTCCCCCCCCCCCCCCCCCGATTCTGCTTGCAAAACGAAACTAGACATCACACGTTTATTCTGCACAATTGTTCTTTCAGGTCAGTGTGTATTTATCTTTTGCAAACTAAAGAGCTCAAGGGAGAACTGTTTCTGAGTCAACCAGATGACAAAAGATCCAATCGATTCATCCAGAAAGCCTGTCAATTTAGTAGAACATCATTGGCACGCGTTGTGTTGTGGACAAGCAGGCACCCAAAGGACTCAGTTTTCCACTTTTTGCCGGGCTTCTCTTTGGCAGCCAACAGACCCTGTCCAGATGCCATGCCAGGTGTGATGAATAACCCTGCCCACCCTGGGTAGATCTCTTTCCACGTGTGCTCTGTGGTGTATACAAGCAATCCCCTCTGTTACATATCAACAAGTGGTTTTATAGAAGACCTCTTGTAAGGGCTGGAGACTCCCTTGTGCCTGAGGCTGAGTCAGGGCAACGGTGCACAAAGGGGTGATGGGATGCTGACATAGCAGGAGGATTAGAGAAGTGTACGGGAAGGAGAGTTCATAGTCAATGAATGGGGCTAACTAAGCAGGGAAAGAATATTGGAAAAGAGAGAGACTTGAGAGGATTCACACCGAGCAGCAATCTAGATGGTGGCGTAGGCCAGACTCTCACACAGTTCTTAAAAGGCCAGCTTGAAGGTTCTGAAGCACCTGTGCCCTCAGGGAGGGGCAGCATGACACCATGACATTGTGTTTCCATGGGATGTGGGGGTGAGAGACGCGGTCCATGACCTATGCTACCATCTCTCGTCTCCCTTCCTTTCTTCTTTTCTTCTTTCTGTTACCCACCCAATGCGCAGCAGAGCCAAACACTGAATATGGGGGTTTGCAGGAGAGAAATTAGGGCAATTTATTTGCAGGTCACCAAGCAAGGAGAACGAGAAGTTACCATTGAAAACACAAATGCCTTGATGGCTTTTAATTAAGGGTTTTTTTAAAGGCCAAGATTGAAGGTTAGGACTAGGGATTATGGTGAAGTTGATTGGTCAGTCCTTCTGCAAGCTTCAGCGGTTTTCCTTTGTCTGATTCAGTTAGCTCCTGGTATCATCTAGTCTGGAGCCTTTGTAACTGTGGTCAGGTGACCTAGCTGGGCTGAAGTACCAAGCAAGTTTCCTCAAAACATCTCATGATTGTGCATCAATGAGACTATCTTTAAAGCAAAAAAGCAGAAACTAAAGGTCTTGGGAATTTTGTTATTATTTAAGCTATCATTGCTTTATGCTTAACCAGGTACATTTTTCTACTATCTCCAGCAAAGTATATGTTTAAACATTTTTTTTCTGGAACTTGCTCTACAGGCAGGCCTCCAGGACATGACTAACATATTTTCTTAATCTTTGACTATAAGCTATGTGACGACCAAAGCAAATGAAGCATTTAATTAAAGCTTATACCTACATCTCTAGACTCTGGGTTCTAAACATAAACATGTTTACTGTTAACTGTCAGTTTCCCTCCCTTCCTTCCTTCCTCCTTTCCTCTCTTCCTCCCTCCTTTCCTCCCTCCTCTCTCCGCCCCCCCCTCTCTCTCTTCATTTAGTTGTTGCTAAATTGGAAGGGTATAACTGAGAAATACATTTGTCTTAGCTGCACTCAGAGTTAATTGGCTTCAATCCAGCCAGCCAATGAGAAAGCCTCTAAATTCAGGATAGGATTTCAAACAGCCAGTTGGATGGCACTACCCCACTCTAAGACTCCTTTGTCATTGGGTCAATAGGTGGAGATGGTGAGAGAGTTTGGACAACTCACCAAACCAAAGCGACACTACAACAAAGGGACAGAATGGGAACCCTTATATCAGTAATCAGGAGACAGAAACAGACACAGACAGACTGGATGGGAACACAGAAGGGAAGAAGTGGGGACCTAAAGAGAAAATCTGGGGTAGTCAGGATCCTCCTGATTGCAAGTCATAGGAACCCATTTGACCAAGCCTGGGTGAAAAGGAAGTGTATTAGTCCATCCAGATAAACAGTCCATGGAGACATTAGCTTAAGACACACTGGACCAGATGCTCCACTAACACTTGGTGCCCTCTCTCTGCCCTTCTCTACTGGTTTCGTTTTCAGGCACACTTTTCCCTGAAAAAGTGAGAGCCCCCAACATTCCCAGACTCAAACTCCATCTCATCAGCACCAGGAAAAGTCCAGTGCAGGCTCTCATTGGATCAGTCTGGCTCATCTTCCTTCCCTGGACTATTGACCTTGGCTGGGGAGACAGGATGCTCTCATTGGTCATGCCTTGGCCAGGTAGGTGCTCACCCCTGGAGCCGAGAGTGGGGTCAGCCTCACCTAAGTACATGGTCTGGAGTGGGCACGGAATAGTCCTGCTAAAAAAAAATTTAGCAGACTCCATTCTAGAAAAGAAAAGTACTGCCAGGGAACAACAATAGCTGTCTACCACAGATGCCAGAAAGAAGCCAATGTCATAGAACTTTGAACCAAGAGCAGTCATGTACCAGGATCTGGAATCCACCAGGAATGGGTCAGGCCTAAATGAAGACTCAAGGCTTAAGTCGCAGTTGTCCAGACCACACTTGGTCCAAACATCCCTAATTTGATAACTGGTTCAAGGCCTCCCTGGCCGGCTTCCTGCTGCTCTTGAAAGACACTTGACCTTTCCAGGCCAGACCTCAGACACCCCATTCCAAAGAGAATCCCTTATAGAGTTCAAGAGTGTCCTTCTGTCTTTCTCTTTTTCATCTTCACAAGCTCCAATCCCCTCCCCACACATGTACACGTGCTTTCCTAATGATGTCACATAGTAATCAGAAAGGATTATTTGCATGGCCATTCTGGTAAACATAGCCAGTGAGACAGAACATACTCTCATAGACATGTAGCAAGTATCCGGGGACATGGGTGGGAGTTTAACAAAGTGGCCCATAGCATGAAAAAAAAACAGGGGGGAGGAAAGGCAGGTATAGCTGCATTACAGGTTGCATTTACCAAAACTTAAAGAAGAAAGGAAAAAAGAAAGACTATTGGAAGAGCGATCTTTACTTAAACAGCTCACAGAATCTGTAGTCTCACCCATATGCCAAGCCCTGACAAAGGAAACCCACCAGTGTGTGCACAGTAAGCGGGGGGCAGAGCTGCAGGCTCAGGCGCTGAGAGGGCTAATTACCAAAGCTCTGTGTCCATCCTGTTGATATCAATCCTGGCAGGGCACGGTGGCTGCTGCCAGCGGAGAGGGAAAAAATTACCAGGCTGATGCCTCCAAATAATTGATAATTTGCTTAAACGAACAAATCAAGTAAGATTTAATTGTTGGCAGGGATTGCCACCCAGGAAGAGCAAAGTATATAATTGCTTAAGCGTTACGCATGGCTTTCCACGCGTCCCCTTTCTTTTTCTAAACCGAGTATAATTGTTTAATGACATTGATGGGGGAATAGACTTGTGGCATTATAAATGACACTTATGACAGAACTGTCAGTTGGTGACAGTGCTCTGACAGCCCAGTGAGAAATTAATCATTTTAGATGCTTTGTGATTTGCTCATTTTATGTCACAAATAAGATCTTGCGATAAAAACCACACACAATCTCACCCTCTCAGGGACAGTTGGTTGTTTTCCTCTCTCTGGGAGGGGGCCGGTGGGGTCGGAAGAAAGTGGTTGGGACTATTTGGTGGTGGCTGACCTGCACCTCCAAGTCCAGGGAGACGCTCACCTTTCCCCTGGAGGAATTCGCACCTGAGCAGAGTTCTAATTTCGTTTTCTCACTTGCCACTTGTTTAAGGAAGCTTTCAAGGGGAAAGAGCTAACCTGTTGGGACTGATGCTCATAAAGAGAGAAAGCTGAGGAGGTGGAGAGGTTATTTTTAGCTGGGTAATGGGGAGTAAATGGGGCCACCCTGTGATATGCTAAGATATGCCTGCGCTCATTTCTGCCTCGAACTCCCACACTCTCTGCTGGGCAGACATCTGTTAATTGCTTTCTGTTGGACTTCACTCTGACATTTGGAGAAATGGAAGGAGACTGCCTAACTATTTTTTTTTTCCTAAACAATGTCTCTGTGGAGTTCTGGTTTCTGGCAGGAAAGGAGGCGAGGTGAGTTTGAAGCTTGCTCTCTGCTTGAGTTTGCTAAAACCTTAACACTCCGAGCCTAAGGCACTTTGGCCTGGATTTCATTGAAAACCCTGTGTGGGTCTCCAGATTATCAGAGTCACTCAAGTTTTCCCCTCCACGCTACACTGGCTGTGCTCCATTTAATCAGAGCACATGCTATCTTTCCATACATTTTACTAATCTTGTAAATAGATGCTTAAAAAATAATAAAACACACTTCTCGATTTTTAAGAGAAACATGCATTTAGGGCCCGTGCAGCAATGCTTTTTTGATGAGACAGTTCCTGTCATCAAGGAGCAGGAAGCTAAAAATAAACTTCAGGGGGTGAAGGTCACATTTCATTGGTTTATACTCCCCCCTAACCCCACTCCCCACCTGCACCCCCACCTTTTATTTCCATTTAGACACCTAAGTTTGCCTGTACTTGTATTCATTTGTGTTCAGGTAGGTTGACCTACGTGGGTAGTGTGATTAGGGGCCACCAGGTGGCGACAAATGACTTTCTAGCCTGATTGCTGCGTGCAGACAGGGACTGATAAGTGAAATGGGCCTGCTTTCTGTTATAATGGCATCAGTAGCGGCAACTTACTGGATGCTGGCCATGTGGCAGGAATCATTAGAAGTGCTGTTTATACATGCAAATATTTATCTTTGCAGCAATCTTGTGAGTTTTACTAAAGTCTTGTCCTCACTGAGCTCTGAAGCTTCCTCATCACCAGGAGATGAGAAAAGGGGGCCCAGAAAGAGCAAACTGACCCAGAGCATAGAATCTGGGAGCTGGAAAATTCTTGACCATCTAGTCCAGCTCCCTTTCCAATAAAGGCCTTTTCCTGGCATAGCATTGAGGGAGAATTACATGGTCTCTGCTGGACCACTTTGGGACCAAGTTGTCAAATGAAGGTGATATGGTTCCTTCCTATGATCACCTTCCTCTCCCAGAAGAGAAATTCAGAGGGATGGGATTGGGGAAAAAAATCTACGTTCCCCATCTACCAAAGCAATTCTGGGGAAGAACATGGGTGTGATGGTTAATGCTATGTGACAACTTCCCTGGGTCACAGGTGCCCAGGCATGAGGTCAGACATTATTGTGGGTGTGCCGGTGAGGGTGCTTCTGGAGGGAGATTAACACTTGAATGGATAGACCGAGTAGAGCAGATTGCTGTCCCCAATGCAGGGGGGCCTCATCCAATCAGTTGAAGACCTGAGCAGAACAAAAGGCTGACCCTCCTGCAAGTTAGGAGGAAGTCCTCCTGTCTGACTGCCTTGCATTGGGACATTGTTTTTTGTTTGTTGGTTTGTTTGTTTGTTGTATTCTGCCTTTGGACTTGAACTAAAACATCAGCTCTTCTTGGGTCTCAAGCCTATGGCTTCTAACTGGATTGGAATTATACCACCAGTTCTCCTGGATCTCAAGCTCACTGACTGCAGGTCTTAGGACTTTCCAGCTTCCATAACCACATCATCATGTGATCCAATTCCTTGTTACACACAACACACACACACATGACATGTGTAGACATACACACACACACATATGCATACAATTCCATTTAGATGTCCAACTATTATCTAGAATTCTACATTTACAAATTAAACCATTTTATTTTAATACATATTTGTATCTGGAACTATAATTACACATCTCCTATTGATCCTGCTTCTGTGCAGAACCCTGACTAATATGATGGGTCAACTAACAAGAAGAATCTAAACCAAAAAGCATTAAGACACTAAGACCCAAGTCCTGACAATGCAGTGCAGTGGTGTCTGATGACCTGGACTTTGGTGCTGGCATTTCTCCCTCCTGACTAGTTGTCCTATAAAGCCTCAGTACCCTCATATTAAAATGAGGAGCATTATAAAGGAGATGATGCAGATACAAGCTTTCGCACAGTACCTGGCAATTAATGTCTGTTATTTTTACTAGAGGCCCAGTGCATGAAATTCATGCACTGGTAAGGGTCCCTAGCAGCTGCTGGCTGCTGGCCAGGTACTCCTTCCCTTCCCCCTCCCCACCCCCTGGTCAAACTCATGGACAATTCTCGGTTGAGGGGACAATTTGCATACTACGTTTTTATTATATAGGATTAGGCACTAATTTCTTCCCATCAGTAAGTTACCAAAGAATCTTGGTAAAATACTGTATTCTATCTTTTTCACAAATGAAATAAACCTTGAGGGGAAAGTATGCATGATTCTCCTCCTTTTCCTTCTTGGAAGGAGTGTTGTGAAGTCAAATGGATACAAGAAATAAGGTCTTGAGTACAAGTGCCCATACATGCATGGGGAGGTTGTTACATGAGTTTAATCACAAGGTCCGAGTCCACTGAACAGCAGCCCAGTGCACAGATTCAGGCATTGAGTCAGTCACGCTTCTGAGGAAGGTGAGGGGGCCCCTAGGAGAGGCTCAGCCAGTGGAAACAGCAGCTGTTTCTCAACACAGTTCTTTCTTTATTCAAACAGGAAGGCAGAGGGGAATGCAGATCTGGGGAAAGATATTCTCAGGACAAATAGCATGCAGCTTCCCTATCTTCACTGAAAGGCCAGCCTTGGGGCTTCCTTTAGTTTAAACAAGTATATCTGAAGAAAGAACGTTTTCCATGTTTCCCACTCCCTGTTCATCCCCCTCCTCTTGGTGTGGATAGGATATCTTTTAGAGGCACCTGCTCTTGGTAAATAGCATCGGAATGGAGGAGACTCAAATATGAACATTGAACTTCTGAGTGAGTGAGTACTCCTCTCCCCCGCTCTCCCCCTGTTCCCCAGGTCTTGACTCTCTGGTTTTCCCTTTTCACACTCATTTCACTCATGTCCTTGGGGACTTTGTACAGTCCCATGATTTTTGCTGACACCCCTCAGAAAGAAGTTAGAATGTCATATGCATGCACACAATGCACCAATCGGACATTTCCGCTTAGAGGTTCAACATCATCTAGAATTCTACATTTTAAAATTGAACCCTAGCCCTAGCTGGTTTGGCTCAGTGGCTAGAGTGTCAGCCTGTGGACTGAAGGGTCCCAGGTTCAATTCTGGTCAAGGGCACATGCCCGAGTTGTGTGCTCGATACCCAGTGGGAAGCGTGCAGGAGGCAGTCGATCAATGATTCTCTCTCATCATTGATATCTCTCTCTCTCCCCCTCCCTTCCTCTCTGAAATCAATAAAAATAAATAAAATACAAATAAAGAATTATTTTAAAAAATAGAACCCTTGCCCTCTGCCCACAAGCCACATTTTTCTCTGAGGTACCACTCCCTGTACCTTCAGATTTCTTGACTGGACAGTTTGAAATAAACTCCCACTCATCCCTCCCCTTCATCAGTTCCTACCATGATTTGCTTCCAAATGCCTCCCAGATTGACCCTTTCCTCTCCATTTCCACTGTCAGGTGTTGGGTCCTGCATACCCGAGTGCCTTCCGCAGCCTCTGGGCGGCCCCCTTGTTTTCCTTGTCTCTTGTGAAATATCCTGCCAGGTGCCCCGTCCCTGCTCCAGGCCCCACAGTCACTTCTCCGTGTCTCCTCCCAGGTTTAAACTCCTCTGCCTGCTGTCTGTATCATTCCCCCTTTCAGACTACTCAACCATTTCCCCTTCTTTCTGGCTTCACCCCATCAGGCCTCTCCCTGCCTCCACAGCCTCCGTGAATGTGTGTAAGGACGGTCATGCGGAAGCCCAGGCGCAGGACTGAAAGAACATTCTCCATCGTTCCCACTCCCTGTTCATCCCCCATCCTTCAAACCACTCTGCTGCCTCATCTGCATTCTGATCTCATTTTTTATAATTTAAATTTTAATTGCCCAAGTGATATCATCTAAATAGCCTTTAAAAATGAAATCTATAGACAAGGCTAAGCTCCCTTTGATCACTCATTCCAATCCTGCTTCTTTCCTCCTTGCACAGAGGTTAAGTGGTTGTGGTATATATTCAGATATTTTTTGATGTTTACAGAAGATATGTAGTATTTATATTGAATGTGGCCGTTTTTAATATAAATGGTATGTGCTTTTATATTTTGTGAAATTTCTGGATGTTCATGCATGTTAGTCCACCAGGATGAGACTCACTCTGATTGCCTGGTGGGTACTCCTCTGTAGTATGAATCCATCACCATTGATTTGACTACTGCATCTTTGATGCGAATTAGATTATTCCAGGTTTATGTTTACAAACTTGCTTCATGGAACAACTGGAAAACACATCCTTTTGCACGTTGTGTCAATTGCTTTCACTGATTGTATTTTCTTCTCAGAATCACAAAGTAAGATTAGAACAAAGCTGCTCTTTCCTGAAAGATTCTGAAGTACCAGGCACTAAAATAGGTGTTTGCACAACAAACCTTGAGCTAGGTGCTATCATTCCCATTGTATGGATGCGAAAACTGAGGTTTAAAGAGGTAAAGTGAGTCAGGATTTGTAATCCCTTTAATGTTCTCACTCCTCCCAGTCCCTTGTCCTGAGTTCTTTCCCTCCAGCTCTGCTGTGAATCTCATAGTGGCAGGAACTACATGACATACTTCCTTTTGTTCTCTAATATCTCCTGATGACACAATAAATCTCAATAAAACCTGATTGATTATTTGGGAGACAAATTAGCACTATCATCTTAACTAGCAGGGTATTTTATTTAGGTATTTTAGCAACAATGAGAAGATGCTAGCATCATAGAGTGGCTGGTTAAAATATTATTATAAGTTAATTCATATTTTAGCAGATAATTTCTAATTAATTTGCTGTAGTTATCTTGTTAAATGTCAATTAAATCTCTCCACATCCCTTACAGGTTTTTGCTATTCATAAAATGTAATTATGCAGCTATTGCTCATGTATTCTTTATTGCTTATATAATCTACCAGTTAAATACAAGTCAAAAAGATTTATCTTCCAAGTTCTTAATAACATCACTAAATGTCCTAATTAATAATTAATAACCATTTGCATAATTAATTGGAGAAAGTATCCTAATGGGATGGTGCCTTGCAGTTATCTCCTATAGCAACCCTAGCTCAGAGTGGAAGAGTTTATTTGAGCAACTCAAATTCATTCAGTGCTTAGCACTAATGATACAGAGCTCAGATGATTCCAATGGCACATCCTTATTTACATTGTTTCTTAACAATATGTAATACATGTGTCTCCATGGAACATAACTTGTTTGTTGTGTATGAATTTTTACAAACAAGGATCAGGTGAACATAAACGAATTCCTTCATTTTCCTAAAAGCCAATTTAATCTTCTGAATCTGAGCCCTCATTTCACCGAATGCAGAAACTTAATCTAGTCACCTTCAACTTAGTCTTATGTAGCATCTTCTCAGGCAAATAAAGGTACAATTCAGTTACATTCTAGATTTGGAGAAAAACTAGAGGGTGTCCTCTGGGCAGGGCTATCCATTTTCCAAGTTCCACCCATTTTGTTTCTAGCAGTCATCCTTTGAGACACAACATCAATGCTGGTCTTTGAGGGAGCCATTTTCACACGGACCCCACCACAAGGTGTTCAATTATCCTCATTCACTGAAGTGTTTTTGGTTTTGCTGGAGCCTCCACCATCCAGGTTCATAAGAGTTGCTCTTCATTTTTCTTGTTCAGACCTCCAGGGTCCTGTGCATGCATCTGCCCTTCCTCGGCCCTTCCTAAACTGTATCATGAGCTTGCAGATCACTTAGCTCTGAGTCATTTTGTGATCATGAAACACTGAGGGGGTCCTTGCTCTATCTAACACACCTTCTTACAGCCTCCCTGCTTTATTGTTCACCTGCCCAAAGCCACAGGGGTCCCTGCAAGGGATGCTGAATACTGTAAATCTAGGTGGGATCAGTAAGACACAGATCTTCTCTCTCTGACTCTTTAAGATCAGGTTCTTGTTCTACTCCCCTCTTCCAAATTATTGGGGGTGGGATGGAGTGGGGGTCATGACACAAAGATGGATCTCTGCTTCCAAGATCCTCTCACCTCTTTTCTCCCTCTTCCTAACACGTAGGGGAGGGACTTGGGCAGAAATGCTTTATTTAGGAGCATTTATTTTCTTACATTTTCTTTCTTACACCAGAAATTTCAGCACTTTATCTTGGAAGCTGACAGTGTGGCATCTTTGTTCTCTGGCCCTGGAGTGGCCCCTTGTCAACAGTGGGAACAGGGGTTATCACAAGGAAATAGAGAAAATAGTACGCCAGGTAACATTTTATTTTTTATTTTTTAATTTAAATAAATCTTTATTGTTCAGATTATTACAATTGTTTCTCCTTTCCCCCCCCCAGATCTCCTCATCACCCGGTTCCCTCCCCCCCCCCCTGTTGTCCTTATCCATAGGTGTATGATTTTTGTCCAGTCTTTTCCCATACCCCCCACACAGACACCCCTTTCCCCCTGAGAGTTATCAATCCACTCCCATTCTATGCCTCTGATTCTATTATGTTCACCAGTTTATTCTGTTCCTCAGATTTTGAATTCACTTGATTTTTAGAATCACTTGTTGATAGATATTTGTTGTTCATAATTTTTATCTTTACTTTTTTCTTCTTTTTCCTCTTTTTAAAGAATACCTTTCAGCATTTCATATAATACTGGTTTGGTGGTGATGAACTCCTTTAGCTTTTTCTTATCTGTGAAGCTCTTTATCTGCCCTTCAATTCTGAATGATAACTTTGCTGGGTAGAGTAGTCTTGGTTGTAGGTTCTTGCTATTCATCACTTTGAATATTTCTTGCCATTCCCGTCTGGCCTGCATAGTTTCTGTTGAGAAATCAGCTGACAGTCGTATGGGTGCTCCCTTGTAGGTAACTAACTGTTTTTCTCTTGCTGCTTGTAAGATTCTCTCTTTGTCTTTTGCCCTTGGCATTTTAATTATGATGTATCTTGGTGTGGTCCTCTTTGGATTCCTCTTGTTTGGGGTTCTGTGCGCTTCCTGAACTTGTATGTCTATTTCTTTCACCAGGTGGGGGAAGTTTTCTGTCATTATTTCTTCAAATAGGTTTTCAGTATCTTGCTCTCTCTCTTCTGGCACCCCAAAAATTTGGATATTGGTACGCTTGAAGCCATCCTGGAGGCTCCTTATGCTATCCTCACACTTTTGGATTCTTCTGTCTTCCCGCCTCTCTGGTTGGGTGTTTTTTTCTTCCTCATATTCCAGATCTTTGGTTTGACTCTTCGGGTGTGGTGGTCTACTCTGTATATTCTTTATTTCAGACAGTGTATGCATAATTTCTGACTCGTCCTTTTCCATTTTTTTGGTATTCTCATTAAGGTCCTTGAAGGTCTCTTCAAGTTTATCAGCGGTTTTTAGAAGATTCTTGAGTAACCTTATAACTATGGTTCTGAACACTGTGTCGTCCATTAGTTTGCTTTCATCTATCTCTCCTACTTGTGCCATACTGCGATGTCTCCACGTTTTGGCTGCCTCCCTGTGTTGATGTAGTGGCTTTGTGTGGTCGGTGACCTATAGGGGCCGGTAGCTCAGCTTCCCCTATCACCCTAGGTGATCGCTCTTGGTACTCCCCTTTGTGGGCTGAGTGGAAAGTCTTGGTGTAGTTAAAAGCCCTGATTGCTGTTGGTACACTGGGAGGAATTGACCTCCGGTCCAATTGGTTGTGAGGGCCTGCTTTGTCTATAACGGAAGAATTGCTGTGCTGGAGACACAGTAGGGCTTTGGTGCTCACTGAGTCTGCCTCTTGAATGTGTCCCTTATGAGAATGGTTGAAGTCTGGTGTCGTCCACACCGACAGAAAAGTCACTCTCACTCTCCGACCGATAGCCGAGAGTCCCGTAGGCGTCTGGGTCCCCCATGTGTCCCCAGAAACTGGAGTTCAGAGTGGTTGGGATTGTTGGTTTCACTGGGGGGAATTGATCTCCAAGCCAGTTGGCTGTGAGGATCAGCAGTGTCTCCGCTGGGATAGCTTCTGTGCTCAGCTTGGATGGGGCGGAGTCTCAGGGTGGCACAGACAAGCTTTGGTTTCCCGTCTGCTCCGCCCTAAGAGGGGCGGTTTCTCCGTGCCCGAATTAATGGCTGCGCGCCTCTGAGAGAAGGCAGCTTTCGAGCCTCTCCCGCTGCCTAACAGACCAGTTTCTCCCCAGCTGGGGCTGGGTTTCAGTGCAGACCGGAGGTTTTGTTTTTCTCCCAAACGAGAAATCCAGTCACTGGGAGGGCTGTGCTCAGCTTGGATGGGGCGGAGTCTCAGAATGGCGCAGACAAACTTGGTTTCCGTCTGCGCCGCCCTAAGAGGGCAGATTTCTCCGTGCCCTAATCGATGGCTGCATGCCTCTGAGAGAAGGCAGCTTTCAAGCCTTGTCCGCTGCCAAACAGACCAGTTTCTCCCCGACCGCAGCTGGATTTCAGTGCAGTCGGGAGGTTTTGTTTTTCTCCCAAACGAGAAAGCTAGCCACGCAGTGTCTGCTGCCCTCCCTCTCCGCGCGCTGCGAGCAAGCCCGCCACGTACTCAGCCGCCCTCCCTTTCCGCGCTCACGGATCTCCGCACTTCCACAGCTCCTGAGGCTCAGCGTCCCCCTCTCTGTTTTTCTCTAGTTGTAGGTTTTCCACTCTGCCAGCTTTCCGGTGGTTCTGGACGGTGTGCGCTCTGTTTTCCAGTTGTAGTTTCAAAATTGTTGTGGTAGGCAACAGTTAGGTGTTTACCTTATGTCGCCATCTTGGTTTTTTTCACGCCAGGTAACATTTTAATGTATTTTTCTGCCACACCTTTGTCATGTCAGAGCCAAGGCTGAGAACATTGAAATATATGAAGTCTCCAGTGTTCATGCCAAAGAGGACCAGCCCATACCCACAACACAGAGGCAGGGAAACAATGCAAAGTTCCTGAGGGTCCTATGAGGTGGGACTCTGCAGTTAGTTCGTTTTGCCTAAAGGCAGGCGGATAAATGCATGGACCTCTCAAAGGGATGTTCAGTCTCAAGCAAGTTTCCTGTAAAACCGAGAAAACAATACTTCTCTGGCCTGGCTGCTGTGTAGCTCAGTGATTGAGCATCGACTTATGAACCAGGAGGTCACGGTTCGGATACCGTTCAGGGCACATGCCTGGGTAGGGGGTGTGCAGGGGGCAGCTGATCAATGATTCTCATCATTGATGTTTCTATCTCTTCCTTTCCCTTCCTCTCTGAAATCAATAAAAATTTTAAATGTTTCTCTGATTTGTTTTATTTTTTTATCCCAAATCTATGAATCAACTGAAAAATAAAAGAATCTATATACTTGGGGGCTTGGGACTGAGAGTTGCACATTCTAAGAGTTTTCAAAACCCAGAAACAAACAAACAAATAAATAAATAAATTTAAAATAAAATCCCATCATTGTTCATTGAACTACGAGTTGCAGTTGGTGAAAGAGAATAATATGTTGATTTGGAAGAAAAAGCTCATTCACCCAAGTACATTGTGAACTTCTCAGTACAGTTACCTCTCTTCAGACAACACTGCCAGAATGGCCACATATCAGACCAATCAGAATATTATTACCCTGTTGAAAAGACTACTGCTTGTAATTTTTTATGAAGCGTCTTCCCCTTTCACTTATCAATAACAAAGAGCTTTAAGCCTTCTTTTCTCCTAGCTCTTATCACAAGGGAATTGCTTTTCCACAATGACCCTTCTCACAGAGAAGAGCTGCTTCTTCTGTCCATAATAACAGACATAGCATGGAGCAGGATGGGTGTACCTCACTGAGCTCTGAGTGGATTGTCAATCAGTTCAGCACCAGAGCCCTGGACAGCAGCGTGGGGAGCCCCCTCTGGGGATCATCTGGTCCTTCTTCTGTCTTCTGGCAAGTTCTTCAACTCAGCCAAGAGAGGTCTCTCACCTTGAAAATCTCTGAGGAAGGGCACTCCTTAGATTCTTGTTATTAACCAAGCCAATGTTTATATTTAGTAATACATTTATGTCTAATCCAAATCTGTCCCACCATTTTTTATTTCTCATCCTCTTCACAAGCATTGCTTAAGGGAAAAACAATGAAGGAGATAAAGGTCATTTTTGGTGCCTTCTCTTTCCTCCTCCCTACTTTTTATATTGTCTGCTCTTTCCATCTCTCAGAGATTTGGGGTTTTAATTGTCATAGATTAAGGGGGATCATTTATGCTTTTTTTTTTTTTAACCTGGGCTCTTGCAAAATGAGCCCTGCAAGGAGAGAGCCATGCTTCATACGAAATGTTGAATTATTAATGGTGACATTTCAGGCACCTCTGAAAAAGAGACTGAGGTGAGTGTGAACTTTGTCCATATCCCTCAAATAATGCCATGCTTGTAAAATCAATCATGACTATTGAGTCAAGGCGGCCAGCCATGAACTTCAGGAGACCTGCATCTGGCTCTCCTGAATTGCTCTTCTTAATGTCGCCTTAGCTAACTTGTTTAGTATATCTCAGACTCATGTTCCCTATCTGTAAAGCGGAGGTAATCAGCCTACTTTACAGATTATTGTGAGGCTCAAGTGAGGTGATGTAGACAATCCACTTTCCACAATGCCTGCCAGGCATAGTGTGCTCTTTACAAACTATTATTATAATCCTTGGTGACTTTTTATGGATACAATAAAAATATTTTTCATAAAGGGGAATGGAAGAGTAAGTGATAATGAGGAGTAGTTGCTCTTTCTATAGATATATTTGATAAATATTATTGTATCACCAACAAATGTAATTCTCTCTCCCCAGGATACTGTAGTCTGGCAAACAGTGAAGGAACAGAAAGACACAGGGAGGAGAGAGGGTCCCCAGAGCATGATAGGAGTGATGGCTAGGTGAGCACGAGGAAGCACAGCCCCTCTGGCCTCTGCCTGCCCTGAACATTTTGTGATTCTCATTAACTAGAGTGAATGTGAGTAAGGACTGGGAGTTGGGTTGAATCTGTGCACATTTCCCATCTCCTTATTTTATATGTCCCAGGACTGACCCACATACAGCCTCTCTCATTCTAAGATAGAGGTCTGCTTAGCATATAGTCAAGTAGATAGACAGGCCCCAATTTGGTGAAACCTGGAAGAATTATGAACTATAGCAAAAATGGCCAACTCAGGGATAGCTAAGGCATATTTTCCTTTCCCCTTGATATCTGTGAAAATGTGCATCTTAAGCATCACAGAAATAATCATCTACTCTATATATTTTTCCCCCTTTTATGGTTTTTATTGGTATACAACATTATTCAGGCTAGGCTCTTGCATCTCCCAAGCCAATTTCTTTTGCATCTGTGTTTATATTGATGCTATTCAAACAATGATCCTCCACTTCCCCTGTCAGTTTCCATTGTGCATTTCACATATTATGAACTTATTTAAACAAAAATCATCCTCTCTGGGTACATTTCTCTCCCATCTGTTTCTCCCCTGCCTCTTACAACCAAAATCTCATTTCAAAGCAACATTGTAATATCATTTATTGTTATTCTCTCATTTTCCTAAGCTGCTTCTGTAACATTCAGAGTGGGAGAGGTGGTGCTGGGGAAATATATGGTACTGTTGATTGATAGTCAAGAAATTGTTTTTTACTCAAAATGTTTCTAAAAGGATTCATATCAATTTTTCAGAGAAATGAGACCTCAATAATGACTACACTTTCTATTTCAAGGGTGCTTTGTAGTTAGTTTTCAATGTTCTTTCACTAAGTGTCATTTTAGGAAGTTTGGGGAAAGGAAAAAAGAAAAATACAGATAGTTATCCAGATTATTCTAAATACCCAGATTTTTGGCAACATTGTCGACTGGCGTGCAGATGTTTGACTGAAGTGTTCACCCTCCAGATGTTTGGTGCTGAGGGAACACAGCTTGTTGCCTATTAGAATCACTGTGAGATGGTGGTGTTGGTGGTATGTGTGTGTGTGTGTGTGTGTAGGGGGGAAGCAAATCCATCCCTGAATATATTTCTAGCTTAATAATATTTTTTAGTTGCCATTTTAGTTTCCTATTTCCTAGGCTCAGGAAGCCCTGCTATTAATACCTTAATCCTTTCTAAATCCTGTGTTTGTGTATCTACTCCCAATAAATGACCAGGAGAGACCATTTATTCCCATAATATGCCTGCAAAGAATGAATATTCTTCCTGTCTCTGCCAGTCTAGCCCTGATGAAAGGCTCAGAGCTTCATGCATGCTCTAAGGCCAGCTGTGGGAGATCAGCTCAGTGTGTGTGTGTGTGTGTGTGTGTGTGTGTGTGTGTGTGTGTGTGTGTGTGTTTAAAGAGAAATAAGCCTTTTCCATCTTTGAAGAAACATCTGTGGAACCCACACTCTGGAAGACAACTTCCAGAGGTCACCAAATCCTACATGGAGCTTCTAACTCATTTATGAATGGGCCATGCTTCTCTGAAGTGATGGCTGGGCACATGTTAATATTATCTCACAGAACACTTATCCTTGAGATGAGAGGTGCTTTAATGACTGAGAGGCCCTTTACAAAAGTTTCTGGGCGCTGTTAGAATCTCTCATGCACAGGAAGAACATCGGTGGGCATTGATCCTCTGTCTGGCTCAATCCTTCCTGCTGCATTGAAGCCTGGGACTCCTGAGTTGGACTTCAAAGCCTGCCCCCTATCGGGGAGCCTCTGCCCCACTTTTTCTGGGCTAAAGAAAGCAAGATGCTTCCATTGTTCGCCTGTGATGGTGTTTTTTTTAAGTGGGGAAGAGCCTATTCCTCTTTTTTTTGCGGTTCATTACACCTGAGGAACCTTATTTAGTCAAGGGAAATTGCCCTCCGGGGAATGATTAGAATTAGCAAGGAATAAAATGGGAGTTTGGGGAGTGGAAAACACTCTCTTCATGTTATAAAAAACACAAACAAAACTCCGTAGCCTGCTTCAGGATGCGATCTGTCAGTTGTTAATGAAAGGTCTTTCCTTCGTTAACTCACCCCGTGTGAGTTTTATATCAATTTTATCTCTGCTCTTCCATCCTTATTTTCTAGTTTCCTCAGGTGGATCAGGTCTGGTTTCAGGTCGATGAAAAGCTAAACTTTCTAAAAGTTGGAAGATCCAACCATGGGATGTAGCATCTGGAGACTCAGTCACTGGCAGTTCCTATTTGGTCCATTGAAAGAGTTAAGTCACAAGGGTCAAGCTTCAGAGGGAGGATTTGAACCATAAGTTTCAAAAGATCCCTTCTTATTATGAGAGATGACCATTCTGGTATTTATAAATAGTTCATTCCCATCACAAGGCATCATGGCCAAAATCTTGTTTCCAAAATCTTCCTCTATTCTTCTCAAATTCATCCTGGCCTCTTCCGGCTTGCAAGGGCCTCTTTCAGAGCCTTCGCATTCTGTAATCTTTGCTCTTTACCTAGGCAGCTCATGGAGCCCCTCCTTTCAGTATTGATCACATTCTGGCCGCTTCCTTCCCCTGCCCTGACCAAATATGCATAGGTAGTTGAAGGTAAAGGAATTTCTGAAATCAATAGGCTCAGATATTTATGTCCAATCTGATGAGCTTAATCACAGGAAGGGGACCAGGAGGTGAAGGGAAAATTAGAATTTCTGCCTGAAGTCTCCATGTTGGGCCTAAGAAATCTTTTACTGAACAGCTGGATATGTGATAAACTATAATTCGAAGAGTGTCTGAAAGGTATTGTTCTGTTTTTAGGCAGTTTTCAACAGTCACTTTATATGAGTAGGCTCTTAGTTTATGTCATTCTTAATCTCATTTTGAAGTGCAGGGGGTATATCCTGGTTTTGGAGGCAAAAAGCTTGTTTTAGAATGTTCTCTCTTCTGCTAATCAGGAGTGTAAATTTTATAAGTCATGCAGCAGCTCTGGGCTAATTTCACATCTGGAAAATGGAGGAGGGTCTAGGTGATCCCCAAGGAAGCTCATTTGCTGGGGAAGCATAGACATTTATGTTGATTGTCCTAAGACTTGAAGTTCATAAACTTTGCTGGGCTTTAGAGTCATCAGATGCTTTATTGAAGGGCGGATTTGGGGGCTCACCCAAACAGGTCTTATTTAGTGAATTTGGGGTGAAGAAACAAACCAGCTGACTGCATACCTAACTAGGGTGCCAGGGGATTCTGACGCTCAGTCCTCAGACCATGATTGAGAAACACCACTTTGGAGGTATAATTTCAGTTATTAGCAAATGAAAGGTCCTTATTGGGGTCCCAAGGGAGGACTTCTCATTGGCCTTAAGGCCCGAATGTCTTAGATAAAAATATAGTCATACCAACGTATAGGTGATAAGTGTGAGGCTTCTAGAAGCAGTTTTTGGTGGGAGAGAGGGGGAAGCTTGAGGGCACTGAATGACTTATGGTGACACCAGGAATGGGGAAATGGTGGGAGTTACAGGCAGGATGACTCCAAGACAAACTTCACTGACTTTTAAAATTTTGCTACAAGCTGTCTTCAGAGGTATAGACAAGGAGTTGGTGAGAGGTGGGAAGGTGTAGAGAGGAGTTGGGGAGGGTGGTTGGAATAATGTTTCCAGAAAATAAATGCCTGGGGTATTTTCTGAAAGGCACACAGGTGAGCAGGATGTGACTAAGAGATGACTTGTTCCAGCAAGTACCCTTTGGTACCCAACTGTGCCTTGAAAACACAGGCAGAGACACTTGATGGTGTGACATGTGGGGTGATGATAACTATTAGCTTGAAGTAGAAGGAGTGTGTGTGCTGGGGTGGGTGTGTGTTTGTGGTGGAGGGGAGCGGGGGTGAAGAGAGAGAGTATTTGGAGGAAAGAGAGTGGAGCTAAGCCATTCAAGAATTCTGTCCTAGTTTCAGCTCCACTGGTGCAAGGGCAAGCCACTGAAATTAGCCTTCAATCCAGTTTATTTGTTGCTATCTAAATTCCAATTTATTTTTTTGTCAAGTCGGTCCATTTGCATGCGAGGCACCTAGCTCTAATCTACTCTGATAATGACTTGGGTAAGCAGGATGGAAATTTCTTACTCTTCCCTGAAGGCTCACAATGTGGAAAGGAAGGATAGTAAAGCAACCTTTCCACGATTAAACAAGGAAGAAAATTGCTTCTTGTTTTTACTCTGTTCAATCCCCCCCACCCCCCCGCCCCCGCCGCATCTCTCACGATTTTGGATGCGGAACTAGGTTTGACTCAAGGACGCTGCCCATGGACTCAAGGAGATGGGTGACTTGTTTATTGGAATTCAAACTTATATTTATCATGAAGTCAGAGGAATACTGCCTGGCCTGTATCTGAATTAAACAAACACAAATTGAATGAGAAAAACATTATTTAATCTCTAGATAGCCAACACCCATTAATAACCTACATTTTTCTAACCTAAATCTTATGGACAGCTTAGTCATCTCTTTTCTTCCCATGTGTGATGCTTCTCTACGATTTATTCTCAGATATACTCAATTCCTTCGTGGCTGAAATTATATATTCTCCGCATAAAAATGCAACAGCATCCTTTTCAATGCCAAGCCATTTCATTTGGTTCTGTTCCATTCTGTCCCTTTCTTCCTCTTATTTCATTTAAGAAACCAATGGAGTCAGACCTGGAACTTAATCCCTTTTTCAATACCTGGATCCGTTACCAAGACTCCATTTCAACGGTGTGGGTTAAATCCCTGTGACGTTTTAATTCCTTTAACCATCCCATTTTCAACTGCCTCCCCTAGCTCTGCCAGACACTTAACATAGAGTAAATAAGAATACATTTATGTAGAAGACCAGGATCTGGGTGACTAGCCAGAGAGTGCTGGGGCATAACCAAACCCCCCCCCAAAGAAACCCCCCAAAAAACAAATAGAAAGGAGGATCAATCCAGGGGGAAAATTGAAATAGATGAAATTTATTTAATCTCCCCTTCTCTCAATATTTTTCTTCCCTCATGTGGCTCTTATTAACCTCTCCATTCTCTTCCCTAGCCCCAAGCACTCATGCCACTCTCCCGCTATCGTGGACACCCCTCCATAGCATCATAGTGGATCCTGGTCCCTCCTCCCCATCCGCACTTAGTCATAAAACCCGGTTCTCGACTTTTCTAGGGGACACTAGTTAACTGGTAAGCTAAACTGGACTGAAGAATGGCGTGTTAATATGTTATCCTCTCTAGTGGGTTTTTGAATTTTGAAAGGAGACTTCAGAAATGAATGACTGCAAATGGCAAGGATGTAAGGAAAAGGGATCCCTTGTGCGCTGTGGTGGGAATTTAAATTGGTGCAGCCACTGTGGAAAATGGTACAGAGGTTCCTCAAAATATTGAAAATAGAATGACCATGTGATCAGCAGTCCTATTTCTGGGAACTGAAAACTGGGTCTTGAAGAAGCATCTGTACCCTCATGTTCACTGCAGCATTATTTACAACAGCCAAGGTATGGGAACAACCGAGGTGTCCAGCAAGGGATGAATGGATAAAGATGTCACACACACACACACACACACACACACACACACACACACACACACTATTACACACACACACACCATTACACACAAACACACACACACGCATATATGTAATGGTGAATATTAGTGGCTTTCAACAGTGTGCCGTGGCACACTAATGTGCCACAATAATTTTTAAAACATGCAACACCTGACTATTTAGTCAGAGGCGCTGACCTCTTTTCCCTTAGGTTGTCAAATAAAAAATTGACAACAGCTAACACACAATAGCTGTCCAGTATGAATGAATCAAAATTATACCTATTTTTTTGTCAGATCGGCAAAAAATGTATTTTTTGGTGGCTGCAAAATTATAGTAATTAGTTTATGTGTGCCATGAGCTGAAAAAGGTTGAAAATCGCTGTTATACACAATGGAATATTATTCAGACATAAAGAAGAAAATTCTGCCTTTTGCTACATCTTGGGTAAAACTTGAGGGCATTATGCTAAGTGAAGTAAGTCAGACAGAGAAAGAAAAATACTGTACGATCTCACGGACATGTGGAATCTAAACAAGGTAAATTCAGAAAGAGAAGTAGAATGGCTGGTTGCTGGGGGTGGGGGATGGAGAAAATGGGGAGATGTGTTTGAAAGGGACGAACTTCCAGATATAAGACAAAAAATTCTGGGGCTCCAATGTCAGCACGGTGACTATAGTTAATTATACTGATTATGTGCATGGAAGTTGTTAGGAGAGTAAATCTTAAACTCTCACCACAAAAACAGAAATGTAATTATATGACATGATGGTGCTAGCGAACGCTTTATAGGAGTAATCATTTCATAATATATGTGTTTCAAACAGTACGTTGTACGCCTTAATGCTACACAATAGTGTAGTAAAAATAAAAGTTCAACTTGTTTGCTTTAAAAAAAGAAAGAAAGGAAGAAATGATTTAACCCAAAGAATGAATCTCTTTGGTGGAATTCCAGGCATGTTGGTAAAAATTTTTTTAGCTGAGTGGCCCTGTTGGTTAAACTCTACCATGTATATAGTTTTCTATTTTGTCCCTAAATAAAGTCAGTTCTGCCAGCTGGGACTGAAGGAGAACTTTTAATTAGAAATGCTACCTGAATAAATCCCTCACTTTATATGTGTATGCATCCATGCAGCAAGTTATTCATTCATTTCACAGATTTATTGAGCACCTACTACATTCTAGGCTGTGTGAGGTGCATTGGGTAAAAATGATGAATAAGGCAGTATTTCAGGCAGTGACATTTGAACAAGAGTTCCCTTGTCCTAGCCTGACTTCCTCTAGGCTAGGAATATTTGCCAAACTTATCTCATCCATAAAAAAAAGAAACAGACGAAACAAGGATGAAGAAGATATTCACACATTTGAACTTAATCCTTGCTACTCTCTTACTGTGGCTCCAGAAAAAAAGGGTTTGGAAAAGCAAGATAAATACTCCAGTCAGAACGAGTTGGCTGCTGAGGCATATTTTAAAATCATATTACCATTTTAATAGTATGCAGCGTCTCCACATCAAATGATGAAATTATTGGCAAAGACTAGAAGGTGACACAATTTTGAGTGCTTAAACGGTACCAACGATAGATGAAGCTATCTTAAACGGACTACAAAGCCATCCTGCCATCTGGCACGCTCTCTCCCCATCCTGGTGGGAATGGGGGGAAAAAGAGTGCTTCCAAGTGGTGAAATGAAACTGGCTGCACCTTGAGAATGCACATTGAGGAGGGCCTGTTCACCCTCCTGCCATGCTGCTCACTGCGGCTGCGTAAAGGGGTGGCTTCCTAAGCATCCGTCTTATAAACACACAATTTCTTTACTATTACAGATAGGCGACATGTTTACTGTAGAAAACACAGCAGGACACACACACACACACAAATCCAAGTCCTTTAGAAAACCATGAGAGAGCTAATATTGATATTTCAGTGTGTTATGTGGGTGCATGAGAGCATGCTCGTGTGTGTGTGTGTGTGTGTGTGTGTGTGTGTGTGTGTGTGTGCGTGTGTGTGTTTTCAAAGCCAAATTAAGATCAATGTGTAGTTATTTCCACTGACTGCAGACTGGCTTGATGTGAGTGTGGCCTCTACTTGGTTTAATGCTCTACTGTTGCCATTGTGAAATTCTTAATAAGTACATCTTTGAGTTGTGCTTTGTAAGTGAAGTCCTCTGGGACATGCATGTGAGCAGAGGAGACCCGTGTAATTCAGGTGACTCCAGTTCTTGCTGCCCTGTTGGCACATACTGTTCACTGGGCCCCATGAGCATGGAGTTGCAGTGGGTCCACAATGCATGGGCCTTTCAGGAGATGAAAGGCAGGTACCAGGTAAGCACTTGTGTCTTTGACGGAGCAAGAGGGGATGCTGACTGTAGTGAGAGGCCATCCTTTCCATTTGAACCAGAACTTGCTTCTAACGCAGGAAGAAGGCAATGATGTTCTAAGAAACATGGATAACCAAAAAACCCTACTATATCTTCTCTTACTCATGCTACTTTCCTCTATTAGTCAATTATTATGCCAAAAATGATGACATTGAAGGAAAGGGAAAAATAGGGCAACCCATTGTTCTTCTTTCAGTTCTTCTTTACTCAGCAGTAAGCTAAAAATAGAGCATGTTTGGTAGATTGTGTGTGTACCAAGAAGTGAAATAAAAACAGTTGAATTCACTCTGTGAATTCATTTCCACAGTTTTGGCAAGAAAGAAATACATGTGTAGAAACTTCAAAATATGAATTGTGTAATTTTGGTAATTCTGCAAGGGAGTTAAATGGTTTTGTTATATATATTTTAAACTTTTATTGTACAACAGAAAGATGAATTGTGAAATTCATGCTACTAATTTAAGTGTTTAATTTTTCCTTACTGAGAACAACATTAAGTAGCAAAAATGTGCCATGTCAAGTGAGAGACCATGAGAGAAAGGAATGTAATTTTTTCCTGCTTATTAACCCCACATTTTCATTTTCTACTGGGCTGTGCAAATTATGTAGCCAGCCCTGACTGAACCATATACGGTGATCATTTTTTCAAGTCATTAAATTTGATTTTAAAAGATTATTACTAACAGCCGCATAGTAAATGGTTTCAATTGATGAATTCATTAAAGTTACCTCCTATTATTTTTTGGACATTTAGATGGTTTACAATGTATTTAAAATCAGTTGGTTATTATGGCATGATCAAAATCTCTGCACATAAATCTTTATATATATCCATGGTTATTTCCTTAAGTAAATTCCAAGAAGCACAATTGCTAAGTCAAATGATATATACATTTTTAAGAGTTTTGAGATATAGTGACATGTTGCTCTTCAGAAAATTTGTAGCAATTGACAATTTCCACCATAATATGGCAACCTCAGGCAGTCCTTCAATTATTATTCATATCCATACATTCCATCTTTGGCATTCGTTCCTCAATTTACTTGTTCATCACCAATGCCTGCTCTGTGCTAAGCACTGTATTAGGATGGTATGGGGCCAACACTGAGCAAAACGGGACTTGCCTTCGTGGAACTAGTGGTCAAGGGGGAAGAGTCTGACATTAAACAAATGTACTTACAAATTGTGATGAGTCCTACGAAGGAAATGTTTATAGAGCATTTAGCTGGGGACTTGACTTAGCTCAAGAGTCAAGGAAAGTTGCCTGAAGAAGTGACAGCTAGGTGAGATTTGAGGAAGAATAAGAATAAGTTGGTAAACGGATAAGAAGTTAGAAGCATTGCAGACAGAGGCGGGCCAGCCTGGGCAAAGCACTATGGGAGGAGAGGGCGCGACGATGCCCTAAAACCAGAGAGCAGAGGGCGGAGGATGGAGAGAAATGAAGCTGGAGTGGTCATTTTGGGCTAGCCCAGGGGTTTACACACCATGGCCTGCCAGACTAATCCAGCCTTCTGTGTTCGTCTTTTGTCAATAAAGTTTTGTTGAAACACATGCATGCCATTTTTCCCCATATAATCTGTGGATGCTTTCGTACCACAGTGGCAGAGTTGAGTAATTGCAACGAAGTTCACGTGGTCTGCAAAGCCTAAAATATTCACTATGGATGCTCTGTGAATGGAAGACGTTTGCCAGCTGCTGGACAAGAGCAGGCAAGGCCTTGGCGTCTGTGGAGAGGTGCCAGTCTTCACTCCAGGGCGAGGGGAAGTGATGAAAGGGAGTGTGAGGAGCCTTTGGAATAGATTGGGGGGGGGGGGGGCAAGAGAGATGCAGGGATTCCAGGTGAAAGCCCATGGCTCCTTGAACATGGAAGTGGCTTTCAAGATGGAAATTGAGACACATTTGGGAAGTAAAACCAAGGTGTGTAACAGGATGGGTATCAAATTTAACCAAGGTCTTCTTTCTGCCTAGTAGAATTGCATGGACCACAGTGCCCTTCATAGAACCAGGGATGGCTTAAAAAGAACCAATTTGGTGGGCTCTGGGAGATATGAATGAGCTCAGTGGGAGGTTCCTTTGAGATACCCAGGAGGATTTTGAGCAGGCAGTTAGAAAACTATTTCTATAGCTCATAAAAGTGGTAAATACTTCCCATTACAAATGTGACCCAAAACATGCGTAGTATCGCATTATATATTTTATACTGGGTTTATATTTGCCACTGGCTTTTCTTGCAAAGAACATCTATTTAATATCTATGCTGTGCTTAGCACATGTGAGTTACACAAGAATACAAATGTGACTACAACAGGCTTTCTGCTCTCAACACAAATGTGTACCACAACAAGTCACAGGTGAATGCCCCAAAATGCTATGAGAGCAAGTACAAAAACAAGTGATATGCTTCCCTGGTGGGGTGGCTCAGTTGGTTGGAGCATTGTCCCATACATTGAAAGGTTTCAGGTTCGATTCCCAGACAGGGCACATACCTAGGTTTCGGGTTCGATCCCCAGTTGGGGCACATATGAGAGCCAACCCATCGATGTTGCTATCTCACATCAATGTTTCTCTCTCTCTCTCTCTCTCTCTCTCTCTCTCTCTCTCTCTCTCTCTCTCTTTCTCTCCCCCCTCTCCCTCACTCCCTCCCTCCTTTCCCCTCTCTCTCTCTAAAATCAATAAAAACATATCCCCAGTTGAGGATTAAAAAACACACACACAAATGATATATGGAAAAACTAATAACTCTACTAGGGACGAGGAATCCTTAAAGGAGGTAGGATTGGAGCTTTGAAGAATTAATGGGGTTTCAGATTGTAAAGGGTGGGGTATAGGGACATGGAGGCAAGAGGACTCGCATGAGCAAAGGAGAGAGGCTGGGAAGGGCTGTTAGCTACTTTTAGACGATGATTTCTTTTTCTGTTCTCGCTGTAAGCACCCCCATGCCCCATCTCCACCCTTACACTTACGACAATGCTCGGCACCCTAATTTTGCTTTGGTTGACTCGAATCTCTATTTCCTGTGAGCATATAGTGTTTCATCACCCAAGCTGCAGATAAGAGATCTTAACGGACTGATCCCTTCCTCCCACTGCAGAAATAATTAATTGCTTTCTCCTCTGCACTCTTATATTGCTTTATCTTTTATGCAAAAATTGCCCTTGTCATGCATTGTTGGGGTTAAATGCATATAAGTCCCTCTATCTATTGAGAATGTGAAGTTCTTAAGGGTTTCCACTATGTCTCCTGCATCTTCGGACCCCTAGACCCCAAACAATGCACCGTAACAACAGCAACACCAAATGGCAGCTGTCAGCTTGAGCAGAAGCCAGTCGCTTCTGGCGCCGGTGCTGGCAGTTGGAGGGAATCTGATGAAAACCCCAGCCTCGGTGCTGGTGGGGACTGGGAGCAGGAGAAGCAACTGAATCTGAATAATTGAATTTTAAGAAGGAGGCATATGCTTCCGCTGTAACCTCCCACTCCAGACAGCATAGTCCAGATGCAAGTCAAAATGCATTATGTATGTGATGTGTCTCGTGGGGTTGGCATGGAGATAATAGGAAGAGAAGGCCGGGATTATAATCAAAGTGGCACCATCTGAAGACGTTTAGCCAGTGGTGAGAGGTCAGGGCATCTCTTTAGATATTTAGTCAACCTGGTGCCACAGAAGAGTGGACGTGACTGACGGCTGGTGTGTGTGTGTGTGTGTGTGTGTGTGTGTGTGTGTGTGTACAGTTCAGGCAGAGAAGAAACTACGTAGCAGGGAAAGGTCTCTCGAGCAGATGTTTCTTGAGGTTGTAGGAGGTGGATGTCGATCCTGAGTGTTGAGGTTGATGCCTGAGACTTGAACCTGGGAAGAATAAACTGACTTAGCTGGAGAGAGTGTGCATGGTTTCTCAGCGTCTACTAAAGTTGGGCTTGGTGAGGAAATGGGTTTGGTGAAACCAAAAGGGAATTAACTTATCAGGGAGAGGGAAGCTGTCTTTCAAGTGCCACGTGCAAAACACTTTATCTTTTTCAATCCATGGCCAACAAATTATATGTGACGTATCAGCATAGTTTCAGCAAGAGAAAGCGAGGGTCAGAGACGTCAAATAACATCATTTCTATCACACAGTTCAGGAGAGGCAGGGCTGGGATTCAAACCCAGGTCTGGCCAATGCCAAGCCCGTGATTTTGTCACGGCACTTTTCGCTCCATAGAGTCTGAGATCTGAAAAAGATGTGAAACTTCTTTGCGATATCCTCTGCAAAAATATTTAAATGGTGGAAGAGAAGGAAGTGTGGGTATTGCCATGATATGGACTCATGATTACAGAGAGTCAGGCTATAGCTTGACGAGTCTGGATGCTTCGTTTAGAACCATGGCATCCTTAGGGGAGGCCCTCCGTTTCCCTGGGGTGTGCGCGGAGCTAGAAGTGCTGTGGTTTTGATCCGGAGGACTTGGTATTGCCCTCCAGGCTTCACACAGAGGGGAGGCAAGAAGAGAGAAAAGTGGGAACTCATAGGACACAAAAGGCCGACTACACATAGCAACAGCGTCTCACAACCTGGGGGGGATCGTCAGGATCATTCTGCAACACTTTTGTTGCTGTTGTTAATCCTCACATGAAGATTTTTTTTCCCATTGATTTTTAGAGAGAGTGGGAGGGAGAGGGAGAGGCAGAGAGAAACAGCAATGTGTTTCACATTGATTGGTTGACTCCTGCATGGGCCCCGACCAGGGCTGGGAGATGGAGTTTGCAACTGAGGTACATGCCCTTGACCGGAATTGAACCCTCGACCCTTCAGTCCATGGGTCAATGCTCTAACCACTGAGAAAACTGGCTAGGGCTGCAACACTTTTGTTTTACAGGTAAAGAAACTAAAGCCCAAGGACTGACCCAAGAATATTTATTTTTAAAAATATTAATTTACCTTGGTGGTTCTTCTGGAGCCCCTTTCAACGCCCAGCTTTCTGGACATTTCCACTCTCCCAAAGCACAGGACCCTTATCATTTTTCACAGGGCCTCTCTCTCAGGTAGTCCTCAAATCCAAGGCAACTGATTAGGTTTTCATGTATTACCCCCCCAGTAGATAGTCTGTATTTTTTTTTAAATCAAAGTGTCTCCCACTGAAAAAGAATCCATTCTCAAGAAAATTCTGCTCTTCTATCCAGAGACAACCATTCCTAGCATTTCAGTGAGTGTTTCCTTTTAGTCTGTTCTTATGTGTCCTTGTGTTCATGCTGTCCCACGTTCTTTTATGAAGCTATTTGAATAAGAGCGTTTGGAATTGAATTTCAGGCATGCTGGCCGGGTGTTTGGCCCTGAGAATATATACATGGTAGGTGTGCTGTGTGTGGGTGTGGGTGTGGGTGGGTGTGGGTAGAGGTGGGAGAGGCAGACGGAAGGTGAGATTTGGGGAAGGTAGTAACCCAGCCAGCCAGCACCCTTGAGGTCCCAGGGCCTGGAGTGCTGAGGCTCTGTGGGATGCCCCTGGCATCACGCAGGGAGCATAGCTGGTAGCCCTGGGCCGTCACTCAGATGTGAATAGTGTGACTGAATCGGGGCAGATAACCACAGTGTCTACTTCTGCTGTCTTCACTTGGGAACAACTACTCAGAAAGCGGGGAGCATGAAACGGGGGGAATCACCCAAGAGGCGGTGATTCCTCTGGGACCTCATCAATGCCATCTTGTCACTGGTCGGAGGCAGAGCGACGGAGAGCTCAGGAGCGGAGTGGCTGTGTCGTCTGCCTTCTCAGTGAGAGAAGGAGACCAGCTCAGGCATCAGACTGGGATTCCCAGAGGTCAGGGAGGCAGGGGTGTGTCCTACCTGGATCCCAGAGAGCGCCTTCCTCTCCACTGTGCTTCTGGTTGACAACTCTGAAACCTGGCCACCTATCTCCATCAATCTCAGCTTTCTCTCTCTCTCTCTCTCTCTCTCTCTCTCTCTCTCTCTCTCTCTCTCTCTCTTTCTCTCTCAATCTCTCTCACTTTCTATCATGCACACGTGTTCTGTTATCTAGCCACCTCTGCAATAAGGCAGTGAGGTTGTGGGGGTCAGAGACCCCCTTGGCCAAAGCTGCTGGGCCTGTCTGGGGCTCCAAACATTTTTAAGATCAAAATCAGCGGGGAAAATATCAAACCACTTTTTGAAGCTGCTGCTCCAGCTTTCTTTGGAAATGTGCCGGCCTCCTCCCCACCCACAGCCCCAGGCACTGTCTGACCCAGCCTTTTATACACTTACACTCCAGCACATTTCCAAAAATACACATGCATTTTAACAAAAAGTCATCTCAGCCAGCGTTTCCGTGGTGGGCAGAGCCTGTCTATGGGTTCCAAGCCCTCCTGCAGAGGGGAGGGGGCCGTGGGAGGGGATGGAGACGCTGTAGGTTGTAAGGGCTGGCAGCAGCCTCGCCCTCCTCCCTCTGGAAGGACATCTGCCTGAGGATGCTCTGGTCAGAGAGTGCGAGGAGCACCCCAGGATTTGCAGGGAGCAAACAGGTAACAATCCTGGTGCTTCCTTCACTGCGGAGATGATCGTGGAAAAGTTGCTTAACCTTCCTGACCCTCAGTTTCCTCGTCTGTAAATTAGACCTTAATGATACCTCCCTTCTGGTATGGGAATTAAATTCATAACAAAAGCTTGAAGTCTAACACAGTGAGCCCACGGCCGATCGCTGATGCGATTGCAATTACTCTTCTGTTGTTCTAACCATGTCTAGTCTCTGCCCCAGGCTCCCCTCTTCCTGTCACCGTAAGCCTCATGGCAAGCCTATCGGGTGTCAACCAGCTGCCCTCCCTCCTCACTGGTGAGTGAGAATGAGCTGCCATGGGAACTTCTGGTCCCATCTATGTCACTAAGACTCAGTGTCTGCACCTCACTATGATGCCATGGCCAGGTCTGTGTCCGTGTGTCTGCACCTCACCATGCTGCCATGACCAGGTCTGTGTCCGTGTGTCTGCACCTCACCATGCTGCCATGACCACGTCTGTGTCCGTGTGTCTGTACCTCACCCTGCTGCCATGGCCAGGTCTGTGTCCATGTGTCTGCACCTCACCATGCTGCCATGACCAGGTCTGTGTCCATGTGTCTGCACCTCACCATGCTGCCATGACCAGGTCTGTGTCCATGTGTCTGCACCTCACCATGTTGCCATGGCCACCATGTTGACATGGCCAGGTCTGTGTCCATGTGTCTGCATCTCACCATGTTGCCATGGCCAGGTCTGTGTCCATGTGTCTGCACCTCACCCTGCTGCCATGACCAGGTCTGTGTCCATGTGTCTGCACCTCACCCTGCTGCCATGACCAGGTCTGTGTCCGTGTGTCTGCACCTCACCATGCTGCCATGACCACGTCTGTGTCCGTGTGTCTGCACCTCACCCTGCTGCCATGGCCAGGTCTGTGTCCATGTGTCTGCACCTCACCATGTTGACATGGCCAGGTCTGTGTCCATGTGTCTGCATCTCACCATGCTGCCATGACCAGGTCTGTGTCCGTGTGTCTGCACCTCACCATGCTGCCATGACCAGGTCTGTGTCCGTGTGTCTGCACCTCACCATGCTGCCATGACCAGGTCTGTGTCCGTGTGTCTGCATCTCACCATGCTGCCATGACCAGGTCTGTGTCCGTGTGTCTGCACCTCACCATGCTGCCATGACCAGGTCTGTGTCCGTGTGTCTGCACCTCACCATGCTGCCATGACCAGGTCTGTGTCCGTGTGTCTGCACCTCACCCTGCTGCCATGACCAGGTCTGTGTCCGTGTGTCTGCACCTCACCCTGCTGCCATGACCAGGTCTGTGTCCATGTGTCTGCACCTCACCATGTTGCCATGGCCAGGTCTGTGTCAGTGAGGCTGTAACCATGGGCAGCCTGTGAGGGAAGCATCTCCCAGGCCTGAGTCCCACGGTGAGCGGGAGAAACAGGGAAGGCACACGCTGTACTGCTTTTAGGCCAAAGCCAGCTTCCCTCCCCCACCTCCGTGCCTCTCTCGCTGCCCTTTCTCCTCACCACTGCCTGGATCCTCTGCTTAGTAAGCCCTTCTCCCAGAGAGCAGAGGGTCTCAGGGCTAAGCTGTCCGGGCCAGTGGTTGCTTTGCCCAGATTACAGGAGAATTCCATGAGCTGGGACTTTCCAGACCAAAGTGACTTTCTAGACTAAAAAGGGACATCCAGAAATTTTAAAAAATCACATCTCGAGATATAAACTTCCCTTGTACAGATGCAAATTCTTGCTTCTGATGACAATAACGGACTCTCTACTCTTTCTTTCTTTGCACTCTTTCTATTTAAATAAATAAAACCCTTATTTTACCCCTTTTAGACAGATACCTTGGGCTCCTAGAAAAGTTAAGAAAGAACAGAACAGCACCTTGAGACACAATACAGGTGTTTCACCAACTTCCTCTTCAAAGGAGCCCTCCCCCATCCTGTAGAAGATGGAGCCCAGGCGTGGGAAAGCTAAGCAATGTGTTCATGGTTCCGAGTTCATAGGGGCAGAACTGCAACTGCGGGCCAGGTCTTCACTTCCACGGTCTCACCACCACGTCCCAGGGCACCCTTCGCCCAGGGAAATAAGATTGGACAGGAGGAGCGGGGCTGGAAGTCAGGTGGGGAAATTGAGAATGGATCGAGGAGGGAAGGTGTGAATGGTTTGGGGGTACACAGAGGGGCCTGAGAGAGCAGAGAGCAGGCCTCGGGGGTTTTGTTTCCATCACCGCTCAGGAGAGAACTCCTTCCTTTGGGGGAGCGGCGGGGGGGGAGGGGGGAGGCGGGCGGTGATTGTGTTGAGAGCTCCAGGATCTCCATCTGTGTGAGTCCCGTGCTAAGAGCAGCAGTGCTGGTCTCAGGCCTCGGGGTCTCTTCCCCACTCGGGGTGGGGTGGATGAAGCTGGGAGACCCTCAGGGCATCTTCAGGGTCCTTCCTGCCCAGCACCCATGCTGCTCCCATGCTCCCCCCAATGACCCTTTCTCCCCTGTTCTTTGTGGGCGCCTAGACGCTGCTGAGAAGACAACACCATATAAATGCTAAACAGACAAGGTCCCGGGATAAATAGGCCTTCAGCTCCCGCTGTCAATCGCACCTTTCCGGCGCACAGACACATCTCCCGGAAAAAGCTGGTGTTGCTTCTCCATTTATTTCTGCTATTTACTCTCAATCTTGGTAGCGGAACGCTGTGCTCTGTGTTTTTGTTTTGTTTCCTTTTTGGTATTATTGATTTTTTTCCCCAGAGGGACTTTATGGTTTGTTATTTTGATTTCCTGAATTCATAGTCAAGAAATGGGATGCCTGTCTTCTGATTGCTCTTCCAAAACAACAAAAATAATAACCGTCATTTGTATACTGCTCTCGCATGCATGATCTCATACAAATGCATGGCGCCTGGAGTCAGAGGGAACGGGTTCTAGTCTTGATTCCACCTGCGACTGGCTGTGTGACCTTGGGCAGGTGACTTGACCTCTCTGAGTCCTTGTTGTTTCATGTGTCTCAGGGGAATAGTGCAGGCCTGTTTCTCCTAGCGCAAACGCTTGTGCGAGAGTATGTGGGATAATTTATATGAAAACTTGAGGTAGCTATTGATTTTTAGATGAGAAATTTGAGACACAGAGAACCTAAGTGGTTTGCTCTAAGTGCTGTATATAAACACAGGTCTCTGACAACAAGTGGTCTACCCACAGCTCTGCGCGATGGCCGAGGCTCGGACAGGTGGACGTGGGAGCCGGCATTACACAGTCTAATAACAGTTAACACTTATGAACACTCACTGTATGCCGGTGCTCTCTAAGAACTTGACTGTATTAACCCACTCAATCCATCTGACTATTATTGGTATGTTCATTATATCAAGATTAAGTGCTTTGCCTGAGGTTGCCAAGCTGAATCTGAGCAGACTGACAGCAGGTACCTGTGCCATTAACCACTGCCCGGCCCTGCCTCTCTCAGGCCACACGTGCTGTAGGGAAACTGCCGGCCAGAGCAGACCTTTTCCCAAATCAGCTCCAGGGGAGGATGGGACTACGTTGGATTCTAGAAGACTTTAAAAGAAGGGGGAGAGGAGGGGTTGGGGGGCAGGAGCACTGACCTCTGTAAACACCCTAGAAGGTTTACCTTGGTGTCTAAATGCTCAGAGCAGTGGTCCTCAACCTTGACTATGCATCAGGGCCACCTGGGGGGCTTGTCGTAACAGGGGGCTCCCCTCCCCCCATTTCTATCCAGTAGGTCAGGACCTGAGAACTTGCATTTCTAACAAGTTCCCAGGTGATATGGATGCTGCTGTCACATTTTGGGAAACCCAGGCCTAGAAAGTAAGAAGTAATAAAGTACAGGACATCAGGGTCCAGGTCCAGCCCCTAAGGACTCACCACATCTGCATAAGGAGGGCTTGGTTTGGGACAGAGGGAATCTGCAGGTCCATTCAAAGGTCTCTATGAAAATGCTTCCTGCAGAAGAGGGATGGGCTGCCTGTGCTGGGCCAGAGTTGGCTGTGGGCTGTGGGCTGAGGGCTGAGGGCTGAGGGCTGAGGGCTATGGGCTGAGGGCTGTGGGCTGAGGGCTGTGGGTCGTGGGCCGAGGGCCGAGGGCCGTGGGCTGAGGGCTGTGGGCTGAGGGCCGAGGGCCGAGGGCTGAGGGCTATGGGCTGAGGGCTGAGGGCCGAGGGCTGAGGGCTGAGGGCTGAGGGCTGAGGGCTGAGGGCTGAGGGCCGAGGGCTGAGGGCTATGGGCTGAGGGCTGAGGGCCGAGGGCTGAGGGCTGAGGGCCGAGGGCCGAGGGCTGAGGGCTGAGGGCTATGGGCTGAGGGCTGAGGGCCGAGGGCTGAGGGCTGTGGGCTGAGGGCCGAGGGCTGTGGGCTGAGGGCTGAGGGCTGTGGGCTGAGGGCTGTGGGCTGAGGGCTGAGGGCTGAGGGCTGTGGGCTGAGGGCTGTGGGCTGAGGGCTGAGGGCTGAGAGCTGTGGGCTGAGGGCTGTGGGCTGAGGGCTGTGGGCTGAGAGCTGAGGGCTGAGGGCTGAGGGCTGTGGGCTGAGGGCTGTGGGCTGAGGGCTGAGGGCTGAGGGCTGAGGGCTGAGGGCTGTGGGCTGAGGGCTGAGGGCTGAGAGCTGTGGGCTGAGGGCCGAGGGCCGAGGGCTGTGGGCTGAGGGCCGAGAGCTGTGGGCTGAGGTCCGAGGGCTGAGGGCTGTGGGCTGAGGGCTGAGGGCTGAGGGCTGTGGGCTGAGGGCTGAGGGCTGAGAGCTGTGGGCCGAGGGCCGAGGGCCGAGGGCCGTGGGCCGAGGGCCGAGGGCCGTGGGCCGAGGGCCGAGGGCGGAGGGCTGTGGGCTGAGGGTTGAGGGCTGAGGGCTGAGGGCTGAGGGCTGAGGGCTGAGGCCTGAGGGCTGAGGGCTGTGAGCTGAGGACCGAGGGCCGAGGGCAGTGTGTTCTGCCTTATGGATGAGTGAGCTCAGAAGCCCCCACTGCACAGTAAGTAAACAGCAGCCGCCAAGTCCACAGGAAAGGCTGACACCAAACCCCCAGGCCTCCCAGACAGAAGCGTCCCTTCAGCTGTTGTTGTTTTGCGGCGGCTGCAGCCTTCTCATGGCCTTGTACTGACAATAGTCGTAAATAACCGCCGTGCTGTAGAGAAATCATTTTAACAGCAGAGAGTCAAATAAATACATTAGAACTGACAGCTTAACTACAAGGAGTCCATTTGTATGTGGTGGCCTGCTGCTTCCCGAGACATGCGATGCACGCAGGGGCCAGCAGAGGGCGCGCCGAGCTCACGTTGAGCAAGGCCAAGGGCGGCTTTCCCCCAGCCCCGCCCAGTCCCTAGGAGGCCTCAGCCTCCCTTAAAACAAAGCTTTCAGACTCCAGTGTGTGCGGGGAGATCATGACACTCCCCACCCCACCCCTCCACAAAGTAAAGGCTTTGTTTGTAACTAAGCTGAGAGTTTAGGTTTGGGGTTGGGGCTGGGGTGCTGAGACCTGTGTTTCTCAGACGTGTGTCACCCCTGAGGGTGGCAGAGTCACCAGGTCACAGTAGGGGCATCACACCTCCTTCAGGTGCCGCCCACATGCACCCTAGTCCTACCCAGACACCCAGTCGGGGCTTTTCCTCCTTGGCCCTGGTTCTTGGCAGTTGTGGCTGATTTGCCCTATCATGACAGGTTTAACTCTGGTCCCTTCATTCTCAGAAGCATGTATCTGCCTCTTTCCCTGCCCATGGCTGGGCCCTTAGCATCCTGGTTTGCAAGCTGCTCACTCTTTCAGGAAGTGCTGAGTGTTATCAAAGGCAATAAAGTCTCAGGGCACGTCCTCCTCTGGGCGAAGGGGTACCTTTGCCGGGGGCTGGACCCTGTCTCATCTGCTGCCTGCTCCCCTGCTTCGGGCCCAGCAGGCTTTGCATAAGGAGAGCTTCCCTGGTGCTAGGACTGAACTACAGAGAGCAGAGAGGGGCTCTTATTTCCAGGGCTGACCACACTGGGTTCAAGCCCTCAACCAGCCCACAAGCTGCTGGGAGTTGGGGTGGAGATAGGTGTGAAGCGGGTGTTTCTTCCCACAGAGCCGGGTCTGCAGAAGAGGGCAGACAAATGTACCCAAATACTCACATGCTAATTGATTGGGGGGGGGGGCGGTGTGGATTTTTCTTTGCTGTCTTCTTGGTTCCCCGACTTCAAACTCCTTGTCAGTGTAGACTCCATCTTGCTCCCTGTTGAGTCGAGGGGACACATTATAGGAACACTTACCAGCTGCCTTTGAGTCTGTGGCCATGAAGTGAGTCGTTCCTGCTCTCTAAAGGGAGTTGAGATGGCAGCAGGTGAGCTAGAAAGAAGCACTTCATGGCCATAACGTTATTAGAAGCTATAATGAATCCCAAGCAGAGTTGTTGTCTGTCTCTTGGAAGCTGACTGGGTCTGACCACGTCTTGTCTCCTTGAAGCTGGTGAGATTTCTCTATAGTGTGAGAATGAAGTCCGTGGTGGAGTGGGCACCCCTGAGACTGTCTGCTCTGCACCCCTCCCCCTTGATCCCGCCCCCGCCCCCCGCCCCCCCGGGATGACTGGTCACCGACAGTATACAAGCCCCTGCTTCCGTTGTTCCCGAGGCCTACCGACATTTTTGTTGTTGAATTCCTTGAGATACCTAAATTCTTCTGGGAAAATTTCCCTTAAAAACAAAAAGCAGAAATAACCCTCCCTTCCTTCAATCCCCAGCTCCAGTCACATGGTTGTTAGTTGCAATCAAAAGCTCGCTGTGGCCCCCACCAAGTTCATGACTTCAGCCTCCAGGGTTCTTCATCAGAATATGCCCTCGCCAGACAGAAGCTCGTGCTTTTGTCCACGTGTGCGCCCTTCTCTCTGCCCAGAACCCTTCAGGATCCCTCTCTCTCCCTCAGGCTCACATAAGCTGTCCCCTCTCCTCTGAGGCCGTCCCAGTCAGGGCAGATAGATTGCTACCCTAGTACTCTGCTCATCCCTCTTAGAACACGTTCCTCGGCGCTGGGATTCCAGAATTGTCCTCTGCACCGGGCTGTGACATCCTCCAGGGTGACGTGCCCTGGTCAGCCGTGTTTCCATGATGCCTGACACATTCTAAACACAGAGGCGTGTTTATACAGGGACAATGAGGCTTACAGTCCTGCCCACAGATGGGAGGGAGGTCCTGCAAAGGTCCTCATGGCCAACAATTCCTAAAGATTAGACACATGGAGGTAGAGAGAAAGAATATATAACAGCAAGAGCATGAACACAGGGCAGAGTGAATATCTCTGTTCCTCTTCCTTCTGATCCTCATCTAACTCTCACTCCTCTCTTCACACACACACACACACACACACACACACACACACACACACACACACACACACACCTTGCGACTTTCCTTTGCTGCCCTAGCCCCCATCCAGGGTTTAGAACTGGCTCACACTTCAGTAATCTTCCGAGCTATTACATCCAGAGCCTTCTCCAACCTCTAATCGCCAGCGAAAATGCCCCCAACTCGGAGGCAAAGAGAAAAGGAGTAGAAGAAAGGAGAAAAGAAGGCGAGAGGAGCTAAGAGAGAAAAGTAATATCCAATTTCAACATTTCGTTCTTTGCCATTTAAACGTCCGGAGGCAGCAACTGTGCAATTTGTATGTTTTGGATCATGTCTGCTTCCTTGTGGGAGTTTCATAAATTGATGATGATAACGCAGCACATTTCTTTTAAGTCCTTAGACATTCAGTCTTTATTGCTTTATAAAGTCTGCTCGGGGCACAGATGAAATGAAACTGGTGAGATTTTGCTCTGTCCATTCTGCAAATCCCATCACACAGTTTGCACCTGTGATGCAACTTGCATTCAGAAGCAGCAAGTCACATTGCAAAAGGCACTGGAGGCCAGCGCTGGGAGGCAGGGGACAGGGGGTGACCGGGAGACTGGACAGAGCCCTCTCAGGGGCTGGTGGGAAAAGAAGGTTCTTGATTAAAGACCAGTCCAGGGAAGCAGCTGTGGCTTTCTATAACCTCCACTTGCAACCAGGAATTTTTGAAAATTATACACAGTTCATTTCCCTCCAGCCCTGTAATAAAATATATGCAATATGTAAATAGCAGAGTTTCTAATGTGGAAGCCATAACCGTCACCTGCTCTATTTAATTATTGGAACACAATGCTTTTTTCCCCCACAGCTGAATAGCTACACTAATAGGAATATTACCCCGATGGACAAACTCACTCCCCAGACCAATACATTTTTGGCTTTTATGCTGATTTCATGAAATAAATGTGAGTCATTTGGAGTTCACACCAGAAAGCAAGGAGTTCTTCAGTATAGGCAGCGGTGTGACTCTGAACTTCAGGCTGGAGAAAAACCTTCCATCCTATCTAATAAAAGGGTAATATGCAAATTAACTGTCACTCCATCACAAAGTTGGCAGCACCCATAGCCACAAGATGGCAGCACCCAATCCTCTCAGCCCTGCCGGAGTCCCCCAGTCCCGGGGGGGGGGGGGGGTGGCCGCTGAGAGCGGGCAGCGTGAGTGGCCCGGCGGAATGCTTGCTTCCTCACCGCGGTGACGAGGCAAGCATTCTGTGCCCAGCCATGGATGGGCCTCTGGGCCGCAGAGAGTCTCTGGGCAGTGGGCGCGAAGTGGCCAGGCCCCGCAGAGAGCTACTGATGCAAGGATTCGTGCGCAGGGCCACTAGTTGTTAAGAAAAGGAATCGGACCTCTTCAGATTGAGTTGTAAAACTAAAACAGATGGAAGTAGCACATCCCTTCGACCCCCCTGACTTACACACACACACACACACACATACACACACACACACGCAGGCAAGCATGACTCTTTCTCTTCTCTAATGAACTCATTTATTCCTGAAGTGCAAGGGTGACTTAACTCATGCTGGCTTATATGCAAATGACAAGCGGTAGCTGGTTCCTTTTTTGTGAGGAGAGAACAGACCAGACCCCCCATGGGGTGGCATTACCAGGTCCAACTGGGAAAAGCTGCTCCCAAGGTGCACAACCTGGTAAACTTGGCCTTCAGCTGCTGGCCTCCCCATGGGGGGCAGTGGCCGGGGGTGGCAGCTTCAGGTTCCAGAGAGACTGGGCTCAAGGGATGCCTCTCATTTGTTGAGTTCCTTACAATACTGCCAGTCCTTCCAGGATGTTGTGTAGCAACTGTGTTCATAGACAGTGGATGTAAATGGATCAGTGGGTGTCTGCGTGCGCATTGCTGATCAGCATAATGGAGCTGCATTGTGGCCGGTTCTGTACGGATGGCCAGTCTATTTGTCATGTGAGACCCTGCCTGCAAAAGTGCCCTGCCAATGCTGCCGTGCTTTGCAAACTATAAGCCGCTACAGACACACGGGTTTGCAGCGATCAGGGGTTGTGATGATGAATCCCTGAAGGGCAGAGCGTGACAACAGGCTAACCCAGGGTGCTCTCAGACATGGAGCGAGTTAGACTTGAAATCAGAAATGAGCCCGAGATTTACTGATTTTATTAGAGGGAATAAATGCTTGGAGACAGAGGGGGGTCGTTTATGAGGGCTGTTAATAGCTTGCTAGGAAAATGCACATCGTGTTGCCTGCCATCTAGTGGCGGGAGACTACCATTGCAATTCCCTCCAGACCCTGGGAAATGACTTCCAGATTGTCTCTGAGAAGGGCGGGCAGATAAAGGAGGAGCTGTCAAGGGGGAGCTCACTGTGCGGTGAGTGAAAGAGAGCGACTGTCATCGCGGCCTCGCTGGCCCAGGAGCCTGACCCCAGGCACCCGCCACAGCTTTAACCGGCATCTCCAGTGTGTGAACCTTGAGAGCCGGGTTGTTTAGACATTAAGTAAGAATAACAACAGAAATGATCCGAATGATGATGATCATATTAAGAAGCATAAACAATTATAATCATAATAGCAGATTGCTTGCACTGTTCCTCTCTGGGCTCCGATTGGTAAACATACAAAGGATTGAGGCAGGGGGTGGAGGATGCCCAGGAGGCTGCAAACAGGATATAAAGTCCTCCCCCACTTCATTCCTCTTTCCAGGGGAGGTTGGTGAATTACAGTTCTGCCTTGGGAGCACCCGGAGCTTTTGAACAGGGGCCACCTCCCGCAATCTCTCAGTGCACCCAGGCAAGTGTTTGGGGCTGTGGCCACTGCGGGCCAGGCACTGCCTTCTCTCCCTGCGGCGGCCTCAGCCAGGGCAGCTGCTAGGCATGGGCTCCCCATGAAGAGTCTGGGGAACCACTAGGAGAAAACAACAATAATGAATAAAGCACTTGCTTAAATTAAAAAAACAAAAACCTTTAAGTTAAGAATTTCAGTGCTTTATTATTTTTTAAAAAATATATATTTTTATTGATTTCAGAGAGGAAGTAAGAGGGAGAGGGAGATAGAAACATCAATGAGAGAATCATTGATAGGATGCCTCCTTCATGCCGCCTACTGGGTATAGAGCCCGCAACCCGGGCATGTGCCTTGACCCAGAATTGAACCATGACCTCCTGGTTCATGGGTCGATGCTCAACCACTGAGCCACACCAGTTGGGCATCAGTGCTTTATCAATTGGAAGTCATTGATCAGTACTTACTCTCTCATGCACTATGTCAGACAGATCTCACAGTGATCACATAAGGTCAGTACGGTCACCAACCCCCTTCACAGATGGAGAAATAGAGGATTACTAGTAGAGAGTAGTTTGGTGAAGGGCACATAGTAAGGAATTAAACCAGGATCCAAACCCTGTTCGCACACTCCTCATTCTTTACACCTTATGGACTCAGGTTATCTTGTCCCAAACACTGAACATCAGAACCTTAGCGTAGAAAAGAACTCTGAAGTTCACCGTCCTAATTCAATCGCTCACCCCAAGACAGGTGTTTCAAGTTCCTGAGACCACCTCCCCCACCGCCTTCCCTGCCCTTACACTCTGATCCACAAACTGAGGTCTGGAGGTGCCACTCAAAGCTCCCTGAGCGTTTCTCCAGCCTGTGCCCACAGTATCTCTATGGCAGGAGGGAGGAGGGAGGCGTAAGAAAGGGCTTGGGGTGGGAAGAGACGGGTTGGCTCCAGTGATCTAGAGGAGGAAAGGAAAGAGCACAAAGTTGGGCAGGAGACTGGCTTTCAGAAACGGTCAGGTCCACTTTTTTTTTTTTAATAGTTTTAATTTGTGAATAGGTTTTATATATATATATATATATATATATATATATATATATATATATATATATATTATTGATTTTTTACAGAGAGGAAGGGAGAGAGATAGAAAGCTAGAAACATCGATGAGAGAGAAACATCGATCAGCCGCCTCCTGCACACCCTCCACCGGGGATGTGCCCACAACCAAGGTACATGCCCCTGACCGGAATCGAACCCAGGACCCTTCAGTCCACAGGCCGACACTCTATCCACTGAGCCAAACCGGTTTTGGCAGGTCCACTTTTTTAAAGGGTATGCAGAACATTAGCATCCCCCCCTTTTTTTTTTTTAATGAAAAGTCAAGCACAGATGACCCAAGAGCCAGTGCTTGCTTCTCTTCTGCATGCTGCCTAAGCAAACAGGCTCTTGTTTACGTCAAAGTTAAGTAAAACCTTAACTGATGTGATTTTTGTGCCTCCATTATTAATGGATGGTGGGAGCAGCTGCAGCCGCAGGACTCGCCACAGTGCCCTTGGCTCCCTTGCTGATCTCCTGGGCACCAGGAGTTGCCGCTGCCTCTCAGGGGCTCCTGGAGTGTGAGGGAAATACAGGCAGCTGGGGAGATGTCCATGGTGGGGATGGCCCAGAGGTGCTGAAGGGAGCCCCCATGCTCGCTAGCCCCCAAATGGGCTACCAGCAAGGAGATGCCTGTGTGTGTGTGGGGGGGGGGGGGTGCTGGTCACTGACTCCCAGGGAATGTGGGTAGTGGCTGAAACCCAGCGAGTCCTGAATCACACCTTCTTGTGGTTGGAGGTGACTCTAGCTCCCCACTTGGCCTTTGGCTTTCCAGAGGTGAACTTGTGATTATGTGGGGACTTGGGTGTCTCTATGTAGCTGGAGTCTTTGCTTCCCGTTAAAGTGAAAACATTTATCTGGCCAAATAAAGCCACCCTAGACTATTCTAAAAGCAAATGTCCTTTAGCTATTTTGTGTCTGATGTTTGTCTTCCTGTGTATTCTCTCTTATCTGGAGACTTTGTGGATTTCCTAAAAATCAATATAAGAAGCTGAAAGGAAGTTAGCATGTGCTACTCAGAAGAGCTGCATTAAAAGAGAGCAAGAAAGAAGAGCTGGAGGGAGGGGTAGAGGGAGGGAAAGACACAGAGAGAAGACTAAAGGCAAACTGTGAATTTATAAAGCAAGTGTCTATGTGCCTTTCCCTGTGTTAGGAACTATGAGAATTCAGAAAATAAAGGCCAGCTCAACTCTCCCGGGTCTCACAGGTATTTGAGGAGGCAACACAGTAAGGAAGCTAAAAGGAGGGATTCTCATCAAAGGACACATATGTCACAAATACACACACACACACACACACACACACATAAACATATATGTTATGTGTCACAAATGGTAAAAATTTAAAATTATACATTTGCTTGCATCTGCATAGACCAGGGGTCCTCAAACTTTTTAAACAGGGGGCCAGTTCACTGTCCCTCAGACCGTTGGAGGGCCAGAATATAATTTAAAAAAAAACTATGAACAAATTCCTATGCACACTGCACATATCTTATTTTGAAGTAAAAAAACAAAACGGCAAAAACACCCGCATGTGGTCCGCAGGCCGTAGTTTGAGGACGCCTGGTATAGACTATCTGAAAGATGCTTAAGAAACTCGTGGCATTGGTTGTCTCCAAGGAGAGATGTGGGGTGGCTAGCAGAAAGGGCTGAAAAAAAAAAGAAACCTTCATTGTATACCTTTTGGAAGGGCACAGTTTCTGAAGTCAAATGAAACAATGGCCATCTATGTATTGTATTTTCCTTTTTGGAAGGTTTACATGAACATGGTAGCAGATTTACTCATCCTATCTAATAAAAGAGTAATATGCAAATTGACCATCACTCCAACATACAAGATGGCTGCCCCCATGTGGACACAAGATGGCCAGCAGGGGAGGGCAGTTGTGAGGGACCAGGCCTGCAAGGGAGGGCAGTTGTGGGCGATCAGGACAGCAGGGGAGGGCAGTTAGGGGTGACCAGGCCGGCAGAGGAGGGAAGTTGGGGGCGACTGGGCCTGCAGGGAAGGGCAGTTGGGGGGTCCCAGGCCTGCAGGGGAGGGCAGTTAGGGATGACCAGGCCTGCAGAGGAGGGCAGTTAGGGGTGACCAGGCCTGCAGGGGAGGGCAGTTAGGGGCAAACAGGCTGGCAGGGGAGCAGTTAGGCATCAATCAGACTGGCAGGGGAGTGGTTAGGGGTGATCAGGCTGGCAGGCAGAAGCGGTTAGGGGCAATCAGGAAGGCAGGCAGGTGAGCAGTTGGGAGCCAGCAGTCCTGGATTGTGAGAGGGATGTCTGACTGCCTGTTTAGGCCCGATCCTACTAGGATTGGGCCTAAACGGGCAGTTGGACATCCCTTGAGTGGTCCCAGATTGGAGAGGGTGCAGGCTGGGCTGAGGGACACACACCCCCTGTGCACGAATTTCATGCACTGGACCTCTAGTTAATTTAATAATTATATATGTAATGGTATTCTATGTTGGGAGGTGGGCTGTGATGTGTCAGGCATAAATGATACTTTCAACATTCCAGACCCAATTCAAAGTGTCCTGCTTACACTAACTCATTTAAACTTTGTAGTAGCCCTATGAGCATGTCCTATCATTATCACCCCATTTGATGGATGAGGAAACTGAGGGTCACCAAGGTCAAACTAAGTTGCCCAAAACCAAACAGGCAGTAAGTGGCAGAACCGGGCGTTAGTCAGTTACCTGTCTCTGGAGTGTGTGCTTTTGGTTAATATCAGGACAGGCTCTATAATTTGCGGGGCCCAGTGACAAATGAAAATCTGGGCTGCATTGTCAACAAGTATGAAGAATTTTACTCCAGCGACCACAGAGCATTAGTCCAAGTGTGGGGTCCACCTGAACAGAGGTCACACACCCACAGAGCCAGCCTTGGTCAACACACCACTGCCCTTCAAGGCAAACCAGGGCCTCACCCTCACGGAGCTGGCATTCTGACTGGAGGGCTGAGTGGATGATTATAATAAACAAATAGGACATTAGTGTGTGCCAGGGAGAGAAGTAACATGCCTATGGCACAGGCGCTGTAGTAAAGACACTGCCTGTGTTTCCCTAATTTTGTTGACTATAGAACCATTTACTTTAATGTAAATCAGTATTTTTTTACCTTGTCACCTTATAAAATCATCCGTGGAACTGGAGCTTTGACAAACTCATTTTGGGCAACTCTGAATGGTATGAACCCCTAATTCTGTAGATGAGGAAATGGGGACCCAGAGAGTGTGCAGGGCTTGGTCAGTGTCTCATGTGGCTGGTTGGTGCCCAGAACAGACCCATGTCCCTTGACTCTCACCCACTGTCCTCTCTGAGATGCCTGGAGGAGCCGAGGGACAGCTGACTCGTTCCCTGTCTGTTCATGCATTTTAGCAGGCAGATAGGTCGTGCTTAGCTGTGCTGTAGAGTGGGGTGGCTTTTATTTCTTACAGAACATTCCTTTCCTCGTCTGGTGATGTCTTTTCCTTTCAAAGCCCCCTTCTCCTCTTTCTTTTTCTTGTTTTCAATTCTAGGTCGCCTCTGTACCACTGTTTGTCTGAAATGCAAGTTCATGTTGTACTTGATACTATCTTAAAAATGAAAGGAATCATTTGCTTCCAAAATGATGGGTTTCATTAAATGATGCATGTGTCTGTTAAGGACAGCATGCCATCTTTGCATTGAAAACCCATGGCTTTGGCCTGGTTGTGTGTGTGTGTGTGTGTGTGTGTGTGTGTGTATGTATGTGTGTGTGTGTGTGTAAAGAAATATGGGCAAATGTTTACAGAATGCTACATTCATTCAGTGTTAAAAGGACACACGTGGATATCGTGCCATAGGCTCTTTAGGTTGTTGAGGTAGTGCCATTTGAAAACATTTGTTTTGCTCTGGCTGGTGTGGCTCGGTTGGTTGAGCATTGTCCCGTGCACCTAAAGGTCGGCGGTTCCATTCCTGGTCAGGGCACATACCCAGGTTACAGGTTTTGTCCTGGTCAGGGTGCATGCAAGAGGCAACCAGTCGATGTTTCTCTCTCTCCTTTTCCCTCTAAAAAAAAAAAATCAATAAAAACATATTTTTAAAAAGAAAATAATTTCTTTAAAAAATGAAAGATAGAAACATGTTTTACCTTAAATTTTGCCTTTGATAAGGTGCCTTCAGAGTAAATTCTGTCCACAGCCCTTTGCTTCTCATTAAAAAGGTGGAGTTTAAGCTCTTCCTACTGCATTTAGATCAACTTTTTCACTTAAACAGTTATTTTTATTTTATTTTATTTTATTTTACTTTATGAATTTGCTTGTTTGCATTGGCCAACTCAACCATCTGTTTGGATTTATGTGAACTCAGGGTCAAGTGCTGATGCAGCTGAAGAATTGCAGAAATTAATTCTGAAAATGGCGAAAGGAATAAGAACCTAAGCCCAAATCCGTGCTCGGTAGGCTAAAACTGATCAATTTCCCGGTCTCTAATTAAAACAAGCCACCAAATACAACAGCAGCATAAAATCCAGGGCTTTTCCTGGTGATGAATGTGACCGGCCTGCAAATTTCTCATTGCTGGGAACAGAGATTTCATGCGCAATAGCAGTTAAACAGAAAGCTTACTGGCAATTTATGTTTGGTCATATGTATGTATTTACTCACTGCCCAAACCCTGCCCCCATCAACCCCCATCCACAACGTTAAACCAATTAAACCAATTAAACAAAAAAAAAGTTTCTTTCTCTCACCTATGTGTCTTGGAAGGCGCTCATTTCTGGATGTTGAAGGGGTAAACAAATATGGCAGGAGAGCTAAACTTCTGATGACTTGAATTGTGAAAATTTGCATGTGCACCATCTGCTCTTAAATGGAATCCTAGCTTTCCATCAATTAGCACTATAATTTCGGAAGTAATGTAGGTTCACTTCTGATTGATCTTCAATTAACACTAGTTCTTAACTATTTTCTTTATTCCTAACTTATCTTCTCTCTTAGATAAACACGGAAGCTGCAAAATGACCTTCCTGCTTTGAAATGCAGATACCTCTTTTTGATGGGAGTATCCATGTTCCTTCCACCTCCCTTCACCCCGGAGTTAGTAAGAGCTCAGGTAATGCCAAGTCAGTATAATTTTATTTCCAAAAGAGTATCAGGAAATCAGCCAAGAAGGCCTCATTACATGCAAATTTATTCCTTCCTTCCTTCCTTCCTTCCTTCCTTCCTTCCTTCCTTCCTTCCTTCCTTCCTTCCTTCCTTCCTTCCTCTCCTTCTCTCTCTCTCTTTCTTTCAAATTGGAAATTTTTACAAAATAAGTTACAAAATTATTATGTCAAGAAGCCCCCAAAACAGCAATTGCAAAACTGAAGGAATTTGGAGGTTGTGCAAAATCATCCGGCTCCTTTCCTAGGACACAAGCTCTCAGGGTGTGAAGGGGACACAGCTGTCCCCTAGCCATCCCCACCCAGGGCAGGCGTCCCCGCCTGAGCTTCCCGCCAGATGGACAGCCAGCTTCTCCTTGTTGCCACCTCTGGATAAAGGGGCAGAACCTCCCTGATGAGGTGGTTGCAGTGACGTTCTGGCAGCTGATGCATGTTTACCAACTGACATAACTCTGATACTTTTGCAGTCTAGGATAATGCCCAATGTTATTGCTAATTTCCTTATAGCTGATGGTAATGTATCACTGTGATATGTTATCCGGCTTTCCCTTCACAGATCCCATTCATATAATATTTGTTATAGTTTCAAGCACATAATTTTACCACAGAGGGTACCGTCTTTTTCTCATTATGGAAATAAGATTTACTTAGCAATCCTTTCTGCTATGGTCAGCTTATTGGAAGCTTTTTATGCCATTAAGCAAGGATAGTATTTTTTTTTAATGGAAAAGGTCTAAGACTTTTCCTTCTTATCTTATATTTGTGTTATATGCATCATTGTGTCCTTTATTAGCTTGCTATACTAAGAGAGAATGAACAACATTTGTTGAAAATGAATCACAAAGGGCACTGTACTTATGGCTTAATACCACAAAAGCTCACTTCTTGCTCATGTGGCAGTCCCATGTCCATGCTGTCTTTCCTTGATGATGTGCCACGTTATAGTTCCCCTGTCCTCCAGGGATTTGAAAGCTTCCCCATTCAGCCAGGATATGCGGGGAAAAAGACAGAATGGAGGCTCCCATGTGGGAGTTTATATGGGCCTGAAAGTGCCACTCATCATTTCTTCATGCATTCCATGAGCTGCAACTCAGCCACTAGCCAAACCCCACTGCAAGACCAGCGGGAAATAGCCTGTACTTATTGTCAAGAATGGCCCGCTGGGCTGCGGGACCTTTACCTGACTCCCCCTGCTTCCACTCAGCATGCTTTCACTGAGACTGGAAAGGAAGACACGCTGCTGCAAGGCCTCCCTTCTCTGGATGTGTATGATATGGATGCCCCAGAAATTTCCCTTTTTTATGGGGCTGAACCTTGAAATGACTTTCTCCAATTGGACCCCAGCTTCTACCTGAAGGAAGTTACAGCTTATAGGTTTTAACGTATAATAACAGCAGCAATAATAAGAGTCGACTACCTTTAGTGAGTCCTTACTACATGTCAGACGCTGTTCTACATGCTTAGCTGGATAATCTCATTTAATCACTGTTGCACCTGTAAGAAGTAGGTACTTTCTTATCAATATTTGAAATGAAGAAACCCAGTTGTAAAGAGATTCAATTTTATTACAGTGATATTATTTTAATTTAGGTACAAATGCTACGTTTGGTTTAGAAAACCATGGCTGACTCTGAAGGATATGATTGGAAAGAATTAGTACAGCCCAGATGGTGAGGCTCAGAGGTTGAGTATAGACCCATGAACCAAGAGGTTGCTGGTTTGATTCCCAGTCGGGGCACATGCCTAGGTTGCAGGCTTAATGCCCAGAAGGGGGCATGTAGGAGGCAGTTGATCAATGCTTCTCTCTCATCGATATTTCTATCTCTCTTTATCCCTCTCCCTTTCTCTCTCTCTAAAAATCAATAAAAACATATCTATATGTATTTAAAAAAAAAAAAGAATTAGTACAACTTCTGGCATGAATTCCCAGCACATGGGTATCTAACCATACCTTCTAAGAGCCACGCCCACTTTAGGTAGCCACTTCCCTCTGTAGCACCCTAGCATACCTGTCCATGCTGGAACCTGCCAATAAAACTGACGACCCTTCCTGACCAAAAGAGGACTCAGCACTTTTGCAGAATTCACAGGCCACCAAGACAGTGTCCCTCCATCAGCACTGTCCTCACCCTGTTTGGAGCTGTGAGCACTATTGCCCTAGACTAGGAACATTCCCCTTTTCTTCCTATGGGGGCCAGGAGAATAGGGGGTGGCATTGGGGCTTGTTCCTAGTTTCCTTATAGCTAGTGAATCTGTAGGAACTTCTACATGAATCTATGTGAAACTCCTGTGAAATGGCCCACTTGGGTGAAGGAAAATCCCTGTTCTTAGTTCTTCCCTTAGCATTTGGATATTAATCTTTATTGGGACTAAAGCAAAGTCTCATTTACTCAATGACCCCAGCTCATTGCACTGCAGCCAAGAATAAGGAAGCGAGTAAAGGAGACCCTCAGTGTGAAAGGAGATGCCACTAACTAAATCCAACAGTTGGGAAGGTGAGATTATGCAGGCAAAGCCCCAGTTCCCACGGAGGAGGCCTTGGACCTCAGGAAGGTTTAGTGCCTCCTTCCCATGGCATGGGCAGTGGAGTGTTGGCTCTGCTCAGTCATCAAGGGTGACAGGGATGAAGGGAGGTAGGGAGGAGGGCGCGGCTCCACTATCAAAACTATGTTGACTATCCATGTTCATTTACCCAAATCAATGCCTATAACTCTCTGTTAAAAATAATCTAATTGTCCTTCAGATTCTGCTCTTTAGAGGTAATTGTTAGCGAAGGCTACAGTATTTGCTCTTCTTCCATAAATGATCTATATCTATATATATAAAAGCCTAAGCAGCCGAATGACGGAACGACCAGAACAACCAGAACCACTGGAATCACCGGTCGCTATGATGTGCACTGACCACCAAGGGGGCAGATGCTCAATGCAGGAGCTGCCTCTTGGTGGTCAGTGCGCTCCCACAGTGGAAATGTGCTCAGCTGATCGACCAGAACTGGTGGCCTACCAGCCTGGCGGCAGCCACTCCCTCCCTCAGTAGTCCTACAGGTCCAATCTCCAGAGAATGGGCCAGGCACTGATGGACCAGCACCACTGGCACAATCCCAACAGTGCCACCAGCCTCCTGGAAGTCGGCTTTGGGCACCGTGGCCACTTCCCCTCCCTAGACGCTCTGCAAGGAAGAAAAAATATATAAGTGGCTGCCAGGTGGCTCCCAACAACCGGTGCAAATGTCAGGGAGACAGATCTGGATCCCAGGCTGGCCAGGGCGTCCTACCACCTGCACAGAGGGCCGATCGCATCCTGCCCCCCACTTCCCTCGGGGGCCCCACCCATGCACGAATTTGTGCACCGGACCTCTAGTTCAATTATAACACTAAATCTCTCTCCCTGTTTTTGTTTGTTTGTTTGTTTGTTTGTTTGTTAATTCACCTGTGTATATAGACCTCTACCTTTCCTCCCCTCTCCACCCCCCTTTACCAGTATCTGGATGTTGACTTTTCAGTTTCACTTGAATAGCTTATTTCCCTTTCTCCAACGGGCAGCCAAAGACTGAGCGAGAAACTAATTCCATGGGGTTTAGTCTTGAAATTTAGAAAGAGTTAGATTAGGAAATCCAGATTTAAATATTCCCTAATGAGTAGCTGTAATTAAATACTTGCTTTGACAACTGTCAGTTACCTGGAGGACATCACAAGCAAATCAGGTGGGAGAAAGACTCAGGCCTTATGAAGGATTGGCCTTTTAGAAGAAGGGGCCTATCTGATATATGAGAATGTGAAACAGAGAAGGTTGAGGGGTAACTTATCCCCCACCAGGCCTATTACAGCGCCTTAGCCACAATGGACACTTAATTCATGATTTTTGAGTGTGCTGGGGGGAAGCTAGGCTGCAGGTGAGAGAGCAAAAGAAAAGGGCAATTACGTAGGGGGAGGGAGCAGAAAAGCTGTTTTTGATTTTAAGACACTGAGATGCTTGAGGGGGGAGAGGTCAGTGCATTTTTTATCTCTGGGGAGATGAAGCACCGAGTTAGACAAGACAGGAGGAACCTCAGAAAAAAAGCAGTTAACTTCGGAGTCTATAAAAGACTTTGCAAGAATATGTGAGGGTTAAGAAGTGCTGAAGTTGTGTCTCCTTCAAATCCCATTAGTGGGGAAAGTATTTTCGCAGCCACATTTTAAAAAAGTGAATGGCAAGAAACAGGCTCTCCTTCCCTTCTGCCCTCCCTCCGCGGAGGGGACCGAGCGTGGCCCGGTGCAGGCATGTTCAGACTAATGGCACGAGAGCAGTAATGAGGCCTTTCTCCAAGGACTGATTTGTCTGCAGAAAGGAGAAGTCATCAGGTATCCATTGTGAGAAGACCCGCCTTCTCTTAACAATGGCCCTGATGAAGCTGCTAGAAGGTTCTTATCAGAGAGAAAAGACTCCTAGCAGCAGGAGGGGAAAATGAAAGGCTACAAACCCCCAAATCATGCCGTAAGCTCAGTGCAGTAGAGAGGAAGAGGGAAGGCACACTTCCTGAATGCCAAGTGACGGTGGCTGGTCAATCAAACTGAGCCTCTAAAGAGAGACATTAAAAAAGATGAGCGAGGGCCAGCTTCCCTGCCGGCGGGCTGGACGCAGGGAGTGTGAGGTTGCCTGGGCTTGCGCTGTGGAATTCTAAGTTCTTTGGGCTGAGGTAAACAGCTACAGGTCATATAAACGTATCCTCTGGCTTCTGCCTAGAGGTTTTCTAGACCCAGGTCACAGGGTGCCTCCTGTAGCTGGATCCCGGGAAGGAAGAAAAAGATTCACATCCGGCAGAGTCTTAACAAGACCCTAGGCCCATTGTTGCAGGTTGCAGATACTCACATTCAGAAAACACTGGGTTTTCTGGGTGCTGTAGAAGGGAGAAGAGAAGTAGAATCAATGTTGCACTTTTTAAGTTTTGTCAGATGCTTTACTGATTTGGACTCATTTCATCTCTATCACCTCCTGAGAGGTATTATTGTTTAGCACATGATTAATGAACTGTGACAAAAACATCCAATCCCATTGCTCCCCCATTCAAAATGCTTTATTGGCTCTTTATTCCTAAATTGACCTCTGCCCTCCCTCCAGCCCAGAATTAGAAAGCTTCCCCCAGATGGCCACCACCCACCTCTCCTGCTTTTCCTCCCAGCACTTACATGCATGTCTTGCTTTGGTGCTGGGCAAAGGCGACTTCTTTGATGTTCTTCAGTCAAGACCTCACGCCACCTCCCGTCCTTGGCTGATGCTATTCCCTCCACCTGCAGTGTTCTCTTGACATCTCTGGCTCTGCTCCCTTGGTTAGGGGCAGAAATAGAATATTGGGGACTATTAGTTGTAAGAAATAGTAATCATATTCTGTTAACTATGATTGTTTTGTTCCAATTAAAGAAAGCACATTCCAACCGGACTGGGAGAGACATGTATGTCCCCAGGACCGGGGAGTCAGCCTTGGACCTGGAAGTCAACCTTGGAATGCAATCCAGTCTCATTCAAGAACTTCCTATTATATGGAAAGATTAACATTCTTGTTGCGCCATCAATGGAAATTCCCGCCCCCCCTCCCCGCCAGCCCACATTGCCTGTAATACCCATTTTGCATACCCATTCTTATTCCTTTTGCCTACTTCCCCCTGTAATCTTCCTCCTACCCAATATAAGCAACAGGTTTATGGGGGGGGGGGGGCTGCAGAGCAGATTTTTGTGGATGACCTGCTGCTCTCCCTTACTGGCAGCAGTATTGGATTCAGTCCTGTCCCTGCTTAATTGGCTCAAGTAGTGAGAGGCAGCCTGAATCCATTGGTTGTCCGGTTTCATATTCACGTTTTTAAAATCCTATCTATCTTTCAAAGTTGTGTGAATTCTCCTCCTTCATGAAGTCTTGATTCAAATGGAGATTAAGTTCTCCCTCCCTGGAACTCTCATGGGGCTTCTCCTATTGCTCCTTATATTATGGTCATTTGTGTTCTCATCTAACCCTCTGTAATAAACCATGAGTTCAAGGGCAGGGACTTGTGTTCTGCTTATCTCTCTTTTATCTCCCAGTGACTAGTATATAGTAGGTGATCATTGAATAGTGATTGAGCCCAGCTAGTGTTGCTCAGTGGTTGAACGTATACCCCTGAATCAGGAGGTCACAGTTAGATTCCCCGGTTAGGGCACATGCTAGGGTTTCAGGCTTGATCCCCAGTAGGGGGTGTGCAGGAGTCAGCCAATCAGTGATTCTCTCTCATCATTGATGTTTCTTTCCCTTTCTTCCTCTCTGAAATCAAGAAAAATATATTTTAAAAACAGTGATTGAATGGGATTTTCATTAGCATTCAAATGTCTAATTGTGAAGCAGTGTAATCTTTGTTTCATTATTTCTAAGTTCTTTTGGAAAACAAGATTCACAGGAAACATTTGGATTTCTTGAGGCAGCATTCACGTGCTAGGTGAAGGTCACCTGGGAAGAACTGTCCCTTATCAGGGACAGACTTTAAAGGGATTTGGATTTTGGCTCCTTTCACTGCTGTTCCTTGTCCTCTAAACAGGGTAGAGTCAAGCAATACAAGGTGCAATTTATTCCATACTTACCCTGTGCCTAGCCCTTTGTTAGCCATTTTGGATCATTAACTGATTTAATCTTTGTAACAATCCCTCCAAGGAGGCATTATTTCCCTTGCACAGTTGAATAAACTGGTTTAACAAAGTTAAATAAGTTGCTTAAGGTTATATAGCTAGCAAAGATTCCAGCTCAGATACTGGCTCCAAACTTGTGTACGTGCCCACTATACTATGCTGCCTCCTGGACCTGATCCAGAGGATTTTCTAGGAAAGAAATAGGCAGGGAGAACATGCAAGATGCAACACTGTTAAAAATGAAATTTTAAGAAGCCCCTTAAGGATAGAGGAGACGGATAACAGGATGTAGCAGTTGGTCCTCCGCCTATTAATCCTCATAACCCCTGAGGCAGTTTTGATTATCATCAGATCTGAGAGCTGCCGCTCTGTAGTGTAGACAGAACATGGGTGTCATCGTCAGAAAGCTGTGGTTCAAAACCCATCTCTGTCACGGACCAGTCACATGAAATTTAAGCAAGTTATGAAAACTTTGTGTGCTTAATGTTCTCATCTGTAGAACGGGGAGCATAACAACCTCTGGAATGTTTGTTGTAAGGATTCAAGGAAAGGATTAAATGTGATTACATGACCATGGAGGAAGTGAAATTGCCACCACGATGCTTGAGACACAATCAGTTTGAAAACCCTTTAAAAATGCTTTTTTAGCCCAAACCAGTTTGGCTCAGTGGATAGAGCCTCGGCCTGAGGACTAAAGGGTCCCAGGTTCAATTCCGGCCAAGGGCATGTACCTTGGTTGCAGGCACATCCCTAGTAGGGGGTATGCAGGAGGCAGCTGATTGTTTCTCTCTCATCAATGTTTCTAATTCTCTATCCTTCTCCCTTCCTCTCTGTAAAAAAATCAATAAAATATATATATTTTTAAAATGCTTTTTTATAAATTTCTTGTTTTTTTTTAATTGATTTTATTTATTTATTTTTATTAATCCTCACCTGAAGGATATTTTTCCATTGATTTTTAGAGAGTAGAAGGGAGGGGGAGAGACAAAGCCTGCAACCAAGGTACATGCCCTTGACCAGAATAGAACCTGGGACCCTTCAGTCTATGGGCTAAAAATTTTTTTTTTTAAGATGTGTTCTCTTATAGTCTTTAACAGTGAACAAATTCTTGTGATAGAATGTTTTATTTTAATCCACTTGTGTCTCTGTGCAGAAAGCTTTCCCAACCCAACCTTAGGCTCGGTGGCTGCCCTTTTGGGGTGTTCCCGGGGAGCCCTGGGCATGCATCCCTCTTCACCTTGCCTCACTCTGCAGAAATTATCTACAGAAGTGCCTTGTCCAGGTAGCACTTAGGCAGAGAGCTGAGCAGGAGAGGCACCAGTATCCCATCTTCAGGAATACCAGAAATGCTTAATGACTTGTGGAGAGCGGCTACAGTGTTTGGACAGGTTCAAGCCTCGGACTAAGGAGAGGGCACAGTCCTCTCATGGCCACGTGCAAGTCCCAGCATTATAACCAGAGGCTATAGTTGTAAGCTTGAACCTATGGTCTGGCCCCACGTGGCTGAGTGATGTGAGCTTGATAGAGTTTAGGTGCATGTAATTGAGTAGGCTTGAAACTGACGAGAATGTTGTAAACATCTTGTCCATGCCCTTACTTTGCCTCGTGGAATCTGGCTATCAAATAAAGATACGGCTTACAGGCAGTGGCACTGTCTCTCTCCATCAAAGAGGGCAGCGTCCCACCCAGACCCAGCTTTCTTCCCTTGTCTATCTTTTCTAAATCCTTCACTGCCCCCTCTCAGGCTCACCCTTGGCCGTGCTGGTCCGGCGCAAGGACTTGCCCCAGACCATGTGTTGAGTCAGTGGCAGAACCAGGAATCAGATCCTAGGGTTCCTTCCACTATGTCAGCAAAGAACAACTTCGGAGGAAAACTTGTCCTGGCCCAGAGGAGAGGTGACCGTCCAGAAGCAGGTGAGGTTGGTTTTCTTCTCATTTCTAATTTTCTTTCATTTCTGGACTCTGGTTCCACGTTAATGGCTTGGCAGAAACTTCACAATTAAAATTGCGAGAGCCATCACTGCTAGTGGACCTCCAGGCAATTAGAGTAGCTGTCAAAGGTCTTAGAGCCAATATCTAGCCAGACCCTTTCTGAAGGACTCAAAAGTGGCATTGTAATGAGAAACACAAACAGAAAAGGTGTATTTTTTAAACCAAGTTTTTTAAAACAAGAGTTTTGTTCTTTTGCTATGGAGAACCTGGTGCTGAATTTTACCGCCATCCAAAGGGTACTGGTGAGATGAGGAAGCACAGCCCAGGCTGCTGACTTCAGGTTGTTACTGCTGCTCCCTAGCTTCTCCCACGGGGGTCGCTCCTGAGGAGTCCAACAGACGGTGCTGAAGAATTGCACCTCCCGGATTTATGCTCAGGAGTGCATTGGGAAAGCTGAATTACCAGCTCCAGATACCCCCCAGTTTCTTTTTCATCTCCGGGACTGTTCAGGGGTAATCTACTGGGTGCCAAGACTGAGCTACACACTATAAATTCAACCTTTTAAAGTATACAATTCCCTGGGTTTTATTATATTAACAAAGTTGTGCAATCATCACCATATCTAATTCCAAAACATTTTCATCGCTCCAGAAAACCCTACCTGTACCCCTTAGCAGTCACTCCCCATTCTCCCCTGTCTAAGCCCCTGGTAACCACTAATCCACTTTCCATGTGTCTATGGATTTGCCTATGCTGAACATTTCATAAAAATGGAATCATATATGTGGCATTTTCTGTCTCGCTTCATTCACTTGGCATAATGTTTTCAAAGTTGATAAGTTAGAGGAAACAGTCTGCAAGGCCAATCACTTCTGACACCCATTGCAAGTTTGGGAGTTCCTTAAGGCCACCAGTTTAATAATTAGGTATAAGAACTCAGAAGACTTGGTGGCATAGGCATGGCATCAGAGCAGAATCTCAGACCCCTCCCCAAACCTTATAAATAAAAATCTGCGTTTTTATCAAGATTCCCAAGTGATTTCTGCACACAGTGAAGTTTTAGAAGCAGTTAAATTGTTACCAGATTCTTGCTCCAGAGACGCTTTATTTTCAAACGAACGTTGGTATCTGTAGGTACAGTTCAACCTGAAATGATGGGAACAATGGGAAGGTTTATCTCCTATTGCTAAAATGAAACCAGCAAATAGTTATCGAATCCCTATTGGACAGCTGGTCGGTGTTTCTTTATGTGCTGTGAAGTGATGAGTCAATATCGTTGCTTTCTCTCAAAAATAGCTCAGTGGTGGCCCACAGGGGCCTCAAAATTATGTCACAGTTATTTTTTTGGATTCTAATTCCTTTGTCACATCAGTGGGGACAATAAGATAAACTGTTGTTATGTGAATTTGAAAAAATAAAAGTCTTAGAAAACAGAGATAGTGAAAACAGTCAAGGTTGCTTGTGGGGGTCTATGGGGACAATGATAGGAACTGGGGATGCTACAGCCAGGGGTGCTCTGCAGTGGAAAGTGAGAAAGAATTCAAGATACACATCTCCTACTTCACAGTCTTATATCCACCAAGGTTCAACTACCAAAGCCATGCAATTTGACTCTCCTGATTCAGGCTTGATGTTCCCTTAGTGAGAACCAATGATTCTTGTTATGGGACAGTGGCAACAATGGAATAAGACGTGCTTTCTCATCCACTTCCTTTGGAGAGAGAAAGATTGATGGAAAAACAATGCAAACATCTTCCTGGCACAGATGGGCGAAGCATTTTGCTTGGGGCAGATCAGTGCTAGCACATTGGAGACAGTTCCAAGAACCACATCAGAAGTGCTTCAGGGAATCAAGACTTGGCTGAGAAAGAAGTAGCAACAGGAGCTAAATACGGGCTGTTAGCTAGTCACCTCTGAGGGGGGACCAAGCAGTACAGTGATGCTCTTGCACGAAAAATGCTATGGGGAATTTTCCTGGGCTGTAAAGCAACTGTAAGGTGAGGGAGGATCCAGGAAGAACACCTTGCATGATGCATTTACATGGGACTCTCTTTTTTTCCTCTCCCCTGACGTTATATATTCCTCATCTTTGGTGTGCATGCATTTCCAGTGTAAGAAATCTAAAAAGACAACTTGAAAATTGCCTGAAGAAAGACCACATGGTGTTAGCCAGGTGCTCTGCCTGAGCAGGTGATGTGAATAGCAACACCTGGGCCTCCTCCTTGATAGTGGGAACTGTTTGGAGAAAGTGTTTTTCATAAAACACTGGGGTCTGTATGGAAAGGGCATGCCTTTCCCGCTTATTTCTCTTTTGCTTGCTATAGGGCAGAAATCAATATTTTCCATTTACCATTCTAGGTTCTCATCTGAAGCTCTGTAACAAAAGACACACTAACAAGAGGGGGAAAAACATACATATTTATTTAATACTAGGGACCTGGCACACGAAATTCATGCACTTAGGGGAGGGGGGTTGTCCCCTCAGCCTGGCCTACGCCCTCTTGAAGTCTGGGAGCCCTCAGGGCATGTCCAACTGACGCTTAGGCCCGCTCCCCTTCAGTCGGACATCCTTAGCACTGCTGAGGAGGCGGGAGAGACTCCCACCACCACCACTGCACTCCCCAGAGGTGAGCCCAGCTTCTGGCTGAGGGGAGCTCCCCCTGTGAGAACTCACTGATGGTCAGGGGCAGCTCCTGCATTGAGCATCTGTCCCCTGGTGGTCAGTGCGTATCACAGCAATTGGTCATTCCACCGTTTAGTCAACTTGCATATTAGCCTTTTATTATATAGGATAAGTTTTATATGATATGGGAGACTTCATATAGAAGCAAAAACCCAAAGTAATGGTTAAAGCTGAGTGTTTTCAAACTAGGTTTGATGAGAGTGGCCAGTAGTGGGGAAAAGTGAGAGAACAGAGGGGTAAGAGCTAAGAGTAGTAAACTTGGGTAATTTTAGCAAGGCCCATTCATCCAGATCCCTATCAAAGTCTCTCTGTCTTGAAGATAGGATGCTTCTTTCCTCCAGGTGTGGGAAGGGCACCTTTCACATGAGGGTCTTGTGACCTGTTTCAGGGGAAGGTCAGAAAGTCCTTTCTAAACCCACCATTTCTCAAATTCCTTCAGCTTAAAATATTCACTATGCGAACGCATCATATTTTGGACTAGCATGTTCTGAACCCCATCCTTGCTGAGAGAAGAAGCAAGAAATAGTGAGGGTTTTTTATTTTCATTTTTCAGTCCATTTAAATAGTTTGGTGGGTGAAAGGAGATTTTAATGACTCTTTTATCTTGATGATAATACTTTCAAGTTAATGTTTTTTCTTATTTTTTTTAAATAGATTCAAGTTGACACTGGATAATGTCCTACTAAAACAACCTCTGTGATCCCACCCATAGAATATGGCCATGGTCAGTGGGCAAGGGTCATGATTAGATCTGTAAATATCCAGGAATTAACTTTTGTAAATATCCAGAAATTAACTTTTGCTTAAAAAAAAATTTTTTTTAAGTTTCATGTAACTGTTTCTGAATAATGTGGCTCCCTTATTAATTTGGCTTTTACTCTAGGGGAAGAACATTTTATTCTACCCTTCTTGGTTCTTTTGGCTGGTCTAATAATTAAATTGACATAAGACAGATTAAGAAGAGAAAAGCAAATTTAATTTTGTACATATAGAAACCTCACATGGACAGGTTAAAAGACAGGCGATCCAGGCTTATATGACATCCTGAGCTAAGGAGAAGGGGGTAGGGATCTGGGGCTTTAAGGGAAGGAAGCAATTAACAGGAAGATGGAAACAGCAAATGTTTGGCAAACAAATGTTTCCCATGCCATGTATGGGACAGAGACTGAACAAACAGGCCCTATTGAGCTCCCCCAGCCCAGCACACCTAGCCTATACACTTTGTAGTTATTTCTGGTGTTAATGCTCTTTCTGGACCAGGCTTTCTACCTAAATTCTTTTAGGCAGTTAAGGGGGAGCTTAAAACAACAACAACAAACAAACAAAAAACACAAAAAAACAAAACTCTGAGTTTGGGGGCCTTGGTTGTCCCCAGCTCAATACAGTCCACAGGTCCGAGTGGCACATTTTGGGGCAGCCATTCTCCTGCCCATCATTACAAAGCAAAGCTATGCCAATTAGGCAGCGACCTTGACCTCACTGGTTGGGGGACAACTGGCTTAGACTGTTAGCTTTGGGTGAAAGAGAGGACGGGAATCGAGATGCGAGATGAAGGGCGAAGTCTAGAGAGCCAGGAGCTGCACTGTGCCATAAACCTTCCTGGCCGTGGCCCTGACTCTGGAGGACTGCTCAGCTTTCAGGAGGGAAGTGGAAGCCTGAGCACTGTTCTTTATGGGGAGCACCCTGGCGTCTCGCCTTGAAGAAACAGCCCCGTCCTGTTACTCTGTAGAAATGGCTATAAACATTTATGCATTCTGAGCATTTCCGGCACGTGGCAGCCAGCGTTTTCAAAGGCAGATTGTTCACTTGTTCAGCTCACCGCAGGCCGCTAGTAAATACTGTCTTCTTGGAAAGTGTGCTGATTTCTCTTTCATCCTTCCCCACCCCACCCTCCCCCCACCACCCCACTCCCCCCATATACACACACACCTCCCTTTGGCCTCAGGAACTAGTGCTTCAGCTAAGCCAGGATGGTAGGGACACCCTGAGGTGAGAGGGCTGCCTGGTGTGATAGGTTTTCCTACAGGCAGCCCCATTGTATGAAGAGGGCCTCTGTCTTGCACGCAGGGACGTGTCCCTGGCCCTGTGAAAGGAAGCTGGCTAATCATGAGGTAGCCCAACTCCTCTGGAGGAGAAAATAGGAGGCTGAATGACATGCATCCAGCCACAGATGCACTAATTTAATTTCATGCCCCAACATCAGCTGCTCCTCTCCACTTTTAAAAGCAACATTTGCATCCATCTGTCATCATCTCTCCCCTTTCATTTTAAAATCTCTTTACTCTGTTTCTTTCCCCTCACTCCTCCCCCTTTCACCACAACTTGATGAAATAATGGGGCACATTTAAAAGCTAAACTCAGGCAATTCAGATTCTGAACTGATGTGATTTTGTGCCATTCTAAGTCAGCCCCGAGAGTGTCTGGGGAGGAGAAATCAAAGGGCCCAACAAAAAAGCAAGGGAGAGAGGGAAGATTTCCAATGCAAATCAACCTCCCCAACCCATTTGAAACAACCTGCTGTGAACTGGGCTAGAACGTATGGCCCATTAGCACCTTGTTAGGCTGTCGGAGCCGGAGCAGTTTAACAGGGCGATAATGGGGAGAAAAATGGCTGAGACCTTTGCAAGCCCAGCCCCAGCTTCTTACTATTCTATGCTACCTACGTCTGGGACCCCAGGAGCGGGGCTGGTAATTGTTGCTCAAGAGGACATGAAAGTGGGAAAGAATAACTTCATTAAACACATCATTAAAAATTTAAAATGCACCTTTCTAGCAAAAAGGAATACTGAGGTTAATGTTAGTTTTCCAGAGTGGGGGGACAACTGACTGTGTGTGTGTGTGTGTGTGTGTGTGTGTGTGTAAGAGGATCGCTTTGTGCTTGCTCCTCCTGCTCATTAAATATTGAGATTTGAGATTTAGTTTAATATATATATATATATATATATATATATATATATATATATATATATATTGTTAAGGACTGCATGGTAAAATCTCAGAGATTAAGTCTTAATCCTCAGAAGGCAAATCCTCCAATATAAAATACATGGTTGACACACATATCGGTAAAAATTCATTTGCAAACGCTGTTAAGAGTGCAGTGCTTGCTTTAGGGTGGGAAGAGAGAAAGAGTCACTAGGACCTCCTGGTCCCTCTTCTCTCCCTAATGCTTTGGAGGATGGCAGGGTTAGTGGCTTCAGTATCTCTGACAGCATGACAAGGACCTTGTAGAGAGGCCACAGCTCTTGCTGATGACAAAGTCTACATCTAGATATTAAAGGTATCAGATATTCTGTTACATTGACAATGGGAATATTTTCTTCCTTTCCTTCATAAAAATTCATAATTTATTTGGTTTGGTATGAAATCAACTAGAAGAGCCTTACTAGCTTGAATGAACCATTAGAGATGGCAGTGGGAACATGAGATCTTATTAGTGTAAACAGCTAGTTAGGTATTAACAAAAGAGAAGGGAGCCAACTGGCTGAGAGCCATGAAGTTGGGAAGCTATAGTCTCAGATACTCCAGGGAATAGCCGAATCACTCCACCACACGGATTAGTGTCTGGCTTTCCAATCACCCCAGGCAACAACTGGCCAGTTCCCTCAGATTAGCAGGGAGGGAGAAATGGTTAAGGGGGAAGTTCTTTACCCAGTGCATGCACAGTAGAAGCCAGAATGGTGACCAGAAAGAGGAGACAAATCTGAGAAAATCTGGGAAAGAGATCAGGTAGAATAAGGACACAAGCCCAGGAAAAGCCTGGAAAGAGATTGGATAGTTTGAAAGCCTGCTCTCTCCCATGCCTGAGGAAATACAGAGAAACTTAATGAAGGCTCCAGTCTCTCTTTAGCAGCATGTGTCAAGGTGGAAAATGAGGCCCTTTCACTGAGTCGCAAGGAAAGCATTCCAGGGACCCGCGTCTGGGAGGGTAAGGTTTGGTAGTAAGGTTTATTGTAGAAGCAAAATCAAAGAACTGTCCCAGGTTCAGCTCCATCCTGCTGTGAAAGAAGTCCAGTCTTGTCTTCATTGGGCCCAGAACAAAGGCTAAGATCCAGAAATTCTTTGCCAGTGGTTCAGTCCAGTTTAGTCCCTGTCCCCATCTGGCTAGTTTAGTCTGTGTTCCCGATAAGCTCCAGCTAGTAGCCCATGCCATCTGCCTTAGGCCCCAACTGACTTCTAGGTTTGCTAGGCTTGCTTGGCTGCTATGGAGAGAGAATGCGTGAACGAACAGGTTGGATGCATGTTAGGGAGAGAGAGAAGGGGGGGGGGGGAGAGAGAGAGAGAGAGAGAGAGACCTTTTGTTAGGCTTATTATATTATCTTGGACTTGGGAAGGACCAGGCACTCTTTCAAACTGATCAATCAATTTCCCAATCCCTTGGGCTGGTGTTGGGCCTCCCCCCTCACCTATTGATTCGCTAGATCTTCTGGGGTTCGTGTCCCTTATCCAATCCTATCCCTTTCTCAGGATAGACTGACAGGCATCTGTGGTTGCCACCTTAGTTCCTACTGTGCATGCCTCATAGTAGAAGTGCCTCCCCCTGTGCCATCTTGGCTTCTACTGGACATGCGCCCCGCGGAGGAATTTCCTCCCCTCTTTCCCCCATAATGCGGAACTGGGCCAGCAATTCCCTGGGGAGATTGGAAAGCTGGTCCTTCCTCCCTATATGGAGAGAGGGGTGTTATCCCCTTGGCAGGGCAATGCTGTGATCTCCTAGGAAATGTGTGAAGCCTTGGCTTCCTAGTAAATGAGGCTTCTAAAGGTCTGATTCCCTTTGCTCCCTTCCTTTATTAATATGTAGCTACTTACACTAACACATGGGCTGAAGCACAGTGCCCATCAGGGGCTAGATGGGAACAGAAGCTAAACTAGATTACTGGAGCCCTGGGTCCTGGGCTAATGGCACTGCAGCTTTGGGCCCTGTTGACCCTCCTGGGCCTGGTGGGTCCAAGTGCGAGAGGATCTGAACCACCTGGTCATGGATGAGACGTTGGTATGGTGTCCCTGGGGGCAGTGAACTCGACCTACCAGCTGAGTGCTGGGGAAGTGCCTTGTTGAGTCCGGCAGACTTTTCAAGGGCGCTCTAAGAAATCTTGCCATTGTCACTTAATCTCCTCCTACACATGGTGTCCCTGAAATTCCTTTCTTACGACACCATGGAAGAACCTATTTCCAGATGCTTCTTCCTTCAGTAACAATCTTACAGGATTTTTACCAAAAGGTTTAAGTGGGATGGTGGTGCCTTTAAGGTCAGGTTTAATGAGCTTGGATTAACTTAAGGTCAATGATCTTACAAATTCAGGACTTGTGCAGAGAGATACAAACAATAACCACATGAATTAGTGTGAAAAACGCTGGGAAAAGATAGTTACCGGAGAATCCATGGTTTCCCAAATGAAGGCCGCCATTTAGAATCTAAATTTATTTGAAAGAATTTCAAAATTATTCTGTTGTTTTTATCAGGATGGTTTTCATGTGGTTTTGCTTGGAGTAAGGGGAGATATTTCATAAATTCTTAAGGTCACCGGAATATTGCTGTCTGCTTGGGCTGTCCTTAAATACCAATAAGAGGTAAATAACCCTAGAACATTCGTTTTAGTTTTCATTTCAGAAAGGAGGTGGAGATTAGGATTTCCAGTACCAGATGATTCTTCTGTCTCTCTGTCAGGCTAAGAAATGAGCAATAACCACATTACACTTAATTTTATAAAAGTGCAAAGTAACTGCAAAATTTTGCAAATTTTAAAATAGTTCGATGTAAGTGCTAAATGCTAATTCCTAAGGGAGCTTTCTCCCATTTTTTTTTCTATAGGCAGGAATCCCTGAGGCTAGCCCAACATTTTGCTTTTCTTAAGGGATATGGAAATGTCCCTGGGACAGCTGTCCTCTGCTGGCTGAGGCACCCACAAGGTTAATGAACACCCACAAAGACTTGAGGAAGGGAGCGCGCTTTCCGCACTGATGATTAGCACGCCGGCATTCTTCCCTTTGTGGGAATGATGGTCAAGAAGGTGCCTGGCGATAGAGGGGAGAATGGGGGGTTTCTGCTGCTTCTGCCTCCAACACTTATTAAAATTCATTTCCATTCAAATAGCCACCGTCTGATTTTCATCATCAAATAAGCACACGCCGTACATATTTAACAGGCAGGAGACCTGTGCCGAGTTCATGTCCTTTTGAAGTGAAGGCCTGTTCTCTTAATGACTGTCCATGCTTATCTCTGTATGTAAATTTCTCCCCCTCCTCTTTCTTGCCCCCTCCCCACTGTACTGCTACCCCAGTTCTGGGATCTTTGATGGGCAGCCTGGATGCCTATTACAGTGATAATTCATTTGGAGCGGAATGGGATCTCCTTCTCTGGTCTAGCTCATTATGAAGGTGAAGCCCCCGGGAGGGCAGGCTGGGAAGGAAAGCGTTTACAGTTATTTTTTCCTCTACAGGAGGCAGAGGCAGGATGGGGGTTATTTTCTTACTTCTCTTGGCCTCGGGTTGTCTCCCTTTGGACTGGCCTCCATTCCCAGACGTGGTGATTGTCCTGCAGCCCTCCTGGGGACCTCCATCAGCTGGAAGGCATTTTAGCTCAGGCAGATCTGAACTGAACAGCTGCTGGGAACAGCTGGGCCTGTACGACTGTTGTCAGTGAGAAACCACAGGGTACGTGTGAGTGTATCAGGCTTCCTTAAAGAATTCACGTGATCTAATAATTCAGGGCAACACGAGATGTTATGGCAGGCCGACCCCGTAAAGCTTATGTTAATATTCTTTTAAACACAAGGGCCAAACAAAATCTCTTTTGGAAATCTCAGAGAATATGATTAAGAAGGGTATCAAAGCAATCATATTAGGGGTAAAGGTTCTATTAAACTCATGACAAGATTTAGCAGCATTTTCTAGCATGATTCAATTTGTAAATAATCTTCTTATAATTATTATCCAATTAGGGCATGTTAACAAATCACTTTTTAAAAAAAACAAATCTTTTTTATTTTCTCTCACTTGCCTTAAAAACAAAATGAAAATAACCAAAACTTTAGGTCTAAAATAATCAAACTCAGCTTCCTGGGTTGAAAAATCATCCCTACATGTGCAGAGTCCTCGAGGGAAGTGTTGGGGGGAAAATTGGTTTTCCAAAGCATAGGCTGAAACAAAATATAAGATTCATGAGATTTGGGGTAAAGCAAAGAAAAATATTTCTTGCTCAGGGTCTGGTACTTGCGATTTCTTTCTTCTTTGGAAGCATATTGTGTCTCCTAATTTTAGAAAATTGTTTATTCATAGGAAGTTCATTTTGATGAAGCAGTTTTCCTGTTTTAACTAAGGAATTGGACAAGTTTTTGAAAGTTTGTCTAATCTGCTTATCTGACTGGTCTGGAGAGAATTGCTGTCACCAATACTTGGCAGCAATTGCTCGGAGCTCTTGTCTATTTCTAACCTTCAGGAGCTCCCAAGAGTTGCCTGACTCAGCCCAACTTAGGCACCAAATGACCCGACAAAACCTGATTCTTTATTGCTTTGGCCACATTGTTTTTCACTTAGGGAATGCTATTCATCGCTGGCTGGACAGTAAGAATAAAGTTGTGTAGATGTAGATTTATTGGAGTTACTGTTTCAGTCTCATCAATATCAAGGTTGGCAAACATTCCCCATGCTTATCTGTAACAGAAACCAACCAAGACAATGTGAAGGATTCCAGAAGAGGCAGTATGGATGAAGTCACTTATTAGATTTATAAGAGCTGAAGGAAGTGCTAAAGCTATCCATCTTCTGTACTTTATTGAGAACAGGACCAATGACTTGGACTATCTGGACAGTATCTCCACGGCAGAATTGAAATCTTAAAGTGAGCAGAGAATAAGTGCATGCATTTTAAGGGAGGAGGGACTCAAAGGCCAGGGTAAAAAGTGCCTGTGAAGCTCCAAATACATTGAATACAAATCTGTCTGCAACAGTTCTGCAGCAGCACATCTTTGTAAATAACGATCTCATTTCAGAAGGCTTTAAAGATTTTTGTTCTTTTAGTCCTTTCCTCCCGTGGAAACCATAGCTCCAAACATTAGGTGACCGTAGGCAAAATTATTATTTGACTCATGTGAAATGGATCTGTGTGTGTAAATAAGTAAAACTAAGTATGATATAAGAGCAAATAATACTATTTAATCAAGAATTTCATTAGTGACTTCTCTTTTGACATGATGAAATTATCAGAGTAAGTCAAATTGTCTAAAAAAATTTAGACAATTTGTTGTGTTAAAAATATTCTGAGTACATATGAGCTTGAAACTTGAGTAAATCTGAAGACACTTACTTTAGAATTTTGACAATTTAAAATTCTAACATGTTCACCTAAAGGTTTGGATTTCATTTTTTAAATTAGACATTGATTTAAAAAAATTTGGGGGGGAGGTAGGGGCTCACATTCCATCAGATAGAGCCAGTTTCAGCCCCTGTAAATGTCTGGTTTGCTATTTTTAAGCTATGTGACCTAGGCCCTAGGGCAAGTTTTATTTATCCTTTTTTCGTCTCAATTTTATCTGTTGTAAAATGGGAATAATTACAGTCCTCAGTGCAAAGATGAAGCTTGGTAATGAAATTAAAGCATTTAGCTCAAGACTCAATACTAACTTGAGCAATTTTTATTATTATTAAAAAATGTATAGGAGAGCCTTGAATCCTTCTAGAAGGGAGTGATGAAGCAAGAAGAGGGCTGTGGATCAGGAATTCTCTAAGGTGTGTCTGGTCATTGCAGAAGATAGAGGTTAAAATATTAATTTCATTGAAAAAATATTCACTGAGCATCTACCAGGTTCAAGTACTCTATGCTCTTATAGACTGTAGTTGAGGAATGGAAATAAGAAACCTACACAACTTACTTTGCTCCAAGCCCTAATGATACAAATCTACGAGAGCACTCGCGTGGAGCGATGGGAGTTTAGAGGAGAACTGCCACCTTCAACGGAGATGGAGGTGGTCAGAGAAAGCTGAGTGAATGAACGAGTGAAGGTGAATCTTTAAAAAATGAATATAAATTTGAAAGGCATGTATACTCATTTATTTTACAAATACGTATTGAGTATCTGCCAGATACTCTTTCGTGTGCTAGAGATTCAGCAAGACGAAGTAATTGCTGTATGTGATGGAACCAGGAAGAAACATTTGAATGAATGTCCTTTGGATTTTTAGAAAAATAGCTAAACTTGATGATGACAAGTAACAATGATTTCACAATGCCTCACCTCTATCCAACAAGCATAAAAATGTGATCTATTTCTCAAAATTAGAGCGATAGAAGCAAACTTTTATAGGTAGACAAAAAGAGATGAACATCTTAAAGCAAAAGTATACTCTTCACTTTGTTTTCTTGACTCATCCCCTTATACAGTGTTTTTCTATTTGACATAAAGATACCTTTCTCTATACATCTATATTTACATCTCCCTCCATCTCTCAGTATAAGTTCTTTCACAACGAAGAGTCACATTTGATTTTCTAACTTGCCCACTTGGCACATTTCAGCTCCTGCCCCATTTTGTCTCCTAGTTTACAGCAAACGTCTCTGCATAGTACTCAAAGTAGTTTACTGATGGCAACAAAACAAATCCAATTACAAAACAGTAACAGATGATGCTGGTCTGAGCTCAATCAGTCTCCCCTAGGGAACAAGGCAGAAACCTAATGTTGATGGATCCTGGCACGATGCTTCTAAAATGCAAAATTATTGAATTAATACAACTTAATTATTAGCAAATCTGGTGACATCATGATTTAAAAAATATATTTTGTGTATTGGAAAGGCACATTTGCTCTTGGTCTGCCTGAAGGCCTCCGTCTCCTGGGCAATATCGATCTTCATTGAATTTTAAAATCCCAGCAACTCCTTCAAACCATATGGCCCCCCCAAATTAAGATGAATGCATGTAATTGTCATTCGAAATTCCCAACATTCAGTGTTGCCATATGCAGGGAGGAGTTTGCCTCCTTTGTGTGTCCCTGTCCGTGGTCCTAAAAAAAGCCTACCATGGACTTCAGATGTGGGAGAGCTATTAATGAAGACAGTAGCAAATAGAAGGAAAGCATGCCTGAAAGCAAGGTTCCAACGGTGCTGTTTCTCAGGGATACATGCACTTCATTTATAACTATTTTCACAGTGCTGATTTACTAACTGTCTCTTTTTAATTATCGTCTCTCCTTCTCTGATTGATTGACCTTGGGTCATGGGAAGAAAATGTCAGGGTTTGCAGGGGGGAAGGAACATGTACTTATTAAAGGCAGATGGTTAAACTGAGCAAGGATTTGTCACTTTCTATTATAGAATTCTATTTTCAAAGGTTTTACAACTCAACCATAAAAAATTATACTGTCGGATAAAACTTAGGGAAAAAAATGACTCTTTGCAGGCTTACTAATTAGGAAAAACTCCTGTAACCTGCAAGTTGTACATATAGAAAATCAAGCAATGCTGAATTATAAGTACCTAACTACCTATTGTGTGAAATCATATAATTTGGAAATCAATAACTAGGTAGTGTATTTAAGACTTCAAACCCCAGAATTGTACAACACTAGCAATTAGGATTGGTATTCGGGAAGAAGCCTTGATAGTGGTGCCAAGAAATGGCTGAGATGTTGAAGTTCATGAGCCAGCTGTTACACATCTGTTGTACTTTTTAAACCAATATCATTATGAAGAAGAGGGTTAGTGAGTTGGCAAGAAAAGCTAATGCCTGATGCTTTTGAAATCATTAAATAAGATGGCATTACTTCAGCTTAGATCAGGGCCACCTGAGCCCTTTTAGAATAGGTACAGGGATTACTCTAAATAATGGAATTTAAAAGTAGAAAACAGAGCAGTTCCAATTGAATTCAAGATTTCTAGTCTTGTACTATAAATTGGTTCATACCTCTACAACCATCAATACGTTTGTTCTAAAAAAATAAATTACTGGTATTTGATTACATAGTAAATTCTGCACAGCTGTGACTATCTTGACAAAAGAAAAGAACATAGAAATGATAATTGTATGAGAATGCTTCATTAATTCTTGTGAATGAGTAATTTATTAAGTGATTTACAATGAATGAGTAATTTATTCAGTGATTTACATTAAGCATTTAGAACAATAAATACCACAGAGCAGGCCCCCCTCCTACAAACATGTTTTGTTGTTGCTGATGGTGTTTTCTTTATTATTTTTATTGCCACAGGTTCAATAACATCCTCTTGACAATAAACCTACATATCTGTTCAATGTAATCACCAGAGGTGGGTGGACACCTTCTTCCTTCTTTTCTATCTCTTCATTTCCATCCCATTACCTATATCTCAATATGTTAAATTACTGGAGCTTAAATAAAGGTTAATCATTGAAAGCCAAAAGTTCTTTCTAAGAGATCTATTAGTCACAGAATGGTCCTTGGTTTAAATAATAAAAATAGATTAAAAGGATAGTTAGAGTTTCAGTTTGCAATCCAAAAAATAAAATAGCCTCAGTTTCCTCATATAAAAAATGGTAGTACTAAGTCCTGTTTTTCAGAGTGTAATGAGTATCAAATGAAATATTTTTGAAGTATTTAACACAGTGTTTGACAGTTGGTGTCTAAGTGTTTTAAACAATTGTTTAAAATAAACTTTTTGTTTCTTGTTATTCTTATTCTTAGTTTTCACATTGGGACCCGTGTGGATACACGGAGACCTCAAATTGCTCTGAGTAGAAGCCAGAGAGCAAAGCACTGATCCAGAAACCATCCTGTCTGAGGTCATAACATTTACTTCATCTCTAAGGCGCAGAGAGCTCTCATGCCGGCCCCACTTTGTCTCTGTATAAACCTTCCCTTATATACGTCTCTGATACCTTCCTCCTAAACTGAGGAAGCAAGTAAGGCCTATTCAGTCAACCATGCGGCTTAAGAAGCTACTTCACTCAGCTTAGGGCAGAAGATCATACCTGGTAGTGATTTATAGACTTCAGGAGTCAGTGAATGCAAAAAGACTGCCAACGGTCCTGCTCAGGATTCAGGATAGCCTCTATGTCTTATCTCTTAATTCCTCCTTGACTTTTACCTCTACTCCAAAGTATATGCCACCTTTTTTTTCTAGTTCCGTGAGAATGAAGGTAATACCATTATAATAATCTGGTTATCACTTAATAGGAAAGAAGTGTAGGGAAAACTAGATAATATAGGCATGCCATTTATACATCTTTGCCAAAAGCTGCATTTTACCCTCTCCAAGTCTGTTCCCCACTGATTGATGGAGGAAGGGACTGGACAATGGCACTTTAGACACACGCCCAGTAAGGTCTGAGTGATGTGGAAAGGTGCCTACCTGATTGTTAGTCACACCTGGGAAAAAATTAGTGGCCAGGATAGGTGTGGCCACTGCAAGCGTGTGCAACCTAAATATCTAAACTTGACAAAAGAGTATGCTCTCTTCTCTCTGGGCCTTTGGCCCTCTGGCCCTCTTGGGACTTGCTCCCACGTGGACCACAGCCATGTGGGACCCACGCAATGGACTAATGGGCTTTTAATTAGCCTGAATGCTGAACTGGACCCCAGCTGCCACATGGTACGGCAACCGGACACTGGCCTTGCTTTTGGCTCTGCTGGAACCCCAACTGCAATGTTTTCAGGACTGACTTAAGGGACATGAGACTTTGGAACCTAAGGAATGTAACTCCATGCAAATAAAGCCTTTCTCATCCTCCTATGGGCGCTTCTGGACATGCTTATTTCAGCAGGACCCCAAGAACCTCACTCCCACTTGTGTCTGGGAAATCTGGCCCATTAATTCCTGCTGCAACAAAGGTAGCTGGCATGTCTAGTTTCTGGCTGGATTCTACAAGAATTCTGTAATCCAGGCAGGATTCAACATTCTGAGTGTCCTGCTCCCTTGGTTTTTTTTTTTTTTTTTATTGCTGACTATCATTATTATTATTATTTTTTGCCAAGTCATAAATTCTATGACCATCTCTTGATTTCAAAAGTCTTTGATAAGTGGGTGTTTCCCTATAACTCTCAAATCTGTAAAGTGGCCTGATTTATAATTTCCCCCCAACCTCCAATCCTCTACTGCCAACTGATTTTTGCTTGTTTATTTTTTGTTTATTTCTAGCATTTGTTTTACTTGTGCATACAGAAGTAATTGAGCCCATTTATAATGTATTTAATTCCATATTTACATCATAATTTCTTCTGCCAAAGTTAGACAGATATAAAATTTGGGGGTTATTTGATCACAACTTAAGGGAACTGATTGAAGTACTTATTGCTCGGGTGACTAGATAAAAAATATTTTTGTTTGTGTTATGTATTCAACCATTTTTTCCCAGTAACACATTTTTTTTTTTTTAAGCTGGCTTCCGTACACTGGCTTTCTATTCTGTAGTTGCATATCAGAAAATAATGAATCAATCAATCTCTTCACCACTTAAAGTGTAAATTGCAAACTTTGTTTTGGGAATTGTTGATCTGCTTTAGCTAGGGAAACTTGACTGGCCCATAGATTCAGGATGTCATGGAGGAAAGATCAAAGAGGGAAGAAGAGTCATTTTCCTAGGCAAAGTCACAAGAGGCCCAAGCTTCCAAGGGGTGGCGGAATGGTGAGCAGTCTTCTGAGTCCTTCCATCTTCTGAGTCTAGTTCTTTGCGATAACTCAGCAGGAGGACCACACACATACAGCAAAGCTATCATCTGTTATTTTTCAGAACATTCTCTAGGACTTGCTTGTGGAGAGTGGAGGATGCAAACCTTGCTTGTTTTAATATCTCAGAAATTCGCTTGCATTGCTAAGTAGCTTTGAATAGTCAACTGTTGAATCTTCTTGCTACCCCTGTGTGTTGAGTATGGAGATAATTGCTCTGCAACCATCTGCTAGAACAAATCGCTCTGCTATCTGCTTCATTGAAACGCTTGTGTTTGTTATATTATGTTGAAATGTTCATGAAACCTGGTTTATACTAAGCTGCATTTCTGGAAACTTTGATTCTATAAATGGGCAGAACACTCTTAATTACAAAGACTCTTCTCTCTCTGGATTTCTAAACTGCTTTGCTGATTGGAGCTGGGACCCTGGACAGCCAACATCCCGAGGTAGCAGCTGATTATTGATGCCGAAGAGGATACAGCAGTGACAGTCCAAATTTTCAAGACTCATAGCAGTTTCTGAAACTTCCTTCAAAAACAGATGTTTTTAAGTTCTGGAATCTGAAAAAGAATGTCTTGTTATTATGACATAATTCAAATGGCCCTTGTTGAAGCTCCTTTTAGACAGTGAAATTAGCACCTCATCTATCAGCTTTATGTTTGTATTGTAATACCAGTCAGGGGAAAGTATAATTTGATAAATGCCCATTCCAAAAAATCTTTTATTTTGCTGTTTTAATGTAAGATTAATGACCATTATGGCTTGAGATAGGATTTTTTTGATTTGTTGCTTTATGTCTTTCAGTATCACACATATCTGCAATATGTATGGCACAAGGGAAGAAAATGACGATTTACATAGAAGACAGGGGGTAAGTCCTTCAATTAACAAAGCATTGTTAACATTTGTAGGTAGATTTCACAATTATCCATGTATGACTGATAGAAATTTTAGAGGTAAATGGGGGAAAAGGCAGGAAGATAACGCTAAAACATTAGCAATCTCTTCCTGCCATATTCCTTAATCTACTGTGCATAAATCCACTGCTGATTCATTTACCACTTATTCTTTATTCTGAAGTACAGTTTAAAAAGCCAGAAAACAAAGATTCAGGCAGGATGGCAGACTGAAGACGCCAGTGATTTTCCTCATCTGGGGTCTATTGACATATAATGGATATTAACAAAAATGGATTCACTAGGTTGGACATCTCCCACGGTTACCTTCATGATCTATGATGATTTGTACACACCTGCCGGAAGCCAATTCCAGCATGACATAATTGCAAGAGTTTCATCAAAAGGTTGATGGAACTTGGGGACTCAACAAGGGCTGAGTTACATGTTATCGCCTGTTGGGAATGGCTAAAGGCATTTCCCCAAACCTGAAAAGGATGCATTAAATTGATTGTTTGCTGCCAGACAGCTCAGGGCATCTTAATCTACATGTTATTGCCTCCTACTGGCCAAATACCTGAACAGCCGTAGGCTATTCCCCAATCTGACAATGGACTCTGTAGACCAGGCGTCCTCAAACTATGGCCCGCAGGCCACATGCGGGTGTTTTTGCCGTTTTTTTTACTTCAAAATAAGATATGTGCAGTGTGCATAGGAATTTGTTCATAGTTTTTTTTTTAAACTATAGTCCGGCCCTCCAACGGTCTGAGGGACAGTGAACTGGCCCCCTGTTTAAAAAGTTTGAGGACCCCTGCTGTAGACGAAGCCATACCCTTTGAAATGTATATCTCCACCTTGCCTTAGGACAATTTGTGTTAATAAAAAGCAAGGGGTCCTAAGACAAGGAGAGCTTGGTTTCTTCAGCCAGGCTCCTCTGATCCCCAATGCCTTTCAAAATTATCTTTCGTCTCTGGACTCTTACTTGAGTTACACACAGCCTTTCTCCAGATTGCTGAACTCTTTTTAATGCAGGAACAAGAACTCCGGCACACACCAAATATTTCTTTGGGTGGAACGATTTTACAAACAAATGGAGCTTCTATATATAAGGCTAAAAGTTAGTAGATCTGGCTGCGAACAAAAAGTTATGTATGACCAGTGAGTTTTCTATCACTCTCTCCTAGGCTGTACTAGACAAAGTGTGGCAAAGTTACTTTAAAAATTCCTCCTTTGTCTTCCCACCTGTTTTGGACAGTCAAGACCAAGAGAAGCGCTATTTATTTGAAACATTACTCCTCTCTCTCTGTCTCTCCCTCATCTTTCATCAATTTAATTCCCTTTTTATTATCATTATTTATGTTTTGTATAACTAGAAAAATAATTTGTCATGGATTACATCTTATTTGCAAGAGGCTCTAGTAGGATCAGAACAAGGCATGCACAATATATCATCATTTAGCGGCTTCTCTTATAACTATACTGAAGTAATGGTGGAAAAAATACGTATAAACAACTCTGAGGACAGAGTTTGAATGATGCAGTAATTTTGATTTATACTTGGTATTTGATGGAACTGTATTAGCAGTTAGAGTCAATGGCTAAATGATTCCCAGCACAAAATGAGCCCAAAGTACAAAAGGAGCTTTATAATACACGATTGAGAGCTCCGAGCCTCCCAGCTTAAATTTCCAAACTGCAGTGTAAATTACAGGCCTGGTTGTCACTTTTAACTAACAATTCTACCCAATATGGTCTGGGTAGGTAATTTGTCCACTATTCCTTTATGAAACAGTAAACAGCAGCCTAATTCCATTGGCTTTTCTAAAGCAAACAGCCTCATTTCTCATATGGGCTGCAGAGGAGGGGTGAATCTCCTGCCTCTTATGACAACAAGCCCCCTCCACAGACAACATGTGGAACCTGAGATTGCACCGAAATGCTTTCTGTGTCTATTAATAGCATTGGCTGCTGATCATCTTAAGGGGTCTCAACCTTCCCCAGTCCTCTTAGGAGTAGAACCCTCATATTCCTGATTACCCTTCCTTACCAATATTCCCTCTCAACCCAACAGCCATTTTCTCTTCATTTGTTTTCTCTCTGGCTTTCCCTACCAGAGAGAGAAAATAAATGAAAGCATTGGAAATCAAACTCCAGCACTCTAACTACTGATATTAATAGAATGACAAAAACATTTCAAATATCAATAGAGCTTCAAATCCAGCCCAGCAAAATAAGCAATTAGGCAGGCAGATGCTCCTCCAGCAACTACTGAGATAGACTGAATTCTACTACTTCATTAACTTGACTTGCCTACTCTGGGCAATTGGGTCAGACCCTCAGAGAGGATTTCTTAGCCAGAAACAGATCCCCAAAGATTACAGATGTTATGAGGGAAAGGCCATCCAAACATGAGATTTTTAAAAATCTTTTCAGGCCAGGTGGGAAGCTAATAGATTTGTATAAATGCTTCCTGGGACATCTGTATTGCAGCAGTGATGTGAAGAGTTTTATTCCAGAGGTTGGAGGTGGGCTGGTGAATTCTTTTTTTTTTTCTCTAACCTAAACTTGGCAGTCATGTGCAGAGCACAATCAATTCTTACATCTACCTACTGGTCCTTATTGCTCTATTTTGAGTCAAAGGCTATGACACTATTATTCATTTGAAAAGAATCATTGGGCCCTAACCGGTTTGGCTCAGTGGGTAGAGCGTCAGCCTGAGGACTGGAGGGTCCCAGGTTCGATTCTGGTCAAGGGCATGTACCTTGGTTGCGGGCACATCCCCAGTTGGGGGTGTGTAGGAGGCAGCTGATCGATGTTTCTCTCTCATCGATGTTTCTGATTCTCTATCCCTCTCCCTTCCTCTCTGTAAAAATCAATAAAATATATTTTTTTAAAAAAAGAATCATTGGAATCATTCAAACATTTATTCCTTCACCAAATATTTGCTAAGTTGTTACTTTTGATAAGCATTGTGGGCACCAGGGATGTAAAAAAAAACACTGTTTTGTCACTGTCCTTGCACAACTCAAGGCCTAGTTGGACAGATAGACATGCACATGGATTATTAAAACCACAATTATCACAATAATATGTGGAAATAATTGACAAAACCATGAAGAGCACCGAAGAGGGAGTAACTAGCTGGGAGAGTTATGAAAGGATAAATGGGACAGCATAGGGACTTTGGCCCAAGAATGGAACCATACCTGGTGACCAGGAAACCAGGTTAAGATCAAATGTGAAACCAATGTTCCCCGTGCACAGTTGATCAAGGACCTTCCTGCGGTGATGGTACTGAGCAACACCACCATCTTGCACCCACAGCCCAGGTGCGGAGATAGTTGCCAAGCAACTGGGCAGGAAGAAGAAGTAACCCCACCTGACCCTTCGCAAGCCCACCTTTTCGAAAAGCTCACCTATTCGTGTGAGCTGCTTTGCTCCCAGCTTATAAAAGCAGTCGAGCAGAGCCAGTCCCTGGAGCCAGTTTGGAGGGCCTTTCTTTCCTCTGTGCTGCCTCCCTTGAGCTTGCACATCTATAATAATATGCAAATCGATCTGATGGCCGAACAGCAGAACAATCGTCCGGACGACCTTCCAGGCGACCTTCTGGATGAAGCTGGGGCTGTGAGGGCCTATTCTTGCACCAATTTCATGCATTGGGCCTCTAGTAAGCTTAATAAAATCTGCCTGGAAATTTCTCTGGGGTTTCTTCTCTGTTTCTATCTTGGGCAACCCAAGAACCCTAACTCCGGTAACATAAGAACAAGAGATACTGTCTTTGAGTGTGTTTCTAAAAGATGCCTAAGAATTTGCAACTTTTGGTAGGGAGACGTCATGGGGGTGAGAGTCTGGGAGTGTGGTCCCCAGGCAATTAGGAAGGTTTTGCTGAGTCATGACTGTATTTTCAACTCTCTACTAGGTGAATTTATTTTGTGAACACAACTCCACTATTCAACAGCTGATCTTCCTGGGAGACATCCCCTCCAAGATTAAAAAGAAAGGTGTAGAGCTGAGGGGTGGGGAGGAGGAAGCTTTGAGGTTCATTACCTAAAGGTCATTGGGAGAACAAGATGAATGTGATGTTTCCCCCTTTGCAAGTGCATCTTCTCCTGAGCTGCCAAAATGCCACCATTTAAGAAGACACTAGCAGAGTTTTACTCTTTAATTTCTCTGCTCATTAAGCCTTCACTTCTGAGGTGTGAAAATGACTCCAGGCTGGTAATAAACTGCTAGAGAAGTCATTATTTTAAAAAACGGATCTTGCTCCCAAAGGGGATGGGGTGGTAGAGAGCACAATTGCTCCCAGATCAGCTCCTGGGTAGGACAATGATTGTTCAAATTTTCCAGTTATCATAAGAATAAAAAAAGGCTGTCTAGTTACAGCAAGAAAAGATGAAGCACAGAGTGCCCAGGCCTATTCAATAATCACACTACTCCATTCTGGGAGTGGGGAGAGGATACATTTCAATGGGGGGAAATGATAGAATTGTGAGCTTGTGTATTGTAATGCAAAGAAGGCCAAAAGGGTATAGAAAGGACCAAAGAGACAGAAGTCACTTTCAGGGAGTTTTGTGCTGTCAAAGAAGGACCTGGAATACGTTAGAATAACAATAATGCTATTAGTAATAACCAGCTCCCCCTGAAGCTGTGCATGTCACTCACCTTCACTCTTGAGAAAACCTAGTTGTGTGGAGACAGGACCGCTTCAATTTTGCTTTTGTACATGGTTCTCGTTTTGCCTCAAAATTAGTGAGGGGCAGACATTTTTCTGTCCTGAGTAATTCTTTCCCAAGGCAGTAAGTCCCAGACCTTTGGGGCATTAACTTTCTGTGTCCATTCCCTTCCCGCCCTCTCCCCCTTCCTTTCTTCTTCCCTTTTTCCTTCCAGTTGTTGGTTCAATGCTTATGGCTGTATTTCTCCTTTTAACACCATCCTGTAGAATGCAGTCTCTGCATTTCCCTTTAAGTAAAAGTGAATTAGAACAATTTGATTTTGAGACATTTTTGAGCATACAGTAGAACCCAGTGGGATAATCAGAGAGCTCCTGTGTGGTTGCCTAAGTGAAGATTGTGGGAGGTGTAGAGTGAAAACTGATTTTTGGATGTGGATAAAATGTTATTCTAAGGATTCTGCTTTTCATCCACTAATTTTCAAGTCTTTGAGCAATCAGCCCCCTCTGCTGGGACCAACTAGGGGGCATGATTACAGAGCGATTGAAGCTCCTTGGGATGCAGGTCAGCAGAGTCGTTCCTGGCTGTACTCTGGCTAGCGCTGTGCCCAGGCCTGCTTTTGGACTCCGTGTGGCTGCTGGCCATGCAGCTCTTAGGACCCCGTGGCTGCTATGGAGAGAGAACAGGAGACTGATCCAGAAGAGCAAGTGTTAGAGAGAGAGAGGGAGGGATGAAGAGGGGGGGGAGAGAGAGAGAGAGAGAGAGAACTTTGTTAAGCTTGGGTTTTATTATCCCGAGCTTGGGAAGGAGCAGGAGAGCTTTCAAATTAATAAATCAACTTCCAATCTTTCCAGGCTTCTGTGGGTTTCTCCCCCTAACCAATCCATTCCCTAGATCTGGGTTTCTGTGTCCCTTATCCATTCTGATCCTTTTCCCAGGCTACACTTACAGGCATCTGTAGTTGCCCTCTTAGTTCCTACTGCACATGCCTCATAGTAGAAGCACCTCCCCTTGAGCCATTTGACTTCTACTAGGCATGCGTCCAGCAGAGGAATTGTTCCTGCTGCTTTTATTCCTCCCCCGGTAGTGATCCTTCCTGCCTTCTTCAGGGCATTAGGTCCTGGGGGTGGAGGATGGCCTGGTGAGAAGCTGTAACTTCCTAGTGAAGCAAGTAGGTTTATTGTCTGATTCAGCTCCCTGGTTTATTATGATTAATAATATCTGATTCCCTTTGTTCCCTTCCTTTATTAATATCCCACTACCTATGCTAACAACTGCAGAATCACACAGGGACTTCCCTTTCAGTTTTAAAGATCCATTCTCAGGGTTTGTTTAGCCACCAGGAACATGGCTTTGTTCAAATACTTAGCAGATGTTACTCAAGGCATGAAGTGATTATCCTTTTGTTAACCACTCCCAGAGTCTGTGGTCCAATAGAATCACAAGTAGTATCTTCTAGCTCACCTCTTCTCAAGTCCCTTATGTTATACTAGAGGCCCGGTGCATGAATTTGTGCATGGGTGAGGTTCCTCGGCCTGGCTGGCTACCAGGGCCAATCAGGGCAGGCCAGCGAGGGGGAGTGACTGCAGGAGATTGGCTGTGGGAGCGCACTGACCACCAGGAGGCAGCTCCTGCTTTGAGCGTCTTCCCCCTGGTGGTCAGTGCACATCATAGCTACCAGCCAGTCATCCGGTCATAACGGTCACTTAGATATATATATATATATATATATATATATATATATATATATATATATATATATGGCCAACTCCCATGTAATCAGTTATTCTTAAGCTCTCTAAACAGGGAAGTGAGGAGGAGACTGGATTTTTGGGAACCTAAATAGATCTCAAAGAAAAGAAGGTAGGACATGTGGCAATTTGTAACTGGAATGATGTGGTTTCTGATTTCTACCTTTTGATTCTTACTTAGTTCCCATCTGTCTACTTACATTACCCATACATTCTTGCATGGTGATTACTTTTTCCATTAGAGCCTTTAGCATAAAAATCATATTTATTTTAAATTCCTGTTCTGATAATTCAAGCTTTTCTTCCATAGCCTAGTCTGATTCTGCTTATTTTTTATCTTCAAACTCTGTTTTTGTCTTGTAGTATGCCTTGCAATTTTTTGTTGAAAGCCACATATGATCTGAAGTAAGTAGGCCTTCAATGTGAGGCTTTATGCTTATCTGGATGGGGTTAGGCTGTGCTGTACTGTTGGATGCAACTGAAAATGTCAAGGCTAATATATACTTTGGTATCCTTGTTTTTGTTTCCCTTTTATTTTTTGGTTTCCCTAGGTACTTCTTACATAAGTTCTGAAAGATGCAGATTTTTAAAGTAGTATTTTCTTTTTGTTTTGTTTTGTTTGTTTGTTTTAATCCTTACCCAAAGATATTTTCCATAGATTTTTCAGAGAGAGTAGAAGAGAGAAAGACAGAGAGAAATATCGATGTGAGAGAAACACATTGATTGGTTGCCTCCTGCACGTGCTCCAACCAGGGCCCAGGCTGGGGAGAAGCCTGCAACCAAGATACATGCCCTTGACCAGAATCTAACCCAAGTCCACAGGCTGATGCTCTATCCACTGAGCAAACCAGCTAGGGCTAGTTGTAGTTTCTTGTTATTATAAAGAAAAACATTGATGTGGTGGTAAGGTATGGGGGGAGGAAAAGTATTCTATAGTTCTATGATTAAGTGTGTTAGTGTTTTACTGAGCCCCTGCTCCTGGACTGTGACCTTCACAAGTGCTAGTTGATATTTTTTTTTGTCTTTTCCCCACTTTGGGGAGTCAGGAGGGCTCAAGTGCACTGGAGCCGGGCATTTCCTTCCCTCCGGTCAGTTTGGTTCTGATAGAAACCAGGCAGGCCTTGTTAAGAATAGCAGAACACTCTGGTACATTTTAAAATGGTTTGTTTTCCCCTTCTGCTGGAGCAAAAGTGGATTTTTTTCTTTACTATTCACAGTGGGCGCTGGGTACAGCTCCTGGAGGGGAAGCTTACAGAAGTCTGAGTGCACCTTCCATAGGCTGGGCCTCCCTGGAGTTTTTACCTCTCAGTCTTATCCACATGGAGCCTCCAGCAACTCGTTAACCACAGTGCAGGCTTTCCTAACCCCAGGACTGGCTCCTGTGCAGGCCTTTTCTCTTTAATTTGTGATTTTCTTCTTCTTTTTTTTTTACATCTGCCAAGTATCTCTCAAATCCTTGGGGCATCAGTTTGCCCCATGACTTCAATTCTCTGATGGCTCTAAGAAAAGTTGTTGATTTACGGTTTGTTCAGTGTGTGTGTGTGTGTGTGTGTGTGTATGTGTGTGATGATTTCTAAGCTCCTTATTTGTGCACTTTAAAACCATTTTCCTCAAATGCTGTCATTTTTTTAATCCTTAACCTAGGGTATGTTCATTGATCCTAGAGAGAGGACTGGAGAGCGAAAGAGAAAGAAAGAGAGAAACATTGATGTGAGAGAGAAACATCGATCAGTTGCCTCCCATAAGTGCCCTGACCAGAATCAAAGCTGTAACCTAGGTATGTGTCCTGACTGGGAATTGAGCCCACAACTTAGCATTATTATTATTATTATTATTGGTGTATGGGATGATGCACCAACCAATAAGCCATCCAGCCAAGCCAAATACTGTCATTTTTAAAGGCAGACATTTTAACTCTAATTTTCTTTAAATACTAAATAGAGTGGTTTAAAATATATGTTTAATGTTTCAATATGTGAAGTCTTTTTTCTTTTTCTTCCTCAATATCTGAAGTCTTTAGGGACCTGTTTCTACTCCTGTTTTAGACAGTTGGTTCTCACTCCTGTTTCCTTATATAATTGAAAACTGTTCTGTGCTATCTATGCCCCTTGAGAATTATTTCTTTAGATCCCAGAGGCTCTGGATGAAGATACCTTCCCCCAGAGTTGATCTGAGTTTGCTTCTTCAGGTACCTAGTGCAGCTCTGTCATTGGAGACCACGTCTTTAATTCAGACACACATGTCATGCTGGACTCTTACATGTATCATCTCACATTCACTCAGGCATTGGTAGGGCAGCCAGCTTCTCGCAGTCACCCTCCCTTGCTTGCTTTCTGCCTCAGGATTGGGTGATGTCAGGGTGGGGCTCCTGCAGAAGTGAACTTGTTGCAGAAGACCAAAGAAAACCAAGGACGCTTCAAAGAAGAGGAGGGACACTGTTTAATACACCGGCGGACTCAGGGAACAGCCTTCCAAATCTGAGTGAAGAAACATGCATGGGGCTTTCCTTTATATCTCCCTGTGGTCTTTGTCCTGCAAATACGGATTATTCTTCCGGTCCTTTTCATGGGCCTTGCAAGAAGGCCCCTAGGTGTTGGGGGTCTCCAGGCCATATCTGATGGTCTGGCCTGGCGCCAGCGTTAATAACCCTCCCTCCGGGGCAGTGCACTGTTCACAGTAACAGGTTCTGCAAGACCAGTATCTGGGAAGGAGGTAGTGACTTAATTATAGGTTATCAAGAATGTACACTGAGCTTGCTGGCATGGGTTCAGATCACTATTCCCCAAATATCAGGGTTACATTGGAATTAGCCCTTTTTAGCCTTCTCAAACTGACATCCACATCACTCCCTGGAAGTGAGTGGGAGTAAAGCTCCATGGAACGACCTTTGACCATGGGGAAATGGGAGCTTCTGACAAATGCTTTCCACTTCTTTCCCTGAGGTGAACATTTCCCCAGCAGCTCCTCAAGAGGGTTTTCCCTGATATTAATGCCCAACTGTCCAAGGAGTCCACCAGCTTGATAACACACCCTTGTACTTTTTTTTTTTTTTGCCATTCCCAATTTTATGCTCCCTGACTACTGGGATCAGTTCCTAGAATACATGGCCTGCTATTTCTCTCTCAGGTTCTAAAATATGCAGCGACTATAACTATATTACCTAGCAAAGCTGACAGAAACCTTTGCTAGGATAAAAAAGTTTAACAAAACAAAGCTCAGTCTCTTTTACAATACCCACCTATGAGTCAGAGGCCAGGGCTGGAAAAAACAGCCTGGCGCAGTCTGAACACAATGCCTGGCTCTTGCGGAGGTGCTGGCTCTGTAATACCCTTTTAACTGCAGGCCAGATATTAGGTGATGTGCTTGTGTAAAACAGGCAGAAATGCATGGGGGTGGCATTATGCTAGTATTATAAACTGCTCATATGCATATAGATATCCTGAAGAAACAAAGTAGAAAGCCTGTGACAGATAACATAGTCAAATGAATTGATTGCTGTATTTTAGCTCTATTCTTTGGAAGGAATGAAGAGGAATCAGAAGAATAGAGGCAGAATCCTCATAGTTTTTTTTTCTTCTAAAAATGTGTAGCAAGAGCTTAGGGATTGAAAGATCTTGAAGGATGCTTGAAAGGCCAGACATTATAAGGTTGGCATGAAAACAAACACCGCAGAGAAAAGGAGTATTAGGCTGTGAGTAAAGTGTAGTTCTAAAATGCTGACTCAGCTTCTTTCTTGTCTGTGAGACCTCGTTTCTAGTGACTTAACACATTGGAACTATAATTTTCTTGTCTGGAATTTGAGGAGAGTAATAATTTTCATCTAGTGATAAATCATAGGAGTCCAATGATGTAATGTCTATAAACAAAAATTAACATGAAACAAATACTGAGAGCGGACTATGTACCAGGACCACCCTGGGTACTGGGGATGACTGGGACATGGTCCTTGCCTTTGAGGGACTTCAAAGTATGAAGACAGAGATGGGCACACATGTGAATATGGAGCAGACCATGTCATTGACAGAGGACAGAAAAATCTGAGAGGTCTAGAAGAGAAGCAATCCATTTTTCTGGGTGTGGGAAATGAGAAGTTGACATCTAAGCTAGAAGGCTGTTAGGTTTCTTCATGCATAGAGAGAGAAAATGTGGGGGGAGGGGGAAGCCAAGGCCATTCCAAGAAGATATAGGAACAGAAGTAAGGAGTTAGAAACAGAATAAAGAGAATAATAAGTTTGATTTGGGACTTGTTAAATTCGAAGTTTCAGTGGAGCCTCCACAGTGTTATTATTCAGTAAGCAGTTGGAATTAGAGTCTCAGGTGAGGGAATGGACCTATACATAAGGACGGGAAGCAATTTGCATGTGCATAATTGTTGCTATGAGAGTGGAAAAACTGCTCAGAGAAGGAAGGTGTATTGAGTGAAGCAATAATTGGCTCAAGGACAGAAACCTGTGGAATACCAATATTTAAAGGGTTAGGGAAAGGGAGATGAAACGAAATGTTAAATTGGAAGTTTTCACTGAGACAACAAGAGAAAATAGATGTAAAAATTACAAAATGAGGCAGATAGGTAAAAACAAGCGTCTGAGAACATTTAGCTAGCTCTCATGTTAACGAGACAAATGTAAAAGCATCTGTTGAGATTGTAGGAGAATTAACGATGGTTTCTTTGGGAAAAATCTGTTCTGGAATTCCTATGATTTCTCACTCAAGTCTGTTCAGAGGAGCTGTCAAAGAAATCACCTGGAGAGGCTGATAGGTAAACCTTGTATGCTATAGTTGGAGGGACAAGTGACTGCATGTAGCACATGCCTAAGGGACCCTAATGTGAGGAAGAGGCCATCTGAGTTGGCCTGCGGTGGCAGTATAGTGAGAGAGAATTGTGTTTCCTTCTAACAGTGTGTCCAAGGTTCTTGATTCCAGAGAAGAGATGTGAAATTCATGATAAGATGTTAGTTTGGTGTAATTTTAAAAGTTATCATGACCAGGAGACCTTATGTCAGAAGAAGTTCCAGTTGGGGTGTTAGTAGGGAAGCCTTCAAAAACCCACGTGTTTGCTTATGAGGGGAAGAGCCAGCTTTATATTTTTGCCAAGCCCAAAGACAATAGAACTGTCTTAAGGCAGTACCAGTGAAGGCAGAACCTTCTCATCCCTCTTCCTTCCCTTTTCCATTTTGACCCCACCTCCCAGTTAATAGCAGGTTTAAAAACAGCGGCTAGGAGAAGGTAAGAAAGAGAGAAAGGTGAACCTCACCTCCTTTCTTGAGGGTAGTTTATCTGCTTTCAATAATGCCCTTTGGGGTTATGAGAAAGGGAAATGGGTTGTTATACCTTTGAATTAAGATTGAAATGCAAATCTACATATTGAAATAGAGATTTCTAATTTTTAAATGGAGACTCTATGACTTAAGTCATTATTTGGTTTTATGTATTTCCCAAGTGTAACTGCCACCCCTCTTTTTTAAAAAAAACAATCCAGGTACCTCTCAATTAAAAAAAAAAATGTATAGACCTGGCTGGTGTTGCTCAGTTGGTTGGGCATCATCCCATGTACCAAAAGGTTGCCGGTTCAATTCCTGGTCAGGGCACATACCAGGTTGTGGGTTCAATCCCCCATTGGAGTACATGCAGGAAGCAACCAATTGAGATTTCTCTCTCACATCGATGTTTCTCTGTCTTTCTCTCCCTCTCCCTTTCTCTCTCTAAAAATCAATAAAAACATATCCTCAGGTGAGAATTTTTTTAAAGTATAAATGGACAGTGACACACCAATATAAATTTGCATTTTGAATATAGTATTCCACGAGTTGTGTTTTTTCCAAGGCTTGATATGAACAAGAACTGACAAAGAAAGAATTAAAAGCCAGAAAAGAAGTGAATAAGATTAGACTTTAGAAACCAAGGGGAGATATAAAAAATAGGTGTGGTGCAGGAGACAATTATTTTCATCCTAACATCTAGGACAAGCTGGATGAACCACAAAATCACAGTGTTTTTCTTTTTTAACGCATCAGAGCTCTGAGGATTCAAAGAATCCTAAAGAAACTAAATCCAAAAAGAGAAGAGCCCTTTCTAAGAGAGAATAGTCTCACAGCTGTATTAATTGCTAGAGACGTAATGGAAAAGGAAGTGACGCCACCACAAAAGAGTTTAATGAGAAGCCAACTTTACTCTTTTCAAAAATATATAGATTAATTTTAGAGAGGAAGACAGAGGGAGAGAGAGATAGAAACATCAATGATGAGAGAGAATCATCGATCAGCTGCCTCCAGCATGCCCCCCACTGGAAATCGAGCCCACAACCCTGGCATGTGCCCTTGACCGGAATCGAACCTGGGACCCTTCAGTCTGCAGGCCAACACTCTATCCACTGAGCCAAATTGGCTAGGGCAACCTTACTCTCAATGAATATTTCATGGCTGCATATAGACTGACGTGACAGTTCAGAATTTTGAAGAGTCCCATGCACAGAGTGATTTTACATACGTTCACCAATTCTTTTCCATGGACCTTCTCCACACCACCTGCCACACCTGGGCAGTGTGCTGAAAGTGGGGGTAGCTTGGGTGGAGGACCTGAGAGAGATTTCCCTCTGATACCAGGGGATTTTTCTCTGAGCAAGGCAGGGGTCCAGTGGGGCATAGGAAGAAGAGGTAACAGAAATGTCTTTATGTTTCTCTGGGCCTTTACCAAGTGCAGTTTAGTGACTCAATATGGGCTAGAAACAGGCCTACAAAATATTTCTTTCAAGATATTGAGAACCAGCATCAGAACTGGGACCCAAGTATCTGACAGACTGTAAATGAGATAGATACCCCCAATTTGGAATGATAGTGCCTAGAAGATTCTCAAGATTATCACAAGTACGCAGATATCATGACCTGCTGAAGGAAAATACCTGATCCCACCTTCAACATATTTGGAACAATTGGAAAGGTAAATATAACTAATGTTGCAAAAAAGCCCAGATCCAGCTCAAGTGCAGAGTAGATTTACTTTGTCCACAAACTTTAGCAGCCTGGTATAAGAAGAGATGTAATTTTTTATGGTGTTAAATATTATTTACTCCAGTCTTTACTGTTTGTTTATATATGATGTCCTTTATATAATTACAATTATAAAACATGAGGAGAGGGAAGAAAATTTCAGCTATAAAAAAGAATCAATAGGAGACATACAGATGGCCCAGATGTTGAGATCATTTGCTAATAAGGATTTAAATCAACCTTTATAAATATATTAAATATTTTAGCTAAAAAAATATACAAAGGAACTAGCTGGAAATATTATAAGTGAAAATATGTATCAGAAATAAAGAATTTATTCAGTGGCTTGAATAGCAATCTGCATACTGCAGAAGAGATTATCCATGAATTGAAATATAGGTCAATACAATTAACAAAAATAAAAATAAAACTAATAATAGAAAAAAAAAACCAAGCAAAGCATTCGTGACCTATGGGGTAATATAAAAAGGCCAACAACATATATAACTGGAGTCTCAGAAGGAGAAGAGGGGGAGAGAAGAACAGAAGAAATATTTAAATAGATAGTGGCCTAGAAGTTTTCAAAATTGATGAAATGTGTCAACTCATAGATCCTAAAAGCTCAGCAAACCCCAAGTAGAATAAATTAAAGAAAATAACACTTAAATGCATTATAATCAAACTGATAAATGTTAACTATAAAAATTAAGTCTTAAAAATGGCTAGATTAAAAAAAGATAAATGTACTGTGGAACAACAATAAGAAGGACAACTAACTATATATCATAAATAATGGAGAGAGAAGACAATAGTACAATATCTTTCAGTGCTGAAAGAAAGGAAAACACTGTCAACCTCAAATTCTACATCTAGCCCTCAAGATTGTAGCTCAGTTGGTTGAAGAATTGTCAATAAACTGAAAGGTCATGGGTTCAATTCTCAGTCAGGTTGATGTTTCTCTCTTACTTCCTCTCTCTCTAAAAAATCAATGAACATATCCATGGGTGAGGATTAAAAAAAATATTCTCTATCCAGTAAAATTATTCTTGCTTTTTTTCAGATAGATAAGAGCAGAGATGATTATTCTTCATCAGATCTGAACTACAAACGTTATAAAGAATATTTTTCTGATACTTGATAGAAGTCTAGTTTTTCAGGAAGGAATGCAGAGCACCACAAAAGATAAAACCATGGATAGATATAAAAGATCCTTACATTTTCTTTAAAATTTCCTAATAGAGTATTAACTGTCAACATAAAAAATTTTAGCAATATAGTCTGAGTATGAAGAATTAACCAATTGTTTGGTATGTCCTGTGGGATAAGGGTGAGAAATTCAACTGGAGTGGTATAGCCTAGCAGGGTTAAGACCAATGAGGAAATTTGTGTGATCAAGATTAGTGTGACTGTGGCCAAAGAGAGAACCTGAATATGAATTAAACCCAGGGAGTTGAGCAAATAAGCAAACAATTTGAGGATAGTAGCAACCAGTGTCTTACTGTTCAGATGAGCCTTACAAATATGGAAAGAGGGGAGGACATAATAAACTCTGAGATATTGGGTTAGAATTGGAGATATTGATATGAACTTGTTATAGAATTTACCAGGTGACTAGAAAATACACAACGAGTTCCTGGAGATTCAGGGGGGAAAAAACCAAAAACCTTTATTTGTAGCTATACTAGTACAGTGACTCAGGGAAGTCAGTTTTCCAAAACCTGAGTCAGTAAATATGGATGAAGCTTTCCCTTTATATCCTTCAGTTCCTTTGTCCCCCAAATATGGGTCAGGCTTCCGGACCTTTCTCAGGCCTTGCACCCCACCCCCTCCTACTCCTATGAGTTAGGATAGGGGAAGTGAGATTATACTCAGAGGCTTGGTCTATCTGGCGCCAAATCTGCCAACCCCCTCTGGGGTTTATGTATGGTTCCTGGTTTATAACTTCTGTACAAGCATTACAGGTAAGAGGGATGGGGCTTAATTATACTAGCAAGAATGTGTGGCAGAATACTGGTTCCTGGCACAGATTCAGATTCCAAACCCTCCCCCCCCCCCAATGTCTTATATTCCCCTCCAAACTCATGGTTTTATCTATCTATCTATCTACCTACCTACCTACCTACCTACCTATATCTATACATACAAATATCTAAATATAAATGCATAATTGTATTTCTTAGCTTTTCTATTGAGAGGACCTAGAATCACTGACATGTCAGGAACAATGAACAGATCTAAATTTTGCTCCCTAAATACTATTATTCATGAAAATAAACCAGAACTTCTTAAAGAAATAATAAATTCTTGGGCTGGGCCAGGGAAAGTACAACATGAGACTGTACCATCTTCCTGGGTCAGAAAGTAAGGGTGCTCAAAGAATGTTGGAAGGTATGAGAGAAACATATAAGAGTCTGCTTGGCTGAACTCCTACTAGCTAAATCTGGTAATTAGAGCATTAAAAATAAATAGTGATAGTAACAGGTTATGACCCACTGAATAAAATAAGAACTCATGTTTTCATGTTAATATTAATGTGAATGAGTGGAAGTGAAGGGAAAGCTCTGTCTTATGGTAGGATGCCAACTAATAAAGGTAGACGTAGTATAAAGCATTAGAAAAATCACCATTTCAGTACCATCATAACATTAAATAATTCAGGCAAGGATCATCAATAGAAATTAAAACTATCAGGTAAAATTTGAATAGGAACAAGATATTTACATACTATCAGAGCATCTTCCCGCAAATCACTTATTAATTAATAAGTACAAAAATACTTAGTAATTAACTTTAGAGTGGAGTCACCTGGCAAACTCCATTTTAATCAAGAGATGAAAGTTAACATCACCAGTAATAGCACAAATTTACATGATCTGCTTCCTGATATATTTCATTGAGAAGATCACAGCATTACTTTCGTGGCATTTCTGCAAAAGAAAAAAAAAAAGCAATCTGAATACATTTATGAGGAAATGTCAAACAGACACAAACACACGATTATTCTACAAAGTAGCTGACTGTACATAACAATGAATTTTATTTTTAAAGAAGCAGTCAAATGAGTTGCCAGCTTCCATCTCAGCTCAGTATACAAATGAGAAGCTTTCAATAGGGCAAGGCAAAAGGGGGAGGGGTTAGGTAGATCAGGTGAGGCTTAGGAAAGGCCCTTCTCTCTATACATTTTAAACATCCATTTAGTGTCTTGCTTTATAGTTAACGAGCTCTTCCTTAAAGACAAAACCCCTTATGAAAATTAAACCTAATATTCTCATCTTCTTTTAAAAATTTACTTACTGATGAGAGAGAGAGAGAGAGAGAGAGAGAGAGAGAGAGAGAGAGAGAGAGATTGATTGAGATTTGTTGTTTCGCTTATTTATTCATTCATGGGTTGACTCCTGTATGTGCCCTGACCTGGAATCAATCCTGAAATCTTGGTGTATGGAGATGATGCTCTAACCAACTGAGCTACCCGACCAGGGCCCTAACATTCTCATTTTATTATTACTTTTTTTCAAATCAGATAATTAAATTGCTTTCTTTGGATGACATCTCTGAATCACAAACTAAGAGAATCTCCCCCCCCCCCTCTAATTAATTTTTTTGGGGGTGGGTGGTTACATGGAGCACATGTCATTTAGTGTAAAGAAAGTACATACTCAGAGAGTGGGGACTCTGAGGGGCAGCTGAAAGACACGGCTCCCTGCCTTAGAAGGAAGGGAGATTGGAAGAATGGGAGGAGAGAAAGTCCAACCAAAATTTTTGTCTTCTTTCAATTTATATTTATTTATTTTTGTGTGTGGACTCAGCTATCTGCATTTAAGCCTTGGAAAATCACCCAAATGACCATTGTCCTATGCGAAGAAGGTAATTCCCGATCCCTTGAACAGATGTAATGGCTCGTCAAGAAGGCTTCCAAGGGAATACGTGGTGAGGTTGCAGCCATCACCCATCTGATCACAGTTCTAAAGAAAAAGGTTCTTCTCCGAGAGAGGTGGCTGCCCTATTAGGTAGATAGTGGCCAGAAAGTCATCTGGGTCCCAGAAAGATTTCGCTAAAAGCCCCAAATTCTGGTTGTACTATTGCCTCAGACACTTGTCTCCCTATGCTATCTGATTACTCTGAGGCCGGACCCTAAAAGGAATACTGCCTCCCAATGAGATCTGAGACATGGGAACCTCAGATAGGTGCAAAAGCAAAACAAAGCAAAAAAGCTTGTTCTACAGTCCGTTGATAATGCTTCCTATTCATAGCCAGGAAGAAAGAAGAGGTTGTTTTCATCAAACAAAGTTCAGCAGAGAGATAAAACGTGTTTAGAAGGCTTCGCTGTATCCATATAACTTTTTAAAAAATATTTATTTTTTAATTGATTTCAGAGAGGAAGGGAGAGGGAGAGAGTGGGAAAGAAACATCAGTGATGGGAGAGAATCATTGATTGGCTGCCTCCTACACACACCCCTCACTGGGAATCAAGCCCATAACCCAGGCATATGCCCTAACCCGGAATTGAACCAGGACCTCCTGGTTCATAGGTCAATGCTCAACTACCGAGCCAAACCTGCCAGACCCCTATAGCTTTTAATTCTATTGTCTTCCCAGATTCAGGGATGGAGGACCTGCATTAGAATGACTGTAGACAGCTGTCTACAGATCCATGCTTGTACAGTGAGACCCTGAAGGGCAGAATGCAGACCAATAGCTGTAGGTTGCACTTTCAGCAATGCAATGTACTAAATGAGGATATCCTAAATGTCACAGCGCTGAAGTCACATTAGGATGATGAGGGTTGGAAAATAAATTTAAGTATCATTTGGAGATGCCTTATGGAGACCAACCTATCTCAGGTTCTCCTTGTTGTAAGTAAGCCCCATGTCTCAAACACCCCCTCAGCCCCAGGTAAATCCAGATGTCTGGTCATGCACCCACTGAGTCAGCCTCAGTCATTTGTAAAGCTTTTTTCAACCCCAGACATTTTTTATTCTGATGCTTGTATCTGTAAGCCCAGTGTTGCCTCTATGAGCTCTGAGCTTGGTATGGTAGAAAACCATAATGGTGGCACTAGCTTGGTCCAGAAGGCAGAGTGTTGGACTGGGAATTGGTGGTTGTACCAATAAACAACTGTGTGGTCTTGGAAAACCTCTCTCTTCTTTGAATCCCTTTTCCTGCTCAGAGTGAAGGAACTCACATGGATATTTTATAAGATTCCTCCCAACTCTACTGCACCATGGCCTTTTCCTATGAATTTAAAGTATCTTATGTGAGTCTTAGAAGATGCTCTTGGGCTACCAATTCTCTGCTTCTCTGTGTGTAGGTGGAGGGGGATGGGGTGCAGGGAGGAAGGTGGAATAAACAAGCGAGTAGAGTGAGACATAGGGTATAGAAAGGACAGCAAAATAATTAGAGGAGAAATTCTGAGCATTTATTCCAAGGAGGTCAGAGGACCTATTCTATATCTATTTGCTTACCACTACAGAATTTATTTTAGATGCATAACAAGGAAGATCTCTCCATTCCCCACCTTAGGCCAGAGAGGAAAAGAAGTTTACCCAAAGTTACACAGTAAATTAGTGGCAAACCTGAGAGAAGTATAATTGATGTCTCCTAGACTGTGCTGTTTTCCTGGCAGGCTGTGCTGCTGTTAGGGGCAGAAATAGAATATTGGGGTTCAGTATAATTATGAGAAATATTAATCATGCTCTGTTAACCATGATGGTTTGGTTCTGATAAAAGAAAGCACATTCTAACCTGGCTGGGAATTGCACGCGTGACCTAGGAGCTCACCTGGGAGCTCACCATCCTCCACATCCTGGAGCTGGCTATTATCATGGAAAGATGAACAACTTTGTTGCAGAAACCAGAGGCGCCAGTGCTTTGCATACCTTCAGGCCTTTGCAAACCCCCAGCCTGAATTGCCTATAAACTGCCCATTTGGCACGCCTATTCTTAATCCCTTTTGCCTACTTCCCCATGTAATCTGCGTCCTTCTACCCAATATAAGCACCTGGTTTATGGTGGGGGGCAGAGCAGATTTTCATGGATGACCTGCTGCTTTCCCATGCTGCTGGAGTAAATGCTCACATATGATTTAACCTTGTCTCTGCTTAATTGGCTCAAGTAGTGACAGGCAGCCCAGACCTATTGATTGTCCCGTTTCACTGCTTACGGTGCACCCCAATGAGAGTAACTGCTTTTTCCTCCTTTCATTTTGAACCAAAGAGGAGAGCATTATGTCTGATGAAAGAAAATACAGCAGACAGGGATTCATTTCCAGGCTCCTCCCCTTCTCACGACTCACTGTCCAACCCTTGGCATTGTTGACAATTCCAGATGCGGGTCAAATACAGCAAGGGGAAATCAAGGCTAGACCTTAGAAATTAATTGTTCAAGTACTAGGTCATTTCAGAGTAATGCACCGTGAAATTACGCTATTCTCCAGGAGGATTTTCATAAAGTTTAATATGCCATGACACATTCTTTTTCCATTGGTGTTAGTTTTTGTTTTTTTTTAAGAACATAAAAAGAGTCTTTGGAATCCAGGGATGTGTGTAAAGATTGCTGCAGACAGAGCAGGAGGTCTCAGGCGGGACTTTGAGAGCATAAGGGCTGCGGGATCACTGCGAGAGACCCCATTACCAAGGCATGTCCCATCAAAGCATAGCCGGCTCGTGTCCATGGAGCCCAGCGCAGGAGAAGCCATTAGTCTTGGTGCCTTTTTACTGTTATTCACACCGGGATAATGAGATTATTGGAATATTTTCTTTTTCCTAATGAGAATGAGACAGAATACCTTGGTCTCTAAATGATTTAGTCACAGAGGAAACACATTACTCTTCCCTTGATTGCTGTCAAATGCTGGAAAATTGGAATATTATACTGATATTTATCGTGATGGGCAATATTTTTCCTGCCTTCTCAGTGTCAGATGAGATGGGAAAAGTATTTGTCTGGAAAGCAGACTCTCTTACAAGGTTTGTAAGAAAGGAAGACGGATGAAGATGCAGGATAAGGAACGGGGGGCGGAGGTTGAAGGAGGATAATTGGACGATGGCCTTTTGCTATTTCTTCTTTTTTGTTACATCAGTAAAACTATCCCTTGTTTTAATTTTCTATAGACTTCTCTTTCAGTTCGCTCACTGGTGCTTAGGGCTAATTAGACACTGTTTAGATTCAGAATAGAAGGTTAATTTCAAGGGGGGAATGGGTGTTTGTGTTGGTCTGGAGGTTAGTAGTGGCAGCTAGCTAATTTGTGTTTCTTGGAAAGAAATAACATCCTTGAAAGGTCGGATTCCTTGGAGAGGGAGAAGTTTTTGCACTTTTACTCTCAGGAACCTTTCACCTGAGACTTGTCAGCCCAAAGTTTATGCAGCCAGTAGAGACTAATTGGGTGACCTAATGCATTGATATTCAACTCAGGTCCTTGGTGGCTTTTGTAGCCACGCTGAACAAAGAAATCCTGAGGTCTAACTCCTGCTCCTGTCCCACTCCCAAACATCCTCCAAAAGATCTGAAACTTCTGGAACACAAAAACAGTTTTAACAAGGCAAACACTCCCTGTCATCATTCTGTACTGGCTTTCAGAGGGAGAGATCACCACATTTCTACATCATAGTGTCCACAATGCAACAGGTGGGAGAACCTTCCAGCATTAATTAACATTGGTCCTGCAATTTACAGAGACAACCATTTCAGATTCATTTAGGGACCCTGTCATACATTAGAAATTCAGGTTGTGCTCCCGCTTCCATTAGCTGGGGTGAGGGCCTACTCATCTGCATTTTAACTGGCTCCCAAGAGACTCCCTTGCAGCTATGGCTCCTGCAGGGAAAGGGGAGGCTAAACGCTTAGGAGAGTAGAGGAGGGCCCAGAAATAAATGTAGAAGACAATGTGGGAATAAGGCCTGATTGCGGATGTATTATGTGTTCAAACTTTACACCTAGAAATCTCTGGAAGCAGTTTCACATTTCATTATCAGCTCATCTGTCATATTGTCCCACAATTGATGAGGATTATCTTCTTACCATGAATCCCTAGAAAGAAAAATTTCCTTAGCACCAGGAAAGAGTGCGTTCATTTACTAGTAGTTAGATGATGCTCAAATTACAACTCCTCTTTGAAATTCCTCACACCTGGCCAAGAATCTCTTATTTGAAACGAACGGAGAGCTTTATGGCAAACTTCGTAATGTCCAACTAGTAGTATTGGTATTTGTGTCTATAATTTAACTCCAGTGGAACTAATGTATGCAATTTAAAATCAGAAACCATATCTCTCTGTATCTCACCCCTGAGGATTTCTAGAGAGCCTTGCTTATAGTTGGTGCCATATCCATTTGTACTGAATTAATTAAGTGGACAAAAAGTGGCGGGGGGGGGGGGAATGTGGGGAAGAGAGAGAGAGAGAGAGAGAGAGAGAGAGAGAGAGAGAGAGACAGACACACACCACCTGGTGCAGTGAATGTTCCTTGGCTGTACCCTGTCCCCTAGTCCCCCTTTCTGTCTCTTCCCATTTCTTTCTTTGCCTACTCTGATGTCCTGGATAATGACTTGTCTTGCTTTGATCTCCTCCTCCTTCTCCTCTCCTTTATTCCCTTGTCTTGATCAGAGTCACCAGTAGGAACATTATTCAGCCCATTACTGGGTCAGTGTTCCTACTGCTGCTGAGGACCATGGTGAGGTTTGGGGTTCTAGCATCATTTTGCATCTGAGTGCAGCTGCTTTACTGGGAAGTGTATTCTAGTCACACTTAATTTCAAGATAGCTTGCATCTCACCCCCAATAAAACCACTTATTTGTAACATATCAATGTATTGACAAGGTCAGAGAGCAGGGCTGTCTTGAGGTAACGTAATTTCCGAAGGAGTGAGAACTAATTGTGCCGGTATTTATCGGCTGTGACATAATTAACTACTCTCTTTGGGGTCATACATTCGCCTCTATTGCCACATGCTCGTGCTCTTGGGATCAGACCAGGGCAGAGTGTGGTCACCGAGAGTGGAACTTCCAAAGCAATCAGGCAGACTTCCTGGAGAAGGTGGCGGCCTTGCTCCCTTGGAATGCTGAGGGGTACATGGGGTGACCTTCTCTGGAGGCTTTGTTGGGCTTCTTGGTGCAAATACCTTGTGGGCTCAGTGTATGGACCGAGTCACAGAAGTAAATGGGTAGAGCAGGTTAGTAGGAGCTTGGTCCTGGAAAATCAGCACCGGGACGTGTAGCAAGCATTCAGAGATGTGTGATAAGCATTGTCCACTGAGAGACGCGTGCCAAGCACTGCCCATTGAGAGATGTGTGCCAAGCGTCGCCTACTCAGAGGTATGTGGCAAGCATTGCCCATTGGGTGTCCCCTTTATTTTGTAAGGACCTGGCTCCTCAGTTGCACAGCTAGTGATAAACACCTGAAGGGTAATGCAGGGATACTTCTAAAACAAACTCATCTGACCTCTGTGCATCCAGCCACAGAGATCAGACCCAAGGCTCAGTTCCTGATTGGTTAGCAGTCATTTCCTGGCAGCTGAGCTGAGAGCATCCTGGCCCCTTCAGGGACGCACCCCCATCCTCAGGATCCGGGAAGATGAAGCACCTGAGACTCATCTCTCCTCAGCCTTCAACACGAAGATGGAGAGGTCTGTGATTTTTCCAGCAGCACAAGTTAGAGGGTCAGCACAAAACCGGAAACCCGGTGGGCTCTGCCAGCCTCAACAGCCAGCCAGCTGGACCCGGCCTGCAGCGTTCTGTGTCCTGCAGCGGACTGGGGTGGGAATGCAGTGCGTTTAGTTTGGATGTTGTGTTACATGGCTGGCGGCTCTCTCTGGGAGAGTGAAGAGTTGATGTGGGAAAATGGCTGAGCGTGAGAGAAATAGGTTTCCATGAAAGTGATTTGCCCAATTTTTTTTTCTTATCATACATTTTTAGAGCAGATTTATTGCTAATAAAAGTGCTGGCTGGACAAAACTCTCCCATGCTGTGCATTTGCTTCTTTTCTCTCGAATGTTTTAAAATCTCTCTATGTGCTTTGTGTCTCTGATACCAACTGGTGGAGAAACCCAGGCTGTCTGGATTCCTATCCACTGCGGCGAAGGCTTTGCTGTTCGCTGGCCACCCTGCTCAGCCAGCATCAGCCCTGCAGGCCCCATGCAGCGGGCGGGCAGCACCAGATGGAGGGAGGAAGGCAGACCCAGCAAGGATCCGCGTGAAGAGGCGCAAGTGAGCGAACAGCCTGGGGAGGAGAAAGATGGTGCTGGACCAGTTGGATGAGAGCCCAGCTCTGAGTTACTTCTCCCATTTGGGCAAAATAAAATCACAAATGAGAACAGTAGGGAGCCAAGACCAGCTGGAGACAAAGGGGTGTTAGCTTCGGGGTGGGGGCTGTGAGACAAGGAAGGCTCCACGAGATGCTCAGGAGTCTGGCCTGCCGTGGACAGCTGCCACCAGCTCCAGGCCGGAAGCTTGTGACAGCTCAATGGCCACCCCACCCCCCTCCCGATTGCCAGGGCCCAGGACCTGGGAAGACTGAGAAGACAGGAGAGGCCTCAGGAACTCCTCCTGCCTCCCCATCTTTTAGCCTTCCCTGTCCATCCACGGTAGCTTAGGATGTCCATCCAGGATCCCTTCCTTTAGGCACCTGACAGCAGTAGGAGGAGAGGAATGAGGGAGGGGGAGGAGGGGGGGGGGGAGACTTTCAGATCCAATGAGTTTCAGGAGCAGAGGCAGCTCCCCACCACCCCCACCTCCGGGACGCCCTCTCTCTCCACTGGCAGCTGAAATAGTCTTTCTGGAGGGGTTGGCTTCTCCAGATTTCAAGAATGTCGAATAGAAAGAGAAATCAATGTCCCTGTCCTGACATGCACGCCACTCGCATGTCCTGTTTCTGATTAGCAAATCACCCTGTCTGCATTCTGACTGACTTCTCATCCTGAAAGATCACTGCACTCTCCCAGGCAGAGAGCTTTTTCCTGCTGCCTATTACCCCACAACTCAGAAGATTAAAGACTTCTTCCTCCTGCACCCCACTCAGAAGCCAGAGTAACACCAAGTGCCATTTAGTCATTCTTCGCATTAACTGGTGATCTGACTTCTTAATCTGACTTGAGGCTTCCTGGACATTTTCCCACCTGGATAAAGACAGATAGGGGCAAAAAAAGTCCTAGTGAGTAGAGAAGGCAGAGGGTTAATTTATCTTAAGCATATTATGTCATATGTATATATTATATATAAAAACATAAATACATATATGTACTGCATATAGATGCATATATCTATGTTTAAATGAGATATTATACAATATTTAATACTAGAGGCCCAATGCACGAATTCATGCACCAGTGGGGTCCCTCGGCCTGGCCTGTGGGATCGGAAGGAAACCAGCTCTCCGACATCCCCCGAGGGGTCCCGGATTGTGAGAGGGCATAGGCCAGGCTGAGGGACCCCACCAGTGCATGATCAGGGCCGGGGAGGGTCGAGGGAAATTGGCCAGCCGGGGAGGGACTGCGTGAGGGCTCCAGGGCGTGTCCAGCCCATCTCGCTCAGTCCCCATCGGCCAGACCCCAGTAGCAAGCTAACCTACTGGTTGGAGCGTCTGCCCCCCGGTGGTCAGTGCATGTCATAGTGAGCGGTTGAATGGCCTTAGCATATCATTAGCATATTACCCTTTGGTTGAATGACCAACTGGTCAATCATACACTTAGCATATTAGGCTTTTATTATATAGGCTATTTGTATAATGCTTTATATTTTTAAAGTATTTCACATCTATTATTACATTTGATGTGACTTACATGACAACTTTGTAAAATATCTATACTAGTAACATTAGAATCCCCATTTTACCGAGGAAATGGAAATTCAGAGAGTTTGTGATTTATGTAAAACCACACAGCGACTGGGTGGCATAACGGAAATTCAAACCTAATTTTCTTTTTTAAAGTAAAATTTTATATTTTCTATTATATGCTGCTGCCTTTCACACATGAGGTAGAATCATGGGAGTAGGACAAGGTGTTCACAAAAATGTTTCCTTCATCTTTACCCTGTAATGCACTGGAGACTACTTCAAATAGTCATTTGAGATAGAAATTACTTACTATTCTTCAGTATATAAGTGGTAGAATCAGGATTTGAACCAAGATCTGAATGACTCAATAGCCATGCTCTTTCCATTACTCCAGAGAATGGACAAGATAACACTTAGGAGGTCAGTGGGCAGAGCAGTCCAATGGGAAGGCATAAGCTTTGCCATTGGACAGACCTGGGTTGGAACTCTATATCTATTATTTCTTAGCTCTGGGATCTTGGTCAAGATCCTTAGTCACTCTGAGCTTCAATTTCCTCATCTGTGTTCATGGGATTAACAACACTTACCTGACTGTGTGCCATAAGGTTAAATGAGATAAGGACTGTATCTAGCATGGTGTCTGACACATAGTAGGTACTTAATACCTGATATCTATATACATTTCTTCTATGTTGTGTCTGTATTGCTGAACTGGGTATGATTCCCAGTCCTCACGTAGACCAAATAAGCCATATAGATCAAGACGTGTCGATAGATCTAAGTAAGACCAGGACATTAAGATCCAGAAGAGGACTTTTGAGGCTAAAACTAAGACATTAAGGGAAGAAGAGGAAATCATGAGGGCACAGAATTTCTGAGGATTGTCATTCTTGTTTCCCCCTTCTCTACTTTACTCCATTTTCTGTCCAAATGAGTGTGTGGAGGGTAATAGCAGAACAAGCACACAGAAAGCCTCCGGTATTGCTCCGCGTTCTAACCACCCCCTGGAGGCGGCGTGAATCATGCCTTCCCTGTGCCACCCCCTCATGCAAGCTTGGGAGGTAGTTCTTTGGCTTTACTTTCCTGTAGGAGACAACAGAGAAGAGTAGCTTAGGGTGGGGGGATTCCGAGATGAAACCTTTTCCCTGCCCTATCCAGCGTGATCCCACCCAACCCTGCTTTTCTGCTCATTGACAGAGTTGTCACAACCTGTTGGCAGTGACAGAAACAAGTGCGAGGCAAGCTTGGTTTACAGAGCAAGCGTAGCACCTGCTCCCTTCTTTGCAGATGCTATACCCCTTGGAAGCTTCAGATTAACAAAGATTTCTGTCTTTTCTGTTACTTGTATTTTAAATTAACTTTTGCCTTAAAATACAATATCAAATTTCTTCCCTAAGTCTTTCTCTCCCCTGACACATACAGACACACCCCACCGCGCCACCCCACCCCGTCTAATGCATGTGCCATCTTAATAATTCTAACATCAGGTGTGGATAAATGACAAAGAAAACAGTATGACAAAATGCTTCTGAGCCTTTTTGGACTTAGTGATATTTCTCAGGAATGATCAATTGCATTACTTAACTGGAGAGCTCTGATTATAAAGAGAAATATAATTAGTGGCAAATGCGGTGAGATGTATAAAGACAGATAGGTGGGCCACGGAATGGGAGCTCATCAATTTTTCCAGGTTCCGTCAGGAGGGCCGTTGTTTTACTGCAGGACTCCATTCCAATGATTGAAAAGCAAAAACAAGCACAGTCCGAGCATTGCCAGTGCTCAAAGGAAGAGCATCAGCTGAAAGTCAGGGGGTCTGCATTTTGTTTATCATTGATTGCCAGGCAATTCACTTACCCTGCCTGCGTCTCAGTTTCCTCCTCTGGAAAAGAAGCTTAATAATGCCTATTCTTCCTGCCTCCCTTGGAGCTGTTGTGGGGCTTAAATAAACTCAGTGGGTGTGGACTCGCTTTGAAAATTAAAGGCCCTCCATGCATGCAAAGGAGGGTTATGAATATTTTCATTATTTGAGCTGGATCTTGCAGAATAAGTAGGATTTGACTTTCTGGAAATAGATACGAAGGATATCAATTAAAAGATAGAGAACAAGCAAGGCATTGAACCCATACATTAGTTTGGATGTAGCATAGAATATTGAGCAGAAGAGGAAACTTAACATTCAAATTGTGGGCTGGAGAAAGAACACGAAGGCTTAGTCTGAGTTTTTGTGTTTTTCCCCCAAAAAACAGGGGCAACCACTGACTAGTTCTGGTGGAAACTAACATGATCCAGGCAGTTTTGCAGAAAGATAAAGCTGGGAGATTAGGAAAGGAGGCATTTTTCCAGAAGAATTGGCTAGGAAGTTATGGTAGGAATAAGCGATGGCCTACGGCAGGGCATTGGGAATGAGAAAAGAAGCCAATTACGGAGGCAGAGCCTGCAGACTAGAAATGCTCAGAAAGGAGCTGGGAATAAGGAAGAAATGGGGGAATTCAAAGATGGCTTCAAGGACTGAAGTCTGGGCTCCTGGGAGGATGGCCATGGCCTTGACAGACATTTAGAATGCAGGTGGAGGGGCACTTTGGGGTGTGGCTGAAGAGCATAAAAATGTGATGGATACTTCCAGTGTTGATTTTCAGGTGCTGATGTGAACTTCAGCTAAAATTGCATCTTAAATTGTGAACACTATCAGGATAGAGTTCAGGAGAGGGGTCAAGGCATTTGGAAACCATTATGAAAGAGGAAAAGCCATTAGAATTGAGGAACTCTATGGAGAAAACGAGAAAAGTGGATGATGGTAAGAATTTCAGGAATTTTATTGGAAGGTGAAGTGGATGCTTAACTTACTGAATTTCCCACGTCCCTTCAAAAGCTTCAGACCTTTCTCCCAAGGAGAATAAGAGGAGGCAGTATTGCCTCCTTCTATGAGGAAGCAACCTACAAGCCACAGAGGTTGTGAGATTGTTTGCTAAACTGGACCTAGTCACTAGCGTGATACTTAGGAAGGGAAGGGATGGCTTCTATTGGAGTCTACTAAAGCCACGGCCAGCTACTTGAAGAGTCTGGGGGATTTCTCTGCAGCTAATTAGGAATCAATACCATAGTTTTGATTTCCTGTGTCCAGAGCCAGAAAATTAGCTCTGAGAATACAGACGGTCTGTGTGGCTGCTTTGTTGATAGAAAACCAAACTCTTCTTGACTGGAGTGTTTTTCAAACTAGCAACTTCTAGATAGGGAGGAGCCATCAACTTGTGGCTTTCTTCCCTAAAACACAGTTACAGGCTCGGCCCTGTCACAGGAGGAAGGAAAGGAATTGGACCAACAGGTTGGAAACTGCAGCCACACACACTTTCCATTTCAATGCCAAAAGCAGCATCTTTGCTTTGGCATCTCTCAGTGCCTGGGTATTGTTTTTACTGCTTTGTTTATGTATGGGCATGGGTGTGAGTGTTTATTTTTGAAACCTCAGACACAAATTTTACAGGAAGAGTATTGGCATTTCAGAAGTCATTGATGTTTGGGGTTATTGTGTACTAGAGATGTGGGTCATTTCCAAACAACCTGACATAAACATTATCAGGCTTGTAAACCTGTATTCAAGTGAGATGTGCTAAAGCAATATTTATGGCAAAATTATGACCTCAAGGCAACTAAATGTAATTCATTTTTATACCTCAATTTTTCCCTCTGAATCCTTCAATCTAATTAGACTCACATCAGTATATTATTACGGAGAGTAATCATTTCTTTCTTCTAATAACATTCATGGATAATTTTATTTCTCATTTCCAGCCTCCCACTCCTGTGGTGTAATTAGTGTCTTTGGCACCTCGTGATGCTCAGAATGAGTTGCAGCTGCTAATTGCTAATTGAAAAATTAGAAACTCAGTTAGAAAAAGGATCTAATTAAAATGAAATTAGATAAAATTCCTTCAAACCAGCTCCTTTCCCCCACCCCCCAATTTGTTTTCCTTTTTTTCCCCTTTGGCCTTCTTTTTCCACCTTAGGAGTATTAGCACTTGCAAAATATGTGTAATTGCTGAAAGGCAAATACCTTTTCATAGCAGACTATACAATGGTCTTTTGGAGCGAGTTAGAGACAGGTTTCTAAGCATTGAGTTCAATTTTAGAACTTGGACCTTTTTCTTATACTTGTTTGACCCATGAGTTTTATCTTACTAACTAGAGGCTTGGTGCACAAAATTCATGCAAGGGTAGGGTCCCTAGGCCTGGCCTGTGATCAGGGCCAATCAGGGCCTTCCGGCTTCTGGCCAGGGCCTTCCTTCATTCCGCATAACCCCCTGGTGGTCAGCACATGTCATAATGAGCTATCAAAATCTCGGTCTCCCGGTCGAACTCTGGAGGGGACACTTTGCATATTAGCCTTTTATATATAGAGATAAGATGCCAGCTCTTGTTCAGGAGGGCAAATGTGTGGTCAGCCTCATGTGCTTTTCTTGTCTGTTTGGAAAGGTTATTGTCAGTCTCATGACTGTGACCTATTGGGATCCAGTCACTTTTTGCTGCAAATCCACTCCCACCCTCTTCTCTGTTGCACTGTCCCACTTGACAAATGATTACTTAGTAAATGCTCAGCCCTATAGGAGACACAGACTAAACCAAGTTCTTTCTCCCTCCAAAAGTGCTTACAATCTGTCGAGAAAGCTAGACAGAGAGACATAACCACAAAATAAGAGAACATGTAATCAAATGCAAAATAGTGTTTCAGACTATATGTGACATTTAGTTCAACCTTTTAAATATGTTTTTAGTACCTTTTAACTACATGCCACCCACTGTGTCTGGACATACAAAATACACACCACATAGTTCTGCCCTCAAGGAGTTCATATGTGTGAATAAGTGATTCATAATACATATGTTAAAAGCAATAATAGCAAATTCACAAATTGTTGAATTAATGTAGAAATATGGGTGATGAATTTTGGTGGGTCAGACAGAGAGGGCATCAGAGAACATTTTACATAGAGGAGACAATACCACCATAGGATTTTGAAGGATGAGTAGGAGTCCACTAGGGGGACAAACATTTTAGACAAAGAAACCTGTTCCAAAAACAGACATATACTAGAAGAACAATATGGTGATTTCTGGAATGATGATTAATTTGGCATTTTTGAAGCCTAAATTGAGAGGTGTGTCGCATGAAATGAGGCTGGGGGAATGAGTAAAAGTTGAATTACAAAGAATATTGTGTGTTTATAAAGTTTAAAGAAGAACATTGAATATTTGATAGCAAGTTTCTTAGACATTATAGAATTACAATGATAGGATCAATAAAAGATTCAGGAAGGAATTTTGTGGACTGAAACATTCTAGGTTAAAAAGCAAGATAGGAAAGACTTTGAATAGTCCAGTTTGATGACAACAGAGAGAGTAAGTTAGGAATATATAAAGAAATACAAAGTGATTTCAGCTTATGATTAAAAATTAGGAAAGAAAGTTTATTTAAAAAAATAAAAATATGCACTGTCTTTTAAAAAAATTAAAGCTCTGGCCTGTGTTTCTCAGTGGTTAGAGCATTGGCCTGCACACCAAAGGATCTAAGGTTTGATTCCCGGTCAAGGGCACGTACCTGGGTTCCATACCTGAACCTGATAGGGGTACATGTAGAAGGCAACCAATTGATGTTTCTCTCTCTTTCTCCTTCTTTCCCTGGAACATTTCACTCTCTCTAAAAAATTCAAAGGAGAAAATATCCTCAGGTGAGGATTAACTGCAACAACAAAAATTTAAATAATTTTAATTATAGTTGGCATGTGATATTATATTGGTTTCAGGTGTACAATATAGTGATTAGGCATTTATAAAACTTACTAAGTGATCACTGGATAAGTCTAGTACCCACCTGATACCATACATAGTTATTATAATACTAGAGGCCCGGTGCACGAATTTGTGCACAGGTAGGGTCTGGCTGCCCTGCACCGATTGGGGGAGGGGGAGCTGATCAGGGGTGGAGCCGACCGGGGCTGTGGATGGTTGGCTGACTGGCCCCGCCCCCTGGTCAAACTCCTGATCGAACTCCCGACCATTTGCATATTAGCTTTTTATTATATAGGATTATGGACTATACTTTACATCCTGTGACTGTTTTTATAACTGGCATTTTTTACTTGTTAATCTCTTCACCTTTTCATGCAACCCCCCTCCCATCTGGCAACCATCAATTTGTTCTCTGTATTTATGAGTTTTTTTGTTAGTTTATTTATTCATTTTTAGATTCCATGTATAAGTAAAATCATTTGATATTAGTTTTTCTCTGTCTGGCTTATTTCACTTAGTGTACTCTCTATGTCCATCAATGTTGCCACAAATGACGAGATTTTGTTCTTTTTTATGGCTGGATAATATTTTGTTGTATATATGTACCACATATTTTCTTATCCATATGTTTAATGATGGACATTTAGGTTGTTTCCATAGCTTGGCTATTGCAAGTAATTCTGCAATGAACATAGAGGTGCATATATCTTTTTGAATTCATATTTTGAATTTCTTTCAATAAATACCCAGAAATGGAATTTTGGGTAGTTTTATTTTTTTGAGGAAACTCCCTACTGCTTTTCATAGTGGTTTCACTAGTCTTCATTTCCACCAACAGTGCATGAGGGTTCCCTTTTCTTCACATCCTCGCCAGCACTTGTTTGCTGACTTAGCCATTCTGATAGGTGTGAGGTGATATCTTGTTGTGGTTTAATTTCCATTTCCCTGATGATTAGTAATGCTCAGTATCTTTTCATATATCCATTGGCCATCTGTATGTCCTCTTTGGAGAAACATCTATTCGGGTTCCGGCCCTCGCCCTCCCCCGCTTCCCAAATAGGCACTTTCATTGCCTGCCTCTTTTTTTTTTTTTTTTGTAGATATAAAATGACTCTTTTTTAAAGATGTGGATACTAAGACTCTTAAATAATTTATCCAAGGCTACAAGCTAATTTGTAATTTAGGGAGATTTCAACCCAAGGGAATCCTGAAGCTCTTCCAGAACTCCACACTCCTCCAGCCTACCCCTACAGGCTCCCAACTCAGTCAGGTGTTCATTGTGCTGCTGTCTGCCTTCTACACATTCTGAAGGAGGCAACAGGGAATGAATGGGTCCTGGTATTCTTTAACTTGCCAATCTCTCTTTATTCAGTCAAAGAGGCAGTCACTACCAATTGCTTGTCAAGCTGGCACTGAAGGGAAGCCACTCCACGTCTTAAGAATTCTCAGTCAGTAAAGAGCAAGGAAATAAATGAGAAAGAGTGGAGGACTAATGGGCCAAGGGCATACATCCGTGCATATACGGTGGAAGGGGAGAGTCAGAAACCACTAATATCAGGAACTCAATCACCAGTAGTTGAATGTGTCTGGAAAACTTCTACATGAGTAAAATATTTTCTGTTTTTAGGTATGACTGTTCAAACAACTCTGAAAAACTTATTCTGATCCAAAAGAGATAATGGAATGGCAATTGAAGCCTTGATTTCAAGGAGTCCTTCTTTGTAACTGACTTACACTCTGTAAGCTGCAATTCAGCTTACTTCCCTCTAGTAGATCTCAACAGAACCTGATGCTTTTAACCAATCTACATCTTCTACAATGATTATGCCCATGTACATCACCTCTTCCCATTTTCCTCTTACACAAAGCATCATTGCACATCAACACAAAAATAATTCAGTGCAATACTCCAGGGAGAGAAGCATTTTCCCCACTTTGACCTAAACTTTCTCTCCCCTCAAACAGGCACCTGGGGAACTCCCCACCCTCTCAGGCTCTATGCTTTAAAGGCAAAGATGAGAAATTGCTCATCGAGAAAGACAGTATGTGAAGCACATTCATATTCAAAGCACTATTCTGTTGGACAGGTAAGTTCTCCTGGGGTTCAGCTCACTTTCACCTCAACATACACCACAAACTGTAGCCAAGATGGCCAAGTTATTGCTATTCTGCATCACAGCAAAGGGATTTTCAAAGAAAGGTGCCTTTGATGGATTCAAGGTGAAAGTCACTGTTAGAGCTGGCTGTTTGCAGAGAAGGAAATTCACTAAGGGATATTAGAAGGACTGGGGGCTTTAAGTCCTTGATATGGCTAAGCTTCCCATCTCAGCAAAGCAGGTCGGCCTGCTAATTATCTGTCATGTCACCCTGGCTCTCCATAGAGACAGATCATTTCCTCCTCTGGCTTTTTCAAATCCATTTATAGTTGTGAAAAGAAAACACTTTTTACCCGTCTTTCAAAGATTCTAGGAACAAGAGTAGAGGTAGTGACCACTGACACAATTTTCTTCAAGGACTTTTGAGTATGTTAATATCTTTTCAGGAAGGCAAATGCTCTCACTCAGTCATCATAATATCTTTAAGTGAATATATGCTGTTTTACGGTTTCCAGCTATCTGGGTGGGGAGGGATAACAATAGTGCTAAGGGAAAACGGACTGAAGGGGAATGATCGAGTGTATTATGAGACCTGGGTAAGTGTTGCATATAGGATTTGGACAGTCTGGCCCAAGGGGCACCAAAATAAAATATTCTAGTAATTTAGATTCTATTATGTGCAAACAACTTGAGTTGTTTCACATGGTGGAGAAGTTATAAGAGAGAAGTCATAGTCAAAGAAAATGCAGGGGGAGATCACCCAGGGAGGCCTGGCTCCTAGGATGCCCCAAAAGACTGGTGAAACCACCACAGTCTAGAGACTACCCTTCAATTTTACAGGTTCAGAGACTCAATTTTGTCAGTTTTCTGGAGTTCATCAGGGAGACTGATACTCACCATCAGTAATAATATTAACATATTTAATGCACTTGGGCCTATTATTGTGAATCCTTCGCAATGTTAAGGAATGGCGGGCGGAGTTCAGCGCCAAGGAGAGAGTGATCCATTTCTATTTATGCTGTAGCTTCAGAGTCAGCCCAGTGCATGCTCTCTAAATACATTTTGCTAGATGGCAAATGACTGCTCAGTGACAGAGTGATGGGCTGGCTGGTTTGGTAAGTGAGGTGGAGAGTAGATGAGTGGAGATATAAACAGAGAGAAGAGAGAAAGAACAAGTGGAAGGAAGACAACAGTAGTCCTAGCTGACATTTATTAGACAACACTTGGTGCCCAGCACTGTGCTAAGAACTTTTACGTGCTTTAATCACTAAACCCTAACAACAACTCTGGGAAGATGGAAAGGTTGTATTTTCCATCTTATACATGAGGAAACAGAGGTTTAGGGGAAAGTAACCTATGCAAGCACACCTAAAAAGTAAGTGGAAGAGTCAGAATTGATTCACAAGAGACCAAGGCATAAAATAATTTTTCTTAGGGCACAATGAGAAGTAGAACGAAGCTGACACTACACTGGCATTCTCTGGCAAACATAGTCTTTCCCTCTAGACAAGCTACAGGGGAAGACAACTGTAATTAGAAGAGTTCTTGTAGAGGTTACCCTCAGAATGAGGAAGCATCTATGTGGTTTAAACGGTTAATAGTGTCAAGTGTCTCCGTACGTGTCCATCACAGGGTATGCCTGCCAAGTGGATCTTCAGAGCACCTTCTCCCTTGGACAGCACTCAGATGGATGACTCTGCTTCTCTGTGTTCTATGCTTTCATTGCTCATCTTTTAAATTGACACTATCCTGGAAATCAGAGAACCTTTAAGAACATTTTAGATATTTCTACTTTGACATACTTGGTGTGGAATGTAGAGTTATCAACACACTCTTATTTCCCATATTGTTCAGTTCCCGGGGTGCAACTCTGTCATCTGAAGTTATTAGGAAGTAGGTGGTGGGACATAAGGGAGGGAAGTGACTTGCTCAGCTGGATGGGCTGAGTCTCCTGACCCCAGGCTGGTGCTTTCCCGCTGTATTACACCCTCTAATTCAGTGAGTTAATATCATTTCACAGAATCTTATATCCATCAAATTAAAGTTGTTTTTAATGAGAAAAGTCATGGCTTTTTACATGCTCCATGAGTTCAGTGGGACATGGGACTTCTCGGCTCCAAAGGCTTTATGCCTGTTTTCTCTGATCTTCCTGAGCCAGCAACCCACCTCCAGCCTGTAGGCTCCTGGCACTGGTCTGCGGAGTCTGAGTGGGTCTTGTCTTCTGACTTAAGTACTTTGGAAATCCAATTATAGATTATATAAATGATTACTCCTGTGAAATTAGCAGACACCATGTGGACACATCTCTTAAATCCACATACCCTTCTAACAGGTCTATTTTGACAACAGAATGTCAAGATTACTAGGTGTTCTGGACACCTGTCAATCCCACAGTTAATCCTAAACTCTTTCTAATGTAGCAAGGCTGTTCCACACATCCTTTTAACCTTGCAGGACTTTGAAGGCCAATTAATGTCACCAGAAGTTCTTGGAAGACTTAGAGTATCTTCTGAGATTTTCCCCCAGTAAGGAAACTATGACTACCATTGTGGAAAACTGACATGTCACTTTCTGTAAAAACAGAGTTATTTACAAGGACTTTTCCCCTTTAGGGAGGACCAGAGGCCATTTGTTCCATAACAGGTGTTAACAGAAGAAGCCATTCTCCTCCTGTTCTCTCCATCTCCCCCCGCAACCCCCCACAAATATACACATATACATGGCATAGACACCATACACACATGCACATGCACACTACACATAGTACTACACACACACATGTGCGTGTGCGTGCACACACACACACACACACACACACACACACATCTTCCAGTGAAAAACCTGAAAATGAATCAAGGCTGGCCTTGCACAGCTAAATAGACTTGCTATCATTTTTCCCCATATTTTTTCTATATCTGTGTAATGTGTCCTGTAAGTTCTCCAAGCACTTCATTATCTGCTTATTTTCTGTTTGATTTGCCCCCATCCCTGGCTAGCAATTTCACTGGCACAGTTCAAAATTACCTTTAATGGTTTCTTTTAACTCATTTAAAACACTTCTCCTTCCTTAATCCCTTCATGGTAGACTTAGCTTTCTCTTGAACTAATCTCTGTGGTAGCAAATTAAGGTCAATATATATTAAATTTGTCACCAATCACAGTTTATAATGAGAATTCTTCCATTTATTAGTTTCATTTTAAATTAAGTGGAATGATCTATGGGAGGGACTCAGAGCATTGAAGATCATGGCCTAAATTCTCCCAGCCAAGAACAGTGTGGGCGTCATTGTGCCAAGATGGTGCACCTTCAGACATTTCTCAATTACCACAGTGTCAGTAAGTGGCCTTACTGTGAATGAACACTTCTCAAACTGTCTGTGGGTTCTGGTCAGGTCTGCTACTAACATTTGCAAAGTCCCAGGGCAAAATTACCAAGTGGGGACTCACATGTCGTATGTCTATGTATTTAAATGTTCTAAATGAAACTAAAAAACGGTAAAGTAATATATGTTCTAAATGTCTACATTGACAATTATGTCTAAATAGTAATCTGAAGACCAGGTTTACATTTAGAATTCTTAGACTCCTCAGAGTTCTGTTCTTGAACATGGTAGCATGGGGCATGAGAAGGCCTGGTTCCCAGCCTGTGCTCCTCCCTCTTTTTCTTCCACTCCTGGCTTTGACTTGCATCACAAAGGCCCTCATGAGCATTCATGTGAACATCCTAATCTACACATCTAAGCTCTGTCCAATCTTCATCACCTAACCTTTTCTACCCCTTAAGTTGGAGGGCAGATAAGCAGAAGACCTGAGGAAGAGGCTTATCTAGGCTCTGGAAGTGAACTCCAAGCTGACAGGGTAGGGAACTGGGGGTGGGGGAGTTGGCATGGGCTAGGTACTCTAAGTATTATCTACATAGATGTGGCTGAGGGTACACACTTTGGGTTGACATGTCCCCTCGGACCCGTGGACTTCTTACTGCTTGGTGTGTGGAGCAATGGAAAGAGTGGGACAAAGAGAGATCCTCTAAGTCTAAGGTGTGGGGCTCCAGATAGAGGCCCTTCTTGTGGGGTCAGATGGTCGCATTGGTTTTAGAAACACAGTGGAATTTGGAATAGTTAATATGAGAAAAATCAGAGCTGACACCAAATTATTACTTTGAGGATATTTCCATCTTGTTTTTATTAGGTAGTTTCCATTATGATAAGCAATGATCACTTTTTATTAAATTAATAAGTATTATACCCTCTCAAGAATTCTCAAAAATGATTCAGGCTGCCCTGGCTGGTTTGGCTCAGTGGATAGAGTGTCGGCCTGCGGACTAAAGGGTCTCAGGTTTGATTCAGGGACACATGCCTGGGTTGTGGGCTCGACCCCTCCCCACCCCCAGTGGAGGGCGCGCAGGAGGCAGCCAATTAATGATTCTCTCTCATCATGGATGTTTCTATCTCTCTCCCTTCCTCTCTGAAATCAATGAAAAAAATATATTTCAAAAGAAAAAAAAGAAAAATATATGGTTCCTTAAATGTTAAAAAATCTATAATAATAAAAGCATAATATGCTAATTAGACCAGACATCCTTCTGGATGTCCTTCCAGATGACCTTCTGGATGAAGCAGGGGTTGCGAGGGAAGCCCTGGTCCTGGGTGCCAGAGGGAAGCCCGTGCCGGCAGCCAGGGGAAGGAAGGCCTACTCTTGCACAAATTTTGTGCATTGGGCCTCTAGTAAAAAAATAAATTAAAAAAATGATTCAGGTTGCTGCTGTTTTAGCTGGATGAAACAATCCACTAGGTCTGTAGCAGCTACTCCTCTCCTGTACCCATTCAACCCAGCCCACATCACTAACAACACATGCACGTGCACACACAGCACATACCAGGTGTCAGGGACACATTTTAACCTAAATTGAACCTTGCAAGTATAACTCATATAGGAGGCTTTTCTGAGCTAGAAGTGCCCTGAAAATTGCTTATGTCCACCCCTCTTCCTTTGTAGAGGGTAAGAGCTAACTAAGGTCAAGAGAAGGGAAGTGGCATGCTGTATTCTGTATGCTGACCCTCATTGCTTCAGAGCTCACTGTGGTTGTGAAAAATAGGAATATTAGGGCCACTGATATGGTCAGTTCTGAGTAAGAGACAGTATTCAGGTGTCCCTTGACCAGTGGCCAATTGTCATAATTAACCCACTAAGAAATCAACTCTTATTTCTCCCCTGGTTTATAAAACTTCTCCCTACTCTTGGAGCAGGTTAACTAACCAGAAGGACTCTAGGAGGAGGAGATTGGCTAGTGTGTTTCTAAGAACTGAACTATTCTTATCCCCCAAAGACGGTAAATATATATTTTTAAAGAATCATGGAGGTAAAATTTATGTACAATAAAATTCACAATTTAAGAGTACAGTTTGATGAGGTTTGATATGTATACAGTCATAACTACTATCATAATCATGACATAGTCCATTTTTATACCCCAAATTTCTCTCCTCCCTTTTACAGTCAATACCTGCCTTTCCCCCCTGAATCCATTAAGTGATCAGCTCTTAGCCACCATTGTTTTGACTTTTCTAGAATTTTGTATAACTGGAATCACATAGTAGATAGACTTTTGTGCCTAGTTCCTTTCACTTCTGAGATTCATCTATGTGGTTGCATATAACAGTCCATTTCTTAAATTGTTGAGTAGTATTTAATGATATGGACACACCACATTTTGTTTATTCATTTACCCGTTGATAGATGTTTGTTTGTTTTCAATTTTTTACTAAGAAAGGATAAAGAATAAAAAAGAACATTGCCTGGCATTTGAAAGCTGGCCTGGGACTCACAGCTTGGTCATGTTATTCTCCAATAGGACATAAACAATCTCTCAAAATAAAAATCTCAGGCTAGGTTACTATTCTGAGACTATTGTAAAAAAGCAAAGCAGGTCCACTTCATAATTGTGTCTAAGTACAGACGAAAACAAAGTTATTTGCTTTCCACAAAATACTAGACATGTGGCTAAAATGAAGGACTACTACTTCTTCACTCATTATAACCCATCTGCCCTCCCTATGGATTTAGTATTCAGATATCCAATCCTGGAGTTGCCTTAACTTTCTGACAGCCACAATCTAGAATCAACCCCTACTTCCTTAGGCTGCTTCCCCATATCACCCAACCAAGTCCAAGTCTTATAACAATTTCTTCAAGTTTACTAATCTTTTATTCTGCTCTAATCTGCTATTAATCCCACCGTCTTTTTCATTTTGCATGTTATATTACTCATCTCCAGAAGTTCTCTTGAATTAAAAGAATTCCATTTATTTATTATGTCCATTACCTTTTTGAATATATGAAGCATATTTATGATAGTTATTTTAATACCTTTATCCAATAATTTTATCGCTTATCAATTCTGGGTCTTTAATTAATTGAGTCCCCACCCCCCGCCCCGTGCTATGATTCATATGTGCCTATTTGTTTTTATGTTTTAAATTGAATGCAGACATTGTGAATTTTAGTTTTTGGGGTGTTTAATTTTATTATATTACTTAAAGGGATATTTCAAGGTGAAAACCTTACAGAGTGCTTAGATCTCATGACAGGTGAAGCTGGAATGTCCCCAGTTACACAATATAACCATGTGGCATAAATATGAACTACCAAACTCATGGCTCATCCATAAAGAACCGCTTAGAAAGGTGCTGAGATTATAGAAGACACTGTGGAATATTCTAGAAGGAGGAAATAGGCACCATATCTTGTGTTGTCTGCACAATGTGTAGATGTCAACCAAATGCTTATTGAATGAGAGAATTAAATTATAAATCTAGTCTACACTGAGTGGATAAAGAACACTTAGCTAACACATTTTTAATGCTTCCATCCTATTTGTCTCTGTCTTTTCCCTCTTTGTAATATTGCCTTTCCCCCTTTCTCCCTTGTAACTCAAACTGGAGTTGGACAACTGCAGGCAGAGGAGAGCCTCTATTGTTGAGTAAAGTACCGTGTTTCATTTCCTTAGCATCCTATCTCCTGGCAGCTGAGTGCCCCATTCTTCATTGGCTTCACATGGCTGTGCGGATGAAATGAGATCCTCTATCTAGATTTATTATACTCAGTGTCTGTGCTATAGAGGTGCTTAATATTGGTTGGGTACTATTTTTCTAGGCTCCTCATGATTGGTTCCTCACTTAGGCATATCCCAAACTCCAAAATTACTTTTAAAAATGTTTCCTGCCCTGTTTGGTTAGCTCAGTTGGTTGGAGTGTGTTCCTGATACACCAAGGTTGTGGATTCGATCCCCGGTCAGGGCACATACAAGAGTCAACCCATGAATGCATAAATAAATGGAACCACAAATCAGTCCCTCTCTCTCTTCCTTCCTCTCTGTCTTTAAAATAAATCAATAAAAAATAAAATAAAGAACAGTCCCTTTTATATCAAGAGGTACTCCTTGTTAAGTGCCATCAATGGTGTTGGGGGCCAATAAAATGAAGAAAATAGTCATACTAAGCAGTAATTTATTTACCCCCTCTTTATAAGATTTTTTTTTAAAGTTTGTTAACTCCAAGGAATTAAACCCTAAATATAAATGCATTTAGCAAATATGGGCTGAGGAAGGGCCATCTCTTTCATGAATGTTCAGAATTAGGAAAATGCAGTGGGAAATACTTATCTGGCTTATTTGGCGTCTCAATTTAAGCACTGAACCAATCTAATCAATAATATTAGGGTCAGGTTTCATTTCTACAACTCTTAGAAGGAAAAAAGACTAGGTCTAAACATTATCTTTCTTAAAAACCACCAGAAATCAAATCTCATAAAAACATTTATAACAACTAAGTCCAGAGTATTGCAGTGAGAAATAGTTCTCTGTTTTGACCGAAGCCTTGGAGAGTCTTAGTCAACCTAACTGATGAAATAGGTTGCAAATTTGAACCCTTCTTTCTAGAACATGTTGTTTTTTTCTTTTCCATACACCCCTCCTTGTTCAGGCTATCAACTGAGCATTGAGTACACGTTTTTGTTTGCAGCTGCATGAGAAAGTGGTGCAGGTGGAGCTGAGCTGGCCAATGCAGTGAGGCCCAGGAATATTATGACTTCTCAGAAAAGAGTCGCCTTTTCTTCCTCACTTGAGGTGAACTGACCACAGGCCGATGCCGGCTTGGTCCTCATATTGCAGCTGCTTGCCTTTGGGATGTCTTGCTCACTAGCTATTTTAGCAGTGTTTCAGCAGGCTGTGCAGCCAAGCAGAAATACCACACTCATTGTGAAAACCCAAGGTCAGCACAATCTCTTCCCAGGGAAATTGTAACCTTTTGTGATAAGATTGGGATGTCTGAGTCAGAGGAGGGGAAAAGAAATAAATAAAAAAATAGTTTCTGGGGTCCCCTAAGCCCTTGTTTCTTTTCAGAGCACCAGATCACAAGTTCATTTAGCACAAAAGGGCAGAGTCCCATCTCTGGGGGTGGCTGGGAAAACTCAGGGTGTTTGCAAGCCACAGTGCCAGAGACATTTACATCTAAGAAACATATGCTTTTGGGTTCCCTGACATCTCACTCTTGCCTCTGTGACTTTGCATGAACTCATTCTTCTGTTTCGAATGCCTTGCCTTCTCTCCACCTTTAAAAGATTCAATTCTTCAAAAAGCAGCGACTGAACTGCAGATTTCACACGTACCTTTCCTCCCCACCATTTCTAGTTGAACATCTTCTTTGCTCTTACAGCCTCCAGTGTTGGCCTTCAAGCTAGGGAGAATGTAGGATTGTATCAAAGTTTTCCATTTACGTGTCCGTGTTTTCCATTGCTCCTTGAGAACAAGGGACATATTTTATGTATCACTGTCTGGAGGGCTCAGGGTTTAGTTTAAAAGCTTTTGTCAAAGACATCTGGACTCAAACCTATTCTGTCTTCTACTATGTTCTTGGACTTTATTTCCTTTTATTCAAAGAGAAGATAATGCCTTGAAGGTTAATTTAATTTTGATATATCCACTCTATCTATGGATATTCCTTAACTTGTTATAGGAGCTTTTTTTTAAAAAATATATTTTATTGATTTTTTACAGAGAGGAAGGGAGAGGGATAGAGAGCCAGAAACATCGATGAGAGAGAAACATCGATCAGCTGCCTCATGCAACCCCCCACTGGGGATGTGCCCGCAACCAAGGTACATGCCCTTGACCGGAATCGAACCTGGGACCTTTCAGTCTGCACGCCGACGCTCTATCCACTGAGCCAAACCGGTCTGGGCAGGAGCTTTTTTTTTTTAAAGATACTGTTTCATTGATTTACTAGAGGAAGTGAGAGGGACAGAGAGATAGAAATATCAATGAGAGAGAATCATTGATTGGCTGCCTCCTGCATGCCCACATTGGGGGTCAAGCCTGCAACCCGGGCCTGTGCCCTGACCTGGAATTGAACTGTGACCTCCTGCTTCATAGTTGATGCTCAACTACTGAGTCACGCTGGCCAGCAGGAGCTTATTTTTTATTGAATGAGTATTTGCTAAACATCTTTGAAGAATAAAGGGTGTCACAATAGCTACACGGGGAGATGTAGACATAGAGCAGCCAGTCTTTTGGTGACATGAGTGCAGGAAGTGGTGGTGGGATGTTATGGACTCATCCTACATGTTCATCTGGGAGGTCTTTCATGGTGCAGGTAGACTGGCGGCCATCTTCTTGTCAGTTCCAGTCTTCTCCATTGCTGTCTCCAGCCCCACACTCCCCATTGCATGGTCCTGAGTCATCGCCTGGAATTACTAGGTTTTGGGGACAGACCTGGTTTCAGAATAAGTTCTCAGGAGAAAGAACCTTTCTCTTTTTGCTTAGATCTAATCTTAGTCATATTACCCAGACCCCGCCCTTTTCTTAGAGGACCTTAGTTCTAATGGATTTCCATTTGTGCAGAAACATGTTCATCATGTAGGCCTACTTCATGTCTTACCCACGTGCAGGTAAAAAACAACTCTGAAGACTTATGTCCATGAGTACACCTGAGAAAGTATCAGTTTATATGGCAAGATTTCTAGGTGCAAAATGAAGTAGTAGCTCTCAACATTAAGCTTCTTTAAGTATATATTGAGTAAGCGTTCATTGAAAATTGCTGACATGCTAGCACACATTTTTTTTCATATGCACTGTTTCTCTTTTTTTTTCACAACAGTGTCGGGTAGGTATTGTTATTGCCATTTTATAGAAATAGAGGCCCAGAGGTAAAGGACTCACCCAAAGGTACACAGGAAGTAAGTGGAGGACTCAGGATTTGAACCCAAGCCTGTCCTACTATCAAGTTCAACTTCTCCCTCTAACTTCAGCTGTTTTCCAGTGTTAAAATATGCTTTGTCCCAAATAATTACAAATGCTGAGCTCTAGTACAGTCCTTAATTTCATGAATTTGGGGAGGCATGGACTCACTTGTGAACTGACAGAAGGCATGCTCCTTCCTCCTAGGAAAAATGTAGGTATGAATCAAATGTTGTATCTAATTTCTAGGATTAACAGAACCCCGAATCCCATCCATGAGCCTCAGGTTAAGAATATCTGATCTGGTCCAAATCATCAGTTTACTTAGGAAGAAGCCAACACCAGGAGAGAGGGAAAGGAAGTATTAGTCAGTCACCTGGGGCTAGAACCCAGGTCATTCAAATCTTTAGTCAAGTTTCATTTTACTATTTGATGGGGTCTCTCACACTCACCTGGACACTGAGGGGGAAAAAAAAACATACTCAGGAAAATAATGAGGAAAGATAATTGCTTTACTTATATAAACCCCAATTTCTAGGCCCAAATTACTGCTGGCTGTGAGGGCACTGACATCCAGTGTGGAGGCAGAGCATGCTGGTGATTTAACCCTTTCAGGTGTTTATTAGCCCAGGAAGCCTGAATTCTCAAGGCACTTCCCCTACTTCAGAGCAGCTTATACACAGAGAGGATCTGTGACATCAATATTCTCGCCTTGCCTCACGCCCTATAGATCAATGGCTAGTTCTTACCTGACAGCGTCCACTGACATATTTCCCTGGGATCGAAGGAGGAAGAGAAGAAATTGCAGATAGGATTTGCAGCTGGCTGGCATATTGTGTTTTTATTGAAAGGCATTGCTATCCCCACGTGGCCTGGATCCCCCCAAATCCAGGCAGCCAACAGTCTTGGCATGCATGGGAGGGTGTCCTAGGAGGGTCCTGCCAGTAGCTTCCACTATGTCACATTAGTTGGTTACTTACTGAATTAGAATATCTTAAAGGGCTCTGACTCTTACACTGGCAATTCTGTATTTTTATGAGAGAATAAGCAGAGGAAATCCATGGCATATGTAAATGTAGTAGATCCATATACAGACTTGCCCGGGATACTGCTTAGGGTAGATGACATATACTGTTAGGTTCAGAATTCACGAAAGGGGAAAAATGCATAAAGGGAGACTAGGAGTTTGATTAATTGCACAAAAGCACCTTTCAGGTAAAATAAACTCATAAATTCTTATTGAGTATGCATCTGGGACTGTGTTAGGCCATGGAGATGTAAGATGAATGGGTCAAGGCATTCAATGGAGTATTATTCAGTCATGATAAAGAAGGACATCCTGACATTTGTGATCCTTGAGGATGTTATGCTGAGATAGGTCATACAGATAAAGACAGGTATTGTATGATATCACCTATGTTGAATCTGAAAAAGAACAAACTTGTAAAATGAGAAGATAAAATTGTGGTTACCAGAAGATGGAGTAAGACAGTTGTTTAAAGGTTCAAACTTGCTAGGAGTAATAAATACTAGAGATTTAATGCACCATACAGTGAACATAGACACAAAAATTATATTATAGACATCAACTTGCTAAGAGACTGGGAGTCAGTAATTCCAACCACTAAAAAAGAAAAGATAATTAAATAAAGTGATAGAGGTGCTAGTTATCACTATAATGGCAATCATATTACAATATATAAATTCATCAAATTAACATATTTTACATCTTAATGTAAAATGATCATTAATGTTATATGGTCGAATATATTTCAATTAAAAAAAATAAACATTCATCTATCCATCCATCCATTTTTTTTCAGGGAAAAAAGTTTATTCTAGGGTTTCTACAGAAGTACAAAATAAGTAAATGTAAATCAAATTAAATTATTAGCTAAGACACCCTACCTAAGGAATCGGCCATTAAGCTGCATTTTGAAATGGAGTGAGGATACTGGATAAACTGGAGACCGAGGCAGGATGACTGGGGCATTTATTTAATGCAGATGGTGTATGATGCATGTACCTGGCATGGACGCATTAACATGGTGGCTTTATTTCACTGTTGTTGGAATAAAGGATATGTGCGATAGAGGAGTGGGGGAAGGGAGGGAAGGAGCTGGAGAGTAATTCAGGGACCAGATCACAAAGAGTTTTATGTGCTAAACTAAGGAGTTTGAACTTTATCTTGAAAACTAAGGGGAACTATTGAAAGATTTTAATAGGGGTGAGTGGAAGGGTCAGATTTCACTTTAGACAGATTTACTCTGTCTTCAGGGAAGGGAATGTGTTGGAAGGGACCAGACTCCAGGCTGAGAGATGGGTTAGGAGGCTACTGCTGTAATCCAGATGGTATCTAGATAAAGCAGTGGCAGCTGTTAAAGAGAGGGGAGCATATACAGTATATTTAAAACGATATTTAAGAGGTAGGCTGTAAAATACTTGAACTATTAGTAGGTAGAGAAGAAGGAATCATGGATTCAGCTTTGGGCAGTTATTTGTATGGTGGTGCCATTCACCAAAATAAGGAATATGATGATGGCAGAACGTTAACTAAGGCAAAGTAATTCATGGTTTTTAGGATACTTTGAAGGTGTAGTTGGATGAATGGTCAAATAGAGATTCCAAAAATTTAAAAGTTACAAGATAAGGGGAGCAAAATATCTCAACTGTAAGAATCTCATCTGAGAACAAAGACGGAGGACCCTTTGCTTGTTAATGCACTAGGGAGATAAATATGGGGGATAAGGGGAGAAAGTGGAGGCAATGCTGCTACACGCCTCTAAGAAGCTGCAGAGGACCTGCATCCCGGACACCCCTCAGGTCCCAGGACACCTGGAGAATCTGCTATTTCTAGAAAGTCTTCAGGACTTTTTGTGAGGCAACGAATGATATAGATCTCTTTCTCTCTGACAGTCAACTGACCTGGTCCTGCCACACTGGGCTGCCCACCAGAGCATCGTATCAGGTTGTGTGTGTGTGTGTGTGTGTGTGTGTGTGTGTGTGTGTGTACATATAAGAGCTGCTACAGCTAATCTCTTATTTATAAAATTGATCCATTTTCTAAAAAAAAAAAAATGCTGTGTGTTCTGACATGCCATTTTTTTGGCAACAGATTCTGAGAGAAAACAACAGGAAACAATTACAGAACAATAAAATGTGGCATGTAACCTGGAATGAAACTGTGAGTTACGGATGATGTGAATCACAGAAATTCACTGGAAGGGCTTGGGCTCTGTGGGCTGGAAGATCAGAGTGGAAAAACATGTCAAAGCTGGAAGAGCCCTGGGAATCAGGAAGTTCAAACTTTTTGCCCTTTTCCAAACTCAACTCCATTTTACAGGTGAGGAGACTGAGGCTCAGAGAGGTAAAGTCACTTAGCTGGGGTCACAGGGTGAACGAGTGACAGGACTATAATAAAATAAGTAAAAAATGGCAGAAGCAGCTAAGAGGTGGTTGAGTAAAGTAAAAAATGATGTAGTAATAGCAGTAATCATTATTATAAAAAAATGTCCACTGAGCCCTAGCTGGTTTGGCTCAGTGGATAGAGCATTGGCCTGCAGGCTAAAGGGTCCTGGGTTCAATTCCAATCAAGGACACATGCCCGGGTTGTGGGCTCAATCCTCAGTAGGGAGTGTACAGGAAGCAGCCGATCAATCAGTGATTTTCTCTCATCATTGATGTTTCTATTTCTCCCTCCCCCTTCCTCTCTGAAATCAATAAAAATATATGCAAAAAAATAAAAATGTCCACTGACAGAGTCCTTACTTGGCACCATAACTATAGTAATAACTAGAGGTCCGGTGCATGAATTCGTGCATAGGTGGGATCCCTTGGCCTGGCCAGTGATCAGGGTGGATTGGGGCAGTGTCACCTAGTCCTGATCGGGGCCAGCAGGCTGGGGAGGGACTGTGGGAGGGCTCCAGGGTGTGTCCAGCTCTCTTGCCCAGTCCGGATCAGCCTGACTCCAGCAGCAAGCTAACCTACTGGTCAGAGTGTCTGACCCCTGGTGGTCAATGCGCATCATAGAGACTGGTTGAGTGGTTGACCAAATGGTTGACTGATCAGTTGGACACTTAGCATATTATGCTTTTATTATATAGAATTATATGTGCATTATTCTCCTTTAATATGTGTGGCAGTTCTGTGAGGTAAGTGTAAATTGTAATGGACTTCTATTTACTTTTAAGTTGGTCATCCAGAATTGAATCCCCTTCTTTTGAAGAGTCTGTTGGTTTTGGAGGTGGACAGTGACCTTCTCTGTAGAAGCTGGAAATAGCAGGTGAACAACAGAAAGAAATATTCCCAAAGACGGTGGGCTCTGGAACCAGATAATGAGGTTTAATGCCAGTTCTGCATGTACAGGCATAACTCAGAGAGATCTCGGGGTTGGTTCCAGATCAACACAAAAAGACAAGTATGGCCACAAAACAAGTTGCAATCTTTTATCTTCAATTTGTAAAACATGAAACACCTGTGAAGTGCAATAAAGCTAAACTCAATAAAATGAAGTGTGCTTGTACTAGCCAAGTTACTCTCCTCTACTGTACCTCATTTTCCTCACCAGTGAAATGGAGATGACATACAGACTTGTGAAGATTTAGTGAATTAGTATATGGAAATAGAGAAAAGTGCCTGGCACATAGCAACCATAATCATAGTTCCTTTCCCAGCCTCCCTTGCAGGTAGGACATAGGCCCATGACCTACATTCCACCAATCAGAGAGGTTCACTTCACAGCTGACAAGGAAAAGCAGAAGTTACCCCAATAAGCCCTTTTTATTTATTTATTTATTTCTGATTTTGTGGGGTTTTTTTTTAATTTTAAAATTAAGTTAAATTTTTCCATCACCTTTTATCCCTCCACCCATCCCCCTCCACCACACTGTTGTCCATGTCCATGAGTTATTTTTCTCTATTTTTCCCTTTTTATTTTGCAAAACCCCTTTTTAAATAGTATTAAGCAGAAGCAACAGCAGCAACTATATTTCTGGAGACATCAGAGGCAGCAGTGGATTTTACTGGTGCCCAATATCCTCTAACAAATTTCTCTTCTCCTCAAATTATCCTTTGGTGTCAATTTCTTCCATCTAGGAATGCTGACTCATTAAAAAAGCTTTATTACTTTGGGGCTCTTAGCATGAAGAAATTTGTTCATGGTCAAGTAGCTAGTATTTAGTGAAACCAGGATGCTTATCCAGTTTTTTCTCATTCCAGATCTTTGCTCTTCAGCATACTGTTCTGCCTCAGAGACTCACGGATTCCTAGTGATTATGAACGTGAGGAAGAACATGTAGTCTGCCTTTCAGTGCAGGAGTCCCCCCTACAATGTCCTAACTGCTGGCCATCTAGCCTCTGAACCCTAGCCTGATAGGGAAATCAATACCCTTCAATTTTGTCAATTTTAAGACATCTTTTTTGGTTGCCATTATTTTTTAAAAATATATTTTATTGATTTTTTCACAGAGAGGAAGGGAGAGGGATAGAGAGCTAGAAATATCAATGAGAGAGAGAGACATCGACCAGCTGCCTCCTGCACACCCCCCACCGGGGGATGTGCCCTCAACCAATGTACATGCCCTTGACCTGAATCGAACCTGGGACCTTCCAGTCCGCAGACCAACACTCTATCCACTGAGCCAAACCGGTTTCGGCTGGTTGCCATCCTTTGCACGGGCGTGCGCGCACACACACACCCACACACACAGTAACTGGTGAATCAAAAAACATAGCTTTTGGTACATGCTGTTTACCCCGTTTCCTGTGACTGCTGTGGCCAGAAGTCTAAAATCAAGGTGTTGGTACCTTTTGGACAGAGGTTCCTTCTAGAAGCTCTGCAGGAGAATCTGTTCAGGCCCGTCCCAGCTGCTGGTGGCTGCTGGCATTCCTTGGCTTGTAGCTGCATCACTCTAATCTCTGTCTCCATTGTCACCCAGTGCTCCCCTTCCATCTGTTTCTTTTCTGTCTGTGTGTCCAAATCCCCCTCTTCTTTTTCTTTAAAGGCACAAGCCACTGGATTAGGGCCCAACGGAATCCAGTGTGACCTCATTTTAACTTGATTAAAATGTCAAAAACCCTATTTTCAAATAAGGTCACATTCACAGGTACAGAGGATGGACTTAAACATATTTTTGGAGGTGACATAATTCAACCCACAACTGTGATCAATACAATTAAAATATTAAAATATTCCCTTAAAACATGTCTGACTTTAGCCTTAAGAGAGGAGACACAATTGGCTAATGTGAGGAAGAGGCAGCTAGGAGCGTGAAAGGGCAAGGTGCTTGTGGGCAGATGTGTCTGCTGAAATGGGCCCTGCCCTCCCAGGGTAGACTGCAGTGGGTCTTAGAGAAGGTTTAGCACCCACCAACACCAGACACACATAGATTAAAACCTAACATTGATCTTCCTGGTCCCCTTCCTTTCCTAGCGGTAACACTACTACACTGACCTATAGACAAAGGGAAGTAGATGTGCTTAAGAACTGCCAATTTCAGTCAACTGCTCCCCTTCATTATGATTTGAGAGTTTTGTGATTCATTGATCGGAATATGTAGTTCAGGGATTGGGGTTGACATATCAAGTCAGCTTCAGTCTGGACCTGGAAGAGATCAATACCCCCGGCGTCCTTTTCATATGTACTCCCGTGCCCCTCCCCCATACATGCATGCAAGACACGTATATGTACACACATGTGCACACAGATGCATACTTACTTGATCTAGCTAAGCTTTGTTGAATCCCCAAACACCTAGGCTTATCAAACTCACTGCTACACCATAAACTGTTTTTTCTAATAGAAACCCAAGCCCTCTCTCTATTCTGACCGAGGAGAAGGAAAATACAAAATCCTCTTTTTAAGGAAAAATAAGATTTAGAGTTTTAAAAATGGATAGTAATCAGGAAAGTAAAATAAAACCAGGTGTCACAAACTAGTATAGAGGTATTTTGCAGAATATTGACATCTGAACATAATTTTTATACAGGCTGAACAATTTTGTTCAGCCAGGGAATGGTGGAATGTTTTTTCAGAGTGTGTAAACACCAGTTCCTTTATTCCCATCCCTCCTCTCTGGGACTGATACTAAATTGCAATGCTCAGCTTTCTGGCCTGTGGTAGATTTCAGTTACTGCAACTTTGGGTTATAATGGGATCCTCAGTTTCCCTCCCTAAACCTTTGTCTAGGGCTAATTGCCCTGACTAGCCCCTGAGACCCTCCTCTTTGGCCTGGCAGGGTGGGGTTAGAAGTTTGGGGGTTGCCCACCGCATTGCCCTCCCTCAGGGCTTCCTCTCTCCCATCTACTGGGAAGAGGTTCCCATCCTGTCTGATTTTACAAATGCTTCTCAGGGCAGGCAAACCTCTTACAGTGACTTTAGAGAATGGCATTCCTCTTTTCAGAGGTCTCTATGGCTTTAGTTTATTAGCTTTAATTTTGCCCATGAAGAAGGTTTATTTTGCCAAAGCATATCCATCAGTATTATGAAGGTTGGTTCTATCCCCTGAACTAATATGCTGATCTAAAGTCTTAAAGATTTGGTGGCCACATTTTCCAAACAAAAAATTGGAATATGTGGTCTGACAAGGTGATAGAATATTTGGAATTGGACTGACTTAGAAAATTCAGGCCATGCGGCTGTCATACATAATGGCCAATGGCCTAGATAACACACACTATCTTCCCCAAAGCCATCTGCATCATGACAGCTTCATCTGATGGCCCCAGATACTGTCTCTTTCTGTTTTGGGTCAACCGTTAGTAAATCCCCCTTTCCTCTGGAAGGGATCAACACTGCTTGATTGCAGCACAGAGACAACTGACAAGCTGTGTACCCAGCTCCGCCCACTTCTACAGGTCAATTTGGCTGTACATGGAAAGAGGGGGGTATACCCCAGAATGCCTTGTGCCAGCCTAGCCACATTGAAACTCAGACTATGATAAACTGGCAATCTCTCTCCCAGCATGAGCTAACTTTTATGGGGTAGGAATGGAGACTCTATTTGGGGAATAAAAGAAAGGACTTTTGCCTCTGGGGAAAGATAGGAGTGCATGAGAACAAAAGGTGGGTGCAAGCTCACTTTTTTAGACTGAGATGAGGAGCTGGAATTGATATTCTGGACAGAGAGAGCTACAGGACCAGTTTTCTGAGGAAGCTTTGTGAAATTTTGCACATGAGCTTTGTTGCATAGAATCGAGGTGCTAAAGGAGAAGATGGAATTTAGGAGAGAGGCTATCTTTTAATTTTTGGAGTTCAGGCACCTTTAGGATTTATGGCTTGGGAAGTGCCAGAAAAGAGCTCCTACTATGGAGTGGATGTGACCCCTAAATTCATAAGTTGAAGCTGTAACCTCTCTGTGACTGTAATGGAGATAAGGTCTTTAAGGAGCTGATTAAGGCTAACTGAGGTCACAAGGGTGTAGCCCTGATCTGATAGACCTGGTGTCCTCATAGAAGAGGAAGCAACACCAGGGAACGTGCTCTCTTCCTCTCCCTCTGCCATGTGAAGACAGCAAGAAGGTGGTCACATACAAGCCAGGAAGAGAACTCTCATCAGGAATGGAACCCTGTCGGAACCTTGATCTTGGACTTTTCTAGCTTCCAGAACTGTGAGAAAATAAATATCTGTTGTTTAAGCCACCCTATCTAAGTTATTTTATTATTAGAGGCCTGGTGCACGAAATTTGTGTGGGGCGGGGGGATCCCCTCAGCCAGCCTGCACCTTCTCGCAATCTGGGACCCCTTGGGGGATGTCCGACTGCCGGTTTAGGCCTGATCCTGGGCCTAAAACAGCAATTGGACATCCCTCTCGCAATCTGGGACCGCTGGCTCCTAATCGCTGGCCTGCCTGCCTGCCTGGTCACCCCTAACTGCCTCTGCCTTGGCCTCTGCTGCCATGCTTCATCAGGAAGGATGTCTGGAAGGTCATTTGGCTGTCCGGTCTAATTAGCATATTATGCTTTTATTATTATAGATTATTATAGATGGCAGCTGAAGCAAATGAAGATAGTGCCTGTATCATAAACAGGCAATAGAGGCATGGGAGGGTAGAGTATAGAGATGTAACAGTAAGGCTCTGGAGCCAGATAGTGAATTTGTATCCTGTTCTGCCATTCACTTGCTCTGAAACATTGCAAGTTACTAGATCTCTCTGTGCCTTGATTTTCTCACCTGGTAAATGGGTCTACTATTTGAAGATTTAGTAAGCAGATACATGTAAAGTTCTTAGAGGAGTGACTAGCATATAGAAAGTCCTTAGCAAGTATTTGCTAATATGGGTTTGCTATCATTTTTGTTGTTGCCATGAGGAATTCTGAATAGGATAACCAATAAAAATATAATTATTTCTGAGCTCATTACAAATCTTGCTGATAGTGCCACAAAAAAATCTGCATATGCTTTATAGGGACATTGAGGGTCTATAGTCAATTAGTTGATAAAAGTCTTGGACAATTTAGACATAAATATTAATGTAATCTCATTTATATCCATAGGCTGATGTGCATCGCTATAACCTATAATTACTGTTCTAAAAGGCGCCACACAGCAGAAACTGTTAGTTCTCACTGACGTCCATGCTTTCCTCTTATTTCTGGTCAGACAGTATGACGCCAACCTCTCCTGCTGATAGGTACACCTGCGTGAAGGGGTCCAGCTGGTAGAATGTGGCATGGAAATGATGTGTGCCACACCCAGCTTGGCCCATGAAAACTTCCCAGGAGGAAGTTTCATCTACATTTCTTCTAGATGGGAGGGGTGAATACCTCTACAGACTAACATCCAAGTCTTAAAAATGGCAGAGCCTCCACTTGTCTGAGACCTTAAATAATTGCCACTGTTCACCCAACCAGCAAGAAATAAGCTTGTATTTTGTTTGTGCTACACGTTTTTGAAGGGTTATTTGCTACTGCAGTTAGCCCAATATACTTCAAATGCGGTAAGCCTATCAGAAGCATAAAATGCCTCTTTCATGAGTCTTCAAAAGGGTTATTTTCCCATAGCATTAGAGATATAGCTGTTGCTGTGAATAAGCAGGACGCACAGGATTTTATCAAAAAACACTCTTATATTTATTTTGCACTATTTATTTATACCTGTTCAGTGGTGGAGATTCTTCCTTTCCCATAGACACAAATTAGAGTAAACCTCATAATTTTTCTGGTCACTTCTAGGAAAGAAAAGACCTATGTTTACTTAAAATTGCAAACACAGATTCAGTTTGGTTTTTAAATAAAAACATACTTTTAAAAAACTATCTGATTTAGATTGGAGTGTTCTTAATACACACACACACACACACACACACACACACACACACACACACATTGATTGATTTCAGAGAGGAAGGGAGAGGGAGAGGGAGAGGGAGATAGAAACATCAATGATGAGAGAGAATCATTGTTCGGCTGCCTCCTGCCTGCCCCACACTGGGGATCAAGCCCACAACATGGGCATGTGTCCTGACTGTGAATTGAACCATGGCCTTCTGGTTCATAAGTTGATGCTCAACCACTGAGCCACACCAGCCAGGCTACATTGGAGTGTTTTTAAGGAAAAGTCACTAGGAGGTGAAGGTAGCCAGTTAAAAATTTGTGAGAAGAGTGTCACAGGGAAAGGGAAGATCATCCTCGAAGTCTGTGAGGCTATAAATAGCACAGCAAATTTGAAGAATTAACAGAAGACCAGAGCCGGTGTCCCAGAGGAGATTAGCCACGAATGCCTTGGAAGCCAGGTAGAATGTTTGGACTTTAATCCTTAGGGCAACAGGATCCTATTAGAGGACTTGAAAGTGGAGAGTGAGGGGATCAGATTTGTGCTTAGAAATGATGACATTAATTGCTGCAAAGAGGATGACTTAGGACTGGGAATAAGCCTAGAAGAGACACTTTGGTGGCAATCCAAAAGAAACGTGCTTTCAACCAGGGATGGTAATTGAGAGAGAAGGTAGAGGGCTTATTTGGGATATATTTTGGAGATACAAACAAAAGGACTTGGAACTGAATTGGATGGAGGAAAGAAAAGGTATTTGGCATGGACACAATGAACAGATAATCCATTTACTGATAAGGGAACTCTAGTTAGGACGGGAGGAAGATAAAGACTTCTGTTCAAGACACAGAATTTGAGGAGTCTGTGGGATATTTTACATAGATGCTACATAGACAGTTGTATATGTGGATCTGGAACTCAGAAGTATGAACTGCAGATAAAAATCTGGAAATTGGTGGCATATACTTGTCATTTAGAAATAGCATAGAGGAGGAGCTGATGAGGTGAGAAGAAAACCAGGAGCATCTGACATTATCAAAACCAATGCATCAAGAAAGAATGGGTGGCCAACTGCTTTAGATTTTGTTGAGATAGCAGGGAAGGAAAGGAATTAAAATGCGTTCATTGGATTTTGCAATATGGAAGCCATTATTGATCTTAGTTAAAACATTTAGTGTGGTGGGGAGAAATGGGGTGGTACTGTCAGCAGCCAGAGGAAAAGAGTTTGACCAAAAGCTATTAAGTGGGTAACAGTCATTTCAAGATTAAATACTAGAATTACAGAGTTTGTGATAACATGATTAGAAAGTGAGATTCAGGAAGTAGAGAATGGACATCTGTTAACAATCGAGCATACAAAAGGCAGCCAGGGTAAAATGCTACACCAAAGTAATAAAGAACAATTTAGAGTAAAAGGATCTTTCGTGATGATTTAATCAAGCCTTAGCTCCTTAGATGAGTAAGCTGAGCCCTAGAATGACTTTGTGGAGGTCACGCAGTGAAAGAAGGGCTGAGCCAGGATTAGAACCCTGTCCAGAACCCGAGCTCTTTCTGCTGTGTTGCCTCCCGTGTTCTGCTTATTGCAGGCTGAGGACTATGGCTCAGTCGTCAGGCAGCACCTGACACTCCCATCTAGATGGAACTCATTGGAGCAGACGTACGTGACCTATAACTCACCACCAGCAAGCCAGGGTCAGAAGTAATCAAGCCTCCATCCCGCATTTTATCAGCACCTGGACGTGTGCTTCCGAGGCTGCCTGTCTCCTCGAGTCGCTCAGGCACAGGCCACAGAGCCTCCCTCGGTCCTCCTGTGGCAGGAGGGCTTCATAAATGACATTTGATTATGCTCAACACAGCAGCCAGGGGCTGAACACCAACTTCAATAAAGACAGCAAATACTAGCGATCTCCATAAAACACCAGAGCCCGGGGGGAATGGAATCGAAATCTTAATGCAGAGAGCCACAGCCACTAAGGCAAATGACAGCAAAATGTGAACAAATTGAAAAACCAATAATAATAAAAATTCCTTGTGCTGCCTGCAAGGCATCCGCTTTCCAACATCACCCCGGGGAGGAGAGGCAGCTCTCCACGGGGTCAGCGGAGGCTCGCAGAAGCCTGCTTGCTGGGCTTCTCAGCTGGAACCCACACTTGCTGAAATAGCTTTGTGTTCCATTGAGTTCAAACCCTCTAATTCCGCCCTTCTGCCCGAGGGGAATCATAGGCAAATGTAGCCTTATTCCCAAGCCAGGAATATTCTTTGAGACATGTGAATTTGGATTTTTTTTTTTTAATAGTTCTCAATTATGACCGAGTTTGGAATGAAATTTTTGAATTTTAATGCTAGAATTCTTAGAGAGCCCATTTAGTGCTACCCTCCCCCCCCCCCCCCCCCCCGCCACTTTCTATTCATGGAAACTAAGAGCCAGAGAAATAGGAGCCTTTGTTCACAACCATACAGCTCGGGACAGCACTTGCACTGGAATCTGGGCCTCTGAATCCTCACTCTGCTCCCAGGCAGATGCGGTGAAGGGGAACTCACTATTAAAAAAGGGACTAAATATATATATGTTGCCTTTCTCATTCCAGGGGAGTCATAGAAGCATTTACCTCAGGGGGAAAATTATTCTTTTGTTTAGGAACACACTTTAATGTTCTTTTTTTTTTGTCATAAAAGGCACAGTTTTGCAGAAGTTAAGTCAACTGTGTAAAACTACATAGTAAAGTTAAAGTGTATTCTCCTTGGGGCTGGAGAGGTGGTTCAGACGTGTTCTGATTGGAGATACTGAGGGGGTAGGTTTCCTCTGGAGTAGAGTTCTGATTGGTTCTTTCATTGTGGATAGAGGAAGAATGAGCTAGACCAGTGGTCGGCAAACTCATTAGTCAACAGAGCCAAATATCAACAGTACAACTATTGAAGTTTCTTTAGAAAGCCAAATTTTTTAAACTTAAACTATATAGGTAGGTACATTGTTATTAACTTAATTAGGGTACTCCTAAGCTGGCCTTTGCTAAAAACTCAAGAGGCCAAAGAGCCACATGTGGCTCGCGAGCCGCAGTTTGCCGACCACTGAGCTAGACTGAGTGAGGATTGGCTGTGGGTTCTACAGATGGAGACAAGGAGTGGAACAGTGGCCCCCCTGGCAGTGGAGGTGGTTCTAGAACTTTACTAGGCAGAATGTCTGATATTTCCCTGACATCATCCCCATTAGCCTTCAATAAAAGGCTTGTTGCAGAGCAGAGCAGAGCAGGGCAGAGCAGGGCAGACCAGAGCAGAGCATTAATGGTGTTGGGTGGAATGAAAGCCCGTATGAGGGCCTTTGCGCAGTGGAGAGGAAAGGAGCCTCCCAGACCACCTCCTTGGAGACTTGGAGGCCTGCAAGTGATAGCGGCATCATGGGGGAGAGAACTGACCCCAGGATTCTGGCAGCCGACCAGCAAGTGGACGCCCCATGGAGAGAGGGCAGGAGTGACCAAGAGCCAGGCAGCCACAGAGGAGTGGGGAGCCGTGGGAGTGAGGAAGGGCAGACTTGAAACAAAACCAAGCCTCCTGGGGGAAGGTGATGCTTGAAGGGGTGGTGGGCTTGGGGTGAAAAGTGGGAGAAACTAGTTTCTGCTTTAGGAAACCAGAAGTTGTCCAGGTGGCAATTATCAGAGGTGACCCTGGCTTTGGGTACTTGGTTAGTCATTTAACTTTGATGAACTTCACTCTCCTCATGTAAAAATAGGTTCAGCCCTAGCCGGTTTGGTTCAGTGGATAGAGCATCTTCCTACAGACTGAAGGGTCCCAGGTTCGATTCCAGCTCGGATTGCAAGCTTGATCCCCAGTGTGGGGTGTGCAGGAGGCAACTGATCAATGATTCACTCTCATCATTGATGTTTCCATCTCCCCCCGCCCATCTCCCTTCCTCTCTGAAGTCAATGAAAATATATTAAAAAAGAAAGAAAGATTGCGGAGCTGAAATCTTCTCTCTTCTGCATTTTGAGGTTAAGACTCCAGAGATATCCATAGTGGGGAAAAAAATGATGAAAAAAAGTAAAGCTGTTCTAATCACTAGACACTTGCTTATGGCCAAAAGCAGAGGGAGAGTGAGAAGGAAGGGGAGGAAAAACCAGGAGTCAGAGAAGGCCCAAACCTATTTTACTGGGATTTCTCTGGAGCTTGTGGAAAAACACAATTGTATTTTGAGCTGTGTACATCTCATTTCACTGTTTAAAGAAAAATAGCAGGCCTGGGCCACAAGAGGCTCAGACAGAGAGAGGGCAGCCTTGGGGTATAGACACACTCAATACTGTGACCTTCTCAAATATAAACATTGCAGAGATGAATAGTTTATGACTTCTGCTGGTGCCTGAGATAGCTTCATAAATGAATGAATTAGATTTGGCCACAGTAAATACCAACTGTAAGAAATCTGCAAGGCCAGCAGAGGAAAAACAAGGGAATAGAAGCTTCTAGTTGTCCTTATAACAAATGTAATTATTTCTCATTTGAAGCCTCGGTAACATATATTAATTTTCATGTTGTACTTCGGGTATACAGAAGGAAAAAGATCCTTGCTTTTTGTGGCTGATATCTACCCAATACCCCTTCTCTCCTTTTCCTTAATAATTCAACTCTGACTTTGTTTAGGGTGGCAGCAAGCCCAGGCGTTTCCCAGGCCCTCCTTGCACGTAGGGGTGCTGAATGGAACAGCTCCTACCAGGGAGATGTACTAGTAAATGCAATCACTGGATGGAACATCTGGGAAAGCTCATGGATGCAATTGGGTCTCACCTCCCCCCTGCCCTTGCTCTTTGCTTTTCTAATCTCTTACAGGAATTGGAGCTGGGAGGCTTGTGACCATGAGAGTGACAGTTGATCACTGAGGTGGCTGAGCAGAAATACAGGGCACCTGGTCTCTGCTGGCATCTTTGAGCCATTGCACTATTCCTCAGCAGTCTACCTCTGCACTTCTATTTGCACAAGAAAATCAACCCATCTTTGTGCATTTGTCTCTTGAAACCAATTCTAACTGATGGAGTGACAATTTTTGATTTCCAGGGGCATGTGGAGAAAAATGAAAAGCACCCAAGCTAGCAAGTTCATCACGACTTCCTTTGAGGGATGCACAGGTGGGCTTACTGGTGGCTAGGATTCTTCTCAGAACTGAGCACCCTCAGCCCAAGGTAGAAAAGGCTGCCTCCTCCTAGACCTTGACTTCATGCCTCTATTGGAATTAGAGAGGTAAGGCAACTGTAGACCTCTCAGTAAACCTGCAGGGTGACATGGTCTATGAAACAGTAGAATCCAAGCTCAGACACATGGACTAAACCCCAAAGCTAAACCCTTTGCCATCATCTTTGGGAATATTGCAGAAAAATAGTCACACCTGTCTGATGGCAGCTTCAGAAGCATTATTAGGTATTTTCATGCTAAGCATGCAGTAGGCACTCAACAAAATTTTGTGAGGTGTCATGCAATTGAGAAGTCTCTTTAGAATATTCCAGACATAATACCAAACACATATATGCTGGGGCATTGAAGACTCTAGGGTATCTGATAGGGTCAAATGCTGCACCTATGTTAACATTAACTGTTCTTCCTATAGGACAAAGTTGCTATTAGGTTGGCAATATCTGTGTGATATCTCTACCTGGTAGGAGGTAACTTGTGTCTAATTTTGTAAGTGGAGTCAAAATTGAAAGGCTCAAAGGAAATATGCCAGATGCTTAAAGAATATTTTGTAAAGTAAAAGCCTCTTCTCCATTTTATTTAATTTCTAATTTTCCTCTATCAAGCTACCTACCTACTTTGTACATATTTAGAGCTCATGTTTCCTTAAAAGGGGCATGATATGGGCAACTATTTGTAGCCTTTGAGAACAAAGGCAGCCCTATAGAACGCCAACTAGCATTTGAGTAGTTAATGGAGGCACTTATTAGTAAGGGAAGCAAAAGTAATTGTGCAAAGATGTTGCAAGCTTTTTGAAATAGTCTGAAACATGGTGATCTTTCTGACTGCTAAGCTCAGCCTGAATGACATGGAGAAGGTAAATACACTAACAAATTGTTCTCCACATGTGGCTGTGAGGTGACTTTTTTGAAAGAAGCATATTGGAGATAAAATGAGGTGACCTTTTAATGTTCTGCTCCCAGCCAAGTTATTATGAATTGTTTTATAGCAAACAATACCAGGAGTAGTGTCCTTAGGCAACTTCCCTGATGGTGCCCCCCAGAAATCTAATTTATAGATCTGATGAAAACTCATAGAAAGGACAGCCATCACATGAACAACCCCAACCTCAAAAGCCTCCCCCCCCCCCCTCTCTCTCTCTCTCTCTCTCTCTCTCTCTCTCTCACACACACACACACACACACACACACACACACACACACACAGATAATTAAAATTGATCTTCAATGTTTTGGCAGCCACAGGAAACTTCTGTCCCTCCAGCAGCATTTCCCATAGAAGACATTCCTTATCAGAGCAGGTCAGGATCAGCAATCTCTCAGATAAATAATTTATATGGGGAACTAATAAAATAATAAAGTACTTCAGGGGCTGGTAACAAGCAGGCAGACCCGGGGCCTCCTGGGGACACTGGAGGAAAGCACACATCTACTGCTTTAATTCCCCACTCCCCTCACTCGATCCCCTCACCCATGGAATGGCATTTCCTGACTGTATTTTCTTGTATTTTACACTTACTTAAATCTTACCCCTACTCCAATGACCAGTACATCTCTCTTATTTTTGATGTAGCCTTTCTTGTCCCTCCAAACCTAATCTCTCTCTCCTTCAAATGTCCATAGATCTAGTCTTTATGTGACTAGATCCCTAGTATAGTTGACCCTTGAACAACACAGGGTAAGGGGCACCAACACCCTCCTCCCTCATAGTAAAAAATCCACATGAAACTTTGACTCCCCCAAACCTTAACTACTTATAGCTTACTAGTGACCAGAAGCCTTATAGATAACATAAACAATTAACATTCATTTTGTATATGTATTATATACTATATTCTTACAATAAGTAAGCTAGAAAAAAGAAAATATTATTAAGAAAATCATAATGGAGAGAAGATGCACTTACAGTATTTATTGGAAAATAAATAGTCTGCGTATAAGTGGACCTGTGTAGTTGAGACCCATGTTTTTCAAGGTCAGTTGTACCCATGTTTATATGGCTATGTCCATAGTCCTCATGTTTAGGTGACATGTCTAATATCCCTTTGATAAAGCCATGTGATACCCCTTGTTTTACAATTTGATTTATTTTGACTGTTAGTCTTTGAGAAAGTATAAAAATTATGTCCAAAAAACCAAAAATTTCATATGTAAACTAATGCTCGTGGAAATTAGTAAGTACAGGAAAACACTGGTCATCATTTAATTTAAAAAAAAAAAAAGGCCTTTCTAAAAAGAAAGGTGGTTTTTTGTTTGTTTTGTTTTCTTTTCTTTCCAGCTTTTCTTTGAGCCAAAGGAATGGCATCATGAAGAAGGGCCTTAAAGGCAGGAAGGAGATAATGGGGCCCAAGTGGAGCTCCCTTTCCACTCATGAGGATGACTGGCTCCTGTGCTTGATGCCTGCAATGACTGGTTCTGAATCCTTCCCTCTTACCTCGGGGTCTTCCTTGCACACCAGGGATCTTTCACAGAATCCTCCGTTGTAAGTAGCAGTTACAAACCTTTCTCTTTTACAGCCCTGAGCTGGCCTCCCTCCTATGTTTCCAATATTCTTTGCTTGTTCAGAAAGATCGCGAAGTCTTGGGTAGAAGCAGGTTTTCTGATGCCTCAGGTCCTTTCATATTCTTTCTCTGTAGCACTCTAGACTCACATCAGAAAGCCACTCTGCACTTCCCCACCCACGGGGCTTGGTATTCTTTTGGACACCAACAGTTCATAGAATTTCATATGTAAACTAATTGGTGCCTAGCAGCAGGAAAAAAAAAAAAAAGAACACCCTGAAGTACCTGTTGAAGTGGAAAAAATGTAGTTGCTTCCTATATAGGATCTTGAATTGTTTGGAAAAGAGGAAAGAAATAGTGTCTGACAATGACTGGAATAAAACATTAGGGTATTTTATAATTTCCACCCCTCCAGACATAAAGGAATGCAGGATTATTTTCATTTGAGGAAATTACATTTTTGGACAGTGGAAATGGGTTCATTTATTTGATCTATTAACTACAAAGCAACAGGCCAAATTTCTCACCATTTTTTCTAATATAGAGCATAGAATGTGGTAAGATAGTACCGTCTTTCACAATCTGAGTCCAAAGAAATCTCTTACTATTGAAGAGTTCTGCTGGGGGTGGGTGGGTCATTCTTCACGATTGACAAAGTGAGCCAAAAGCTGGGACCCAAGGATGAGTAATGGAGCAGGCTGGGAAGGATCATTTAAATCCAGTGAGCTGGTGTGTCCATAGTTGGCATCTTCTGTCTGGACAGACCCCTAATCCTTACTAATTATGGTAGTAAAGATCCTCAGTGACAAGCAGGCCAGGGCAAGAATATGTTCCAGTGGCCCCACCTCTGATCCTGACGTAGGTCTAGAGTACCATTTTCTCACCAGTAAACTGTCTTAGATACACTTCAGTTTGGGTTTTGTTCCTGAGAGTTGAGTTCTAAACCACAAGTGTTCCTTGACTCTCTCCCACCATTTCCAAAAGAGTCTCTCATACTTGCAATATTTTAGGATTATAATTATTAAACCAGGAAATATTGTATCCTTCATATACTAGGCATTAAACCATTCATGGAGGATGCATACTGGTACAATGAGGAGCAAGACAAATATGGTCTCTTCCTTTACTGTAATTCTTAAAAAATAATAAAAGAAACAATTCTATCTTATATCAAGTAATATTAAACCAGTAAGGCTATGTGAGAGTGAACAACTGGGAAGGGGCTTCTCTGAGCAGGATGGTCATGGATGAATTATCTCAGAAGCTGGCATCTAAGCTGAAGCCTAATGGATAACAACAGTCAGTCAGGCCAAGGGCAGACTTGCTGATAACTAGGCAGCACTGCTCAGCCTCCCCCATCCCTCACCACTGGTTAACACAGGTGTGTGTATACAGGTGGGGGAGCACTGTCTTCTCTTCCAGAAGGGCTTCCAGGGTGAGAGCCCAGGAGAACCCTACCTGGAGTATTATGATCAATAGTGAATGGTGACTTGAAAGGGTTTGGGTGTGTAGAGGGTTCTTGAGGAGAAAGAATATCTTCAATATACTAAAACAACATCCACAAAAATGACCACGTGGAATGCACAGACCAGTCACATTAGCTTAGCCAAGGATTTCCAGATATCCAGACGCATGTCTCATTCAGTCCTCACTCTGTGCATTGAACACAAGTATTTTCCCATTCTATATGTGTGTCTATAACTGTGAAAAGTCAATGCCACAAGAAGGGGGAGTGGTAATATATGAGTTTAAGGTCGTGGACTGGGGCATGTACCATCAATTCAAGGGGGACATCGCTGAGCTCCAGGAGACTCAGGAATACAGCCTAGTGTTATCATGTGTAATAATTTTTTAGGATAAGCAAAATGCCTGGAGTTTCATGTGAAATTTACTCAATTTTCAAATGTTAATGACTAATTAAAAACAAACAAACACTTTCTGGTCTAAAAAATACCCCTTTGTAGACTATGGGAGTCACCTGTTGCAGTCTAGCTCAGGACTGAAAGCAACATGAAAGTGAGAATAGGGCCCTTTAATCTCTTCAGCCTCATCTGGTGCCTGGTACACCATGATCTCTTCAGCCTCACCTGGTGCCTGGTACCTAGTTGTCTCTAATATGCATGGTGAACAGATACCTATGAACCCCATTCTCCAACCACTGTCATGCTTGGTTCATCCAAACATGCTTAGTCTTCTCTTTTCTGAAATCTCATACAACATCAGCTTAATAGAAGAGGGTCAGTGTAATTAACTTGTATTTCCTTTTTTGGAGGAAGAAATTCCAGTGCCTGATTTCTCTCAAACTTAATCACATACACAAACACTTCCAGGCCTTTCTGAGTCAGACTGAGCTTTCTAACGCATTCCAGGCTTTTATCTCAAGCAGCCATCATAAAGTAGTTATTTTTCCTCCAATCTGGCATCTCAAAGAGTTGTTTTTTGGTGTGTTTTTTTTAAACAAATGTGTACTTAATTAACCCTAATTAATTAGAATTTAAATTTGTTTTCCAAATTTACAGTAATGTAAAGCCGTTCTCTTTCCCTCATAGGAAGATTCAGTAGAAAGTCCTGCATTACCATTAAAAACAGAATATTCTCCAAGCATGCCTCTCATGAAGACTACAAGATTGTTCAAAGGGAAAACCAGGAAAAATTGTCTCTATCAAGTGGCACAAAGCTATTTAGATAGAATTGCTTTGTCAAGCCAACTTTGAACTAAGTTATTCTTTTGTGAAATTTCTTTTTTTGCTTTGAGCAGGTTTTTTTTTTTACCCTTTCCCCTCTCCCTGAATCATATAAAAAAAAATCAATGTTTTCTGGAAAAACAGAGATGAGAGCCTTTGGAGAACTCCACCTCCTGTTTGCTGTAAAAGCATTAATAAATGTCACTAGCAAAGTTGGGTACCAGGGGAAACTGGACGACCTCATGAATATATTTTTTAAAGAGCTTAAAATGTCCATCTTGTAAATTATTCGTCCCTTAAAGAGTCTAAGAGCTATTGATCCCTTTGACTGCTGCAAAAAGCCATTTAAATGCACCAAAAGCTCTAAGTGTCAATGTATACAAAGAGCAGTGCCTGTCCAAAGTGGCGTCTAAATGTCCCCTTTCTCAATGTGGGGAAATGCTCCACAGTAAAGGGTTACTCTTGATAGGGTAGCTGGTATCATTGAATCTATTATAGCAAAATAAAAGGAAATCCATGCTGCTTTCACTTAAAATGGTATTGTCGCATAGCCCTGTTAAAACGCATCTGCTGATAAAAATTGATTTTTATATTTATTGGCCATCATGGCAGAACTACCCTCTAATCATCCAAAGGGGCACTTATCTGACATCCTTAGCCATTGTCCTCCATCTACATGCATTGGATGATAGGTATGGTGTTTGAGAACAGCATCTAGCATAAGAAGTGACATAGATAAGAAGCTATGGACAAGGATCTAGGTGACATGAGACATTAAGTGATACATTATTATTTCTGCCAAAGATCTAGGTGATGGCTGGATCAACTTTTTCACCTGTTTGCTGTGTTTTTACCACTGGTGAAATGTCTATGTTTCATAGAGATAGTCGGAGGGTGACTAATGAATGTGCTCTGAAATCAGTAGTGTGTTTTGTCAAAGTGAGGCAACGGTTGGTCTAAACCTACAATTACCAGGAAAAAGAAAGAATACTTTTAACCTTTAGGAAGTTCAAGGTGCTTTGAAGGTATTGGTTCTGGCTTTGTTGCTGCCACCTGAGAACCTTCAGAAATCCTCCATCAGCTCTCAGGCCAAGGAACAGATGGCCCTTCTGTTACCATTCCCTTAGTCAGACTGAGACATCTTAACTGGGATACACACGAGGCCTGTCTTGTTGAGTGCCCGGGAACGTGGGGAATCAGAGCTATCTCATTCCATGTGGGGGTAGTGCAGAAGAAAGAGTGCAGAAGACCTGCTCTTTAGTTCCAGTTCTGCTAACTAGCTCTGTAGACTTGGCTGAGCCATTGACTTCATGGAGGTCCTGGTTTATCTATCTGTGACATGGGGACGATAATAAAATAAAATTGTGAGGATGAAATAAACTACGTGAAAGCATTCTGTAGGCTATAAAGAAACAATTTTATTTACAAGAGAGGTTAGTCACCAACAAGTATTTTGTCTTTGGGAAGAGTTTCCAACTGCTTTCATCTGGATATCACTCATGTACTCCATAATCCATCATTGATCTTGGCTCAGGCTCCTATTCTAAATTTTCCTCACAAACCCCCACTTCTACTACATCTCCTCCAACCCCAACCTGAGGATAGAAACTGTCTTGTGACCTGCTTTTTCAGCAGGTGGAAATCACTGGTTCTCACTAGCGTCCACTTTACCCAATTAGAGGTGCCACCCAATTCCTGCAAACATTAGCAAAAACAGACCTAGAATCCATTACCTTCCATCCTAAATACATGAATGTGCTCCACGTTTATAAAAAGGGCCTTAGTTAGTAGCCAGGTGGCTTTACTCTGTACCCTTGTGCCAGCCTCGCTGTCATCCATAGATTCTTTTTCAGAGATTGTTACTCTCTGTCCTTGTTTTCGCTGCACTTTGACAGGTTTGAGCAGGAGCTGCAGATCCATGTGAAATCTCACAGGTGATATAGTCAGGCTGGGCAAAGGCCATTCAGGTTCACCAATGCCCAGTGCCTTAAGAGGGCAATGCCTTCCTTGATAAGAGGGCTTCTGGTTTTCTATGACACTCATGGACACACCAGCCCAATCTGGCTCTGTTCATTGTGATCAAGGTGGAGAAAACGGTCCACTCAGTGCTGCTCAGGCCCTGGCTTCTGCTTGGCAAGAATCAAGTCATGACATCTGTTTATTCTGTCCTAGCATTCTGGTGATGCCAACCTCAAACGATTTGTGTTACACCATGAATTCTAATGTTCTGCTATTTATGAATTCATCAAAACTTTTTGCACTCACACATTTCTCTTCTAGGCTGCATTACTCCCACAGGGTAACAAATGCTGAGCTAAGTTTCTAAACTGTGAGTTTGATTGTATCATCTCTTTACTTAAAAACTCCAATGGCAGTGCCACTCAAAATCCCTTGCTATTGCTTCCAAAGGCTCCTCCCACCTGGGCTGGAGATCACCTTGCAGGTGCACCATCAGTCCCTCACACTTCCTGGAACAGATCATGTATTTCACATCCCTGTATGTTTTACGTATGCTCTTTCTTTTATGTCTGAAATGTTCTTTTCCACCTTGTCTGATGACATCATCTTACTCATTCTTCAAAGCTCAGATCAAATGTCACCTCAACTGTAAACTCCAGTGACCCTTTTCTTTTATTACCACATACTTGTAATAATGTAATCGTGCCTCTTTTTTCTATAGCTTCCTCTCTCTCTTCTGTTAAATTTCCCATCAAGGACAGAGTCACATCCCATTTATCTGTGTATTCTGAGGGTCTGGTTGAGTGTTTGGCACACAGTAGGTGCTCAGTAAGTCTTTAGAAAAAGAAACAAGAAAAATCAAATATTGGAAAATACTGTGTCTTTTACTGGTTTCACTTTTATTTTTTTAAGATTCAAGAGTTATATCCTATTTCACCATATAGACAATGGCGACTTCATGTGATAATTTGTTCACTCTGTAGTCTTTTAAAGGATTCAAAACACATCTCTCAACTTTCTTTTCTTTCCAGATGGTTCGAATCTTTCTGATTCATTTTCATATATTGCATCCTGTTGATAATTTCTCTTGTTTTCTCTGGAGCTTTGCAGTGTTACTTCATCTTTTACGAAATGAGGACAGGTTAGGCAGCCTGAGCTGAATCCAGGATTACAAGAATGGAAGATTTATGGTTTGTGCAAGGGAACAGCAATGTTTTTTGTCTTATTACAATATCTTCTTGCCCCTAAAGGCCAAAGGCTCTCTTCAGGGAATGGTTACAATGTCTCCTGAATCCCCTTATCAAGTTCTAATGATCACTCAGAGCCCAGTGTCCTTTGAGTATAGATGGATTATTTTTTTCTAAATTCATTGCCTTAGTCTTGTTCATATGGAAATGTACCTCCACCTCTTGACCTCCACTAGGTGTCTCCTGATGCTTTTTAGGAGTACATCACAGCAGTTTTCTTTTTCCCATGTGAAAAAATTCAATGTTATCTGCAAACTTGGAGATTTCACTAGATATTCCCTCTTCTGCTTCATTAGCTAAACTTGTAAATAAGAGTAATCAAGAAACTAATATCTTGGTGATCCTACTATTCACATTTCATCACAGAATGCTCATTTATTTTGATCCTTTTATTCCTGAATCTATGTTAGTTCTTTAGTTATGAAGAAAAAAGATCACTTTAATTCTGTGATGTTTTTAGGGGGCAGTATCACTTAGTATATAATTTAGTCAAAAGATTTTTGAAATAGAAATAATTGCATCTCTTAATTCTGTTTTACCAAGTTCAGTTTATTCTTTCAGAAACAAGGTAAGAATCAAGTAGCTGGGTTAAGCTGCAGGGAGAGTCAACTTAGCTGCCAGTGCTGGTCAGAAGTACATCCATCGGTAGAGACCAGAAAAAGGAAGAGTGTGAGGAAAAGGCAAAGTGGCAAGGCCTAGAGTTTGCAGAGAATAGAGAAGGGGAGTGAGGCTGGTCTGAGGGAAACAAATGCCTGTGGGACCAAGGCTGGAAATGAACAAACAGCCAAAGGACAGAAAACAGACCCAGGTGGTGGGGAGGACGCTCCTTAATAGTAGACACAGGCGGTGGTGGTGGGAAGTTCCTTAATAGTGGTTATTTTTAAGAGCTAGGACCTCATTTTTAAGGGTTTGCATCCTCCTTAAGTGCATGAATCTTTAAGGTTGACTTCTGAAAGTAGAGATTTCCTAATTATGGTTTCTTCCCTGCTGATGCTGTGTTACTGTATTTTAAATTTGCTTTATTCACTGGTCAGTGATTCCATCTTTTATTATCCAGCCAATAGATACTTACTAGATAACTGTAAGCTTTAGGTCCCTGCACAAAATGATGAAATGGAAAGAATAGAGTTCCCCCTGCCCTTAAGGATATCACAATTTAGCAGAGAGGATAAGACAAATAACCACAAAAGTTGAACATAAGATAGACTAGAATAAATGCAATAAGAAAGGCAAAAACAAAATGTCCTGTATGCTGGAGTCTTTACTTAGAAAGCACTTCCTGCCATTACCATTCATCCTATATTTTTCTGGACAGTCTCCATTTCACGTAATTGTATTTCTTTTTTTCTTTTTTTGGTGGAGTGAATTTAATATTTAGACCTTGCCACTCATGAGACCACATGTTCTGAGCCTGACCTTTGGTTTGGACAATGTGGTCACTATGACTAGTCAGAGGCCAGTGCATGTTTACCTGAAATGACAGGTATACCAGCTGTTTACAGTGGGCATCCCTGCTCACTAAGAAAAGTTCCTTCTGATTGGTCGGAGCCCATGCAATGAAAGTTGTTAGCTATTTTGAATATTACTCTAGGTATAGGGCATACATGGAAATGTAGATTTGGTTCAGAAAAGTAGAAACTTACACACTAGGTGAGGGAACAGGGGCTTTGAGGGCACTGTAGTACCATCCATGTTTTTATACTTCTTTGTCTACATGAAATGGTCTGCAAACTCACAAAATCCTTCTATCAATTTAGCTATTTTTTTTTTGCAATAATGTTTACTTATCTATTCAGTTGTTCAACAAATACTCATCCCTACCCATGTGGCAGGGATTACTATTTACCAAAATCCATTTCTTATTTCTAGGCATAGTTATACATTTCTCCACTTCCTTTGCAATTATGTGTGACCATGTGACTAGACTCTAATATGACAGGAATGGAGAAGGCCCCTTAGTGACCTTGAAAACTACGTGTTTAATAAGGCAAAGTGGCCATCATCCTGGGTTGTGAATAACTGTGTTGGCCAGTGTGCCCTTCACTCTCATCTCACCAATCTGCCACTTAGTGAGCAAAAATTCAATTTCTAGTCTATTAAATAATTAAGTGTTTAGATCTATTTATTTGTGTAGCCTACCTATAAGCAACTAATATGAGCTAGGTTATCATGTGTTATTGATTTTAAGGGGAAAAAATACCTCAGTGGTTTTGAACCACAAATGTCCATTTCTTATACATTCCACTTGACTATTGGAGGTTGTCAGAAGGATCTTCTCCCATATTATTCTTACTTGGTCACCCTTTCCTGGGTCAATCCTAATGGAGCAACCATGGTCTGGATCATTGCTAGTCACCCTGACAGAGGGAATAGTGTTCTGGGAGTCTTTTATCAGCCATTAAACAAGTAGTGAAGTCATACAAATCACTCCCATCCAGAACTCATTGGTCATAGTTGGTCACATGGCCCCAATCAAAGCCAGAAAGTGCAACGCTACCATGTGCCTGGAAGATGACAGCCAAAATAATTCAGAATGTATCATTAAAGGTTACCACACTAGCCTAACTGCTCTAAAACAGCCTACCGTGTGCTAGACACTATGAGAGATGTTGGCATTTAAAAATAATTATGTCATGGTCCCAATTTTATACTATCACAATGCATTTTATTCCAAAGTTGTGGGTGGATACCATCTGCATTTGATGACTTCCTATGATATTTTTGAAACAGATAGTACATGTATTGTTGATTAACTCATTCATTCATTTATTCCGTGAATAGTACTTATAAAGTATCTGTGTACTACATATACCTGTCCTGGGAGCTATGGCGAATACAACAAAGAAATTGACATCAATCCTGCCCTCAAAGAATTCAGAGGGTAGGACATGGTTTGTTCTCATACCTCCATGCTATCTCCAGTAAACATCTCCCTGGACATTTTCTCAATCAAACTAAGGCCGCGATTTTATTTTAGTACTTGGCCGGTATCGTGTGGGAGTCTAGCGTTAAGTTGAAAGAATGGCTACTACACTGCCCAAGGCTCAGGGAGAGATCCCGTGGCAATCCTCCGCCATTTGGATTTTGGGCCCAGGGCTCATCTGGAGGTCCTGTGAACCACAGTCTGCACATTGCTGGGCTGCCACCGATACACTCAAGACACTAAAGGCAGGGACACGGACTGAAAACAATGTACTCTGCTCTAACTCATGCTTCTTCAGGTGTCCAGGCCCCATATTTATTGAGACTTTTTTCACCTTGCAAGTCTCTTTGAAAGGTAATGGAGTAGTGGTTTTCATATTGTGTTCTGCTGTGCCCAAGCACTAAGAGGAAGGTACTCCAGGGAGGGGAGACACAACCAGGCCTTCTGTCTCAACTAGAGCAGCTTCGCTTTTGACTGTTGAATGTATTGGAATCCTATGTATGATACTATTATTAGAAAGGTTTAAGTTCTTTAAAAAGATTAAATGATCAAAGGAGTTGCTATTTCAAAACATTGCCAGAAGCCCAGGAGAATGAACAAACCCACCTCCCTAACAAATCACAGACCATGAAATCTGCAAGCAGCTCAGAGTCAGCCCGCTTCTTTGGAGAGAGCAGCTTTGCTGTGTGGTTCATGATGTCATTTGAAAATGCACAAGATCTCATTGAATAGATCCTACCTCCTCTGGGCCATGAGTTCCCCAAAGGAAACACTTAGCCCCAGGCCTTGCACACAGTAGATGATCAAAGAGTATCTGCTGAATGAACAAAGAAATTAATCAGGATTAGCCTTCCATGGAGTGGGGAGGAAAAACAAAGCTCCGAGTGGCCTAAGTGTTGGCCCAAGGTCACAGAGTAAAAAGGAAGGCAAAGTTATGAGAACAATTATGGATTAGATGGGATTATGCTATATATTGACTCCTAACTAACAATAAAAATGTCCAAACTCAACCTCTCACTTCCTGTCATTTGTTCATCTCCATCCCAATGACTTAACACAGAGACAGTTCAAGTTCCAACTCAAATGACCAATGGCCTTGTCTGTCTGCTATTTCTGTTAGCGTGTGATGTGAACAAAACCTGTCTCTTTTGTCCTCCACGGTGGAGAATGTTTCTCCCTTCCCTTGCACCGCCACAAGGGCAGGGCATGTTTAGCGGGGAGACTGCCCAGCAGTGGCATTTGGGGTGGTGCTGAGCAGGGACAGGAGACACAGTTTCAGAAGGACATGCAGTGCTAGGGTTTGGTTATTCCACTTTCTCCTTCCTTTGTGTCTTTCCTGTTTTTGCCTCACCGATGATGTTATTTATGGAATGCCAGTATGTTTCTTTTTTTAATTAAAGGGAGGGAAAAAAAATCCACTCTTGTATAACAAGAGTGATGACTCAACAGGACTGCTCAGTGCCAAATGACTTCCTGTAATTGCCACTGTAACAGTGCTACTTACAGAAGCAGGGTGTTGGGCACATGGTGAGACTGTACCTCAGGATGCCACCTGCCCAAGTGACTCACTTCCAACACAGCCCAGGTTGTCTCATATGCCCATAGTCATGAACTTGTCTGGTCTGCTGACCTCACAATGACCAAGTCTTGCTGGTCTGTGCACAGAGAAGGAAATAACTTAGCAGAGATAATGGGGTTTTTGATAAAATCTTCTTTCAGGTAATCTAGATATTAGGTTTTTCTAGCACTGCAACACATCAGAGGATCATTAGCTTTAATAATGTAAATTACCTTGAAACTTACCTGTGTTAACTCCTTCCTATTGTAGGAAAAGGAACTGAAATCAATTTGGCAAATATTTATTGACCATCTACTATGTGTAAAGAATTGCTCAGCCTTTTTAGATCAAATGACTCTTTTAAAATCCCACAACTTATTGGTGACAGATAGAATTAAAAGCTAAAATACCCCATTCCCTTGTAGTACTTCATTCCACAATTCCAATCTAAAGTTTGGTTTATTATCATAACTTCTAGACTGGTATGCGAGGTGTGTGTTTCTTTTAATTGTGTGCATGTAGCCATGAGAGTATACAGCAATCCTGGCTGATAACAGGGAACATTGAAGGAAGCATGTCAGAGTTAGAAATAAACTCCCTTTGGATTCAAACAGACCTGGATATGAATCTTAATCCTTCAGCTCACTATGTGCCCATGGCTCAGTTTCATAATAATTTTGAAATGGTTATACAAATGTATAGTAAAATGTTTCATGTTTACCTTAAAATATATGCAATATTTATATATTTAAAAATATATTTTTATTGATTTCAGAGAGGAAGGGAGAGGGAGAGAGAGATAGAAACATCAATGATGAGAGAGAATCATTGATTGACTGCCTCCTGCATGCCCCCTACATGCAACCTAGGCATGTGCTCTAACCCAGAATTGAACCCTGACCTCCTAGTTCATAGTTCGATGCTCAACCACTGAGCCACACCAGCTGGGCCAGAATTAATTTATTAACAAACGCTTTTATTTTCCAATAATGTTTTGACATCTTGAGTCCTCCAGGACCCTAGAGGGATTGCCCCTCCCAGGGGAGCTAATTCCTAACCCCTTTCAGATGCAAACCAACCAATCCAGAGCCCACACCTGCTGTCTCCCTGGGCCACCAATCCCCTGTTCTAATTGCTCTAAACTAGTGCCAGGTACCAGACAAGTAGGGACAGCCCCTAGGCCCCAGAACCTGATGAAATTAATTTAGTCAATCCTAAACCTGCCTGTCCAGTGGAAACCACACCAAAGGCTCTTGCCCATGTTTTCCTCTCCCTCCCTCTGCCTCCTGACCTTGGTCCTTCTGTGGCCTCCAGGACATGGCAGACCCCCATCCAACCCCTTGGGATCTGTGAGTAACAAACTATCTCTTTAATGGCAATTATCTCCTGATCTGTTGGCTTTATTATACCTAGATAATAATAAAACCTATATTTTAAAACAGTGTGCTTGCCCTGGCTGGTTTGGCTCAGTGGATAGAGCATTGGCCTGTGTGGAGAGCGGCTACAGTGTTTGGACAGGTTCAAGCCTTGGACTAAAGAGAGGGCACAGTCCTCTCATGGCCACGTGCAAGTCCTAGCTTGGAGGGCAGAGCCCTCCCAGCACAATTATAGCCAACAGCTTTAGTTGTAAGCTTGAACCTATGGTCCGAACACGTGGCCCCACGTGCCTGAGTGACGTGGGCTTGATAGAGTTCAGGTGAATGTAATTGAGTAGGATCTAAACCCACGAGAATGTTGTAAACATCTTGACCACGCCCTTACCTTGCCTGATGGAATCTGGCTATAAAGACAGGGCTTGTAGTCCATGGCGCTGTCGCTAGCTCTCCATCAGAGAGGGCAGCGTCCCACCCAGACCCAGCTTTTATTCTCTTGTCTGTCTTTTCCCAGTCCTTCACCGCCCCCACTCAGGGTCACTGAACCTGGCTGAGCTGGCGCGGCATATAAGGTGCCCTGGGACTGAGTATGCCATGGCTGTGCCTGCTCGCCATAGGCCTGAGGACTGAAGGATCCCAGGTTCAATTCCAGTCAAGGGCACATGCCCAGGTTGTGGACTCCATCCCCAGTAGGGGCCGCACAGGAGGCAGCCAATCAAGGATTCTCTCTCATCATTGATGTCTCTCTTTCTCTTCCTCTCCTTTCCCCTCTGAAATCAATAAAAAAAATTTAAAAACAAACAAAAAAGTGTGCTTGTCAAAGCACCTCACAGATAAAGGTTCTTGATTAATTCTTTCCCATGACATCATGCATTCATGGCTTACTATATGTAAAGTCCCTGGGTGCACCGATATGAATATTACCTAGTTCCTCTCTCAAAGAACCTAGTTAAGCGTACAGAAAATAGCGACCTATCAGAAGTGGGGGTGGGTCGTGGACATTTTTCTATGGCAGATGGAGATGTGGGAAGATTGCAGAGGCGGTACGTGATCCGCTTTAGGACACAGACATTGTGGAGCAAAGAAGGACTCAAATTCAAGGCTCTGCTGACCAGAGCCCCGAACTATTTCAGAGGGACTGTGGCTTCTTAGAGTGAGTGAGGCTTGGGAGCTGGAGGAGGACACAAAGCACGCCTGGTTGCCCCTGAAATAGTCCCCACCCACCTCTTTCTGCTACTCGAGAGATTTGTTCGTGTGGTTCTTAAGACAAAATATTCATTTCTTTTCTTTTTTTTTTTTTTTTTGGCCTCTATCCTACATTCCATATTCATTTATTTTCAATAAACAGTTTCAGATTCCTTATTTTTTTCCCCCTAAAGCTTACAAATAAATTTTTCTGTCTTGCCTTTCTCGCTACATTTACATAAAAGCCACACTGAAAAATTTATAGCAGTAATGGAGGTCTTGGGGAAAACAAAATGCTTCGAGAAGAAATGCTGCCTTAACCCTTTACTGAGGAGCGGTGCCAGGCTTGCAGGCCCATGGGGTGGGCCGTTGCACGGAGAAAAACACACTGAAGACACTCACTTTACCTGATAAATGCTAATAATGGAATCAATTTGGGCATCCTCATGACTTTATCAAATTGTTTAGGCCACAGAGGATACCACAGAAATAAAAGTAAAGTTAATTGCTAAATTTTGAAGCAGTCATGTACATCCTATAAAAGGTTGCTATTTGGGAATACTAAACAGGTGAAGAGCAGCTCAGAGCAAGGTACAACTTCATGAAAAGGCTGAATAGCAATATTTTATAAGGATTACAATTTGACTGCTTTGAAATATCGTACATGTAACATAAAAGACAAAAATCATTCTTCCTCTCATCAGTGGAAAATTAATGAGCATCTATTATGTGTGGGTTCCTCAAGAAACAGAGAATTCAATGCATTCCTCGTCCCCAAGGAGTAGGCAGCCTAGTGTTCATTAATAGAAAATTGGTACTAATAAGCCTAAGAGTTAAGTTAGTAAAAATAGGTTTTTATTTTATAATGTAGCACAAACATGAAAATACTTGAACACATGATAATTAATTTCTGAGTGCCTAGAAGCAAAAGAACCTTTAATTTGTGATATGTTCAGTTAATAAAGGTTTCTAATTTTAAATTGAATCCCTTTTGTGAGTTAGACCCAGAACATTCAGAGAGAGAGGCATGATTCAAGACTTTGTAGTCACTCCGATCACACCCACTCTGCCCGCCATGATGGAATGGCCAACAAGCCCACATTATGAAAACTGGGCTCAATTAGGCTTTGCTGACAGCCCTGACATTGGTACCGGTACTATCCAGGCCTTGAGGCAACACAAGCAATCTTTGCCAGCTGGTTGCTTTAAACATTCCTTTTTTGAGCGAGTGGGACACAGAGACATAAAGATTTTAGAAACCTTGCATGAGATAATGGCTTTTAAGTCCTAGGCCAAAAATAATCACAGCTAATGTATCAAAACATGGCAATATTTACAGCTTTCCAGCCCCAGTGTCCTGGTCTTCCATCTAACTCTCTCCCATCCAGCCCCCAAACCTTTGACTCTGTTCTTCTGTATAAACTGATGAATGATCTGAGCTAACTAGAGATTAAAGAAGTTACTACCCCCAGGGTTGTGCTGTGTGTGCATTGGATGCTGTCTTCCATTGTTTAGATGCACTCTGATTTTACCTGGAGGCCAAGCTGGGGGCGTAGCTTCTCAACTTCAGGTTGTTTTTAAGGGGAGGCCAGGTGTGTAGCTGTTGAGGCAGCAACTATTTAAGGGGCATTAACACACTCCTGGAAATGTGACCAGTTGGATGGGTAAATGGTATTTAGCAGAACACCTTTCTGGGACAGTATCACATGTGGTTGGAGGGAAGATGACTAAGACATTCGGAATGAGCTTGGGCAAGCAACACAGACAGTTGACACACAACCTACAGGAAGAACAGACTCTGGGACTTTTCTTTTGTTTGCTAGGTCAAGTGTAGAACCAGAGCAGTTGAGTGATGCTATCATTGGTTCTACTTCTCCACACTCCCCAGTACAGTATTCATATTCTCCTCTATGTAAATGCTGACAGATATTTTAAAATATTAGTCCCCATGGTTCAATCTCTCCTTGACCATAAATTGAATACTCAGTGTCCTCAAATCATACGAGTTTGGCCTTAGTAATAATAGGAATAATAATAGTAGTAGTAATGACGATTATTTACTGACTTCCTTTTTGATCTCATATGAGGAGATTTGGAGCAAGGATTCTGGATTCAAAATGCATGACTTGAAACCCAAATCTCTGACATTCATTGGCTGTATTCTTGGTCAACTCACTTAACCTCTATGTACCTCAGTTTTCTCATTTGTATAGTAGAGATAATAATGGTACAGTACATTATAAGGTTGATGTCAGGACTAATCGAGGTAGCACATGTAGAGTGTTTGCAATATTCCTGGCATGTAGTATGACTAGATTATTTTATTATTATGATTTTATATATTCCTCAAAATAACCTGAAAGGGAATTATTCTTTCCACTACATGGTTAAGAAACCAAAGCTCATGGCAGTTAAACAGTTGGTTCAATTGCTAATCAGTTCCAGAGGCAGGATTTGAACCCAGCTCTGGTTGTTACAGAAGCCTCTCTATCAGGATGTCTTCTGTCACTGTTGTGTAGTCCTCAAATGTAGCAGCTCTGTGCTTGGATTGCCCGCGCTCAAAAGACAGCTCCACCTCTTTTAGCTGTGTGCCTTAGAGTGAGATACTTCTCACTGTGCTTTAGTTATCTCAACTATAAAATGAGAAAAATAGTAGTTCCTATCTCAGAGGGTTAAATAGTGAATAGACAGTGCCTCTCACATACTAAGTGCTCAGTACAAGCTTGTTATTTTTACCATCATCACCAAAGCCATTTTTGAATTGGCAGCTTTCCTGCCTAGGGTACTAACTCCTGTGCCTTTTGTTTACCCTGAATCCCTTAAATAAACACATTCACGTTAGTACACTCCTGTTGAGAGCATGTGCAATCTGGGGTTGGGTGTCCTCTGCCACCTCAGCTTTCTCCCTCTCAGCACGTGTTCAGACTTTCTTCCACTATGCACATTGGGACCACTCCTCCTCCTTCTGTCTAGTTTGACAATCCACACTGAGCTTGATTTCTTGGTGTTATGGACTAAATTTTGTCCCCATCCCAAATGCATACATTGAAGCTCTAACCCTTAGTACCACCTAATGTGATTGTATATGGAGACATGGGCCTTTAATTAAGTTAAAATGAGGCCATGATGGTGGGGCCCTAATCCAATATGACTGGTGCCCTTCTAAGAAGGAGAGACACCAGGGATGCTCATGCACAGAGGCATGACCAGGTGAGGACAAAGCAGCAAGAAGGCAGCCACCTGCAAGCCAACGAGAGAAGCCTCAGAGGAAACCCACCCCACTATCACCTTGATCTTGAACTTCCAACCTCCAGGATTGTGAGAAAGTATATTCTATTAAGCTATGCAATGTGTGGTATTTCATTCTGATAGCCCTAGAAAATGAATATATTTGGTGTCGCATACTTTTTCTAACATTCCTGTGACCTCATGTGCCCCATTTTAGCCATTCTCTCACTCAATCTCAGCCTCATTGAGACCACATTTAGATGTGCAACATAAGTGTGCCCAGAGATTCCTCCCCCACCAACTCACATCAGAGCCTTCCCTTACTTGTTCCCAGTACCCACAACATATGGGCCTTCTTCCTTCCTCCCGGCTCCCCTGGGGGCGAGGACTTGGTTGTTGGGCACCATTTTCTTATTCTCCCTTCCATAGCTGTTGTAATAATACAGAAATTTTTTTCTATCCTCATGTCACCTCCAATTTATCTTATTATTTCCTGACACTGCTGGTATCCTGAGCATGTGTATTCTGTGCTCTAGAGATAAGATGGTTTAAAAAGGACTCCCAGCTGTCCTAGCCAGTTTGGCTCAGTGGATAGAGTGTTGGCCTGCAGATTGAAGGGTCCCAGGTTCAATTCCAGTCAAGGGCACATACCCGGGTTGCAGGCTTGATCCCCAGTGGGGGGTGTGCAGGAGGCAGCCAATCAATGATTCTCTCTCATCATTGATGTGTCTGTCTCTCTCTCCCTCTCCCTTCCTCTCTGAAATCAATAAAAATATATTTTAAAAAAGAGAAAAAAAGGACTCCCAGCACTTCCCTGGTCTCCCAGCTCTGGCACACTTGACCTTCCTTGGTCCCATAGTCTTTTCCCCACCTTGGTCCTATTAGCTGCCAAGTTGCAGCTTGCCTGCTTGATGGTCAAGTGCAGGGTGATGGGCACCAGCTCTTCCAGTCATTCTCCGTGAGCTCCTGCTTCTCCGTGAACCCTTTGCATTCTGCTCTGTAGAAACTTTGAACTGGTTCAGTGCCATTGTATGCTGGGGTGGTATGGGAGAAAGCAAGCACTTTGGAGTTTGACAGAATTAAGTACGAATGCGGCTCCACCTTCAGCACTGTGACGGGAAAATGTATCTGTTTCCTAGGGCTACTATAACAAATTACTGCAAAGGTAGTGGCTTAAAACAAGAGAATTGTATTCTCTCACAGTTCTAGGGCCACAGTTAGAAATCACTTTGTTAGAGCTGCACTCCATACAGAGGCTCGGGCTGCCTAGCATGTCTTAGCTTGTGGCCGCACCACGCCAAGCTCTGGCTCTGATCACATTGCCTCTCCTTTCTGTGTATCTATCTCATAAGGTTCCATGTGATTACATTGAAGACCCATGGGGACCATCCAGGGTAAGTTCCTCCTCTCAAGATCCTTAGTTTAAATGCATTGTATCCACCTACAATAATATTCACTGATCCGGAGGTTTAGGACATGGGTGTCTCTTTCAATTCACTTCAAGCAAGTGCCTCACTTTCTTTATTCAGTACAGGAATAATAATGACTAGGTCACAGAAAATGGTAACTATTGCTATTAATGAATTGGAACGATCCTATCTCCCAGAGCCCACAGGTACTGCTGGGATATAAACAGTCTCAATCCCGAACTGTCCCAGCCATCCGGGAAATACATGTATCAAGACATCTGGCACCTGCAGCCGCAGTCCCACTCCATCTGGGACCATACCTTCAGAGGCTGTGCCCAAGAGAGTGGCCTTCAGGAGCAACGGGCACCTCTAGGCTCACTTCCCAGCGTCTTGGGATGGATTTAGTTTTCTGGTTTGTCTAGTAACAGTTGCAACATCTGCTTTATCTAAATGACCTTGGGCCTTGGTCGCTATCTCTACCTTTAGTGTCTGCCATGGATTTTGAGCAATCCTGGTTGCTGTCAGTTTCTTTCCCTGAGGCACGTGTCTGCTTCTAGTTGGCCTCCACCCTGCTTTGCAGGGACCTACACTCAGCCTCTTTCCTTACCTCATCTGCCTGCTCCCTTTGCATCTGAGCCATCTGACTCACCTGTCCATTCCCTCTGCACTTGGCTTTCTCTGCCCCATCTACCTCCTTCCCTCTGCACCTGAGCCATTCCCTGCCTCACCTGCCACATCCCCCTTGCACACATTCCTTTCATAGCACTTTTTTTTAAATCACTATCCCTTTGCATGTGCAATCTTATTTCTCGGGAATGCAATGTTATTTCTCAATGCTATTTCTCTTGACCTTGTCTATCTGAATACTACCACTTGTCCTTGAAAATTATCATCAAGGTTTATGTTCCATAGGAAATCTTCTCATTTTGGGTAGGTGGTCCTCTCCTCTGCCTCCACCATAGCTTTGATACTGTCATGCTTGTTTTCTGGCAAGCTTATCTCCTCTAGGACGCAGTGAGCTTCTCGAAGCTGAGATAATGTCTTTTTTGTACCGTTGGCCTCCAGCATAGTGTAGTATTAAGTACTACAAGAAGGACGTTTGAATGGCCCTTAAGCCAAGAACTATCATCTCCCTGAAGTCTTGATGCTGAATTCTTTGCATCAGACCCTCTTTAACAGATAATGGGCCCCAATTGGACTTTAGAGCACTACTTGAAGTTGCCATCTCTGGGATCCTCTTAAAGGCCATCTCTGCCACTGTGGTCGATTGTTCTTATACCCATCTTGGCACAATCCCAACAGGCTCCCAAATATACTCTCCTTGGTGGAGGCTCTCAGGATATGCTGAAGTGGGTCTTTGATGCATTTGACAAATCAATACCTTTAGGAAATGAAACTCACCTATCTGCACTTGACTAGCAATTAATGCCTACACTGCCCTTCTAGACTCAAAATGGGTCTTACTTTTATTGTTATTACTAACAATAACATAGTACTTTACAGTTTTAAAAAGTACTTTCTTATATGGTATGTCAGCCAAACCTCACATTAACCCTGGTAAATACTAGGTATTAATTAGTATATCTATTTATTTTCTTTCTCTTCTTTTCTCTCTCTCTCTCTCTCTCTCTCTCTCTCTCTCTCTCTCCCTCCCTCCCTCCCTCCCTCCCTCCCTCCCTCCCTCCCTCCCTTTCTCTCCTCTCATCCCTCTCCACTCCTAGAAAAGTACCATGGTGAAAGACCATGGTATCAAAATTAAATGGACTTAGGTTCTGATCTCACCTCTCTCAATTACTTGCTATATATCTTTGGGAAAATCAGTTAACCTTCTTGGGCCTCAGGATCTGAGGGTTCTTAAGTAGCGGGATATTGTGGCCATATCAAATTGAAACTGCCATTTGGCTCCATTATTTAAACTTTAGAGATATTTCATCTTGCTATAAAATTAAAATGGAAAAGAAATAATGCTAATGAAAATGGGGAAAATACGAATAATTAAATTGTGCTATATAGGACATTGATCAAGGAATTAAATTGGCTTAATGGACTTCACTGGAAAAATACTTTCTCCACAAAAAATTTATTGATGCTAGCATAATTGTGATTAAAATATTTGTATTTTAAATGTAGTTGGGATCAAAATGAGGCTGAAATGGTGAGGCCAAGCAGCTCGGTCCCTGATGACCATAATAATAACTGTAATAACTCTTATTGAGCACGATTTCAAGTGCTTTGCATACAAGATCATTTAATCATCATAAAAGTGCAGGGGGTAGGGCTGTTGTATGGCCCCATTTTTACAGAAATGGAATCAAGTGTGGCACATATTGAATAGTAAATACATACATCACCATGATCGACACCACCACCATCATCTCAGTACCTCCATGCTGACATCTTATGGTTTCTCAACACAATGAGAATAAAATCCAAACTCTTTGCCAAAGCCCATAAGTCCTGCCTCCATCTGTTCCCTAGACTCTTTGCCATTATTTTTCTCACTGTCCCCCATGCCCAACCACACTTATTTCTTGCAGATCCTACAAAACAAGCATATTTCTGCCTTATGTCCTTTCTAGTCCTACTTAGGAACTGCTCTTTCCCAAGTAGCTACATGGTTCCCTTCCTCTTCCATTCATTACTCAAGTGCCACCCACCCAGAGAGTTTCCTGCAACCCTGTTTCAAGTAACCACCCCCACCTTTTAAATTTTTAGTTATTTATTGTTTGTCTTCTCTACTAGAATATAATTGCCATATGGGCAGGAATTATCTCAATTTCATTCATTTGTTTTATCTCTAGTGTCTAGGACATGATAGATGCTCTCTAAATAATATTTGACTAAATGAAGAGATAAATGAATATGATGTCTTTGTATATAAACATGCTTCCAATTGGTTCCTATTTCTAACTTGTCTAGGGGTCCCAAGCAAGAGGTTTCAGAGGGGCATCTACCAGAAAGGAAGCCTGCCTGACCATCCAATGCATTGCCCACGCTTTCTGCTCTCCATGAAGCGGGTCTTCACCCAAATCTTGCCCAGACAACAGTCAGTCTCCTTCCCCCTTCCCTTTAGCTCCAACCTGGGAATGACACAGCTTAGTGTGTATTGATGAGACACAGTCACTCTTGTGAAAGTCCTTTTTTGGGCAGGGCCATTGTGTTCTAGTTACTTAACGGATCACAGGAATGATTTTATGTTTGGATTAGGGGGATAATTTCTGGGGTCTGCAGAGCATGTCAACAGCCTGCACCTCTGGAAAGAAGACTAGGGTAGGAAGGGCTGGCTTCCTGAGGGTTCTGTCTATGGCATCGGTCCTTGTGCTGGCTGTCTGCTGCCTTACAGATTGTCGATCTCATTTCTATCGACAGAGGTTGCATGTCTTATAGATTCAGTATGTTCAGTCTCCCAGGTGGAAATTGATCTCAACTGAATGACCAGGAAGTTGGATTTACATTGCTGGCAAGAACACCCACCTTTTCTCTTCAGATCTTCAGATTAAAAAAAAAGAGAGAGATAATGAGCAAGATATGTCCATGTTCTGAGAGGAATATGAAGGCAAGTGAGAAGGAAAAAACAAAGAAAAACATTGAAACCAGACTAAGATTATTTATTCTTCTGAGCAAGATAAGATAGCAGAATTTTTAAAAAAATGGTGGCAGCCTTGAGTTAGAGGGAAAGAGGCATGGTGGAACTGGAAATGAGCTTAGAGAGCTTTACTGGGAATTTTTGAAACATTTATTTGTGCAAGTGAAATCCTAAAGGGGGCAGATGCTCAACACAGGAGCATGAGAATGGAGAAAAGGGATATAACACAAAATTCCCCTAAAATCAACATTGGAAACAAAGCCCAGGCTCAGAATGAAAATTTGGCTTTAATTTCAATCCCCATCTTTAGACAGGTCCCCTCTGACCTGGCCCAGAAGGCATACTTTAAAAGTGATCTGGTGCCAGCTTGATTGTCTCCACATCTATTCATCTATTGGAACCACTCCCAGGGTCTCATGCATCCAGTTGGTATTTTTGTTTTCCCAACCAGCCACTGGGTGGGGCAACGTGCAGCATAACTGAAATCCAAGTGCAGAGTAGCTGAAATCAAAGGAAAAGAAGAAAGTCTAAGGTGATCCAGGAGGCAAGAGTGGCTATGAGGGAGTGATGCCAGAGTTCACTAACAGGTGTCAGAAAAGGAGGTGGTTAGAGACAGGGATGAAAAGCAAGGGAAGGGGCCTTCAAGAATAACAGGTGGCAGGAAGCAAAGACTTGCACAGGACAGGTATCAGAGGTCCAGCCTAATTGACTAGGTACAATCCTGCAGATCTAGATTTCTTTTGATCTTTTGCAGGTTTGAAAAATAAGCAATTGAATAAATTTAATCACCTTTTAAACAGGGTTTCTTTTCAGAGATTTTAAGGACATCATGAATATCTTCTATTCAGGATGCAGTTGGTTTTTAAAAGCTGATCCAGCAGGAGACTCCTATCTCAACATAGGAAAATATTATTTATGTTATATGTCGCTCCCTTTAAACTAAGCTATGAGTATCAGTGGGGTAACTACTGTACATTTCAGTGGCTTAAACATATAAAACACTTTTAAAGCAATTATTTATTATTTTTAACTCAGATCTGCCTGATTCTGGTTTTTTGTTTCTTTGTCTTATTGTGTTTTACTAGTCCACATTGCCAACTAAATATCTAATATCTGCAGTCAGGGTCATGTTTGTTGAGATACGAGGTCTAGGACACATCCTGACATCAGAGACAATAATCCCTATTTGTCCTCATTTTATATTTTATACATATTGACATGTTGGCCTTAAAAGAAGCAAAATAACAAATCATAGCATTCAGTGTGTGTTCTGTGTGGTTGTGAGTGTGCTCTGTCTACAATGAGGCTTATATTGGACATGTCAATACTGTTTCTGCCTCCTTGGTGTGAAAGAAGCTCTTGGGCTTTATTTAGATCAAGTACCTTCCTTTTATCCCAGGCATAGCTGGCTGGGCCACAGGTAGAATCTGACCCAAGGGCAGCTCATATCCAGGATAGTCAAAGGCCTTTAGCATTTCTTGGCCAAGAGACAGTTGCTGGGCCAATGAGATTCACTTCCTCTAGAATACAAATTGAGAAATACTGTGGGATTCAACAGAGTTGGAATCACAGGGGTCAAGTGGAACCTAAACTGTGAGGAAACAGAAACAATACATATGGAGAAGCAAGGAAGCAAGATAAAGAATTGCATTAAAAATGAGCTAGTCAGTAGGAGAAAAACAGAGCAAATGCAGCTACTCTGCAAGTGTGAGAGGAATTAGAATTAAAGTGGACAGTGTTAGATGGACAAACAGAGCTCAGGAAAAAACAGGATCCTTTAAGAAATAATTGGGCCACCAAATTATTTCTAATCTGAAGTCCCACCCCACCTATAAACTACTTATTATCTGAGTTAATATATATTTTTATTGTTTAAACTGATTTGAGTTATTGGGTTTTGATTACTTACATCTAAAATCATCATAACAGGCACAAATACTAGTATATTCAAAACTATAACAATGTCAGTTCCCCCCACCCTTTTTGGTAAACTGTTCTAGTGGGAGATAAAGAGGCAGACTTCTATCTAGGACATTAGGGAGAGTATGTAACACCAGGCATACCAATATCTATATATGCCGGTATAAAAGGCTAAGCAACCATCCAACCATCTGGCCAGTAGGTATGACGCACACTGACCACCAGGGGGCAGATGTTCAACACAGGAACTGCTGAGCTGCAGTGACTTGGCAGCGGCAGTTCTTGTGTGACACACCCCGGAACCAGAGAGGATGGAGCCCAATTCCTCATGGGGCCATGATCCCACCTTGGGCTGTGGGTTATGTTGTTTCAGGGGTACTGTCGGCCCAAATCTGGTTTACTGCTGAACTGTGGTGACCATACATGCCCTTCAAGCCAAGCCGTGGTGCTGCCCCATGTGCGGCCGGCCATGGAGGGACTGAGGGAGGTTGGCTCCAGGACATGTACAGCAGTCTCACCCAGTCCCCCCTCTCCACCCCCCTGCCAGCCACTTTATAATTAATTTCCTTTCAATGTGCATGAATCCGTGCACCGGGCCACTAGTGTAACTATAATTCATTATGTCCACTGTAGTGGTTAACAGGTGTTATTATACTTATTAAGATATTACATGCTCAGCTGAGAGAATGTTTAACCAAGACATGGATAGATTTATGGAGTAGCTTTCTTTTGAGCTTCTTTGAAATATAGGAGAAAGGACTCTTCTACATAGTTCTAGGGGTTGGGGCTAGGACAAAACTGGCATTGAGTCAAGTTTCAGTGTATGAGAAAATTATAAGTACCCTTTCAGGGCTGTTCAAAATGGTTGGGGCTTCTGATAAGCTAGCCAGTAAATCCCTCATCATCGGAGATGTTTAGTCAGAGATTGAATGGCCTCTCTGGGAATGTTAGAGAGGAGAGTTGTGTTGTAAGAAGGGGTTAAGAAGATGACAGCTGAGGTCTTTACAACTCTAAGATTGGATGATTTGACTCCAGCTGTATTTACCACAGAACCCATGCAAAGGAACCACACCGAGTCGGGCTCCCTAAAGATGCATTGCCAACAGACAGCTCACCTTCTTCATGACCTCAAGTTTAGTCTGTATTGTATATGTCAGAAACAATTATTTGTCTTGGGGAGAAAGTTGAAATCACTGAATCCAATGAGATTTTTACATTTCCTTGCTCTTCCCTTATGCTCAGCATCCCTCATCTGTCCCAGGAGTGGCTGAAGGTTGGCACAAACCACACCACAAACATTAGAGAGTGTACCCAAAGCCCGGGCAAACCAGAGTCCACATAGTTCACCCCATGAGGCATGCCTGGAAGTCAGCCCAAGAGCCACAATTAAAATATCACAGGATGAGCTGTAGACCCCAGGAGGTAGAGCTTCTTTGTCTAATGACCTTTCTCTGAGCGTGATAGTAAATACAATAGGCTGGCCTCATAAATCATAGCTCCCAAAAACATCCACAGGGCAGACTTTGACACTGTTTGCATATTCAAATGTCACCCGGTTCACAAGAGGAAAGACAAAACACTTCTTTTCCCTCTCAAAAATGTCAGCATGGCTGGATTAGAAAAGATAATAAGGAAGTACTTCTAGACAATAATTACCCCTGGCACCTTTCTGCAGTGTACTTAATAAATTTTTTTTAATTTTTAAAAATTATGTTTATTACAGTCATTAATCAGCGGCTCAGTGACAACTTCCTTGAGGGGGGGAAAGTGCCTCAAAGGCCATCTCATTTCTGTAGGGCACCTTGTTGATTTCACATCACATATGCAAAACATACCCTATTCTTATTAGCAACAAAAATGCTTGTGGAAGTAGAATTAGCCTCAATTTCTTAAATAGTCAGGAAACGCTCACATTTTACAAGTGAGAGAAAAAAGAATTCCTAATCCCAAATGCTAGATGGGGGGAAAAAATGTTTCAGACTTGCTCAGCTGTGGTTGTTAAACCAATCTCTTACTCTTAATTACATGCAAAAGGTTCCCGGTTCTAATTATGGACCTTGGGGAAATAGCCCATCTCCCCAAACCAATAAAGCTTCATGTTCACTTCGGCTCTTTTGTGTTTCATATCCTACTGCTGGATTTCGGCTTCCCTAGATGATCTGTAAATTTGGCTTTTTCCACTTCATTTTTCACAGTGCTGCTCAGAGCAGGGGCTAGGAGACCTCACTTTCCCCAGTGATTCTTTTATAACATTTCTTGCTACTTGAGTGCAAAATCCTCTAACCTAAGACATCTACATCAGAGGCAAATTCTTTCCTGAAATTCTTTCCTTCACTGTGCTCCTACCTCTCCTTTGGCTGCTCACAGCTCTCCAGTTACCACATCAAAGGCTCGGGAGTGAGTGATGTGAATGCAGCATCCTTGTGGGGACTCAACTGTCATAGATATGGAGATATAGAGGATTCTAAAGGTCAGTGGGTCCCATCATTGGGCCCCACTGAGTGTTCTGATGGTCAAGCAGAGCAGGAGGCAGCATGAGCTGGCTGGGCGCTTAGAAGCAGAGAATAACACTTAAGGGACATTAGAGAATGGCCAAGTCCAAACCTCTTATTTTTCAGATGAAGGCGCTGAGACCTAGAAAGGAAAGGAAAGGACTTGTTCATTTCACAGAAGTAATCCATGACTAAGCCAGGATTGTACTTGGCTGAGACTATAGACGTTGAGACTATAGATGTTGAGACTAGTGCTTGGAAAAATGCTAGACTCATCCCAGTTCCACAATCATCTCAAGTAGAGAAATGGTGAACTGGCATGAGTTAGATGTTCACAAGTCTGGCCCTGGATCCTTCTCTCATCTCCTCTGTTAAAAAAAAATTTTAGGTTTCTTAGATCTCAATTCCCTCACCAGGGAAATGAGGAGTATAATACTCACTATTCTATGATGTTATTGAAGGGGAAAAGGGGAAAAGGGGAACGGGAGGGGATAAATGTGAAAGAGCTTTTGAAGAGTAAAAATATGAAATGAATTATTAAGTTTTGAAAATATACAGATCAGACCACCTATAATATTTTATAGAATATGCTTTGATAAATTTCATCTTAAAATTTTCAGGAAAAAGTACTTTGAAAATATTCAAATAATGAAGAAATCTTGTGGTATGTGTATGTATGTGTACTTTCTGAGAAGGAAGTCAGGTTGTAACAGAAGTAATTTTTACATTTTGCACAGAGTGGGTACTCAGCTCAATACAATTCAATGCAATGAGTGAATAATGCTTTTCTGGCCTGCTCTTTTTTTTTTTTATCACCCATTCAAACCCTATCCATTCCTTCAGCTTAAGATTCCATATGATTTCAGCCCTCAGTGATTTCCCCCTTCTTTGAATTAATGTCTATTGTGCCTAGTGTCTGTGCTCTTCATTCTAGAGGCAGGCTCTCCTTTATAGACAATGTCCTGTTGAATCTACTGCTTTCATGTGGCTTCACTTTTGCTTTTTGATGAGACCAAGTTCCATAAGGGCAGGAACTATGTGTTATGATTCTTTTGTAGAATCTATAGTTCCTGGCACAGAGCTTATTTTTAAGCAGAAAATCAGTCGTGCTGGAATTCAAGATTGTTGCTGACACCAGGGCCCTCTGTACAATGTGCATGTGTACATAATATAATCTATTGGCTATAAACTGGGTTAGAAGTTTGTTTTGCCAACTCTTAGATTGATGGGTGGCAGTTCACTGCTAAAAGCTTTCTGTTCTTCCAGGACAGTGGTCGGTAAACTCATTAGTCAACAGAGCCAAATATTAACAGTACAACGATTGAAATTTCTTTTGAGAGCCAAATTTTTTAAACTTAAACTTCTTCTAACGCCACTTCTTCAAAATAGACTCGCCCAGGCCATGGTATTTTGTGAAGAGCCACACTCAAGGGGCCAAAGAGCTGCATGTGGCTCACGAGCCGCAGTTTGCCGACCATGGTTCCAGGAGATAGAATGTCTCTGAGCACAGTGAAATCACATATTAAACAGTCAAAAAAACCTGAACCCTGGCCAGTTTGCTCAGTGGCTAGAGGGATGGTCCGTGGAACAAAGCATTGCATGTTCCACTCCAGGTCAATGTACCTCAGTTGCCAGTTGGATCCCTGGCCCCGGCCAGGGCGTGTGTGGGAAGCAAACAGTTGATGTGTCTCTCTCACATCGATATTTCTTTCTCTCTCTCTCCCCCCTCCTTCCTCCCTTTCACTCTTCCTAAAAATCAATGGAAAAAATATCCTTGGGTGAGGATTAAAAAAAAAAAAAATCTGAGTAGAAATCTATGGTTAGTTAGCAAGTGAGAAATAGTTGGATAGAAGTTAGCAAACTGATAAATCTTCTGCTTAGAGACCAGGCTAATTCTAGTTTTTTCTACAGAAGGTGAGAAAAGGTCACCAAGAACTAAATATAGGCTATATATTCCTTGGATGGTTACAAGTTTTTAGTGTGAAAATTTTTAACTTGGATTGGGAGTAGAGGCAGGAGTTAAGTCAATAAATATGTAACAAGTGACTAAAATTCCAGAGGTGACAAAAGGAAAGGCTGGTAAATTCGACAACTAAAATTTTAAAAAAGCATCACAAAAAATAGCATAGACAAACATAACTTGGACAAAAATTCACAACATCTAACACTGACAAAGAGCTAATATCTCCAATAAATAAAGAGTTTTTAAAATGGAAAGGAACCAAAAACTTGATACAGAAGTGTAAAAAAGACAGGAAAAGACAATTCACAAAAAAGGTCCTCAGATGATTAAAAAAAATGTTCAAACTTCCTCATTGTAAGTGATATACACATTAAAGCAAAGCTGAGATGCTGTTTCTCACCTGTCAGACTGCAAAAATTTTAAAAATATATGACAACACATTCTGCTATTGCAGCTGTAGGAACACAGGCACTCTCATTTCTTCCTAAGTAAAATTTGTCAATACAATAATGTGCTGTTTAACAACGGGGATACATTCTGAGGAATGTTTTGTTGTGTGATTTTGTCATTGTGCATACATCAGCGGTATAGCCTACTATACACCTAGCTATTTGGTAGAGGCTAGAAACCTATACAGTATATTAATCTACTGAATTGTAACTCAGTGGAAAGTATTTGTGTATCTAAACATAGAAAAGGCACAGTAAAAATATGGTATAAAAGATAAAAAGCGCTACACCTGTATAGAACACTCACCGTGAATGGAGCTTGCCGTGCCAGAAGTTGCTCTGGGTGAGCCAGTGAGTGAATGTGAAGGCATAGGATATTATTGTAATAGCACTTAGCTTAAAACACAAACGCATTGTACTGCTGTACAAAAACATTTTATGGCCTTATTCTATAAAATTTTCTCTATTTTTAATTTTTTCTTTTATTTTTTAAACTTTTATGTTCAAAAGTAAGACACAAACACACACACATTAGTCAGACCTACCCAGGGTCAGGATTATCACTGTCACTGTCTTCCATCTCTACGAGTTGCCCCAGTGGAAGGTCTTCAGGGACAATAACATGCATATGTTTATATGCACATACATATAAACAAATATATGAATATATATATATATATACACACACATATATACATACATATAAACACATATATATACCAACCTATATACACATGTGCACACAAATACATATGACTGTGTATATATATATATATGTATATATATATATATGTATATATATATATATATATATATATATATATATACATATATATATATATATGCAGATAGATAGAGAAATATAGATGTGTGCATGCGGATGAGTATACATACATATATTTCCCACCTCTGTTTGCTGAGAGGGTCTAGAAGCATTGACACTCCAATTACAATGAGCAAACTTAGTGTCCATGTATTGGTTTCTAAACACCATTCTCTGAGAAATAGTTGATATTAGGGGTCTGGAGCAGGAAAAATAAAACAAAACAAAAAAGCAAGATGAACTTAGAGCATCTCTTGTGCCACAAAATAAGTGAATGCTCACAAAAGGATGGGGACATTTTAAAAGGTCAGAGGAAACTAAATACATCTCTTACTACTAAAGTTGGAAATATTTGAGCATAACAATAAGTAATGACAGTATTGGGTTTTAACTAATATATTAAATAAATCATATTGATACAGTTATTTGAAAAAAAATAAATGAGGGAAAAGGACAGCTTTTCTTAGAGAAAATGTACAATGAATACATGTAGAAGGAAATAGGAAAGTAGAAATGAACCATAAAGCAAAACTAAAGTAATAATAGTTGCAAACAAGATCCACTGATGAATGCTAAAATAAATGGGATAATGTTTGAGAAACAAAATCTTTTCATAATCATAAGTATCTCCTACAGGTGTTTGTTAAAGTATAAAAAAAGTAACTTGAAAGAGGACAACTTAGGTAGAGGCCACCTTAACCAAGTGATCAAGATCAACATTACCAGTCACAAGGCCTATAGACCTTGAGAAGGAAACAGCATTTCTTAGTTGTTTTGGTAATAACACTGGTGAAATCTGCATAAGGTATGTAGTTTAGTTAACAGTATTGTACCAGGGTTGACTTTATGAACTTGGTAATTTTACTTTAGTTATACAAAATAGAGTAGTTAACATGAGTAGAAGGTTAGGTGAGGGATGTAAGGGGGCTAGCTGCATTTTTGCATGTCTACATTTAATTCAAATCAAAAGTTAAAATTTATGTAATCAGTACCTATCTTTAGACATTCAACCTACTCCAGTCTGGCTTCCTGTCTCATAACCACCAAATCAGCTCTTACTCAGCTCTTGCTCTTTCCTAGGCCCATTTACTTGGCTTTCATAGTGAGATACAGCACTCCGGGTTTTCCTTCTCCCGCCTGGTCTTTTCTTCTCTGTTTCTTTTACAAATTCATTTTTCTTAATTCAGAGTATCCCAAGGTCAGAATTCCTTAGCCTTTTTTCTTATGTTATTCTACACATCCTTCTTAAGCAATCTCCTTCATGCTCAAAGATGTAAATCTAGAAGACTCTCAATTTTATATTTCCATCCCTAGTTTCTTATTTGAGCACTAAATCTACCTATACTTGAGATATGGATTTTTCATGGATCCTCCAAGTTAGTATGTCAAAAAACAAGCTGCCACCTACTTCTCATGGTGGTTTAAAATCTGCCCACAAATTATTTGACACACCCTAATTCCACCTTGAATGTGGGTTGCACTTATTAACTCACTCATCATGAGTACAACAGAAACAGAAAGGACTGCGTGTCTTCAGAAAGTAGGTCATAGAAAGCACTTCAGCTTCCTGCTCCCTGTCTTTCTTGAATCACTTACGCTGGGGAAGCCAGCTGCCATGCCCCTTGTGGAGAAGTCCATGTGGTAAGGAAGTGAAGACCAGCCAACAGCCACATGAGAAAGTTTGGAAGTAGATTCGCCAGCCCTGGTCAAGCCTTCAGATGAATGCAATTCTGATCACCATCTTGCTTGCAATACCCAGAGCCCAAACCACACAGCCACTCCGAATTTCTGCTTATCAGAAACTGAGATCATAAATGTTTATTATTTGAAGCTACTACGTTTGGGACAATCCATTTCCCAATGATAAATAGTTAATATAACCCCTACGTGACTCCCCCCATAAACAACCAGGTCATATTCTTGGGCTTCCTCTTTTGGTAAATTACTCACCATCCATCTATTGCACAGTCAGAAAAAGAGGCGTGACTCTTGACAACTAACTCTCTCTTAGTTATTTTCTTCTTTGAAACCCATTATGAAGTCCTACTGATTTAAGCTCATAAATACCTCTCCAATGTGTCCACTTCTCTCTCATCTCCATTGGCTCCTCACTTGTCCAAACAACCATCCTTTCTTGGTCGGATAGCCAGTCCTCACCTGACGCTGGCACCCCTCTGACACACTCTTCCCATCGCTGTCAGGATGATCTTTTCAAAAGCACTCTCTAATCACCAATTCTAAGCTGGGAGCACTGGCATGGATCCCCAGAGAGCCAGAACTCTCCCAAAGGCAAGAGCAACAAAGAAAATACACTGATAGGACAGTGTCTTCCCCACAAGCTGCTCATTGTCTCCGCTCTGAACAATTTCAAAGGCCACCATGTGGGATGGGAGAGTGGCCTTTGATCAACTTGTTATTGCTGATGTGGATTTTTTTTTAATTTTCATACTTCACATCATTTTTAAATGCAATACATGCTCATGTTTTAAAAATTGGGAAAATACATCAATTTTTCAAAGAGCATGAAAGAAAAATATCTTTAATCTACCATCCTGAAGTTTTGGTTTATTTCTTTCAAACTTCCCCTCCATGCTTTTAAGCCTTATTAAGATCATTCTGTATATTAATGTAATTTCTATTCCGTTTTTGTGCTTAAGGTTATAAGATTCTTTCCATATCATTAAAAACTCTATGTAAATATCATTTTAATAGCTGCTTAACATTCTATGATATTAGAAACATCATTTTGAAACTTTTTTCTTCCTGCCTAATATTAAGCAAATTATTTTAGTTTTAAGGGGTAAGTAGTTGGGGGCGGCGGGGGGGGGGGGCGGAGGTAGGGGTCTGTCTCCAGGACTTGATGGCACTTGGAGGATGCTGTTTAAGTATTTAACAAAATTGCATTTCTCTTTCTTGCCGTGGCCTCAATCCAAAAAGCAGCAGCCAGTCTGCTTGGTGACTGCAGCACTTCCTAACAGTATTCACTCCTTGAGGCTTCTAAAGCTAATGCACTCTTGGTTTTATAGTGGATAAGCCAATAATGAGTGCCTCTAGGATGTCACTCAGGTCAGGCACCCGAGAGAAGGGAAGAGGGGACAGGCTACACTACCGTATGCACACTCAATGTGGCCCTCAAAAAACCCCCACATTTAGCTGCATATTTTTTTTCTTTACAATGCGCAGTGATTAGTAATCCATAATTTATGGCTCTAATTAATTCTTCCCTCTCTCTTGGAGAGAGACTCACCCAGGCGTGCCATTCTGACAAAGCTCAGATACACTGCTCCACTCAGCCCCTGGATTTCCTTGCCGGGAACTCATTTTGCAAAACCCATTAAGCTGGCAAAGGATCCAGAGTTAGAGAGGAAGGCATTCCTCCCCTTGATCAGCATTATTTCACGGAGAAGTGGACTTACAGAAAACAAATCTGACTGTGCCATTTACTGAGGCCACTGCTCCTTCAAGAGGACCCAGTTTGGACCTGAGAATAAACAAGGTGTAACAACAAGAGTAGATATTCTGGGCTCCCAAGGCTTGAGACCGGTCCCCAGGAGGGGGTGGGGAGAGTATCAGAAAACCAAATGGCTCTCCATAGCACATCTGCATATTATACACCTGCCCAGCTCATCACTTGGTCTGTTACATGAGACCCCAACCACCACTCTCTCTTGGAGCCTGCTAACCACATCCAAGTGCTTCAACACGGGTCTTTCCATGATCTGGCTGTAGCCTGGGGTAACATAAGACTGAACATGGCTCAGTGATCAGAACCTGGGCTGAGGAGACTGCTAATATGTAGTCTGCCTTTTCTTAAAAAAAGTATTTTTATTGATTTCAGAGAGGAAGGGAGAGGGAGAGAGAGATAGAAACATCCATGATGAGAGAGAATCACTGATCAGCTGCCTCCAGCACACCCCCCACTGGGGATTGAGCCTGCAACCCAGGCATGTGCCTTTGACTGGAATCGAAGCCGGGATGCTTCAGTTCACAGGCCATCGCTCTATCCACTGAGCCACTCTGGCTAGGGCTGTAGTCTGCCTTTTTGTGTGAGTTTAAACACTACATTTAAATTTAGTTCACATTGATCGAGAACTTACTACATGCCCGGGATAAATATTTACTTAATGCTCATGGCGACACACTGAGGGAGGTACCACTACTGTTAAGGAGAGCAGGCATTCGGCCAGCAGAGTCATTGCTTTGTTCCCCACTATATCTCCATACCCTAGAACTTGCCTGGCATGTTGTAGATAATCAATACTGTTGAACAGGTGAATACCCACTTCCCACACGAGAAAACGAAGGCACAGAGCTGGTAAGTGGCAAAGTAAAATTCAGTCCTTGGAATTCTGGTCCCAGAGCTCATGCTGTTAAGTGTCTCTCCGTGGTGTATCCTTGACCTCCACATAAGTTGGTTTTATCTCCTTCTTAGCAGAAGGGTAAGTGTATCAAATGTCCTCAAAATGTCGAGCTCAATATGCAACTTAGAGACCAGGTGTTAATCCCCACTGGCGTAGAATCAGGGTCTGAGACAGGTGTAGCTGGGGACAGGTGTAGCTGGTGGCATTGCCACTGCCTGAGAAGAGAGACTTTTTTCCTCTCCACCCTGAGCCACCCCCAAATGTCCTAAGTTCCTTTCTGATGACAGGCTGTGTCAACCTTCAGACACTTTCACCCGCGGGCCAAAGAAAATGACCCATCTCCAAAACGACAAGGACGGATGCCCTTCCTTGCCATCTCACCTTTGTTCCTTTGCCCTCTCAGGTTAGATTTAATTTTATTTCTCTCTGATCCACAGATTGATGAAAATCTCTCATCTTCTCCAAGCCTGCCTGAGCCCCAGACGGTGTGGCCTGGGCGGGCCCCGTGAGAGCGTTGCCCGCAGCCACAGCTGAGAGGGGCGTTATTTACATATTTATTAGAAATTCTGTCCTGCTGGCAGGAGACTCTGGCTTCTGACTTTAATTCCGATAAGTAAACAACCCTGTTGGCAAGGAAGAGGGGGGAAAACAAACCAGCGTAGTTTGCACAAGATAATACAGTAAAGCAGAAAAATATTCGTAATGCAAAACCATTTGCAGTGCAAAGCCAGAGAGAGAGAAAACTCCATCTCCGAAGCCTAGCTTAGGTTAATACTCCAGAAGAAATAATTACAAAGTAATTCAATTATGTTTGGTATCAGTTGCCTCACAGGCCAGTGGAATGACAATTAATCCCAGGGTGTCTTTTTTTTCCTTCTTTTTAATACTCTGTGGTTTGTTGAGAATTGCCCTCCAGCCGTTAACCACACTCCTGATTGTAGATCTTCCTCATTCATTGGGGCCTGATAACGCCCCACACCAGGGAGCCATTCTGCCGAGTTCAACCTTCTCTCACCCCACTCGCAAACTGTCTAGCATTCTCACATTTTCTTTAGGTGCCCTTCTGCTTCCCCTTAATTATATTGTACGGTGAGAATTGCAACAGTGGGAGAGTTTAGCATCCCATGGCTTTATCCTAACATCCAAAATTGAGCCAACATCATCATCCCTGTGACAACACAGCGAATTAAATCCTTTTCAGCATTGCATGTCTAGCTATCTCCAGGGGCGGGGGGTGGGGGGGGGGTGGGGGGGGGGGAAACTCACATTTTTGGAACTTTAAAATGGACTGACTTTCATCCACAATAGCAAAGGAAGCAAGAGATATGGCTTAAACCCTGGCTGATGTTCTGACCTGAACTTACTCTGTGGATAAAATCACACAGAATTCTTTGCATTTCCATAGCTGCTTTCAGTGAGGGATTGCATGGCGCTTTACACACAGTAACAAGCTCCATAACTTTCCTTTGATGTTGCTCCCCAGCCCCAGGAAGGTTCCTGTATCAGAAAATGCCAACGATGCATGGAAAGGGACTGGCCCACGAAACCTCCTCAGCTGGCAGCTGGCAGCTTTCAACACTGATGATCAGGAAAATCATTGACTTCTAAGCTGCAAATGTACTTCTAAAAATAAAAATAAAAAATTGCAGCAAAACCAGGATTGTGATTTGTCCTGTAGGGGAGCAAAGAACTTTTGCTCTACCCTCCTAGGTTCTCTGATGGGGGGCCCTGCAAATTAGATAGACAAAGGGCAGATTGACAAGAGAAAAACACACAGAAGTTGATAACACGAGCAGTGTGCACACATGCAGGAGAAATCAAGCCATGAGGAACTCAAAAGGGTGGTTAGATCTCGTGGCTTGTATCATGTCTTAAAAAGAACAATCAGTTTGTGGAGAAGCAAGACAAAGGAAAGGGGTTTAGGCTTTTCTGGGTGGCAAGCTGCGGAAAGGTAAGCACATGGGGGAAACTGTGGAAAATAAGGCTGTTTTAGTGAGGTTTGCTGTGTAACAGTGTTTGGTGCCATCTCTGGGCTGACACAAGAGTCCACAATTGTCTCCAGTGATTAAGAATCATCCTTTCCTTTCTGGTAAAGAGTCTGTCCTGTGTTTGCTTTTTTCTCAATCGCTTTCATCTCAAAATAGTCTTTATGTCCGAGTTGCATATTTTGGAGTGGCCAACTCTGAACTCCTTCAGGTCTTTAGTGATCCAGCTGACCAAAGGGCACGTGAACCCAACCATTAGAGTAAAATTATTTCTGTTAATAAACGTGCATGTATTCCTTCACAGTGATACTTATGTTCATAAACAAACATGCCCTTAACAAGGTGATATTGCCAAAGTCTTGTTATAAACCAGACAAGTAGGTTTACTATATAGGTTGAAAAGAATGTCACCAAAAGCTAACTAAATCTCTGTCGAACAGTAATAGCTGCAGCGGATTCAGTGCCTATTGTGGGGCAGGTGTTACACTAAAACCTTCGTATGCATTAATTAAGTTAATATTCCCAGTAACACCACATAGATATTAATCCCATTTGCCAGACAGGTAACCGAGGTTCAAAGAGTTTTAGGTAAGTTTCCCAAGTTAGCACAGCCTGTAAGTGGTAGGGCTGGGATTCTAAACTAGCTAATTTGGCCCCAGAATTCAGGTTGAGTGTTCTCTAACAAGACAGTGAACATAAAATGTACATCTGGCAGCCTGAGGGTTCAGGAAAGAGGCGTGGGTTCTGATGGGAGTGGGGGTCCGAGGGGGTTCAGATGGGAAAGGGGATGGGAAGTCTTTCTTAATCTTAGACGAAGTGGGTCTAGTTCTTGAAATTCTTGCTAGACTATTGAGCTCCTTCACTTCCAACAGAAGACAGCTAGTGCCTTGCAGTCCTTGAGTTTGGACACCAAACTGCACTGCTCTGGTCGGAATTCTTGGTCTGCCACTCTCTCCCTGTGGACCTTGACTTCTATGCACCTCCATCATCTGTAAAATGCAGGTAAGATATTGTCTTAAAAGTCTGTGGTAAGCATGGAGATGATGCATATAGATTTCTTAGCACAGTGTTTAGCACCCAGCATATTTTAGCTCATATAAAATGCTAGGAATGGCATTTCCCCATCTTCTGTAATTTTATTTTGCAATATTCATCACAGTTGTAATTTTGCCCTTATCTGGGTAATCGTTTATTACTCTGTCTGCCATGAGACAGAAATCGTCATGAGAGAAGAAAGTGGCCTGGTTTTGCTCACCAGCACTCATTAGTGAATGTTTGTCTTTCAGTTACAGAAGTTTGCCTTTTCAATATACTCTTGTATGAGGAAAGGCTCAGTTCTCCTTTTTAGGAGTCAGCTGGCAGAAAGGGTATTTTAGGACCAGAGAGAGTGGTCTGAAGTTAAATTTGATTAAGCCCACTTAAAGTCACCAGGAAAGAATGAAGCCCTAAAATCTGTACCTACCATGCCCCACATCATCCCAAGGGTCTCACTTCTCTAATTCCAGGGAACTCAAAGACTAGTAGATAAACCTACCCTGGAGGCCTTGGTAAAATAACTATGAATCATATTAGCTACAATATACTGAATATTAAGCAATGGTCTAAGTGGTGCACCATCTCAATCCTTACCACAAACTTTTGAGACCATATTTCTTACCTGCATTTTACAGATGGTGGAGGGACACAGACGTCCAAGTCCACAGCTAGAAAGAGGCAGACCAGGAATCCAGTCTCCTGCAGTGCAACTTAGTGTTCAGATCACACTCTTCAGTACTCCAAGGTGCTGGCTGTCTTCTGTTAGAAGTGAAGGAGCGTGCTGGTCCAGTGGGGATTTCTTCTAAGAACTAGGCCCACTGTATGTCTAAGATTAAGAAAGATTTCCCATCCCCTTCCTCATCTAAATCCCATCTGGCAGCAATTTCTTTCTTTGTGGCACCATAGGAATATCATATAAGTTTATCTTATATTTTCCCTGCTCTAAACCTGGAATCAATCAGTTCTTCATGGAGCCCAATTCCTTGTATTAGAGAATGATAATCAGAAACCAAGATCTGGGATCTAGCTTTTCTTATTTTTAAATTTTATGTTTACATTTACAATTTATTTAGAGTTAATTTTTGAAGTATAGTCTCAGTTTCCTTTTGAGGGGCATAGAGACATCCAACTGTTCCAGTACTATTTATTGAAGCAACTATGCTTTCTCCATTGAATTGCATTTGTAACTTTAAAAAAAATCAGTTGACTATTTTTATTCATGTGGATCCATTTCCAGTCTCTCTTTATCTGTTCTATTGATTTACCAAAACCACACTGTGAAAAATACCACATGATCTCACTCATTTATGGATAATAAAGAACATTATAAACTGATGAACAAAAAGATAGATACAGAGACAGTAAAGCAACAAACAGACTTTCAAATTACAGGGGGAAAGTTAGGGAGAGGTGGGGGAGATAAATCAAACGAAGGACTTGTATGCATGCATATAAGCATAAACAATGGACGCAAAACTCTGGGGGGTGAGGGCATGTATGGGTGTGGGGTGGGGGGGTAATGGTAAGATATGTACACATATAATACCTCAATAAAAAAAAAAAAACACACTGTGTAACTACTGTAACTTTACAGTGCATCTTGAAATAGAAAAAAGTGAGTCCTCTGACATTTTCCCCCAAAATTGTTTTGGTTATTCTAGTTCATTTGCCTTTCAATATAAATTTTAGATCACCTTGTCAATATTTACCAAAGACCCTGCTGGGATTTGGTTTGGGATCTTGTTAAATCTATAGATTGAATAGAAATAACTGACATCTTAGCAGTAGACAGTTGTAAACCCAGGTATGACTTTAAATGTATTTTGGATAAAAAAAAAAAACAACGCCTAATCAGCATTTCATAGTTTTAGCATACAAATCCTAAACGTAAGTTCTTAGATTCATATCTAAGTTTTCTTTGGTGTATGTTAAACTGTATTTTTTTTTTTTAATACTTTGAATTCCACTTGTTAAGTTTGCATCCTGTGACCTTGCTTAACTTTTTTATTAGTTTTAGAACTATGTTTGTAGACTTTTTTGGGGGATTTTCTACATAATAGTCATGTTATTTGTAAACAAAGATAGTCTTATTTCTTTTAATTTTCATGTGCAAGACTTTTATATATTTTTCTTGCTTTACTGCATTGGTTAGGACTTCCAGGATGATGATGATGATGATGATGATGATGATGATGATAGAGAAAGAAAGAGAGAGATCCTTACTTTGTTTTTTCTAATGGAGGAAACAATTCAGTCTTTCATCATTAGGTATAATATAGCTATAGCCTGCTGAATGGTCCATGTACACTTGGTTAGGTTAAGGAAGTTCTCACAATCAGGTGGTGAAGGCCTGGGGTGGGTGGAAAAAGGGGACATATGTAATGCTTTCAACAATAAATATTTTTTTGAAAAGGAAGTTCTCTTTTATTTCTAGTTTGCTGACAGTTTTAAACCATAAATGGATATTGAATTTTTTCAAATGATTTTTTTTGCATCTATTGATGATCATGGTTTTTCTTCTTTTCAAAGTTTCATTGATTTCTAGTCTTATTTTTATTATTTATATATTTGTCTGCTTACCTTGGGTTTAGTTTACCCTTCTTTGTATAGCTTCTTAAGGTAAAAGCTTAGGATATTGATATGCGATCTTTATTCTTGTTTAACCATTTTATGCTTATGTCGTATTATAACCATTTTATGTTATAGCCATTTTATGTGATACATCCATATAATCACTATTTTAGTTACATCTCCCACATTTTGTGCTGCTGTATGATTACATTTATTCACCTCAAAGTATTTTTTACCTTTCTTTGAGACTTCCTCTTTGACCCACTGCCTATTTAGAATTGTATTCTTTAATTTCCAAATATTTTGAGATTTTCTAAATAGCTTTCTATTATTTACCTCTAGTTTAATTCTGTTATAGTCTGAGAACATATTTTGTATGACTTATGACTTATATTCAGTTCTATTTGTTGAGGTATATTTTGTAGCTGAATACGGTTTATCTTGATGAATGTTACATGTTCACTTAAAAAAGTGTATTTTGTTGTTGTTGGAAGGATTGTTCTATAAATGTCATTTAGGTCCAATAAGTTGCTAATGATGTCCAGGACTCCTCTATTCTTACTGAGTTTGTCTCTAGATATACTTTCAATCAATTATTGAAGGAGGAGGGATGAAGTCTTCAACTACAATTTTGTAACTGTCTATATTTCTTTCAGTTGTATGATCTTGTTTCATGTATTTTGAAGCTCTGATGTTATGGGCATGCATGTTTAAAATTGTTATGTCTTTTTGGAAAATTGATTTCATCCCTATTATGTAAATCTCTCTTTATCCCTGGTAATATTACTTTTCCTGAAGTTATTTTGTTTGATATCGAAATAGCTCTTTTAGGTTTATGCTTGCATGGGCTATTTTCTCTTTTATTTTTAAATTATATTTACACATTTATATTTATATTTAAGGTTAGTTTCTCAAGGAAAGTATACAGTTGGGGCTTTTAAAAAAATTAATCCAACAATTTAAAAAAAATTATTTATTCAGTCATTTATATTTACTATCATTATTGATATGGTTGAATTAAAATCTACCATATTGCTAGATATTTTCTATTTCTTCCATCTGGTCTTTATTTTTCTTCTTCTTTACCTGCCTTCTCTTGAGTTAACTGCACATTTTATTATTCTATTTTATTTCCTCAGTTGACATTATTTAAATCATTTAAAAATAATTTAATGGTTACCATAGGGTTTAAAATATACAACTTCAATTATATAAACTTATTTTTGGTAAAAAGTAGCCCACACCTAAAACAGAACGATAAAAAAACCCACTGAACTTTATTATAGGTTGATATAACTCATATTTATTAAATGTCTATTACATTCAATATACCAGGTAGTATTTTAAGCACTTTACATGTGTTAACTTAGCATTGCTCTTGGCAACACTTAAAAGTATATTCAATTGTTTTCCTCACTTTACAGATAAAGAAATTGAAGCCCCAAAGTTAAATAATTTTCCCATGGTCACAAGAATAGTTGGTCTCTAAAACTTAAGCTAAAAAGCATTATGTTATACTTCTATGGGCTACAGTAGGACAATGCAGCTTAGAATTTTGAGTTCCACACCCTCAACTGACAAAACTTCTTTTGTGATCACTTTTTCTCAAATATACTAAAAGAAGTTGTTACTGTAGAGGGGGTCAGGGTTTGGAGAAAAAATTGAGGCTTAGCTTACATTTCTATGTGCTGAAATTTGTAAATCAAATGTTTTTAAGTCATTGGAATCATAAAATGGTTGCATTCTTAATCACTTAACTTTAAAACTGAGAGCTTACTTGGATATCATCCAATGTTCTCATTTTGCTGATAAGGGCAATGAGGACCCATGAAATTACATTTTTTGCCTAAAGTCATAGAGCTAATAATTAATTACAGAGTCAAAATTGGAGCCCCTTCCTTGTAGCTCTGTTGTTTCCCTCCTCTGTGCTTCTATACTATTTATGCTTACTTTTTTCCAGTTGAATTTACTGGGATGACAATGGTCAATAAAATCATACAGGTTTCAAGTTTATAACTCGATAACACATTATCAACATACTACATTGTGCATTCACTGACCAAAGTCAACCCTCTTTCTGCCCCCATTTATCTCTACTTTGCCCTCTTCCACTTTCCTTTCCCTCTGGCAATCACCATACTGTTGTCTGTGTCTGTGTTATTTTTATTTATTTATTTATTTTTTATTTATTTATTTTTTTTGCTTAAGCCCTTTACCTTTATCATCTAGTCCCCAAACGCCTCCCCTCTGACAACTGTCAGTCTGTTTTCTGTGTCTATACGCTTATTTCTATTTTTTTGTTAGATTATTTTGTTCATTAGATTCCATATATAAGTGAAATCACATGGTATTTGCCTTTCTCTGACTGACTTATGTCACTTAGCATAATATTCTTTAGATCCATCCATACTGTCACAAGAGGTAAGTTTTCCTTTTTTATGGCCAAGAAGTAGTCCATTATGTAAATGTACCACAGCTTTTTTATTTGTTCATCTACTGATGGGTACTTGGGCTGTTTGACTGTTGTAAATAATGCTGAAATGAACATTAGGGGTGCATATATTCTTTCAAATTAGTGTTCCAGGTTTCTTTGGATAAATTCCCAGGAATCACTGGGCAAAGGACCTGAATAGAGACCTCTCCAAAGAGGACATACAGATGGCCAATAGACATATGAAAAGATGCTCAACATCACTAATCTTCAGAGAGATGCAAATTAAAACCACAATGAGATACCAGCTCACACCTGTCAAAATGTCTATAATCAATAAATCAACAAGGAGGATAGGAGAGGATATAGAGGAAAGGGAACCCTCGTGTACTTTTAGTGGGAATGCAGACTGGTCCAACCACTGTGGAACACAGTATGAAGTTTCCCCAAAAAATTAAAAATGGAAAGCCTTATGCTTACTTCTTATTGAACTTCTTATCATAGAACACTGTGTCTATTTTTTGTTTTATGTATTTGCATCCCTATGAGTCCTTAAGCTGGTTGATGGTAGCTTTCATTCTTATTTGACATCAAGCATGGCACATTATAACCACATTTTTAAAAAGTTTGTTGAATGAAAATACTATTTTGGTTCCAGTCAGGAACTCGGCTCTTACTGTCATTTTGCATCCCATGAAAGACAAGGCGCCATCAACAGTCTCCCAGCCTCCAGGAAGGTGATACACAATCTCAGGATGAGACTTTTAACTCTGCCACAGAAATAGAGCTATTTTTGGATTAGCAGAAGCATATCAGGACTTAGTTGCATTCCCTCCTAAATCATCTATAGCCCTTTCTCTTATAGGATGTAAATTAGAATGTCTTTTATACCCTGATTATATTCGAAGACTCCCAGAGGACCAACATGGCATGTGAGTACCTTCATCATGTGGCTTCAACCAAATCTTTAGCCATGCATCACTGAATTCCTTGTTATTTTCAGAATGCTTCCTATTGGTTTATTTTTTCCAACTTTATTGAGAAATAATTTTAAATACAATTGTGTATGTTTACATTGTACAATATGATGATTTAATGTATATATATATATATATATATATATATATATATATATGCTGTAGAATAATTACAGTTAACTCTTTGTGTGTGTGGTGAGAATGCTTAAAATCTCTCAGCAACTTTTAAGTACACAATATTATATTATTAAATATATTCATCATGCTGTACAATAGATCCTCAGAACTTACTCTTCTTATAACTAAAGTTCATATCTTCTGACTTACATCTCCCATTCTCCCCTATCCCCAGCCTTTGGGAACCACCATTCTATTCTGTTTGTATAAAATCAACTTTTTTTTATGATTTTTACATATAAATGATATTATACAGTATTTATCTTTCTTCACTTATTTCACTTAGCATAATGTGGTCCAGATTTATCCATTTTGTCTCACATGGCAAGATTTCCTTCTTTATGGCTGAATTACATATATATGTATGTGTATACATAGATATGATTTTATATAAGTATATATGTGAATTGTATAATGTATATACATTTGTATATATGAATCATATATGTTTATATAAATATTATATATATAACTTCTTTTTTTATGTTTTGAGTGATATTTAGATTGTTTCATATCTTGGCTAATAATGCCACAATGAACATGGAAGTGCAGATAATCTATTTTGTATACTATTTTCATTTCCTTTGGTTATATACTCAAAAGTAGGATTGATGAATCATATGGTAATTTAATTTGTAATATTTTAAAGAACTGACATACTGTTTTCTGCATTCCATAGAACTGCATTCTGAATGTTGCCTTTTCAATTTATTGATTGTTTTGTGTGGTGTACAGAAGCTATTTAGTTTGATATAGTCCCATTTGTTTATTTTTGCTTTCATTGCCTGTGTTTTAGTGTCTTATCTTAGAAGTCAAAGAGCTTTTCCTATGTGTACTTCTAAGAGATTTATGGTTTCAGGTCTAACATTTAAATCTTAAATACAATTTGAGTTAAATTTTATGAGTGGTATAAGATGAGGGTCTAGTTTTATTTTTGTGCATTTGGATATAGTTTTCCCAACAGTATTTATTGAAGAAACTATTCTTTCAACATTGTATATTTTGGGCACTCTTGTCAAAAATTAGTTGACCGTACATATTTGGATTTGTTTCTGGGATCTCTACCAGTATTTTGTTCCACTGGTCTATGTTTCCGTTTTTATGCCATACAATACTGTTTTGATTACTTTAGCGTTGTAATATAATTTGAAGTCAGGAAATGTGGTACATTTAGCTTTGCTCTCCTTTCTCAAGATTGCTTTGACTATTTGGGTCTTTTATGGTTTTATGCAAAATTTAGGATAGATTTCTTTTTATTATGTGACCAATGTCATTGCAATTTTGATAGGGATTGCACTGAATCTATTGATCACTTTTGATATTATGGGCATTTTCACAATATTAATTCTTCCAATACAAGAATTCAGGCTTCTTTTCATTTAAATAAATGTCTTCTTCAATTTCTTTCATCAATATCTTGTAGTTTTTAGTATACCAATCTTTCATTTGCTTGGTTAATTTATTCCTAAGTATTTTATTGTTTTTGATGCTATTATAAATGAGATTACTTTCTTAATTTCTCTTTCAGATAATTTATTATTAGTGCATAGAAATGAAACCAATTTTTGTATATTGATTTTGTAGTCTGAACCTTACTGAATTTATCATTCCTAACAGATTTGAGGTGGTATTTGGGGTTTTCCCATATAATATCATGTCATCTGCAAACAGACAATTTTCCTTTTTTTCTAATTTTGATGACATTTCTTTTTCTTCTCTAAATGCTGTGTAAGTTTTCTAGTACTATGTTGAATAGAAGTAGTAAAAGTGGGCATCCTTATCTTATTTCCATTTTTTAGAGAAAAGGCTTTTAACTTTTCATAATTGGGTAATGTTGGCTGTGGACTTTTCATATATATGGTCTTTATTACATTCAGGTACATTCTTTCTATACCTAATTTTTTGAAAGTTTATTTTTTATCATGAAAGGATGTTGAATTTTGTCAAATGCCTTTTTTCTGCATCTATTGAAATAATCAGATTGAAATGATCATATGCTTTATATAAAGAGATAGCATTCCCTCTTGCTTGAAGATGATGCAGGGACAACATGTCACCACCTCCACCCTGTCTCCAGGTTCTGTCCCCATCTCTTCTCACCCCTACTCCCCCTAAACCCAGTTAGTAGGCCAATAGCCAGGATTAAGTCAGAACATAACCGGGCCATAGGAGATTATAGTATACCTGAGCCTACTAGGGAAGGGAAAGAGACTAACAAAGGAACTTCAGAACCTACCAGCTTGTACCAGCAGGATCTAGAAAGGTACTTGGGACTGCACCCTGAAGCTGTTATGTTGAGAGAAAGGAACATGAATTTGGATGAAAGAGACTTTGTCAATGTGAGAGTGCATTACAGGAATGCAGGCATTAACTTCCTGGCCAGGACCTTGGGAGAAGTTGTGAACAAGCAGGTGTGATGGCTCCTAGAAACAGAGAAAAGGGGATGCTCTACATTAAGTGAGGAATAGAAGCCAGAATGATCATGACAGGAGGTGGAAAAAAGCAATTAAAAGGCTCGGAGAATTGGACAAGTTAGAGTAGATATACAATAAAAGACCAAAAACTCATTAGATGACTATATCTCAAGACGGCCAAGAGGATATATTATTTACAAGACAATAAGGAATGTACTGGTGGGAAAAGCGCCAGCATCAGTAGGAAGTTCAATAGTGCTTCTCTTCTGTAAGTCGGGCTGATGGTAGAAGAAGCCATTACAGAAGTAGGCTCCTTTAATTAATAGTGAAAGGGATCTTAGTACACGTTGACTGCAAACAATAGAGGGCAGGTGGCAATATTTTATACCCAGAAGCCAAATGAGTACAATTATTATATTAAAGGCACGGTTAAAAGACCAGCCAGGAAGCTGACTTTGAGAAAGCTGTGGAGATGGCTAAACGAATGGGGCTTTCCTAGGGGCAAATATATATGGGCTCCAACATGAGTACTAGTGTATCTGCAAAATAAAAAGAAATTGAAGATGATGATCAGAAGGCTAAGGGCAATCATTCTGATAAAAATTATAATCCTCTGTCCAATATCCAGTTTTCAGACCCAGACCCCACTGACTAATGAGGAGACTATTTCCGTGAAGGCCTCTGCAACATAATGGCAAATACACATGGCAATGGCTGCTTCAGACCTATCTCAGAGGGACCTACTGCCATTTGTCAGGCAAGTAGAGAAAGAGGAATATTCAAGCATTCTGAGGATTGTTGGATACAGCGTCCAAGTTGATATTGATGCCAAAATGTCATCATGGTCCCTCTGTTAGAATGGGGCATGCGATAACCAAGATAAGCTCATAGTGGGTCACAGTATATGTGAACCCAGCCAGTGGTCATTTCCCTAGACCCCAATTTGCAATTATAATAGATACTAGAGGGCCGATGCATGAAATTCATGCAAGAGTAGGCCTTCCTTCCCCCAGCTTCCAGCACCGGCTTCCTGCAGGCACCCAGGACCCAGGCTGGCTTCCCCCCGCTGCCTGTAGGCACCCGGGACCTGAGCTGGCTCCTCTCCTCCCCCCCTCACCACCTACAGGCACTTGGGACCCTGGGCTGGCTTCTCTCTAGTCCCACTACGTCTGGAAGGACGTCCAGAAGGTCGTCTGGAAGTACATCCGGTCTAATTAGCATATTACCCTTTTATTATTATAGATATTTGGGAATTGGTACAACACTTATGTTGGGTCCTTGGCATGAAGAATAAGAATTTTCTAGTGGAAAAGGTCAACTGGAAGCCAATTGAACTACCTTATCCCCTCACCCCTGTTTCAAGATAGTTAATAGTCCAATATGAATGGGTGAAATTAGTACCACCTTTAAATCCATTAAAAGATAGGGGAATGATGATTCTCATGTCTCCATTTAATTTAGCAATCTGGACACTGAAATACAGACATATCCTCAAGTATTAGAGTGGATGACTACAAACACAGCAGACATTAAACCTAATGGCAGATGTGGTATTTTTGCTAGAGTAGGTTAATAGATAACAGATATAGGATCTGCAGTCATTGATCTAGCAAACAAATTATTTTCCATCCTTAGGAAAAAGGTGGGGGGGGGGGTCTGGAAGAGTTTCATTTACTTAAAAAGAATAATGGGATTACAATACAGGTTTGCTCTAGAACTGTTGTGTGTGTTTTTTAACACTGGCTCTCAGTCAAAATATAGTCTGAAGATATGTAGACTATATGAACATACACATAGAATCTAACTTTTGTTCATTATATTGGTTATATCAGGCTAATAGAGTCACATGAACAAAATTAGATGCTAGTGGAAGGATTTAAGATGTGCTCCAGACAGTTGGAGATGAATCCTTTGAAGATTCAGGACCTGACACATCAGTAAAACTGTAGGTGTCTTGTGTTTATTGCATGATGAGAATCACCCTTCCTACCCCAAGAAAGAACAAATTATTGAAACTCATACTAGCAGCTTAAAGAAGGTCACAAAATGCCTGATATGTCTCTTTGGACTTTAGACTATATTCCATACATGGGAAACTTATCTGGGAATACTAGTCTGGGCCATACACCAGATGGTATGAAAGCTGTCAACTTTGAATGGGCTCTACTTTTGGCCGGTGTCTGGGCACTTAGATCAGCTCATGCCAAGAAACCAGCAGGTAATAAAATGAATCATCATCTTGGCAGGAGTAGATAAGGATGCTGTTACATAATGAGAAGATGAATATACTTAGTGACCAGATGATACATTTGGATATCTTTTAGTGCTCCTATAACAAATTTTGACAGCAAATAAACAAGTGTAATAACTCTGGTTTGAGAATGTCATAGTAACCAGGGAAGAAATTAGACCCCCCATAGGAATAAAGATCTAGTTCACTTCACCAGGTACATCTCCAAGACCACAAGAAGTGCTAGCTGAGGATAAGAGGAATTAATTAATGGATAGTAGAGAAAGGAGATAATGAGGATAACTTATGGCCCTGAGACAAGCTCCAAAGGTGGGGACTGTAGTTTATCACACTCATGGTTTTCCAAGTTTTCCCCAGGAATAGGAGCCCACAGGAATGCTAGAAGAGCTGCTCCCAGAATCTACATTTAAAAAAAAAATGGATCTCACCAGCATAAGAGGTAGATTGTGATAAAAATTGTGATACTCTGCCCAGATCTCTCTTTAGTAATGAAGGACTTACTCCCTAAACTTCTAGGAGTACTGTTAGAAGACAGCCCTCACCGGTTAGCCTGTACTAGAGAATTACATCCACTGAAGAAGTTGCTTCACCCGAAGGCACACTTCTTTCCAGGGAAGCCTGTCAGGAATAAAGTCCTGGCTCCCTTGCCTTAACTGAGACAACTCTGAAGGACGGTCCCACCTCCAGAGCTCCTTATGGGGTCATTTTAGATCTTCATCGAGTTTACATCACAGCTCAGCATCTCCTTCGGCCCAATCCCATTTCCTTCCCTGCCCTTCTACAGGTTTTGGTTCCAAGAGTCCTTCATAATAAACGTCATACATGTTAATTATCTGGGTGTCTGCTTCCCAAAGAACCCAAGTTGTACCAACATAGTATACTGATAACATAACTGAAACTATTAACTATCATGAATTTATATATACAGGTGCCTCAAAAAATGTACACACACTTTGAAGGCAGTGTTTATTAAAATACATTTTTAAAATGTAATAGAATCCACAGCTATCTACAGTTGTTAAAGTGTGTATACATTTTGGGGGGGGGGACATCCTGTATTTATATAAATTTATAAAATAAATGTGGATAGAATTACAAAAAGAAATCTAGAATTATATAATACTTGTGTAAAGGTTTTAACACTTATTTTAGAAACTGATAGATCAAGAGGTCCATATTGTAACAATACAAAAGATTTGAACATTTGCTCACTCTCACGTAACATATGTGATGTAATGTAATGTAAAATACATAACATTACAACATAACATAACATAACATAACATAACATAACATAACATAACATAGTTATATCCTTATGTCCAAAAAGTAGGGAACACATAAAAATTTAAAGCACACATATATTATTTTAGAAAGTTGATCATATATGAGTTTATAAAAGGTCACAAAACTTCTAAATAATTAATATTATACAAAACATTTTATTTTACTACAGTACAATAAAATGAATGCAAATTGACTCTCCCAAACATTTATTGGAAAAATGATCATCTATAGTAAAAGTAATTGAATCAGTGATAAAAAATTCTCCCTATAAAGGTTATTAAGCCCACACATTTTATGGCAATATTTTCCCAAAAGTTGTAACTCATAATCCCTATCTTATATAATCTATTTCAGGGAATAGGTGAAGACAACAAACTACCTATTGTTATATCAAAATTAGGTACAGAGTATAAGAAATGATATTTATTGTCCAATCTCACTATGGCATATGAATAAAACATGATAATATACTAGCAAATCCAGAACTGTACTTAGAGTACATCATGATAAAACAATTTATTCCAAGAAAACAAAGATAAATTAACATTATAAATAAATAAAATAGGTAAAAAATAAAATCTATGTAATTCAACATATTAAGAGAAAATAGAAAAAAAGCATCTCAATAGAAGTAGAAAATATTTTGTAAAAGTCAATACCTAGTTGTAAATTAAGGGGAAAAATTTAATACATTAACAACAGAAAGAAACTTGCTTAACATAATCCAGAGCAGCATTCACATTAAACTCAAGACAAGAAACTAGTTACTAAGACCCCTTTTGTATAGCCAGGCCAGGAAGCTCTAGCTGATTAAAAAATGCAAGATAATGGATTTAATGGTATAATTATTGGAAAGAAAAAGGCACAACTGTTATTTGTAGGTGATATCATTGTTTGCAAAAAAATACAAAAGAACCCACAGTCAAACCACTTAGAATGAAAGTATTGGAGAAGGTTATTGGAAATCAGATCAACATACAAAAATGATTATAATGTGGGATTTTATTTACCAGTAATTAGAAAATAGAAAATGCTATTTTTTAAAAAAGATTTCATTCATGATTGCATTCAAATATACCTGGTAACTAAGGAAAAGGAAATCTAACAATAATATTTAATGCTTTTATGGAAGAAAATTATAAAACTATACAAAGTCAAAAGTTATTTTGTTTATGCGTATACAAGCTCACCATCATGAACATGTACTGTAAATTATTCTTCAAATTGACTACAAATTTAGTGTAATTTATATGAAAATCCCAAAGATTTTTTTCAAGACATTTGATTAAATTATTTTAAAATTTCGTGTAAGTAAATATTCAGGAATATGCAGGACAATTATGAGAAGAACTAGGAGAATTTGCTCTTCTGCATATCAAGAATTATTTAATTATTTAATTGTATGTAAATGATTAAAACAATGTGGTATTTTGCAGGGTTAAAAACAGATTTATTGGACTAACTTGAGAGCTTAGAAATAGACCTTGGCTTATATGGAAATTTGGTTTACTATAAAGGTGCCCTCGCTCTGGCCAGTGTGGCTCAGTTGGTTAAGCATCGTCTATGCACCGAAAGGTTGTTGGTTTGATTCCTGGTCAGGGCACATGCCTGAGTTGTGGGCTCAGTCCCCCATGTGGGGCATGCAGGAAGCAGCCCATCGATGTTTCTTTCACATTGATGCTTCTCTCTCCTTCTCTTTTTCTCTCTCTCTCTCTCTAAAATCAATACAAACATTTTTTAAAAGGTGCCCTCAAAAATCAGAACTTATTGGAATAATTGGCTATCTGTATGGAAAGAAAGAGAATTAAAGCATTACCTCTACTATATAAAAGCAAATTCCAGATAAATTAAAGGCCTAAATTGGTTAAAAATTATTTTAAAATAGATGTAAGAGGATAACTTTATGATCCTATGGAAAAAGTATTTAGATACTTGGAAAAAAGCATAAATTATAAAGAAAATTGATAAATTTACATTAAAAATTTAAAAACCTGCATAATAAAAGCTAACAAAGCCAAAAAACAAAGAATTTTGCAGCATGCTTAATAGACAAAGAATCTATCCAGAATATATAAGGTGTACTTTCCCACTTGTAAGATCACTATATGCCAGGATCTGTAGCATACATTAACTTTCTTAATCACCATAATAATCCTATGAGACACTATTATTATCTCAGTTTTATAGATGAAGAAACAGAACCACAGAGAGGTTAAGTAACTCCCCCACGTACACAACAACTATTAGTGACAATTTTGGAATTTAAACTCATGCTGGCCGGCTCCAAAGTGCTTCCTGCTGACCACCATGTAGAATTGTCCTCCCCACCCCCCTGAAAAAAAAAGAAAAGAAAAATTATGCAGCTGAATAACAAGCAAGTGATATAAACAGGTTATTTACGGGAAAGGAGCTGAGTTGACAATAACAAAGCAATACTATGCAGTTGAAAAAAATGAAGGATCTCTTACCCTTTGAGACAGCATGGAGGGAGCTGGAGAGTATTATGCTTAGCGAAATAAGCCAAATATCACATGATCTCACTTATTTGTGGAATCTAATGAACAAAAAAAAAAATTGACCAACAAAATAAGTTCAGAGGCCTGGAGGCATGGAGGCATGGAACAGCCTGACAGATCTCAGAGGGGAGGATGGGAGACAGGAAGAGATAAACCAAAGAACTTATATACATACTAGCGTTCCTGTTGCAGGAAGTTTTCTGCAATAGGGCTTCCTGCTGCACTCTATCCCGCCCCGCCTGCTTTCCTCCCTTCTCTGCCAGCCCCACCTGCGCTCCTCCCTTCTCCTCCGCCCCGCTTGCTTGCTTCTCCGCAGCTTTGCTCCTTCTGCAGCTCTTGGCTTCTTTCTATGCTGTCTTGATATGCAAATTAATCACCATCTTGGTTGGGGGTAATTTGCATATTCACCCTGATTGGCTGATGGGCATGATGTGGCTGGTGGGCGTGGCTTGGGCGTAGCAAAGGTGCGGTCAATTTGCATATTATTCTATTATTAGGTAGGATATGTATAGTCCATGGACACAGACAATAGTGTGGTGAAGGCCTGGGAGGGGACTTGGGGCTCGGTAGAGAGGGGAAAAGAGAGGATGTTAGGGGACATCGGTAATACTGTTAACAATACAAATATATATATATATTTTTTTAAATGAAAATATGCTCAACTTTACTAATTAGAGAAATGCAATTTAAAACCTGAATGATGTTTCTCACACAGATCAGATTGGTCAAATATTTGAAAGTCTGAGAATACCAAATGGTGACAAGATCTGACAAAACAGAAATTCATGTATCCTGCTGGAGGGAGTTTCAATTGGCACACAAACTTTGGATCATAAGTTGGCAATGGTGAGTGAAATTGACACTGTAGGCAGCTGATGACCCAGCAATTCCACGCCAAGGTACAGTCACATATAAACAAAATGTGGCAAGTTCAATGCATTTTTTTAAGTAAACAAGTGGAAGGAGTTTAAATTAAGGAGAAAATAAATTGCTGTATATAAATAGGATGTAATTTAGCAATTAAATGTGGATGTATCAACTTAGATGAGTCCCTAAGATTGCAGTGTTGAGTGAAAGTACTATGTAGTACATGTAGATCTATAAAATATAATACATTTGTGTAAGTTTTTAGGACATAAAATGACTAGGCATTATTTATGGTACATACATACACTGTAGTCAATGTGTAATGCATAAAGGGCAGATTTTGAACTAACTTCACAACACTGGCTGCTTCTGGAGGTAAAGGGACCCCAGAGGCATACCGAGGAGGCTTAGTCACACCTTTAATGTTTTATTATATAAAAAATATATGATGTGCATCGAACTTTATTAATTCTCTTTATGGAACTTGGACTTTAGATTGATTACTCTCTTGTACTTTTTAATGTACTCTTAATATTAAAATAAGAATAAAGAGAACAAGAAATTTCATTATGATATAGCCCTTGTCTCAAAAAGCTCATCTCCATTCATCCTGGAGCAGAGTTCTGTAAGTAAGCAATGCCCCTTTAAGGAATAAAGACTAACAGGAAGAATGTTTGCTGTCTACCAAGCCTGTGTTCTGTCCTCCTGGTTCTGCTTTTGCCTGCAGTTGGGAGATAAACTGAAGCAAGACTCAGTGATCATCTAAGCCTCTCCTAGAACAAATGCAGCAACTGAGACTCAAGATCAGTGTACATAGCGATAGAACTTAGACCAGAGCCTATTAGGACTGAGAAAACAGACTGAAGGCACACATTGAAGGCCAGCAGGACAAATTAGGTCCACAGACAGGTTTTGTTTGATGCATATTTTGTTTAATTTGTTTTAAAAAGAAATGTGAACATTATTGTAAACTGGGTGTATAGTTAGCCACAGCCCCTCTGACTCCCCGTTTTCCTATGTAGGCGCTTTATTCACTGAGGCTGCCTTCCTGGACCCTTAATGTACTTGCATTTGTGATCCTCTTCATGGAGTCTTGGACTTGGTCACCCACATGCAATTAGCCCTGAGTAGTAATTCCCTCTCCAGCCCCGCCTCCCTCCCTCTCCCGCCCCCGCCCCCCCCCCCCCCCCCCCCCACACACACACTCAAGAGTGATGAGCCTGTGCTTGGACACTTCAGCTGCAGGAAGCTTACCAACTCAACACAGCCCGGCTTGAGTTCGACAGCTCTGACTGTTAGAAAGTTCTGCCTTTTCAGGAGTCAAAATATGCTCACTTGGGACATTCTACTTATTCATTATTCCTAGCCCAGTCCTCTAAAGGTTCGTGAAATTGATCTAACTGCTGTTCTTCGATATTTGAAAGTAGCTATCACTGTTAAGCTAAATCGTTTCTTCTTCAAGATAAACACGGTTGGGGGGTGGGGGTGGGAAGGGGACATAGGTAATACTTTCAACAATAAAGATTAAAAAAAGATAGATGCTGTCAATTCAAAACAAGCTTCTAGAATTGCTTGTTTTTCCTATTCATTGCTTTCCTGGTTGGCCTCTGGAGCTGCCCCCAGAATGTGTTCCAGCTGCTCACTACTGGGAGGCGAGGGAGAAAGTGGTCCTGGTGACCAGTCAGCATGCCTCACCCACCTCTAAAACCGCCGGCTACTTACAGCTAGAAGAGTGGCATGGCTTCCCTCCTACGGATTCTGCAGCCATTCCCCGCTTTCCACATCTTCCCTTAGCCTCTCTTTCTTTTGCCTTCACCCTTTGCCACAGTCACCCATTGTTTTCACTCCAACAACAAGAAAAATAATTAGTTTCCTAAACAAATGGTGCTATTTTATATCACTACTAGAAGCCCAGTGCATGATTTAATCATGCACGTGTAAGCTGTCTGTCCGCTGGTCTGCAGCTCCGAAGTCCCTGGGCCCCTAGGGCGAGGCGGGGCGGGGGCGTGGTCCTCCTGCGGCCAGAGCCCAGGCCAGGGTCTTACCTTTGCCTCCCGCCCAGGAAGGCTGGGACCACCGCCACGTGCTCCTGCGGCCCAACTGCCGCCAGACTCCTCCCCGGGGAGCCGCGCTGCCCACCCACCGCCCACCGCCTCCAAACCTCAAAAACGCCGGCTCGGCTCGCTGCCCCAGAGGCCTGTCTGCCGCAGCACAGCCATGGAGCAGACGCTGAGCTCGCGTCGCCGCTGGCAACGCGAACTCAGCGTCCTGCCGGCCCAATCACCACCCCAGCCACCCCGAGTCCCGCCCCCTGTGTCACCCGCTGGCCCAATCATGGGCATAGCAGAGTGATGGTAATTTAAATATTACCTTTTTATTATGTAAGACTAGCCACCCATTGCAGGAATACTCCTGCAAGAATAGGGCTTCCTGCAGCCTGAACGAAGCTCCCACCCATCTCCGCTGCCTCGCTCCCTCCCGTCTCCGCTTCCTCGCTCCCTCCCACCCGTCTCCGCTGCCTTGCTCCTACCCATCTCCTCTGCCTCACTCCCTCCCACCCATCTCTGCTGCCTCGCTTCCACCTGTCTCCGCTGCCTCGCTCCCTCCCGTCTCCTCTGCCTCGCTCCCTCCCGTCTCCTCTGCCTCGCTCCCTCCCTTCTCCGCTGCCTCGCTCCCTCCCTTCTCCACTGCCTTGCTCCCTCCCGTCTGCTCTGCCTCGCTCCCTCCCTCCCATCTCCGCTCCCTCTCACCCGTCTCCTCTGCCTCACTCCCTCCTGTCTCCGCTGCCTCGCTCCCTCCTGTCTCCGCTGCCTCGCTCACTCCCATCTCCGCTGCCTCGCTCCCTCCCATCTCCGCTGCCTCGCTCCCTCCCACCCGTCTCCTCTGCCTCACTCCCACCCGTCTCCTCTGCCTCGCTCCCTCCCTTCTCCGCTACCTTGCTCCCTCCCTTCTCTGCTGCTTCGCTCGCTCACTCCCTTCTCCCCCGCCCTGCCTGCTTCCCTCTTTTCTCCGCTGCCCCGCTTGCTTACTTTTCTGCAGCTTTGTTCCCTTCTACAGTGCTTGGCTTCCTTCTCCACTGTCTTCAGTCTTCACTCTGCGCCTGGATATGCAAGTTAACTGCCATCTTGGTTGTGTTAATTTGCATATCGCTCTTGATTGGCTGGTGGGCGTGGCTGGTGGGCGTGGCTGGTGGGTGTAGCGGAGTGATGGTTGATTTGCATATTACTGTTTTATTAGATAGGATGTCATTTCCTATCCTGTTCCCTAAACATAGCATGCAATGTTTCATTAATGATTTCTCATAGAGACTTCTATTTATTCTTCAAAACCCAGGCTTTAATGCCACTGTCTTTATGAAGCTTTCTGCACCTACCTGTAACCCTTTCCTTTTCCTTTTTCAACCCCAATCTAGGTTCATCATTCCCTCCTGCATGCTGCCTCCCCTCTTTATACACAATTCTATTCTTGCACCTCTCTCACTGATTATAATTATTTGTTTGTATTTTCATCTCTCTCTTTCATATTATAATATCTTGTAGGGATTGTGTCTCACTCTTTTGTAACTGCAACACTAAGGGCAGGGACAGGCACATAATAGATGCTCAATAAATACTTGAATGCAATCTGAGACCACTGGATCTATTGTACAAATATAGTTTGTCTCAGGGACAGCTTGAGTTTTATCCATTTTCCAATTAAAATTGAGTTGCTTGAGAAAAGGAACCATGCTTTATTTTATTTCGGCTCTCCCAGCACCAAGCCCAACTCCCATCAGTCAATCAGGTGATTGTTAAAATGAATAAAGATGATTCAGAGGTATGTGTGCTGTGAGCATTCACTAAAATACAGACTTTCTTTTGGCTTTTTATTGTAGAGAAGGAAAAATGTATATATACATAAAGATTAAAGTTATATTCATATATATATATATATGCATATATTTATATGCACATAGATACCTGTATATCACAACTGTGTATATATATATAAAACAGTATTTCCTTTGCACATTCAGGCATATATACATCTTCTGAATTGCAAAGTGCACTCCAGATTATTTGAAGTCCTATACAATATGTCTTGCCTCCCAGGCAAAGCTTCTTGTTAATTTCCTTTGCCTCCATGATTTATTTAACAAAACTTCCATACAGCAAATTAGAGAACATTTGTTCTACCTGGAGGGATAGATCTCCAACATCACAGAATTGACGAGCCCAGTCACACAGATTTACGTAGAAACAGTGGCCCAACTCAGAATCCCAAGTACAGCACTGTCTTCTGGCCTATTCCCACTAGACACACTCTGGTTTCTAATTAGCCCAGGGGGGAATAAGAAAAAAAAGAAAAACAAAAAGCTGTAGTCCTAACATGTTTGCAGTTGTTGATTTATTTTCCATCTCCTTTGTCCTATCCCCCATCGCATCACAGAGATGTACTCAGAAACTAATATAATTTAATGCATCTTTTCATTTTCTCTTTCTTCTCTTTTTTTGTCTCTATATTTCTCTTGAAAAGAAAAATATATTTTTGTTGTTTAATCAGAGAATAACAAACACTTAGCCATCTGTTTTAAAACTTTTTACTTAGCAAAAGACCTTGAGCCATTTCAGTCTGAACCACTGGGAACCTATCCAAGAGAGATGAGAAATGTACCATCCCTGATCTTCTCTCTGCTCCTTTGCACTCCCAGCCCAAATTAAAGAAACCATAAAGTAAGCTGCAAAGTAAGGAATCTATAAATTATTAAACAGCAATAGGATGGGCCTTGTGATCCTCTTCATGGAGGATTTTCATACAGCTTGCAAACCCATATCATCCTAAAGCAAGGCCCATTTCTAACCAGCAGTAGGTAGATTTGCTTGATACATTTTGGTGATATTTTAGTTTTTATTCCCATTTTCTTTTCTGGGGCTGAGCATCTTCAGAGATATTCTTTCTTGGGAAGTTTACTTTTGGCACAGATCACAACTAAGTCATGATTGGACATACTTTAAAAAAAAACAACTATGTGCATTCATTCATACAATCAAAATATATGAAACTTACTTTGAAAGCATAAATAAGAATGGTAGATCCTGTCTTTAGTAGTATTCCTATTAACTTTTGCCTCATAATGAGCCCCTCCAAAGTGCTGTGCTTTTTTCTATGTTGCTCACAGATTCTTTGCATCAGGAATTGAGAGGGCATGGTGGGGGTGGCTCGACTATACCACAATGTCTTTGGTCTCAGCTGACAAAGCTCAGGGCTGGGGCCGGGGGTTGGGGTGACCATATGGCTGAAGGCTGACATCATCTAAAGGTGCATTTGGCAGTCACATGTCTGGCAGTGGATTCTGTTGGTTGGCTTGGGACCTCAGCTGGGCTGTTGACCAGTGCTCATGTGGCCTTTTTATGTGTTTGGCTTTCTCACTACATGGTAGTCATGTGATGGATGGACTTCTAATGACTCCAAAGGAGAATGTCCTAGCTATCAGTGGAAGTTGTGGCACCTTTTCTAACCTTTCCTTAGAAGTCGGGCAGCATCATTTCCACTGCATCCTGTCGGTTACAAGCAAGCCACAAACCCAAATCGATTCTAGGGAAGGGTATATAGATTCCATTTCTTTGTTTGTGTTTTTTTTTTAATCCTTTCTTTATATTTTTCCATTATTTTTAGAGAAAGAGTGAAAGAGAGGGAGAGAGAAACATCGATGTGAGAGAGACACAGTGACTGGTTGCCTCCCACATGCATCCTGCCGTGGGTCGGGGATCGAACCTGCAACCGAGGTACATGCTCTTGACCAGGAATCAAACCTGAGACCCTTAGGTCCACGGGCTGACGCTCTAACCAGTGAGCCAAACCAGCCAGGGCATAGATCCCATTTATTGATGGAAGATGTGTTGAAGTCACATTGTACAAGAACATGTATGATGGGAGATATTTTTGTGGCCATCTTAGAAACCTCACCAGCCACAGGTAGCTTATAGTAGTTCTTTGGGGAAGTTAGACATGTAAACAAGTCCATGCAGGGGGGTTCTGACCTTAAGATAGAAGCCCGTGTTGAGTGGAGTGGAACACCTGATTAATAGTACCTGGAGAAAATGAGGAGGTCAGGAAAAGTTTCAAAAAGAAGGTGAGTTTGAAGGTGAATGGGTTAGACACCAAGTGGTACACATTTTGGTGGAAGTTATTGGATTACAAATACTCTTTTACTGGCAACACATGTATTCAAAACATGTCTTAAGCTAACAACAACAAACTGAAGATAGAAAACCCCTGTACTCTCCAGTGCTTTTCAAAACCCCTTTGCTAGTGAGAGAATGAGCTTGAGAGGGGTCCTGGCACCTGCCAAGTGCTGACTTCCCTGGGGCTTCCGCAAGCAGAGGGGAAGATGGGACATTACAATGTACCAGGCCACGCAGTCATGGCAACCCTTGACCTGGACAGAAGCTCTAGAAGGTGGGAAGGGATGGCAGGGGAGTACGGCCAGCCAGGACTTACACTACTCTAAGGAGCACCTTTATGCCCACTTAGCAGACGTTACCCCAGGGGTCGCCCAATCTGAGTTGCCAGAAGTGTGATGTGTTGTCTGCTCTGCCAGGTCCTGGGACTTGATAAAACTAGGGATTTGTGGAGGCTTTGGGTTTGATCCCAAGGAATTCAACCACTGAGTGGCTTCATTTGAGTGTAAGGTTAATTCTTACAGCTTTGGAGTAGCCCGAAGGCAATAAGAGAGAGGCCAATGTTCCTCTTAAGGCTCCAAGTTGCAGAATAGGAAGAAAAAAAAAATTTTATTTAGACATTTTGAATTGAAAGTGGCCTAGAAAGCTAACTCTGAAGACCCGTAGCTCTCTGGCCAAACTCTACCCTGTTGGCACAGCTCTGATCCTGATCTTTTTTTTTTTTTTTTTTAAATTAAGTACCTCACGTTTTTTATTTATTTAATTTATTTTTTAAAATATATTTTATTGATTTTTTACAGAGAGGAAGAGAGAGGGATAGAGAGTTAGAAACATCGATCAGCTGCCTCTTGCACACCCCCTACTGGGGATGTGCCCGCAACCAAGGTACATGCCCTTGACCGGAATTGAACCCGGGACCCTTGAGTCCACAGGCCGACGCTCTATCCACTGAGCCAAACTGGTTTCTGATCCTGATCTTTTTTAAAATATATTTTTATTGATTTCAGAGAGGAAGGTAGTGGGAGAGAGAGATAGAAACATCACTGATGAGAGAGAATCATTGATAGCTTGCCTCCTGCACGCCCCACACTGGGTATCCAGCCCGCAACCTGGGCATGTGGGAATCGAACCGTGATCTCCTGGTTCATAGGTAGGTGCTCAACCACTGAGCCACACCAGCTGGACTGTGATCCTGATCATCACAGGAGGAGTTTAAGGAAACAGGAAACAGGAAACAGGAAACAGGGGCAGAGGCCCCTGATGGACCCTCTACACATTACCCTTATGGCCACTGGATCTATTAAACAGATATAGTTTATCTTAGAGTTTTATCCATTTTCCAATTAAAATTGAGTTGCTTGAGGATAGGAACTTTGTTTTATTTTATTTTGGCTCTCCCAGCACCAAGCACAGCTCACATCAGTCAATCAGATGATGGTTTACACGAATAAAGATGATTCAGAGGTATATGTGCTGGGAGCATTCACGGAAAAGGTAGGAGGGAGGCAGAGCATGTGTACCTGAATGTCCCCCACAGCAAATGGGAAAACGTCTCTGTGTTTTATTTACTAGGACTTCGTTATTAAAGGAGCATCACTGTGCCGCTCATGCTGAGCCAGAGCTGCTAATTCCGTGGAAATGAAATTCCCACCGAGTGTGTGCTTAACTTCCCCAGCACACTAAATGCATTTCTCTTTGTCTGTCTCATCCCTCCCTCTGTAGTGAAGAGATAGATAGGGCTGCGTGCAGTCTGGCCGTGGGAAACCGCTGTGGCAATTTCTGACAGATGTCTGAAGAAATGAATTGAGGTCCTTTGCAGGGTGGAGACACAAGGCAGACGACGCTTTTATTGTCACTGCTGGGTCTGCGATTTTCTGTGCAGTGCTTAACTACGAGGATTCTTTCCTGTCCCAACACGTAAAGAAAAACAGACGGGTCCAGACACTCCCTAGCTTATCAATGCAGGAGCAACCCAGGTTTTCAATTTCTCCACTTGTAACAATTGAAAGTTAGCAGAGGCTGCTGCGAGGGGAGAAAGGGATAGAGGTGGCATCCATGAGGGTGGCTGGGAGGCAGTGGAGAAGCATCTGGGAGTCATCGCACTATGTTTGATGCCCAGGAGCTCTGGCTAGTCGATTCAGCTACTCCTTTCTGCTGAGGCTGCTCTACTTGGCTCTGAGCCCGAGCCCATGTTATTTGCCTCTATTCCCAGCGCTCTTCAATCCCCTCAGTTACACTCATCTCCCTCCACACCCCTTCTTCATCTTTCTATCTCCAACCTGTCTTTCAAGCTTCCATTTTGATGTTACTTCTTCTTTTTCAATATTTGGTTTGGCCCCTCCATCACTCCTCCCTTCATTCCTGAACTTATTTCCAGTAAAACCTTCTCGTGCTGTATCATAATTTTCTTTTTGAAAAAATTATTTGATTCTGCATCTAGACTGAAAGGTGCTTGAGGGCAGAAAACCAATTTTTCTCTGCTGTTCTATTTCTATGCACCTCGTACAATGCCTATCTCGCCGTAGGAGACCAAACAAAAGTATGTCTTAGTAGAGAGATATAAGCAGAAGTCACAGGAAAATAGGTGGTCAGAATAAGTGTCCAAATGGATGGGACATGAAAAAGGAAATGAGGTTTCATACCAGCCAGATTTAAAATTGCTAAGATCTTGCCCTGGCCATATGGCCACATGAAGCATTTTCCGGTGTATTAAAATGGTTGCAGGTTCAATTCCTGGTCAGGGCACATACCTAGGTTTCAGGTTTTATCCCTGGTTGGGACACTTACAGGAGGCAACCAATTGATGTTTCTCTCTCTCAAACCAATAAATTTATCCTGAGGGTTTTAAAAAATGATTAAAATGGTGAGATCTTGGTGAAATTATTACACACATTCAAATGACAGCAATATTACATTAGTAGGATTTTTTAAAAAGTATTACCTCAATTTGAATAAAAACCTCTAAAAATATGTACCAAATTGACTCTGTAATTCTGTTTCTGGGAATATAACCTAAGTAAACAATCTTAAAGAATGAAAATGTTATATATATGAAGATAATCTATTATAGTATTATTTACAATAGTGAGAAATTGAAAACAATTTTCACAGTATAGAAATGTTTAAATAATGACAATATCATGCAATATAGTACAATATTAGGCAGCTATTAAAATGATTAATGCGAGGCTTATTTTTCAACATAGAAAATATTTATTATATAACTTTAGATTAAACAATGAAATTATACCTATAGCATAGTTTAAAATACATAAAATTATGTTTTTGAATAGACAAGCACTGAATAGAAAGAAATGAAAATAGCTGTGTTTTCTTGTGTGGATTTTGTGTGTTAAGAAGCTTTCTTTTGTGCAAAGCTTCCCTAGTGTTGTAATGTTCCAGGCATGACTCTAAGATCCCATGAGATAATGTGTTTAACACACTCAGCCTAACAGCTGTCACACAAGACCGTCTTTTTCAGTTCAACAACCGTTTGTTGAGTATTTACCGTGGGCCAGGCTAACCCAGAAATGAATACAGCATTGATGTTGGGCCAACAGATCCAAGCGACCGCCTCACACAGTAGGCTTTAAATTCATGACAAAGTAGGAATCTCTATTCATGGCTGAACCACAGCCAAAAAGCACGTAACTACAATCCTGATAATAGATACTAAAGATACTTTTGTTGATCTTATAAGAGAATAATTCAAGGTCAAAGAATTCTAGCTGTGATCTTGTCCCCCACCCCCATTCCCTGTGTGATTTGAGGCAAATAGATGAAGTTTTCCAAGTCTCTGGATTGTCATGTCTTTAAACTGTTTTAATAATTCTACCAGATTTCTATCCATAAATAATTCCACGAAGAAGAAAGAAGGAAAACAATGCCAGAGGGATCCTGGTGAGTCTGGAAGAAGGAGTATACTACTGAATCTAATCCAATATGTCTGGGGATGAGGGTGGCCTGCACACATATGTGCAACTCCATCCCAGACTCCAACCATACACAATAAACATATTTACATTACAAATAAAATTTGGTGTTTGACCATCACTTCAAACTAAGCACTATCATTTTCCAGGCCCATGAAAAAAAAAATTAATTTCATCTCCAACATCCTATCTATAGAATCTCTGGAGCCATTGTCAACTCATTTGGCTCGAGAGCCACCCTCTTACAGCATCACATCATTTTTTGACATATGTACATGACCTTCTTTCTACTTCCACAGTGTCCACCTTACACAAGATCTCATGGGCCTTCTCAGGATTTCTGTAACAGACCCTACAGTCTCAATCCACAGCAGCAGAATCTTTCTTAGTGCTAATTCTATCCTGATTGTCTTCTGATATAAAAACCCAGTCACTCCTTATTTCCTTCTGCATCAAGTTTAATTTCCTCTCCATGGCCTTTACTGATTTCTGCACCTCCTCCACTTCAGTCTTTTCCCAAGCTCACCCCCTGTTGCTCCTCTGCCCATCTAGGCACCCCTTCTCTTCCTTTCAGACTATTTTTTCCCTCTTTTCTCACAAGACCTCTTCACCTAGTTCATCACCATGGCCCAGAACCACCTCTCAGCCTTGAGCAGCCTTTGCTGCTACATCTGGGCACTCAGTCTGTTTCTCTCATCTTTTAGGGACATCACCCTCTTGCAGAGAACTCAAAGAATCAAACATTTTCTGGAGATGTGCTCTCTGATCCATAACTTCCCATCTTTTCTGAGATTCTTTCTTTATGTTTTCTGAAAGTGATGCGAGCAAACCTCCTTCTTTGGTGGTGCTGACAGAGCCATAAAACCAACTCTCATGCCCTGGCTGGTGTAGCTCAGTTGGTCGGGCATTGTCCCATGCATTGGAAGGTTGGCAGTCAGGGCACATGCCCGGGTTGTGGGCTTGAACCTTGTAAGGGGGCACGCAGGAGGCAGCCCATCGGTGTTTCCCTCTCTAAAAATCAATTAAAATATTTTTAAAATTAATTCTCATGTCAACTTGGGAAAATTAAATCTTCTTAATTTTGTCTGCTGTGTTCCTCTCAAGCCCCCAACTTGAGGAATGGGCGGGGGGCTGGGGTAGTATTTTATTTAGTCTGTCTGGATTGAAAGTGGCCTAGGAAGCTAAATCTCAAGACCTGCAGCTCCCTGACCGAACTCTCTACCTTGTTGGCACAGCTGTGATCCTGATCTTTACAGGGGGAGTGTAAGGGAAATGGGAACAGGGGCAGAAGTCCCTCACATTCCCTCCACACGTTATCCTTATGATCTGATGTGTCTGTTTATGCCAAGCCCAAATTCAAAGAGCCGAAATGTGAGAGACACACACAGTCACCCTGCTTCCTCCTCCTGTCCCTTCCCCCACATTCAGAGGCTTGATGGGTTGACATTGTTAGCTTCTTTGGGTATAATACCTTTGTTAGCTTCCTTGGGTATTCTATCTTTGAGCAATTTTTTTTTCTATATTTCTCATCCCCCATTCCCAAAGAAAAAGCCAGAACTTCATTGGTTTTCCATCTTCCTTGCATTTACAGCAGTCCCATGACTTAGGCTCATGGTCAGACACACCATCCATATGAGACCCGGATTTAGAATAGTGTGGAGAAGAAAGTGCTCTGGCCACGTGTGTCCTGGTGAGTGTAGTGGAGCACAGCAGGTGGACACTGAGCTTACAGAGGTTTTGGATGCACACGCCCAGTGCCTCTGCTCTGTGGCAGTGCGGCCACGCTTATGCACATTCTGGTGGAATATTTTACAAATTGTTTCTGAAGATGCTGCTCCTGAGCCTGATTCTCTGGCTTTTCTGGAAATTCCACGAACTGTCTAATATCCTCTACTAATTCTGCTTTAAATAGCCAGAGTGCATTGACTCGACTATACTAATATAGCACCCATTCATCCTCACACACACACACACACACCGAGCTTCTTGCCCAGGTCACTCTTCTGTATAATTTGTGGGCCTATTTTAGTATATGTTAACTGGTAGCTTATAAATGCCTGGTTTTCAAACTTTGTTTTGCTCATAGAGAAAGGTTCCTAACCTTTTCTGCCATTATCTGAGAATAGTTTGGAGGTGGAAGGTTGCAAAGGGAAAGCACTTGGAGAATAATGTTAAAATGTATAACTTTAATATTTATAAAAATATGAATGCATTAATTATGCTTTTTGAGAAGGCCATACTAATCTTTTCCTCCTTAAAGATTCTGGTGGGTTTTTTTTAAAATTGCCTGAAGAATACATTGGCATAGTAAATCATGTCCTGGAGCCTACAGGGCCATTTGCATGTGTGAGGAATGCTTGCCTGGGAGAAAGCCCTTCCTCCTCTGGGGTATTTCTTCATATCTCCCCTTGCACCTTGTTCTTCTGCCTGCCTGTGCTTTTGCTTCTATTTGGTTCCCCTGCTAGAAAATTCAACCATGGCCCTGGCGATGCTTTCCAGGCCACCTGCTCTGCACAGCCATGCTATTGTGCTACATCCCTTGAAGCTTCTCTCGGAGACTCTAATTTCCATCGACTTCCCTCCACTCTACACTCGTTTAACATTTAGAGTTGGTGTCACACAGTTTAGCACTTAATCGTTATGATATGTATCATATCCTGGCAGAAATAAACCTTAAAAGAAAATATTCTAAGGGCAGCTTCTCTATTTTTTTTTCCAATCTAGAATTCAGAATTACGATTATTATACATAGAAAGAATCAATTCAGCCAATTGTCATACGTTATAATAAAAATAACATGAAAGGGTCATTTCTTCATCTCTGAACCCTAGACTTGCATATATGTCTACTCAGATGACTAATCTACATCTTAAACACAGTGTGTCCAAAACTGAATTGCTTTCCCCCCCAAACCTATTCCTCACAGAAGTCTTTCTTATCTTGGTAATTAGCAACTTTGTCCTTCTAGTAACACTGGCGAAAAGCCTGGGGCTCATCCTTTCCTTCTCTCTTTCTCTCCTAACCATATCCAATTTACTTGTAAATTCTTTAGGTTCCACCTTCAACTATTTCTAGAATGCAGTCACCTTCGATGCCACCATCATCTCATGCTAGCCCCCTCACTGGCCTCCACAATTCTGCCCTGTTCTCTGCACCTAATCACAGCACATCGTGAAACGTTTGGAATGTATGTCAGCCCATGGCACTCCTCTCTTCAAAAGCATTCTGTGGTTTCCCATGTCACACAGAAGAAAAACCGAAGTTCTTTAATGACTAAGAAGACCTTATCCAACCCAGCTCATGGTTACCTTTCTGACTTCATCTCCACTGTTCCTCTGCATGACGCTCTAGCTATGATAACGTCTCTACTCCTCCTCAAATAAAGAAAGCCTGCCACCCACTCAGTGTTTGTCTTTGCTGGTCCTTTTGGTTGGAACTCTTTCCCTTCAGATTTCCAAATAAACACCTTCTCACCTCCTTTGAGTTATTCTCTGATGTTACCATGTGAGACCTTCTCAACCCAAACTATTTAACCTGATAGCCATCTAGCTTTCACTGGAACTCCCTCTCCTAATTTTTTCTGTGGCATTTATTATCATCTAACATTTTTTTATACATGCGGGGTGATTTATTGTCTGTCTGTCTCTTCCACCAGAGCAGAGGTGGGTAAAGTGCTTGGGGAACAACAGGTACTCAGAATGTTTGAGTAAATGAATAAAAGAAACAATGGACAAATAAATGAAAGAAGGAATAGGACCAAGTATCAATTGAGAACTGCAGAATCTGTACTGTACTATAACTTGAAATCATATTGAGTTTTCTACATAGTTAACTTAGCCATACATTTAAAATCTATAAAACCTACAGTGTATAATTTTATCAATAACTCCTAGTCTCTTCTCACTAAGCAAATTAACTTGAGAATCTTTCACTATTGTTGGCCTATAGAGTCTCAAATTTGGACAGATTGGATGCTTGCTCTGTCTTGGATATATGTGTTTATTTTATTTTTTAAAAAATCTTTTTCTCTCTGTATTCCAATGGGAATGGTCCTGGCACACCTGTGATTATGATAACTGATGCCTTCCTTTGGGGGCTCTTTTTACAAAGTCTTGCTTCTGTTGGTTTACATAGCTGTTTATATACATCTTCATGGAGCTTTTCTATTTCTCCAGCAAGCTCTGCATAGTGCTTGCTGCTTGCTCTGTGTAATCCCTCTCTGTCATCGGCGTAGATGTTTTATCTGCCCACTGTGGTTTCCTGCCACAATTTCTATATTCTCCATACCTCCTCTGTTACTCCAGAAGGAAGGTGACAGTTGTTAATTGTTTTTTATTTGCTCCCTTCAGTGAGAAGAATCATTTGTTTGTTAAAGTCCAACCTGAAATAAAAGAGTCTGCTATGTAGCACCATCAAACATTTCCCTGTCTTCTGAAGTTGCAGGCGATATAGTAGGTTAAAAGATATGCAGTCCTGTGGGTTAAAAAATATTGATATATAGTTTGATGATAATCTTCTTACCTAATTAAATTATAGGTTTCTTAAGGAATTGGGAGGAAATACTGTGTGTGTTTTCCCCATAGAACATAGCATCACCAATTCTTATCAAATACTTGTTTGATTTGTTTATTTATTTGGTCAGATCCTTATTTATTCAACAAATATCTGTGGGCCTACCATGTGCCAGGAACACTTATATAAACCAGGAAACCAACATTTAAAAAACAAACTTGAATCCCTGCTCTCTTGCAGTTTGCATTCCAGTGACAGGAGGTGGACAATAAGCAAGTAAACAAGAGAAATGGTGTTAAGTGCTAAGAAGAAAACTGGAGTTGCAGGAATAAGGAGTGCTTGGAAAGGGGCTATCAGTATTCTAAATAAATAAAGCATTTGAAAAGCTTGTTGGTGACATAGGAGGAGAGGAGAGACTTGAAAATCTGTGGGTACAGTGAGAATGGACATACTAGGGAGGGTGTTTCAGACAGATGGAGTGACAAATGCCTGCATCCTCCAGAGGGAATTTGCTGCTTCTTTTTGTTATTCTAATTCATTGGCCCTGGATAATTTTTCTGGAAATATGTTTCTGGAGTCCAGAGAAAAATCAAAGAAGGTATTATAGCCAGTGAGCAGTACACAAGGTGGAGAGTATTAGATAAGATCAATGAGGTGAAGGAAAAGGACAGGAGGCCATTGAAGTAATGTTGTATATAACTTGGGAAAGTGGAAAGACATGGAGATTTTCAACAGAGGAGTGGTTTGACTAATTTACATCTAAGAGACTCATTCTCAATGTTGTGTTGAGAATAAACTGGAGGACAGGGGCAGGAAAATTAGTTAATAAGCTATCATAATAATCCCACAAGAGGCAGTATAGCTTGGACCAGGGTGGAACTGTGGAGGTGGTGAAACACTGTTGAATTTTGAATATATATTGAAAATGGAGCTTAACATATTTGTCAGTGGATCAGAGGTGGGAAATAAAACAATGAATAGAGTCAAAGATGACTCCAAGTTTTTGGCCTGAGCTAAGAATGATTGGCAATTATTGGATGATTGTGCAATTACAGGAATCATTCAATAATGAGAGAAAATGTAATGATGTTAAGAGGGAAATCAGAGAATTGCTGCAGACGCATTGTTGAGTAGTGAGGGGGAAGGGGTCTAGTGCATGAGGGAAAGCTTAGCAAGCACACAGACAATTCACCCATCAAAACAAAAAGTTAGGACAATTATTCAGTGACAGATGTAGGTGGGTGGTTCAGATTACTTCTACTATCTTGGTTAAATGGGAAGTAAGGTCATCAGCTGACGGTGATAAGTAGGGAGGAGATAATGGAAGTTTGAGCAGACAGAAATACATATGAAGTGGTAACTAGAAAAATGGGAAAATAAAAGGATTGTCTGGCAAAGCCAAGGGCTTATGTGAGGCCATGAATTTACTAAAGTAAAACCTGTTTTCTTCTAGACCCTTTTAAATGCTTAGAATTAAATTTTGGCGGGTGATTGTGTTGAAGAGAAAAAGAAAGATAAGAGAAAGTCAAGTGCATCAGGACTGCAGTTAAGAAAATGATTATAATTATTCACGATATTTATTCCTATGTAAAGGAAACAATAATGTGAGGGAGGGGAGGGACATTGAACAGGTTGCTGAGACATTGGAAGAGAATAAGTCATGCAACTGAGAGGCCAGGGTGTTGAAAAGATCATCTCCAGGTGTTGAAATCATGAAGGAGCGTGACAGGAGTTGTATTCAGTAAACCAGGAGCTAAAATCATCACAAAATGAGGAGGATTAATCCATCTGGGGATCTATCTATGAAAAGTAGGGGTCAGATTGATATAGGGGTCAGGTTTGATGGCATGATCATCAAAGCTAGAGAGGTGTGAGAGGGATGTAGGCGAAAGGGCCAAAGGTTTGAAAGTGGCAGAAGAATGAATGACAGATAGCCTGCCTATAAATAGTATAATTAGTGGTACGAGGGCCAAGAGTTTTCAAGAATTTTCCGAGTTAAGACGCTTGAGAGGGCGGTAGGGAAGCTGGTATCTTAGGCAAGATTCAGTAAAAAAGCAAAAAAAAAAGGTTAAAGAAGAGACTGAGCACACAGGGCTTTGGTGATGATTCCAGGAGCATTTCAGAATCTATTTGGTGCCTCAGAACCTTTATTTAAATGTTGATGGGCATTGTACTGTAGATATGTTTAAGTGGCAGTTAATAGAGAACTCCAAGTAGCCAAGTGTACTGTTTTATTGTTTTGTCAGTTCTGGGCCCTTGGCACACGAAGAACAATGTAAACACCACCCCCCTGTGTACACAACAATGGGAATGGTCTTTGACTTTTCATTCTAGAAGCATGATCAGACTTTCCCCCGGAGCAGCAAAGCGCTGGGAACCACGTGTCTTTTCCCCTGGACTGGGGCCTCACGCCAAGATGAAAAACAATCAGCTTTCAATTTTCTGTGATTGTTTGCTTTCTGCCCAGAATACACAGAAAAGGCATTTAAGCAAACTTTGGGGTTAAGTTTTCAAAGGACATCTTTCCATTTGTGCTTGCAAAGGATTTGGGAGCCAATTGCTCCTGGGCCTCAGGAGCCCATTTTTATTATTTAAATGTGGGTGTCTTCACAGCAAAACAACCTCAAAAAATCCAAGTCCCTATACCCACCACCATTTGCTAAATGAAGCAAAATACCATAATAGTCTTAATGATGTGGATTTATTTCTTAACTGTTGTTTTGAGATCACAACAAATTATTAAAATCATTAAGTCTTGTAGCTAAATTAGAGTACAGATCTTTCAGAGTGCCTGGCCAACGTGGTTTGTTTCATAACACCCTCTCCTGCACAAGCCCTCTGCCCCACTCCATGCCCTCGTTACTATTCTTCTCAGATTTTTTTCCCATGAAAAATCCAGCAGAATATATTCAAAGTCACACTTTTAAACAGCTTGTTACCTCCCTCCATGCCTATCCCTCCCCTGTACGCTGGAGCCACTTCCCTAGAAATGTAGGCAGCAGACAGTTAAGCTAAGGGGGTTTAATCAGTGCTGACTCTGGGAGCCTGCACAACCAAGTTTAGGAGGGGTAGGGGGATATCCCCTGGAGTTGAGGCTCTTCCAGCACTTCTGTGTGAGAAGGAGTTCTCCCCACTTACCTTCCACTAGATCTAACAAGGTGGAGGATGTGTGGGCAGATGCCACCCTCAGAAGGAAGATGGAGTAAAGTTGGGATTCACTCTCCTCTTAGGTCTGACACGTACTCTCTCCCCAACCCATTCAGTCCAATAAAAGTGGAGGTAAGAAGCATGTCTTCTGTTTCTGGCCCAGACAGTGTGGGGGCAGGAACAATATGGATTTGTGGATATTGAGGACAACATGGATAGGGCCTCTCAGACCTCTATGTTGGAGAAGTTCAGACCCTTTCTTCTAGAACAGTGGTTCTCAACCTTTCTAATGCTGCGACCCTTTAATACAGTTCCTCATGTTGTGGTGACCCCCCAACCATAAAATTATTTTCGTTGCTAATTCATAACTGTAATTTTGCTACTGTTATGAATCGTGATGTAAATATCTGTGTTTTCCGATGGTCTTAGGCTCTACAGTAGCGGTTCTCAACCTGTGGGTCGCAATAACAGGCTCACATTCTAGAAGTAGGCGCCCAGGCATCCTCCACAATCCCACAATCCTCTGGGCGCACACTTCCGGTGTTTCTAGCTCCTACTTAAGTGGTGCTTCCTTCAATCGCGTTGCAATGTCCAGGGCCTCTAGTTGGAGAGGATTTTTCTGTTCTGTGACGTTGACAGCTGTTTACTATTTGGAATCAGCGAAGTTTCGGGAATACTGCCGCTGCCGTGAACATGTCGGTCCCAAGCGCACTCAGGAAACAACCGCCCATCCAGTCCAGTCCTGGTCCGCAAGGAGAAAGGTACTGTGCTGAGCCGTTTTCCAATCGATTCTTCCTCTTCCTTCCCCAGCACACTCCAAACCTACTCCGGGCCGACCACCCCCACCCTGCAGACCCTTAAGACCTTCCCCCTATTTCTTCAACTTTCCCCCATCAAACTTGCACCCTATCGCATTGCCTAAGGGGCACCCCTAACTGCTCCCTGGGGGGCGGGGCCAGCCTGGGCGAGGGGCTGTGGTGTTCTGGTTGTTATGGAGTTCCAGTCGCTGGCTGTTTCTGTATATTGATAGTTAGAATGCAGAAGCCCAAGTCATGTTGGAAATCTAAGGGTGTGATTTACTCTCAGTTGTGTACGTTTAAAGCAGGGGTCCTCAAACTTTTAAAACAGGGGGCCAGTTCACTGTTTCTCAGACCGTTGGAGGGCCGGACTATAGTTTTAAAAAAACTATGAACAAATTCCTATGCACACTGCACATATCTTATTTTGAATTAAAAAAAACAAAATGGCAAAAACACCCGCATGTGGCCCGCGGGCCGTAGTTTGAGGACGCCTGGTTTAAAGGGATTGGTATTTCTTTTGCTGAGGAGGCTCTTCCCTGGCCAAATCTAAACACCTGGTTCCTTTCAGAATCATTGGGCTCCACAGCCTGTGCTTGGTAAGGAAGCGAATTAGAAGGGCTGGTAAGGAAGAAAAAGTGGCCACTGGAGTGGTGAGAAACTTGCAACTCGCTTCCATGGTTGAAAACTTTACCTGTTTTTTCTCCAGGGGGTTTTCAGAACAACTAAATTGTTGTTCATTATGTTCTGTAAGTGCGAGTGTAAAAGTTCATCTATGTCTAAACCGAAGAACCTGCTCTAATCTCTCTCTTTGGTAGCAGAAAATGAGTCTTGTATCCGGCTAATTCCAGGGCCAAAGGAAGGATTCCAGAATAAAATCAATGACCTTTTGTAGATGGGCAAGGACAGGAGGATGAAGGCTGTGAGCTGAGCAAAAGGAATCCGTGGCTGCTCTAAATTGCTGCTTGTAGGAGGGGAAGCAGAGGGTGGATGCAAAGGAAAGGTCCCTATATCAGAGTGCTCTACACTTGGCCTCAGAGACTGTGGGTTCAGCACACACACATGAATTCATTTCTCTGGACAACCTGAGCTCTCGCTTCATCTGTGTGGGCAAGTAGCCCATGACTTGGCCCTGCTGTCTCACACCAGACCTCTGATTGTCATGTTTGTGCAAATGTGTGTAAGTGTGTGTGTGAACAGGTGTTGTAACTGTATGTGAGTGTGTGAGTGTATCTATGAATATGTATGTGTGTGTGTCCATGAATATCTATGCTCAGGCCAGTAGCCTGCGAGAAAGGGGACTGAGGGACAGAACAGCCATATCCAAGGGTGAGAGCCCAGAGCGGCTCCTCTGTGGTGCTCCACACCTGCTCACCACACACATCCCCCTCACAGTCCCTTGCCACTTGCTAAGTGAGGCTGAGCAGTCTGTCGCCTTCGCCTCTGTGCTGTGACTGAAGGAGCCATGAGTGGCAGCTGGTGGGTTGTGTTTGCAGCCCAGGGTTACACCCAGGGCTCTCACATAACCCTGTGTGCTGCTGTCAGGGGTCAGAGCAGCATTGGCAGCAGCTGTCCTCTTCCTCACTCCAGTGCCTGCCTGCGCCTGCCTAGAGCCAGCCTCACCCCACCCCCTGACCCAGAACTGCCATAAAGGAAAACCTCAGCGGGAGGGTAAAGGAAAATCTCAGCGGGAGGGTAAAGTATGCACACGTAATGCACCCACAGGACAGTCCCTGCTTCTTCCTCTCACCGATTCTGTGCAGTAATGCGATCTGCCTTTTACAGCTCAGGAAGCTGAGGAAGAGAGAGGTTCAGCGACTTGCATAAGGTCATAGAGCTTGTAAAAGGCAGGCTTGGCATTTCAACCCAGGCTCAGCCAGCTCTGACTGCAGAAAGCCCCACATGTGGCAGGTCAGCTGCTGAGATAAAGAGCATAGCAGCTAGGGCACTGGCTGACCTGTAAAGACGAGCTGGAGAAAGGGTCATGCCAAGTCCCTCCATCACATACGCATGCACACACCCACTCAGAAGCACACATATCCATAGACACACGCTCATACACACATTCATAGACATACACACATGCTCCCACACATATTCATGGACACACACACATACATATTCATAGATACACTCACACACTCACATACAGTTACAACACCTGTTCACACACACACTTACACACATTTGCACACACTCACATACAAAAAAACACACACAATCATAAACACATATTCATAGACATACATATTCAGACACACACTCACACATACACACTTAGTCATAGACACACACTCATATACAATTATACACTCACATATGAACACACCCTGTTCTGCCCGTATTCGTTTTGCCCTTCCTGAGGTAATTTTCCAACACCCAGGCTCACATTTCTGTATCATTGATTCTCTGTGACTCTTCTCTCCTTAGGATGTGAAGGACACCAGGAATGTTGCAATGATATAGACACAACCAGATAATTACTTAGCTGACAGCTATGACTTTGGTTACTACATTTTTTTTCTGTCTTTTTTGTTTATTTGTTTGAGGCAACCAAAGCAGGACAGGTGATCAGGCCTGGTCCAGATGTATGATGTGAAATGTTCTTATAAATGGGTTCTCTTTGCCTCCATTCTAAGCTCATTTTGCACTCAGGTCATTTGTTTATGCTTAGCACAGTGCTTGGCATAGAGTAAGAACTCCTTCAATGCCTCTATCAGAAGAATCTTTTCAAAATATGTTTATTATATTGCTCTTCTGATAAAAAAAAAAAACCTTATAATAGCTGTCTCTGTGTCTCCTGCCCCAAGACCATGCCCACAGTCCATATTCCACTCCTGTGCAAACCCAGACAAGATGTGACATCTTCATTTCCACCTCCTCTTCCTCCTCCTCCAAGGACTCCTCTGTCTGGAATCCCTCACAACTCTTCCTTCTCAACTAGAAGGTCAAGTCCCAAACTCCCCATTGCAGCTTTCCCTTACCATTCCAGCCCTGGGAGCTTTCCCCTGAGCTTCTACAAGGCACTTACTGTTTGAACAACTCTAGACATGCTATCCCGTTCTATCTTATTCTGTTGCTTAATACTTTCCTGGGTAACGTCTTGAAAACTGTAAACCTATCAAGTACCAAGATCATATATTTAAAGCAGTAAAGGCTTTCTGTATTACTCAGAGTGCTAGCCTGGTGTTAGGAATAGAATAAGGATATAAAAATATTTGAATTCTATTAAATTAAAATTCTATTCTAGTCAGAATTTACACGGTATATTATTTATCAACCTTGAATGTATGAAACCTTATAGAGAAAAAACATTTCTTATAAACAATGTTTATTTTTATTATGTCACTTAAGCATATACACACAAAACTAAGTATAAACTAATAAAAGCTTATGGCTCTAAAATCACTATAGAATCAAAACAAATTTATAAAATTAAATAGAAATGATGGTATAAACACTATAAAGTTTAAATGAACAGAATAAGCATTTTGCAATGGATAATGTTTGCCAAAAGCAAGTCACATCAAAGATATGGAGCTGCTATGACTTGAGTTCTTTTGAGTTTCTGAGCTTACCCTGACTCATTACTGATGCCACTCTCATATCTGTTCAGCACACAATACAGCAAAACCTTCATTAATGCAGTGGGGCATCAGGTCGTTGGGGCCTTATTTAGCCAAATGGCATTTTGTTACTAAGGCTGTTGTTCTCTTACTACTTGAGATACAGTCATGATGTGCTGAGATCATTTGGCAGTGTTTGGGTTTATGTGGTCATCTACAAGATCCAGATATGCTTATGTTATTTTTTAAAAATTATATTTGAAATTAGAAATCCAAACTAAAATATTCTATAATAAAGTTTTTGGACCATCTATCAGTAGATTCTGGTGGAGTTACACTGTCAACACACTAATGGTAGAAGAATTATTTAAAATAGGAAAAAACTGCCCAGTTGTCCATCAGTAGGTGAGTAAATCTTACCCTTTGGGACAGCATGGATGGACCTAGAGAGCCTTATGCTAGTCAGGGAAATAAGTCAGTCAGAGAAAGACAAGTACCATATGATGGTACTCATATGTGGAATCTAACGAACAAAATAAACTAAAAAATAAAATAGAAACAGACTCATAGATAGAGGACAGGCTGACAGCTGTCAAAGAGGAGGAGAGTTTCGTGAAAAAGATGAAGGGAGAAGCAAAATAAATAAATAAATAAATAAAATCCCCAAACAAACAAAAAAACCCTTGTAGGCACAGAAAAAAAAAATGGTGATTACCAGAGGGAAAGGGTGGTGGTGGGGAGATATAAGAGGTAAAAGGCGGGGTAAATGGTGAGGAAAGGAGACTTGATTTGGGTTAGTAATCACACAATATAAAGATGATGTATTATAGAACTATACTCCTGAAACCTATATAATATTATTAACAATGTCACCCCAATAAATTCAATAAAAAAGAAAAAAAAAGCAGAAAAAATTGGAAATACATTTTTTTTCTTTTGCATGGAAGACTGTTGGCGATACATGCATCATCCTATTTTGGGGGTTACTAAATGTATTATTTTAAAATCATTACTAAAATTTATTTTTTTCTCACACAAAACAACACATTTATTATAAAAAATTTAAAAGTCATTTATAAATTTTTTCAAGAAAAGTAAATAAGGCCACCAGAATCCTGCCTTCCAAAGAAAACCATTGATGGCACATTTAATAATAATATCTCTTCCTCTATTACTACTAATATCAACAACATCAGCAATGGGTACATATTGATTATCACATGTCAGCAAATATTCAAAGAATGAATATATATATGTACACATATATACATATATATATATATATATATATATATATATATATATATATAAATTTATTTACTCAGCAGATAAACCACGTGGTGTAGATACTATTAGTGTTCCTATTTTACAGATAATGACTGAGACCTAAAGAATCTAAGTAACTTTCAAACACATAAATAGTAAATTGTGGAATAGGATTATAACTAAGGCAACATATAACAATATATAAATAAAACAAGTGAAATCAAATAGGTGATCACTTATTTTCCTAAAAAAACTTTAAACATCTTTTTGTTTTACTACCAATAATGTTTGTGGATATCATGTGGGTATATTCCATTATATCTGAATCTTTAACCACTTAAATCTAAGATGTGCCCATATTTTTAAGGTTTCTTTCAAGAGAAAAAAGTAAGGCTGTTAAGAGGCCATTCTTGAGTTAGGGCTAGTGGTCCTTCATACTAGACCTTAGAAACAATTCAGACAGAGAATAGAATAATTAATTACTTGATGAGATACTTTTTTTTTTTTTTTTTTGCCTCTGTGGTGTTACTCATAAAAGTTTCTCTTAGAGTGTTTCACTGTCCCTCATCATCATTCTACCTGCACATCAAGCCCATGATTAAATGCTATCTCCTCCATGAAGCCATCTCTAATCATTGTAACTAATAATAATCTTTCCATTCTCTGAACTACATAGCATTTTGATACATTATTTTGTTATGGTGACTATTAATTTTATACCCAGATTTGTAATAATCCACGTATGTCTCCAACAGGAACATTTTCTGATGAATTTATTATTTCCTCTATCCTTGAGGAATGGATTCATATCTTACCCATCGTTTAATCGCTCACAGCTCCTAGCACAGTGTCTGAAAATGAGCGTGAACACAAATAAATGTTGAACAAATGTGTGAAGGTATACAGATTGCAACAATTCTTGCTCCTGGAAAGTGGAAGGCATACTTTGAGGTATCCTATATCGTTGTCATTTGGAGAGTTTACAAAGAATAAAGCAAATGCACTTCTTTGCTATAAGTTTCTTATGCTTAGACTTGAGCATGAGCTATCATGTTATATCCCAGTTCCTCCAAAAGCCTTCACTGAGGTTGTTTCCTTCTTGGGAATAATCACATCAAGGAACTGGGCAGCTTCTTGTGAAAAATGGTTGTAGGCAAACTTAACTTTATTACCTTCCTGCTGGACTCTCTGCCTTACTTTTTCCTCAGTTATCAAGCACTTAGGGCTGCGCCAGTTAAATAGAGAAAAAGTATAATTTCTTAACAGACTTAGGTTTGAATGTTGCCTCCATCATCCTCTTTCTTCACCTAAACATCCTCCTACATAAAAGGGAGAAAACATTATCCTCCACGAAGTTGTTATGAAGGTGAAATTAAAATACACACATATGTACAGTTCTTAGAACAGAAAAGACATGGAATAAATCTTTTTTTAAGACATTAATTAAACCAAATCCATTGAAAGTACAATGCTTTACTCAAAGGAAAACACTCTTGGTGTGACACCTCATGATTTTTGTATCAAGAACTTCCAGAGACTTTTCAAGAACATTCCATGTTCAAGTACCTACAAGTATGGAATTATTTTCCATGCCCTTGATTCTCAAGGGAGATAATATTAGGGAAATATGGTTCAGAGAGTTGAGATAAAGCAAAGAAACTACCTTTTCCCAAATTTGCTTGGAAATTTTATAGAGAGAGGAAGGGAAAAGGAGAGAGAGAAACATCAATCGGCTGCCTCCTGCATGCCCCCTACTTAGATCAAGCCCACAACCCTAGCATGTGCCCTGATGGGGAATTGAACCGGTGACCTCTTGGTGCATGGGACAGTGCTCAATCCACTGAGCCACACTAGCCAAGGCTGCTTGGAATTATTTTGAGAATGTTTGTTGTGAGCAGGTAAACTTTTGCTTCTTGTCTTTGTCCCACTTTCAAAGTTGATCCAATCACATAATAGAAGAATATGTGCTTTAGGGTATCTATTCTAAATACTTTTCTCTATTTGTCTTTTTGAAGTTGGTGAGTCTCCAGATGAGAAGGATAGAAAAAATTCTTACTGGTAGGGAGAGTGCAGTGTGGGCAGGAGAGCTGTGCTGTTTCAAACACATCACAGAGTAGAGTGTTTGGGAAAGCCGAGCTTGACAGGATACATCTGGCTTCTAGTGTATTCGGTCAGGTTTCCCTCCAGTCCTCCAACATGTTTTCAGACAGTTGTCAGTCATTCGTTTGTTCCAGTGTCCACAGTTGTTTCCTGCATGAGGTGAAATAGATTATTCTCCTTCCAAAGAGCCTGTTGGCAGTCTTAAAAGAAAAAAAAAAAAATCTATGCTTCCAGATCTTCACCAATTAATGCTAATGACTAATAGACTCATCCAGCTCCTTGTCTCTAAGTCAAGACAATTCAACTTTGAGATATGGCAAAAGGGAAATGTTACTGTATAACAGCAAGGCCTGTTAAAATCTGGGGGAGGCCTGGAGATCCTTCATTTGAATAATTAAGTAGGATGACAATGCAAAGGAAGGTGAAAAGCCACAGCAGGGAAGTGATGTTTATTGATGCCTGCTGTGTGCAAGGGGCTGAGCATAAGCTATTTGATGCCATCTGCTCACTGGTCCTCTGAAGAAGGTGCTAATACTTTAATTTCCAAATTTAAGAAAGTGCCTCAGCAAGATGAAAATGTACATAAAGTAATAGAACTTGGTAAGGATCAAAGCAGGAACTCAGGCTGCTCTTTTCTGAGCATAAAATACTCTCTTCCAGGGAGGAATGGACCAGAAGGTCCACAGAGGATACCTCAAACACATGTTTAAAGTTGGTAAGCTCCAGCTCTCTATCATCCCTGTAGCTGACTGGCCTCTGCCGTGCCTGGGAATGTGGACTCCTTTCTTCTCTTTTCTGAAAGTTGAGTTGCATCCACCACTCTTTCTTTTATTTTGTCCGCTACCTCCACACAAGAAAAACATATTTTCTCCTGGAGAGAAAAGATAGCGTTGTCACCATCTGGTCCGATTTCAGGGTCATCATATTGCAGGAATTAAAAAGACAGAGTACCCAAAGATTCCATTTGCTGTTACGTGTGACTCCTATCACCCCAGCCTCAGAGCACCCATGAGAAAAAAATCTTCCCTTAGGAAAGAACGTAAGTAGTCAGACTAGCCCAGTGGTCGGCAAACTCATTAGTCAACAGAGCCAAATATCAACAGTACAACGATTGAAATTTCTTTTGAGAGCCAAATTTTTTAAACTTAAACTTCTTCTAACGCCACTTCTTCAAAAATAGACTCGCCCAGGCCGTGGTATTTTGTGGAAGAGCCATACTCAAGGGTCCAAAGAGCCACATGTGGCTCATGAGCCACAGTTTGCCGACCACAGGACTAGGCTTTGCAACATGCAGATCTCCTCTGTCTGAGGTCACACTCACATGGAGCAGCTTTTCCTGATCGTCCCAGACCAAGACTCAGAGGCTGCTGGCCAGTCAGATAGAAGAAACAAGATCCCCTTATGTTCAGCCATTGGTGGCAGAGCTAAAATGTCTCTCCCACAGCCTTTAGAAACTCCAAAAGCGGTCACATCTGCCAAGCTGGCAGATGTGGTTCTTCCTGGTCCAAGCTGGGCCTCACTGATGGATGCAGAGCATCAACATATTCTTGCTGGTTACCTTAAGCCAGGCATTGGCACAAGGCAGTGTTGCCAGCAAATGGGCATTTTGGTGCCATTTGTGAAAATTAACTTCCCTAATTAACTCGCTGGTTCAAATACACTCAGGATGAAGACATTAGGATGATTACCTAGAAAATTAGTACCTTGGTAGAATCCCCATGCCCACTTTTGTCTCTTAAATGTGCCAAGAATAAAATTGCTCAGATGACATTGTCAGATCTCTGAGCGTGAATAACTGATGAACGGAGGATGTTGCCACATGTTGGCTTCTGTAACCCTAATTTTAGCACATGGGTTCTGCTCAGCATGGGGTGGCCAGCGAATGATTTTCCATCCAGAGGGGAGCACTGGTGAGGATCAGAATTACTTCTTGGTTCATATTCAAGCATCTTCTTGAGCACCAGGCTACACGGCAATTATAGCTAAATGAGTTTTGCATCAGTTAGGACTGACTGCTAGGAATCTACTCTGGGGGGACCAGTAGGAGGCCTTCATTTTAGAAGCAAGAGGTTATAAAATTCCATTTGTTTACTCAGCCTACAAATGCAGTTTTATTATTTTTTATGAACTTGAATATCTCCATGTAGAGCCTCAATGTTATGAAACATTTCTAGGCCTGGGGAATTTTACTTCCTCTCTTTGAAATTCCCTATGTGTAAAGGTTGGTCATTCTCATCAGGATCAAAGATCTGGAAAATTTCTATCTTTTCAGTGATTTCACTTTACTCATACCATAGGAGTGGGTTACTCTTGCAATAAAATGTATACTTTCCCCAATTTTGTTCTATGTTCTTTATTAGGTCAGGCATGAAGAGCAGCCAGAAGATATGGGGTGGTTCAGTGTTATTGACACATGGGGGTAATGGTGTGTGCTTCCTGAAAAAAAAAAAAAAAAGACGGTAAATTTGTATTCTGAGAGTTTAAATGAATGGTTTTCAACTCTGTTACACTTTAAACTCATCTAGTGAGTTTTTTAATAGGCTAATGCCTGAGCCCCATCAAACCAGTTAAATTAATATCTCTGGGAGATGGGGTCAAGATATCTCTAAAGTTCTCTGGATGAAACTAATGTCAACCAGGATTGAAAGCCATTTATTCATTGCTGTCATAACTATATACTCATAACAATGATAAGGGTAAGTCTAGGTAAAAGGAAAATCAGAGATTGGTTAAATGTTGTATTTACCATATCTATAGATTGGATTTAATGTATTTTGTAGGTAAATATATATTTTATTTAAAAAGGAACTCCATGAGTATAGGTACATACTATGAGAAATGACAAACAGTCATTTCAATATGCAGTCAGAGCCGCCCTTGCACAACTTGCTCCATGAATCTCTGGACTGGGGCAGACTTTTGCACTTGGCTAAAACCACAATTGTTTGTAAAAACAGCAGGAAAGTGGACATCTTGACCACAGATCTGATGATTACGGGCTCTCTATCTGAAAATAGAACCAGTCACCAACCATGTATAGCCAAGAGTTATTCAGCTTGTTAGCAATAATACAAATTCTTTCTTCTTTTCACATAACTATTCCTTTCCTCTTCTCAAAACAAAAACAAAACCAACCAACCAAACAAAAAACAACCTTTTCCTTCACCCTGTAATCAAGACATTATTTGGGTTTCTGCCTGAATAGGTGCTTCCAGGATTGCAATTCTTTGATCCCAAGTGAACACTTGTTGCCTCTCATTTTGGCTTTTTAATTTTAGGTTAACAATACAAAAACAATGCAGGTGGTTACTACACCAAAATAACAATTGTTGCTATATCATGATAATATAATTTTAAATTATTATTTTTTACATGAATGCTGTTTATGTTTATTCATAGAAAATATCGGTATTAACATCTATATATTCTAAACTATCAGTAGCACATATTATGAAGATGAAACAATGAAAGTTACTTTTAAAAGAACCTCACCTAGCTTTTTATGTAGTGGCTGAATGAATGGAGTGTTCGAGTTGACATCACTGGTAATGATCTGGGTGATCTGGGGCATGAATCAGAGTTTTCAGATGTCAGTCAAGAGGAGCAGTACCCCCGAGTTCTGAACAGTCAGGACCTGCCTTTTGAACACACTCCCGATCTGAGAAGACTGTGGGCTGTTCCAGAGGCTATATTTATTCAGAACTCAGAGGTTTCACATACACATTTTGCATACTTTTTTCTTTTGAAAATATAAATAGTTTCTTCAGAAAATAAAATATTGAATTAAAACTGAGATATGCAAATGTGCTCACAGACCAGTAAATGAGGCAGGTAGAAAAGACTTCTTGACTTCAGCTAAGGAATAACGGGTAGAAGAACTTGACTGCATCAAATAAAATTAGTTACTTCTCACCTGGCCGCTGTGGCTCACTAGTTGAGCATCGACCTATGAACCAGGAGGTCACCATTTGATTTCTGGTCAGGGCACATGCCCAGGGTTGTGGGCTCGATCTCCAGTGTGGGGTGTGCAAGAGGCAGCCAACCAATGATTCTTCTCCCTCATCATTGATGCTTCTCTCTCTCCCTGTCCCTTCCTCTCTGCAATCAATAAAAATATTTACATACTAGAGGCCCGGTGCATGAAATTCGTACACAAGGAGGGGGGGAGTGTGTCCCTCAGCCCAGCTTGCACCGTCTCCAATCTGGGACCCCTCAAGGGATGTCCAAATGCCCATTTAGGCCCGAAAAATGGGCAGTTGGACATCCCTCTCACAATCCAGGACTGCTGGCTCCCAACTGCTTACCTGCCTGCCTTCCTGATTGCCCCTAACCGGTTCTGCCTGCCAGCCTGATCACCTCTAACCACTCGCCTGCCAGCCTGATCGACGCCTAACTGCTCCCCTGCTGGCCCGATTACCCCTAACTGCCCTCTCCTGCCGGCCTGGTCACCCATAACTGCCCTCCCCTGCCAGCCTCGTTGCCCCTAAATGTCCTCTGCTGCAGGCCTGGTTGCCCCCAAACTGCCCTCCCCTGCTGGCCTAGTCACCCCTAACTGTGCTCCCTTGCCAGCGGGTTGCCCCTAACTGCCCTCCCCTGCAGGCCTAGTCGCCCCCAACTGCACTCCCCTGCAGGACTGGTCACCCCTAACTGCCCTCCTCTGCAGGCCTTGGTCCCACCCAACTGCCCTCCCCTGCAGGCCTGGATCACCCCTAACTGTCCTCCCCTGCAGGCCTGATCGCCCCCAACTCCCCTCCCTTGCAGGCCTGGTCCTTCCCAACTGCCCTCCCCTGCTGGCCTGATTGCCCACAACTGCTCTCCCCTGCCGGCCATCTTATGGCGGCCATCTTGTGTCCACATGGGGACGACCATCTTGTGTGTTGGAGTGATGGTCAATTTGCATATTACTCTTTTATTAGATAGGATATTTCTTAAATAGTCACTTCTCTTCTAGGAACTGCTCTTATTAGGATACTAGAGACTCGGTGCACGAAATTTGTGCACAGAGGAGGGGTGTCCCTCAGCCCAGTGTGCACCCTCTCCAATCTGGGACCCATTGAGGAATGTCAGACTGCCTGTAAACAGGCAGTCGGACTTCCCTCTCACAATCCAGAACTGCTGGCTCCCAACTGCTCGCCTGCCTGCCTTCCTGATTGCCCCTAACTGCTTCTGCCTGCCAGCCTGATCACCCCTAACCACTCCCCTGCCAGCCTGGTCACTCCTAACTGCCCTCCAATGCAGGCCTGGTCACCCACAACTGCCCTCCCCTGCAGGCCTGGGTCCCCCCAAACTGTTCTTCCCTGCAGGCCCAGTCGTCCCCAACTTCCCTCCTCTGCCGGCCTGGTTACCACTAACTGCCCTCCCCTGAAGGCTTGATTGCCCCCAACTGCCCTCCCTTGCAGGCCTGGTCCCTCCCAACTGCCCTCCCCTGCTGGCCTGATCGCCCACAACTGCCCTCCCTTGCAAGTGTGGTCCCTCCCAACTGCCCTCCTCTGCTGGCCATCTTGTGGTGGCCATCTTGTGTCCACATGGGGGCAGCCATCTTTGACCACATGGGGGTAGCCATCTTGTGTGTTGGAGTGATGGTCAATTTGCATATTACTCTTTTATTAGATAGGATAGAGGCCTGGTGCATGGTTGGGGGCCGGCTGGTTTGCCCTAAAGGGTGTCCTGGGTCAGGGTGGGGGTTCTCTTGGGGCATGGGGTGGCCTGGGCCAGGGGCCTGTGGTGGTTTGCAGGTTGGCCACGCTCCCTGGCGACCCAAGTGGGGGCTCTGGTATCTAGGATTTATTTATCTTCTATAATTGAAACTTTGTAGCCTTGAGCGGAGGCCAGGGCCGGCCAGAGCTGGCGGGAAGCTTGGCTTCCTCCATTGCCGGGGAAACCCAAACCTCCTGCTCGCTCTGTGGCCACAGCCATGTTGATTGGGTTAATTTGCATACTCTCTCCTGATTGGCTGGTGGGCATGGCTTGTGGGCGTAGGGGAGATACAGTCAATTTGCGTGTTTCTCTTTTATTAGTGTAGATAGCCAAGCCATGAAAACAGCCTGAGAGCATGAGAGGAAAGGGAAAGGGTGTGGCTTGGGACCTTTCCTCTCCTGTAAAAAGCAGTCCTTATACCAGTTAACAGAGCCATTGGTCTTAAAACTACCAGCCAGGACACACCCTGACTGGCTTGGGGAGAACAAATACTATTGGGGAGCTGTGTGACATCTCAAAAGGGAGCAGATAGGGAAAGATTTTCATAGATTTGAAGGGGGCTAAAGGTATCCATCTGATGGTCTTGGCAGAGATTGGTTAGAACTCATATATTATAGAGCTGCTTGCTCAGTGGTCTAATCTTTAGAACCTGAACCTGTGCAGGATACCATAAGATCAGTTTCTCTGTTGTTATGTAGAGCATATGTGTCAGAATGAGCCGGTGTTAAAAAACAACAACAAGAGTTAGAGCTTACACAGTTTTCTTCCATATTATGGTTTAGTGTAGTTGATCTGTTTTGTGAGCCATGGTATAATTCTGTAAATTATGACTTCTGTTTCAATTCCTTTGGGGAAACATATTTCAAGGAAGAGATAGGGAATTGGAAAGTGTAGAAAGAAGTGGAGATGAAACAGGCATTAGAGCATCCAGTATGTACACCAAGAGATAATGCTTGTAAGTGTACATACGCTTTTCTTTGTTCATGTTAATGTCCTTCCATTGATCTTTATTTAACAAACTAGAGGCCTGGTGCACGAAATTCGTGCATGAGGGGCAGGGGGTGTCCCTCAGCCCAGCCTGCACCCTCTCCAATCTGGGACCCCTCGAGGGATGTCCGACTGCCTGTTTAGGCCCGATCCCGGTAGTCGGACATCCCTCTCACAATCCAGGACTGCTGGCTCCCAACTGCTCGCCTGCCTGCCTTCCTGATTGCCCCTAACTGCTTCTGCCTACCAGCCTGATCACCCCCTAACCACTCTCCTGCCAGCCTGATTGATGCCTAACTGCTCCCCTGCCAGCCTGTTTCCCTTGGGGTGTGGGGTGGCCTGGGCCAGGGGTCTGTGGTGGGTTGTAGTCCGGTCACGCCCCCTGGCGACCCAAGCGGCGGCCCTGGTATCTGGGATTTATTTATCTTCTATAATTGAAACTTTGTAGCCTTGAGTGGAGCCAAGCCTTCTGCTCGCTTCGTGGCTTGTGGGTGTAGCGGAGGTATGGTCAATTTGCATATTACTCTCTTATTAGATAGGATTGTTTTTCCATCAGGAACAAAGCAATAACACCAGATTTTGTTTTTTCCAGGGGTTAAGGTAGGGCTTTCTTCTCAGTCCTTTGTCTTTTTTAGAAGTCAGATGTTAAACAAACATCTCCATTTCTGCTCAACCACATAAGCAGCCATGTAGTACTTGGGCTTTTTCTTTGCTTCCCATTGATATTAAAAATACATAATACAGCCATCTTGCAGATGCCCAATGGAGACTTTTTATCCAAGTGGTCCTAAGACTTCCTGGTCTGGGTTTATTCTTGCTTCCATGCTTTTCATGAATAAATCACTGTATCTTTGATCAGCAGCAGCATTTCATTCTCCTATCAAATATTTTACCCATTGGGTCAGACAGCATGACCTTTGAAACTGACCTTGCATATATTTTTGCATGTCTTCTCCAGAGTTGGCATGAGATGTGTCAGGGTCTCAGCTATTCCATATTCCTCCAGGCTGTTCATTTGATGGGAAAAAAAAAAGTGAGGATACAATGGACATTTCTATAGCTTTCTTTTAGATCTTCCTTTATCCTGAGAAACACCCCAGGGCCATAAAGGGTTGTATGGAAGCCCATTCTGATCTGTGTAAATAGAAGTGAACAAAGAACTTGCCTGAAGGCTCACACTGGAGACAGAATTTGAGTCTAGAACACACACTGTCTGATGCCTATTTTCTCCTCAGGACCCCACAATGTAGATGTCACACTCCGACCCTTGTTTTTTTTTCCTTCAATACAACCACTGAGAATTATAGCATACTAAGAAATCACCAATGACCTGCAAGCAGTAACACTTTTTGCACATTCCAGGGAGTTTGCCACAAGAGGAAACTGGAAGAAAATGTAGGAATTGGAGGAAGAAAGTCAAAACATAGTTGTGTTCATTGGCCTTTAGGGTCTGTTTCAGGACTTCACCCAACTTTTCCTCTGTGATGCTCCTTGCAACACATTCATTCACTTTGGAAAGATGGCAAATTGCAAGTAGAAATGACATGTGTTCTTCATTAGGTTTCTCTCTTTCTCTTTCTTTTCTTCCCCCATACTTCTTACTGGGAAAAAATAAACTCCCTTGTTTCAGATCCCTTTCATGTTAATAGGTGTTTCAGCATAAGATGATACAATAAGGGAAAATGAAAGTAAACACTCCTCTATCAATCTGTATTCTTGATGTTGAGAGTACTTAGAGTAGGCCAAGGACCCCAGAGCCATCTAAGTGCCGCCACATAGCTGCCACCTGTGTCCTGGTTTAGGGACACAGGATTCGTTAGTGTAGGGTGGGTGATTTGGAAAATAATTTTGGACTTAAAACTGTTGTTTAGTTGCTTTAACAGCTGCTCCCCAGAGCCACATACCACTTGACATGAAAGAGGGAGCAGTGTCTTGTGTAAGTGGAGCAGGTGGATGCTAACACGTGACGCTGGCATTGAAGAATTGGCTTTCTGGGATGAAGAGTTCCCTCCTGACTTTTTTGATGGTATTTACAAAACTAAGCCACAGCTTCTTCTGATGCTAACAGCCACTTGGGCTGCAGAGCAATTGAGGAGGGCCTCTGGAGAAAGGTCAAACCGCTGGGCAAACACATTACGATTTGGCTCACCAAGCCAATCACAGATACCAGCTTCCTGGCCCAGGTGAAATACTGGCTGTTGTTGTTGTCCATTCAAACAAGAGGCAATTAGTGTCTTTTTACCTAGTAGATTTTTGAAAGACAAGTTTGAACACGATATGAATTTAGGGCACTTTCATTACTTCTACATGTTGCTCTTTCTGGAGTGTATTTGTCCCCATATTTGTTAAACTGCTCAAAGGTTACCTCCTAAGCCACAGCTTCTCTGCTCTCCCAGGTTGAGTCCTCCCTGATTATTGCCGCCTCAAAGGTTTGTCTTTCTATGGCTAAATGGCCTGTGAGCTGCTTCAGAGATGTTAGGCTTCGTATACCCGCCGGCCTAACACGGTACCTTGTTCACAGGCACTGAACAGAATTGACTGCATCTCTATTACTCTTGGGGGAATATTTCAGGTTGCCATCTGAAAGAGTGACCCTGCCAAAAAGATTTCACATAAAATCCATTTGCCCTGCTACAAATGAGACCATCTTTCCTTCAGGAAAGTCCACATTTGGAATTTTCACTTGGTACTTTACCCTTCAAAAACTACTTGGAGCCCAGTCTGTATGGCTTAGTGGTTGAGGTCACCGGTTCAAATCCTGGTCAGGGAACATGGCTGGGTTGCAGGCTCAATCCCCAGTGTGGGGCATGCAGGAGGCATCTGATTGATGATGTTTCTCTCTCCTCAATGTTTCTATCTCTTTATCCCTCTCCCTTTCTCTCTCTCTAAAAACCAATCAAAAAAACTATTTTTTTTTTAAAACTACTTGGAGAATGGATAATTTCAAGTTATTCTTTAAAGAAAATACATGGGGCTGGGCTGGATGACCTCTCAGTGACCTCTCTAGCTCCCTCCCCACTGTCAGCACCCTCAGCTCATGCAGGGAAACTGTGATGTAGGTAAGGGGATACTTGATTGGGAGCCTGAGGTCCCCGTTCCTCTGCCCAGCACCACCATCAACTAGCTGAATTATTGGGATAATTACTCTTTCCCAGGGACTCTGGTTCATCTATACAAGAGAGAGTTGGGACCAATGACATCCAAATACAATGTCTCACTCTGTCATGGTCTGTGAAATACCAAAGTTGGCAATCCAGTTAATGGCTGTTTTCTAATCTTAGTCTAGCAGATGGGTTCCCTGCACCCCTGTTGTTAGGAATTTTTTCATCATTAAAATAATTGAGTGGGATTTTTTTTTTCTTTTGACCTCTCTCTACCACTATAATAAAGTAAATAAAACTCTTTTTAATAAAATTCTGCACTGCTATTTGGTGACTAGTGTTCTGGGGACTTCCCTGATGTACAACATAGGAGTAGAGTGGAAAGGGTGCTGGAATAGAAGCCAGGCATTCCGAGGTCCAGTCAGGCTCTGCCACTAACTGGCACTATGGCCTTGGGCTGGTCACGTCTCCTCTTGGGCTCTCTGTTTCTCACCTGTTCATTGAAGGATCTGAGCTACATGATCTTTATAGTTCTTCAACTCTTGCATTCTATGAATCCTAAGCAATGACATCTCCTAAGAGAGTGGGGGCTGAATGGAAATTTCATGTCACACTACTCCAAAAGCCAAACAATTAACTATGGAATTCCAACAGTCAACTCCCTCTCTCTGTCCCTACCCCCTGCCTGTCTGCCTTAATGGCATTTTCAGAGCCTTCTGTTTAGAACAACATGTCAGTCCCAGACTAATTGGCATCTTTCCATCAATGTCAAGGGAGCCAAAGGGGTCTCTGCTCAGAATTCTCCTAATTCTCCTCTTTAAAGTGGGGGTAGGGAGAGCCCGCAGCCTTTGACATCTCCCTTGATATCGGAAAGCCTATTCTGACTGCATTCACCTTGGTTCCTGTTTCTTCAGGATGTGTGCTCATTTGATAAATTTCACCAAACACTGTAGCTGTCTACATCATTTGATATTCATGGCATTTACCAGGCCAGATGAAAACCACAGCTAAAGAGACTGAAGTTCAAAAAGGAGAATGAGGAAGGTACCTTTTCCTGCTAGGTCCAGTATCATGTGGGGTTTAACAGCATGGACTCCCAAGGACAATTGCCTTGATTTGAATCTTCATTTGCCACTGAGTCAGGCACATGGCAGAGGGAAATCTAGTTTGTATGTCTTTGTTTACTTATTTGTAAAATGGGGCTGGTGAATTCAAATGCAAGCCCAATAAGATTAATAAAATAATGCTGGTTAATTCGTGGAAGGTTTACCACAGGATAGCTTTGAATGTTAAAATTCTGATGTTTAACTTTATTTTTGTCTTACCAACATTTTCAGTGTGCCACTCCCACTGTGAAACCAGTTATCTTTCAGTGGTTGGCAGCAGCTCATCTCTGCCCACCCCCTTAAGTCCTTGTTTCCCTGGGCTCCTTTACCTTGATGCCTATGAGATCTCTCTGTTTTGCGATGATTATTTAGTAAAGCACTTTTCTCTTGGGGGGACCCTGCTCCCAACCCTTCCCTCCAGACCCGAGATACTCTAACTCCTGACCTGAGCAACTGTGCAGCTTAGAGCTACCCTTTGTATGAAAGAAGATGCTTAACCACAGAGGGGGGTTGAATTATTGCTTCTGATGTGCACTCAGTAAGCATGAGGGATACAATCCACACACATTTAAAGCATCTTATTCTGCTCAAAGAAGGAGAAATGTCCCTCATTTATGGAACTTGCTGAATGGAGGTCTAGTTCGCACTTATTGTTCAGTAACCAATTCCATTTTCTTTTCTCCCTATTTCTCTTCCTTTAATATAAACAGCTGGGACTGTGTAGTGTGCCGCATAAGAATTAAGAATTTCTCATGAGGGGGAGAAAGTAGAAGCAATTCATTTAATGTGTTTTATCGATTGTACGGCACATTTACTCCATGGGTTCAAGACACCACATGTCTGTTCTCTTGAAGGCAAGTCCAAATCACTTACAGCAACTTTACAGAAATTCAAAATTAAATGGAAATATGACTATGAAGCCATCAGCTAAAAAGCATTGGCTCCTCATGAGGGATTCTCCTCTCTTTCTCTCTCTCTCTTTTTTTCTCTCTCTCTCTCATTTGTATCATATTTCATAGTGATGTCCTTAAAGAAAGCTTTCTCGGGCCTTTCCTGCAGCTCTTGGAAGGCCACCTTTGGTAAAAATCAAGAAAAAATGTACAGGTCTTAGAACAAAATTGAACAGGATACCTGCTTTGGGAAAAGTATGACAATCAGTAAGCAAACAATCCTATATAATAAAAGCCTAATATGCTAAGTGTCTGGTAGTCCAGTCATCCTTTCAACCAATCAAAGTGTAATATGCTAATGATAAGCTAAGGTTGCTCAACTGCTTGCTATGATATGCACTGACCACCAGGGGGCAGATGCTCCAGCTGGTTGGTTAATTTGCTGCTGGGATCCGGCCAATTGGGACTGAGGGAGCCCTCCTGTGTTCCCTCCCTGGCTGGCCAACCTCCCATGCACTGGTGGGGTCCCTCGGCCTGGCCTTTGCCCTCTTGCAATTCAGGACCCCTCAGGCATGTCAGAGAGCCTGTTTCGGTCTGATCCCGCTCAATAAAGGAGCTGCTCCCTGGTGGTCAGTGCCTCTCCCGCCTCCGTGGCACTACTAAGGATGTCCTATTGCTGGCTTAGGCCCGCTCCTCATCAGTCGGACATCCCCCAAGGGCTCCTGAAACTGTGAGAGGGCGCAGGCCATGCTGAGTCACCCTCCCCCGAGTGCACAAATTTTGTGCACCGGGCCTCTAGTTATTTATAAAATCAAACTAGACTGTATATAAAAGTTGGCTGTATTTGTAAAAATCAAAACATGTTAAAAAACACTCAACATTAGATAAACACTGTATGCCTGGTTTTCACTAATGTCTACAGGATGGGTATTGTGGTGGTGACTTATGTGAGGACCAGCCTAAACAATGATGGTGGTAATATATGAATGGTTACATGGCCCAGGTATCTAGAGGAAAAATGCAAATTATAATAAAGGTGAGGAGCCAAGGTAGTATCTAGAAATTTAGAACTGGATGTCAGTTTTGAGAATGCCAAATATGATACCAGGAGTCAGGAATATGGGAAATGGGATAAAATGAGATTTTTAGAAGAGGATTGGAGCAAGTGGCTCAGGCCTAATGCCCTATATCACAATAGGATGACAGAGGTCAGCTTTCAAATGATCCACATATGTGGCCTGGGAGTAGCCCTGACTTGGGCTCTACTTGCTCTTACTCCTGACAGGAGTTCTCATGTGTGTATTAATGGTGACTATGGATACTTTTAAGTACTAATTTGTCATGGGTCAGAGATAGACAAGGAGGAATTAGAGCAAAAGGGGAAAGGGAGTGGCTACAGAGGTCCTGCGTGATTACAAGTCCTTAGAAACTAATTTTCTTTATCTGCCTACTCCCAGCTCTGCTGCAACCAACAGCTGGGCCCACACTGCTGAGGAACTAAGACTTTCTCACAGGAGAAAAAAAATCCAAAAACAATTCATTTAATGCATGTTATTGATTATATGGCTCACATGCTTCCTGGAGTCAAGATAGCTCATGTCCATTTTCCTAATGGCAAGTTCAAATCATCCTTGTGTGTGTAAGGGGAGGGGATGGAAGAAGGAGAGAGAGGAAAAGAGGGAGGGAGGGGAGAAGAGAGGGAGAGAGAGAGAGAGAGAGAGAGAGAGAGAGAGAGAGAAGAAAGAAGGAAGTAAGGGAGGATGGAAGAAGGAAGGAAGAAACCTAGAAGAAAAATACTTAAGAACTGAATGAAATTCATATTTTAAAGCAAATGTGGGGTCTGGAGAAGGACAGATGCCAATGCAATGCAGTCTTTAGGAATAGTTCTAGAGATGTCAGGGTCTAGAGTAAGAAAGAATAATCATTTGCAAGGTTTGGAGTATCTTGTTGCCTGGTATCAAAGAAACAGGTCACAAGTGTTATTATTTTCCACAAATGAAAAGATTGTGAGAAAACCTCTGAGGAAGAGGTGTATCTAGCTTATAGGTTACTGGTAACACTGAGAAGAGAAAATGGACTTTTCAGGCTGAAGGAAAGCCAGGCGGGGAAAGAAACTAAATGCTTTACATATGTATCCAGACAATTAATGGGTCTGTGCTGCCTGTTACTACTTGAGCCAATTAAGCAGAGACAGGATTGAATCATATATGAGCATTTATTGCAATAATGCCGGCAGTATGGGGGAGCAGCAGGTCATCCACAAAATCTGCTCCGCCCCCCACCATAAGCCAGCTGCTTATATTGGGTAGAAGGACAAAGATTACATGGGGAAGTAGGCAAAAGGGATAAGAATGGGTATGCAAAATGGGCAGTTTACAGGCAATGCAGGCTAGGGGTATGCAAGGGCCTGCAGGTATGCAAAGGGCTGGGAGTTTTCAAAAGGAAGGTGCCTCTGGTTTCTGCAACAAGATTGCTAATCTTTCCATGATAATAGGCAGCTCTCAGATGTGGAAGATGGGTCACATTTCCAGGGGAGCTCCCAGGTCCCACATGCAACTCCCAGCCAGGTTAGACTTGTGCTTTCTTTAATCCCTCAGCTCAGCCTGCACCCTCTCCAATCTGGGACCCCTCGAGGGATGTCCGACTGCCTGTTTAGGCTGGTAGGATCAGGCCTAAATGGGCAGTTGGACATCCCTCTAACAATCCAGGAATGCTGGCTCCCAACTGCTTGCCTGCCTGCCTTCCTGATTGCCCCTAACCACTTCTGCCTGCCAGCCTGATCACCCCCTAACTACTCCCCTGCCAGCCTGATTGATGCCTAACTGCTCCCCTGCCAGCCTGGTGACCCCTAACTGCCCTCCCCTGCAGGCCTGGTCCCCCCCAACTGCCCTCCCCTGCAGGCCTGGTCCCCCCCAACTGCTCTCCCCTGCAGGCCTGGGTTCCCTCCCCCCCCACCCTGCCCCAACTGCCCTTCCCTGCAGGCCCGGTCACCCCCAACTTCCCTCCTCTGCTGGCCTGGTCACCCCTAACTGCCCTCCCTTGCAGGCCTGGTCCCTCCCAACTGCCCTCCCCTGCTGGCCATTTTGTGGTGGGCATCTTGTGTCCACATGGGGGGCAGCCATCTTTGACCACATGGGGGCAGCCATCTTGTGTATTGGAGTGATGGTAAATTTGCATATTACTCTTTTATTAGATAGGATAGCTGGTCCTCAGTATTCCACTTCTGCCCCTAACACATGCAGCACAGACTTGGAAGCTGCTGAACTTAACACAGCTTGGGCTCCAGAAGATTCCTGCTATGGAGGAGAAACTCCTGTTACCACAGGCAGGACTGAGAGGGTGGTTTTGCAGATTATTCCCTTCAGCAGGGTCAGGGGATACTGACAAGGATTAGAAGAGGAGATGGGCTCCCTTGGGTGTTGGCAGATTTGGTCTACAAGGAAGGCAAGGATTATTTGGTGCAAGGGAGTCCCTGGACTTGGGAGCGAGTCTCCCTCAAACAGCACAAGTTGGTTCCACTGGACAGTATAGAGAGCTTCATTTTCTAGTCTCCATGCTTCAGCTGTTGGTAATTTACAGGGGCAACAACATAGATCCTGTCTGCCCAGAAATCCCTGGGTACCTCAAACCAATTACAGCTCTTCACTCCTGTTACTGATTTAAAAATGTATCTGGGATAATGTCAAACAGCATCGAGAAAAGATTTTGGGCCTCAAATAAAGCAGGAGTGACCTCCTTACCCTCAATTTTCCCAGAGTGTCAGGACACCCCTCCACAGGGTGAAGGAGTGTATAAATTTAATCTGGTGGCTCATAGCAGGGTTGAATGGAGGACCAATCAGTTGTCACTCTAGGCAGTGACAAGCTCCCAGCCTGTCAGGAATGGGCAATGAAGCACAAGCTGCCATTAGACACAGCCATGTCACCGGAGGACGAGGAAAGGGGTGGAGGGGTCCTCACAGCTCTGCCTTTGTTAGGATGGTGTTCTCAGCCCTTGAGAGGGAATAAGATCCCTAAATAGTGAGAGAGGGCCCCTCCTGAGCCAGTCAATGGGTTCCTACTTAACCATCTTTTTAGGAGATGGCAGAAACCATTTGACAGCTATGATTCTACTTTCTCTGTCTCTCTTTCTCTGTCTCCTCAGATCTTATAACACATGTTTGCCTATAAGGAGCCTCTTGTGGACTCTTTTTATTCAAACTGTGGTCTACACACCAGCAGTCTCGGCATCACCTGGGAGCCTGTTAGAAATGCAGAACCTCAGGTCCCGCCCTAGACCTACTGAATTTCAGAACCTGCATTTTAACAAGATTTTCAGATGATATTGACCTCTGTTGCAGATAGGTCTCTAAATATCCAATTTTACTGAAAAAAAAAATCCCTTAGCTATTGCTGCTACTATAAACATCAGTGACTTTCTTTCGTATAATACTGAATACAAACTTTTTAAGCCATTCAGCTGAACTGGATCAGGTAAAAAGAGAACATCCATTTCCCCCACCATTCAGTTGTCGCTTCCCATAGAAACCAAACACAGATCGAATAGAAAGGGAATGCAGGAAACATTTAATTTCTTTTAAGCTTGATACCCAGTTTCTTCCAGATTCAGGGTCAGTGTTATTTTCATGGCTCAACTGAATTGCTTGTCTGTCTGAGCGTGTGTGTGTGTGTGTGTGTGTGTGTGCGCGTGCGTGCGTGAGCGCGTGCTGCCCACATAAACCTACCCATTATCCTCAGCAATTAGGCCATTCTAGATAAGGCAATGTGCTCCATCTCTTTGCAGCATCTCTTTCCTTTAATTTCTTGAAAAAAGCATGGTGCCCTTTGCCATAGGTTCATGCTCTGAGAAAAGACAGAGTGAATGATAAATTAGGGATAAATAAAGGTGCTAGACTGTCTTGTTAAAGTGCCTTAGCCCCTCTGTGCTCATCACCACCCTTTTCTGTCTGTTCTCACCAACTCTTCCTCAGGGCATCCCTGCCCAACTCACTCAAACTGCCTACTTCAAGGGAGGATTTGGAAGTGTCACTGCTGTAGCCTCTCTTTATTCAGGAGAAGCTGGAGGAGCTCAGAGGCCCTGCAGCTGGTCTAGGAGGGAAGACTTGCAGAATGCAGAGGCTCACGTGCCCAGAGAAACCATGGAAGTGGAAGTTCATCTGGAGCTAATCTTTGTACTCCTTTCCCTTTGTTCTGCCCCACTGATCCCTAATCCACGTAGCCATCAAGATCCCAAATGTGAACTAGTCAGCCCACCTTTTCCTCTAGTCACATTTCACCCCTCATCAATGCCCTGTCTGAGATTCATTGCATTTATTTGCTCAAATATAAACTGAGCTCCAGTGAGGGGCTTGTTGTTCTAGTTGTTCTAAATATATGGATAAACAAGGCAGAATCCAGACCACTTCGCCTCAGTGAAGAGTAGTAAAATGAGTGTGGGCTTTGGGGCCAAAGTGGACTGGACTAGAATTCTGACTTTGACCCTGACTCTGACTTGGAAGCTATATATAGTCAAGTTGCTTAAACTCTGCAAGCCTCACTGTTCCTGGAAGCCAGTCTTCTCTTAAAAAATGAGATTGAAAAACATCTTATACATAATGATCAGTGCACAGACTTCTCATATCTTCTCAGGCACATCATAGCTGCTTAATAAATACTGAACTGAACTGAATTCCAAATACAATTTTACAAATAAATGTAATATAGGAAAACCCGAGTTCCAGCTGTGCTACCAAATAGCTGAAAGTCATTGGATAAATCCTTTAACTTTAAGGCTTTTTTTTACACAGAAAAAGAATAAATTGAAAAACTCCCTTCTAAAAGCTCTAGCATGTGATTCATCTCTAGAATTACAAACTTTTGTGAAATGCTACATCAACCTTCTATAACAAATGCCATATCCACAGCTTACTAAGATTTGAATATATAAATATATAATAGTACATGCTACATATATAACACATATATTAATATCAATAATGCATATATTTATTTTCAGTCCTCTTTGCTAGATTGGAGTCACAATGATCTACTACAAGAACATCAGGAGTTAAATGTAAATACTTCTGCCTTTGGATGTGGCTCCTATTGTAGGCCACTGCTACCCATGCTGAAGACAGATCATAATTCTACTCGAGGCATTGGTGCTCTGTTAAGAGAAAGGTGGCAGATAATCAACAGGCTCTTTCAGTCTCATTGGTAAGATTCCAACTTTCCTAAAATATGAGACACATACCAGTGAAATATATAGTGATTGAAAAAACAAACAACCTTACACTTGGTCAGCAGAGCCCAACATCTCTCCCATTAGAAATGACCTAACCACAGGAATCTGTGTTGCCCATATTCCTAAAGCCAAAACTCATCCTGGCACCTGTGTTAAGGTAAGCTTCTTTGCAGTACAGTGACATTAATTCCTAAGGGCTTCTACTCTCAGGCCAGAATTGTGAGGGAGAGAAAGTTAAAGGTGTATTTTAAAGCAGAGCCTGTCTCAGGGACTGGATTGAGATCATCAGTTTACATCTCCAGCTGTTATCTCCTCAACTATTCCTCGTTTCTTGTCTTGACATATTGGGCCCTGGGGATGGGCCCTATTGATGATAATAGAGATTCACAGAAAGAAGAAACTGTTTCTCAATTCAAATGATATGGGCCTGGTTGGAGGCAGAGACTGTTTATTGGCCTCCACTGTTCAGCAACTAATAAAATTAATTCTTTTAAAGAAGAGCTGCAAGTGAAATACTGTAGACACTCTGCAGTGTCCTGGCTCACTGGGATATTAAATGAGCCAGACTTAGGTGTATGGAATTGCCCCCAAGGGGTTGTTCTTAGAGAAGTCAGAGTAGATGATGCAAAGATTAAGCACTTCTCAGCAGAAATGCTGCAATATCACGTTGTGAGTTGTTTTATTGTCTTTGTATCAGAGCCAGGAAACATGTGGCCAGCAGTCTGCAACAAGCCCTCTTATATTTAACATAGCAAATGATAATTTTTGAACATGAATACCATCTGAGATTGAGATCGAAAGACAGAATTCATTGCAAGTCAATTATTGATTTTTACGTGTAAGAGGAAAGTCATGGCCATCGGGACTCTGTAAGTCTTGCAAATCATCCTCTAGTCCTTGCAGCTTCTTTGGTCACCAGAAAAATGACAGAAGGCTGACTAATAGTGACTTCAGTTTGCAGAGATTGTTTCATCCATCATACTGGTGATTCTGGTTTCTCTTTATAATATTATTGATGATCAGTTGGGGGTATTACTCATGATGGATTCTGTGAGCAAAGGTAACATAGAAATGATAAGTTAGGTAGATAGTAGAGTTCCAAAAATCATTAGACTTTTCTGCAGTTATATGGGATGAATAAGTCTAGAGATCTAATGTACAACATGATAATGATAGTTAATAAAACTATTAAAAACTGGGAATTTTCTAAAATAGTAGGTTTTATTAGTAGGTATTTACATCACAGGAAAGTAACTATATAAGGAGAAGATATTAGCTTGATTGTGATAATCACTTTATTACATATATATGTGTGTGTGTGTATATATATATATATATATATATATATACATATATATATATATATAGTCATGTTGTATACCTTAAATATATATGCTTTATTTTAAAATAAAAAAACACACAACAAAACATAATCATCAGACTTTCCACCTTTTTGGATGAAGTAGAATTGAACTAGAATTAGGCAGAGCTGGATGCAGATAAGGCTGCTTTGTTGATAATGTTTTTTCTTTAATGGCAATGAGATCACGCACAACACAAGGAAAAACAATGTTATTTCACTTTAAGACAAATTGTTGGAGAAGCTGGGTGCCCAGTGAAGAAAAATTTGTTCTTGTTGGTTACAAATACCTTCAAGTACAAATTATTGAAAATTTATTCTTTATCTCTTTAGGTGCAGAACTTCATTTTAGGCCACAGGTAGACTCCAAACTAATGGAAAAGCAGAGCTCTTGATTCAAGAGGCTCTGTGTCTTTTTCCTTCAACAGTCATTCATTCACTAGCTCTTTATTGAGAGCTTGCCATGTGTAAGGTTCTCTTTCTATCTGAATGTTCAGCAGCTAACAAAATTAAAAAACAAGTATTTTTTTAAATATATTTTTTATTGATTTCCAAGAGGAAGGGAGTGGGAAAGAGAGAGATAGAAAACATCAATGATGAGAGAGAATCATCGATCAGCTGCCTCCTGCACACCCCACACTGGGGATCAAGCCTGGAACCTGGCATGTGCCCCAACTGGGAATTGACTGATTGGGACTCGAACCATGACCTCCTGGTTCATAGGTTGATGCTCAACCACTGAACAGCTGGCCAGCCTGCATCTACTCTTTATTTGGGGGTATTTGCTGAATTTGGCCATGGGCAAATAAATGATGCTGTTATTGAACTATCGTTTTTTTTTGAGCAAGGAGATAGGGTTCTATTTCTAAGGTTGATGATTGGAATTCTAAAGAGAAGGCAGGCCATTATCTTAGGACAAGGCAATCCAATTAGTAGAAGAAAGAAGACCTCTGCCAGTTGCAGACATTCAGGAACTTGAGCAACCTATAAGAATAGCATGGATCTCTGGGCACTGAGAGACTTCAATAAACAGGGTTAAAAGCCATGAAACACTTAAAATAAGAGTGAAACAGAGGTTTCCCAGTATTAATGCACACAACTGTGATATCAAAGTATTCGTGTGAGTGTGTGTGTGTATGTGATTATGGACAACTCTAACAAAATCTCTTGCTTTCCTGAACAGAGTAGGCAGAAAGCAATTTAAACTTTTTTTGATCAGATAGAGTTATGAATACATGCACTCATTCATTTATAGGGATCTCTCAGAAGAATTTTTTTAATTATAGAGGGCAGAGCTTCTTTTCTCCTTTAGTTATCCCACACTCATGTACATTCAAAGCTCAGTGAGTCCTCCAGACCCTCCATTGCTCTTTTCAGATGTCATTTCATAATGTATTGGCTTCCAGGGGCCTCCTACTCTCCATTCCTAACTCTATACTTAATTACTTTACATCTATAGCGTGAAAAAAATTAAGTATTAGAGGAAATCAGATTGTAAAAGCTTGTTATATGATCGTTAAACCAATCCTTTGAAGGTAGCCCAATGTTTCTTCCATGAAGTCAAGTGTATGGTCTTTTTAAAAACAAAACACACACAACTTATTTTTTAATATATTTATTTTATTTTGTTTTATTTTTTTTCCATCACCATTTACCCCCTCTATGCCCTCTTCCACCTCCCCCTCTCCCCCCTGCAATTGGTCTTTACGACACTTTCCTGTGTGTTTTCGTTATGTCTCGGTTAATTAGCTATATTCTGGCTGATTTTGATTGCTTGAAGGCTGACCATTGGGTTAATAGGGTGTTTTTATACTTCATGAATAAGATTTGATTACAAAGCAATTTATATGGCAACTAGAACAGTTAAACATAGTGTTAGGGGCTGTCTATTCCAAATATTGATATTGTCAGTTGATTCCCAGATGCCCTTTGAAAGGAATACTGCACTTTAGCATAAGCCAGTATTTCCTGGATTATGAACATGAACCCATGTGTTGAACTACCCTTACTTCTGACCCCCTGCATATGTCAGCGGAGAAGCAGAAATATGAGCTGACACCACAAGCAGGGAAACACTTCCTGACAAAACTTTAGTAAGTATAGACTGACCCCCTTTTCACACCTCTTTAAGTACATGCTGCAGGAACCTGTTAATACCTTGTATTACAAGAATCCCCAGAGCTGTGTCCACATTTAGAATCTTCAAAAGAAGAAACAGAATGAAAGAACATATAGGGGGTGCTGGGCAGCCCTGCTCCGTTAATATGGCCTGGAGGTTGTTGAGTTAGGAAGGAGGTGGATAGATGGAGGAGGCCTTTAGGAAGCTGTGGAACCAGGGTTGGCTTTCCAGGCAAGTGTATGAAATTTTCTTTGGTTCGCTTCCATTTTTCACTTTCTTTACCTTCTACTCGTTTCATTGTCTCTGGCCAAAACACTTCTCCCCAGGGTTATCAGACTGTGGTTATTACCTAATAACCCCAAGTGGCAGCACGATTTTTATAGGAGCACCTTTAAGGTGGAAAATATTTCAGTATTTAAAGGAATTATGTAAATGGTCAATATTTTATTAAAGCCCCCCTCCTCATCCCATTCTATAAAATAAGAGAGGAATATGCTAATTATCCGTTATGCCCTGAGGCGTAACGACCAACTGCATAATGACCTGATCATGGATCTGCAGGAGGGTGGGGCAGCGAACTACAAGTGGGTGGTGGAGAGCTACAAGAGGGGGCAGGGCAGCAAGCTATGAGGGGGCACCGGGGGGGGAGCTACAGGAGGGCAAGGCAGCGGGCGGAGAGATACAGGAGGGTGGCAGCGACCTACTGGTGCACGGATTTGTGCGCAGGGCTACTAGTTATATATAAGTTCCTACTTGCTCACGCTTAGAACCACCTGCCTGTTGTATCTGCAGGGTGAATAATGGAGTTGATTCTCTAACCTCAAACAACCACCACATATAAGGTGAATCACAGTTTAGGGCAAAAGTAGCAGGAAAGGGAAGTGGGCATTTGGATTGAATTGGAGTTGAAGCCACCAGCTTTGCCGATAAATATATTTTATTCTGAATCTGTTCAATGATTACAGCCAACATTCACATGCAAAGAAAAAAAGTGCTCCTGCATTCAGGAAGGGAAGTACTAGGATTATTTTTCAACCCAGTTGGTCTAAATCCTCATCTTCCCCTTCTTGGCTTCTGCAAGCAGATGCTGAACATGCTTTGAGCAAAGGGCTAGGGGTTTCCTGCCAAGCAGCTCCAGAGGCATCTTCAATCCACAATCACTGAAGACTTTCCCAAAAGGCTTTAGGAGTACAAATCTCTTTAATTAAAATGGGAAAAGCCACAGCGAGTGAGGCAAGGGGGTTGCCTGAGATGGGAAGGAGGAGGGAAATGAAGGAAAGAAAGGGAAGGGGGAAAAGTAATAAATATTTTATAAGTGTTTTCAAACACTGGCTGTCTAACCCCCAGTGGAAAATGCCACTTGATGGATTATATTTTGGGTTGGAAAGTGAGGCTAATTCTATGTAATGAGAGGTGAATGGGACTTCAGGCCCTTATCCAACCACAAGAGACCCCTTACAAAAGAGTCTGCTCTTTCAGTCATTAATTTTTTATGAAGTTTAATAGGCCTGAGCCTAGAGACCTTCTGTGGTGTTGATTAGCTTCATATTTCTCTCATTAATGTAGAATCTGATTAGCTCTTATAAAAATCATTTCATCTCAGGCTTCAGCATGGCTACCGCATTGTTCTGATATTAAGAATTGCAAGTTTGTTTCACCTGAGGCAAAAAAATCCACAGGGACAAAGGCCCTGGCCTCTTGCTGTTACAGAATGGGATGACTGGGGAGACCAGCTGTCTCTCACATTTTGCTGGCTGCAGGTTGGAACTCTCAACATTTGGACCAGGATAACTTTCTTGGAGGCCCGCAGAACAGGGACACTGCAAAGAGAGATGACTCAAAAGCATAGGCAACAGCCAGTGTACCAGTTGGGGTTTGCTCAGGAAAAGCAAAACTGCTGAGTGATATACCAGAATAAGGGGTTGATAGAGGGGTTCAATTTTATGCAATCAGAGGAGCTGGCAAAGAGGTCTCCTGCCCTCACCTGTTGGGCCTGAAGATACTATAGATCAGCCAGACTGGGAGTAAGGAAGGAACACTGGACATGAATGAGGACAGGAACACACCGGAACCCACAAGGACAAGCTGGGACCCAGAAGGACACACTGGAATCCATCTCTGTTTCTCACTACTTCCAGCCGTGATACCATGGCTGATTGAGAGGACACGTCTGTGCCCTTTGTCATAGTGATGGGTACACACTTGGCTCAAGAAAGAGGAACCGAAGAAGGGGATCTGGCTGCTTCTGGAGGAGCTGCAGGTTCAGGAGTTGCCCAAGTCAAGAAGGTGAGCTAACTAATCAGCAACAACATGCAAGAGCTGCCACAGTGTCCGACGCCCTCGTTGACCTTCAGAGAGTAAAAATGGCTACTCCTTTTCTCAAAACTTATCATTGTCTTCTCATTTTGCTCAGCGTAAAAGCCAAAGTTCTGACAATGGCTTAAAAGGACCCACATGATTTTGACTTTATGTCCTACTACAACTCTTCCCCTCCCTCCTTTCTCTTTGTCTGTATATACCTACTTGCCAGTTCTTGAATAGGCCAGACATACACCTACCTCAGAACTTTGGTTCCTGTTTGTTCCCTCTGCCAGAAATATTCTTCCTCCAGATATCCACATGGTCTACTTCCTCATTTTCATTCAAGTCTTTGACCAAAAGTCATCATCTCAATGAAGTCTTTCCCCACAACTCCCAGTCTTCCCAAGCACCCTAAACCTCAATTGCTTCCATCGGATTCATCATTTTCCAACATACTGTATTATTTTTATTTTATCCTTACTAATAAAGGCTAAGTAGTCATCACGCCCTCAGGCGTGATGCCCTCATGCTGTCACAAGATGGCTGCACGCACAGTGGAGGTGGGGTTCCCACGGCCCTGCGTGTGTGCTGGGGGGGGGGGGGGGGGTGCGCGAGGCCCCGGCGGCCGCTCTGCCTGACTTCTGCTGGGCTTCCCACGGCCCAACACGCACATCACAGAGGCGGGGCCCCCAGCTCCAGTCTACCTCTTTGGGGCAATTTATCGAGGAGCCTGTGTGGGTGGGGCTTACCTCTTTGGGGTGATTGATCGCGGGGCTCCCACACTGTGAGAGGGCACAGGCCAGGCTGGGGGACCCCCCCAAGTGCACAAATTTTGTGCACTGGGCCTCTAGTTTTATTATGGTTAGCTTTGATGTCTGTCTCTCCACAATAAAAAAATAAGTTCCACAAGGGCAGGGATTGTTGTCTATTTTGTTCACTGATATATCCCTAGCATGTTGTTCACTGCCTGATATATAATTGGAAATCAAATTCCTATTATACATAGAAATTCATAACAGATACATATTTATTTGTTAATGAATGACTATAAAGAAGTACCTTTCTCACCTGAAATTTATATATTTTCTGCTCCTGATGACAGGAAACCTCTTTGAGCAATAGAAAAGGAAGATAAACTTATCTCAGATTTCCAAAAAACTGAAGAAAAAATTTTAGTCACTTATATAGATGTTTCCACTGACCAAAGTTTTGGGTTTGCTAATTATTTATTCCATGACTTCTCGGCTCACTCTCTGTACACGATAATCACACATTTATTGAATATGGTACACATGTGCATTACATGAACATGTGTCTAAAAAAGATAAATTGGACATTATAATTTGATGGTCAGTCTTTTCAAGAAATTAGACTATCATACTATTAATGAACAATATTATTAACTAGCTTTAACTGTTATCTTTATTATTATGAACTGTCTTTCCAATGTGAACATAAACTGCTTATATTTTAATGTTTTACTTGATAAACTTGTATCAAGCCCAAAATAGTTTTTGTACATAAGGCTTTCTTAATCAATGTAAAAATACATTCATTGAAAAGGATGCTGAATTCTGTGTGAGGACAAATGAAGCCATGTGCACAGTAATGGAAATGCATTTCTGTATGAGGGATTAAGTATACTACCTGGTTTTGCCACAACTACTCACCTCAATAACAATTATGCCTATATTTCCAGTCCTTCAGATATGTTTTTATCATCTCCCACTCCTTGTTTACATCTAGGCTTTATTTGTAATCTCTTGTTCTGTTTTCAGTTCAGATGGAGAAATTTTCATTGTAAGACTACCTATGCCCAACCCATTTCTCTTTCAGAATTGATTCGAGTCCCTGTCTCCAATTCATGGTTAATGGGGGAAGCTGGGAGCCCGCGAATAGGGATTTAGGATGTTAGCCCACTCTGACATTTAACTTCATCTCTAGAACATTTTTTTTATTGCTCGGTTAAACCATATATTTAATAGGCTGAAAAAATTGGGAAATGATAATCACCTCCAGCTCCATGAAGCAAAACTGCTTTAAGGAGAAGAAAATACAAAGTTTTTCTGTTCATTTTTCATCCTCTAGCTCTAAGGAAAGAAGGGGCTGAGGTTCTGAGTTAGGCTTCTGATGCATGGCTATTTAATCTATTACTGATTCGGCATTTACTTTGCTCTGTCTGGAAAGGATGCAGAATTTGCCATAATGAATAACCCAAGCAATTTCAGCTAATGGCCAGAATTGAAACCTTTGATAATCCCAGGTGAATAATGTTGTCTCAACAGACTGAAGGAGTCTTTTACCTGTCTGCCACAATGATAGATGTAATTAGTTAACAGCGATAGTCAGAGGTTTTAGTGGAGGCATTAGTGGAGATGGCTCAGGTCATTCTTAATTATGCAAATTCCATCTTCTTCAGGCTGAATACAAAAAAATAAAAAGAGTAAACACAGCTGGATAAAAAGATTTCAGGGAAACCACAAAGCTAGGAAACTCATCAGAGAACTGATTATGCATCCTTGAGGCTAGATAGGAGGAGAGGAAATAGCCACAGACAAAGGTTCTAACTGTGTGCAGCCCCCACTTTTAGCCAAAACAGCTGAGACGCCTGCTAGAAATGCTAGTCCTAAGACATATGTCACCTTGAGCAGACATGACTGAAGAGAAGAATATCATTGTGGTTTTAAGCCCTTGTTAAGCAGCAGGCTTGCTCTCTGGGGAAGACAGACAAATAAGTGACTTCAAGCATTCAGAAGCAGGAGACGCAGAATGATGAGTTGGGTTCCATAGGGTTGAATGAGAAAAGGGAGATAGGGATACAGAAAGAAAGAGGAGTCCTCTCCAGCTCTAAATTTATAGCCATGTTTAAATAAGCTATCCTTTGCCCTTCTCTGACATTCCAATTTGAGACCCTACATGCCTCCACTCTGCCTCCTAGCAAACAGTCACAGCCAGTGTCAGATCTGAGACAAGGTGCATAATTCAACCTGACATCAAAAACAAAGGACTCTTTGCATCAGACATGTTTATTTTTCTTGTATGGCTTTGACACGTCAATGGTTGTCACCCGTGGTTGAGTGAGATCTTGGCATGAAATCAATTTGATGTCCGATGTCAAGTAGCCTTCTTTAATGTCTCTGGATAAAGCAAGAGGGGCCTTGCATTCTTGAAGAGAGTGGAGTGAGTGACCTGGGGTCAGTCACTCAGGCTTGACAAGGATCCATCTGGTCCCCCAAAAGCAGTAAAGAGAAGTGAAGATTTAGGCAGGGGCTTTAGCTGGTTGGCTGGCAGAACTTCAGAAGGCAACCCCAAGAATCTCTGATTGTCTTCTCACCCTGCACACGGGGTGTCTAATTCTAGGGCACGACTTTTCACCTATGTTTGTTTGTTTTTTTCCATCCTGTAGCTTGAAGGAGGCAAACCAATGAACTAGTTTACATTTTAGGGAACTCACAACCAAGAATTGTACAGCATGAAAATATAAATACATGTAAAGGGAAAAAAAAATGTTTGTAGATAGATCACTGTAGGTGTAGCAGGAAATGTCAGAGAGTGAAAAAAGTTATACCATCCTGGGTTTTAATCCTGTCTCTTAAATCCTTTGAGACTAGGCTTCCTCATCTGTAAAATGGAGATTATAGTGTCTATTTGAGGATTAAATGAGTTAGGGTTTACTATATCTCAATTTTAAGGCATTTTTATGGTAAGAAAAATTTGTGAGAAAAGATAAATGCTTCATATCCCTTATTAGCTCTAAGAAACAGAACACAATAATTCATATATTTTACATTGCAACCAATGAACAAATGATTATATCAAAATCAATTTTTGAGTTTCACTTTTCTATTAAGTCTTAAATAGAGACTAGACTAAGAATTTGTCTTGGTGGTTAACAAAAACAAAAATCATTCAAGAACAGGGCCAATTTAGAAGGGTTACCCCATTTTCACAAGCATCTACTTTCCAAATAGATATCCTTATGGGAAAATTATCCAAATTGTACTCAAAGGATTTAATTACAAAGCCTTATATGGTGTTTACTATGTATCAGGCACTTTCTCACAGTGTTTCATAAATATTAACTCACTTAATCATAATAACAAGCCTACACTGTAGGTAGGTGGTTATTATTTTTCTCATTTTGCAGATGAGAGAACTGAGGAGCTAATAGGTTAAGTAAATTGAAAAGATCATACAGCAAAGAGCCAAGTTTAATATGCAGGAGTCTGGCTCCAGAGCCCATAATTTTAACCAGTGGGCTGTGCTATTTTCTTCATATCAATACTTGTCTGTGATACAAGATTTTCTTCTTAGTCTACAAGAATCTAAATGTGTTATGTTTCTATGTTTCCTTTCTAGGTATTGATTTATATGTGAGCCACTGAGGTTAACATGTTATATTAGAAGTTCAATTCACCACGGATCCACAGAAAAGCATTATTTATATTTTAATACTGTACATATTAGGGGGTCAGGAATTGCTTAAAAGTGTAAGAGTAAGACAATGCTAGTTACTGTCATTCAAAGAATTAATAAGATAAATACATGGTATTTGCTAGTTGTCTATGATACTGTAGCATCAGTATAATCTTAAAAATCATAATATTTTCATTGTTATATTTATTCAGGAATTTAAAAACTAGAGAATAAGATTCTAGATTATATTTTCTTTCTTCAGCAGGCATTTCAAGAATTCTCCAAATAGATTTAGGCCTCTCTAGGAACTGAAAGTTTACTGGAAATGCCAGTCCATCAGCAATCCTGAGGTGGCCCATGCATTTCCTTTTTAAAATTTTAATAAAAGCTTTATTGAGATATGATTCACATAGTCTTTTAAAGTATACAATATCAAGGTTTGTAGTTTGTTCACAGGGTTATGCAACCATAACGACTATCTAATTTCTGGACATTTTTATCACTTCAAAAGAAACCCATTATCTGTATCTCCCTATTCCTCACTCTCCTCAGACCCTAACAACCACTAATCTGCCTTTCTGTCTCTATGGATTTGCCTACTCTGGATATTTCACATAAGTGAAATCATACAATATACAGTTTTTTGTGACTGACTCCTTTTATTTAGCATGTTTCCAAGGTTCTTCCATGTTGTAGCACATATCAGTATTTCTTTTTAAGATTGAATAATATTTTTGTTGTATGGATATAGCACCTTTTGTTTACCCATTTATCAACTGATGGATATTTTGATGTTTATTCCTCTTCTATTTGTTGGAAGCATTTGTGAAACAATTGCTAGAATTTACCAGTAAAGCCAGACTCATGTATTCTTTTTTTTTTTTTTTCATGTATTCTTTAAACCACTAATGGTTTAAAAGTAGATCAACAGCATCTGCCATCATCTATCCTAGGAGATTGTTAAAAATGCAAATTCTTAAGCCCTACCCCAGATGTATTGAATGAGAATCCCAGGGAGTGGGTCAGGCTGGGTTTTAACAAGCTCTATAGGTGACTGTAATGCATACTAATGTTTGAGAGGCACTACTTTAGACAATTTTGAATGTTATTTCTACCAAAGTTTAGTAGTTTTGATAGCTTCTGCCTCCCAGATTCTTTTTGGTCAAGTCCCTTTTTCATCTATTTACCTTTCAAGTGTTTGAAAACAACTACATTCACACACCTGAATACTGTCTTTTTTTATAAACATTACTCATTTCTTTGGGAAAAGCGTAGGAAAGGGTAGTATGGCATTGAACAGAAATGAAACCTTTGTTTTGTTCCATGATGCATCGTCTCATGTTCAAAGAATAGTGCCTGGCACAAGGCATGTGCACAATATATATTTATTGAATCAGCTAATAAATATTATTGGCAAGTTAGATTACTATGTTTACCATATTAGTTAACACTTCTGGTAGAGAATAGCAGAAACTCACTAAACTAGCTTAAACAAAAACATGACATTTATCATATGAATACACAGATGTCTAAGAAACCAAGGGATTTAATTCAGAGAATGAAGCACTGAGGAGAAACTACAAAATTTCTCTCTGCCTCTCATTTCTTCCTTTTCCCTGCATTTGTGAGTTTTTCTTCTCTATTTTACAGAGTTGACCAGTTTACATATCTTCAGAGGATAACAATGTTCCCAATAATATCAAGAGTGCCTGATATTATAGCTCATGGAAGAATTAATGTGAAGTAACTAGACTAGCTTAGTCTCAATTCCAAATTCCCAAAGGTAAGGACTTTTGTTCACACAGCTTAGGTTAGCACCTTTCCCCAGTCATTTTTGGATTTGGTCAAGGATTTTGTGTTTCAGTGTTTGAATATGGCTGACTCCACCCTTTGTAACCATGTGAATAAGGGACTATGGCATTGACTTAGAAGGTGTTGAATAAAAAAATGGAAGGTATTAAATAGAATAATAGCTGTCTCATATCTTTGTTCATCAATCAGTAACTTGCTTAATCAAACATGTTTGAGAAACCTCCTCTGCTCAAAGGTCTGTGCCATGTTTTAGGTAATGCAAAGAGATGATTTAACTTTAACACTAAGGTGAGACACAGTTTAGAAAAAAGGTCAAGACCTAGGCCCCAAAAGCACAAACTACAATTCAAGTAGTGCATGTCAAGTATCAGTGAGCAGAATGAACAATTGGTGTTATATAATCAACACTAAAAGCAGTAATCACAAGGCATTCATTATTACATACCCCTAGGGAGGTCATGGATGAAGACCTTACCTGTTCTACAATGAGGTGGGGATACCTTCATTTCAGATGTTGGTATCAGGAACACTATGAAGCTTCCAGGGAAAGTGTGTTTGTATTTTATGAAATATTGTGATACTCAATTCAATTGAACAACCTATATTTTTTTGCAATACTTTTGGCAATTCTGTAGGACCTCCTGGTTTGTATTATACACACGAACTGTTCCCGATTTGATTTTATTTTTCTATTCTTGTTTGTTACTTCACTGAATTTCCAGTTATTTACATTCTTACATGGTAATATTGGTGTATAGATTTCCATATATTATCTTAAGTATTTTCCTAGGTTTTCTCAAGTCCTTTTGTAAAATAGGATATAACCAACTAGAAAAAAACTAACCTCTGTCTTGCGGCATTCATAAGAGGGCGATTTCACTGTAGGAAAGAAGGGTCAGAGGAGACCTTCTCACCATATTTTGCCTTGGTCCCCTCTGGCTCTTTAACATTTATGTCTGAGCAGTGTTGGGAATGACAAATTAACTGGGATTAAGTTACTGGGAAATGCTTTGCTAACATAATTTTATGTTTTCCATTGTAAAACATCCCTTAAGCTATTCAATGTAAACGTTACTTAATAACCTGGGTAGTTGCCCAAATAGCTAGGTTCTTTTGATGGCATAGACATGACAGTATTATTTTGAGAGCAACCATTCATCAAAAATGTTTCAGAAGGTTGCCTAAGAAATAATAGAATTTGAAAATGTGAGGAACGCTATTTTTGTTTGTTTGTTTTGGCATTTTCTATAGGGAGTTCGCTCAGCTGTCCATAGCATCTGTGTCTGGTTAGTTCAGTTAATTAGAGCACAGTGCCAATGACACCAAGGTCATGGGCTTAATCCCCTAGTGGACTCCTTGACTTTGTTTCTGTGCCTTAGCCCAAGACTCTGCTTCTAGTCACCTGCCTCAAGCATGTGGTCTGTGTTGTCCACAGGAGCCATTGAGATATTCTGTAAGGGCCACTTCATCTCTGGGCCAAAGTGTCTGCCCTTTGGAGTGCACACAATGCCAAGTTATCATCTATTAAAATCTCTCTCTCTCTCTCTCTCTCTCTCTCTCTCTCTCTCTCACACACACACACACACACACACACACACACACACACACACACTATTTCCCCAGTCCCACTGAGAAGAAGTAACTCAAGGCACAGACTGTCTTTCTGAAAGGTCAGTTAAACAACTTGCCTTCTTTGCATGCAGAGAGGACAGTGCTTTCACTGCAGTGAGATACCAGAATGTGGCTCGTGTTTTAGTTGGATACATGAACTCTGGGATCATCAATCAATTCTCATTTGATTCCACAAAGCCCCTCTACTGAAAAACATCCAGGCCTCTCCAACCGATATGACTCATGGGACACTTCTGATTAATACTAATCAGGTAAATGGCTTAGCTATAGTTAATGGTGCCTGCTCTGTAGCTGCAACAACAAGAATTAATAACAAATCCCACACTTGTATTTGCAAATCAGAGGAAAGATGCTAAGGGTCTGACACGCTCTAATCTTTCTGATTTAATGGAATCGTGTTAGAGCACAGAGAGTACGAAGATTGGGAGACTGAAAAAATTCTCTGTCACATCCCTGGCTTTAAAGATCTGAGCTCTCTCTAATACTCTGTCAACAGTTCACTGTCATTGGGGCTTTATAGGACAGGACAGCGCCGGTGACAAACCATCCAGAAAAGAGATGCAAGAGCAAGTGGTTCATTAGTGCAGATAACACACGTGAGGCTTAATCTCTATGGAGTGAGACAAAAATTTAACAGGCATCTTATCATAATGAGCTGGACAGTGTGTCTTAAAGGCACAGGAATGATTTCATTTAGTCTTTGGGTGACCTTTACCGATTCAATGTCAGACACTCTTAAGTGCTGAAATATTCAGCATTGGGCAATCCCCAGGATAAGGTCTTGGAGTTTTTTGTAGCCAACTGCAAAGTGTACCAAGAAGTGGGCTCCCAGATATCTGAAATACTTAGTGTTGGGGCTTAGCCATGGGTCAAGCAGCTTTGCTGCAGGGAAGGCTAGGATTGGGGTGGTGGGTGCTGATGGGAGGAAGCCCTATTCACAGAAGGAGCCAGTTCTAAGCTAGAGGATGGTGTGTGAGGGTGGGCTGTAATGGGGTGAGTGGAAGTGAGGAAGGGGGCTGGCAAAGTCCAGCTTTACTTTTGCTGTTGTCACTGTCACAGTAAGGGTGGTCAGGATGTGGGGAAACTTGAAGTCAAAAGCGTGATGACATTGGGAAAAAAAATCACAGCTCTCAGCTGGGAGAAAAAGAAACAAAGTTCAGTCTACCAGGCAAGGAGATGAGCAAGAACTAAACAGATGTAAGACAGCCAGCCAAAGAACTTGGGATTCTTATAAGAAACTGGAATACTGACACTTATTTATACAGAAGAAGCCAATACAACTAGAGTTGGGAGAACACCAGCATAGAGAGATGTTTCAGAGCAGACACCAAGCATCCTGGATGCAGGATCTATGGCAAGAACACTCATGATGGACCCAACCTGGGGGTGGAGTAGACGTTCCCAAAGAGGCCTCTGCCATGGTCGATGACCAGGAATGTGAAGACAGAAACAAAGGTGAAGAGTCTCAACACAGGATTTAAAAAAGGCAGTATTGGACGGCATTTGTAAAAGCTGCCTTGCATACTCGGCGTGTTTATTTATTTTTCTAAATGTAGGTTTCTAGTCCTTTAATGGACATTTAAGTTTAACTTATTTTAGTATTTAGCACACAATAATTAACACTGCTGTGACAATAAAGTGGGTACTCAAATCTCAGTTGTCTTTACAATCTTATTTAATTCTGAGCTATTTTTTCTTCAGTTAAAATGATAGGCTCGGTGTTAAATGGTTGTTGATGTGTCTCAACAGACCATAAAAGAAAAGAAAAAAAAAAAAAGGATTTTGAAGAATTGGCTCTGTGTAAGGAATCCTCTTAGGAAGGATGCAGAAGGATAAGAATTAGCAGCAAGCTGGGCCCGTGTGGCTCAGTAGTTGAGCATCAACCTATGAACCAGGAGGAAATGGTTCAATTCGGATCAGGGCACATGCCTGGGTTGCGGGCTTGACCTCCAGTTGGGGGCATGCAGGAGGCAGCTGATCAATGATTTTCTTTCATCCTTGACCTTAATGTTTCTATTTCTCTTTCCCTCTCCCTTCCTCTTTGAAATCAATAAAAAATATATTTAAAAAAAATCAGCAGCAGGTTTAGGGGCACTTTTACCACCACTTCAGCAGGGATTTCCTCTGCCTACTTCTCATATGACAACTGGCAGACACAATCTGAACAACCATCCTTAAGATACTGATTCCCTGTGTCTGAGTGAGACCTCCTTAGTGCCCTTGATAGGCAGTTAGAAATGGAGGTATCTTTGGTGTATTCTCCATGTGGCTAGATTTGGATATATCGAATATGTCCCCACACTTCCCACATTCTCTGCAATCCAGTTATGTAACTGCAACAATTTTGGTAACTCTGTTGAGTGCCAGAAGAGAACATATATAGGTTAAGATAATATTTGTTACCTGTGGAGAGCAACTACAGTGTTTGGACAGGTTCAAGCCTAGGACTAATGAGAGGGCACGATCCTCTCGTGGCAAAGCCATGTGCAAGTCCCAGCACAATTATAGCCAAAGGCTGTAGTTGTAAGCTTGACCTTATGGTCCGAACCTGTGGTCCCACGTGGCTGAGTGATGTGGGCTTGACAGAGTTCAGGTGCATGTAATTGAGTAGGTTGTAAACATCCTGACCACGCCCTTACTTTGCCTCGTGGAATCTGGCTATAAAATAAAGACACAGCTTGTAGGCTGTGGTGCTGTCTCTCCATCAGAGAGCAGCGTCCCACCTAGACCCAGCTTTATTCTCTTGTCTGTCTTTTCTCAATCCTTCACCGTCCCCTCTCAGGTTCACCCATGGCCGTGCCGGCTCAGCACAGTTACCTATTCTAGCTTTCAGAAATCCATGATTCTAATGACAACAAATGAAACCCGTGATGTCCAATACTTCAACCACTAGCTATATGTGGCTGTTTATATTTAAGTTAATTCAAATTAAATTAATTAAGAATTTAGTTCTTCCACCACACTAGCCACATTTCAAGTACTCAATAAGCATCTATCATTGCCATACTGAACAGAAGTAGAATAGCACATTTCCATTAACTTAGAATTTGCAATTGGACAGACTTGAATTAGATAGAGTGTCATTCATCTTTCTTACTCCAGCACCAGCACCCAGTAAGAGTTTGTTGACTGCCTCATATAGCCTGCTCAGCTAGAATAGACTCTGAGCTCAATTGTTTTTTTTCTGCCTGCCTCTCCCACCACTCCTAGGCTCTCTGTAATTCATGCTGCATTCCTAGTTTCTCCCTGTTCCCAATTCCTTCTAAACAAACTAAAAGTACACCTCCAAGTGCAGAGTTTAGAAAGTCAGTGGACCAGGCCTTCCTTTGCCAGGGTTCTTGTCTCAGCATTACAAAGGGTTCAGCATTCTGGAGAAAGGGGCTGATGCGTAGATGATCAAGAAGGAGTCCAAGGACGAAAGATAATTTTGAAAGGCATTGGGGGTCAGAGGAGCTTCAGCTAAAGGAACTGAAGACTACCCTTTTCTAAGGACCCCATGGTATTTATTAACACAATTTGTCCTAAGGCAAGGTGGAGACATACACTTCAAAGGGTATGGTTTCAAAGGGTATGTTTACAGAAGCATTGTCAGTTTGGGGAATAGTCTACAGCTGTTCAGGTGTTTGGCCAATAGGAGGCAATATAATGTCCTGAGTTGTCTGGCAGCAGACAATTCTATTCAGGTTTGGGGGAAGTGCCTTTAGCCGTTTCCAACAGGTAAACTACATTTGACTCAACCCTTGTTGAGCTCCCCAAGCTTCACCAACCTTTTGATGAAACTCTTGTAATTATTACATGCTGGAATTGGTTCCCGGCATTCCTTCCTCCCTTTCTCCCTCTCTTCTTTTCTCTTTTTTGCTATTTCCTTCTTTCCTCCCTCTCTCCCTCCCTCCCTCCCTTTTTATCTCAAGTGCATTTTATTTCTATTACTGCATGGGACCTTGCAAAATTTGGGTGGACTGGAGATTTAAGCTGCACAGAGAGGAAATGTCCTCAATGGAGAGTTTTCCTGAATCCATCACTCCACTTCTGTGCTTTATGAGGAAAAAGCTCTGAGCACTGGCACAGTTGGGAGTTCACAGCCCTAAGGTCTGCTCTTCCGTGGAGTGCTCTGGCAGGTGGTACAGGGTTAAAAAGAGAGGAGATGGTCCTTTACCTGTGTGTCATAAAATTTGTTAATTTTTTAAAATGCCTTTTGCTAGCTATACTGGAGGATAATCCAGTACAAGGTCCCAGGGGCCTGCCTAGTATTAGATAAAAATTCATTTTAACACAGGGTACCACCATCTTCCTTGTTAGGTCATTTATAAGTTGGGGCACATTCTTTGATGGAATTAGTTTTCTAAGTTTCTGGTTGTGAGATATCCCCACAATGTGAAAATCAAGATTTCTTCATGTCAAAGACATTTCTAACATTACACTTATATTTGTAGGTGGTTTAGTAATTTTCAAAATATTTTACATACATTTTACATGATTCTCACTAATATCCTGTGAGTTGATAACATGATTCCCTTTTTCAGGTGAACAAAATAACATGAAGGAGACAATGGAACATTCACAAAGCAAATCAACCCAGGCTTCAATTTTTTAATCCTTTATCATTTTTTCTAAGAACAATAGAAATTTTTTAAAAAACCCTCAAAATTCTGACACTCTGTGTCCATAAACTTTGTCCTTTTTGTGTGTGTCATTCTTTTGTATTTCTTATTCTTGGTTTAGAAATCTCTAGCTTTCAAGTTGTGAAAATGTTTGGTCAAGAATTGAGAGTCTTGTGATGATAAGTACAATTCAGAATCACCAATGTCAGGCACTACAGAAGGTATAGGACATGGAAACCAGTGTCTTGCCCCAAAACATGAAGAATTTGGACACAATCCTTTACACCACCATTAGATAAATGAAACCAACCCATTAATCAACTCACTAATTCATCCACAGAGAGGCAAGCTAAAGGCTTAACTGATCCCCCACCACCACCACCACCAAACCAACAGGCAATTGTAGTATCAGGTTTAAATTGCTCAGGTTTAGAAAAGTATAAAAGTGCTGCATTATCTGATAAATAATTTAAAAATGTTTTATAAGAAATATTGCAGTAAAAGCCATGTTCTTGTTCATAGCTGGGTAAACTGAGGCCTGTTTGGGGAATGGAAGGTGGCCCTCTTATCCCTGTCCATTAACTCACCAAGCCAATAGATGAGTGGGCCTATGAAGTTTAGGTGCAAACCACCATCAGGTACAAACCAGAATTACTAAAAACTATTAATATCACTTGATATTTTGTACAAAAGGCTTATTCTTCTGGCAAATATTTAATTCATTTTTATTACACGCCTTATTCCCTCTGCATGGTTGCCTTACTGACTAAATACAAAAATAGAAGCAGGCTGAATAATCTAAACCAAAAATAAAGATTTCCTTATTCCTCAATGTGGATTACCCATATAATTGCTCCAATACGCCTCTTCATGGCACCTTGCTGATAAAGCTTTAATTATTTTCCAAGGCCACAGATATAAGAAAATGCAAACCAAAGCTATATTCTCCCTGGATGCTTCCCAAGAGGGAAACCCCCAGAAACGAGAGAAATGAAGAATCATCTTGCATCAAAAAAAAAAAATTGCCTCCAGAGGAGCAGGACTGGTGAGAATCCCTTTGACAACATTTTCCAGAGCAGCATTGTATCCATTAATTACCTAATCCTCTGTGCCTTATTAGCCCTCTTAGAACCCTTTAGATACCTAATTCCCTTATCCTAAAGGCCTCAGAATTGGGGCTAGTAGTCCTTTGGTCCCAATTAGGTCCACGTGTGGCATATTGTGCTGCAAATCTCTGCAGCGCATTTACGCTAATTATGAACATTAATTATAGGAGAGCCCTGGGAGCTGAATGCCCATTTCAAAGTCATGTGTGGAGCTAAGCACAGTTTACAAACTCAGAAGCACAGCAAGGCAAGCTCAGGTTTTATAGAGTCAAGAAGGAGAAAGAAACAGACATAGAAACAATCCGACAGGCAAGGGGGACTAATAAAGAGAGAGTCTTGAGCACAAGGAAAAATAAAAAGGGCTGATGCCCACTGAGTTTGTATAAATGGGGCACAAGGTCAGAGATAAACATCGAAACATCCACCCAAAGGCTCCTACAATCCTTTTTCTCTAAGGTCAGATTTGGTCTCAGGAGACGAGCGGGCACTGAGTCTGTGGCTGAGGGTTAGATAATGTTAGCTACAGGGAAAACAGTTCAAAGCTGGGACCAAGAAAGGGCTATACTAGGAAACGATTAAACTATAAAGATATTTTAAAATAATATTAACTTATTCCTCAGCTGCATGCAGTGTGCTAGGTTCTGTACTGGGTAGGAGTAGCTAACTTTTATTGTGCATTTGTAATATGTTAGAGACTAGTTCAAGCACTTTACATGCATTCATACTTTGTCACAACAGGTAAATAACATTATCCTTATTTTATGGCTAATTTTTTATATAGCTTACTCAAGAACACAGTTTGCACATGCCTGACTTAGGGTTCAAATCCAAGCAGTCTGCATTCAAAGTGCACACATTGCTATTTGCTAATGAACATCATGCTATTCTGTTGAAACTGGTATGACAAGGTAGATGAAGCAAGATCCCAGCCATAAGGGAATTCCTAGCCTGGGATATTTAATGGTCACATAGCCTGGAATATAAATAATTATACAGCCTGTTCATAATACAGAGGCTTAGATGACACTGGATCCTATTTCTTCACGTCTAAGCAAAGGTATTGCTCCTCCTTTCTTCTGCACAATCAAGTTTTTCTACTGACTTTAAATACAAAAATATAGATAAGCTTAAAGTTAAAGAACAGAAAAAGGCATACCTTGAAGATATTAAAAAAAAAAGAAAATGACTAAGATTATCAGACAAGGTCACCTTCAAAATAAGTAATGTTATAAAAAATAAAGAGGGTCATTAAATAATGATTACAGGATCAGTTCATCAGAAGATATAGAAATTCTAAATATGCATGAATTAAGGACAGAATTTCAAAACACATGAAGCCAAATGGACAGAAATGAGAAAAAATGTAGACAAACCCATAATCATAGTTGAGAGTTAGTTGATAGAATTAGTAACCAGAAGATCAATAGTAATATAAAAGATGTAAATTATACTATCTACCAAATTGACTTAATTGTCACGTATAAAGTACTCCATTTAGCATCTTCAGAGTACACAGTTTTTCCTAGTGTAGAGATCATTCTCCAGAGTATACCATATACTAAGCCACACAAGAAGTGTCAATAAATTTTAAAGTGTTGATATATCAAGTATGTTCTCAGATCATAGCAGAATTAAATTAACTATGAATTAAAGAAAGCAATCAAGACAATCTCCAAGTGTTTGCAAATTAAACAACACAATTCTAAATAACCAGTGGGTCAAAGGATAAATCATAAGCATTATTAGAAAAATTTTGAACTAAGTGAAAATGAAAACACATTTAAAAATTTGTATAACACAGCTAAAGTAGTGCTTGCGTTAAATTTATAGCTTTATATGCTCATATTAAAAAGTATAACACTTTAAAATTTATGACTTAAACTTCTCATAAGAAAAGGAAGAGTGAATTAAACTCAAAGTAAATATAATAAAGGAAACAATACAGATAAAAACAGAAATAACTGATAAAATAAAAATTTTAAAATTATGAAACCAGTCTGACCAGCATGGCTCAGTGGTTGAGTTTCAACCTATGAATGAGGAGCTCATGGTTCAATTCCAGATCAGGGCATATGTCTGGGTTGCAGGCTCGATTCCCAGTTGGGGGCATGCAGGAGGCAGCTAATCAATGATTCTCATCATTGATGTTTCTATCTCTCCCTCTCTTTTCCTCTCTGAAATAAATTAAAATATATATTTAAAAATTATGGAACCAAAATCAGGGTCATTGAAAATAATAAAAATTAATAAACTTCTAGTAGATTGATAAAAACAAAAGAAGATAACACAAATTACCAATATTGAGAATGAAAAGAAAGGCCATTATTACAGATGCTACAAATATTAAGTAAATATTATGAACAACTTTATGCCAATAAAGGAATCAAACTAGATCAAAAGTACAAAAATAAAACATCAGATTAGCCATTACATATACTTTTTAATTGATATTTCAATTTCTACAAAAAATCCTTAATATTCTAAGTGGATTTACTGGTGAATTCTATCAAACATTTAAGAAAAAAATTATACCATTATTGAGCCTTTGCTTTTATAAAGTAAAAAAAAGATTGCTTCTCAATTTATTTATGAGTCTCATATTACTCTCTTACAAAATCAGACAAAAACATTGCATGAAAGAAATTACAGACAGACATCTCTGATGAGTCTAGATACAAAAAATTCTTAATAAAATGTATCAAATTGAATCCAACAATACATACAAAGGATAATGCCTCATGTCAATTAATTTAATTCCAAAGAATGCTAGGATTTTTAACATTCAAAAAGGAATAAATATAATTAGTCTTATTAGCACAATAAAGGAGAAAAAAGGTGCAATCATCTCACTAGTTGCAGACAAGGCATTTTTCACAATCCAGTATGCATTCATTATAAAAACTTATACCAAATTAAGAATACATGGGAAGTTCTGTAAACTAATAAAGGTCATTTACTAAAAACTTACAGCTAGCTTCACACTTAATGGTGAAATACTGCATGCTTTCCTCCCTAAGATTAGGAACAATGTAAAAATGTCTGCTCTTGCCACTTCCTTTTATCTTTGTAGAGAAGCAATAAGAGTAGAAAATATTAATGAATGGAATACTGATTGGAAATGAAATGTATAAAACTGATTTACAGGTGGCCGGCAGTATACATATATGATTCCATTCATATGAAATTCTAGAGAAGACAAACTCTTATAGTTAACAGAGTGACAGGTTTCTGGGGCTAGGTTAGGAGACTGACCAGGAAAAGGCATAAGGGAATCTTTTGGGATGATGAAGATGTTATATGTGCTGCTCAGTGCCATCATGTTATGTAAGTATATGCATTTGTCAAACACACTGAACTGCACACTTAAAATGAATACCTTTATTGATGTCAATTATATCTCCATTAATTAGAAAAAAAACCCCACAGTGTTTTTAAATACCATCAAGAAGCAAATAAAAAGTACAAATTCCAGTGATGAAAATAGTCAAGGGGATATAAAGTACAGCATAGAGAATATAGTCAATAATCCTCTCTAATAAAATGGTAATATGCAAATTAACCATCACTCCGCTACATAAGCCACGCCCACCAGCCAAGCCACGCCCACCAGCCAATCAGGGCAAGTATGCAAATTAACCCCAATCCAAGATGGCTACAGCCACAGAGAGCAAGGTTTCCCAGGTAACAGAGCAAGCCAAGCTTTCCATAGCCGTTGCAGGCCTAAGCCTCCACTCAAGCTACAAAGTTTCAATTATAGAAGGTAAACAAATTCAAACAAATGGCGGCAGAATGGAGCTTGAGAGAGCAGGCCAGGGTTGTCGGCGGCAACAGGGGAAGCAAAGCTTTCCCCACACCCTGGCCGGGCCCACCCGCTTAAGGCTACAAAGTTTCAATTGTAGAAGGTGAATTAACTGCCACAGAAATGGCTGCCACCCCAGGCTACAAAGTTTCAATTGTAGAAGGAAAATAAATTCCAGATACCAGGGCCTCCCCTTGGGTTGCCAGGAGGCGTGGCCAGCCTGCAAACCACCACAGGCCCCTCGCTCAGGCCGCCCCACGCCCCAAGGGAACCACACCCTGATCAGGGACATCCTTCAGGGCAAACCAGCTGGCCCCCACCCATGCACCAGGCCTCTATCCTATCTAATAAAAGAGTAATATGCAGATTGATCATCACTGCAACACACAATATAGCTGCCCCCATGTGGTCAAAGATCCTGCCCCCATGTGGACACAAGATGGCCACTACAAGATGGCCATCAGGAGAGGGCAGTTGGGAGGCACCCGGCCTGCAAGGGAGGGCAGTTGAGTGGGCCCAAGCCTGCAAGGGAGGGCAGTTGTGAGGGACCAGGCCTGCAAGGGAGGGCAATTGGAGGTGATCAACCCTGCAGGAGAGGGCAGTTAGGGGTGACCAGGCTTGCAGAGGAGGGAAGTTGGGGGGCAAACAGGCTGGCAGGGGAGCAGTTAAGCATCAACCAGGCTGGCAGCGGAGTGGTTAGGGGGTGATCAGGCTGGCAGGCAGAAGCGGTTAGGGGCAATCAGGAAGGCAGGCAGGCAAGCAGTTGGGAGCCAGCAGTCCTGGATTATGAGAGGGATGTCCGACTGCCCGTTTAGGCCCGATCCCACCAGGATCGGGCCTAAACGGGCAGTCGGACATCCCTCCAGGAGTCCCAGATTGGAGAGGGTACAGGCTGGGCTGAGGGACAACCCCCGCCGTGCACGAATTTCGTGCACCGGGCTTCTAGTATTGTAATAAATGTGATTGCTGACAGATGGGTACTAGATTTATCAGGGTGATCACTTCATGAGATAAATATCTAATCACTATGTTGTATACCTGAAGCTAATATCATACTGTAAACAATAATTTAAAAATACATTTAAAAAAGAAACAAGTAGAAAGTAAAAATTATATAAGAAACTCTTTATAACAGCCAAACAATAAGTAATCTAAAGATAAATATTTCAAAATACATGTAATATAAACAATGGACATGGACACTGGGGCAGTTGGGGCTTGTTCTAGGGGGTGGGAGTGGCCTGGGGGGGTTGATTGGGGAAAAGGAGACATATGTAATACTTTAAACAATAAAAAAATACATACAATAAAGATTTATCATTGAGAAAATTAATAATAAATAAATACAAATAAATGAGGAGATATGCTATGTTTGTGAGTGGAAATACTCAATTATATTAAGATAAAATTTTTCTCCAAGTGAAAATAAAATTTCTATGCAATTATATAAAATATTATAATAGAGCAGTGGTTCTCAACCTTTCTAATGCCGCGACCTTTTAATACAGTTCCTCATGTTGTGGTGACCCCCAACCATAAAATTATTTTCGTTGCTACTTCATAACTGTCATTTTGCTACTGTTATGAATCGTAATGTAAATATCTGTGTTTTCCGATGGTCTTAGGCGACCCTGCTAGCGGTTCTCAACCTGTGGGTCGCGACCCACAGGTTGAGAACCACGGCTGTAGAGCCGATGCTGTAGAGCCTAAGATCATCAGAAAACACAGATATTTACATTATGATTCATAACAGTAGCAAAATTACACTTATGAAGTAGCAACAAAAATAATTTTATGGTTGGGGGTCACCACAACATAAGGAACTGTATTAAAGGGTTGCGGCATTAGAAAGGTTGAGAACCACTGTAATAGAGGTTTTCATGAAAGTTGATAAACTAATCCCAAAACTGAAATGGCAGAGCCAAGTCCAAGATTACCTAAGAAGCTATGATATGAGGAATCACTGCAATGTTTATCAGTGCTTACTGACAAATATATTCATTAAGGCAGCGAGGTACTGGCACTGGAAGTGGAAAGAAGACCCATGAAACAGTAGAGTAGACTTAGAAACAAACTCTTGCCTATATAAATAAAGCCCATTAGAGAGCGGTGTTTTAAATTAGTGGAACAAGCATAATGTAATCAACAGATAATGTTATGATCATTGAAAAATATGTATATATGCACATATACACTGAGTGGCCAGATTATTATGCGTTCAGAGATCATAATAATCTGGCCTCTCAGTGTATAACAAAATGATATTTCTATCACACACCATTTAAAAACTCAATTCCAGATATATTTAAAACCTAAATGTAAAAAGCAAACTTTATTTTCAGACAACAATATAGAAAAATTTGTAAATATTTTTACAAACTTGCAGTAGAGAAGGGACCTCCTAAACAAGACACAAGACACACACACACACACACACACCATAAAGGGAAAGATGGATAACTTTGACCACATTAAAATTAAAATCTTCACAACTAAAAATATCATAAAGGAAATGAAAAGATAAGTATTTGTAACACATATGAAGATTAGTTACCAGAATAATAAGCCCTCCTTTGAAGCATGAGATTAAGATTATTCATAGGAAATATATCTATATATATTTATGAAATTTTATATATATATATATATATATATATATATATATATATATATATGAACAATGTGGGGAAATGTGAGCTATCATTCAGTGCTAATAAGTATAAAAATTGGCACTTTGGAAGGCAGTTTGGCACAATCTAATAAAATCAAAGATAGGATAATTTATAATCCAGGGACTATACTCCTAGAGAATTTCTTGTATAATGTGCTCATGCAGATATATACAAGAATGCTTATTGCAGCATTGTTTTAACAGAGAAAAATTATAAACAACTTAAAAATTATCAACAAAGGAGGGATAAACTGTAGTGTAGTCATACACTGAAATACCATTCAGATAATAAAATAAACTTAATGTATCTATAATGATATGAATTAAAATACACTAAATTTAAAAAGCAAGTTGCTTACAAATACAGTTTATATACAGACTGCACATACAAATACAATTTGCATACATTTAAAAATACACAGAGTAATAACCCATGTGCTTATGGATACATCAATAGGTATTAAAAGTATGCAAAGTGTGCTACTGATATGCTACCAACCCCAGAGCAGTGACTGCCCATGGCCAGAGGGAAGGTGAATGAGATTGATGGAGTTAATCTTTACATTATGACTTTAAATTTCTTTGAAAATTAAAAGGATGTGGAGCAAATATGTTAATGGGTTCCCATTTGATAAATTTGGATGTTGGGTTTATTGGGCTTCCTATATTATTTTCAGTATTCTTTGTTTATTCCAAAAATTTTTCCAAATTTAAATAACAAAATTCCATACTGAAGAGGGCCTTCGAATATTTACACAGTCTGCCTTGTGGAATTTTGCTTAGATGCTAAGGAAGCTTTTAGTGAGCGGAGGGCTGGATTTTGCCCTAGAATTGGGTGTTAGTAGTCACGGCTGCTTTTGCTTATTTCTGGGTTCCTTTAGTTTTGTCCTCTCAGTCCCTGCATTAATCTCTCCTTGGGCGAACCCTCTGAGTAAAATTATATTTTCCTGCTTTGACCACACCTGCTTTCTCTGTGAGGATGTTGGACAGTGAGCCCGAATATTTTTGTGTATTTCATAGAACGCAGGGTAGACTGATGGGCAATTCCTGCCTGAGAAGGTCAGGCATCTTGCACATGTGTACCTGGCTGTGGAGATAGTCCTTCTCACTCTGTACAAAGACAGGAGAGAGGAGCAGTCAGAGCTGACCTTCCAGTGAGCCTCCTGGGGCTGGAATCCCAACCCTGCTGCTTACTAACTGTGAAATCTTGGGAAAATTACCTACCCTCTCTGTTCCTCAATTTCCTCATCTAGACAGTGGGCTCACGAACACTTATCTCACAGGGTTATGTGAAGATTAAACAAAACAAGGCATGTGCCAAGTGCTCTGAATAACCAAGTGTAAGTACTTCACTGGACACTCTGAAGTCTGACTTCCAAGAAGTCATGAACTCTGTATAGTTCCTCTCTCTCTCTCTCTCTCTCTCTCTCTCTCTCTCTCTCTCTCTCTCTCTCTCTCTCTCTCTCTCTCTCATCAGCTTGATTGTTCGCCTCTGTGATACAGAGCCTCCGAAAGGAAGTAGCGTTGCAATAATAACAACAAATAAGTTAGGAAGAATTACTCTCCCATCTCTCTTGTAAATGTTGACAGGTTCCATCCTTATATTACAATCCCAATTAAAGGGAAATTCCCCACCAAGCCATAAACCTAAAATGAAAAAACCCTATAGGGATGCATAAGCCTCTTCCGTGAACAAACCTGCTATTTATCCTCTTTTTGTCACCGCTTAATGTGCACTCAAATCCCTGCTGACCCAATCCCGTGAGCTGATGAAGAAGTAAAGCTACAGGCATCCATCCGCGGGTCTGTCAAGATGTTTCTTGTAACGAGTCTCCCATGGATTTGATTATTATTGAGTATTAATTATTAATGGTATTTCCTGCAGGAGGCCTGCACAGGCTTCTTTCTCCCCAACCTCTATTTTGAACTGAAATTAAAAAAATAACCAAGAATCTCCCCCAAAGGAGGGGGAGGAGAAAAAGGAAGAAATCAAGGGGATCCTTCCCTTGTCTTCAGCCTTGCACCGCTTGCTATGCTGGGGCTGTTCTCACAATTTAGTGTGGGGAAGAGACCCTTGTTTAGCCTCCTGGGTGCCACTAGCTGCAACCCCCACTCTCAAAACCACAAAGAGGGGACAAAGTTCCTGCTGCTGCACCCTTCTCCCCTATCCTGGGCATCCTGCTATAACCTTGTCTTCTTTGGCAGTTAATTTCCTTTGATGGTTATGTTCATTCTTATGGCTTCCTAATGATCAGAAGTATTTGGCAGATTAGCATCATTTAACTTTCCTTTCCCTACGGGGGAGTAAGGGGCAGGGAGGGGGTAAACTGGTGAGAAACAGCTGGAAGAGGCAAGAATGAAAATCAGAATTCTGTGCCAAGCATGTCGACGGGACAGTGAAAGATGGACAAGCCTGGAGAAATTAAAAGCCAATCCTATATAATAAAAGGATAATATGCAAATTGTCCCCTCTACTGGGAGTTCGACTGGAGTTGGACCAGGGGGTGGCTGGCCAGCCAACCACCCTGGACCCCTCCTGCCCCCCACCAGCCCTGCCCCTGATCGGCCCTCCTACCTTCCCTACCCCCAGCCAGCCTGGCCCCATTGTCCTCAATCACGGTGGGCTGGCCAGACCCCACCTGTGCAAAAATTGGTGCACTGGGCCTCTAGTTGAAATATAACAATAAGATCCAAGAGCTGATGCAGAGCCCCTCCCACACACTGCATGGTTTTAGCCTCTATTCACTGCTGACAGGCCATATGTTGCTTCCAAGCCATGTTTTAAAGACGGCTACACCTGTCATGGTGTCTGGGAGGTAAAGACAGAGCAGATGTTGAGATTTTGTGCCACGGAAGGGAGAAATTTATCTTGTCTAGCAGAAAGCAGCCTGCTCACACATGTCCTGAAGGGGTCCCTGCTCCATTGCCACGCTCTATCTTTCCCACAAGCCAGGGGGCCCTGCGTGGTGCCGCAGATGGAAAGATGGAATTTAATCTTACCGGCGTTCAGTCAAAACAGAATAATATGCTTAATGTGCTGGCAGTGCACGTGAATGGGAGAGATTCATGAGCTCATGAGAGGCGAGGGATCCCAACCTGGGCTTTGATATCCCCTTATATACATAAGCTTAGAAATCACAGTGGAAAACAGGGATAATCCTGGGCTAAGATCTTCACCTGCTCCCCCATGTTGCTACTTTAAGTTTAAGCCTTTCTGACAAAGGTATGGCTCACCAAAAGAACACCTGAATTAATGCAAAAGTGTCAGGAGCCCTGAGCTTAATGACAGAGGAGGATAATTTGGCTACAGTGTCAAGGGAGGAAATAACTGCTCCTGATTGGCAGATGCATTTAGTAGGGCGGGACCTCACAAAGGAAGCTGCCAGAACCTCCACCTAAAATCCAGTGGATAGTAATCACATAGTTGATAACTCTGCTCACAAAATAACAGCACTCCTTGCACATAGAGGGTGGGGAAACCTGGAAATAAACATTCCAAACTGCTACTGGGTTAGGAAAGTAGACTTGTGGGTAATCATTGTCTCATAGCTATTTTCTAATTTTTTCCTAATGCAATTATATATTTTTTATAATGATGGATGTGTGTGTGTGTGTGTGTGTGTGTGTGTGTGTGTGTGTGTGTGCATGTATTTGAGAAAGAGGGAGAGAGAGTGAGAGAGAGATTCTCTACCTTGGTGTGCATCAGAATCACCACGGGAGCTTATTAGAAATGTGGATGCCTGGGTCCCACCTTAGGCCTCTTTAAACAAACAATCAAACAAACAAACAGACAAACAAATAAGTAAAGAAATAAATTAAATAAAATGTAAAAACCCAGTCCTTGATTAACATAACCCTTCTTCCCCAGACCTGTTTACTAGTACACGGTGTGAAGTTGTCCAGCAAGCTGTCTGTCTCATATGGCCTGCATTACTATATTCATGTAGGATACTGCAATCATATTACAAAAGAGCACTGCTTTCTATATAATTTTTCCAGAAAACCTTAGCAATCATGCATGGATCTAACTCTTTCATAAACAACTTTAAACTCTGCACTTTTCTCTCCTGAATCTGATTTTCAATATCCAAATAACAAAGCCCAATGTCTGCAGAAACTCAACTTGTTTCTGTCCGTATTTCATGCGTATGTACACCACTTCTACACGCACAACATCAAAGAGGAGTCTAGACACGCGCACACACCCACGATTCTCTTACTGTTATGTAAATCCAGTTAACTTAGAAAAACCCCAAAGTTAATCAAATTTGTGGTTGATTAAATGAACCATTTGGGAGGATTTAAGAAAACCCTTTATTCAGTATGCATCACTGTTAGTCAAGAGAGTTGAATCAGCTAATACTGAGGATGCTAGCGTGAGGCTGCAGAGGCATCTCTCGTATTTCAGCTCTCTGGTGCCTAAGCATAGTCATGTAATATAGTTTTTCATGTTAGTTTCCATGAGTCCAGTTAATAACGGTCATTGTATTTTTTAAATCTTGGTTTCAGTGCTACCTCAAGCACAACTGATTACATGCGTGCATGCACACACACACACACACACACAGAATATACATCAATTAGGGCTCTGAAGCTTGCCACCACATTTGCATATGAATGTGGTGATCCCTGATAGTGTGTTTTTTAAAGACACTGTCAATGAGATTGAATGTCTCCAGCTAACCTCACAGTGCTGGAAGAAAAATGCCAAGGCACTTCATTTTGGTTTTGTTTAAGCAGGAGCTATTGATGCAAAGGAAACTCATTGCCCCTGCCTTCTGCCTGTGCCGCTCCGTGACTGATGGCCCATTGAGTCAGCCGGCTCTTCTGCCAGGGCTGGCAGCTGCCCACTCTCTGGGACCTGGGCTGGCTCCCAGAGCTGGAGCACAGGTTTCCACAACTAATCAGACGGCAGCTTCTTCAAGGAGGGCCTACCCATTTGTTTGGCTCTATGTAGGACAAGCTCTTTGAACTTGAATGGTGTCCATTTTCCACAGCCCAAGCCTCTCTAGATAGATAGAATGTATTAACAATAATAACACCTTACATTGACTAGCCCTCTTCTCAGAGCACTTGCCCATCCATTTCGTCTATTACCAGTATTGTGGTTTGTAATGCACACTAGTTTTTCAACTCACATGTAATTCTATGGCGTGCTAGTGTCCTGGCCTTGGGTTCTCATTTCTCACAGACCCCAGCTCAACATCCTCACCAGCTGAAACTGCATCCTTTTATCTACCTGATACCCAGCGGAAACAGGATGATACCCAGCCTGAAAATGGTGTCAGCCCACTCTTTCTTCAACGGTCTGTCCAGCACCCTGACCTGGTGATTCTCCAATCTTCAGAGCAGGGCCCACTTAACCCCACCTAAATTATAAGCCTTATAAGAAACTCTGAGAAAAAGTGTGTCCCCAGGGAATGTTGAATGTGAAGTTCATGTGCTTTCTTACCATTACTGAGCACTCGCAATGTGCCTGATGCTTAACTTTTATTATTTCATTTCATATGTGTAATATCTCCTTAGTAGTTATCTCTAGCTCCATTTTAGAGGGATGAGAACTGAGATCCAAGGCCACTTGCCTATAAGCAGAAAACAAGGACTCAAACCTAGTTCTATCTGAATCTACAATCATTGGTCTTTGAAAAAATATATTTTTTTTCTTGATTTCAGAGAGGAAGGGAGAGGGATAGAAAGAGATAGAAGCATCACTGATGAGAGAGAACCATTGATTGGCTACTTCCTGCATGCCCCATACTGGGGATCGAGCCCACAACCCACAAACCAGGTTTGTGCCCTGACTAGGAATCGAACCATGACCTCCTGGTTCATGGTCTATGCTCAGCCACTGAGCCACGCTGGCCGGGCTACAATCACTGGTCTTTTCTCAAATTTCTTGCTGCTTCTTTCCAGGAAAGCTGCCTATGAGGGTAGCGTTACCCGTTTCCCTCTCAAGGTCTAGCAGAGTTGCTTACTCCTTTGGCCAATGGTGGCCATTTCCTGCTTGTTATCTCCCTGGGCTCATACACCATGTCTTGTCATACAATGTATATGCTCCCTTCCTCTAAATCTTGTGTGATCTTGGTGGGTAGCCACAAATTCTCTCTTATTCTTATAGTTCTAGCATCTAGAAGAGTTCCTGGCACATAGTAACTACTCAATAAGTGTTTAATGAATAGATGAGCAAGTACGTGAATATATCCACACCAGGCCTGTGAAGAAGGAAATCTTGAGATTCTGCCTGGAAAAGCAGGTGTTCACTTATTTAGGGCCACCTGAATCCTATGTTGTCTACGTTCGGCACCCCTCAACCTCCCCAATTATGCCTTCTAAGCCCCCTAGTCCTCAGCACACCATGCAGGGACTCAGAACTGGCAATCTCTGGAAATGATTGGAAACTATTACCTCCTGGTATGGTCTCAGGGGCAAGCTTCCCCTGGAGCACTCAGCAAACCTCTGACAACTGCCTCCGAGATCCCTGGGTTCTAAAGTCTGGCAGCTTTCCCGACCCTCCGAAGTCCATCCCATCTTGTGATAAATCCTCAGTGCTCCTCAAACTACCTATGTGAAAATAAAGTTTTTCCTCCCAATTTTTCAGAATCTGGAAAACAAAAAATCTCACACACTTCAATGTCATAACCGTTTCAAATTGATATAAAAGTTCCTAAATTCTTTCTCTCAAGTTCTTCCCTTACCTCCTCACCAACTAGTAGTGGTGTGTGGGTTGCTGTGAGTCCACAGACTGCACTTGGATTAGCATAGATCACCAATTCTGATCTTCCCTTTAGAGCTGCCGTGTCCCAAAGAAAGAGAATACAAATCACATGTGTAGTTCTAATTTTTCTAGCAGCTTCATTCATAAGAGTAAAATATGAAATTAATTTTAATACTATATATAACCCAATAGCTCCAAAATATTATTCCAATATGCAATTGATATAAAAATAATTAATATTTTATTATTATTATTGTTATTATTTATGCTAAGCCTAAATAATAACAAATCTGGTGTGTATTGCATACTTCAAGTGCATCTCGATTTGGATTAGCCACATCTCGAGCTTAATGTTGCTACAGTGCAACACTGGGTTGGACAGTGCAGCTCCAGAGCCCTCACTGCTGCCACATACACTGGCTCTCCAGGCCCAGGAGCCCCTTCGGGATTTTACTGTTGTTCTACAGACAGTCCTTCAAGTCCTTCAAGTGACCTTCAAGCTTCAGAAACTTCCCCACTCACCATGACTCCTGCATTCAGTTTCAGACAGCCTCCCACAGCTGAACATTTAGTTCTAGTCCAAGAAGAAACAGAAAAGATAAACGCCACAACTGATAATAAGAAAGATACTCTCACACTGGAGGCTCAGATTGTTTAGCAGCAAAGCATTCTGAGCCTCTTCACGGTGTTAGGCACAGGGGCTATGTTGATGATCAGCCACAATCGGTAGACAGAGTCTCTTTATTTTGTGCAGTTGGGAACCAGCCCACTCTTAGATTCTAAAGACCCTAAGACTCCTTCTGGCACAGGAAGAGAAATAATTTCTAGATCAATAGGCTGCCTTCAGTGCAACCCTGAGTCAGTGTTGCTCCTGGTCATGCTTTGAATGCCCAGGTCCGCATTGACTCGATTCCATTTTCTTTTGGCGGTGATGTAATATCTGCCTGGAGAACGGATTGTTGCTCTTAAAGCTGTCTTCTTTCAGTACTTGTTAACATCTGACCATCTAGATGTTGATCTTTGGTCTTTATGGGACCTCTATCGTTTACTCTCTTTGTTCCCCCTTAAGAACCATCATGAGTCATTCTGAACTTTGGCTGAGGACATTCGTGACCTGTTCATTCTCTGCCCTGCAGAATAGCTTTTTTATTTCTATGGTTGGACTTAACTCTTGGAATCAGTTCTTTAATCTAATCTTCATTTGACCTTGTGACTTTGTCCTATATGTGCTATATGTACATAGGTTGATCTAGCTTTCTTTTGCTTAATCCCCATTTCTGACCATTATTATCATTAAGAAATATCTCAAGTCCCCCAAAGCCAACATGGGTAGAATGACTTATGCTTTAGTGACTGGTATTTAGACTCAAAGACCATGTTATTTTTTTAAAAAAATCAATGAGCTATAGAAAGATACCTTTGCTCCAAGTTCCTTTACAATTTGCATCGTGGAAGCAGTGGCTGGTTAGCATCTGTGTGTCCTCGAGACATACAGAGCGTTTCATTCATCATATGTGACATTTGCATATTGCAAATATCATACTTTATGCACATGCCTTCCAGGCTAGTCTAAAGACTATGATTGCTGCCTAATCCTCACATAAATCAATGCAGCGGGGAGAGCCACTTCTAAACATGGAAAAAATCAAGGGTTGCTCTGCCTTTAGACTCTTCCTGGGACCATTTCATTCTCTTCGCATCTGAAGTAGATTCAGTGCTTTCATTTTCTCTTCTTTCTTGCAGCTATTAAAATTCTATTAGCTATTTGTGAATATTATTTTATACCATCTGCATTTTCTCTAAAGTTGTGATCCTGACAGCTGCAATCATTTGTATGCATTTTCTGTGCAAGATTTTTTTGTAAAAGAACAAAACCTTTCCTTCGTGTGACCATGTATCCAAATAGAAAGATGCTTTGTTTGTAAATCTATTTCTTATCCAAACATTATTTTATTTGCTGAGGACACAGAAAGAGAAGACATTGAAATAGAGAAGGCAAAAATATTTGATCTCAAATGACAAGGTATAGGTTTGCCTTTTCCTCAGTTCTTGGTTTGTTGCCTGTTAGTCAAAGTCAACCTTCTATCTAGTATTAGATTCTGTTTTCTGTTTTGGATATGATGGCCTTCAGGGTGTTTTCTCCATAAGACTACCACTGTAAAGTCTCTCTCCTTCCTTCCGTGTCTCAGTGAGCAGAGTAATGCTTGTAGCCAGGCTCCTTCCTTCTTCCTTTCACAAGAATGACTCTTGTTCTTCTTCTTCTTTGGGGAAGGTGTAAGCTAGGGTGAAGCCAGGGAAAACAGTGCATAGTTATCACAATGAGAAATCATCTGCCTGTCATTGTTTCAGAAGGGTGGGTATCATGACCAGAAAGCAGAACCTGCCCCTTTTTGGGCTATCACCTTATACTTCATCCAAAAATTAAATTCATGCTGGACTCTAATTAGGGCTTAAGCTGGTGTATTCATGAAAGATTTCATGAAACACCTACTAATCTAGGTAATGTTAATTGACCAACCTAGGATTATTCTCTAATCCCTTGTGCTTTGCCAACTGTAAAGGATGAAAAACAACGTATACTTTCTCAGCCTTCTTTGCAGCTAACAGAGTCTAGCTAGTGAGGTTACAACGGCAACTGGCTAGGAGTTCCTAGCATAAATTTGAATTTCAGAAAAAAATGCAAATATTTAGTGTAAGTATGTCTCAAATATTGCTTAGTAAATACTTACCCTAACAATTTAGTCATGTTCATCAGAAATTCAAATTTAATTGGGCTTCCTGTATTTTATTTCACAGTCTTATCCATGCATATATTATTGCTTTATATAGAGTTTGAATTGTCCCCTCCCCTTTCTTCCTGTCATAAATAAGGACCTTGACAGTCAAAGTAATCACAAAGATGCTGATTTAGAGCTCAGCCATCATGAACCCTCTGACTAAACGTGAAGAATGGGCAAACTTTGGACTATTTTCTCTGTGACAAAAATAAACTCTTTATATGTTTGTCACTGTTAACAGGGTTTTCTGTTGCTAAAACACAAAAGCACTCCTAATTGACACACCTATTCTTAGCCAAACATGATGTAATTTCTCTGTACTTTACCTCATTTAAATGTTTCTATCACTTTGTGAGATGTGATGCCTATTTTTAGAAAAAAAAAGAAATTAAAAGAGCCTAAGTACCTTGCTCAAGGCCTCATAATAACAATGGTTAATATTGACTGTACTTAGTAGATTCAGACACAGGTCTAAGTGCCTATATGAGTGGACTCATTTAATCTTCCCAGAAACTGTTGAGAGAAATACTATAATTATTGCCCATTTTATAGATGAGAAAACTGAAGTAAAAAGAGATGAAGGAACTTACCCAGTTCAACAGAACCGGCTTCGGGTCCACACAATGGGGTTTGAGATCCTGTACTCCTAACTAGTGTGCCTATTGGCCAGCCTACAATAGAGTTCACATTCACACTAAGCCTTGTGATACTAAAGCCAGTGCTCTTTCCATCGTGTCTGCCTAAGAAGTCCTGGACTGGCCTGCTAGATTTCCAAAACCTCTCTCTCTAACCCTAATATTGGCACCTTACTTAACCTCCCCTGCAGGTTCAACCTTGTAAAAAAAGATTCAATCTGGCACAGGTGCCTGTTTTAGGATGGTAGCATAAGGCAACCTCCCTCAGCTACATTTGGAGTTGGCATCAGTGATTTCAGGTGTTCCAAGAAACCAGTCATTGGGTTTTCCTTGTTCCCAACACAGTGGGCTTATGCTCTGTACTACCCCATGGCTTGGTGAGCCTGGTCCTCCAGAGGAAGTGTCTGCCCCTTTCCTATATTCTCTTATGCCACCCTAGTGTAGATTTTCAGCCTGCTTGGAACTTCATGGTTTACCTTCTCCACCTTTCCTGAAACACCCCATTTTCCCCTCCCTACTTATTTTCTTCTTCCATACTTCAAATTAATTACATCTCTGGGGAAACTACTTTCTAGACTCCCATCTCTGACTTGCTAAAGATAACAGATTCTTGACTATGCTCCTACAGTGGCCTCCAGCCCACCCTGACCTTTTGAATTTTTTTGGATTCCTGGTCCCAGATAACTTCTCGGGGCCTATCCGTCCTGCAGTCAAATTCCTATCATTATAGGTGGGCACTTCTCAGTTTTGCCTGGAGAGTGTCCTAATCATGGAGAGAGCTTAGGGTTTCCTTAATGCCCTCTGATAGCACAAGCATAAACATTTTATTTTAGGGGATAATTGATATGTGTTTCTCCCCCCCCCCCCCCCCAACACAATCCCCAAAGGCAAGGAGGTATGGGTTGGGCATTCCACAAACTAAATGAGAGAGTTGTTTGTTCAACCTACTTTCTTGAGTCACCAATCATTAAAATAAGAGTGGCCTCTGAAGGACCCATATGCTGAAAACTATAAAGCATTATTTAAACAGATTGAAAAAGACACAAAGAAATGGAAAGATACTTGATGTTCATGGTTTGGAAGAATCAACATAGCTAAAATAGCCATATTACCCAAAGAAATCCTCATCAAAATCCCAATATCATTTTTTAAAGAAATAGAACAAAAAATCATCAGATTTGTATGGAACTACAAAAGACCCCAAATAGCCAAAGCAATCCTGAGAAAAAAGAATGAAGCCAAAGGCATCACACTACCTGATTTAAAATTATACTACATAGCTGTGATAATCAAAACAGCATGGTATTGGCAGAGAAACAGATGCAAAGAACAATGGAATAGAATGGAGAACCTAGAAATAAAACCACATGTATATTGACAAATAATTTTTGACAATGGAGGCAAAAACATATAATGGAGAAAGAAACCCTCTTTGACAAATGGTGCTAGGAAAATTGGAAAGCCACATGCAAAAGAATGAAGCTAGATTACATTTTGTCCCCATGTATAAAAATTAATTCAGAATGGATCAAATATTTGAAACAATAAATTACATATAAGAAAACATATGTACCACACTGATGGTCCTTGGTCTGAGAGAACATTTTATGAAGTTGACCCCAAAGGCAAGGGAAGTAAAGGCAAAAGTAAATGAATGGGACTATATCAAACTAAAAAGCTTTTGCACAGCAAAGGAAACCTCCAACAGAACAAAAAGGCAACCAAGTGAATGGGAGATGATCTTTTCAAACAACAGCTCCAACGAGGGGTTAATATGCAAAATATATAAAGAACTCATACAATCCAGCACCAAACAAACAAACAATCCAATTTAAAAATGGGCAGAGGACCTGAACAAACTCCTCTTCCTAGAAGATAGCAGATATATATGAAAAGATGTTCAACTTCACTAGCTATTAGAGAAATGCAAATCAAAACTATAATGAAGTGCTACCTCACACCAGTTAGAATGGCCATTATTAACCAGACACATAATAACAGATGTTGAAAGGTTGTGAAGAAAAAGGAACTTTCATTCACTGCTGGTGGGACTATAAACAGATACAGCCACTATGGAAAAAAAGTCTGGCAGCTCCTCACAAAATTAAGAATAGAGTTACCATATGACTCAGCAATCCCTCTTCTGGATATCTACCTGAAAAACTCAGAAACATTTATTCACAAAGACATATGCACCTCTATGTTCATTGCAGCATTATTCACTGTGGCCAAGACATAGAGACAAGCAAAGTGTCCTTCAATAGAGGATTGGATAAATAAAATGTGGTACACATAGGCTATGGACTACTACTCAGCCATAAGAAAAGATGAAATAATTCCATTTGTGACAACATTGATGGACATTGATAATATTATCCTAAGCGAAATAAGTCAGCCAGAAAAGGCTAAGAACCATATGATTTCACTCATATGTGGAATGTAATACAGAAACTCATAGACGCAGACAACAGGGTGGTGGTTACCAGTGGGAAGGTTGTAGGGGGAGGTAGTTATGGGTAAAGAAGGCCAAACATATGGTGACGGGAGATGATTTGACTTTGGGTGGGAGATGATTTGACCTTGCACAAAATGTAATATATAGATTATGTCTCATAAAAATGTATACGTGAAACCTAACTGATCTTATTAAACAATGTCACTCCAATAAAATAAAATAAAAATAACAGACTCAATATCTTGAATAGAGTCACTATTTCCTTGTAGAAATGGTGACATTTAATTTGCCACTTTTAAGAGGAAAGAAATGTTCAGAGTGACTGGTATTAAGTTCCTTAGTCTCGTCTTTTAAAATAATATCAAACAATTTACATATTCTGGTACTGTTCCATTTCCACATAAGGTCATCCCTCCTCACCATTTTCTATGCCCTCTGCATATTCAAGTTTATGGGCTTTCTTTCCATAATCAGGTATGCGGTACTCAGTATGATCAGAGGATCCTAGGGATAGGAATCCATTATCTCCTTTGCTCTTGAACTGCTCTCTCTGTGTGCCTCTGTTTGTAAATATATAGAACCAAGCAATGAGCAAGTAAAATTGAAGGCCTTTAGAAAAATACTTTCTTGATTTGGTCTCATTTCTCAGCAAAGCAGTTGGTGGTATCACTTGAGAAGTAAATGAGGTTTGATTACAGAGAGATTTATCTTTGAAAGATCTTTACTCAGGCACTATTTTTCTCTTCTAGAATGTTTAAAGGTTGACTTCCCTGGGTGTCACTGAACCCCTTCATCTAATCATAAACTTTTCTCATTCAGTGTCCTGTTCCTATGGATTTAAGTTCAAGCATGGGGAACAGAAGATGGGTGTATACTTTCTGAAGTGCATTGCTTTTGCAGAAGAGCCAGCTATTCCAAACTTTCCCTTTTATTATAAAACCCCCAAATAAGATTTTTATTCTAAATGAAATCATTATAGTTTTTTTTTTATATTGTTACCAATAAGCGAGGTAAAGATAACCAATTTTTAGTGTTTTTGTTTTGTTTTGTTTTGTTTTGTTTTTGGCATTTTCTTTCCAAATGAGGAACATCTTGTGGAAGGAAAATTTTGATAATCATATTTGGTTGCTAGTTGCTTTGTTAGCACAACCTATTCCTGAGATTTTCTGAGATCTGGCTCACAAAGCACTGGCTGATAAATGATTCAATATTTAACCATGATTTACCTGTACCATGTGGAGGAAAATTATGCTGATGGAACCCAAATCACAGCAACAGAGACTTTTACAACCCATGGAACGTGTCAACATAGTGTTGAGTGTGAATCACTCACTTGGACATAAAGTGTTCTTCTTTTTTAGGATCCAGGATTAGACCTCAATATCAATGATGGATGGAAGGAAACAAAATGAGCCCAGTGCACTACCTGCTGACAAAAGGTAAGAAAGATCGGCAAGGAGGGCTGCAAGGGCTCCCCTGCCATCTCTAGATGTCACAGAAGTAGGTTTTTGTTTGTTTGTTTTTATCTCTGTGGGTGGTATGAGCCTTGAAAATAGGAACATTCAGTCCATATGGAAGTCGAGCCAGCAAAGGTGAGAAGCAGCTTTGCCTCTTTAAAGGAATGACTCGCAGAAGGCACATGAAACTGGTCTCCTCCCTGAAGCCTCAGTATCTATAGATTTAGAAAATGTTCACCTAAATTGATGAGATCCAGTCTGTCACAATCTGGGAGATTGCAGTTAGAGACTCTACTTGTACAGATATTGCAAAGGTGATACCAAGGCAAAGTTGAATTAAATCAGCACACAGAGTCAACAGACTGATGCAATATTTACATTACTATATAACCTATTTGCTAAAAAACAAAACAAAACAAAACAAAAACCACCAGCACAACTAAAAACAGTAAACGTTTTATATTCAGGGTGGGAAGGATAGTAAAGAGTTCATCTTTCAGGGAAAAATTTTGTGTTTGTTTTTTTTCTTCTATATGTTCAGGATCACCTATGTTTTGATCACTAGAGTATCCATTATTTCTTCTGCCACTGGTGGTCCTAGGTAAATAACTTGAAGTAATTTTATTGTGATCTGTCTCTGTGGACAACAGGACATTGCAACTGCATAAATGTTGGAAGAGAGGTAACTTGAGGGGAAATGGCAACATGGGAAGTGGTAGCTGATCCTGCTGCAGGAGAAGCTGGGAAGAAGCTCCAGGGGCCCAATTTCCACTCTCATTATGTTAACCTACAAACCCCAGAAGGACTGTCTGAGCCACTATTCTGACTTAAGGCCAGGCTACTATCCTGTGTCTTATTAACCTGATGCATCTCTGACCAAAAGCAAACTCTGACTTGGCTTTATCCCTTTCCTATAAATTCCCATCAAGTTAACCATATTTGGAGTCACAGCCAATAAATACACCATACACTGGCCTTTCCCAAGGCCTAAGGCATTTTACTTGGTGGTCAGGCCAAGAGTTAAAATGAGATTTCAAACCCCTTAAACGGATTCTGGTTCTTGCAGTTAGGCTGACAAATGACATTATTCTTATAGAATTCAGTAAGTGCCAAAGTCCTTATCCTCAAAATCTGATGGCTTTGGATGTAGATAAAGGGCTGAGTTTCCTAAAGCTGATATTACCAATGCCACCTCAATTGTTTTGCTACCATAGTCTCAGGCTTACTTGGGGCGATTTTTCTCAAACTTTGTGAGTTGGCAGACAACTAGAAAATCATAGTGTTCTTTGCATATTTGTATGAAATATGGATGTGTTTAATTCCATCATTTGAACTAGGAACAATTTTACTAGCAGAAAACAACTATATTATAGGTATGCAACATAAAATCACAACACATGTGCATGCAAACACCAAGCTCCTAGGAGTACGATCTGTCGTTTCTGAGTTTTCACATTAATATTCATTTGCTGCTTGTTCATTTGTTTTGTTGTCTTCCACACAGGCAAGCAATAGAAACCACCAATGATTTAAGGAAAATCTATGAAAGGAAAATTTTAAATTGAAAACATTCTCTCCATTAAGTGATTGTTTTCTCTAAATTAGCAAGCCTACCATTCTTCAATTTCCACCATGAAAAACATTGGATCAGCATTTGGAACATTGGTGATTTTGGGAAAGTAATTTGAAAATTATAGATAGGAATAAGAATGATATAGATGAAAAATTTGAAACTCAGGATCAGATACACCCAGATTTTGAGTCATCACTCTATCAGTTACCAGCTGTGTGACTGTGAGCATGTCACTGAACCTTTATTGCCATACTTTTCTTCTCTGTGAAATGGTTATAATGCTAACATCTTAGAATTGTGTGTTAACTGAGTCTAATATACTCCTGAAATAGCCACAGATGGCTGAGAATATTTGTGGTTTAATCAAGAACACATTGAACAAGTCTCATAACCGTTCTAAAACTTAGTTCCTTTTATATAACATCTTCTCCCTGGTACTGTTAGAGAGTCACATAGAGGAAGGAATGTCTGTAATTCAGCCTTGTACTTTGCCTCTCAATCACTCAGCACCATCAGTGGCTGTGGGTGGTCACTTTGGCTTATGGTACTTGGCACACAGTGGACATAGGCAAGCATTTGTTTAAAAAAAAAGAAAAGAAAAATTGTGTGTTAAGTGTAGTGGTATATTGTTAAGAACTCTTTCATTTTAAGCAAAAAAAATAATAAATTTGAGGTAAATTAAGCAAAAGTAATTTATTGGAAGAATGTTGGGGTTTTACAATATCCATGACAGCCTGATGAATCAGGGTTGAACCAAAGCAAACTTGGTTCAGACGCAGAAGAGATAGCAATGATTTTGTAACAAAAACTCTAAAAACTCATGCTCCATCAAATGGATGGTAATTCCCCACTGCCAGACTCTTTGACTCTTGAATCTTGTTTGGAGTATCAGAGAGGAAATGCCTAACTGGCCTAGATTGGGTCATGAGGCCACTTCTTGTTCAAGAGTGGGAAGCATCTCTGGTTACAGTTTCTCCCAAGGACAATATTCAATGAGAAAGAGGTATTCCAATTACAAAAGCGGCTACCATTGGAAAGGGGAAATGAGTGCCAGGGATTCCAAAACAAAACGTCTTCCTTTTCTTTCTGCTTTATTGAGGTGTAATTGACAAATAAAATTGTCATGTACTTAACCTTTTGCACTCGGATGTCGAGTGTGACTCGACACTGTTAGCATTGGTAGCAGCTTGAGAAAAAAGCAAGCGAGTGCAAAGGGTTAAAGTGTATAATAGGAAGATTTGCTGAACATATACATTACCAAAGGATTCCCACAATTAACACACCCATCACCTTACATAGTATTTACCTTTGTGTATGTGTGTGAGGACACTTAAACAAGGTTCCCTTCACAAATTGCAGTTATACAATTTAGTATCATCAACTACAGTCACCATAAAACAAAAATGTCTTTGATGGATGAAGTATGTAGAGAGCCTAATACTGACTAGGTACTCAGTATATAGCATTTTACCTCACTTTCCCACCTCATTTAGGTAATGCTGACTTGGGATTCTAGGTAATATTTTGTAATATTTTTATGTTAGCCCAGTCATTTCAGAAGAATGTCAGAAGCCCAGGTCTCAGTAGTTTCCCATGTTCCCAGACTGAGAGCACATGGATCACTCACAGAAGGGCTTTGGATACCAGTCCTTGCAGAGGAGTCTGAGGATTTATAAAAATGCAGCTTTCCACAGCTGGGGTTCATACAGGTGGTAAGATAGAGTGGCCCTGCCCAATTAACTACCTTAGTGAGGACATCTGGGCACCTGTGGCTACATCCATCCGTTTCCAAGATACACTTGAAGATCCACATTGGGATCACTATAAAAGAAAATTAGTTCCATGATCACATTTTTGTTCCGCAAATTGTGCATCCTTTTCAGAATATGCATGGCCAAAAACAACAAAAACCCAAAACATCCTTGTATCCTCTTTTGGGTCTGCTGATACAAGCGAAATCTACAAATATCCCCAGAGAATTTGGCAAGTATGAACTCTCACAATATGATAATGTTACTGTTTCTTCTGGAGTGACTAGAGAAATTCACTTTGGGGACATATTTTCATTGCTAACTGAACTCAAATAGCTTCCTTTTATATCTCTCTCACTTCTTACTCAGCCTGCTTATTTCATTTGCTAAACCACAGTTTAATTTTATTCTTTTATATGTTTGCACATTAAGGAGAACTTTCTAACTGGGGTCTTTTCAAACTCCAACAACCTGTACTCTGGTTGCAACATTTTAAAATAGATTAATCCCTCATTTCTCCCCAATTATAATTCAGATAACAGCATGGGGGAATACTCCTTATAGTGAACTATACATCTTCTCCATTTCACCTTTGTGACCAAATTCACCACAGCAACTCTGGGAGTCCTACATTAAATTATCAGGACCCTATTGCATTTAGGATTGATTTGACGGGAGACTTGGAGGCCATCATAGCCACAGGGTCTGTATCACCAGCTTTCTTTTTCTTTTTTCCTTTTTAAATAAAAAAATGACATTGGTTTGTCACGGTCTGGCCCATCTATTCAGAAGTTTGTTCCATTAACTCTTTTAATAGTCCCTTCTCCAGGGCTCTGATGAGATTAAAGTCATTTCCTCCCTTGAGGCTGGAGGGCTTCTGCCTTTCACCATAATTCACTGGCACCAGCTAATGGGCAGGGGAGGGAGGAGTGGAGGATATTGCAAGGCTAGGCCATGCTTTGCAATGACTGCAGGATTACTGAAGAGATGAAATAGTGGGTATTCTTCCTTTCTTCTTAGATCTTTTTTAGAATGCTTATTTTTTCCCCTCCTTTCTCAGCTCTAGCCCAATGTAGGAAGAGTAGCCCACATTATAGTCTATATCAGGAAGACTGGGGAAGATGAGGTCCTTCCATATTTATTTTCCATACCTTTGGAGGAGGCCTACACTCCCACAACTGTGATTCATTCTTTCCATTTAAGGTTTTAGATTTCCTAATTTTTTCCCAAATAGTATATTGAGTTTTATAAGTCATTAGCATCTCATAAGAAGTTTCATATTTACTAGATAACAGAATTTGAGCCAGAATGCTGAGAAGAGTCAAAGACTACTGGTCCCCGAGTTAGTGAGAAATGGTGTGTCAGAAAAGCCCAGAAGTTGATAGCATCACTAAGAAAGCTTCCACCAAACTTCATGATATTTATCCTAGAACTAGCCTGTCTCTATCCCCCACACTCAACTATTGTTTTTAATTCCTAAAAGACTCGGATTCCTATTTTCTATTCCCTGAGATTAAATATTTGTTAAGTACTCTCTTCAAGTGTATCCCATTTATCCCTCTTCATGTCTTCTTCCATCGCCATTCCTCTCTTCCTTTTGGCATACCCATGCACCCTTTCTACTCTCATTTCCTGGCACAATTGGGAAGGAAGTTACAAAGAAGATTTCCAAAAGACAAGTGATAGACACTGCCAGACCCCAGAAGTATGACGAAATTAAAAATCAAGTGAAGTAACTTTGTGTCCAGCCATGATATAGTCACTAGTCCTGGCCTGGGCTTGTTCTCCTGGCATAAAAACAGCTGGAAAACTCGAAAATGAAAATTTTAAAAAGAAAAGAAAAAAAGAAACAACTGCTTTTAGACATTAGATTAATAGCAGCAGAGGACTGTGATCCCTGAAGGAAAGAAAACATAGTAGGTGAGACCTATAGTTGACATGGCTTTCCATGTGGAGGCAATTTGTGGCCACAACGCAGAGACAGGAAAACATGCAGAACACAGTGGTCTTGCTATGTTGAAGGTACAGCAGTCAGAGTTTGGTGAGGATGAGGAGACTTAAATTTGTGGGCAGAGTACCTAAATGGAGGGAACTACATGGGGAGAGGACTCTAGAAATCAGTGTGGGAGTTCCTTTGAGCCATTTGCTGAGTATTTGCTATATACTTGCTAGGTAAGACTTTATAAGGCTCAACAAAGGACAAATATTTAAAAATAACTAAAATGAGAAGCTATAAGAAGAAGTGAGCTCCTGAAAGCCCTGCATCTATTAAATAATTGAATAGATAGGTATTAACCCTTCTACAGGGAGCACTCCAGGCCCAAATGAGTGAATTATATAAAATATATAAGGTAGATTTCTAACTTTTTTACAGCTGAGTATTATTCCATTGTGTAAATGTACCACAGCTTTTTTTATCCACTCATCTACTGACGGGCACTTGGGCTGATTCCAAATCTTGGCTACTGTAAATTGCATTGCAATGAACATAGGGCTTTACATTCGAATCAGTGTTTCAGGTTTCTTCAGATATATACCCACCTCAATAGAGTCAATAAAAATTAAAAAATAATAAAATATATGAGGTAGAAATAAACCAATACAACACAAACTAATTTGAAAAACTTCCCAACTCAAATACATGGCCAATATTATTCTTATACCAAAGCCAGACAAAGGCATCACAGGAGAAAACTACAGACCAATAATATTCCTCCTAAACATAGATATACTTTTCTTAACAAAATAACAGCAATCCAAGTTCACAACATATAAAAATGAAAATAACCTACAAAATGAGATTTATGCCAGGGATGTAAGATTGGCTTAACATTTGGAAATCAATGTGACTCACCATATTAACAGAATAAAGGAGAAAACCCATATGAATACCTCAATAGATTCAGAAAAAAATCAACACCTATTCATAACACATTTTTAAAAAGCCTCTCAACAAACATAGAAGAAAACTTTCTTAACCTAATAAAAATATCTATATAAAGAATCTCCAGCTAGCAGCATACTTAATGGTATAAGACTGAACACTTTCTCCCTAAGATCAGGTACAAGATAAGAATTCTCTCACCATTTTTATTCAACATTGTAGTGGAAGTATTAATACAATAAAGCAAGATGACTGAATGAACAGGATGCATATTGGGCAAAAAGAATTAAAGCTACCTCTATTCACAGATGACATGATCATGGACAGAAGTTTCTTGGGAATTTATAAAAACACTACTAGAATTAATAAGCAACTTTACCAAGGTTTCAGAATTCCAGGTCAATATACAAAAATGAATGTTAATTCTATATACTAACAATAAACAATGAAAAAATAAAATAGAAAAAGCTATACTATTTAGAACAGCAACAAAAACATAAAATAAAAGGTATATTTAATAAAACATATGCAAAAATCCTCCCCTGGAAATTTAAAAAATATATTTTTATTGATTTCAGAGAGGAAGGGAGAGGGAGAGATAGAAACATCAATAATGAGAGACAATCATTGATTGGCTGCCTCCTGCACGCCCCCTACTGGGAATGGAGCTGGCAACCTGGGCATGTGCCCTTGACTGGAATTGAACCCGGGACCCTTCAGTCTGCAGGCCCACGCTCTATCCACTGAGCCAAATCAACTAGGGCTCCCCTGGAAAATTTAAGACATTGCTGAGAAAATTTAAAAGGACCTAATAAATGGAGAGACTATTATATTTATAGACTAGAAGACTCAATATTGTTCTTATGTCAATTCTCCCCAAATTGATCTATAAATTTAATTCAATTGTATTCAAACTTTCCATCAGATTTTTAAAATAGCAATTTATAAGCTAATTTGAATATTTATATGGTTATTTAAAAACCTTAGAATATTCAAACCATTTTTAAAAAGGAATGTTTCAGGACTGACAATAATGATTTTAAGACTCACGGTAAATCTGTAGTAATTGAGATGGGGTGATAAATATAGAGACACAGACCAATTATATAGAATAGAGAGTCTCTAAAGATAAATGATCAATTTAATTTTGAGTAAGTTTCCAAGGCTCATAAATAGGGGAACAAGTGGTGCTGGAGCAATTAGATATCTCTAGAGAAAAAGCAAACAAAACAGCAACTGACCTCAACCCTTTCTTCACACAATACACAACAACTAGTTCAAAATGTATTATAGACTTAAATATAAATATTAAACCTATAAAACTTCTGGGAAAAATGCGAGAAAAAGTATTTGTAACTTTGGGATAGAAAAATAATTTTTAGACAAGTCACAGAAATCTTAAAACATACATAAAAACAATAATTTGGATTTCATCAAAATTTTAAACTTCTTCTCTTGGAAGGACACCATTGATAAAATTAAAAGATAAGCCTCACAATGAGAAAACATATTTATAGCCCATACATTGGGCAGAGGACTTGTATCCAGAATAAATAGAAAACCCTTACAACTTAGTAGCAGAAAAGCATAGTTTGAAAATAGGCAAAATATTTTAATATTGGCCATTAAGCACATGAAAAGATAATCATTTGACATCAGGCAAATACAAATCTAAATCACTATATCCCTACTAAAAAGTTAAAGAGGCGGACAATACTACATTTTGACAAGAATGTAGAGCAAATGAACTTCCATATATTATTTGTGGGAGAATAAGATGGTAGAATCACTTTGGAAAATACTTAGCAATTTTTATAAAGCTAAATATATACTTATTATATAACTCAGTAATTGTACAACTAGGCTTTCATTCAAAAGAAATAGAAACATTTGTTCACAACAAGGTCATGCAAAACAATGTCCATAGCAGTTTTATTTGCAATAGTCAAACACTGAAAATTAACAAGTGAATAGATAAACAAATTTTGGAATACTTATTCAATGGAATGCCAATCAATAATAAAAAGGGGTGAACTACTATTCATGGAACAGCATGGGTGAATCTCAAAAGCATTATGCTGAATGAGAGAAGCAATATACAGAATAAATACTGTGAGATTCAATTTAGATAAAATTCTTGAACAGACAAAATGCATCTATAGTGACAGAAAGCAAATCAGTGGATTTCTGGATCGTGAGTAAGGAAGAATTGACAACAAAGGGACACAAGTGAAATTTGGGGGCTAATCAAAATTTGCTGAATTGTACACTTTCAAGTGATGCATTTCATTGTTGCTAAATGATATCTCACTAAAGTTGATTTCAAAATTAAGAATAAGTGAGGGGTAGGAGGGGCTTGAAAAAGACTATTCTCAAGTTTTGGTTTGTCCTTAATACGAGGGGGGAGGGGCTGTGGCAAAAGTATAAACAGACATTTCTGCATTTCTAAAGATTTAGGAAGTATTGTATCTTGATAATAAAGTCTTACATAAAATATATTCTTAACCCCCTACCTTCACTCAAATACCTGGAAGCCAGATTTGAATTTTGTATTCTTGGGCCTCCAAAGCCAGGGGCATTGTTGTATAGACTCCCAGCCCTTGGCCCATCCCAATTCTCTTTCTGCTTACCTATGCTTCACACAATGCATGTAGACATCCCAACTTTTATGTCCACGTTCTGTCCACCACCACCCACCAACCACTGCCTTTTGGGCATTGCTGTGGGAGTGCACACTGAGAGTATCGTTCACTCTTAGAAAGATAGACCCAGGAAGAGGCGAGGCACACAAGACCCTGGATTTAGGCTTCGGGCCATTTAGGTAGAAAATGACAGGGCTTCAGAATGTGATCTAGAGGGGGACATGGGATCCAGAAAAGCACATATCCTGGTCACAGGGACCATTTGCCTGATGAGGAGATTGTGGCATACATTCTCAAAATAAGGGAGAAGAAAAGTAGAGGTAGAAGAAAGAAGCCTTGTTTAGCCATTACACAATTGAAGCTTACAAGGTCAAACATTACCTCTTATATAAAGTATCTCCTGGTTGGTCTCACTAACACCAATTTCATCCTTTGTAGGACACTTTCCCTGTTTGTTCATCTTGTTTCCTTCACTGGGTTAGAACTCTGCTGACGGTTGTAATTACATCTTCCACTCCTCTTCTGTCTTCCTTAGGGCAGAGCACAGTGCTGGACTCATACATTGATTATGAATGAATGAATGAATCAATCAAGTAATAAGATGAGATATGGAAAAGACTGGAGCCAATTGCATGTTAGAACAATCTGCTAAAATATTTAAACATGGTAATGCCTAGGATCCACACCAGCAGTTTTTATGTAATTGTTCGGGGATAGGGCTCAGGCATCTGTATTTCTTATTTGCTGTTGGTTTCTTCTATACGTGGCAAAGTGTATCATCCAGGCTTTCTTTAGGATTTCTTCAGCCAAGGCTGTAACACCACACATGTGTGAGAAGAGGCTGGGAGTCTTAAATGGGCCCCTTAAATGAAGATATGGCTCTAGCCGGTGTGGTTCAGTTGGTTGAGCATCGGTCAGGTGCACCAAAAGGTGTCCAGTTAGATTCCCCATCAGGGCACGTGCCTGGGTTGCGGGCTAGATCCCTAGTAGGGAGCATGCAGGAGGCAGCTGCTGGATGTTTCTCTCTCACATCCATTATTCTTTCTCTCCCTCTCCCTTTCTCTCTATAAAATATATTTAAAAATTTTTTAAAAAGCTGAAGATATGGGCAACTCAGTTCTTTTGGGACAGAAATAGAGCACATAATTTCAGTAAATAAAACAAAAATGAACAAGGCTTTTCAGCTAAAGGACTCAGGTATTGCAATGAGTGGACTTGTGACAGGTCTGGAAAATGTAAGAGGGATGACTTTTTTCTCTCTTGTCTTTGTAATATTTCCAGTAACTGTGCCATTAAACTCCTTAGATAACATTAAATATGATTTAGCAGAAAGCACTAATGAACAATGAAGTGAGAGGCTCCTGTCTGGACCGCTGCCTGGTACGCATACCAAACAGGCATGTTGGTGTTCATTCCAGTAGTTCTGCCCACTACACAAGGGAGAGAAATCAGGGGAACAAGAGACTGAGACAGAGGGAAAGGGAGGGTGTCGATTTCTAGGCAACAATGCGGGTGAGCTATTTTTCCTTAAGCCCCTCAAACTTCATTCCTAGTATATTACTGCTCTTGTGTGGTTCTTATACATTTGGAAACAGAGTGCAGAGACCTGACAGTAACAGCTGTTAAAGACTCCCTGCAGATGAAAATGAAAGCCAAAGTAGTATGCACACGTGAAGGGGATTATCAACCAAATGTGTTGATTTCATCCCTGGATCTTTGCAGCAAAAATGTATGTTTCCTGAATGATAATGATTCCTTCCACTTCTATCATGCCTTTCTTCCCAAGACTCCAAGACATTCTATTTTGTTATTTGTCCATTTATTAGGAAGGAGGGAGAAAAGCGTATAAATATTTGCTAGTCTGATCAACTATCTCAGTTTGACTGGTTTTAGCACTAAAAGTCTCCTGGCATCCCAGGAAGCCCTCACTCAAGGGCAAACTGAGACCTTGGTCACCATGGATTTCTCCCAATGTTACATGCACAATTTCTGAATTCCAAGCTGATATGATACATTGGGCTGGGGGTTAGAGAATCTGTTATTGTTATCTTTTAAACTTATATGACACAAAAATGCACACTTGTTAAAGAAAAATCAGCCTGGCAAAATTCCATTCCTTAGTTATGTCCAAATTTCTACCTAATCTGTGCATGTTCACATACTTGCTTCATACCACCTTCTCTCTCCTTAGACCTCCAAAATCCACCCCATGCTCACACTCAGCCATTGTTTTGCTTCTTACTTCTTTAAAAAACTGAATCACTTGGTAAAGAACTTTCCAAGCTCCCACCACAATAACCATTTCCCTCCTGCTTCTATGCCTTCCTGTTACTGTTGTCTGGGTGGGCAAGGGCTGAGTCGTGTTTGAGATCCTATCCCTTCTTGCTTACTTGAAAACATAATCAATTGTTTGCTCTTCCTCTACATCATCAGTTTTTCTCTCTTCTAGACCATGTATCAGAATACAAACATGTGATTTCTCCCATCTTAAAAATACCATCTTAAGATCACATGCCCTGCCCTAGCTGGTTTTGCTCAGTGGATAGAGCGTTGGCCTAAGGACTGAAAGGTCCTGGGTTCGATTCTGGTCAGGGGCACATGCCCAGGTTGTGGGTTCAATACCCAGTAGGGGCCATGCAGGAGGCAGCCGATCAATGATTCTCTCTCATCGTTGATGTTTTTATCTCACTCTCCCTCTCCATTCCTCTCTGAAATAAATAAAAATATATTTTAAAAAAGGTCACATGTCCCTCTAACTTTTGTCTCCCCTTTATAGTAAAACTTCTCAAAATACTCACTTATACATACTCTGTGATTTTTCTCATTATGTTATCTTCTCCATCAATGCCAATCAAGCTTCCATTGCCTCTACTCCATCAACACTTCTCTTGTAAATTCCAACATGACATCCTTGTTACTAAATCCCATGGCTAAGTCTCTTATCTTACTTGACTCTTAGCTGCAGTTGTGTCAGTTGATCCCTTTCTTTTCCTTGTTTTTGTTCCTCATTTGGATTCAGGAAGAGTATGATTTTCTGGTTATTGTCTTACCTCATTGATCTCTTCTCAGTTTTCCTCCTTATCTCACAAACTTTAAGGTTGGAAATACCTGGGGCTCAATTTGTCGCCATCACTATTCTCTATTCACACTCAAACCCAACATCTACTCTTTATTTACACTCTTTTCTTTAATCAGGCTTGTGACTTATAAGTACCATATATCTCCTGGAAAACCCAAATTTCTATCTTGAGTCTAAACTTTGCCCTGATCTCTAGAATCTCCTACTGAATGGCTGGCTCTATTTAGGTTTCCAAAAGGCTTATCAAATCTCTGATATCCAGCCTGGCTGGCATGGCTCAGTTGTTGGGCAAAGACCTATGAACCAGGAGGTTACAGTTGGATTCCAAGTGAGGGCACATGCCTGGGTTGTGTGCTCAGTCTCCAGTGTGGGGCATGCAGAAGGCAGCCGATCAATGATTCCCTCTCATTATTGATGTTTCTATCTCTCTCCCTCTCCCTTCTTCTCTAAGATCAATATAAGTACATTTTAAAAAATCTCTGATAGCCAAACCCAAACACTTAATCTTCTTATCCAAACCTGCTCTTCCCTCATACTTTCCATCTCAAATACATAGAAATTCCATTTTTCCAACTGTTCAATGCAGAAATCTTGGAGCCATTTGTATACCTATCATTTTCTCACATATTATAACAAATCCATCAACAATATTATAAGTTCCAACCCTCTAACTATATACAGAAGTCACCAACCAGTCTTGTCTAAGCTGCTATTGTTTCTTGCCTGAATTACTGTCATAGCCTCCTAATGGGTTTTCTGCTTCTAGCATCTTCTCTGTGAAATTTAATCTCAACACCAGAGCATAAGTGATTCCTCCAATATTTGAGTCAGACATGTTTTTCTTTGTTTAAGACCCACTAATGACTTCAGAACTTAGTAAAATCCTATGGGGCTTGCCAAGGTCAGACCACACATTATCTCTATGGCCTCATTATCTCCTCCTTTCTTTCCTCCTTTCCCACTTCACTCCAACCACAGCTGTTTTCCTTTCTTCCTTCTTTCCTGTCTGTCTTTGTTTTCCACCAAATAGACCATTTGTAGGTAATGTAAAATACCTAATAGACTTTAAAGAAAAGTTTCCAAGAGCTTAAAAGTTAAGTATGGAGCTAAAATGTCATTGTTCAAGCAGACAGATATGAAGCAAAGTGGCTATGCAGAAATGAATGTTTAGATGGTCACAGATTTAGAAAAAGGTCTCTTGAGACAGGTAATACTGGATCTTAACCCTGAAGGATGGATAGGTATACAGAAAGAGAGAGATTGCATTTCAGCAATCGTCACAAACAGGTTTGGAATAATTAATGTGAACTTCGACAACAAATAAACCCCAAATAATATGGGCTTAGCAAAATAAATGTTTGCCTATGTCACAGTTTGATATGTCACTTGAGGGTCTCTTCCTGGTCTGTCTATCTACCCCCAAAGCAATGATGCACAGGCTCTTCTAGGAATACCATCTCCAGTACCTGGCCTCCAAGGTCAACAAGCATCCCCTTTATCTTACTGGCCTCAGATTAAAGCAGGTTGGAGGGTTAAAACAGAATCTTGATTAGTGTGACCTTACTCAGGGAGTACTATTCTGATTCTTGGGGACTTGGGGGCTGCCTTGAATAGTTGTATGTTTCAAAAACATTTGCTTACTCCTGAAAGCAGCAGAGCACTGTGGCCAATGCCCAGAGAAGGTGTTGTAGGTTTCAGGGTGTGCAAGTGGAGAACAATGATGGGCCATTTCAACCTTATTACCATAAGACAAGCTAGTAGATTCCTGAGACTGGCTGGAAATGTATGGGTAGGTTGAAGAGATAGAAACATCTATAAATCAGGTGAACAGGTGTGCATGGGATTACAGGTTCATTAACGAAGCGAAGGGCCTTTGACAAAGAGAGAGATTGCATTTCAGCAATTGTCACAAACAGGTTTGTTTATGATGAGGACTGTGACCTTGGAGGCTATCACAATGGCACACTGCATCTTTTGAGAAGATTATAGTGTAATTATAACTCTAATGGGCTCCAGGCAAAGACTCTGAAAGTAACCAGAGAGTTCCTATTTTCTTTCTCAGAAGGGTATGTGCAGGTGATATTGGGACTAGTTCACAGGTAAGGTATTGCTTAAAAACATTTCAGCAACTAAAAAAGAAGTCAGAATTTCCAGAAGGGACTGCATAAATTCAAACATAAGCAGTAGCTACTTTTCCTCTCTCTCTCTCTCTTTATCTCCACCAATTCCTACCTCTACCTTTAAGTCTGATTTTTATTCTCTGTATTATTTTTTTGTTTTTCTATTTATGTGTCTCTCTGTGGACCTGCTTTATCTCTCCTATCTGGCCTTGTGCCTCTGTTCTGATGGAAGATCAACTTGTCTCACAAACTATATAATCCTTTACACTTTAATGAAATAATAATTTATTGTCTATTTTTCTCAAGATACTAGATACTATGCCAGTCCAAAGAAAAAGAAACCCAAAACGAAGCCCTTAATTCCATTGTCTCGATTGTAAGCAGGAAGTGTCCTATAAAACTATCAATCATCCAGCCCAGCCAGTGTGGTTCAGTGGTTAAGCATAAACTAGGAGGTCATGGTTTGCTTTCTGGTCAGGGAACATGCCCAGGTTGCAGGCTCGATCCCCAGTGTGGGGCATGCAGGAGGCAGCCAATCAGTGATTCTCATCAATGATGTTTCTATCTCCCTCTCCCTTCCTCTCTGAAATAAATAAAAATATATTTTTTAAAAAAAGAAAAGGGGGGAAATAAAGTGAAACATTTGTGTAAAAAAAGAAAAACTCTAGCCAAAGGGTCCTGGGTTCAATTCCAGTCAAGGACATGTACCTCACTTGTAGGCTCAATCCCCGTCCCTGGTAGGGAAGCATGCAGGAGGCAACCAACCAATGTGTCTCTCTCACATCGATGTTTCTCTTTTTCTGTCTCTCCCCCTCTCTTCCACTCTCTCTAAAAATCAATGGAAAAATATCCTCAATGAGGATTAACAAACAATTTAAAAAATAAGACTAGCAGTCACCCAATAATAGATGTTCTCTAACCAGGTTGTATTCTGTAACAGTCTACAGCAGACTAGCCAGACCTAGATTTTACTCTTAGCTACTTCTGGCTGCGCTTTAGAATTCCCTGATGTTTCTGATTTTCTACTTCAAGCCACTTTCAGAGGAGCAGAGAATTTACTTCAATCTGCAAAGGACTTTGAGAGGCAGTATCATTCCTCCTATTGTTCTTAGTAAGAAAGATATGTAAAGATATAAAGAGGAATATGAGATTCTCTTCTTTGTAAGGCTTTGCCCCAGAGGAATTTCTATGAAAAGAAATAATAGTATTTCATATCTATTAAGCACCTAATGTTTGCCAAAGACTGTGGTATTTTACATACAACAACTCATTGGACATGTACAACAGTCCTGTGAAGCAGGTGTTATTAACAGGAACCTGAGGCGTTAGTAAAGTAACATGCTTGAGGTCCCACCATTTGTAAGGGATTAAAATTCAAATTGTTGACTCAAAATTCCAGGTGTAGATGGCTACAGTGGGCTGGTTCTTTACACACATTAACCTCATTTTATTGCTGAGCAATTTTTTCAGAGTAGGCATTATTATCTCCATTTTATGGGTAAGAAAACTGAGATTTAGAAGTTAAATATTTGACTAAGATAATATAGCTTGGAAGTGGTAATTTTACATTTTGAGGGCTTATAGAGTACCAAAGTATTCCACTCCTTAAGAGTACTCACTTTCTCTCTCATCTTTCTTCCTCCCAAACTCATCCTAGTCAAGATCATATGTTATTATATCTCACTTCTTTCTGTGGTGGTAGAGTTTATCTTTTTTTCTCCACTAATCAAAAATCATATTTATTGTGTGTGAGTTTTATTTTTAAATATCTACTGTGTGTGAAGTCTAGTGCTAAAACTGAAAGACATAGAAAGACAAAAAGAAACTGCTTCCTGCCCTCAAGGAGAGAGATGTCATGAAGGAGGATATGATGAATGGCTGAAAGAATATTACAGACAATATGTGCTTTAGGATTTGAGATTAGGGAGAATGGGAAGTAGATGGTCACTGCTATATACATCTTCATATATTTAAAGCCCATTATTGAGCCCTTTAAGTATCCTTTGTTTAGGATAAATCTTTTTTATCTTTTCTTGGGAATATTATGTCCCATTCCTTTCAACATTTTCTTGCTTCTTATCCAACTTTCCCACATTTCTTAGAAATGTTGGCATCAGAAAAATAATTCAACAATATGAGTTTAAGAAGTCTTTCTTTTCAGGTCTTGTGTGAGCTGAGCCTTTCCTTTGGACCATGGGACAATCAAAAGGCAATAATGAAATATATATCTATAGCTATTTTCTTATAGCTCTTGGGATTGGAGGGCATGACCAGCCACACACTTAAGCCTGTCGTAGATTTAAGGATGAGGTGGGAGATGGAGGAGAAGGCATGAGAAAATTACTCTCTCTCTCTCTCTCTCTCTCTCTCTCTCTCTCTCTCTCTCTCTCTCTCTCTTTTTAAATAACTTCCTTAGCACCAAGATTTATTCTTCCCATCTAGGTGGTACTCACCTTTATGGATACATTCTTAGGTAAGGTAGTCTTTTTAAAAATACATATACTTTTGACTCTTATGTTACACAATATCTATAAAGGCCCCAAAATGCATTTATGGGGCTGGAGGAAGGAGAGAGGGTGTTGGAATGTGAGCTTGCTGCGGTTGGGCTGAGGAAAGGAGCTGGAAGAGAAATGCAGAAGGCTTGAAGGGCAAAATAAGCAAAATGCAGAGGGAGAGCCAGGAAGTAAATCTTACCTACTTGGTCGTCCTGCCAGGGACTACTAAAACCTGGTGAAAAGTTCACAGCTGTAGGAATATATGAACTCTTTTTTTTTCCTTCAGTCAAATGTCAAACACAAATCCTAGGAGACCAAAAGGTTAGGCCGTCATAAATGCCCTCTATCTCTAATCAACGCTGACTGAGACAAGGAAAATAGGCATGATGGCCTTGAAAGAGTTTATCTCCTGGACAGCTTTCAGCATACACGTTTCATAAGGAGTTGTTCCAGTCACTTTTGTGTCCCTTCCTGCTGTCACCTGATAAGTTCAAGACCCTGAGTTTAGCAGAAGACAATTTCTGCACAGAAACTGCCAACAACTTTTGATTCATGTTCTCTGTTAGAAGATATTAGAAACTTTCTTAAGAGACATTCATTTCCCTCTGATGGTATATGCCAGTGGTCGGCAAACTCATTAGTCAACAGAGCCAAATATCAACAGTACAACGATTGAAATTCCTTTTAAGAGCCCGATTTTTTAAACTTAAACTTCTTCTAATGCCACTTCTTCAAAATAGACTCGCCCAGGCCATGGTATTTTTGTGGAAGAGCCACACTCAAGGGGCCAAAGAGCCGCATGTGGCTCGCGAGCCACAGTTTGTCGACCATGGTTATATGCAGTCTGAGATGGGGAACACAGAATCGGCTCAGGCTGCTTCTTAGAGACCCTTGGCCAACCAAGCACATGACTCACTCATCTCGCTGGGCACAAATAGGCAGCTGGCAAGATCTACAGTCACACCGAGGTGTGGGAAGAGAACTCCAGTGCTGAACTCTGAGGCAGAGGACTCTGAGATTTAGCTGGGGATTTGCTATTGTCACCTAAGCTCATTCACTTTCAGATATATTATCTTTAAACTAGAGGCCTGGTGCACAAAATTCATGCACGGTTAGGGTCCTTAGGCCTGGCCAGCATTCAGGGTCGATCAGGGCCTTCCGGCTGCTGGCCTGGATCTCCCTTCTTTATGCACCTCCCCCTGGTGGTCAACACATTTAATAGCGAGCAATCAAACTCCTGGTTGAACTCCTAAGGGGACACTTTGCATATTACCCTTTTATATATATAGACTAGGGGCCTACTGCAGGAATTTGTGCACCTTGAAAGGAACTGTGGGCCACGAGGCTGCAGTGGACACAGGGGTGGGTCTCGGCTCATCCTCCGCACCCCCACCTGGCCCCTCCTGCCATGGACCCCGGTCCCCTCTCTGCTGGCAGCCCCACTCCTGCTGCTGCTGCTCTCACGCACTGATGGTGCCAGCCCCACTCGCACCCACTGATGGCGCAGAGTGATTGGGGCCAGCGCCAGCAGCAGGTGTGAGTGGGGCTGGTGCTGTCAGTGAGTGTGAGCAGCAGCTGTTGCCCCAATCACCCCCCAAGGGCAGGAGGAAGTGGTGAAACCCTCAGGGGTGATCGGGTCCAGCAGCCGCCAATCACACCTGCTGACAGCACCGAGTGATTGGGACTGACGCCGGACGCCAGCAGCGGGTGTGAGTGGGGTCAGCGCTGGCAGTGGGTGCAAGTGGGGCCAGAGCCAGCAGCAGGTGTGAGCGCTGGGTGGGACCGCGGTGCACGGGAGCAAAGAATTTTCAATAACCACCAGAGGCTCACCCTGATGACAGCGACCAGCACCCTGCCTTGGTCTGGTGTCCCTGCTCACCTGCTCCATCATCCCCCCATGGCCAACACCCTCCATCTTTTGTGCATGTCCCCTGGTGGTCAGCACACGTCATAGCGACCAGTTGTTCAGTTGTTCCGGTTGTTCCGCTGTTTGGTCTATTTGCATATTAGCCTTTTATTATAGAGGATGGTGCTAATAATACTATGACATGAACCCATGGATGCATTGGGATATTTAAAAGAGTTTGTGTTAGAGTATTCAGCAAAATAGCATATTTTAAGAAATAGTTGTTTAATCTAGTTCTCCCATTGTTTAAAGAGAAAGGACTTTGTAGGGAGGGGGTGGAACAGGAAAATAGAATTCAAAATGATGGCTTCAGGACAGTTACCCTGACCCTGAACAATAGTTATTTTTAGGAGGCCATAGATGTTAAAAATAGGTGGGTTGTTTTTGGATTTGTTTGTTTTTTTGGCAGCCAATGACATTAAATTTGATCTCTCATGACACATTGTCCCAAATTTAACTTAACCTAGTCTGTGCTATGGAAGTGGTAGTTGTTCATTAAAGGTTAGGTGGGAGATAAATGGATGGATGAATGATTGACTTCCTTAAGGAGCCACTAGATATTTTTCTGAAAGTGATGACCAGATCAAACCTAGCAGATTATGTTTCAGAGACCATGGTGATGACACCTTCCAAGCATGTCTGTAGCAAAATGCCTGAAAGGATAACATCCTGTAAGTCATTTCCACCTGGAACTCCTCAACGCACATTAGAATCTCATGTGGCTGTGCTGGCTGCACCCCGTAGAGTCTGAGTCCTCTCCTACTTCTGTTCAAGCCCATCTGCATGCTGGTTCACTGTGTACTCTTGCTGGCTGTAGGATTACTGATGACTGACAGCCATTCCCTGAGAACGTTGGGTCTGCCTGTAGCCTGGCTGTGCATGGATGCTTTACAGTGACAGGACTAAGCACTGAAGCTTCTCCAGGGACAGCCCATGTTCAGAATGTGTGTCTGAGATACTGTCAAACATGGCAGCCAGGGGATGGCTACCAGGCACTGCTGCCTCCTGCACATGAAGAACATCACAGAAACAAAGCACCAAGATCCACTCGCAGGCTAACTTCCCTGGGCTCCTCAGCTTTGTCTCTCTGGCCAAGAGGATGCTGGTGGGAGGCAAAGGACTCCATCTGTCTCCCCTCTTTTATTTTGAGTGTGTTTTCCTGGTAACTCAAAATGTTATAACTTCAAACACCAGCTGGATGCTTTGTAGACATACAACACACTCTCCTCTAAATCCAGGGATTAAAGTTCCTGAATCAAATGTCCAACAGGAAATATGAGGAACAAGCAAATAGGAAGGTAACTGAATGATTACAGCTTTTGGAGCCATCAGAACACACTGGGTTTGGCCACTGACAGGGAAGAACCAGCCCATTGAATTCACAAATGGGATTAGTACATTGTTTGTTACCACTCAACAAGTTAGATTCAGAAGAATGTTTTATTCCCAGGAACTCTTGGTCTTCTGTCATAAAACTTGGTTCTCCATGAATATTGAGGCTTCAATGAAAAATACAGGTCTTGACTTGATTTCCTCTGTCATGAAGAAAGGAGATTCTCCCACTCCTTTACTATAATACTGTCACAAAGAACCTCCCAGATCTTTGTGGATTCCATCAATGCTTTCCAACCAACTCAGCAAGCTCGGGTTAGAAGTGGTCTCCAGGTTTGGCATAAGAAGTCTTAATTCCTGTTGTCAGTATTTCACCTCTCCAGTTCCACCACCTTCCCCTATTCCCCATGGCCTTGTGGCCTTGAGGCACTCCCCAAATAAATATTCCTTTTCCATTTGCCACTGGGCTTAAAATTCTTCAGGAGGAAAAGAAGTGGTGCATCTAAAGGAAAATTATGATCACTGCTATTAAAACTTATAATAGGAAATGACAGACCTTGGGGACTGAGGCTTAATTGGCCTAGTTCAGATGGAGCCTGATCACTGTAAGTTAGGTCTTTGGCTCTGCCACCCTGCTAGACAGGTAGAAGGTGACTTCCTCACTTTTTTGAGCAATGATATGGATCACTTCTAAAAGAGGCTGAATTATGCAACCAGCACACCCTTTTCCACCTGTTCTCTTCTTGTCCTTGTCATCTGACTACACAGTCTCACCCTGCTTGAGGTTAGTTATTAATGATCCTCTCCTTATTTTGGCCAGTTTCCTGAAATCTTTAGCCACCACAGGGGCCGTGTCTCTTCCAGAAATCCCAGTGTTAGTACAGGCCTGTTGCCAATGACTCCTGTAGACATAAGGTCATTTAGAATTATACAATGATAGAGATCAGTTGCTTCTACACTTTAGTTTATGAAATGGGACACAGAGGTCAGAGAGTTCTATGGATTATCCAAGTTCAGATGGATAACCATGGCTGAACAGGTATGATAATATACGTGTTCTAACTCCTGGGTCACTGGTCATTCTGGCTATTTAGCTCCTACCAGCTCTTTCAGTGATTCTACTCCATGATTAAATGTCTTTTTTCCTGTGTTTGCTTGAGGATTTACAACTATTTTTTTTATCCATCTTTCTCTCTACAATCTCTATGCCTCCTCCTACCATGACTAACCCCGCCCCACTGTTATTCAGTCACCTTTACAGAGACACACAGAATTGGGTGCATAGAAAATAAATTCTGCATTCCTTGCCACAGTGGCCCGAGGAAAGTCATTAAGAAGCAGCTCTTTCTTGACATGTTTCTAAGGCGCCTGCTATAATTGTGGCTGAAATTTCAATATCAAAGGTTAAAGCATCATGGTTTCCTTTACACTTTCTTTCATTTGCAATTACCAGCCGAGAGAGAACATATCCAAGCAGGAATGCTCCAAGCAGTACTTCCCCACCCAGTTTTCACTGCAGAGTGGACTGCAGGAGTACAACAAAAGGCGGAGATGGGCATGTGGGAAGGAAGAAAAGGTGGGCAGGGAAGAGCCCGGAGGAAGAACAGTCTGTGGGCTGTGGGCGGGGTGGGTGGAGGACAGCATTTTAAGGGATGATTTTCCAGCTTTGGTTCAGTATTCTAGTACAGATGCAAAGAGAATACAGGCAAGTAAAGTTTGATTCAAGAAAAGGAATAGAAGTGGATTAGAGGAATTTGGTTGTGATTAGGTTCCCTAGGAGCCACTGTGATCCAAGAGCTCTAATGATGGCATGGAGAGTCAGAGAGAGACGGAACTCTGCAGGGTTGGGCATCAGGAGGTGTGATTTTTACTGTCAAACTACTTATTTGATTTTGAACATATGATTTCTCCTCTCTAGGTCTCAGGATCTTTACTTGTAAAATAGGCAGGTGCACTTGATTATCTCAAAGTCCCAACTTCATCTAACTGTACTGAAGCTAAAATTCTCTAACATTGCAATCACACTTTGATCAATCCACCGAAGTGTAACTTTCTCTTGGCATAACCACAAAGTAGCTACCTTCTGTCCTGCCTTCTCTCACATGCTTCTTCTTTGAAAAGCCAACTCTTTTTGAGTCTTTTATATCAAGCAAATTCAAGCATTTTTTTCTTCTTTTTTAATCCTCCCCCAAAGATATTTTTCCATTGATTTTTTTTAGAGAGAGTGGAAAGGAGGGAGAGAAGATAGAGAGAGAGAGAGAGAGAGAGAGAGAGAGAGAGAGAGAGAGAGACATTGATTGGTTGACTCCCGTCATTCACCAACCTGCAACTGAGGTACATTCCCTTGGCCAGGAAAAGAACCTGTGACCCTTTGGTCTATGGGCTGATGCTCTAACCATCGAGCAACCAGCCAGGGCTCAAGAATTGTTTTTTAAAGCCTCATTTATTGAAGGCATAAAGCCTTGAGGGCTTCAACCCCAGTGGCTTCCCTCCTTTCATTGCTCCTTCCATTCCTTTCTCCAAACTCTTCCCTTCCTCCTAGCAGGCCCAACTCACTTAACGTGTAAATGATAGGAAATCAGGAACCTCCTGCTGCTTATAATCATAACACTTCCTGTAATTTGCATGATAAAATTCAACTGATTTCAAATAGCATTCCTTAGGACAGATAGGTGACACAGGGCTCCATGAGGGGAATACATTACCACCTCAATCTCTAAGCCATCACAATTGTGGATTCAGATTGGCTGACATTCAGCCCCAAACAAAAGCACAAAGCCTTGTCTAATGGAGCAATGAAAAAGGATATCTAGGAAATATTAACAAGTTTTGCATGGTAATTTATGCAAATACACGCCATAACTCAGCTGAAGAGGTTCAGCTTACACCTATATGAGGGAGCTGCACTAGCCAGGGATTTTATGGAACTGAGATCACCTTATTATATCTCAGAGGTTGTGGGTTTCCATACAAATTAGCAGTGGAGAGGCCTCAGGTGGTAATTAGTCCTCAGACCACCTGCATCATAGGGTGCCTGTTACATGCAGTTTGCTCTGGCTCTTTATGGACCCCTGGAATCAGAAGCCCTTAGAGTGAGGCCCGAGGATCTGCATTTTAATAAACATGTCTTTGTCTTCCCCAGGTAGTTTCATTGCCCTGAATTAGCCCATATTTCAGAGCCTGGCCTCCCATAGTCGGTACTATCTACATCTAGGTTATGCACACAATTACCCACTCTTTTACTATGTGAGTTGATTAAGTCCCTTCACTTTTTTCAGCCACAAGTTGCTCATCTATAAAATAAGAGGTGGGCCCCATTACCTCTTAAGTGTTTCAGGCCATGATTCTTTTTTTGAAAACAAAGCATGGGGCATACTTCGGGCCAAACAAAACATACATAGAGATGGCCAGTTTGCAAACTGTCCCAGATGGACTCTGTAGCCAAGTCTCTTTGGCATTCTGCTGTCTCCCAGGAACAAGGAAGCCTGCACTGCCACACTGTCCATCTCTGCCTCCTGATTTCTTGCCCATCACCTCTCTGTAGTCTGGAAGGCATGCTTACCCCACTGCCAGAGCACTGTGTCTAGGCCTAAATCCTTTCTCCTACTGTGGCTTAGGCTTTTGAAAGCAAAAGCCATTGTGATGTTTGTTTGTTTGTTTGTTTTGCTTTTCTTTTGAAGGCTGGTTACATTTCCCACTCTTTAGTCTTTCTCCTCTAAGGCCGTGGTCGGCAAACTGCGGCTCGCGAGCCACATGCGGCTCTTTGGCCCCTTGAGTGTGGCTCTTCCACAAAATACCACGGCCTGGGCGAATCTATTTTGAAGAAGTGGCATTAGAAGAAGTTTAAGTTTAAAAAATGTGGCTCTCAAAAGAAATTTCAATTGTTGTACTCTTGATATTTGGCTCTGTTGACTAATGAGTTTGCCGACCACTGCTCTAAGGAAATAACTCTATGTATAATTTATATACAATATTTTCAACACCTAGAGTGGTACCTGTCATGTAGTAGGCTCTCAATAAATAGTTATTGAATGAAGGAACCCCAAAACAATTACTTGACGAAATAGGGTATAGTAAAGGGGAGAGGATGGCAGAAATATATTTTGATATCTCAATATATTAGCACATAAAATGAACATTTATTTACAACCAAATATACTCAACGTTTTCTATATGTATTACCACACTTATTCCTTACATGTCTATGAGGCAGCTATTAATATATACATTTACTTGAAGAAATTGGGCTCAAATAGATTAAAATACTTATCCAAGGCTTCACATTAATAAGTTGCTGAGGCTGGATTCAGTGCCAGGTTTCTCTTATAATAAAACCTAAGTATTTCCATCTCAGCACTGTGTCTCCCTAGGAAAAGCCCAGCAAAAATTTAAAAAAAAAAAAAAGTAAACTAACTGTTTTATCTAAGTCAGTTTTCCCCCTACTTTATTATTATTCCTTTCTTATCTGAAACTGGTTTGTTCACCTTGGACTCAGGTTAAACGTAATCTTGTTAAAAGATTAAAAGCAAGATTGCAGTTTGTTTAGATTGAAGCTCAGCTGTTTCTGCAACTCAGACCACCAACCAAACCATGACTTTGGGAGAGGATGTGTCAAAGCAAAGTGTCCTCTGGCGTACTTGGGATGAAGCGTCAGGACAGCCACTGTGCAGGAACTGGGAATGTTTCTTAAGGTCTTATCTCCAGATTAGGCACCACCTTCTCTTTATCCTTCTGAACTGTCCCAGGCACCATTTCTTCAATGAGTGTTCTCTAGGTGTTCTCGCCTACGCCCCTCATTTCTCAGGTAATATATACTTTGCGAATGATGCAAAGTGCCCAGGCAAATGAGGGAAAGGTATTCCAGGGAGAGGACTCAGCACAGCAAAGGCTCTGAGCAGCTCTAACAATGGAGAGAGAGGTTGTAACCCTATGATTAAGTTTCACTGTTAGGGTTATTCAGAAGCCCTTTTCCTTATTTCTTTTCTTCCTCTTTTTATACTTCTCAATCTTCCTCTGGCTCACATACAGACTCCTTAAGAGAGGCGCTCACTTTCCAGTTGGTCCTTCTTATTTCTGGTGAGCAGAGCACGTGGGCCAGGCCACCTGACAGCCAATGGCCAGATGAGATACCGGGTGCCCATTTGTGGGTCTGTTTTCCTCAGAGGGGGTGTAGGCAAGGCAATAGTTTCCTCTGCAAACTATTCTCCTCTCACTCAGCTGAATGCTTAGTCATTTGACACAATCAAGTATAGACACAGAGGTGACAGTTTTCACTGGGCAAAAAGGTACCCAGGAACACAGGGCTGTGTGTGGATGGGGTGGTGGTGGAAATTGTAGTTAGCAGCAGGGGAGAGACCATTATAATGGGCAAAGTGCAAGTATAATAAGATGGCCCACTGCTGCCTCCCTGTATTTATAGTTGTGCAAAGGACCTTCCTCTGTGATCTCAGCCCTGAAGCTCACAATCCAGCCACCGTCCCCTTAATTCATGCCCTCCCTTACTTCATGCCCTCCCCTTTATTGCAAGGCATCAGGTCATTATAAATTCTCAGCCCACCATGCGGTCTGCAATCCCAACACCTGATTCTTGTTAGGAACAAAGGTGTATATCATTGGTAGGAATCACAGCTGAGACACACACAAACCGGGAGGTGGTGCCTATAGTTTTTCCTCATCCAAAGCCCTCTCTGTAGGTCCCTGCCCAGCTGGTAGCCTGCCCACCATCCGGGTTCCACATCACCTCTGTCTTGGTTTTGAGCTTGCCTCTTTTTAATCACAGCAAAGTTTCATCTCTTTCTTCAGGTTTTCTCTGTAACTATTTTTTTGTTTGTTTTTATTTTGCTTCCACGGGCCTACCACATGCACTATCTTTGTTCTTCTCACATAGGGAGCTGTCAGTATTGAAGGCTCTATTCAGGAAGGCAAGGAGGAGGCTCTTGTTTTCCATGTCACAATCAGATATGTTATTTGTGCTTCTGTCCTCTTTGAGGCCTGCAGCATAATTCTAACTGCATAGGAGATATCACATGTTTATGGGCATAGATTGAGTGAGTGTGTATGTAGTGGGGGGAAGGGTTTTTTTGGGGGGGAAGGTACAGTTCATCACAGGAGAAAAATGAGACCAAAAAAGTGGGGAAAAGCAGAGGAAGAGCAAAAGAGTAGAAGAGTAAAAGAGAGTAGGAACTTGGGCCACGAGGTCATAGTAACGGTGCCAGTGGCCCCTCGGTTTCGATGTCCTCCCCTGCGGTAGTGTTCTACTGTCACATCCTTTCCAGGTCCCGTCAGCTCACGGGCTCAGTGGGTGTTGGGCATCCTCCAGTGTGACATCCATCAAGCGCTCCTTCCAGCTCCTCTTTGGGCTGATGAAATTAGAGTTGTCAGTGGGGAGACAAGCAGCTCCACGGTGGCAGGGACCAGGGACACCAGCCCGAGGAAGTAGAGCCCCAGTGTGCATTCTCTCTTGGGAGGTCTCACTGGGTGCCAGGCTCCTGGCCCCCAGGGCAGTGATTCATCCTTCACTTTTCATGTGTCACCTGCTTTATGCCTGCCCCTCCTAACGATGGTGAGGTGCAGAGGAACAAGGAGATGGCCACTCCTCTGCTGGCTGAGAGCCAAGTTCACATGTCACATCAGGACCTCGTTTGGGTCTCACCAGCTTTTTTACACCCTGTGCAGCTCTGCTAGACACCCTTGGAGAAGCTGATTCTGATGGATGAGAGCTGTGCTCAGGGACCGGCAGTTAGTCTGTGTGCGATCCTGGCTCCATGACCACACTTGCAAGCACTGCTAATGGGGAGGTCAATGAAATAATGCCAGCCACTGCTTTTCTTCCCCAAGGCACTGGCACTGCCAGAGTGAGGTGCTTTGTGGGTTATTAACAACAGCAATTAATGGGGGAGTAACTGACTGTGAAAGGAGGCCAGTGAGGATGGCTGGGAAATCCAATCCTAAATTCGTAGGGCCAGGGCTTCCCCAGGGATTTGACTACATTCGACCAAGTAGTCAGTGAGCTGCAGAGAAGACATGTCTTGGGTTCCATGGGACAAAAGTTCAGGAAATGCTGGCCTGGTGCTGGAGTGCACATGGCCCCAATTTACAATGGCCCCCTGCTGAATTAAGTTCCTAATTCTGAAGGGAGAGTCATTTCCTTAATGTGCAAAGCCACAGGTTTCAGCCATTAGAGCTGGAAATGGCATTTGTTGTGTGATTGAGGCCACTTCTGTAATTCCTACAAAAAATGATTTGCCTGGATTCAGTGATATTTGTTCCTACTAATATACAAAAACCTCATGGGCAGGATAACACGCTGAGCATTATCAGTTAAAAATGTGATCAGAATAATAATACTAACAACCAACATTCATCAAGATTTTGTCATTGCGGTCATCATTATTATTACCACCATCAGCATCATCAAGTAGTTAACATGCATTGAGACCTCTTTGTTCCAAGCACTGTTTTAAATACTTCCAATGCATTACTACTTTAATCTTCATTACAACACTGTGAGGTAGGTGCTACTGTTATCCCCTTTCTGTAGACGAGGAAACTGGAAAGAGTAAGTAGGGTGGCCAGGCTACCAGCTACCAAAGGAAAGCTCTGGAATTCTAAATCACCAGGGTCTTTGCCATTAACCACCATGCTGCTGGAATAGAGCAAACAGATCGTTCGGCCTGTCAATCCTGGGGCTCTGAGTTTGGCTGATTCCATAGATGACAGGGGAATACAAGTACAAATGAGCCAAGAGGGCCAGGCTAGGTGGAGGCAAGGGAGGTGCTTAGGTGTCACACTGAAGGAGGTGCTGAGGGAGGTGCATGAGCCAGCCCTGCACTTTGGATCTGGGAGCCAGTGCTGCCTTCCTCATGCAGCCCAAGCAAGCAGGTGCCTCAATCGCCTTACCCTAGTCTTCGCCCAATAGCAAAGTTTAAATGAGAGTTGTTACTTAAGTTCCTGGTATAGAATAGGTTCTTAAATACAAATTTTCTTCTTTTTCTTGAGATTAATAGTAAGAGATTTTTTTTTTTTCCTGGAGAGCACAGTTGGTTACAAGAGAGGAAAGAGATCAGAAACACCCGTGGCCTTTGGATTGGGATCTGAGGGACACGTAAGAGAACTGGGAGGGCCCTGATGACGAACATCACATTTGCTTAGACCCTGCTTTGTTCCACTGGAGCCCACCTGTGCTTTTTCCTCCTTGTGTGCCGAACGTCTCACTTCAAAGGAGTGGGGAACAAAGGCAGCGGCTGGCCCAGACAGGCTCCTATTTCCTGGGTTGCTCAGACATGGATCTCTGGGTCATGTTCATGGTGTTTGTATTCTCCCAGCCCTTCTGCAGTGATGCCTGCTCTCCACAGGGCACTGCATGTACCCTGTCAGCAAAGAGGCCCCTGCCACTGGGGTGAGGGGCTGTCACTCTGTGGAAGCAAAATTACCCTTCGGGATAGCAGAATATGGCTTGAGGGGACAATGGTGAAATGTTGCATCTAATTTTTAAAGATGCTGCTGCTAAGATCCAGGGAGGAGAACTAACTTACCGTCTATGGGTTAACATGGGCTTGTCAATAAAGCTGGGTCTTTTTTTTTTTCTTCAGTTTTAAAAATATATTTTATTGATTTCAGAGAGGAAAGGAGATAGAGGGATAGAAACATCAGTGATGAGAGGTAATCATTGACCGGTTGCCTCCTGCATGCCCACTACTGGGGATTAAGCCTGCAACCCAGGCATGTGCCTGACAGGGAATTGAACCATTACTTCCTAGTTCATAGGTCAACACTCAACCACTGAGCCACAAAGGCCGGGCAAAGCTGGGTCTGAATTGAATCCACTGCTACTGATCTGGTTTATGTAGCTTTCTCCATTGTGCATGGGATGTGATACCAACAAAGCTAGCAGTGGACATTCAGGGCAGGAATCTCGCTCTAAACAGCTTAGCTTTTCCCCTTCTAGAGGAAACTGCTTTTAGAAAGGTTGAGGATGACCTGCCTACCCTGTCCCAAAATTCCAGATTAAAGTATCAGTAATTTTTATGAACGAAGAAACGATTCTACAACCCTCCTTGCTGGGCAGGGGTGGAATAAGTGAAGTGTGTGTCCGCGTGTGTGTGTGCGCATGGGTAGGTGAGAGAGGATTTGTTGCTAGCAGGTGATAAATCAGAATCTCTTCCTGCTAAAGCCAGTGGCATCATTTTCTGTTTGGAGGACCTAGCACAGTGCTTGGCACAACACAGGCTCAGTTTCTGAGCATCTCCCTGTCCTCTCCTGCATGTTGTTTCCTAGCACCATAGGCCTAGAGGGAGAGCTGTGCTAAACTCCACCATATGGATGCTGCCACTCACAGCATGACAATTACGCTTTAAGGGACTGTTGCTTTATGCCTCTTTCTCCGCCTTCCCCATCCTTCGAATGATGACACAGGTGCAAGGGCAGGTATGTTCTCTTTTCCCTCAGGTCGCAAAGTGGCTCCTTCTAGGAGTCTGGTTACTTGCTAATTGCTAGTGAAGTCTGATCTGATGAAGGCCCCCTGGCCTTGTGGATGCTCTGATTCTCTGATACCTGGAGCTGAGTATTTACCAGGATATTTAGGATAATGACTCCTCTGGGGCCTCGCCCTTTTGGAAAGTCCACTGACCCCAGGCCCAAACGCTTGTAAGAGAGAAGATGGCCAAATGCTGCTGTCCCTCTCAGATAGCTTCTCATTGTTCACAGTGATTCAGATAATGCAGGCAGGAATAATTTGGAAAGAATCTGGAGTAGCCAAGTAATTATGTCTCCCTGTAGCCCCGACTTCTCTTAGAAACTGAGGAAGTTGGCTGTGTGCATCACTCACTCTAGTCCTTGACTGTGTGTGTGTGTGTGTGTGTGTGTGTGTGTGTGTGTGTGTTTTGGTATAGAATAATTACTTAGATTTATTTGGCTTTGATCGTATAAAAATAATTACATCAACATAATTTTATTTAAACCTTACAATAACCCTGTGTGGTTATTTCTATTATCTAAAATGACTTGTCCAAAGTCATATAACCAATAAGAAACAGAGATGGGGTTTAAAAGCAGGTGTATTGCTTTTACATTTCAGAAACTTTCCCACCATGTGGTGGTGCCCTACTACTCAGTGTGTGGTCCACAGCCCAGCAGCCTTGGCATCTCCTAGGAGCTGCTGGAAATGCAGAATTCCAGCCCTCACCCCAGACCTCTGAATGGGAAGCTGCATTTTAACAGGGTCCCCAGGCGTTACTTGTGCTCACTGAAGTTGGAGAAGCAATGCTTTAGTAATAAAACACAGTATGAAAAAAAAATAAGTAAATAAAAAAAATAAATAAAACACAGTATGCATTACACAGGTAATATTAATTTGTCTTATAGCCACTAAAAAAGTGAAAAGAAAAAAGTGAAATTAACTTCAGTGTTAATAATAATACATCTTAACTCCAAATATTAAACATACTAGAGGCCCGGTGCATGAATTTGTGTATGGGTGGGGTCCCTCGGCCTGGCCAGCGATCAGGGCCCATTGGGGCTGGGCCGGCAGGCGGGAGGGGCCATGGAAGGTTGGCTGTGGGAGAGCACTGACCACCAGGGGGCAGCTCCTGCATTGAGCATCTTCCCCCTGGTGGTCAGTGTGCATCATAGAGACTGGTCGACTAGTCGTTCTGGTCGTCTGGTCCTAATGGTCACTTAGGCTTTATATATATAGATAGATTATTTCAACATAGGTAAATATGAAACATATTTTTTAAAAATTTGTATTACTTATTTGGTACTGAGTCTGAAATCTGATGTGTACTCTGTAGTACATATCCAGTTCAGACCAGATACCTCATGGACTCATGAGTGACACTGCATTGGGTGGCACAGATATGGAGCGGTGACTCTGAAACTTGAGTGTGGATCAGAATCACTTGCAGGGCTGGCTCCAGCACAGATGGCTGAGTAGATCTGGGGTGGACCCCGAGTGTTTATATGTCTCACACATTCCCAGGTGATGGTGATGATACTGGTCCCAGGACCACACTTTGAGATCCACTGCTCCACAGGTTCCTCTGCCCCGCCTCAGAGGTCATCAGGTTCTGGACTTAAAGGAGAAAAGCAAAGAGGATTCAGGAATGTAGGAGGAAGAACATCACACCTAGAAGCAAGAACCTAGTCTTCTTGACCCTCCAGGTGTAGTTGGGTAGGATGGTCTCTGGGGCTCGCACCTACTTGTCCACAGGAAGACAAAATAGTATGCAGACTTGACACTTACTTACAAAAATGTGTGTCTCTGTCTAGACTCACAGACTGCCATGTTCACTGTTGTACTAAAGACCAGCTTCAGAAGGCTTAGCCTGACATCTGTGGGCCTTCTTGATACCTCCCTCTCTCCCTGGACCCAACACACATCTCTTTTTTTTAAAAAAAATATATTTTATTGATTTTTTACAGAGAGAAAGGGAGAGGGAGAGAGAGTTAGAAACATTGATGAGAGAGAAACATCAATCAGCTGCCTCCTGCACACCCCCTACTGGGGATGTGCCCGCAACCAAGATACATGCCCTTGACTGGAACCCTTGAGTCCGCAGGCCGATGCTCTATCCACTGAGCCAAACCGGTTAGGGCCCAACACACATCTCTTACCACAGCCTGTCTCTTCTTCCTAGCAAACCACCTTGGACCTCCTCATGTCCTTTGGGCACATTTTACCTCCTCCTGTCCCACTGAAAAGCCCCTCGGCAGGTGTTCTAGCTTCCAGGCTTGTCTCACCTCCAATTCATTCTGCACATGGCAGCCAGAAAGACCCTTTTAAGAGGTATATAAACCTGTTCATGTCTCTCCTCTGGTTTAACGGATCCAAAAGATTCCCCTGGACCTTAGAATAAAGTCCAACCTCACTGACAGTTTGCCTGCTGTCCAGTGACATGTGGCACCATGCTCCCTTCCGCACCACACTCCAGAGAAACTGGCCTTCCTCCTTTTACTTATTTAACCTTTTGGTTAATCCTCACCTGAGGATATTTTCTCTCTCTCTCTCTCTTTTTTAGAGAAAGTGGCAGGGAGGGAGGGAAGTGGGGGAGAGAGAGAAAAACATCAGTGTGAGAGAGACACATCAGTTGATTGGTTGCCTTCCCCAAGTGCCCCAACTCGGGACTGGGGATTGAACTTAAAACCCAGTAATCAAATCGGAGACCTTCGGTGCATAGATCAATGCTCTAAGCACTGAGCATACCCACCGGGGCTGGCCTTCCTCCTTTTTAATGAAGAAACAGAAAGCTCTTTTCTGAGTCTGGACCTTCTTCACATGGACGGTCCCTCTGCTTGAAATTCTCCTTCTCCCCGATTTTCAGTCTGGCCGCTGCTTCCTTCAGGTATCAGCTTTCCCACCCCCACCGCCAGCTTTGTTAACGCTCCAGAATAATTCTCTTCATGCTACTTAACACGATTTGTTATTACATGGTCATTTGGGTGCTTACTGCTTCATAGTGGTCTCCTTCACTTGTCTATTAGCAACAAGAGTAGCGGGACCACGTATTGGTTCATTCATTCTAACCCAGCACAGTGGTAGACCCTCATATAACTGTTGATCAACTAGAAAATTCTATCATGTTAATCAATGACAAGGACATAAACAATAGAAAAGTCGAACTTGCATGTTTTCACTTGCTCAAGGCCACTGGGTGATGGAAGCAGAGGAAGGCAGCTATTATTTTTCCCAACAGAATTAACATTAGTATAACCATATTAACGTGTTCAGAAATGGTCCAAGAACATTGGACCAGGCCAGGATCGCTGGGTTATAAAGGTTAATGTCAAAAAAGAAAATGTCTCTGTTATTCACAGCAAAATATTTGTCAGAAGAGGCAGCCTGGTGACATGGAAGACAATTATCCATTTCTCTATTTGGGCAACAGGTAGAATCTGATAGCTCCTTGGCCATTTTAAATTAAATTGAATCCAGCGTGGTTGCTTACTGTAGAATTTTATTTTTAGGCTTTAGTTACAATCTCGGTGATGTATCCTGTTTCCATTTATATCCAGACCAGAGCTATTGATTCCCCATATCTTTGTTCCTTCCCCGTCTGGGTGCAGACAATATACAGTCTCAGGGAGGAGCGACTGCCTCCTGCCCAGAGGAGTGTTGCCCGAGAAATCCCAGGGGCAGCTCAGCTGGTCTCCCCTTTCACTGATGCTCAGCCAGGCTGCCTGCAAGGCGTCCGTTGGGGGCTTGCTTGCCTGTGGTGGAGGTTCTAATAAATCAGGAGGAATCCCAAAGAGGGGCTCCACCGATTCAAACATTTACAGGCAGGCAGACCGGGACCAGAGCTACCCCATTCTTCATCCTGCCTGGCGGTTGGCGTTTCCTTTCTCCTGGAGGGGCCTTTTGTTGTGTCCTGGGGTCTGTGCTATTGTGAGCCCTGAGCTGGTTGTGGTGTGTGTGTTCATGCGTGTGTGCGTGTTTGGGAAGGGGAGTGGGTAATATGCCTTTTCTCCTCCTTTCTTCTTCTTATTATCATTAATAATGAAATATTGAGACCAGGCTGCTAATGAGCCTCAACTCCCTCCTGTTAGTTTATTTTTCGCCTTCAGACTGTCACTTCAGAGTAAATTACTTTCCTCTGCATCTTGTTCCAGTGATATTACAGCGGCGTGACCCTCCCCCTCCCAGCCCCATTCTAATTTCAGGGTTATTCGGTTTCTCTCCCTGCAGTTCCCTAAGCAAGGGAGGCCGCCCCATCTATCATGCTTAAACCTGCGCCACGTGTTCCCTCCTGCGATTGAGACATCATTCTTGTCGCGCTGGGTCGAGTCGGGTTTTAAATACTTACACGATACACATAGATATAACCTATAAATAAGTAAGTAAATAAATAATATATACTCGTCTCTGTATGTTATTTCTGGAGCTCCCGGGGGAAAGATTTAGCGACCAGGCGGCAGAGGGAGACCCGTTCATGAGGGAGGGGGCCCCATAAACAGACAAGCCGCAATCCCCGTCATCCGCCTTCTGCTCAGCTCTGCTCCTGCTCATTTCATGGCGTGCTGAGCATTTCCCTGTCAACTGGAAGATGTCAGGATGTGAAAACAACCAGCATTAAGTAGATATTTTGTGCCAGTCCGACAGCAAGTGTCTCAGATATGCTTTTTGTCTCCTGTCCAAAGATGCTACACTGGCCTTCATCAAACAGCCACCATTTCTTCACTTTTTTCCCTCTGGTCCTGGGGACCACAGACGACTGAAAACCCGGGACTGCTTTCCGCCCCTCTCACTTCCTCCTCGAGTCCCTTCTGGCTTCCTGGTGTTCGTACTGGTTAAAACTAAGCCTCCGTTTATCCCGGCTCTGCCACCGACTCTGTGATCTTGGGCAACTAATTTAAGCTTTCTGTGTCTGTGTGCTTGTCTGTGGCGTGGCGATGGTAGTCATACCTACTGCATGATGCTTTGAGAACGAAATGAATTAGCACATGCACTGTGCTTAGTATGATGCCTCACACTTTATAAAGACTCAAGACCTTTTTTCTTCCTCTTTTCCTCTTCTTCTTCTGTCTCTCTGTTTTTTTTTAATCTCCCCCTTTCTTTTTTCCACGGGGAATTCTGACCTTGGAGGATTGGCTTTTAGGAATCTCCCACCCATCTGCTCTATACAGAACTGAACCTATTTCTACTTTCTGGCTGATAGTCACAGACTGCGCTATTGGAGATGCATTGGAGCAAAGGAAAACTCAGTAATACTGATCCTGTCTTTATTTGCATTTTTGATACTCTGTTCGCTGTGGATTGTTCTGGCTTTAATTTAGATTTTTTAAAAGAGTGTATTAAAATAGCATCTATCTTGATTATCGAGCTTTTGGCAACACTTTAATCCGTGCACGAGAATCATGGGCCTCACTTGCCTTGCCTTCGCCCCAGCCCTTTCAGTCACAGAAATAAATTTTCTTCTGGTCCCCCCATCTTTTCCTCTCAGGCTGTATGGACCCTTGCACCCGCATCTCTATAATGGTCACCCACCTGGGCTTGGCCATTTCAGAGGTCAGAAAGCAAGAGCTAATTTTACCCAGAAGGGAAGGTCTTTGAAATGAGCATGAAACAAAAGGCAAGCAGGAAAACACATTTGAAATCTACATGACCTAGAGGTTAGGCCTTCACATTTTTCCCAGCTGATCCATGAAATCTCTCCCGGCCTCCCTTGATGAGATGGGAATAGGGGCCAGCCTAGAGGTGGGGTTATTTATGAACCTGACACTCAGGTGCAAGATGGTGCCCGTGGAAGGGGCAGACAGCAGAATTCAAATGCATAACCTTTCCTTTCTTATTTTCATCCAAGTGGGTAGAAATCTGTCCCTGGGATTAAGCACTTTTATGAGGGGCTTTTGCCGTGCCCCGTGATAAAGTAGAGGCCGCACAGCATGTATCCCTTACAGTTCCTTTGATTTAAGAATGAAAGGGCAGTTGCTGGTCAAACCTGAGGCTGACTGTGCCGGCTTCTAGGCTCCCGTGCTAATAGGACCACCTACCACAATGCTGAGCCCACTTCCCCTGAACAGTCCGATGCTGGTGGAAAATTATGCAAAACATTTCTAAGCCTTGATGTTCTGAAAAGAGTCTCAGCTCCTTTATAGATGCCCTAGCCAAAGCTGCTCTCTATTACATGTCCACACTATTCTATCTTTTCCAACCCCTCACAAACCCACAGGCGGACCCTGCCCTAATGCTCAAAGCCAGGCATTGCACAGGCTTGGGGGTCACACAAGTCACTAAGCAAATTTGATGCACTTTAACCTGATCAAAGTCTATTTTCCCCCCAACTTGATTCTGCTTTGAAACAAAGTGTCAGTAATGCCTTTGTCCCAATGTGTTTCCACACCCCCCCCCCAATATTTGTAAATATGCCTGAAGAATGTATCGAAATGTCAGAATTTGAAGCATGCAGCTATTTACCACGGTGAACATGTTTCTAGATCTATTATGATGCTGACATCTCCAGAACAATGGTCCTTAAAGGTCAGCATGGGCCAAAAACAGCAGGAGAGCGCTTTAAAATTCCAGCTCCACTCTCCAGAGCTTCTGATTCCCTAGGTCTGGGGGAGGGTCCAAGACTTTGCATTTCTAACACTTTCCCAGGGAAGGCTGGTGTTTGGAGATCAGGCTTTGGTGATCACTGGTGTGGGTTCTAGATGTGCATTAGGTCACAGCTTCAAGTCAGTATTTTCACTGGTTGGTGAAATTTATCCTATACATTCAGCGTAGAGAGAAAATGTCTCTCCCTTTCTGTCAGTCAGGGCAGGCTATGTTCTTACTAACATAGATTCCTTTCAGGCGCTCTGTCTTGTGTTGTCCCTGTCCTTCTCTATGTCCTTGGAGTCTTTTCCATTCCGTTGGTGAGTAGGAGAGAGAGTCAGGGGAAGCATACTTCTTACCCAGTTTGGCCCAGGAGTGGCACATATCACTGAATGGATAGAGAAGGTATGTAGACTAGCAATGTGCCTAAGAGGGAAAAGAAAAATGTCTTGGTGAATTTATAGCCCTCTCTGCTACACTCCTCAAGAATATTTGGGAGTTCCATTTTATTTTGTGTAAATCATTCCACCAAATGGTCTCAATTTTCTACTTTACAGCAAGTGTATCAAACGCTGGTAGTTATGCCCCGAGTTCCTTCCCCCGTTATTTGTCAACTTGACATAATCCATCACTTCTTCCTGGAGAGATGGTGTTTCCTCTCCATGTAGTTGGGTTTTGAGGAGGCATGTAACCAGGCAGGGGAGGGTACTGATTCTTCTCTAGAGACTTAGAGTTCTTCTGTGAGAACTTCTGAGACAATAAGAAGCAATTTGGCAAACTCCCTTCTCACTGTAGGTGCCCCCTATTCCCCACACTCCTTTGTTAATGGGAGGAGAGCAGGGGTGGATAGGGAGTGGAAGGAAGAAAGGAGTAACACTTTTCCTGTTCTTTTTTACCCATCTGACTCCTGTATTTCAATTACATATGGTCTGTGTGAGAACATAAGAATGAACATCTGACCAGACATCAATTTGTGTTGCAATCAGGATTCTGACAAATTGAATGATGTGTAACTATGTATGTATGCAGAGATCCTTAAAATAGCCTGGAAATCATCACTTGCATGCAGGCATATCATTACATATGATGAAATAATGTCATTGTGTGTGGAGAAAGGTTAAAAGAAAGACACATTGAAATCAGCTTCTCTCCCACCCTCCTGGTGTTTACAGGAAGAGAACAAATTGCTGTGAAGTCTATTCTGGCTGCTGGCAGCTCTGCCCACATGTTTATTTATACACTTCTCCTTGTCCCTTCCAGGGAGTCTATTTTCTATATAGAAACTCACTGAAAGCAACTCCTCTATAGAGCTTTCACTTCCCTTAGAGGTCCTTTAGGACAAGGAGCTGCTGTACTAAAATCATTGCAGAGTGACAACAAACTATTGAAGGTGTATAACTCCTTATACTTTTCACAATAACCTTGAATACATTTTCTCCTTTGGTGCTATTTTTAATCTTGCGAAAAATATACAGGGTGAGTACCATGTGGCCCCAATTTACAGATGGGAAAAGTGACAAGCAAAGTGTCAGAGTGACTTTCCTGAGGTCACCAAATAAACTTGGAGATGGAACTAGGTCTAGAAATAAACTGAGATTATATAGCATACCAGAGGCCTGATGCACAAAATTAGTGCAAGAGTAGGCCTTCCTTCCCCCGGCTGCCGACACTGACTTCCCTCTGGCACCCAGGACCCGGGCTTCCCTCCAGCCACCGGCAGGCACCCAGGACCCAGGCTTTCCTTGCATCCCCGGCTTCATCCAGAAGGTGGTCCGGAAGGACGTCTGGAAGGACATCCGGTCTGATTAGCATATTACGTTTTTATTATTATCGATATGTGAGTACAACAACCCCTGCCCTTAAAGTTAGGGATGCCTCACCCCTTCCTTCCCAAAACCAGCCCAGTATGAGTGGTTTGAGAAGATTTAAAAGTTATTCCCTATATAACTACAGTAAAACTTAGGCCAAATAAATACTTTTTTTTTACTCCTCACCCAAGGATTTTTCCATTGCTTTTCAGGAAGCATGAAAGGGAGGGGAGAGAGAGAAACATCAATGTGAGAGAGACACATTGACTGCTTGCCTCCTGCACGTGCCCCAAACACGGGTGGGGAGCAAACCCACAACCGAATTGAACCCACGACCCTTTGGTATGAAGGTCAATGCTCTAACCATTGAGAAAACTGGCCAGGTCCAAATAAATACTTTTAATGATATTAACTTTCAATATGTTCAGCCATCAATTCCAGGGAATTCTAATTCACACACAATTTAGATATCAAATTGTTTATCTACAACAAAAGTGAGTATGTCAAAATACCAGCAGCATAGCTTAAGCAAACAAATGACCAAACGCTTGTTACTAACCCCTCTGTATTCTGAAGAGAGAAAAATATAGCTCTAAGCACTCATGTGTCTGTCTTCTCATCCAACTTACATTCCAGGAAACAAATATCCCATCAGCCCAACTCAGATTTAATGCAGAAGCTTATAATGGCTACAGTGACCTAGCACCTCAGTACCATGTTCTTTTTTTTTTTTTTTCTTCAAAAATACCTTATAACCATGATTGCCAGGCCCCTTTCTACAATTTTGGATTTCAAGTTCCAACCATTGTTCCTATCGATAGAGCTCTACATGATCAAATTTCTAGAGATATCCCCAAGTGTGATGTCATCATGCAAAATAAGTACCGTACATGTTCCATGAAAAATACTTATTTATACGTCTTTATGGCCTATCAGATGAGGCACATGTAAAATGATATAAAAGAGTAAAAAGCAAAAACAAAATAGTTAATACTTCCTTATTTCCTCTCCTTTTCCCAGAATGGGCTCCTTTTCTGTTTTTGCAAACCTCTTCTGAAATGGTTTTTGTATTATAACCGAGTGGTATATGCTAAGAGGCATTGGGGAGCATGCCTGGCATTTCCTGTGCCTTCGCCTTTCTCCAGCTCGGCTTTAAATGCCACCGTGGCGCTGACTAACAGTCTGGGCCTCATCCAGAGCGCTGAGCCTTGCCGGCATTATGATTACATTTTTTTTTTTGCATAGTCGGCATTGCTACATTAAACTCCAGATGCTTTCTCACAAGTCACTAAATTAACACCACATACATTTTTGGCCCATTAACATTACACTAAGATCACAGTAGGATTATCACCCGGAAAGGTGATTGTGTGCTTGTGTTCTGTTCTCATCATCTCTTCAGTTTTCACTTTCATAACATTAGGTGAGGGAAAAGGAGAGTAGAGACCTCAAGAAGACCTATGCCTAAAACATCACAGGAAACTACGTTCCTATCAAGAGAAAAAATCACCATCCTATGCCTGTCAGCAGATTGGCATGTTTTACGAAGTGCAAGTGACAGCCTTTAATGTAACTACTAACCAAATTACTGCTGGAGGGCTTTTTTTTTTTGAAAACTAATATCCTTTATGACATGAAAATATATTAAAATGTCAGTGTTTTAACCAATGTTTACAAAAATATATTACAGCCATTTATTGAGTTGGTAAAGCACGTTATGCACTAACAGGATGAAGGATGCTTTGCAAATAAAGTTCCTATTATTTAGAATGGGCATCTGCTACCCTGGTGTACCGAGTGTGGAGAGGTGGCACATCTGACCTCTTTTCAACAGAATAGCCCTTCCTTTGGGAAAATAAATAAATTGATCTCAGAAATAGTTGGCACTCATTTAGGCAAGCTCATTTGTAGTGCTTCTGCACCAGTACTTTGGTGCAAAGTCTTGTACACCTTGAAATATTTTGGTATCTCTCTGAGAAATTGGTTCACAAATCCAGGACTGCAATTGCCTGTCACACTGCAATTGCCTATGTACTTAACTGTAGACCCTCATTAGACTCTCAGCTCCATGAATCAGGATGGATGTGTTGTTTTCCATTGTGCAGGGCAGGACACATAGGAGACAATCAATAAATGTTTGTTGAGTAGATAAATGAAACAATGAATGAAGGAAGCATAACCCAGGTCCATTACCTATCCTGAAATCCCCAACTTGAGTAAGTTGGGTAGACACAGGGTTTTTACTTTGAAGAATAGCTTTCCCAGTTGTGTTGGCCTTAAAAATTTGGACATTTTAAAGCAACAATTATTAACTGGAGAGGTGCAGTTTCAGACATTTGGGCTTATTAGCGAAGGACATCCTTGCTGAGAAGAGAGCCAGGAAATCAGGCTGTGACCCTGGATTTTCTCTTTTCGGGGAGAGAAAATTAGTGAGTGAAATGACCTTCATGTTGTACAACTCAGGGGTGGAGATCCATGTAGCTAATTGGTCTTCATATGTCAATAGCGTTTCTCCTAAAAATTCTTAGTATTTATTTAAGCAAAATTGTCACAGAGAAGGGAAAACCCTGGGTAAAGTCTTGTCTTTTAAAGCACCTGTTTAATTTCACACACCACCAGGCTACTGTCCTTCTCCCTGTCTTCCACGGGTCCCTCTCCACAGCCCATGCAACCCCAGTTCTGAGAAAGGTGAGACATGCCGTAGGCATGGAAGGTGTTTTACTCTGCTGAGCACATTCAGTTCAGTGAGGGGTTGGAAATGGCTCTGAAGGAGCCAAAGCAGCGAGCTGCCACATGTGAGCTGCTAAATTTGGGTTTAATGTGGCTGTGTTATTTAAATGACTCAAAATAAAGTTCATTTAAAAATATCTTCACATTTTAGAAAATCTGAAAATCAGAGAAAATTATCAGGAGAGAAAATGATGCCACAGTACTAGTATATTCCCACCTCCAAATGTAGCCGTGGTTTATATTTTGTATTTATTTTCATTACAGATATGCAAATATATTTATAAAAACATATTTATAAAAATATGTTTATGGACTATTTGTAGCAGTATGTTTATAGGATATATTTATGGAAAATATTTATAGTAATCCTATCTAATAAATGGGTGATATGCAAATTAACCATCACTTCATCACAAAGATGGTGGTGTCCATAGTGGCTGGGGCACTGGATGCTGGCGGTGTCACCCCGGCCATGAGCCCCAGCTCCCCGTGCACCCTGGCCAGTGGAGGAAGGGAGGGAAGGTGGGCGGGCCTCTGGCCAGAATCTGGCAGGGGCACGTGGGACGCTGGGGCAGCATTGCCCCGGCCACAAGCCCCAGCATCCCGCACACCCCGGCCCATGGAGGGAGGGAGGGTGTGCCTCTAGCCAGAGGCCGGCTGGGGCGCGGGACACTGACGTCATTGCAGGCTGGGCTGAGGGGGAACCCTCCCTCCGCCGCCCCCCCCCCCCCCCCCCCCCGCCATGCACGAATTTCATGCATCGGGCCTCTAGTATATTTTATAAAAAAGTAAGGTCATACCTCTTATACAATTTTGTACCCTACTTTTTCAACTGGGTTATGATAAAGACTGGGATGAGGTTGAAGCAAATTTATCCAGTGACAGAAATGCTGCCCTTGCCAATGTAGAATGAAATATTCGTAAAATGTCATGGATTGAAGCAGCTTAGAAATCATTTATTCACTTCTCTTCCTCACTCCATATTAGGAAAAGGATCTAACATCACATGTCCCTCTGATGTGTACATGGTACCCCTTTATGCACAATAGGGCAGGAGGACAGCACAGGATCCACAGACAGACCACCTGTCCAAATCCTGACTCTGACATTTACTAGCTTTGTACTGTTGAGCAACATACTGAAATTCTATACATTACCATTTTCTCTTCGTAAGACTGAGATAACAAAAATGCCTATCTCATATGACTGTTGTGAAAATTAAATGAGTAAATTCATAAAAAAGCACCCGGAACAGAGCCTGGTAGTTAATATGTCCTAAGCAAATGTTAGCTATTATTATTATTGTTATTAATGCACATACTGCCTATGTCTAGGAGAAAATACACTTACAAGTCCATGATAATCTTGAATTCCATTTAGATACTCCCTGAAGGGACTGAATGTAATGATTAACAATGTGACTTTTCAATCGATCTGTTGATCAGAAAGAAAAATAATCTAACGTATTAGTGGATGAGGCCTTATGAAGCTATGAAAGAAATATACGATATAGCTTACAAATTTCACTGAGGAAACAACATGTAGAAATGAAGCAATCTTGATCAATGTTAAGACAGTATCTAACCATGTGTAAAATTGTGTATTATCAATTTTAATTATGGCTTTTAGAGAGCATCTATCTTAATGCCCCGTTTTATAGATGCAGAAACCGAGATCTGGAGAATTTACATAATTTGCTTAAAGAGTCTGTTAGTATGAAAGAACCAATACCAGAGACTCTGATTCCCAACCTGGTGCTATTCCCACTGTACAAATCATTACATTTTATATGACAAGGATTCAGAGGGGAAAAAAAAGAAAGGCGGGTATTAGATGATTCAGAAAAGTTTTCATGGAAAAGGTGAAATTTCTGTTGGGCTCTAAGGGAAAGATTTGGAAATGAAGCCAGAAGAAGAGCCATCTGGGTCCAGAGAAAACAAGCGTAGGGGCTCCAGCAGAGGAATGGGGGTGGGTTTAGAGCAGCGGTTCTCAACCTGTGGGTCGTGACCCCTTTGGGGGTCGAATGACCCTTTCACAGGGGTCGCCTAAGACATCCTGCATATCAGATATTTACATTACGATTCATAACAGTAGCAAAATTACAGTTATGAAATAGCAACGAAAATAATTTTATGGTTGGGGGTCACCACAACATGAGGAACTGTATTAAAGGGTCGCGGCATTAGGAAGGTTGAGAACCACTGGTTTAGAGGGTGGGTTCCGAGGTGGTGAGATCAGTAAACCTTATGTGCTTACCCTTATTTGGGGAGGGGTTTTTGTTATTGTTTGTTTGTATTTTGTTTTGTGTTGCTCATGTTTCTAGCTTTTACACTGAGATCCTTGGCATTTGACCAAGAGACTTCTATCCTAAAGTAAAAGGTATTAGTTTCCACTCTGCTCAGAGCTGGTAGTGGGCAGTGCAAGATTAAATAACATTTCTTTTTCCCTATCTGCAGACAGAAGGACCCAATGGTTCTGGAAAACAATGGGTAGAGGCAGCGAGTTTGAGTAACAACTCTGCACTTGCTTCCAGTAAATCTCTGAAGTCCTCATTTGTGTATCTGGCCAAGAATACTATCTTGCCCAAGGGTTGTCATGCAGACAAATAAGAAAATAGGTATGCGTGTACTTTGGAAACTGCAAAAGGCTAACATTTTGGCTCATGAAATTTCCTCAGCTTCCCCTTCACCATCAGTGATGAGCAAACCTAGCTAACGCTTAGCAATTCGCCCGGCTTCCTAAAATCGCTAATGCAGCTGGGGCCTAGCCATGGAACAGCTGCACCAAGCAACTGAGAACATTTCTTAGAAACCAAAGCACAATTCGGGAGCTGCACATGCACTGCAGAGACTGATTAAAAATACAAGATGAAACGTTGCAGCTGTCAGTGAGGTCCGCACATGGCTGCCTTCTAATGAAAGGATAACGTTTCTGAGGGAAAGCGAAGAAATGAGGAAAAGGGATCTTAGCAATTTAAGAGGAACACTGCGATATGATCCTGAAACTGTTTCATGGAAAAATGTTTTTATGTATTACCTTCCATCATAGAGTGTTTGTTTAATTTCCCCCTTTCAGCAGGTATATATTTCAATTTTTAATTTTAAAAAAACACACATTGTTGTTCCACAGAGTGTTCCTCACATCACTTCATTTCCTATTTGCTTAGCTTCTCCTTGGAATTTTCTGCTGCCAGGGATGAGGAATTTCTTCCGATATTTTATCCTCCAAAAACTTCTGTCTGAAAAGGAGAATATGACTACTAGCGATTTAATTTTGCTAGGCTTCCTATCCATATCTGCCCAAAAAGCAATGTGCAATTGCTCTTTCTACCTCCAACATTTAGAATCAATATGGCATTTTAAAATATTTTCATGAAGATATTATTAAAATAAAACATCTGTAGTGTGGGTGTCCTTCAACATGGGCGTGGACGCCTTGTGAGGTTGAAGCTGAAATCTCTCTAGCTATTTGGTGGATTTGGCAATTTAAGAATCACTCAATATGCTGAGTCATTCATTTTTTCCCCACATCTTCTTTTCTTTCCCATTCTGTCATCTACTCTATTGTCTTAGTCTCTTTCCTAGTCCTTCCATATAACTAGGGTTTGGCTAGTCCTCCTGTGCTCCTTGGGCTTTGAAAAACTAACAAACAAATAAAACAACAGCCACCCCTCTCCCGCCCCCCCTCCCCCCCCCCCCAAAAAAAAAAACAACATTAAAATAACAAGGGTACTTTTTTTCTCTGGCTCCACTCCACCAGCTTCACATGGGAGCCTCACCTACCTGGCACCTCCACTATGAGTCTCCAGCATGACTTTCTTCACAGTCCTCAATAACATCTCTTGAATAGGTTTTGTTAGTCTGTCTGAGTTCTGGACATCTAGATATGTAGAGGATACCTAGAAATTAGCCAGACTCTGAGGTTGAGAGCACAGTCCTCAATTTGCCAAGTCTGCCCAAAATTTCTGACACCATTGGTAAGTTTGAGCGTTTCTAAAAAGACCACCCTGTCTAGGAAAAACACTCACTGTTTTCCTCTAATCTCACTTCTGACACCAGATGCATAGTTTTTTCCCTCCATGCCAACCAAATATCAGATGCCAGCTGGGTATTCTACAATTCAAGTCAACTCTGATACTAACCATAATTACTCCAGACCCCACCGGCTAAGGTCTCTGCCTCACAAGACTGCTCCTCACTTTAGATGCCAATCACAAGTAGTAGGTTCCCAGGTTACCCACAACTTCAGTCAGACTTGGCTACAAATTGGCTACAAAATGGGCCTCTCCTCATGTTTAATAACTTGCTAGAATAGTTCTCAGAACTCATGAAAACAGCTTATTTACCTTTGCCAATTTATTACAAGGGATATTTTAAAGGATGCAAGTAAACTGCCAGATGAAGAGATACATAGGGCAAGGTGGGGGCAGGTCCTGAGTGCAAGAGCTTCTGTCCCTGTGGAGTTGGGGTACACCACCTTCCTGGCACATAGATGTGTTCATCAACCCAGACACTCCCTGAACTCCATAGTTCAGGGATTTTATGGAGGCTTATTGCACAGCCATTTACTCATTTTCTATCCCTTCTCTACTTTCTAGAGGATGGGAAGTAAGGCTGGAAGTTCCAAGCTTCTAACCATGTCTTGACTTTCTCATGACCAGCCCTCATCCAGGAGCCCACCAAGAGTCACTCTATCAGAACAAAAGACCCTCCTATAACCCAGGAAATTCCGTGGATTTAGGAGCTTTGTGTCAAGCACTGGAGTCAAAGACCAAATGTTAGCAAGAACCAGGAGCAGAAACCAAAATGTATTTTTTATTATTTCACATATCCTGAGGTTCCATAACTCACCAAAACTATTACACTCATGATAAGGATATAGATTTAGACTATTCAAAGGAAGAGACTCAGAGCTTGGAGTCTGGAAGGTTTCAGACCCAGTCTTGTTGTCATCCTCAGAATACATTGCCTGTGAAGCTCACTCAAGCTTTTATTGAGGCTTTGTTGTGTAGTCAGGATTGATTGACTGATTGCCCATGTGGTTAAACTCAGCCTCTACCTCAACACCAAAACCCTCCACCCTTTAATGATACTGTTGGCCTTTCTGGCATAGCCAATCCCTACTCTAAGACTGTGAGGTGTGACCAGCTCCACCCTGAGTCATGTTGTGAGATAAACTATCAGGTGTGCTGATGGGAGGGGCACCATGAATTAAAAAACACTCCAGACAGGAACCAAGGACAAAGGCTGGGCTTCTGTTGAGGTGTGGCCAAATTCTTTACTACTCAAGGGGTGAAAAACAAAATGGAAAGGCCACAGGAACCTCAAGCATGTCCACCTGCTTCATTGGCTAACTCCCAGCCTCTTGGTCCACGTTTTGCACTCTTTAAAGGGTCACATTTATTCTAAACAGAGTATTGATAAGGAACTGTTGCTTTTACCCACTCCATCATTATTTAAAACAGTATTAATTAAATTCTTTACAAAGTTTCATAACGCCTGTGTTCTGGCACACTAGATCCTGTGTTAGCTCATATTTCAAGATGCTTTCATATAATAAGCCCTCTGCTTAATGTTCTGAATGAAATTCACATGTCTCTTCAAAAGATTTCTACTTTTGAGGATAGTGCTTGCAACCACAAAGTGAGTCACTAGACGCTCTGTTTGTTGATGGGAAGATGGCTGTTAGAGATCCAACACAGGTGTTTTCCAAACAAAACCTTTTAGCGAATAACATTTCTATACCATTTGCGGACGACTTGGAAATAGAAGAAATTACTATAAGTTTTGAAACAATAACCTTTTATTTGCTTTTGTCTTACCAGAGCTTTCTACATCTTAAGGGTAGCCTAAAAGAGGTTTGAAACATTTCTGCCCATGAAGGGTGACAGGAAGAAATGCCTTTGTAAATAGAGATGCTAGTCCAAATGTTTTGCCTGTAACACGGTGCTTGTTGTCTTGAAAGTGGTTTCTCTGTTAAAAGGAGGCTGTAATATGCAACCACGCATAACCACCTGCATCTTCACAACATGTCAATTGCTCCCATATTCGCAGGTGGTGACTGATTCGTGCATGCCCTTGAAATGTGCTGTGTTCCGCTGCGGGCTTGCGGTTGTGGGTATTTTTCACAGAATTGGGTTGGGCAATAAATTTTGAAACTTTATCCTCATCCTTGGATAGAGTAATAAAAGTTTGTAAGCTTAAGAAAGCAATAGTTCCTGGAACTGCAATATATGGCAATGATGAAACTGAACTTAAATGCACAGTAATCTCTAAGGCCTACCCAAGCTAGAGAGGTGCAAAGTGAGAGTTATAAAGAAAAATTTAACACCTGCCACACTAAATGTCATTTTCAGCCTCTGACCAATTTCACACAGAATTGGGAAATATGACTACTATCAAGTCCTGATTCCCTGGGGGAGCTTAAGAAAGAGCATGTCAGGAAGAAAAGTGATGGCCCATTGTCACTTGAACCAATGAGAGGTCAGCACTGGCATACCAATGTCCCAAAGCCTTCAACAGTAGCAGCTACCCTTCCTTCTTTCTTGAATCCCATCTGCTATACATACCAAGATTTGCAGGAGCTTAGCACCTCTGCAGGTTACGAGGTCTCCCTGGCAGAGACCAAGGATCTTCCTTTCCATGGAGTTTAGTTTAGGATGTAAGAGCATCAACTCTTTCCCAGGATGCAATGTTAGCAATGTGCAATTTACTATCACAAAGGCCATCCCCACACAACAGGCTAGAGAGGCAAACACACACACAAATGCATTAACCAAACCTGCATAACTATCCAAAGAATCTCACAGACACATCTAGCCTATCTAAAGCACTCAGACTCACAGGTCCTCCACACCTCCTTCACCAATGCCTGGATCTATTCTTCTAATTTTGTTCTTTTTCTGACTTGGTTGGATGATTATATTGGGTTCTAGCACTTGCCCCACCCCTCTTTTTTTAAATTTTCTTTTTATTATCCAAATATAGGCCTCTAGCTAGTGAATTTGTTCTGTGTCTAGCTAGACCATCTCTCTCTGTCCCTGCACCATTGATTAGCCCCGCCTTTGATGATGGTAGACACAGTCTCACATGACTATCAGCTCTGGTTAATGTCCCTGGCTTATTGCAGTATCATTGACGTGACAGGAACATGTCAGCAGTGGGTGATTTCCACTGAACGATGACTCTGAGACCGTGGCTATGCAAGCAGAGCAAAGAGAAGGATAAGCAATTATACAGTGGATGTGATCCATGCTGACAGCCAATCTGGATAATTCAAATAGAAACAACTTCCTTTGCCTCACTGGTCGGTTTGGGGCTTGATTTAGTGAGATCATTGTTTAACTTCTTTGCCTGTAAAAATGCAGTGCATGTGTTTGCTGGTTAAGTGAGGGTTGGGGGGTTATAACCATAGCATCTGTTCATTTGACATTCAAGTTTCACTCGGGTTTGGAAGCCCTTGTGCCCAAAATTTTAAAGCAGCAATACATACCTAACTCCCAGCTGTCTGGGAACACAGACTGCATATGCTTCTTGGTTTTCTAATCTGCCCAGAGAAATAAAACCATCACCTGAGCCAAAGAACAGTTTGCTTAATTGGATTTTTTTTTAAAAAGTTAGCGATACACAAACTGTATTCTAATGTCGCAGTTGTCTGAGTGACATTGCAAGCTGAGCCAGACCACTTACCCAGACTTGAAGATTTACATTTTGATGATGTTTTCCAAGACCTGTTTTACCTAGAGGGAAAAAAAAACACAAAACAATAATTTAAGCAGCTGCAGAATTCCTTGCACATGTGTAGGAAGTCCCTCCTTCTGCCCTGGGCAGCAGAGCATAATGGATAGAGCATAAGTTTGAGAGTCAATTTGACCTAGTTCAAATCCCAATTCCAAAAACTCATTACCTGTCTTATCTTGAGCAAGAAACTTAATTTTTAATCATCAGTTGCCCTGTTTATAAACAGGGAGTGACAATCATTTTGATATTTCACAATGCTATGAGGATTCTAAAGATGATTTATTCCGTAACGATGTGCTGAGTGCCTACCACCTGGCAGGCACTGTTCCAGGCACTGTTCCAGGCGCTGTTCTGGGCACTAAGCAAATAGCAGTGACCACAGTAGACAAATCACTGTGTTTGTGGAACTGATAACCTATGGAAGAGGAGGAAGACAGACAAAAATGAGATTAACAAGGAAAATAAATGATAGGTGAGATGATGGTCAAAGCCCTAGAAGAAACCTAACATACCACATGGAAGAGGAAATAACAGTGAGGGTGAGAGGTAGAATTTGTGATGAGGTGTGTGTGTGTGGGGGCGGGGGGGGGCCTTCACTAACATGGTGATAGACCAAGAGGTCAGAGAGTAGGTCATAGGGATATTTGGAGGAAGAGTCCTGTGAGTTGAATTGTGTTCCCCCAAAACATGTTAAAGTCCTAGAACCTAGTAACTGAGACTATAACCTTATTTGGATATAAGGTCTTTATGAAGGTAATCGAGTTGAAATGCGGGCATTAGGTGAGCCCTAATCCACTATGACCAGTGTCCTTATAAAGAAGGGAAATTTGGACACAGAGACAGACTTGCACAGAGGGAGATGATGTGAAGCCACAGGGAGAAAATGAACAAGTGACTGGAGTGATTCATGTACAAGTCAAAGAATCCTGAGGATTGCTGGCCAGTGCCAGAAGATGGAAGAGGCCAGAAAAGATTCTCCCCTAGCGCCTTGAAAGAGAGCATGCACCTGCTGCCGTCTTGATTTCAGACTTCCAGCCTCGAAAAACTGCGAGGCAAAACATTTCTGTTGTTTTAAGCCACCCGTGTGTTTACTTTGTTACAGCAGCCACAGGAAACTAATACAAAGAATGTCTGGGCTGAGGGAACAGCTGGGTAAAAGGCCTGAGCCAGGTATGTGCCAGAACATTCGAGGAATAGCAAAGAGGCCAGTGAGTCTGGAGAGGTAGGAGCCAGGGGAGCGAGGAGTAGGGAATGAGGTGGGAGAGACAGGGGGTGCAGACCCTGTGTGGTCTTCCAGGCCACCCTCAGGTCTGGGAAGGTCAGGGAAAGCCATCAGAGAGCTTTGAACAGAGGGGGAGCTGCCATACAGTTATGTCTGTAAGGGCCTCCTGATTGGCAATGATCATTTTTACTCCTCCAGCCCACTTCCCTTCTGATAAACTCAAGTGGAGCGGGAGGGAAGGCGATGTTTTAAGTATGAGTTATTATGCAGCGGCTCCTGTGGTATATGCTGCCAAGAACGTGCACGTATGCTGATTGCGATCGGTGGTTTACAGTGACAGACAGCTTCCCTGTACCTGCACCACCCAATGCCAGGTCTAATGCGCCAGGGAGTGAGTCATTTGGAGAATCTTCATATAGTTCCCATTCCACTTTGCATATGTATTGCTTTTTGCTGTGGAAAGATAGTGAACTTAAATGGATTCCTCCTGGGCTAGTTGACCATTTCTGGAGAAATAAGCAAACGTTTCAGAAGGCAGGATAAAGGTGTAGTCTCGGAGGCACCCTAGGTTGCCTGCGTTATTGTTGAGTGAGTGATATGAAGGAGAAGGGCTGAAGGAGACAAGGAGATGCCGATCTTAACAACATAAGATGGCCCCTGTGGCACTGGGTAGGGTAGGAAGCTAAGTTCTGGGACATGACTCCATTCGCTCCACCTGTATTTACTGAGCAGGCACTACGTGGCAGTCACCGGATTAAACCCCGGATATTAAAAACTTAACAAAATTTGGCTCCATCCTCAAATAATTCCCAATGTGTGTGAACAAAAAAGAAACAACACAGAAGAGGGAGATTTGTTCATTCTGTTCTGGGATTGGAGAAACCATGAGGCAGGAGGAATATGAACCTGGAGAGCATATGATGAGGACCTAGTTGTCAAGCACTCCAGGCTAGCAGCCAGCAAGAGGGCTGTCAGAGAGATGAAAGTTGAAAAGTTGAACAGGTGAACAGAGTGTGCCAGAGGAAATGCTAGGAAGTGCTGGATGATCCAGGGAAACAGGTAACACATCGGAAAATGTCTTCACAGTAACAGAGCTCCAGACACAAGGTTGAGATTCAGGGCAATGGTGCCTGCCTATCCATGGGGATGATGGTGAGGGGGCAGTGGGGAGAGTGGTAGGTAAGAGACGCATAAGAACAAGCAGGACATGATCCTGAGAATGATATATATATATATATATATATATATATATATATATATATATATATATATATATTCTGCTGGTGATCAGATGAGGATTTCAACACAGAGAAAAAGGATGGAAAGTCAGGTACTAAAAACAAAAAACTTGAGCACAAGGTGGGTTCCGGTTATGGAAACAAAGCAGCTCCCCAGTCATTCCAATGTGGGGGAAAGGTCAAGGCCAAATTCAAAGTAGGAGAGATGGAATGTTAAGGCTCGATTCACCCCAAAGCCTGGGGGCGGGTCAGTCCCAAGGCCCCTTGGTTATCTGTGGGAAGAGGAAGGTTATAAAGAGACCTCACAGAGCAGGGAGGAAGCATGAGGTTTCTTGCATAACCTGGGAATTGCTGAACTGCAGGCTAAACCGCATGAAGCACACGAAGAAGAAAAGAAAACTGCCGATCACCACTGCCACTGGCCAGGACGATTGCCAGGCACCGTTGTGCTGTCTCCACAGGCCACCCGAGTTGGCAGAAAATGAGTCGCTTCATGCAAAGCACTTCCCTCTCGTATTAGTGAAACAAGAGAGAGGGTGACATTAGAGAGTCTGAGATGGATGGGACCTCAGACACCATTTATTCCTGCTGCTTCATTTGGCAGAGAAGGGATCTGTGATCCAGAGGTGTTACTTGGCTTAAAGAATGTTCTTAAAGCAAAAGAAAACGACAGCAGCCGTTCTTTGGTAGGCTGTGTCTATTTTGATTTTCTCTTTTTCTCAAATGGCTGGAGAGAGAAAGAGAACCTTTCAGATATAATCACGATAATGTGAACAACTTCTTTGATTTCTTTCCGGTACAAGGGGCAATTGTGAAAAGTGCAGTCAAATATATGTGCACTGCTAGCTATACATATCTCAAGAGAATAAATGAAAATAATTGTCTCTCTGGGATGCCACTGGAAATACCTGTACATCTTCATTGTACTTTATTTCTTCTATGTGTCCAGCATGATCTTGACCCTGAACAAGGGCAATGAAAAGACTTTCTCTCTCTATCCCCTCACACAAAATATCTAAGCCTCTAATGTGTGCTCTGAGGTCAGAGTGCCCGTGTTGAGTCCTGGCTCTACCTCTTTCTAGTAACCTTGAGCAGGTGACTTCACCTACTTGTGCCTTGGTTTTGTCATCTCTGAAATGGGGATATTATAGAGACTATATTAAAGTGTTAGATAGTATGAAGCAAATTAATGCTTATAAAATGATCAGACCAATACTTGGCATATAGTAAGCACTAAATAATTCTTGGCTGTTGGTATTACTGTTAATACTTTTTATATATGTCCTTACCTGGGAGACCTTGGGAAAGTCACTGATACTATGTGGGAATCACTTGTAAAAATAAGTGGATTGAAAAAAACACACGAATCTCTAAAATTTTTCCTGTTGCTAAGTTTCTAAAGTTCTGTCCTACAATGTTTAAAAGTAAAGTTAATACCTACCTTTTCACAATGACTACAACATTGGTGGAACACCGTGTTTCGGGGGCTTTAAAGATAAATATCACTGATAATTGGAAACCTTTCTCATTTTCATGAATAATCTTCTCCATTTGGCTCCTTGTTGCTCATAAATTGGAAAAGTTGTCTCGAACTTCAGTTTTATAAAATGCTAGCATTAGTAAAGAAATGCAGCTATAAAGCATGGAGAGCGCTGGTGCTCCTTCCGCCTTCCGGGCTTCACTGTGTGCTGTTCATACTCGACTGGCAAGGAGACTCCAGCTCCCTCTGACCCTGACCTTTGCGTAATGTTTATTGAATTAGAACAAACAATCCACCGAGTAATAAAAATATCTATGCATGCAATTATTATACACAAAACTCTGATTCATATTGGAAAGTCTGTCCCAAACCTACTCAGAGAAATCAGCCATAGCAAGGTCACTGCAGACAAAGCAGGATGCCCTACAGCTGTCTTTTGTTTTAGCTGGGATGGCAGTAATGGCATGAAGAGAAAGACAAAAGTTTCACCAGAAGAAGGGACACTTCACCAGCTCTGTGCAGATAAAAATATTCCAGGTGATCTTGAGATGGCTAGTCTTCTACAGAGGAGTCATCAGGGTTTAATAGAGACCCCGCTCCATTGTCAGGGGCTGGGCATCTCCCATTTCCTCCCCCTGGTTCTTCTCCATCTCTCTCTTCCCCCACCTTCCCTATTGCCTTTCTGTCTCCTGGGTCTCTTGCTTCTTTTTGAAAAACAACACAGATTCAAAACTCTCTGTTTCCATTGATACTGTCCCAGACCAGGATCTCTGAACCTCATACCTCAACCCCCACAACTGTCCCTGAGCACCTCTCCTTGCCTCCTCTTGGCTCTCACAAATACATCCCACATGCCCCCAAGAATGCTGTGCAACTTGTTGGAGTAGAGACAGTGGGTAGAAGAAATAAAAGGCAGTATACTCTACTATTAAATTTGCCTGCAAAGGGAAAGGAAATATTATGCTGGTGTCTGAAGAAGAAAATAGGCCTAAAGAAAGACATTGTTTAGGAGATTAAAGTCTTGAGTATCTGTTTCTGGAAATGGTCAAGGGCCACAAAAACTAGGAAACATCTCTGAGGATGGCAAAAGTCAACAGGATCCGGAGGTAGGAAGGCGCAGGAGGTAGGAACTTCGGGCAGGAAAGGGATCACCTCATTCTCTGCAACCAGCCAAGAGACAGGCAGAGAGAGTGAGCGTAAACTCACATCTATAGGTTTGGGGGCAGGAAGCTGAGGGGCTTCTCCTGCTGTTTTGAGCATCACATCATTACTTAGAGAATTATTTTTGATAATTGTGAAGAGAGAAGAAAAATATTTCACATTTAAGTCCTGGTCTACTTTCAGAAGTTAGTAACAACGATAATTGAAATCTAGAGGGCCTACGAATTTCCTCTTTCCTTTAGTTATTTCTCACACTCCTATCTGGAAAGTTTCCAAAAAGAGGATGTGAAAGCTGAGCAGATGGGCGAGGGCTGCGTGATATAAAGTGATGGTTCTCAAAGTATTGTCCCTGGACCAGCATCAGCGTCACCTGGTGACGCATCAGAAAGGCATATTTTTAGGTCCCATCCAAAACCTACTGACTGTGGAACTCTGGATGTGGGGCCATGTATTATTCTCATAGGTTTTCTGTAACAAATTATCACAAAATTAGTGGCTTAAAACAACAGAGATGTATTGTCTTATAGTTCTGGAGGCCAGAAGTCTGAAATCAAGGTGTCAGCAGGGCCATACTACCTCAGAGGGCTCTAGTGGAGATTCCTTGCTTGCCTCTTCCAGGTATTCCTTGGTTTGTCAAAGTTCAAGTCCAATATCTGCTTTTATCTTCACATGCCTTCTCCCCTATTTCTTTATCTCAAATATCCCTCTGACTTTCTCTTACAAAGACATCGTCATTGGATTAAGAGCCCATTCTAAATCCAGAATAATCTCATCTCAACATTCCTTTTTTTTAAAAAATATATTTTATTGATTTTTTACAGAGAGGAAGGGAGAAGGATAGAGAGTTAGAAACACAGATGAGAGAGAAACATCAATCAGCTGCCTCCTGCATGCCCCCCACTGGGGATGTGCCCACAACCAAGGTACATGCCCCTGACCGGAATCGAACCTGGGACCCCTCAGTCTGCAGGCCGACGTTCTATCCACTGAGCCAAACCGGTTTCGGCTCATCTCAACATTCTTAATTTACACCTGCAAAGGCCCATTCTCCAAATAAGGTCACATGCACAAGTTCTGGGAGCTAGGACTTGGGCCATTATTCAACCCACTACAAGTGTAGTAATCTGCTTTAAGATGAGGTAGAGTAGTGGTTTTCAGCAAGGCTTAAGCCCTGAAAAAAAAATTTCTGAAAAATTGAATTAGAACTTTTGAGAATGGAACTCAAAGTTTATCAGATGATCGCAACGTCAGCCAGGTTTGAAAAGCAGTGGTATAGAGAAAAGAAAAAATTAACTGAGAAGTTAGACAAGCCTGGGTTCCAATGCTGCCTCTCGGTCTGAGTCTACTCTTCTGTAAAATGGCCATAATCATACTCACCTGATTATACTATTGCTGTGAAGCTTAAATAAAATTCTGTATGTAAAGCATTTGGGTGTTTAATCATAGACTATGGTTTCACCCATTAACCTGTTCACTGAAGCATTCAAAATAACTTTCTGCTGAAAATGGTGATCCTCCCTGTAGTCCCCCTCAGTTCATCTCTGGTGGAAGGTAGAAGGATCTCCTTTTAAGCATATTCCTTCTATGCCCCTCAACTTTCAGAGAGGGAGTTAATTATTCCTCCCTGCCCCAGCTCAATAATCTCTGATATAATCAGGTTTATATTCAATTGGCCACAAAGAGTATCTAGGTTCTAGGCATTTTCCAGCAAGTACAGTCTTGAGCTCATACCACTCACTATTTCTCAAACATTCTGTTGAACAAAATAATTTTTCAGGAATATTGAGCGAACAACCAAAGACAATCTAAATTCTAGATATTTTAAGCTTCTTTCACTCAAAAAAAATTGCTTATCAAGAATCTAAATGTCAAGGAGTAGAGATATTGTGATGATTATAGCTTGGAGTCAGGAAGACAAAAAAGAGGAAAAATATGCCACAAACACATGTTAAAATGAAACTGTGTCAAAGCTGTGAAGAAGGCTTGCATGCTACTACAAACTTATAAACAAGACTGAACATAATCAGTCCGGCTGGTGTGACTCAGTGGTTGAGTGTCAACCTATGAACTGGGAGGTCACGGTTCAATTCCCCATCAGGGCACATGTCTGGGTTGTGGGCTCAGTCCCCAGTGTGGGTCCTGCAGGAGACAACCAATCAATGATTCTCTCTCATTGTTGATGTGTCTCTTTCTCCTCCCTTCCTCTCTGAAATCAATAATAAAAATATATATATATAAAAAAGACCAAGCATAATCAGAGAGGTCAAGGGAGGCTCTACTGAGGAGAGACTCTTAAGCTGAGATGTCAAGTATAACTTGGAATTAACCCTGTGAAGGAAGGAGGTAAAGGCAAAGCAAGCTCAAAAAGGCTGTGTGGCAAGAGTGTATTGTCCCTCCCCCCCCCCCGATTTTTTTTTTTTGCTTCCTGTTTTTCCTTCCTCTTTTATATCAGCCCGTGGTGGCAAGGTGGCTACCACAGCTCCCAACATTGAATCCACATTTAAATGTGTTTGTGTCGGGGAGGGGGGGACATTAACTTCATCTGTCCATTTCATCATAAATCAGTCTTTCCCAGAAGTCCTCAGGCAGACTTCCCGTATATTTCGTTGTCCAGGTAAAGGGCAAATGTTGATATTTAGGTAAATCACTAACAAAAAGGGAATGCGGTCAACATGATTGATCTAATTCAAGAAAGCTCTTCCTTTTATTCCAAGGTCAAATATGAGTTTTCTGCGCAGATATGTTGTTGCTCTAGGGATGCTGTTGGGTAGACAAGCAAAAGTGGCTGCCATTGAGACTGCAACAATAGTCCAAGCAGAAGAGGGAAAGAATCAGGCATTGGGAGATACAACAGCAAGGACTGACTGATTAATTTACCATGGGTGTAAGAAGGGGGGGTCTTCCTGTAGAACAAGTGAGCAGATGGTAGTATATATGTAAGGAGCATGGCCTAGGCACTGGTGACATTTTGGGCAGTAATTTGTTGTGGGTGGCTGCATTAGGTTCTCCAGAGAAACAACCTATATGTGAGGAATAGGCTCATGTGATTGGAGGCTGAGGAGTGGAGTAATCTGTCATCTGCCAGCTGGAGATCCAGGATAGCTGATGTGCAGTTCCAGCCTGAGTGTGAAGGCCTGAGAGTTGGACAAGCCAATGGTGTAAGCCCCAGTGCAAGGACAGGAGAAGATAAAGTGAGATATTCCAGCTCAACCAGGGAGGCAGGAAGAAAAAGGGGCAGATTCATCCTTCCTCTGTCTATTCTGGCCCTCAGTGGATTGGATAATGGTACCACACTGGGAGGGCAATCTACTTTACTAATTCCATCAATTCAAATGCTAATCTCATCCAGAAACACCCTCACATCCAGAAACACCCTCACAGACACACTCGGAAGTAATGGTCAGTCTGGGCAAGCGGTGGCCAGTCAAGGTGACACAAAGCATTAACTATCACAGTGGCTTGGCAGGATGTTCATCAGCAGCCCTGGCCTTTGCCCACTAGATACCACTAATGACAAAGTCTCTCCCCAGACTTTGCCAAAAGTCCCCTGGAAGGAAAAAATTACCCCTATTGATAAGCCACTGCCTCAGAATTTCTCCTATTGAATATGGCTTCTAGTGATACGATCACAAGGTCAGGATGAGGGTGAGCAAGAAGGTGTCCAGGGAACAGAATTTCAGGAGACCCTCTCTCTCACCCTCAAACCTTCTTACATTTTGTGCCCTAGGAGCTTCACTCACCTGTCCCTACTTCTGACCATGTGGTATTAGCCTACATTTCAATAAGAATAAACCTGATTCTACTAAAATTGATTCTTGTTCAAGGATGTTGTTGAGGATATTGCTGTTCATGCAATACAATGTGGTCTGCTTATGAGAAACTCCTGTCTACATTTGCCCAAAGAATAGACATGTTTTTCCTAAGCCACTGGTTTGCTTTTATCTGATGAATATTATGAATTGTATAATATTCTGCCTCCTTTTTTGCTATTAAATTGTTCCCCATTTTTGTATTGGCTGCTACTAAACTTGGAAACCAAACTGTGGCTTCCCCAGCAGGAGTGTATAATAATATTTCTCGCATTAATCCTATTTCTTAAATTTCTGCCTTTATTTTTTTCTTTTTGTGTTGTCTCAGTTTTCTTGTAGTAATCTTACATTTTAAGGATTCTTATAAAATACCTTAAAGACATTTGGAACCAATATTGTTAAATACCCTGGCCCCAGAATGCATTGGATGCTGAGAAGTTTCCTTCCTTCACTAATGATATAAAAAAAGTGAGACACTGTATGGGGCAGACCTTTGTAAATGACCAAATGCTCTGGAAATACAAGAATATATTTTGGATGTGGGTGGTTTACAGGGGCAGAGAAACAGAGACAGCTTATAGCAAAAGATTTTAAAAGCATATCCACTTTTCCAGGAAAATAAATAACATCCAGTGGTAGATTTTACCCTGTGTCTTTGTTGATCCAAACTCTTGGGGGTTAGAGAACTTTCATAAAACCCACCGCCTCCACCCAGCCTTGAAGGCACTTATTAGTCTGTGTTCAAGTGCCTTAAGTGTCATCCTCCTTCACCACGGGCACATGCCATGACTGTGGGTGGTGTTCCATTTTTCAAAGGCAAGATTCAAGCAGAATGACAGAGGGATCCGTGAAGAAGCACTTGGAGAACTGAAAGCTAAGGTTCCATTAAGTGAGTGAACAATGGGTCCTGATCAGCAAAGACAGAGCAGGGGTGGGGGTGGGGTGCTCTAAATAGCCTCTGCTTCTTGCAGTGAGATTACTGCATTTTCATCATAATTATTAAATCTTGGCAAGAGGCTCAGCAGCCTGTTACCCACCTCCCTGATGTCAGACTGTTCTCCCACGCTGCAGTTTTGAAACCTGGTTGGCAATTGCACCCTGAAGAGCAGTTCTGACAACGCTGCATCAAACTTTTCCCCACTTGAAATCTTCAATTATGTATGTATAGGCTAATGGCAATCCACAGCCTACCATTTTCTCCCTCTGTCTTTTTTTCTTATCGCCATGTCATTAGCTTCAACAAAATTAAGTTAAGGCCATTTAGTGCTCAGAGGAGCCAGGGGAATAATAACAGATGGATTAGGGTAAAGGGGATAAGGCAGGCAGAGGACAGATTGACTTCCTTTTAGAAAAGTTTGAGCCACACAAAGAGAAAGACACATACACACAAAGATAACATCAAACTTTGCAGGGAAAATTTCAGCCCATGGTGAGTTAAGTACTAGAAATCCCTGGGATATTAAACAATCACCGATCCTTAAGGGAAATGCATGAGACAAATTAAAGTTATAATATGTTTGGTACAGTGTAGAGCATTGGAAAAAAATAGAAGAGAGATGGTAAAGTATTATTTTGCCCCTAGGCTATATAAATTCTTAGTTGAATAAATCATAAAGATTCTAGATTAAAATCAACAATTCCTGTGTGTCAGGGACAGTAGAGAATGACATGTAAAGTGCTGTTCAGAAACAGGACATCTGGGCTTTGTCAGAGCTCAATAAAAGTCAGACCTCAACAGGTACCCTTCAAAGGGCTTATTTAACTCAATTCATTCTTTTGTTAGCATTAATTATCGAGGTACCACTCTACCATATTGGGAAGAGTTTTGAACATAGTGGGTATTCAATATGTGTCCACTGAATTGAAAGGTTTCGTTGAGTATGTTTCAAAAGAAAAAGTGGTAAACACGAAGGAACATCATTTGAAAATAATTCTCTAAATATACTCTAAGATTTCACAAATGTCCAATATTCCCATTGGGGAATAAAGAAACCAGAGTTTTATAGAATAAATATAGCTTGCAGAATTTATAAAGAAACTTTAAAATTTATCTCATGTAAGTTTTCATCACATTCTTGTGGGAAAGGTTTTGTTACTCAAATGAGATAAAGATTGCTAGTGCTCTTGTAGCCCATAGAAGACCTTCTCCCTGTTGGGTCAGGCCAGGTAATGAGTTCCGGGCTAGAGAAAGTGATGGGTTCATCTGGGGCGAGTTGGGAGCGGGGGGGGGGGGGGTGGGGGGGGGGTGGTGCACAATGAGATAACCATGGGCAAATTTTCTAGCCTCTCTTCCCAAATTTCTTGACCAAAGAGGCTACATGCTCCATATGATGAAGCTACAGGATGGGCTCTTTATCAGTCTGGACTGGAAAGTTATCACATGGAGAAAAATTGCCCTAAAAAGTCATTCAGGGCCACATAGATATTTGTGCATAGGAATAAACCTTTGTTGTGTTAAGCAACTTAGATCTCTGCATGGTAAGACTTATATTATTAATATACCAAGCTTTAAGGCATGAAAAAAACGGAAGCTCAGGGGATTATTTAAAACTAGAGGCCTGATGCAGAAAAATTCATGCAAGAGTAGGCCTTCCTTCCCCCAGCTGCCAGCACCAGCGTCCCTCTGGCACCTGGGACCCGGGCTGCTTCGCTCTGGCCCCAGCTTAGTCTGGATGGACATCCGGAATGACTCCCAGAAGGACATTCGATCTAATTAGCATACTACCCTTTTATTATTATAGATGGCCCTAGATCACATTGCAGGTAAGGAGCAAAATGGTACGTGAACCTAGATCTTGCTGAACAACTATCAGTACAAAGAGAAACAGTCCATCCCTTGTAGAGGATGGGAGGACCATATTTGGTCTTTTTTTGGCTATAGAGGTGGGTGGTGGGATCTATTTTTGGCAGTGGGATCAAACAAACATTTGTGAAGAACAGATGTACCTCTTCTGAAACACAGATTATCCGAGAAACGGGGGGAAATAGTTACTTATATGTGTTTTGTTCTGCCTGAAGTGCTCTTCCCATAGGTATTATTATTTTAAATGCAAGAGGAAGTTTATTTAGAAAGTCACAGAGGTAGAAGTGAGCTGTAGAAGAAATGGCCTCAGGAAACAGAGGCAAAAGAAAGGGCCCTTGGAGCTTAGGAGAAAGAGAGAGGCGCTCAACGCAGGAGCTGCCGAGCTGCAGTTACTTGGCAGCAGCAGTTCTTGGGTGACACCCTGGAACCAGAGAGGAGGGAGCCCGATTCCCCACGGGGCCGCGCAATTCCACCTTCAGCTGTGGGTGCACGAATCCGTGCACCGGGCCACTAGTTATTAAATAACTTTTGTTTCTGTGAAAGACAGCCCCACATCTCAGTGGCTTAACACAAAAGAAGTTTATATCTCACTGACAAAGTCTAATCAGCAGAGCTCGGGAGCCAGGCTCACACAGTCAGGCTCAGGTACTACCATCTGCAGTACATGGTTTCCAAGATTGCCCTGGGCACTGGCTGGAATCCAGCAGCCAGAGGAAGAGCAAGTCTGGAGAACTGAGCTGGTCCATTTGGACCAAGACTGGAAGTGGCATACATCCTTTCGTTCTCATTTCTTTGCCTAGAACATAGTCATGTGGTTCTTTCTACCAGCCTATAAGTAAAACAGAACTGGGACATTTAATCTAGCTGGGTGTCTGTAAGAAAAAGAAAAAATATTGGCAAAAACGCAGCAGTCTGTGCTGCAGTTAATCCTTCTAGTCACCAAATAACCATTCCATTCGTCCTCTTGTGTAGAAAATACACTCACCTGCCCAGCTAGCTTCACCATTTAGCCATCCTAGGGAGGCAACCCAATACCTTCATCCAGCTTGAAAGTCCAGGATCTTTAGGTGATGTTCAGTCCTCTCCATCAGATGCCCCTTTGTTTTCAGAAATCTAAAGAAGATCAGTAAAATGTCCTTCCAAATGGTAATGAAAAGGAAAAGGAGACGGGGGGGGGGGGGGGGGGGGGGTTGCAACCTAATTCAGTATCTGGTTGAAACTGTAGTCTTACTTCCCCGTTCTGACTGACTTGGGAGGAGCTGCAGAGCATGCCCCCAATACCCTGCCAAGACTGACATGAGCGAAGCTGTGGGGACCCTCAGGGGCCCGCCACAGGAGGAGATACAGGTCAGAGCCTCCCCACGAGTTCAGTTCAGGGTTTGGATCCGGAATTCCCCTGGACTAGCAGATCTGTGAAACAAAGGTTAAACTTTCCTCCCTCAGAGTGCTGGCTGATCATTCTCCCATGCATTCTGCCACAACAGTAACTTAGGGGCAGAAAACTGCCTATATTCTCCCATTTAGAAAGGAAGGAATGGAAATACAGGGATGGAAATAAGAATGGACATCACGCAGTCACTGGCTCCCTGCAGGTATGAAGTCTTGTAAGGCAGGTATTGTGGAGGCCCCTGGGGTTGTGGAAATTTCCTTGATTAGTTTGTAATTGTTCTTTGCAGGAGTTATCTTGTGCATTGTCTCTGTGGCCCCTAGTGACACCCTCTGAATGGTTGTTCTTTGTCTATTATTTTCTAAAGCTAAAGGTTCCTTGAGCAGCCTGTTTTTCTTGTTCCTGATGTTTAGGGGACCAGTAATTGCTTTTAGTTTCACACAGACAAGGAATTTTTAGTCTGGACTCACAGTATCTTTGATCCAATACAATTACCTCAAAATCTTAGGAGGCTTCTCATCGTCTCACTTCCAATCAGCTACTTAAGGCAGAAACCCAACCCAAATTTACTTTCTAGAAAAATTTCTTAATCTGTCTTGTTATTATTATTATTTTTTACCTTTTTGCTTTATGCTTCTCTTAATATCCGTTTACCTTGAGACACTTGGAAAAATAGATGGAAAAATGACATCCTTCACCTCATCTTTGAAAGCAGTTTCTCTATTTGTTAAGTAACTCTAGCTTCTATAATAAGCAAACCTGAAATCTTAATGATTTAGTGGGTGTTTATTTTGCTTTTTTCAGAAACTCAAGTGGTGGTGGTATGGGGTTTCCAGGACATAGTCATTGAGGATATCAGGCTAAAAGGGTCTCCACATCTTGCTTCCAAATATTGCCCTGGTCATTGACATCCAGCTGGCAAGCACAGGAAAAGTGAATAAGAATTTTAGTAGATATTTTTAGAAGCCAGGTTTGAAAGTGGCATGTCTCATTTCTGATCACATTTTGTCTGAGGTGGATGAAAAGGGCCTACATGCTAACCTGACTAACTCAGGGTAGGCCTGCGTGGAGGTCTTGCAAACTCAGAGACCTAAAGTAAAACCTTTTAATTAAATTAAAACCTTTTAATTAAAAAGCAGTTTATGGTGGGTAGTTGTGTCCTAGGCCAGTATCTTCCCTGACAAAGATCAACTTGGATTGTTACAGAAAACGGGAGAAGAACCAAGCAATACTTAGAGAGATGGAGTTACATATATTACGCACCGGTCCAGAGGAAAATGTCTCTCAAATTCTGGGCCCCAACATGGAGGAACTTTTCCTATTTATATGTTTTTATCTTCTTTGTCTCCCAAATATGGGGTGTTTCCGGCACCCTTTGCCAGTTCTTAAAGAGCCCCTATGTGCTGGTGCCTTGAGTTCTCAACCAAAGGCCTGGCCTGGTGCCAGCACTGATAATTCCGTCCTGGGAAGGTATAATGGCCTCTCTGAAGTGGGAGTAGTCTTATTTTCCTTATTATTTAAGCAAGCAAGCATTTACAGAAGCCAAATAGCAGGGTTAAAATTTCAAACTGCAGTGTTTATATAAGATCTATGCTTCAGGATCTTTACTGAGCCTATTGTCTTTTTGCATCTAAGATAACATACCTATGGAATGTCAGGGTAACTTGTAACTTCCCTTTTTTTGTACCCCTCAGGGCACAACCACAGATTCCCTCATTATTATTGTTATCTTGTCAATTATTGACTGTTAACTGTCCTGTACCCATCTATGTAAAAGAAGCTTGTGTCTATCACGTTACTTTTTATCCAATCCCAGGAGTCCCCTCTCCCTTTGCTTTATCCCACCCCCCTTATCCACCACCAATGGATTTCATGTAACCCACGTAAGCCTCCACTTTTGATGGTAATTTATAAAAATAGGTGAAAAATCACCATTCTCTGGAGCATTATCCCAATACATTGAGATTCTGTTTCCCGGCATTTGTTGACAGTTTACCTCAAATAAACTCACAAAAAATCATTTACAGGTTTGAATATTTTCTTATGTTAATAGAGGCTAGAGTTTTGCAGAGTGGGTGAGGCAAAAGAACAGGAACTCTTGAGAGCAGGGATTAAAGTGAGAGAGTAATTAGATAACAAAGGAATTGAATCAGGAGGGTGCTGAAGGGTGAGGGGAACTAGTGGAGTTGAAGAACTGGTGGTCTTGATGAGGTCTAAGAGCACAAGTACAAATAAGGAAGTGAGAAAATAGGAATATGGAAATGATGGTCAGAGAGTAAGGTGTTAGAACTGATGTGTCCTTAGACCCATGTGATAGCAAAATGTAAACTTCGGTTAGACCAGGGCGATGCTGCAGCATGGCTAAGATGTCTTTGTGTTTCATACCTTGTAAGTCCATGTCAGAGGCAGGAAAAGGACCAGGAGTGAAGCCAGTGAGTCCTAGAGTCAGAATATCTCCGTATGAATATTGGCTCAATCACTTGCTAGTTTTTGCCCTTTGGCTTTGCAATCTCCCTCACCTTCACTATTTATCTGTAACATGATGATAAGAGTCTTTCCTTCTTCAGAGGGCTGTTTTTAGAGTCATGGAGTTAATATGTATGAAGTGCTCCATATACTCTAGCCTATAGTAAACAGTCATTTCTAGTCTGTCTACGTCATTCCTGACTGTTTCTGTTTTCAGCATTCCCATCTCCACTTACACCCCTATTCCTAGCCTAATTCTATGGAGCTAAACAATACTCAATATACACACAGTTTATTTTAAGTTATATGCTATAACTTCAACCTTCCCTCCCAATTTATCACACAACCTCTGGATGGGAATTTCATTTATATTACATTAAATATCCAATTTCAAATGTAGTGGCTTAGTCGAAAGTGGTTCCATTTTACTAAATTTCTCTTGAGAATAAGCATCAAAAAAAGCTTTTTTTGTAATAGAAAGTTTTGGCCAAAGTTGTGGCCGATAATCCACCATTTACACTCACATCACAGCTGTTACCACCACAGCTGGGCACTATCGTTTTTAGAGGTAGTTCTTGTGCCTGTCCTCTCACCTGTCCAGAAATATCCCATAGACTACAGTCATACTATTTGAAATGTGGTCCATAGATTAGAGCATCAGAGTCACCCTGAATGTTAGAAATGCAGAATTGCAACCCCCATCTACATTTCCTTCATCCAAATCTACATTTTAACAAGATGCCAAGAGATTCTAATGTGTTACAGAGCTGGCAAAGCACTGATCTATAGCAAAGAAAGTAACTTTTAAAAAAACATTTTTATTTCAGAGAAAAAGGGAGAGGAAGAGAAAGAGATAGAAACATCAATGAAGAGAGAGAATCATTGATTGGCTGCCTCCTGCATGTCCCCTACTGGAGAATAAGCCCACAAACCAAGCATGTGTCCTTGACTGGAATCAAACCTGGGATCCTTCAGTTCGCAGGCCGATGCTCTATCCACTGAGCCAAACCAGCCAGGGTGCAAAGAAAGTAACTTTATTATCTCTTTGTCTAAAGGAAAGGTTGCATCTTAAAATAAGGTATCTGGCCAGGTATTCAGTTGGTTAGAGCCTCATCCTGATACACCAAGGTTGCAGGTTCGATCCCTGGTCAGGGCACATACAAGAATCTACCAATAATTGCACAAATCGGTATAACAGCAAATCAATCTCTCTCTCTCTCTCTCTCTCTCTCTCTCTCTCTCTCTCTCTCTCTCTCTCTCATCTTCCTCTCTCAAACCAATCAATTCTTTTTTAAAAAAAAATAAGGTCCCCTGCCACACATCAGGCAGAGCTCACTTAGGATTCAGCCTTCCTTTGAGAGATGTGAAACTTAAATTATGTGGTTATCTAATGTTCTTAACTTGCAAATAAGAGACAAGAAGACAAGGATACATGTGAGCTGGCTTCTCAAAGGAATTTCTGGGTCATGGGAGAAAGAAAAAGAGGTAGAGAAAAGGGGAGAAAGGGGGAGGGAGGGAGAGAGAGAGGGAGGGAGGGAGGGAGAGAGAGAGAGGAGAGAAAGAGAAGTCCTCAAAGGTCTGTACCATCCAGGGAGAAGTATGGTAAAATAACCAAACTGGGATAGTGGTTGTATTTCATATGTAGATGCAGGAGGGAGCTAAGGGCAATCTGCTTAGAGAGAAGTGAGTAATTGTCCCAAGGAACTTGTCTTGAAGCTGTATTAGTACAACAGTGAACTGTTTTTAATCAGAGTATGTATTTATTTGGGATGATGGTGGTAGAGATTATGGAGAAGGTTAAAGCACATTCAAAAATTATCAGCTGGAAGAAAAATTGCCTACTTTATGGGGCTCTATTATTAAACAGCTATTATCTTACAGAGATTAAATATGATTTCAGGTTGGAAGGTTCCATCCTCAAAAATAAAAACTATGGGATTTTTCTCTTACCATCACTAAGCTAAACATTGGGCCAAAAGGAGGGGCCATCAATAGCTAACAGATTTCTTAATCTTTCTGACCACTCCAAGTTTGTTTGAATTTTTGCCTATCTACTTGAATTATTACAAAACAAAACAGATACACAAAAACAAAAAACCAATTACAATTTAAATTCCTGGTAAACACTTCTTTAGCCAAATGATCAAAGTTAACATCACTATCAACAAGACATATTGTCAGTATACTCTCTCTGGTCTGATACACTTAAAAGGATAAAATGTCACTTTCAAGGTATTCTTGTCAAAAATGTATAGCTTCTTTCTACTGGAGTTTTCATAAGAAAATATCAAACAAACCCAAATTGAGGGCCATTCTGCAAAATACTGGTTCTCGTCAAAGGTATCAAGATTTTTGAAAGACAAGGAAACTGTCTCAAATTGAAGGAGATAACAAAAAGCAATGTTGGACACTATATTGGATCCTGCAACAGAAAAAGGCCATTAGTGGAAAAAATGGTGAAATTCTAAAACTTGTACAGTAATTTAGTCACTAGTATTGTATCAATGTTAATTCCCTGGTTTTTAACCATTGTGCTATGATTATGTAAGATGTTAACGTTAGGGAAAGTTGAGTGATGGATATAGGGACATTTTGGGTACAATTTTTGTAACTTTTGTGTAAGTCTGAAATTATTTCAAAATGAACGTGCTTTAAACAAAATCTCAGAACTCTTTTATGTTTGTTTTATAAGAAAATATAGAAAATGAATCAAATCTTCTCTCAGTCTTGGGATGAAAGCATTAGAGAGGATAGGAAAATAGATCGATTCTTAGGTGGGTAGCAAGAAGAACAGGGAAAGTCCCAAAAATTGTTCAGAGTCTGGGAAGTGGTCCTGAGCTTGACTAAAATATAAACCACAAAGATCCAAAACAATAACACATGTTAAATCCATCTACCTACCTACCTACCTATCTATCTACACATAGCCATATAATGTATATCTATATTAGTTATTATGGGCTGGATTATATCCCCCCAAAACTCATATGTTGAAGTCCTAACTCCTAATATCTCAGAATGTGACTGTATGTGGAGATAGAGCCTTTAAAGAGGTGATTAAGTTAAACTTGAGGCTGTTGGTGTGGGCGCTCATCCAATCTGACTGGTTTCTTTATAAGAAAAGAAAATTTGGACATACAAAGTGATACCAGGAATGGGAAAACACAGAGGAAAGACATGTGAGGACACAACCAGAAGGTAGCCATCTGCAAGCCAAGGAGAGACCTCAGGAGAAACCAAACCTGCCCCATTTTGATCTTGCACTTTCAGCTTCCAGAACACAAGAAATAAGTGTCTGTTGTTAAAGCCATTCAATCTGTGGTACTTTGTGTGGCATCCCTAGCAAATTAATACAATCATGTATATTTTTAATCTATATTTAAATCAGTCTCTTCAGCCTTCTCTAAACGTCTTTTTTTCTGCATTTATGGGTGAACATACTATCTTCCCAGATATAAGATGCTTGGCATATGCTTTTGATATCCTTTAAGGACTATCTTCCTTCTAGAGGATGCTCCACTCAGTTTTGAGTGAATATATATGAGGTTTCTCAGAATGCTTTCTTCAGTTCAGGGTACTGTGTTTAAGAAGGACTTGGACAAACTACAGTATATTTACAGGAAGTTGACCTGGATTAGCAGCAGTCTATAAATCTTGTCATTCTAGGAATAGTGAGGGGATTTGAGTTTGCTAAATTTGAAGAAGAAAATCAGGAAGGACCCTAGCCGTTGTGGCTCGGTTGGGTGTCATCCTGTGCACTGAGGGTTTGCTGGTTCGATTCCTAGTCAGAGCACATGCTTGGGTTGCAGGCTCCGTCCCCGGTGCAGGGCATGTGGGAGGCAGCCGATCCATGTTTCTCTCTTCCCCCTTCCTTTCTCTATAAAAACCAATAAACTTTTTTTTTTAAAGGAAGAACATGACAGATGCTTTTAAATGTTTGTAGGGGCTACCAGTGGAAGAGATTAAATTTATTTTGTTAATTTTTAGAGAGCAAGCTAGTTATTTTGAGGGAACATATTTTTGAACTATTGGCACCATCCAGTAATAGAGTGGCCTAGCTTGAGAGGTGGTGAGTTCTCAGTCATCCAAGGTATTCAATCATCTAACGATGGCCAGCTGCCAAGGATTATCACGTCCCTTCACTAGGTGGAGGAGGAATATGTTGACCTTTTAGAGTTTTCAAGCTCTAAGAGTCTTAGAGAATTCTAAGAGTAAGAGGGGAGAAATAGAGAGCTCAAGAATTTTGGGGGAAATACCCCAAAAGAACTGCCAAAAATATTAGCACAAATGAAGTGAGAGAATATTCAAAAGTCATACCATTATCCTGCTCCATAGGGAGTTGGTTTAATTGGTGTGGCCTAGGGCCCAGACACTGGTATTTCTAAAATCTTCTCAGGTAATTCTAGTGTGCAGTGAGAGTTGAAATCACTGATCCAGTTGAAGTATTTAGCAATGCTGTACAATATTCTCTCCCAACTCTTCATAATCTCCAGCAATTCTCAAAATCCTGAGACTTCCTAACAAAGGGGATGACAGACTTTCATCCGGATAATACTAGCACCAAACTACCAAAGGGTTATGGCACAATCACAGGCTTTTCCACTGTCTACACTTGTTTGACCACAATTGTCACACCCAACGTTAATGCAACAATGTGTATGAGAATCTTGCCCTAAATATAAAAGTTTTTTTCAACTCCCCTATTGCATGATAAATTGCAAGCCTTTGGGTAACTGTTTAAGATGCTGCCCAATATTTACCGCACACCTAGCACATTGCACAGACAGCTGGTACCTAAAAGGGGAGTCACCTTTGTTTGAGAGTGGTATAGAAAAATACTACAGAAATTATTAAATACTAGAGGCCCAGTGCATGAAGTTTGTGCACAGGTAGGGTCCCTAGGCCTGGCTGGCGATCAGGGTCAATCTGTGGGGCGACAGGCTGGGTGATCGGGGGTCTCTGCTGTCACCTGCCTTGGCTGTCCTGGGGCCTGCAGGCTGGGGGCAGCTCCTGCCTTGAGTGTCTGCCCCCTGGTGGTCAGTGTGCATCATAGAGCCTGGTTGTTCTACTGGTTGTTCCACCGTTTGGTCAATTTGCATATTAGGCTTTTATTATATAGGATTTTTAAAATATAAGATTCAGCAGCTGCTGCAATGCATAAAAAGTTTTTCCCTCTTTGGGAGATTAGAATAATTATAAAAATTAAAATAACAACTAACATTTATTGAGCATATACTTCATGTCTGATAGAATGCTAAGCAAGCACAGCACATTGATTAATCCATTTATTTGTCACAACAGTCTTATGAAGTAGATGCTACTTCCTCTCTCCTTCCAGTTTTACAGATGTGGAAACTGAGGTTGAGTGAATTTCACAGGGTCTTAGAACTAACAAGTGGCAGTACTGGGATTAAAATTCAGGATGCCATAGTTTAGAACCCATGCTCTTACTGCCTCTCCCCTCCCCCCCCAACCCCCCAAAAAGTATCCAGTTTAGTGTCATCAGAAGAGAGTGAAAAATCATTGGACGTCATCTGGTCCAATTCTTCCTACTGTATCTAGATGCCGAAGAGGGGTCATGACTGGCAGATCTGTCAAGTAGGTTGTTGTAAGGTTTAGCCACCAAGAAGTGAAGCAGATAAACAAATCAAGGAACCCATAACATGCCTCTTTAGTCAGAGACTAGGTTATATGCCATCTATGTCAGTGCTTTGATTTCATTTAATTAGCTCATTCCTCACATATAAGTAGAATAAGGTGACCAGATTTTAACATTGGTAAAGCGGGACACCATTGACCGGGGGGGTGGGGGCGGGGTGGGGGGTGTTCTTTTTTTAAAAAATATATATTTTATGGATTTTTTACACAGAGGAAGAGAGAGGGATAGAGAGTTAGAAACATCGATCAGCTGCCTCTTGCACACCCCCTACTGGGGATGTGCCCGCAACCAAGGTACATGCCCTTGACCGGAATCGAACCTGGGACTCTTGAGTCTGCAGGTCGACGCTCTATCCACTGAGCCAAACCGGTTTCGGCCCGGGGGGGGGGGGGGGGGGTGGTGGTTCTTGATTAAAAATTTGGTCTATATTGTAATTGCTTTTGGTTTTTTTAATAAAAGAAAATTCTCTTCTTAGATCATCGTTGAGTTTGCATCCTCTTTTCTTACTCATTATGTTAAAAATCTAAAAAAAATAATTTAAAATTATATTATAAATTATTATATACATATTGCTTAAAAACACAGTAAGTAGGTACATAATTACATGAACATATTTTATTGTTAGTTTATAAATTAAATTAATTTGATTGTTATAAAGTAACTATATTTTAAAAATTATTTTAATCCTATATTTCTTTCTAAATAATAACAATACTAACTTGTATTATTTTTCCTCTGAATTTGCCGTAACGTAAGTCGTAAGTGTCACTTTCAAGGCTGGCGCTAGACTTTTTGCCGCCACTATAAAATATAAATAATACGAGTACTGTCTGCTAAATTCAAGAAAATTTATGTATTTATGAAATAAATAAATAAATTACTTACCTAAATTATCTGAATAGCTGATTTGTAATGACATCACTTGTTTAACTAGCTTACTAGCACGCAGTACGATGTGTATCGTCTGAGAGACAGTTACAAAATGTTTTCTTTGTTGCCAATCCCAAAAAATGCCATTGTTCATTAAGTCCAAAAATGGTGGTCGAATTCTAACAACTGATCAACAATGCGAACTTTGATAAGCAGTTCTCGATAATCAGTTCTCAACAATTATTTGTTATTAAAGTTTAACATTATAAAATTAACAAAAATAATATAAAACTCATATCCTGGCTAAATAGCCACATGGCTGCCGAAAACCGTATATTCCCTTCCCGTTCTCCCGCCATTCCCTAGCTTGTCGTGCATTCTTTCCAAAAATCGGGACTTCTTTAAAATGCCGCGGGACGCAGGACAAATTGTTAAAAATCGGGACTGTCCTGCCAAAAGCGGGACGTCTGGTCACCTTAAAGTAGAATCAAGTTTATATAATACTAGAGGCCCGGTGCATGAAAATTCATGCACTGGAGGGGGGGGTCCCTCAGCCCGGCCTGACCTCTCTCAGTCTGGGAGGCGACCCGGCGATCAGGGGAAGGTGATGCCCCATCACACCTATATTGCTGCCACTGCCAGCAGCGCAAGCCGTGGCTGGCCCTGGTTACGCCGCCATACGAGGCTTGCCTGTGCCTCAGGCCGGCCCTGGGCGGCTGGGGTGCAGAGGAGACTGGGGAACTCTGGAGGCAGGAGCACGGAGTGGCCCAGGCCTGGCCTTGCCGTGCGCCTGCCACCCTGGTGGGGCTGAAGGGACTGGGCACCACCATCTTGTGGCTGTGGGCACTGCCATCTTTGAGGGTGGGACAGTCAATTAGCATATTCCCTTCTTATTGGCTGTGGGTGCTGCCATCTTTAAGGGCTTGGCAGTCAATTAGCATATTCCCTCCTTGTTGGCTGTGGGTACCGCCATCTTTGAGAGCGTGGTAGTAAATTAGCATATTCCCTTTTTATTGGCTGTGGGCACCGCCATCTTTGAGGGTGGGGCAGTCAATTAGCATATTCCCTCCTTATTGGCTGTGGGCTCTGCCATCTTTGATAGCAGGGCAGTCAATTAGTATATTCCCTCCTTATTGGCTGTGGGAGTCACCATCTTTGGGACAGTGTGAGGGTCAATTAGCATATCCACTCTTTATTAGATAGGATTTTTCATCTTATAAGGGGATTCAGTCACTTCCGTGATTTGATTTTTGCCTTGTGCTGCTAAGTTAACACTACCTTTGGTTCTACGTTGCTTCAGATTTAACTTTAGCTTGCTGCCAATCCACCTACTGGCTTTCTTTTACACTTGCTTATCCTTAACAAGAAGCTAGTCTTGAGAATGTCATTTTGTGATTAACACATTTATTTGAATTAATGCATTCCATCCATCTAATGGTTGTTGAACATTTTTCAACTGAAAGTTTATACATGTTCCTGTATAGAATGGCCCAATATAGTTATGAATACTTCCCAAATTACTATATGAAAATAATACAATCAAAATTGAATTATTTGACTAGATGAAATTACCCCAACTTTCTTGTAGGAGAATCAACAGAATTGCAGCTGAGATTCTTTGGAAGAAAAACAAGGTTTATACTAGATATCTAAACATATTTTAAAAGGTAATAAGTAAACAGTATGATAATGGCATGGAATAAAAAGATCAATGGAAGATTATTCTATTTCTGACTTTATTTTAGACTTTATTACTTTTGGATTTTCATTTACAATGGGATTTAACTGGCAAATTTGAAAATGGGAGAAGGTTTACAATCAAATTTGGGCCATCTAAATGTTGTTGATATTTTATTATTGGAGCCTTTCATTTGTTTTATTATTGGAGTCTCAATATTATATTTAAGCTCCTGACAGAAGCTCTGATAACATGTTGGACAATGGAGATAGACATAATTTAAGATGGAAAATAGAATAGTTTTCAAACGCAGTAGGGGAGCCTTGGATTGGCTTTTATTAATGTGCTACTTTGATCCATTTCAGAGCGTTCTGGAATCGAAGTCTAAATTCCATTCAGAAAGGATACCCAAAAGAGCAGCGGCCAGTGTGGGGGAAAGCAGCTCTAACAAGGTGGAAGCAGAGTTCTCTTGATAGACCTCCTTCCTGAGAGGATAGCCACACCCGTTGCTCCTAAGGACAAGCCCATGGATTTAGAAGAGTAAACCTGAGCAATAGGACAGAGGAATGCCTTGTCCCTCCTCCTGGGATTTTCCCATTCCTGGCCTCTCATTTATTAACACCCAGGGAAGAGGGAATAACTTACCTGCTTAGCAGATTTTAAAAGAACAAAACAAACTTGTTAGACTCAGCACTATCTTCCCCCCCTCTCCCACCTCTTGGGTACTGCTACCTATAGGAGCCAGAATTTTCCTCTGAGCCTCCAGTCTGCAAGGATTAGCTGGGAAGGCAGCCTTTTGAGAGAGAAACTGCCTGGGACTGAGCAGCTGCATTGGATTGTGGGATTCAGTTAGCAGGGCCCGTTTGGCCCATTTGGCTCTCCAACTAAGTTACGTTCTCTAACACACCTATCAACAATAGTAAAGGTAATATTTTGACCCCTGTCTGCCCTAGTTATTCTTATGTTTCAATTTATTTAGAACAGAGGTAGGCAAGAGGGTACTACACACATAGTGGCTGCTTCAGACGCTCCAACAGCAGTATTTGATAAAAGAGGCTTCTTGATCTTCCAAGCTGGAAACCCACTGTGTGTTCTGTGCAGCATTAGTTTCTTTGATGCTAACAGATGCTGTTTGTAAAAGGATTATGTGGTTAAATGCTTAATTCTACGTAAGGCAAGATAAAAAAAAAAAAAGGTATCTTTACTGCAGAAATGTCAAAGCCTTTAAATGGAACTATGCTCCGTGGATCTTAATGAGAAAACAGAGTTTTCAGCATTTCACAAATATGTATTTCTGAATTTTTTTCCTTCCAGAATCTTGAAGTTTTAGTGTTTCATGGAATAGGGAATGCTGAATAAATCCATAGATAGTGTTGGGTCAATTGGCAGTTTGCAAAGAAAAAACAAAATAGAAAGTAATTACTCCCTATGAAGCATATATGAAACTAAATTACAGATAAATTTTTCAAAGTAAGAAATAAAAAAATAAAATGTTTGTGAATATAAGATCTCAGAACAGGAAACATTTTCCAAATAGTATAGCAAAGAAAGAACACTTACCATAAATGAGGGAGGGGGGAGCAAGTAACAAGCTATAAAAAATATTTTTGAGAATATGTGAAAATGGTTTAATATGTAATAACTCTCACTAGTAAACAATTAAAAGATGAATATCTCAGGAGTAAAATGAGAGAAGGATATGATTTGACAGTTCACAGAAAGAAATAGCAGTAACTGTAAGAGACAATAACTAACATAAAAATAATAAAGAAAAAATAAACAGCAAATGAAATGAACAAAAGAAAAAAATTTAAAAAGTAAATTAACATGATAATATCTGATCTCTTTGATAGTTAAAATTACAAGCAAAAATAATAGTGAGATAATTTTTTTAAACCAAAAAAGAAAACTTCACTCATCTTTTCCATATTATTGGTTCTGGAAATATAAACTGTTGAGTGTAACTTTTCTAGGAAGCAACTTGACAACATGTTCAACATTCTTTAAAATGTTTATAATTTTTGACTCAGCAATTCCACCTTTAGTAATTTATTCTAAAAAAAAAATGAACACAGATGCTTGAAAAGATTTATATTCAAGCATAGCCACTTTATTATTGCTTATAAACACAAAAATGGGTATACCCTTAATGTACTATAATAAATATGACAAATTCATGAGCTGGAATATTATGCAGTGATTAAAAATTATGCTGTATAAGAATATGTAATGATGTCAGTAAATAATAATGATATAGGAAGTGAAGAAGCATGTTTTAAGGACAGAAGTGCAACATAATCCCAATTTATTAGAAAATATGTAAAGAATACACTCAAATGTAAATAGTGGTTCTATCTGAATAGGTAGAGTTATGTGCAAATGTTTACTGTATTTTCCAATTTTTCTGCAATTAAAACGCATTGCTTTTTGCAGTCAAGAAAAATTTAATTTCAAAAGGATTATACTAGCAAAGATTGCATTTTACAAAGAAGAAACATGTGGGCATGCCTTATTAAAATATCAAAACTAGTGAAGCATTAGCCTAATAAGATTTTATTTCATTTTTTGCATTTATTTATTTATCTGAGGGAGAGAAAAAATGTTATTCTTGTAACATATCTATAGGTATTTTTTTAAATGCTAGGGGTCATGACTTCACTGCAAAACTTTAAAAACTTTACAGACACTGAAATCACTGTCATTTTTAGTACAGATTCTTTCAACAGTCACCATGGATTGGCATGATCTGAATGAGAGAGGCTTTTGGGGTGATTTTTGGACTGTGGCAATTACCCATCATCAAGTTACAAGCACACAAAACCGGAAGTCAAACCATTTTCTGATGTGAACAGGTTCCACAAATTCAGACTTCCCACGTCATCCAGAAAGTCCACATTTTACAGCCCGTTCAACTAGAACAGCCATCAGCACCCCCAAACTGCATCTAAAGTACCCACATTATCTGAACATCTCTACAACCATCAGATCTGTTTACTCAGAACCTAGGGATGAAGGGTTAGTGGAAAGGAAAAGAAAATTGTCCCACTCGGATAACTCATATAACATAACAGCAAGGGCAAGACCTTTGATAGCTTGAAAAAGAGTGTGATGGATCCAAACTGGAAACATTTCTTCTGTTTATCTGGTATCCTCCTATTTTATTCGGTGAGGCCATGCCATTTATGGCTGCTTCTTTCTACCTCTGTCTCTTTGGAAGCACAGCCACAGAATTAAATTTTATGCACTGACAGGGATGCCTTCAGAAGCTCAGAGTCAATTCTTCAATCATTCCACTTTCTTAGCTGTGATTAAAAACACGTGTCCCCTCATTAAGCTAATGAGAAATTGTTAATTGGCACCAAGCCCCCCTCTGTGCACACTTGTTAGTGTCACCATCACATTGACAGGAGACATGATCAGAATCAAGGGCACAGCTTTCTTAAGTGACTTTCACATTGGACTCAAGGACAGGACCTGCCTGAAAGAATAAAGAACGCCATTTTTCTGTTGATTTTGTAGAGCAGCAGAGGGAAAAGATGCAATAGGAAAACAAAGATTTTTCTTCTTCTTCATAGAAATGATAATATTCCACTCACTGACCTTTTTTCTGTGTAACAATGACTCTATGTAGATAAGCTGCAGCCAAGCAGGAATGCATCCCTCTGAAAGACCTGCAGGAAGGAGCCTTTCTTAGTTATTCAGTTCACTGTTGGCCCATCTACTTTCCTCTTGGTCTCTAATGAGCAATATCACTGTTGGACCTTATCTTGTCCCCACGGCTCCTTGTGGATGGGAGGGGTATGCTTTGTCAGAAGAAGCAAGTGCATTGATGAGATCATTTTCATATTTTTCTACAATTTCCATTTTGGCAATACCAGAACCTTTTACTTGTCTAGTTTGTCCCTAGCTTTTCCTGTGTACCTTTGCATATAAAAAATAATAAATTTGCAGCCTTAAAAAATTTGAAGATGAACAACTGTCCTACAGTTGGAGATAGGGGCAGTATTTATGGAAGATTCTTAAGAGAAAGTTAAGCAAAACTTCAGACCACAAATAAGGACTGAAAGTACATGAACTTAACTTTTTGTTCAGAGTCTTTAGTTCCAGAAGATGTAACGTTCTACTTTAAGCAAGTCCAAACTCAGGCCTTGGGTTGGTCCTTTCAGAAGGGGACCAGCTTGAGGCTAGGGTGACTCAGATTATCAACAAAACTCTGAAAATGCCTAAGAGAAGTCATGGATGGGGGGGAGTTCTGATGCCCACTTCTGAACGTTCACTAATATATGAATCATTTGTGGGGCATAGAGGTGGAGACGTTCCAATGACCTGGAGTTCCCTTTTGTCCATCACTTGCCTGAAGCCAGGTGCTTAGTAGTCTTGTTGATCATCTCAGGGAGAAAAGAACACTGCAGCCTGGGAGTCACTGCTGGAACCCTGAGGTGGCAATGCAGCAAGTTGGCACCTCGACTAGGTGTGTGGGGCCAGTCACTCTGCAGGCAGCAGTTCCGATGAGTGATTTGATGAGAAAGGCCTGTTAAGGAGAAAGCAGTCTAGGCATCAGAGCTAAGAGGCACTGGCCATGTGGTAGTTGTTGGTAGTGTCTTCCCTCCACCCAATACCATGGATTTTGTGTAAGTCCAGAGAGACGATTTGATGTGGGCTCTGAGAATAGTAGCGGGGAGAGGGGCAGGAGGACAAGAAGCATTCTCAGCGTCCTCAGCTGAGAAGGGATGACAGTAAATGGAGGAAAAAGGCATTGTCCCGATACCTGCAAGGCTCAGCCTTGCTTAGGGAGACAGCCTCTGGCACAGATGCCGGCATTCCACAGTGTGCACCTGCATCTGCAACAGCAGTGAACCAGCCCGCAGAGCTGAGGACCTTGACAAGGGGCACAGGTGCAAGAGAGGAAGAGCATTGAGGCCACTGCATGGTGGCTGGAGCTATCCAGGAGCCTGCATTGCCAGACAAACCTGGAGGGCACTACAGGAAAGCAGATGCCCGCATGTGTGTCTACATGACCGGGAGGCCTGGGGAGATGGGAGTCACACCCTCCTTTGGGGAATGGTGGTGCCTGGGGAGGTTTTCGTGGAAGTCTTGGTGTGGGGTGAGAAAGGGAGGAGGGGTGCAAGAATTGGAGGCATCACATGACTGCAGACTTAAGCCTCAAAGACCTTTAAGTGCACCTGAAGTAGTAGTATTTCAACCTACTCGTGTTTTTCTTATAATATCACCAGGGAACTATAAGCACAAAATTCAATCAGGGGAGCATCCATTAGCTTCTGTCTGGTGCATAAAGAGAAAAGATAAGAACCTACCAGAATGTGCCTCTTGAGGATCAGCTGGTTGTTTAGGGCAGGAGGGAGGAGAGAAGAAAGAGATTGAATTTGCAGGAATGAACACGGACGGCAGTAGGTTCTTGTCAGACTCTCTTCCACCTCCTGCCCCCACGACTTTGCTGTTTAATAGAAGACTTCTATCCTATGGCCAGAGGTAGGGATGAATATTTTAGGATATACCTAGTTTTGAAAATCAGTGAATCTGTTTATTTGAACTAAAAGTGCTTAGTTCAATCAAATAACAATGGAATGGGGACGAAATAGGTCATGTTTGGGGATTTATCTAAAGTAATCCATTTCTTTTAACCCACTGCTTATCAGAGGGACAGGGATGAAATGAAATGATGCATGTGGAAATGTTTTGTAGACTCTAAAGCTCTCAGAAAGTAGGCTGAAACCTGCTGAGGGTGGCAGAATAATCAATTTTAAAAGTAAGGACGATATGCCAAGATTTGGGTAGTTTTAAAATCTAGTTAACTCATCTCCAAATGCATTCATTCCAACTCTGTCCCTACAAACAGAGCCGGTGGCTATGGCTTTGGTGTCCACCAGTGTGTCTGGCCTGGCAGAGAGAAACAAGTAGATTATGCTCCACACATACACCAATTTGTCTATTTACTTAAAAAAATAAAAACAGAGGGTTTGAGGTAGGTTCAAGATGAGTTATTTTTATGGACACCCACTTTAGCCCATTTTTAAAAATAATGAAGACCTTATAGTTCCCATTGAATCTGTTCCAGACTTAAGAGTTGTCTATTTCTGCCTGAATATTCTTAGTGCCTTTCATAGGGATCGAACCTTCCAAGAGAGGGGACGCAGGAGGCCTAGGGTCTAGGTTTCTGTCTTCTTCACTCACCCTTCAAAACCTGCTTGCTTCTTATTGCTCTTTGCCACCTCTAGATCATGGGTATCTGGGCCTTCTCTTTGGTTACCATACCCACCCATGGACACTGTCTTTAGTTTTAAGCTCTGCTCTTAAGGGTCTATACCATATCACTTCTGTGTCTACTGTAGACCCTGGGACCCCAGACTGAATCAGAGGCTGAGGTGGTGTATTGGCATGGAAACAGACTTGGCACAATTCCACTCTTCTGTTCCAATGTCCAAGAGTAGTAGGTAGAGAAGCTCCACTATGTATCCTAAGTCAAGGGCAAGTTCAGGATGGAGACATCTCTATTTCACCCACTTTGTTCAAGGTCTGATGATCATCACTGGACCCAGATGATAGAATGTGGAGGTGAGACATGAGCATTAAGGGAAAGTGGCCAAGGCAGGGTATTTAATACCATGTCCTTGACTCCTGATCCCTCTTGTTAAAGCCAGGGGAATCCCAGCCATCACACGCCCATGTCCCAGGAGGAGCCAGCTTCTGTGGGCCACCAGGAACCTGCCCCCTACCCATGCTGAAGCAGCCTTTACTCCCAATCTTTCAAAATTTTGACCTAGGAATAGACATAATATTTATCCTTTCCAAAAATATATATTGAGCATGTATTGTGCGATAGACACTGTTCTAGAAATTAAGAATAAATTAATGAACAAAACAGACAAAAATCCTGCCTTCTGAAAACATGCAGGTCAGGGAAGACAGAATGAGTTAAGTGTATAGAATGCTAGACTGTGATCAGAGCTATGGAGAAAAATGAAGTATGTAAAGTGGACAGAGAATGCTGACATGGTCATTGAAGATTTAAGCAGGATAATCTAGAAAGTATTGCTCAGGAGGTGATGTTGGGTAGACGTGAAGGAGGTGAGTGATGAGGGTATCTGGAGAGTGTTCTAGGCATAGGGATGAGTGATAGCAAAAGGCCAAAGGTGGAGACAGCCCTTCCATTCCCCGGCAACAGCTGCAGGAGGACAGGGCGCCTGAATCCCAGTGCACGTAGGTGCGTGTTGCACGTGCAGGAAGTGCAAGGGGAGATCTGGGCGGGGCGGTGGTGGAAGTGGGAGACCACATGAGTTATCTTGGGATCTGCTGTGAAGAATGAACAGAAGGATGGAGTGGAGGCTGGAGGCAAGAGTAGGGACAGAGAGACTAGGTCAGGACTATTGGAGTAATATGGGTGAAAGATGAGGGTGGTTTGGACCACACGTGGGGTGATAATAGAAGAGATGATAAAAGTGGATTGATTTTAAATATATTTTAAAAGTGAGCCAACAGGATTTGCTGCTGGACTGGATGAGGGGTATCAGAAAGACAGAACAACCTCGTTGCTTACCCTCCCACGGAGTCTTGGGGTCTCTGGCCAGGTGCCCTCTCCCCTCCAAGCCTCATCCTACACACGGAGTAAGACAGGACTTTTGTGGCCCCAGGCAAAGCCCAGGGGTTAGGTGATAAGTCACTGGATAGAAACACATTAAATTAAAAGTCATAAAGGATTATCTTCCTTCCTGGGCCTAAAAACATATGACTTTTTCATGTGCTGTTGGTTGTATTATCAGAAGAAACCCTCATGCCCAGTTTGCGTATGACTCCAGGTAACAGGAGCCCTTAGGGGGTACAATATCCTGCCTGTCCTCCCCTGCCCCCTCCTTTATTCTGGAGACCCTAGGAATCTTATGTTATTCTTTTTCTAAAGCAGGAGTGTTTATGGTCTTCCCTGCACAGGGTAGAAAATTGTTTTATTATAGTACACATAAAGGAGGCTACGTTAATAAAGGAGAGAGTTGGGGCGGGGGGGGGGGGGGGGGGGGAGAGACAAGGGAGCCACCGCTTCAAGAGAAGCACGTTTTAAATGTGTTAAGTAGCCCAGTCTACCCTCACTCCCCTCCCCAAGCAGCTATCACTGCAGTATTTTTGCTTGCATCAGCGATTTTCCGCCACATCTTTCTTTCTCACAGGTAGTTTTGAAACCTAATTTCAAACTGTTTGGATGAGATGCCAGCCCTTGACTGGAGCCAGGCCTGCACGAGCAATCTGGCATTCTGTCCTGCCAGCTCAGCTGTGATCTGCAAAAAAAAATAAAATAAATAAATAACGGAGGGTCTGCACCGGGAAACAGGTGTTTGCTAAAGCTGCACGTTGCTCCTACTAGTACACAAATTCTTTGCTGGGGGGAGATTCGGCTTTGTCGGCCCCACCCCAACAGAGACAGCACAGTTGCCTTCATGCACTCAAAGTGAAACACTTCTTGGGGGTAATACTCTGCCTTGAAACTAGCTTTCCGTCTTTTCTGTTGTAAACTGTGAGCAGGAGTTCCTCACTGCAGCTGTGGGTGAGCTCTGCTTCTGACAATGTTCAGCCCTGGCAGGCACCACCCCATTCTTCCGTCCACCCCCCAGCTCCCTTTCCCATGAGTGGGAATGTGTAAGGCCCTGGAATGGATAACCACCACCACACTCGACTATAATGTACTATATTGTATCTCCGCAATTGAACGGGAACCGGTGGGCCAGAAGCAACTAGAAGATGTGACCTTTTTCTCTGCCAAGCAAAGATTTTTACAAAGCATTGAGAAGCGGGCAGGAGAAGGGGAGGCCTTCAGATTTCTGAAGTGTTTGAGCAGCTGTAAGCTTATGCATATGAATAGAGAATGCCTGTATGAAGCCACCAAGCCCAGAGCAAAAGGCCATCTGACTACACCAAAGGGAAGAAGGAAAGGCGAGGAGGGGGAGAATGAGCAGGGGGGAGGGAGATAATAAAGGCTGTATTAAAATGGTGAATAACGGCATTCAGAGGTTATCACCAGAGTTGAAATGAAATATGAGGTTCTCACTTTCATTCTGTCTTAAGCCTCAGGCACTGCTGATGTGGTTTATTAAACAGCTGTCACAATCCAGGCCCCTGAGGCAGATGCACTCAATAGGGTGTGAAGGCAAATTCCAGTAGAGGCAGAGACAGCAACTGGTTTCACCACAGGCTCCCCCACTGCAAGTCTCTTCCCATCCTCTGGCCTCCTGCTAAAAAGAAAGAGAAAGGAAATAGAAAGGAAAGAGGGGGAAGGCCAAAGAAATGAGCAAAAAACAGGACAAGTAAATTAACAGAGAAAGAATAGTCCTGTGAAATATGCTAGTTCTTTTCTCCCCATGATTAGTTAAAAAGTATCTGGTGAGCCAAGTAATTTACATACTGTGAAATACCCAAAGGTAGACCATGCAGTGCCTGCCCTCTGGGGGACTTGGAATCCAAGATGACATTAGAATTGAAGGATGAGTCGTTTGCCATGACAGAGCGTGGAAAAAGCTGTTCCCAGGCAGAGAGTAGAAAGGCATGCAAATCTTAGCCATCCTGTGACTTGGGCACAAGATATTTAGTGAGGAATGGCAAGATGGGACCTAGAAAAAGAGGTTTGGGCAACATGGAGAGGACCCCTGAATACCATCCTGTGGCTTTGGGATGTGATCTTAGGAAAAGTGAATTTTTAAAAAATATATATTTTTATTGCCTTCAGGGATGAAGGGAGAGGGAGAGAGATAGAACATCAATAATGAGAAAGAATCATTGATCAGCTGCCTTCTGTATGTCCCCCACTGGGGACCGAGCCCACAACCCAGGTATATGCCCTGACCAGGAATCAAACCGTGACCTCCTGGTTCATAGGTAAATGCTCAACCACTGAGCCATGCCGGCCAACTGGGCAGAGGAAAAGTGAATTCTTGAAGGGTTTTAATTATGAGGCAATCGGATTAGCTTTTTAGAAGGGCCTTGTCAGGTGCTGGGTGGAGGACCAGGTGAACAGAGGCAAGACTGAAGACAGGGGCCCATCAGGAGACCAGGTGAGGGATGGTGCCATACTCTGCAGGAGAGATGGAGCCTATGCCTCCCAGCCCACTTGGCACTCCCTGGCCTGTACCTGGCCAGCGGACAGTGTCCCAGGAGGAGCAGGTAATGAGAGCAGACATGATTCTCTGGAAGGAGAGTGTTTCTGAAACTGTAACCGGCGCCATCCACACCTGGGTGGTTGCAGAGTCAGAGCAACTTTCTCCAGGTGCCAACCAGCCCATTCAGAGCAGCATTCGGAAGAATTTGATTCCCACTTTCAGGCGGGTAGTAGTTATCTCCACTTCTAAACTTCCTTAAAATAGCATGGCTTTTACTTCTATTCACAAGCAGATTTAGCAATTTCTTGTGATGCTATGCTATTAATTGTTAATTACATCATTATTTTATTATACAGAAATGAGAAACACTTGTTATGCTGTAACATTTTTGAATTCCAGAGGGAAAAGAAATTGGATGCTAACTTTTTTTTTCAATACAAAGAAATAAGATACCTTTAAATTAAGCCCGTTTTTTGCCTTATAGCCTTTTTCTCCCCCCCCCCCCCCCCAGCAAGTGCTACAGGATAAAGTAATTGTGTAATTAGGAATAAATGGCTTCCAAAGTGATATCTTATTTTGTTCTAAAAAGGTGTAAGTGTTCTGTATCCCTTTTTAAAAGTACCTAATTTGCACTAAAAAAGAAGCAAGAAATATAATTCTGGAATAATTGCATTTAATAAGTTTGGTGACTAAGATTTCCCATTGGCGTGGTTCGCATATTTCCCGAACAACATTCAGCGTGTTTCAGGAACTATGTAGGCATGGGATGAACCATCTCCCTCAAGTCTGGGTTTGATTATCCTGGCCCACTTTGGGTTATTATCATCCGCAGAGTAGCTTTTTTTCTTCTTCTGTGCAGATCATGGAAGGACTGGAGAAAGAGCTAATGGCTGCAGATGTGTTCTTTTTTTCTCTCTATGATGGCTTCAGCTTATAAAAACAACATTTTGTGGCTGTTTTTGTTTTAATGGTGTTTAACAGCTACAGAACCCTGGCATTCTTTCACATTTGCTTAATAAATTAGCGTTCTGATTCTGGTTGACTTGTTTGGGGAGGTTGGGGGGGGGGGCGCTAAGTTTACATGCCAAGGAAAGGAGAGAAGAGTGATGGGCACAGAGCTTAGGGAGAGGTGGGAAAGGCAATTACAATTTATCAGACATTCAGTGCCAGAAGTTCACTTTTCCTTCCAAAGCAAGGACTGGTTCATAAGAGTAACCCATCATAGGGGTAATCCTCTTTACTTTTGTAGACACCAACGGATATATTGGATCCTTACATGGTCCTGTGACTTAGACGGGCAATGACTATGTCCACTTGCAAGGAGGGCACCGTTGGGGGGCACTCTTCAGTCCTCCTGCCAGCTTTTCCATCTGGATAAAAGGAGCATTATCCCAAATGGATCCATCTCTCCCAGGGGTATTGGAATGAGGAAACGACATAACAGATGTGAATGCACTTAGAATGTAAAAGCAATACATAAATGTTAAGAGATTCTTAGTTTTTATTACAAAGATCCATCTAATCCTGCCACATTATGACAGCCTAAGCCCTATTAGCTACATACATTATAATAATCTATTATTGGCAGAATCAGCCTTGGGTGGTAGCAGCTGGCCTTGACAATTACCATGGAAATCTGTTGGAGATATGACAGATGAAGTATGGCTGAAAGGAAATGAGACGGTTAGTATGTGTTACCTGTGGAAACTAGTCTTGGTTCTGTCCCAGCACTGTGAATTCCTCCAAAAGAATCTGTGTCTCAATTCTAGCCGAGTCACACTGAACAAAATAGTAGGCCTGAGGGCCAAAGTCCTGCTTCCTAGACCCAGCTGTACCACTTACTAATTGGGCAAGATCTGCCTGTTAAAGACTCACTGAAATAATTCTTTTAGTAGGCCCAGTTATGCCATGAGTGAATTGGTGAATTGTGTTGGTAAATGCTAGGCTCACAATTATTTTATTTTAGATGGAAAAATAGACTGAAACTTAGGGTTCTCATTCATTCATTCATTCATTCATCAAATGTAAACACTGAACATTTAGTATGTACCAGCCCACAGTTTCAGGCACTGAGGATAGCATAGAGAACATAAATGGAAAAAGTCCTTTTCCTCTTGGGATTACATTTCAATGAAGGATAGTATATTAATTTCCTGTGGTTGCTATAGTAAATTATCACAAACTGTTTAAAACAACAGAAATGTATTTTTTTATAGTTCTGGAAACCAGAAGTCCGAAGTCAAGGTGTTGGCAGGGTCACACTCCCTTTTTTCTGGCCTCTTTGAATTTCTAGTGGCTGCTGGCATTCCTTGCTTTGTGGCCATGTCATTCTAACCTTCAGGCCACCATCTTCAAGTCTGTTCCTGCACTGTCTTCTCCTGGTTTCTTCTATATGTGCCACATCTCCCTCTACCTCCCTTGTATACATGGCATTGCATTGCAGATTCATTCTGAGGATCCAGGAAAATCTCCCCAAATCAAAGTCCTTAACTTCATCACACCTGCAAAAACATTCCCCCCCCCCCCCCCATATAAGGTACATTTGCAGATTCCAGGGACTAGGATGCAACTGTTTGTTGGGAGCCATTGTTCTACCTATCAGAGTGATAGTTAATGGAGAGCCAAGTAGATGTATAATATGTTAGGTGGTGTTGCGTGCTGGAGAAGGGTAATAGTGATTGGTGTATTGGAGTGGGTGTGGGGTTACTGTTTTGATTACATGTCAGACAGGCCTCACTAATATGCTGAAATGCTGATTAAAGAAGGAAGCTGAAGGAAGGGAGGAAGCAAGCTTTGCAAATGGGTGAAGGAAGCATCTCTCAGGCCAGAGGTGGGGAATGTCTGGCCCATAGGCTCTATCATTTGGTCTGGCCGGGCCAAGGAAACCACAGGTGGGACTCAAAATAAATCTAGGAGCTTTGTTCATAGCATCATAATTTTTAAGTTGATAATTTTATATGGCCCGAGAATGATGTTATAAATAACCAAAAGGTCCTTGGCAGAAAAAAGGTTCTTCACCCGTTTTAGGCAAAGACACCATTACTAGAGACATGTTGTTTCCCTCACTTGCGGCCTGGTTTCCTATTAACTACAGTCTCTTGGTCATTCTGGCCAAATATATTCTGAGCTGTTGTTGAACTTCCGCTGTAATTTCTTTGAGGGATCCAGGCCCAGATCCCCAAGAAAACCAGCCAGGTGGCCAGAAGGACCACTGGAGCGCAAAAATATCACCACCCCTCCACTCCCTACTCAGAAGCTCAGAGGTAGCTGATGTTATCTCCCTTTTAACTGCCTGCTTAAACTACTGACCCCCATGCCCAGGTGATCAAGGTGTGACCACTACATGACCTTCCTAGGGTGATGGTAAGGAGCAGTCACCATCCTGCCCCCACAGCGCAGGCTCCAACAGAGTTACCAGGCATCGCAACTGGAAAAGGAGTCACCGGACCCTGAAATGGAAAGTTCCACAAGTCTGCCTTTTTCAACAAACCTGTCTTTCGAGGCAAGCCCACTTTGTCCCCAGCTTATAAAAGCAGCTGAGCAGAGCCAGCCCCCAAGCCAGTTCAGAGGACCTATCTTTCCTCTGTGCTGCCTTCCTTGTGTTTGAGCATAAGCTTATTAAACTCTGGAAATTTCTCTGGGATTTCCTCTCCATTTCTCTTGGGGAACCCAAGAACCCCAATACCAGTAACATCTTGATCAGACAATATTCCTCAATCTGGATGAACCTGGCACACCCAGAGTTACAGGTTCGATGTGCTAGGGCAGTGGTTGGCAAACTCATTAGTCAATAGAGCCAAATATCAACAGTACAATTGAAATTTCTTTTGAGAGCCAAATTTTTTAAACTTAAACTTCTTCTAACGCCACTTCTTCAAAATAGACTCGCCCAGGCCGTGGTATTTTGTGGAAGAGCCACACTCAAGGGGCCAAAGAGCCTCATGTGGCTCGCGAGCCGCAGTTTGCCGATCACGGTGCTAGAGGAAACTCATGAAAATGGCCATGGGGTCCTCTGTCCTCTGGTGTCTCTGCCAACTTCTGAAGTAGGGGAAACTTAAAAATTGACACATACTAGTCATCAGCTTCCTTTATGCAGGAACTATATATGTTTTAAGGTTTCCAAATATGTTTGTTCTCTTTCTCCTCTTTCTTCCCTTTTCTCAATCTCTCTTACCCTTAAGAAATCAGAAACATTTAAAAATTTTTGCCTGGATTTTAAAGGGATACTCTAAAAATATTTCTAGTTTAAAGTAGTTCAATTGTTTCCCCTCGATTCCATTGCCCTCCCTTGGGGACTTGAATGAATGTCAGTACTTCTGAAGGCAGCTGTCTCACTCTTCTGAAACTGGAAAGCCAGTCACCAGTTAGGTAGTGTCTCACTGTCCTCTACCTAACCTATGTGTGGGCTACGCCTGGGCTTTGCCTTGAACAGCTATGAACAGAGAGGTGAATGGTGTCCCCTGAAGTTGAGTTACGCAATTACCCCATAGTGTTTTAAAAGGGTGTGAAAAGACCTTTCATATGCAGCCAAATGTCTCCATTCTCCCTTCTCTTCACACCCAATCACTGCTTGAGATCCTCTCCATTAGAATTTAGCATTCAATTCTGAACTAGAAATGTTTGGGGAGGAGCATGCATATGGAAATTGTTGATATGGTATCCATCTTCAACACTTCGAAGTGTTTTAGTTTATTCTTGCTAAATAAGAGCAAATTTTTAAATTGAGGAAGAGTGGTATTCAAGGGCAGAACTAATAAACCGTATGGAAAGAAAACTCAGGCCTCCCAGCAACACCGTGAAGGCAAAGAACGAATAGGAGAGGCCAACATACACAGACAGAGGGAGTAGGAGGCACTGCAGCATCTGGTCCGTGATGACAGCCTTGTCTTGGCAGGTCACCTCGGCTTTCTGGACCTTCTCTTACTAGTTCCTTATAAAGAAGTTGATATTAAATGAAAAGATTCCTTTTAGTTCCACAGCTTATGACTTAATAGCTTACATTTATTGAGAGTTTACTCTTTTCTAGGCACTTGTTAAATCCTTAATATACATTATTTTATTTAACCCTCCCAATGATTCCCATGAGACACTGTTATCGTCTCTATTTTAAAGATGAGGAAACGGAGGCTTAGATGGATTTAGTAAAGTGCTTACATTCTCATAACTCATAAGTGACTAAGCCAGGATTAAACTCCATGTCAGTTTGATTCGAGAGCCCTTGCCCTTGTCTGCCGCATTCTGTGGGCAGAGGAGAGCACACCATGTCACAAAAACTGAAGACTGGAGACCCATCCCCTCTTCCTTCCAGTACTGTACCCAACAACAAAATCTTTTCTGTGTCCCAGTGAAGATTACTGGCAACCTTTTCAAAATCCTCAGAGAATATGTACACCTAATGGGTTGCTGGCTTGCTGGCTTAACATACAGTCACCATCTCAATCCAGAACTCGCATTTAGCTGCTCTGAACCAACTCTTCTGGTCAATATGATTAGAGCTTTGCTGCGGACAAGCTTACTAGGGCTGGATGACAGCCTCCCATAAGTTGGTCTTCAAATGGCCCTCGCTGTTCAAAACCACATCACCCTTCCTAATCCTGAGCTCATAGGTTTAGCCTGGGTCCTCCCACCTGTGAAGCCCCCTCCAAAGAGATACCACGGCTCAGACCAGGGGCTACTTGACAAGGCAGAGCATCCATATGTGTGTCTAGGAAACTCGCTGAAGTCCCCTTGGCTGGAACAAATGCGTATCTTAGCATGGCCTGTCATTTTGATATGTTTTTGACAATTTCTAAATGTGTACAGAAACAACCTGCCTCCCTTTATATTCATGTATTCCAGCACATAACGTCTGATTTTCTGCATGGTGGGAGTCAACCAAGCGCCTTCTCTCCATTCCCCAGTTCACCGTTTTAATGCATTTCATGATTTTGTTGCTTTGGTGTGCATTTCAAAATGACACATTTGATCAGTTCTTTAGGTAATATTGATGTTTTGCCCTTTTAAATGTGTCATTTGATTTTCTGATGTTATTCTCCATCTGCTTTGGTAACACTTTCATTTAGTCGCAGCTTTTTATGGGGTCCCCAAAGGCTTACATAAAGGAATCTGGCCGGAGGGTATTTTATTTTATTTTAAAGGGTTTTTCTCTATTCTTCACTCTTGTATACCCCCAACCCCACCTTTGCCAACCTATATCTCTCCTCCCCTTCCCTTCCCCCTTTCCAGCCACTTCATCGCCTTATCCACTCTTTAAAACACTGTGAATAAATTCTTCACTATAAGAGCCTCAAACGCTGGCCTTTCCTTGATCATATTCAAGTATTTGATTGTGTAAGGCCCGTTACCTCACCTCTGCTGTTCCCTGTGGTTTCAATCAAGGAGCAATTTTTAAAAGCAGATATGGGGAGCGTGCTGGTATTTTACATTTCTGACATGTTTTTATTGCCTTTGTTGAAGACATTTCCAAATAGTAATTCCAAACGTTCGAAGGCAGCAACAAAACCCCAGTATGGCCTGTTCTTTTCTTCTTTTTTTACTTTTTGTTTCTTTCTTTCTTTTACTTTTTACTATATTTACCTTACATTCTTGGCAGGTTAATTTCCACTCTTTTGATCTCTTCAAGTGCAATAAATGCAGATGTTAGAGACTCTCAAAACAGGGTTGAGAAAATGATAAAAAAATAAGCACATGCCAATTTCTTCCAAGTGAAATATATCAAGAGACTCCAAAGGATGGGGTCAAGTAAATAAAAAATACATTTGTTTCATGTTTACAATTGTCATCACAGATTGTCTCAAAGCTTAGATTCTGCACAGATGGGCCGTGCAATCTGTAAAATCCAGCTTCTTAAGTTAGAAAAAGTCCCCAACATAAATGTGCGAGCTCAAGAATTTTCCTTTTAAGAAAAGACATTGTATTATAAATAAGGAGCATAAAGTAAGTCGATATCAAGTCTTCTGTTTGTTTTATTGGGAAGCGTTAAGGATATACTACTTAGTGGAAATGAACATAAAGTGACAAGAAAATTATAGTGGGAAAGTGGAAGTGAGGTAGACAAGTTCATAGAGGTCTAGCTTTTGGCATAAGTGTAAATTGGCCAAGTGTCTTTAGGATCATTTTATTCCCTCCTTCCTCTCTGCATAATTTGTGCACCCGCTGCTCCTCTTAAGTTCCTAGTAAAGAGGTATAGTGCAATGAAGAGAGCATGAATTTGGACATAAAAATGGCCAGTATTTATTTGAATATGGGCTCTTGTATCATCAGATTACACACCTAAACTTCATGACTCATTTCCACATCTAAGGAAAATTAGACAAATATTACTGACTTCCCAGGAGGAGGCTGATGTCATCTCCTGGTATGATGGAATGTGACAAAAATGAAATCCAGGGCATGCTGTATTAGTCATGGGGGTTTGCTCAGGGGCCAGCAGCACTTGTGTTCATGAGGGACAGCACATGCAGAAGACATGTTAGAAGCTTGAACAGAAACCAAGATCGTTCCAGGCAAAAGAGGCAATTTGCAGGTCCAAATGTTTAAAATTAGTCCATAACTTAAGGAAGGTGGCCAGATATAAAGACAGCAGAAGGAGAGATAGGAGTTTGATAGCTCACACATTTCTTCAGGGTATCATTTGTTGGCTGTTCCTGTCTTTATACTTATCTCCTTCCTTTAAGTAGAATCTTGTTTTTGTCCATCTAGACTTTCAAGCCTTTCTTTCTTTTCTCCTCGAAGGAAAAGTAGAAGAAAATAAGATATTTTCATTCCTCATCACACAGGCCCCCAGCTTTATTGTTCTCCATAGCATTTATCCCCATCTTTCTTTCGATACTACAACATAAATTACATAAGTGCAGTAATTTTTAGTCTGCTTTTTCATTGCCATATTCCCAGCACTTAGAATAGAGGCTGATTCAGAGGTCTCAGTAAGTATGTGTTGAATGAATAGGTAAATTATTAGAGATTGATAGGGAATGTATAAGTAGAATTGTAACTTAAAGGCAAAGGATTTGATAACCTTCAGTGACAATTTCTAGGTATCAGTCACTCAGCATTTTTTGAGACTAACTGTGTTCCAGGCACTGTGCTGTTTGTTAGAAACTCATCAGCAAATAAGAGTGTATGTTTGTTGTCACTCTCACCAGACATACACTCTAACAGGGAAACAAGTACACAGAGTATTATACAACAATGTACTAAAGACCATAGCAAATATGTGCAAAAACTATTTTCTTATAAAAGTGCTTTAAAATATTTTCCCATGATTCCTCTGTGTAGGATAAATTCACTGTATAAATGGACTATGAGAACACACCAATAATATTTGGCTCTTGGGCGGGGTGGGGATGGGGGGTTATGAGATGGGATTTCACTTCTGCTTCCCCAAAAAGAGACACACAGGTCTCCATTGTGGAGTCTTCTTGGCGTCTAAGAGTCATTTGACTCTGATGCTGTGACCACACAACTTAGAACTGTACCAGGCTACCCATGTATCAGCTCTATCCATCATGCCCCTCATGATAGAGAATACAATTCCTCATGCAAGGAGAAGGAAACTTGGCTCATTTCTCCCTGCAAAGAGCCTTTGAAGTTCAAAAGCATTTCAATTTGCTTTCCAAAAAGTGGTAACATAAACTCTTTCTCTCAGCTTTTATCCTGTGAAAATTTTTTAGCTGGCATGCCAATACTGCAGTTCTGTAATAGAGTCACCCTGATGATTTTTTTTGGAATGCATGTCAAAAATGCCCCTCATGGGGCCTAGAATGAAAAGTTAGGCAGAAAAAATGTGAAATGCAATTTAATATAGGTTTTAAAATTACATAGTGATTTTTATTTTATTTTCTTAAAATGAAATAATGATTCTTGTATCTTTGTAATCTTATTGGTGCCTAACAAATAGTTGATTGGATGATATTTTTCCTCTATTTGTGAGATAATTTTTGTTGTTTTGATTTACATTTTTAAAATTAGGAGTAAGGTACAGTATTTTTATGTTATTTGCATTATTTTGTATTCAGTTATTTGTCATTTTCTTTTAGATTTTTATATTTTGTCAGCTGATGGCTGTTCTCCTTAATGTGACCATTTTCCCTGATGAAAGAGGAGGGAAATACCAGCGAGGCATTTCATCGTGGGGGCATTTGACTAGTTTGCTATTTTTAAGCACTGGAGATTTTGCTTGGAGCTAAGTCTGTGCAGAGCTTCACAAGTACATTCTCCTAATCGTGTGAATTGGAGGAGCACTGATTCTGAGTATTTCCATTTTTTAAATGAAGAAATGAGTCATGAGCTGAGCATTTTTATCTAGAGTGACAACTACTGGACATACAGTTCATTGTAGCCCCTGTGGAGTATTAACCTAAGGAGACTCATCCTACCTAATAAAAGAGTAATATGCAAATTAACCATCACTCTGTTACACCAGCCACGCCCACCAACCAATCAGAGTGAGTATGCAAATAAACCCAACCAAGATGGCTACAGCCACAGAGAGCAGGAGGGAGGCTTGGGTTTCCCAGGCAATGGAGGAAGCCAAGCTTTCTGCCTGCCCTTGTTGGCCTAAGCCTCCACTCAAGGCTACAAAGTTTCAATTATAAAAGGTAAACAAATCCAAACAGAAATGGCAACAGCCACAGAGCTGGAAAGAGCGGGAGGCTAGGGTTGCCCCCGGCAATGGAAGAAGCAAAGCTTTCCGCACACCCTGGCCGGCCCAGGCCTCCACTTAAGCCTACAAAGTTTCAATTATAGAAGGCACATAAACCCCAACAGAAATGGCTGCCAGCCACGGAGCGAGTAGGAGGCTTGGCTCCGCTCCAGGCTACAAAGTTTCAATTGTAGAAGGTAAATAAATTCCAGATACCAGGGCCTCCGCTTGGGTCACCAGGGGGCATGGCTGGCCTGCAAACCACCACAGGCCCCTCGCTCAGGCCACCCTACGCCCCAAGGGAACCCCCACCCTGATCCAGGACACCCTTCAGGGCAAACCAGCTGGCCCCCACCCGTGCACCAGGCCTCTATCCTATATAATAAAAGAGTATGGCTGCCCCCATGTGGTCAAAGATCCTGCCCCTATGTGGACAAAAGATGGCCACCACAAGATGGCCAGCAGGGGAGGGCAGTTGGGAGGCACCAGGCCTGCAAGGGAGGGCAGTTGGGAGGGACCAGGCCTTCAAGGGAGGGCAGTTGGAGGCAATCAACCCTGCAGGGGAGGGCAGTTAGGGGTGACCAGACCGGCAGAGGAGGAAAGTTGGGGGCAAATAGGCTGGCAGGGGAGCAGTTAGACATCAATCAGGCTGGCATGGGAGTGGTTAGGGGGTGATCAGGCTGGCAGGCAAAAGCAGTTAGGGGCAATCAGGAAGGCAGGCAGGCGAGCAGTTGGGAGCCAGCAGTCCTGGATTGTGAGAGGGATGTCTGACTGCCCGTTTAGGCATCCCTTGAGGGGTCCCAGATTGGAGAGGGTGCAGGCTGGGTTGAGGAACACCCCCCTGCCCCCGTGCACAAATTTCGTGCACCGGTCCTCTAGTCCTCTATAATAAAACCCTAATATGCAAATCAACCAAATGGTGGAATGACCAATGGCTATGACACACACTGACCACCAGGGGGCAGATGCTCAACACAGGAGCTGTCCCCTGGTGGTCAGTGTGTTCCCACAGGGGGAGCACCACTCAGCCAGAAGCCAGGCTCACGGCTGGCAAGTGCAGCGGCGGTGGCGGGGAGCAGGTCTAAGCCAGCAGGCGGACATCCCTCGAGGGGTCCCACAGTGCGAGAGGGTGCAGGTCAGGCTGAGGGACTCCCCCCCACCCAGTGCACAAATGTCATGCACCAGGCCTCTAGTGCTTCTATAAAGCAAGAAGATGGCAAAAAAGAAGTAGGGTTTCTAAACATGGACAAAACCTTTTTTTGTTAGGGATGGGGTGCCTTTTTACTGCAGGTGCCTTGGCATTATTCTTTGATTAATCAATGCTGGACAGGCCTACTGGCTAATCTCATTAGTTAATAGTGCTTCTGGGTAATTAGCTTGATGTGTGCAATTATCCTCAGATTTTAGACCTCCCCCTCCCTTTTGATAGCATTTGTACATATTTAATGCTTTGGATGGAGTGTTCTGGTCCTTTGGGAAATGGAGCAAAATTCCCAAGTCTTTTCAAATCAAGAGAGCATGACAGCCTACCTGGCAAAGAAATTATCCGAGGTCCATCTATTAAAACCGTTCTTAGTGCCAGCAATTTCTGAAATATGCACACACGCCTGGGTATGCACGGACACACATATGCATAGACTCACACACATGCATGGATACACACATACACACCACATACACATACAATCTAGCTAATGAAATCTGGAAGTACTTCCATAACTTTCCCTTTTGGCTGGAGTCATGAGTCTCCAGGTTTCATGATAAAAATTCTAACTAGGATTCAGCCAAATATATGAAACCAGAAAGAAATGTCCATATGACAGACAGCTATGACTTCCGGTGGAAATAATATAAAATCTTTGGTCCTTTAAAGACCATTCTATTTCTAAAAGAACCAAGAGATCTGGACCATAATCTCAATTCTAGCCTTGTGACTTTGGGCAAGGCATTTAAGCTCTTTGGTATTGAACTTATATATATTTATAAAATGAGAAAGACCATTCACTTAGTCAATATGTTTTAAGTTCCTATTGTGAACTAGCTGGGCCTGTGCTAACCAAGAGATACCATGAATATATAAGAAAGATTCAGCCCACCAAGCTTGTTGTCTAACCAGATTGAATTAAACGATTTTCTTAAATTCTTTCAAACTAGGAAGCCGTGTGATTCTACCATGAACCACTCTTCCCTTTTTCTTTTCCACTTCCAAAATCCCTCAGGATGCACGCAGGAAAAAGTGAGCACACTGGTAAGGCAGGTACAACCAAGATGATTAAATCCAGATACAGTTAGTGGTATTAACACTACCACTTACCACTCTAGGAGAAGTGTAGGAATGCCATGACCTCCCATTTTGCCTTATTTTTTAACCTTAGTCATTAACATCCTTAATGCCATCCACTGTGAGCCTCGAAAACGGCATTCGGGAAGGCTGAGCTGATGCATTTTAAACCTTCAGTCACTACCTGTGTCTGTGTGCCGGATCATTTCATCCCTCCACTGGTAGCAGAGCACTCAGCTGAATTTAGACCCAGAACATACATCCCTGGCTGCAGACTAATGACCCATAGCTGCTGGATCTAAGCCATTTTATTTCAGGGCAACCTTGCCTAAACCAATGTTGTCAACTAAATAACCCCTATGGACATTAATGGAACCTTTGAAATGAATTGTCCTATTATAGAAACTTATCTTTTTGTTGTTGTTGTTGTTGTTACCTAAACAATGTAGAGTTTGTTTTTTTTTTTTTTTTGCATCTAGTTGCAAAATACCAGAAAGCACCTCAGTTATCTTCCCACTCTTTTGATATGATTTTCTATGGCCTTTTCAGGGAGAAAGCCATCAACCATGACTCAGGAAATTTGCTGTTAAAATGCAGTATTGTCCAGCCATTGATAGCCTATTACCCGGGTACTGGAGGTCAGGAAAAGGAACGTTTACTCTCATCTGAGCCAAAGCTGGAATATATTAATGATCGATGCAATGGCAAATATATTGGATTTTATTCTCCCCTTTAACCTGCCTCAGTAATAATCTTAATAATGGGAAAAGAGGCTCTCATGATCTTTCTCAGAGGCCCTGTGTTCCTGCCTCTTTCAGACAATTTTTTCCCCCCTGAGAGCTTGAAGGAGACAGAAAGGGAAAATTCAATGATTTTCTTTCTCTTATATTAAAAACAAAGCTCCTCCAAAGTATGAGAAGTGACAATAAGTCAACTAGTGTTTTTCCATTCCTTAGTTCTACTCTAGAGAGAGATTCTTTTTTTTTTCCTCTAAACTTACTAAATGATAAGACATTGGATGGCTCTCTAAATAGCTAAGCATTGGAGCATTTATATTGTTATTATTATTTTTATGCATGCTATTTTCCCTTAGCAATAGAAAAGAAAATAAATAGTCTTTTCATTGCCAGTTCTATTTTTGTTGAGGGCTTAACTAGAAGATATATCTAATCATAATGAGCAGAGCATAAAGAATATTAAGATTAAAAGAACTTATATTTTCCTTTATCCTCTCAACAATCTCCAGATGGATTTCCTAGGGGTTGCCTTCTAAATCTTCTTACACAGGGAGCTGTAAATCCCGAACCCAGCAAGCTTCTGGTTTGGCTGAACATAGCCTTTCATGTACAATATGTACAGCCTGAATAATGGCAGAAAATTATTCAGAGGATAATTATAGCAATTGATCTTGAGATATTTTGCAGCATCCTTCATAGATCATTCTTCAAAGCCTGGAGAATTGGTGTCTGTGGAGTCCTCCAGAGGCAAAAAGCTTCTAGGGTTTAATGTAAAGTAAATAGCTTGCAAGAGTAGTAGTCACCTGAAAAGGAAGTGGGGACAATCTTAGTAGAACTCGGGTTGGAGGTCAGAGTCAGCTTAAAGAACCATAGGATTCTGATGGTTCCCTAGATGACTATAAACTTGATCACCTTCTCAGACCATGGCCTCCATCTCATATGTGCTAACACACATGAGCCTTTAATTATACTTTGCTCTCTAATTTCTGAAGATTTCTCCTGGGAGTTCTCTCACATGACTCTGAAGTGGGAAGGGTGATGAGCCATTAACCCACTTTACAGATGAGGAAAACTATATTGAGTGGTCAGACAATTTCGCCAAAGCAAGTGATGACCCCAGGAGAGCAGGGTCTCCTGACCATAAGTCCAGTACACTATGAACCAGACAACCCCAAAACAGGAAGCAAAGTTCCCTCCTGACTTTTCTGAGGAAATGCCACAGGCCATGCAGCCAATGGACATCTCTCCTACCAGGAAGGAATGATTCAAATTCCTATTCCTCCTTTTAACGCCACCTTTATGTACATGCCTCCTTGTATACCCCCCCAACAGACACACACACACACACACACACACACACACACACACACACCTCCTCTTTCCTTTATTTTTCTCAATGGTCCTGCCATAAGCAGTAAACAGATGGGCAGCTGAGCCAGCATACCTGTACTGGACGAAGAAATCAATAGAGACAGTTATTTCATAAACGGCTCCACTAGGCACGGGGAAATTTATGGCTTAGAGAGCACAGCGGTTGGAGGAGGGGGGTTCGGAGGAGGCAAGCATATTCTCTTGAAGGCAGCTTGCTCTCAGGGATGCCTGGCACATACACAGTCAGGCCACAGCTGAACAGACTCAACTCAGACACTTAGATTGTGACATTTTAATTTTCATATCCCTGACACCTATTATGATGCCTGGTATTAGAACATTTTATATATAATTATGTAAACCTTACAATGCATATTATATATTTTATTATGCATATTTTAAAAAATTTATAAATACTTTATATTATTACATAATTATTATGTTTCTTTTTAAAAGTGAACTCATTTTAATTGAGCTGATGGTGTGATTTCTGACACATTTGCATGAAGCCTTGGGTAACTGGTAATTACGGCCTGGAAAAAAAAAAGACTTGTGGTTGGAACAAAGAAAGCATGGAAATCAAATGATGACTGACTTAATCTGTTCAATTAATAGGAAGCAGAAATGGCCAGATTTGTATCCCCAAATCATTAGCCAGTCATTAACCTTCCCCCACCTCCACGTTTTACAGAACACTTTCTTTTCCTACTGAATCCCAGTGAAAAATAACATAATCATCTTTTGTTTTATAATTTGTGCATACCTACTTTAAATTACCATAATTAAAATAATCCATTATTCTCTGTCTTTGCGGCTGGGACCGAGGTTTCTTCAAAGTGAATGCACAAGGTGTGAGCGTCTGTGTGTGTATATATGTCTAAGCCAGTGATGGCGAACCTATGACACGCGTGTCAGCACTGACACGCGTAGCCATTTCTGATGATACGCAGCCGCTGAAGCGGCCGCATGCCGAGGATGAAACATTTGCGAAATAATGTTTTTCCTCAAAATGACACACTACCTGAGTTATGCTCAGTTTTTTGGCGAAGTTTGACACACCAAGCTCAAAAGGTTGCCCATCACTGGTAAGCTTTTTCTTAGAGTGATAACCAAAGTTTGTGTTTTCATGAAGCTTCATCCAAAATCTGAAGTGACTTCTTTTCTTCCCATCAAAGTGAAAACAAGGCCCCTCATTGAGAAGAGTAGCAGTGTGTGTGTGTGTGTGTGTGTGTGTGTGTGTGTGTGTATTACAAATATGGTGACATAGGGAATTGCCATATTGCAACAGATCCTTAACCAATTAGCCTAGTATTTCACTATCTCTCTTTATCCTAAGGGCTGTACTATGGAAGTACAATCTTATTATCCTTGATTCCAACCCTCAAGGTAAGGCATTTATCTATTTTGCTCATAGGTTGATATGGTTTTATCAGTGATAAATATGTTTTTTTCCTTAAACCAATTTCCAAGTTAGGACCATAGATGATAATATTTATCAACCTATGTGTTCAAATGGGCATTATGCACTTGAGAGTAGCTACATGTTTTCCTATGATGCTACTAACTCATGGTGTAGCCAGAAAAATGCTGAATTGTGAGCTAGGCAATCAGGCTCCCACGTGTGAGTTCACAACTGATTAGAAAGTGTGTCTTTCATCAAACTACTCCCCCTTCCGCACTCTCAGTTTTCTCATGTATAATGGGGGAGGATTGATGATCACTCAAATATTTGCAAGCTCTAAAATCATATGAATCTATGGCTTCTATGTCCCAAACCTTGGGGCGGGGGGGGTGGGGGGGGGGCGGGATTTGGGGAATTGCCTTTTATTGCTTATGATGTGTCCTTTTGCATTTCCTCAGTGGTTACAACACCCTGTCCCCCCTTGAAAGCAAATTTGATTTTCCATAGTTAAAGATCATTAAGAGCTGAACCTAGGGATTAAAGTGTTTGATTAAGCTGGTTATGAGCATTTTAGTTCAAAAAATGAGCTGTGACCATAAATTAATAAGATTGGTTTGCTCAAGGTGTCATGGAAATTCACTTTGAGAACCTAGCCCAAAGACGAGTTTTGGGAAGGAGTGCTGACAGCTAAGAGAACTGCTTTGAAAAAAAATATTCTGCATTTGGCCAAATATGTCATATATCAGGTCAAATTTAAAATACTAGTAGTCTCATCCTTTTTTAAGACGTTTTTTAGCTGTAGTTTGGATTTTTTAAGCCAGAAATACTTATACTAAAGTTAAAAGCAGTTGCTATGTAAGTAATGCCATACCTCCTCAGCATAATAGTTACTCAGGGGTTGAAGAGGATGCATTTGCCCATTGTTCAATGTATTATCCTATCTAATAAGAGGGAATATGCTAATTGACTGCCATGCCCTCAAAGATGGCAGCACCCACAGCCACAAGATGGCGGTGCCCAGTCCCCTCAGCCCCGCCAGGGCTACCTCCCAAGTCCCCCAGTCTCCTCAGCCCCCCAGCCGCCCAGGGCTGGCCCAAGGCGCAGGCAAGCCTCAGATGGCGGCTGCCCAGCTGCCCAGGGCTGCCCAAGGCTCAGGTAACCAGGACCGGCTGAGGCTTGCGCTGCTGGAGTGGCAGCAGCAGAGGTGTGATGGGGCATCGCCTTCCCCTGATTGCTAGGTTGCCTCCCTCCCCTGAGGGCTCCGGGACTGAGAGAGGGGGAAGGCCGGGTTGAGGGACCCCCTCAAGTGCATGAATTTTTATGCACCGGGCCTCTAGTTATTGATAATGGTGGTTAACACGTATTGGCAGTTTTATCTACATTAAGTAAATTAGATACTTATCTCATGTATTTTCCCAACTATATGAGGTAAAAAGCAGATGAAGAAACTGAGTCTCAGAGTGGTGAAGTAACTTGTCAAGGATGACAAAACTAAGAATTGGCATAGCAGCATTAAAAAGTTTCTCTAATTACAAAGTACACTGTTACAAATTCAGAAATTCAGTTATTGGTGAAAAACGATGCTTTCTTCATAATCATGCTTTGCCCCTTCTTAATCTGAATCGCTCCAAAATGTGGTGCCTGAGATGAAAACTTGGGTGTAGGCTGTTCATTTGGGGGATAATATCCATACAAAAGGGAGAGGGCCTGGCAAGGGTGAAGCAGCAAGGATGCTCAGGTTGCTGCTCCAGGCAGAAGCACACAGATGCCTCCTGCCTCAGGCACCCTACAGAGGGAGGCCTGAACAGTCACGCACCAGCAGGCTTCCAGTGGCTGAGGGTTGCCCGGGTGGTGGCAGGTGTCTGGCCTCCTGATAGCCACTTGTGCACAGGCTGAGTCGGGTGTTCATGCAGCACAATGAAGAAGATGTGAGCAAGCTCTTTCTTGGAGTGGAAGGGGCAAGTAAGGCGAACCTGCGGTTTTTGTGGAATTGTCCAAGTTAGCTGCCCCCAGGGTACCTGCTCCGACCTCCATAACATTCTTGCTACTGAAATTTCCTTTCTCTCACCCCTGAATGCCCTCCCAATTTTCTATTGAAATTCCACACATCCTTTAAGGCACTAGCTGTGTCCTCTTGTGAAGCCTCTCTGGCCCTGCCTGCCTCACCTCTGACCTCCTACTACAATTCTGTCATAAGGCCATTAGGTATTCCACTGGTGTCCTAGAAACACTTGCTTACAAGCTTGTCTCCCTCATTAAATCTAAACTCCTTGAGTGCAGGGGTTGCACTTGTTCATTTCTATAACCCTACCACAGCCAAGATTTTTAAACCTACTCTACATATTTTTATTAATGAAATACAAGAGGCTGATAATACTCACTTTTTATGGTTTTGCAGGTTTCAGTTCTGACCTCTTTCTGCCTTCGTCTGCCCAGACTTAGACAGCAGAATCCAATCACTTTCTATCATCCTTGGTGCCCTTCCCCAGACCTCTTCAATCTTGAGATGTGGCATCCAGAACTGCTAAGAGTGTTCCAGGGGATGTTGCCCCTTATGCACCAAGATGGTTCTGTTTTCTCTGTTCCTCCACCCAGCAGCAGCCACTTCTACTTCATTCATTGCTGGCAATCGTCTTGATGCACGCATTACAATGATTCATGGACAGGCTTCTCTTCTCTAATGGACTGCAGGCTCCCCAGGGGAAGGCAATTGTCTTATTTATCTTCCTGTTCCCATAAGGGAGAGAAGGTGTCAAACTGAATGGTCAAGGACATGCACCTTCTATTATAATGGTAACAATAATAAGGCTACCTAACAATGATTGAGCATTTACCATATCCCTGTCTCTGAGCACTCTGCATAAATCATCTCATATCATTTTCTCTCTACAACCGTTGAGATAGATGGTCCTATTATTATCCCCATTTCACAGAAAAGTGCCAGTGGTCTTGATCCAGCATCTAGAAGGGTTTAGAAATCTGGAGAAGGGCTGTGTGTAAATTAAATAAGAGTCAGAGATGAAACATAATTTTGAAAGGCATTACAGGGAGTCAGAGAAGACTTAGCTAAAGGAACTAAGTTCTCCTTATCTCAGGACCCCTTGCTTTTTATTAACACCATTTGTCCTAAGGCAAGGTAGATATACACATCAAAGGGTAGGGTTTTGTATACACAGTCCATTGTCAGAATGGGGAATTGCCTATGGCTGTTCAGGTGTTTGGCCAGTAGGAGGCGATAACATGTAGATGAACACTTTGCACTCGCTTGCTTTTTTCTCGATTCCTTTATTCTAATGCTAACCGTGTTGAGTCACACTCGACATCTGAGTGCAAAAGGTTAAGATGCCCTGAGCTGTCTGGCAGCAAGCAATCATTTTATGCATCCTTTTCAGGTTTGGGGAAATGCTGTTTAGCCATTCCCAGATGATTCAGCCTTGCTGACATGCTGGAATTGACTTCCGGCAGAAGAGGAACCCGAGGATCACATAGATTAAGGGACTTGCCTATGATTATGCATCTAGCAAGTGACAGGCTCAGGATTGAAAGATAGTTCTCCCTGATCCTAACCAAAGTCTTTGCAATGACAAAATACTGCATGGCCTGCTAATGGCTGTCCCGAAAGGTAAGAGAGAACACAGAGAACATCATCAAGGACAACCAGGGATGACTTTGCCCCTCGGGGGACATTTGGCAATGTCTGGGGGACATTTTTGGTTGTCACAGCTAGGGTAGGGGGTGAGGGAGTGCTACTTGTATCCAGTGGATAGAGGTCAGGGATACCACTAAACATTCTACATTGCTCAACAACAAATGATCTGGTGCAAATCATCAATAGTGCTGAGGTTGAGAAGCCCTGGTTTAAACGAAGAAATAAAGAAAGAGGAGGAAATAGGCCAACACAACGCAGTGGCAGGGTTGGGATGAGGACTTGGGCCTTAGCCTCTTTATCCCATTGCATTTCCTGCTCTCCCATGCCCTGAAATAGTGCTGGCTCATGCTGACCTATGGTAGAAACTGTATGTGACATTGCTTTGTAAACTATAAGGTTCCCACAAAGGTTGGATTCTAGTCATCAGCATTGCCCCCTGTTGAGCCGTCCTGTGACTGACTTCTCAGGACTTTCCTCACACTTGCCTGAATCTATTTCTCTTTTTCAGCCTTTCCTTCTGTCGCAGAGCTCTGAGTGCTCTCTCTCCTGGGCCATCCCTGCCCACTACCCCCTGAGGTGATCGCAGAGAATTTTTTATCTTATTTTTCTCTAACTTTCTTAGTGATTTTGAACAAAAAGTGACCTTTTTTGGTTAGTGTATTACTCAAGGCTAATGTAATCCAGGATGTTTTTGTCCTTCTGGGCTTAGTATGTGGCTTGGTTTCATTAAAAACATAGTATTTATTAAGTGGAATCATGTTTACGACCCAATCGGGGAAAGTATTTATTTTTAACATCCTATTTTTGGCATCTCTAAATGATATTGGTGTCTGACAAGACCTACCATCTCTGGAGCTCAGTTAGGTCCTCTTCAATTTACATACTCTGACATGGTTCTTTTTTTTTTTTTTTTTAATTCTCACCTAACGATATCTTTTTTTTCTTTTTTTAAATTTATTTATTTTTAATTACTTTATTGATTAAGGTATCACATATTTGTCATCAACCCCCCCCCATTCCCATCCCAACCCCCCCACACACACACGCATGCCCCCATCCCCCTGTTGTCCGTGATCACTGGTTAGGCTCAGATGCAAGCACACAAGTCCTTTGGTTGATCTATCTCCCTTGTTCCCACCCTCCCCTACCTTCCCTCTGAGGTCTGACAGTCTGATCAATGCTGTTCTTGTTCTTCATTCTATGTTGTTCATCTTTTCCCCTAGATGAGTGAGCTCATGTGATACTAGGAATACACTTATAGGAACCGAAAATGAGACAAGCAATAATGGTTATGCTGAGAGGCAAATGAATCAGTCTATAGTGAGTTTCTTTCTGGGCCAACAGTTCTTTTGAGTCCCGATTTCTATGTCCAACAGTTGTGTACATAACAGCAATGATATTTCAGTTCTGGATGGTGGACAAATGGTGGTAATGCAGGTCCGACCCTCTCTGGTTTGGTCCTGGGCAATCTGCAGTGACGCACATATGCTGACTGCTAGTATGGCAAGGCATGGTCAGCGTCTTCCATCTCTGGACTGTTTCTCTTCTGACTTCATGGCTGAAGCACTCCTGTCAATTCCTCTCTGTTGCAGGAATCCACATGGTCTCGGAGTTGTTTTTTGAAAATATACAAATATATTCTTGACCAAAAGTTAATAAAGGGATATTTTCTATAAATTTGACTTGCGATCCTTTTTCATTTTTTTGCCCAAACAATTTTCCTTTGGCTTGTTTTGACACCATGTATGTTTTACCTGGGTGTCTTGCTGTTAGCATTACAAATGAAAGTTAATTTTCTAAAGTAAAAATTTTCTAGATGTAATTTATTTACAGGATATTTTTCCTTACATGATATTCTTCTATCCCCCCTTTTTTTGGTTTAAATATTGGGACCTGATGATATCTTTATTGATTTCTTTTTAGAGAGAGGAAATGAGAGAAAGAGAGAGAGAGAAACAACATACATCCATATGAGAGAGTAACATTGATTTGTTGCTTCCCATACATGCCCCAAATGGAAATTGAACCCATAACCTACTAGATATGTGCCCAGGAATCAAATCTGCAAACTTTTTGGTGTATGGAACGATGCTCTAACCAACCGAGCCACCTGGCCAAGGCTAACAATGTTAGCATCTTCCATAATTCTGACCACTGCTGCACTTATATTCCAAGTCTCATCACAAGCATTGCTGGTCTTGATGGCCTATTGCATGCATGATACCCTGAGTGGACCTCTATTCTTCTTCAGACCCAATTCCATTCTTGAGCCTCTGGCCCACCAGGATAGGACAATCGAACATAATCTTTCACAATGAGGTTGTGAAAAGCCCTAAAAATCCCAGTTTGCAATCAGTTTTAAAGGGCCTCACGCAAAGGATCTGGGTCCTATGGTAATTAGAATAGATGTTTATCCATAAATTCCTCTGTACCTTTTAAAATTTCATTCAAACTATGTTCAGCCTGTAAGGGATTACAATCAGTTAAACAAGAATGCAAGCAATCACTAATCTAAATAAGCAAATAAACAAGAATTCTGCAATTTTCTACCCACAATGTGAAATAATAGGGCCAAAGTAAATGCTACAAAGTCCCAGCAAATTGGAAAATCTCCAAGTATTGATTGCTCTGTTCTCAACTAAAGAGATAGAGGGAGTAAAAGATCTGTGTTACTGTGTATCTATAATAATAAAATTGTAATATGCTAATTAGACCAGACGTCCTTCTGGACAAAGCCGGGGCTGCAAGGGAAGCCCAGGTCCTAGGTGCCAGAGGGAAGCTGGTGCCAGCAGCCGGGAGAAGGAAGGCCTACTCTTGCACGAATTTCGTGCGTCAGGCCTCTAGTGTATATATATTTAGGAGAAGTGTGTGTGATATGAGAAGCGTGGAATATTTTATCCCATTCCTTTTTCTCTTTTTCTTTCTCTCTAAGGTCTCCCAGTGGGAGATTGTTAAATGCACAAGATGGAGTGTTCGGGCCTAAAGAAACCAGGCTGGCTTTGGAGATGCTCAGGTTAGTTGCCTTTCATGTATCTTGTATTATCATGCAAACCATAGCACTGAGGTTAGTAGCAAAATCTGCGGCTTTAAGATTTCGGGCAAACTACAAAGTACAATTGACCCTCCATACTTGTAGATTCTGCACCCATGGATTCAACCACTGGCGGATTGCATATTCAGAAAAAATGTTTTGTTGTTGCTGATGTGTACTATGTAAATGGGCCTATGATGATTGCTCCTGTACTGAATATTGCAGACTTGTTTTACTTGTCATGATGCCCCTAAACAATACAGTATAGCAACCATTTACATGGTATTTACATTGTGTTTTGAATTACAAGTAATCTAGAGGTGATTTAAAGTATACTGGAGGCTGTGCATAGGTTATATGCAGATACTGTGCCCTTTTATATATGGGACTTGATCATCCTTGGATTTTGGTATCCTTGGGGTCCTGAATCCAATCCCTTATGATGCTAAGGACAACTATGCGTGTTTGTTTGGCTGGTCCTTCCATTTCCTTGATTCCAATCCTGTATGCTTTCTTCTCTGTGCCAAATATCAAAGGAGGAAACAGAGTTTGAGTGCTATTGGTGGCCTGACTTCTGCAGATGGCCACCATGCCCATCAGAAAGGCCCCAGTTCTCTCTTTCTAAGGGTCCTTTTGCAGCATGTTGCAAATGCTCACTAGAGTTCTATTTGGCTCTAGAACAAAAGACAAGCAAGAGTCAACAGAAGAGTAACTTTGCATTGAAGCTGTATCCCAGATTTTGATGCTAATTGAATTCACCATCTTTCATATTCTTGTCATAATTAGATACTGCCAAAATCTTCAATCTCTACTGGTTATTTAGTTTCCCATTTCTGGCTTCTCATTATGAACTACTGTGCATTTTTTCATACCAATTTGTTCTGCTTCTGTTGCCCTTTCTTCCAAATGCCATTGGGAATCCCAGTTCCAAAGTAAACAAACTCAGTTGTATTTCATAATTTTCCCACTGTCTATTCCTTTCTCCCTGGCTTTGAATGGATCCTGGAAATCACTCAGGAACACTGCAGTCTAGTGTGGGTGCTAGGAGCTCAGGTTCTGCTTTCAAATCCTAGTTCTGTCACTCACTAAGAGTCTCACCTTGGTCAAGGTGTCAAAAATTTCTTAGCCTAGGTTACTACACCCATAAATGGGAGGGAAAAAATTACTCCATCTAGATTATTATAAAGATTAAATTAGAATAAATATAAAGCACTTAGAACAGTCCCTTTCACAGTAGAATATTTTAATAAACAATAGTATTTAAATAGCAATGACTGTCTGCATTCTACGCATGTCAGTATTTATTTTGTTGGATGTTCTCAATATCCTTTCAATGATGTTTTTCCTTCTCCAAGCCATTACCCCACCCTCATGTAAGAAGTACCTCTCACTGTGAAACGCATCCTTGCAAGGTGTACTGCTCTTTATTCTTTTCATCCCTGCCCTAACCTCTCATTCCTCTATAACTTCTGCCTGATCTCACAAAACTTTGAGTCCCACTTTCATATCAAGTGAAACTCCTCAGATGCAGCTTGCCCTCTATCCATTTGCTGTGAATTGGTATTAAATGCTCACTTTGCAACTGAGGAGACAAGCCTCAGTCTGAGAGGCCTCAGACTTTTGCTCAAGAGCACATAGCTAGTAAAAAATTAAACCCAGATCTGCTGACGGTTAAGCTTAGACACTTTGAACTGCACCAGAGCTGCCTCACAAGGCTTTCTGAGGTTTATACACATTTGCTTGGCATTTTGGTCCCCAGAAGAAGCATATAATGTCATCCAAAAGCTTAAAGATGTTACTCTTTCTTTCTGTAGATTATCTTCCCATATGGCCCATTTTCATCGTCAGATGTGTAGTTTTCCATGAGAATTCTGTTAACTTTCCTTTCCCGGTCTTTGAGGACATTTCTATGGTCCCGTTTTCCCGAGCAAAGGGGCCCATTTTGCCATGGCAGCTGTAAAGAGAAAAAGGAAAAGCCTCTATCGCCTCCGCCAGCTCAGTTTCCACCTTGCAGGGCTTAACAGCAGGCCTATTGTCACTCAAGGTACATCAGTTGGCTAATGGAAACAGGAGACTGGGGAATGCAAGACCCACCTAGACAGAGCTTGGAACTGAGGGCCTGCAGCTGGCTGGTCTGGTTGGATTTTTATTTATTTATTTTTCTCTTCAATGGAAGGGAGATGGGGATGGCAGATGGATCCCCCTACAGTCTAGCTAGACAGGAAATGACCTGAAGTGCATTCCAAGGAGGAATGGGTGGTATCTCCTCAGGCACAGGAAGCAGAGAGATGGTTTGATGCTGAACACAGGCTGCAGCCTTTTGAATAACCATTCCTTGAAGGGGCAGTGGCGGGGGGAGATGGATGGTGAATATGTGTCAACATCACATCCTCACATGTAAAGAACCAGGTTAGAGGACAAGGGTGTTTATTTCAAGAACACACGAACCTCTGGAAGTGGGGCTTCCTGCCAGAATTAAACAAATGGATTTAATTACAATTAATTATTTATTCAAGACCTACTATGAACATACTGGGAAACACTAAACTTAACAAAAACCAGCTTCTACCATAACTGAGTTTACTATTTACTTTTAGTCAGAGAGGAAACCAAGCTGCAAACAATGATGGTTTCACTTCACCTTTGAGTTGGTCCAGGGGACACTCACGTGTAATAAAATTTAAACCACCTTCCTCTGACCATTTAATCTAATGAATTGTTACTTCAGAGATGAGAGTCCTTGGAGGGCATATTTTTTCTCCTTTATGTAAGATGATCAACACTCTTCTAGTTGACTACTAAAGGCATACATCAGACTCATTTCAATACTCCTATTGTAAGAAAGAAAAGGAAGAATTGACAGAAAATTATATAGCGAGTACTTTTTGTAATTATTTCTATGAGTCATGTAGGAAATTGGGACTCATAGGAGAACTAGGCAAATACTTGGGACACTGAGACAGTTTCCATTTGGGATTCATGTATTTAGAGGGACAGGGATAAATGGCAGAGAGGTAGATTAATTCAATAGCATGAAAAAGGTTTTAGTGTGTCCAATATTAGAGTCTGCCTTGGGAGATGGTGAATGGCTCATTACTAAAAGTATTCAAGGGAAAATGTTTTCAGGGATGATGAAGATGAGGCCTCTTGGGATAGGAGTGTTTATTATTTGCCTGTAAGCTCCTTTTACTCCCGATGGCAGTGTGGAGTCCCAAACAGCAATGCTTATTTAGATTTCTAGATGATGATGTCCACCCCTTTTCTCCTCCCCAGTCACAGTTCTGAAAGCCTTTGAGAGGTTTCAATACAGGAGCAGTTGCGAACTAGCGGAGAAAGAAATATTATTTTGCAGCAACTGGTGCTCCATCAAAACAGAGGCCTAGTGAAATGACGGCAGACATCAGTAATGGCCAAAGCACCAGCCTTATTTATAGGTTTGAGGGAAAGATAAATACTGTACATGTACATTCAAATTAAGGCCAAGGCTTCCCAGCATGCATAGCTCTGCATCTCATTCCTCCTGTCACCTCTGCCACTGCTCTCATATTTTCTGAGCTGTTCTTCATGTTATTGGTAATGCTGTGCCGACTAAAATAGATGGAGTCCCAAGCTGGCTGCAGGGCACAGGAATTTGATCAGCCACATCGCTGGAACTTAGATTTAAAAACAGCACAGCTGTATTTGCCCTTGTCTTTAGCTGCAGCATTTAGACCAATAATGGTGATGTAGGACTTAGGATTACCTGTGAAAGGGCCCCAGAACCACTGTGGTATAATGGTGGGTAGTAAAGAGAAAAGTGCCCCATAGAAATGCTCCCTTCTCAATTCCTTTCACAACTAAGCATCTGTGGGGTTAGGATGAGAGGTATGGTCTGTTTCTGTCAGACACATTTCTAAGATAGATTTCTGAATGGCATAAAGCTAATGCTCTTTTTACAGTCTCCCCTACTCATCATATACTACAAACAATAGAGTACATGCCATGAACATATCCCCTTAGAGAAAGTTCAATCCTACCTTTGATCTTTGGGTAATGAGGACATCATAATCTAATGTAGCTAATCATGTCAAAGGCAAAATCAATAAGCACACACTGATCTCATGGTAAAATTAAGTCTCCATAAGTTCATTTTTAGACCAAATCAATTAAGAGTAGTCAATCTGATCAGGAATTCACAATATCATTAACTTTAAAACATCAGGATTTATTTTCAAAATGTTAATATATTATTATTTTTAAAAAGCTATCTTTTTTAGTTCCTTACAATATCCTTATATAAATATACTGTGATAGAATTAGAGGCCTTTACTTGTCAAAGGTCTGACTTCTCATCACTGCAAATAAATAAGAGTATTTTCTCTTCTCTATATATTTCTGGATGTGCCATTATTTCACTCTAGAGCTATCTTCCAGTTGTCCCCAGAATATATATACATAGTGGGCAGGGCTAGGCATAGATATGGTTTGCAGTTGGACCCAAGGAAAAAAAAATAGAAGGAGAAATAGGAATACACGGGTTAACTAGGTATGGAATATGGTTTTCTCCTTGGGATTTTCGACTTGAGTCCCAAATGAAAACTTGTTTGAATTAGTCGTTGATTTTTCTTCTAAACTTTTGTTAATATACCAACCAGGACCAGATGTCTGCCTGTCTGTATACATGTATGTGGTGTGTGTGTGTGTGTGTGTGTGTGTGTGTGTGTTTGTTTATGCACATGCATACAGCTTGTCTATCTGCATGACTAAGAGACATTAATTGAAGAGTACATTTGTTCTCAGTGGATGTACTTAATCCTACAGTGTAAATCTCAACCTAACAGAGTAAGTTAAGATTTGCAATGCACCATTTTTCACTCTCCAAGATTCTTTGGATAATTGCAGAAGCTTAGTGCCACATCTTGGGAGGCATCAGCATGGGGTGGGGTGAAGGAAGGAAATTTATATTTATATTAATACTATAAAACTGACTATTTAACTGACAAAGACCAAGACACTTCACATATTTGGTATCATTTTTTTAACAATGTGAATAATTATACCTATCTCTCAGTATAGCAATTTTCATTTATATTTTATAGACAAGGTTACTGAAGGTCAAGAAATTAAATAATTTATTCAATATTATATGATTAGTAAGTGGCAATCAGGCATTTATTTAAACCTCTGGAATCCAGCAATGGGGGTTTGAGTTTATCAGAGAGAACTCATGAATAACTTGGCAAGGTCAGAGCTGTAAGTGGTCATGACCAAGGTTTAACGCAGGACCTCAAAATACTGTTAAATGAATGACTGTAAATCCAGGGTAATCAACCTATTTATCACAGAGTGAAGAAACAGTGTGGTGTCAGGGCTAAATCAGTGCTTAGGTTTCAACCCTGGTAGGGAACCGTGGTCAGATAATGATGGTTTGATTCTGCAGACCAGGTTAGAGGTATGAAAAGTCAGTCTAGTACTGAAATAAGCACATGATGGAGCTCTAAATGCATAAGTTTCAATTCAGAGTCAACTGACATTTATTGAGTAGCTATTATGTGCTAGCTTCTTATTCCTGTATGTAGTTTCCATGTTATCTCATTGTACCTTTACAGCAATCATTTTCTAGAGTTGAGGAAATTGAGTTTCCTGAAGGTGTGACTTTCTCCGGGTCTCAAACTTATATGCGGTGAAGTCAGTGTTGGAACCCGGGTCTCCTGACTCACTCCAATGTTATTCACATAAGGAGTATAGTCCATTTTCCATAAGCATCTCACTTGATGTGTCAACAACCTAGCATCATCACTTGACTCCCAGGATGGCATTCTCTTCTTGTTTTCCTTTTATTTTATTAACAACACTCTCAGTTTCCTCTGTCAGTTTCCTCTGAGTCCACAGACTTCTGAACATTGGTGTGTTCATAGTTCAGTCTTTGTGCCTTTTCTCGTTTCTCTCTACACTCATATCTTCGATGTGCTCATCTCGTCTAATGGCTTTTAGTGACATCATGACAACTCCAAAATATAGATCTCTAGCCCAGAGCTCCCTCCTGAGCTCTCCAAAGCTTCTTTTCAATGTCCCATAGCATCTCACATTTCAGTTTTTTAATCGTGCACTCCTGATATGCCCCAGAACTTGGTTACTGTATTTTACATCTTATCTAACAGCAGCTCCACCCTTCCAGTTGCTCAGGACCCAAACCATAGAATCACCTTTAATGCTCTCATACAGTGCATATGCAATGCCAACAGACTCTTTTGGCTATGTCTTCAGAAAATGCCTGAGGTCTGAGTACATCTGACCACTCTCACAGCTATCCTCTTGGTCCAATTCACTGTCAACTCTTGGATTATTGCAAGAGACTTTCCTGGTCTGAATTTGTCCAACTTCAACCTATTGTGCTTACAGAAGCCAATGTGATCTCATAAAAGGTTAAATCAAAACATGTCACTCTTCACCTCACAACCGATTCACTCAGAGTAAAAGGCGGTGTTCTTATAATGTTATACAAGGCTCGACATGATCCGGCCTCATTAAGCACAAACGTCTACCTTAAAGTACTGGCCCTTGCTATTTTCTCTGCCTGGAACGTACTTTCCCAGACATCTGCATCACTTGTTCCTTCACTTTTTTAAAATGTTTTCTTATTGATTTTAGAGAGAGTAAGGAAGATGGAGAGAGAGATAGAAACTTCGATGAAAGAGAAACATTGATGGGCTTCCTGCTGCACCCCCCCCCCCACCCAACTATTGGGGATTGAGCCGGCAACCTGGGCATCTACCCTGCCTGGGAATCAGACTGGCAACCTCCTGGTGCCCGGGTTGATGCTCAACCAACTGGGCCACATCACCAGCTGGGTGCTCCATCATTTTTTAGGTCATTCTTAGCCATGCTATTTAAATTACACACTGTCTTCACACATTCAACTCTTTATCCCACTTTTCTATTTTTCTCCATGGTATTTATATCAGTCTGGCATATTCTATATTTAGCTTACATACCTTTTTAATTGCCTCCTCTCCCCCTATTAAATGTGAGCACTAAGGATGAAGCAGGCAAGGATTTTTGCTATTTTGCTTGCCATTGCATCCCCAGCAAAGGGGATAGCGCATAGGAGAAATTTTTAAAAATTAAAAATAGAAAACCATGATTAAATGTCTGGGAGAGAGGGAGCCATAAGAATTCAGCACTCCAGGAAGAGGCACGGAGAGTGATATAATCCCTGATAGGTAGGCAGCCAGCTAAGCAGTTTCAGTGAGACGCTAAGGAGTGTGTGTACCAATGCACAACCTCACAAATTCATGTATCAGAAAATCCCCCCCCATATTCCAACATTATATCCCTATGCCTCAGAAAAAAACACTAGTGCTCAGAAACCCGATAGGTCATGATCCATGTAAGTATTTATAAACAGTTGTGTAAACACAGAACACAAGTCCTGAATCTGTTTCTTTTGTAATGGTGCACAATTGCAAAATAAAAATAGAAAATGAAAGAAAACACCTTTGAGTATCTGTTTATGGACCCCTCCCCCAGTAGTGCTCTGTTATTGTATCTGACCTCCACCCATACACCCTGCCAATTGGGACACTCTCCATTTTTGGTAGAGAGCACAGCCTGGTAAAAAGACCATGGATCCTGAAATCAGAAACTGGATCTCACATTGTGATTATACCACTTGCTGACCACAGAATCTTGGTCAATTTGCGTGACTCTTCTGAGCCTCAGTGCTCATTGTAGTATTGGCAGATAGACAGGATAAAATATACTTGGTAGGGTGATTGTGAAGATTAAATTATATAAGAACTCTCTCTCTCTCTCTCTCTCTCTCTCTCTCTCTCTCTCTCTTTCCATATATATATATATATATATATATATATATATATATATATATATAACTCTCTATATATATATGACTGGCTATTAATTCATGCTTCTTAAAATTTGATTGGAATTAATTACTATGTACTGGTCTCTGCCCCTGGTTCCTGGTGCAGAGCTCCTGAAACCCCTATAATTTCCTAAGTGATAAGAGGACTAGGAGCATCTTTTGTTCTAATGTTTGGCCTTTGACCCTAGTTCCTGGCTCATAAATTCCTTGAAGTTTCCTGGGTGATAGCAGTGTCTTTTGTTTTAATGAGGAGACTCCTGGATGTGAGTGGTCACCATATAAACACAAGCCATGACTAGAAACTTGGCATTTTTAGCTCAACTCCCCATTTTCCAGAGAGGGAAGGGAGGCTAAAAATAGAGTCAAGGTTGGATCCTGTCTCCGTGATGAAGTCTTCATAACCATCCCTAAAGGATAGGGCTGAGGGAGCTTCTGGGTTGGTGAGTCCATGTAAATGCTGGGAAAGTGGCGGCTCCAGGGAGGACATGGAAGCTCCACACCCCTCCCCACATACCTTGCTTATGCATTTCTTCCATCTGGATGCCCATCTGTACCCTTTACCATATCCTTATGTAATAAATCAGTAAAAGTAAGCAAGTGTTTTCCTAAGTTCTGTGAGCCACTCTAGCTAATTAATTGAATCAAAGGAGGGGTCATGGATACCTCTGATTTACAGCTGATAGGTCGGAAGCTCAGGTGACAACCTGGGCTTGTAATTGGCATCAGAAGTGGGCTGTAGCTTTTTGGGACTGAGCTCTTAACCTGTGGGAACTGATGGTATCTTCATGTAGATGGTGTCAAAATTAAATTGTAGCACACAGCTGGGGTCACAGAATTGTTTGATGTGGGAGAAACCCCTACACAAGTTGTGTCAGAATTGTTGTGAGTTGGGGTAGTAGTGTGAGAGTAAAGGCAAAAAGAGGACTAGAGTGTTGATTTTCTACAACCAAGTGCCAATGTGTATATAATGCATTATATAATGTATATGATATAAATATATATAATATATACATATATTTAGATATATACATACTAGTGTAGCTACCTATACATATATATTTGATTGGCACTTAATGCATACTCCTTAAAAGGTTCTAAGTTCTATGTGTAAGAAATTCAATGTTGACAGAAAAGCAGAGACTGATGGCTTGGTGTTGCATCATTCTTTCCCATACATATTCAACTAACTTGGTTTCATGTCCTGAGGACACACAGCTATATCAATAGGAGTAAAGTATGCTGGAAGGCCTAACACTTCTACCTGCAATATGTATTGTAGATGATTGCTCATTTTCATCCAGGTTCTGTTTTGTATTTTATAGAATCCAGATCATTTCAATGTCAGCTAAAATAAGGTTTAATTAAGAATCTTACCAGGTATATTGATCTTGGCAAGTGGTTCTGGAACATGCCTTCGTGTGATATCCTTGGGCTGGTTGGCCAATCAGCCCTCACAACTCTGTGTACAGAGGTCCTTTACTGTAGAAAATATTTGGGAATGGTTTCCCTCAGCTGTTCATGTGGCCAGCAGTATTACTGCCTCTGAGATCCCACTTGAGGTCTCAACACACCTCAGTGAGAACAAAGACCAGCGTGGCCAAAAAAATCTTAAGAAATTTTACTCAACTCATGATGCCCATAGATACTATGGGAGAAAGCAATGTGATTTGAAGCCCAACTCAAGAAACAAAATTTAAAACTTGTTTCTAAAATTAGTGATTTCTTAAATATCTCATCTTCCTACTCTTCTTCTCCTCCTCCTCCTCCTCCTCTTCCTCCTCCTTCTCCCTTTCCTCTTCCTCTTCCTCCTCCTCTTCCTCCCCTTTTTTTTCTTCTTTTGTTAATCCTTACCAGAGAATATTTTCCCATTGATCTTTAGAGAGAGTGGAAGGAAGGGAGGGAGGGGAGAGAAAAAGAGAGAAAAACATTGATGTGAGAGAGACACATAGATTAGTTGCCTCCCTAACTGGCCCCTGACCAGGGACCAGAGTTCAAACCTGCAACCCACATACTCGCCCTTGACTGGGAGTCAAACCTGGGACTCTTCAGTGAGTAGGCCAATGCTCTAACTATTGAGCACACTGACCAGGACATATCTTTTTAAAAATTTTCTCAGTTTATATCTTTCCCAATACCATAAGAGGCAACATGTCTTAGAAAGCAGTGGGTAGAAATTGTACTCTTATCCATATGCATTATCTGCTCTATTTTCTTCCCAATTCAGACTTTTTCCCCATGATAATAACAGAAAATAAGAGGTGTGGGCTTATTAAGGAAGGAGGATTAGTGATCCTCTGGGGAGATAACCTTAATCGATTTAAATGGATTTGTACTCTGACAGGTGTTTGGGTTCTCATCCAGCTTGAGAAATTTCAAAAATTACTGATGCCTCTGTTTAGCCAGCAGACTTTAGAATTTTAAAAAGATGATTAGGTGATTCTAATGTGCAGACACATTTCTTCCTATGGGCCCATGACAGGAACCAGCCATTCATCATTGCAAAGTCCATCTGAATCAAAGTGTATCAAATTTCACGGAGCTAGAGATACTATCCTCGCCAATGTCTGGCATCAATATATTAGGCCAAAATAGCTAATTCTGAAAGGGAAAGGATTATATCTTTAACTATGCTCCAATAACCAATGTATCTAAATTATAAATGAATAAATAAATTTTTAATTATAAAGAAAAAAGAAAAATCTAAATTATATACAGGCCATCTGTGGTTAGCAACTTAACTATTATAAGAGTGCTATTCAATGGAAATAAAAGGACATTAAAAGCATTTTTCATTGGCTGGGAGAGCTCTGCTGCTTAAACCGAGTGCCCATGTAATCCATGTTTGACTGCATCCTTTCAAAAAGTACATCCCAACAGTCAGGAGTGGAGGGATCAGGAAAATCTAGACTTGGATGTGAGAAAAGTAAAAGTCTATGGTCTAAGCTCTAATTTGAGATATCCACATGGAAATTTGAAGTGGGAATCAAAGGTAATACATTTCAGCCACCCCCCACTCTGTAAAATTTAACAGGGAGACAGCTACTCTGCTTAGCACTCGTCTGCAGGACAGGCCACCCTTGGGTTTCCATGCACATCAGAGCAAACAGCTCATAGGAAAAGGGAAGCCTGACCAGAATTAAGTTGGATCCTCACGGGAGGGTGTGAGAGTCTGTGCACTCTGACGGCTCTCCTCATGAACCCATCCTGGAGATGGAAAGGTAGCCCACCTCCATCCACTAGGAATAAAATGGGATCCACATATCTACTTGAAATATTTCAAGTAGCCACACTCAAAAGAGAAACAGGTGAAATGATTGTTAATGTGTCTTTTGTTACCCAGTCTATCTTATCACTTCAACAATCAATAAATATAACAAGATTATTTAACATTCTTTTCTTTACAAGGCTTTGAAATTTGATTTATATAACATCTTATTATGGACTAATTACATTCAAGTGCTTAATAGCCACATGTCTTTGGACACTGGGGATGTAAAGGAAAAATCACAGGTCTGAGTAAAAAAACGTATGTTCTATTTGAGGCTTACCTGGCAGATTACACTATACTAGAGGCCCGACGCACGAAATTCGTGCAAGGAGCTCAGCCCTCACAGCCTCAGTGGCTTGCCTCGGCCCTCACAGCCCAGATTTCGTCCTTACGTCTGGAAGGTCACTTGGCTGTCCAGTCTAATTAGCATATTATGCTATTATTATTATAGACTAGCGTTCCCGTTGCAGGAAAAATCCTGCAATAGGATTTCCTGCTGCACTCTACCCCGCCTCCGCTCCTCCCTTGCCCGCCCCGCCTTCTCGGCCAGCCCGCCTGCTTTTCCCTTCACCCCCGGCCCCGCCTCCGCTCCTCCCTTGTTGCCTGCCCCGCCTTCTCCGCCAGCCCGCCTGCTTTTCCCTTCACCCCTGGCCCCACCTCCACTCCTCCCTTCTCCTCCCCCAGGCTTGCTTGCTTCTCCGAAGCTTTACTCCCTTCTGCAGCTCTTGGCTTCTTTCGACGCTGTCTTGATATGCAAATTAGCCGCCATATTTGTTGGGGTAATTTGCATACTCATCCTGATTGGTTGGTGGGCGTGGCTTGGCTGGTGGGCGTGGCTTGGGCGTAGCGAAGGTGCGGTCAATTTGCATATTTGTCTATTATTAGATAGGGTGGTCTTTAGAGTTGTTTCTTAGCCCTTATGTTCTCTGACTTTGATATCAAGTCAGTGTGGGTGCACAGAAAAAACAGGTGAGAATGGCTGAGCCTCTGAAGCTGGGATAGTCCTCATGGCAAACCTGCATTGATTTGCTCTTTTTATCTCAATTTAGGGAAATTAAAAAAGTGTCTTCATCTTTCAGCAACACAGTAGGTGAGCAGAGGATAGGGTCTTTGTCCCATAAAAACAAAGGGATTCCATGGGATGTGGTTCCAGAGAAAATCTCACTGTAAGGATTGCTTAATAGGGAATTAAACTTTGCTATTGACCCGAGTGGTCAGGCAATGAACAGTGTGGCATAAATCAAACCCTTGACCCACAAACAGAGAGCAAAGCCCTTTTGATTAGTTTTTGCACGGCTTTATTAAAAAGAGAACTGCACACTTCCACAGTCCCTTTCACTCCAAAGACTGATAGAAATCACGAGGAACCATCCACCACCCCTGACATTGACTCTCAGAGCAATGATATGCTTGGGGACAGCATAGCTTTGTCTGGCCTCCTTGCCTGGGGTGGCCTTGAAGCTATTAAAAGTCTCTATGCTTTGCCCCACTTTCAGATACATTTGCTCAAATGGTTGTCTATTTAGACCAGTCACGAAAATGTCTGTTTTTGCCGGTGGGATGCGGAAGCGGCAGTGGTGAAGTATTTGAACTAAAACGAGAAAAATGAACGTTCAGCCCATCTGTTCTCCTGAAGCGCTGTATGGCCCTAGCCAGCAGTCTTTCCATATCTAGGCTCTGTTCTTCCCCGTGTAAAACAAGCAAAGCCCTTCCCACGTCCATGGTGAGGGTCATGTTCATGGACTCTTGGCACACTGCACAGGAAGGCTTAAGATAAATGCAAGCTACCACAGTGAATCATTTCAACAGACCCCATGGAAGAAGCAGGATGGTAAATAACTGTCAAATCTTGCTAAGCAGTTCAGGCAGATGAGGAGCAGGAATCCCCTGAAAGTCAGGTCAAGTACAAGGGGAGAGGGGTGGAAGAGAAAGGAAGGAGGTGTAGGGGGATGCTCCCTGCTCTGAGACAAAATGCTAAGGAGCTAAGGATGGTAAAGTTTGGAAACCTTGCCTTTGTCCTGGGAGGGCTTGACAAGCAAAACTGATTAGCTGTAGAATATCATTTAAATCTCCTCGTAAAGCAAATCCAAGTCTTTAATCATTATCTCTCAAACCACCAAAGAGCTCCAGACACACACACACAGCCTCACTGAGAGACTTGTCAAGACTGAAACAGTAATTCACAAATTCACTAAAATTCCCTGCTCCACCGAGCAGTATGACAGCGCCAGCGACCGTGGTAACATTTCTATTCAAACTGGCTTTGGAGCCGAAGCTATAAATATCCTTGCAATATTTCCTACTTCAGAACATAAAGACAGCTTTACAGCACTGATAAAATAGAAATTACTTTCTCTCTGAGGTCTTGCTGGAATTTTAATGTCTGTTTTGCAATAAAGCAGCTCCTACACAATTTGATTTGAGGGAAAGAAAACAAACGGTCTAATTTAGTTACAATAACGACTCTGCTTGTATTGTTTGCCCTACTTGCTTCTCTGTCTGCCGGGCTGTTCAAGTTTGTAGCAGGGAGCAGAGGGGATGATGTTTATGAGAATATTAAAATGGTTTCTTTATTATTTAAAGATACATTGTCCCCCATCCCTCCTTGCCACAGAGCAACCAAAAAAAATTTTTTTCAAAGCAGAAATACAGAGAAGAAAATAAAGTTTACAGCCCTTAATAGCGCTTTGTGAAAATTGCTTGTTGGAACTGTAAAGCTGTTGACCAAAGATGACACGAATTTAAAAGGCTTTTGAAACGTAAACGATCATAGCAGCTTTAATTATTCCATATGTTGCCCCAGTTCTAGTTAATGCCTTCAGAGCTTAGCAAAGCATCTTTTTTAAAAAAAATCCATATACACGCCTCTCCTTTGTAGATTACATAATGGAGAGAGAGAGAGAGAGAGAGAGAGAGAGAGAGAGAGAGAGAGAGAGAGAGAGAGGAAGAGAGAACTTTGAGTTTGCACATGGACTGCATGCTGAAGGCATAGGAAAGTCGAGTTGAGAACAGAAGCTAAGGATAGAGCAGGCTTTCTGGGGACAATAATTGAATGATTAAAGGGAGGCAGGATTCGATTACTGATCAGGGATGTAATTAACCCAAGCTCAGACTTCTTGGCAGAGGGTTAGGGTTCAAATTAGCGATAGTTAGGTTTTGGGTTCCCACCAACTTATCTTTGCATTGAAAAAGGATTTCTCCCTACTCGAAAAGCATCATGACCCCATAACACCTTCCAACTGGCTTGTCAAGGGATCTCTCCTAGGTCAGATGGCCCCAAGCAAACCCATGAGGCAGAAATTCTCTTCCACAATCAATCTGCCTCCCCCATTCCTTTACTTATCTTCTTCCTTATGTTGGTTTTTCTTGCTCACTTGTGCCTAGAACAGACTATATTACCTTTTCCTCTTTGGATTCTCAATTTTTTTTTTATTTCCTTCCATCCAAACACTACATCTAACTGTGCCTACATCCCAAATTCCTAATATACCAACAATTCTCACCCTTATTCTAAATATCTCAGTGTTCCTCCCATGTAGTGTACTACACTTCATAACCTATAAAAATGTTTGGCTTAACAGGAAATTAGGCACTTGTGTTCCTAGGACCCTTCAGATTTCACAAAAGAGCTCATTGATTGCCTAAAAGGGAGGCAACCAGTGGCTACACTCCTATGTCAATCACAGAATCTGCACTTTTATAAAATAATATAAGGAGGACGTATGTACATTTAAGCTGCTCTACTGCTTTATAAAAGTTTGAAAATCACTGCTGTTGTCCAGGCCTTCATTTTTCAGAAGAGAAAACTTAGATGCAGAGACGGGAAATGAATAACATTTTTTTTTTTACAGCTGAATAATGGTAGAGTGGGTATAAGAACTCAAGTGGGTTTGCTGTTACAATGATAGGGTACTAATCTCTAATGAATTAATTCGTACCTAAGTGAAAACACCTTTATGATTGATCAATGTTAGGAATAGTTCATTAAAACAAAAATAGTAACAAGTGATTGTGATGCCCTTGCCAAGGAGACATTTCAAGAATTAGGTATTGTAGGGAAGCAGGTCTCAAAGTTTGGTCTGAGAATTCAATGGGGAGAGGACAGTCTTTTCAACAAATAGTTCTGGGAAACTGGATATCCTCATGAAAAGAATGAAATGGGAACCTTATTTTATATCTTATAAAAATTAACTCAAAATCTCTAAACTATAAATCTCTTAGAAGAAAATGTGGGACAAAAGTTTATTGGCATTAGATTTGGCAGTGATTTCTTGGATATGACAGGAAACGCACAGACAAAAAACAAACAAAAATAGACAATTTAGACTTCATAAAAAGTTTAGAAATGTGTACAGCGAAGACAATATCAACCCAAAGAATAAGAAAATATATTTGCAAATTATAAATCTGATAAAGAATTATTATTCAGAACATACAGACAACTCCCAAAACTCAACAAAAAAAGAACAACCCGATTAAAACATGGGCTAAGGACTTGAATAGATAATTTCTCCAAAGAAGATAAACAAATAACCAGTAAGTATAGAAAAGATGCTCAATATCACTAATCATTAGAGAAATGCAAATCAGAACTACAATGAGATACCACGTCACACCCAATAGGATGACTGCTATTTCTTAAATAAAACAGAAAATAACAAATGTTGACAATTATGCGTAAAAATTGGAACCACTTGGCACTGCTGGTGGGAATGCAAAGTGAAACAGCTGCTGTGAAAACAGTATGCCAGGTTCTTCAAAGCTTAAAAATAGAATTACCGTATTATCCAGGAACTCCACTTCTGGGTGTGTACTCAAACACAATGAAAGCAGAGTCTCAAAGAGGTATTTGCACACTCATGGGATGTCTCCAAAAGCTTGAAAATAGGGAAAACACAGCCAGTTAGGAGAGCAGACTGTTAGGTCGGGCACAGTGGGTCAGATCTGCGGGTCTGGGTCAACACTGGACTGATGGCAGCTTCATCGGAGGCTTTAACCAAACGCATGCAAAGAGTCTGCCAACCAAAAGCGGGGTGGTGGTGGTGGGCGGGTAGTTTAGTAAGAACTAGATGGGAAAACATCCAAAAGGCAAGTCCTGACAATTTCCATTTCAGGGAGTATGCTGTGTGATATTGTGATCATAAAGCACTAGGATGGAGATTAGAAGGTGTTTTTCCCCAGTCCTGGTTTTATCAGTCAAGAATTTTGAGACTATTAAATATGTTATCCACAGAAGATGTTAGATTTCTTTTATATGCACTAGGTGGTGAAATAGAAAGACCAGTGGACTAGGAGTATTATGGAATACACATCAAGTGTTGGGCAATGTTCCTAACACCTGGGAAATGCTCCATTGCCAGTATTTTAGTACTTATTCTTGCATTCAAATTAGTATAGAATAGCTGATGCTGGAAAAATTATGTATTGCTTTGAGGCCTAGTTTACTCATTTCTAAACTGAGAATTGCTGTGCTTCCTGGTGCATCCGCCAAAGCTGTGAGGTACAGTGAAAATGGGATAGGATTCGGGAGTCAAGATGCCTGTGTTGCGTTCTAGCAAGAACCACTAAAAACCAAATTACCTTGGGAAAGTCATTTCTCTGGCCGGCCCCTTAGTTTCCTCACCTGTAAAACAAATAGTCTCTCAGGTTCTATCCAGCACTGATATTCCTTGTCCACAGTCTCCTACGATCCCACAAGTGTGAAAACTCTTTTCTAGATTACTTAGTATATTCAGGGTAAAGCTGGTCCTAGAACCTAAGGCTTCTAGTTTCTGAAGGTATAAATAGATTGTTCTGGGTAATGAGGTGTTCCAAGATAGCCTGAACTCTTGGAAAATTCCATCTCAGTGATTCATTTTTAAAGACCAAATATTGAAGACATGAGTTCTGTATAACTTTTAAGAAAGATGGAAGGCTTTTTTTTTTTTTTTTTTTTTTTTTAGTTAAAAGAGGAAGGGAGACACTGTACTGAGGACCAGCTGTCTGGCAAAATTTCAAATACTTCCTAGTTCCAATGGGTGGGAAATGCCACAACAACATTCGTCCTGGTGTCATTTTCGTAGTTCCAGTCCCAGCAGCAATCAAGAAGTGCAGGGGAGTGTGGCAACAATGAAAACAAGAAATTAATCAATTGCTCCCTAACTGTACTGAATGGGGGAACAGCATGACCAAAAACAGAGATGTAATATCTGTTCTATGTTTTAATCCATTTTATTAAAACAGGAATGAAAATTGTTATCTAAAAAATAAAAACTTACCCTTCTTTGGAAAGCTCAAATAATTTTTTGGTTTTTATCCAAATCATTTGAAACAAAATTTATGTCTGCATTCATCTTCTATATCAACAATGAATCAATCTTTTATTATTATTATTGAATGTTTCTTCCCTCTTTACCATGGTAATAGCCAGTTTCTGCACAGTTGATCAGATCAACCAGCCTATTGATTTGATTTGGTCATTGAAATGGTCCCTGGATTAGGTAATTTTATATTTTTCATCATATGAATGAAAAATCATATTCACCTAGTGTTTCTTGAAAATCTGGTCAGTATTCTTCCTGCATTAACAGCACTAGTAGTGCTTGTGTTAAACGGAGATCCTAGGATCCTGATTCTAAATCAGAGTCCCTGAGGGTGGGGGTTAAAGAACCCCATTAACAAGTTCCTCTGGTGATTCTCCTTAAGGTCACCAATGTCCTAACTGCCAAACCAGTACCATCTTTGAAGTCCTCCTCTGGCTGAAACTTAATGCAACATGTGATGCTGTGGACTCTTTCTTCCTTCAATTCTCCCTGATTTCAGGGATACTGACATTTCCTCCTCCCTCCAATGCCTTTTTGCCTTCTTTTTCAATCACTCCTTCACTTACTCTGATTTTCAAAATGTAGGGCACCTTGGTTGACAATCCGACAGCGATTAAATCCAAAAGGGAAAGGGTATCTCTTTTCCCCAAACCAGGGCACTGTTAAGAAACAAAGGAGCATACGTGCTGGCCAGGCAAAAGCAGATGCTGTCCATTGCATCTGTGTTCACTGAGATCCTTGCAGTCAAGGACCATTTCTCATTATTTCTAAATCCTCAACCTTTCATGTGTTGCTTACTACTTAGGAGTCATACATTCAATTGCCGGTGGATTAATGGATGAATACATTGGATAAATAAATGCACAACTCTAACAAGAGGGTTCATAAGCATTAGCTTTGCTATTTTAATAGTCTCTTAGTCCCAGCTTTTTCTAATCCATCCTAAGAACAATCTTCAAAAACTTTACATTAATCAATTTTAATCTTCTGATTAGAAACATTAAATGGCTCTTGATGTAAATGCATGCCATTGGAATTCAAGCACCTCTTTCATGTGTTCAGGATCTATCTTTTCACCATCAGCTCCTAACCCTTCACAGCTCCTAATCCTTTGTACTAGAGCTAAATGACACCATTCTTCCTTCTGTAAAAAATGTGTAGACATTTGTCTATGTAAATTCCTCAAACATAAATAACTTCCTCAAATTTATCTTTGACAGAAAAACAGTCTTACTGATCTTATTGATCGTTGGACTTTTATTTTAGATGCTACCTCTACAATCAACAGTTATTTATTGAGTTCCTTCTGAGTAGAAGTCACTGAGTTTGGTATTGCAAACAGAAGTAAAGACTTGTCCTTTGTCCTTCATGGCCCCTGAGTTAGAAATAGCTTCATTGGGCAAACCTCCCCCTTCGGTTTTCATCTCAGGATGTTGCTCATCTGTGGTTAAACTTAACACATCCTAATCTGTGTTAGTATTATTTTTTTTATTAGAGCATATCTTAATCCTATGATCGGCCTGTAAGCTTTTTCATGAGGGTAGATCTAGTTCTCAGAATGTTCACAGGAGTTACTCAGTAAACACTTGCTGCCTGAGATTGGATTTAATCTATCCCAATCCCTTTGTTTGAGAGATGAAGAAAGTCCAGAGAGAGTAAAGGAACTACTCAAGGTCAAATATCTAGTTAGAATCATAGCCAGAAATAATACTTTTATTTCCTTGACATGCTTTCATTTAGGTTCAAATCTTAGTGTTGGAGACTAGTCCTGATTTTCTATTTCAATATTTGTGCCTTTCACATTGCACATTTGTTTGTTACATTCCCATCCCCTTCATGTATATAAGCAACCAGTGCTATTTTAATTTATCCTCATGCTAATTATTTTTCTTTCCCATGATTATTTCCATGTTTTTCAGTGTACTTCCTTCATTTCTGTCACACATCATGATTTTGTACACAAAATACGAATATTGTCTGTGCGTTCCCAGCCTCCTTTCTGATCATGTCCAGGTAATTGCGGGTCTTTTGCCAGCAACAGCAGCACATGGAACAAATGTTTCAGAGGATGAATATAAGGGTTTCAACATGCCTATTCTGGATTGTAACTGCTAGTGAACCCATCATCATACAAATATTACCTGTATTTTTTTCCTCTAAGTGCATTCCCTATACAAGCTCATATTCAGCCTTGCAGGCTAGATGTCTGCCCAGTCTCACAGCCTGTAATTTACTCTCATTGGCTCGGTGCGTTACTAGAGGGAAAGGCTCAGTTCCACCTGCGGACTTCATTGCGTGCCATTTTCAAAACAATTCCTTAAAAAATAACGTAAGCTACATTGCAGTATCAATATCCTAGAGGTTTTTCCGTTGTTGCTATAACATAGGAAAAGCATCGTTTTTACTTTCCCTTTTGTTGATTGTCTTTTGCCAGTACTTAAAGAGTATTAATGAAGCCTTTCCCCTTGTCCACTCCATGCTTACTAAGCTCCACAAAATCCTTTAGAAAACTGACAAAATCGTCAAAAACTTTTATAAAAAGTATACCCATGGGCTTTCTATGTTAATAATATTTATCGAGCTCCTCAAACAGCTCCATTAGGTAAATGAGATATGATTTTCTTTTTTTCAGAATCACAATAGGAAATGTGCCTCAGTATGCCTTCCTCATAAAGATAGAAATCTTCTAGCTGCTTAAGGTGAACAGTCCAGGTGCAGTCCCCTAAAAAGTATCTAACACAGGGCCTGGGTCACGGCAGTGCCAACAGTTGTCTGTTTCTTCCCTCTGTAACTCAGGTTAGGATGGGTGCCTTTGGTGCCAGGAGAGACAGAAAACTCGAGGACTTGGGATCTTCACTTGTGCTAATGGGCTGTTTCTCTTCTCCATTTTCTCATTTGTAAACCAGGTGCTTGCAATCAGTTGTCTCAAAGGCTCCTTTTAGCATGTTTTTTATCAAGGATTCTAAAACCTGTATTGGCCCACAGTTTCGCATTCAATGTTCATTTTTCAAAACATTTGCTAGTCTGAGATCTTTCCCTCGTCTCGTTCATAGTTAACGCTCGACATCTGGCACATTTATTATAAATTCATTGTGTGACTACCTCTCTATAGAAAAAGATAAATTGGAGCATGGCTATCTTTTCGAGCAAAAGACAAGGTGATCAAATACCCCTTCTCATAATTCCTGAATATATTTTTTATTTTTTTTCTCTTTTAGTACTTTTGTTTCTATTTTTCTTTTGTGTTTTTGTTCTCTCTCTTCCCCTCTCTCCCTGCCCCTCTCTCCCTACCCCTCCCTCCCTCCCTCCCTCCCTCCCTCCCTCCCTCCCTCCCTCCCTCCCTCCCTCCCTCCCTTCCTTCCTTCCTTCCTTCCTTCCTTCCTTCCTTCCTTCCTTCCTTCCTTCCTTCCTTCCACAACTGTGAATGGTCTCAAATGACCTCTCCATGGCTTTCTGCTTTTTAGATCTATACTCACAGGATATCAGAATTACAAAGACATTTTAGAGGTGTATGTTATAGTAGAAAGAGAATCAAATTTTTAATTCATAAGTCGTACATTGTGAGCCTTTAGGAATACTACCTAACTTCTCTGGTTCTCCACCTGTAAAAGGAAGCTTATAATACTAAACGCTTTTCTGCAGACTACACAAGCAATGGTATAACGCACGCTGCAAACGTTTCTACCCAAATGCTGGTTGTTATTACGATACAGTCCTCTAGTCTTCTCATTGGCTTGGCAGTCCCTTGGAGACTGGTGCTTAAATTCATTTTTGAATTCTAGTTCGCACCAGACACGTTGCAGCTTTAAAGGAATGGCCGGCATAAGTGTTCCTGTTTCCATATGGGCTGTCTTTCCTTTTTAAAGCACAATGACTGTGCTCTGACAAAGGCCTCTCTCCTGTGACAGCCACTTGCTGGGGGTTTTGTCTGAGTGCCTGTTCGAGCAGAACGTGTGATTTACTGTTTGTTGGAAGGTGAAAGAGATTTTGACAAGTGGAGACATGGAGAAAGTCTGAGCTTTGTTCATTAACATGCAGTCCTCTTTGTACGTACGTTAGGGGCGGGAGACAAAGTAGGGAGGGTTAGACGTATGAGTTCTAAACTTGAAGACTAATTTGATTATGGAAACAGGTCTGTGTCTGGCAGAAACACATGGCACTCCAGTCCTCGGCCCTCAGTGTTTGGGAAGCAGGCTTCATTTAATTGGTAAATCATCTGTCTTGCATTGTCCTCCACCAGCGTTATCTAGGAGGCAGCTGCCTACCTTGGCTAATTTAAATAAGATTTAGCAGGATAGCCTCCTGTCCCTCCTGCCAGGGCATTCACAGGATCAAATTAATGTTGATTGGCATTCCCCACCCAGCCATCAGTGATTCACGGATAAGATTCTGTTACTGATCTACGCCAGGAGGAGTTAAATGAGGATGTCTTTATTGCCTGCTTTTCATTGGAGAGGATTTGGCCCATTCTCCGTTTTCTAATTTTCTTTATTTGTCTGCAAGATTTACTGTGTGAGCAGCTGTCACGCATGCAGGTGGGGACTCCTCAAAGCATCCTGGGCAAATTCCTGCGATTCCAGGCCACTTTCCTGGTTTACCTTTCTCTTTTTCCAAAAGGGCAACTAACCCTCTAGTTGACTGGGAAAATTATTAGCACATGAGTGGTATAATATCAGCTGCAGTCTTCTACATTTAAGTTTTAAAAACAATAAATTAAAACCGTATTGAGGGAAGAAAGACTGAAATAGATTCTAAGAATTACAAAAAAAAAATAGAGGGAAGAAAGGAATAGAATGAGGATTAGAATCTAAGTTAAAAAAAAAGTAGCTGAAGCCCTTAGCTGGTTTGGCTCAGTGGATAGAGCATCGGCCTGTGGACTGAAGGGTCCCAGGTTCGATTCTGGTCAAGGGTACATGCTCAGGTTGCAGGCTTGGCCCCCAGTATGGGGCATGCAGGAGACAGCCAATCAAAGATTTTCACCGATGTTTCTATCTCTCTCTCCCTCTCACTTCCCCTCTGAAATCAATAAAAATACATTTTTTAAAAAAAATGTAGCTGAGGATTCAGGTATAAATATCACTAAAATCTTGCTCAAGATCTAGATTATTTCCACAATTAGTTTGCTTTCTGTAGACACATCTAGATACTGGTTCTTAAGAGTGCACTGCGTGGCCCACATATCTTTCACCCTGTCACCTAGAGGGTTAGTTGCCGTTTTTTAAAAAGACAAAGGTAAACCAGGCAAGTGGTCTGAAATTGTGGGAATTTACCCAGTATGCTTTGAGAAGTCCCCACCTGTGTGTGTGACAGCTGCTCACACAATGAATTAAATACTTCTCATTTTTTTCATGTCTAAACATCATCCCTTTCTTTATAGAAGTTAACACACAATGAATGTGGCATGGAGGTATTACATTCATGTTTTTAACTTTAACTTCATGTGCATGTATCAATAAAATTATATAGCATCACACTATTTTTATTTTTTAAAGTTATACACTAAATATCCTTCTGCAACTTGCTTTTTCTGTCAATGTTAATGATTACCATATGTGTATTATTGCACTTAATTATATTTTATCTTTTTTAATTACTATGTAATATGTCACAAACCATCGTATCCTTTCTTCCCCTAGTGGACATTTGATTTTTCTTATATTTTTGTTTTTGCTGTATGTAACTACAATGCTTCATTGAATATCTTCTCTATGTTCTTGCTCACATCTTTTTGATCAGTCAAATAAGTCTGTTTTTAACCATTTTATAATAATCTGAATCTGGATTTCAAAACTTCTAGAGACCACTATGGCAATCAATCTGAATATCCAGGACAACATGTTCACGAAGCTCCCAATGCGTGGCCTGTTGCAATGATATTACTTAATACAAAGCCAATGTCAAAATCAACAAAAATAGGAAGTGTCCTAAGGGAAGTTGATGTAGAGTTGAAAATGAGAAGTAAATACCTATATGAAAGTGAAATTGTCTGGTGAGGCGACATAAAAAATTCACAGGTATGATTTTAGTTGAAACTGAAAATAGGCAAGATTTTCACATGAATAAATGAAAAACAAAAATTCCTGATCTAAAACACACGCCACATGATTAAAGCTGTGGCAACAGGATGTAAAAATGGAGCTCGGCCAAGTTTGGTTTAAGACCAAAGAGAAGTTGTAGATCACTTTGTGGACTATGCATAGAAAATGGTTAAAAATTGTTTTCATTTATAAAACAACAACATATTTTCAAGAAACATTTTACTACCTGTATCTTCAGTCTATTAAAGAAGATGGAGAGGTTGAGAGAAATTGAAAGGACCTATGTAGCGAGAGGATTTGTTGAAGTGCTTCCTCTCCCACGCTGTTCCCACAATGAAGTAGGTATGGGGAGTGCCTATTCCTTACCTCAAGACTAGTGGCAACCTCAAAGATGTATTAATCATGTGCTTTTATTCTTATTCTTTGACATCTTGGGGCCCAGCTAACAACTGGAGGGACTGTCCCCCTCCCAATGATAGCTAGTTTCTAGAGATAGCAAACAACTCACCTGGCAACTGCCTTTCATACGTAAATCTCAACCAGTCCAGAGCCTAGTCCCCCAACTGCCTTCCTCACCAGGCTCTCACATTCCAGGCCCGGATCCCCCTGCCCTACTCACCACAGTGCCAGGTACCAGTCAGCTAGGGCAAACCCGATACCCCAGAGCCCACTTAAGTTATTAAAACTAGCTGACTCTAAGCCTGCTTGCTCTGCCTGGCCCATTCCTTCCCACAGAAACCACAATAAAGCTCCCCCCCCCCCCACACACACACACACACTTTTCCCCTCACTCCCTCTGCCTCCTGACTGACCCTGGTGCTTCCCCATGTGGTACCACATGGCATCCTGTGCCTCCTGTTTGTAATGGTTTCATAACCATCCTTTCCATGTCTTCAGGTCTTTCCATACCTGGTTAAAACAAACGCCAGGTTCCCTTAAAACAGAAGAGCATTTGGAAACTTGGTATGGCTGTAATATTTAAATGGTAAAGAGACTGGATGAGGCAGCCTGTGATAGCTGCTTTTGGGAAGTCACTGTGCCATTCAGGATTTCCAAAAATTTGATGCCAGGGTGGGATCAAAAGATATTTATTGGGAGAACCCCTGTGAAGGATAAAGGAAGAGGAAACAGGAGTAGGCAGGGACAACCTTCCACCATGATGTAGGTCTAATACCAGTGGATGGAAAGAGAGGAGGAAAATTAAGTAGAAAGAGTTTCAGGTAGCTGCTCAGTCCTGTAAGACTCAGCTGGACTGATGAGAGTCACTGAGCTGAAGTGCTCATTGGAAGAATCTGCATCAGGCAGTACTGGGTGTTACTTAGTACCCTTGCATGCTCAGTCACTGTGCAGAAGATTGTCAGGAGAGTGTGGCCTTGGCTAAAAGACTTGATTGATCTGAAGTTCCCCTGTGCTCCCCACAGCAATTTATCTTAAAGAAGATCTGAGTGGAATACATCAGATCGGAGACGGCCCACCTTGGGTGATGCTCATGAACCAGTCTTGGCCACATAAGTGATATGTGAAACTGCCTGGGAGACTCCTGGAGGTGCAATAAGATCTCTGCAGTAAAAGACTGAAAGTGTACCTCTGGGTGCTCAAGGGCTGAGGGAGGAATGATAATTGACCAACGAGGAGAGTTTGACTGTGTCAAGGGAAGTGTCCATGAGAGACCCTCAGTGTTACAGTGAGAGAAAGTATATTAAAAACTTCCCCAAGGCATTCCACAGAAGAAAAAAAAATGGTAAGTGTATATTACACACACACACACACACACACACACACACACACACACACACACACATACACACACACACACCTGCTAAGGCCAGAAAGCACCAAAGCTACCTTTCCATAATACCAGTCCAGTAAGACTTTTCCTGTTCCCTTATCGCCCTTTCCTCCACCGGCCCTAATCCTGGAGATGTCATAAACCTCAGTTAGTGTCTTGGAGAAGGAGAGACTACACGACAAGACAGAGAAACAAGGAATAAATAAAAGCAAGTCACATCTCTTTTACTCTGTAGAATTCTCACTTGCAGTAGCTTCAAAACACATACAGCATTCTCCCTGAGAGGAGTCTAAAATTTAAGAATTTCCCCATCTAATTTATTTCCAGTGATATTTTAGTCACTAATGATATCTTCATCTTTGTGATATTATAAGAAATATTGCAGTGTGTTATGATGTCTCATCTGTCTTTCCTGCCCTAAGAGGGCAATCATCAACTCTCCTTTTTTAGAAGTTTATTCCTAGATCGAAGCAGAGTCCCTAGCATATAGAAATCACTCAGTATATGCCCAATGAGTGAATATAGGAGAATAGTCACTCAAATATTCTTTTATTACTCGAGAGAAAACAAAAAATGTAAGAGCACACTGTATGGAATAGCCGACAATTAGGGAAATGTGGCTGTGGGTTTCTCAAAGAAAACAAGTGACTTAGAAACACACCAGCCTAATCTGAACAATCTGAATATCACATTTATACAGGTGATGAAAATCGTAAGCTCAGAGCAAAACTGCTGTGCTTATAAGCATCCGCCATCAGCAGATAATTTTGTACCTTATACCATAAAGAAACCCACTACAGCAGTTGGCTGATGTTCATAATTAATATCTTGTAATAACTCCAATGCCTTTATTTCTGTGTGAATCTCTATGATAAAACTGCTAATAAACCTCTTTCTCAACATGAATAACAATCACATTTCCTCTGGTAAAAAGACATGCAAGTGTATTTTCCTTCGTAAATGAGAGTTAGAGCCAATGAAGGCAACAACTCTTTTTATCTCTGTAACTCTATTGCAGTAAAATGGAAATATAGAATTCTAGCAGAATGCCATGCATTATTTCCTCCTTAAAAATCAGCTTCTTTAGTGCCACAATGAATACTAATTTATAGACTTCTTAAATATCCTCTTATAACATTTTTTTAAACATAAGATAGCTAATATCTCTGAGTTAAAACATATTAGAATAACATTACCCAAAGCTGCCACTGTAGAACAGCAGCTTCCTAGCTGAAAGATGACGTTTCCTGCTGGGCTGAAAGCGAATACAGTGTTATTAGGAAAGCCCTGCTTCTGACTTTAATGGGTGGCAACTACAACCAACAGGCCTAATCCAGTGGGAGAACTGTAGTACAAATCATTTTAAGCTTGAACATCCTTACATACAGTGAGGACAGCTAGTTGGTTTGTTTAGGAATTTGAAGCTTTATATTTATTGCAAATTTGATTTGTTTGTTTACACAAGAATGAGTTATGTTTCAGGAAGTTGGAGAAGGGACCCTGATGGTCTCTGTCCACTGTGCCCCTAGAAATAGAACACTCTTACAGTCCTGGGGTATGAGCTGGAGGCTGTGGGGTGAAAACAGGAAAACAGAAGGAGGAGGAGCCCACTTAGAAATGATGACTCTAATCTCCTCTTGAATACTGATATTAGAAGAAACAAAGACAATCTGAATTCATGCCCTGATTTTGAACAGGGATATCCACACATGAGAGCCCAGCTTTCTGTTTGAAAATAACAATAACAAGAAACTCAGAAAACTTTTTATTTGAATAGCACTTTCACTTAACAGTTTTTCAAGCACTCTCTGGGATATTTAATTTGGTCTCTGTTAAGACCTCTCCTTCCACCATATCTATTTATATAAAAGCCTAAGTGACCGAACAACTGGTCGACTGGTTGCTATGACCCACACTGACCACCAGGGGGCAGACACTCAATGCAGGAGCTGCGCCCTGGTGATCAGTACACTACTACAGCCAACCTCCCATGCCTGGCCAACCTCCTGCGGTCCCTCCCCCTGCCTGGCCAGCCCCCCTAATCAGCCCCGATCAGGGGGGCCAGCTGGCCAACCTCCTGTGGTCCCACCCCAAAGCCAGCTGGCCAACCTCCCACAGTCCCTCCCCCACCCCCCACCCCCCTGCCAGACACCCAACCTCCTGTGGTCCCTCCCACACATACCCCACACCCCCGCTGGCCGGCTCCCCCAATCAGCCCCGATCACCAGCCAGGCTGAGGGACCCCACCTGTGTACAAATTCGTATTTTATAAGAAAGCAGTCAGAGCTATTATTTTTCCTGTTGTATAGATAGGAAACTAAGGCTTAGATGAGTATAATAGTTTGCTCAAGATCACACAGTTATTAAATGGCAAAGTTAAGGCTGGAACTCAAATATTTGACTCCTGGCTTAATTCTGATTTTAAATACTTCTTTAGCTGCCATATACTTGTTTGTGAATATATTACAAAATCTCACAATTTTGATTGTACATTCTTCCTATTTCCCAACTACAAGTATTCAATCTTAAAAAGTTAAAGACAGCCTTACTGTTAATCCTATTCTCAATGGGGGGAAAACGGAGTAATAACTATACAGGTTATCTTAGTTTATTTCTCTTTAGAATAAATAGCTGTATTTAGCTAATGTTTCCTAATAAGGGGTAGGCAAAAATGATAGTAAATACCAGTGTAACATTAATATTGGGGAAACCGAAAGAGCATAAAACATTTGAATCAACACTTTAAGTACAGAAATATAGAGAGATGAGCTTCAGAGAACACCAGATCTGTTTCTGTAAAGAAAGGAACAAAAGTTATATGCATTTACTCCGACATAGTGCTTGGAAGGTACAAGGGCCATGAGGGTAGAAACTTTTTCCTTGTAAGGCCTGTGCTTCCTTCTCACCAGACAGCAGTCAGGCCTACTCCCCCTTAATCTTTCTTAAATGTGACCTTGGGGTAGAACAGGGCTGCGATTTGATAGGACACTAATGGAAAGCTGTTGCAAGCAGGAAACATTGATAAAGAAAGTTGGTTCTCCATGTCTACACAAGGTTATCTAAGTCCACTGGGTACTGGAACTTAGCTTCAAGCATAAAAATGGAAGTGAATGACTAGTGTGTGTGTTGGGGGAGGGTAATAAGGTGAGAATGAAAATGACAGAGGACTGATAGGCCAGCAGATAGATACTGACATCACCAATGATGATGCTAGAGGGCAAAGTGAAGAGAAAAAACAGTGAGTCACTTACTGAAAACCTCAAGGAATAAAAAATGACAATACAAAGAGGGCAAGTGGTGAAGTCTGATGGCCTGGAATGCAAAGGAAGAAGAAAGAATTATTTTTGACATATTGGAGAGCAAAGAGCACGCCTACCCCTTGTCAATACGTGGAGCGTGAGGACAGATGGCCTTTGAGAGAGAGTGGACATTTTTCAGTTTGGCAATATGAAGAAACCAAAGAAGAGGTGAAGGATATAGAAAAGACAATTAATAAAGGCCATACCTTTCACAAGGCACCTTGAAAATGTTGGGAGGGTGTGGAGAGGTAAGAGGTTGGCCACATTGTGAATATACAGAGCAGTATGTTTTTGGGTAATGGTAGATGGAGGTTTGGGTGATGTACCATGGTAATGATGCCTTACAATAGCTGTATTCAATGTACATTAGAACCTCCTGTACAGCTTTCAAACAGTATCAATGTTTAGGATCTGTCCTGAACAATTAATTTTAAATTTCAGGGTGGGAGATTGAGCACTCATATTTCTTAAAAGCCCTTCAAATAATTCTCAGTAAAGCCGAGAATCAGTGTTTTAGAAAAAGATAGGTGAGCAGCTGAAAGTGTAGAGACTTGTCAGGATGTTATACATAGTGGTCTTTGGTCTATTGGAGTCAGCATGGGGATGAGTTTGAAAGGCCATTTAATATCACTGACTTCTGTTTTCCCAGTGGCCCATGGGAGGGTGGAAGGGAAGGAGATAGAGACTCAAGACTACCCAGTGTGAAAGAGCACACTGTTTAGAATGAGAAGGGAAATAAGGCATATCACTACTTTAGTGTAAAGAGAAGAATAGCAGAGACACTATTGGAAGTTATCAGTGACATATTTTTATTTTTTTAAACTTAAATTTGAAATAATTATATTTTTAAGAGCTAAGAAAATAGTGCATCAGTAAAATTGCAAGATACAAAATCAACATATAAAATCAATTGTATTTATATACACTAAGGGTGAAACATCTGGAAAACAAGTAAAGAAAACTATCCTATTTACAACAACATTAAAATAATAAAATCCTTAGGAATAACTTTAACCAAAGAAGTGAAAGAGTTGCACATTGAAAACTTTTTGCTGAAAGAAATTGAAGAAGATATAAACAAATGGAAAGACATAATGTGGTTATGGATCAGAAGAATTAACATTGTGAAAATGGCCCTATATCCAAATCAATCTATAGATTCAGCACAATTCTCATCAAAATACCAAAGGAATTCCTCACAGAAATAGGAAAATAATCCTGAAATTTTCATGGAACCACAAAAGACTCTAAATGGCCCAAAAGAGCACAGCCTGCCTAAAGGAGCTCTCAGTGGCCAAATCTGGGAAACTTAGCAACAAAATTAAAAAGCGATGGTAATGGATTATATCTCATAGAATAAGGTGTGAATCTATGGGTTCACAAAAAAATAAAACAAAACAAAAAAACCAAATGAGTAAAAGAAGAAAGAAAGAGAAGGAAGGAAAGAAAGAAGAGAGGGAGAATGGATGGAGAAAGCAAAACTCTTCCCCCCAGTAAATACTGACTAATAAATATAAGAGGAATAATATAATTTAAAAATTAAAATTTGGCAATTGCCATAGTAAAAATTGTTTTCAGAAAGAATCATCAATAGATGCTCATATTCAGAGGCAAAAGAATGATGATATAGAAAATTTACATGGTTTTAATGTATTTCTCCACATGATGCTTACTAAGTACAAATGGAAAGCCAGTAAGAATAGAGAAACCTGGCAGTCACCACCTTAACCAAGTGACCAGAGTTAACAATAACAGTAATAATGTATTTTATTTCAATTGAGATATAATTTACATGTAATAAATTTCACTTCCTTCAGTGAATAATTCTTCATTTTTAGAACGTCTAGCATTCTTTATTTTTTCGTATAGATTGAAGTTTCTGTCTGATATTACATTCCTTTTGCCTGAAGGAGTTCACTTAACATTTCTTGTAGTACAGGTCAACTGGTAATTTATTTCTCAATTTTTGTTTCCCTGAGTAACTCTTATTTCTCTTTCCGTTTTATAAGATATTTTCACTAGCTATAGACTCCATGCTGACAGTCCCGCTCCTACACACAGCGTTTTACAGATGTTGCTTAAATTGTATAATTTCTGATAAGTCTGCTCTAATTCTTATCTTTATCCCTCTGTATCTAATACATTGTTTTCCCCTCTCTGGCTGTTTTAAAAGATCTTTGATTTGATATCTGTCATTATTTTTGGAATATTCTGTTATTATCTTTTGAGATATTTCTTCTATCTCCTATTGTTTCTTTCTTTTCCTCTGGGAGCCCAATTACATGTATGTCAGACATTGGATGTTATTTTACAACTAGAGGCCCGGTGCACGAATTCGTGCATGGGTGGGATCCGGCCGGCTTGCCCCAATCGGGGTTGCGGGGGGACCTATTGAGATGGGGCTGGCCAGGGGGAGGGGCTGTGGGCAGTTGGCTGGCCGGCCCTACCCCCTGGTCGAATTCCTGGTTGAACTCCCGGTGGAGGAGACAATTTGTATATTAGCCTTTTATTATATAGGATTCCTGGGGGTCTCTCTCTCCTTCTCTCCACACTTTTATTGTTATGTTTCAGTGTGGGCTATTTTGATTTAGTAACCTTCAAGCTGATGTTTTTTTCCCAGCTGTGCCATACTTACATATGCTCCTCAACTTACATTATGTCCCAATAGACCCATCATGAGTTGAAAACATTGTTAGTCAAAAATGCATTTAATACACCTAACCTACTTCACATCATAGCTAAGCCTAGCCAGTTTCTACTGAATGTGTATTGCTTCTGCATTGTCATAAAATTGAAAAATCGTAAGTGAAATCATCACAACTCCAGAATCACTTGTCCTAGTAAGCTTGTAGAAGTCATTCTTTATCTCTTCCATGATTTTTATTGTTCTTCTTTTTAGCATTCTGTTTGATTCTTTCTTATAGTTCTCATATGTCAGCTGAAATTCTCACATTTGATTATACATGGTGTCCCCCTTTTCCACTTGATCCTTTAACATTAAGAATTATTTTAAATCCCTTTGATAGTTTTATCATTTTGGTCATATCTGTAAATGGTTCTATTGATTGCTGTGGTTATTGACAGCATTGTGTATTTTTTGAGTGGTCTCTTTGTGTGTGTTTTTTTAAATAATTTTGGGCTAAAAGTTAGACATTGATACAAGACTGTTGAAATTCATGTAAATAGTAATTATGCTTGGAAATGAGCATACTCCTTGCTAGACTTTGAGTGTGGGGAGTTGAGTCAAGGTTGTCAAGTGTTGAGTTAGTCAAGGCTTGAGTTTTATTGTGAATAAATACTGGCTTCAAATTCATCTAACCTTATGCTTAGATGAGGTCTATACTTAGAAATGGAGTCTTGGTTTCTGGTAGATTTTTCCTGTGTGTGAGTGGTTTTTTTTGTTTTGTTTTTAATCACTTTTAACTCTAGGTTTTCCCTGTGAATCTGTACCTCAGAAAGGTTCTCTCTTCATGATCTTGGCCCTCCAAGCTATGAATGGCGGTTACTTGTTACTGCTTACCATCCTGGTCGTGGGGGCCAAAGGGACTTTCTCTGTGGTTTTAGTTCAGCTTTCATCTGGGGAAAACCCAGAGCTCCTGGGCCCCATTGATGAGCTTCCTAAGTGATCTTTCCCTACTTGGGTGTTATAAGATCTCTAATATTTGAGCCCAGAGTGGTTTCCTGCCTTTCCCACAGATGCAAAGGGCTTTATCTAGTTCCTTCCTGTAGACTCAATTGGTATTTGCCTGTGCTCTGGAGATGATGGGGTTTGCCATCCTCTCCTAGGGGCTTAACCCTTTGCACTCGGATGTCGAGGGTGACTCAACACGGTTAGCAGTAGAATAAAGGAATCGAAAAAAGCAAGCAAGTGCAAAGGGTTAAGGCTGTGGGGAGAAAGATGTGGACAAGGGCTCCGTGCCTTTTCTGCAGCAATGGCTACTCTCTTCCCATAGGTCTTCTTGGGTCTGATACCCTGTCCCTAAACTTTCTAATGAATCCCCAGTGAGATCAATGAAGAAGAGCCTTCAAATGGTTGCAAATCGCTCTGTGTCTATGGCTCCATACTAGAAACTCTTCTTAGCAAACTGTTAATTTTTTTAGCTGAAATTTCTTTGCTCGCCTGGTAGCACCAACTCCCTTCCATGCTCAGTTCCAAGTAAGCCAGTGCTTGCCTCCTGCATCTGCTAAGAGATATGTGTTTTTTTCTATATTTCTGATTAGTTGGTTGCATTGCAACCTCAACTCTCAGATGTATTCAAGAAAAGTTGTAATTTTTATAGATTAGTCATCTTTTTCTTGCTGTTAAGTTGGGAGCAACAGTCTTTCCAGCTTTCTACCTCCTAAGTGGAAACTCAGTATCCTAATGTATTATTTTTAACAAAGTTGTGTCCCTACTAAAAAAAATTCTAAAACTACTGATGTTGGGAACCACAATGGGTATAAAAATGAGGTGACATATGCTCACTGAGTTTTATAATATCACCAGTAGTTATGTTATAGGGGCTGAAAAGAGAAAATAAATGCTAGAAGAACTTTTGATAATAGCACTTTGGAATTTACTAACATTCTCTTAAAAGTAGCATATGGTCAACTTTGGCAAATGGTGCATAGACACTTGGAAAGTAGTGTGGTTTGTAGTCATTAAAGTCCCATTTAATTTTTTATTAGTTATATTACTTAAAACCTGTGTCTATTCTCAGATTCATGAATTGCCACATTTTTTCACTTTATCCTTTTAATTCTAGTAATTTGACAAAAATGAACTCATCTTCATGTAAAATAAGAAAATCAGTATAATTTTACTTCCTTCAACTGACCATTATATAATCTAACATAATATAAAGTTATAAAAATAGCTATTGTTTTTGTTATAGATGACCCTTTCCTTGGAGGTTTTACTTTAGCACTTATTTCTGTTACAGTAATTAAATAAATATTTCCACCAACTTCATTTTACTTGAAATCCTTTTATCTTCTAACTTCTTTGTTGGGCGCCTTTGATTCATGTATTTGTCAGCTGGGTTATGCCTTCGAATAACTTTTTCAGGAAGGATACATGAGTGCAATATTTTTTGAGCTCTTACATATATGAGAATATATTTTTGCTGCCACAACTCATAAAATCCTCTTTCATCTCCAGCATTTTGCATTGCTGGAAGTTGGAGACTTCCAAACACTTTCAGAAACAATATAAGTACTGATGAGAGAAGGGACTTTGAGGGAAGCAGTATCTTTATGCATCACAGAAGTCAGTTCCCTTACAGCAGGAGAGATTCTCAGGCTATTTGGTTGTATCTTAAATGTAGAGGTAAACGCATGAGAGGCTAGCAACCTATTCTCATTTCTTTTTAATGGTTGCTTTATTTCACATGTCTGAATAGTTTTTTCTGTCTTGCCCAGCACACTAGAGTCAGGAATATTTCCTCCAAGAAATTCACATTAGTTTAAATGGTATTATTGAAGGATTTAATTGGTTTCTGGTGGTCTGTTCTCAGTCTTTTCAATGATATTTCAATAAGAAATAAGAGGATAGCCCTTGCTGGGAGCTCAGTTGGGTAGAGCACTGTCCCGATATGGTATACCAAGTTTGCAGGTTCCATCCCCTGTCAGAGCACATATAAGAAGCAACCAATGAATGCATAAATAAGTGGAAAAGCAAATTGATGTTTCTCTCTTTCTCTCTCTCAAGAAATAAATTAAAAATTAATATTTAAAAAGGAAATCAATCTGAGGCTTCACAATGTTTAAGTTTATTCCTTCATTAAGCAAACATTTATGGAGTAACTTATTAAAGTCCACATTATATTTCTAAAAGTTTATTTAACCATATTTAGATATTTTCACCCATAATTTTTTACCAGTAAAATAATTACCTATTGAGGAACAATATTTTAGGATAAATTCATATCTGTGAAATTTCTAGGCCAAGGGTTTCAGTCATTTTAATGTACCAATATTTAATGCTGAATTACTTTCTCAAAAGAAATTCTCACCAGCAGATAGTTACGAGTTTAGCTTCCTGCTGTCCAGTCACCACGGACCTGGCTACCAGGAGGGAGCTGGTGTCAAAGAACTAACTGAACAAGGAAGGCCCCCATTCCATGGGCAATGTGATAAACTGAGGAGAGGCTGGGGCATAGCCCCTGGTCAGAGGTGCGAGAAAGAAATTCACAGATAATCAAACCAGAGATGAAATTGGAATATACTGGAAAAGCAAAGAAGAGAAGATGAATGAGTTAAACTGCTAGGACATGAGAGGAAAATGGGCTAAAGAGGGAAAGGAAAATGGAGAGCTCACTTTTCAAAGGCGATCAAAAACAGGAAACTGAGTCAGCCTACCAAAGACACAGGTTCATAACTTCCCGCAGGGGACTTTTGAGCAATTCATCCAGGACCTTCAGCTAATCCTTCCTACTCTTAAAAAAGACCGTATCACTTCTTACAGCAGAAGCCACGATGCTCACTGCACGCAGGGATGGAATGGCAGTGAGTTCTTGGTAAGTAGGCCCTTTCCGTATGCTCATTGAACCAATTCCTGGGTTTGATAATTGAGCTGTTCCCAGGCTCAGTGCAGAGGGGGAGGCTCTTATTAAAATCCAGACCAGCCAAGCCCATCACTTTCACCTGCTAGGTTCTAGGGACCAGACGAAAAGGAGGAATGTCCAGAACCAGCCATAGACAACGGTTAAGTCACTCCAGGCTGGGTGTCCAAGCCCTTGAAGAAAGGAAGGCTCAGAGTATAAAGAACAGCTCTGGAGCTGGGCTAGAAGCTTCGTTTTTATTTTAAAATATGATTAGATGCAAAGAAAGCTGATAACGTTTAAAACATTCTTGACTCCAGCATCTGCAGCGGCTCTGAATTATTTGGCGGCTTACTTGCAGCAGGCAGGTTGAGCAGTGAGCATTTTTTAGTAGCAGTGGCTGAACTAACATTTCCCCCCAAAAATTTTTTTTTTAAAGTCCACAGAATAGTAAGCGAATAGCTCATTATTTCTTGTTTAAAAAGCTCGACTCCGTAGGCTGTCCCCACCTTTGCCATTCCCTCTGAGGTACCAGCTTCAGACAGTTTGTCTTGAAGTGCTTGAGTCGCTTTGGAAGTCAGAAAAACTCTCCATCTGTCCCCGAGAAACACCCAGAGCTGATCCAAACGTGTCCAGGAGTTTCCAGAGAAGTCCAATAACCAACTAATTACAGTTCCTTTTACTATTCCATTTTCCAAATAATTTTACATGTAAGATTTCATTGTAAAATGTAGATGACTATTTTCCTGGGTGAGAAAGGCAGTCCCATTTTACATGTGAAGCCACGAGACACAGAGAGGTGGCTGACCCGTCCAAGACCACAGCTGGCTAGGAGCAACTGGGAACAGGAAGCAGAACTGGCCAACTATTTCCTCTGTAACCTCACACGGTTTCTCACTGGGATGGGAAGGAATTTAACTAGAGCAATGTGCAAGCACTGGAGTGGAAGTGGGATCTCTACACCTCCCATCAAATGGACGGCTTTTCCAGAATATTCCTGTCTCTTCCAAGGCAGGCATAGTCCTCCTGCTCCCAAACCTTCAGCCAGCAACTTCTTGACTGAGCAGCCTCTGCATTGGCCATTTTGCTGTGGGAAACCAAGCCTTCTTCTGTCTGTTCAGGGGTGCCTGCAGATTACCCTCAGTTGATTTTGACATTGGCTTGCAATTAGCAGGATTATTTTATAAGAAGTCTATTTCTGGTGGTAAGATCAGAACCCTAGAGATAGGAGCTGTATGTAGCATGTAATGCAATACCTCGGGCAGTCTCGCTTTAGCTTGGGAGCCTGGGTGAAAGCTAGCATGCACGCCCCATGAGCAAAGTTGGGACCCTGTGGGAGAAACCCATCACGTGGGAGAAGGAAACATCAGAGCTGGGATTAATTCAGAGAGCATGAAAACCAGCCTCCTCTTGTGACACACGTACAAACGAGGCCTTTGAGTTACTGGTGGAGACACGAATAGAAACCAAATCTCCTGATTTCATGTTCCCACCTCCCACCCAACATCGTGCTGCTTATCCAAGGAGGAAGAGGCACTTATGGAATCTGGGTCCTTGGCCACTACCTCCGTGCCTGACATGCGGAGGTTTGCTTAGTGTTCCTGGGAGTGGCTGATTCCATGCTCATGGCTTCTTCATTCTGGCTGGGGCCAAGCTCTGCGCTCAAGAATCATAATGCCACAGTGAGAGGTGCCCATCACTCCGCAAGGGTGACACTAGCACTGACACTGATGACATTGTTATGAAAGGAAAATACAGCCTTATTGACCTGCTCTACTGAATGGGAAGTAGGCTCTTTTAAGGAGCTCAGAGGAGGGAAATAATCATGTCTCTCTCTATTTTATTCTGTCCCCCATCCTGATTTCCAAGTTCGTATTACATTTCAAAGCATAAGTCCATCCCTTGATCCCTTGACAGAGGCCAGAATAACATTAACCAGATTGGTTTCTATGCTCTCCTCTCCGTGTGGTCGTTAGACATGTGTTCTACTGGAGGCAGCCCAGTGTGGCTGTGATTCATGCTCACCAGTTACTGTGCGCTGCAGTCCTGCCTACTGGTACTTCGTTCCTGAAAAGCTGGTCATGGGCAGAGAGTGTAACAGATGCATGCCAATGAATCCTGAAGGTTTGCAGTAAGTCAAACTGGAGGCCTGGAGACTTGTCGTTTATTCATATAGTCATGGCTTATTTTTTTGCCTCCTGTGCAAGCGACGGAATTTGTTCAAAGGCCTATATCTGTGGTAAGGAAGTCCTAATGCACCGAGCAATCTCATTTAACACCCCAAACCTTTACTGTCTCTGACTGTTTCAGTGATTTGTCTCTGTCCACTTTCTTGCTTCTGAAAGAGCCATAGAAATGACACAGAGATGGAAATCAGAGGCATATTATGGATAAGTAAAAAAGAAATTCAAGATAAAGGAGCTCAGCCCAGCCCAGCTACTAATATGTAACCTGAGCACTAAAAGGTGGAAATATATTTTTAAATATATATGCACATATATGTTAAATGTATTTGATAACTATATCTTTGATCCTGCTTGTCAATTCATATGCAACTCTACCTTTTTTAAGGATAATCTTAACATAATTCCATAAGGAAGACCAATTGATTCCTGTGGCATTATGTGATTATAACAAATGGCCACAATAGTATTTTCATCCAGAACTTTGCTCTTCCAGAACTTTGCCATTGGCATTCTCCATCAAGAGGTAAAGTCTATGTCCCTTCCCTTTACCCTGGGGAGGTTTGTGAGGTGTCAACGTAAGGAGGTTTGTGAGGTGTCAACATAAGGAATGTTGTAGAAATATTATAGCACTAGAGGCCCAGTGCATGATTTAATCATGCACCTGGTGCACCAGCGGGCTGGCTGTCCGTCAGTGCCCCAGGCCTTCCGAAAGCCTCCGGCTGCTGCGGAGGCTTTCGAAAGGCCTTGCGCCGGAGCAGACAGCCGGCCAGGTCCCCCACTTTGGCCTTTGATCGCGGGGGACCTGGCCGGCTGTCCGCCGGTGCCCCAGGCCTTCCGAAAGCCTCCGGGGCAGCCATGGCACAGACGCTGAGCTCGCGGCGCCAGTGGTGCCACGAGCTCAGCGTCCTGCTGGCCCAATCAGCTACCCCGGCCACCCTGAGTCCCGCCCCCTGCGCCTCCTGCTGGCCCAATCGTGGGCGTAGCGGAGTGATGGTAATTTACATATTACCATTTTATTATGTAGGATGACTTCTAAAGTTAAAGTTATCTTAGAACAGGCAACAGAGCTCCTGCCTGGTGTGAGTTCTCTCTCTCTCTCTCTCTCTTTCTCTCTCTCTCTCTCTCTCTCTCAAAATCCACAAAAAATATCCTCAGGATTAAGAAAATGGTTTCCAGGCAATGATCAAATCTAGTGCTGCATCTAAAGAGAAAACCAGTGTTGTAGCTGAAAAACTCTATGTTAAGACCTCAAAAATATTTAAAGTGGCATCTCAAACTCCCCAAAATATGTTGCCCCATGATCTTAAAGTCATGCTCCACAGAGAGTGCCAGTTAAAAATTAAAGCTTCTAAGAATCTTAAAGGTGTTATCTCACAGCAGCCTCACAGGAAGCCCAAAATAGAATTTCTCAAAAGGAAAAAAAGGCTGGCTATGACTTTTGTCTGATGAAATAAGCCTTGATAAAATGTTTAAAATGAACCATAAAAGAGCTAAATAATCTAGGAATAGAATGGAAGTTCTTCAATCTGATAAAGACATCTCCAAAAGTCACAACCAAAAAGTCATACTTAAAGGTAAAAGATTGAACACTTTCCTTCCGAAAATCAGGGACAAGTCAAAGATGACCGACCACTCTCACCACTTCTATTTAATATTGAACTGGCATCTAGCCAAGACAATTATATATATACATTGAGATGAAAAGGGATAAAATAAATCTACCTCTATTTGCAGGTGGCATGATACTGAATGTAGAAAATCTGAAGGAATTCACAAAATTTTTAGAACTAATGAACACAAAATTTTTAGAACTAATGAACCAGTGCATAATACAACATCAATCTACAAAAATCAATTGTATTTCTATACACCAGCAATGAATAATCTGACAATAAAATCAGAATAAAATTCTACTATAATAGCATCAAGGGGAATAAGATACCTAGTAGTAAATTTTTTTTAAAAAGTTTAAACTTTACACTTGGAAAACTATAAAACATCATTTAAAGAAATAAATAAAATTATATACATGTTCATGGATCAGAAGTCTTACTATTGTCAAAATGGTGGTGTCCACTAATTAATACACAGATTCACTGCAATCTCTATAAAAATTCCAGTTGTTTTATTCTGCAAAAAATTGACACTCTTATCTTAAAATTCATACAGAAATCCCTGGGGCCAAGAATAATATTGAAAAACAGGAACAACGTTGTCAATATTCTTTCCAGTCTGTGTCTTGCCTATTCTTTTCTGGTTAATTTTTTTCATGCCCTATTAAAAACCCCCACAAAGTTCTTAAGTAAGTTGAAAGATATTCTCATGTTTATTCTAGCATTTTAGGGTTCTAGCTAATGTTAGGATCCATCTTAAAATGAATGCATGTGGTAAGATAGGAGTTGAGGGTTATGTTTGACTTGTACTTTTATCGAGGTGTTCCAGCATCATTTAAAATTAAATTAGCCTTTCTAGTATAAACCCACCCTCTTCCCTTGCTGAATTGGCATGGTGATTGGTTTGAAAACAAATTGACCAGACATATGTGGATATATTTTGGACAATCTCACCTGTTCTATTGATCTGTTTATCCATTCTGTGGCACCACCACCCTGTCTTGCTTACTGGAACTTTATAGAAAGTATTGTAATCAAGTGGTATAAACCCTACGGTTCTTATTGTTCATGATTGTTTTAGGTTCTTCTAGTAATAAATTGTAGAACTAGTTTGTCAATTTCTTCACAAAAGCCTGCTTTTTTCTCCAGAACATGCTGAATCTGCAGATAAATATGGGGATAAAGGACAACAGTACAGACTCTCAATTGTGGTCGATCTTTCCATTTATTTATGGCTTTAATTTTTTCAACAGTTTTTTAGTTTTCAGTATAGAGGTCACGAACACCTTTTGTTAGATTCAATCCTAAGGTATGATTTTTTTTGAAGCTAATGTAAATGGTATGTTCTTGTGTTCTTTCTGATTACAGGCAAAATAGCTTAATATTTTGCCATGAAGAATGATATTAGATATAGATATTTCACAGTTGTGCTTTAACTGATTGAGATAGTTCCTTCTCATTCTAGTTTGCTTTGAGTTATCATTATAAATGGATATTGAATTTTGTCTATTTTTTTCTCCGTCTACTGAGAAATCATATGGTTTTCCTTCTCTATTCCATTAACGTTGTGAATTACATTGATTGATTGATTTTTTATGCCATCTTGGTATAAACTCACCTGGTTAAGATTTATTCTCTTTTATATTTACTTTTGAATTCTGTTTGCTAATGTTTCATAATAATTTATATATCTGTGTGCATGAGGAATTTCGATCTGTACATTTCTTTCCTTGTAATATATTTGTCAGGTTTTGATATCAGGTTTATGCTGGTCTCATCAAAGGAGTTAGGATGCATTCATTTCTTTTCTGTCTTCAGAAAGAGTTTGTGTAAGATTGGTATTATTTCTTCTTACATATTTAATAGAATTTACCAGTAAAGACAACTGGACCTAAAATTTTCTTTGTGGGAATATTTTTGTTACTGGGCTATTTTGGTATATACTGGGCTATTTAAATTCTCTGTCCCCTTTATGTTTTTCAAGGAATTTGTACATTTTATCTAAGTTTTCAGATTTATTGGCATAAAATTGCACCTAATATCTCATTAATCTATTAATTTTTTAGGCTTTGTAGTGATGTTCTCTTGATATTGATAATTTATGTTTTGTTTTGTTTTCTTGATAAGCCTTGAAAGGCATTTTATCAATTTATTAAGATTTCAAAGGAATAAACTTGAATTTCTTGATTTTTCTCTACTTCTCTTTTTATCATTCCATATAAAAGAAATCATATGATGTGTGCCTTTTGTCTATTCTTTACAAGAGCATACTGATTTATACATCTATCCATATTGTTGTAAGTATTTATAATTTGTTTCCTTTTTAAAATTTTCACCTGAGGGATACAACAGGCAACCTAGGTATGTGCCCTGACCTGGAATCCAACCCTCAACCTTTTTTGGTGTATGGGATGACACTCCAACCAACCTAGCCACCCAGCAGGTGCTGGTTTGTTCCTTTTCATTGCTGAGTAGTAGTCCATTGTATGTTTATGCCATAGTTGGAGGACATTTGCTTTTTTTTTTTTTCAGTTGGGGGCTATTATGAATATAGCCACTCTGATAATTTGAGTGCAAGCTTTTGTGTAGACACATGTGTTTAGTTCTCCTGGGTAAATATCTAAAAATTGAATTGCTAAATTTTGTGGTATGTGTATATGTAACTTAAAAAAAAAAAACTCTCTGATTTTTAAAATATATATATATTGATTTCAGAGAGGAAGGGAGAGGGAGAGAGAGATAGAAACATCAATGATGAGAGAGAATCATTGATCATCTGCCTCCTGCACGTCCCCTACTGGGGATCAAGCCTGCAACCCAGGCATGTGCCCTTGCCCAGAATTGAACCCAGGAACCTTCAGTCTGCAGGCTGATGCTCTATCCACTGAGCCAAACCAGCTAGGGCACGAAACTACCCAATTTTTAATTGGTTATACCATTTTACTTTTTCACTACTAATATATAAGAGTTTCAGTTGTTCTAAAATCTTATCAACCCTTACATTTGTATGTTTGTTTGTTTTTTTAAATCTCAGCTATTCTGATATGCATGAAGTAGTATGCCATTGTGGTTTTAGCTTGCATTTTTAGGTGACAAATAATTTTGAGCATGTTTTTTATGGGCTTTTTGACCATTCATACATCTTCTTTTCTGAAACTTTTTTTTTTCCAAATTTTTTGGCCATTGTCTTAATTGCTTGTTTTCTTATAATTAAGTTGTAAGAGTTCTCTATATTTTCTGAATATAAGTCTTTTGACAGACATGTGTATTTTCCTAGGCTGAGCTTTCTTTTTCATTCCTCAATGGTGTTTTCAAAAAAGCAGAGTTAGTGATTTTTAGGCAGTACAATTTATCCAACTTTTATGTTTCATACTTTTTGTGCCTAGAAAGACTACTTATTTTCATGTCACACAAAAATTCTCTAGTGTTTTTTTTAATAAGTTTTAGAATTTGATTTCTACATTTAGGACTATGATTCATTTTATATTAATTTTTGGTTACAGTGAAAGGTTAAAGTTGAGGTTTGTGTGTTTCCTTGTCATTTGTGAGAAGAATACTATTTTCCCACCAAATTTACCTGGTCCCTTTTGTCAAAACCAATTAACCATAAATTTGTGTGTCTATTCGGGACACTCTGTTTTGTTTCATAATCTACATTTTGGCATTTTTAAATTTCTATCAGCAATGTCTTATAGTCTTCAGTGCACAGGTTTTACATATATTTTGTTAAATTAATCCCAAATACTTTATATTTGGATGATATAACAGATGGTATTATGTTTACTATTTCAATTTTCAATTTTCCATTGTCGGCTTACAAAATATTAGCCTATCATGCCAGTAATTTTTATCAGATTCCTTAGAATTTTTAAAATGTACACGATCATGTTATCTGTGAACAAATATAGTTACTTCTTTCTTTCCAAAATGTAGGCTTTTAAATTTCCTTTCCTGGCCTTTTTACACTAACTAGAAACTGCATTAAGATATTAAATTTAAGTAGTGGGAGTAGATATCATTATTTTTACTTAAGCTTCGGGGGAAGCATTCAATCATTCATCATTAAATATGATCTTATCAGTAATTTATATTTGGTAGAAGATCTCTATAAAGTTAGGAAATTCACTGGTATTCCTATCTTACTGAGAGGTTTTTCATAAAATAATAAACTTATTTTTGTATAATTAAAGTACAATAAACTTCATGTATTTAAATTATACAACTTGGTCCACTTTGACAAATGTATACTTATGTGATGATATCATTACAATAAAAATAATAAACATTTCCATAACCCCCAAAAGTTCTTTTCACACCCCCTGATAATCTATCATCCACTCCTATCCCTAAGTGACAACTGAATTGATTTTTGTTACCATAGATTAGTTTGCATTTTTCTCAAATTTTATATAAACAAATCATTATAGTATGTATTTTTTTAATCTGGCTTCTTTCACTCAGAGCAATTATTTTTATTTTCATTCATTCTGTTGGCTATATCAGTAAATCATTTTTCTTTTTGTTATTTTTCTTATTCATATGTTCTTATTGCCAAGTAGTATTCTATTGTTGTTATACCACAATTTATCCACTCGCATGCTGCTTGACATTTGGGCTGATTCCAGTTCTCAGATGCTACAAATGAATCTTCTATGAAAATTCATGTACAAGTCTTTGTATGGACATATGTTTTCATTTCTCTTAGGCAAATCCCTAGGAATGAAATGACTGTATTATTTGTAGATATATGTTTAACTTCTTAAAAAACTATAAAACTTTTTTTTCACAAGGACTATTATTTAACAACTCACATGTGCATTATTCTGCTGAACACTAGCGAGGGAGCCTCTGCAGGTTTTTTCACTGTGTCCATCTCTCTGGTGAAATTTTCATCCGTTTGAGCCTGTGTCCAACATTTGTCCTAACTTCATTAATATATTTGTTATAGTTATTTTAAAGTTCCTTTGTGATAATTCTAATAACTAAGTCATCTCTGTATCTACTTGTCTTGAGTGTTTCTTTCTTGAGCAAGGGGTTTCCGTTTTTTACCCCTTTGTGCATTTTTAAAAAATTGTATTCCCTGAGTTGTTTGTAAAAGAACAGCAGATATTGAAATAAAACATATTATACTCTAAATAAAATATATCTATTTTTCTGTTCATTGGGATTAAGTTACTTTAATCTTTAGATGAGCTTGGTATGGCCTTTGTTGCAATGTAGATTCAGCTTCCCACTGAGTTCAAATGTTTTCAGGACTGGATCAGAACTTTCAGCCAGGCTTAGGATCTAAGCCCTCAAGAAACTGTATATGTCATTTTATGCTGAGCTTTTCTGCGGCTAGTTTTCTGAACCATGAGAAATCTGTCTCTGTTTTCAGGAAAGATGCCAGCTTTTGGGGTCACTATTTGTTCACCAGTTTTACCCTAAGATCTCTGAACTTTGGAAAATCTATTTCCACTCGTTGCCTTTGGAGGTCAGCTGTCTTACATACCGTATAGGGTCAGAATACTTCGGGTGGATTTTTATCAGGTCTCTTTTTCCATCCACAACCTTCTGGAAGTTGCTACAGTATTCCCAATGATGGTCTTACAGGCCCAAATAGAGAATCGCTCTCAGTTTTCCTGCCCTGCCCTAATACTTAGGCATACTTTCCCTTACACTCAATGCAAACTTAAGTAGAAGTATGTTTGGTTCCTCCTTTACCCCAATGTCCTATGGATTCTTCCTCATCCCTCTGTACTGCCGAAATAAAAGAATCATGGTTTCTTCTCTTTTAGGAAGAGATTGCCCCTTACTGAAATTAAGATTTCTTTGCATTTTCATCTCTCTGATGGGCTTGACACCCCCAACCCCCAAACACACAAATTTTGTGTGTGTTTTTCTGACTGTCTCATTATTTAAGATGAGAGTACCAGTCTCTTGACGACAATTCACAAGGAAATAGAACTCTGGCACACAAAAAATTATTGGGAGAACAAAAATATGTAAATATAGACTTAGACATACGCTTAGCTGTAGACTCGATATAGACAGTATACAGGGGTGGGCAAAAATAGGCTTATAGTTGTGAATACACAAAACACAAGCTTATATTAATCATAACCTGAATTTTTTCCCATAAGAACAACTTTTGCCACCCCTGTATATGTACATAGGCTTGCGTCCAACAAAGAGTTAAAATTTTTAGATTATTTCAATATGCAAGACTTATTCACTGCTTTTTTATAGCAGTTTCATTTTTAATATTTTATATTCCAATTTTCTTTATTTTAATATTGCTTTTCTCTCCTGATACTTTTATCCTATCTTAAACAGGAGGGTTATTACTGAGCAGGCAGGTAGTTCTTTAATTGAAACATTTATGGGGTATTCTAGAAAACTATAAAGACTTTTAAGAAATAGCAAAGCTTTAATAGGTTCTTGTGTACTCACGTTATAACCTAATTCAGTGCTCTTTCAGCAATGCCTGAGGATGTTGCTAATTTATGGCTGTGATGAGCAATAAAGCAATAATAGTAATCGAAAGGTGCAATATTCCTTGTTTAAGGGGCATTTATGGTTATGTATTAAAACTATAAATACTTCAAGAGGCTACAAAGCTGATCTATAGAAAATGAAAGATAAGATTTCACTACCTTCTGAAAGTGCTTTTCTAGCAGAAATCTGAGCTCGACTTTATGGTTTATAAATACAAACAAACCAAAAGTGAAATGCTCAATATGTCTACCCATCCAAAGGGACCACTTAAATAACCACTAGTACTCAAACCTAATAAGGGCTGGAAAGTTCATTTTCTTCCTTATTTTTCAACTTTCTATTTTCTTTCCTTTGTTCCTTTATAAAAATTGCTCTTCCCTCTACTTCACATTCTTTGCACTCTTCTTCCTTTTACTCTGTTTCTTCTCTTCTCTCCCATTTCCCCTTACTTTACCTCCTATACCCATAGTGGATGAAAGAAGCAAATTGTATTGGGGTGAACATGGGGAACAGAGTTCAGCCTTTGTGGGAGAGGGCCCCAGGACTCTAGGTAAGTCTTCTCTGACCCTGATCCTTGTGGCTGGACCAGCTCTCACTTCCAGACTGCCTGTAAGCAAACTCTAAAATTAATGCCTGTTCTATATAGCTATCCAATATCCTTGCCACTTTTTCTACCCCCATCTGGATCTTGATTTTGTACTCATTAGTCTTGATTCTTTTTTTTCCCCCCATCTTGTTTTTAATATCTGCTTCTGGCACATTTGTTTGGTAGCCCATTAAATGCCTTTTTTTAAATCTTCTTGGATTTCTGTTTTCTAAGATATATGTGTTTGGTTTCCTCAAGTTCCTGGGGTCCCCAAATCTCTTCAAGGAAGGGGAGAAATGCAGATCAGTCAACTGATTTCTAAGTTAATCAAAATCTTACTCATTCTTTAAAGTTTGGGTCAAGTAGTTCCTCTGGTAGGTACCCTATTCTCAGCACTCCCATAATTTCCTACATATTCCTCTGTCATTGTACTTTTCAGGTTATATCTGCTCCTGTGTCTGTATCTCACACAGGGGTATGAGCTGGGTTTTATTTCTAACACAGGTCTTACTACAGTGGTCAGTCCATAAGTGGAAATTAAATGATAAATAGAATGAACAATTTTATTCACTCAACAAATATTAATTGAGCACCTACTTGGTATCAGACACTGCGAATTTAATGGTAAACAAAACAGGTAAAGCCCCTGCCATCATTAGATCTATATTTCCTGGGCCATCCATACAATAGATACACAAATAAATATAAAATGAAATGTCTTGTAATAATAAGTGCTATAAAGAAGAAGGAATAAGGATAATGGATTGAGAATGACAGGATGCCAGATAATCAAATTCTAAGCACGAAGAAACAGAAAAGCACTATACCAGTCTGACTCACAGAAAACAAAGGAGCCATAGCTCCATAACTTAGGGTCTTTAATCTCATTTTCTATACTTCTGGCTCTTCCACGGATAAAGAAGTATTAGGAATCCTGGAATAGACATATTTCCCACCCAATCTCCTTTGTTCATATCTTTTTCTTCCATAGATACTCCTTCTGGAATCTGATCAAATGGGCTCTTCAGTGCTGAAAATAAAGGACCACAAGTCCCCATGCTGATCATGATTTCTCAGGCTCTCAGTCCCACAAACGTATTAGAACAGAGGCTCCCAAAAGTATCTTCCTGGGCAGGTCATATTCTGCTCCCCATTGTAGTTGACACTCCAAAAATGAAAAGAAAAAAAAAAAGATTATGCAAATATTCATGAGAAGAAATGTTATGCACATACTCCATAAGAATAAAGTGAAAAGAGCTTTTAACACTGAGTCTGACAGACAATGAAAATACCTCCTTCTTTTTATAGCAGTCCAGGCAAGGAAGTCTTATAAAAAAGAAGTGCATTGTGTCTGCATCAGGTCAGCTGATGGGCCCAGGGATATTTCAGAACCCACATGTTGGCCATGTGACATCGAGAAAAGCTACGGGGACAAACTCTCTGATATAAAAGGCATTTTAACAATTTTCCTCCTCCCAGAGTGGCAAAATGAGGGCCTTTCCTAGGAAAATGAATGCTTGACCATCTCTATTTCTAGTATGTTGAGATAAGTCACTAGCCCTTTATTCCAAAGGAATTATTCTTAGGTGTTCCAGCTTTTTCCAGACCACCCAGACTATAAAGGCTTCACCTTCCCTGTCCAGCATTATCTCCTGGGCTCCTTCACATACATTCCCTATGCTTCTGCATGGGTTACCTCCCTGTCCAGCAACATCGAATGTTCATTCTTGCCCATGGGAAGGGTTCAGTGGAAAGAGCATGATCTCTGGAGTCAAAGAGATTTGGATTCTTAATCTAGAATGATCCTTTACTGTGTGACTTTAGGTAAATATCTCATTTTCTCTAAACCCATGTTTTCAAGTCTTTAAAACAAGGAAATAATACATCTTCTTAGGTTGTGTGAGGAGTAAATGAGGCATCGTATACATGTAAATCACCCACTGCCATGTCTAGCACATGGTCACATCCTTGTCTTACTTGTAGCCAGTGTGCCCTGCCCATTCCACCTTTCCCCTTTAAGATCAAGGTCTACACCCAATTCCCATAATTTCCTCATTGACCTGATATACTCTGGTTTCTTCCTCCTTTGAATACCTGCAGCGAGTGTGGTTTGTACCAACAAAATGACCAGGTAATGACCTCCTGTCTTGGTTCTTTATGAATTGTTTCTCCCCACCCCCCCCCAACCCCCCACCCCCACAGGGAACAGGAGCATCTTACTCTTCTACTTTAGCATGTGTCGAGTGCAGATCTTGAGCACAAGCTTATTGATGAAAATGGAAAACAAACGATGTCAGTTTTCTCTAGTGATGTCTCGGTTTATTTTGATTCAAATGAAATGAGCATTGTTTTTGAAATTATACAGATAATATGACTCTCTGAATCCCAGAGACTGGCTGCCTCAGGTAATTAAAGCCAAAAGGAAGCCCTGGTTTGTCATGACATTTCACATACATTGTTTCATTTAATCAACACAACATTTCTGTGTCTTAACCCTATTAAGTATACCTATTTTATGATCGGGACATTGAGGTGGAGTAATCAGGCCGCAGTTAAACAACCAATAGAGGTACAGAGAGGGCATGTTGTGAGAGGGGAGTCAACACTAGCAAATCTGACGCCAGACCACAAATCCATGACTCTTCTTTTATGCAACCTTGCCCTCTCCCTCAACTTCTTAACTTTGTTTAGGTAGACATTGGCCACTGTTTTCTTCCTACATCCAAATTTCCAAACATCCCACTTGTCAGCATTGAGGGTAAGGAATATTTGGTTCTTCTTATTGCTTCAGAGTCTTTAAAAGTTCCTTCTTGGTTTTCCCATTAAAAACAAGCACTCCAAACAGCACAATCACACTTGTTTTGATATACTAGAGTCCATTTGTATGGTGTGGGGGGGCTTTTAGTTCCTGAGAACTCTCCAGATAGTCATTTCTCACTCTCTCCTCCTCTCTCTAGCAAAAGAAAGGAAGCTGGCAGAATAACATTTTGCTATTTCAAAAGCTAAGAGTAACTGGTGTTTTATTTGCCTTCTCACTCTGTTAGACATATCTCTAGACACTGATGGGAGAATGGTGGTCAGTGATTGGAAGAGACAGAGACAAATAGAAGATGGAGGAGGGAGGAGGCAAATAGTGGCTTGAAGGAATGATGCAAACCTAGGCTTATTTCGAAAGACACAGCCATAAAAAATGTGATCACAGGGAGACAACAGATATGATGGCCAGATTTTTTGTTCTTTCCTGTGTCTTCTTACTCTGCAGGTGTGATGTTCTGCTACTGAGAACAAAACATTTTCCAAATTATAAGGAATAAAATAAAGGTGTATCAATTAGATATTGCTGAGTCTCTCTCACACACACACACCTTAGTAGCCTAAAAAATGAAGCCTCTATTATTTCCAGTGGGTAGTCTTGTTGATCACCCACAGGTTTTGCTCATCTCAGAAAGGCTTGCTCATGCATCTGGTGGGTAAGCTGTGAGCTGGCTAGACTAGGAGGGCCTCTCACATGCCTGGTTGTCAGATGGGGTAATGGGAGTGACTGGGTCACCCATTTCTCATTACCCAGTATTCCAGTGAAGCTTTTGCTCATGGTGTAGGCAGAAATTCCAAGGAAGAGTGGAAGTAGGCAATGCCTCTTAAAGTCTAGGCTTGGAAATGGCCCAATGTCATCTTTGTGTATTCTATTGCCAGAGCAATTTTAAAATACAACACACACAGCCCAGATTTAAAGTATGGGAAAATAGCCCTAACTGGTTTGGCTCAGTGGATAGAGTGTCAGCCTGCCGACTGAAGGGTCCCAGGTTTGATTCCGGTCAAGGACATGTACCTTGCTTGTGGGCACATCCCCAGTAGGGGGTGTGCAGGAGGCAGCTGATTGATGTTTCTCTCTTATCGATGTTTCTAACTCTCTATTCTATTCCTCTCCCTTCCCCTCTGTAAAAAATCAATAAAAAATATATTTTTTAAAAAGTATGGGGAAATAGTTTCCACCGACTGATTGAAAGAATCCCAGTGCAGAGGACAAGAATTTATGGAGGGATGAAGAATTTTAGGCAGTTTTGCAATCTGTCACAATTATGTATATCCTCTCCATAATCTCTCTCAAGTCTCAGTCTCTCTCAGGACCTCCCTCCACAAGTCTCATATAATCATGGAAGTCCAGGACCTGGTGATTGTCATCAAGTCTGGATTGAGCTTCTATGGTCCAGACCCTATGATATAAGAAAGAAAATTCATCTGTTCCCTGAACACCAAAGATAGGTGGTGAATAGGAATAAGGATAATTATTAAAAACACTTCCATTCCAAAAGGGAAATGAAAGGAGGTAAACAGCCCGGAACTGGTCATTGCAGTTCTGAAATACTGCAGAGCAAATGTTTCTGGTTTCTCTCACTCTTAAAGTGGAAGGTTCCTTGATTAGGCCCAGTTCTGCTCCCTGGGGGTGGCTCCCACTCCACTGCTCTCAAGGCTCTTGGCTTTGCCCTCAGGCGGCCCTTTCTATAGCTTTTCTCCTCAAGTTAACAGCTTTCTTATTTTGTTTATAGGCTATCAGAGAAAGACTGTGGGATACAGTAGATCCTCAAATAATGTTTTGCTTTATGCCATTTTCTTATAATGTTGACAAAATGCCATAGGATCTTAACTCTTATTTATATCAATTAGCCTACGGTAAAATGGTTTCATTACATGTTTTTTTTTTTTTACTTAAAGTCCGCAGAACTTATCAACAACATTAATTGCGGACTTACCGTACTAATTAAAAAAATGAACCAAATTTACCATTGACAAAGTAAATTCACTTTTCCTATTTCTTGGGTTTGGGTTTGGTCTTATGATTTGCTCTCATTCAATGCAATAAATGTGATGGATATGCCAATATGTGGCTAAGTTTTAGAAGACCTTCTCCTAGACACCAGTGAACACCTGTGAACAAGCCCAGGTTATCCTGCTCCAGATGAGAGATCGTTTAGAGGAGAGTTGTCTCACATGAGGCTATGCTAGACCAGCCAGCTCCCAGCTGACCTGCCAGCCAACTAAAGACACATGTCTAAGTCAAAATGAGCTTAACCTCAGCGAGAACAGAAGGACTTCTATCAGATCTTTGGTTTCACGGGCTAAAATAAATGTTTGTCAGTATGCACCTGAGAGTTTTGCAGTTCTTGTTGTGTAATGTTAACACGGCAAAGTAGAAGTTGCCTTGAATCACAACTATTGGCGTTCAGGCTCCACTTGTTTCTGGGGCTGGGCAGCCAATGCCTGCCAGTGACTGGTACATGCTAAACCTTATGTTGTCATCTTCTCTATTCTATCTTTGTTTTTAAATTTCTTATATTTAACATGTGTATTGTACTTACAGATATTAATTCAGTCTTTTCTCATCATAACCCCATGAGGTACACTGAGCAGGCAGCCTTACTGTCAACACATGCTGATCATACCCAGGTCTTCATGGTATGGCCCTTCGATAGTCATTATTGCTGGTGCCAACTATTTCCAGCTCTCCCTCACTCAAGGAGGAATGCACTCCTGGCTCTCTCTGGTTGGGTGTAGCCATTGAATAGTTCTTTGCAGAAGTGGCATGTGTCACTTCCTGCTCAAACCTCTAATTGCCAGGGCAAGACCCTCCAGAACCCTCTTTTCCCTCTGGTTCAGTAGCTGACAACATTTGAAAAGGTGGCTGCTCTCTCAGCTTGGGCCTTTGAGAGACTACAATGAACAAGGGACCCCTGCTGACCTATAATAGGTGGTGAAGTAAGAAATTAACCTTCACTTTTTTAAGTGACTGGGATTGTCTATTTTTACCACATCAGTTTGATTGACAAAGCCCTGGCCTCTGTCTCTTGACCTCGAAATCTCTTTTATAGGACTCCCTAATATTTTCATTTGGATGTCAAAGGTGCACCTCTAAACACCGAATTCCAAACCAACATCACCAGTTCACAATGAATCGATAATCTTTTTCCAAGTTCTGCTTCTTAACTTTCTCTCAATGATACTATGATGTTTTGCACATTTACCTGGTCAACAAAAAAGACAGAACAAATCTTCTCATGGCCAATCAGGTACTGTATTTTTCTTTATCTCCTTAACATCTTTCATATCAAGGCTCCTCTCCCTGACTATTGTTGCTGCTCTAGTTCAGGCCCTCAAACCCTCTAGCTGGACAATGGCATCTGTCTCCTAATAGCTCATTTTCTAAAAACACATATGATCATGTACCAGTAATTGTTCTCCTTTAAAATTTCTTAGTGGTTCAAGGCCTTCGTGATGAGATTCACATACTCTATGTCCTCTACAGTTTCAGGGGAATTCATGGGAGAAGGAAGGGAAATCCAGGTAGAAAGATCACCATGAGCAAAGACCAGAGGCAGGAAGCAGTGAGGCTTTATAAGGGAGCTGCATGCAAATAGTATGACTTCAGCAGGGGTCCAATAGAGGGTGAGGAGAGAGATAGGACTCTTAGGACTAGAGAGTTTCTCTTTGTTCCCACTGAATTCTATGCCTAAATCATACTTTCTTTATTCTCCCAGTTTTTACATCCTGAGAGTAAACACCCACTGGTTTTTAAAATATTTGTCTTGTCACCGCCACTATGAAGCCTTCCTGCTTACAATAATACTTTTATCAAGCTTATTTTTTCAGTGTTCTTCTCCCTCAGTAAGCTGGGAGCCTCCTGAGAGTAGAAACAATCCATTTCTCCATTGATTTCATATCTTGGCAGTCAGCACAATAACTGCCATACATCAGGGACTTAATAACTGATTGTTGAATGAATATATGACTGAATGGATTCTTCTCTTTAGCATCTCTTAGATACTCCATTCACTATTCAGAATGAATTGCTTCAAATCCCAGATTTATGGATGGCTAAGAAAGGGGGCAACATTTTATTTTCCATACTTCTACCTCCATGTTATAAGCCCCTCTTCCCCCAGTGCCAATCTCTGCCCATCATCCTGTCAGCAGCCACCTGCTGGGTGCCAATACTGCCAACTCAGCAGATCTGCCCACATATCCCTGGGGACACCATTCACCTTATCACCAAAGAGAGAGAGAAAAAAAAACTCCCATCTGTTACAGCTCAGAGCTACGAGGCTCATAATTATATCAGCACACAGACTGCATATCAGATTTTCTTGTTTTTAGGGAGCACTTAGGGAGATTTCACTCCCCCTTTATTGTTGTTTTCTGCCCAGCAAGTGACCGTATTTCATCTCCACCGAGACCCAATGAAAGACATTGCCAAGCAAATTTGTTGCCTGATGATTCCAGGGTAGGTGCTTAAAACCACAAATGTCTTCCTGAAAAGCTGTAGAGGAGCCCAGCTCTGTAAACTTTTAAAAACTAGCACATAGTAAATGCACAACTCTTGTGCCACCGTCGATATGCCAAACGAAGGTGGTAATGGCATCAGAGGGGCTCCCATAACAAACATCGCTCCAGCACGAAGGGTAGTGGCCTTGAAAATGGGCTGGAGGCTTTCCAAAGACATCAGCAAGGGCAAGGCTGAAATGACATGGCAATCCCTCAAACATGAACCTGTGGGACTGCTAACCGTCTTAGGAAATTACTAAGCTGGGAAAGCACACTTGGAATTATAGTCAAACTCTTCTTGATGACATGTATGATCATTGCTAAGCTTGTTTCTCCATTTGTAATGCAGAAAAAATATCCTTCATGCCCCAAGCTATTTTTTGCTCTTCCCAAGGAAGAAGAGGATTGAATTTCATGAAGTTATTTGAACAGGAAGAAATAAGCAATGGGTTCATTTAGCATGCAACTGTTGAGCACCCACTGTTTGTCAGGAGCAAGTACTCAAGAGAGCAAGAATGACCCCTGCCCTCATGTCACTAAGTCTGGAAAGGGAGACAGCTATTAAACAAATCCCACAAATACATATTCAATTATTAATGAAGTAAGTGCTCTGAAGAAAGAGAATAGATTAGTTAAAAGAATCCTAATTACATTAAAGTTTTAAATTTACATAGAGATGACTTCAGCACATTTAGACCCCATGCAAGGGGGCTTAATAAGCCTGTTATTTGTTCAGAAGTTTCTAGTCTTACTCCATTAAGACAGGACCACAATGTTAACCTAAAACTCTCCCAAGCTTCCTAATTTCCTGTCTTTGAAAAATATAATCTCCCTCATGTCAATTTATGTCCCAGAAGCCCCCGCTATGTTAGATTTCCTGGAGTGGAAAGGCTATAATTGCACAAACACTCCAGAAATTACTATAGAAATAACATATAATATTTTATATATATATTTGTATATTTTCTGCTAATACTAGCCAAGAAAATTCTTCTCCCTGTAGACACCACCCCCTCCTCCAAAAGTAAGCACTTCAAGGGCAAATGGCTAATATCCATACATTGTGTGACTAATCTAATTCTAGTTTCTTGGTGTAGCCACCTTCATTTGATATTCCGTCCATAAATAATGCATAATACACCACTCTGACAATGATATGAAATTAGAGGTGGAAAACATGTGACTCCGAAGGGGAGGAACAAAGGGGCTTGCAACTCAATTTCTTCATTTTTTTTTTCAAAATAGTTGTTATTTGGGTAAATTTGCTGCAGTCAATAAAGCATTCCTGTAGGGCTCCTTCATCCCTGGGTGGCCTTTAATTTCATTTGCATATTGGAAATTCAGCACTTTCTCTTACTCTAATCAAACTTGAAAAAAATAAAAAGAACAAACAAGCTGCCTTTCTTCAGCAAGGGTGTTTTAGATGCTTGTAGTAGAGTAAAATAAAGTATTTTACAAAATAAAAGAACATTGTAGGTACTTTCTTCTGAGTGTCCATCTTCCCAAGGCCCAGCACCACAACCTTGTAGAGCTTAGAAATCAGAGGTGGGGGTGCTAAGAAGCATAACAGGCCTGGAGCTCAGAGGATCTGGGCTCTCCATTTACCTTGCTACTCACTAGCCACTGATCTTGGACGTGTCTAAATATATATTTTATGTCTCACTCTCCCCATCTTTAAGATGAGGGTGTTGACTGAGAGCTCCTCCCATACCATTCTCTTTATGCCTTTGTCTCTTTCCTCATACTCCTTTCTCTGGTAAGTATGTCTTTCTCCCATTCTTCGTGGCACAGAGTCTTTATCTTGTTAGAACCCAGATAAAAAATTACCTGGATGGCTGTTGCGAAGGTCAATGTCCTAGGTATGCTGATAGTTCCTTATGTGCATGGCTATCGTGTTTTCGGGAACTTGTGACAATCTCTGAGCCTTGGGGCACAGAAGAGTTCCAAGATGAATAACCCAAAAGAAAACACTGGGGAATCTGGAAATCATAGTCAAATATTTCGCCCAAATAAAAAAAGGCACAAATAAACTTAAAGCAACTGTCTCAGTAAAATCAGACACTCCCCCCCCCACACACACACACACATAGTACAACAACAGGAAGACTTGAAACACTATCCAACAGAACACAATAAAAAAAAAAAAAGAGTGAGAAAAATGATCACAGCAAGGAAGGTGAAACTAAATGGAGAACAAAGAAATTCAAATGATGATTTTACAATAAAATAAAATATTTAAACCATTGACTCATTGAAACAAGAAAAAGTGAGAAAGTACAAATATGCAAAATAACATGACGTGAGATAGCACTAAAGACATAAAGGAAATTAGCCCGGCTGGTGTGGCTCAGTGGTTGAGCATTGACCTATGAACCAGGAGGTCATGCTTCCATTCCCGGTCAGAGCACATAGCCGGGTTGTGGGTTTGATCCCCAGCGGGGAGTGTGCAGGAGGCAGCCATTTGATAATTCTCTCTCATCATTGATGTTCCTATCTCTCTCTCTCCCTCTTCTTTCCTCTCTGAAATCAATGAAAAAAATATATATAAAGGAAATGTAAAAAAATTACTAAGCTAAAGTTCATAGAAATAAATTTTAAAATAGGTGAAATGGAAAGTGCACTAGAAAATATACTAGAAATAGTAAAATACCAGTTGCTATACATAAAACAAAAAATATTAACATATCCTTTTCCCATATACCAAAGGCATAGAATCCAGCTTCAGAAATTGGACTAAAATTTTAAAGAGCAGAATTAAACTTATTTAAATCATTTTAGAGCATAGACAGGGTGATGAAGGTAGAAGGAAGAAAGTTTACAAACACAGGATAATCTTTTCATGAAATTTTACATCAAAACCTGACAAGGATTGCACAGGAAAATAAAACTGTAGATGAATCCCATGTGCCTATATTGATGCAAAAATCCTAAATACATTAAGAATATAAACCACTCTGACAAAGTAAGGTTTATTCCAGGAAGACATAGATGGTCCTTAGGAAATACATTTCATCATTTTTATGAAACGAAGAAGAATATCAGATAGACATCTCCATCAGTACTGAAAAAAGGCACTTCACATTGTAGATTTACTTAAAAAAATAAAAGGAAAAGTTCATAAAATAGAAATAGGAGGAATTTCTTTAATGTAATAAAATACATCTCAACAGTAAAGCCAGCATCTTGCTTGAAAGGAAACACTAGGAACTTTAGCAGTCAGAAAACATTAGAGTCAGGAATAGAACAAAAATGGCCTAATCATGACTTCTCTTCAGCATCATCTGGAATAACCAGCAAATGCTTTTATACAAGAGGCAGAAATTAGAGGCATGCAACCTAGACATTTTTAACTTATCATTATATGCATATGATATAACTAAAAACTATTCCCAACAGATGAATTCAGTGAGATGAAAGGGAAGAAAACCAATATCTTTCTTATGTAAAAACAACAATTTGTTGAAATTTCAATAGAAGAAAAGACACCATTTACAACTGATTTTAAAAATACAAAATCCCAGGTAATAAATCTAATAAGAAATATGTGTGTGTGAGAGATATACCACTAGGATATGTGACAACTTACACAAATGATTAGGCATACCATATTTTTGGATAAAACAACTCAAAAACATGAGACCAGCAATTTTATTCCTGAGCTCAATTTATAGATTTAACATGATCCTGATTTTTTTAAAAATGTCAATAAGATTTGTGGAAGCAGACAGCTGATTCTGAAATTCAAGTGGAAAAATAAAGAAGAAAATGAAAAAAATAAAAAGGAGAAAGCCTGGTATTACCAGATATTAAATCACAATACCAGGTTGCAATAATTAAATGTTTGGTTCTGGTAGTATATGAATTGCCTGGCAGTCAATGGGTTAGAATTGGAAGTCTAGAAATAAGCTTGAAGATTTATGCAACTTTAGTATATGATAAATTTCCATTTCATATCAGTGAGGAAAGATGGATTATTCAATTAATTTTGTTGGGAAACTGGGTCGCTATCTGGAAAAATTTTAAGTTGAATTCATACTTCAAGTATCACAGTAGGATAAATTTAAAAAATAGATCAAAGACTTAAGGGTAAAAAATAAAACCATAAAAGTATTAGGAACCACCCCCCAGCAAAAAAAATTTTTTTTATAATCCCAGAGTGCTGAAGATCTTTCTAACCATGTCACAAATCTCAGGAGCTAAAAGAAAAGATCCATACATTAAATTATAGTAAATTAGAAAAAAAAAAACTTATGGCAAAAGTAACACATGAAATCAAAAGTTTTAGGATAAACTTTGAAAAAATACTTCGAAATCTTACTACAGACAGAGGCCAATTTATCTGATATGTAAGAGTTCATATAAATCAATAACAAAATACTAACATTCCAAAAGAAAAATGATGCATAAAAAACATGAATACACAGTTCAAGAGAAAAATATATGCAATTGGCTATTGAGGTGTGCACTTCATTCATGTTAAGAAAAATAGAAATACAACTACAAAGAGATACCATTTTCACCTATTACATTGTCACAGATAGAAAAGTGTCACAACCTAAGGGCCTCATAAAAGTGTGGAGAAACAGACTCTCATGCTTGGGAGAGTGTAGGTTGCAGCTATATCTATTAAGGGTACTTCAGCAATAATGAATATACCTGTATACTTTGAAATTTCACTACTGGAAATTTAATCTAAGTATGTACTTGCACATGAGTAAAATGGGGACTACAGATCACTCACTTATGCAATAACAAAGGAATGGTAATATCCTAAATGTCTATCAGTAGGGAACCGATCGAATAAATACAGAACATCCATACAATGGAATGCCACGCAGCCATACACAAGAACAAGAAACTCTTGTTCTATGGGCTGATGTAAAAAAATCTCTAAAATGTGTTAAGTGAAAACAGTGAAGTGAAGGATAGTGTATACAGCATGCTACCATTTGTGTAGTAAAAGGTAACACACACACATGTACACACAAACATTTGTGTGTGCATAGAATCTCCAATATTGATTTAAAAAAAACTGATAACAATTGACTGTGGGGAAGGGAGCTAGGCAGTTAAGGAATCAAAGTAGGAAGAATTTTGACCATAAGCTCTTTTATCCTTTAAACGCTAAACCACATTGAATATACTACTTATGTAAAAATAAAATTAAAAATATTAATTAAAACAAAGTTAAAAAAATCAAAAGGAGAAATTTGCCATAAAGCTAAATTTATCCAATCTTTATTTTATTCCAGAAGGTCTTACTTGGTAGTCAATGATAGACATTGTTCTGTTTTTTTATTTAATGTCTTTAATTTTCAAAATAAAAAGAAATGTAACATATCAATTATAACTTGATATATGGACCTGGGGCATTTACACATGAACTTTGTATTTTAAAACATTGGAGTAAATTAAGAAGATCAAATATACATAAAAATAGGAAAATGTGAATAAGGAACAAAAGTCACTTCTTACATCTTCATAAATAATATTGAAAAGCATCAACATATTCCTAGATGGTAGAGATGGGGACGTCCAATTATTGAAAAGAAAAAAGGCATAAAATAAGAGGAAAACGCAAATACCTTAGAACTATGGAGACAGCTGTTGCTGGATAGTCAGGGAATGTAAAATACTGAAAGTTAATTATATGCTTTTTATAGCAATTGGAAATGGACCCAGTGATCTGATTCCACGGTTTAAAAACATTGACACATTTTTTTTCCAGTTCTGCGGGGTTGGGCTGTTAGAACTTGACTAGGGCTGGGGTGAAACTAGTGTGTTACTCACTTACACATTTCACTTTGCAGTTTGCAAATCATCTCCATTCACGTGATTTTGATATTTTATTCTAATCTTAAAGGTTATTCAAGGCAAATATTTTCGTTGCATTTTACAGATCAGGAACTGAAGTTTGATTTACTTAAGTGACTTGCTCTGGGACACACAGCTGGGAATCGCAAGGTTGGAACTCAAAAATGCCCTGGCTTTTTGTCTAATCTTTATAGCTCTAAATAAGATTGCCTAAGTCAAACATGTCCTGTTTCATTGAGCCTGCAGGAAAGTTTGCCCTGCAGAAAAGGAGGCCGCCAGCATCTAAGGAACGCATGCAATCATTCTTGCATTAAACCCCAGTAGATTTCTCAAACACAATCTTCCTCTAATTGTGTCTTCTATGTGAGCAGTCATTTCTTGGGTGTGCAAGAAATGTGAGTGTGTTTGGGTAATGTGCAAGTGTGAGTGTGTTTGGGTAATGTGTCATCTATGTGCCATCAAGGCACCTGCACATTTGCATATTGGGAAAGACCTGAATAAAACATGAAGTGTTTTATTCCAATGGGATGCAAGATCCTCAAAGGATATTTACAAATGCATGCAAGTCCCTCCGAATCAATCAATCCCTGAATCAACAAACATTTTTTGATTCCCTGGTGTGTCCCTCCCACTCAGATAAAAGCTGCAGAGGAAACAGTGAAGCTAGGAGAGAAGAGTCTCCTCCTCCCCCATCTCCACCCTTGGAGACCTTCCGTTTAGATGAGAGAAAATAATGAGATTTAGGGCGGTCTCTCACCAGTGTCCACAGAGCACACATTCACCAAGTTCCCTTCAAAAGGCTCCAGTTGGATAGAAAGGAGGAGCAGAAAATGCTGAAGTTGAGTTGTCTACATCCTGGTGACCTTTCATCATAAGGTCATTTGGCTGTCCTTGTTTCCGATGACATGTGGAACACTGCCAACGCGGACAGCTGGCCATGAATGTGGCTTTGGCCATGAATAATCCTCAGTGCAGTTGCCCTGCTTCCACTCCTGCCTCTCTAGAGTCTATTCTTTAGCCAGCGGACATAATATTTTTTAAAACAGTAAATCGGTTATGTAGTTCTTTTGTTTATAATTTTTAAATGAGTACCTCAGTTGTTCTTAGAATAAAATTCAAATTCTTCACCATGCCTAGCAAGGCCATTATCAGGCCCCTGACTCCCTCTCATACTCATCAGCACCTTCTCACTGATGATTTTCTTCCTATCCCCAGCTCTTCCCAAATATGGGCCTGTGCACTCCTAATGCTTTCTCCCTGGAGTGTTTGGACCCAGATTTTTTATTTTTTTATTTTTTTATTTTTTGCCATCTCCTTGTCATCATTGAGGTTTCAATTCAAATGTTAATACCAAGAGAGACCCTCCCTACCCAACTGTCTACCCTACATCTTGCCCTACTCTACATATCAACAACGTGTTCTTTTCTTAATAGTAGTTACTAGAGGCCCGATGCACGAAATTCATGCAAGAGTAGGCCTTCTTTCCCCTGGCTGCCGGCACTGGCTTCCCTCTGGCACCTAGGACCCAGGCTTTCCTTGCAGCCCCGGCTTCATCCGGGAGGTCATCCGGAAGGATGCCTGGTCTAATCAGCATATTACACTTTTATTATTATAGATTACTATGTGAAATTACCTTATACATTTGTTTGCTTGTTCATTGTCTGTCTCCCCAACTAGAATGCAAAGGCTTTATGAAAGCAGCGGCCTTGTCTACTGTATTTATTGCTGTTTATGCAGTTCCTAGGACAGCAAGTAGTAAGTATTTAGCAAATATTTATTGAGCGAATGAATGAGAAGCCTCAGAAGTTGACTGTTTATGGTTCTCACTAGCATCTGCATCCCTTTATAGCCCGATGACTCTTTTGAGATATTATCCACGAGTCTCCCCACCTCCCGTGCCTTCCTCACCTTCACAAAGCACTCTGGGGCTCTCTGTCTATTCAATCAGTGGCACCCTGTGCCCCAGGGAAGAATAAGATTATTGGAGCAGTAATACAAACTGAAAAAAAAAAAAAAAAACAGTTTAAATTCTGGGCTTTTAGAGTTTCTCAATGGATTTTTGAAATTATAGCTGCTGCTTTGCAAGAGCCAGGCCCTTTTGCGTATCAGAGGTAAATCCCTGAAGGAATCAGGGCATAAAGTGCACATCATAAGCAAGTGATGGGGAAAGAATAGAAGGGCCATTTCATTCAATCATGTGACAAGATAAAGATGGAAGTCTTGGGGGATGGGAGGATGTAGGCAAGGATCAGGGGACATGGTGGGATATTAGATGATGGTTGACAAAGGGCCCAGTGTTCTGCCAGCTCCCAATGAGCCATGTCCTGAAAGATGAGGGGTCTCAGACTAGAGAAGAGTTAGGCTTCCTGATGTTGGTGAAGCGCTAGGAGTCAGGGGAGAATTGCCACGTGCCAGCATGAAAAGGAGGCAGGGAATGTCTAACAAAGTTGATCAAAAAAGCTTTTCATGTTCTTGTAGAAGTTGCAAAATGGTGCATATAGACTGTTCTGAGCTTCCTTGAAAGGAGCGGAAATGCTTGAGAGATACCTGGGAGACAGAAAGGGGTGTGGTAGCCAGGATTAAGACACAGAGGTACCTGTGAGTCTTGATGATGAGAGGGCACAGCAGGACCATGGAAATCAGCAGCAGATGCACTGAGGATCCAAGCTAAGGACCAAAGATCACGGGGCAGCAGAGGGTGGAGGGCAATGAGTGGTAAATCTGGTGTCTCTCCATGATTCTTAGCTCATTACCCTTGCATGCTCACATGCACTGCCTCTCTTCCTAACATTAGATGGAATATGAGTAGAAAGAGAGATAAAGGATGGACAATAATACAGCTGAGTTTACACCCAAATGTTTCATTCCTGTGTTGTGAGATCATACAAAAATGTCCAGATTTGGGATTTTAAAAAATCAGATGGAAATGAGACTTGATGAACAAATTAAGATCAATTCAAAGAGAGAAAACATGTAACTTCACTTTTTTAACACGACTTGATGATGTGAAATTTTTACTCAATACTTATATTTGAAAATGTGTTCAGAAGCTTTGAAGGTAATGTAGAATCAGAAGTTAGCCACCTGATGGTGTTACAGTGAAAGGTACAGCTATCTCAACCGTCTTGCACCTGGCAGAGGGCTGAGGGTTCTGAGGCAGGTAATGACACCACCTGAAACCCAGGCTTCAGTCTGGAATCAGATAAGCCTGGGTTCAAATCTCTGCCTCTAAAGTTTTATGAAATGGTAATTTGAGATAAGGCATTTAAACATTTGGTATTTCAGTTATATCATCTATGAAAATAATGCTGTTTGAGAATTAAATAACATTATTCTATACAGTATAATAAAAGCCCAATATGCTAAGTGTCCAACCGTTCGACCGTTCAACCAGTTGCTATGATGCATCCTGACCACTAGGAGGCAGATACTCCAACTGGTAGGTTAGCTTGCTACTGGGGTCTGGCCAATCGGGACTGGATGAGACAGGCTGGACATGCCCTGGAGCCCTCTCTCAGTGCCTCCCTGGCCCCAATCGTGCACCAGTGGGGTCCCTCGGCCTGGCCTGCACTCTCTCGCAATCTGGAACCCCTCAGGGATTGTCAGAGAGACGGTTTCGGACCAATCCCCACAGGCCAGGCTGAGGGACTCCACTGGTGCATGAATCCATGCACTGGGCCTCTAGTATATGTGGGTGTGGTATATCCTATCTAATAAAAGAGTAATATGCAAATTGACCATCACATCAAGACACAAGATGGCCGCCCCCATGTGGCCAAAGATAAATGCCCCCATGTGGACACAAGATGTCTGCCACAAGATGGCTGGTAGGGGAGGGCAGTTGTGGGCAGTTGGGGGTGACCAGGCTGGCAGAGGAGGGCAGTTGGGGGGGACCAGACCTGCAGGGGAGGACAGTTGGGGGGGACCCAGGCCTAAAGGGGAGGGCAGTTGGGGGGTCCAGGCCTGCAGGGGAAGGCAGTTGGGGGAGGCCAGGTCTACAGGGGAGGGCAGTTAGGGGTGACCAGGCCAGCAGGGGAGGGCAGTTGGGGGCAACCAGGCCTGCAGGGGAGGGCAGTTAGGGGCTATCTGGCTGGCTGGGGAGCAGTTAGGCACTGATCAGGCTGGCAGTGGAGTGTTTAGGGGGTGATCAGGCTGGCAGGCAGAAGTGTTTAGAGGCAATCAGGAAGGCAGGCAAGCGGTTGGGAGCCAGCAGTCCTGGATTGTGAGAGGGATGTCCGACCACCCATTTTGGCCCGATCCTGGTGGCATCGGGCCTAAATGGGCGGTCGGACATCCCTCAAGGGGTCCCAGATTGGAGAGGGTGCAGGCTGGGCTGAGGGACATCCCTCCCCCATGGATGAATTTTGTGCACCAGGCCTCTAGTATATATATTTACTGAGTGGTCAGATTATTATGATCTCTGAACACATAATAATCTGGCCACTCAGTATCCTATCTAATAAAAGAGTAATATGCAAATTGACCATCATTCCAACACACAAGATGGCTGCCCCCATGTGGTCAAAGATGGCTACCCTCATGTGGACACAAGATGGACAGCAGGGGAGGGCAGTTGGAGGGACCAGGCCTGCAAGGGAGGGCAGTTGTGGATGACCAGGCTGGCAGAGGAGGGAAGTTGGGGGCGACCGGGCCTACAGGGAAGGGCAGTTGGAAGGGACCCAGGCCTGAGGGGAGAGCAGTTGGGGCGGACCAGGTCTGCAGGGGAGGGCAGTTAGGGGCAAACAGGCTGGCAGGGGAGCAGGTAGGCGTCAATCAGTCTGTTAGGGGAGTGGTTAGGAGGTGATCAGGCTGGCAGGCAGAAGTGGATAGGGGCAATCAGGAAGGCAGGCAGGCAGGCAAGCAGTTGGGAGCCAGCAGTCCTGGATTGTGAGAGGGATGTCCGACTGCCCTAAACAGGCAGTCGAACATCCCTTAAGGGGTCCCAGATTGGAGAGGGTGCAGGCTGGGCTGAGGAACACACACCCCCATGCACAAATTTTGTGCACCGGGCCTCTAGTATATATATATATATAATTGTTTAGAACATTTCCTAATTATGAATGGAAATTATTATTGTTCTCATAAGTGGGAATGACTTCTTTTGGCCACATTTAATGTGTTCTTTTAACTACCAACGTATTATATATTGTTCATGAATTTCTGGTTGTGTAATGCAATATTTCTATTAAGTACAGCAATTCACTGAGGAGGAATTAATAACCAACATGGTAGTTACATTTGTTCACATTGTGAGTTAGTGGAAGAGACATCAATTATGATAAACTGTAAATTGTAGCATTTGTACTCTCACATTTAATTTATTCTGCCCCAAGAGGAAGAACAAATAACAACAATAAACAAAAACTCATTCTCTGGTTTAGTTCTCCTTAGTAACCAACGACATCCACTTATGCAAGGTTTTCCTAGGAATTCCTGCCATCCATTGCTGCTGACATCAATTTCTAGAATTTGAAGAAACCTTGAACTCATCATAGAGGTCATCTGGCTTAACCTCACATTTTACATAGCAGAAAATCAAGGCCTAAGGCAGACATGACTTGGTTGGGATTTGTAAGTTATTAAGATAGATAGAGTTTGAATAAGGTCTATATTACTCGGTTTTTTTGTTGTGTAACAAACCACTCCAAAAACTCAGTGACTTGTTTGTCTGGCATGGCTCAGTGGTTGAGTGTTCACCTCAGTGGCACTTTTTTTCTTGTAGTGGCACACAGGAGTGCAAGAGGATAAGCAGAAAAAGGTGATGCTTCTTGAGACCCCAGCCTAGGACTTAAACACTTTAACTTCCACACATATTTTATCAGTTAAATCAAGTTACATAGGATAGGCTCCAAAATCAGTGTGCCAGAGACATACTCTATATATACCTCATCCATTCTAGTGGGTGTTACTTCCAAGTTGCAAGATCTATGGTAGGGATATGTTTGTCTAATAATGGGAGGACATGAGTGACTAGAGTGCCTATATTTACCACAGGGTTCCAGTATTCAGATTCCTACACGAGTTTTTCTTCTCCTCCATCATGTTCTAAGCAGGCCTTTAACCTTGTGAGAAAACCAGTTGAAACTTTTTGGTGCCGAACCACACAGGACCAGCCTTGGCAGTAAGTTAGCAATATTACCCTTAGAAAACAGCCATGAAGTCTAGGCACAGTTACATAGAGATGGAGGAATTTAAAAAAAATTATTCATTGGCCAAGAATATTTCTACCTCTCTTCTATAATACTGAAACTCATAGCAATTTTTCCTTCAGCAAAAAGGGATTTATAGCTTCAGCCCTATCAATTGTTTTTTAATTAAAAATGTATTGAGGTCCTCATGACTGGAGCACATAAACCAGACATGCCAATGCTTGGCACAGGCAGCCCGATGTATGTGTATAAATTATACCCGGGGTGACTTGGGTCTGGCCGGGAGACTCTGAAGCAACTCTGAGTTACATTTCTCTGAATTGGAACTACTGAAACTGACATGCTTAGAATATTTAAAACATTTATCATAGGCCTGAAAATGGATGACTTCACCCCATCAGGGATTCCTTTTTAGGAGTTTCAGATGCTGACCTTACCTGCCATAAAGTGAGGTGGCTCCCATCAGCCCAGCCAGCACCACGTTGGTTCTAGAAGAGATGACCTGGATGCCCTTTAAATTAGCAGACAGACTCTGGCTGCAAATGCCTTCATTGCCTTTGGTGACATTGAAAGGAGATAGAAAAAGACCTCATACTGGGCTTCCAGGATGCAGAGGTGGAGCCCAGTGACTTGTAATCCTCTATCCATTCATTCATTGGCATCAAAATTTACTGGGCTTTTGTTATGGACAGTCAGCCACTGAGCTAGAAGCTGAAATTTAAGCCCAGAGGAGTTGATTTTCTGGCAAGAGGGAAGAATGGGGAGCCCCAGTAGACAGCCAAGAGTGAATTTTAAGGAGTATGCAAATATATCTTCAAAGCACAAGGAGAAATAATGTCGAGTTACCCTTATTATTATTTGCAAAACATGGTAAGGAAGTGAGAAATATTCACCCTTTGCCTGTGCCTAAGTGTAAGATTGATTTGGATGAATCCTGGCATACAGACTTTATAGACTATTATTTAAATGTTGAAGACTTTTCAATAGGTAAAGAGGGATTACCTGCCTGCCTTCTCCAGGAGGTTCTGAAAGTTATTGGTTTCAATAAAGAACAGAATAAAAGGCTATCTTAAATGTGAGGAAGAAGCTCCAAGGTCAGGAAATGAGTTCATATACTGGGAGTCATAGCTGTGGGACTTTACAAAGCTTTCTTCCCCTCTCTGAGCTTCTGTTCCCCACTTTGCAAAATGAGGGAGTTGTGTCTGATGAATGGTAAGTTCTCTTTCAAGTCTATGGGTCCAAGATTCCTCTTGACTGCCAACCTATGCAGAATGGTCTCGATATAATACCTCCACCCCATACTACATGGTATAATGAAAGGAGCACAACATTTTGAGATGGGCCTTTTAAGTTTGAATCATATAGATTATGTGTGATCTTGAGCAAAACATCTCTGAATCTGACTTGGACCTAGAGAAAACTTAGATTTAAAAGGAGGAAGCTAAAGATAACTTCCAGCAGATCTCCTCATGGATACTCAAGAATTGATGAGGCAAAAAATAATCAGATCATAGTTGCCATGTATTTGTAACGCACTTCATTTCAGGGTGATCTTTGAGGGTAGTATGGTTAACCACACGAAGCAGAGAAACAGACCCAATGCCTTTTGGACATGCAACTCGCCCCCTTTTGGTTCTCCATAGACGTTTGGGCAATGAGGGACAAGCACCAGAGAGCGGTAGTGGAAACGGGATTTTGCCATCAGGCCCACTTGGTTTCAAGCTTTAGCTCCAACACTACCTAGGAAAGTGCACTGGGCAAGTCCATTCATTCGTTCACTCATGAATCACCTGCTGAGTGACTGCTATGTTCTAGACACTGCTAACTGGGTATCGGAGCTACAGGTGTACCTAACAACACAGTTTCTGCCTTCTTGGAATCATCATTGAAAGAAGAGGTAGGTAGGTTCATAATTATATTACCCTGTGGTCAGTGCCAAGAATGAATTTAGCACAGAGACCTTTCAGAGGGTTCATAATTATATTACCTTGTGGTCAGTGCCAAGAATGAATTTAGCACAGAGACCTCTGAGAGGGTGCTGTTCTCTTTGTTTAAAAACCAAAACCGCAAAACAAGAACCCCGTCCATATGAAGTAATATTATAAAGTATTTCAGTAACACTTACTGAATGCCTATGATGCCTAGTTAGTTACATACACTCACTAATCTTCACAAGTTAATTTTTCCCCAATCATTATCCCATTTTACAGATGGAGTCACTGAGGTTCAGAGAGATTCTATCATTTTCCGCAGGTTACTCAGCCATTAGTGGAAGAACTGGGATTTTAAGCCAGTTCCGTGTGGCTCCAGTGCCCATACTTACCTGTCACACAATGCCACAATGCTTTCTCTTCCATATATGGGTCCTAATCCTTGTTACCCAGTATCCACGACACAGGTGTCACCAAAAGGCAGTGGTTCCCTTAAAATAATAGGACCAAATCATGAGAAAAGCCAGTGAGATTCCCTAGATTCGTGGCAAGGGGAGATTAGTAGGGAAAGAGGCTTAGGGGATCTGGCTGCAATTTAATGAATATTTTAATGGCTGGGTGCCTCACCCCAGGAGACCCCAGTTTACATTTCCCAGTGTTCTCTGCTTTGCAGGACGTTCTTCTCCATGGTGCTGTGTCTGTTGCACACACCACCAGAGCAGCTGCATTTTATCCCTCTCCTTATGCACAATCTCTAAACAAAATTTTTTAAAAGGATGTGGAGAAAGCCAAGTACAAAACATAACTCAGAAATGGTAATGTAACAGGGCCCACCACGGCTGCTGACTAGTTGCATTCGTAATGATTTTCTCCAAATAATGCAAGCACTATTTTTTTTTCCCTGAGAAATGAAATATGGGAGTGCCATATTCCACGGATGATGGGGAGAACTCATAAAAGATTTTAATCTTTCCTTGTCAGGCTTCAGAAATGCAAACGGCCTCGTCCTCATTTTCTTTATGCGCTGGACTTCTAATTGAGGAAGCTGGCATCAATTCTGCATGTGGGTATCGCTGGCAAGGGAACTAGAATAAATATTTGGGGGGTATCGTTAGCCAGAACATCACTTCATCTTTGTGTCACCATCATTTCCCATATTGTAGTGTTTTAGATGAGAACATATGGCAATAAGGTAGGTAATGAGAACAACAATTTTCTGAAACAACATTATAACTTTTCCCTCTTTATGGTCACATTTAGTTACAGTACATGCTGCCATTTAGGTGTAGAGCTTCATAAAAGCAAATCTCAGGGAATGGAGAATTCAGAGGCAAGGCTTAGGAAGTCTGAATGCCTGGGACCGCAGCCAACCCTGCAGATGGGAATTTGGGGGTGTGGACTAGTTAGCTTTTGCTGCAGGAACGTGCCAGTTTTGACGGGGCTCATAACTGCACCCTCTCTCTCATTTTCATGTTACACGAGGACTGTGAGTTGCTCGGAGTTGGCTGGTCTCAGGTTCACCTATCCTCGCATCCAGAAGCCAGACTGAAGGAGTGGCCTCTGTCTGAGACACGCTGCTGTCATGGCGGAAGGGTCCGAGACCAGTTACCCAATAGCATTTAACACTTACACTCAGAGAGTGTTTTCATATCCACTCCCCATCCCCCATCCAGAGCGGGTCATAGGAGGAGCATACCGGTAAAGCAGGGAGGCACCGCCAGGATGGAGTTGTGGAATATGCACTTATGGAGAGAGAGCAGAAAGTGGTACAACAGTCGGGTGAGTTAGGGTGACACCTAGCTCTACCCATCATCACTGGGGTCGTGTTGGGGTAATTTGATAAATCAGCATGTGAGCCAAGAAAGTCAACATCATTTGATGGATCTGGAGTTCACATAAACACATATTCAGCAAGCATCTCTTGAATACCACTCTAAATGTCAGGAATGGTGCAATGCATTCTGGGAAATAATGCTGACTCAGATGATCTATGCCATCCAGGACCTCTTTGTTTTGAAGAGATGGTAACTCAAGCCAAGAGTTAGTAAAACTCATGGCCTGAGTGAAGCAGTGCTATTGAGGAGCAGGAAACAGGGAGGAAGGAAGGCTGACCTGCACTGTTAGGTGTGTTACACATAGCCTTGTCTCATTTCATCTGCATACCATTCTGAGGTAGCAATAATGCAAGGGACAATCATATACTTTCCTCTACATCCTCACCAACACCTGTTGGTTGTTGATTTATGGATGATAGCCATTCTGACAGGTGTGAGGTGATATCTCATTGTGGTTTTAATTTGAGTTTGTCTGATGATTAGTGCCATTGAGCATCTTTTCATATGTCTATTGGCCATCTGTATGTCCTCTTTGGGAAACTGTCTATTCAGGTTCTTTGCCAATTTTTTAATTGGATTGCTTGGAGTGTATTTTTTATGTTGAGTTGTATGCGTTCTTTATAAATTTTGGATATTAACCCCTTATTAGATGTATTATTGGTGAACATGTTTTCCCATTCAGTGGGTTGTCTAACCACTATGCATACACCTAAAACTAATACAAAATTATATTGAATGTAAGCTATAATTTAAATTTTTTAAATTAAAAATTGCAAAGGTGCAAACGTGAGTGTAAGCTAACCTGAATGGCCTTCCCACTTAAAAATTAGTAAGGAGTTAAACTGGGGGTTAAATAAAACAGTGGGAATGCGATGGCAGAACAAATTCTGCCTGATTTATTAGAAAGATCAGAAAGGAGCCAGGTAACAGGGGCAACATTTCAGATGGGCCTTGACAGATGGATAGCACCTCAGTAGAGAGAAGAGGGAAGACAGGCAGAACATCCAGTGTGAGGGAAGAGCATGGGCAAAGCCCGGATTTCCTGGGGAAGGGTCAGGGCGGTTCTCCTGTGTGGTTGCAACATCAGGTGGGATCAAGGATCAGGTTATTAAGGATGAGCAGTGTGTGTTGGGTTGAATATTTTGGAGTTTACTCTGCAGGTGGTGACACCATTAAAGATTTCTGAGGAAGGATTAATAAGATCTTACCTGGCCCTGTCCGGTTTGGCTCAGTGGATAGAGCATCAGCTTGCGGACTCAAGGGTCCCAGGTTCGATTCCGGTCAAGGGCATGTACCTTGGTTGCAGGCACATCCCCAGTAGGGGGTATGCAGGAGGCAGCTGATCGATGTTTCTCTCCCATCAATGTTTCTAACTCTCTATCCCTCTCCCTTCCTCTCTGTAAAAAATCAATAAAATTTATTTAAAAAAAAAATAAGATCTTACCTGTATCTTTAAAAAGATGATCCAGTAAGAAAGTTCCCCAGGAAACAGGTCGGAGACAGGCTGCCAGACTCTCTAACATATTAGATATGCCCTTAAAGCTGTGTGCCTTTGTGTGAAATGTTTATGCCTTCAAGTCTTTAAGAATGGGGGGTGAGCGAGGGGGATTTCAGTGGGTATTTATGTGTGTGCATGTTTTTAAATTCAAGCTATATTTCATATGATTTTCAATCAGATGTCTGCTTGTTAAATATGAGGTGGTACTGCCCACATGGATAGGTTTACTGTAGCCCTGACCCCCATATTCCTTAAGGTCGACTTGCCTGGGTCTTTGTCCATGTACTGTCAATGAGCTTCACTTGCCAGCTCCAGATCAGTCTCTGCAGAATAGGCTCCATGTGAAGATAAATAGTACCCCCGCCCCCTCCCCGCCACGCGCAGCTCACCATGCAAAATGCACACACACACAAACACATTCATCACACAGATGAAATTTCAAGAGAGTAAGCTGGTGAGAAGAAGCTCCATGTGAGAAGTAGAATCCTAGGGGCTCCCACCTTCTAGTCAACCACCCTGTTTCAAGGCCCTGGGGATCTCCTATTTACTATCAACACCCAGCCCAAAGGTAGGCAGATCTTTTTCCCTTGACTTCACTAGAAAGGTGGGTCTGGCACTTAAAAGATAACTTTGTTTAAAATGTAAGGAAGGAAAAAATGGGGGGGATGGGAAAGAAACCTACCGTAGTCACGTTTCTGAGTTTGATAATCCCACAGGGTTCTGACTAGCTTTCCTTAGTCCTATGCCCCTTATTCTACGAAAACTATCAAAACTTCTGATGGTGGACTCTAATCTTCCTAGATTCCTCCTCTCAGAGTTGCCTGATTCTTGACCTCCAGGTGTGGTCTCCTTCAACATCTCCCTTTACCAGGACAAATGTCAAGAATCCTATCTAAAATATCTGCTCACCTTGTTTCCATTTCAAAGCAGAGGAATTTTCCTATTCCTACTTGATATGCAAAAGAAAAAAGGTGAATAATACTTGTTTGTATTCAAAGATTGAGATAAGCCAATGATTCTCAAATTAGCCTACCTGGAGAACCTAATACAATTGGATGGCTAGGCTCCACCTCCTGGAGTCTCAGCTGCAGGTAGTCTGGAATAAGGATCAAGAATTTGCATTTCTAACAAGTCCACCGGTGATGGATGTTAAGGGACTGGCTCCTCACATTTTGAGAACCAGAGATGAGGCCAATGGAGCCCAGATCCCTAGACCCATCCTTTCCCGCTGTCTTCTGTAAATCAAAGCAGATTGATTTGCTTTTGGGGGTGGGGTGGAGCTTCAGAGCTTTTTGGGCCTGATTCTGAATCTTGGCTCTTTCCCTAGTTAATCAAGTGATCTTGGACAAACTGCTTAACCTCATTGGGACTCAGTTTTCCAACTTTAAAAATAGTAACAGTAATATTATCTCTCAAGTGTTTGAGTAAAAAAGAAAACAAATATAAAGTCCCCTGCACAGGCTCTGGTACATAATATACATTCCAGACATGTCTCTAATTCTCCTACCATGGGACCTCCCTCAGGGGAGAGTCCTCAGGTGAGAGTCTTCTACACTCTCATACAGAGGATAATCCTACACTAGTTTTTTCCATTAGGTGGGCAATGGAGCAGTGCAGCGGCCATAACATGTAAACAACAGTGGTTTATGGATTACGTTGACACGTTATGTTCAAATACAGCGCCTGCTAGTCTCCATTCTCTTGCTCAGCCCAAAGGAATGATATTTCCATATGGAAGTTGTAAGAAAAAAACTCGTAAACCATGCTAATGGAAGTCTAAATTCTACTTTAATGACAGCTATATCTGCAACATTAAGTACAGAATGCCAACGAAGGATGGCTCTATTTTGGAGAGCAAGGACTGGGGGGTTATTTCTTACTGAGTAAGTCCTACATGAATCAGACACAGTGAGGGCTGTGCAGGGCTGCAGCTCAGCATCTGGGAGAAGGGTCACTAGTGAACACAGCACCTCAGGGCACATGCTGGGAAAGCTGTGCAGAGCCCTGAAATAAAAAGCTGTGGCTTTTGGAAATTAAAGTGACTTGGAAGCAAGTTTCTCAGGCTTACCTTTGGAGATAGAAAAGAATAAGGGAGATGTATTGCCATTAAAATTCAAGCAAATACAGAGAAATATATAAAATACCTAAGTGACTGTGGGTGGTGCATTTGATAGAAAGAAATGTTTGAATTACCTCTCGTTCTATCATTATATAGCCTGGGATTTCTGGAGTAAAGTACTTAAAGAAAGGAGATCATGCATAATTCATAACGTTTTGTAAAGGCTAATGAGATCATGTATTAAAGTTGCTCATCCAAATTCCTGAAGCATGGTAATCCCTCAATAAATGGTAACCATTAGTTGCTATTATCCTGAAAAGCAGAGTAGCTTTATAATTAATCTTTTAATGCCCATCCTACCCCACCCCACCAAGTAGATTGCAAGCTTCAGGAAGACAGGGACCAGATCTATCTTTTTAATGGTTTATTTCTTTTTAAAAAATAAATATATATTTTTATTGATTTCAGAGAGGAAGGGAGAAGGAAGAGAGAGAGAAACATCAATAATGAGAGAGAATCATTGTTCGGCTGCCTCCTGCACGCCCCCTACTGGGGATCAAGCCCACAACCTGGGGATGTGCCCTTGACTGGAATCTAACCTGGGACCCTTCAGTTCTCAGGCCAATGTCTAACCACTGAGCAAAACTGGCTAGGGCCAGATCTATCTTTTTAGCATCCTATGCCCAGTGCTACTATAGTGCCTGGGTGCATAGCAGAGGCTTGCTAAATATTTGTTGGAGGCAAAAAGAAAGAAAAGACTCGAGAGGAGATAGAAGATTTGGGTATGGGCTCAATCATGGAGAACTTCAAAGAAAAAAAAAAACTAGAAAATATGGGGAACTAAGAATGGAAAAATTAGACAAGAAACCTCCATTGACTCTGGGCATTGAGAGCATTTTTTTTGCGACTAAGTCACTACAGCTGTTTGCCTTCTGTTCTCCCCTCCATTGCCCACCCTGAAATGCCAATTTGGGGCCTTAATTCTTCTAGTAACTTCACAGTGGGTTCATCCCTCAGGCTTCCCCAAGTGAATGAATCACCTGAAACTCCACCAAGGCCACCATGAGCTTGTATGACAACTTTGCACAGATTTGAAAAAGCTATCCCTTCTTCCAGATGGACGCAGCCAGAAGCGTGGTGAGCGCAGTGTGAACCGCGTTTTAATTTTCTCCCACCCCTTGCTCCTGTTACCTTCTCAGTCAGGCCCAAGGTATATCTGATACAATTGTACTTGGTGGTCCAGGACTCCCTGGAACTTCAGGTACAATGATACACATGCATTGAGTGTGTATACTGTTTATGCATTAGGATGACAGTGCTTTGTACCTGGCTCCTGTCCTCATGGAACTTACTCTATAACCAAGGAAGTGGACATCGCCAAAATGGGTGAGAATGCCTGGAAGTGAGACCTGCCTTGTTTGAACACAGTGTCTCCCAGTTATCAGCCATGCTCCCCTGAGCAAGTCATGGTACCTTTCAAAGACTGCATTTCTCCTCTTGACATGGGAAATAATGACATTATCTCCCTCAGAGGCTTTCATGAGCCTTAAATGAGGTGCAGATATGTACTATGATGTGAATGTGTGTCTCCTCCCCCAGATCTATATGCGGAAAACCTAATCAATGTGTTGGTATTAGGAGGTGGGGCCTTTGGGAGTTGCTTATGTCATGAGGGTAGAGTCCTCATGAGTGGCATCAGTACTCCTATAAAAGAGACCCCAGAGAGCTCTATAGCCCATTCTACCATGTGAGGGCCCAGAGAGAAGTTAGCAGTCTGCAAACCTGGAAGAGGGCCTTTACCAGACACCAAATCTGTTGGTGCCATGATCTTGGTTTTGCCATTGTTTTATTATAGCAACCTGATTGGACTAAGACAGTATGTGTTCCATCTATTTTAGCTATTATTATTATCATTGCATAGCTAACCAGTGACCTAATTGGGAAGAAAATAAGATATACTTTGGGGCTAGGACATTCAGAAAAAACATCACCGAAGCACCATAACTGAAGCACAAATGGTGCCGTAATGTACCTGGGAAGGGGCAGGAACAACAATTACTAAGCAGGCCAGATTTGAGTCACTAAGCGATAGGATAGAATGTGGCAGATGAAAACATTCCACTTCAAGTGTTTGAGAGGCAACAATATAGTCTGCAACATTAATTTTGCCTTGGGAGGATGGATAAAAAATATTCACACCCTGGATAAGAAAATTCCCAGTCCTTTCAGAAGCCTTGCTCTTTCTCATAAACTGCTCTCACTCTTTCTTCTTATTCTTCCAGGGGTGTTTGGGAAAGACCTTGGGCCCTTAACATCCTATATAATAAAGAGCTAACATGCTAATGGTCATGATGCCCTCACGCCGTCATGACCGTTCAGCAGGAGGCTGTGTGCGTGGCAGGGCGGAGCTGCCGCGTTGCTCCGGAGATGGGGTGGAAGCAGGGAGACACTCAGAGGAGGCGGGACCATCCCGTGGCAGGGAGGGTGGGGTGAGAGCCTATAGCGCCCCCCTCACCAGTCCTTTACTACCCACTGCTCACACTCAGGGCACCCACCGCCCACCTGCCTGGGGAAGGAGCACAGCGCACGCATCGCCAGGAAGTGGTGCTCAAAACTCCGCAGCAAGCGGGAGGCTTCCATGCTCTCCTCCAGCACCATGATGGGGTGGATCCCCTGCATTGCTCTGGAGATGGGGCGGAAGCGGGGAGGTGCCCAGAGGAGGCAGGACCAGCCCGAGGTGACTCACGGGACTGAGGGTGGAGCTTGAAGTGACCAGAGAAGGCAAAAGGGGTCGGGGATGGGGCCAGGCAAGCTCGAGCTCTGGGTGGAAAGGTTAAGGTGTCCAGACGGGGTCAGTGGGTGGTGAGCGAGGGGCCGCACGATTTCATGCGCCTGGCCACTAGTTCCTTATAACAGTCTTCCTGAACAATGCATAGGCCCAAAGCTACAAAAGCAGAGCCACTGTTTCAGGCCTCTGAATGGCCCCAGGCCAAACTCTCAGAAACCTTAAGCTATTCCTCCTCCTTCACCCCAGCCTCCACTAGGTCTGAGATGAATTGACTGTAGAGACTTCTGGCTCAGAGTACATTGTTTGAAAGTTTGTGTCATAAACGTATCGATCCTGCCTCATGCTCCCAAGCAGAATCTCGATGCTGAAGCACTCCTTTAATCAAAAGTAAATTATGTACAGGCCACGGAGGTCAGCTCAGCCAGCCTCACAAAAAAGGCAATCCATCATTTATTCCTAAATGTCAGTGAAATCTGGGGATCAATATGTGCGTCAATGTGGATTATGTTTATTATTTTTTCTGCAAATATCAATGCCGAGAAATATTTCGAGGGAGCACCAGGTGCCATGGGAAGTCAGAACCTAACTGAGGGCCGGTGGTAGAATGATGGGATCTCTCCAAGCAGATCTGTCCTGTCTTTTTCAGAGCCCCTTTGCAGACTAGAGTAGGGCCATCCCTTACTTCATGAAAACTAGAAAGAAGAGAAACATTCTTATAGTGATCAAGATATCTGAGAAAGATCCAGAATGGATCTGCCTTACAATGAGGTGGAAATAGCTTATCCTGATACATTCTGCAGAGTGAATTTGGGCATCTATATATATAAAAGTCTAAGTGACCCGGCCGTATGTCCATCTGACCATTTGACCGGCTGGCTGGCCAGTATGTATGAGGCGCACTAGCATTTTAAAAATAAACATTGACTCGGGCATGCACGATACATATAAAGCTCTCACTGGCGCCAATCGCACGGGTGTGTTTCAATCTGTCATTGTCAATTGTAAATTTGGCACAATGTACCTCTGAAGCTGAAAGAAAGTGGTGTCATTGACTTATTTTCTTTCATCTCTGACACTTCTATTATAGAGAAATGGTGAATAGTAATATTAAAATATTTCTTCTAATTAATTTCCTTTCAATGTTCACGAATCCATGCACCAGGCCTCTAGTAGAAAATAAAATTGGTTCCAAAAGATCTGGTTCATCCACAGGATCCCAGGAGCCAGAAGGCAAAGGAACCTGGAGCCCTGTTTCATCCCTTTTCCTGGGCTCATCTTGTTTGCACACGATACATGTGATGTCAGCCCTGGCAGCAGCAGCAGCAGCATGCAGCTGCTTGAGAGGAAGGACCTTACTTTATACTCCTTATTTTTCTTCCATTAATTCTAGAGGCAATGCGACTCTTGGAGGTTTTGAAGTCAGTGAAAAATATGGCATTTAGAAAAGACAGAAATAAAGACATATTTTAATAAATGACATTGGAAACACAAGTGATGGAAGGCAGAGAAGCCAATTATGAGGCCCAGGCTGCATGGGTAGACATCTCTTAGTAGTAGAAAGATCACAAGCTTTGAAATCAGACACCAGGGCTTTGGGAGGCAAAGAGATAAACCAAAAACTTATATATTTACCAGAAATTTGAAATACTTACAAATTTCGTGCACTCGCCGGCAGGGGGGGGGGGGGGTGTCCCTCAGCCCAGCCTGCACCCTCTCACAGTCTGGGAGCCCTCGGGGGATGTCCAAGTGCTGGCTTAGGCCCTCCCCCACCAGGAGAGGGCCTAAGCTGGCAGTCAGACATCCTTAGTGCTGCCGCGGAGGCGGGAGAGACTCCCACCACCACCGCTGCGCTCACCAGCCGTGAGCCCAGCTTCTGGCTGAGCGGCAATCCCCCTGTAGGAGCGCACTGACCACCAGGGGGCAGCTCCTGCGTTGAAAGTCTGCCTCCTGGTGGCCAGTGTGAATCATAGCCACCAGCCGTTCTGCCCTTAGGTCGATTTGCATATTAGCCTTTTATTATATAGGCTATGCATAGTCCATGGACACAGGCAATAGGGTAGTGAATAACTGGGGGTGGGTGGGTAAGGGCTGGAAGAAGAGGGGTAAAGCGGGAGGGGGGGCGGACTGGAGATATCTGCAATACTATCAACAACAAAAAGTATATATTGTTTTAAAAGGGCTTAAAATTGAATCCTTACTCTATTACCGTATTTTCTGGCGTATAAGACGACTGGGCGTATAGAAGATTTTCCTGGGTTAAAAAGTCGTCTTATACACCGGAAAATATGGTAATTTCTAGTTGCAAAAAAACTTGGGCCAATTATAATACCTCTCTGAGCATCAGTGTCCTGCTTTGTAAACTGAGGTTAGTAAGAGCAGCTGTATCAGTCAGGATAGGTTAGGTTTTAATACAGTAACAAACAATCCCCCAAATCTCTGTAGCTAGGAAAGGTTTCTTTTCCTCTCGTGCTTCACACTCATCCTAGGTCAAGGGGGCAGAGGTACTCTCTGAATCATGTGCTTGCTCTTCCTCTCACATCAAGCATGTTTTACTTCAAGGGCTTCAGGAAGGTCCAATCGTATACTGTGTTCAGAAGGAAAAGAATGGGATGTACATGACAAATAGCACTCACAGCTAACACACTGAACTCACAGGGCTTGGGGGCAAATTAGCAGTAACATTTACATATCAAGCATGGTGTCTGGTACATGACGAAGTCAGTAAGCCAGGGCTGCTTTCATTGAGTCAGTCCTTTGATGTCAGGTCGTGAAGGCCAGATTTGATCTGAGAGACAACATAGTACCTTTATAGGTGTGAAGAAGGAGAATGACGAGATTGTGGGCTTTGGAGATTAGTTTGGTTTCATTAAGAATGCAGAGGCCGAGGACTTTGAGATCCTCCTGGAGGCGGTGCTGAAGGTCTAGTGGCAATGAGGACGGTGAATACCTGCTGACCTGCTTGGGTTCTTGCAGTCCTGCCAGGTGGGAAGGAGACCGCTGGAAACGGATGTCATGAGCATCCTAACAGTTTTCGTGGAGAGATCAGCTTGAGCTGCGGCAGAGCCTACAGAGAACACCCAGTGGGCTGGCGAACATTTCCGCTGCTTTCTTCCCGTAAAGTTTCCGCCTGGTCTTTGCCTAGCCGCTGGGGGCCTTGCAATTGTGTCATCCTGGATTAGGTAATAAGGGACCTAAGATATAGGCCTATTACTCAAACTGTCTCTGCGTCCTTGATAAAGTAGCCCCATTCCTTTTCTAGGCTTCAGTAGACTCATTTGTAAAATAGAAAAGTTCAAGTTAAAATCCATCATCTCTAAGGTCTCTTTCAGCATCAGATTTACAGGGTTATTTTTTTACGAGTGCTGGCAATGAGCACATAATTGTTCTTCTTGTGTGCGAGTTAATTCTAATAAAAGATGATATAAGAATATCTGCTTTTGTTAGAGTATTTGGGCTTCACGGGGTCTATTTTTCCATCCCGAGAGTGATTAGAAAAACAAAAAGGAAAAAGGTAGAATAAAATCAGGGTGTACATAATGTGTGGGAGTTATTTTAATGTTTTGGAAATGATAAAAAGGGGAGGACTGAGTCCATGCTCTCGTGTTTTCAGGTTTGTGGAGATCCCAGTAGGACTTCCTCCACCTTGCTGAGCAGAGCTAAGAGGAAGGTGGGAGTTTGCTTGGAATCCATGGTGTTCCAATAGCACACAAGCTCCATGACAAGGGCAGGGCCATGGCCTTGTTCACTGCTATGTCCCCAGCACTAAGAATTAGTGGATGACATAAAGTAGGTGTTCAACAAATACGAGATAACAAATACATGAATGGTAGAGAGAAAACTAATTATGTCCAGGTCCTCCCATTTGTGGCCCATTTGAAATCCTCTTCTTGTAAGAAGCCACAGTTTTTTTCTCTTACGTGTGTCTCCAGTGTTCCCCTCTCCATCCTTTATCCAGCACATACAAAGCACTGAACCCATCCTTAATCCTAGCAAAGTCCTGAATGAGACACATGCTAATCTGGTATTCGCCACCTAAGAGTACAAATTTGCAAGCTGACTCATGCAGAGCCTTCCTTTCTAGGGAAATGAAAGGTTTGACTTCTTTGGTATGTGGATTTGGGGGGCCCAGAGGAGCATCTTTCCCTCTGCTTCTTCTTGAGAAAAAAAAATCTATTAATGGATCTTTTAAAATATATATATATATATATATATATATATATATATATATATATATATATTCCTGCCACAGCTGAGTGATCAAAGGAAATAATAAAGTGTTTTCAGGGAGTATTTAGCTTTATTTTTAAGGTAGATTTTGGAACCAGAAAAGCTGGTACAAATCCCAGTGCTGCCCATTGTAGCTGTGAAAACTTGACAGGTTACTTATGGTTTTTAGCTCCAATTCTCTCGTCCCTGATGTGGATGGAAAGAATGCTAACACCTCTCAAGACCATCTTAAAACAAAGCCCATTCTAAGTATTCATTCATTTATTTATTAAGCAAATATTTATTGAGTGCTTTCCATGTCCCAAACATTATTCTAGGCTCTGGAATGTAGCAATTAGCAAGCAGACAAATATATCTGTTCTTATTTCACTTCTCTCCCCTGATGTTCAATAAATATTAGCTATTATTATCATTAATGTTTTCCTCAGCATGAGTATTCTAGAATTTTTATGTAGATGAAGGCTTTTTTTCTCTAATTGATGTCTGTCAGCCAGTTGTATTTACTAAGTACCTCGAGTTAGTGTCTCTATGGATGCAGGGGAGGAAGAACGATAGACTAACACCTTAGCCTCTGCTTTCAAGGAGATTATAGTGCATGTTCAAAGAACAAGAACTAAAGGGATGTTGCATTTAAGAAACATGCCTCCATTAAAAGCATCACCCTTCTTGTGTGTTCTTAATTACCTCTCAGTAATAATAAGAACTTGAGTAGGTTTTTTAAATCACTGTCCATTGAAATCTGTCCTGAAAAACCATTGAACCATTGTGAGGGGTCCGGAAGGAAAAAGGTAACAGCTGTATCTAAAGTGCTTGGGAAAGAGCATGGTTTAAAGAGCTCATGGACAGGGACAACAGCCTGGTGATTGGGAGGCAGGGTGGAGGCAGAAGAAGGTATGGGGGATAAAGGATGACAGGGGAAAAATAAAGAAAAAAATAAATTAAAATTAAAAATAGATACATGAATGGACATATGTTTCTTAAATTGACAAGTGCTCTGACGAAGCAACAAGCCAACAAATGTCAACTTTAGCTACTATCTGAGGTAGCATTGGGATTTCTTGGAGATTTAGCTTCTGAAAGGGATTTCAACAATCCCTCACTCAAATCTTTTATCTGATAGATAAGGAAATATACCGTATTTTCTGGCGTATAAGACGACTTTTTAACCCTGGAAAATCTTATATGCCCAGTCGTCTTATACACCGGAAAATACGGTACTATCATCTCTAGTCCATCAGTATAGCACAAAAAACAATTACCGTATACAGAGAACACAGAGTACTTTAGATTGTGCAGCAGGTGTGTGGCTCATCCGGACTAGACCCCCCTTCCCAACTCAGTGTTTCTATAGCCCCATCCAAGGCTTCTTCTGTTTAAATTTGAGTGAGCATTCCAGAGCTCAATGGCCTTTTTCCTAAATTGCTTGCTCTGGACTCGGGCTAGCAGTGTGTTCTGAAGGCGCCCGAAGAGGAGCTTTCTGATACGAGGTTGCTGGCCCTGAGGTTAGACCCATTTCTGCTTCTGGAAAATAAAGGGGGTCTTGGTGGATAAGTTCACTCCTACTTTCTCTTGCCCAAGGAGTTCAGATAGTGCCACTGGTGTTTTGCCCCCAGACCCCTCACAATGCTTCAACCATTTTTTCTGGACAGATTACAATGGACAAGGATGAAAACCCACTCATACTGTTACTTTGAAGCAGGAAAGAGCAAGAAAGGGTGATGTGTTTAATTCACGCATGTGTCTGAAAGTCGAGTCCTTTTGATCCTCCGGAAAGGCTGCTGTTAGGAGGAGACAATACTCCAGGTCCCCCCTCCACCTCCCTCCCCGCCCCCTACATTGGTTGAATCCCTCCCTGGTGCTTCTTGCTTCTGCAAGGATCCAGATTCACTTGGGAAAGTGGGGAGAGATTTTAAAAGGAGGTGCCACCTAGTGGCCCCTGTAAGGATCAGCAGCCTACAGCTAAAAAGGCCAGTCACTAAGGAGAGCAGCTGTAGCCATTTATCTCATCTCAGGCTAAATGGCCGGAAGAATCCTAGAATGTTTATATTGTGAGCAACCTCTAGAGATTTTCTATTAAGACATCTGCCTCCATTCAGCACGAATGAGATGTCTTATGTTTATAGTGTTGCATAAAACACTTTTACAAATATTATCGCATTTAATCCTCACACCAGCCCTGTGAATTCTGAGATAATCATTGTCTCTATTTTAATGGTGAGGAGATGATCAGTCATAATTTAGATTTCTTCAACAAAAGTGATAGATGGATTAAGAGCTTAAACCCAGGCTTTCTTCACATACCTTCCCACTTGAATTCACCCATCTACCAAACCCAGGAAAATATACAGAAACGTAGAGCTGTAAAAGAGATGGGTTCAGCATTGGCCTTACCCCTCAGCCCTTGCACAAGGGTTGGGTCAGAGTATGAAACTGATTATACATCACATTTTTGAGTTAGAAGAGAGTTTCTTGCACCTGCAAATTCATCTCCAACTTCCCCCTCAACAAATGAACAAATCAAACAGCGTTGGTCAGCAGGAAGGAGGCCTTAGGAGGCCGACATGACAGGGGCTGGCAGTGGCGGGGAGGGGGCCGCTGTGTCCAGGTGGCAGTGAACAATGGGCCTGCCTGGAATACGGAAGAAGCTGCTGGTTGTGTCAAAAGAATCCTTGTAAAAAGGAAATGAAGCCGGATGTAACCCCACTAAGAAATCCCTGGGCACATCTCAGGTCCCCAGTTTAAATATTCAATAGTCTTCAGGGATAAAATGAATAAATGAACTGGGTCATCTGGCAGTAGCATGAAAAAGAAAAGTATTTGAAAAGTTTGAAAATTATATAGTTTATCCCACCTACTCATTCAACCACTTCCTCTCTATGGAAGGGCCCATGACTCACAGGTAAGGGGCGTCTCTAGTCCCACCGACTGCCCCCCCCACACACACACACCTACTCTCACTCTAGCCCACTCCGATGCCCAGCCCAGCCCACTGTGAGTCCTGGTACTTGGACAGTCAAGGGCAGCCCTGAGCAGCTTGTGCAATCACAGGACATTTCTCTGAAAGAGAAGCAATCTTGTGTGGTTTTGTTGTTTTAGAAAGAAGACATTGTTAATGGAGGTCTTAACCTGTGGGCTGAAATAGTGTGCTAGGGATGTGTTTGCTTTTTCTGGCTGCTATTTGTTAGAGAAAAAAATATGTATTTATGAGGGAAAAAGTCATCTTTATGTTCCTAAGGGATGGGGCTGACAGGAAGGCTTCCAAGTGGAAAGCCGGATGGGGGTGCAAACCCCACAGCTCCCCCCCCCCCCCGTCCCCCACAGGGCCTCTCTTCTGAGCACTCTGCCCTGGACTTCCAGGTCCTCAAGTGACAGAGGAAGGGACATTTCTTCCCCGCAAGGAAGAGGCTGCAGATTGTGTCCGATGAGTCCTTAGGAGGAAATTAAGCTAGATCTAACCCCCGAAAATTCTGCTTTCTTTTCTGTTACCATCCCCCATCAAAAAAAAGAGAGAAAGAAATTCAAGTCAGAGATAGCATTAGACTAGATCTGTAGTGTCCATTAGTTCTGGGGTTATAGGGTAAACTGACTGCATGTCCTCAACCCCATTTCCTAGGCCTCAGGCTGCCTGTGGCCCATCAGTGCAAGCAGAGACTCTCCTCTGGAGCCCAATCACAAAGCCATAATTTGTGTCTAAAAGCTCACAGTGTATGTTAAAGCCCCTTCTCATTGGGGAATTTCAGTCAATTTTCTGCCCTCCCTAATTCGCAGTCACGTCCTTTTCTTCTCAGAATTCAGGAAGTCAGGTATAAGTCTCCACTGTCTACGTAGACAGACTGGAGGAGGAGATCTGAAGGGTTAATGACAGAGCAAATAGTTTCTTCATCTCTTTTTTTGTGCTGATGTTCCCTCCTCCACAGTCTTAAATACCACCCTCCTCCCCTCCCCCCCCCCCCCAAAAAAAAATGACAGAGCTCCCTCCTCTGCAGAACCTCTTCAGCGAGCCGCAAGGGGAGGCGTTCAGAGTTGGGTCACAGGCAATGGTGTCGGTAGATAGACTGGATTCTGAGACCCCGCAGCTTATGTTGAAGGGGAATATAGGGGGCAATCTGGGGGGGGGGGGGTCCTAGCAATCTGAATCTGTGTCAGTAACCAGTATCCTAATGCCCATTCTTGTTAGCCCAAAATTAAGTCACTTCCCCTTCCTTAGGCAATAATCTGTTTTCCAAAATACTCCCAGTTTACAAGGGCCATAAACCAAGAATTTAACAGCTTAGCCAGAGGGGAGGTCACTGGCACCACCGAGGCCAGGCCTTTGGGTGTAATCTCACTTCCCCCATCCCAACCCACAGAGGGACTGCAAAGCCCACAAAAAGTCTGGAAGCCTAGTCCATATTTGGGGAGACAAAGAAAGCCAGGGGATAAATGGGAGAGACCCCCCACATTCGGTACTCAGGCTTTGGAAACGGACTCCCCTGAGTCACCGTACTGGTACATCTGCAAATAAAGGGTTTTTCCTGAATCTTCTGAGTCCTCGTTGTGTGTTTTTCAGTCGCCTAGTACATTCTGCAACAATGTGCCCAACGCTTTCTAATGACAATAGCAGCAAGGACACCTCCCACCAAGAGCATGGACAATAATAATGCCCCACACTCATTCAACCCAGGATCTTTTAATACTTTTAAAGAATTTGGCATGTGCCAGGCATCATCCTAGGTACTTGAAATTCACCAGGGAACAAAATGGTAACACCCTACCCTCAGTTAGCTCTCCCTAACAGTTCCCCGAGGCTTTCCACTTACCTAATGGAAGCTTTTCAGGAAGCTCTGAGAGTGCCGAGATCTGGGCTTCCTGCTTTTACAGATGAAGAAACTTTTGTCCTGCTCCCTGTATCATTAAGCACTTCTCTTCATCCCCACGTCACATTTCTGGCCAACCTCGTGCATAATGTCTTTCTTGGAGTGTCTCTGTCGGTATTGGTGCCAACACATTGATTTTATTTCCACGTCTGGCAGCTCGGTGTCCTTGGGAGAATACAGGATCCAGAATGAACCTCAAGTCAAATCCATTCTCCACTAACCGGATAACGACGGTCAAGTCGCTTTATTTCAGTTTCCTTGAAATAAGAATATAATAAGACGTCTAGGACGCCACGCTTAGGGAGGTGCTGAGTCAGTGGTATTCTGCTGCGTACAGACGTGGCATAGAGAGCTTAGCAGCAAAAGCAATCTAGTGGAATCTTCTCTCGGATATGAACTTATGAGAATAATAAATTCTAAGCTCAGCTTATTGAGTAGAGTCTATTTTCTGCTCCGAATGAAGTCAAGAAGGGAATTCTCTAGTAAACAAGGGAAGAGACTATTTGATAAATGGCACATCAATGTCGTCTTAGTAGAGAAAGAGAAAGTTCAGTGTCAAGGAAGTGATATCAGAATTTCCTGAGAAACTCGGGGCCGCGAGAAGAATTTCAGCGGCCGTCTGATTCCTCCCTCTGCCCAGGGCAGGATGACCATGTGGACATCGATGGCTCCTGGGGAGTTGCCAGTGACAGTTGGCATCACCGTCCCACTGTTCAGAGCACAAGGCAAAGAACACACTAGACTTCTTCATTTCTTCAGTCAATGCCCTACAGTAGTTGAAGACCAAGTACCTAGCAGGCAACCTGTTCCCAGGTGGCTCTACCTAATTCAGATTCTGGGTTTTCTCTTTGAAAAAATAGCCTAAGCCTGGGAGCCCCTCCCATGGAAACCTGTTACCAAAGCAGCTTCCGCCTCCTAACAAAGCTGCTGCCGCTGTCAGGAGGGAGGCTGGAGTGCAGACGGCTGGCCTCTTCCATAGGGGAGAGAAAAATGATACGAGAGCAGCTTGGATGGGAACAATATTTCAGGCATGGCTAGCTGTTAAAAATGAGCTAATTCAGAAGAGGCACATTTAAATAAATATAATGCAAAGGCATAATGGCACAAGATAATAGTTTTGAATGGGGAATTCTAATGACTTCAAGTGCATTTCATAGGGCAATTAATACACATGGAGATGCTGCAGCGCTCAGCAAAAGGGGAGGGGAAACAGGGTCAGAGCACAAAAAGGGGAAATGGCGGCAACTGATAAAAATGGGATCTGATTTTCTTTGCAGAAGGAGTAATGCTTACAAATATAATAAAAGAGGAAAAAATAAGTGTGTTAGGTTTTGTAATTCAGCTTGTAAAATTCAGAATGATTAGTTTTTGAAGAGGGCAATTAGTTCTCTTTTGCATATGCATGGGGATTTAATTAAATGGGGTTGGGCGTTCTCCATTCTTTTCTGGTTACTCCCTTCATTACCTTCCTTTACCACAAACGAAAAATATTTCTGGTTCCATCAAACCGAGGCCCCATCCCCTTCAATTCATGGAGGAGGTTCCCTCTACTGATGGGCATGTACAAATGCCCACGATTATCTTTAATAAACGATACGTCTTTATTGTCTCCACTGTAAGTTAACAGGTGAAGTGTGTGATTCTTCAGGGGCTGAAAGAGATTTTGCGTGATGGCAAAGAGGGAGATTGAACAGGGCAAGAGGCTGGCCCCCTGGGATAGACAGAGGATGTCTTACTTGCCTGTTTCTCCTTTTATATTATTGCTATTGGGGTGTGTGTGTGTGTGTGTGTGTGTGTGTGTGTGTGTGTGTGTAGAAAGCCAGAGAGAGAGCAAGAAATAAGGAAAGAAAAGGGGAGAGAGATAGAAGAAACAGAGCAGGGGGGAGAAGAAAAGAATGAGTCTGAAGAGACTGAGTCCTTTGCTGTCCAGTTTGGTGGAGGCCTGGAAGATAATTTTAAGGCAGCTACCAAGTATACGATTTTTCCTCTTTTTTGTTTATATCTTTTTTCAAGTGTTGCCTAGAGCAATCAAAACTGAAACCAATAAACAAACAAATTCCACATCTCACACACAGTCAGAAACCACCTCAGCACAAAAGGAATAGACCCGCTGGCCCATCTGGTTTGCTTCTGTCTCCTCAGTGCCCTGATTTCTGTGTTTTTGTATACCTGTGTGAGCTTTTTGTTTTTCCAAAACCCAATCACTTTTTCTAATGTTTTGTGTATGAATTTCTTTGGTCAGCTTCCAAGTCTCACGCTCTAACATTCTCCTGGAGTTCAGATCCTGTTAAGGGTTTCAGTTCTTCCCCACGGTGCACTGACTGTTTACACCATCTTCTTTCAAATGCTTTGTTTTCTTTGTGTGTGTATGTTTAAATATGTTTTTATTGATTTCAGAGAGGAAGGGAGAGGGAGAGACAGATAGAAACATCAGTGATGAGAGAGGATTAGGCTGCCTCTTGCATCCCCCCACTGGGGATGGAGCCCAGGAACCCAGCCATGTGCCCTCACCAGGAATTGGACCATGATCTCCTGGTTCGTAGGTTGATGCTCAGCCACTGGACCACACAGGCCGAGCTCAAATGCTTTGTTTTTAAGTGGATCCTCTCCCTCCCCGCCACTACTGCCACACACACAAAAGCTCACCTTAAATAGGGACATCAGATAAGTGATTGTTTCAGTTCCTCCTACAAACAAAAGACATTTACAGATTTGTCTGCACTAGATTTTGCTCAGGAATGAACCAGGCTGGCAGAAGTTAATTACTCCAGGTCACAGCTAGAGTTTGAGTTCAGGTCAGTCTGCCTCCTCACTCCACACTCCTTCTCACATCGCTCTGGCTGCCCAGCTTCTGGGTCCTGAGAACTAGGAAAGGAGAGGTTCCTAATCTGCCAGTCAGGAGTAACCGCTTTTGATTTTCCCGGTGTGGACGAAAGGGGCCACATGCTGACCTGACAAGCTCAGGGAAGGTCTGCATGGTGGTCTTGCAAACTCAGAGACCTAAAGTAACCACAAAGGATGTTCTGAAATTAAACTTTAACTAAAAGCAGTTATGGTGGGTAGTCACCTCCTAGGCTGGCATCTTCACTGACAAGGTCAACCTTTACCTTAACTGAGCCTATGTGTCTTTTTGCATCTATAATAACATACCCTTTGAAATGTCTGGGTAACTTGTAACTTCCCTTTTTCTGGACCCCTTGGGACACAATCTAATGTGCTGGGCACCAGGACAGAGACCACAAATTCCTTCATTATCATGTTAATTGTTCCTGATGTGTCTATCATTTTACTTTTTATCCAATCCCAGGGGTTTCCCTGCTTTGTTTTCTCCTGCCTCTCTAGTCTATCTCCAGTGGATTTCATGTAACCCACCTACATCCCTTTCCTTTGATTGCAATGTATAAATACAGTTGTAACCTGCCATTCTCCAGAGCATTATCTCAATTCGTTGAGGTTCTGCTTCCCAGCATATGTCGACAGTTTGGCTCAAATAAACTCACAAAAATTCTTTACAGGTTTCAATGGTTTTTTACGTTAACACCAGAAAGAGGAGGGAAACGGGCTAGAAGGGACTGAGTGCAAGGAGACAACACTTCTCCATCCCTGCTGTCCTTTCAACTGGGAATGACAGCATCAGCACAACACCCCCAGCTCCCTTCTCTGTCCCTTCTCTTTGGAATCCATCTGCCTGCAAAGTGTGCTTTCCAGGGGCCTCCCCCATAGGGAAGGCCAGTCTCTCTCCAGAATAGTCTCTGTCTAAGAGGATAAGTCTATTTAAGTCTGGGGTTCAAGTTTAGGAAGCCTCGGTTACAGTTTTCAATAATTCTCTAATAAGTAATAAAGCGACATTTTGGTCTCCATTTACCTGTCTCTATTCTGTCCTTCAATTCCTTTAAAAATCAGGTGAAGAAAAAGATATTATCTATTAGCCCCCCTCAGCCTTCAATGCGAATCTTTACTGAATGCTTCCTCTGACCCAGTCATGGCACTAGACTTGTATTTCGAACGTCATCTCTGGATATGTCATCAAGTGGCTGTGAAAAAAGGTGCTGACCTTTTCATTCAGTTGCCCATGGATAGTGAAAAACACTCATAGGAATGACCCAGGAGTCTGAACCTGAAATTTTCAAATCCAGAAATTGGAATATAGGCAAGTGGGTACGGATAATTAAATTTTGTGTGAATATGTGCATCTGTATTTTTCTAGGAATGGTCCATAGCTCTAATAAAAAAAACTCGAAGGACCGCTGACCCCCTAAAATAATGTTCCACATGGGAAAGTCATAGTGACTGCTACCAGCTCGGAATGAAAAGCTTCAAGTTCAGCTGGTAGATTCTTACCCTAAGTGACTATGACCGTTCCCCATATAGTTAATGCCTCCAAATTTTGGTCTGATAATCACAACCAGAGGAGTGGGAAGTTTGCCTACATTCAGGAAGAACAATTCCTGTGGTTGGTAAATTACTGTCAAAAGTTCCTTTTGTGTTAAAGTGCAGAAGAAAGGGTTCCATCCTCTCCACCTTGCGTTTCCCTGTCCATTGCCCATGACCACTGCTTTCTCCACTTGGCACCTGCCCTGGAGAGTGATTCCCCTCTCTGGCTTCCCTCTTGCCTTTTGGAGACCCACTAAGCCAGCCCCTCGGAGAACTTGCATTGTCCAAAGATTGGCCCCTTGCTATCCTTAAGAGGAAACTAGACCTCATAGCATAAATATTGCAAAAAACAACAGATGGTTCATTAACTAGTTGTTATCGCAATCAGCATTTTAACCAATTAAAACCTTTCCCAAGACTTTAAAATACGTTGAGTGTGGAAACATGAAGTATCTGAAGGCCATGTGGATACACTTGCATGCAAGAGGCATCTCTGCTTTGGGGTAGGAGGAAGCCGGTGGGTGGGGAAGGGAGAGAGAGGCACACCAGGGCAGTGCACACACCAGGGTGAAGATAAAGGATGTTGGGAGAGGAAGACATTTTCATTCCTTTCTACTCTGAGTGCAAGAATGCTTTGAGTGAACTCAGAAACTAAAGGCGTTATCCACCATACTTTTTTGTGTGTGGATTCCTTGAAGGCAGTGACTGACTGTATATGGTTGACTATTGTGTTTTCACTGCCCAACACACTGCCTGGCACATAGTAGAAGGCAATTTCTAGTAATAAAAAATAAATAATCAATATGGCTATCAGAATCGTAATCAATTGTAATAAGTAGCAGAAAAAAATTAAGCATTCTTGTCCCATTACAGAAACCAGAAACAAATCATGTTACTGGATTTCAATAGGAACCAGTGAAGGAGCGCTGTGGTGCTGAGCATCTGGCTGGGGCAGCAGGACCTCGCTGGACATCGCGCCGAGTACATGGGAACAGGGGAGAGAGAAAGCAGTCAGAAAAGGGGCTAGGGACTGTGCTCTCCTCATCTCTGTCTCCCCGTCGTCACTTTATAACAGTGCCTGTTACATAATAGGTGCTCAGCAGCCATTGGTTAGAGAGTCATTCTTCTTAGCATTTCAGTGTGTGCTAGTCCATGTTGTGGGTGGGAGCTGAGAGAATCAGAATTTTGAAATCTATTTTGAATTTTTTGATTCCCTCCCTGGAGAATACTTTCCCAGTTATAATACCCAGAATTACGATTTCTCTTCATTTTCACTCGCTGATCAAAGGCATTTCTTAGTGAGGTGGACGCCTTCGACACCAGGAATAGAGAGCTTTTCAGGGACCTGGGCCAGGGGAGAGTGGAGAGCCTGGGACTCCCACCTCACTGCTGCCCAGAGGTCTGGCTGGCTCCTGGGGGCTCAGCGCCACCTCCCCTCCACCCCATCTCTGCCGAGCTGTCTGGACCCCTCCACCCAGAAATGCATGTTCTCTGAAACTGTACTGATACCGTGAAAGGAAAGGAAGCACAAAAAATAACCTCCCTAGACAATCAGAGCAGATTATTTTAATGAGGCTTGGGAATGGGAAACAAACAGCACCAAATTAGCCCGGCTCCCATTTGTCAGCGAGGCTGGTGAAGACGCTGAGCTTTCGGCTGAGTCAGCAGTGGGGGAGTGGAGGGCTGCCTCTGGTTTCAGGAAGCTTCTCTTCCAGGAGCTCCCACTGGTCTTTCACAGAGCTGCCTGCTCCCTCTTAGCCCGGGGGTCTCTGCCCTGACTGTCTCAAGGCTGATGGGACCACAATTGCTTTAAATACCCTCTGGGGAGAAGCGCAGATCAATGGAGGGGAAGAGGGTCCCACAGCCCACTGCGACTCAGGTAGATGACAGAACCAGGAAACTCACATTTCCCAGACTCTGTCCCTGACCCCAGAACATCTGGGTAGGCACATTTGCATGTGAGGCACATACCTCTTTTCTCCATGCTATCCAGTGCTGTCTGCTGGCAGCCCCTGGGTATTGTCCTGGGGAGGTCACTGAAAGGTCATCAGTCCGTCAGGAGTGGGCGGTTTCTCCACAATTCACAGAGTCGAATAATGCCACTAATAATGCTCCCATGTGTGTCTGGATGGCAGACAAACCTCTGAAACTGGGCCTCAGGTCAGAACGGTGAACAGAAAAGGACTACAATAGATTATTACATTAAGCAAAACAAAATTGTTTCCCTGCTAGGAGGAAGGAAAGTCATTAACTCAGAGGGTCCAGTTATCAGGGAAAATGATATCATATCTGCAGTGTGTTTGGATTGCAATTTAAGAGGAAAAACTGTACGAGGATTTGATGTGCGGTAAAAGGTGTTGATTGATAGCTTGGGGAATCAGAATATGTTGTTTCTTTGCCCACCTCTTGGTCTCTTTCTTTTTCTTATTCTCTGGGTCTCATCTCACCTACCCAGACATTCTTTTCTCCCGCTTCTAAGGAGACAATGTGGGGAAGATACTGAGGGGAATTTAATTTCATCCTGTTTTTGAATTTAGACGCATATTTGAGTTTGACTTTTAGCTTGCTTCTGTTACTTTTGGGGACACCGTGTAGGAGTAGTTTGGTTAGAAGGGGGGTGAGATTAGCCCAGAAAACAAGGGAGTGTAGATAACAGAAGGAAATAACAGGGTTAATCATTCAACCAAAGATGTTGTACTAAACGCTCCTCATGTGTGGAATACTGAATACCATGCCACAAAAAACATAACCATGACCTAAATGCTCCCTTAAGAAATTCATAATCTAGATGGGCAGATAACACACAGTACAGGATAACCTAGAAATACCAGGCAGTCCATGGTCACAGTCACTGAAGAAACTAAGAAACTATCTCCCTTTTTTTTTTTCTCTCTCTCTCTCTCTTTTCACACCCTCAGCCCAACCCCAATCCTTTCATACCATCTAAGGAATGAATCATTCATGAGATGAATTAATTTGGTTAGATGTTTATAGTATACCTACTGTACTGAGGTCTGCTAATTAATAGGTTTGCAAACCACTTCCCTCTGTTATGACTACATTGTCCGATTTGATAGATAAATTTAGACCTGAGTAAAGGCCCCACTGTCTTAGTACCGAAAGCTCAGTCCTTTCTATCCCATGATGTAGTTCCTGAGAGGTGTACTTCTTTCTGGTTCTACTATGCTGTTTTAGTCATGTAACAGGACAATCTGCTCTGTCCTTAAAGTACATTGGACCAAATAAGGCAGAAATTAAGTAAGTGGTACAGGGTGGCCAGAAAACTGTTTCACAAAAGTCATGTAGGAACCTAGGATGGCTGCCCAGTACTTCCATTCTCAACATGGGGCTTCTATGTTGGGGTCCAAGGTGGCTACTCAAGATATCACCACATCCCAATGAAAGAGAGCAGGGGCAGAAAAGAGTGGAGGAAAAGTTGTTACATTATAAAGTCCTCGATTCAATGCTATACATAGCCCTTCCATTCTCATGATAATTGACCCAAACTTAGTAATATACATATCTAGCTGCAAGGGCGGCAGGGAAATGTAGTTTCTAAGCAGGGAATTCATATTTCCAAGTAAACCTTTGAGATTCTATTACTAAAAAAAGAAGGGGGAAAGGAATATGAGGATAAAATTAGGTCTCTCTCCCATGCCATTTCCTATCACATCCCCATTAACCAAAACCTTCTATCTCTATTCTCTACACTAATAAAAGAGAAACATGCAAATTAAACATCACTTTGTACACCCACCAGCCAATCAGGAGCGAGTATGCAAATTAATCCAACTAAGATGGCCGCCGCCATGGAGCTGGAGCAAACAGGAGGCTTGGGTTGCCCCTGGCGATGGAGGAAGCCAAGCTTCCAGCCCACCCTGGCCAGTCCTGGCCTCCACTCAAGGCTACAGAGTTTCAATTATAGAAGATAAATAAATCCCAGATACCTGCTTCCAGCTGGCCCTGGCCTCGGCTCAAGGAGGCACTGAAAGAAAAAAAAAAAAAGAAAAAAGCCCCTTACCCAGGCTGGACACACCCCCATGGGGTGAGGGTCCCTGCTGGGGAACTTGGCCAGCCTGCAAACAACCCTCAGCCCCTCACTCAGGCTGGCCACACCCCCATGGCCCGATCCCTGTAAACAGGCAGTTGAACATCCCTTGAGGGGTCCCAGATTGGAGAGGGTGCAGGCTGGGCTGAGGGACCCCCCCCCCCCCCGCCTGTCCCCGTGCATGAATTTCGTGCACTGGGCCTCTAGTCCTCAATAATGAGGAATAAGTTACATTCTTTTATCTTCTGGTTTTCCAGTCTCTTTTAATCAAGTAGAATATCCCCTGACTTAATTTGAGTTTTTAAATCTTAAAGTTGTACTGGTATCCTCAAAACCCTCTATGACTTTCCAGTCTAATCAATCACCTTTTCATTTGCTGAATTTATATTGGGACATATGAAGTACCCTGTTTTGTGCTGACACAAACATAAACAGAGAACCACTGCCTTCAGGGGTACCCTATTCCCTCAACTGTGCATACTCCTTGCTAAGTCCTTTGTTCTCATCAGATCCTATCTCAGTCTTCACTTGGGCTCTTTGTTGGCTCATTTGTTTCCTCAAAACTTGATTGTTCTGGTGTGTGTTCATACCCTGCTCTGTTTCATCTAGACAGCCTCTTTATCACCACAAATGATCATTTAATTGGCACATTCACCCAACTCTTCACTTGTCAAAATATGTGCTTATTCTGCACAGACTCTGTCCTAAGCACTGGGTACACAGGGCCTAACTAACTGCACAGTGTCTATTGTCATTGAGTTCGCTCTTGCCCACGAAGATAGATAATAAACAAATTCAAGTGTACTTATAATTACAAATTGCACAAAATATCTTGGGGGAGGGGAGATGCCATAAGAAAGAATAATAAGGAAGACCTACTTAACCTGGGAGTTAATCTAGGGACATAATGCCAAATCTAGAACCTGAAAAAAAGAAAAAGAAAAAAAAAGCAGGGTTATCCAGGCAGTGTAGGGTGGATATTATTTCAGGTAGAATGCCACATACGGAAGCTCTGAAGCAGAAGAAATTAGGGTATTTGAAGGATTGAAAGAAAAGTAATGTGACAAAGACACAAATTGTATAGCCACAAAAGAGGAAGATAAGGGAGGGTGCTGAGGTGGCAGCAGAATACATAAGCTTTGTGAAATGAATACCTACTGAAGTGATGTAGTTTAACTTATGTTTTAAAGTTCACTTTGCTGTGAGGGAAAAATGGCAAGAATTTGAGAAGAAAAAGACTAATTAGAAAACTGTCACATTTTCAAGAAATAAAGGATGGACATGGTGATTGAGAGGGTCATGGTATCTCACTAAACTAGGGCAAGGGTAAAATTCACCCTCCACCTGTTTTTAAAAATAAAGCTTTATTGAAACACAGCTACTTCCATTCATTTTTATATTGTATACTAGAGGCCCAATGCACGAAAATTTGTGCAAGAGTAGGCCTTCCTTCCCCCAGCTGCTGGCTTCCCTTTGGCACCCTGGGCTTCGCTCCAGCCCCAGCTTCATCTGGAAGGACATCCAGAATGACACCCAGAAGGATGTCCGGTCTAATTAGCATATTGCCCTTTTATTATTATAGATGGCTATTTTCTGTCTTCAGTTAGAGAGACGTGAGGTAATTGTAACAGAGGCAATATCACCCATGAAATCTATACTATTTACTTCCTGGCCCTTCATAGGCTCTGCTGAGTCCTACTCTAGATAGTTGCCTCAAAGGGTATACAATGTGCAGTGGAAATTAGTCAACTTACCCACTTAATATTTTTTCTACTATTTTTTAAATCTTCTCTTTGATATACAATACAAGTCCCCCTTTCACCAGACTGGGGCCGAGAAAGAGTTAAGAACATCCTGTGAACTGAAGAAACACTGAATGAGTAAGAAGGAAACCCAGATAGCCACAGCCATGCTGAATTTCTAGTGGTATCAAAAGGAAGAAGCCATTCTTATTGGTGTTTTTCCATTAGAAATACCTGGAGTATCTCCACACCTTCAGATCTCCTTGTAGCTATAATAGCTTAAGCCCAGCACACTGAACTAGCAATCTACCAATTATGTCCTTGCTCAACAAACATCGCTCACAGCTCTCTTGTGGCTAGGGGGGTTTTTAATAAAACTGTCTGTAAAGATTACAAAATAAACCAATGGGGCAACCTTCTCACCGCTTCCATCTATTTCCCTCCAATTTCTCTTCCTTTCCCACAGAGAAGGTTTGAGTTTCCAGCCAGGTGCCTCTTCAGAGCTCTAAGAGAGAATAGCTGAATATAGCAATTTCTGTCTTCCCCCAATGTAGCAGAACTCCTAGGAGCTGCTTTTCACAAATGGTATGAGATTGAAGAATGCATGGTTGACTCCTTCCTCGGACACAGCCTTCTAGTCAAGCTACCAGGCATTTTTTCATTCAAGCAGGAAGGCAGGACTAACCTTAAACCTCCTATGTTAGTCTGTCCTGCAGGTTTTAATCCCTGTATTCAGAGTATAAGGTAGTTTATCTGTCTTTCAGGCCAATAGTCACTGTGTTCCCACCCAAGGTGAGAGTCCATTTTCATCCAGGAAAAATCACTTTAAATTAATTCAGTGGAAGATTGATGTGAGGAGAGAGATAGAATTCCTTAGCTTTAAGATAAATGAACAAATTAGGTGAATGGACACATACACAAATGGTTCCGGCCAAATGGAATGGAGGGAGCGCATGTCAGGGCTGGTGGTGAACTGAGGGACTAGAATCCTGATCACCGAGTTCATGGGAGTGCCGTCTCTATGTCTAAGGCATACAGATCACCCCAGGGATCTTGTTAAGGTGCACATTCTGTTTCAATAGGTCCAGGGTGGGGCCTGAGATTCTGAAATTCTAACAAGCTCCCAGGTGATACCCATGCCATTGGTCCATGGGCCACACACTGAGTAACAAGGGCAAAGGATCTAACTCTAGGGTCCACATGATTTTCTTTTTGGAGTCTGAATTGTTCATCAGTGCTCATAGGGAGTCATGATGTGTGGGATTTCAGAAAGAGAGTGCAACCCTAGCCGGTTTGGCTCAGTGGACAGAGCATCAGCCCTCCAACTGAAGGGTCTTGGGTTCGATTCTGATCAAGGGCACATACCACAATTTCAGGCTCGATCCCCAGCCCCAGGTCAGGAATCTCTCACGTCGATGTTTCTCTTTATCTGTCCCCTTCCTTCCACTCTCTCTAAAAATCAATGGGAAATTATCCTCAAGTGAGAATTAACAACAACACCAAGAGAAAGAGAGAGAGAGAGAGAGAGAGAGAGAGAGAGAGAGAGAGAGAGAGAGAGAAGATTCAGGAAAGAAGCTACAAAGAATTGGGTAAAAAGACAGTAGGTTTCTAGTGGATGTGCTGGAATTACCTTCAAAAACATTGTGGAAGGGGATTTTGGCCCCAAATAATCAGGCAGAAGGGTAGGTTAACCAGATTGGCTACACCCAGAACCTGAGCCAGGGAAGCAGAGCACTGGAGGGCTGACCCCAGCACAGTGAGGGGACTGAGCACCTGAACCCCACAATCTGGCTCCCCCACTCTGAGACTCTTGTTTCTTGTCTGTAAACACTAACCTCCGGTGCTTTAGGATGTGATCCCTAGAAGCAGACCCCACGATGATGATGTTGTGTGAAAGTGATGTAGTTATTACTGTGAAGTTAATCCCAAGCTAAACTAGTAGGGGTGCAGGGAAGTGGGACCTGGGAAGGGAAGAGAGCCAAACAAGAAGCAAAGTTCTATGACAGAAACTGTAGCTCATTGTCCCACAAGGGGACACTGCAGACGAGTAAGTTGCAAACCTAGAATCTCCCAAATGGAAAGAGCTGGATCATTTATATCCTCAAACCCATCAGCCATGAAGGGCTGCCCCCTGAGAGATGTAAATTGTCTAGAACTTCTGGTTCTCTGCACACACAAGAAACGAAGGTTCTAAAGCCCAAGAACAGCCCTTTGACCAAGAATCAGGGGTTGGTTATTGTGATCCAAAGTACACTTGAAATCCTTTGCACAAAAATGGTACACAGCAAAGGGATCCAAAGGTATATGAGAGGTGCTCTGACACTCTCTGTGAAATCTGGCAATCCTAAACCATCGGTAAAATCTCCCTTTAATATATAAACTGAATAGGCATTATCAGAACATAAGGACAAAGAAAGACAAGGGGGAGACAGGCATCCATCTCGTGGCGCCCTGGGCATGGGATCAGGGCAGACTTTGCAAAGGCGACACGTCATTAAGAAACAGTTACTGAGTGGCCTAAATGACCAGAATTCCTAAGATCCAGCTATTGATGCTGACCAAGGAGCAACCTCATGAACGCTCCTTTCATGTCAGGGATTCGTGGTCTCAGATTCAGCATAGAAAATGTGTTTCTAGATACGAGGGGCCAGATTTCACTGCTTTTGGCTTATGGAGTGGGTAACCTCTCTGGGCTCCTTTTTCTCATCTTTAAAGTGAGAAGTCCTCTAGCTGTAAAATGTTATGATTTCACATACCAATACATATAAACGAACACAAATACTAAGCCACATTGTCCGCAGTCACACAAAACAGTGTCATAGATAGTATATTATTGTTTCCTGCATCTGTCCTTTGAAGATACATATGGCATCAACTCAGGCTGGCTTCTTGTAGCTGCTCATGTCACATAGTCCTGCTAACTGATTGATTAGTACAAGCATCTCTCTCTCTCTCTCTCTCTCTCTCTCTCTCTCTCTCTCTCATTTTCTGTGCATTTAAGAAATAGCTGAAGTGCCTTCTTATTCTGATTTTGGAGATTAAAACTTCCAGGATTTATAAGTTAAGAGGTGAATGAGAGGCAAAAAAGAAAAAAAAATGTATTCAGGCAGGATTCTGATGCTACTAATTACTCACCAAGATATGGATAAGACCATTTTTGTAAGCAATGAATTGGCTCATTTAAAATTCCTTTGTTTTCATTTTAGAAGAAAGAAAAAGGAAGAAAGAAGAAAGTCAAAAGGATGAGAGAACAAAAGAAGCTCCCCATAGAAAGACGGAATCTTCTGCCAGCACATTTAAGAGATGGTGCCAAGTGCCCAGAAGGTAGAGGGGCTCTGCTTACTGCCCAGTAAATAAAATGGAAGGGAGGAGGAAGCATGAGTCAATCCTTTCTGAGGGAGGGAGAAGGATTTGGAGAATTCAAACACTGATTTAACCTGCCTCACCTAGTAACACAGCCAGGAACAAAAGGTTATCTAACTGAAAGGGACTGGAGAGATTGGAATCAGACCTAGAACAGACCCCTCCCTACCACAGGGGGTGGGTAGGCATTGTGCCGCCAGGTGGATGGCTGTTCAGTGATGTGGGCATGCCAGGCAGCAAGTGGGGATCCGGACTATCAGGTGGAACCGGTGTAAGGGGTGAAGTTTTGATGGCCTATTCTAGAACATCGGCATGTTCAGGGCAGGCATTATTTTGAGATCCTGGCAGATAATCTCTTGCCACCAGGAAAGCCAGATAGTGAGGGGTGAGACCAGAGGACCTCAATCACATTGCTGGAGCTAGTAGGCAAGTCCCAGTCACAGGATGGTTTTGGGAATCGTCATTCCTGTCCTGGGTGGCCTCAGAGTATGGACAGGCCATCGATAAGAGAAAGGGCAGTTGTTGATTAGTCTACTGTAATAGTTTTGTAGGGCTGCCATAGCAATGCACCATAAACTGAGTGGCTCAAAACAATGGGAATTTATTCTTTGACTTTCTGAAGGCTAAAAGTCTGAACTCTAGGTATCAGCAAGTTGGTTCTTCCGGAAGCTCTGAGAAAGAATGTGTTTCATGCCTCTACTGGTGGCTAGTAGTGGCTGGTGATCCTTTGAGTTCCTTGGCTTGTAGACGCATCACTCCACTCTCCACCTCCATCATCACATAGTGGTCTTCCTGCATGTATCTGTGTCTCTGTTTTCTCTTCTTCTAAAGACATAAACCTTTGGATTAGTGTCCACCCTAATCCAGGGTGACTTCATTTAATTTAACTTATTACATCTGCAAAGACCATCCGTATTTCCAAATAAAGTCTGAGGTTCTGGGAGACTTGAATTTGGGAGTTGGGGATGGCAGGTGTGGGGGGTGGGGGTGAGGAGCAGTTACTGAGAGATTGAGGATCTATGGAACAATACAGAAACAGGGCACTAGGGCAAGAGCATGAGTCTGCGCTCTGGTTTTGGGAACAAGGCTGAAGCCAGATAATAACCATCAGATACAGCAAAACTAGGGCCCCAAAGCTGATGATGGGAGCCATGGAATGGTGACTCCAGTTCCATATGTTATGAAGTAAGCCCAATGGTTAATTCATGAGTTTAACCAGAGCCAGACTTAAGCTCCCACGGAAGGATCCTATTTATAATTAGCATACCTCTCCTTCCTCCCCAAGGTTCTGGTTTAACTCAGAAAGGATATTGGCTTCTTTCCTTACCGCCCATCCTTTCTTCGTAAGAACCACTGCTGTACTTAGCCTTCTCTACTAATCTGAGAGTGCTAGACTGCAGCAGAATGTGAGGGCTACTGCTGCCCTGGAACCCTACCTTTTGTGTGTGAAGAACCTGAAGTGGACATTTGGCTACTGTTAGAAATCCTGACCATATACTTTCACATCAGCCTCGGTGAGGTTTTCTTAGATTATTTTGTAAATAATAGGACACCTCTAAGACTCTGAGAAAGTTTGTAGCTTTAGAGAGAAATAAATAAAGACTCTCAGAGTCTGTCAAGGAAGGAAAGCAAAACTTTCTACTGAACAGCTCTGGCAACGTTAATGGTGTCAAATCAACTTGAGCCCAATCAGAAGGAAAGATGGATTTATTAGCCTAGGGGCAGAGATGTTGAGAGGGGAAGTTGAATTTAGATTTGGGGAGAAGCAGTACAACCACTGTGAGCAAAGACCTCTGAGACACTGGATTCACATTGTTCAGACTAATCCAGAAACTCAACTGGTCAAGTCCATTTGCCAAGCCGAAGCCAGTAAAGCCAGAGGTCATAGAAGAGACTCAAGAGTCCCTGCGAAACAGGCCACCTCTCAGACAAGAACTGACGCATCATCAGCAGGGAGGAGAATAACTGGGGCTTCATCCAGAAGAATTCTTATTTTTGTCCACTCCATGTAGAACTCCTGGCTAGTCCATACCCTAAGCACCTACTGTAAAACCACATTTAAGTTATTCTTCCCTTGTGATTTCATTTTCCTCTAGCAAGCTGTGTAGGTTAATGTTAGAGGAAAAGAATGAAAACAGCAAGGGTGATGAGACAAGAAAACACATGGACTTAGGTTTAAGATGTTATGTGTAACCTGTGGCTGGATGACATTGAAAGTAAGGAAAAAACACTTTGTTATATTATTATCAGTTCAATCCCTTCTGTTTGGACCTCTCCTCCTTTCTCATCATTTTAATCTGCCTTTCTCTGAATGTTTCCAGCCCAGTAAGGAATAGTCATAGTGGAATTATAGGCCCTACTACATTTTATAAAGCACACATATTTATGTCACTTGATCCTTTCAATAGCCCTGTGATGTAAGGATCACAGTTAACCCATTTTACAGAGGGGGAAAACAAGTTATGGCTAGAAATAATGTGATCCAGGGACCACCAGTTCCAAACTCATTGCTATTTCCACACGTTATACTTCACGACAATGGAAGAGAGGAAACTTAAAAGAACTTGTCAGGTTTAGGGGCAGGTGAACTGGCGGTGATTACTTTCCTTTCTTTTTTAAACATACGTGCTTATTGATTTCAGAGAGAGAGAGGGAGAGAGAAAAACATCAATGATGGGAATCACTGATCGGCTACCTCCTACACGCCCCCTACTGGGGATCGAGCCCTCAACCTGAGCATGTGCCCTGACTGGGAATCTAAACGTGACCTCTTGGCTCATGGGTCGACTCTCAACCACTGAGCCACTCTGACTCGGCATGGTGGTTACTTTTCACTTTGCTTCCAGGCAAAGCTCAGATAGAGCCCTGAGGTGGGACTGAGGGCAGTGATGCTGAAATCAGGAGGGCTGAAGCTCTAACTCTGCTTCCGAAGGTAGCAGGGCAAAAGGAGTGAGGTGTGGCCCTGCTGCCTTCATCACTTAATTAGTTGAGCATCACACTACATGCCCTGTCACCCTCAAGACACTTGCAATTGTGTAGCTTTCTTGGCTTTTCATTCCATAAAAGGCTTTTTCATACCAACCCCTCTAGTCCCTGGGGAGCTGGATGGGGAGGAAGAAAGGGATGTAACAGGGATTCTGTGAACACCCTCCGCATTGTCTTCCCCTGTGAGTTCGGTTTCTATTGCCTTTGCCCCTGGCGAGGAACTGGGTAACTACCTGAATGGAATGTGTGGGATGCTTTTCAATCCCATTATTACTCACGTAGGTCCGGTCCAGAAGCCACAACTCTGGCACACCAGTAACTTGCTGATGGAAAATGCCATTTGCTTCATATTAAAAAAAAAAAAAATTATTTAAGTGAAAGGGAAGGAACACAGTCAGTGGATGAAGAAACAAAGACATGACCTGGGGCTGGAGAGAGGCAGTGCCAGTCGGCAGAGACTCCGGGCCCTGACCAAGTGCGAGGCCAAAGCTGTGAAACCTTGCTCTCGATTTCAGAGAAGCTCAATCCTCTTCTCAAAGGTGTCAAGGACTGGCTTCAGCTGCCTCCCAAGCCCTAGCCGGAGAAGCATGAAGTGGCTGTCGGAGATAAAACACTCATCCCTGTAAGGGCAGGAATGGCACCTTTTGAGCTTTTACACCCAAGTATGGGGCACAGGCTACCCAAGGATTGTGCTGACGTTCTAAACTCCTGGGAAGAGAAGAGAGGCCAATCTTAGTGGCCTCCCTACAAGCCTGTATGGAGCCACCAATGATAATGAACCTGCTCTAGAAATTTCTGCCACGCTATCTTGCTTGCCCTCGCTGCTCCTCTGAAGCACCCTTCCCATTGGCACTTGTCTCTTCACACACTCTGGCTGTATGGGAAACACAAGAGCACTCAGCAGTACTCCAAGCCCTCACTTCAAATACCAATTGTGACGCATCTCAACGATTCTAGACACTTGGGCCATCTTCTGATGTGGATGAGGACATAGGAGACATGGGACTAAAGGGAGGAAGAATTTGGAAACTTAGTGTAGAACCCTACCCCCCAAACCCTGTTCATTTTTTAATTTCAGCTGTCATGAGGGAAAAAATAGATTTCACTCCTTCAGTGTATCATTCCCTTCAATCCAGTGTATTTCTGCTCCCTCTCCTCACACCTTCCCCCCTCAGCCCTCCATGCCCAGGAATGACACTTGCATTAACATCTGCTGACAGTCAAGTCTATTTTGGTACAAAAGGTCTTTTCAAAAGTGGATACGCAATAGCGTAGCAAGGGTTCAAAGTCAAGGGCTTTGAAGGAACTGATGGCTTTCGTCTTTAAGGATCTGAGAATGTCAGTGTCTCTCATTGTGTCCTTGATTCTGGGAGAGAGAGGGAGAAATATAGAGGGATGCCTTTCAATGGGCCAACAGTAATAACCAGTCTGTTTAAAAGTTCATGAATAAGAGATTGTATATAATCTCTGTGCCATGAATTATGCACAGACTGTGGACAGAAAAGAGATAGGCAACTTCCCACTTGACTCACCTCTGCCAATTTCACCTTCACTTTCAACATCCCTGGGCGGCAGCATTCATCATATCTACTTTAATCTATTAAAAAAGAGTTGGTCCAGGGAAAGAGGCCTGCTAAGATCAAACATCCTTGACTTCGGTGAACTCACATAATTCTTAAAATTTCTTTCCCTTGATACTTAATTTCAAACCACCTAAACTGATTTCCACTTCAAAACTCCTGACAGAGGCTTCAAACTGCAAATCCTAGTTGTTAACCGAGCAGGGGTGATGGGGGGAAAGTGGCCAATTAAGAAAAAGTGGGCAGAGGAAAGAGAGAGACATAGAAATAGCTTATATGATGGCCAGTAAATATCTTTGATAAACATCTGGATTTGGAGTAAATTCAGCTGCTGCCTCAAAAAGCAGTTACTGAGTCCTTTGAATAAACATGAGTGGCTCTATCTCAGACATACACCACTTCTCTGTGGGCCATGTCCTCCACAAAATACTGTAATCTGGCCCCGCTCTCTTTTCAGCTCTGATATTAAGCTGAGTAGCTCAGCAGCAATTGGAAGTTGCAAATAGTTCTGCTATCTGCTGCGTCTTGCAGGAGCCTGATGAGTCCAAGACCCAGCAGCTGGTTCTGGGTAGTCACCAGCACCAAAACTCTGAACACGATTTATCTGCAGTCTCGGGAGCCTCAGGAAACCAGGGGGTTCAGGTTATCATCTCCGGGATCGAGCTCGTTAAGTTGTTTCCAGCAGATATAACTCTTCCCTATACTGATTTTCTCTGTAGTGGAGACAGAGTGGAATGGAGACAGACATGATGCCCGTTGATTTATCACAGCTTTATAATATTTCAGGACTCAATTTCTGGAATCACTTTATCCAATCCTGACTCCAAATAGAGCTGTCCCTACATGAGAGTTATCAGAGCTGTCCATTTTTAGAAAATAAAATAAAGAAATGCGAGGGCTAGAGACTGAATGTTTGTGTTCCCCCAACCCCCGCTTTGCTCCAATTCATATGTTGAAACCTAATCCCCAGTTCAATGGCATTTGGGGATGGGGCTTTGGGAGGTGATTAGGCAAGGAGGGCGGAGCCCGATCAATGAGATTAGTGCTCTTATAAAAGAGACCTCACAGAGCTCACTTACCCTTCTCCATCTAGAGAGCATAGCAAGAAGACATCCATCTAAGAACTAGGAGACAGGCTCTCACCAGACACTGAATCTGCCAGTGCCCTGATCTCAGACTTACAGTCTCCAAAACTGTAAGAAATAGATTTCTGTTGCTTATAAGCCACGCAGTCTATGGCATTTTTGTTACAGCAGCCTGGACAGACGAAGACAGAGGAGGGTAATATTTTTGAGCATTCACTGTGTGTCAAATTCTATGTAAAATATTCACCCTGACTGCTGAAACAGGAATGGTTCTAGAAGTGAAACTGAATTTCTGGGAGCCCAGTGATTTTTCTCTCATCCCACAGCTACAAAGCCTCAGTGTTTGGAATCTGCCTGGTTTTGTATCAAAGTCCATATGCTTTCAGAAAGGCCATGGCCTCCGCTCCCAGAGAGTTCTCAGCCTTGCTTGGAAAGCTATGCCAGAGTGTGTCTTCCCATCTAAAACCAAAAAGTGCTTTCTTATATCTCACCTAAATTTTTAACACAACCCTCCCACTTCTCTCTCTGCTCTGATTTATCTCCAATACATTTTTAAATAATTAAGTGACATTTCAACCATTTAGAGAAATGCCATCCCATTCTTTTGGGACTATTGCTTCTACAATCACATCATTATAGGCATCAATTAGGATTGAATAGGGTGAGGACACTGTGTAAGGGCAAGGTTGGAAGGAGGTGGAACGCTGCCTCATTGTCAAAAGAAGTATGCTCCCTAACTGAAAATGCCTTTTCATAAATTCAGGTACAATGAGCTATATTATCCATATCCTGCACTATAATCCACTCTGTCTCCCAAGGGTTTCCCATTACATTGAATATTTCGGGGGGAGGGGGGGAGGGTTGCTTTAAAGCCTTTAATTATCAAATAGTGTTAGGGGAATGAGTGTGTAATGAGGAAATTGGCAGGTGTCCCAGAGTGATCTGGAGGGCTGGGATTCAGAATGCTAAACCTCCATTCAAAATGTAAGTAATTAAAATTAATTAAAAATCATTAGACAAACCTTCATTTCTGCAATTTCAAGGTGCAACTCAAGTCACCAGAGCTCATAAAAAATGTGCATGCTGTCGCATCTACGTGATGTATTTTCATGACCCGAGCGTGGTCTGAGGAAGGGAGCTGTAGGAAACTGGATCAAAGTACTATGGTGAGTCAAAACCTGTGCTCAAAAAGATAAGTACATGCCCATGCCTAAGATCCTGGATGGACTGACATGGCACTGCTTGGTCCACTCTCTCCAATCATCAATCAACAATATTTGTTCTCTTACTCTCCAGTGCTCAACATTTCTAAAGGGCTCTGCTATTGCAAGATGGGGTAGACCAGAGGCCAAGAATAACACAAATAGAACAGTGCAGAAGAACGCATCATTCATTCATTCAACACACATTTTAGAGCCCCTACTACTGTAGATATAAGCATTGTGCTAGGTCATATGGTAACAGAATCCTTGCCTTCAATGCCTGCCACCTGCTAGATGCAGTCAGGACTAGTTGAGGGGTGAAGCGTGTTGCACTCATGGATTTAAGTACAAGCATGCTTTGTGTCTGGGGTAGGCTGCCAAGAGTAGAGATGCATATTTGGGATCAGTGGAAAAGATCACTCCTAGCAACCCTGTGATGGGCAAGATGAGATAAGGATCAAATTCGGAAAACCTTACCTACTTGTAATCACTTTTCAGACAATTGAGATTCAATATCATAGGCTTTTTGGACAAGAAGTGACTCAAAGAGGTCATGGCCTTCAATTCAGTACCACAAGCAAATGAGAACATCAAATATGTAATTTCTACACCACCTTTCAGTCAAAGTGTCATCGTGCTCATTGCACTGAGAACATGGTACAGATAAGCATGCTCTTTATACAGGTTGAATTATCCGAAGGATTAGGAAATCAAACTGTAGTCCAAGTTCAAGGAACCAGGGACATTTATTCTGAAGAAAATAAGGGATCAGAAAATTGAAATAATGGCCCCAAGTATCGCAGGCAACACCAGAAGCTAACAGGGGGTAAGGAAGGATTCCCCTACAGGTCTCTGAGGGAGCATGGTCCTGCTGACCTCTGACTTTAGACTTTTAGCCTTCAGAACCGCGATTTTCAACCGGTGTGCCGCGGCACACTGATGTGCCACAAGAATTTTTAAAACGTGCAGTATCTGTCTATTTTAGTCAGGGGCACTGACTACTTTTTCCTTAGATTGTCAAATAAAAAATGACAACAGCCATCACAACAATAGCTGGCTAGTGTGAATGAATCAAAATTATCCCTTTTTGTCAGACTGGCAAAAAATATCATATTTTTTGGTGTGCCACAGAATAATTGTTTATGTGTGCCATGTGCTGAGAAAGGTCGAAAACCACTGCTCTGGAACTGTGGTGCAAGTTTCTGCTGTTTTAAGACCCCCAGTTTGTATAACTTTTGTTACCTCGCTCCTGGGAAATGAACTCAGTGACTCCCCATGAGGGCCTTGGTTCCATGGAGACAGAATTGTTTCCTTTCCTAATAGGTCATGTCCTAGGACCTGGGATGGGCACAAAGCTGGCAGGTGATTTTCTCTGCTTTGCATCTCACCTCCCGTGTTGTAGCAAGATCATCCTGCTACATCTTGAGAGAGCTGGCAGACAAGAGAGCAGGAATGAGTGTCAGGGAAGTGGGCACTGTCTTTAAGCTTCTCTCGATTTAATTGACCTGGTGCCTCATCATTTTGGAATTCAGTCTAGCTATCTGCAAAATGGAGATGATACTCTTGTTATACTGTTCACCCCTCTTGTAGTCATTTCTTAGGGGTAATGTGAGGGCATGAAATAATGCCAAAATCTTTGAGATGCTTAAACAGGAGTGTAGGGAAATCCAACACAGGCATTTCTGGGCAGCTCAGGAAGGGCCAGGACTCAGGACCAGCCAGAAGGATGATGGACTTGGAGCATTGTTGAGATCAGAATCAGGAGAGCAGTTAGTAAAGCAGAAAGGACGTATGGGTACCATGAACCTAGGGGAAAAGCCAAGTTCAGACTGTAACATGGCAGGCCAGCCAAGAGGGAGCAGGTGAGATACAATATGGGGCAATCAGTCCAGGTTAATGAATAGCTAGCTAACCATGCAGGGACATGGACAAAAGCAAAGACAGACTATGTGAGCAGGAAAAATGGAACATCCTGTGGCCTAAGTGCAGGGATTGGAGTCCAGCAGAGGGGGTTAGCAGCACTTGGGATTTTGTGGGTGCTGGTGAAAATTAGAAAACTGGATTTAATCCCTGCTCCTCAGACGGAGTGGCCTGCCTTCTGCCCAGGTTATAAGAAGCCTTCTTGGATTGTGTCAATGAAGGCCAGAATGTCATGCAGATTTTACTTCTAAGAAATTAAGTCATTAAAGCCTTGTGTTCATCAGAAACACAATAAAGATAGTTTTTGCAATTATAATGCTTCTTCAGGGTAAGGCAGGGTCTGTGGGGGCTGGTGGTTGGCACATGCATTTCACACCAGGGCTGGGCCCTCCAGCTACTCCTTTATTGAACAGGAGGGTTTCTCTTAGAACAATAATACACACAAACCACTTTCATAACCTGAAAAAAAAAATCCATTGCAGTTTGAAAAAAGCCTAAAATTCACTCTGTTTCTGTGTTATTTCCTCATTAGACCTTGAACCTACTCATTTATAACCTGAGCTTCAGGTCTTCCAATCTACCAAACAAGCATCATAGTAAGTAGCAGTCCAATAAGCCCGGGGGTTAGCACATCTCAGAGAAGTAAACGCCTGCCCTAAGCTCCTCCTGCGTGAGGTTGGTATTCATGAGGGAAGGACTTAAGCCAAAGTGGGTACCACAGATGTGAAGTGGGGTGTGATATCTCCCCAGAGAGTGCAGTCAGAGGCCACAAGCAAGCTGGAGAAAAGCTGTAGTATTGTAGTCAGATGGTAGGAATGTTTTTTTATTACATCAAGAGGCAGTGAAAGAGATTTCCAGGAATGAAGGCAGAGAATTTAAGTGTCCTCCTTAGCATTCCGTCTCTGGAATGGATGCATCTTCTTTCCTTCAGATCTCACCAGTGTTTCGAGTGAAGCCGTTTATTTTTTTCTTTGTTAGTAAAAACTGCATTCATTCTAGCCAATATAATTGTTTTAGGAGGTACTCCTGTAATTGTGTTGTGCTTATGGGCACCTTGTCAATGATATATCATTTATTGAGAGCCACTGTATGCTAAGTACTCTTCAGGTGTTATCTCATATGATCATGCTAATAACCCTCTGGCATAGATGTTAACGTCTTCATGTCGTTGGAAGAGGCATCTAGGCCTCCATCTGATTAAGTCACACACATGGATCCACATGCTTAATGCACAGCTGGAAGTGGAAACCAGGATGATCGCAAATAAAAAATAATCCCTAATGTTGGGATTTGAGCCTAGTTATAAATTAATTGTAAAGTCCTTTGGGGCAGAAAGAATTTCCTGTTGAGAGACAAGTCAGCGGGTGAGGAGAAGGAGGAAAGTACAAAGAACCAACATGCATTGTGTCCCCTCTGTGGGGGATTCTTGACACCTTTCATTCCCATAGCATGTCAGGCTTGCCCAGCTCTCAGTGTGCGCACAGTCTTTGCTGCTCTACACTGCCTCTCAGCAAGACTTGTGTTCCCACTTGTCTTGTTTTGACTTCTACCCTTTCTTCCCCTCTTCCTCCATACATGCCCAACTGACTTCCCAGAAAGTTGGTAAGCTAGAGCAGATAGTAATCCAATGTGACATCTATTCTTTGTTTCTAAGTGTCAGTCTCTGTGTTGAGCTTGTTGTGTGCCTCCTCTCTTTTAGTCTTAAAAATTAAAATGATGAAATGGTATTATTATCCCCATTTTATAGATAACAATATCACCACCATAATTTTCTTCCTATCTTATTCCCCCATTGCATTGAAGTATTCCCCCATGCCCAGCTGGCATGACCTAGTGGTTGAGCATCGACCTATGAACCAGGAGGTCATGGTTCAATTCCTGAGCACAAGCCAGGGTTTCGGGCTCAATCCCCAGTGTGGGGGAGGGGGGCATGCAGGAGGTAGCTGATCAATGATTCTCTCTCATCATTGATGTTTCTATTTCTCTCTCTTTCTCCCTTCTTCTCTGAAATCAATTATATATATATGCATTTTAAAATATTTCCCCATGGATTCAGAGGTTATAATCTGGGAAGGAACACAGGTTCTCATAGAAGTAAAACTGAACACAGACACAACTTCCCAATCCCCCAACTTGCCACCCAAAGCGGAGATGTTTCCTTTTGTCTGCAATGATCTTCCTACTGTTCATTGATAGCAGCCTCAGAGTCAGTGCACAGGCAGGGTGCTGAGATTATTTAGATTCTCATAGCACAGCAGATCATGAGTAATGTAAGACCTGCCAGGGTGCAGTGGATGCCACATTAATATCTTTATTAAGGTGCTTATAGGGTTACCACGTGCCCCCAGTGCTGTCTCACCTCTGTTGGGTCTGTGTTTAAAAGGGGATCCTGACAGGTCTACCAAAGAAGATGAAAGAGGCAGCTGGGGCAAGGGACAATGGATCAGTTAATGTGTAGGAATAAACTTTATAGCTCCAGGGCAAGGCCACCATAAACCTTCTCCACACTGCATAGGTTGTGATGGAGGCAACCCGCCTTGGATGGAGGTTTTGCTTGGGATCCTCAGGGGAACTGTGCTTTGCAGACCTGCCTGTTCTCTGGCTGCTTTCTCCCTGCCACGCAAGGGCTACCATTCCTGAGCTCTGTGGCAGCCG